>NC_132936.1:94720000-97120000 GCF_034638445.1 Ciconia boyciana
TACTTCTTGCTGAGTATCATTGAATTGGTCTTTTGAGGGCTGTTTGGTGTTGCTTTTCAAGCAGCCAGCTTAAGGGTACTATTGAATGATCAGATACTTACCTCTCCTGCCAAACCTGCTGGGGGTAAGCTTTCTACTTCCACTGGTCACAGCATATTGGTGAAATAAGTGATTTTTAAAGATGATTAAGATCTTTGATACCTTCTCTCATAGTCATCTATGTGTTCTGTGTTTTGTCCTTATGCAGTATTTCTCTCTACCCGGCATGTCTATGCTGCATACAAATACAGATATATAAACCTAATCCTGGTGTAGGAATAAAATCAGCTTTGTCACCAGTGGTCACCAGGCATGTTCTAGTCTTTATAGTTTCTAGGCCTCTTGGAGATACCAGTATAAAACCATGTTCATCGTCTGACTTAAATATTTTGAGTTCCTTTCTGCTCCTTAGTAATCGTTGCATTTCTTGCTTATACAAAGTTTTCATGGAAATTCACACAATTGCCCTTACTGTGTTATAGCAGGCATTTAATTCCTAGAGTCGTTGTCACTTTCACAGAGAAAAAGAAAAAAACATCCCTACCTTTTTAACGTGTAATTGCTCTTAAAATCTGGTGTCTCCTTTTTCCCTCTGCTCTCCCTCCCATCTACTCTCCCCATTCTAATGGGACTCGCTCTCTTAACAGAAAATAAATACTGTATCTTGTGTTTTCTGTAGTTTTTCCTAATTATTCTTGGTGCTTTTACCCATTAAACATGGCTGGTGGTTTGTTTCTAGCCTCTGAGGAAGCTCATAGTTTAATGGGGGAAACATGTTAGGTAATGAAGAAAAATGTTTTTGCTGCACGCACCAGTTTTGAGAAATGAATCTTATGAACGGTATATGTTCAGATTTTGATAACAGCAAAAAAGGTCCACTCAAGTTTCTAAATTTTGTGGGACATGCTTAAAAATTCTGTTGTGGTCTTCTTCCATGTAATTTAAAAAACCAACCAACCAAAAAAACATCCCCCCCCCCCCCCAAAAAAAAAAAAACCAACCAAACCAAACACCAAAACCAAAAAACAAAAACAAAACACAACCAAAAACCCCCCAAAAAACCCAAACCTTTAAAAAATGCTGATGTTCAACTTTCCCATTTTCTGCTTCAAATTTTCCTGTAAACTGATATTGCATAAACTTCTTCATGGTTTATTTACCTTTCAAAATATTTGGGCTGCCTACTACTCCATCTCGTCCAGCATTAGTTAGAATTAAATCAGCTCTAAGGTACATTTGTATGGCATTTTAATTTATACAGGCTTCTTTACCATGTGTCGCTGTATATTTTGAGCATTTTCTAACAGTGCTGAAAAAGTATGATATTTTCATGCTGGCAATTCCCTTGTCATTTTGCCTGGGGTAAAATCATGTGCAGGCAATGTAAGTGCTTTTTGTTTGAAAGGTTTTGTGGAAGGGATGCGACTTGGCAGGTGAAAGGGTATAAATGTATGTCACATGTTAGAAGGGATAAAAAACATACTTTGCGTATGTAGCGGAATGAAGTGAGCTGGTAGTGGTTCATTGTTCCTGAGAGAATTTCACTGCAGATTTTGGTGACCAACTTGCCTCCTCCATTTCACCTATCTGATTTTTACTACAAAAAAGTATTCTGTTACTCCAGAGATCTGTCAGCCATGATGTCAGTGCCATCTCTCATGGAACGCCTTTAAAGCAGGGCATTTTGAATATGATCCCAGTGGTTTTGGAAGCTATAGGGAGAATAAAGATTGATTTAATCCCACAACACCCTCTGGTTTTTGGGCTGATATGCCTGTATGTATCCACAATTGTGATTCAGTGTATGCATAGAAAACACACACACAATCAAAACCAGGGCTGTTTTCCACTGAGATGGGAAAAAGTCTTCTAGCCAGTAGAAAATGACAGCCATAATAACTGTTGTTTCCCATTGATGAAGTCCCTTGGAGGTGAAAGCAGGTATCTCTTAAATGCAATCAAATTGTCCCTTAGGACATTTTCAAAAGTGACTTTTAGATTTCTTTATATTAAAGATGGTAGGATGCACAGGTTTGTAGTCATTTAGGATCTCTAATTTTGTGGTGTTTTGTTTTTGTTGTTGTTTTTTTTTAACTGGAGATATATAGATAGATATATAGATATGTGCACTCACCAATTAGGGTATTGTCTAGGCACCTAAGTCTACAAAGTGATGTTAAACTCAGTAAAATAGAAGAAAGAAATGCAAGTAGGAAAAGAAAGGGTACGAAGATGTGGAATTAGTTTGGAATTTCCCACAAATGACTTTACTACCCTGAGCAAAATTATTTAATTTTTCTACTTATGTCATGTAAAATGAGGACATTATGAGGAATCAGTGCCATTTAAATATCTGAGAGAGAAATTCAGGTCTGAGTACCATGTGTAAACAAAAATAAAGTGGTCCTTGCACTAAGCAGTATACCATCTCGATAAGCAAGAAAAAATAGTTTTAATATTTTCCTGTATTCCAAACCTGTTCTTCTGTCCCTGTACACTGAAGGTTGATACATATTCAGCTATGTGGAGATTACATCATATGTTCAGCATGTCATTGGGGCTTGAGGAAAATTTTGAATTCTGGAAGCTTTAAGCAAGAGGGGTTAAGACTTTCCAATACTTACGTATAAATAGCAAATCATCAAATTGCAAATATGTTAATCAAATATACGCTAATAAAATTGAGACTCTAGGACTGGGAAGCAAGATACGTCACAAGTACAAGGACTTGTTCCGTAGTGCAAGGTACTAATTCAAGTTAAACCTGTCTTTGTTTAGGTGCTTGTAACTGAAACCTGATGAATGTTTAACTGGTTTCTGACACAGATCCATGTATTTACTGGTTGTAACTTGGAAATTGATGGTCAGATCTTAAAGCAAAGTATTGACTCCAAATGTCAGACACATTCAGTAACTTGTCAGTTCTACAGATTTTATCAGTATAATCACAATACTTGTGTGTTTTCCAAATTGCTTTTCTTCCCCTTTCCTCTTTTTTCATCAGACCATAACTCACCAAGTGCTGTGAACATGTTATGGCTATGTTAAATGTAAATGTCAGATGTTCTGAATAGTTAAGTTGCTCTAAAATTCAAAAAATCTGCAAGTGAACAGCAAAGTCATGAAACAATGAGTGGCAACCAAGAAGTTACTTTGTTCTTTTGAGTCTGGTGCAATAAAGAGGAAAAAAATAAAATTCACTTTGGAGGCATGTTTTTCCTCAACATCTTAAAGTGTCATTGCAGAGTTCTTTGCCACACAGTATCTCCTAAAGCACGGTTTTAGTATACAGAAACACTTGGAATGCATATTTTTTTTTAATCCTTATAATTAAGTATATAAAACATCAATGAACATACAAAAGATTAAAATCCCAGTGGAATCCTGTAGCTAACTCAATTTATGCAATATTGGGTGGAGCCACAGAAAATAAAAATAAAGGTTTGAAGAAAAACTGTTTCTCACATCTGACTGTCTTCGTAAGTGTAAAACATTAGTATTTATACAAAAGACAGCTCTTCTCAGTGGAGACTATACAACCAGTATAGATACCCAAGGGGAAAGGTTCTTAATCAGTAAAAGTAAGATGTCATGAAGTCAGCAAAAACAATTCAAGTAGTAGAAGCTTCTGAAGACAAATGTAAGTTCCTGCTCTTTTGCACTTCTTTATTACTCTGGCGGCTTTTAACTTCTGTGGAAAAATTCAAGCTTTGCATTTGGGTATGGACTTGGATTTTAAAAAGGGCAGAGTAGCATCTCTTGTAATTCTAGCTCATGTATTTACTAACAATATAGTTTGACAGTATAGTGTGTATCACAGTCTCTGATAATAACTGCCTGTCATGGTACTGGATTAAAATAACTTGATATTTTTTGGGTTTTGGGTGCGGGTGGGGGGTGTTGTGTGCTTTTGTGTGTTTTTTTTTTTTTTTTCTTTTTACAATATGTTGATTAGAAGAAGCAATGTTAGACTGGCTAGAGAGCCCAGTAATTGTTGCCTTCTTGCTCAGTAAAGCCCTAATTAGCATGAATGAGCATGGAAAATAGATACCGAAATACAGTAGATAAAGGTAATACTGTGCCACAAGAGAAAAGCTTTCTTCATTGTGACCAAATTCTGGCATATTTAAAATATTAGGAGGATTAAATGGGCGAATTAAATAGTTCTGCTCTCACACACCATTTACATTTGCAAGGGAGGACTATGGTAGAGTTTAGACAAGGAGACGTGTCCCAGCCTGCTCAAAATCTCTGCAGGGACAACAGCGAAGAGAATGAACCTACTGGATTTCCTCACAAAAATTTTGCTTGCCAAATCATTTTTAGGAGAGCAGCAGATACGCATAAACTTTGTTAAATTTAAGAGAGGTTTATTGATGCGTTTTGCTTTAAAGTGAACTAACGAAACTAAATGGCTTTTTTGGGTAGTTTAGTGAGTGCTTGGTGTATATATATACTTCCCTAATAATTTTGAATCTTAATTAACCTAGGACTATTTAGTGCTTTCTTAAAGATGACAAATGATTATTTTTTAAATAAAAGTAGTATGTAAATTGCATGCTGTTATTGCAATGTCTCATTGTAAGGCCCATTCTGATTTTTATTTTCTGGTAAAATTACTTTCAGGTGCATGATACCTCAGGAGCATCTTTTCTCACTTGGTATAGCTAATTACTCTCTATTTATTCTCTCTGCTCTCATTATATTTAGTTGTTGAACAGCATTTTAGATATAATATTTAGGTTGCACTTACAGTTTTAGTTGGAAAAAATACTTGAAGTTGCTTTCATATGTCTGCTTTTCCATTTGCATCTACAGATTTCTAATAGATGAATAACTGAACTATGGAGTAATCTGTTGGGTTTTTTTTAAGAAACTGCATAAGGTATTGGTACATACTCTGGACATTTTCAAGAAATAGCAACTGTTCTTACGTAGATACATGTATATTCTAGTGTTCTTTATTTTTCTGATGTGATTTCTAGTTCTTTATCTTAGATAGTATTTCCAAAAATTTGTTGTTTGCAGCTGCATACAGAATAGATGTTGTCTTTTGTCTAAACAAGGCATGTAACCTCTGTTTAAAAATTTCAGAAATTTCCAGTTGTGGACTTCCTACTTCCGACTCCTTCTGGGAAACTGAGCAAGGGTAGGTCCTGAGCAAAGGAGCTTGGAGAAACTTCTAGGCATCAGTGATAGATCCGTGACATAACCCGCTATAGACAATCTTTTTCTTGTGAAAAATTGCGATATAAAAATAACTTGTAACTTTGTCAGTAAGACAAAAATCTGCAAAGTAGTTGTAGCTTGGCAGTTTTGCATCAGTTTCATTTGAACTTCAATTAGACAGTGGTTTTGTATTAACATAGAGACCTGTGCTTCCAACTTTATTTTTAAAAGCAGATGTTTTTGAAGATATTTTAGCACTAATCAGGCATCCAGGTGGAAGGCTACAGCTTTCTGTTCTTCACCACATGAGATTTGATGAAAGCCTTTCAGTCTGCTGTCACTGAACAGGTAGTGAAGATAACAGAAACTTTACTTTCTCAGCATCAGAATAGCAGGCTAAGATTTGTTTCCTTACAGAAACTATAAAAATTAGTTCAGAATAGCAGAGGGATTGCTCTGTACCTTTACTGAACTTCCAGATCTTCTTAAACATGATATTGTCAGCATGCTCTGCTTTTGACAGGATTCAGGTGCATTGGGACTGCTTTGCATTTGCCTAGTGTTAGCATGTTTTGCTAACACAGCATGTTAAGAATAAAGTCGCTTTTACTCGCTTCTAGCCTTGTTTTTTTTTCCTTGTGCTTGATAGCAGAGGTAAGAGAATGGCCAAAGAGAAAGAAAGTAGAATTATGCTCAAGTGAAAAGATAATACAAATATGACCAACAATAGTCTTAACTTCCTTTTTGTAGAATATCTTTAAGATATCATTTGCTTAAGGATATTATCAAAAGGAGAAAAAATAAAGTTGCAGGAAGTGTCCATCAATGTAGGATCTAGCTCCCTAAAAATAAGGGATGAAAAGAAGACATCTATCGCTAAGATAAAATACCTTTTACAGCACTGAAGGAAGTCTGTCAGGCAGGTAGTGCAGAAAATCATAAACATGAGTCTCGAATTTAGAAGCTGATGACACATCATTCATGGACATGTACAACTGCCACTCTCCACTGACCAATGCCTGCCTCAATCTTTAACATGAATTAAACAGAAATCTTGAGAATCTAGCATTGCGATGAATTTGACAGACAAGCCTGTTCCTAGCAGTCTTTGACTGTAATGCTTTTTAAAAAGTCATTGCTTTTCTGCTACTTAATTTGGATGTGAAAACTAGTCTGAAAATTCTTAAGAGTAGTGCCATGTTCTCAACGTGAAGGACTGCTGCAGATTTTCAGACTGATGCAGTTATTCTCATGGCATTGCAAATCAATATCATTGTGCAGTTTTCTTGTAAAGCAGGTTTGATGGGAAATACAGACTGTGTAAATCATCTTAAAATTGACCAGAGAACATAAGTTTCTAAAACTACTTTTTTGAAGGAGTGTGGAGAAGGGAAGAGATTTCAGGTTTGATGAGCAAGAATAAGAGAAAGAAGCTCTAGAATCAGAAAGTGGTAATTTTTCCCTACATTATGATGAGCTACTTTAGGCTCCTCTGGAAAAGGAGAGCAAAAGTCAGGAACTGAAAAGCTCTTGATGTCAGCCGTGGCATTACTTTATTTGAATTTATGCTAGTCATTTTGCTGTTTGCAACATAACGGCTATTTAGGTATTGTGTAGTGTTTATGAAGATGTTGTAAGTGCTGTTTCTTTTCAGAAGGACTGGGTGAGCTCTTTTTCAGAAATAATTTTAAAAAACAGGTTTTGTTTGTCCAGAAGGGTCAGTATGATTAAGCATGATATAAATGGCAAACCTTACAATTTGCAAGCAAAATGGCTAATACCAGAATATTCATGTTAATTGATTTGTGGCATTGAGTTCTTCACACAGTATACTCCTAACTATATTCTTTCTTTGCTGATTTCTGTTCTTCTTTCCTCATCTCCATTCTCTTTACAGTGTTGCTTGTTCTCTTCAAACTGCTTCCTGTGCACAAGTGAACAATTCCTAAATAATTCATGAAACTGAATAAAAGAATGTCTGTACAGGGCCAGCCAAAGCTATGACTAGCCAGCACCCTGTCATCAGTAACGGCTAAGAGTGCCAGACTAAGAAAACAGGGTACACTGTTCTCAAAACTTGTAAAAATACTCACCAAAAAAAACCCTTCCTAAATTTGAAATGAATGTAGGCTTCCTGACTTTGTCATGCATCTCCAGCATGAAATTGGGCAAGTGGCTTAATTTTCTTCATACACGGCTTTTTCCTATCTCTAAAGCCAGTTGGATACCCTTACAAAATGGTTATGAAAATGTAGCTAACAGCATTGAAAGTGTATTTGCAAATACTGAAAAGATCACTCAACAATAAAAACAAACTTTACCTTCAGACATATAACGGGATATTTTTCACTCTAAATTGTGTACAGTTCAATATAAAGCAGCTTGAAAGAATCCAGTTGAACATACTACAGACGCTGGGATTTCATCTGTCACCTCTGCCACCATGGTCTCTTTTGGAGCACTGATTTATTTGTCTTTGTTTTTCAAAAACTCTTTTAAATGTGCAGATTTAAATTTACTATTTCAAACAGCATCACAACCAGAACTCGGTTTGATGGTAATTTAATAAAGCAGAATTCGATTCGGGACAGACTAGGCAAAGCAGAAGTAGCACAGCTGTTAGTGTAAATGTCTGCAAAATACAAAAATGAGTGTTTCTAAAATTAAATATGAGGTATTGAAATCTTGTAATTGAAGGTTGAGCTTCTGTAATCGCACTGCTTATCCCAGATGCAGCTGGCACGTTCTAATATAGCCTGGGGAACTTGGAAATGAAGGAATAAGCAGGAAGCCAGAACAGTGTTGCAGTCAAGATTGAATTAGGTTCTAAACTGGGGACTGGAGGAGATTGTAGGTTGAAGTCCCAGAGTGTGTTGCAGAGGTCACAAATTAATTAGCAAGGGAGTATGTTGATGGAATTGAATATGTGGGTTTCGTATCAGAGAGTTTGTAGGGCTAATGTGTTCTTAGTCGTTGCTGAATTTGGCAGGAGGAAGATAGGGCATAACCAGGAACACTCTTGGGTCTTTGTGAAGTCAGGTGCAGGAGATTTGCAGAAGACTTGCCTTTATGAAACAAGATTTAAGATTGAAATTTTGAGTTCCTGTGGAATATCAGTGCAGTTAGCATGCAAGTCTACAAATTAATTTCTTATTTAAAATCTTGGAGAAAACATGCATCAACTTGGAATTTAGTTCTAGAAAAAAACCCCTCAAACATTAGGCTGTGGATTGATGTAAGCACCTGAAATACCTTCATTTTACTCCTGTTTTCAGTTGAGCTGCCCCTATTATTTGCCAGGAATCTCCATGTAATAATGTTTACAGAAACCTTGGACGAGTAAGAGAAAGATAAATGTTCTCTAAAGTTGACTTTTAGAATACCTAGTGAGGCCCTTGTTTTATGTGTTTATTTAAATAAATGTTTGTGTGCGTGTGTGTGGAAGTAGTGTTTCTAGAGATAATCCAAGCCCATAGTATGAATATAAGTAATGGTTCTAGTGTTCCTTTCCCATACAGAAAAAAAAAAATAATTCCTTTTTCTTCCACTTTGGCCTGTACTAAATATATTTATTTTTTGAAGTTTATTTATATATAGGCATAAAAATGTATCTGTTGTCATATCTGTCACTATGGTCCTGCTATACGATTATGAGAATAAAATCCATCCTTCAGAAGAACAACTTCTGAAATTGTTTGCCTCAGAGATATTTTAATATACAGACAATTAGGCAGCATTAAAATGTTATCTTACAGCATTTTAGATGAGGAAGAACAGTGGAAAGTCAGTCACAGAATATTACCTGTTCTATTTACTGTTGCTGTTTCCAAACAAAATCCATTTAATAGGGAAAACTTTACTCCCCTTTTTTTTATTAGATATAATTCTGCTTCTCCAGCAAGATCAGATTTAACATTGGAGAGTCTCCTGATGGTAGCTTTTATCTAAAGTTCATATATTGAAGAACTTGCAGACTTTAATTAGAAATAGCCAGTGCAATGGATGACAGGTTTCTTATCCTGAAGACTGGAGTTGGTGTACTCTGTATTTGAAGTGATACACACAGGAAAACCTAACGCTCACTTTTTCATCTGTATTTCTATTTGCTGTTGTTTCGAGTCTTGCAGGTATTAGCTCTTCAGCTCTGTAGTGTAGGAAGCATATAACTCTCCTTTTTCAAACACAAGCGGGTTGTTTTTATTCCTTATGTGTGCAGAATAGGTGGGATCATTGTAAAGCAAGATGGCTGGGTTGTGGGGAATTTTTTTTTTTTTTCCATGCATAACTGCATTGCCCACTGTAGTCAACAGAGGCAAGAATTTAAAGAGAGTTATTTAGGCACTTTATACTGCAGTAGTTTTTCTCCTCATGTTGGCACTCTGAGTCTTTTTCCAGAGGTATCTGCCTCTGTCCACTCGCACTTGTGCACAAATTAAACGCCTGTAGTTAGACATTGTTGGCACCACTCCTTTGTCTTTTAGGAAACTATACTACTAGTTATTCCACAAATTTATACAGCAGAATTTACCAAAGATGAAATGCCATCAGTCATGCTTCTGCAACTCTCTCTCTTTTTTTCTCCTATTTAGTTTATATATCTTTCAAGTTTGATGATTTGCTGAACGGATTCATGCAAGGTAGCAAGGTGATGCCACTTCACTTTTTTTTATTCCCCCCCCTTCCGCTCCCCACTGAAGAAAGTAGGAGTACTTTCAGTTTTGGAAAAAATTCTGTAATGGTCTCCGGTCATATGGAAGATGAGCATTTTTATCCCAGTCATGTGGAAGATGAGCATTTTTATTGTCTTTGTGTTATAGGTCAGAAAGAGAGGATAAAGGGCGGGGGTTTTGTTGATTGTTTGAGATGGAAATGATGGATTAGTTACCAAGTTGCTTCTGTTAAATAGAACATCAAATTTGCCATAGCAGTAATTAGTCTAAAGTGGCTATACATAACAAGAGACTCTTCAAATTGTCTTTATAGAAAGAAGAAAGCTTGTTCCCTACTGACGATGATTGAATGGAATTGAAAGCAATGTACAGGGATGAAGTTTTTGGAAAATACAATATAATAGAACACCTCCCTCTGGTGGTAGACATTACATAGATTAATCTGCTGAATCACACACTGAACTGGAAACTTCATGGTGAGGGACACCTCTTAGGCTGCTCCTGAAGAAAAATTAGAACTTTTTTATAGAGAATTGAATTGCATATGGGGTTTCCTGCCACTCTTGGTTCTTTGAGTATGATGGAGGAAGGTTGGGCTGCTTGACCCAGTTTATTCCGAGTTTGTCAGTTAATTAAATTTTTCTGCTACCTTCCCCTCTTGCTGCTGGAATTGGTTGCATTTTGCCATTTTTGCTGGGCTGTAAGGTAGGCTCTATGGATGTTTGTGCTTTAAGCAGGTAATCAGAACAGCATGCATGAAACAGCTAATGGCTTCTAGCAATCATTTGGCTCTTTCTGAAAATTTATTCATCCTTTAGTTTATTCATACTTAGTTGTTTGATCTGAATTTTATGTGCCAGTCCTCAGTTAGTTTCTGAAGTAATGCCTGTAATTACTTGTACGTGAAACACAATTAGCCACCCTAACTGGAGGAGGAAAGTTGTTGTTAACTGTTTATCTTGTAGTTTATTAATGCCAAGAAGCAGATAATTTCTAAGATTTTCTCTATAAGCTTTTCAGGGATGGGTTTGCTCTATCAATCTATAAAATGCAAGCCCCCGAAGAGGCTATGTAATATAATTGTTATTTCTAGCTCTGTTTAGGCATAACAAAAAATGCTTGAAAGAATGCTTTCAAATACTTCTTGAAAGCATATTTTAGTTCCTTGCTTTTCATGGCCATTGCACTTCAGAAGGTGTAACAAACTATCTGAATGTGTGAGAATAACATTTTTCATCCTTGTTTTCCTTTCTGTTTAGTAAGCATTTTAGGATGATTTTTCCTGTTGGTCTTTCAGAGCATAATGAAAACTGCTCTTCCTCCTCCCCAGCAAAGTATTGTTTTTGCTTTTTTTTGTATGTCATTAATAGAAGAACCTGTGAAACCTTGTAAATCTTCTCTAAGGCTCTAGATGAAAAGCAAAACAGCCAGGGCTTTTCCGTGAGTAGGAGTCCTCATTCCATGGCCATGACACTGTTAAACTCGTAGAAACCAAACTTGCAACATGGAGGACCGGCCACAGAATGTTTTAATGTGCAGGATCCCAACGTTACCAGCATTTAATTAATGTATTGTTCAAGGTCGGCACGTTGCTGCTTTGATTTAGAGATTTATGCTTTGCCAGTGAAGACTCCCATTTAAGGGATTCCAGATCTGTTATGCCCAATAACAACCATTTGCAACCCAGAGCTCTGGAAACAGCACTGGCAAAACGCTAATTTTCTCATCTCCAGTAACTTGCAAGTGGTAGCACAAGAAGTCAGATCATATGAGATCACAAATCATGGATATGAGAAGCAAAAGGATCATTTTTTTCTCATGCCTTTTTTGTTTATTGCACTTTCTCTTTATTTCCATGTTAAGACATAGACAAGAGTACCTGTTTTAGCCAGTTTCAGTAGTGATCCTCCAGGACTGACAGGGAGAAGGATCACTTTAATGTCACAAGAGATGCTTTAAGTTCACATGTATTCGCTGTATAAAAATAAGTGAATTGAGGACAAGTGCATTTATCCGTCTTTTCCACTGGGGGGACAGGAATGCATCATTCTGAGGAGAGTAGTTTTTCCATTCCTTTTCCTTTTCTACACTTCTTTATATTAAAAGAAACCAGAGGAGCATCTAAATATTGAAATAGTCAGCATTTGTAAGAAAAACCATTAAAAAATGCATAAGCTTTAGATATGAACTCACTAGATGACTTATTTTTGCAGCCATTTTATTCTGATTTCAAATTTTGAGATGTGCTCCAGCTATTTCCTTTGGGATTAATTGGCTAATAATGAAAATGCGTGTTGTCATTGACTTGAATTCAACATTTCTACTATCATCTTCTAGGAGACAATTTTAATAAGTAGGAATAAAAAAAAATTGTTTTTATTAACTCAAAACTTCGGCATGTTTTGTTGCTCACAGAAAGGCCTAAACAATGTTTATGTAGGCAGTTCTTTGATATCTGCACATATTCATATTTTTGTGCCTAAAAGACTGGAAAAGAAATATATATATTTCAGGTTTGCTGAAAATAAGCAAAGGGGTGTTTAAGTTGGGGTTGGGCTTCTGAGCCATAGTGTTCCATGGTCAGAATTTAATGTAATGTAGTGGTTTGCAGCAACCATACCTAGTGAGAGTTCGCTGTGTTTGACCTTTTGGATTCATAAATCTAGATCAACTTTCCTTTCCTTGGTCCTTGAACTTCTGCAGTTTTTTGTCAGGGCAGGTTGAACACTGCTCTCGTGCATTTCTCTCTGATTACAGAACAGGATGGAGGGGATGGTAAGATTAGACTACAGCTAATTCCTTAACCTCCTGGACTCCTTTGGGATGTCAATAAAGTATGGAGCTTGAAGCTAAGGCACAAAAGTGTCAGATGAGTTTCCAGTGAGCTTTCTCACTTGTGTTATTAAAACATGACCTGGGTTTTTTCATATTATTGTAGGTTACTACAGTCACAAATTGCTCATATAATCTCTAAACGTTGCGAAGTTTTTGCCCCCACAACTGAGGACTGTCAGGCTTGGAGTTTCCTCTCCACACTTTTCTCTACCTACCGCATATGAAAGGCAGATATTTATTTCAACAAGAAGCATTGGATTCCAGTAAAGTTGAGAAGGGTGGGAAGAAGCTCACCCCATATACTTCACCTTGCCGTTCATTGCTTTGGTGGTAAAACCTAAATGGTGCTAAAATGCTGAATCTTCCTCAGACACACATTTCAAAGGGTTGGGTTGGCTGTGGGGAAGTGAGGCCAGGAAAAGAGAGTGCCTGCTCTCTCTCTTCTTCCGGAACAGTCTTTAGCTCTGCCTCTGGGCTGTTCAAAGGAGGTTGGGGAAAAGAGTCTGATAAATTAGTAATTCTGGAGGATGTTTTGAGAGTTTTGGTAATGGTAGTTATTAAGGTGCCTTAACTGGAGATGAAGGAGAGGGAACTGATGAGGGGTTTGTAGGTTAGTACTAGAAAGGTTTAATTTACTGTAGAGGCCTTTTACCCCTTGTGAAAATCCTAACGATTTATAGTAAAGTCAAATATTTGGCAATGCTTGAACTATAAATGTGACTATTATTGACAGACAACGAGGCAAACATTCACTTTAATTGGAACCACATAAATTAGACTGGAGGAATTAATTAAAAAATAATAGACATGCGTTTTGAAATTGGAGGGTTCTCTCTAGGTATCGGAAAGGGCATGATAAAGTGACTTAAAAGATAGCTCCGGTACAAGAAAAGCTAATTGAAACATTTCTTTTATTAAAACAATATTAGTTCCTACGTGCCTGGTGAATGAAGTGTCCAGAATAAATATGAATGGTAATCAAATTCTATTTCTGTCAGTTAGCAATCCCATTTTCAAGATCTCTCATTTATTACAAAAGCACCTCGAGAAGTTCACTTCATTAGTTTACTTCATATGACTCGCTGCTGTTGCAAAGGGCTTGGTTTATGGGTCATATTCTTCTAATAAAAATGAATGTTTCTCCCCCTTTAGGAGCATAGATTTTGATGTATCATCACTCTGTAAATTTGATTTGAAATGGGACATTTCTTACTAATTTGTTTGGTTTCATAAAGGGATACTAGTACTAAAAGATTCTAGAGATAAAGATACAGAAGTTTAGGGAAGTGATAGAGCTGCAGTTTTTTGTGGGTTGTGTGCTGCCCTTAGACAATTCTAAACTTACACTTTTGAGTATTTTCTAGAATTTTGTCTTGTCTGTTTTTAAATGCTCATGTTACACATTTTCCAAGTCGTCTTTGAGAATAAATTCTGTAGATCACAGCTGCTTAGATGCTTTCCCCAGGTACTTTTTTTTAAACTCTCCTGTAGTTAATTCTGTTACATCTCCACTGTTGTATTACCCTCAGATCATGTTAAATGATTGTTCTCCTTAAGTGCCAAATGGATCCTTCAAATGGCTGTAGCCGGTTAGATTTACAGACTAATTCCATAACCTTATATCAGTTTACTTCTCCTGGCTGTTGGGTACTGGATTTTCTTTTCTTGTTTCTTGCTAGAGTGGGTGAAATTATTGTCATTGCCATCTTTTGCAGTGGCAGCATGTAAGAGTCCATGGCAAGCTGCCTACTCAGTTGGTGTTTTACTAGTAGTCCGCTTTGGTAGATGTTCTTCTTGATGAATTCCCACTCTACACATCATTGAAAAATAAAGTATTCCTTGCAGTTGTGGTCAAGAAGTGGTCACTTTCTTTTCCACAGTTTGTTTAAAGTTCATGCTTTCCCCTTGGGTTGGATTATTACCAATATCCTTTGATAGGGATTCAAGAATCCATACAGTCTCAATTAGTTGGGTAATAAATTGTCTTAATTTCCTAGTTCCACTGTCAGATGCAGGTGCTATGTAGCTAGCCCCTCATTGGTTTTAGGTTTTGCAATGTGATAGTACCTTTATATAGTGCTTTCTCACCGTACGTGCTCTGTAATGAATTAAAGTATGAATGCCAACTACCAACCTGAGGGATTCTGTAACAGGAAATTTCAAGTGGATTGTTAAAATAGTAGGTTACTCTTCATAGCTTCAGTACTTTGGATCCTGTGATGACAGGCAATAATATTTATTCTTCTTTACGTTGGTGAGTTTTATGGAATAATGAAATTTTAGTTGAAATAATGCAAGCATACTACTTTGAGTAACAATAGGAAATGTGATACGGGTTTTTAAAATGTTATTTACAGGGGTTTTCAGTGACCTTGTTCCTGGTCAGTACTGAAATAGCTATGGTAAGCAAATTGTTATTATCAGGCAGAGCAAGGAGTGTTTGTTCTGTGGGGAAGCCGCTCTCAGAGAATACTTTTGTAGATGATAATGAAATTCCTTTTTCATCAATTCAGGATTTTGCAACTACTTTGGAGATGGTGGGATCACGTGCTGTAAAAATGGCAATTTTTTTCATGGCAATCATGTAAGGTGTTATAAACCTGGTTAATACAGTTACTGTAGATTATTCTACTCACTTTTATACAAAACTGCATTTCTCTTCCTTAAAAAGATGTCTGCATATATATTTATCTATGACCTGGATCTTAAGTTGAAGGTCATCTGTAATAATGTTATGCTTGTTGTCTTGCTAGCCTTTGTTTATTAGTTATTCATGAATTTTCTTGCTAAATAATAGGCCAAATCTGGTAGTCAGATCTGGAGCTTCCTGTGTAGCTTTGGGGGAGAATCATTTTATAGACCCAGGAGAAAGAAGGCCTATTACAGAATGTCACCTTTAAGCAAGGGCTGTCTTTTTTTGAGAGAAAGACACCTCAAAACACAATGTCATCAGACCTCCTAAAACCAAAACAAACAAAAAACCCCACAAAACAAAAACAAACAACAAAACCCCAACAACAAACAAACAAAAAACCCCCAAAACCAAAAAACTTGATCATGTTAAACATCCCAGTAATTTTACAAATATGGCAGTCTTATTATATACCTTGATACTAATTCCTGAATGATAAATACATGTAACTGTAGCCATGTTCTCACTCTCTGTTTACCACCTTTGCGAATCCATCTTTTTTTAATGTTCATTTTGCCCTTTTTCTAGTATTTTTTTTGCTTATTTGAAAAGAAAATGAAACATATACGAAAAGCTCAGTATATGCAACATGCAAATCAAACTATTAATTGAAACTCCTATTAATAATGTGTTGCCATTTTAAAAAGTATAGCAATCATGAAGGATAACTAAGCATAAAGAACTCATTTCAGTTTTTCTTCATGAAGAAAAACTGGAAAAAAAAAAAGAAAAAGTTGTACTTATGAATAAAAACCCTAAGAGCTGAATGGCTTTCCCGTACCACATGTGCTCACAATGCTAAATAAAGTTCAGTTGTATAGAAAATAATCTTTCTATTTTTTTTGCTGATTTGTTAATTCTCCCTGTACTTTGTGCTTAACTGGGAAAGTGATGAGCTCTGCTGATAACTCATACAGTAATATATGGTGATAGTTATTTCGTACTCTCCAGTCTAATTTTCAATTAATCCACCTATTGTTACTGTTATTATGGTGGATGTATTAAGAAAAGTCTTTTTATATATGTATATATGTTATAAATGTAATTTTGTACAGTACTTACCTCTGATTCTGTTTTATGACTTTGGTTGTCGTCTTCTCATACAAATGCTTGTGCAAATTCTATGGTCCGTTCCCCTGAGGGCAGGATATCTGTGTTTATTCTGCAGGTGTGCTAGTGCATCTTTCTGTATGTTATTTAAACAGAAAAAAAAAAATCTTCTCTTCGCAAGTGGAGTTTTATTGCCAGTCCATTATTGGAGCTTTAGATTGCATTCAGATATCCACTTAAAGGAAAGGTTTTATCCATTTCACGCTAATTTATTGTGCAAAATGTAGTTATATATGAATGACACTTGAAATGCCTTCAGTAAGCTATGAACCAGAAAAGTCCAGTGAAGAGTTCTCAATAAATAAGCAAATAAAACCGCTAGGACTTGCAGTACTATTCTGTGGCCATATATGAACAGTTTTTCCAGGCACGTGAAGAAAAAAAAATAAAATTATGCAATAACTTAAAGTATACATTTCACTGTAGCAGTTTCAATGTCATAATATTTGTGTTACTTCCCATCAAGTACTTTCAAGATGCAATTTCTTTTAAGTGTGGAACTGTTTTCTAATTAGACTAGAGTAAGGTAAAAGTCTATTGTGTATGTTGGGATACTAATGGACTAGTAGACATTTGATGTGCCACTAACACATTAATTTATGCTCTGTAAAAGAACAAGACGTTCTGGTAATAAAAAATGTACAGATTGCACACTTAATGCAGTGTAAGAAGCAAACACTCTCCAAATAACTTTTTTGCTAGTTCACACTGCTAAGTTATGGGAGCTGTAGGACTGAAGAATAAAGAAGTGGTATAATATTGCCTATCAACCAAAATAATTACTTTAAAGACTCTAATTTTCTCCTCTTAGCATGCTGGTTACTCTGATGCTTCTTGCAACATCCATAATTTATTTGAATTAACCCATTTCTTATTAATGAAAACATGTTATAGGCCAGAGGATAGGAAATGTTTGTAATCTTGACCCTTAAAATAAGCCAAAAGGAGAGCTTAAGTTTAAGACCCTTTGGGAGTTTCATAAATTTTATGTTTTCTTATACCATAGCATGAGTGCAAATGAGAAAAAGCTCAGGTTTAGTATTAAGTCATTTCATGTAATATTTTGACATGCCTGTCTTTTTTCAGAATAAAGCATGTCATGCTTTATGACACACTGATATTGCTTGTATTCACCTTTACCTCAAGTTTCAACTGATTGTAATCACAGAAGTTACTTACCAGAAGCTGAAGGGTTGTTCCCTGCTTAGTTACGGACCCCTTACAGTTAAACAAAAGTTGAGGACTCAATATTTCCTTCGGTATTTTGTTGGATATTGATGGCTAAAGTAAACTAAATACTGCAATTGAGACTGACTGATTTTTTTGTGTGTCACAGAATTGGGAGTATTTTAGGTGATGGAAGAGTTGGATGTTCTAAATATTTGTTAGCTTGATCTTGAGGTAATGGGTGAAATGAACATATTGGGAAGATGGTCTCTTTCTGGTTGCTCACCCTAACCTGGTAACAGTACCTGGACAAATGTACAAGGGAGTTTTAGTCCTGTGCAGAAGATGTGATTTAATGTGACACCTCTGGTTTTATGGGTTAGAATCAGAAGCTGTAAAGGTAATGGCTTTCATTATCAATGTTATTTTATGAATACAAATGGACAAAAGATTGTCTGGCAAAAGAACTTGTCTTCTGAAGTCTGGAAATTGAAATCTTGTCTTCCAAAATCTGGCTTCTTGCCTTTCTTTTAGTCTAAACTATTTGAATTCATTGTATGTATAGAATATGAAATATTTGTATCCTATATATATATATGCACATAGTCATTGTTTTGTTTACAAAGAAAACCTAAGTAACAAAACAAAAATAACACTCTTACTATTAACATCCACTGCGTGAGAGCCCTGCCTGAGATTTTCTGCTCCTGCTCAGCTAGTTGAGATGCTGGGTGCAACCCTTAAACTCAACAAAACAAAAGGATTTTGGAGCTAGAAGACTGGCAGCATTGCTGCTTACTGCTAGCAGCTTCTCTACCCTGCAGGAATAGTTTATTGGATGTATTTGATGCATTTTATTGATAGATTTTTCTTTCTGTTATTCCCCCATGCAGGAAATGGCTAATTTTCACATCTTATTTTGATGCTGGCTCCACCTTGTAACTAACACTAGGATATCTTGCGCTTTAAAAAAAAAAAAAAACAACCACCACAACCACCAAAAAAACCCCAAACCTGAAGGCAGTGGAGAAAGTGAGACAATGTTGAAAAGAAAAAGAAAACTTATTTTCTGACAAATGGGGAAAGTTTGTTTCCACTAAACCTGTGTACCAGTTGAAGTTTCTGTATAAAGTTGCATTTCATTAACTAGGAAAGGGGAACCTGGATTTGATGGATTTTTAGTCAGTCATTATGCATTTTGGCATGGATTTTGCTAGCATAGTGTCTCGGTAAAAGTTTCAGTAAAAATGAAGGGGAAAAAAATAATTTAAATGAAAGTGTTTTGCATGCATCTCTAGTATAGAAACTTCTGGAAATGATGATGAATGTCTTGCCAACTCTTGTTCTGTTTTTTTCTTGTTGAGACTGTTAGGAGAGGTCATTGTTCTGTCAACAAAATTACATTCTGCTTTTAATCAGAATAAATCCTCCCCTTCAAAACTTGCCAGGGTCTTGCCTATATTGCGTGTGTGTAGTTTTTTTTGTTTTATTTGTTAAGCAGTTAAGGCTTAACTGGATTTATTCAGACACAGCTCTCCTATAACTGTTGCCAGCTTTTATGGTGCTTGGGGGGAGATCAAGGTGATCTGCAAGTTATTTGTGTTAACGAGAGTCCTGGTTAACAGAAGCCAAATGCCGTCCACCAATACACAGAAGAAATATAATACAGCTCATCCAGTATGTCATTAGACATGTATTTATACCAGGTAGATACTGGACCACAAATCATAAAGCAATATTTCAGACGTGTTGATAATTTAGGTGAAATTTATTATATAAACTATGTTACTGAATAGGTCCTGTATTGCTATTGACACTATATTATGAAGGCAACTGTTAATAATTTGCTGTAGTGTAAGTAAATAGTTACTTCAGTTACAGTTAGTATGTCTTGGGCACTTGAGATCAGCAGTCTCAACACTTTCCTTAAGTACTCTTGTCTGCAGTTAAAAAGGGGGGATGGGAGATGTTCTCAGGTTCCACACAACTGAGCAGGCTAAGACTTTTTTGAAAGTTAATTGATTTGCAGTCTGAGTAAAAGTTAATTCTGAACACGAGGTCCTGAATTCATGAAGGCAAAAAGCATTTAACTGCCATGGTGGATTCTGCTGCTGTGTGACAGCTCTGACTGTTTCATTAGTAAGCTTGTTGGGAAACACTGTCACTGAATGACCATTTTTGACAGCCTTTTATGCTCTTTTTGGAGTTGGAGAATTTATCAATAGGTTGCAAAAGTGAATAGTTTTTTAGGGGAAAAAAACCCCCACCTTGGTCAATGTGCTCTTAAACTTGCAGCTTTGGGAGACACAGTGCAGTGCTAGTACCATACTATCATTAAAGGACTGTCAGGACTTTTGTTATATAGACCATTTGGTAAAAATGTTTTATGTTTCTCTGTAAATGCCTTTTGTGGATGACACTGAACTAGTGCAGCCTAAGTAAAGTATTTGCAGCTATCTAGCAAAAAAAAAAAATACACTGGCTGAGAATTTTTAACTTGCTGAATTTTAATATATTTCATAGCATCTATTGCTGTTCTGTAACTCTACACTTTCTTTTTAATGCATTTTATAGATTGCTCACAGTGTAGAATATTGAGTATAACCATCATTTTTGCTCTGCTCCTTGAAGGTGGAGTTGCTCCCGCTTCTGATACATGCACACAAACACAGCTTCACTTCTGTGCACTGCCTTGGATGCAATCTCACATAAAACACTTACAATCTGTGTAGCCACCTTATATTTGCAGGCAATGTGAGATTTTCATTTATTTTCTGTATTGGTTATTTATAGACCAGTGGTTCCCAAAACATCTTCAGCTGTGAGCTCCCCTTCTGACAGGACTGTGGCCTCAGAAGAGGTGTGAAGAGTTGGGTATCTTCTGGGGTGGTGGTTCCAGTTATAATTGCTGCAGCTGTCTGTGGCTGGTGCAGAATCCCAAGTGCTTGAAGCTTTCTTGATTGCACAAACACACTAATAATATCCAGGAGCCCAACTTGGGTGCAACTTTGTTGATAACTAGTGAGGCCTGAGTAGGACATCTTCCTGGGTCCAGTAACTCATCCCTGACAAAGAGCATCCCACCATTTTTTCAGAGCTGTGTTGTGGAGGTGGATGATTTCCTGTCTGCTGCCTCCTTCCACCTCCTCCCTGGCTTTGAGCTTGTTCCTCTCCAAGCTGGACTTCTGGCTGAGTCTTCCACAGCAGAAGTTACAGCTTAATTTCTCTGGCAAATCACTTAAATCCTAAATCAGCATTTAGGGACTGTTTGACTGTAGTGCTTCCCAATCCCAGTGAGTCATGTTGGTGACCTGTGTTTCTAACATGTCATCATCTGCAAATATTTATGGACTGCTCTGTTTTCCTCTCTGTCATGACATAATAATGAGCAACTGTTATGGATTTATATATGTGCTTGCATAATGAATAAATTCTGCCTTTGTATGTATTTTTTTTTTTAAAAGATGTGTTTAGGAATACCAAGAGGTGAGGCACTTCATCTTCAACTGTCTCTTTACAAGGAAGAGGTGCCTTTGCATTCTGAGAGTAACTGGATGTTAAGTAAATCAAAATCCACTTAGCTGGGAGGGGTGTTCCCTGGGGGCATCCAGTGGCAGAGCTGTGCCCGACTGAAATCCAGTAGCATGGCTGGTAGGAACTGAGACTAATGCTGTAGTTAATCAGCTATCAGGACTGTGGGTTTGGGAAAGCTCTCGAGGGAGGATTTGCACTTGAAAAGGAAGAGACTATTTCCCTCAAACCTAAATCTGGTTTGGAGGCAAGGTAAGCCTGAGGATGGCATCTATCAAAGATGTAGAGTTTGGACTATGGGGGTAGTTTGGAGACAGTGTGACTTGGTGCTTGCTGACCAAAAAGAAAACAAAAGGAAAACTTTGAAGCCAAAGAATTTGTCCATAGCTTTAATGTATTGTAGTGATTTACATCCCATGATTAACTCTGGTCATAGATCAATGGGCAACTTTTAATACCAATGTTGGAGTAAGTGAAGGAAAGAGGATGGAGGAAAAAAACCCACATGTGCACACACCCCCACACACACCAAACCCCCATCAAACAAGTGATGCAAATCCCTCACCAGCTCCTCCCTGCTAACCTGGAACCATAGCTGTCTACGCTAGCTTCACCAAAATGGTGACAGGTGGGGTTTTATACAACAGCAGTCAGGAGTATTGTTTTTAGAGAAGTGTAACGTTTCCTTATACTTGTAGTACATGCCTTAGTTCTTGCCTCATTGGATGTTTGTTCCTTTATGCTTTTATGCATGCTTTGTGTGAACTTATTTTTAAAATTATGCTATGTGCTGTATACTGATACAGACAGTGGTAAGCTTTGGATGCTCTTGAACAGCTGTGAAAAGAAGAACTTTGGGTAGTTCTGAAATTGTTTGTTGTTTTTCAAAAACAATTAACTTTTAAGATACTTTAAATCTGAAATAAAAACTTAAAGGCTACTCTAACTTTGTGTTGTATGAGATATACAAATGTGATACCTCTGGCAGTGTTTTGGGGTTATTTTTGTTATGCTCAAGTTTTTCATGTAACATCGGATGATTAGATTGAGCAAGTGGGATGATGTATGAAATCTTGGTTTTGATAGATTTCCAGAAGAAGCAGCCAGACGATGACTCTACTCCCAGCACAAGCAACAGCCAGTCAGATTTGTTCTCTGAAGAAACAAACAGTGACAACAGCAATACCTCTCTAACCACGCAGGCCGCTAACTCCAACCAGCAACTTTTGACAGAACTGAATGTAACTTCACCGAGCAAAGAGCAATGTAAGTGCACAAGTCCTAAGTGAGAGCAGAGGAGGCATTAACATTTTGGTTTTTTCTCAGGCTTATGTTTTATTGACTCCCTTTGGAAGTAAATGGCCTGTCTTTTGGGGCAAAGGGAAAGGTTAGAAGTTATTCACAAAATAGACGTTGATGGCTTTAACTGAAGAACAAGTTAAAAGGGGTCACAGGAGTTTCTAACTAACTTTAGAGCTGTTTGAATTGCAGTATACAATTTAACTACAATTTTGAGGCACTCTCATTTTGAGAAACTTTTTCTCACATTGCTGGTAAATTAATATACATATTCTAGGGTAAAAACCAACATCTTGTAAATTTTTACTTTAAAAGCTTTTGGTTTTTATAATAATTGCAATTGCACATAGCACTGACTGTAATGCATGTTTGTCTAGACTGCTGCTAGGTTACTTGCATAAAACTTAAGTTTCATGTGATAATCCATCTCTTCTTTCATGACCGATCTTTCTTCT
This sequence comes from Ciconia boyciana, assembly GCF_034638445.1. Lineage (NCBI taxonomy): Eukaryota > Metazoa > Chordata > Aves > Ciconiiformes > Ciconiidae > Ciconia > Ciconia boyciana. Next base: position 94,742,968 of record NC_132936.1, read on the forward strand.
TTATTGAACTCAGTAAGGCAAAAATTCTCCCTGAAGGTAAGCTAAGATGTTAAAGATTAGCAAACGCAGTGAGATAAAGTTGTCTTTCAAGTTATTCTAAACCTCTCTATATATTCTGTGTCTAATATATGGAGTTTTAAAATCTGCATTATATAACTTAAGCTCAACTGTGTAATTTGTAGCTTCATTTTCCTCCAACTGTAGCTTTATTTTGGAAGATGCTTTATGGAGAGAATCCTTGAGCTGAGTTTGCCTGTGCCTATTGGCTGGTAAATAGACATACACATTGCAAGAAAAACATGCTCATTTTTTAGTAGGGAATCTGCTAGAGCTGCTCTGGTCCTTGAACATCAAGGCAACTGCTGGAAATAACAATCCTGACAAAGCACTAGGACTAAAAAATCTTTGATATGCGACACCTTTTTCCAATTGTGTTAACTATTTGCATAGGATGGTTTTTCTGAGTTGCTGAAGTATTTGTTCTGTTTACAGGTATGTAGACTTTGCATATATATTCTTTTTACTTCTTGCAGATTGGCTGTGGACAAAGCATAGAGTGTCATTTTGGGATTGTGGTAGTTTATTAGACTAACTAAAATAAAATATTTAAATTGAATTATTGTTTTCTATCTGTATGTGAGAATATTGTCAGAAATACAGCAGGGTTCAAATGTGAGTGTTCTGATACCAGTTCTTGTAATAAGAGTAAACTTGCCATGTAACTCTTGTCTCTCCTTCGCATACACAGTTGCTGCTGACCAGCCATCATCTCTTCCTTCTGTCCAGCGCTTCTTCAGGGGAAACCTGTAGTCTGCTGTAAAAACAAGGCCTTAAAACAACCTTCCTAGAGAATTCAGCAAAACATTATGCTTCAGCAGCATGTTTGGGCCTTCACAGGGCAGGGGGCTTCAGCACCTCTGCTGGCTTATTAGCCAGGATCGACTATTTGGTGTTACAGGGTGCTTCTCTAGTGCTTACTGGGTCAGGTTTTCTGAAAATTTGTTCAGTTAGGAATTAAATTGTGTTACAACAAAGTGTTCTGTGGTGGCTAAGAAGGACGTGGGGTAAGTGGAAAGGTGATTACAGGGATGGGAAGGAAATTAAATAGTGTCCTTCATCCTGAATTGCTGTAAGCTTCTGAACATACACTGAAGGTGATGGATATTAGGCAGCACAGCCTGCAGAGCATTTGAAAGTATTACCAATAAAAAAAATTCTTTATGACTTCCTGCTGGGGTGATTTTAAGTGAAATACAGTGGAGAGATTTATTTACAGCTTGAGCTCTCTCTGTCTTCTCTCACATCCCCACTATCTCTTTAATGAAGCTTAATATCATTTATCAGAAATAATTATACACAGATGGAGCTTTTCTGATGGATAATGGCCTCAGCATGGAAGATTTTTTCCTGTAATGAAGAATGCCCAAACTTTAAATGTCTTTTTGATTTTAATTTGAGGGTGTCTCTTTCTGTGCAATATTTATTTATTTTGCAGCAAGTTCTATTAAGGCATGTACTGCTCTCATTACAGCTGTGTTCTTCAAAGACCGATATTTTGCAGTGCCATATGATGATGTACAGCTATGTGCTGTTCTGAATAGAATTGTGGTAATTCACCAGAAATCAATGGATCATTACGGTAATCCCTATCAAAGTGTGGAAAGATTGGAGTACTTGGGAAGGATTCTCATGGTGCATTCCACTCCCCTCTCTTTCCTTTCAAGCTTTTGAGAAGAGTCTCACATCAAGGCATTTGCCATAGTACTTGTGTCCATAGGGTAAACAGATTTGCAGCAAGTCGTTCAGGCAATTAACAAATTCCATTCGTGTTACGACAACTGAAGAGAACCATAGAAATCTCATGTGGTAAGGTTCATATTCTGTGGCAGAGAAAGTGAGGGGTTTTTTTTGTACTTGTTTTTGAGTAGCCATTTCCTTTTTTAACACAGAATTAATGATATAGGAGAGGAGTTCCTTGGACTGGATTTTGCAGGAATTCAGTTTGACAATATGCAAGTATTTCTGCCTTTTTTTGTTACTGTTTTGATTTTCTTTGAGATGCATTTGCATTCCTGAGTGTCTTATATACATAACCAGGTTGTAGTGACTTTCCATCTCCTTCCACCCTTAGTTGTGAACAATCAATCACCTACTCCATTGGCTGCTTTGCTGATTAATATCTCTCCCCCAGTAGTTGAAAGGTAGTTCTCAGTCTTACAGTTACAGTCAACAAAAATGTGTTAAAGATTTATGCCCAGAGGCAGTGACGCAAGCTTCAGGACTTTTTTTTTCCTCCTTCACATATGCTTTGTTTTTATGAAGTATTACTTATCACCAATTTCAAAAAAATGCTGTTGCAATTTAGGGGGGGGAATATTCTAAGAATTTCCCCCCTCCATGCTTCTTGAATTGCCTTTTTCTATCCAGAACCTTCAGGTCTCATCAGTTACAGTAAGTTTTCTTAAATAAACTTTTGCAGACAAGGAGTATATCGATATTGGTATAGCTTTACTAGGTCTAGAGTTGTATGGATTTTAATGATCTGTTTCTTAACAGATGGTTAAATCAGTCTAAATCTTGTTCTGCTGCTGCTTTATGTGCAGATAAGTTTCTCTGTTCAAGTTCTTGTATAGTTTTCATCTATTCTCATTTTTCCCTTCCATCTCCTCCCTTCATTTAGCAGGTCCTAATGGTAGTTATTTCAGTGTCAGTCACCATACGAGCCGGTTGCTCTGTCAAAAATTTCCTTTTCTTATTGGGTGCACAGGGGTTTTGTTTATTTTTAACAGACAGGAAAAAAGGGATTTGACAATGGCCCTCGCTTCTCTCTCTCCCTACCTCCAGCCACCAGCACTCTTTAAAATTTGAGCTTATTAAGGAAGGTTCTGTGTATTTTGGTAAAGAAAAGGTCACACTGCACATGGAATAATTTTGCTTAGTTTCAGGCCTTCATTGCTTTCTTTGGGGCTGTCGCATTATTTTTCTGTCACTATATGAGTAGACCTAAAGCTGATGCTGTGCAGGTTTAAAACTAACTGTGTTGTTATGTGACAGAAGAAATGTCGATGTGAACAACTCTGACTCTGGCAGCTGGATCAGATTTGATATTTCAGTAGTTCTTAGATTCGGTTGACATGATTTTATTTTAATTATGTACTTAACTCTTCCTGACCTCCTTGAATTAGCAAGAACCACAATTGAAAAAGGACAAAAGGAATATCTGATGTTTCTAGAACAGTTAGATGCTCTACATTTCTACATTGAAGACTTTGTAAGAAGATACACAAAGATCTGAGATATTGCTGTAAATGTCAAAAAATACACTGAAGATTTCAGCCCAGAAAGAAGGTGATGATCACTGCCACACCTTACCTCTGTGTGTGCTGAATTTTAGATGCCTAAATATGAATTTTCAGGACTGAATGTCTGTAAATTTTGGCTAGTTATTGTATACCCTCCAGAATTTGAACTGTTGCATGTCAAGCTAAGTGTTTAAAACATCGTTAGTTTCTCTCAAACACTTAAATTTGCAAGAAAAGTTTGAAGAATGCTTTAAAACTTTGTTTATTTTATTAAGCATTTGCATGTGCTGCAAGCACTGAAATACCCCCAATTATGAAGTTATTTTGGTGAAGTTACGTTATGTACATAGTGTACTACATCTGAGACAGAGATGCACCAGGCTTCTGTAAAAGATCTCTGGCAGAAAGGTGATTGTTTTTTCTACTGCAGCTATTGGATGTTTATACTCTGAATTTCATGGCTTGTTGAAGCATGACTGTGTAAAAAGCCACATAGGCTATAGTACTAGAAAAGTAATTATGTTTTTTCTGTCTTTGGAATAAAAAAAAAAAATCTTATGTCAGTTTTTTCAAGATAACCTGATGAAAAATGGATAAACAAGTGTATCCTTTCTTTCTTTCTTTTTTGTTGAATGGCCTTCTCTCTGACACTATGCAAGAAGTTTCTACCAATTTGTAATGACCTCACAGTTTTTGCATTTTGCCTGGGTTTGCAAGCAGTCAGAGATGACAGCTTTCCTATGTAAGCTCTGAAAATACTTCATATTTTGAATTATTATTGTGATACCCTTAATTGTGTTTTGTGCCTTTTAAGTAAGGACAGTCATTTTTAAAATGACAATTACTCTTGCATGTTATCCATTGCATACTTTTCTAAATGCCCTGGCTTTGAGAATTCAGTCGCTCATTGCAGTAGGAGTCAGTTTTGTACATCCTGTCTCTTTTTTTCTAATTATGGCTATGGGGAACTTTGTTTTCTGGCTCATCTCTGACTGAAAGTTACATGCACACCCACTTCTGTAAAGTACTAAATGTATAAACAAACCAAGCTAGCTGCCTATTTTTGTCTTGCTTGTCACAAATGGTTATAGAAAATAATTTACTTTGTTGCTAACCTGATTTATTCTTATACCAATCTGTGTGTTTTTCTCTGATCCGAAAGAATGCAGTAACTGTTAAATAATGCTAAGCTACAAAACTAGCCTACCTGACCCACATGATTTAGTATTGCAGTTAAACTTGTACCCAAACATAACTGAGAAAGCTGCAGCTAGGTGATGGTGCCGATGAATAATTCTAATTTTCCTTATCAACTCACAAGATTGTCATGTGTTCTTTCTTCTTGCACTCGGTTTTGTGTGTCTTTTATCAGAGCAAGAGCGGACACACCTCTTATATCAAAAAACAGCCAGGTGCATATTCTATATTACAGTCATCTTTGGATTTCTATGCTGCAGAATAAGAACTAGTTATTTTCTCAGGCTTTTTCTTTTATTAAGTTAGATAATGGTAAAAAGTGTTTTACATCTTAAGGGATTTTTTTTTAGCCTTGTTTTCATTAGATGCTATGTACAAATAGCCTTTTAGTACTGTTTTTAAAGTTAACATTAACAGTAATTCAGTTTTTCATTTGGATTATCATCAGACCTGGATTTCCTTGAACATTCATCACAATACATATCTTTTTACTATCGATGCAACCACTTTTTCTCTGGAAATTTGCAAGAATGCTTTCAAATATAAAACCAGATTGAGTTGTGGGGTATTTGAATTGTCTTTTGAGAAATGCCACTAGTATTATGTGCCAGTGCAGAACATACAGGCAGTTAGAAATTTTAACAAAACGGTGTCTAGTAGAAGTGTCTCCTTCATCCTCATTTCAGTGCATGAGGATCGATCTTTAAGTTTCAATCTGATCCCTACAGTCCCAATTTCATTTAAAGAACACTTCTGCCTCTTCTAACATCTTAACCAAAGATCTGGCACATAAATTTATGGAATGAACACTTCTTTCCACATCTGTGGCATGACAATTTTGAAACATAATGAAGACCAGCGGAATAGTACCACTGTTAATTGTTCCCTCTGATTTATAGTCACTTCACACTGCAGAGTAGACAGTGTATCCTAGGGCCCCATTTATTAAAGTGAAAGGACCCCACGGAACACGAAACAGAAACAGTCACATAAGAAAAATGTAGGTTAGAGCTGCAGAGCTATCAAGGCTACATAAAAATTATTTATAAAAAATATAATTTAACCGCTGGTTTCAAAAGCACATTTTTACACTTCAACTTACACCTATAAAGTAGGAAAGTATCATGTCTATTTTACAGATGAGGAAACTGAGGAAAAGTAAGTAGCAGAGTGAGACAATAGCAAGGAAAAAAGTGGGATCCGAATCCTGTCTCAATTTACTTTGTTATAGTTGTTAAATTTACCAGCTGTTCAGCAGCAGCAAAGCAGTCCAGGTTTCACTTCCTCTTCCAGAAGCTGCATGTAGATAAAAATCCAGAAAAATAAACAATGGCAGATTTGTAAAACTAGAATTTTAAAAGTATGTGTTTATATGTGATATAATCCTCTTATCTGTTTAGTAATGACATAAATTATCATGAAGCTTACCCATTCTGCAGCAAACAAGCAACTCTGAAGTGCTGTAAAGTTATTTTGCTTTTTTTTCCTTAAAGAGAGTGTATTCTGTCTGTGCAGACTGAATTTAGAGATTTATGTTCCCGTTTGTTTATGTATTGGTGTTTGTAATCAATGACTGTTTTCAAACTCAATTGTGTAGATTAATTAGATTATGCCTTTACCAATTCAGGAAATGCACAGCTAGATTACTGGTTTGGACAGGTTTCCAAAGGTGGGTTCTGTCCTGTATTGCAAATAGCCATGAAATTCTCCCTGTCCTGGCTACAACACTGTCGTCCAAGGAAATTCAGCTCTTATTTATTGCCCTCTTCCAGCCTGTTGCATGCAGGGAGTTGCTGTGCTTTTTCTGGGAAGGACCCATCACAGTACTGAAAGCTCAAAGCAGCATTCAGATATGCTTATGTCACTCTGATCAAGTGTTAAGGAGCTTCAGGCTCCTTCACTTATTTTCCATGTTTGTTCATTATCTGGCTTGCAGTTTTTGTGTTATCTGTAATCATTTCAGTGTATTATTGTCATCTTAGGCTTTGTACTCTTGTACAAGCTTGGTTTCATTCCATTCTGCATCTCTTCCTCTGCTCAATAAGTGCTTTCAAGTGCTGTTCAAATATACCTGACACATGTACTCTTAGTTCAAGCCTAGCCCTTCCTCAAACTGCAAAAAGAGGGGGGGTTACCCTAATATTTCACTTTCCTGCACAGGAAGTTCTGACTGAGTGGAGTCACTTCACTTCATAAAGACTTCAGGAAGGGGAAACAAGAAGTTCCCCTGAGTCAGGGTATGTCCTGCAGGACGGGTGCTACTTGGCAATTGGTACGGTCTTTCAGGAAGGGGGGTAGACAATGCAGAAAGACATTCTAAAGGCCAATTTAAATATATAAAAATTGTAATAGTCTATAAGAGTAAACAATAACAATATTAACGTATATCTAGAAATATAAATAATACATAAAATTTTACTACTTTAGAGAGTTAGCAGAGAAACTGGTTTTGAACTTGTTTTTCCAAATTGATGTATTTAGAGTACAATTAACAGTAAGTCACAGAAAGCTAGGGATATCAGAAGCCAAAAACATAGCAGCTACATTAACCAGACCTTTTGTTTTAATATATGGTAATGTTCAAGTTAAAGGATCTTGGTTTGTTCTTTATTAATTCTGTGGTTGAATTTGCAAACTTGCTGATTCTCACAATTCTCCTAATTTCTTCAGTAGCTTTTAGTATTTTTGCGTTTTTAATCATCTTCTCTTGGGATTACATTATTGCTGGGCAGTGGCTGCTTTTGTTTGGAAGAGGAGTTGCAAGCCAGAAACCACACGCTGGAAAAAAATAGGAGCAGAAGCTATTGTTTAATCTGTTAATTGGATGTAGAGTAGAAAGATATCTTTATTCGTCCATTTTAATCTCTTGTTTGTACTGAGAAAAAATATCAGTCTTGCAGCCCTGTGGGTTATGTTAGAAGCTAGACATGTGGCCTTTCACTGCACTGAAGTGTTTTATGTACCACAGTTAAATTCCCTTGAAACACTTTTTTTTGGGGGGGGGAATGAAGGTGCAGATATATCCTGAATCATGCTAAGTAGTAAGCCTACCTTTGTGTGTAGCCAAGAAGGACTGGTGTTCTACTGTTATGTGACTTCCCTTTTCTTTCATGCAGAATTTTTATCAAAGCTGTGGGAAATATACTGCCGTGTTTCAAATAATACAAAGATGCTTGTATTAGCCGTTATGTATACCAAAAGATTCAGCATAATGACTTCCACGTAGAATTGCACAGTCAAGCCCATACTACATAGTATTGAATTATGCATGACATTTTTAACGGTGGAACAAAAACAGTAGCAGAAGGAGGTGCTGCAAAGGACATGCAGCCTTCGCTGGTTATTAGGCACTGGTGTACGTGCATGCAAATGCCAAGATATTCTTTGTTGAAACTCTGGTGCTGTGCTGTACAAATCCAAGCGATATGAAAGTAATACCTAATGAGGGAAGATTAAATAAAAGAAAAACTGACACAGGGAAGTGTAGATTACATACCAACTTACTGTACTTCAGAGAGTGAGAAATAAAGATCTTATATTTAGTATCAACTGAAAGTATCAACTAGTGTAAATATTTACTGTACAATAATTGCAAGGATTGGTCTTATTTGATAGTCCACAGTGATGATGCCTGTCAATATCTATTCAGTGAAAATTGGGAGAATGTAACTAAAATTATTTAAAGAGCAGCTACTGCATCTTAAGAGGCAGCTGTGGTCTAAAGTCAGTTCATTGAAATTCCATACCCTGTTGTGTATATTTTGATATATTCCACATCCTGTTGTATATATTGTTTACCTAAATTCTATATTGAAACCAAATACTATATACTTGGTCTTTGAAAGTTGAGACTGACTTAACAGACCTGCTGTGTTGTTTTTTGCATATCCAAAAGGTGTCAATGGAAAACTTGGTAAGGGTTCTGTTGCAGTATTGATTTTCTTACCAAAAGCACCAAGCCCTAGACTAGGCATTTTTCTGAGCCTTTTATGATAGCATTACTAACATAGATCAAGCTGATATTTTCATTTTTTTATATTCTAGCCTAGAAAAAGATAAGTTGTAAAAATTGATTTGAGCTTACTTGACTATTTCTGGTTGTTGCGAGGTGGTGGTTGCTTGCCAGTGCTGTCAGGCCTGGAGCGGGCACCAACCTGGTGCCTGATCCAGGATGCTTGACCCGTCCATCTGGGATGTTTTCCTGTTGGCCAGGGAAGGCACCCAGCCCACGCCTCCCACTCCTCCTCACTGCGAAAGCAAGCCTGGCTCTTCTCACATGCAGACTTGACTCTGCAGAGAGGTCCCCACCGCTCCCCTCCGCTTCCCTGTGGAGTTCAGCCATTTCTCACCGACTCCCTGCTTACCTGCCTGCAAAATCCAGCCGTCCCTCACAGCACTGTCTGTAACTTCTGCCATCTCCTTATGCTGTTGCCAGTCACACGCAGCCATTTCCTAGGTTGTGTTCGGTGGTTTCCCGTGTCCTGTTCACTTAGGTTAACCTCAGGCCAGGCCCTAATGAGTGGCCGTAGTGTTTGCCTGCAGGCCAAACGCGGGCTCCTTGGCCTTTGTAACCACCCCCCCTTTGAAGGTTACCTGTTGTATAGTTATGAAATGGTGTATGTTGCTGGAGGGACTTTTTGGGGGAACAGAAAACTCAAGAAGTTTATCAGTCCTTCTCTGGAAAACTGAAAGTGTAAAACTTGAGATCTTTGCTCCCAAGTGTGTTTCATTGAAATCAAATGCACTGAAATAATTTCCTCACATCTTTCTCTCCCGATTGCAGAAGTTTCTTTTCTTTTTTTGTAGTGTTACAATCCTATGAGTTTTACAGGGTAGACAAAGTTACCCAAGACCTGATACTGAAAAATAGAAATGAAAGAAAAACTTGAAGGGGAAGCATCTTGGAGGGAAGCACAAAAAAACAGTTTACTACCAGGCCAGACTTGAAAATATTTGAAAAGAGAAAAACATTGCAAACACCACAGTGCTCTTTTCCAGATATGCAAAGACTGAAAAAAAAAAAAAAAAAAAAAAAACAGGGGAAAAAGTATTTTTCAGGGCATGAAGACTTATGTTAAAGGTTATCCTGTCATACTAAGCTCTGTTGTATTGCCAGCATAGTACTACTGTATCACCAGCAGTCCAGTGCAAACTTGATTATTGGTATTTTGATAGCCAAGCTCTACTAGATCCAACTTAATTTCTGGCTCTCTAGCATCATCCAATTTATAATATCCAATTATCAAAGCTATGATGTGTTATTACCACTGGTAATGCTACTGTCAATTTGTCTTGGCTTCACTATATGGGGTTTGGTTTTTTTTATTTATTTAATTTTACTGCAAGTCGCTGAGTACACTCAATTGGTTGCTATTTTAACAAGATCTCTGGAGAACTCTTCAACGATGATGCATGTTAAGAAAAAAGCCAGAAAGCAATTTACTACCAAGCAGATACCAGATGAGTGGGCAAAAGTCCAGAGTTCAACAAAAAAAACCTTAAACATGGAAAGAGTTTGTTAGCATATGCTTGTGCCACACTTTGAAAACATAATGAGAACAAGATAAGAGGCAAAGTTGTTATCTCACTGGAGTCAGTGACAAGGTTTCTGTTGACATCAGGGAAGCGATCACTTTGTCCCTTGCGTTACTTGTGGGTTAGTTAGACACATTTCTAGCTTTGTTCCGACATAAACAGTACCTTTGTCAACACTGGAAAAATTGCAATTACAGTGTGTATTTTCCTAAAACTGCCTCTTGTAATATTTATAACGTATAACATAACTTGTCTTTTTGTCCCAACTTCTCATCTGTTTTTTCAGTGCAAGACATACTCGGATTTGACTGGGAAAGAAATACTGAGAATAGTAGACTACTTCCATATGTGCTTTCCAAAGACAAGTGCTCCTCAGCGTTTTATATTCCTAAGTATAATCTTGATGTGCTTGTAAATGTTAAATATAGGTAGTATTTTGAGACATATGATCTTCTCTGTTTCCAGGTGGGCCATGCACAGGTACAGCTCATGCCTCGTTAACCACACCAACCAAAAGATCTTGCGACTCAGGTATGTGTGTTGTGGGGTCAAGGACTTAGATTTTGCATTATATATAGCTCTATGGTGATAGTTTAATAGTCAGCGGTAGTAACTATATCTGGCGAATGCCAAATGAAAGTAAATATTGTTTCTTTACTGTCAGAAATGTATATATAAGAGGATTTGTATGGCAGATAGTTCATCTCAGAGTCCTGTTAAACGTAATTCCATAAATATACTATGTTTTCAGTTAATCTTTGTAAACATAAGCCATACAGGAGTAATCGGTTTGATTTAATTCTAGTGATTGTGATAGTGTTCTGGAAATCCCCCCTTTAAATGCAAAGTATTGAGTAGAAAGCTGGAGTATATTGACTTTACTTTCCCTGATTGAAGATGCAGTATAGACAGCTGATGTTTGCATTGAGACTAAATTTCACCTGCTTTGGGTCCTTTCAATGACTTTATTTCTACATGGAGGGTATAGATGGATGATGTCTCACAGAGCTAGTGTTAGTAGTGACATGTTAGGTCATTGCCAGGCTGAAGTTGCCGCTTCTGCAGCAGATCTGTCATGAAGAATCGTGTGAGCGCTCATTCCGGCAGGCAGCCAAGTTAACCTGCATTGGCTCTGAAAAGACTTTGGTTTTGCATGGATTAAGGAGAGCTCATATGATCCTTTCCACTGTGGGAAGCCATAACCTCCTGTGGGGTAGCAGTGGCAGGCGTCTAGGTAGTGGTAATGTTCTTGCAGTCTGTGTTTCCAAAACAATTTTTGCCTATATTTGCATTTATGTACCAATTGAGCTATATTGAGTGTGCAGAAAGGAAGGGTATTCCTGTTTGATTAAGGGCTCTTATTCTTTCAGGAGTTCAAGGTATATTTCCTCTGAAGTCATTCTTTCAAAAAGTGTTTCAAGTTACCGTATATTTAGCTGAACTGTAGTTATTCCATATCTGCATGTTGTTAGCTTGCAGTGATGATGCAAGTTGGCTTGGTCTACAGTGAAGGAAGGTTAAAGAGAAGCTACATTACCTTGCACTTGGTGCAAGTACAGACCTCTCAAGTAACGCATTATAATCTGTGATGATGCTGTAAGTATTGTTTGCCAGAGAACTCTGAGTGTGGCACTGGAAGATACTGGATCCAGCTTCTCCGGAATAGGAAGACTGTGGGTTTTCTTTTCTACATAGCCATGGAGGTGTACCTAAACAAGACAGAATGTTTGCCACTGTATCCCTTGCAAACTAATCTGCTTTGCTCAGGCTATTACTAAATTATATTTTCTTTATACGTTAGCTGTTGTAATGTTTAACTCTGGTTTTCATTGCAGGGTAATTTAAAAGCTTTCTGTGATGCTATAGATACTGAAAACCGAGAGTACTATATGAATATTTTAGAAAAAGTGCTTTTGATTAGCAAAAAGGCAAGTAAGTCCGCTATTTAGAGTGTCAAATGGCAACAGTAAAAGCTCCTTAGAATAAAGCCGATGAAGCTACTAGACATGTTGAAAAATATCCATTAAATGATTGGCTAACTTTGCTCAGTAGTTCTCTTATTTTCAGTTTATGCTAATGTTTGGTCCCTACATGCTTGTATGTTAATCATTTGGTGTGTTTAACAAGAAAATAAGGAGATCTTCTTAATTTGATGCCACAAGTTTCGTCTTCAGTCAACTAAACCTGATGATTTTATATTACCTCATTTTCTCCCAATGCTTTTTACATTATTTGCTCAGTGATCTGCATATTTTGTTTGTAGTCCCTTACACTAATAAACCTGTTACCAGGAGGTACAGATTTCGTCTCCAGAGCTTGAATTTTCAGCAAACTTTCATTTTTAAAAATAAATTACCATGTTTTCAAAGTCTGCATTTGGGAATCCAGATAAATATGGGAATTTGGACAAGAAAATACTGGCTACAAAATATCACCCAGAAATGGTGTGACATCTTCAGGCATAAGCAGCAGACTATGTAGCTGAATTTTTCACACTACATTCACTTCAACTTAGTGTCCCTTCCTAGGAAGCTATTTAAGTGATACAAGCAATATTTGTCAATACTACACATTGTGTAGAAGCCTCTTTTCTGTAAGTATTCTACATTTCTTCTGCTGGAAGTGCATTGAAGGAAGAATGTTTTGGTGGAATTCGTCTGTGTAATTTTTTTTCCCCCCTTCAAGCATAGTTGTTCCCTAAAGTCTGCCATATATCAGCATTTGAGACCGAAAATTAGAAAGTTGACCTAGTTATCTTGTATGCAGGTTTCCGTCAGGAAGATATTAAGGAGGACATAAACCTTTCATATTTTATTAGCATTAATGTAGCCATTGAAAAAAGATCAAAACAATAAATCTGCCAAGACTCAGGAAAAGTTCTCTTACAAAAAAAAAGAGTTTTTACCTCATGCACTTGTCAACTTGCATGCTGGAGGTGTTCCGATAAAAAATTGTATTGTGACACCAAATAGTGGGGTTTTTCCTTCTCCTGTTCACCAGAATCATCACTGTGGTAAAAGTATTTCTATTCCAAAGTGTGCCCATAGGACAAGGATTATAATGAAAAGAATGAGTAACACCTTGCAATCATTAGTTTGGATGTTGCCACAAAGGTTTTTGAGAGCCAGCGGTCTGAAGATTTTATAGGAAAAAATATGGGACTGTGTGGCCTTGTGTATAGCTTTTTATGTATTTTGATTTGTTTCTTAATGGTTAGGTAATGTTATGATTGACGGCAGATACTTTGAGGTGTACTCTAGTCAGTAGGGCATCCAGATTCCATGTATATTGGGTGCCCGTGTCATGAAAGCACAGGTCCAAGTGGTCCAAGTGGCATATTACTCTTCTTTTTCTGCTGTACAAGTTAAAGATGATTTAATACACAATTCTAAACAGCCAGATTTTAAAACATTTTCACGCAGCTTAAAGAAACCTTGAAAAAATCGGTGGAACTGCGTGAGTGCGCTCAGTTAATTTTTAATTGTGCGATAGAGAGAGTAGTAGAAATAGGCAGATAAAATGCAGTAATGATACAATCAATTCATACATTGTATCCATAAAGTCAGTGAGTTTTTAAGTACTTCATTTCTCAGTAGCAGTTCATGAGAAACGTGCATCTTTAATATTCTGTATAGTTATATGTGCAGATAGCTCACATTTTATGAGGATATCAGTCCTAGATGGGTGTGGTGGTATTTGTATTGTGTGAGATTACAGTATCTGTCTCATTGCTCTATGCTTTTCCTAGTTTGAAATTGGAGTCTAGGAGATGCAAATAATTATTCTGCTGCTTGAGCAAAGCAGTTAAGCAGGTGTATGGTCCTTTGTGAAGTTTCGGGTTTATTGATGTTCTTATCCTAAGTCTTGTGCTTGATTGTAGCAGTGCCAGAAATCTAAACGCTTTGAGGCTGAACCTATACAATTTGAGAGGACAGCCTTTTAGGAGTTATAGAAAGGGCAGGTTGCGGAAATTGAAGTACACAAATTTTCAGCCAGAGCCAAAACCAAGAAACCATTACTTTTGTATGATCATTTTTATCAATCTTTATATGTTGAGTAAGGGCAAAAAGACCTGGTACACCACTAATCAGATTTTTTTTTTAATTGCTCTGAAGTGTTAAGCCCCTGAGCAAAAAATGTACAAAAGATTATTGAAGGGGGTTTATAATATTAAAACAACTTTGAGGTATGTTTTTCATTGGTGTTCCAAGGGACTTTTAAGGTGTTCTTTAGTGTTTGACTTCTGGAGGGCATTGTGTTAGAAATCCAACCTTCTTGGAGCTCTCTCACCAACAGGCAGGTGATGACAGAACAGCCTTCGAGCAGCATAATAAATCACCCAGCCCTGGCAATAATAGTGCCCATTAGGGACATTCCTTTTCTTTTTTTTCCCCCTGCTCAGTTTCCAGCTGTACTAATAGAACAGCGCATCAAACAAGGCTGTAAATAAAAGTTATAACCTAATAGGTGGGTGCTGAAGTGGAACGGACAGGAGCTGAGGCATGGAGGCCTTATTACTGCTCATCAGCAATTATAAACAGGATGAAGTGTCTGGGACTTGCACTGATGCAGCAAGAGCTAATAGAGGCTGGGAGATGACACCGTACCATGATCAGATGATGTATTTTGATGGGTTTTTACTATCTCATCTTATTGCCTATTTCTGTGGTGTGTTGTATTATCTGTTCTGTGCTTCCGTATCTATCTGGATGGACAGATTGGTTTCCTCTCCTGCTCAAAGGAGCTTAAGCACATATACTTAAGCTTGCTTTTTTGCACATACACTTTGCATTAGTTGCCAGTACTGGTTATCTAAGAGCCTTTGCAAAGTGTTATGATTATTGTAGATTAAAATCCTCCTAATGGTAAGGATCATGATAGTTGTATCTGTAAACAAATTTAAGGACTTGCTGCAATTCTAGGATTTATTTTCACTCTCACCTTGTTCAACTTTACAAAATCACCCTCATTCATTAAAAATAGTGGATATGGTCACCTGAAGTATCTTTGACAGTAGATGCGTCCTATGCGTTTTAGACTAAATGTGTTATAACCAGTGCGGTTGCAGAATCCAAAGAGATGGGCTTGGGGTCAATATATCAAAAAGTTTGTTAAAAGTCAGCTATAGCTGTGATGATCCTTGCCTCTGAGTTATAAAAACTTCAGCTGTTCCTGGGAAGGTTTTTAAGAGCTTGTTAGCACACAGTAATTGGTAATATTCACAAAAAAGTCTTTCTTGATCTTTTATCTATCACAGAGAGTCTAGCACATTTCTGTGCTAGACATCTAAATCATCTCTTTACTAAACCATAGTGAAAAAAATGCCTTGAAATTTAGCCTGTACTTGCTTTAATCTAAAGAGAAGTTTTGCAAGCATCTTCATAGTTCATACATTAATCACTCATGCTGTTTACTTCTGAAGAGAATTTTCTTCTGAGTAGTGGAAAAAATACAACATTCAGAAGTGAAAAGGTATGCAGCAGCATGACAGCATGTGAAAACAGTGACTCCTATCCTTGTCTATTCAGTACAGCCAGGATAAAATAAATAGATTATTTTTCTATCATCTTATGATATTAGGACAGGAATACTTACATCTGCCTGTGTTAAAGTACACTAAACTGAGATGAATGGAAACTCATCCTTTTCATAGTTGGTATTTCTTTGAAATTAACTTTAATACTTACTGGTTCCCAGGTGTTCCTTTCCTTTGCATCGTTCATAAAGCGAGGAACCTAGACAGTTGAAGTGGCCAAAGGGACAAAAAATGTAATGTGACTGTGGAAGCCCTATTTCACATGCTGCATAGATGAATTAGAAATACCTACAGACAGTGTTTTGAAGGTGTTTATAAAATGCTCTAGTAATTCCTACTTAGGAATAACTCGTTTTTCTAATCAATCTGCTGAAGTCATTCATGAAAGGATTTCTAGCCTTAAGAAGTAAAATTACTGTTATGGAATAGGATAAGTAGATGAATATGTTAATTTATGTGCTTATTAATGTTTCTCATTTTATAGCATTGTATTCCCCAAAATTGCACTAACTCAGATTAATTCTCTTAAGAGCACGTAAGGCAGTCACATACGATCTCCATGTTACTAATGCATCCTTTCTAAAGGCAACAGAAAGACCTCAGAAACAAGAGGATTGCTGCTTTCTCATTGTGTGGTATATCAGTGTATCTTTGTAGTAAGCTACCTTGTGCAGAAAGCGGGGTTTGGTGTATGCTCGTGTGAGTGGCAGAAATGTGTACCAGTTTAAGTAGATTTTGGTTATACAGGGGTGCATAGGTTATGAGAAAAAAGCTTTTCCTCCCTTGTGAGGAGGAAAACGAACCCCAGCACAATAGAATTAAAAAATAATAATCAAAATGTGTCTGTGGATGGGGAGTAAGGTTCTCCTGGCCTGTATAACCTCCCAGCAGGTGCTGAGACACACACCTCTGTGTACCTCATAATACTCCCAACTATCTGAGATCAGTACCATGTTGTCAGTTCATTCAGAGTCTAAGTTTTCAAGTCCAGCATCCTAATAGAGAATGTCCTCCAGGTCCTTAAAACTGTTACTCCTACTGCCTTTATTTATCCTCTTAAATCACCCAAATTCATCTTCTTTTATCCTTTGTGCTGTTCGGATATGCCCTTGAACCTTTCTCTTTTATTCTTACTTCACCAAATAACCTGTTTAAGACTTTTTTTGATTACTCGTAAGTCTATTCCTCAGCTTTCACTTGTCTTCATCTCTTTTTGCTGCTCTTGTTTCAAATTTTTCATCTCTCTTAATTTCCATATCCTGAATCCCATTATGAAAAAGACCACATTCAAAGTAGAACAACTTTGAGGAAAATGTGCTTAAGTTAAGAGGACAGGATGATCTCTTGAGAGGAGTTCACATTGAATTGTAAGCCAGTAGGAAAATTATTTTGAATGTCAAATTAAAGGTAGTACCAGATGATAGGAGAATAGTAAACACTGTCTCTGGATTAGCTGCGTTAGGAGGAGTATAGCCGGCAGATCAAGGGAAGAGATTTTTCCCCTCTAGTTGGCACTGGAACAGGTGCCCACAGAGGCTGTGAAATCTTAGTCCTTGAAAATTTTTGAACATGGACTGGACCAGGCCCTGAGCAACCTGATCCAGCTTTGATGTTTACTCTGCATCAAGCAGGAGGCTGGACTGGGTGACCCCCAGAAATCCCTTCCAACCTAATTTTTTCAATGACACTAACAGAAAACAAATATGATCTGAGTGATTAAAGGTATTTAGTCCAACCTCAATAGCATTCATAGCACCTAATGAGAGCTGAGGCAGGTAGGCTCTAGAAGTACAGGCGAGCGTTTAGTGTCTCAAGCGTTGCAGAGAAGAGCCAGGAGAGAGACTCTTGGAAAGGTGGGAGAGCTGGGATGGTCAATGCAAAGCAAAGAGCTGGGAGAATGGTCCTTGCAGCAGGATTCTCAGTGGCCATAAGCAGGATAAGTGAAATGCACTTCGGTAAATAAGATACTCTCCTGCTGCCCTTATTGCTTTCTCACTACTTTTTCTCTATGGTCTGATAGGTGGTTTTCGGTCTGGTCGGTGAAATTCTTGCCAAATACAAAATTGTATGTTTTTAAGATCATTATCTTTTAAAATTCAGATATGACTGCATCTTTGTATTAAAGTCTTAAGGAATTATGACAAAGGATTAGTCCTCGAATTTGTTGAAACAGGAGAGTAAATATATTATTCTTTATGTATGTTTTGATTAAAAAGAAACAACTTTACCCTGAATATTTTTTTAGTGGTTTCATGCTGTGTTTAGTTTTCAGAACTATCAGGATCTCTTTGATCAGTTAACTGACCTTTGACAGTAGGTTATTATTACATAGTTATTATTAGAGAATATACATCTATTAAGCTTACTTGGCTTTATGCTCCCAACAGCTCTGAATTCCTTGTTTCATTACTAGCATCCACCCACAGACTGCTGGCAAGCCATTCCCAATTACAAAATTGCAGCTCATAACTTTAAATAAACCGCATCTCCATTAGTTTCAAGGGCAAAGAAATCAGGGTTACGTCTTGCATTTCCCACCTACAACCCCTTCCTAAAATTAATAAAAATATATATTGGAACAGGATTTGGGGATCTTAGGGCTTGCTTTAATTTCGATTGGGCTTGCCCAATAGCAAGACAATATAGAGAATGTTGCAAAGAACAGTTGAGATCATTAACTTCAAAATCTGTGAGGAACTCTGCTCCTGTCAGCCTGAAGAATTGAATTGATTTTACTTCAGTGTGTTGCAGTCAGCACCTTGATCTGATCTGTACAGATCAGACAACTTTCTTACTGGTATGCTTTAGCAAATGAGACACAGCTTTTTATCGTTTTGTTATTTTATTGCACTGGAGGTTTTTTAACAAGTTCAGCATTAAATAACTGGCCTGAAATATATTTAAAAAACACATAGCCACTTATATTTGCTTTTTGATATTTTATTTTTTCTTACTATCTTAAATTAAAACACACGTAAAATGCAGGGAGCTAATCCATGAACCTGTTACTGCTGTACTTTCTGATGTGAAGGCAGTGCCCCAAAGGTTTCATCTGACTCTTGGTGAAGGCCTCTATTCTGACTAATGATTTCAGTGAGCATCAGACAGCTTTTAAGTACAAGTTTTCACTGTTTTCCATTTAGATATTAATTTTTATAAGGACCTTAATAATATATGGAAGTAATTTTAGAGTCTCTTGGAAGTTATGCTTAAGTCTGTTGAGCATACACAGGGGGAAGTGTATCTTCCTACTAAGTGAAGGTTTTATAAATATTTGTATGTTCACTGAATTGTCATGCAAACAAGTTACCTCTTTTTCCTATTACTGTTCCAAATTATTTTCCATAACACAAACTTCAGGGAATAACTAATGAAACAACATCTTGGGGCAGAAGAGGGTTGAAAAAGAGCTGGATGTAAGATACAAGACAGCACATGTACTGTTGCATCCTCTGAGTTTCATTGATCTGTTCTACCTCTGCCTTTGTGTAGATCTGGTCTTTGGTTCCAGTTAGTGTAGATGCTTCCCAAATATCTCCTTTCAAAACAGTAAGAGCTGCCCAGTAAACCAGCTTGATTTCTGATGTATTGTGGACAGCAATCAGGTGTACAGAAATTGTCTTCTATGTCAGGGCTGGTTGTTTTTTCCCCACAAAAATTGCTAGAAAAAGTAACACAATCAAAATATAAACTGATTTTTAAGCTTTATTTAAAATAACTGAATCAAAACCAAGTGTTTTTTGAGGATAGATTAGCTGTACATTTCAGAACCTACTCTTAATGCATTCAGTAAATTTTTTATCAAAATACAAGAGCACTTAGATTTTTTTCCTTAACATTAATCAGTTACAGTCCTTGGAATTATAGTGTCTCATTGCAAGATTTCTGTTGCTAATGGCATCACTGAGGTTCTGCAGTTAATGACAAATAAGTTTTTTGAAAGATAAATATTGAAAATATATTTTTTTTCACTGCTAGCAGGCGAGAGTTCTTTACAATTCCTCTTCTGAATCTGTGTCTTAGCCTTGGAAAACCCTCATTACACCAATGCGGGGAAGGGTGTACTAAGAAAAACTCAGTGTATGAATGAAAAATAACAGAGCAAGTAGTTTCTATATAGAACTGGTTTTAGGCTATTAGTTTGAAGAATTACCTTCCTGGATACTGTATACCATCTGATTGATGAGGACGTAGCTGGAGTATACTACTAGGGTTTTGAAGCAGAGCAGCACCACTTATTTATGCACTCTTGAGCTGACTAGCCAATATGCAATATTTATAGCATTATCTATTCTTGTTAATCCAGTATTAGAGAATTTCACAAAGCATAAGAGGGCTCTCATTAAAGTCAGAACCCCCCCCCCCCCCCGAATGTTGCTGAATGCTTTAGAATTTCCCATTTTACCAGAACCAGTGTAAGCTTATTTGTATGTTTGTACATACATATTCATATATGTAAATATATGTATTTGAATACTGGTAAGTAGTCTTCAGGTGCTGTGGAATGGCCAGGATGTTCATGATTTGCCTTCATAACTTTTTCATCATGTATACTCCTGTCTTACAGCTTTTTTCTTCCTTCTTGTGTTTCTGTTCTTCTATTTAGCTATCTGTATTTCTGCATTATTCCTTCACTTAATAATCCTGTTCTGATTATTCAGGCCACTTATGATATCATTTGTTCTCCAACTTTAACTGTCACCAGAATCTGCCTTTGTCCCTCTCCCAACCCTAACCCTATGCTGCTAAAATACATAATTTAATAATGAGAAAGTAAGTTCAAATTGACACCTGTAAAATATTGTTTTGAAAACTGGTGAGTTTAGCGTTGTGGCCTTTTTTTTCTCTTCTGGCCTTTTCAAGCTTCATTCTTCATAATAGTCTGAATATATGAAGGGCTTGAGATGCTGTTTGTCAGCTATTAAAAAAAAAACCACCACCACCCCAAACAGCTTCCCTTAACATCCTTAGAATAGTATCAAGCTTCTACGCTGCATAAATTGCTCCCAGTAATCAAGACAATGTGAATTCAGTCTCATGCCTGCACACACTAGCAGTCGCTATCTGTGTATGATTTTGCTGTCAGCAGCTGTTTTTAAAGACGTTCTGCAGCTGCTTACCCTTGTAGCAAGAGATGGGCAGCGAGCACCAGGCCGAGTGCTCAGCAGGACTGTCCATCCTGCGCTACCTCCACAAACTCGTCTGTTGTTGTGGGCTCCAGAGGTTTACAGACTTGGCCCGTTGGTGTAATTCAGGAAAGGAACCCCATTCGCCTAGTCTTCTAAATAAACAAGGTCCTTCTTTCAGTCAGCAGCAATAGGGGTGGCCATTCCCTTAGGAAATGTTTCAAGTAATTGAAATGCCCTAAGTTAATCCATCGAAGGAACTGTACAGTACAGGTGCCTGAATACATTTAAATATGTACTTGTTTGAATCAGTTGGGTATATAAGTAAAAATGTTTGAGAAATAAATGCATATTTCCATTAACTAAAGACATGCTGACATCAGAGAGCATGGGGGGAGTAATGCAAGAATTTAACTATAAAACAGATGTAGTACAGGAGCCTAAATATGAGATGAAAACTAATTAGCTTTTCACTTAATTTAGCAATTATGAAATTTATTGACAAGAAAGGATAATAGGCATTTTCACACTTTTTCTAATTATAACTTAGCTAAAATGCATGCAGTAGGCTATGTAGCTCACTATTTGTGATACAGTTTTCACCGTGCATTTCATTCATCTGGGTTACTGGCACTAGATTAGGCTCTTCCATTTCATTAGAGATGGTAGTCAATAGCCTCATTAAGTTACACTGCAGTACAGTATACTTCCTTTTTGGTGGACAATAGTACCAACAATACAGGTTCAGAGGAAAACAAAAAATGTGAGAGGTAGGAAAGAATTAGTATATAATTTTTTTTATTATTATTTTTTTATTTTCCCATCCATGGACCTCGGAATTACAGAATGGCTGAGGGTGGAAGGGGCCCCTGGAGACCATCTGGTCCAACCTCCTTGCTCAGAGCAGGGTCACCTAGAGCAGGCTGGGGGCCGTGTCCAGTCAGGTTTCAAGCACCTCCAAGGATGGAGCCTCCATAACCCCCCTGGGCAATCTCTGCCAGTGTCGGGTCTCCCCTACAGTAAAAAAGTATTTTCTTACACATAAGTGGAGGAATGTTACTAAAATTACATGATTATGCTTCCACATTTTGCTTTTTTCCTGAAGTCGTCTGCCAGCAGTAATACATGCATTAATACTCATTCACACACATATAAAAATTTTAACTAGAGAATGTTAAGTTTTGAAGTTTGGTGATAAGTAACACAAATCAGGTTGAGGCACTTAAACCACTGGGGGGGGGGCAATTGCCTGGTTTCCTAAGGAAATAAGGCCCCCATAGTTTTCCCTGCAATAACTTCTGAATCTCTTGGATTATTTTAATGAAATTTCACAAAGGTATGAAGGTCTTGAACACACTAATCTCACATGTAGGTTTTGTGAAAACTGGCAGCTTAGTACTTGGAGGGGGTACACATGTGACGTGATGCAAATCAGTGTCCCTATAGAAGTAACCTTTAGCTGTGGCTGACCTCCCCTCCGCATCAGGCCAGGTTACTTTCTGGGGGGCTGACGCGTGGCTGGGGGACACACTTTGCCTTGCCTGTGTTTCGGGGTGTCCGGATTCAAGTCAGGCTGCGTTAGTTGTGCTAGCTCAGCCACAGCCCTATGCTGTTACGCAGCATACTTGCTGAAGCGTAGCACTGTACTTGTGCGCTGTAAGACATGCTGTCAGTTAGCCACGTACACAAGTTTTGTGATGCTCTGGAGTGTTCATCTTTGTGTTTTACAAATGCCTGTTCTCACTATGCTAGCAAAGTGCTTGGTACTGCACAAGTTTGATTCTCCTCGTCTTTTCCTTGCAACACATGCATCGTGTGCCAGCTCTCATTTTGGGGAAATTAAGCCATGCTATTGTTGAGCTCAAAAATCATGCTTACACTCAAAGCAGTATACATGCCAAATTTCATTTTTTTGACGTTTTTTAGTGTTCATTTCAAAAAACCCAAACACTTTAAGTCACTATCTGTAACAGAAGCCTTTTTCTTAATCTCTATTGCAAAGGGGGACAGAGAGTTTTGCTGGCAGAGTTTGAAGCACATCAGTAATGCTTCACATTTGAAATGTCTTGCAGCAACTCTTTCCATTACGTATCTCAGACAGCTAGGCTAAAAGTTGTTGGGGTTTTTCTGTTGTTGTTTGGCTGGTTGTTTTTACTCGTTAGGGCTGGAAAGAACTACTGTTGAATGGTTTTGGTAATTGATGTAGAAATAATAACTTCTCTAATGCAACTTCTGGGCGTTAGTAATCTCTGGAGTGATTTCACAGGGAGCCTCCTGAGGCAAAGAAGGGGCTGACAGGACTTGAGTTCCAAAGGGGCTATTCCTATACGGTCTCTCCACTCCACATTGTTCAGGAACAATGAGTTTTAGTGCAATTGCTTTTAAACTCAGAGAGGGCATAAATCAGTGAAATGGTGATGCTAAGGGCACTGCGATGAAATTAGAAAACACATTGTGTGGTTTAATGTTACTGACGGGTTTATGTAAGAATTTTTGAGACATCTGTCTGTAATGTTTTAAGAAAAATTGAGGTGAATTCACAAAAGAAATTAATTTCTTATGAGCATGAGTGCTTCCAAAGAGGTGTGCGCTTGAGTTTCTGAGCAAGCTTTGAGATGCAGTCTTGATTGCATGAGAGGACAAGATGTTCATCTCAATGTATTTAGAGTTTCAAAATAATTGTTTCCACAGCATTGTACAGCAACAGGGAGGAACTGAGTTGGTCACTGTTTTCAAACTTGGCTTATAAGATGTTAATCTTGAATTTCTGTCTCTTCATTAGTAGTCAACAAGCAAATGGATTTTTGGAACAACTGTGTTAATTTTAGATTCATTTGAAGTAGAGGAGATTATTTTAAATGATGATTCTGGTAAATGCGGTAGGAAAGATTTGTAAAGAGGCAGTTTCCTCTAGACAAAATTTCTAATGCATAGTCAACATGCCAGGGAATTAAGTAATCCCTCATCTAAAAATGGAATAATGAAGGAAAATAAAAAACCTAGAAACTGGCAAGAAGATACTGCTCAAACTTTAGTTAATCCCTGTTATGTCGTTATTGTCTGTGACTGTGCAAGTTTCTTCATGGACAGAGGTTTTAACAGCTCAAGCTCTTTTTAAAACAGTTTCAGAGGAGATGGCAGTGATGTTTGAGGGTTCATTAATTATTGCTCTTACTGGTGTTTGCACAGGCAGCTGAGATCATAAATGTCAGTCTGTCAGTGTGATGAGTTCTTTATGAAAAGAAAAAAAAACTGACTGAGTGCCTCAAAAGCTGTCATCAAACCAGAGATTAAACAGATTCATCTCATTCTTGAAACAAGCAACAGCAGAGGAGGGCTCCTCTTTCTCTTACTACTCTCCTATCTTTTCATTCCTCCCTTCCTCCTTCCCTGTTAGTATCTGCTGGGCTTAGAGCTTCGCACCCTCTCCCCAAAACGCCATGAAAGAGCCATCATGATTGTCAGTGAAGCCATGTGCATGCAGCCTGCAAACTCCTCCATGGCAGGAGAGTGAGAGAGTGGGATTCAGCTCTGACAGTTGTAACACCATTTATTTGGAAAAATTCGAGAGGAGAACATGAGTAATGAAGACAAGAACAGTGACAGTAAGGAACAAATATGAGTTTCTGTCCAAGACATAACAGAATTTTTAAGAACACTACTCTGCTTGTTGTTTCCAGACAAGCCTCCAGTTTCAGTCTTGCTCAGCTGAATTACTTTGTTCTCTCATTTCAAATGGGAGTTTGATAGAGTCACCACAATTAGAAGAATCCTTGTTTCTTAAGTCTGAATTAAAATTGCAGTGGGAGAGTGTCAGTGGCAGTTACTGTGCTGAGCAATTTCTTTGTGAAATTTTGGGGATGTCTCATGTCTATTGTTTTTCTTCATTTTTACAGAAAAGTTTTATGATTTTTGACATCTGCAGGTAAAAGGAAGGCATTCTTTTCTTTCTTCTTTTTCTGTTCAGACTGGGTATTTGTTGGTTTAGGTGTAATGCTAAAATGCAAGTTGAGTGTGGAAAATGTTTCTTAAAAGCAAAGCAAGAAGTAATTCTTGTTTCACGAACCATCCTTCTAAGGAAAGCCACTGTCAGTCACTGGCTGAAATAATCCTCTTCTCTGTAGCCATTTTTGATTCTTTAATAGCTCACACTGAGTATTTACTCTTGAGTCTAGTTGCAGCACTTCATCCTGTTCCTAGGGGTTTTTTTCTGCAATCCAGGTAGTAAAGCTATGCATGACAATTTCCTTTTGCTATCAGATCTCTGAAGTTTAATGTTGCAAGATTCCAGGTGCTGGAAGATTTATTTTGCTTGCGTCCTGTATTGCTTGTGTCAGTATAGTGGAAGGCAACGTGATCTGGAAGAAATGCATGCAGGACTGAATCTAAAAGTTCTGATTTCTAATCTGTGCTTTCTCCTCAGTCTTTATACTTGCCCATGAGAAGATGTAAGCATGTGTACTGTTGGTCTGTTTTGTAATGAGTATTAGCTTGTGCTCATGTGTTCAAGGCGCTGGGCAGTCAGTGATCAGATAGCTGCTACTGTCCCTGAGTCAGGCTAAGTTTACCTCAGTGTTAACACTGTTTAATTTATGGGGAAAAGATACGCATTTTAAAAAGTGAGATACCTAAATTTTCATTTCTGTCATATTAACCAACTTATGTTAATATTCAATTAGTCATTACCAATTAACAGGAAATGTATAATTAAATATTTTAATTATAGGATTACTAGCCTGACTTGGAGTAGCTATTTTTCTCATTAAGGCACATGGCTTCATTAACTGATTAGACACTGGTTGACTCAGGCACATGAATCCCTTATTTGGACTTTATTGTAAGCAGACCACTATGGTTTCCATTGGCTTAATTCAGAATGCCAAATTCACTTCTGAGAAGCACCAGAATGGCTTATGTTTCCAGAAGCAAAGATGTGTGGGAGGTAGCTATTTCAAAATAGCAGTGTATCTGTTTCTCTGAGTAATGAATAAACTACAAATCATGTATTTCCCCATCTTTGGCAACAAGGTGGGCTGGAACAGATTTATGCTGAACCCTGAATCAGCCAGGTTGCAGCACACAAGCTGCCTGTTGAAGGATGCACCTGGCTACATTCAAGGCTAGGCTGCTCTTCTAGGCACTCTGAAAACAAGTGCCTGTACGGAGTATGAGTTGGGATCTCTGCAGTCTGTTCAGAGGATCTTTCTCTTGGATCATCTTCTGCAGAGATGTAATTTAAGACAGGACTACTTGTTCCATAACTGTATTAATTCATTCTGCACTACTTTCTTTTCCTTGACAAGGCATGTGCTCCACATGGCTCCACCAGGCATGCAGAGGTGGAGTACGTTATGTACTGAATGTTGGTTTAGGCCTAATAGATGTATATTGTAAGGTATAAGTTGTAATCTATGACATTGATCAAAAAGAAGGCTGTATTGAGGCATACATCAGATAAAATTATTGCAGCTTAATAAAAACTTATCACCTGTATACTGTGCAGAAAGCAGCTCACTTTTCTATTAATTGTGAGATACCGAGACTTTGTACTTACTGAAAAGCTAGGTGCATTTTCAGCATATCTTAAGAGCAGTATGACAGAAATAAAGTAGACCCAAGTGAGCTAATTTGTATATTTGTAATGGCTGTAATATTGTAGTCCAACAACTGGAAAAACACTGTGAGACAAGGTCTGAAACACAGGTAAGAAAAGTGGGTTAGTATATACTGCATGTGAGGAACTAGGGCAAGTTAATAGAGCATAACCCGGAGGGAGAGACTAGCAGGTACTCCTAGTCTGACTTCATTAGATATTTGGTCAAGGAAAGGCATGATGTTGATAAGCAGTGGATCAGATAAGATGACGGCAATAACAAGGAAATGGACAATGTTTAGCCATGGCAGTTACCTTTTCCTGGCTAATCCAGGACAGCTAACACAAAGTAGACGTTTTCCATAAGCACAGGACACCAGGCAATGGAAACTTAAACATAAAAACATGTTCAATAGGCCACTGTCCTGCCAAAAAGATATAGTTATCTTGTTATTTGTTGGATTAATGGCCTTTCAAAATGGATTTAACTGAACTAATGCCTTTTTTTTTCTTGATCGCCATCTTGCACTAGAATGCTGACTGATTGCAGTAATGGCTTTCAGCAGTTAGTCTCCTTGCAACACTAATGCAAACAATTTAATTTTTAATACAGTTTGGATTAAATTTATTTGCAGCTTCTATTAAAAAGAAATACAGAACTGATTCCGCTATGCACAGGTTTGGGAAGGGAAAATGTCTTTTCTAGCCTGACCTGACTCAGATTGCAGAGCAGCAGATCTGCTGAAATCCACTGCCTCTGACATGCCACAAAAGTAAGGCTTGAGCATCCCACATTCTAGTCAGTAACGTGCATTTAATGTGCTACTCTAGAGCCCTGGACAACATAGTCTCCATAGTAAAATTAAAAAAAAAAAAAAAAAAGGCACTACAATACCTGAAGTAACACTTTTCTGAACTTTAACTTCTTAGGTTTTCCACACACTATTTTCTTATAAGCTGAAATGTATAAAGTTATTAATGTAAATAGTATTCAGACTAATTCTTTAAAAATGGCTGAGCACTTTGAATTTATAGCATGCATGTACAGGTTGGGCTTTATTTTGTTTGGGTTTGTATTGTTGGTGTATACATTTAAATCGTTATACATGTGGAAAGAGGGAAGCATGGTGTGGTGCTTTCAGGTACCGCCTTCAATCACAAGAGATACAGTTTAGATGCTGTGCCTTAAAAATCTCCCTCCTGCCCAGGGAGGAAATAGGTTGAACTTGTGTTCAGTTGTTTTTCATCAGCAGCCTACTTCAGTTAGTTTGTGCAGGGAGAACAAAGAAGGTGCACGGGAGAAACTAAATGAGATGACAGATGAAGCCTGCAATTGTTTAGGAAGCTAATCAGTTCATTTTCTATTCAGTATTGCCAGCAGGAGGGGTTCTTATAGGGAACAAAGATAATTGTCCTTTACTTGATGCTCATTTTGATTGTTAAGAAAATATGTATATACAACAGAATGGGAAGTATCATGCTGCTTGGTGGTGACCCCAACTGAAAGCAATATACCTTCAATCTCCCCAAAGGGATGCCTCAGCAAGGAAGTTCTAATATTTTTCCTAAAATGTTTATTGTGAACACAACAGATTCACAGTCGGAGAGTGAGGCTTCTCCTGTGAAACGGCCACGGCTACTGGATGACAGTAATGACAGGCCTGAAGAAACCAGTCGATCCAAACAGAAGAGTAGACGCCGATGCTTCCAGTGCCAAACAAAACTGGAGCTAGTACAGCAGGAACTGGGATCATGTCGCTGTGGTGAGTACTGTTTGCCAGTAGTGTCTGGCTTTCTAACGCAGCTGTGCTTGGATCCGTATCAGAGGTGGAAATACAGAGAACACTTGCGTTTTGTATCTCTCAAAGATACTTTAAACAGAAGCTATAGATTCCACTGGTAGCAAAAAGTTATAATTAGTTCCTGTCTAATTTCCCGTTTAAAACTTTGGCCTTGATGTACTGCCTTGTCTCAAGAGATCTCTGATGTTAATGAATTTAGCTTCAGAAGTCCCTGTAAGGCAGGAGAGTGTTATACCCACTTGACAGGAGAGAAACACAAAGCACATCAGTAAATATGCAAAGATGGCAAGGTTTTTACAGAGCTTAAAGGAACATAGGTCAGCACCTACATTCTGTATTTTATAATTACATTGTTATTAAAAAGTTAAAACCAAAAAAACTTCTAACTGAAAATGTTTTCATTCTCACAGTTAGCTGTTGGGGGGGAAGACTTGTTCACCATACACTTGAAATCATACAACCTGGCGCTTCCGAAGTGATGACACTGTTCAGCTAATTGAATTGAGGATGATAATCTTGTGCAGACAGCTAATTTGGGGTTTCATATTACATGCAAATAATCTTTCTGAAATAATAATTATATTACTAGTTTCCAGAGGAGATGCTCTCTCCTTCATGGAACAGTTGTGTTCATAACTGGTTTAAATGTGCTCATCAGACCCAGTGATAATGCGCATGGTAGTTTTACCTGCTAATTATTTTTTCATATAATCACATACTGAAAGCGTACACTTGCGCTCCCTGACCATGCTTGTATCAATACATTTGGAGAAGTTTGTTTAGTTACTTTATCGTGTCTCAGCAGGGGGATAATTTCCAAAGGATTTGCATAGACGATAGGTGCAATTCACATTGCACCTGTGAAATGTAGAACATTGTATTAAAATGTTTTCTGGATAGAAGGCATGTCCTTCTGAGGAGCAGTGGGGAGAGAAAGGATTGGCTAAGCTAGTTACAAAGACCCAGTTAATGAATTCTATATCGAATACCTAATATCAAGTGAAGAGAAGCAATATAAAGCTGCAAAGATTCCATGTTATCCTTTGTTCTTTTCTTCAGCATCTGTCTGTCTTCAGCCTTTAGAGATCACTGTTGCATTGTGCTCTTTTGGACATGAGACAGGCTTTGATTCAGATATTGGAGGACTGCCGTAGAACTAACGTTATCTGTGAAGCCACCAAACACGAAATCAAAAGCTTTAATGTTGAAATTCTTATGGAAATCATGTGTCTGGCTACTATGAAGTATCCAGTAAAATTTTTATCAAACTGAAGAAATTCAGCACTATCAATGACACAGTTTCGTATGGCTCTTTCTGCTCAGCATGGTAGAGGCAGGAGTTTCTGCCCTTGGTCTGCTGCTGTCACATATCAGATGACTGAGGCTGCTTACAGGTACCTGACTGAAATAGAAGAATCCTCCCTAATATTGGGAGCAAGAGAGTTTTACAAGTTTGGGAAGAGTTGGAGAAAAGATGACTTAGTGACTAGGTTATATCATTAATCTTTCCTGCATTCTGCAAAATTGGAGCTATGTAAGAGCAATGAAGTTGAAAGCAACTTTTTAAAAGTCCTTCCATTGATTAGTAATATTTTTAAAATTATAAAGTAAGACCTGCCTTTTTTTTTCCATAAACTGGATGACACATACATCTAAGTTGGTTCCTCTCAAGTTTTCTTGAATTAGTTCCATAATTTGATATTGTTGCAATATAAATGTTGTAGGAATTATTCTTTAAATAGTTTCTACTGGAGATATACAGCTTTATGGAAATACTTCTGTTAAAGTTCATAAAATGTGTTAATAAAACATGAACATGAAACAAAAAATTCTGAGTTCCTCAGCAATAACTGAGGAAATGAACATCTGCATTCCTACATTACATATTACATCCTATATAGTTTAAAGGATGTATAATAAACATTTATATTCCACACGTTTAATGAGAGAAGTGGGAGGCAGGAGTCTATTTCCATGTTTACAACACGGCTGAAAAGTCTGAAGATCTTTGGTTTATCTGTGCAGCTATAATGTTTCATTAATACTGTATTCAGTACATGTGTTATCTGTAATGAAATGCTCTCGTGTGATGTGAAAGTAGGCATAACCTGCACTACTTACTTTTAATAGTAATATTAATAAGAAACAAACAAAAACCCTACCACTGAGCAACACAGTCATCTCAGCTTCATATCATCTAAACTGCTTTACCAATACTTACCAGCACGTAGCTTTTGTCATTTTTAAAGAAGCTGCCTTAGAAACCATTCTCACTAACTTTGCCCTACTGTCTGTAAAACTAGGTTGCTTTAGGTCATGAATGACAAGCCAGATCAAAAAGCCTGGGGAAGGGGTGATGGGAAATGGGACAGAATAAATATGTTAAAATTCTCATTCACTTAAAATGTTTTCTAAATCCGTATGTGATCAGGTTATCCTTTTAGTCATAATGTGAAGCACAGGTAATGATGCCTGTTTAACTGGAAGTGATGGGAATATAATCACCTGGTGTAAAATAAGCCTGTATAGTCTTCAGAAGTAATAGTCAAGGTAGAACGTTGTTTGATCTGGACTTTGGACCACTGCTATTAAATTCTTGGCATCTTAATCCTTAACTGAAGCAATGGGAAAAGATGTGGAAAAACCTTAACTTTAAACATTAAAAGAAATTTTGATAGTCAGAATCAATAAAAAGGCAGACGTGATCTTTAGAAGGGCAAATGTGTGTGTTTGCTTGGATGTAAGGAAAAAGAATTAACCACATAAATATTACATTGTTCCAAAGCTGTGTCTGAAACACTGTTGTTAAAATACAAATTAACTCTTTAAGACTCCACAGAACAGCAATTTTATTGTTCGATGTTACACGTCTTCTTTTCCTAATGTTAAAAATACTGGATATCATCTCCTTTTTTGCTCATGTGTCCTGGTGACTCTTCCAGTGAGATTTTTAGTGAGACAGAGTGGAAAGAAAAGCCTATACATACCGGGCAATGTTTTAATATACCCGCAGATAATTAATCCAGCGTAACTAGGACTTGTCCAACAGGGCACAACCTTTTTAAAAGGGGACAGAGAGAGTGGGCTGCTTCTTGACACCAGATTTGGAGATCTTTGGGAAACTGCTGTATTGGCTCTACTGTCTCCTGCAAGACCTGTCCAGAGAGAGGTGATGCTGCTGGGCTTGTTCCCTTGACACTACATGGAATTTTAGACAGATTTGACAGTGCTGCAGTGCTTTGCCATGAAGAGAAACAATCCACTACTGAGAAGGGAGTTCCAGTAAGGGTTCTTCAAATTCAAACCCAACATTTTTCAGCTGTAGAAAGATTTGTTTATTTTCATACACACGTACACCCATACTCTCAAAATCTTTTTTCATTCTGCTTCCACTCTGTACAAGTTATTAACTGCTGACAAGAAATTCACATCTCATAAATAATGCTTAAGAGCTATTGCTATATAAGTTGAATGTGTTATGAATTGTGATGGGTCTTTTTGTAGCGTTCTGTGCCTGGAGCAGGAAGAACAGAGGATGTCATTTTCATTAATTTCTAATGAGGTGCCAATTAAAGGCAAGGAAGGAACTCAGAAGGGAAGAGTCACAGAGCTCCCCTGAATCCTGTACCCTGGGGCTGTCAAACGAGCGTGCTGCCAAGCCTCCTCTGAAAGTTCCAGTAAATTACAAACTCATCCAGAGCGCACACAGACAAATTCGGCTTCCCTTTGATCTTCAAAAGAGCAATTTGTAAAACGAGTTCTGAGCCTTTTCACACGGTGAACTGGGAGAAGTGATAGGAATGGTTAATTGCTGATGCACTTTGCAAGCTTCAGTGAGAAAGAGAAATTTTAAAATGAATTCTCATTTTGTGCCTCTCTGACTGGATAACCTTTAAATCAACACTACTAGAACAAAACCAGCTTCCTATGAAACATTTCTAGATGACAGTTACACTAGGCATGTTTTGCAGACAGTGATGTTCTCTAGTTTTGGGTGGGTCTTTCAATAGTTTAGTGTCTTATGATGGATAATGGTTGTATTGAAATAATGTATTTCTTTACTGTCAGATTTAGTAGGCAGTTATATCATCAAGGAATTACAGGAATCATATTCTTCAAGTTACATTCTATTACAGCATTTCTGCTGGAAGTGTAAGTAGTCCAGAATCAATCGCCTATGATCCTTGATCTGAAAATTAAGTTGTCAGTTCAGTGATGTGATAAGCAGCTGGTTACCACAGACATGCTTTAAAACTAGGGGCAGTGAATTTGTGAGTTAAAGTGGCTACAAAACACAGAGTTCTGGAAAAGTATTTTAGAAAAAGACAGGTTGATTATTTGCAAATTACACTATAAATTTATGGGCCTTGTCTTAATTACTTGACTGGATGTATATGACTACTAAATAAAGTTGTGTACATTTTTTAAAGATACTGAGCTGTAAAATTCTAAGCCACAGAAATTATTTGCACAGAAAGCATAGCTTAATTTTATGGCAGAGGTTTAGTATTTTACAGCAAAAAGTAGTTCTGGTATTACTTGTTGTGCAAAGCCAACACACAGAGATCTGTAGTGGTCTTTAATACTGTTGGAATTGCATAAGTTGGATGAGGATATTCTAGATGATCAGTAAAGGAATTTCACATCTGTCATGTTAGATCCAGTCCTAGTCAGCAATTAAAGAAAAATTAGTACAGTGTGCCAGCTCTTCAGCACCTTTGTGTAGAATAGTTTGCTCTTTGTAGGCCACATCCTAATGGACAGGTCTGTAGCTCAGGCTCCACCTGTCCAGAACTCTTGGCAATCAATGGGGTGGCCAAGATAACGGGCCCCGAAAAGTAAGCCTAGCTTTAGCTTTCAGTAGCAGTGCCTTAGAGAGATGTTGCTGATTTGTTTGTGTGATTCTCAGGTAGGAATCTCAAGTTTTTTGTGTTCTTTGGCCAGAGTAGATGCTTATTAGGATGGAAAGATGTTGAGACCTTCCAGTTTGATCAGACTGTATTAAAAAATAACTGCTCAGTTGTGGTGCAATCTGATCAAACAGTTGTTAGCAGTATTTCTTGCCTGTGTGGACAGAAAATATTTTCTTGGGAGTTTTACTGGCCTAGGTTGTGTTGTAACAAGTTATAATTTCCCAGAATGCGGACAGACTTGAACAGTTATGTATTCATTGCCGCTCTTGATGGAGACTCTACAGTAACTACTAACCTTGGGCATGGGTGAAGGCAAAACATGTTGTTTTGCAATTTTTATTTGTGAGGTGTTGGCAAGTATTGATGTTTGTCTGTTTCTTGATTTGAAGGAATGCACATGCACAAGTGGCCTCTACAGCAGGAAGACTTTGCGTCAGGAAACGAGAATCTTAACTTTGCCAGGTAGCCAGAGTGCTGCCTCGCTGTGCTGAGCACATGGAACGAGGGCATAGCATGTTGTTGAAGCACACCACAGAGTGCGCCTTTATAAAGGCATAACTTTCCTTCCTAATTAGTTAGGAACTTTATGTAGATATAACTTTATCCACGTAGATCACTGTCCACTGCTCATTGTGATTGAGATCTAACTACTGAAGCATTTCTCTAGAAAGAGGACCCAGATTTTAGTCTTTATAGTATACAACATGCTGGGCTTGTTGGAGATGGTGCTGAATGTGACTTTAATGCAAACTGGATAAATGCCATGTTAAATTTTTATTAGAAGTTGGTGAAACGCCTCATCAAGATGTGATGAAAGTCGGTAAGATTGTCTGGATAAAATGGTTTCTAGTTCTAACAAGTTTAATAGCAAGCTGCTTGCTACAGCTTAGGAACACAGAAATTCACCATGTCTGAATAGCTGATAACTCAATTTGTAGCCAAGGTTAATGCATAAAACCACTTAAGATTCTGCATTCTTTGCTTAGATTAGAGGAGGGGACAGGAAGAATGGAAAATAAAGAAGAGAGGCCATAGTAGTACAAGATGTACATGTTGCATAGTACAGTTGGCTCGGGTGACAAATTCATTCATATAGGAAAATGAAAGAAAGATAAAGGAAAAGCTGAACTGTGAAAGAGTATAAAATATGGAGTTAAAGCAACAAACTAAGTATTTGAGTAATCTTAAGATTACTTGCCTAGAGGGGAAAAAAAACCATATAAATTAATGTTTAACTAGATTGAAAACAAACAGAAAAACTAGGGGCAATGGGACAGGCAATTACAAATGCCTATTAAGTAGATGAAAGGAACCATTCACAGAAACAGA
This sequence comes from Ciconia boyciana, assembly GCF_034638445.1. Lineage (NCBI taxonomy): Eukaryota > Metazoa > Chordata > Aves > Ciconiiformes > Ciconiidae > Ciconia > Ciconia boyciana. The sequence continues at coordinate 94,777,301 of NC_132936.1, forward strand.
GGTACTCTGGTTGATTATTAAAATGAGAGAAAAAAACTTAAGACAGCTCATCAAAAAACATATGTCCAAAAAACGCATGTGAAGTCTTCAGATTAATTTCTATACAGGTATCAGTGCACCACATTCCTTTGTATGTGAACAGTGATCATGAGGGAAGTTACTCATGGGAACAAAATTACAAATTTGAGAAGTCATTTGAAAAAAGTAGCTCAAAGGAAAGCTGACCTTAAGGTGATGAGGGAATAAACCCGTGGGGAACACATTTATCTTGCACTAGAACAATGTTAAAAACAAACTGGCATTATATCTCTCTCTTACAAAATATCCTACATCCTAAACAGTCTCCTGACTTAAGTCTGGTGTGTCCTAAAGATAATTTGGTGCTTGCCAAATTAGGGGGAAAAAAAAATATATATAAAAAAACAATGGAAAGGACTTTAAAACATTAATGAGTAAATGCAGATTAAAGGAGATCCAACCACCATGAGAAAGCATTATAAACAAGTTTTAAAAATCTGTGATCTTGTCAGGGACAGGAACAAAACTTTTTAAAAAATATTTGGCAAACATACCTCCTAAACTATTTCATGTATATGTATACACACAAACATATAAGCATAGTTAATAAGTATAAAAAAGAGTGTTCTGATATGCTACTATGCCTATTTTTCCACATCCCTGCTTTTAATTTAGTTCTGTATAAATCTGTAATAACCTGGTGGAATTCTTTTCTTGGGATTATTTAAAAGTGTCTGTTGCTTTACTTCTGTTTTGGTCTTCCACTAAGCAGAGGGGGAAGAGGAAGAAAAGAACAGACCCATATCAAGCACTGAGCATTTCTGTTAGCCATCAGAAACCAAATGTGTCCACACAGAAGAGACTGTACCTTTTTCACAGATACTGTGGCAGCAAGTCTCACTGTGATTCAGTAATAAAACAGGTGGAAGAAAAACAGCTGCAGATTCTTAACTTGTATAACAGAGCTGCTCGTTCATAAACACAGGAGATGAGGCACTTGTTTGGATTGTGCCAGAATAAATTGGGAATGATTTGATTTACTCAGTTAATTTAGAAATTATCTTCAAAAGGACAGGAAGAAAGAAACAAACTTGAATAGATAAGCAAAAAAAAAAAAACTCTGACAACTTTTTCAGCTTTGTACAAAGCAGTCCAATGTGTTGAAACTAATATTTCTCTTAAAACTCGGTCAGATATTAAATCATGGTTCCATTTCCATGCAACCTTTTTCTGTGGAGAAGAATTTGTAACAGCACTGGTAAATTCACTTTCTACATGGATAAGGTTTATCTGGTACAAACCAAAATGGCTTCAGGACATGATTATGTATTAGTATAATAGATGTACTTCCATTGATTAAAATTAAATATGCACACTACTGCTGGAGGTTATGAGTCAACCAGTTCAATAAGAAGTATTAAAGGAAAAATAAATCTTATTAGTAACTGGTTACATACTATAATTCTGGCAAGTCTTCCTGCCAGGCCTTAAGATGTACCATATCCAGCTGTCTTCTGTTGACTGTTCTGTTCTCCTAAGATAGTTGCTCCTAGAATAGTACTTTTGCCTCAGCCATTCCAGTAATGCCTAGCATCTTAGCTTACATTGCTGCAAGTATTTAAAAAACAAAAAAAAAAGAAAAACTATTGAGGTTTGAATTCAAACCCAAAGGGGTTTCTTGTTTTGTTTTATTTTACAAAGATGTTATCTCAAGACTGTAATTTAATTGATGGGGAATAGGAGCTGTTGGTGTCTGAGTAATATGTGTTCGGAAAATACTAGAAATTAAACAGTTAAAAGCAGTTGACTAATTGGTGTATCGTGAGTTCCAAGGCTAGGACCCAGAAAAACACTTCAGTGTCTACGCTTTAGAAAAGCTGTCTACAGCTTTAAAAGTGTAAATGGAGTTCATGGTCTGCTTATAATTAGGAATCATGAAATACAGTTTGAAAAGGCTCAAGTATATTCCCCCAGCTTGTTCAACTAATGTGGATTTCTTACAGCATGTACTGATTTTGATTTCTTCCACCATGCTACGTAAAGTTCTGGAACAGGCAACTCTCTTGATTTAGTAATGTATACTGAGCCTTTTAGTTACCTTCCTATAGTCCCAATCAATACATGTAATTGAAATGGGTCAGTTGGTCTCTTAAGTCCTCGAGTTCTCCTTAAATAAAACGAGTTAGCATGTTCCTTTTAAAAACAAAACAAAAAGAGGTTTTATTTTGGGACTGCTGATGTGGCAAGTCCTTCAGTATAAAACCTTCAGGTGGTTTTTGCAGGGATACTACAGTATGAGGAAAAAAAGAAGCATTTTGTTGGTGTGCCATATCAGGTCTCTTCTTCCATACACACCTGTACTGTGGTTACAGGAAGAAAGAAGCATAGGCATAAAGTAAAAGAAGTTGCAATTTTTAATTGTCCTGTATGCACAAGAGACGCATGGCCTAGTGAACTTGAACATAAAAATCTAGCTGAGACTATCTTATTTCTAATGCCATCTTTTTCAATACCTTTAGGGAAGTAATTTGCTCAGTCTTTGAGTCATTTTTTTCTTATCAGAAAAATGAAGATAATAGCCACCTACCTGCCAGATGTTAAACATTTTTGAAGGTTAAAGTGCTCTACCTTTTCTAATCAAAATTCTTTCTTTACAGTGTTCTTATTTACCCAGAGTCTCACAGGCCCACATTATAGCTTCACCAGGACTGTGCACTTAGAAAGCTTCTGCTGGTCGGCAGGAGGCTGCTACAGTCTGTTCTCAAAAGGAAAGATACTGCCTAGAAAGCGTCCCCCTCAAAGTGAATCAAACATATTTGTCCATACGTTAACAAATAGCTATGCACATAAGTACTGCTTTTACTAATGTGCTTAATATTTGAAGTAAACACAGAAGGCCCAGAAATATGCTATAATCATCTGCCAAATCCTGAAGCAATGTTACTGACTAGTTCAGCTGACCATGACTAAGGGTTAGGTGGGCAGGTATGATGCCCAGTGAATTTTGTTGGTGAAAGTCTAAATTCTTCATAGGAAGAAGTGGGGGGGGGGGGGGGGGTGTCACACCAATTGCTGCATCAGAACTGGGAGAGAAAAAGGATATTGAAAGGAATTGTCAAAATTTGCCTTGAAAAGGCAGGATTCTTTCCAGGAAGTATAGGTTTTTTTCCCCCTACAAACTAAATAAATAAAATATTACCTAACAGAAAATGCTACCTCTGGTCTTAAATTCCATATCCAAGATATAAGAAAGTGTTAAAGCTAGGTCCTGGGACTTGAGACTACCTGGTTCTCTGCTAGAGTTCTCTACTAGGTTGCTGTGGGCCTTCTAAGGAAATGGCATAAAGATCAGTGTGCATCAGTTTTCACAAAAGTTAAAAGAATAACATTAGTCTGTGTCAGGGGCTTTTCATATTAAGTATTTCTGGCCTTGGAGGAAAGTTTCAAGAGCTGAAAAAATGTATTTATGGATATTCTAACCACTAAGGCATAGTATTTTCTTCAGTAGGTTTTTAAAAGTAATACAGTTATTTGACTGTATACTTATATGTCTTGAAATGAAAATGTTGACCTACAGAGGTGTTCACAGTCATTAAATGTTCCTGAGCTGCTGAAAGTTGCTCAAATCTGTGCATGTGTACAGGTGTTACAGGGGGTTCTGTCATATTCTGAACAAGCAGGAGCAGGGAATGTCATGTAAGTCTTTGCACCCAAAAAAAGGGGGAAGGGTGGAAGTGTACATCACTCTTAAGTGTTTTCCTTTATGGTATAAATAGAGCTTCTGAATGGAGCTCTATTTCCCTTTGGTTAGAAGAAGAATTACTCCTGACACAGATAGCAAGAAGCTACAGGAATAGAAGACTTGCATGGAGCAGAATGTGCCATCTAAGAGACCCTGGACATAAGGTGTAAATAAGGGATAAAGACATAAAATAAATTTCATTTAGGTTTAAAAGAAATAGAGCTGCTTCTCTCCGGTGATTTGGCCAGCAAGTCTAGCTGTTGTCAGACTGTGGATCAATACGGTGCAACCTCTAGAAAGCTATTTAAACCAAAGGCATAAATAACATAATTCAGTAAATATACTGAAAGTCAAACCTGGAATCATATTGAGCATGTGATGATTTGAAGTCAAAATACATGCAGGATCCAGGAGAACAGTTAGAATTAATACAACATGTACAGTATGTTAGTATAGACCCTTTCATTATTCATTCCAGTTCTTTATTAGTAGCCTTATCTTTCCTGCATTTTCACTGGGCTAAACAAAATGATATGCATACATTATTGAATCGCTCGGTATTGCTTGCTATTTTAATTACATTACTGGGTACACTTTGGCTTTTAATTAAATCTGCAGCTTCTGGGAGAAGTGCATTAGCTCAGGTGGGCTTGGTGTAGAGAGAATTTTAGAAGTATTAATACTTATCTAGCTCTTTTGCAATGTCAAACACTCTGCACCAAGGCCCTGTATTGATGCTAGGATAGCTCTGTCATCCTCCTGCCCTTTCTCAGGAGACCTTTTTTTTTTTTTTTAAAGATTTCACACTACTCTCAAATCAAAATGTTCTGGGTAGGAAATAAATACTTCCTTATATGCTGGTATAGCCTATGGAAAATCTTATTTTAGAAGAGTACTACCATTTGCAATAGTATTACCTATTATTATGGTTTACCTCTACTTTATTAGGTGTCTACTCTTGGACACTAGGATGCCTTTTTGGCATAATTCTGCTTTTTTTTTTTTACTGCATAGCCTGTTCTTTGTATTCATTCTCCCACATCCTACAGGATATAATCTTGTGAAACTAGAAATGATATGGGAGATGCAGTGTCATTTCAGTGTGTTCTCGCCCCCACAAACATGGCAGTGAATGTTCCTTTTACAAGTGTGGCAGTGATATTAGTTCCTCCTGAATATATCACTGCAAGATCACATGATTATTCAAAAAAGCAAACTCTCTTCACCCACCTAAAGTCTAAACTTTCAATTTTGAACATAGCTTTTCCTCTCCCTCAAGTTAGTCGTACATTGGTGTTCACTGTCTGGCACCACTGTTGATGCTGCAAGTTGTTGGGACCAAAATGGTTCCTTTGAAAATTCTCTTTAAACTTTAACTTTTGCCTTTGTGCTTCAACAATTGTGCAAGTCTTTTGGAGAAAAACATTTCTTTCAGTTATATTGAGAAAGTATGTGACAACTTAAAATGCGAATTTCTGTGAAGTTGCCTCTGTCACCATAGATGAACTGGGATCATACCCCAGTTCTATAGACGTTTCACAACACTGGTAACCCACCATTTGTGCTAGCTGGTAAGTAAACTTGTGGAGTCACAGCTACTGCTTGTGCCTGTCTGCTGTGGATTGCAACTTAGACAAAAAATTGAGGACAGTGTATAGGTTGGAAGGGAAGCCTATGGATGAAGTGTGTAGGTCAGTGACTTCTGAGGTATAAAGCACTTCAGAAATGAGTATTGCATGCTGCATCTGTGGGAGTAATCAGGTACCAAAGTTGCTCTGTTAGACTGTCTCCGGTAGATGTTAGCCTTAACTCATGAATCCATAGTGGGGTGAAGAAGTTGTGATATAAAAGTAGTTACTCTAATGTGCATGTGTTCTATAAAGCAAGGAAAATATTTGGTCCAAACCAAAAGATTTAACCACTGTTATTTTGTGGTACATGGTGGAACTGAGATATGATCCTGACTGAGACCTGCAGTATTTAGTAAGACCTGACCCACAGCAAACTGTTTTTAATTGCAGTTTACTATTACAAAGCAGGTATGCTGTATTTATCACTTTGATTTGTTGAGGATTCTTTGAAATTCAGAAATACTTTCCTAAAAACCTTAGTTCTGTGCCTGAAGATGCTCCCTACTTCTGTGGAGTTGGTATCCACTAGAGCAAAAGCAGGACTTGAATGTACAGGAGTGCCAAATCTTAATTTTTCCCACTCCAAATGTGCTGTCTTCAAAGAAACAGGAGGAACCTTTCTTCACTGTGAGGGTGGTGAGGCACTGGGACAGGCTGCCCACAGATGTTGTGGATGCCCCATCCCTGGAAGTGTTCAAGGCCAGGCTGGATGGGGCTTTGAGCAACCTGGCCTAGTGGAAGGTGTCCCTGCCCATGGCAGGGGGGTTGGAACTAGATGATCTTTAAGGTCCCTTCCAACCCAAACCATTCTGTGATTCTGTGAACTGTTTTGTTTGAGGAGTTATTAGTTCCAAAGTCAAGGAGTAGAATAGTGTCTTACGTAGAAACTGCTTAAGAATTGTTGATTCAAAAAAACCCCTACAAAATCGGCACGTGCTCTGTCCTCAAGTGATATAAATTCTCTGTTCAAAATTGTTGTCACATTTAATGTAGGAAAAAATAGTTTGACAGCTTTCTGTGCAAGTAGTAAGATAAATAGGAAACTGAACTTGAAATTAGCACAAATTGGGATAAAAGGTAGTTTGTTTGCAGAGTCTCCACAATGCAAAACTGCATCTCTTGCGTGCTCCCTAAAGCAGCATCCCAGGTTTACAATATTCAAGAAAATAGACAGAAGACACTTTGAAACACAGGTTTTACGTGAGTAAACTTGGAAATACAAAGTTTTTGCCTTGCAGTCTAAAGAATTCTTGCAGAATCTTTAACCATACCCATCCAGTGGCTGTTACAGGATTAAGATGACATCATCTTTCTTTTATATACAATTTCTTCCATTCATTTCCTGGGCAGGTTTTTTTCACTAATAGCTTTTTTTGTATCTAATGCATGCTCATACATGTTGCTTTACTATCTTTGTGGTAGACAGCAAAATAGAGCAAGAAAGGGGAAAAAAAAAATTGTTCCCTTCTTTTCTTCTGAGCATAAACCCAGTAGTAGAAATACAAAATGAATCTGTAGCATCTCATAAGCATCCTGAGTCTCAGACATAAAATTGGACGTAGCATCACAGATGTCACGGAGCTGTGTGCTTCTAGCATGAAACCTGAGATTATGACTGACTTAAGAGCAGGATGGAAGTCCCAAGTGCACATCCAGTGCCGGGAACAGACTGGCAGATCAAAAGAAACATTCTAAGGTGTCTTATACCACCTCTTTTCTTTTCCTCTTTTTGATTCAGTTATTGATCATTTTGGTAGTCATGAGTAAGTATAGACAATCTATATAAAGAAGAAAATACTGAAAGGCAAGTTGCAGTGACCATAGCAAATGGTTAGAAAAATAATAATATCAGTTATGTACACTTCTTCCTACTGTGTGTTTCCTGAATCTTTTGCAGCTGTGCTGTTTGTGAGGGAACATGAACTGAAATGTCTTGAGAGGGCAATTTTTAAGATATTGTGCATTAATATTTAGATACTTCCAGCTTTGAGCACTTAGAGGTTAACGTTCCCCATCCACTCTTCTTAGAGTGGAAATGATAGAAGGGACTGCCTCAAGCTATGCTTCGTGGTGTTTTAATAAATCTATTTGGTTAAAAAGCTTCACCCTAATGTGGCTTACTCCTCTTTCCCCTTGGGAAGGAATGACAAGATTCCTAGCCAAGTTACTCTGAACTACTTAGCACTTAATCAAAGCCCATGACATCTTGCAAAGCTGGGAAAGGGAAACAGGAGAATAGTTTAGCTCACTTATTTCCAAAAGCTTGTTGTTTAGCTTGTTGGGATTTGGTTTGGTTTTATGAAAAGGTCAGTAAAACTGAATGTTCCTTGAATTGTGTAATGAAATCTGACAATGCCAATGCAGAGCGTTCCCCACAGAAGAGAGAGAAGAGATAATTAGAGTATATTCAAGAATGGAGCTGTCTAGAAGGAGAATAATAGAAGATGGCAGACTACAATATTTTAATACTGAAAATAGTAGTGCATACAAGCTGCACTGGAAGTTTTGCTAGGCTGGACTATAGAATACTTCTACTTCTTTCCATTGTTGGATGTTCTTTTTGAACAATCTCCAAAATATTAGGGGAACAAGCTAGATTATATTGACATCCAGAGAGCAAATGTTTTCTGAGGTACTTGATGCACAAGTCTTTAGGATCTTGGCTTTGCATCTTGGTAGCTATTTGTTCTACTCCTACATTCATTTCTTGTGACTCTCTAATAATCTCTATTCCGTGTGTTGAGAAAAAGGAAAAAAAAAAAAAGATTTTCCTCCCACACTTTTTTAAATAGCTGTATTGTTAGTATCATTTACAACACATTAAGTCATCTTTCCAGTTGGAAGGGATGGGGGTGATGCATAAATGTTCTTTTGGGGATTACTAGAGTCCTTTGGGGAATGACGTCAAATTATTCTGAAGAGTGCTGCAGCAGCATGTATCACTGCAGGAGCTAATCTTCTCTGCTGGTTAATCCGCCTGGTTTTGCTGTGTTGTATGATCTCCTGTAGATATGTTCACCTTTTAAAGATATGTTAAAACCTGTTCTTGCACAGAAATCTGCATATAGAGTTGCACGTACCTTGTTAGGTAATACACCTTTGGTAGAGAATTTTTGCAGCACCTTCATCTCTTAGGGTTACAAGGTATTTTTAAGTTCTGTTTGAACCTCTTGTTGGTTAGAAAGAAAGGTAAATTTCTTGTGAAGCACATGAAGCCAAAGCATACAGCACAGAATTCTGCATAGGAATAAGTCTATGCCATTATTAAGACTACTTTTGAATAGGCTTTGCATAGGGGATCTATACAACACAAGTTGCTTATTAAATAAAATTTGGAAATGGCTGCCAATTCTGGCAGTTTTGAAATTCTGCCTTTTGACTTGGGAATGAAAATTATAAATAGCAGTACTAGTGGGCACGTAAGATGATTTTGAAGTGTCAGAAGCTCTGATTTTGTATGGTAATTGTGGCAGCATGCAACTACTTTTTAGGTAATACACATCAAGATGTTTCAAATAGGGACACTTTTAAATGTTTTTAAGCCGCTTTGTAAATGTGTAAGCTGTATAAATATTTAATAAGCTTGTTTGGTACTTTCACCGCTTCTCAAAACATGCTCACAAACAAATCTGTCTTCCTTTAGCAGCTTTCTGAATGTCTTATCAGTGAGATTAGGACCAGAATCTTGGGGCGGCAGAAAAAGGAGCTTCCTTTCTATCGTGATGCTATTCGTGTAACAGGGAACATTATATTTATTGTACATCTTGCGTAACAGTGTGATGTTCTCCAGCAGTACATTAGAAGGGTCTGGGACTACTCCATGCCTGGCCAAGGATGTCCACTAGAGTAGTCCCACCAGTGTGCTGTGCTGCTCCATTGGTACTTTGCAGTAATCCAATTATTGGGCATTTGTGCCATGTTCCAGAAAGTCTGACCCCTTTCTGTTGAGTTAACAAAGAGAAAAAAGAAATTTGCCAAAATCAGGGACTCTCCAAAATCATAATTTGGCTTTTGTATTGTGGATTATTATGCCATTTAGTTGAATTGTTTCTGATGCTTCACATATCATTTTCTTGGTGCTTTAGCAGCTTACTGTTTTCAGAATTTGAAGACAGAAAGTTAAGAATTAAATGTAGGTTTTAGTTGAAATATTTGCTTATTGACAGTCCATACTCCCATCAAGCCAGTGCTCTTGAATGTAACAATAAGGAAAATGCAGTCATTTTTCATCATCACCCACACAGAGCGAACTGTAGGTCTGTGGTGTTCTCTGGTCTTGAATATGGAAGATTATTTTGTTTTCTGTCCTCTCCAATTGCCTTTTCCCAGCAGATTCCTCAGGAATGATGGAAGCAACTTCACAGTTGTTTGTGTGCGATCTTAGGCTTCCTTTGAATGATGTCTTTTTGCATGTCCTATGGAAAAGACTCATCTGTGTAGGTACAAGTAAGGCAGAGGTGGTACACTGCTTTATGGCTTTAGCCATTTATGCTCTGGTGATGAAATGGAAGTAAACTTTTGATGATACATTGTGAAGTAGTTGCTGCGGTGCTTAGAGGAGCTCAAAGGTTTTGAGACACTACATAATGTTTTTCCAAGATGTTTGCATTAGAGGCCTGAGGAGTAGGTGATTCATAGTTTAGTTCTAACATCAGAAAACAACTGCAATGCCGTGAGATGTATTACTACATTTACTAGACTGAAATCTTCTGTGCTTGGAGTGGAAGTCTGGCATATTTTTGGTTGATGACTAGGGTAAACTAACTTTAGTTGGCAGATAGATTCCCTTTTCCAATGCTCTTTCCCCTAGCAGAAAGTTATTTATTTTGTCTTTTAGTTATAGCGTGCTAAAAGAAGCATTTCTGCAGTAAAATCCTTTGGGGGAGACAACCTGTATTTGATATCTTCCCATAATGAACTTAACAGTAAATACACCGCAAGAGTTCATTAATCTGACTTGCTTTATAACCATAAAAGCAGAGTTCTCGGGAGAAAAGGTTTCAATTCTAAATCTGGATTTGTTTTAAGGATAAAAATAGAAGTACATGTATAGGCCTTCTGCCCCAGTTCACATAAGTTAAGAATGGAACTGGTGTAAAAACTGATGGTCTTGATATGACATCAGGCATTTGTGCACACGCAGACCACAGAATGTCCACTCTGATTTCCAGACCAGTGAAGAAGCAAGGAGTGAATATAGCAGTAATAACTTAATTGAATATATCCACTCTGAACTAATGAAAAAAAACTCAGAACTACTGTTACTCAACTAGCTACTATATAACAGTATTCAAGTCCTTTAAATTTTAAATAAAACCTACAAACATACAAGTTCCAATCTTTAAAGTGACTTAGGCATTTGGAGCAGTGGGACTAAAGATCTGAAGTCTCTTTTGGAAATGAGGCTTCCAGAAGATCTCCATTGCTAATTCAACAAGAATAAACCCCCTCCATAAGAACAGCCAATATATGCAAAACTATCTTTAGTAATGTTCAAAATGTGCTTGGGTATTCTTTCATTAGGTAGTATCAGTTCTAATTAGCAGTACATATTTAAATAGATTGATGAATAACAGGTTTAGATCATTTAGTTGCTGAAATTAGAAATACTTTTCCCATAGTCTGGGAAAATGAAAATCATCTGCCATTCTTTGTGGACAGTTATTGAAATTCTGTTCAAGAATGCATAAGGAAATACTTGACAAACAGAAAAAATTACTGTGTTTCATCTGGAATAAAAATAGCATATAGTATGGCTTTTCCTACATGAAAACAGGTGCTCTAAAAAGAACTAAAAGGTGTTCAAAAAAGACATAAAGATATGGCAAAGCACAGAATATATTGTATGGGGGGGTGGAAAAGTAGAAAGGAACATCATGAAGTTACACTGGTCTACAAAAGGCAGGAGGCTTTGTAGGAGGTGAGGAGATGGGGGCAATTGAAAGGTCATGTTTAAAAGTGATAAATCATGCTGTATATGTATTTTCTTATTAGATTTATAGCATTGTCAAAAGGGTCTTGCTGAAGCTGTGTAGAAGACTGTATACATGTTCAAGATCTCTTTTAGATAACATTAAATAGCATTTCTACATATGCTTGTTAACCATGTGGAGAGGATCTGTAAAACCATCATGATTTAAAAGCATTTTTTACCTACCAGGGACTGAAATGACTTCAGCCCAATCCATATGTGCAGGGTTTCTTGCATCTGCTTCTTTACATATCCATTGCAGATAAGATAACAAACTTTATTTTTGAGCTCATCTAGTCAGGTATTTATGTATTCTTGTGCCTGCAGTGGACGTTGGTTCAGTAATTTGAAGTCTTATTTCAAGAAATAAGGGAAGCCTTCAGTCCATGCTTTCTGTAAGAGAGAATTGAGTGAAATGCCTGTTCAGTATTGAAACTATAATACAAGGATGTTTTCATTTTAACAATCAGACCTTGAATTTTTGGCACCTCAAGAAAGATATTTGTCACATTTGAGTGTGGTGTGACCCAGATTGAGATTGAAGTGGAGGCAATGATCACAAGGGGCAAGATATATATCAATTCAATCTGCATCTTTCCATCCATATTTCTGAATCATATATACCACTACAGAAAACTTGTCTTTTTCGCTTTGTTCCTAGAACTGGGTTTCAAAGCCAGCCGCAGATAATCGACATGTCTTTTCATAGCTGGTGCTATTGAAACAAAGAGCAAAGATAAATCAATTTTTCCCCACGTTATTTTTTTTTCATAATTCCATGTGTGATACTTTTTCCCTTTCTGTTTTCTTAACAATCACGCTAACATAAAGGTAGCCTGTTGTTCTCTCCTACAACTGATGTTTTATAGTCCAGGAGCTTGAAATACTTTACACACATTTTTATATATATATGTATGTGTGTGCGTGTGTGTGTATATATATGCACAAACACACACTCTCTCAATCATTCACATATTTTTATCCTTTTCCATCTCAAATATCATCATTTTGTGGTTTTAATATCTTTTCAACATTGAAGGAGCAGCAGTAATGTAAAGCATTCGGTGAGAGGCAGAGTGATGCTCTTTGCACCATCAGGCAGGAAAAATATTGCAGCATAGGCAATATCATACTTAGTTTCATATATGGTGGACTGCGTGAACCCTGTAACTGTGTGACTCTTTTCCCTACTATATCATCTTAATACTACTTATCGCTGTGTAACGTTCATTTTAGAGGTAGGAAATTTGAGGCAATTTCTTTACTGTTAGAAAGTGTTAGGCCCAAATAAGAAAAAAGCTGCTTTTCTTTGTAGACTAGAAAGAGGTGGCGACTGAAGATGCCCTCCTCACCTGTAGGAAGAAGTATTGCCATGGGTTTCTGAATCACGTGCTCCCTGGAAAACTGAATAATATTGACTAGCTTTAGACAGAGACAAATGACACCAAGCTGAGTGGTGCAGTTGACACACCTGAGGGACGGGATGCCATCCAGAGGGACCTGGACAAGCTCAACAAGTGGGCCTGTGTGAACCTCATGAGGTTCAACAAGGCCAAGTGCAGGGTCCTGCACCTGTGTTGGGGCAACCCGTGGTATCAATACGGTCTGGGGGATGAAGGGATTGAGAGCAACCCTGCGGAGAAGGACTTGGGGGTACTGGTGGATGAAAAGCTGGACGTGAGCCGACAATGTGCGCTTGCAGCCCAGAAGGCCAACCATATCCTGGGCTGCATCAAAAGAAGCGTGGCCAGCAGGTCGAGGAAGGTGATTCTGCCCCTCTACTCTGCTCTGGTGAGACCCCACCTGGAGTACTGCGTCCAGCTCTGGAGCCCTCGGTACAGGAAAGACATGGACCTGTTGGAGCGGGTCCAGAGAAGGGCCACAAAAATGATCAGAGGGATGGAACACCTCTCCTGTGAGGACAGGCTGAGAGAGTTGGGGTTGTTCAGCCTGGAGAAGAGAAGGCTCTGGGGAGACCTTATTGCAGACTTTCAGTATTAAAGAGGGCTTATATGAAAGATGAGGACAAACTTTCTAGCAGGGCCTGTTGCGATAGGACAAGGGGTAAATGGTTTTAAACTAAAAGAGGGTAGATTCAGACTAGGTATAAGGAAGAAGTTTTTTTTATGATAAGGGTGGTGAAACACTGGAACAGGTTGCCCAGAGAGGTGGTACGTGCCCCATCATTCAAGGTCAGGTTGGACAGGGCCCTGAGCAACCTGATCTGGTTGAAGATGTCCCTGCTCATTACAGGGGGGTTGGACTCGATGACCTTTAAAGGTCCCTTCCAACCCAAACTGTTCTATGATTCTATGAAAGGCTCTGCCTTCAGTGCAATAACCTCCATCTTTTCAGCTACAGAGCAAGATGATGTGGCATGACATGTCCCTATGTCAAATGCCTGTTCACCCCCCCATGTTTAGTGTCAGAACAGCTCATGAAGAGAAGCTTCTGAAAACTGGAATAGTAGTGCAGCAGTGAACTCTCCCGCAGTCGCTGCCAACTTGGGGTGCTGGCAGTAATGAGGAAGCAAGGTGCTTAGATTTAACAGTTCTGACTTGAATGCCTGCTTGGGAGCTAAATCTGAAGTACCATAGGCATGAATTTCAGAAATGCCAACCAACTCCACAGAAAGTAGAAAAGATTTCAGTGAAGGTGATCGGCTTTTTTTTTTTTTTTTTTTTAACATTAGCTTTGTTACTATCTGGGCATACCTAGTTTAGATTATTTTGGGGGCTTCCTCTATAAGATAAGAGGATGGCAAAAAAAAACCCCAAACCTAATATGACTTGAGCTTTGATATGGTGTTGATAAACACCCAAGGAAATGCAGTAAATAATCAGATATTTATTAATACCCTGTAAGGAAGATAAGTAAAAACTTAAAGCTGGCATTAATTTTTGAGAACTGAGTAATCCCCCAGTAGGAGATCCTTCACTTCTGATTCAGGTAAGCTTCTGCCACTTTAACCAAGTCCCTAACTGTATTTTTTTTTTCTCCCTTTCCATGGTAGGTTATGTGTTCTGTATGTTACATCGCCTGCCTGAACAACATGACTGCACATTTGACCACATGGGACGTGGGCGTGAGGAAGCCATTATGAAAATGGTGAAACTGGATCGGAAAGTAGGGAGATCTTGCCAACGCATTGGCGAAGGATGTTCCTGAGTGCAAGACTGCAACCAAATGCTGTTCTCTTAGTTCACTAATGTTAGCCTTATTTAGGACAAAGTCAGCCAGACACCTTGTACTAGGCAAGTTTCAGACTACAGCCAATCAGTTTCCTTTCTTTAGCCAACCGTCCTGGTACTGTAGTTTAGGGGTTGATGGTGGTTGAAATTGATTTCTGGCTGGTTACTAAGGTGCCTGCTAGCCACCGTATAAAAATAAAACATGAAGAAATATTATTTTTGAGCATGGCTAGTGGATTTAAAACAAGAAAAATCCAAAGGCTTCTGTTATTGCTGGAGTCACTCTAAAAGCCTTACGCTGGAATCATTCCAGCTGCAGAGTTAAAACAAATAGTTGTATAGAACCTGGTGTAAAAGTTTGCTATGCACATGGCTTTCGGACAAACTGTTTAATGTGCAGCCTTTCACCTCTTCACTGCTAGTGAATCCTGAGGAGGTGAAATACTACTAAGAGCAGCAACTGCAGCTGCTTAAGCCCAGAAGACCTGACTGGTCACTCGTGCCTTCATCGCGTGTGGCTTTTGAGTTAGGCAGTGTCACCAGCATCAGGGATTCTGTTGGGGTAGGAACATCTTTCTGGTTCTTCCCAGGAAGCCAAAAAGAAAGGGGGGACAGAGATTCTTATGAAAATTTTTATATCTATCTTACTATAAAGAACCTATCAGGGTTTAGGTTTTTTTTTTTCTTTCTTCTCAGTTAAATTATGATCTCACTTTAAAGCCAACTTCATCCCAGAGCAGTAAATGGTGCATACTTTTTACATGGCATCCACAGAGATTCTACGAGTTGTGTGAACAGATTCCACATACCTTGAGCAGTGCAGCCATTCCCACCGGCCGAAACCTGATTGGCTCTTGTTTGCCTTTTGCTAAGTGCAGGTATCTGATAATTGATCAAATAAGGCTAATTCACAGCACAGTAGCCATGGCTGGATTCTACAGACTGACTTTCTGTAGCTAGACTTATATATTGGGGAAAAAAAAGGACATTTTGTAGCAAACGGAATTCAGTAACAGTATTGGGGAACAACCAGTAGAAACACCCTTTATCAGATTGAGTTTGTGTTCCTCACTTCCAGAGTGTCAATGAGATAATCAAATGGGCTATTATCAGCCCTCTTTCTATGCAGCTGAACGCTCTCATGAAAATCTCTGCCCACATCTATTGCAAAGCAAGTATAGCAAGTGAATGTGAAAAGCATTACATGGAGTAGAATGTTTTGGATCTGTTTAGACCTATGGTTCTGTATTACGGTATGTCGCGTTGAGCTGAGCTGAACTGAATTGCACCAGTCTTGTCAGTTTGGAAACAAAAAAGCAAACATAACCGGCATGTCTCCTGCTGCACGCAGGGCTTATTGCAGGTAAAAAGGATTTGTATCGATGTGGCCCAGCTTAATCCTGAGTGAATTTAGCTTCTCAGTCTATTAGTAAGATATTAAAAATCAGGCAAATTTGTGAGAAAACCTGAGCAAGGGAAAGATTTTGTCTCATCTTCAAATACTGGGCAGATACAAACCATCAGAGGGGTGAAGTAATGCGTCACTTGAAAAACCCCAGCATTTTGGGAGTAAGCTTGTGTGAGTCATCCTCCATTCTACTTGTTACAGGTAACTAACTCCTTATAGGCCAAATTATATTGTTACTTTGGTAGCCAGCTAAGAGCATTTAACAAGGAGACAACTAATTTAAAAAAAAAAAAAAAGAATAATATATATATGTCTCTCCACACACACACTTGGCATCTGACTGTATTAGCATTAATTAACCATGAAGCAAATCAGAAGTGTCCCATCATTATAAAATGCAAGCTATCCAAAAGGAAAGCTGTTTTTTTTTATTATTGTTATTATTCAAGAATATGAAACCAGCAGCAAAATCTTCTGTAATGTGCTGCATTTTCAGGAAATGGTCCTGTTGAGAGGGGCTGTCCAAGGATATTATTTACATTTGCCATGAGGAGTTTCAAAAACCATGGATTTTGGCGGCTGCTGTGATACGCACTTTCTTTTCCTACAAAATCTTATCATAGCATTTGATGGGCATTCTGATTGATACACAAGACTTTTCTGCATTAATACTGAAGATGCTATTTTGTTCCTCAATATTCTCTTTAATCTTGTTACAAGTGCACAGATGGTTTCAAGGTGGCTCTTGAGAGAACACTACTTAAAGTTCATGTGAATTATGGACAATGTTCACTTTAAACAAAAAAGTTGGGGAGGGGGTTGTTCCTTTGCAGTATCTGTTCTGTGAAGTTTGTTAAACGTAAAGAAAGCTTAAGTTCTTGTATCTTAAAAGAAGATCTTATTTAACCCTTTTGTGTTCTAGATTTACTTACACATGTAGCCTAGAGCTCAGTTTTAGTTTAACATTGTGAAAATATTAAAAGAATCTTGTAACTTTATTCTTTTTCCTCCTGCTAAAAAAAATTAAACCAATCAGATTAAAGTTTGAATTCCTTTCTGCCTATTCCAACAGGTGTTGCTATTTTGCACCATTTCTGCTGCAAGTTGACGTAAGAAATATGAATGGGGAAAATACCAATGTTAGGCCAGTAACTTCAAGCTGAATTTACAATTGGTGGAAGGTGGACAGTATTTTCTGCCAGTTTGGAAGGGGAGGAGATTTCTGTTGGGTTCAAGTTTAGTGTCATTTATTTTGTAAGCAAATCTGGCTAAATCTACTCTAGCCTGAGTATTGGTCAATTTAATTTTGAGGTTAGATACAGTAATCAAATGAACAGGTTGTTCATACTCTTAAGTCAAATGCATACTGTGCACTATATCCTTGGCATCAGAGTTTTAAAATGTCCTTTCACGCATTTTGACAACTTCTGCACCTGGAGTAGCTGTATTCCAAATCATAATGGGCTGTATTCATAATGGATAAGTAGAAGAATAACTATTGTTTCTTAATCATAATTGAAAAACAATGGTCTGCATTAGAGGGAAAGAGAATATCAAGGTGATTATTTAAAAACAATTTTGAAAATTGTCTGGAATTGAAATTGTGAGTTGAAATTGCCTGATTCATGGGACACATACACCCATTTTCTCCTCAAATTAGTATAGTACTTTCAATTATAAAACCGTGTGTGATTCTTGAATAAAATGGCTGTGTTATAGTAAAGGTAAGTTACATAAAACAGCTCTGCCTTTTCATCAAGTTTCAAACCTATAGCTGGGTGCAAGCCAAGGCTTCAAGGAAAAATAAGAATTGCACATGAAGGTTGCTATGCCAGAGCCTGTCCTTAATTGCACTGGCTGCTGTTTTGAAGCAGTTTAGTGTCTTGAATGAGGAGCAATGTAACTGTAAAATGAGGTACTTGAGAATATGAACTGCTCTTCAGTAGTGCACAGGCAACACCCTGAAAAGAGTCCTGGTGCAATTACAGCAGTCCAAAAGTAATATTAACTGCTTTTTTCTGCTCCATGGAAGGTGATAAATATGTTCAAAACTTTAATTTTGCATTACTCTCTTCTTTTGAACAAATTGCAATCCCCTGGCCTCTTGAACACAATGTCCTGTTTATATTTAACTTTGTACTCATTGTGGTGTTCAGCTCATTCTACAATCATAGCAGTTCCTTCTGTGACTACACTACAACTTAGATATGAATCTTTAAGGGATAAAAGCACTTTTTTTTAATGTTACAATGACTATTTCAGTACAAAGACTCACCAGGGAAGAAAACTGACACTAATGGTGTCATAAAAATATAGGTTTTATAATAGATTCCAAGAAATGCATCAGTGGAATAATTGACAGTGCCTATGCTCACAGTTGATGTGTACACAGTTAAGTGCCCAGACAAATTAATTAACATTCTCTTTGTTGTAGTGTAGTTACTGAAATTGTCAGTCATCAGTGGAACAGCAAAGAGAAGGTCTATTCAAAGTAATCCCTTAATGTCATGATGAGATTGTAGCCAATTCACGCTGGAAATAATTTTGTATGCTCCTGGGAACTTTTATACCCAGAAAACAAATGGCAACATTTAAGACAACACTACTTAAAATGAACTGTATTTATTGGCACCAGATGTTTATTTCATCACTCAAATACCTGATTAGAATTCTGCACACAGAACAAAAACAATATAAGCAGTAGTAAGCTGTGGTTCAACACAAAAGCTGATGTAGCAGGAGCTGCTGTATAAGGACACAGTTCTAGTGTAAGCAGTTCATAATCTTATGCTTAGCTGAGACTGTGTCTGTACATACTTTGCTACAAAAAGGACCACACTGGAAAAACACTGCATAAGATTAGTGTTCAAAAGTATTCACAGTGCACATTTTACATGGTGAACTTCTGCAGTAGTGGGCTTTACTTCTCACTATTGGCAGCTTTTCCAGGAGAACAAACTTCAATGCTGCTGGAAAGAGCCACTCTTAAGTAACAGTTCTCAAAGACAGCAGTGAGAAGGACATATTTTTCTTTCTCTTCCTAGTCTTCATTCATTTTTCCTTTTTGTTGAGGCAGTCAGCATGTGCAGCTGGGCATTCGAAAGTAGTTCTGCTTGAATGTTGCTCTTTTTGGCTTTTCAGTACTTGCCACAGGAAAAAAAGCATTACCTTTGTTCTTCTTGCAAGCCCCTGCACGTTAGTTCAAGCAGATTAAAATATGGATGTTGGTCCATAGACGTGAAAACCTCCTTGTGTATTTTATTACAGCAATAGGCTATTTCTTCAATTAACTGAAACTTAATGCAGACATGATTTACTTGCTCTGGATGTTAGGCTATGGGTTTTTTGAACTTAAATTCTGTGATATTGTTCATATACACCTTCCCATAAACTCTGCGTGCCTCATCTTCCAATCTGAAGTTGAGTCAGGAGGAAAGAAGGCATGAAAGGAGGAGGCAGAGGATGCAAATGGACAACTGCTTAGGGATCACATCCACCTTCCTCTTCAAGTCAGCTCAGGTCATAAAATGGTAAAGAGGCGAATAATTACTTGCCAAACAGCACCAACTTTCTTGACTTGGTACTACAGAAGACTGTTTTGCTTTATCTTTGTGAATATACCTGTGTAGAGTTTGAGTCAATTCTGCAACGTTATATGCAAAGAAATGAAACAGGATGGTCATAATTAGAAAACATTTTTGATGGATTATTTAGTAATAACTACATATTTTGCTACAGGACCTTCCTATTTTGCAATATGCTGCTATTTTCTTTGGAAGAAAAAAAGCAGAACTTTATAAGACTAACTGTAAATTATTTCAAATTCAATATATTCATGTGAAGCATTAGGAAAAGATTACTGAAATTATATATAGTTTTTAAAGATGATGACTGCATCCTCTAATAAAAGGGGTTTGTTCTTCAGATAGTAGCAAGTGTTGATGGCAATGGTTTAACCATAAGCAGAATGTTCCTTTCTGCTAGGTTTGTGTAAAGCTAATTATATGCAATAGATGCTGTGAGTTAATAACTTGTAGCACGGTGCAGTGACTGTGTAAGTACTGAGAATAAAATTAGAGACCTACTCTTGTCTGTCAGCGCTCCCTTCACACCGAAGGACGGAAGATAGCACCCACTATTTCCTTGTTGCTTAGTCCCTTTTATTCTTTTCTGTGTTGCAGAAGACACTTTCCTTCCCTCTACCAAGCGTGCTCAGGGAGGATGGGAAACCACATTCTAACTAGAGTTCTAAACACTTCAGGGTTTTTAAAAACAAAAAAGAAGAAAAAGTTGACATCTCTGAAAGCAAAGTGTTGAAGTCATCTGCTGTATCAGAGATGGAACACCAGAAGGAGCTCTTACTTGAAAATGGTGCAGGTTTTTTCACCTCTTAAATTGTACAGGGTCTCTCTGAAGCAAAGTACCAATCCTTAAAAAAAAAAGGAGGAAAAAAAAAAGGCATGGCATTGTATCATCTTTTGAAAGGAAGGCCTGCATGATCAACACTTCTGCATTAAGAAAGCTAAATGAAAGGTTCATTGTTAACTCCTGAAATGCTTAGTCTCATCTCTACTTTTCAAAGGAGCAAATAAATGCAAGACTCTTAGAGGAGGGAAAAGAGAATCTGAGCCCTCTGCTAGATAAGCTAAATTCAGAGTTCATTCTTCATTCTAGCAATAGTTTGTCTTTTTTTGTTTCTTCTTCTTCAGTATTTAAAGTATACTACATTTGCTTTAAAGCTTTAGCTAGACAAGTGTCTGGAGATGTCTTTTAACATATTACATTTGGCAGCAGCATGAGGAAGATGATGAGCTCCAAGAATAAGTTAAAACTGAAGTTAACCACTGTTGGCTAGCACAACTGTTCTTGTTTACAGTAGTTTTAAAATGATGGCTACCTAAAAATGTTTTAACTGATCCACCCATCTCAGCTTTGCATGAATCTTGCTCCTTTGGATAGTCTGTCACATGCACAGCAGCCAGAGGTGTTACATTTATTCTGTCTGCATGCAGACTTTCCCCATCATTAACCCCTATGTTTATAGAGATTAAAATACTAATCAGGTAAGCAGCAGTTAGTTACAAATTCTATAGCTATCTTCAAGTCACACTGCACACCCCTTGTTTCTTCTTTCTGTTTTTGACTGTTTAGTCTCAGGTCTTGACAAAAATAATGGTTCCAAATGGATCTTTCTGTATACAGACAGGTACACACACAGATCTCCTGGGACGTTAAATGGCTGAAGCAGAATTATGCTTCTGGGCTAAAACCAGCTTTCACTTTCTGCACACCCACATACATATAATTGGTCCTTGTCTGGCTTGTATTCTGGGGAAATGTAGCATGTCCCGATACCTCAATTTGCCTGTTTAATAGTAGCTGTAGTTTAATCACTATCAACTGCTATAGACTTAGTCCTGGAAGCATCATTATGCTCATTTGCAATTCCATTAAAAATACTCCCCCCAACAGCTGAGAAGTTTGAGTGAATGCTAACAGTTGGGTTACAGGTATTTGTCAGTAATGTCTCATGCTATTCCTGGGGGCACAGAACTCTGAAGGGGTGGGTGAAGGGTGCCTGTGTGTGTGTAGGTGTAGGATCAGCTAGGTGCTGCTGACCATATTCCACCTGCTACCTTAAGAGCAATACTTTGCCTCTGTTTGAGGCAGCAACTCCTGCTAAATTAGTGGGAGCAGGGAAATATGTGCTATTTCAAACTTATTATCTGATACCTCTGTCAGCCTCTGTTCTAGCCCCCATGCAGGCTTTAATTTCTCTACTCCCTAGCTTCTCTGTTTGCTGTTAATTTCCACAGGCTTTCTCCATCATCCCTTTTGCAAATTCTCCCTCATCAACTATAACACCGCCCCCCCCCAAATTGTCATGTTCAAAGACAGAGTCTATGTGAAGACAACGTAACAGTAGAGATGATCACATCTAAAGATATTGAGGCTTGTATTGCCAGTAGTGTTCCCATCTGTAATGAAAACATTAAGTGTTAAATGACTGCTGCTGTTTAGTATATGAAATTCCTAGAGGTGTCTTAATACACTGTAGCAAATAACATTAAGGCTGAGTTGTACTTCCCATTTAAACCCCTTCTTCATTGCTCAACTTTCGTTGTGGACTTTCTCAATACAAGGAACCTTAAGGCTAGCTTGATACTACAGCCATGAGAGATATGAAAGCAGTGTTTAATAGTACCTCTACAGGTACCGAATAACCATCCAGACCAAGAATAAAAAATTTTGTCTTCGTTCTGCCTTTAATTCTTTCTTTCTGTTGTTAACCCAATGTTGTTACTCTGTGGATAAAAGATGAAGCTATCACTTGTGCCAAGTAATGCTAAATGTTTATCAATCACACTGATTCATTTAAAATTATTAGCATATGGTTGATACTATGGGTTGTGTTGGTTTCATTTCTTTACATCAAGCTTCATGAAGACAATTCTCAACTGTCGCAACTACTGAGACAGGCAGATTTGATTGACATAGAAACCATGGTCAAATAGACCCAAGTCAAACTTCTTAAGTAAATCAGAACCAGTTCCTTGCCTTTGCTGTTCTCAGTCTGGATAATAAAGGTAAAGCAAATTATGCTGCCCCAGCTGCATGCATGTGCAAGTTGTCCACTAGCTCGGCAGCTGCAATGCTGCTCTGCACTGTTACCCCAAGCCCTGAAAGATCTCAGGATTCACAGAACCTATCATCCACGAGTCCATGAAGGCAATCGAGTTGTATATTGTACCTGCTCTTTCTAACCACGTTTGTTGTGTGAAACAATAAAATTGTTTATAAAGAGATATAATGTATTAAACAAGACAGTACTGATCTGTGATTGAATTGTGCTTTCTGGGGTGGCTTTCTTTTATCAGCCTTTGGCTGACAGCAGAAAGGTAGGGAAGGAAATTCAACAGCTTATGGAACTTACATCACTTCACAGGAACTGAAATAAGTGCTAGGCCCTATGCAATTTGCATACATCCAGCAAGCCAGAAAGATTACTGCAGTCTTTAACCATTTGTTTCACACCAGCCCTGATTCAGTCACTTTTAACATCAACACGGATCAGTTTTCCTTAGCCAACATTCAGCATCTTTCTAGAGTAAAGGCAAGGAGGATCAATTATTTTGAGAGCAGTCTGAAGATAAAACATATCAGACAGAGCTAAATATCTACTGTAAGGATTACATAGTTTTGTGTAAAATGTACCAAAATAGAATTCTAACACTGAAATGTATTTCAAATACAACATTACATTTCTGATTTCTCAGAAAGCACCATGGGAGCTGAGATTGGGGCATTAACAGCAGAAAGAACAAAAGGCAATAGGCTTCCTGCACCACATCATTCTTCACAGTGAGACAGTCTGACCCTTGCTGTTCTTACTGTTTATGGATTTCTTGGTGTAATTTTCTGTTTGAGAGAGCTTAACTGTGAACTAGTTTGTGGATACTGT
Organism: Ciconia boyciana; assembly: GCF_034638445.1. Taxonomy (NCBI): domain Eukaryota; kingdom Metazoa; phylum Chordata; class Aves; order Ciconiiformes; family Ciconiidae; genus Ciconia; species Ciconia boyciana. Next base: position 94,800,724 of record NC_132936.1, read on the forward strand.
GTAATTCCATTACTAGATAACTGCTACTCCAAAGCATATGAGAAGAATGAAAGCATTAAGTCTTAGAATGGTTAATTTTTAATCCTTTATTTTAGAGCATATGGCTAAGGGGTTGATCCCCTAAATAGAGAAAAACAGAGAAATCTAAAGTAGTAAATTCTTCCAAGGAACCTGTGTAAACTTTTCCTGCACAGAATTCATCAGCATGTTAATTCAGAGCTGCCAGGCAAATAGTCTTCAGTTTAAAAAAACCCCGATGATAAAATGACTTGCTCACTTCAGCCAGAAGCACATTCTTCATGCCATGCTTCTATTGCATACAAATTACTCAGTCTGCTACCCATGACTACTGGAGCCCTATCTGTGCCAGCATAACCAGATAAATAAAAGTACAAGCATTGCACGCCAACTCTTACAGTCAATGAAGGCGGCTGAACTTCAAAGGTTCGCAACAGATAAAGGGTTTACATGATGCTGTTCTAACCAGTCTTTTGTATTACCTCTCTGGTGGTATGTAAGCCTTATGGAGAAAGTATAACAACTTATTTTGTATTGGTGAGGCACCAAGCAAACTAAGACTTAGTTAAACACCATAAAAATAAAAAAAACCACCACACCAAAAAACTTTCTTTCTTGAGGATATGGAACCTCATCGCATTTGTCAAGTTGCAACAGCCCTAGGACACTCACAAGACAGTCTCACACACACAGGCATTATTTGATCAGAGATGACAGACTATGCAACCTTAACCTGCAGGCAGTTCAGCAATTTGTTCATGTAATTTGGGAAGGATAGAGAAGTAATACTGGGCTCTAAAGTATCCACTTACTTACTTACCCAAATTTATTTGAATGTGGTAGCCACCCCTGACACAGAGTTACAGTGCAAACCCAACCACGTACAAGAATCAAGCTCTATTTGTGTATTTGTCCATACTGACTATGCCAAACCAGTAAAAGAAATGTCATCTGCAGTGCAATTAGTACACAAGTTCCTCATCACTCTAAAGTCATAGGCAGTATCCAGAAGTTCAGAGTCACCAGGCCAGGCTGAGACCTGTGTGCCAACCTCTCAACAGGGAAAAGAGTACAAAACCCTGCTACTGTGGAGAGAAATCACTGTGAGATTTCCTCCGCCTTCTTTGGTAGACAGGCAGGAGAAAAGGATAGTGATGTGTAAGATACTGACAGTACAGTGTTTGTGCAGCACTTGAGCCAGTGAGGCATCTCCTATATTAGTTTCATGCTCTGGCCCTACACCACTTGGCCATGATCTGTCGGTACTCTGCAGACCCTCTCCTCCAGCAGTAGGAAAGGGCTTAAGACCTCCTCTGCAATAACATCCACCCACTTTCTCTCCTCAGACAAGTGGCAGATCAACACTGTGGCAAGCGATAGAGCAAAAGCTCTAGAAGAGAAGGGAAAAGAGTAGAAGTCCCCATGCCACCTTGGACTGGCTGAAGTCCATGACGAAACCTTCCCCTCTCCATCCCCCAAGTCTTGTTCTAGGTCCTGAACAGTTGGCAAGCAAAGATCAGTGAAGGGACACACATGCTCTGCACAAACTTCCTTCCTTCATCTTGTCCAAAGTTCCAGTGGTGGCTTGGTATTTGATAGTCCTGGGAAGTTTGGTGGGGGTGGAGGGGGATGCAAGACTTGGGTAGAAAGTCTGCCTGGCATGCAACTAGGGCAATTGCTTGGCTGTTTTTTAGGATTAGCACTAACCAGCCTCTCTTGGTAGCCAAGCTGCGAGAAGAATCTAGCAGTTCATTTAATGAACTGACAGTGCCCATTTTACCATCTTGGACACAGAGCTTCCTGCAGAAGCTAGTTTTAGTTACTGACCCAACCTGTCCGTGCAACAAGACCAAACTGTTCCTCAGGAACAGAAACAGTAGATCTCTCTGCCACAGTTTCATTCTCTGTTTGCTCAAGATGAGCCCTGCATCAGTGACTGCACAATGCCAAGATATGACATATCTGACTCCATGCTGAACTAATGCTTTGGCTCAGTATTTGATTTTCACAAGAAATGAAAAAAAAAATAGACATGGGAGATTACTGAAAGGACAGGTCACTAGCCAGGGTGACTGGACTCTATACTAGACTGGCTTCTTCTTACAAGCCATTTAAGTTTCCTAAGGTTAACTGGAGTACTATTCTTCTCTTTCTCACGCTAAGAGGGTGTTTGATTTTGCTTGCGATGTTGCAACCGTGGCTTTTTCCTCCCAGAGGTATTTGCCCTTTGGGAAAGGGATCAAAGCATGCAATCATATTTGTAAAGCACCGAAATACTTGTAAAAAAGTGTTACATCCAGACTATTAAGAGGCTGTCTGTCAGTATTAATTTCAGAATAGCTTAAAGAACCTTTTCTACCAGAAAAAAAGCTGCCTGTGTATAGGAGAAAGGGTCACACACTTATTTATTTTACTGAGTGTAAATAAAGACAGTATGTGAACATGGAGTAAGGAGAACATGAACAAAGTAAACTCAGAAGCTGAAGGTCAGGGTTTAAAGGACTTTCCTTTCATTTAAGTTTTAGCAGCCTTGAAAGTAGAAATTCTCCCCCATCTCACGTGGCTACCTCTTCCATAGATCAGGTCTTTGGTAGCACTCCAATTTCATATCTATATTTATCTAATGATCAATGGACAGAATTTATTGAACTGCGGCATTTAGCAGCTGAGAAGTAAAGCTGAGAAGTAAGAGATGTATCAAATAACTATGAAGACTTCTGGTATCTGGCTGAAACGAGACTTGTTCCTAGCTACACTAGCAGCTCTTTCAGTTTGACCATTAAGATTCCTTCCCTTTCCACTGGTATTTAAAGAAAACCTCTCTGGGAATGCTGCAGCATCAGAGAAATTGCACAAGGCTTCTGTAAATTTCTGGGCTAACAGTGAAAACGTAAAAGAACCCCAACAAATACTAAGTGCTGTGAAAATGAGTTTGCTACTATCTCTTTAGGCAGCAAAGACTGCAGACAACGTCACTCTTCAAAAAAAGTTTTAGTTTGATATTGCTAATAACAATTCTGTAGATGGAAATTAAATGCACAGAATTATGCAACTGTGTTACAATGCTTCTGCATAAGTAATTCTACTTAAGTGCTGGGGGAAATAAAGTGAGCGAAAGAAGAAACATTTCTTTATAGCAACAAGAGGATCTGATGCCAGGAGAGAAGCAGCCATCCTAGATGCTAAGGGCACAACAACCAACTGCGTAGGTGCAGTTGCACTGACCATCCTTCCATTCCACGCAGATGCAAAAGGGGTTCTGTGCTTCACTGGAGTACTGCTCAGTGTGTATTGCTTGGCTTGCAAAGGCATTGATCAAGCTAGCTTCCAAACCTGGCCAACAGTGTTAGGGCTGTACTTGTCTACAATAAGTCTGGTTGAATCCTTGCCACCAATCTAAACCTGTGGGTCTTGGACAAGTCCAATGCTGAGATCTCCTGACTGCAAATTTGCTAGCCATACAGTGCTCAACACCTCAGTATCAACACCCTACCACCATGCAACAAGGACAGCAGCAGCAACACTGACCAGGCTTCAGTAAAAACTTGTATCATTTCTTATATTTGGCAGAACTGCCATTTTGGCAGCTAAACTGTGCCCAGCCTTGCCCTACTGAGCCTCATGGCCCACTCTCTGATCTCAGTATAGCTGATGCTTTGGCATAAAGACCATTTCCTGTTGGAAACTGGGCAAGGTCTCTTCTGCTTTAAGTTCACCAGGCCACACTAGCCTGCAGGTGCTGAGCTCTGTCATCATCTTTGCTTTTAAAGCACTCTGGACAACCATGATGCTGCATAAAACACACCCATTTATTTAGCCAAATGACATTAGCTCTGCCTATTACATTGATGCAGCCAAGCTGACATTTTTATTGATCCAGGTAGCCTGTTCTATGTCCCCTCTTCATTATTTTCCATTTGTACAATTAACGTAAAAGGAGAGAAGAAAAATAGGCTGTAAGAGGACCCTGAATCAGCTAGAGTATTCATGTGGAACTACTCCCCACCTTTTCTTTCAAATGGGCACATCAAAGTACACCAAGAAGCTCCCAATCTCTAAACCAGAATATGTTCTAGTTTATTAGGCTCTAAAATAAGCCCTCACATTCAAATAGATAAAAAAAATGAGATGTGCTTGGTAAGGCAGCCAATAAAAGAGTTTCAAAGCAAATCCTCCCTTCCTCATCACTCTGTCCTTGTGGAAAGAGGGACTCTGTCTCTTCTGCTGGAGTTTCCCTACCCACATCGCTGTTCCTCTTTCCCTCTAAAAGGTTTTCCTAACTGAGAAGAATGGTTATTTTTTTCTGAGAGAAGGTGCAAATACTTCCACAGTATTTCACCTGAGTGCAGCAGCTACAACAAGATAAATGGGCAGCTCTTCTTCACTGCTACAACACGCAGCACTTGAAACAAACTGAACAAACCAAGCAGCTATACCCTTTGCTGCAGAAGCCATCCATCTGGTGCCATTTGCGTATACTAAAAAACAAAAACCAAGAACTGTCCTAGCACAGCTCAACTGACGTGCCTGAAATCTTCATTACTACAGTAGACCCAAGATAATGAATTTCCTGCAGCCAAGCATGAACAGAAGACCTGGGAACAGTGAGCTAGCTAAATTTAATTCAGAGTGTTAAACCTTGATTTTTGTTGTCAGATTTGATGCACAACTTAAAAATAAGCCATGAAGAGCTGCAAAGACAATATTTTTCTCCCCTTTACAAAGAAAAACTAAACAGAAGGCAGCTGCCAATAAGGTAGCATTTGTTTTAGTCATATAAATAACATCTTCCATAACCTCCATTTCTTGATGTCAACAAATGACAGTAATAGAGAAACTGAGATAACAGCAGGTCTCCATGAGCCCAGAGGTAGCACTGGGTCTCAAGTGATGGACAGTTGAGCACTGTGTGCCAGATGGCCTTAAAACCCGTGCAGTCACTGGGCTCATTCTGAATGGCTTCTCTTTATGGTAGAACGTAAATGGTATGTGTTTACTAAGCTGTGCAGGAATCAGAGGGAGATGGTTTGTGCAACAGCTCTATTTTTTTGTTTTGTTTTTAAATGAGATGTGTGAACCTGTAATCAAAATGTTTTTAAAAAGCTCTCCCTTTTTACAGCTTCCTTTCCCAGCTGCCAACATGTTTTATACCTACAAGCTTTGAGAATTTTCATGATTGTTTGATGTAATAGCTTCAAGAGCAATTGTGGGGCTGTTCAATGTTTATAGATATATCCAATTAGTTAGCATGGGGATGGCTTTGGTGCCTAATTTGTTCCATTTCTGTTTTCTCCAATACATTTCCACTGAGATCAGAATACCAGAAACAGAGTCAAACTGCACAAGCCAATCAATGTTAGATGCTGAACCCAGCAGATGAAACTGTGAGAAGTGCCTTTTGAATAGCAAAAATAGATTCTTTTTTTGGTTAATTACAGTTATGCAGCACCCCTCTATCTCTCTCATCTCCTCACCACCCAAATAGGACATCTGAGACGGTGTATTTTAGCTAGGCTCTTTTCTCTCATTTGGAATAATTTCACCGAGTTTGTAAAACAGGCACCCAGCAGGTAAAACAATTACCAATTACAAAAACTTATTACAGAAGGTTTCCCATTCAAAAGCAAGATAGATTACAATGGTTCATCTTGGGCCCCCACCCTCTGTCTCTCAAGCAGTTCTGTCATTCTGGATGCAAGCGAGAAATCAGTGCAATTAGTACATATTTCTCAGTGGTAGCTGAACTGTCCTACCTTGTATATGCCATTTTTCCTCCTTGTTCCAAGTGCATAGCAGCATCTTACCTTCAGCAGTATAAAGGGAAGATCAAGTCAATTAGTGATGAGAGGGGAAAAAAAGCAGTTCCTCTTGTATATAAGAAAGGGACAGCAAGTACTGCACAGATTAGGTGGCTAATTACATTCTTTTTCATCTTAGATTTTAAAAGGCAGCAAAAATGCTAAAATATCATCAGAAGTATTTGCTATGAGTCTCTACAGTCATACCAAAGTCTAAATGCAACAAAGAAGTATTAGAAATCCCACGCGAAACCTAAGTGCCCAACAATTCCAGATCAGAGAACTGAAATGCTTCACGGGGCATTTAGAATGCCACAAGCATCAGAGATACGCCCTTTGGAGATGATACGAGGCATCAGTACATCTCATTATCCTTTACACTAGAAAAATCCAAATGTTCACTCCACTGCTGAAATTTTACTGCTAGACCTAGCCTCACTTGCCAAGGGCCCAACCACAAAGAATTTGTTCTTACAGAAAGAAAACCTCGAATATGAAGAGCACTTTCCTTCTGAAAGTGCTGAGTTCCCTACATTGAAGTAAACGAAGCCCAACCCTTTTCACACAGAAAAATCATCAAATACATGGATTAAACAGATTAATCACTGTCCCTCTGCGCACACGGGCAACACTACACATTTCTTTGGCATGAAAAAACCCAATCATGTTCAAATGAGATTGCTGTCTCCATCCAGATTAGAACTGCAAGTGATTGAGTTACTATGGTGTACAGGGAATTACAGCTTGTCCATCGAGCAACAGTAGCCAAGGCCAGGTATGCCCTTAACCCATTGCAAATGCAAAGTAAAACCACTTCCACCTGGTTTAAGCTAAAATCTTGTACTAAGTTTCCATTTATCACCAGCACTTCAGTAACACTTCACATGCATTCTCCCCCTCTTGCAAACACAGCCCCTCAAACATTTGTTACCATATGAAGGTAGATTTAGGGAGGCAGCACTGAAGTTGTTTACATGAAAATTTGAACAGGCCATGCAGAATAAGAGTCTCAGTGCCTTGGGAAGTTTTCAACTGCAGCATAAACCAGATGCAATTTTCATGTCATGCATGAATGATGGCACTTCCAGAAGGACAACATCCCCTGTTATCACAACGAAGTGTTGTCTGCCCTTGAAGAGAGAGGAATGTCAGCTCCTCCATCAAAAACCAACACTCCTTGCAGTACAAGGTTTTCCCTTAACATTCTCCCACCTAAGAACTGACCAAGCTTGAACCTGCATTACCTCACAGAAGTTAGCAGAATCACAGCCTGCAGCAGTCTGCCAGCATGCCAAGTAAAATACTGTGATCTGTGCAGTCAGAGGGTCTTTTTTCCAGCCTTGGCTGATTGCCTTTGAGCTGGATCCTCAGCTCCAGTCACATCTTCAAAGAGACCAACAGCTGCAAGGTATTGCACTGACTACTACAACAGACTAGCACTAAAATGGATGCGAAATCTCACCACATCAGAATGAGACACATATTATAACCCAACAGGGAGATGTGAACTGGAATGGACAAACAAGACACACAAAAGGAATACAGCATTCGCTGATGTTAAAGGGCAGTCACCCAACAGTGTCACCCCTCTTTTCCTTCATCTGTGCAAGTCCCAGCCAGACCCAATAGCTTTCTGTAAGGTCACTAGTCAAGATGAGAACAAACCAACAGCCAGTGTTTCTAAGTCAGCCTGACTTGTTACATTCAAGGCACAGCCCTATGTTTATATTGTGTCCATTATCCTTGGGTTGGAAGACACTTCCCTAGACCACAAAGTCTCTGGGATTCTAGACTAAAGCCAAGGATAACATGGCAGAACACAAGGAACACAGACTTCACAAGAGGAATTTCTTAAGCACAGCCATTTTATATGATACACGCTGAGAATCACAGACCAGGATTCACAAGCCCCAGCTCTCTGACACAGCAGCCACCTAAGCCCCCTGATGATGCTAAGGAAGAGCACAAAGAGCTAGACCTGCACGAAGATTTCAGCATATATATGTTCTGCCCAGCTCACAGGCTGCAGCCACTGAAGCAGATCTCAGCAGCAAGGTTCACCAAGCAGTAATGGTGTGGAATGGCAAAGGGGCCCACGCTAACAAACTTGAGCTAACAAGCTGTAACCGGCACTGTGGGAGTGCGGTGGCAGCAGCCACAGCTAGAGTCATGGCACAAAGGAAGCCTAATGTATTGTGGGAGTCCTGGGTGGTGTGGAGGATGGGACAAGCAGTGTGACACATACCTAAGAAACACCTAGGATCCAACGGTCTGGTTGGCAGAAGCAGTGTGAGGGCTCTGAGTGGTTTTTTTTGTTTTTAACATAGGTGCTTACAGTCTACAGACAGTTGTACTTTCAATGTTACAGGTTTGTGCACATCTGTACTCTTACATCAAGGATGACCTGGGCCTGTCTACACTGCTGAAAGGAGTTAGACAGTAGAGGCAATCTACTCAAAAAGCAGACTGCTGTCTAGACTTGGACAATGAACCAAATTCTGCTTCAGCTTTACCAAGAACAGCCAGGTGACCGGAAAACAAATGAGAAAAACAGAGGTGGGGTCACAGGATGAAACTAGAGGACAGGTCTACTCCAACAGAAGCTGCATACAGGAATCAGAAACAGTCTCCTCTTCCAGGTGTTTTCTGCACTCAACAGCTGGGAGCAATCGGAGGTGCATTCTCTGCCCTTTATAAGAACTAGGCATGAGCATGTGCATCTTAGAAGTGGGAAAGCACATCTCAGGGTGAACTGAATAGCTCTGCTGTAGATGCTCCTCAGACTCTACATCTTGAGAGACCCAAGCTGGAAAGTATAACCCCAGTTAGCTCTGCAGTGTAACTCTGCAGAAGAGGAGCTGTAAAATGAGACATTCCACTTATTTATCAGCTTAGCAAGTAAAGCACTCATGCAGAGCATGGAGGGCTCCGATGCACCTCACCCGCCCTGTCTGTAGTGGTCAGAGACCTATGGCAATTCCTTCACTGTCAGTGTGGGGGGTGCTCTGAGCTAAGCACTCTCTCTACTATCCCAGGTGTTAACTGCCACTGGGCTAGGAGGAAATCCCAGAAGCAAGTTACTCCTTCCCCCAAAAGCAGTACACAAAGAATGCAAGGGTAAGCCCTAGTGACATGCCAGAAGACTTCAAGAATTACTGCACAGCCTAAACATGCCAGACATTGCTTCCTAAAATTGCTTCTGCAGTTGTTGAATCATCAGAAGAGCTCTCTTCACACCTGCTGCAGTTTAATTGGTTTGACCACAGGTGACCAGGCTGTATACAATATTCTACATATGGTGGTACAGTGTTAGCACTTCCCTTTTTCTGCTGAAAATTCCTCACTAAGCACATCTGGAAACAGGAATACAACATTGAGATCATCACAGGGTGCAGGTACAGCAAGCTCTGTCGTAACACCCGCTATCCATATTCAGTTTGTTGACAGCTCTGTTAGGGCAAGGGGCTGGCCACTCTGTTTTCCTCTTTTCCTCAGCCCACTGGTCCCATTTGCATTAACTACCACGCATAAAGCAACGGTCTTTATTCCTTCACAGTTCAGTTACCTCCAGTCTACAAATTTTTCTCCTAATATTGAGGCAAACTTAATAGCTCATCAAGCCAAGTGTGCCTCAGACATACCCTTCCAGTGCTGGCCTTTAAACATGGAAGCAGTCACACAGTAAAATCCAAAGAGCCATTGAAAAAATTCTTCAGGTCTCATCTTCACTGCACTGCCCACAAGATAAATTATAGTGGTTGGACAGACCATGCTGTTCTAACACTGGTCACTTCCTAAGTTGCAATTTTTTTTTCCCCTTCTACTGTTATCTGGTGTTCCTCTGGCCTCTTGTATCCCTCTCCTACTTTTCTATAATTGTTCAAAGGTCTTTGGGACAGGGCTTAACTTTTCATTATATACACAGCAGAGTCTTGAGTGTGATTGGAGCCTGTGGACGCAACAATACATATTAATAATAATAGCTGCAGAACTGTGGTAACACTCTCCAGTTGTGATGGACATGCTGGAAAGATTACTTGATGTTTATAAAGCTCTTTGAGACTCCTGGATGAAAGTCAAGCTTGTGATGCACAGGATTTATTATTCTATTCAGCACTTCAGTATCCAAGGCTAGCATCTATTCTAGTTGAAAAAGATTTTTACTGCATTGTAAAATGGAAACAAAATGAAATATATACAGTGCATGGTGCTTTATATAAGGCACAGGCAGCACAGAAACAGAATTTCATTATTGAAATGGATGTAGCTGAAGCTGTTACACACAGTAGGTAAAAGACCAGATTCAGTGACCTCTTATTCCATTTAATCAAAACTGTTAGTATATGGTTTTCCAAAGGCCAAAGAAAATTTCTGGTTTGGTTGGTTTTTTTTTTTTTTTTCATTTATCAGGTATTTCATCAGTTTGTAATAAACCTTTGTAGCTGCTTATGATGTGAACTCAAGCAGACTTGACCAGCAATGAAATGAAAATAAAGTGGATGTATGTTTAACAAACAAACCCACAGTTCTTCTGTAATACACTGTGCATTTAAACACCAGATCACAACCATTCAAAAAGGCTGCACTCCTTCTTCCCTATCACAAGCTTCTGCTCATTTCACAGCATCCCCCACTGCTCTATTTAGATGCGGGTCCCTAGTAAGTTCCCTCCCACCTCCAGTTCTGCGCTTGCTGAGCACAGAGGGTAGACGATGCTGTTTTAATGGTGCTAGTTATGCTATATGTGGTCTTGCTGTTTCTAGGAATAGACATGCTCAGACATCAATTAACATCTAATTGCGGGAATTAATCTTGTTCCTCTGCCTCAGATGCCACAGAGATCAAACCAAGCCCATTTGCAGCTCTATTTTTAATTTAGTGGAATTACAGTTTTTCCATCCGGTGAAAAATAATTAAGTGACATGATGTCCAGAGAATATACAGTTCAGGGATCAGGATGTTTATGAAGAAATTAAACAAGCAGGAAGAGATCATAACTGTTTGTGCCAAAGGAAAAGCATCTTTGTTATTGCAAGTCTTTCCTCTTCACATTTTCTCAGCAGTATTTTCTTCACACCTTCCTGCTTGAGTGATCCTCACAGAGACAGTGAGGATTATGAGAGTGGCTTGGGAAGGAGCTGAATTTACCACCCTAGCAGATAATCCCTAATTCTCAGGGTCAGCCTGTGCATAGGGGCAAAACAAGTGTGGAAAGAAGATAAAAACAAGGAAGTGGAGGGAAAGGATTTAAAAACAACAACAGCAACAACAAAATCAAGCAAAATGTTTTTGCAGCACTCCCTTAAAGCAGTCACCCATCATCTTTATTACCTGCTGAAGAGAAAAATTGCAGGCCACAGACAAGGCTTTGTACTGTATTTTGCAAGTCTTTGTACTGAATGAAGCCAAGCAGTTTTCAGCAGACAGCTCCCAGTCTTAAGATACTGCCCCAGTTTCCTACGTACATAAGCAAGGAAGATTTGAGCTTGGCTGGTGAAGTTACAGTGGAAACAGGCTGGATTATTCAGCAAGAAAAAATGGAATCCTATATGTTAAGAGCAAACCTGCAACAGATACCAGTCAGAAAGCTATCTGAGCCTGACCCTCTAAAAGGGCTGCGTGAGATAACTCAGTCATGAGACAACACTCTGGGATTGGGTCACAACACCTTCTTATATTAAACCTAAAGCAGCTGAAGCAGGCATTACATCCACTTACAAGACACACTAGTGACCTATATTTTTTACTGTATGGAAAGGGATTTTGATGGTTCCTCCAGTTTTCAGAAAGAACTGAACCACTCCTTCCTCATTCCTAGGTTAAATTGGCAAAGTCCTAGGCTAAATTCCAAGGTCAATTGGCATGACACGTAGCTTCACTCATTTTCACTGCTTGTGTCAGTCCAATTATTCTCTTGGCTCCTCAGCACCAGTGGCTAGATCAGAGTTGATCTCACCTAAGGCAATCACCCCTTTGCTTCCTTTTTCTGTCATTTGCCAAATACAGCATGCCTAGTAATGAATACCACTGAACCACTCCTTTTACTTCCTCCTGCTAAAGGAGGATGTGGAACATTCCCACTTCAATGCCTTCATAACAGCTCAAACTCCCTCCAGAAATGCAGCTTAAGGAAAAGGTGCATGTGTGAAGCTTTCTGGCACCTTTACTGTAGGTCACTCCCTGTGTGAAGCGCCCATTTGGAGTGGATGAACATCAGCCAGCCCTGCGCCCATAGAAATTTCAGAATTTACCAAGAAATAAAAAGGGTGGTGGAGGAGCACCACCATTCCAGCTGCTCTCATAGGCTTTCAAATCCCACTTTCTTACTTTAAAAAAAGGAATGGTTCCCAGAGCTTTGGCAACCAGACCCATCTTTCCCACATTGCATTGTAGTCCTAAACGTGACAAGTGTTGGTGGAGATTTGCCACATCACACCTGATTCAAGAAACTTCTGGTTCCTGTAGGAGGGGAAAATGCTCAAAACAAGACTCAGTTTGGTGAGACTTTCCTAGGAACAGGTCACATTTACACATGCTTATGTGTGACTGAAAGCCAGGGACAGGCTGTTTGTAGCAATGTGCAGTAAGAAGCAAGACAAGAAAACCAAACCCATTTATTCAATGCACATCATTAGTTACTTAATTTACATTCCTACCAAGCAGCAATAAACATCCTTCTGCTGCTTCCCATTCCCCTCCTCCCAGCCTTTCCATTAGGAGCTCAGCTGGAGGCAAGGAAGGAGTGGGAGAGGAGGGAAACAGAGAACCTACTTCCATAAACCAATTCCTAGTTCTCAAAATCCTGATACGTAATTCTGCCAAAACGTGGCAACCTTGACTTATAATCTCTATGCCCCTTGCAGTCCTTACTCATTGCTGACAGTAGAGCTCCAAACTACTAACACCACATCTCAAGAATGATTTGACTTGCTTGCCACTTCTTCTACTACCTTATTGCTAGAGTTTTCCCCTGTCCCTCCTAATTGCATCCCCCCAAATCACTCCTCACCACCGATCCATACCATTATGATCCAGTACTTTTCTGAAGCAAGAGAAAGTAATGTGATCAGTGAGAGAGCTGAAAAAATCCATTCCATGCTGTTTCATCCTATCCTGCAGTGAACATACTTTCTTTATGAGACTTCCATCGCAATAAAACAAGAACATAAAGAAAAGTGAACCCTTCCCAGCACAAAGGTCTTAATTCTCTGTCCCCGTGAAACCCCCACAGAACACATAAAGCAAGGACCATTCTAACTGGATAGTAATTACCTCATTTGCAAATTACACTGAATTTCTGGTGAGAAAAAGCACTTGCTATCACCTTGGAAATATATCCTATGGTACAGAAGAAAAGAAAGAATACAGAATTAAAACTCTCCAATAAAGAAAGTAACCTTAATGTAAACCCTAAGCACAGAAACAGTCCTTTAAAAAGTAAGCCATGCTCAAACAAAAACATTCTCACATTCAGAGATCTCCTTTCTTTCCTTCTTCACAGACCTCAAAGGCACAGATAGTGACACCTTGATCCAGGAGCAATCGGCTTACTTCTTCAGAGTAACAGATACACACCTGAACTCAATAATAACAGTTACAGTTAAAGCAGTGCAAACATGCGAAAAGAATTCAAATTGCTAAACACAACAGTGGTTTGGGGAACGTGCCACAGGTATGGAAGTAATGCCAAAGCACACCAGCACTTTACACAATGTTTTTAAATAACAGCCAAGATTTTACTGAGTAAGAGAAAAGGGTGTTTAGATGAAAGACTGCAATATCCCATTTCTGACTCAAGTTGCAAAGCAAACTAAAATGTGACTTACATTCCTACCTCAGTTTCCCCTTTATATAATGATGATACTAATATTCAGACACCTTTTAAAATATTTTACTATCTTTATTTGACAAACGCAACATTAATTAAGTTTATTCATGCTAGTCACCTCTATCATACTCATTAGCTCTACTTGAAGACATCACAGCTTTATTAGAGACACCAAAACTGCTTCATAAATTTCAATTACCTAGTACAAATCATTATTACTATTATTTTATTAACTCTTGTGTAATTGCCTGTTGTGCATACAATTACAAAGTTAATACATGTAAATCCCACTTTAAAAGTTTTTTCTGTACCTTTTATCTGCATGCTTAGCACATGTGTGTGCTTAAACAATTTTTTTCATGAGCTTTAAAATCTCCATCCTGAAATTTTCACTGTGCTTACACATACTGGTGTGATTTAGACATTAAAACATGATTTTTTTGTGATATTACTTACTTCCATAGCAGCCATTTATGTCACTGAAAAAAAAATAAATCATCTTACCATTTAGATGTACTCAGAAATATTTATATTTACAGGAAATCTTGAAAAAGAGAATCATATCATTATTTCTTTCCTTTTTTTTTTTTTAAAGAGGGAAACAAAGACAGCCATTTAGTTGGGGTTTAGGCATACTTAAAGTATCAAGATCCCAAATTACTAAACAGCTTTCACTCAGCTGTTGCCTATTGATGGCAATGGTTTGCTTTTATAGAACACCAGAGGACTTAAAACATGCACCTGAGAGAAGGCAGCATTCAGTTTTGAGCATTACTCCAAGGACCATTATTAATTGGTAAAATAACCATGCGTTCCCTGAGGCAGGAATCAGAACTGTGGACTTCCAGGTGATTGAAGTACTTCATGTGGGAGCGAAATTTTCATTTCCCATGTATTATTTTGTGTATTGATGACACAGCTTCAATAACACAAGTAGCAAGTACTCCGCCTCTTTCCCAGTAAGCTACACACTTAAGGTATTTCTGGGAGTAGAGAGAGACGTGACTTTGAAAGTCGTGAGGTTGCAAAGAAAACAATCTCTCACTTTCTGCATGGTTTCTCTGACAAAGTGTTATATACCAAGGTGACACCTCCGTCTCTTCTCCTACAATGAGGATACATTAAGGAAAAAATAAAAGCTCTCTTCTCTTTGTAGGCATCTCTGCTCAGTAAAGAACTTCAGATTATATCCCAAGTGTTTCCGAATTAAACACTTGAACTCTAGAGAGAGACAGGATGGATGATAAACCCCTCCACTGAGAATTTCCTACTGGTTAGCTTTGTCCTGTGTTCAAAACACTGCTCTGGAAGTCATTTTGATATAGCTAGCTTTTCCTATACCTCATTCAAGGAATGAAAGTGGGATTTGATACAGGTTTCAGATTCAACTTCAGGGACAGGTGACTAAAAAATAAAGCATTCTGGCATTTAAAGTGCCATACTTTGTTGTGCTGAATTGGTTTTGGTATCTAGCTCTTAGAAACTGATGTAATGAAACTGTGCTTACTTGCCTTCCTCAAAATTAACATGCATCTGAAGGTAAACACAGTGAGTTGTTTAAAAAAAAAAAGGAGTGGGGGAAAAAGGGTACAAGACTAAATTGATGGAAAGCAGAAAACATCTGTTAATATTAGAATAAAAGAAGAGATTTCATGTAAGACTACAGCAGTTTTACCTAGGCAAGGGTGAGCAAGTCCTGTACAGAACCATACTCTTCCCTGGAGTGTGGCACGAACAAGTGAATACCACCTCGGGAGCCATGATGCATGGCAGTCCTCAAGAATTAGATGGGAAATTATGAAACCATGATTGGAAAAGCAAGGAAAACAACAGATAAAAACTGAACGAATCACAGGGCATCTCCTGTAAATAAACATAACGACAATGGAATTACTGTCAAATCAAATTATACAAATTACAGACCATAAGCTGTAGCTCCAAAGCAGTCTGATTGATTACTCAAAATGAAACGAGAAG
This sequence comes from Ciconia boyciana, assembly GCF_034638445.1. Taxonomy (NCBI): domain Eukaryota; kingdom Metazoa; phylum Chordata; class Aves; order Ciconiiformes; family Ciconiidae; genus Ciconia; species Ciconia boyciana. The sequence goes on from NC_132936.1 coordinate 94,816,345, forward strand.
CAGGCGGAGGACACCTCTAGCATATTAAGCAGCTCCTCACCCAACAGCTGTGGCTCCAGCAGCATGGCCAGGCCTAGGAGTGAGCTGGGGACGAACCACCCCAGAGGCAACTTAATTTACAGCGTGACATTAACAGACTACACGTTACTCATAGGTCTTGTTTCTCCCTAGTGTGGTGCAGCCTTTGGGTATGGGTGTGACTACCCGGTTGGGAAAGCGTTGACAGGGACGACGCGTTAAGCAACGGGCACAGGCCACGACAGCGACCGACTGCGATATGCCTGCCTACTATTGTCGTGGTGGAGCTGCTTAGGCTAAAAAAGGGAAGTCGCTTATTTAACCAACAGAGCTAAAACAAGGCAAAAAGGAGCCCCGGCACCACCACCTCCTCCTCAGCCCGGCGGCCCCGCCTTACCTCAGCCGCGGGGCCGGCGGTCTCCGGCTCCCTCTGCCGGGGCCGCACCAGCGGCACCGCCGCTGAAATGGCCGCCGCTGTCCCCGGCTCCGCAGCTGTCTCCCCCTCGGTGGGCACCCCGCGGCGGCGGGCCGCCCCTCCGCCCTGCCCCGTCACGGGCGCGGCTCGAGCCGTTGGGGCGACCGTTAAACGGCCGTTGGAGCTGCCGCGAGCAGCGTCCGGGAGCCTGTGGTTGGCGGAGAGGGGAAGAGCGGAGGTGCCGGGCAAGGCCTGGGGGTCCGGGGGAGCCCCTCTGAGGGGACGGCGGCCTCAGGGCATCTGCCGGGGGAGGTGGAAGCGATCGGGGTGCGGCCGCTGGAAGAGGTGCAGGCCCTGGAGCCATGGGCGAAGAGACAATTTTGGAAATGCTGCGGGAGAGGGGTCGGACCCCTCGTTTGGAGCCCAGAAGGGGGAGCGCTGCTCCGGGCGGAGGCGGGGAGGGGGCCGGGGTACGACCTGAGGGCGGGTCAACCTTGTGGGGAGCGGGGTTGCTCCGGTAGCACCCCTGCGGTGACAGCGGCTCTCCGGGAGTTTCTGGGCAGGGCCCTAGCCCTGCTGTGAAACTGCGGGAAGTGCTGAAGGTCGGGAGACCGCCTCTCCGGCGAATTCCCTTCGGTCTGCCCGGCCGTCGCCTTGTGAAGGTCTTCTGAGAGGTGCTGCTGTGTTATGTCTTTCACGGTGATATCTGATCAGAGTAAGATATCTCTCCTTGGGACAGATAAACCACCTTTCTTGTAAAAAGTAATCTCATTTTAAATGTGAATGGTCTCCTTCAATAGAATAAGTTGTTTTTATCATTTATTCTGTCTGTACAAAACACACCAGATTTGTTGCTAGAGATAAAGCTATAGCAAAGGACAATGTTTAACAAAGATATCAAAGGATTTCTCACAAAGCGATGCTCAATATACCCTTCACATTATTAATACCAAGGAAAGAAATAGATGGCCATTGTAGATCATCCATCTCCAGAGGGAAAAGGACTTTCCACAGCAGGTTTTTATGTAAAATTTCATCTGGTGCCCAAAAAGTCCCAATTGGTTCTTTCAGCTGTATTTCACTGAGTATCACAGAACAAAATAGTAAACTCTTAAATACATGATTGGCATTAAGCTTACAATGTCAACCTTAATGTGCCAGTGTTACCCATCTTGCTGGGTGTGTGGACATTAGAAAGCATTAAATAGTTTGTAGGTTGCTTTCTCTTCACTCTTTGCTTGCCCAGCAGTTTGGCAGCATTTGCTTGGGATACTCTGCAACAAATTATGTGAAAGAAGCAAAACCAAATATTGCCTCAGCTTCTATAACAGCATGAAGCTCATACTGTAGCTCAGCTAAATCTTCCTTTGAGATCTTGGCCAGACAAACTGTTATTTAACTCACCTGCTTTTATTTTTTAATAAAATTGTCTTTAAAATGTATGAGGCGCATCGGAGGGGACAGGGTGTAAAGGACAGAAAGTGCACTGTCAGCCAAAGAAGCAGCTAAATGCAATAAATAAGTAACGAGAGGAAGCAGAAGGCCCTGAAAGACAGGCCCATAAAGATATAGGAATGCCCAAGAGAGCAGTCCTGTAGAAGAGCAAATGCTACAGCTTTGCTCCCAGACAGCCACCCAGCACAGCAGGTGTGGAAGAGAAAGCTACCACTGCTTGGGGCAGATGCAGTAAGACTCCCAAACGCAAGCACAGGCACTTCCAGTGCTAGAAATATTAATGCTTTACATGGAAGTAGTCAGACAGATGCTAATTGAAGGTCACAAGGGAAAGGAGAATCAGTTCCTACTTGCAATGATGAGCTCCGTGTGACTGTCCTAGAGGGATTAAATAATCTGCTGTTTCAGTTCACTAAAAATCTTATGGCATTGCTCAGTAATGACTGAAGCCAATAATTCAGGCAAATCTGGAATTGTCCTCTCTTCTTCCTTTCCCTTCCCCAAGATGAGAAGGGCAACACTCACCTTTCCGTAATGCCATGTGTCCGGCAAGTTGGAGATGCTACGCAATACTTCTAAACCTTTACAGAATGGGCAGTAAGTAACATGCCCAGGCTGCTTGCTTGTTCATAAGAAGAATCAAGGTGAAGATGAGGATGAAGGGAGGGACACGACTGTCACCTGCCCCAGCTGATACATACAGAAGTACATGGGGAAAAATCCCAACATCCATCTGTTGGAAAGTGACACCATCATGAAACTGTTAAATCCGAGGTGATGCCATTATACCCAAGCGTTTCATTGATTTGTTACATCGCCAAAAACATTATTAACTGCCCAGATCACTGTGTGCCCTTGGCTTCACATCTCTCCATTTAAATAGATGGAGACTGGGGGAGATACTTTCAAATAGAGGAGCTGTAAATTTAAGCACTATTCGATTTTTAGAGGTGCTGAGATTTCTTAACTGACAGTGAAACGAATTGGAGGGGCATTTGCTCAGCACTGCTGAAAATTAGAGTGGGTTTACTCAGGTAGTGCATCAATATGAAAAGAAAAGCCTAGTTTACACAGCCAGGTTGAAGATTTTGACCACAGTTTTTATCAAGCATCAGTCTAAGGCCAAGTGCAACATCCATGTGACACGTGGAAAAAAGTCCTCATTTTGTGCTTCACAAATTTGACTCAGCTTTTCTTTCTCAGTAGCACATGGTGCTCTGGAGATTAATGGGCCTGCTCTGTTATGTTAATACTTAGATGCTCATTAATAGAGTTGTCCCCTTGGGGGGGGGCAGGAGGATTGATAGCTAAAATTTCTGGCACTGGCTGTGGAAAGCCCTTTTCTCTTTTCCTTAAGAGAGGAAAACCTATAAAAAGATTTGTTTTACCATGAAAATGCAAAAGGGCCTGAGGTACATTAATTTTTCATATGGAAAAGATAGAAACAGGTTGCAAGTTTAAATAATTTACTTAGAAGAGGTAACATCCTCTCTTTTATCTAAAACTCATTCATTTTTCAAATACAGATGTTTCTGAGGAACAGACTACTGCTGGCTCCTGAACAGTTTGTAGTGGGTGTGGTTTTACCAGCTCAGTGGAAACCCCGGCTGATAAGCCAGCCCCTAATGCCAACTCATCCCACTACGGCAGGATCAGGTGAACAGCAGGGTGAGGGAGAAGAAAGGCCCCATTGGTCAAGACTTCTATAGTAAAATGCACAGGTGAAACCCAATAAACTATCCCCTAAAGCAGCCTAAATCCTTAAAGTGATACCCTTATGAATTTATACTCGAACCATCTGGAATCGATGTATTATTATTCCTGGACTCTCATCTATCAGGATTTCTGGGATACTCTTTCACACTGTAGTTATTAGGTAAACGGCAAGCTTTGCTGTGCTTTAGTCATCCTGCTTTCTGGGGTTCAGCTCTATATAAGGAAGAGGAACACCTCCCAGACCTTTTCTGGCTACACAGTGCAGTATTGTTGAATCTGATAATTATGATTAATACTATGCAGAAGGTTATGAATGCAACAGTGCTAAATAGAGAACAAGAACAGAAAATGTTTGAAATGCACCAAAACCATTCAAAGTACTTCATAATAGCAGAAAAATGGGAGTCTGTCTATTTACAAGCAGTCCCATCTTTCAGAAATCTCCATCCAAATATCAATGCTGGAAGCCTTTCTTTGCCAAGAATTCACTCTGGTTACAGACTGAATCAGAAAACAAAATCTCCTGCTGCTTTCAACACCTTTCCCAACAAGAAAGAGCATTACAAGCATAACAATGACGTGTATTTTCTAAGGCATTGCTCTCATGCTAGGAAAAGCAGCTTTGGAAACACCACCACCTCAAGCCTCCCACCATGTTGGGAACGGCATTAGCGAAGAAGCTGGCAGAAGAGGAGCGTCTTGGGGTATTGGGGTGTAACCACTCACAAAGGTCTTTCTACCATGCAAGGTCTACTAATAAGGAGTTAGATCAGTGTCTCTCATCTCTCACTACAGAATGGCCTTTTTAAAAGAAAAGGGTAGAAAAATAATTGTTTTCAAAATTCCACATTACAAAACCATCTGACAGATGGCAGCTGACAGAGAATGTGGCTGTTTTGACCTAACTTACACATCTGAGGAGCAAAGACCATTCTGCACTTGGGATGGATAGTTAAATCATGCTTATACTATTAGCTCATGATTAGTTTGTGAGAGCTGATTATATTAGATACTAGCTATTTGCCAACAGCTATATGGCCTCATGGAACAAGCCTATATCAATCTGATTTTAGGTTGCAGACATTACAGTGCCAAACAGTGATGGCTATGAGTACAGTCCCTTTGATAAAATTTCTTCACACAAAATACTCAGTGAGTAGCTCTGGGTGCGAGATCCACTTATAGAAACTGTTATCTGCTCAGAAACAAATGTCAAACTCAGTGGGTAAATAATTTGTTGCGGATAGCTTGGGTAGATCGACAGTGGCAGGCTGGGCATACTGTCGCTGTTCTCCTCTGTACCCACAAAAAACGCTTGTAAGGGTACATGCTGCAGGTCAACATAAATGACAAGCAGAACATCAAGCATTTTCTTTATGGAAAAAGTGAACGCGATGCTTTTGTCAGCTGCTTCCACTAGACGACATGAAGCTGTGGGCAGGAAACAGGAAGCTCTAACAGAACAAAGCTTTTTGAAAGGGCAAGTCAAGCAAACAGTCTCTAAAATTTCCCAAAGAACAAGCACACGTTTTGCAAGGAAATCTGCCGTCTGGCTGGATCTGTTTACCACCTGTCTTACCTCAGAGGCACAGCTGAAATAATAACAGGGATTTTGATGCTGGTGAGTTGCTTAAATATGGCCTATTAAAACCCAGGGTGACTTGGGAATGTGAAGTATTTGCTATAAGACACAGTACTATCAGTATCAGGGACTGACACAATGTAAGAACGCCCTTGTTGCTGGCCGTAAACTGGCCATAAGCTGGCCAACAATGAGGGCTGTGTGCTTGAGGGAGGTGGAATATGACACGGTTTCACTCTGAGGAAGGGGCCTGAGGAGGATACAGGAAAAAGGGGTATATGTATAAATCTGAGAAGCTGCAGATGGACAACCTAGTCTACATCTACATCAGTGTCACTGTCACATTAGATGGCAGCCAAGACAAGATTTACTCTTCCAGAGCTTTTACAAGGAGCTGAAGCTTCCAGGCAGGCTGGAGAGAGAACTGCTGTGGGACTGGGTATGGCATGGTGCTCCTCTTCTTAAAGAAACATCATTAGCCTATTGCTTACTGTATTTCCTAACCTTGGTGATTGGAAACCTGTTTCATGATGACTGTGCCTGGCTATGATCCTGGCGCACAGGACCTTTCTGTGAAGGCAGTTGGCTACCCAGGAGGGATGATTAGTGACTCCTCCCCATCACCCTCACCCAGAAAAGGAAAATAACTTATTTATCTGACCTCTGCAGAAAACCTGAAGCCTCCAGCAGCCTTGGCAGCAAGATGAAGTAGACACTGATCAGTAGGAATCTTGCCACTAGTATCTCTGGTCCACTCCTGCCAGCCCTCAGAGCACACTTGGCTTTTGCACCCTCCAAGGAAGACTCATAATTTTCTACCAGTTCCAGAATCATCTTTTCTTCCTCACAAACACAACAGAGTAAATGGATATTCACTGAAGCTGGGGACTTTTAACCAGGACTTTTCTATTAACATTCATTCTGAATCTTTATCCACAAAGGTGAAATGTTGGGCTCATAATGTTTATTGCTTCACGTTAAGTAAAACAATTGATTCTTCATGGAAGAAAAGTACTGGCACAGAGGTATCAATCAAAATCCTAGTCTCTAACCCACAACTGTGTTAACAGGTGGGTACCAGAAGAATATGTCAAAAGAATCGATGTGCCTTTACCCTTCATTATATAGTAATAAAGAAGAATTTCTGATTCTGTATCTGACTTGCTCTTCTCCCTTTTGTCTCTCTGAAGCAGGGCAACAGAACATACACACACTGAGTTACCCAAATCCAGTATTTAAGACAGCAGAAAACTGATTATAATACTATGCTCTGCCAGCTCTCCAGAGATCTTGTAACAGTTCATAATTGCTAATTCAGCCTCAGAAACACCAGTGAGATAGGCTGGAGCCATTATTTTCATTTTTAAATATGAGGAAACCGAGACAGAGTGAAAGGCTTTGACTCATGGAGTATTGCTTCAGGAAGACATATTAGAAATGTGGAATTGCTGTACCAGAGCAGACTGGTTCACGAGGGCTCGGTCCCCATTCTCACTGAGCTCCAGAACAGTGTGCCTGCTTAGCTTAGTGGTGTTGGTCACACATTGGCAGTTGCCACCAACAGATAAATCAGAGGAAGGTATAAAATGCCAGGGCATAAAATCTCATCATTCCCAGGGCATACACTAAGCATTTTTATAAAGAGCTCTGTCTTCATCTTGCTTGCTTACTGCATGTACCTTATGTTATTAGCTGTACAGCAGCCAAGCTTTAACAGGCCAGAGAAAGGTGCCTTCTTCCTACAGCTTGCTTTATGTCATTTCATGGCACCTTCCTGGAAGATAACTGTAAGGGTCCTTTAGATGGAGAAGGTAGAGCTCGGCTATCCAGGTTTCTAGACAAGTGCTGTAACTGTTTATTTTTTAAAAATTAGAGGCACCATCACAACTACAACATTTTAATGAATTTATGACTGCAGTACTCTGTGCTGGACTCAGAGCTGTTTCTATGAGTTAGGTAGCTATCCTTGGTGCCTTCTAAATGAGACCCTACACCTGTTGTGTCTGGTTCCTGTTTCATCTCTCTGGGCATTATAATTCTGGATATTCTTTAAAGGGTAAAGTGAAGTCTTCCAGTGGATTTTTGTGTTCCCAGGATTGGACAGGCATTGCAAAAGGAGACTGGTTTTGCTTTTGTTTTCTGCAACTGTAATGTTGGACTGAAGTGCCTGAAGTTGGACACCTAAAGTCTTTTGCACTAGCTCATCCTGAGTCCAAAGGAGGAAAGAAAATTGTACTCTACGTTCAAGCTCTATGAAACCAGAGTAAGTAGTCCTTTATTAGGGAAAAAACCCCACACTTTTAACTTCAGCTTCTGTGTTTTTCCAAGAACATCTAGAACTTGAAATGCATAATATTTTGGATTGTTTGCTTTGTCTAAGAGCTACTTGTTTTAACTCATCACCCACTAAAATCTTCTTTGGGTCCTTTCTCTAGGATATATCAAAGGGATGAAAAAATTAAGTAATTCTCAGGGGAGGGATGCCGGTGTTCAGTCTTCCTTTGCCCATTAGAGAATCAGGATAGTCTATTAGTGCTGTTGTAGTGAAAATACAGCTCTCCTTCGCAGACTTTAGAATGACAAAGGAGCTGATTTTAGTGGTTGGTTACATATTAATTTTAATGGAATTTTCCTTCCTCCCTCATTAGCCAAGAAGCAGAACGTTTCAGATTACTACTGTCCCCCCCCCAGTTTTCCGTGTTCTCCCAGGGAGGTGAATGTATCCAGGAGGTAAATGAAACCTGCTTTGGTTGTCTCTAAATATTTGAGTACCCGGGATTCCCTTCAAGGGTTTTTCATTTAGCTGCCTCTCCTTCTGCATATACATTTCAGTTGATCTAAGAAGCTCATCCTATTTTTCTGCTGAAAATACTAATAGTCATGTATCTGATTTACCATGACAGTGTGGAAGACAAGCATTTGTCCATGCTCAGCTCAAGACACCTTTGCAATCCATCTTCTTCTCCTGCACCTCCATTTCATAGTCATCCTAGCCTTGCAGAGCTGTAATTTGCAGAAATTAATGCCATGGACATGACTATATGATCACCTCTGTTTTCCAGGACTGGATTATTCAAATTGTGGTTTATCTCTGGTATGGCTGCAGAGGTAGTTGGCTCTGATACACTTTAAAGTATAGCTTAGGTGCAGTGGTGGAAAATATGGACATACCACTTACAGGCTTGGAAATCACAGACCTGTTCTGTGTTGCATGGAGCCCCAACTATAAGCCTTGGCAGACTCACAACATCTCAGTGCTTGCGCCACACTGGCAGGACCAGGTGGGCTGTCAGGAATAGTGTGCAGGGACAACTTCCAGAGCCACAAGAAGTAAGACAGAGTACAGCTGTGCACAGCAGCTCTGTGCAAGCTGGATCTGAGCTAATGTCATGCAGAACCACTGCCACTGCAGCTGCAGCTCCATGCTGCTGGTTCCAGGGCTTGTTCCTTCAAGCCATGATGTAGCTGCAGACCTAGATCTGGGCTAGCTCTGCACTGGATTAATGAATCATCTCTCTGGAAGACTGGGGAATGCCAGTGTAACTCTGCAAGAGCCAACCTAGCTCTGATATGGCCAGATAATAAGCTCGACTGAACTCAGACCTGCACTGGACATGGGCATTGGGTATATTATATTGTGCTCTCAGGTGCACCCAGTAATACTTGTATAGGTTTCTCATCTCATGAGTGTCCCCATTACCTTTGATAATGGAGACTTTACTATAGGATCTCTCTCCCATCTCTTATCTGATAAGATTTATGTACATGGAAAGAAGAACAAATATGGCAGCTGAGATCTGCAAATTTGCCAAAATGTGCAACTGCAGCAGCTCAGCACACACGTTTCCATTCTTAGTTGAATGCATTTTGCAAGAGATTCTAAAGATGAAAAACTATCCAGATATGACTTTATCAAACACAGCTTCATTCTTGGCTTGTTTTTTGCCTCTGATGCTTTACTTGTTTACACAGAGATAAGACAGACAGATTCAACCTGGAGTAGCACCTGCCTTACATTTCCAAGAGGCTAGGGAATGACCAGGCAGAGTGCCAAGACTGAGGATGCTACTGGAGAGGCCACCTGACACAGAGAAAAATGGACTGGTTTCTCTAGCAGGGGTGCTAAATTAATTAACTGTAGTTTGGAATACATTTGATATGCTTTGGGCCTTTCAAGTTCAGGAAAAACAACACTTTGGAGGGAAATAACAGTAAATAATTTTTTGAACTAGCTGATTATGACTACTATTTCTCTGCTTCTAGCTCTACTCCCAAGTCCTTGGCTGTCCTTTCTACCCCATTTGTGTGCGTGATTGCCTTCAAACTGATTTAATAGAAAGCATATTTGCACGCACATTTTGTTTCACTTCAGTTTCTCCAAAACTAAGCTTCTTTGGGATTTTTGGCTTCCTGTATCTGCTTTTTGCCGCAGCTTCTCAGTTTTCTCTGTGTTTTGGCTGAGATAGATACAAAATCTGAGATTCTGAGCAACTTTGCTTATTGAGGTTCCACTTTTTGAAAGAACCAGGAAATAACTCAGTTTTCTTCAGGGAAACTCTATTGGCTGTTTTCCTTTTTAATGCCTCTTCCATCTCTTTCTTAAGGATCTGTACTGCCCTTTTTATTTATTCTAGTTCTCCACATCTCCTTTTTTCCTCCTACTCTGCCTCACTCTCCCCCCCCAACCTTTCATTTCCTCTTTCTTTCCAGCTTCTCTCCCCTGTGGAGCAAAACCTCCTGTTCTCCTCCTCAGTCCTGCAGGGTTTTCCACTTAGCCATGCTTTGCATGAAAAGCCTTGCACCTTTAAAATGCCTTCTAGCTTTAGAGTAGAAAAGTATGCCTGGTGTCAGCCATAATATTTGAATATAGCATGGGATTTTGGGTGTTATACTTCAATTTGACTATGCTCTCTGCTGCCTCCTCTTTCTGTCTGTCATTCTCCAGTACTGTCCTAACTTCCTGGGCAAGCCAGGACAGTCATGTTTATTCAGAAGTCCCACTTGAGAGGTGAAGTCAACTTCATGGTTTGCTGAGGCTTATAGGAAGTTTTGAGGTGATTATTAGCTGATTAATAATTATAGGAGAATGAATAATCTCCCTAGCCAAATCACTGTCCTGCCAGCAGCACCTCACAGGCTGAGAAATCCATCTGAATGCAGAGGTATGTACCCAGATCACCAAAGGGGGCATTTGGGGGGTGGATGTTTAAAATTAAAACTATGTTTTGGCAAATAAAATTTACATCAATGAAATGTAAGCCTGTAACTTTCCATCTGCAGTCAAATTGCAGTCATACAAGATCGTCTACCTGACTGCAGGGACCAGTCTGGCAGTCAGAAATACAAGTTTATTTTGAGTTTCACTCTTGAATCTATCAGATGAGGCACAGCTTTACCACTTTTGAGATTGTATCCTACAGAGAACTTCAACTGTCCTACATCTATGGCTTATAAATCCCTGACCTGACATTGTAGTGAGGGATACTTGTTTGCTGTTTCCCTGCTATGACCATTAAAGAGTGCTTTCTCTTGATCAGACTGCACAAAATTAATTTATATGGATCTAGTGGGTTAGTTAGCCTCTTCTCTTTCTGTCATCAAAAGAAGAGTATAGCATGAATAGAAGGAGGCCATGAACATGGAGAACAGTGCAATTATTTCAAGTTCATATTTTTACCAGCTGTTAATCATGCCAGCAGTTTCCTCCCACTCTGCTTCACGTGCTGAGCCTCCTCATTTCCTTTAATCATGAATTAGTGCACTTGTCAAGCAAAAAGATTCTCACAAACTCCAAGGCTCTTCTGAATTTAGTGATTCTCAGCCCTGACAGCCTTTCAGCTAAGTTTATTGGGTATGTTTTAGCAAGACCATTCATGGTAAAACAGTTTGTCACCAAGCTGAGATACCATATTGATCCCTCCTGGTTATATAGTGGGATAGCCACTTTCCTGACACCTACTAGTGCCAAAGGAGACCTGCACCAAATGCATGCCATAAAATGATTGCCCAAAAGAGTAGTAGCAAGAACCAGGAAGGAGGAGACAAAAAATGTGCAGAGCTTAGAATTTATTAATCTAAATGCCCTGTTTCACTTGTTGGTGTCTCCTCCCTCTCTCAGCAGTTTTTTCCCTTAACATAGATGTTCCTTCCCATCTGCGTAAACTGTAGATCTTACATCTCAGACTGAATTTAGTTGCGCTGTTTAGTGGAAGCATACCAGGCTGAGCATCAGTATAAATACACAGACTTCTGTAAATGTCTTGATTTTTTTCCTCAGTGAAGCCATAAGTCTTGTTTGGTAATCTAAATCCTGCTAAAGGGAAATTTAGACAAAACAGTAATTGAAACACAGACATACAATAGTGAAATATGGAAGACAGCTGTTACAATCTCTTTTGCCTCTAGGTATGAATGAAAAAAAACACCCCAGCACCCCAGGTTAAGTTTCTTACGTTGTCGGATAGTTGCAGCAAATCTTTAGTAAAGGCCATCCCAGGATGGAATATACTGTCTGCTTTCTCTAGATTTAAAACTGCAATGAAAACAGGATACTATGTTTTCTACTGAGAGAGACCACTGTTCTATGGTTTCCATTTTCATGTAATAGACATTTGGGCAAGTCCCTTTAAACCCATAATCCAGTCTCTGGTATACAAAAATCAACTTCTTTCTCATTTGCTTGCACAGACTTAAGTGCTTTGCGACAGACCTGCGTATTGTTTTGCTACCTTACCTATTATTTTGTGTTTGAAATTTTATTTCAAGTTCCTTGAGACAGGAATCCCATAATGTATTTGGCACTGTAGAGGTATTTAGGATACATTGAGGTGACTTAAAAAACACATTAAAAAGAAGAAAACATAACATGGCAATGATTCTGAATTTCATGGGCCTTCATCAATGCACATCTCTACCAGTTTTTACTTCTCATACAAGGGATTCTGGGATAGACTTGGAATTAAAGATTGCAGGTGGGCAAACTGTGAGCAAAAACTATGAGCATAATGTTTTTACAATATTTTAGTTATATGGATCTGCTGGTAGGCTGTCACCCATATAAGCAAAGACAAATCTTTCCACCTAGCTAACTGATTAGAAGAGTGTTTTCACCACAGACATGACTTAAGAACTGAAGTTATTAGCTCAGGAGGCTTTTTACAGTGTTTGTTGAGTATTTAAAGATCTCTTTGTCTTGTGAAAATGCCATCTCTTTGGGAGAGAGGTTTCCTTCAAGCCATGCCATACGTGTTCCACTGTTTCTGTCTTTCTCAGACACCTAATTTTGCCATTGCTGGGACTCTGGTATTTCCTTCTGATTTTACAAGGGGTTTTATTCCAAGCATTTTCTGTAATTCTCCATTATAGAAACTAATGTTGATTCAGCCATAGAGTTTAACGTTAACACTCTTAACTCACTATGCCTACCTAATCTAGCTAGGCACAGGCAGTGGTCATTCCTATGGTACCTGAATGTCCAGGCAGAAAATTCCACAACAGTTTTCATTAAGAATAAATAGAGAAGTAACCAGACAATTGTGCAGTTACGAGATCAAAAGCCTCTCTCAAATGTGCGTAGAATCCACACTGGCTGTGCCACTCTTTTGATTGCTTTTGCCGGAGTTCATTTTCCAGGTGACATGGGACAGCAAGAAGCAGAAAGAATTTCTGAGAAATCACTGCATTCTCAGTCGCTGGGCAGTGACAACAGCAGCACAAACTGACCTTATCTATCACTGATGAACACTCCCCATAAATACAAACAATGCAGGAAAGCAGCTGATATTGCAACTTCTTTGGTAAAACTCCGTGATTTAGTGTGTAATACACTGGCGCTTACTGTGTAACTTTAATACAGAACTCCAGGATTTACAGCGGTTCACACTGTGCGAGAACATTGCCAAACACTGTGATTTGTGCAAGGCAGAATTGGAAGAGTAGAAACCGTGGGTTAATATAATACATGGTCTTTGCTTGTTTTAACTACTTTGTTAGAGCTTTGATAGATATTTGGTAGTTATCTGAGAGACTTGGGGAGCTGGATCAAAGAAAGCTCTCTCATGTGTGTGTGCGTCTGCATTTTTTCATACATGTATGTGCATATATTCATACATGTGTAGCCTTATTTATCTTGAAAAGTGTGTGAAGCGTTAGACAGGCTTATACAGTAGTAGTTGTACAATCAATACCTATAACCAGTTGATTATTCTCAGAAGAAACACTGAAGTTTTTTTTAAATTTTTTTTTATTACTCTACTATTCCTATTTTTGTTATCTTAGTGCTACTGTGTATCTGATGCTTTAGAGGTGTGAAGTACTAACAGAGTACTGCATATGCCACAGACCTTAGAATATACCTTTTCCCAATTTACAGCCTTTGGGTACCCACCATCTGCCTGATTTTGATTCACAGGAGGAGGGACAAAGGAAGAAGAGTGGATTTGGGGGTTGAGAGGCAGAACATGACAGTTGTTGTATTTTCTGTTTTGAAACCACATGGAAGATATTCCAAAGGCAGTCAAGGTAATAAATTTCTCACACAAATGTTTGTTACCATTAATTTATCTTTGTTGATGATATGCATACACTGTACCTCTCAAAATCATAGTGACATCTTTCACAGTGTTTCTTTCCAACATCTGATGTCATTGTAATAAGACATTATATGAAACTCCTTTATTACTACAGCTAAGAATAGAAAAATCTAATAGATGTCTGAATGATAAATGTTTACTGCAATAAACCATACTATGCCATGCTATGACATGTCTACTAGGAACTGGAAAAGCAGCAGCTACTTTGGTTTGTTGGTTTGTTTTTTTTTTCAGCTGTGGTCTGAATTGGTTCTTCTTCAGCACTGGAAACCATTGCATAGGAGCAGTGTCTTGCTCCTATCCTGAAGAGTCCCAGCTAGTTTGCATTTCTTTGGACTCTGTTTTAGGATTTGTTGTCAGTGTGACTTGGTGGCTTCACTGACTCCTGTTGCCCTCTGCAAGATGGCCTTAAGCAGGCTGATGCTCTTGTTCTCTCCCACTAGAATCACTCCATAACTAACATGGACATTCCCCCAGTATGATGCTGAGAAAAGGCATGGTCTTCAGGAAAAGATAAATGAGACAGCAGAACAAGTGCTTTATTATGAACAGTATGTTTTAATTTTTTTTTCCTTTTATTAAAAATCTTCTGAGCACCCAGATTTGACTTGCCGGTATCATTAAGAAACACTCATATTTTGATGTTGCATGGGTAGAACGATCATGCAGTACTACATAACTGTAATAGCTCAGCAAAGATCCTTGAGCATGTAGCATGTTGTAAAATTGCTGTAATGGAAGAAAATATTTCTGGTCACTTCAGGGGGATGGGAGCTCTCTTTACTGTGATCCCCAAGTTTTGCCGTGGAAATCAAGGCATAGTCAGCTGCAGGTAGTAGGAAGTCAAAGCTGCCTGCTTGCAATAGCTCCCATCGTTGAATGCTCCTGTTCAATATATGATGCCTTCTGTTCACTCTTTGGTGTTGCTACAGCTTTCAGTATTCAGATATTCAACTTTAAAAGCCCTCCCCAATTTAACACAGAGCCCCTGATGCATCTCTAACTAGGGAGGATAATTAGATGAACCAGGCTACACAACAATGTTCCACTAAGGATAGTCTCTGTGGCAAACCCTTGAAAAGCAAGAGATAAACTCCCACTGGAATACACAAAGAAGCAGTAACCATACGGGGGTTGTGATGTTGAATATATCAGAGAAATCAAGAAAAATGTATCTCAGGATAAGTCAACATATGGGCAGGCATCAGCAAGGCTTAGACATTCTCAGCTTGGGCTGTGTGTTTCTTACACAGGTCACAGAAAAAATGCTAATGCCAGGAAAAAAAATACAAAATATCAAAGTCTGCACATGAGTTAAAAGCATCTCAACATGTGGGCACAGCAAGTAATCCATGGAGCAAAATGAGCAGCGTAATATATTGCAAGCTGACGCTTCTAACACCTGATTGTAGCCTCAGGGGTACGACCACCTCTGTTCCCCCAGCTGCAGCCTGGTCTTCTGACCACCAGTATTTGCATCATGAAAAAAAGAGTAATCAGACCTCATATTGCAGGACAGTCAGTCATCACTGGAAGGGATAATTAGAATTTCTCTTTGCCTGAATCTTATACCATGCTGATCACCACGTTTTCTGAAAATGCACTTTAAAAAAAATTAAACTGTTCTTTCCCTCCCCCCCATCTCTTAGGAATTGCATCCTGACTATTTATCTTCTTCTGTCCGGGACCGCTCAACAGGTCACGTATGTTTTAGAGAACGCTTCCCTTCAATTGAAGCATCGGACACTAGCCCCTGCCAACAGCAATATAACAGATTTGACAGAGCAACAGATGGGTGACAACATCTATGCTAGGAATAGTTTCCTCTCTTTCTGGAGGCAGTTCATACATTCACAAACTGGTCAAATTTATTTTGTAATGCACCAGTCTATCATTCAGTGAAAGTGAGTTAGCAATTTCCAAGGTAATTCCCCTATTTCCCTGTCAACAGCTCTGACAGGAGCCCCTGGGGAAATAACCATTAAGCAAACATCTGTGTACTTCCTATCTGTCAGCATCTCAACAGCTTCAGAAGTGGGGGCTGACATGAAGGACCTGCCAGCTTCACCAGAGCCCAAATTCTGAGGCAGCTAAGATTAGCAGAAACTCTGGCTCAACAGTGATAAAGACCCAGAGATATACTGAACTGCAAGAGTAGCAAATGGCTGTTTTCCTAAATGTATTATGTTCACCTTGATACAATATATGTCAATTTTTACAATAAAAATCTCCCTTGAGAACCTGCTGCAGGATTAGTATTGTCATCTGTCTAGTGTCATCTGTCTGGTGATGATACATCGTATTGTCATCTTGTCACAACGATTAAGTGAACTAAAAAGCTAAAATTTTAGCACTTTCATGATAAATAAAATGCATAAAGGGTTTTTTTTGTTTGTCAGCATCTGCTATATTTTAGTAATTGGGCTCTGAAGGAGGAGGAAAAAGAAAAAAACAGGGTGGGGAGAAAGACAGGTAAGGAAAGCCATTAATCTTGAGAAAAATAAGACTGCGATCTGCCCGTCACATTAAGATTGAAATTACTCAAAAAACAATGGGCAATTTTACTTTCGCTTAAGAAAGAAAATGATAAAGCAACTTGCTACTTCACATTCTCAGAAGTAAAATCTACACAACAGCTGTTACTTAATAGTTTCTACAATATTTTCAGGGGAACAGAATATGTTAGTATCTTCCTCGCCATAAAATGGACCAGCCAAGACTTCCAAACTACACATGAAATACACCTTTGCATAGCACCTAGCAGAGAATATTGTCTTCAGTTAGACCGTCAGTGAAACTGCGATCTTACATCACCCTTAATATTTATTAAAAACAGGGAGATGTTGCTAGTGACATTTGTGATGGAGGCTGTACTGTAGTTAACTTGATACAAACTTGTAATCAAGTTGAAAACATTTGATATTTTGGATTTAGATATGACACAAGCATCTCAATTGAACAAAAGTCAACCATTAAATTTGATGTAGGACTGCTACAGGCAACCGTGGGGCATTCTCTAAGGCATCTTAGATTTATGTGCCTACTGCTGTGTCTCAGCCCATGACAGCATGGTTGATTTGGCCTGCCCAATACTGCAGTCAGCGGAGAGAATTAGAGATCATATTCAATACACATAATATAGATATCTACCAACTTCAGTGTTGAGCCTACTTCCCCTGACTACATAGTGAGCCAGGATTTGGCAGCCTTGGAAAGCAGATGATCTAAACTATTTTGTGGTCTCCTGATCTTAGAAACTGTTATAGACACCAACCTTATTTGTAGGTCAATTGGTTGATGTGGCCCTGATTATTCATGTTTCATCAGCTCCTTTCTGTCTCATCTCCTTGACACAGGTAAACATTGCAACCATTACAAAAGCATCTCCTTGACTATGGATCATGATAGAGTAAAGTGAAGTGCCAGGCTCTTTCATGAGTTCCTTCATATACATAAGTCTGGCCAAAGGATCATTTTCTGAAGACGAGTAATAAGCCTTCTTCCTCTTTCCTTATCCTGCTGAGAGAATATCTGAAACGTGTAATAGTTAAGCTTAGAAATCATTGCATTTAAGTTACTGGGACAGTCATTTCCCTAAACAGCTATCACTGGGAGCTGTTCAGAATTAATGCTTGGGAATAAAAAGAGAGAAAATGCCCTGGAGTATTAGTAAACTTGCAGCTTGTGTTTCTGAGGTTGCCAGTATTAACAAGGACATGAAGAGAACAGCAGCATCCTCTTTAAGCAGATGTTTTGATAGCCCTAGTCATGTACTGGAACCCCCAAATGTTGGCCCATCACCCAAACAGATTATATGCAAGTGTGAAAGAGAGCAGAGTTCTCAAACACACCATCCGCCAAACCTGAATCTGGCAAATGCCAGAAGATTACAGGATTTGTTGCTGTAAGTCATGGGTCCTAGTCTGGTTTGAAACAAAAAGAAAGGTCAGTTTAATGGGGAATTCAGATCTCATAAAATATGCAGGATAGTGTATGTATGCTTATACTATTGCTCCCAATTCCAGGAAAGTGGAAAGAATACTGGAGCTTGCTGGCTGTTCTAATCAGGGGCTAATACTAAACCACAATTGTGCCAAAACTTTCCCCAGTTAGTTTTTAAGACTTTGAAATTACCAACTCTGTATTCATTTTTCTCTGCCCAAATACTTCTACAGGTCTGTAGTTGGGAACGATGCTTTTGACAAGGGAACTATCTATATTTCCTTCATTAAAAAAACCCTTTTCACCAGTTCTATATGAGAACATAGACAAATATTTGTGTAGTAATGACATGCTTTATTTCTCTTTCAGTAGCTTGAACTTGAGAGAACAGAACTGTCACCAGTAGAAAGCCCTCCACACTGGAGGTAAAACAGCAGAAAGAGGAGGAAAGCTGCCGGGAGCAGGACAAGAAAGCAGTACCATTAAACGTATGGGAAAGAGTTAAGTGTACGTATCAACTGCAAAGCTGTTGACTGGGAATATTTGTATACCCCTACTGTTATCTCCTGTGTTTTTGCTGAAAAACACATTTCTTCTAACAGCCTCAATTGCAAAGGCAGTGCTTTTTTATCCTCCTAGTAGGTTTTGACCTAGACAGTACTATGACAGCATCAAAAGCATACGTAATTCCTCTCCTCATTCCAATCAGTTCCAAGGGTAGTGGTTTCTGTCTGATAGTATCATTAATAACCAGAGAATTCAAAGTGTAACTATAATGTAAGCTTACATATTGGCAACAAACTTCTACTGATGCTATGCAGCTTAGAACATAGCTAAAAGAGCATCATGACATATTTTCCATTTATATTAATAAAACCTCATTTACCTGCTTATTAATAGTGAAACTCGTAGCTTAACAATACTTCTATAAAAGAAAGTGTCACCTCCATTATGTGATGCTGAAGTCTGAATGGTGCAAGTAGCAATAAAACTACACTGTCAGCACCTTCACAAAAATATCTTTTCACCCAGCAGTTGATAACAGAATGTGATAACGTCATGTCTGAATTAAAACAACAAGGATATTTATGTTGTGGTCTAGACAGAGCACGCAGCATAAAGAACACACCAGTCAGAAATACATCCATTTGTACCACATTCTCATTTCTTAAAAATACACATCTTATGTGTTTATTTCATTAGACTGTTAAAAAGCAAGACCTTTTGAGATCCTTATAGTGGCGTCAGCTTAATACATTGCAATGATGGATTAATAGTAAATTGCCTTGTTCAACAGAACGGACTTGTAGAACTGCACCAGGGAGTCTCAGGCGTGCCCTAAGCATATTTCTAATACTCTTACCATGCTCCTCATTGATACATTCAAGTACATTTGTTAGTGCATGATCTCTTCATACACGTTGTGCCTAATGAAACCGTGAAATCAGGCTGCAAAATGGCTATTTGTCAAAAATACATACCCTGAATAGAGCTCAGACTCAGTCTCATGCAGTCTCCAAGGCAAGGGCAATTAGGAGTAGTTGTTGCTAGAATCACTTTTACTTTTCTATGGTTTTCAAGCAGCAATCTCGGAATCTGCAACAAAGCTTACTACCTAAGAATACAACAGTCCACGTTTTCAAAGCTCACAAATTCTCTGAATCAAATTAGGGATCTCTCATTAGCCAAGCATGTGTATGCACACAGCTGATTTCCTTGTAGCCATTTGCGTACATCAGGTATGCAGACATATATGGGTATGCATGACCTACAGGCAAAGAAGTCTTTATATTAAATAAGCACAGCTGTGTCTCAGCCTCTGTTGTTGCCCTGCGCCTAAGCTCCAGGCAGTAGGTCACACAATTTGAGAATAAGCAAGGCATGAGGCAGTAGCTAAGGGTAGACAGGGGAGCGGACGCACTGGAGAGCAGTTAGCTCTCCATGAGGATGACCATACCCTTGGCTATTCCATAGCTGTGCTTCCCTGGCTGAGGGGCAGGTTGATTACCTGCGTACAGCACGTGCAGGCCCCGAGCAGCGGCTCCCATCTTCTAAAAACCACACCACGAGTGGTAGTGAAGGACTGTGAATGAAAACTGGGGACAGACAAGCAAGTCTCAGCATACGTATGACCCGACAGATCTGAAAATGTAAAAGCTATTCCGCAGTGCACAGAATCATGGGTCGTCTCTGTTTCCTCATCAATAAACACACAACAAGAAAACTCAGGACGGCTTTTGTAGAGGAAATAATTACCTCACAAATACATTCAGGGCCTTGAAGAAGTCAATGAGCACAAGGATACCAGTGATCTAGTTGGTATATTATATTTAGGTTTCCAAAAAGCTTTTGATAAGGTTCTTCACAGAATCTCACTCTGCTATGGGCTACCATTAGAGACAGGATACCAGAGGAGGGAGACTGTATGGCTCACCATAGGCTCCAAGAAACTGAGCTGTCATAGGGTATAGAATGTCCTCTCATGATGAAACAACTGTTCAAAAGATAGGAAACCAAATATACCTTTTATATTCTAATAATACCTCCTCTTGCCGATTTGATTTTTATCCCGGAGATGGTGATATTTCAGTGCTAAGCAATACCACTGTCTCCCATATACACACACTGTGAACCTTCACTTTCAAGAAACACAGGGAGGTGTTTGATCGAACAGAGCTACAGAAGCGAGCATTTCCACAAACACATCAGTAACAACTGGCCCACATCCTCTCTGCAAGCCAGAAGGGAACCTGCACAGCAGTCAGACAGTTTGCTGCTGAAGGGAGTGAAAATTCGGGAATATTTCAGCTTCTCCCTGAGTCATGTAGTCTTCAAGAAAAAAGCTTAACGATTTAAGTATCAACCTTCAAACGTAACATCTTAAAAACCAGACAACAAAGAACAGTTCATAAATGGGACTAAAGCTGGTGCTGCATAGATTAGACACATGCAACTTCCCAATGACTCAGCTACATTAAGGGGTATTTTTGTGATGCATTCACTCTTATTAAATGGGATATGCTTTTTTCTGTACACCTTCGTTCTTCTGATGCTTTTGAGACAAAAACCACATGTTTCCAGAAGGCTGGCATATTACTGGGGGAGAAAAAGGGAAAGAGAATGGCAAAGCACAGAAGTACAGAGACTCAAATAAGGTCTTATACTATTATTTCTTTTTTGCCTGGAGCTGTAAGGCAACAATTGCCTACTTTCCAGAAGATTTAAATTTGCTTAGCACAGCCTATGAGGATATTTAAGCAGCAGTTAATAGAGGGTAAATTACAAAATGAGTAAGTAACAAAAACATCCTCTTTATGTGCATTTTGCACTGTATCGTGAAGATACAGTAATTGTGATTTGATATGTATCTGGTCTTTCCAACTCATACTCAAATGATGTGTCATGGTGTTTTAAGCTTCAGTTGCCACTGCTCATTAACAAGTGAGTCCATCACGTAGAATTAGAAACAACTTTGAAATAAATTCCCAGGCTGTATCATCCAAACTGATTCTGCACTCTGCTACTGTTTGGAAAGGTAGCTGTATTTGCACTTCAGTCTGCACTCTCGTCATGATCCCTACCTGTTGATGATGATTTTGCAAGCCTAAGCACAAAGATAAACTGGACCCTTACCAGAGCAAGGAGAAAAAGTATTTCTTCTTAGCTTTGCTCTCATCCAACTTTTTTTTCTTCTTTCTATGCTCTGTAAGCGTATTTTTTCTTCTAGTATAATATCCCCAACACTCACCACGAACTGCATTATCTTGAACACAATCAGAATATTGTCTGTGGGCTGCAATGGAAATTGCCCAAAGCCCTCAAGAGGCCTCTGATTTGTCAAGGTAGGGCAAAAAGCATTTACCTTCTTTTTAACTTGGACACACGGCCTGGGAAGGCAGATGGCTTCACCGTGCACTACTTATTGACTGGATTATACAACTTCCTGGCTTCCCTTCAGCCTGTATTCTATTTAGGCAAACACCATTTCAAAAGTAAGGCTTCCTCACATCAGTATTCTCACGTTATAAGTGTCACAATTTAGTAACTGAGGTGAGTGGCAGCTTATGCTCCAAAATCCACACATCCATTTTTTAAAACAAACAGCAGGATCTGACACTTAAAAATCCCATTTTTACTCTCAAAATCTAATAACAACTGTCAAACTTATTAACTATTGTATGGCTAATCAACACACAAAAGAAATTAGATCTAAATATATTACGGCATTGTATGGTTTGCTGTGGTACCTCAGCTTGATCTCACAACCTGGTACCGTACTTCCATCTTTTGAGTTTGACCTCTCTACTTTCTAGGTAACAAAGGTTATATACATTTATGAAAGCAATAGCATGGCACACCTACAACTGCTTAAAAGATTACACGATAGAGGAATGTATTGTTGTTACTGGAGAACAGTCACTGCTTTAGGCCATGAAGGCAAGGCTTACAAAAACTCTGTTCAATATGTGAGGCTGACAAGCCAGGCAAATAAAGGCCTAATATTCATGAATCAAACACTCAGTGCTCCCACCTTTCATGGTAGTCCAAAGGAAATCAAGTGCTAAATACCTCTGAAAAATCAAGCCTTTTTTGGTTCGTTTGAAAACAGATTCCCAAGTCTCAAAATATTTGCCCCCTTTTTTGTGAAATACTCATTCATACACTTCTTCCAGAGAGTACAGGGGCACATCCTGGTAGCAACCTCTGGCAGCTGTTGTTCTCAACATTCACAGTAGCTTCATGGATGCCCACTGGCCTGAAAGTCACTGCAAAAATTACCAGTGTTTTCTATGTTGATATTGAAACTGCATCATTATGAGTTAATACATCAATGATGATACTAATTTCCTTGCCATGCTGGGAAATCAGTCCAGTTCTGCCAAAACTCTTCTGTTCGCACATGCAATATGTGAGCAGCACTAGACGGACTCTACCGTTATTTTAACAAAACTACAGACAAGCAGTTAAACACAAAAGATCACTTTATTTCTCAAATCACACCTATCTCATTCTTGAAAAGGTGCATTTCTAATTGTGACTATTTTAAATATATTCTATATTTTCCTGTGAAGTTAAATACTTTAAAGAAAAATCCCCAAAGAAATAAATACAAAGCACAACAGTTTCACGTTATGATTTGCTTTGAGCATTGTCTGGTCCTGCATCCACTCTGGTGAGTTTCGCTGCTCTTTGAAACTCTTAAAAAAGAAATCCAGAGCCAGCCTTCCTTGCTCTCCGGAACCCTCTGCTTTTCAGCTGTTAATACAAACTGTTAATACAATGCTAGAGCATGCACAGAATAGCTTATAGCAGTTTAATAATTCTATAACTTTCATTACAAATACACACATTGTTACTAAGGATATAATTGTGATGCTTCTTTTTCTAGATGCTCATGGAAAATTCCATGTTACAAAATACTTGTTCGATGATGTGCACGTCTGCTGGTGAAAGGGAAATCAGTACTAACAAGGTTTGCCAGGTTGTTCAATGGATAACTTACAAAACCAGACAATTCCCAAAGATATTGACTGGATCAGTGCAGCACAAT
This sequence comes from Ciconia boyciana, assembly GCF_034638445.1. Lineage (NCBI taxonomy): Eukaryota > Metazoa > Chordata > Aves > Ciconiiformes > Ciconiidae > Ciconia > Ciconia boyciana. The sequence continues at coordinate 94,839,615 of NC_132936.1, forward strand.
CTGCAACCATCATTTTACCTGAAACCTAATTAGCCCAAATGGTTGGCAATGTGTATCCATTGCGGTATAAAAATGTTACCGAGGTCATCAGAACATGCCATGCGGGGTTTATTCTCGTATGATGAGCACAGGCCAATGCAATAGCACAGCTCCTGCTAAGGGCCCAAAATGGAGGTCTGATGATGCAATTTTTATGACGGTTGTCACAGTAAAAGAGAAAGTAGTCCAGTGCAGGCAACATCATGTTCCTTCAAAGAGTTGAACCAGAAAGTTGAAGCACTTCCCATATCAGAAGTTGCGCTCCTGAAAAGTTTTTCTTGAAAGAGGTATTGGTATGAGCCTGAATGGGTGCGGCTGTGAATTCATCCCAGTTATGTGTCTCACTCAAGACAGTATTCCTGAAAATGTTATCAGGGTCTGGCAGGCTGATTTCGCTACATATACATGCACTTAAAGAACATTCAAAGACTATGATAAAATCTGAAAACTTTAGCTGAAACTCGTACCTATTCACAACAAGGTCTGAGGTAGTTTAGAACCACTCTACGTTTAGGAAATATGAGAAAGAAGGATAGGGATTTAATGCACAAAACTTTAAAGATACAATGATAATTACTACAGAGAAGGTGAGTGTAACCATATAGTTTTAAACTACGGTCTGTCAAGAAAGAGGAGCACTGACAGAAATGAGTGAAAAAGTTCATTAAAAGCAGAACTTCTGTTTAGCCTGGCTCCTCATACTTAATTTATGATCTTTGAAGGAACAACATTAACATTCACTTCAGAAAGAAAACCAATGATAATAATGAAATTGAGCAAAGCAGAAAGGAAAGAAAATTTTACAAGATATTGGACAAGATTAATAGACATGGGCACTGAACTGTGAAGTTAACGCTGTACTTCTCAAAATGAGTCCATGTGCTCAGTGTGATGTTTGAATCTCCAGACAGCTGAAATACCTTCACACAGGAACGCTGAAAAGTTATGAATTCTTTCGAGGTTCACTTCTGATGATGCAGTTTATTTAGAAAGCAACACTTATGTACAACTAACACATGGAGCAATGCACAATTAACAAATTGAGCATGTATCTGATGCATCATGGTGAGAGAGAAATACTTAAATTTATATTTAAACTTAACTTAGATAAGCCTGCACAAGACCTGACCTACTAAAGTCAACAGAAAACCTCTTACTGATTTTTCTCTTAAGGGTAACAAACAGATTGCAAACAGATTATGGAAGTACATGCTCCAAAAGGGCTAGTATTTCCCATATCCATAGGCAGCTAAATTTAAATTTTGCTCACTAGCACTTGACAGCCTAGTGGTAGTTGCCTTTAAAGTCCAATATGAATGAACAGGGATGAGGATGTTTTATTCAGCATATGACAAAGAGGTAAAAATAAATAAATTTTAAAAAATCCTTACTATATCACAATTTGGAGGAAAGTTCTAGGGAATACCACAGCAATGGTGACATGATGCTAGGTAGGGAGGAAAAGAAAAGGAGTAACAAGCAGATTGGGGGAAGCATGTAGGAAAAAGTAAGAGCTGTGAGGACTGGAGACAAACAGAACTAGCTCAGACCATAAGAATAGTATCTTGTGTTGCTCTTCCCATAAAAACCATTAAAACCTTGCTCCCTATGTTCTCTTCCTCTTTTTTTTTTAGCGCTCACATTCAGAAGAGTGATAGATTCCTTAACAAAATTCCCTAAATTAAAAAACCAAAAGGCCATGTAGAAACACATCTTTGCAAACAGTCACGTGAACTTAGGTAACACATACGTTTTCTTAGCTATATATGCACAGATGCACACGTGTAAGTCCATACCAGTCTTTCCCCCAAACGGCTCCTTGCAACTCCAGCTCTTGCTGTGATATGTTTCTAATCTAATCATCTAAGTCCCATGAACTTCGTATTATTGCATAAAAACATTCACTCAAAGTATTTACCTCTCAAAATGAGTGACATAATTTCTGAAGCAGATCCAAATCATGCAACACTGATGCCCTTCTTATTAAAAATGGCATCAACAAACTTACAGAATGACCCAAACAGGATACTGGCCTGTAGAAAGCAGAAGAAACCTGCCCTTGTTCTCCAGCAATGAACCTGCCATGATTGTTTCAAAAGCTGTTTCTCAGCGTGACAAATCTCTATGAGAAATTCCTGTGAAGAATTCTACTATCTTTTAGCAGCTGAAAATAACTAAAAAACCCAAAGACAGCTATAGAAGATGCCAAAACCCAATTCTGTGGCCTGACCATCCTTCAAAAGCACAATCTAAAATTTTTATGTAAAGACAAAAACACCCCTTCTTAACATCTACTGTTAAACACATTTATTAGATTCTAGGTATTAACCATAAATCACCTAGTGACTATAGCTCAGGACTACAAAGACAACAGATAGGTGATGTAGACCAAAAATGAGTGATTTCTGGTAGGTGTGCAAGTTCCTGCTTCCTCTACAGAAAGAAGCTGCAATAACTACTACTCACTCGGATTACATGGCACATAGTTGTGGACGCACAAACCCTCATCTGAACAGTAACACTGCCCAACTTACTTGGTATTTCAGGAGTCACCTGGTACTTTTTGGACACATAGCATTTGCTGTAGAAGACCATAGAGGTCAGTTTTGTAAATTCCTCAGACTACTTAATATACACTGAGGTTGTTGATGTATATCTGCCAGTTTTCAGGAGTCACTGGATAATTCTGAAAATCATGAGAAACTAGGTTACCTTCTTTTAACCGAGGGGTGAGTATCTGCACAAAGACATAGATGTGCCAAGATGATAAATACGAAATGGATGAGTAAAAGTTCTAATGAGGAAAAGTACTTACATTGCACCAACAGCGCAGCTCTCCTCCTCTACGAAAGGCCAGGGCCTAAAGTAGCAGGAGGCACTGGAGAGGCATGTTTACGCCTGTACTCGGTGAAGTCACCACTCATTCAGATTTTTAGCCAAAGTATTCTGAACTTCAGTTCCCACGACATTTATGTAATGAATCAATTATAATGTTTTTCAGAACACTGAGTTGCATTATTCTATTAGGCTGGAAGGAATAGGAAAATAAGTAATTCTCTGATGTCTGGTTGGGTGATAATGTCTAATGCCAAGGGTGTGCAGAGCTGATTCTTTACTTCCTTCCACCATTTGTACATATCATAGTAATTAAACACATACAGTATTATAAAACTGGTATGTAGTTGTACTGGCAGTCAGTCTATTGGTAAATGACAGATACCTGCAGTTTCCTTGTATTATACTACAGTTTTTAATTTGGGCTTTCTTTATCTAAGGAAAAGTTGCAGGGTGACTTTAAAACTATTTTTCTAGTAAGCATGTAAAATCAAACACAGACCCAGATTCTATCATGGAATATAGGTGGGACTTCGACATTACCTCAGCCAAAGCTTTGCAATGAAAGCTTGTGAAGGGCCAAAGAAAACCCTGCAGGGTTTTTTTGAGCAGTTAACAGAAGAGATATGAAGGCTCACTCTGTAACACTGCAAGCCACAGGATACAAGATAGCTATGAGGAATATAGGTGTGTTCTGTGGACTGCACCCCTGTCTGAGATGAGCATTTAACCTGCTCTATTTTATACACCTCACTACGGCCAAATTGCCAATACTTAACAACTGGGCAAAAACCAGCTTTGGACTTGCTCACCCATACCTTGTTTAGACATTTGCACTTTTTAAGCAACCATAAAATAGAGTCAGCATCCTGCCATATGACAATGGTAGCATTTCACACCTGCCTGCACAGATATTTTTTTTTTTTTTTTAAAGTTTTGGAGCTTTAAAACCTGTTCTAAATTCAAGCTAAATAATATTAGCTACTAGCTCATATATATATATATGAATATTTAGGTACTCCTAAAACTTGATCCAGGACGTTTATTTCTGTATCCTGAACAAAGCTTTGTGGACCTTCTATATATGAGTTAACTAGTACAACTGGCAACAACAACAATCAGTGCAGCGAGAACTAAGGATTCTAACCTAAATATGCCATTAATTGAAAGATGGGGATGGGAAGCAGGCCTCAAGCATCCTCTGGGATCTACAAATTACTATTTCTGAAGCATAGTTTAGTCCTCTGGCAACTGATATGACATACAAGCCTAAACGTTTACTCTCAAATACGTTAACTCTTACTGGATCTGATTATTTGCTGACTGCTCCAGCCACAATGACAAAATTACCAATGTGTTCACTTGTCCATTTGACAGCATATTAACAGCTGTCAAAATATAAGCCAATTAATACTTTCATAAAGAAATGCAATGTATAGCATGTCTACTTTCTGTGAAATCACATCTAAGTTCTAATTCCTTATTGAGTGTCTCTGAGTGGGCATCAGTGTATAACCAGAACTACGAACACACAACAGACAAGAATGGCATTAACTTTGTCTTCTAATTTTCACACTGACTCTAGATGTACAAAACATCGCTGAATAATGAGTAGATGCTCGCATGCATTTGGTTGGAAAACTTAATTTACTTAGAGTGGAACAATTATAGACATCTTTTGCTTCTTTCATGGAAACCAAATCTCAACAAGTCAGATACTAAACTGAAAATTCTCTAATTTAATGTTATCATTAGTAAAGATGAAGATGCATTAAATTAATTTGAATTTTTCAGCAATGCTGAGAAGTACTGAGCTCTTTCATGAGTTGTCATAATAAACAAGAAAAACTGATTTTCATGGGGAAAAAAGAAAGAAATGGAGCTCTAAAGGAAGGAAACTGCAATGAACAGTTCCTTCTCTAACAAAATTGGTGATTCCTGCTCTGTATTGTCTTTTACATTAGACTTAGATTAACTTCTCTCACTGTAATTCCATTTAACATGCTATTTGAACTTGTTTTAGAGCTGATTGGCAATGGCTTGAAGACAGAGCTGCACAATTTTTGCTCAGTTGAGAAATTAATTTTCCTGGATAAACCAGTTTTAAGGCATTGATACTGGCTGTACAATTCTGTGAATAAAAATCTTTTAAATGCACTTGGAGTAAGTTAATAAAGAGACTTTAGGAAGAGCTTTGTTGAGCTCCATGTGTTGAGCTTAAGTCTGAATTCAACCTATGGAAGAAAAAGTGAGAAAATGAGGCCTGGGGAATTTGACGATACTAAAGTACTAAATAGAAATAATAGCTCAATAGTGACAATTAGTTAGTTCTATTATGCAGAAATCTAACAACAGGTCTATTTTATAGTTTCTGACAAGAAAGCAATGAATAGCTGGTCAGTTCTGCTCTACCCCTGTCGCAAATAAAATATGAGTAAGTGATAACAAAGTTCTGAATAATTATAGTATTTCATCACTCTGATAAACCTTGATGTCAAGCCATAACAGCACAACTTACTTCCACTGAAAGGAGAAAAAAAATAAAAAGAAAAAAAGAAAAAAGATTTCAGAAGAATATACAAGAACTACATCTGAAATCAGGAGTAAATAAATACAGCCAATAATTAGAAAGAATGAGAACATTCACACCAAAACACAGATCAGTTCTGTGTGGCATCTTCCTTTGTTACCAGTAATATGTTGCTGACACAATGTTTAAGACAGATACCTACACTAGGCAATACAGATATTAGGGGTGTTTGTTGGCAGGTAGTGTTAGAAGACCAAGCAGAGTTCAGGTCCCTTAAACATTTCAACATTATTTCTTTGACTAAAAAAGTAAAGGATTCCTACTAGAAAATGTGAATTGTGGCAGGGCTTGTCTTAAAAGCCTGGGAGCTCTGTGATCACACTGGACTCACCTCAGTGACAGGTTCTAAGAGTAACTCTAAGAGAAGAAAATAAAGACTGTGAGAAAGGCAATGTGTGACTGAGAATCAGTCTAATACTAAAAATTTCTGTTCACCTGTACAGAGGGACAATGCAAAGTTGGTTTTTGTTTTGATTGATTTTTGGGGGTGGGAAACTGGAGGGTCTATAGGACCTGATAGTTTTTGCTTTGGGAATCTCTCAGATCTGTTCATTCAGATTCCTGGCAGAGAGTGAATGTCATGGGAAATAAATAGACATTTCTGTTCAACAGTGAGTCATAGGACAAGATCAAAAAGATTTGCAGTAGGTTATAGTCTACAAGACTTATTTGTATCATAAAAATTAATCGTACACATCAAAGATTATAAAATGAAAATCCTGTTCTTTCTCTGCGAGCCTAGACTCAGAACAGCTGGCACAAACTTTTTTTTTTTTTAAACTTTCTCTACAATAGTGACTGCTAAAGACTAACAGCTAGGAAGTTATGCCCTTTGCTTATTCACAGCTTGAGAACAGCAAACTTGTTTGATCAAACTGCAAAGAAATACCACCACTGACACAGAAGGACTTATCTACCAAAGACAAGACATGCTTCATGCAGCTCAGTAGTTCCAGCATGGATTACAACCAGAATAGAAAAGTTTTCTGGTTTTACTTTTCAAAGGAAAAAAAGAAAAAAAAAAATCCCAACTTTTTGGACCTATACTTAAACAAGAGTTGTGTCCCCAGTAGCTGGTCTCAATTCTTCCATGCTCCAAAGGCTGTTAAGCCATAAGGTAACCAGCACCCCAGACGAGGTGCTGGCCAGCACGAGCAGTATCCTGCCTCAGAGCTCTAGAGCATCCGAGGCAGCTGTGGCACGTATTATAAGCTATATATAACGCAGTGGGCATGCATCTTCACCAACAGACATTCACAAGTCAGAAGACAGCAGTGGGAAGGGAGAGGGCTGTATGCAAATGTCAGAACTCAACTGCAATCTGGCAATGAAAAATACTATAATATTATTGATAAAGCCTAATCAATTTTATTTGAAACAAGCAAAAGGAAGTTTTTCTCCCTCAAAGTTTCTACTGATTCATTGCTACCACTTGTTATATTTCTTCCTGTTTTTAGCACAACCAGTATCCAACAGGGAAATTCTTTCAAATTAAGTAGCGTGATAAATTAACATACTATTTGCTATGTTGATATAACTCATTTTATCACTATGGTTATGCAAAGAAAAACTGTATTTATCCTGTGCTAGCTTTGTTTTCTTCTGACAAGGCTATTTGTCACCACAGGAAATTCCAAGTTCATAAAACCAGATAGCTGACATTTCCAATATAACATACTTCATGAGGAGTAACAACCTCCTAATCAATTTTGCCAATTACATCAGTGTTTGTCTTAATACAAAATCACTTTATCCCATACTGAAAGACCAACATGGAGCTCTTCCTAAAAGTCACGTAGATCTGGAGAGTAAGAGACTGCATCATCATCAGTGTGGAAACACTTAGAATAAGCAAAGTAGCAGGAAATGTAATCCAGACAGACAGAGATGGATAACAAATTCTGTGACTGTAAAGTAAGAGCCAGATCTTTTACAATACGGTGTAAAAGCATCATATTTTATGAAGATTATGAGAAAAGTTTATGCACACACAGCCTTTGAATTTTTAGCTCCAGACTGTAAAACATTTTTTTCTTGGAAAAAAATAAGTATCTGCAAATTCTTCTTCTTGTATTCTGAACAACTGCTTGTCAGCAACCAGATGCAGTTCTACTTTTCTAAACCAAACATTTTTGATGATCTGTTGCAAGTTTTCTTAGAAATACAGGTAAAATTTAAGTAATCATCTTCAGGAGTGAAAAATATGTTTTTCTTCAGACAGATGCTTGATTTAGGATTTTCCTTTTTGAGTGCAAGAAATCACAATTTTGTACTTTGAAAAGTCAACTAAGGTCAAGATTAATATAGCATCAATTAAGTAGTTTGTTGATATCATGAAGGCTTTTCTTGTCATCCCACTGATGAATGAGGGAATTTGCACCTCAGCAGGTAAACATGTTTGATACTTCCTTAATCTACTGCACAGCATTTGCTACAGCCAAAAATAAGAGACAAAGTGGAATACAGGGTCAAAACAATTTAGAAAACAGATTACTAGTTACAAAGGAATATGAATGAAGAATAACTTTTAAAAATAACATATATTCTTGACTGATGTGTTCCATAAACATTTTCTTTGCTAATGGAAACCTTCAGGGAACAAATACTTATTTCATATGCCTTCCATTCTGCTCGAGTCATTTTAGATTTCCACCGTAGCTCTGCCTTTTACTTCCTTCTGTTCTCCTTGCCTTGGTTAGATTAGAGAGGTAGGGTGTTAATGGGGTACTTGATGAAGATTGAAGACCTATTTTCTCCCCCCTCAGAGACCATCCTGATTTGAACAAATTGAGGAGAGCGAGGCAGTCTCTTCATGTCCTTGCAAAAAGCCTTTTCCACTTCAGCATTTCCAGCTTTCAGACATGGTCCCCTTTGTTCACAGAGAAAAAGAAAGAAAAGGTGCCAGCACAAGAAGGTTCTGAATAATTTCATATAACGTCAGCAGGGCTGCAAAACCTCCCTTTCAATCTCCTTTACGGTTGGTGAGCATGTGAACGCGAGGTGGATCCAGGAGGGGAATGCAGGGAACTAGTGCTTGCAGCTCGAACAGGGCGAGAAACAAGCTGTTGTCCACCAGTCCCCACCTCAGTTGTTGCCACTTCCTTACCACTCTCATCCTTGTGGGTACTGTTTTGTGCTGGGCACTCAAAATGCACACAGTGAAACACCTGGAGAAAACAAAAAATGACGATAAAGCAAAACAATTAAATGCTGGCAAAAGCATGGTCAAAGTAAGATGAAGTCTATATGGAAGTATGCAGGCCAGATAAGTGCCCAAGTACTTAGTCAATTTAGAATGTTTCACCATGAGGTCAAAAAACATCTGTCTGCGGGCCATAAATATTATAAACTGATACCAGTGGAGAAAGAGAAGGCCTTCAAATTATACCAACCTTTACATATGGCACTAAAAATCAGAAAGATGGTTCCAAACCGGATAGAGATATTTGTAAATGATTTTTTTCTTTGCCAAGTAGCATAAATATCTACTACATGCTATCGGATGACAACAACAATTATATTAATTGTCTTAAACGTATCTTATGATCTAATTACTTCCTCAAAAGACTGAATGTTCATACACGCTAGAAATGAAATTTAAATCACTACCAATATGATTCTATTTCAAGATTGCCCTCTGCTGTAATACCAACGGTAGCTCTACAGACATATCCTGGAGTATGTAGAAAGGCACTCAAAGTGTCCAAGGAGGGTGCTGCTTCATCAGCTGAAATATTCCATTTCAAACTGTGATCATTTTCTGATGTTTCAAACAATACCCAGGACCACTGTGCAGGTGACTGTATCTTAGAGTAAGAGGACCATCAGTTTAAGCATTTTTTCCAATTTATTTTCTACTTCACTTACTCTTCTACTTGTTTTTGAAGTGCCTGGGAGGAGAAGGGGGAGTAACTCTTTAAAACTGTTAAACTTCTTTCCACATGATTTCTCATTGCTACAAATTGCACAGCTTTACCACATACTAAACAAATAAATCTCTTATACTGATTTAAAATTTGTTATTTTGTCATGCACTGTAGTTCTATAGCTAAAGCTTGATGAATATTAAAAAATGAATTTCAAAATTATTGTTTTAACTTAATTTTGTATGCTTTTATGACATCTTCTGTCATTCTTCTTGCAAGTAGATCGTGTCTTTAAAGCTATTCTCACAAACGAAGGCAATCTCTTATAATCTTAACTGCCCTTTCCCAGACCCTTTCAAGTTAACGTGGGCAAAATCAGACACCATAAACAAGACATGGGTATACTACATATTCATACAAGACTACAGAATATTATATTTTCTAGCCTTTCTTCAATACAACCAAAAATCCTATTATTCTTTTTGACCATCCCTGCTCAAGTGCACATTGAGCAGACACCTGCAACGACATGTCTGCAATAGCCCCTGGGTCTTTTCTGAGGAGGTACCTAGTTAATTCAAATTCTGACAGCACACATGAAACGAATTAAAAAAAATAATATTCAGAGTCACTGTTTTTTTTTACCCCCATTATATTTTCTTGTGCCTCTCAGTGTAAGAATTCTTGCAGTTTTTTATACAGATACACAGCGATGCATGTTTATATTTCTATATATATACACATGCTCGCATAAGTATGTATAGCTATGCCTTTATATATACACACATATAAACAGTTTACAAATCTACACCTGTACCCACACATACACACATGTGCACAAAATGGTTTTCCTCTGCATTTCTTCTGGTGAGTTTTCTTCTAAAGCCGAACTAATTTCTACAGTGGCATGAATTCTCTCCATCTGTTAACAGCTCTTGAGAAGCCAATTTTTGCATTCAGCTACACTTCTTGAGAAGCCCCTTTTATACTCATCCTGCTCTCATGTTTTTACAGTAACAACTATTGTCATTTTTCCAGCTGAACTTATGAGCATCAGAATTTGCAGAAAAGAACATTATCTCATCAGTGCACCTCTGTAAGACGCTGCTTTCCTTGGAAGGCAGCACAGTTTAATGAATGGGATGGAGGTCTCCGAGTCAGAAGATTCCATATTTCTACTGTATCCCACACCAATAGAGTTTCTCATTTAAAACTTCACTTTACATAGTGATGCATGCTTTTTAAAATATAGTATGGATACCACTGAAATTTAGCTAATACTAATCTATAAAGTCTGAAGTACCTGATTCTTAAATTGTAACTTTAATTTTTACCCATTCTTTCAAACTAAATTCTTAATGCTCAACTCAGCATCTGGCACATTAACAAGCCTGTGAATTTACAGCATTATTTTCAGTTACTCTGCCACGTCAACATATAGAGAATACAGCTTGTGAAAGAAACAGAGGACTGAGAAGTACAACTGAGCTCATCTGCTTCATCCAATATCGGAATTATGTATTTCAGAACAGTATTACTAAAACAATCCTGCATGTGTGTGTCTTGAAAAGGCAGAGATAACAGTTCAGCATTATCCTCTGATCAACAGCGTGTTATACTTCTCATGGATATTTTAAGAAAGGTCTGACGTACAAAGCAGGAATGCGAAGTACATATACACTGGTGCAGTAATTTGTAAGGTAAAGCTCTCACAGTAGCAACGAGGTGTCCTTTCCAGGTCAGTAATGCTGAAGAGGAATAACAAGATAAAACTTACACAGTCAAAGTATCAGGTGATCTGTCTGACAAATAAAAGATGACAAGGACTAAGGAAAAATAATCCTTTTCTTTATAAAAGTAGGATGTCTGGAAGCTCAAGAAAACAAAAAGTTACACTTCTATCATGTTCTAACATACCAAAAAATATTCGAATGCCAGGTCAAAAAAAATCTGTCAACATCATGTCTTTCAAAACTTGGAAAACATGGCAAAGGAAAAGATGAGATTAAAAGATGAAATCATTCACAAAATGGAGAAATTTTATGTGATTTTTTGCAATTCCAAAAATAAACTCTTCCCTTTGGAAAGTACAGATTGTGCTTCAAAGTTCAGAGGTATGTGTTGGTAGAACAAGTCGGGAGTATTTTTGTACCTATTACAGTAAAATTCCTTGATGAGAATATGCTCCCATTAGCATCTTTTGTTTAAAATGAGAATGGTTTGACATAAAATACAACCAGCTGTGGGCAAATGATTCTAGAAACTGCTTGTGTTCTTACTGAAGAGACTACCGAGACTATAGACTCCAGAACAAAGCAAGACTTTGGTTACACTGTTATTATTTAAATTGCAAGCATGAAAAATGCCTTGCTGCCTTCTTTGGAAAATGAAAATTTATGACAAAAATGTTACAGACCATCTGTTTAATATATATCCAAAAAATATAATTTAGTAATATGTGCATGCTGGTAATGTTCCTCCTCTGCAAGCTTTAGGAGAAATAATTTAAAAAAATTAGTGTTGGATACAGATTTGAAAGACAAAAGAGGAAAAGATCTAGAACAGCAGCATGTGTCTGTAGTTCCACTGAGCCACTACATGAATAGCTGTAACCTCCATTTGCACATACTGATCTTCGCTATAGTTATGCAATGCTCCATATAAATAACTACACACGATATTAAATTCCTTGGAAATAGTAACCAATTTGAAATTAGAATTATGTTTAAAAGCCCATTACTCTTCAGGGCTTAAAGCTACCTTTAAGAATTAAAAGTTGGAGGTAATGTTTCATGTAGGCTGATTTGCTAAGTGTAGGCAATGCACCTCATTCTTTTTTCATAAAGAAATGAGAACTTACACAGACTGGCATGAGAGCAAACAAGACTGTCTATATGGATCAGTAATGGAAAAGACCTTCTTCATGCACGTACAACAACCCTGGAGGCACCTTCTGTCTCTGTATTTCTAAGAACTCACCGATTAAGACTGAACTATACACTGCAAGAGACAGTGCTTAGAAAAAAAATAAATTTGTATTCCCAGTTCAGTTGATTGGTCAGCTTCTTTCCAACTGTCTGCTGAGAACTAATGTTGACATCTGGTGGTGCATGTGTTTGCAATAATTGCTCTAAAATTGGGACATAAACAATGCTGTTTGACAATTCTTCCAATGCTTAAGAACCAGCAATCCCATATGCTAAATATGATCAGAAATCCTGACTCCTAGAGTTGACAAACTCTATTTACTACAAATGTAATAGTGCTATCCCAAGTTCATTGTAAAGCGTGAAAGTACCATGTTTTGTGGTGAACTACACGTGTGGCATGTAGACATGCATGCATACACACAGAAGCAGCAGCTTTTGGTGCCTCTTATAATCTCATCATATAAGGTCCTAATCTCACAAAGACTTACATATATTCTTAAATTCACGTATTGTAAATTGTTTCACTAAAGTCAACTATAAAATCTGGACTTAATCTGAGACAATACACTACAATTACGAAAGACAGAAGCACAAGTAAATAAAAAGAGGATGACATTGCACTTGGTTGGTTAGGGCAAAATATATTTTTTCTGTATAAAATGAATTGAAAAAAATATCTTGGTTTGGCCACTATTGGTTAACTGATTTACAAGGTATGAAAATTAATTATAAGAAAGTCTTACACAAACAAGATTTTCTTATGAAGAATGAGATTTTTCTTATGTTTTATTCATTAAAAAGATAATATAAAGGTGATAAAACCAAGTAATCAGAGACTATACACCTTTCTCTCATGCACTAAAATGGTATTTTCATCATTCATCAAAATAAGGATTAATTTAAAACCAAACCAAATAGGAATGTTTGGTGGCACTGTGGAAAGGTCAAAACCAGAAACGCTTTACTGTACTTTGTCTGTAAAGCCCCCCAGATATCCCTCAGAATGGCAACAGCCCTTGAACTCTGTAGGGAAGATAACACCGTTCACAGATACTCAAATAAGAAAAGCATTCATTCTTATTTTGCTAGATTGCCAGAGCAAAAAAACGAAGCAAGGCATTATCAATTTCCTTGATAACTGTCATTGATAATTTCATTATCAAGAAGGCATTATCAATTTCACTGCAAGATACAAAAAACTGTACTGTTGTCTATTCATGAAGAATACAGGTTTTCGTAAAAGTTCCTTACCTCATTAGCTGTGTTGTGAGTTCCGACTATTCTGATAAAAGATGCAGGCTGTTTATCAAAAGTGATTGTTTGCCAGGATCTACAAAAAAATTCCAGAAAGACATACAAATATTAAACACGGTCACAACAGCTTGCAGTACCATATACAGAGAATCCATTCAAGTGACAGTATGTCCTATTATCACTTAATAGGGCAAATAGAGAAACACTTTTCATCACCTGAATTGCCAGCACTCCTTGTTCATTTTTATTTTTAAGTGCCTTGACTCTGCTTATGTGTTTTCATACATACCTTATACTACTACAGTTTGTATGCAGGAATAATACTCATACTATTGCTGAAAGCTAAGAAAATGGTAAAAGAAAAAAAAGCTGAATCAAAGTCTAAAATCCTTGCCTAATATTGACTGTATTAGATAAACAAAAGATCAGATAAATAAAAGTAAATGCATCCATCTGTTAACTACTCATGAGAAATCATCAGAGCTTGGTTAAGAAAATTACAGCTCTAGGGATAAAAAACCACCCAAAACCTCAAATAAACTCCTCCTACTCTAAGTGGAGCAGTGGAGGCAGAGGAGCCAAGCTTCCCGTGTGTGGGCCAAGGTCCTTCCAATAAATTACGAATGGCATAAAGCACTCTTCGCAGTTCAGGCTGTGAGGATTTCCCCATCCTGACACAGAGGCAGCGGGGAGAACAGACCACCCCCCCAGAGCTGGAGTATAACTTTTTGGGCTAGACTGAGAACACTAGAGGTAGATTGGGACCACTATAATCTTCCTTCCTCATTCATACTCTCCTGATCTGGGTGAGGTACAACACCTCAAGTAGCCTAATACCCAGCAGGAAAAGGACACCAGTTTCCACCATACGTTTGTGCTTACAGAACACACTGACAGTAAAACAGAAGAAACAAAAAGAATAACAGGAACTAGAGGTTTCAGTTAGATGCCAGTCTTCCACTATGCTAGATCAGTACTTGAACACATTAGAATTTAAATTCTTTTATATTCATAAAACATGAAAGCTAGATACAGAATTTAACTTTTTAGCAAAACTAGACTCTATCACAGAAGGCTTTAGAAATAAAATGTAGTTAAGTATAACTTGATTAACTCACTACAAAAGAAAAACATTGGATAGTTTTCCTGAATGTGTTCAGGATACCTTCAGAAGTGTTCATATAAGAAATAAGGGACCAAAGTGAAACTGGAATAAAACACCACTTGCCACCAGCAGTCTATCCCAAAGCCTGGCAGTATGAACAGCTTGGTTGCTGACTATTTGTCAGGCACTTGAATTTTCCCTTAGTAGGAAAACCTCTGTCACAAACATAGTATTTCTGGGTTTAATTTAGTTGACTATTACTTTTATCACTGCTGTCAGGTTATTTTTGCTTAAAGAAGATTATGAGCCCAATCAAGACCTAATTTCAAGTGGTTTACTGGTATTACTGCATGAAGTAATGGATGCAATTAGAGTTACTCATCATAATAAAAAGGTGCAGTCTGTGTCAGGCCTCAGAGGTACAGCAGGTATCTACCTAATGGCATGGTTTATTTAGGAGGCATAGCCCTTATGTGGCTATGTCCTCCTTATTTTAAAGCTCAGGCTGTTTCTTCAAGCTCTAAATAAAATACAAAATGAGAATGGACTATTTTGTTGACTGTCTCAAGATCTGAAAGTTTGCTATGATTTAAATATTTTTTTCCCTAAACAGGAGAACAATTCTTCTGGAGTTTCCTTCTCGTATTACTCTAGTACAGCCAGTCAGTTCATCTTCAGGGCCAAATGTAACTTGTTACCTTGAAGTATAGAGTCCCAAAGATGAGTGGCTGGGACAATTAGATGATTGCAACACTACTCCTCATAACAAAGTACTGCCATATTTTGCATTATGCGAATGGTTTCACATTTACATGCACGCACTTTATGCGAGGAGAGTGATGATGTAAAAATCAGATTTCCCTATGTAGTGATTTGGAAAATATTATACGGCTATTCTAAATAAAAGAGTTTAAAATCTTAAAGAAGCTATTAAGAACAGCCTATGCCTTCCTAGCCGCTAAGGTAGAGTTTGTGTTCTGTGACAAGCAAATAGGTTAATTAGGGATCACAGAAGAGAACATCAATGGGGCTGTATGTATTTATAGTACTTCTGAGCACTGGTCAAATAAACACTGCAAGAGTTCAGTGAGGATTTTCCAAAGATGGCAGTAAATGCCATTGTCTGTTGTACAAAGTGACAGCAAGGAAGCTGACGCATCTATTAGGGAATACAGCTGAAGAGCATGACAGATGTTAAGAGAGGTTGAGAAAAAGGCCTCTGAAGATCCTTTTGACAACACACTTCTAGATCAGCTCCTCCAGCAAGCTCCTAAGTTCTTCCATTTCCCACTGCATTACAAGTCCTTACTTTCTGCTACAATACTGTTATTAGGATTGGATTATAATTATCCCTTTACTAATATTAAAACCTGATAGAAAATAGTAAAAAAAATTCTTAAGGATGTGAGACTTGAAGGGAGATAGGGTTTTCAATAAATTTGGTCCTAAGAATATTTACTGTTTTGGTATGTGTCCATTTTATTCCTTCCCTATTGCAAAAAGGAAAGCAAAATTATAGACAATTTGTAGAAGAGTTATTAAAATTCAAGTTATTAAAATTCAAGAATATTGCCACTAGAGAATTAGTACTTTATGGGATAATGAGCAAATTAGGTCTCTTGGTTTATTTCCTTAGCAAAAAGGAAAAAACAAAGTAGAAAACATCCCAAATGGATTTGGAAAAAGTCACGTTTTAAATAAGCAAGGCAAACCTTCTTCACTAGAAAGTTGCACTGATTTCGACTGTAACAGTACATTTGAGAACATCAATATATACAAAGAAATACCTCTCCAGTACAGATATAATTATGCAGCAGAGATAATTTATGTAGTGTAGCTATACCCATATGGGAAGAGAGATTACTGACAGAACAATATCAAGGCATATCTGCCCTCTTTTTGCGTTTTTTTTTTTTTTTTTCTGATATAACAAATTCAGTAAGACTTCTATTTATGTATCAAGCCATAACAATTGTTCAGTGGTATTCCTCGATTAAATTAAAGACATCATAGGTAAGCCTTAAGTTTCTTTTTAATCTTCTCCTTTTACTACTAGTTATCTCTTCTGGTACTATTGTAATAATTTCAGTTTCTCTGTAGAAATTTTATTTTGCAAATTATTTTATAGTCATGACATTTGTGTAGTCATGCCATGTGTATGTGCTTATTTTATACTTTCCTCACAAGAGCTAGTCTTTCTATCCTCAAAATCGCTTTTGATGGTCTTTACAAAAAATTCCTCCAAACTTTATACATAGCTCTGGTATTGATTCATACGTAAGTCACTGTATTCCAGGAACAGCAGCATTAAAATATATCAAAAGCACCTCATTTTTGGTCTGGGATTAGATACTTCTGTGTAATAGAGGCCACTTCTTCACCTTCACTCCTCATATGCCAAGCAAACAAATCTTTCAAGCTGGTGGCAATACTTTTACCTTCTTTACCTAGGACACGGTCATAAAGAAGCTATCAGAACTTACTTCTCCCATAAACTGACATTGTCATCTTTGGACTTTCTGTATCTCTGTACTCCTTATTAGTGACCCTATAACAAATTGATTTTTCAGGGTTTAGCTTTTTTAAATATTCAGGAAGTGTTAATCTTTTTTCCTGCTTTCACACCTGTCTTGCAGTTGATTCATTTTAGATTTGCTGCTCAATCTGCAGCAGTCCTGGTCATCACTTTCACAACAGAAATAATCACTACCTCAAGCTGAGGTTTGCATCTCTAAGAGAAGACTTGGGACTAGCAGCCTACTCAGATTTACACCAGGGTCCTCAAGCTGAAATGCAGCACTACAAGTTGTTTGGCTAGCAAAGGTCCCCTGATACCACAGCTCCATTTTCCAAGAGAAATTAGCCTTGTTACAGTCCTACGGTGTTTTATTTAACGCTCTACATCTCACCTCAGCCACCCGACTTCTAACTCTCTCATTCTACCCGACTCCCCTAAGGAGATGCAGTAATTGATGATTAGCATTCCAAAGCCATGCTTGCATCCTGTGAGCCTGTCATATTTAATTACATTTTTAACTATATTCGTCTTCTATAATAGCCTGAACATAATTTAGATAATTATCTTTTGCTCTCTTATTCTCTGACTCTGCCTGTCTCGCTTAGAGCTCCTCGCAATGAAAATCACTTTCTCTGCTCAAACATATAAACAGACTCTTGGGCCAAGTGCTTTCACCTCTCCAACAGCAACAGCTGTCACTGAAAACTCAGTGGCTTTGTGCATCCCACAATCTCTTCACCATATTCTATTCAGAAGAAGAAGAAAATCATTTGAAACCCCTCCACTTTCATGTTTCTTCCTGTCTTTTTGTTTATTAGTCTATTGCAAGAAGAATGCAAGAAATACTGATGTCCAGGTAAATTATAACAATAGCTTGCTATTGCTTAAGCTATGCGTAGCTCCAAAATAGCAATTCTCACCTCTTAAATAATTTAATGGCTTTTCTCAGCATTGAGAATCCTTGCCTAGTTATTTCTATGAAAAGCTGCTATCTTTCTAAAGATCTAATACATATAATAGGATATAAATAGTGACCCCCGTTATTTCCTTCTCTTCCAGAAAGAACAAATTAAGAAAGAAGTGGAAGCTTATCTTTTATTGAGTTTTTCTAATGAGCCACTGGCAGTACAGAATACTACCGCACTGTGGGATCACCAGAGCAGCACTGATTATAGCTGAAACCAAGCTCAGGCCAAAGATGTAAGACGAAAGAGAAAGCTGTTACATGTAATTAACATTCATCAAACTGTAATAACCATATCACATTCATATCATGGCTTGCTTTAGGCTAAGCACGTACATTTTGTGTGAGCACACTGTGTCTCCTCACTTTCCAATGTGACATACAACCTCCATTTTTTTGTTCCTCACTCCAAGAAGAAAAGAAGAGTTGGAACCAAATGTGGAAATGAACAACACACCCTGAAAAATGTCAATTACCAGCAAGTAACCTCCATTTTGCTTTCCAATGCTTGTCCACATATGCCTCGTTCTATAGCAAGTGACAAAACACTTCTTAGCTTATTTGGATGTGGACTTTTTCAAGTATGACTACATATTTTTTAAATGAAATACAGTATTCATTATGATGGAATAGTGAGGAGATATTTGTAAAAGCAGATGACAGGAAAAAGAGAAAAGAGTTGTGTTGTCTTTCCATACATCAGTCTGATGACTGCAAGTAACTAGCATGTGATGCTGCCAAATAAAAAATTGCATGCACACATAAGCAAGCCAACTGAGACTCGAGAAGTACCGTAGTATGTTCTGCATGATGTGTTACACCCCTTGCTTTATTAATGAATACCATACTAACCTCTACTATGGAGTACCTACAAAATAAACACAGAAACATGCACTAAAAATGCTGTAACAGTTATTGTTATACAGAAATTTTTCTTTATAAAATAGCAAAAATGTCTACAGCTACCTTATAAATTGCCTATAAAAGCATGTTTTATGTTTTCCACCATAACAGTACTAAACAGTAAAGTGAAGTAATACTCCCTCTCCTGTTAAAGCTGTAATTTAACATACTAATTCAGAGTCAGACCCATAAAGCACAGAAGTCAAACTGGGTAGCTGGCTCAGCCACCCCCTTTCCATCCAGCCTCCCAAGCCACTGAGGGGGAAGATAAAGCATGAGAAAGAAAATATTGTGAGGAATCACAGGTCATCTACATTTTGCTTTTTAAATTAAAGTCAAATTAAGTCCAGCTCTACCCCAGTCTATCTCAACTAAAAACTGAGACCTAAAACTGAGTTTCCATCTATTCTGCTGTCACCATGACAGCACTCTCTCAAAAGGTGGCCTGTCAAGTGTGGTACTTTTAAGGGAGCAAGGAAGGTGCAAGCCAGAAGTAACAGCTTTCTCTCCACAGCTCTCAGACAGAGGCAAAACTCACCTAATAATGCATATTGGTTATATTTATGCTATAGTCCATTGATGAGATAGCAAATATACTTTACCCAGTCTAATAAGGAAAAAAAACAAAACAAAACAAAAAAGGACTTGAAGTACTAATGGCAGAGGTAATAAAAATGGTTAAGAGAAATATAATGAGAGTCTAGAATAAATGTGAGAAAAATAAATAATAAAAATCACCTGTTGCAGTATTTGTTACCTAACGGTTTTATATATTAACAAGTAAGAATAGGTATTCCCATCTTTTGGGAAAATGCCCCTCAAAAGTTTCTATTCTAAATATACTTCCCATAAGAAACACATAATTCTGAAAGCATCTGAACAAAATTCTTCGTTATTTCTGCCCTATGATTGATCCCTCCCACCAAACACTTCACTAAAGTGCTAGAAACATTTTATTGCATATGATTTATTGTAGAAACCAAATGTGGGCTTGATAAAGCAGACCTATTAGACTAAAAAGTCTGACATAAAGTAGATTTAATGAAGTCTATACCAACTTTCTGACATCTTTATAAAGCTTCTAATGTAAAAGACTCCTTATAGTAACCCCTGCTTTCACAGCTTCTGTGCTGACATTTTTGCTGTTTCAGAAAAAAAAAAAAAATCACATAAAGGAAATGTTAAAATATAGTCAAATTGAGCAATGGTAAAACTGAATGTAGTAGTTATTTTTCTAACTAACTGTAGGAACCAATTTTCAAATATATCCACATGCCAATGTAGGCAACCAGTGACATTTTTGTACTGCATAAGCTGCATACTCATATAATTTAGCTTGCTCACACATTTTTTCAATTTCTACAGGTTGTCCTTCGGTACTTCCAGAAATATAGTTTATATTTAAAAATCTTCCACAAAATGAAGTTATTAGCAATTTGCTGGGAACTGTCTGGCAGAACACCATGGGCCACATTCCTATGCCATAACAAGAACTGTGCATGTAGTATCTACACATACATCCTTGGGTGTTGGCAGTGGTGGTGGACAAAGGCTGTGAACTTGAGCAACTTGACCTACGAGTTCATCTTACCTACTTTTGTGTACACCAGAGCACACATGCAGAAGAGAAGCTTGCACAATCCTAGAAGCTGAATTGGTTTTGTTGTGCTTACTCATCACCACTAGTTATTGCTCCTGATGTTCATGTAGATAGCAAAGATATGAAAAGCCATCCAATGCAGCAACATACACAGTAATACAACTAGTGGGATGCTTTTAACTTTGAAGACTTCTCCCCCCTTAATCCTAAACAGATTGTATGCTATTTTTATTAAATAACTTTTCATGACAATGGAATAGTTGATTAACAGCAAATATATAAACAATATTTTTAGAGATATGAGACAGAATCATGCTCCCTATTAATTGGTTCCTTTGTAGTGTGTAGACTAACGTTGTATTTATCCCACTTTTCTCTTACATTCTCTTGGGTGTGATTTCACGGCCCACTCGTAAAAACTTCACATTTACAGCAACTGCCCTTCTATTACTGTCGATAACATCTAATTGACATGTCAAACCCCCAAGGAATGCAGTAAATTGAACCACAGCCTCTAAGAAGAATAAAACAGTGAAAAAAGTAAATCAGCATGTGCTTCCTCATAACAGCAATACAAGCATACTGAGGTTTGCTAATGGAAGGGAGGAATCCTGTAACCCTTTCTGCTACCACACTGAATTACCTATTAACCTCAAGGTCAGAAAACAAAGCCTTGCGACCTCAGACTGAAACTCGCCTAGAAAAAAACCTGAGCCCACATCCATGACTGCAGTAATTTTAGACATGAGACTAAAGTGAACTAAGACAGACAAAAACAACAAATAGAACTTTTGCTTCTGTTACCACGTTATAGAACAGAAAAAAAATGTAGCTCCCCTCCCAATAGTTTTTGATAAACTAAATTTTAGTACTTAATTTGTAACTCTGTACCTGAAAAATTTATAGACAAAGAGCTGGGTAAAGTTCACAAATAACTTGACTCATGATGAAAGAACACAAAATAAAGTCAGGCAAAACTTATTTAAGTAGCAACCAAGGTAACAGGAAAAAGGCAGAATGACTTTATAAATACGTAGTTGAAGTGTATGAAATCCATTAAGAAAGAAACATTGGTTTACAGGGATACAAGAAAAATAATGGAATGAAATTAGGTAATATGATGTTCAGTACTGGTATCGAGAAAAAAAATTCTTACTGTGGGAACTCAGTGTGACAGAAAAGCAAAGAGCAGAATGGAAGCACCATCCCCTTAAGTGCATGAAACAAACTGACAGAGCATTATACTAAAAAATACACCACATACCACATAGTGCAGAAATCCCCAAAGGATTAACCTAAAGATATAATAATTCTTCCATTTTGTGATTCATAGATATAATCTGTCCTGGTAAAAACATTACTGTGAATAAATCAATGGCTTAATACTGCATATATCTCAACACAGGATATTTGTAATGCTAAAGACCATACCTGTTTTGGCCAGCATAAGAAAATGTGTACTTTTCAGAGTTTTAATGAAATTAGATTCTGAATATCAACAATCTCATTAGGGCAAATCTCTAGATTTGATGCATTAACATCTGACTGGCCCCCTGACCATACAAGGAGATGTCAACAGTTCCTATATTTAATGGCTTTGCCTGTAAGAAAGGGCTACAGACAAAATAGTAACTTACCATCCAGTTCATTAACATTTGGGCATCTCCTGTTCATGGGGTTATTAGATGATCTTATGCAACAATGAATTTCAAAGTAAACAAATATAACCGCAAAACAACAGTTTGAGTATTAGGCATTCCTTTCTTATCTCAGGCAGATAAATGGGCCAGTTTCACATGAAGCATCTATAATTTGGATAACCTTTTTGTAGTAGTATTTATTTATAAAGGCACTGAGAGTGTGCATGTGTGTGACTGCCGGCATGCATGTGGGTATGTGCATGCACGCACAGACATTTTCAAAAGAGAATATTACGGCTCTGTGAAGGCAGTCCAATATGCTGCCATAGGATCCTTCCATAATATAAAAGCAGTAATCTGCACTGTTAAGTCCTTACCCAGAAGCTGCAATTTGTTCCCGTGCTGATTGAAAAAAACAACAAACCTTTGCTTAACAGGAGGCAAGAGAGAAGTATTCTCTTCCTAGTAAGAAAATTAGTATTTCTGTTACACTGAGCAGAGCTGGCAATAGTTGGTGAAGACCTCTTAAGCCAATCAGCTTTTCCAGAATTGCTTAATGTTGTAGGTCAAACTGGGACCCAAATGTTTATGGGGGTGAATTTTAAGTATTCTTAGCCTGTATGAGCAATCAATCACAGGAGAAGGATGACAGAATTTACAAATATCTGAGAGGGGCAACATACACTGAGGTAAAGCTGAACAAGAGAATAAAGTTAAAACAGGAATAAACCTACTAAGAGCAAGTTTTCTTACACTATCGAAGAGCTTCTCCATGGCAAATTACAGAAGCTCAAACAGGTTGTATATTTAAGTAAGGCTGACCACTGAAAACAATGGTGTTTGCTGTAAGACAGACCAACAGCCAAGATTCTGACTACAATTTATTTTATAAGAGAAAATTGATGTTTACCCATAAAGCAAAATTTGATTCTGGCAAGGCATTATCTATAAGGTTTAAAAGACACAGTGATCATTTCCCATCATCTTCACATTCAGCCTGCATCTCCAAAGTAGGGTTATGTACTGATAAAATATGCAATGTGTAACTTGACATCTTACTGATCTTCTTCAGTATTAATAAGTGACCATAGTACAATCAAGCAAAATATAGCAATGCAGTCATGCTACAACTCTCAAGGAATACATGCATTTCTTGTACCTCTACACTACAAGGAACACTTACAGACCCAGTATGTTGCTGCAGAAATGGGCTGCTCAGGTATCCATCTCAGTGTCTCAAAATCTTATATTCTTCAATCTCAGCAAGAATTTCCTTAGAATTAATTATCTTCTTTTCAGAATTTTTGTCAGCACCCTTAAGCTTTTCAAAAGGCCTAAAAGTTTCACCTTTCACTAAACAACACAATGTTTATATCATCTGATTTCCTTTTTAGCTTGGCATAGATGACAGATTAAGTCAAGAAGAAAGGGTACAAAGAGGAAAGGACAAAGTTTTATGATTAATCTCATGAATAAGAATACGTAGATCAGGTCTCGGAGCTTCAGTATCCAGGAGTGTCCCCCACCTATGATACACACACCACATTTATCAACTTAATATTTGTTCTGCAAAACCTAATTCATTAACACTGGTGAAGTATTTTTAGCCGGTTTGGTGGCACGTGTTGAAAACAGGCATGGTACCATGTTCAAGTAAATGCAGGAGACAATCAAGTGAAGTTGAGAATAAGGATGTTTTAAAATGGAACATAGGGAATATGTTCTCAGAACCAAGAAGTCTGAGTGCTTCTATAATCTGGTCCCTGGGCTCAGGGAAACAGAACTCTGTCTTGAATTTCAGTGTTTGTATAAATCTATCCTAACAACAAGCAGTTAAGACAATATTAGAATAAGTAATATTATCTCGGATTCTGGTGTGTTCTTCCCTCCCACCTCCCAACAAATATTCTGCCCACTAAGCAATGCTGTATCTCTGGCATATTAATTAATTAAAAAAAAAAAAAAGAACTGAGAAAGTCAACGGACATTGAAGTGTATCTGAATCTACCCAATGCATATGTGAAATATGCCAAAAAAGCCTGTGAAATGGCTGATGTCTCAGAATGACAGATTTACCATAAAACATCAAAGTGCATGTAAAGTAACTGGTGAAATAGTTTAAAGTAAACTCATATTGTCTTTAAGAAAAAGAAGTAAAACTACAACAAAATGTCCTATTGAAAAGCTCTAGAAACTGCGTGCTCAAACAAATATGTATGCCAGAAAGTCTTCACTCTATTGCTCAGTGGACAGGGAGTGAGAAAAGTTGCTGTGTTAGAAGGGAAGGCAATGCTGAGCACTATGCATGGAAATAATGCAAAGGACAAGCCTGATTATCCAACCCATGCCTTTACATTGATAACTTCTAAACTAAATGTGGTCAATGAATGCAAATTTGACAAATCAACTGTATGTTGGATTAATATGTTTTTAAAAGTCACAGGCATCAAAACAGGAAGCAAGAAATCTACAGGAAGGCCATGTCTCGGACAGATAAATGACAGTCTCAGATAAATGACAGCAACAACTTGCGATAAAAGCACCATGGCACGTCATTGTGGTGATTTACACGACTTACGAGGTAGCACAAAATCAGTGATTCTGGCAGCAGCTGGCCTTGCTCAGATTCAGTTGGGATAAGCAGTTGCAAAGATGAATACATAGGTGAAAGAATGGCTAGTGCAGAATATGCAAGAATGAGTGCAGCAGACAGAAACCAGATAGACCAAATCCTATCCACTTTCACAATACAGAAAACAAATCCCTTCCTTGTCAAACCAAAGATGCTTTATGAATATCGATCCAGGAAGTAAGACAATCAGAAAAAGAATGAATAAATAAATAAATAAAGTCTGAATATCAGAAACATATTTGGGGGTTGATAAAACAATTAAGGCAGCCTCTCTCTCCCTTCAGTACTGTCTTTTCACTCTTCAAAGCAGAATGAAAATACATTTACTGAAAACCCCTCCTGTGTCTACCACTTACAGTAGAAGCAGTGGTTATCCATAAAGAGTGAGAACTTGCTTATACTTAAAACGTAATCTCTTGTAATAAGAATAACTTGAAAGTTTGCTATTTTATCACAGAAGCTTTAGAAAGTCACCTGGCAAGAATCAAAAAGGCAAAGCCATTGGAAAGTCTAACTTCTACTGAAACGTCAATGTAATAATAAATAATAATAATTATAAAATAATTATAATAATGAATAATAATAATTCATTAAAAGAAAGTAATGTTTGCTTTGATTTTCATTTTAAATAGAAGACAGCAACAGATATTTTACACATACTTAATTACCACTATTAGTTTTGAAAAAAAAGAAAAGTATTTTTTCTAGATGATATATAGTGAAGTAATAATACATACATCTATTTATATCATTAGCTTGACAATTTTTACTGGCCTCCAAAGAGACATTCAACTCTTCGATGGCATGAGAGAAAAATCCCAATACCTAAAAGAAACAGCTACTGATACTATGGGTATTATTTGGTATTGCTTATTTTCTCTGAGGCAGAACTGAGCTAGCATCCAAATTGATGTCAGAGTTACTGTGATGTTTTCTTCACTTTCCTCACAGCAACATGCATGAAGAGGAGCTGAGAACATGCCAGCCACACGACAAAATGGAGCAAAGCAAAACTTCAACGCATATGGCTCATGCAGAGCTGCAGTGAAGTAAGTGTATGGCAAAACATCCAAGGGAGACTAAGACACTGCAGTCTGCAGATCCTTGCTACTCTGTTCAAGGCTTGTTCAAAAGATCCATGCATATTTGTGGCTGAAAAGCAACCACAAGGAACTGCAGGTAGAACTGGAAAAAAGAAAAGACAAATTGACAATTTGAAAACGTTCTTGTGATCCTGAATCACAGTTAAGAAACATAACTTAAAAGAAGCTAGATCTTTCTTCAATCAGACTAGACTCAGATAAAATAAAAGGTAGCAAATGAAATGTGAGATGCAGTTTCCACACTTCTGAGAGGCTCCTAATGCTCTGAAATGTAATACAACTCTAATTTCTCTCAGTGAAATCTTAATTCTTCGTGCTTAATAAGGCAGGTCTGTGAAGCCGGAGCCTCTTTCTTCTTTTGCCTTATTAGAATCTTTCAAAATGTGAGCATATAAACACAGGGAAAAATATGTACTTCAATGCCTCTATCGTTCAGCGCTTTTAAGCTCAATAATTACACAAAATGACCCTTTATATCTGTCTGACTTGCTCCAGTAGGCATTACTAGCAGCATAATGAACAGATTAATGAGAACCGTCAGTTTATTTTTGTGAAGTGAGACTTGAAATTGAGCTTAACAATGTAGCAATTTCCCAGACATCTTGCTTGAATATATTTCATCTTTGTATTGTATGAATGTGGCTACACTGGGTTCAGCAACTCTGGGGGAGGCATTTGGATTTCACAGAGCTGCTGTGAAATTTGCTTCATGTAAAATAGGATGAACCGTGGTTGAAATATACTCTGTTTGACAGAAGAGGTACAAGAACAGTTCTGCTGTGAAATCAACTTCATGTAAAATAAGATGAAGCGTGGTCAAAATACCCTGTTTGACATCGCAGGTACAAGAGCAGTTCCTTTTATCCAGTTCCGCCCTGCCACTTGGGAGCTCAGGCGTAGGACAGAATTAAGGATTATACGAAAATTAGGAAAAATGTTATTTTTGTCATTCTAGGTATGACAGGACAGTAGATGCATGCAATACTGATGGGAAGCAACAGAAAAAGTGATGTGAGCATAGAGGCAGTTGGAGAGGCAAGAGGGCTGAGAAACGTTCAAGATGTTTTATTATGAGAGAAAACATCCTATGAAAGTGGTTAAGGAGAATAATGATGGATCAAAATGAATGTGAGGGAATTCTAGAGATGGCATCATAGACTGAAGTGGAGGAATTAGAGTAGGACAGGAGGAAAAAGCTTTTATGTTTGTGGCTAAGTATAAGGAACTACATATACGAGTACGTAATGTGCCACATGCAGTTACGAGGAAAGGTATCTATGCACTTCAAATATTATCACTGGGGGGGGGGGAGGGGGGGGGGGCAGAAATCACATCATGATAGAGATTAGCCTGGTTTCACAAAAGTATACCAGAAAAAAAATTCCAAAATTGAGCTTGCCACTAACATTGTGTAAAGCAGAAATATTTTCTCACTTGAAGTCCTTAGACAACACAGAAAACACTCTTCTGTACATCTGAAAAGTGGTTTAGAACTGTTAAGTGCATGACCTAGATCTCTCTAGGTGTTCTTTACCTGTGATTTATTATCAAAGGAAATACAGCAGTGCCTGAAAACTGGAAATGCACATAGTACATCATAAGATAGAAATATGAAACACTGGACAAGAGCAGTAAACCTGAAAGTTGAAAATTATTTTTGAAAAAAATCAATCAGAAGACAGTTAATAAATTCTGTTAATGAATCTCACATCCACATCCCAAAGGGCTTTTCATGTGAAGGTACGAATTACATTTGTACAAAAACTATAGAAAAAAATTGAGGGGAACTGAGCTGAGAATTTAGGATTTGAAATACCTATTATATAATAAAAAGATAATAAGCAATGGAAATGTGAAATTAAGTTTGGAAGTTTTTAAACCATTTATCATAACAGCAGTATACTCTGAATAACAAACAATGAGTCTAGCAGGGAGGAAAAAAATGCTGTATGTTATAAACCTTCTGAAAGTGAAGTCATGCCCTCCACAAGAAAATCAAAACTGTCCCAAACCAGCCATATAGACAGTTGATACCAACTGCCTTAGAACTGCCCATCAATAAACAATATTAATTGTCTCCCAAATTCTATCAGAGTATTAGACCCTTTTTTCCTACTGGGGAATTGAACATGGTATATCTGCTGCCAATGGATTAGATCCATTTCACAATAACTACACAAGAGAACTTTGAAGAACGATAGTGAGTTGATAACCATCATGATAGCCTGTTTCATATTTGTCTTTACAGAGCTTATTTTATCAAAAGTGTCATTAACTCTGACGTCTGACTCCTACTGGCCTTTGGTATCTTCTGTTTTTCATTTGACTTTCAGACTCTTTGTCAGCAAATTCTTCTAACAAGTGCAGGTCTCTTGTTCAACACTAACACGCTCAAACCCACTTATCATAAATGTTTCAAGAAATAGAATGGAACATGACTGTTTTTCATTACTGTCATACTGTGTAGAGAAAAACAGCTTATTGTGGAAAAGAAAAAAAAATAGGCTCCCTAGAGCATTTGAAAATTGACAATTACACAACCAGTATGCATTAATTGGCTCTCACTTAGGGAAGGTAAGCAAGCTTCCCCTGTGAAGGTAACAGACATCCAGTTTGTGTTTTCAGCCTCTTAATAGTGGGAGAAGAGGAGGTTAGGAGTAGCCTGTCAGTTCCTGGCTTTGAGCACTGAATTATTAATTTACACAAAATACTACATAAAAAATACTATTAAAACAACCCAAAGCAGCATACTGATAGTTTAAAGGGGAAGTTCATGCTTCAGTAGACTGCCAAAACCAATATATGCTATTTAAACATAATTTAATTTTCTTTCTCACCATTTTGCTTGCCACTTACTGATCAAAGGTGTCTGTTGAGGTCTGTGTTTGCTACCTTTATGGTTCATCCTATCCCTTGTGCCAGAGATTCAGCAAAATGATTTGGAGACCTCACAGGACACTTGCGAGACAGCATGCTAATGACTTTCACAAAGGATTGTAACTCCATTGAAAGACCGGGTAGACAGAAAGGCAGGCGGCAAACAGCAAAGGAGACCACTCTTATCCACATGTCCTCGAAGACAGGAAAGTGAACAGAGAATATTACTAGCAAAGTAGATATTCTCATTGCAAGTATTCTGTCTCTTCAAATGTGGGCCCCTGTGAAATTCTCCCGAGTTTTAACTCTGTCCACTTTCATTTGCTACTGCAGCA
Source organism: Ciconia boyciana (assembly GCF_034638445.1). Lineage (NCBI taxonomy): Eukaryota > Metazoa > Chordata > Aves > Ciconiiformes > Ciconiidae > Ciconia > Ciconia boyciana. Next base: position 94,868,806 of record NC_132936.1, read on the forward strand.
TATCCTACACAGAAAAGCAAGCCAGTATTTTTCTGGAGTCTACTGCAGTATATTAAACGCAGAACTAATGCCAGAAAGGGTAAACCTGGGATTTCAAGACCTTATCGACCACCTAGACTGCACTCACATCTCCAAAATTTGTAAGAGAAACAGACATAATTTGCAGTATATTTTTTGGAAAGAATTTGTATTTCAGCCTCCCACAAATACATGTACAATGATTCTTAGTTGACTCTTGCTCTGAGAGGTAGTTGTAGTCAAACAGGCAATCATAGTCCCAGGCAAGAACATACCTACTTGTCATTTTCTTTAAAGAAAGACACATAAGCCTAAGCGATGACAACTTTTATACCAATGTAGGATTAGTCCTTTTTGGGCTGGAATGTCCAAGTACTCATCAAAAAAATTAGGATTTGGCTGAGACAAAAAATAGTTGCAAACTTTGACCACATTAGCAAAAGATTTGTTTTGTTTCTTCCAGGTGAGAGAGGGGTGCAGCATTCATAAACATAGGAAGAACAAAGAGATGAGGGTATTGTTGCTTCCACCCTGTTAGGCTGTAATCTGGTTAAGACAAATTGCTGAACACATGAATCTAACTTTCTGCCTAAACCTGATGATGAGTCAAACCCAGGCACAGTGCATGAGTTTGATTCTTGCTTTTCCTTGGGGAGTGCCTGAATCACTTGACTAAAAGGCACTTAGAGGCAGATTTCTCTCTGTTGGAGCTGTGCTGTTTGCATAAAATACCAAAGTATTCATGGTAAGGGGAAGGATAGAGATGGGGGGGAGGGAATCTCTTGCATCCAGCAGGATTATCTTTACCATTACACTATGATGGTAAAGCAGGTAAACTGCACCACCTTCGCCTTACTACAGCATCTGTTATTTTTGGTTAAAATCCAACTCATCTCCTCTCTGTAGTTTTAACAACAAAAACAAACAAAGTTAAACTAACTTGGTTTTTTTTCTCAGGGCAAAATAATCCACATGTTTTCAATGTGGTTCACAATGCCTTTTTTTTTTTTTAAATTTTTTAAATTTGCAGAAATTAAACCAAAAAGTCAGTTTTTCACATTCCTACCAGTGGCTGGTTCCATTTTCTCTCTTTCATTAAGATGTCTCCTTCACCATATTGAAATCTTACCCAACAAGTTTTAAGTGTGGGCCTTCATTCAGAGTATGACTCACTGAACGATGGTATCTCTTCCATTCTACATTCAATTATTTTTGAGCACTAAGAATATGGCTTTTTTATGGTCACAGTACCACCTTTCGGTATTTCTCAGTAAAATGAAAGTTGTCCAGCTCTGACTGTACACAGCGATGATACACTCTACTTCACAAAACAGTCCTAACATTTATAGAATTTGGCATTTATATAGTATTTTATATATTTGTTTTATATGTTTAATATATATACAGATGAATATATAATTTAAATATATAAATATACATATAATATTATATATATTTATATTTTCTAAATTATACATATGCTTATTTATATAATATTTGGAGTTATCAACCTGCCATTACAATCAAAGTAATTTTTGAGCTGAAGTCACTTCAGCATTTCTGCAAATCCTACTTGAAAAGAAAATCAAACATATTGAAAGGGTTTTCTTTTCTGTGATGGGGTGACTGTAAAAAAAGTCCAATTAGCTGATCATAAAGGGCAAAAGATTTAAACTTAATATGAAAAAATGCTGTCAAATGCAAAGAAATCACCTGAAAATTGAGGGGGGTATGTGGGGGGCCACAAACCTTTCAACTTATCTCAGTTATGGATGAATAGTATCTAAATGTAACTGCAGAGGATAGAAAACTTTCAAAGAGAAGTAAGATTTTCCAAGTTGATGCTTTTTCTTTACAGTTTTCTACTCCTTGTTAAACTGAATTGTTCTGGAGTCCACTGAGCTTTTGTAATTGTAAGTTTTAGGACCAGGTATTTGTATTTGTTTAGAACCGATAGCTCTACAGACAGTGCTAGGACACTTAAGTCTGTAGACTTAAAGACTGGCATTTTGCTAGCTGGATGCATGTCTGTCAGAGCAAAAGTTAGGCAGAATACAACCTAATCCACATGAAAATAGCTCCTGCAGCCACGGCTTTGAGAACTTCCAGAGCACCTATGTTTTGAGTCAAGATCTTGAAGTATAATATGACGAGGCAGCTATCTTTGTTTCAGGGATGCACCTATACTTGTCCAAGGTTAAGGCTTTAAAAAAAAAAAAAGTGTGGTTTGAATCTGGTGAGTAGATACTTGAACTGGGCAGTCAACCAGCAATTCCACCTGCACTGAGCATAGGTAAGCAAGTGCTCCTTTTGACTGTTATAGACTATTAGTATCAAAATGTACAAGGAAAAAGTGCAAAAAGATTCTGATTCTGACTCTCCCTCTCTCTCTCTTTTCTGGTTTCAGCCTTTTAGTGCTTCCGCTGCTGGAGACAAACAAAAAGATGAATTTTACCTATTATGCTGAGATGCCTTTGAGAACGATTAAATCTCCTTTACTCTTTTTCCAGACCTGCAGGCAGAACCCAGGTTTTCTGCTCATCGATACCCTGCTCTTTACAGACAGTGAAGGGACGTGTCAAGTTCTTCTTCAGAAACATGTCTAGACCACATTGTAATGTATGTTTAAATTGCACTATTTGTTAAGAGATGAAATAAAAACTTTAGAAAATGTGTATCAGCAGTGTTGCTAGAAAGGATTGAATAACTCTCTTGCCCAATGTGACAAACAGATACATCTCTGAATTTGTAAAATCCATTTTGTTTTGGCTGGCACAAATACAGGATGGGTGGGGGCTGTTCCCATATGAGCTGATGACTTCAATTTTGTCCTGGGAAAGAAAGCATATTTTACAGAAAACTGATTTGAGGAAAAGGAGAGAAATAAGACTTTTATAAATCTGAGCTTCCCTGGGGATCAGCCAGGAGATTATATCCTATCAACTTTCACTGAATGCTGAGCATACCTGGCTTCAGGATATGTAACATATAAATTTGCAGCCTATCTTTTCAGTCCCATGACAAGTATCTGGGTCATTCTTTATTTGGAATTAGAATTATCAAATGGTTTAAGAAGTCTATCAACACTGAATTACTCTCTCATACCAGAAGAATGGGTTTTATCAGCAGACCAAATAATTACAGAAAAGCCAATGGAGAGTATACATGTGGAGAGTATTCATGCCAGATTTCTCTTGACTTTAGTTTACAAATGAAAATGAAACAGTTTTTCCTCTCTCCTTTATCTCTTTTTAAGAAGCATGTTTTTTTAGGAGAGGGTCCTGTTCAAAAGCCGTGTGGTCAGTGCATATAGGTCAGGTGCTCTGCTTTTGAACAGAGACAAGGTCAAGTAACTGTTTGATCTGTTATGTTTTGGTCCCTACCCTCACCCTCCCCATCCCCTTTCAAATATCATACAACACATTTATGTGCTTTGATAAGGGAGAAATGCATTTGATTAAGAAAATCCTTTACAAAGCATGCTCTCTTTTCCTCTCCTACCATGTTTCTCAAGGAGGAGTGATTTGACACCAGGGTCACCATAAACACATGGACTTCAGAGAAACATGGTTTAACCTTCAGTGAGCACAAAACCAAGGGTATGGTAGGCAGACTGTTCCTGAGAATGAACAATCAAACTGATTTTTTGAAGATCCAGTACTGATGTGGATCTTCAAAACTTGATTCTGGTTTGAAAGTCTGGATAGTCAGTCACACTATAAGCTGTTACCTCCTAAAGTTGTACTTACAAGGGTCTAGATGTAGAAATCTACGGGTTATGTAATGATCATTCTTTTCACAGTCAAAAAGTCACCTATGCTAAGTACTGAACAAAAGGATAAAAAACCCAGCAGTTTTCCAGTTCTGACTTTGTGCAAATTAGTGGAAAAAATTAAACTCACTTGCAGGAAATTTTAGTGCGATCAGCCACCATAGTCCACTGCTGCTGATTCGTTGAAACCTCAATGTAGTAGCTGTAGCTCCGATCATCACAGTCCCAAAGTAGCAACCTAAGTATGAAGAAGAAATTGAGTGGTAAGTAAAATAAACATTAAACCAAGCTGCTTAAGCTTTCCAGTCCTTTATTTCCTCCTCTTAATCCTTTATAAATTTAGCTTTTTCTTTTGGAATGTGCCTCTAACACTCAACAAGGTCTTTACTGTTTCCATCATCTCAAACTTGAGTGTCTCTATTCTTATTATTCTAAGGCCAGTAATAGACTTACAGGCTTATAATAGCCATCTTACTAACATTAATCTATTACATTCATCCAATTACTTTTCATTTATTTGAAAGTCAATAAATGAACTAATTTATTTGGCATGTGACATTGCCTGCTTTAAACCTGAATCAAAGATCTGTTTGGAAAGGTCAGTTTAAGAGGGGAAAGAAAAAAAGATTCTGGTGACTAAAAAGGTTACACTGTCTTCTTAACAGTATTCTCTCTTTTTTTGTAAATATATCAGAAATATTTTTTTTTTAAAAAAAAGGCAAGTAGGAAAATGGAAATTCCCAGTCCTGGTTCATCATAATATGAGGGGAAAAAGCACTGAATAGTTGACCAAATTGCTAAAGAGACAGATGAAAAAGGGAAAAAAAAGAGGTCTCAAAAACTCATTCCATATTCATTCTAAGGACTGTGTAGCTCTTCAGGAAGGGCACTAAATGACGTATTGAACAGCCTTCAATTTCCATACTTGTCTCACAGAGACGAAGATCTAAAGCATCAGGGATGTGCTGTAACTTAAGTATATCATTCTCAAAAAACATATCTGGCAAATGTTGTATCCTCTCTACTCCTTCTCTTTAGATGGGGATTATTTCCCTTGTTTTAAGAGATATTTGAAACCTCAACATCAGTCCCCAATTTAATTTTCTAAGGATGTGAATTAAAGCAAAGCCAAGAACCTTGCCCTTCCTCTCCTCTCCCCCTCAGTGGATGGGATTGAGCTATGTGTACTTAAGAAAAATATCCAGCATAGAATGCCTTCTTCAGCAAAAACCAGGAAAAATTCTATCCAGCATGTTTGTGAACCAATATGGAGCACCCTTTTTTCCAATGAAGCATCCACAAATGACAAGAGGGTATTTACACAACTTAAAGGGACAATGGACTGGCCAGAACAGAGGCAGACACTTCTGCAATTTCTTCTTTAGAAGCAGTTAAATGTTGTCCATATTTTGATTAATAGATGTGGTTTTGCCTACATTTTACGTAAAATGCTTGGCTGGTGTCATTCCACTCATTAGCAGTGTACAGTTTAGAAAAACTAACTGCTGTTCTTACTGTTTTCATATAAATTCAATGGTAAATGTGGTATCAAAAACAAAATTTCTAAAATATTTTCTATTTAAGTTAGAGGTGACCGAAGGCAAAACCAGCATGCTGCATTTACCATTCTCGGAAATAATGCTCTCTCGTCAACCTACCCAAAGTTTTTGAACTGCAATATTCTAAGTGAACAATCCACATTATATCTGCCATGGAAAATGATGTTTTGCTGATTTTGTTTTTGTTTTTGTTAAAACTCGTATTCTCTGATTCCATACTCAATACACCAATGGAAAATAAATATTCTACTGCAATATATTGGCTGTTACCAACTCCTGCCGTCTCTTGATCCCCAGGTTCTTGTCAAAGTTAGCTAACACTTAACTAGGATTACTGCTTGAATCTGACTAATTGTTACAGAAACAAATGAACCTGCTGTAGCCAAATAACCAAAGCACAACTAGCTATCTAAGATAGCTATAACTGCACTGATGACCTAAATGAGAATAACTACAGCCACACGCACAGACAGAGAAGTGCGAAAGCCAGGTAATACAGCTAACCTGGATTCTTTCTCCAGCTGTGAGGAAGAACTTCCACAGATCCACATTTTTCAAAGCGCAATAGATAAGGATCCATTGATTGTCAATGAAAATAGCTGAGACATACATAAAAAGAAAAGGAACTTGTGTCACACTACAGACTTTCCCAGGAACAGAGTTTCAAGCTGTCTCTCTTTAGTCACCTTTCAGAAGAGTGATCAGGTTTTATATTATAAATTCCTTTCTTCCAGTTGAGAAAGTCTTCCTTGCTTTCAGCTCTTACCTCTGTTTGGAGGAATATAACTGCAAAAATTATTGCTCACTTCTAACATTTAAAAAACCAATGCCGCTAGAGGGGGAAAATGATCTCGCCAGCTGCCAAACGCAGAATCCTTCCTCTTACAGAGGGAGGCTGTCCCAAGCAGAAGCTAGACCGTCTTCAGAATTTGGTTATTAAGGACACATGTATCGCTATCTGTGCCCTAAAAACCAGTGCTACTACCTTCTTTTCAAAACAATCTAGTTCAGCTCTTTTTTTTTTTAGGTTTTGGAATCCCAGCGTTCAAAGTAGAATCGAGTCCACTGGACAAGCAGATTTAAAATAAACTCCCTAGATGCTCTCAACTGAACCCAGCTCATTAATATAATCAAAAATAATCAGCTATCAAAAATAGCTTTAAGAAGCTAAAATAAAACCCTTCTAACAGAAGCCTTTTAGCAGATATTAATACTGTCTAATTGCAAATTAAAAAAATTCAGAGCTGACTTAGTAAAAATTAAAAATAGTTGCCTATGGCATCATGAAAGACTCAAAAAAACCCACCCCACACCCCAAAACAAACCCACTCAATTCCAACCCCTCTCCCCCTGCTTCATCAGATCCTCCCGATTCTGCTTTTCTATAGCTTGAAGGTCTCCAAATACTGAAGAGACTGAAAGTGCATTTTCTGTTAAAAAAAAATAAAATTTATGGATTAAAATCCTGGATTTGGTAACTACTAATAATCAACAGATCCTGCATTGATTCAACATCTATACTTAAACCAAGTCTTCTAAATGATGAAAAGAGGGAAAAGCAAAAACATATGTAAATTTGTTTTCTTTTAAAAAGGCTATTAAAATGTAGCTAATTGTGCTTTTCAATAGGATCCTTTTCATCATGGGGGCTCAGTGTTGTTTCCTTGATCCGAGTTTTCAAAGCTATGATCAAGAGTTTCAATATCAGAAGCACACTAGTGACTGTAATTTCAACTAACAATACTGTAATTAAAACACAACTGGCTCAGCTTTAGAGCAAAAGGCTAACATGACATATGTGTTCCTTTTAAGAATGTGTATAATTGCTCTCTCCCAAAACAACCTAGCCCAAGTTAAATAGGTTTAAAAAAGCATATGGCTTAGAATTATTACAAACCAAACAATGAGTGAATTAAAGTTGGCAGAATCTTTCCCAAAGTGACTTAGCATGAATGCTAAATGTAGATTTTTGTTTCTTTGGGACTTGTGAAAGAAAATAAAAAGTTCTTTCTTCACCTCCCTGCAGAAGCTTTTTTTAGGAGAGACTGGGGAGGGAGACTGATGACAGAACCTATTTGGAATTTATTCTGCATGAAATGCCTTTCTGGATAAGCAGCAAAAAACTTCCAGGTGATTTCATGAATATTCACCAGTGCACAGTGGGCACAAGGGCCACTTTTTATGCCAGGTGCAGTACTCTCTGAAACACATTCCAGGCAAACTACCAGGCTAAACTTTTGCAGAGAAGCTATGTTTTGCTAAGATGGCTATTAAATGACAGGAAGGAGAACATTCCACTTAAAAAGTCAGAACTATACTCATTGGAAATGCATTTGTTTATAGCAAAATTGCCCATGTTCCTAGGACTTCCCATACTAGAATAAAAAGCTAAATTAGCTGTTGTTCAGAAATCTTGCCTTCAGGATTGAGAAGGAAACAGAACGAAGCTTTATCCAGCTCACTCCCTGCAACATCGTGAGAGTTAAACATATTTCTCATATGCTACTTCTTTGGGTATCTAAAGTCTAAGCCTGTTAATCATTTAATATGGTACTGTTATTTACATCACATGTTGAAAATGCCTCATTTTATAAAATAAAAGCTTTTCAAATATAAATAAAATTTCATATTACAGGTGTGGGAAACTGATTATATTGGCTACCTTTTACATCAAAATACGCTGCAGTACTTTTTTTTAAACAGTATTTCCCTAAATGTCATGTGTTTCCCTGTGACTGACTGTTCTGCATTTATACAAGCATTTTGTGCTGTCTCCGCTTGCTTTTTATTCCTAGATTTCTGAAAAAAAGATTGTCACTGTTTAGTTCAGACTGCTGTATAACTACATATACTCAAGGTGTTAGCAGACTACCAAACAATAATAGTCGTGCACCTGACAGGATGATACCTGCTTCCTCAATACTGTAAGTCAGTAGTTACCACATACAGTATAAATATTCGATAGTACTGTGTTCATAAACTACTTGCATACTTATAGAAACCCAAAAGACAGAAGTTAAAACTTGAGGTAGTGACACTTGTTGAAAGATGGGGAAAAAGAAAGAAAACCCAAAACCATATGAAAGAGGTTTTTTTATACAATTGTCTTTGCATTTTTGCCTCTGGTTGTCTATATCCCCTTTCATTTTTTGCAGATATTTATGTTTCAGTAGTTATTTTGCAGGAAACCAATCCTTCTTCAGGATCCTACAAAGGAGACAAAATTCCTGCATATTTGCTATGTGCTCATATGATCATTTATTCCGAGTTACAATTTCACTCTCAAGTCAGGCAAGCACAGAAAATGAGCAACAAACAAAGAAAAACTTCCTAAGCAGAAGTGATACAGAAAATTAGAAAGCGTAAGAGATGTATATGATGATGGTATAAGCAAACAGAAAACACATTAAAGCTAATTGATATCATTTGTTAATTTAAGAATTACTGTGAATATGAAAAGCAAAACAGCTGGCTATCACGTATTCATATTACTAATAAAGTCTTCAAATAGATTAAACTGGAGTAAGTGGTTAATCTACTTTTAGAAAGATGCAAAATATTTCTATTTATTTTAACATGAAAACCACTATGGTACAGAATAACTCTGTCTCCCTCCACCACATACACTATAACAAATCCTGTTCTTCTTTTGTTTGGTTTTTTTTTTCCTTTTTTGGAAATTCATAGGAAAAAAAACAACCCTATGAATTTATCAGCCAAAGATTGTAGCATAATAGTATTATATTTCTATTCCAGATAAATGCAGGGAGAGTTAGACAGAAAGCTATTGTGATAGGGCAGCCTTTTCAATATTAAAGTTTTAGCCGTTTAAAAGTTAAATTGTTTACTATGTTAAACACACCAATTGCTGTCTTTCTGTTCCTAGTTAAATATAATAGTTTTTCTGTCATTGATAAGGGCCTTTTCAGAGAGGAAAAATAGCAAGGTTATTTTCTGTCCAGACAGGCAGCAATGTGGAAAAACTACCTAAAGTAACATTTTCTCTGTTAACTGTTCTAAGTATCTTGTAAGCGGTTCCAAGTAGGAGTCTTAATCAAAGAATAAACCTCTTAAATAAAAAAATGTTTTAATTTCTATAATCTAAAAGACAATCTTTAGTTACCATTATTTTAAAATAAAATCATAGAATAGTTTGGTTTGGAAGGGAGCTTTAAAGGTCATCTAGTCCAACCCCCATGTTTTCCAGGTCTTTTCTATTAGAAAATACTATTGACCACAGACTATCGTTACATCTGTTTCAGAATTTCTGAGTAAATTTTGGAATGTGCAAGTCAAGAGCTCCACATTTATATACAAATACCTGAATAAGTATTTGATATTAACAAGGTTTCAACATAGTCTCCCATAGCATCCCTGTATCCAAGTTGGGATGTTACAGTTTAGATGGGTAGACTACAACACAGGCAAAAATTAGCTAGATTGTTTAGTTCAACAGGTAGTGCTTAACAGTTCATCATCCACTCGGAGACTGGATGCAAGAGGAGTTCCTCCAGAGTCTACTCTGGGACCTATCCTGTTTAATATCTTTATCAGTGACCTGGACAAGGAGGTGGGACGAGCCCTCATCAAGTTTGCAAATGACAGCAAACTGTGGGGTGCAATCGAGACACTTGAGAGTATGGTTGCCATTCAGAAGGACTCATTGCCAGCCTCTGGGAAGACTAAGGGCATGAGCAAAAAAGAATCTCATGAAATTCAAGAATATCAAAAGCAAAATCCTGTACCTCATACAGACTAACTCACTGCAGTAGTAAATGCTACAGTCTGACTGGCTGTGCTAAAAAGGACATGGGAGTCATATTGAACAGAAGATGCTATTAGTTGCCTGTGTGCCTTCTCAGCAACGAAGGCTAGCAGCACATGGAACTGTAGCTACAGCAACTGAGCCAGCAGAACAAGGGAAAGAGATTATTCTCCTTTACTTGACACTTGTTAGATCACAGCCAGCATACTGCATCCCATTTTGGACCCAAATACAACACTGATAGACCTGAGCAGAGGACCATCGAGATGGTCGGCAGGTTGGAGCACACGCACTGTGCAAGAGGCAGAGGAAATTGGCTTATTTAGCCTAAGAAGGCTTGGGGTCAGGGAGGACCCTAACAGCACTTTTCAACACCTGAGAGCATGTTATCAAAAAGACTGAGCCAGGCTCTTTACTGAGGTGCACAATGGGAAAAACAAAAGACAATGGTCAAAAATTGAAACAGGATGTTCCAGATGGACTAGAGGCATAGGAAAACAGCAGCCACATGAAAAGGAAGAAAACCAAACCAAAACAAAAGACCCCATTGGAACAGGCTACCCAGAGAAGTTGTGGAATTTGCTTCCTTGGAGGTTTTCAAGACCTGAGTGTACAAATCCTTGAGTAGGACAGTCTTTCATCATAGCTGACCCTCCTTTGAGGAACAGGCTGGACTAGATGTCTTCCTCAAGTCCCTTCCAATCTGAATGTTTCTAAGGCTCTAAGACAATGGGGTGACTTTTGCAGAAAGCATGCATACAAGATATACTCCTGAAATGTTAAGCTCTCTATGCATTTTTAATGCATATTTGAGTACCAAGAGTTGTTCTGCTTTTTTCATACTCAGAATTTAGTTGCCATGGTAACATGTTCTGACTTGAAGGAGCTCTCCAGTGGTATTCTGATTTCCATAGACTAAAAGCAGCTACTACCCTTTTTTCAAAGGCCCATATATTTACCCTCTCTGATACAAATATATTAAATGGCACATTCATGTCTCTGAACTTAAAAGATACATACTTTAATTCCTAATTATTCATTTAGAATCCAAACCCAAAAGTCTAATGACTCAGTTTCTGGGGGCAGAGCAATTCATGTCATTCTGCAGTCACGGTGTACAGCCAGTCTAAAGAAAATGCTCCTGGAAATTTTTTTCTATTAGGTGGGAAGGTGAGATCAAGGGAGTTTTCAAGCAAGCAAACACCAGGAAAACAGGCAACGAATACAGTTCAATCAGTTGTGGAAGACATTCAGTTCAAAAAAGTCTCTTCTTTCATCAAGATGAAATATTAAGACTTTTTGCTCTAATCTATGTTTATATGCAATTTGATTTCTGTACCAGTCACAGACTTCCTGGTGCTAAATAAAGAGACCACTGTCACCATCTTTAGCATTGCACAGTACAGGACATGTTCTAGACCCTTGCCAAAGCTGTAGCTGCCACATAGTTAAACCTTCCTTCCCCACTCAAAGGGTCACCTTGGCCTTGGCCGCCTATGATCTGCAACAGACAGGGCTGCAACTCGAAACACCTTTTCTTCTAGGCAGAACACAAAAAGGAAAAGATGACAGTGCTAGAATTTCTGTCTCTAAGCAATGCAGGTAGTCTCCTCTGTCAGAGGATATCCTAGATGAGGATGTTTGTTGCTTTTTAAAGGCAAGCTATTCATCTTGTTTGTACTATACATGCAGGAAAGCTGACAAAGAAAGATGAGATTCTGACCTTGTATCTGTACAATGCAATACCACATAAATCACTAAATGCCTATTAGTTTTAAATGATGTAATGTTTGGGTTTTTTTTTTTTTAATTTGCTCGACACACTTGCCAATTATACAATTATAATTTCTTGGCAACCAAAAGCCTAGTTCACCTAACACACTATTTAGTAATGAGACTTATTAAAAATCTTCTGCTCAAGAATAAACACTAGCATAGTACTTAATGTAGGAAAGTCAATTTTTTGCATTGACTTGAAAAGATAGTATGATTCACCAATTGAAAGATAGCAGAAAACAGTAAGATAGGAAGACAGAGACTATGAACTGAGAAACTATGCATTTTAGTTAATATATTCTTCTTTTACTCCTTCATGTGGCCAAAGCTTCTGCTGCTACTTACATTTAAGTTTAAAGTGGCATGAAGTGGCAATGATATAATTACATTTTCAATTACCTCTTAAGAAATGCGAGTACTGTGTCTTCCTGGTTTTCTACTTGAGATGCAATACTTAACTGAACATTAAAAACACCAAACTCAAAAGCATAAAACTTTGAGCGTGGAAAGCTGCTAACTATACTTATTCAACTTGTTTCACACAGTGAGAACAATGCTGGACTTGCATTATGCATGACATCTATCGCTAGTATACAGACAAAACAGTCCTTTTGTTAGGTTAGAGATTTGCCTGGATGTCTGACTTTAAACTTTATCTTCAAAGTTTTATAACCATCATAACAATGCCACAAGCCAAAACCAAAACACACAAAACAGAAACTGGAGGTTATAAAAGAGCTCTCAAGTCTCCCTTGCTCATCAGTCAGTTTGAAGAGCCAACTCTAACCGGTGGACAGCACTGAGCTAGTTCCCAGCAATATGTACCTATGTGCATGGTCTCTGTTGCGAGCCAGTACCTCACCTAGGGTTTCAACCTTTGCTCGCTGGTACTCTAACTTCAGAAACCTTCCTCTTTTTTTTTCATTGTCACAGAGAATATAAATCAAGTCCCTGACAACATACTCTAAATTTACAAAGAACAGGAAGCCATTAAGATAAGGTTTTGTATGACTGATTTTGTGAAACAAAAAAAAACATTTACAGTCAGAAAATCTGAAGGAGGCAAGAGTATTTTTGTCTTCACCTGTGAACAAGCCCACTCTCCAATCTATTCCCAAAGTTTCTACATTAGCCAAAAGTTTGTTCTTCATATGTACAGACATTCCCTACAGAAATAGCCCAATGAACTTCAGTCCAGATCTAAACACATTCATTAATCCAACACTGTAAAGCAATATTCAGGTTACTGTACTCTTATTATACACTCCACGTTCAAGTAAGAACTGCTACTAATTGTACAGTGAAAAGGAAACCTGGCTGACTTGAGATTATGGCTTTCTTCAATAAATGTTTCTGTTTTCACAATGAGGCGGGTATGAGGAGCTGCACCAACTTTGACCACAAGTGAGGCTGCAATTAAATTTCTATTTTAATATAAGTATATACCTTTAATCTTACAATTTGACTATTACTATTATTATGCCTCTGAAATGTAATATTTTCTGGAATTGCACTGCTGTATCTTGACATATAATTCACACATTTAATTTTTAACATGCCCATTATACTGAAGAAAGAAGCCAAATGACAATTACTAAACTAGTCCCCTAATTACCGTCGTTTCCAAATGTCATATATTCTAAAGAAATTAACTGTGCTTAGCAAAAGTTTCACTGTTGCCCTTAATTTAGAGAAAAATAAACCCTCTTACCGTATTGATCCAATCATGTAGGGCTGTGCTAGCTGTACTACAATAGCTCCGCTCCCAAGCTGATGGCACGTGTACCCAGAATCCCAATCATAGTTTTTTGTGTCTCCATTCAACAAGGCATTACGACTGCGACTTACACCCTCAATCACACTGGCACAGTCTGCAATTGTTGCAATATTTTCAGCGGGAACTGTGAATTAAAACACAAAGACGACAGACATACAGTCAGAAAACAGTTCAGATACCAATGGTCTTTATTTCTGGCAAAGAACTGGGAAAGAGAAAAAAAAAAAGGATGAAAGTATGACCAATACAAGGAAATTTAACTCTTATTTAACATGGATTATGAAGCAGAATCAAGTGGTACAGATAATTTATCAAGCTATTCCAGGATCAATACTAAAAAAATTAACAGATGGATTTCCGTCTTGGTGATACGAAAGCACTCTTCCAATACAATTGAGAAAAATTCTTGTCTAGTAAAACTTTTGAAATTTTCAAACAATTCCTTCCTGTTTTCATGATGAAATCTCTGTCCCTGTGTCGTGTCGTGTGTCCGTGTCCCCCCCCCCCAAAAAAAAAAGAAAAAAAAAAAAGGATTGAGAGAGAAATAAGTGGGGGAGAGTTTAAAGCACTGATATGGACTCTGAGAAGTCAGGACTCAAAGTCCTTGACACCAGGGCTGAAAGTCTCACAGCTCAGGAGACTATTCTCAACACGTACCTTTTGGTACTTCTGACAGTATCTCTGACTGTGATTAGAAATTGCACCCCAGAATTTAGAAAATGCAAATGCTTTTTAATACTTACAAAATCCTTCAATACAAGTATTGGACTACAAGGGGGAAGGAGAGACCAATAGGTTTGCTGCACAAATGGAACAGCAAGTGCAGAAGTATTTCTCATTCAGTCAAGAGTCAGTAAAACAGTATGACTGAGTGCCACAAAAAAGAAATTATAATATCCCAACAGCAAAAGAAAAGAAACTACTTAGAACCCATCCTCTTGAAAAAATGGAATGCCAAAACACAGGATAATGATTTTCCTCCAGGAGATAGTGATGGAATTATGCAGTACTCCCTCCCCACCCACCCCCCGTTAATTTCAAAGCTCTTTGCCAGATAATTCTTTTTTCTATCCTATATGCAGCCACAAAAAATGCCAGCATGCAGTAGCCTGCTATGCCAAAGAAAGTCAAAGGTATTACTGCAGAATATCGAATATGCCTTCTTTCATTCAGCTTATATGCAGTTATTTAAATATTACAGGGAAAATGAGCAAGTTAGGAAACTCAAAGAATTTTCAAATTAGTAAAAGCATTCCTGGGAAAACCATGACAAGAGGAAGGGAGTTTCAGTTAAAAAAAAAGTATGATTACAATTCTAATTGCACAGGCCAGTGCTACCTGCTACCTTGTGCTGCAACATCTATAATGAACTCTTTCTTTCACCTCTACAACCCCTCTTGCAATCAGTGTACAAATCCAACACTGTGGTCCATGTGTCAGCATCATCCAACTTCAGTTCTTCCTTCTCCCTGGTACATCCAAAATTGAATGCTCTAGCTTGGAAACTGCTGTTATAAACCAAATTAGATAAAAGATAATGTAACCCTTTACTAGTCATTTTTAGAAGCAGGGGAACATAACATACTCGGCAATAAAAAAAGTGTAGTATTGGGAGTTATTCTTCTTTAGCAAAGGACATAACTTTAGTGTTGGTTTCTAGAAACTTCCCAGGGAGAGGAATGGTCTTCTTGTACTTACTTAGTCCTGCTCAATCTGATTTAAATCCAACGCCAAGTAGTTTCCCCTTCCTTTCAAATCAAACAGAATTCATAGTGTAGTTAAAGCTTGACATAATTGTAGCAATTTCGTGAAAGATCAAGACAACAGCAGCTCCTCTGGGAGCATGCTGTAAGGAGGAGATGTATTTTCTTGTGCATAGAGTACTTTTCCAGCACTGTTTTACAAGTGCTTCAACACTTATTTTTGGAATTAACTATTACCTCCCTTTGTTAACATTTAATCAAGTATGGTACTTTCTTTCTGTTTGTAATTCACAGAAAATCCCAAGCTTTTTGAAAGTCACCTTCCAGAAAGATGACAGATGAACATATTTAAAAAAAAGCAAAGCTATTTAAGACACCCTAGTCAGGTCCAGCATTTTCCTAAAAAGCTCAGTTTTTAGCTAACCTCCTCAACTTTTCAAACAGATATGTCCCTCTCCATTCTCTCTCTCAATCAATAAATTAACAAGGGTGAAAAATTATGCTCTCTGAACCTGTAAAAATCAAGGTTGCCTGTTGAGCCTTTGGTTTTTTTGGGAAAATGTTAAAAGCACTGATTATCTAAATGATAACAAAGATTCTTTCAGCACAGGCTGTATTAAAAAAAAGCCAAGATTTTTTTTGTCAGCTCTGATGAAGGACAACCAATCTGTGTAGCAATGCAATTTAAGAGAGAGAGGAAGAAATAAGTTAGCAAAAATTATCTGAATGACAATGATCAATTTAATAAAGTTTCCAAATTCACAGTATCTCATACAAAACGTTTCCGAAAATTAGAAAAAGAACAAGCCAAAACAAGAATGGCACAAAAAAAATTAGAAATACAGAAGATGTACAACCAACAGTACTTGAATTTTCATGAGAAAACAAATTATGTATAGTACAGATGCAAATGTACCATTTTAAGCCCACTGCACACTGATAACTTAATTACATACTTTTAATAGTTGTCTGTAAAATACGTATTTAAAATACTACAACATCTGAAAAGGGATGAAATATAGCTATGTGAAATTTCAGAGCTAATTGTAAGAGTCTCCAGCACCCAAAAGAGAGATAATTTTGCATGAAGAGCTAGGATTCTGTGTTTTAAGTGTGCTAGTGGTGTCAGGAGCATGATCTTAAGAAAACCACCAACCAAAACACCATAAAACAGGGGAAAAAAGTGCAAGCTCGTTCCCAAGTAATAATCCAAGGCAGTGGAAAGACAACAGTTTCTGAAAAATCTACTGCACTATCAAATGTACTATCATCTCTGTTTGCTCACAAAAAATTACTAAAACCACCATATTATTATTCTAGAAACCTCTTGATTCCCTATTACTAAAAGGAGACATTCAGAAATTCCCAGATTCTTATGGAGGAGCAGGTGGTAGACATTAGAAGTAATTCACTGGGAACAATCTGAATAAAGCAAAGACTAACAATGCAAACTAAGAGTACTGGCATAGAAATAAAGTTTGCCTTGGCTTCCTTTTCTTCCCCTCTTCCCTGTCAGTAAGGGAACTTCTTTGAGTATCCATTTTATATAGGCATTAAAGCATCTTCTATATATTGCTGCTTTTTGTAGGAAGAGGAAGCTACTGAAATCCACGTTAAATAAAAACAAGTAAAAGATGAAGTATCAAAATCAGTGTTCATGTTGAGGCTCTATGGCATGTTCCGGACACCCTCCGAGCTACGTAAGGGATCAGCTGAACACAGTACAGCACAGTTCATCCAATATTTCACCTGCATGCCCTCTGAGCATCATCCTGCTCCTTCACACATTTAGATTTCTGCACTAATCCATGACCTCCTAAGATGATGTTACCCTGATTAGTCAAACTCCTTAACAACCACAGAGAAACTGTCTTAGTGTGTTTTTAATATAATTCTGTCACCTTCCCTACAACGGTTAATTAGAAAGTGATTCTAACTAATTGCAGTGTGCAGAAGGTGCCATACTGTTCCTTCTCTCTAGGGGGGTCTGCCACTCCCTATTTTGAATGTTCATTATCATCTTTTATATCTGCTTGATAAATTTATTAAAAATACCATCTGGTGGGGACTCTGCTCTGTGCTGTATTTTCAAGTCTTCTGGTTCTCTTCCTTTTTCCTGTTAGAATTTCTGCTTCAATTTAGGTCACTTGTTTACAAAAACATACTGCCAAAACCAACAGTCTTGTTTCTATTTTTGTTTCTTTTTTTTTTAATCCACCAGCTATCCAGCTTTTACAGTAACCAATGTTGTAAGAGAAGACAAAAGAGGATTACAAATATGGAAATTCTTTGTTTCCACTGTTCATACAGCAGTTTTGCCCTGACAAATCTGATTTGCTTTTATGGAACAGAAAAGATGTACATTAGCAAAGCATACACATTCTGTAAAGCAAACAAAAGGAGAAGATGATTGAGGTTACAGGACAGCAGCACCAAAACATTTATTAAAACTTACTTTCTTGTCTCCTGGTCTTATGCTGCAGTATGAAGTGAGGAACAGCTTGGCAGTATATTTAATTCTAGTAATAGTATTATTATAAAGGATTGTAATTTTCAAGGCATGGCCTAAAGGCCACCTATACTGGCTATATTTAAAGACAAGACAGATATGTTATTCAACTGTCCTTAGAGATCCCCCAGGAGAAAAATGTACCAGGACTGTGTGGTAGTCTCAGTCATACTTATTTATCACTCCTTAAGCTTTCTTTTTTTTTTTTTTTTTTTTTTTTTAAATTTTACTTGATTTTCCATAGGATTTTTTTTCCCTGAAGTACTCAGGAAAAAAAAAAAAATGCAGCTGTTGTTAACTGGCTTCCATATATGAGTGTAAAGTACTTCCTTTCATCTCCCAGTCTGGACAGGTCAGATTTTGCTTTCTGTCCATCCACTGTAACTTCACTGCAATCAATTGGCTAACATGAGGGGGGAAAAAAAAAGACGACAGAAAATCCTCCAACAACTCTTTGCAACACAGGAAGGAACAGAATGGAGTGTGGGTTCCTGCACCAGCTCACAAAACCAATCATTAATGAACCTTAATTCAATTACTAAAATAAACATACAAAGATACAACAGATCTACTAAGTAGACAAATTTTATAGGAAGGAAGTAATTTAAAGCAATATGGACTGTCAAATATATTTATACTGCACTCTAGGCAACAGTCAAAGGTTCTCAGCTAAAGTGTCCTCACTGCAACACAACTGTTCGTTTTACTGAACTCTCTTAAGACACTTACAAAACCATCACTTTGTGAAGAAACTATAAACAAGAAATTATACTGGAAGAAATAAATTTTGGTTTAGTTAATACGAAGAAGTGATTTTTCTCTAATGCTGACAGCTGTTAAATGCTCAGCTTTCAATCTCTCTGTTTTTAATGGTAAAATTGCATTCCTTCTCTGACTGAACATCTACTGAGTTAACAAAAGTTTCCTCACTAGAAAGTGATGGTTAGAAAAAAGAAAGCTGAGAGCAAAGAAAAAAAAAAGAATTAGGGATGTCACTATTATTCCAGGGTTTGATTTTATTGTATTAAAGAACTGAAAGGATGTTGGGCATTTTGCTTTCATTATTTTCCACATGCCAAAAGATTTGTTAAGTCTAATCTTTATTCAGTATATGAATTAGCACTTTACTTGCTACATGGTAGAAAATATTAAGTCTACAGACTTTTCAGTTAATTAAAAGTACAGTCACAAAGTCCTGTCTCCCCTTCCACATACTCTTTCTTATTTTCTTGAGCTGAAACTTGCTGATGACATTGCTACATTTCATTTGAATCTTCAATCAATACATCGATCAAGAACTCAAGAAATATCAACTTCAAACATATCAACAGCATTTCCGCCTGTTTCAGTGAAAAGCTTTCTGCAAGCCATATTTAGCTGGAGAAGAAAACCCCACTAATATTTGTCAATGCCCACCTGTCAGTTTGGATTAGAATAACTTCAGAGAAGGATGATTTTTCAGTTGATATCTGCTAGAGCTCGTGATTTCTGATCCAATAAATTAGAACAAGAACACTGAAGTCATTAGAACTGGACATACTTTTAATTGCCAACCAATTGGCTGGCTACAGGGCTCTTTCATTAAACGTTCTGTCTGAAGGCAGCTTTCAGAAATAGAAATTGTTTCAGAAGAGCCCTAGGAAGAATGCATCCTTTGCTGCAGTGCTGGAAATAGGAAGAAAAGAAAAAGAAAAAAAAAAAGTAACTGGAACCATATGAACAGATCTCTGTTGAAGAATGGGTAGCAGTAACTAAACTGACCACATGGCTGTCCTTTCCTGTAGAAAGAGGACAAAAGAAAAAATCCCTGCAGTACCATCTTCCAAATTTTCATAATTTCCTAAGGCTATGCTTGCAGCAGAGCTGACTTACACTGCTGGGTAAACCTGTATGGTTTAGAGAGAAGGCTAACCTTTAAAAAAGAGAAGAAACAAAATATGATAGCTTTGTGTGGAGTCAACATTAAACTAGACACAAAAATAGCATCTCTCACTGCTTGGAGAGAGTGAGCAATCTTTTACAAAGCTGAACCACACAGTAGGAAATTGATATGACTCGTTTCTCTCTGTTATACATTTAATTATTTTTTTTCAATAACTGCCAGTGAGTAAAGGACAAGTGAGTGATTATTTATTAATTTCATTTTTTCCCTTTTAAAACAAGTTCTCCTAAGGCATTGAACAGCACACAAATGAAGGTTCACAATGATTCATAAGTACTGAACAGCATTCCCCAGAGGGTGACCAAGGACATTCCAGTGTTTTATATCTATCTCCTGCTCTTCAGTCATTATTCACTGTTCTCCCTTTCTTGTGTAACATACAAGTTACAAGATAGTCTGATAGACTGAGACAGACTACAGATAAACAGAACTTCATAAAAGCCTTCCATGTTGCACTCCCTATGACCTTAACCAGGCTCAAAATAGGACGGTAGGCTGGTCAAACCCACATACCTGCATTGTCCTTGACTGCCCCTCAGCACTGATTAAAGGACTAAGTGAGGTTACCAATTTTTTCCCTTTGGGGCAAAAAAGAGGAATTGCTTCCTATATTTAGGTGGGAAAAAAACCCCAAACCAAAAGAGGCATTGCATAAAGCAGACCCTTACCCACTGTTGCAGCTTCTTGCCACTGGGCAGATTAGAAGCTCTTACAAAACATCACATCACAGTGGGTACCGCTTCTGCCTCCAAAGGAGTATGTGTCTCACCTGTGAAAATTTTCATTTGTTTTGGAGTCTAGATTAAATATTAATGACTAAAAGACCATTCAAAATTTCAGAAATGGAAGTTCATTAAAAGCAAACACTATGCTTTTGAGATGTAAAAAAATATTTACATCTCTGTTAATGAAACAGTTATGTCAATCTCGTGATTCTAATATGTAGAACTGTTAACTTACTTACGCATTTAGAGATCATACTATGCCAAAAGGAAAATTACATCTCAATCTTAACATCTGTGTTAGGGAATAATTTCATATGATTGAATTAATTTCTGTCACTTACCTCATTTCACAAGACAAGAGTGTAAAACAACACTAAAAAACCAGACATTGCTAGAAAGAGCATTTCCTGCTATTTTTACTTCAAACCTGCTACTCAGCTATCCATGGATCATGTCAGTACTGCATCCAGTATTGTATAAAGTAACTGTATAAATCATCTTCCATATTAACTTTTAAATGTAATATATCAAGTCAATAATTTGTCATAAAAACCTTCTATGCAAAAACACAGCAACATAAAATTGCTGTTATCATGAAACAGTGCTTCATTTTTATTATTTGTTTACCAGCCTTCTAATCTCCACTTCACAGTGACAGCCATTACATAGATACTATGTATTGGTAGTAATATATCTGATAAATTACCCTCTTTGTACAGCTTTCTGATCAAGTTGAATAAGTTTCATGAAAATTAAGTAAATAATTACTCTTAAATCTCCACATAAGATCTTTAAACAAATACCTCAGTGGCCTTACTTCTTTGGAATGAGGTTTCAAATTACAAACTCTTTGCATATTATCTTCAGTGTTGTTTTGTTAGAATTAAGGGTCACAAAGTGTTTCTGAAAGAACCATATGGCCTTCAAGGGCTGAGCACCATTTCACTTTCTTAATAAAACAGGTTAAAGAAACAGCAGCTGTGTTTGTTCTAACTTAATTTAATACCATATTTAATACCATACTGCATAAACAACAAACCCAACAATATTACCTAATACTGCTTTTCAAGGGTTGAGGATGAAAGCTATACTTAGTCAATCTTAAAAGCAACCTACTCTGATTATTGCACTTCCATATATTTTGTGGAGCTTTCCTAACTGCTTTCAGTTCACTTTACCCTAACCAGTCACTGCAGAAATAGAAACAAACATTACAAATCCTCGTTAGAGCAATAAAATAAATCTGTGCCAACTACCCTATTGGTAGTCACACAGATTTTTTTACAGAAGGGGAACTAGGACAGTCTGCTTGATCAAGGGAGACAGGTAACATTCTACTTTAGAGTAACCATCACAGGTATGTAAAAAAAGCACTCAATGGATATAAGGTCACTTTGCCGGATCACAGCTATTGAGAGTATTTTTGAATAGGTAACATTGATGGCCATAAATTCTGGTGGAACAGCCTTTGTGCCCCTGCACCATTTCACAAAGGGACTGCCCTCAACTAGTCCCAAAATCTTTCCATTTGTCCCTTTCTCACCATAAATTCTGCAAGGTCATGTATCCAACTGTTGCTGCCTCATTTATAACGTGGAAGTTGGTCTACATCCCTCTTTCAATTAACCACTCACTGAATTCTTACTCTTAATTTTCTACTAATTGTATTGACTACCATCCCTTCAATATAAAAAGCTCTACAGGCCCCTCTGCTTATTGTAGATCACTTCAAATGACTAACACATACAACAGCTTGATTTACCCACACTGAATGACAGCATAGTTCCACTGATCACCATGAACAACAATGGATACTTACTATTACATAGTCCAAACCCTATTTACCTGTAAGATTCTGTAACTACAAAAACAATTTTCATAAACGGATAAATTTTAATAAAGTCATATAAAGTCTTCCTCTAGATTATCTTTGAAACTCATGAAATGCTGAAACAGATCAAACAGTTCATCTCACCAAAACACTCACTAAACCACAAAATATCATAGAGTATCTGAAAGACAAGTCAGTTATGGTACAAGTACACTTCCATGAACATACATGAATTCACTACCTTGCCTACTGTTACGAACAAACAATCTTTGAGTTAGCATTAAAAAAAAAAAGGAAAGCAAATATGTTATTTGAGTCCTAAATTAAGTATTTGCTAAGTAAGACTGATAATAAATCAAATATATATAGATATATGAATCGCTTATTTGCACACAGTAACTGATTTTGTATGAAGTTTTTAAAAGTTCATAGCTGGCAGTACTAAATATGAAATTTAGCTCAAAGGTTTTACCAAACATCGAATATTTTGTTTCTCCTCTAACTAGCTTACTGAAGGTAGATGTTTTCCTTAAACCCAGTTCTTCCTTACTGCTTATTCTATTTTCTTGTCAATAGCAATTGCAATACTACTTGCAAACTCCCTAAAACAAAGGGAAAACTGCCTATTTGCATTATGGGACAGCTTGTACACTTTGGAGCTATATAACATAAAAATTAGTAAAGTGTGATTTGTCAGGCTACTTATTCTATGCTTCTAAAAAAGCATAATGAAGTTACACAGCAAACCTCATTACATCAGGTGTAATCATGTGATGCCTTTGTATAATGCATGGGGAACAGGCTGAAGGAGTTGGGTCCCAGTTTTTCCACAGCTAAATATTATAGTTTTCTCAGAAAAAAATTTAAAAGAAATATGTCTTACTAAAATCTTCTCTCTCATTCTTTTTTTAAAACTGTTTTCCCTTCCATCTACCGTAGGTGCATAGTTAAAATTTAGATATATTTAAAACCAGCATGAACTCTAAGAATTTTGCTGACATTCTCAATTTCATGCCAGAAGTAACAAACTGTGGGAAACGCCACCTAGACAACTACTAAAAGGTGCACAAAACTCTTCCCAGTGAATTTCAGGATCTCACTCGCATGAGTTTATATGGAAGCAAGCACAGAAATCACCTTGTTTGGACTATTAAAAAAAAAATTATATTAAATCTTATTTTGACATAGCTTATTGTTCAGTATTGTTGGTCTGTTGGGGATTTCTACCTTAAGTAATGCAGTACTATGTAGAGGTACTTCAATCAGTTATATAAGCTGTCCGGAGCTCCAGGTGTAACAGAGCTCCATCAACATGACGTTCTGAGAATAAGGGTAGCCAATATAGCATTCTGCCATGGTTAAGTGTGTCTATGACTCTTCAGGGGAAAATCAACACATGAGAGTTTACTTTCGGCAGTTGAAACTAGGCTGTATAAGAGGCCCTAAATGCCCAAATCCATCTTCAGTGAAATAAATAGCTCTGGTTACTCCATCCTCGTTACAGAATTCAGGCTAACCTAGCGGGAGGCAAGAGCAACCATACTATGGCATGCAAAGAAAAATCGGATTAGCAGCACAGAGTGACTCAATTACCAGTGGCTTTGTCAGCAGTTGATTTAATTTGTACTTCAGCATTCACGCACCATCAGTAATTAATCCACAGAACTGGAATTTCAAAGAAGTCGCAAGGACTAGCCAACTAATTCTATGTTTACAGTATCATTTAACTCAAGTTAGAGATTTCTGTGTGGAAACAGAAGTAGAGTAAGAGTGCAGTGATGTCCAGTCTTAAAAGGCAAGCGTTCACAATAGTTCATGTAAAAGGAAAACAATTTTATCTCTTACCTATCAGACCTTTCTCAAGAGTAAACGTTTTGTTCGTGAACATGCATTCAAATGCCACAATATGGAAAACTTTGTTCACTGTATTGTGGGTCCCAACAATCCGAATATACCTATGGGGGGGAAAAAAACAGTAAGTAGCACACATTAAGCATGACAAACTTCTATGCACTAAAACGTAAATGATTCAGTTGGACTATATTGTGCAGACCCATAAGAACTGAGTAACTATTAAAAAAATAGAATTAAAATAAGAAAAGGAGTAAAAAGAGTATGAATTTCACAGTAAACTTGCATCTACTCAGGATGCTGGCTCCAGTACAATTTAAGGGGAAAAAAAAATATTTAGAGAGCTATGACATCTATCAAAAATCTTTCTGGACTAATTTGCCAATAAAAGCAAAATGAGGGACCTTCCGGTTCAGAAATGGTCTTTTAGTGCAAATGTATGCTAATGGAGGATAATAATAATAATAATAATAATAATAATATCATCATCATCATCATCCCTTTACCAACTACTTTTCACCACAACAGAAGACTTCATACAGCCAGGACAAACCCAACAAAACAGTGAGGCTTCCCTGCAGAAGCCAAAAATTAATTCCATTTTAATATGACTGTTTCTAATTCTAACACTGGATGTATAGGATATCAAAGTCTTTGTTGGTGTATCTTTTATTAATAACAAAAAAAAGATCTGAACAGTCAAATGTTACGAAAAAAAGCTAGCTCTGGGTTTCATTCCTGGTTGTGTAACTTATACTTCTAGACTCTAATTGAAAATCAAATAGAGCTGCTCTTGAACACTGTGACCTATTCACCTTCTGTACTACCCTGGAGGCTTCACCTTCTATAAACAGCCATTAACCTTGATTCAGTCCAATTCCCACATTTTCTGAAGAGATCCAACAGTTCTTACTACAAATTTTGAAAAATCCTAAATGGAATATTGTACACCATCTCAATAAACGTTGAACAAGCAACATAGAAAACTACCTAAAACAAATACCATTACCGCACAAAATGGGTTACCCACACTGCAGAAAGCTTTGTATTAAATGAACTCATTAACAAGTATCAGAATGTATGAATCTTAGACAATATCCTCAGTCTGTGGTATAAAACCACCTTTAATTTACGTAGTATAATCATAGTTCCAACATAATGGCTGTTCACCAACAGCATCATTTTGGCTTTTGTGTTCTTTATCATACCAAGTTGAAGAGATACACAGGTTTCAGTCCTGAGGTAGTTTTTTTTTTTAAAAAACAATAAAAAAACCTCATAGTTATTTACTGTACTGATGTTCAACCTCCTCCTACACTTCAAGACTTGAGTGCCTACCAAAGAGCTCTTACAAGCAAGCCTCAATGACTGTTATTACTGATATTTGTTTGTCTTTACCATACATAGAAAAAAATCTTCTAGAAAAATAATTTTCAAAACCCCACCTATTACATGCCAATGAGTGCAAGAGACAACTAAGTTACCTGAATATCATGACATTGCTAAAATTACCAAAGTTTTTTACCTCTGCTCCTTTTAGCTTATATAATAGTTTCATTCAAAAAAACCCCAAATGTTATAAATATTGATTAAAATTACAAAACTGATATAAAATGCTCAAAATGTCACTTTAAAAATTTAATTATCGTGACTTGAAACAAAAAAGAATGATATGCTATTTCCTAATTCATATTAAACTGCAGATTGATTATTGCAGTAGCAAATTTCCTGCAAGTCATTCTATTTAGAAAAAGTTGCAAAACTGGAGAAAATATTTATTTTTCATAAAGAAGGTGAACCTGTATTTTAAGAGTAAAGCAGAACTTAGCCCTCACAACATAATTGTGACAAGTGCCTGCAAAGAGCATCGCAAGAATCTTGATTGACAGTCAGGGAAACAGCAGTTCTTTCCCCAGACTCGCCCATGTGAACCAGTCAGTTGCTTCAAGGTGACAGATGAAATGCTATATTTTGGGATTCACATTATGAAGGCAAAACCATATCAGCCTCAGTTTTTCTTAACACGCTGAGGATATTTTGCAGTGCTTTTGCAAGTGACACACAGTCAGGTACAGCCATAGCAAAAGCACAGTAGACACACAGGAGCAAGACCCCAAGGTTTCTACTCACAAAGCTGACCTCCTGCAAAACTGACACTGAAGATCCACTGAAAAGATTAAAATCAAATTATTCAGGGGACTAGCAGTTTGCTGTTCAGAGAAAGTTAACCTGAAATTTGAAAGAATCTTTCAGTTTTAGGAGGTCTGGTAGACATCTTCAGCTAAGGGTATGCCTCCTTCCTGACATATTTGATCCAGTCTTTTCAGATTATTTTCTTTTTGTCAGTTCACAAGCACAATATGAACCCTAAATACACAGGCAATGATGAGGATCCAACAACAGTAAATGTTCTCGTTCTATCCAGCATCAGAAGCGCAGAATTCAAGTAAACACGGGAACAATCTTGAACATTTGTAAGTGCACGCGGAGGCTGGCTTGCCATAGAGACTCCCTCATCTCTCTCAAGCAAGAAAGGTATTGATTGAGTTGTGCTGCTTGGACAAAACACGCTCTAGGCTAACCAACAGAGCATTACTAATGGCGATACTTTGACACACTTCAGTTCTGCTTCCTTGCTTTAAAGAGTTTAGAGAATAAACGAAGTAACTATTAATAGGAATACAAGAAACTGCTTCATAATTAGCTTTAAAAGCTAATTTATTTAGATCTTTTGTGTTATGAAATTGTAACACTACAGCAAACTTGATTCATTTTTGGCGTTCTGGGTTTTTTTTTGTGTGTTGTTTGTTTTTTTTAACATATCAAGAGGGTGAAAGACACAGAAGACTTGAATAGTTTGCCATGGGAAAAGCATCTTTATCATACTGCACACTTAGGATAAATAACATATCACTCACTGGTTAGCAAAGTTCTCTGCCAACAGGTAGAAAGGAACAAAGCTTATTGTTGTATGCTAAACAGCCTATCAGTTATTTTGAACAATAGGTGATAATGTTTCACATTGCTAGAAAGCTGAAATTTTGTGGTAATGCAAAACAAAATCCCATCCATTAATCATGTATACATTAATCTTCTAAAGTATATCACTTTGATGTTGTAATGTTATTGCAAGGTAGAATGTGACAAACCTCATCCTTTCTCCCCAATATATCACATCTATTTTATACTCTCCTTATGTCTCTCAAGGTGAATGATCAGCCTGACTTCCCGGCTGAATCTTGCATTCTTCTACTTGGTGGAAATTAAAATAATGCAATCTTCAAAATTACTTTAAACATCCTAACTTCTAAAATCACTTTCTCAGATTTTGCATAAAAACTGTAGTTCATTATTCCACTTGATGCAAGATACTAAAGCTGCCATAGCCTGAGACTGTAATCTTCCTTCAAATAAGACAGAATTTATTAGAAATGCCCAGTACCACTAGGTAAACAAGCTGTATCTGAATTTCAAATATCACCAATGAAGAGCAATACTGAAGGTACATGACCTGTTTCAGAAGAGTCAGATGAAGACATTGTAAATACTGAAGTACTACATCTTAATGAGAACACTAAACAGGCTGAAAACAAAGAGTTGGCTCAGAAATAAGATAGTGAGGAAAAACTGCAACATGGACAACTTCAGTATGCTTTGAATTAAGACTTCGTTGCTCATAAGATTTCAGACATTTAAAATGCCTTTTATAGCTCATGACATGCTTGAAAATTTGTACATTTTCCTAAGCAGTTTTCTGCCAGACGGAAATGCAACTGAGTCATGATTAAAAATAGAAGTGTCCTTCAGGCAATCAGACTACGTGTACCATCTCATAATTTTCCTGGAGTGATTTATTAGCTGGAATATAAGAGTACAGGTAACAAAATTAATGTGAACAATTTTTCAGCACATGCAACTTTGACAAATGCTTAAAATGCATGGAACATGTTTTATGTGATCACTAAGTTTTTAAAACATACTGTAGTTGTTTTGGCTGAGACAGAGTTAAATTTCTTCATAGTAGCTAGTATGGGGCTATGGTTTGGATTTATGCTGAAAACAGTGTTGATAATACAGGGATGTTTTAGTTGTTGCTGAGCAATGCGTACACAGAGTCAAGGCCTTTTCTGCCTCTCACCTCACCCTGCCAGCGAGGAGGCTGGGGGTGCACAAGAAGTCCGGAGGGGACACAGCCGGGACAGCTGACCCCAACTGACCAAAGGGCTATTCCATACCAGGAAGGGGGGGATGTTCAGTTACGGCATTTGTCTTCCCAAGTAAGCATTACGCGTGACGGAGCCCTGCTTTCCTGGAGATGGCTGAACACCTTCCTGCCGATGGGAAGTGGTGAATGAATTCCTTGCTTTGCTTTGCTTGTGCACACAGCTTTTGTTTTTCCTATTAAACTGTCTTTATCTCAACCCATTAATTTTCGCACTTTTACCCTTCCGATTCTCGCTCCTATCCCGCTGTGAGGTAGTGAGCGAGCGGCTGCGTGGGGCTGAGCTGCCCACCGGGGTGAGCCCACACCACCATCATACTGCTTTTGGTTCTGAACGGCAGTGCAGCAACAGGTAAGGCTCTCCGACTTTGTTAACAGGCCTAAGGTACAGACAACTGAGAATTAAGCACCATAAAATCTAACAGCCTTCTGGTGCCCACAAGCAAATCTGCTTCAAGTGGCAAAGGTATCGTCTCTGGAGATAATTATGTAATGTTGATAGAGATGAGATCAGCGAGCAGGCTCTGTGTACAACTTGTCTACAGCAAGCTAGGAAGACCGTGCTCAGGCCAGATGTATGTCTGAAAGTCTATCCTTCTCTCCATCGAGTGTAGGGAGATCATTCTGTGAACTTGGACTCAAGCTGGGACCCTTTTCTGAGGAACTGGTGTGAATACTGGTGCTGATAATCCCTCTTTATAGAATGATCTGTTCCTTAAGGCGCTTACTCAAAGAGATTGAAGTTCAACTCCTTTTTTTAATAGGACTTCAAACCTAAGCAGAGGTCCCTACCCACAGGGAGCCAGGCTAGACTGTGCTACACACGGCAGACAAGGTGTGAGGCCACGCGGTGAATCAGAGAAACGTACCCAACAGCTCCTCACTCAGGAACCATAGTTCACATCCCACACATTGAAAAAGTTATAGCTTGAATACCCTCCTCCCTCCAAAGGCTCTCGTTATGAAATGACTATAAGACATCATCATGAGATCAAAGGATACTTAAGACTGCAGGAGTGAACAATTTCAGTAACTGTATCTTTCGGACTCCAACTTTGGAAGTTTAACTGCCTTAACATTTGCTTTCTATTCACATATTTATACAAAAAATACATCCCATAAGAAAACAAATGAATCTTAGTTAACTTAATATTTTCTTTCTTGAAACTAAGGGAATAAGAGACAAGCATTTATGGGACTGGAAGTGCTGGAGTGAGTAACTTCTCCACTCTCTGTACCCTCTGTATGCTACAAACAACAAATCAACCCACATGGAAATAAAATGAAACTTTTAACTGCATAATAAAACATTTGATTTGCTCTCGATTCTTTTACATACTTAAGAATAAGGTCAAACTTTGCATAGTTTTGCAACTCAAGTATTGAGAACAAATATGTCCACCTCTAGGATGAGTGGTATTCTCCTACCTCCAGCACTACATGCTTACAACTATTGTAGTCCTCTGAATTAGAAACAACAGAGGAAACAAGCTAAAGATCATATTTTTAACAGATGACATTTCCTGAAATACAATACAGGTATCTTTTATGCTGATGAAATCGACATAAATGCATACACTAATTATTTTCGATAGCCACACAGAGTAATTTTTCTACAAGTGCTTGGCAAGCATGTCATTAATTAAAAAAGGACCGCTGACTGGACTTACTTGTCTGAATTACAAGATAATTTAAAAGCTTTGATTACCATAGGGGGGGACGGGGGGGACACCAGCAGAAAGCCCAAACCCTAAATGAACAAAAAAACTTCAGAGCACTTTGTTAGTGGGTGACACAAGCTTGGGCAAACCTGATTAAGCTGAGACATAGGAATGATGAAGAATTAACAGTATAATCAAAATCCTGGTGCCAAACTATGAATTTTAATTATATTGCTCAATGAGGAAGAGACATGGCAGACAAAAACGAGGAGGACAGACATTAAAAACGCTACAGGCAGTTTTTCCAGTGAAATTAGAAATTGTTCACTTTCCTGTCAGGAACAAAGCAGCTTTATACAACACAAAGTTATCTATAAATCTTTGTGTGATAGGAGAGTAAAAGAACCACAATTTAAGGGCTAGACTAGCTCCTCTGTCAATGGACTTTAGACTCAGCTGACAGACTGGGGGAAAGATAAAAAGAGCCCTGAATCATTCTTTAAAGGAAAAACCTTGATCACTTTGGGGGGGTTTAAAAGTACTTCCCTGACAGGTGAGCAGGACTGCAGCATAAGAATTTTGCCCCTTTAGAAGACATTTTATTTTGGTTTCTGGCCCTGTTTGAGAATAATGGATATTGATAGTATTTAAGTGCTGTAAGAGTTTCATCCACATGTCACAGTTAGTCATGCTACACTTGGCCCTGAGATTCCCACAGCAGGAATACCAGAAAAATCTGTATTCTCCTTTCTTTTTCTTTCCCCACTAACAAGAAAATTATTTTAACTAGATGGAGACAGCATGTTCTACTGGATCTTGGCAGAATCTTAAACTACTAAAATTTGAATGAACTACCTGGGTTGATTAATCAGGCAGCCACATGACAATGCCCTCATCCATCCCCTATTCTTCCCCAGAGCAATTCTTCACCTTTACACGAAACTAAGACTTGGGCAATCTGTTGTGACTACGAATGCTCACATTTCTGAACAACTACATTATGTTTTACTTTTGCTCTTTACATTTGTACAGCTGACACATTTAATTCAGATAACAGCTGCTGCTGAGCATACCACTGATTTAGCTGTGGATACCCTGGAGGACTACTAATACCAAAGCTCAGCTGCCTGCATCAGAACAGTACTTAGGATATATGTGTCAAATCATAAAGATATGCATACTCTAGGATCCGTTTTAATCCTTCATTATAATAACACCAGTAAGATACAGACAAACTCTGGAATATATTAAGCACAGATTCCAATCCTTTGAGAATATTGAGACAGAAGACTAAGTAAAGAGAGGTAAAGGAAATTAACTGGTATTTTGCACTGATATCCACTCTAAGTTACCATCAAAGCAAGCCAGAACAGCAACAGCAACTAAAATAAAGAACTAAATCCAATATGTACAAAACGAACTCTTAAGAACTTGGCTTTTCATGTTCCTTCATGGAGTATTTGGTATGAGACATCAGTGCTAGTCCTACATACTACATATCTCCTCTAACTGTTTAGAAACCGCTAAACGTTCACATTCTGATCACTGCCACAGAGATGCATGAGATACAGCCGAGGACACAAGGGCATTAGAAGACATTCTGTTTGTCTTTTAGTGGAAAAGGAAACAGTGCTATTCACCGCCATCTAAACCCCATTTATTGACAACTCCGTAAAACGTATAATCCTTCAGACTCACACAGATGAATCAACAGACTCATGGCAAATATAGAAAACAACAGTGACAAATCAGATAAAACACTTACACAAGACTAAATCATTAAACTCTAGTAGGAAAAGTGTATGTAACACCTGCAAAGCCTGTACAGTAACAAACATTTCCACCTTTGCAATTGATGCAAATACAAGTAACAGCGTGGCAGTTTGAAAACACAACACGTTTCTCTTTGTAATTTGCTAAAATGTGTATCCAGATATTTTATGCTGCAGCATTCAAGTGGCTAAAAATATTGATATACAATAATTACAGAGGATATGTAATCATTTGTGTACTATATATAAGCAGCATATCAACCAAGCAACTAATGTTTCTGAACATATTTAACCAAATTAACACTGATGTGCATGGGAACATAAGTAACATTTGCATGATGTGATAATATGTTTTGTGTTCCATACCTAAGAATAATGAGCTTACAAATGGTATTTTTTCATTACTGGTTTCCAATTTTTATTTTATTTTTTTTTAAACAGAAAACCCCAAATTTGAGGTAAACTTGCTTGAATCTGAATCTTCACATTGTGTGCATCTCTAGTTCCATTCAATTTCTCAAACCTGAACTTGGCTCTGCAGGTTTTGTTTCAGGTCAGATCTTAACCCAAACCAGTTCTATTTCCCAGAACCTGTCTAGATATGGGCAGGACTCTGTAATTTCACCCGATCTCATAATGGACTTCCACCACATGAATTCAAAATCTAGTAAGAGAAGATAGTAAGATTTTGATGCTATGAAATCTGTATTTAAATCCTATCCCTGGTTCGACTTGGCAGCCAAACCCAACTTAAATATCACCATCATTTACCTTTCTGCCATCTCTGTTGAATACATAAAATGGGACCCTAATAAATTAAATTTTAGAGAAAAAAATAGTTCTTTCAAATAGAGAAGAAAGCATTGTTCCTCAGGAAGTCTGGTTCTAGCACAAAGTGGACACAGGATTTAGAGAGCAGACAATGAGCTTGCTCTGCATACCTTCCAGGCTGGTGTGACATGGAGCCAGATTCTTTCCAAAATGCACATAATCTTCAACAGGACTTGTTTTCTTTGAATCACAATATTTGCTTACGTGGTTTCATGGCTTTGGGTCAATTTAGCTTAGGCTTCATTATATAGATACATTGTAGCCTCCACATATTTAAAGATATTGAATAAAATAGAAGAAAATACAGGAAAGTTCTGTTCAATGAAATCTGAGCATGTTTTCCATTTTCCCCAGCTTCTCATGTTCCACCAGCCTGTGAATTTAACATGCAATAATTATTTCTTGCTCCAAGGACACCTCAGTAAGAGCTGTATAGATCTAGACTGGAATCAGACTATATATGATATGACAAAAATACTTGAAAAGTATTGGAACAAAGTGACCTAGAAGCAAGTGGACAAAAAAAAAAAAAAGGAGCAATATCAACCTGCATCAAGGTAGCTCAACAAAGAAATAACTGTGGTTTTGACCTGTGTTTAAAAAAGCAAAGAATTTAGAAATTCTTCTTATAAGACTGTAGTGAAGATATATACAGAAAATCGTATTGAGCTCTGGCATCTCAATATCTGACAGACAGTGGTAAAGAAGGGTGGATTTTTTAAAAAAGGATGGAAATGATAAAAAAAAGATGGCAATTACTGAAAGAATCCTTTTTACATAAGGTTTGTTTGGATCAATCATTACTAATCAGAAGTACAGCAACTCTAGGTATTTGAGCACATAAGCAGAAGAGAGTAAGAGAATACCTCCAGGGCTCTCAAAAGGAGGTCATAAATACACGTGAAGAATGAAATGTTAAAATCAATAAATAAAAAATAAAATAAAACCAAACCAAACCAAAAACCTCCCCACAAACAATATAGCTTTTTACTTACTGAGAAATATATCCAAGGATATATGCAAGGAACCCTACCATTTGTTATGTTAAAATTATACCAGAAAAGTGCTAAGCAATACTCAAGTGGAATCAACTAAGTACTGGTAACATAAAAATTACTGGATACAACTTTTTCATCAATATTTTTATGATTTGAAAATTTGTACCTACGGACACAACTCCTTGTAGTTGGAGGTGGTTAGAAAATCAATGCAAAGTATTGCTGGCTCAAATTGTAATTTGCTGCGCAAACAATTTTGGAACGCTGAAATGTGGGGTAATTCATTAAGCTGAGTCTGCCTTATACATTTAGAACATTTATGATAAAGCATTTAAGTGTTAATATTCAAGTGGTTTAGATCTGAGGCAAGGATGGCTTTGTTAATTGGTTCCTTAACTAAAGATATGATCATACAGTTATTAAAACCCTTGTACTATCCAGTGATTTACAGATGCCATGCCAACATCAACTATGTCACTTACAAGAAAAATCAACTTAAATTCTTCAACAGTAGGAACAATGGTTGTAGGAGTAAAACCCCTAAAAAACCCACGAGTAATGCCCTACTTAAACTAGTGGAATGTCAGTTCTGATTCCTTTGGTATTCCTTTCTAACATAATTAAAGTGTGCAACACCTGTTCTGCTCCTGACAACACACAGCTTAACCAAACTCTTAACTATGATCATTCTGTAGATGCATTTTAGAAATTATTTAGTGAAGCCTCAAATTCATATGGAAATATATATCAGACACTACGAAATGGAAGAGAAGCCTCATTGGAAATTATAAGACTCATTTTTCATATTGGTGAAACCAATGTCTGACGTGAGACAGATCCGCGAAAGTATCAACCAATTATTTCTAAATTCACTAAGTTCTACGTTTTATGAGAAAAATCTGACATGGTATCAATCAGCAGTATCACCTGCCACACATATATATAGTTGCTATCTCAGTTAATCAGTGTCTCTAATCTGCATTACTTACACTTTCTAGCATATTCAAGACCTAACTGCTAACTACTGCAGGCCTGAACTGAGCTAGAAAATAAAGGACAAAAGTAGTATTATTTATGGGACTGTTCAGACATGGACAGTTCAGCAGATTCAACCTCATAAGCTTCATAGGTCTAGTTATTTTTAAATCAAATTGTATTTTACTGGAAATAATAGATAACATGGTGAAAGAAGATCATAAATTTGGATTACAAATAAGTCTACATTAACCTGCACAAACACTCCTACACAGCTCAGAATCAGTGAGATGGCGGAAGAGAAGGGCAGTGACTTCCAATATCTGTATACAGTTAATAAAATCTCCAGAAACTCCAAGTTCCTGTGAGAAGAGTTGAATTATGGTTAAAGACAGGGCATTTAAGATAGACAACTACTTTAACGGAAGTATTTCTTGTTCTTGCTGCTTCTTTCTTTTTCTACTTTTTTTTTTGTGATTTGTTTTAGCTATAGAGTAGAACCACATTCCAAATTTATCATATACAATTTGCCACATTTCTCTTGCTGATTTAATAAGCAATCAGGAGAACTGTCTGATTAATTCAGAACAGTACTTCACAACATCGCACCAGTTCAGCTGATTACAATGGATATTGGCTCACTGAAACACCACTATCAGGCTGGAGGGTACATTGGGTGCCACAGCCCCAACAAAATGTTATCATTTTGTTAAAATGTAGTTCTCAATCTCCTACAATATGAAAATAATTTATGTTTGACATGTCTATGAACTACGCCACTAAAACTTGTGAGCAGGTGAGCAGACCTGCAAAAGACAAATATATTTACTGAGCTACTGAATTCAGGTCTCTTCAACTGGTTCCTTAACCAAAGAACAATTTGATTTAATAAAGAGTCATATAGTTCCCTTTGTATGGTACAACATGTAAAAATAACAAACTGTCTTAAATCTAATGCCCTAAGTCCTAAAATCAATTTGGAGGCAATGGAAGAAGAACAGAATAAATGGTAACCAGAAAAATAAGGTTTAAAAGAGAAGTCTTACTTTATTTCTTTAATTTAAGTGTAATGGAAAAATGAAGTTCTCACCTGTCCAAAATTTGCTCAATACTGAGTGAGCTGCAGATAGGTCCCTTCTAGGTGACACTTATCCATCATAATAAATAAGCACCTGAAAATTAGCCATGAAGTACCATTCTGTTGAAACACATGAAATCTAACAGCTGAAGTTGCTATGATTTTCATAAAATGATAAAAATCATGACATTACTGGAAATAATTTTGGTTTTGTGTGCTCTTTGGCTCACACCTTATCTTTAAGCTAATCCTATTCTGCACTAGAACAGTTTACTGATGACTCCAGCTCAAACGAAAGATGACTGAACATCTTTATGAATACATGCAGTAAAGCCAAGGTGCAATAAATCAAACTTCTGTATGTAATTCTGTATTAATGTAACTCCTTCAACCATTCACCAAAAAGCTTCCACTACTTCTGTCAATATATGCAGCTCAAGCCATATAACACAAGCTGGTGCCAGAAGTACCTAGAAAAGAGAGTTGAATGAAGGAATTACCTTTCATTTTGTCTCAAGACATTAAACAACATATTTCTGCTGAAAAACTAAGAAGTTAGGATGTATTTACATTCGAACAATGTTTCACCACATATATTGGATTTTTCCAGGAAAACCAAAGAATTACAGGTTGTCACACATTATCACCTATATCAGTGGTGGCAGAAATATCTCACTGGGGTGAATGCAGCAATTTGTCATTTATACAACACCTTCATGTCACCACAGCTTAACATAACAGGACACGAACAACACAATACACTCAGACTGCGTTGCAGTGAAGGGCGTTACCATTGAGAACATGTCTGCAGAGACAATTTTATGAAAGTAACTGAGCACTGATAGAGAGGATCATATTGCATATTTGTATCAGTAACAACAACAAATCTGCCTTGATCTTCTTTTGTAATACCTTTCAAATACTTAATAACAGACCCCACAGAGCATTGAAAGGACATTAAAAAGTCAGCACTTGCCTGTGCACAAATATTTCTAACAGTTGCAGGATGACTACTTCTGCGATGAAGTAAGTTTTATGGCCATGGAAGAAAACCTAGAGTAATAACTTCCTTCACTATGAACAAAGAATCTTTTATTTGGGAATCAGAGCTTTGTGTGGATTCCTACTTAAAGACAGAATGCATTAAGCCATCGTCCTTTTAGCTATCTATATATTAAGGAATGCCAGAGAGAGGTTTCATCAACTGTTTCAAAAAAGTAACATAAACTCACTGCGTATAAAAATTGCACTGAAAATGCTGAAAGTTGCAAATTGATAGGCCTAGAGCCAAGTTATGACAGAATAAAGGCTACTTAAATAATTTTAATGATCTACCTAGGATCCTCTAATGCAACAAACTTATTTCTTCTCCATAAAGCTCTGCCTTTTTCCATCCAGAAGACATGTAATACTCAGAAAGGATAAGCCTTCTTTTCCCAGCTTAATGCTGTCACTGAAATATGTCCATTACTCATGAAGGTACTGTATTAGGCCCCAATTCAGGTAAATCTTCTTGATATTTTTTCCTCTATCATTAAATTTGGTACTATGTTCAAGACGAAAACCACTCAAATGCAGCTCTAAATAACAATTTTTTCTCTCTCTATAAAAAGAAAATGCGAAAGAGGTTTAAGTGCTTGGATCCATCTAAACTCTTACCACAATATCCCTGATACCACCTTAGAAAATTGGGTCCCACATCTGTTTCAACCTCGACAGCAGGTGGAAGAAGAATTCTGCCCATACAGCACATCTCTAGCACTGACAAACCAGAGCTCCCAAAACAAAACCATGACGTTTGGTTTAATGGGAAGTTGTTTTCTTTCACTTCTGTCTGCTTTGGAGTATTGCTGAAGTTACTTAGCTTACACTTCAAAATGTGACTCCTCAATGAAGAAGTAAACCACTATACGTGAACCAAAAAGTCAGAAGTAAAAAAAGGAAAGGGCGGGGGGAAGTCTTTTCAATAGTCCCTATCCTGTAGCAGGTGAGATAGTGAGAATGAAATTAGTGATTTAGGATATTAACTCTAACAATTGTACAGCCCATCAGAAACCTGTAGTTACACATTTGTGTTGGAAAAAAAAGTGCTGAACTGGTGTATTCACATGCTTGTTTCACCATACCTACCCTCAGGATATCTGATACCTCTCTATTGTTATTACCTTGTGTCTGGCCTTCCCAAAGTGGCTATGAGCATACACAACTCTCGTATTGGAAATCCCATCAGATCATTACAACATTACATTGGAACAACTGCTATCGAAAGGCATTAGCTTGTATTGTACCTTCTTGAGGAAGATTTTTTCCTCTAAATAATATGATTCTTGCCTCAGAAGTGACAGCAGTGCTCTGTGGTAAAGGGTATCTTTTAAAGGAATCTTACCACACAGTTATGTGAATCTCAGTTCTGTAGACATAACCTTCATTAGCATATCAATTCAATTTACCTGAGTGTGCTCTATTACCTTTTAAACCATCCACTTCACTTTATTAAGCTGATAATTTGAACTCAGTACTGCATTATTTTGATATGCAGCTAAAAGAGAAGAAGTTTATGTATTTTATTCTTATATATTAATGTAGTGAAAACATGTTTCAGGAGGCAGCTCTTCATTATACTTCAGTGCTTTAATCCTAGCTGTAATTGATGTCAGTTATGACTAGGAGGCTATTATCAGGCTAATACTATCTTTTCCTCCATAATATTATTATTCTCAGTATAATGAAATAAATCTCTGTTTGGAAATAAAAGCAGTCAATATTATTTATTGCTGTATTTTCATTAACTAGAAATTTACAGGGAATACAGGACTGTGACTTATTTTTGTCCTTCATGGAGTGGAACCTTTGAACTTCAGAACTAAGGTTCCCCCATCACTGGCCTTCCTTACCTATGCCCTTCAGATCCCTTACTATACCTCCTCCTCTCAGCTCATGACCACTTTCCTTCACCTTGGTAGCTCACTTAGTGTTAGTGTTTCCCATTTCCCTACTAGGTCACGTATCCTGAAACAAATGATACATTTGATATATTCAGAATGAATCTTGATATACCTAGAATACAGCTTCCAAATTTTAGTTGAAATCAATAACTAACCTGTGTACTTTTCCCCATAAAATATTTAAGAACCCTACTGCCTCCATATTTAGCAGGTAATCGTGGTATTGATTTATGTAATGTATGTCCTTTCATGTATACCCTATCCATCTATTTCATATCTGATTGTAGAGCTTTCTTGACTTCCTACAACTCCCAATGGCTCAATTATATCAACCCCAAACTCAAACTTCCTGATAATTTTTTTTATATTACTCCAGAAAAGGCTGGTCAGTGTTTCTACCTAAATACACACAGCTGACTCTCAATATCTCACTTTCAGATTCTTAACATCAACTCAGGAAAGGGATGGATAAACCAAAAGAAGTCAATAGTGCCAAAATGTTAGTGAAACATTTGTTTACAGAAATCTTTTAAACTGGTTTCAGGTAAAAGAGTCCAGGAGCATGCTTACTTAGCAAAAGTGACTGAAGCATAGGGAAACAAAGTCACGGTAATTTTAATGCCACAGTACCACTGGCTTTACACTTGACATTGTGGATTAAAGCACATACAAGTCTTAGAAAGAACCCTCAGAATCTCAGTAGCTGAAACCTGCATCCCTACAACTCACCCGTTATTATTATCCACGGTAGCCAGATTAAAGTTAAAATGTGCATACCTAAATCATGTTAGGATCACATTTTCACTTTGTTATACACGCATACCATAGAAATAGGACTTCTATGTGATCAAACTGCATTTAAAATGATCTCTTATACTCAGGGATTCTACTGTATCTGCTCATTTTCCACAAATAAATAAAATAAAAACATAGTGGTTAGACATTAACAAATTTCAGCTCTAATAATTTTATATAGCTGGAATACTAAAAATCATTTGCCCAATGTCTGATTCCATTTTCTATATGTAATGATCAAATCCATGTATTAACCACTGTGTGAAAACATTACAATTAGATACTATTTAAAGATGCATGTCTGTACACAACGAGCAATTTGGGCAACAAACAGATAACAAAATGCATAATGCTAAGAGAAGATCAACTAGCATAAGAGACTTGACATCTACTTCTGTTTCAGGAGAGGTATTTAAGACAAAAATAAAAAACAAAACAACAAAAAACCCCCAATCAACCAAACAACCGCAAAGCATGACTATAACTAAGGAAAGAGCAGAAATAGTAGGAAGAGCAAAGAAAAAAAAAAAGGATAAAATGCAGGGAAAATTAATAAACAGGCAGTTCCATATTATTCTATACTTATTTCATTCCAACACATCTTGCTTTTAAGGAACTTGCTTTTCAATTAATATTTAACCTCAAAGCAAGAAGTAACAACAACAAAAAATTCTTTCCCCATACAAATGAGGTCTGATTTTACTGTGACACCTCTTAACATATTTAGCTTCAGACTTTAAAACATTCACCATGTTTTGTGACGGGGAGGAAAAAAAAAAAAGACCTTTCAGCAGAATTGGTTATGTCCCTTAGCACAACCACCTCATGTTTGAGTTTACCTGGCAGGAACCCACCTCTGCCCCATCAGGCCACTACGGAAAGCATAAAGAGGCATTACTACTCTTCTTTTGTTTCTCATGATACAAAACTTTGCTCTCCTGCACAAGTGCAGCATAATTTTGAAAATATCTCGTCAGGTGTGCATTGTCAATGTTAATTTGTAAGAATTCAAAGATTATTTTTATGATAAATAATACACTATTGTTATAGAATATCAGTATTCTAAAAGGTAAGTGCTGTGCATATGCTTTTAGTTCCACACCTACAGCTTTGGTTTTCCACCTCCGTTTCAAAGCAATAATGTTGCACATATATAAACAGAAAAGGATATCTACAATGAATAAATAAAATGCAAAAGTATGTTTTATTACACTGCAAATGGAAAGCACTGTAGCTGCACCTGTACTATGACTCTAGCCATGTTTGTTTTGCATTAGTGAAGTCTATGAACGTGCCTATTTACACCAAAAAATTCAACCCGGAAGTGACTCATATTCTCATAAATACTAATGCTAAAGGCCTGAGACACATTTAAATTAGAACTCAAGCCTTCATGACTTTTGAAATGTTAAACCATCATCATCACCAATACATTTTTAGAGGTATTACATAAATTTTATGCTGTGATGTCCCTTTCCAGAAAGAGACATTCGAGACCTGCACTTCAATAAAAAGTTTGGACTATAGACCGAGCTTTATTCAAATAAAAGGCTGAGACTGAAAACCTAGTGAACCCTTTGGCCTGGAAAAAGCAGCCTTACTTCCACAAGAAACGTACAGTTTAAACTACTAATTTTTGAGAGTGAGTTCATGGCTAATGTACCTCTTCTTTTTAAAACAGAAAGATTACTGGAAATATTCTGTTACCAATTTTCTTCTATATTTATACACATATTATTGTTAGTGCCAGAGGATCACAATTAAGCTCTGCACCAGTAGATCAGGATAAGCAAGCCTGATTTTCTTTACTGTCAATGGATTAATACTCTTTGCCTCTTCTTTTTTTAAAAACTGTCTGTTGAAGACCTGTTTAACGTCAGTATTCTCCACAGT
This sequence comes from Ciconia boyciana, assembly GCF_034638445.1. Lineage (NCBI taxonomy): Eukaryota > Metazoa > Chordata > Aves > Ciconiiformes > Ciconiidae > Ciconia > Ciconia boyciana. The sequence goes on from NC_132936.1 coordinate 94,910,204, forward strand.
ATAGAGAATTCACAATATTATTGATAACCAATATAGGCTTACACTCAGTGTTCTTACTCTATAATAAATTCAGCCTGAAAATTAACATTAAACCTGTCCCACGCTGTATGAGCATGTAGTTAGCAAACAAAACAAAAACAACAAAAAACCCAAACAAAAAAAACCCAAAAACCCCACCACCCCAAAAACCTTTCTGTATCAGTGGAGATTAGAATGATGACACATTCTAAAACAGGATACATTCGGGACAGAAGTCATTAGCACTAGTCATCACTAGCATGCTCCCTATGCAGAGGGCAGAAATGCACCAATTTAACAACCAGCTTTGAAGTCCCCACACTTGATATTTTTTTTTCAAGTAGAGCATTTACTCCATGGTCAACACATTCAAACATAAAGAAAGAATTTCTACAGCTGTATCTGGAAACTAACTGGTAGAGATTCCTGAAGGGGGAACAATTATGTGAAAAAAGTAGCATGGCAAAAAGTGGCATCATAAAAATCTCCACTCCTCCCACCCATTATAGAATATATTATCATATTCACTGGGGTTCCCTAATGAAAATTAAATGGTGTATATATAGGTATACACACATATATGTACACATAAATATGTATGCCTAAAATCACTAAAGAAGTCAGCACAAAGCCACAGTTAACAGCTAGAATGGACTTGACATATGAGCTTCAGCTTCATATCATGAGCTTCAGATTTCAAAATAGGAAGTTGATTTAACATAGCACTCAATTACAAAGAGCAAATAAAAATGCTTTAAAAGCTTGCAAGAATAGGATTACGCACCTCATCTGCTCAAGGGCAAACATAAAATAAAGGATGCTCATGTGATGAAGGTTAAAATGACAACATGCAATTGATGATTAAAGGAACTTTATATACATTCAGGCTCTCTGATGTTTTTGAGGTGGAAAGAGGGGAAGGTTAACTTCCACAGAAACGTGGGTCAATCAAGTAAAACTGAGAATATCAGATGCAAAGATAAATCATACTTGGATATTATTGTTTTGATGCTATATTTGATACTTCTAAAATATTTTTTCAAGATTTTTGGTTTTCCTGCAGGGTTTTGGTTGGTTTGTTTATTTTGTGTTTTTTTTTTTTTTTTTTTTTAATAGAAATGTCTTGACTCAGAATGGATAAATCTTACAAAACAATGCATTAGCCTCTTTCAAGCAGGAAAGAGGCGTAGAAGGGACATCCTGGCATTTAATTTAATATCAATAATATTGCCAGTTAAGGTCCACATTCAATAAATTTTTAAGTTAAAATATGAAGCAGGTAACTATCTAACATTTGAAGCAAGTTAATTCCATCTTACCAAATATATTGATTTTGACAAGGCCAAAACTCTTATAGGAAACAAATTCATTCCCTTTTAAGGATATCCACACAAGGCAACAAAAGATTTGCCAGAACCATAAAAACTTAATCTTATTTAAATCTTAAAATATATGACAAACTTTCTAAACCTACCACTTGACAAGAACTATGAATTATGATTATTTACTAAGGGTTTGGGCTTTTTTTTATCCCCCTCAATTGGAATGATTCATTTTATGAAGGTACACAGCCTATGAGTTTAATACTACAGAATACAATAGACAACAAAAGGGGAAGTTTTCAAGTACCAATATGAAATTTCAAAGCAAACTGCCTCCTCCAAATATATACATTATATTGTGCAGAAATCTCCAGTCACAGAAGCAGGACCAGAAATTAGCAAATTTAAAGGATAAGTGACAACAATCTTGTCATTCCCAATCTCACACAAAAGAGAACATGATAATGATTTAATTTAACTATATTGGGTTGGGTTTTTTTGCCAACCTTAAAATATCAATCTAGCTCAATCAGTTCAAAGTCTCGGGCCCTTTCTTTTTTTTCTTTATAATCCTTGCTCTGCTGAATTTAATTGCCTTGACAATGCCAGAACACTGCCTGATCCTAATAGGTCAGCATTGATCACTCTAAACCAATTGGTTCCTTCATTACAGAGAAAATGAAGTAAAGAGAAAAGGCAGGTGCACTCTCACACAGTCAGCTGGACTTCAGCTTCTCTTGCCCTTCTTCTCCCTCATTAACTAGCAACCAATCGATCAGAAACCTGCTCAGAACCCACAAAACTATTCATCACTTCTGACATGGAATGGTTTTAACAGGTCACAAAAGTAAAGAATATTTGAGGTATCTATCTTTAGAGCCTTTAGAGCTCATACAGTTTTTAAACTGACATCCAAGAGAAAGGAAAATCAAAACGTTACACTCCTATATAGTCCTAGTCTAAACCTCGAATCCAAAATAAAATCTCTGTTAGTTATTTGCCCAAGACAAGAATCTCTGGTGTAGGGTACCTAATTTTAAATGTTCTTTATTGTGAAGAACTTTGATGGAGAGAGAGAAAGACCACAGCTGGGAGAAAGAGCGCAGATGGCCCCGCTCCCTGCTTCGAGCTCATTCTCTTCTGCACTTCCATGGTCTTTAGTTTAACAAATTCAAAATGCCAGTGAATGTTCATCCTAAAGCTTTACACACCATTTTTACCTCCACTTTTTTAAATACCTGAATATTGCTTATATTTCCAACCATTTCACATCACTTTTTCCTAATAGTCCCTTTCCTATCAAACTCCATACTTCATTTGCCCATACAATTGCAACAGAATGCCTTTACCTCATTTGCCAAAAACTACTAACTGTTCAAATTACTCTTAAATATTATTCTTCTTGAAGTTACCTGTACTGATTAGCTCTTACTCTAGTCAGTTATTCATGTTGTTTCTTCTCTTTCTCTGATTGTAAACTCCACAGAATATGCCTTGTTGTTATGCTTTGTTGACTAAAACAGGTTTGTAATTTCACATTACTATCAGTTCAAAATACTGCCACCAAGGCGATTCAGGAGAAGAACTCAAAGAGATACTGTAATAAATATATAAGCAGGGAACAAGATGTTAGGGAAAACAACACAAACAAAACACCTCAAGAACAGAACTAAACAGAGCATAAGGGAACAAGAAACTAACAATGGGAAGAGGCAGCAGACAACAAACAAACTGGGTGAAGAAACAAAGGAGAGTGGCACCGCTTTGATTAGGAAAAAGAAAATTTCAATGAAAGATATTACATAAAAGATTTCACTTACTTCTACTAAAAGAACTGCAAAAGAGAAACAGAGAACCAGGATGTCACTTTATGGTACACCGGATGGGAGGAAAACTTTAAGAGGGCAGCAGAACACAGAGGTGTAATCCTTTTATTTGCAAATCAGCATTAAGAGCCATTTCTCTCCCAGCTACGTCTATCATCTCATAAATTAAAAGAAAAGGTTTAGATTATTATTTTGAACAAATCCATGGAAATGAATTGACTGAATCCATAGAACATCATAAGCAAAATCAGGTGTTTCATCTGTGTTCTTTGTAACAGAAACATGATGTGACCAGTGAAAATTATTTCAGCTGGGAAAAATTTTATCCATTATATCCTATTCAACCCAGACTACTATAACAACTGTTAATTATACAGTAAAATGGAATTACCAAGAAAAAATAAATTAACTAATTCTTTTGCTGAATGTTTCCTCCCCTATGGTAACAAACAGAATCAGCTTACTTTCTGCTACTGTTTTTCACTCTTTTTTTTTTTTCCTTCTCTTTTTAAACCTCTGAAGCAACCATCCCGTGTATCATTCAAAGGCCATGATTTCTGAAAAGATGATACTGCTATTCAGGAATACAATCTCCTGTGAAGCTGTGCTGGTTTTGGCTGGGATAGAGTTAATTTTCTTTGTAGTAGCTAGTATGGGACTATGTTTTGGATTTGTGCTGAAAACAGCATTGATAACACAGGGATGTTTTCATTATTGCTGAGCAGCACTTACACAGAGTCAAGGCCTTTTCTGCTTCTCACCCCACCCCACCAGCGAGCAGGCTGGGGGTGAACAAGAAGTTGGGAGGGGACACAGCTGGGACAGCTGACCACAGCTGACCAAAGGGCTATTCCATACCATGTGACATCATGCTCAGCATATAAAGCTGGGGGAAGAGGAAGGAAGGGGGGGACGTTCGGAGTGATGGCATTTGTCTTCCCAAGTAACCGGTACATGTGATGGAGCCCTGCTTTCCTGGAGATGGCTGAACACCTGCCTGCCCATGGGAAGCAGTGAATTAATTCCTTGTTTTGCTTTGCTTGTGCGTGCGGCTTTTGCTTTACCTATTAAACTGTCTTTATCTCAGCCCACGAGTTTTCTCACTTTTAGTCTTCTGATTCTCTCCCCCATCCCACCGAGGGGGAGTGAGCGAGTGGCCGTGTTGGGCTTAGTTGCTGGCTGGGGTTAAACCATGACAGAAGCAAATCAATTTACCAATACAGCACACCATATAAAGGGCTATTCACATGACCTAAGTTAGCAGTTTGGATTCTACCTGAGCTCCAGAGGATGATTCGAGTTCCCCAAGTCTGGCTGGGTTATCCTTTGTCATTGAATCACACACACACACTCATGAGCAGGTATCTAACTTGGACAGAAATTGGATGATTACACCTGCTGTGACTATTTGGCAACACATAAATAGTCATACAGATGTCGAAAGAGAAGTATGAGCATGCTCAACAACTATTTTAAAGACTGTATGATGAGGGAACTTAACTGATCTTTCCCATAAACAGTCAAAAATTATCTTCTAATGGTAAAAATACATTCCAGTAGATTTGTTACAAGCCTACTAAAAAAAAAAATTAAAAATTTGACATACTACCGCAGAAAAAGTTACAGAACTATTTTTCCTTTGACATTTTAAAAATCAGTTAAATCAAAGGTTCCCAAATTCTTTGGACAAGATGACAGTGGCAATCCTACAAGTTTCTCAGACCTCTGGATAGTCTATCAAACATTTTAAAAAATTATCTTATGAGTATCAGAATAAAATAAGACTGCTTTTCTACACACATCTATTGTGATGTGTGTCACAGACTTAATTGGGTTTGACACATGCAGACTCCACATTAGGTTTCTCCAAAACTGGGGTATTTATAAAGCTTTTTGCTGTCTCTTCCTGACCCTTTTCTGAAGGGAGATCCTATGATGTCTGATAATATTTAGACCTTTTTCCAGTGAAGGCATCAACAGAATATCTTTCTGATATTCGGTGTCTGCCAGTATAGACTTTGTTTCTTTATGGAACCAGGTACATAAACTGTAGAAGAAATGTGCTTCACCATACTATTTCCCCACAAACAGTAATCAATGAATCATAGTTTATATACCATGGAGCTAGATTATCCCATGAATCACTTCCAACTCATGATACACGTGCTGACAACCAGAATGCAGAAGAAACATCAGCTTTTAAGAAACAATACTGTGCTGACCCTACGGTCATCATGCTGCTTCTACTCAAACTACCAATTTGAGCCACACATAATCTAGAAATCAGAGTCCAAAAGTCACAGAAAAAAAGGCTTAAAAGATAATTTAAGATGTCAATTAGTCCATCCCTCCTGTCACACTGTCACAAAGGAAGATCAAACCACATTTATTACACTCCAGGCAGATAAATATCTAACCCCTTGTTAAAATCTCCACTTACAAAGCTTTCACAGCCTTCACAGAGAACCTGTATTTAGCCAGTGTGACAGTGTTTCTTAGTGCCAAATCCAACTTTTCATTGCTATAATTTATGCCTATTACTTTTTGTCTTATTCCTTATGAAGCTGCAGAATATATTCATCTCTTATTTTGTACAAGTTCTTTACATCTCGAGAGGTTTTTCATGCCTCCCTTCAGACCTCTCTTCTCTAAACCAGTCAGTTGCAAGTTTGTCCATCTTTTCATGTAGGTCAAACTGTGCTGTTTCTTGGTGTTCCCTTATAGACTCTTCCCACGCTTCCTGAAGTATGAAATGGTAATTTCCTCAAGGGTCCAGAATTAGCAATTCAGATATGACTGAACTGAATGAATGATGCTGATTTGTATTACAAGCTATACTCTTGTTTATATATATTAAAATATTATTTTTTGCAACAGCTGATACTGCAGTCCCATGTCCAGCTTGGCATTCACTAAAAATTGCAGATCCTTCTGGTGCTGAAGTGCTATTCAGACATTTGCTCCTCACCTGCATTCTTGAAATCATACTTTCCTGCACATGTACAGATTCTTGCACTTGTTCTTAGGAAACTGCATTCTATTTATTTCAGACAGACTGTGTCTCTGATTTGTCAAGATCCGTTTTAACTCTAATTATGTCCTTTCATATAACTGCATCTCTTCTCACAGTTTCATGCTATCCTCAAATTTAAGAAAAGATGGTGGGTTTTTTTACCATTCAAAGCATTACGCATATACTGAGTAGTACAGAACACAAGAAAGACCCCATAAAAATCCCACTTCTTATATCTTTCGATTTCCATATAACTATGATTACAACAGGTGCTGCTCCAGTTTTATATCCACTTTACTGTATTTTCATTTAGACCATGTTCCCCTTGTCTGCATACTGAAATACCATGTTAGTGTCAAAAGCTTTACTAAAGACAAAATACAGCATGTACTGATTTATTTCTTAACCATGCCCTGTTTTTCTGCCTCAGAAGGAAACTAAATTGACTATCTGTTTTTGACAAATCCAGTTTAGCTGACAGTAATTTTTTTATCTTCTAGTTCCTACAAACAATTTGGTTCAATTACTTGCTCCAATATTTTTTTGGAAACTGAAGCTGTGCTGTATGACACAATTCCTCAGCTCCCTCTTTCTGCTCCTTTTAAAGGTGGGAAAAGAACAAACTTGGTGCCCATTACCTATTCTCCATGAGTTCATAAAATCAATAGCTTTTCCAAGCTAATAGGTATAAGTTACAACTACTAGTCCAAAAGCTGTTTTCTGCGGATTAGAAAGCAAGTTATATGTTTATATAAATGAATAAAATGGGAATTAGAATATAAATTATAGGTACCAGCAGACAACTTTATTTCTGGTTCCACAATTACTAATTGTTAACTGCAACTATTACTGCCAAGAAACTGCGGGCTTACATATTTATTGTAAATTTTCAAGGACAATATCTGATAGTTACAGTTTAGCTTGTTAGTCATATTTCCCAATTTGCATAAAATTTGTTGAATGTTAGAATAAGTACTTCCCCTTCCCTAATATGATTATTGCTCCTTACAGCTTCATGTTGAAATAAATATGGAATTTTGGAATTAACTTTTGCACATCATGAAATTACATATAGTATAAAAGTAAACAAACTTTTAATAAAAGAAAAATTACGCCTTACTAAATAGTATTCTCTAAGGGGCACAAATCAGTCTGTCTCAAAAAAGTCTGTCTCATCACACCATATATAGAGGTTAAAACAAAATAAATAAAAAAATTAAGAGGGGAACTTTTTAAAAAGAAAATTTTTTTCTAAATATAAATTGGGTGATGGAAGGCATAACAAACTGAAGGAAGGCAATTAGCTCTGTCTTGTTCTTCCACTGTACATAAAAAATAATAATGTTGAAGTAAAATGATGTGGAGATTGTTTTTATTTATTTGAAGTACCATTTTATAACATGGGTAAATGGGAAGCAAAGAGGGATAATCTATTGCATTCGTTTGTTTCATGCAAATACATGCATGTTATTTATACTATTGTTTGAAAATTCAGGGGCCCAAGGTAAGTGAGTAAATAGAAATTCAGCTATGTCAATAACAACTCCTTATATGCTTCGCAACAAAGAACTGAGAGCTGCCTTCCCACTTTAAATAAGTGGTTGCCTGTTTTAAAATGTTTTTTATACTTCAGTAACACTAGCCTATGGTGTTGGTAACAGATCAGCATATTTCATGTTGGCATTCTTAGACTATTTAGATGCAGTAATCTTTGGGTAAAAGAACAGAACTCAGAAACCTGTGAGAGAAATTCTTATCCTGGTATCCCTGAAAATTTATACTCTGATTAGAGACATACTTAGAATCCTGCTGGGGCAGCTGAAGTTATTGCCCCCCAGCCAGAAGTTACAGACTCTTCATATGAAGCCATTTTCCTCTGCATGACAAGAGATGCAGTACACACCATTACATCTCAGTAGACACACCAACCCTCTACTAGAGGAAACAGTAAGTAAGAAAATGCTCAGAGATTTACAACAGGAGGTAGTTAGGTAAGATTGAGATGATAACGTACATACGTTTGTTTAATATATAAGTGTAAAGTAAAAACTTGCTCCTTTAGACATACTGTGTATTTCCTGACAAGAATAGCCTCACAAACAGCAAGAAGCTAGATAAAATCCATTAATACACCTCAGAAAAAAAGCTGAGTGCTTTAGTAAGTTTAATTTTCAAAACTATTATATCATCCTTTGATGACCATGATCAGGTAACAGATGAATGAGTAGTATTCCACAAGAGAGATTAATTACCAGCTTTCTTTCTTAAAGCTCAGTTATTTGTCATTCCATTTTCCTCCATGTGATACATAAATCTTAAAAGAAACCAACAAAACATACCGTGATTTTAAAATACTATTTAAAAAATTGTCAGTCTGAAAAAAATAGAATGTAAAAATAGATGAAGTTAGAATTGTGGGGAGAAGATTTCTATCTCATGACTTCATGACTCATGACTTCAGATCTCATGACTTCAAAGATACCTCAAGTTTTCCTCTCGACACTGAATGATGGGCCTGCCACACAGACATTGCTTGGATATTATTTTCTCTGAGATATCCCAGTCCTCCTAATGAGGAAGGATGTTAGGTGAGAGACAGCAACAGAATGAGAGTGTAAGTTTTCAAAGATGACAGGAGGAAGAGGAAGAGTTTCCTATTCCACTCAAATGATGTGCATCATCTCAAATTTCAATAAATATTGTATCTAAATGAAATTATGTACTGATAATACTTGTTCAGTATGATGCACAGTTAAGCTAACTCTTCAACAAACCAAATCTTTAAGCACATTTAACTTCTTACTTTTTGACTATTAGATCCTCAAAAGCAGTCATACATAGGAGTTTCTATCAACGCCCAGGTATCAAAAAAATAACCAAACACTAAACATTTTCTCTCTTATTACTAAATTGCCCTACAGCAAACCATAGCTTAGATAAAATCAAGCAATACATATTCTATGATCTAATTATATGGAATACCAACCTACGCATACACATTTTGCTCTCCAACTACTCTTGGCAAACATGTAACTTGTTACTTATTACCTGTTAACAAGTTGTTACATGTTTCACATTAACAAGTTAACATGTTAACTTGTAACAGTAACTTGGCAAACATGGTCAAGAAGGATCAGGAGAACTTCCAGACAAAACTTTAACAAGTACCAAAACAAGAATTTCTAACTAGGGAAAAGAACTTGAATGTAGTGTTTGGAAACTGTGGTTTTCTTTAATGAAAGACCAGTGGTATCCTTACTACAGAGAAAAGGCATATTCTTTAAGCAGCTGTATAATTTATATCTTTTTCAGTATAAAAAAAGATAAGGAAGCAAGGATATCAGTATCTTTTACTAGATTAATTCCCATTTTATTTTTTAAGGCAATAACCCTTACTTGAAAATTTTCCTTGTAGCAGCTATTTGCTGTTTCTAATTTAAAGGCAGCTATTGTATCTCAAAACAAGATTCCAAACGTATGTACTATAATCAAAAGCAGTGGTATATACTGCACTCCGAAGAACACCATAGTAGAAAATGATCAATGGATACTCTGAGGCCTAGCCCCAACACTAGTCATGCTAAAGAACAACTGTTTGCAAAATCTGTCCCAAAACCCAATACTACTACTGGACCAAGAACCACACTGAATAATGTTATTGCTGAAAGAATGACACAAATTTGATTTTAAACAAAAGAAATTAAATAGAAAGATTAAAAATCAGAAGTAGTACTCAACTCTCAGTAACTTCTGTTCCCCCTCTTCCACCAAGCAAATTAGCCATCCTACAGACTTAAACACTACTAACCCACTTCTATGTGCAGCCTATAGAGTCTAACACGGTTTGTTCAGCTCAAGTACCCCATCACATAAATGCTACTATACTGCTTGCATATACTTGCGTCTTCCTGATACTGAGTCTCAAATAAAAGTCCCAAACCCAGTTCTGCACTCCAGTGTCTTGGCATTGCAATTCTGGAATTGTGACCAGGAGAAACTACAGTGTGGGAAAAACAGTACTTCCACGTGGATTTAACTCAAGTCCGTGAAGACCGTTCAGCCCACATCCAGGCTAACTTCTACAGGGCTGCTCAACCGTTTCCCGACCAAGTTTCTTACACTGGAACAAGCACAACACTGGTACACGTATTATAAACAAAGCAAAACAGAAAAAGGAGAGTGACTGCGCAGCAGGAGTTGGCATTGCTCTCTACCTGATCATCTGGAGTGGGAAGGAACAGAGGGCAGAGGCTTCCAGGCAAGTCTGCAGAAAGCAATCCAAGCCTGCACAGGGGCTGAGATGGTGCTAATAACCCACCCTACCTCTGAGCAGCTCTCACATATACATCTTGGAGATGTCTCCATTGAACTTTGCAGCAAAAGGAGATTAAAAACCAGGCACTAAAGAATGTTATCCATTATATTACTGCCTCTCCCAATTTCCTAATTGATAACTGCACTGTAATTTTAAGCCAAGCTAAAGGTATATTCGAACTCCCAAAGCAAAAATCGATGTCTCTTTCTCTTACTAGTATACTTCACTGTAAGAAATAAAGTCTGAACATTGTTAAACGTAACATCTTTCCTTTGCCAACAGGCTCTTCAAACTGTAAAGTTACAGTAACAGTTTTCCAGCTACAAGGTTTCACCTTCCTTCATTTCAGACAGACTGTTAATAAAGTTTAGTACTAGAATTTCAAAGACTGAAAATAGCCATATACCATTCAGGAATTTATGGGATCTATTTTTCATGTCATTATGGAGAAGAACACTGAAATGAAAGTCAAGACACTGTTCCATAGTTAATTTTCACCCTGGGATCATACTTTCTTTTGTAGAAAATCTCTTCACTATGAATTCAACTAGACCAGCACACACATCTACTTATCTTATTACTCTGCTAATAGTTCATTCTCTATTTTTAATACATACCTACACACACATTTTTCTGCCAGTAGCTTGCTGTTTCCCTGTGAAATAAAGATGAGCTGTTGCCTTTGATCACAGTTTACCAGTTGACAATCCAGCCAACAGAGTCAAAATGCAAAAGACTGTCTAGACTACAGTCATCAAACTTTGAGACATTTAATGTACTCTGGACATTACAGAAGGCTGCTGACCATCAAAGCTTCAGTGACCCTAACTTCTCTGCTGACTTCAATTAAGGGGAAAAAAAAAAAAAGAAGAAAAAAAGAGACACCAAAAAAAGGACTAACATTACAAAAATTATAGGAATAAAAAATGCTGTGAAAAGTCAGCTGTAATTTGTTCTTTTTTCTACTTCACTGACATTTTTGTTTTATAGATGAACAAGAGATGGCAGTCCCACAAAAACTTTCAATTTTCAAAAAAAATTCGTTAATTTCAAAGTCAGCATTAGCTCCTTTTCACTTAATAGCTCAATTAAAACATGTAAAATACACCATGTAAAGCATATTTGGAAATAAAAAATATTGAACAACAAATTAACACCTGAGAGCCATTTTCATATAAACTGTTTGACAAAAAGAAGCTTCAAGAACACTAGAGCTGTAGCTCCGACATTCTGTAATTTCAAGTAACATCAACAAATTTAACTTTCGAAAAAATATTATAAGTCCACAAAATGAGTTAGTTACATTTTGTTTACCATTCTATTGAATATATTTCTAAGACTTGCTGCTCCCATCACCTTCAAAGGGTGGTAAAAAAAGACATCAGCAGCAGGTTCAGTATTGTTCTGCTAGTTACAGTACTGCCCTTTTGTTTGTAACACAGACTCTGGTTTTGATACGATAAGAGACCATGTAACAATTAATCAGTTCAACCTTTGCCTATCTCCATGATTAATCTATTCTGCCCATTACAATACTATCTTACTGATAGTAAGGATGCAAGAATAAAATCAGAGCTAACAAAACTCATTCTGCAGCTTCCAGTCACAGTACTTCATCTCCACAAATACCATTTCCAATTAGTATATTTTTTTTCTGAGACAGTAGGAAAGAAGCAGGTGGGCAGGCAAATTTTTCCAATCAAACTTGTCCTTCAGTATTAAGACACTTGATACATTTAATGTACTTCCAGACCCAACCAAATGTGGTTTCCAAACTCATTCAATGGCACATTATCATTCTGACTTTCAATATGTTTATTTTATCTCCGAGAGATAAGGACCCAGAGCAATCAGCTGAAATACCTCACTTTTCTTATCATACTGTCCTCAGCTGGGGGTCAATTTTGATGAAGACATAAAAGACAATGCTATAACTGCTTCAGACACTATTGACTTAGCAGGAATGGCAATGACTCAAATACATTGGCCTCTCAGAGAAAGAAGATAAAGGTTAAAAACCAAGATGCAAAGAACACACCAGCATCACTACCAGACTCGGAGAAGTAAGATAGCTACAAAGCTTGCGTACTAAGTGTAAATGCCTAACTTCGCAAATATATTTAAATCAGTTTTATTTTTAAGCTAAAATGGATACGTTCTGGCAAGACATAGATACAAAGTCTATTTTCAATTAAATACTCTATTCACCACATTGTTTCCGAACCAGGAATATCACATGAAAATAATACTTCTTCATAGAATACATTTGATTCTGAAAGTATCAACACCAATTAAAAACCTAAAAGAAAATCCCTTAAACCTATCTTTCAGAAAAAAGGCAGGACTTTGTTAAATATATTTCTCTTTTTCTGAAGGAACTGGATACTCCAGCAGATATAGCAAGTGTCTCCAATACACAAAAAAATTCCCAATTCACCACATCACAAATTATTTTATACATATTTACATTTCTGCTCTCTTACTGTCAGCTATACAATAAACCAAACCCTTATTATTCAAAGTGTAAAGCTTAAAAATGTGTTAAAAAATACATCATTATTCAGATTGCTAACAAAAATTTGCAATGAAAAATATTTCTATGAAACTGTACAGCAGAAGTTTTCCATTCATGAGGAATTTTGGAAAATTAAAATTAATCTTCTGAAAGGGAATGTAGTACCCTTTGTTTGCTATCATATTAGCCTGACCAGCACAATAATATTTAAGAAAAAAATCTTTTGTATAGCCTTGTCAGTATACAGAAAAAAATAAAACCAAGCCCCAACTACATCTCTGACCAACATGTCTATATGAGGGAAGAACTGTAGAATGAGTCTAACTGCACCAGCAACACATTGTTAGGAAATTAGTATAATATATACCAGGAAAATAATCCTTCCTTTACAAAGGTCTGATGGTGGTGTATTTATATTGCAAACTGCTAAAGACCCAAACAAGCCACTAAAATTTACTTGTAGAGTTAAGCAAGAGCGATCGAAGGCTACTTGATTTCTGCATGACAGAATCATCATGGTGATTTAAGATCCTTAACTAATATACACCACACTCTCACACCTACGTTGATTCCCTCTGTAGTCCTCCTGGGCCATTCCCACATCTGTGCAGCCTGAGCAGGAGCTTTTTACACCCCTCATAAAGGTTACTTTACTATCCCCACATCCCACAAAGTATACTGTGTTACAGCATATAAAATCTGTGCCAGAAAGAAAATGCTGCTTACAAGATACACGCTACAGTAAACTCGTACTGCTGAATTTCTACCAGGAAAAAAAAAAAGTGTAGAAATTTGGCTAGATTCCTGAAAGCAAATGTTTTCTTTCCTTGTTACATTTAATAGCTACCTGTCATTTAACTCAAATTCTGATAACTTTCCAGCAGATCTACACTCTCTTTTCCTCTTCTCTTGCACAAAAGTGTTGGCAATAGCGGAACCTTCTATTTCTAATATATTGCTCATATTTGCCTGTCATTCATGTTGAGATTTAAATAATGAAGACTACAGGTATTAGCAATGTTATGTCATTTTATTTGCAGTTTCTTTTGGCTCAACAGATGCACAGTGGGCTCTTCCAGTATGCCATGTTACATAAAAGTTAGCTTAAGCCATGACAAATTATCAGTTGGTATCTTTATTGCGCAAATTGTGTATAGCCCTGGTCTAAAGCTGTGAAAAAGAAACTTCTGCTATCCTTAGTACCACCTTAGTCTGCAAATAAAGGTGAACTGAAGCGTTAAATCTCTGCATTGCGCATAAAAATCCTGGAAGTCCTGTATCCTTACTGGAAAGATTCCTGTGCCTCTGATCCTCACACCCCTCAGAGTATTCGGCTAAAACTCTTCCATATGTTCCCCGTTCCAGGGGCTACGTATACCCCAGTTCCCCACTCCTGACCCACCGAGTTACTCATTCACCTTCCTCCATGGAGCCTCAAGTGCTTCCACTTCTTCTCAGTGCCCCTCTTCTTCTTAAGACATGTGATCCATGTGCTTCAACCATTTGCTTCTATGCTAAGACAGGTAATGCAGCAATCTAAAGGGCAGAGCTCTGAGTTCATCCCCATTTTTTCCCCTACATTGATGGGTGTTTATTCCTCTCTAGAAACAGCAGGAGACTGTGTGTGTCTATACATATATATGAAACTTAGGGTCTTAGATGTATAAGCTAGATGGTAGGAATATTCTAGATCATCACCTAGAGGATAGGATGTTGTTTTAACTTGTGTACAAATTTTCACAGAAAAATCCAAGATGGAAATATGAGTGATTCAAAATCCAGAAAAAACACCATTAGCATAGCCAAAGCTAAGCTAATATTAGCATCAAACTGTGCCAATATGATTCTGTCTCACTTACTTCACTTTTTAAAAGCATTTATAGCTCTTCTGAAAAGCTTCAGCTCAACGAGACCAGCTAAAATGTCAGTGGGCAACAATTTGAAATCCACAGTGAAAAGACATTAAAGTCACATTTAGTGACATGATTCATTGCTGTTGCATCAATATGCAAGGAACAAGACAGTAGATGGGAAAACATGTCTACAATTTGTTCTGCTAATTTTTTTTAGAGAAGCTTTACAACAAGAAGAAAAGAAAGTTACACCTTTTAATCCTACTGAAATTTGCAAAACATTTACAGCAGGGTTTCATCCCTTTTACTAAGTGCCTTGTGGGGTAAAAAGGCAATCACACAACAGTTGTAGGGTTTAGAAACTTGTGTGGCATCTGCATAAAATACCTAACAAAATACTTAAAATACTAACAAAATGTTAAAGTTGTAGTTTTAACTGAATGAAGCCTGAAGTATTTAATTTAGAATCGTCTTAGTAACAGTAACTAATTTCCTTTATATGTACTATTCATTTCATTTATCAAGGTATTCCATAAAGCTTTGGGGAGTCATAACATTAGACATACACTTGCGCACAAAAATCAGTAAATACCACATTCTCAACTCTGCTTTAAACATCTTTTTAGATCTGATCAGTCTGTAAAAAACAGTTAAGACTCTAATGTATTTAACGCTACAAAAAGAAGGATTTTTCCCTAGCTAGAAGGGATCATTTGATGCTTGCAGTGTGATTTTGAGCCTGCTAGGTTAGCTAAGTTTATCCTAAGAAGAGGGCCATTCATTTGTTGAAATGTGATGCACACTCCCTGGTTCTTCCAAGTAACATATAATACAAGTCAGCAAATGATGTATGCATACAGTTGGAGCTGAGAAATCAGGCTGGTACATTAAAAAAAGTGTAAGTCTGACTGCAGGACATCTGCTCCATTACTGCTGAGGATGAAAGTACAAAGTGAAAGATGAACAAGAGTAAAGGAATTAATAGAGGAAAGTTGCATGATTCAGGCATTTGAATGCTGCACTGTTGAACTGTCCCTCTGCAGGCTGCAGAGGTCTGACGTGATGCCTAAAACCTCAAGTAAAACAGGCTTTTCTCAAGTGCCCATCAAGTAGGGCTCCCCAATATTTGAAGCCTGTGGCTTCACTTCACATTCAGAATTGTAAACTGAGATCAAGAGAAGAACATGAAATGGCAACTACAGTAAATGTAAAATTTATGTTTTATAATACAGTATAAGGAGTGCAAGTAAGGTTATACATATTAGCTTGATTTTGGCATTTCTAAAGATCCAATTACTAGATTTTCAACTTTGCAAAGAAAATTTACACTGAAAATTCACACAGAAAATTCAATAGTAATTTCTGAATTTTAAAGCCAATACATCTGTCTATCACATGGTATGACACCTTCCTCCATGCAGGTGACAACAACATACATATTTGTCATGCAGGCTTGTTAACTAAAATTAACTAAGAGCAACTAACAGCAGCAGCAGATACTCATTCTCCATCCCGATCAGCAGTAGAGGTGAATGGGACACTCTCAGCAAGTTTCACAGACATATGCTGCCAACAGAGGAAAAGCCAACATTCAAGAACTCTTGGTGCTATTTTAAAATCAAGTGGATGAGGGAGACAGAGAGCAAGTCAGTCAGATGCCTCCTGGGTCTACTCCTACCCAACCTTTTCCAAACCAGCACCTTACTTGATTATTGAAGTTCAACATATCTGAAGGTGCTGTTACAAACAGAAATGTGGCACAATTAGCAGTGCTGGGTTTGATTTTGCTTCTACTTCATTTACTTATGCTCATACACACTTCAGATTTGGAAATATGAGGTTTTTTTAGTTTGATTTTTTAAATTTCCTTTGTGTTGAAAATCCTCCTGTATTTTAAATGAATATACATGCTTGGGAGGGTATCATCAAGATATTTACCATTAAACCAATTAAGAATAAGCCAGACATTACCCATGTTGCTAAGTTTAAACTGCAAAATAAAGGTAGAAAAATATCACCACCCCTGAAATACAAATATCTGAACTTCATATTTAAAATACTGATATTTTAACTCATCATATCCACCCATTCTGTTATTAGGCCTATGAATTACTAAGAATCAAAATGAAACAGTGAATGATAATAAATGATAGGACCAATTGTATTAAAAAGTGCACCTTCATCTGAAAACAATAGATGAAGTCAGTACAGTTGGAAGGTAAAGTATTTTAAGACAAGTAAAAATTAAATACAGTAAATTTGTTCACACTACCAAGACAAGACATAATGATTTCTAGAAACCTTAATAAAATACTCTTTTAAATAATATTGATTAAAATAGGCAAAAGTCTAAGTGCTGTTACACATCAATGCATATCTTGAGTGATGACGGGAGAGAAAAAACCTCACACCTATCAGTAGATTATTGCACAGCTAAATACAGTGTATAATTTTTGTGTTACCTCCTGATACATAATTTCCAACCCACCACTCAGAGACAGGATATTGCCTGGCTAGTCAGGTTGTTCTGCAAAGGCAAGTACAAAACCTTGTGAAAGTCAAGTATCTCATTCCTCGCAGTTTTGCCTACACAGCAAAGAAAGGAAGGGCAAAAAGGGATTACTACAGTAAAGTGCCTACAGGCACTACAGGCTACAGTTTAACAGCATTTTGATTGCACAGGTTTGTTCTTAAAACCAAAATTTTTGGGAAAATACATTTCCAAAGCTTTTCCCCTGTCCCCTCCTCTCTATCATCCATGAAAATATGTCAACACATCCTGGGAAAAAGAAAGTAGATCCTCTAGTGCCGTAACATTTTGAGATGAACAAGAAGTCAGGCAACTATTATTTACGGCATCAGTCACAACAACAAAAACCATGAGGGAAGGGAGATGAAAAAAGAAAAGCAAGTTTGAGGTTGAACCAAGTAACACAGAGTAAGCAGAATTTCCCTTGTTATCAATCACTTGATTCACAAGAATCCAAAATGTTTTCCCCCTTATTTCAGGGGGTTCCAGGATGCAATATACAACCTAAGCACCAGCACTTCTAGTATACCTAAAGAAAAACTCTGTTTTGACTGACTTGCCACATAAACTATTTCCATTACATTATGCAGCAAGTGACTCAATTTTTCTTTTGGCAGTGCATGTGCAATGTTAACCCTTACATTTTTAAGTAAACATATGAATGCACCTACAATATGCCAAGCAGAATATAGTTATGCTGTTGTCATAAAGCAGGCTCATGAGACAAACCCAGACTATACAAAGCAAAAGCAGTTGCACTTCACTGACAAACAGCACAGCAAATGTAAAAACAGATGGGCAGGATGGCAGTACCTGTGACTTGCCTATCCTGAATGCTTCAGAAACTCGTCCTAGAGAATATTTTTTATTACTGCCATTCTTGTGAAGTCGTATTGTACTCCAAGATGAGAAAGCAGATAAATATAGAGGAGAGTATGGTTAATGAGAAGTCGTCCATCAGCTTCTCAACCTACAATATTACATGGAAGCTAATCAGCAGAATTGCTACTTTCTTAAAAAAAAGGCTCTAATGGTAGGCTCTCAGGTGGAGTCAAGCCCATGAAACTGGTCCAGGGAAACGTCTTTCAGATGTGCACTGGAAGCTTAACTTCTAAAAACCTGCATGCAACACTTCTGTAGTACTTGCCGATCACTTAATGAATAAGAAGAGAGAAAATGAATGTGAAGTAGAGTTGCCCAGTGTTGAAGTAGAGCTGTTGTCCCAGCTGGGGTGGGAGGCCCTTAAATTCAGGGGGCTTGGTGTTTTCCAGGACCACATAAAACAACTTGTCAGAGCTTCTCCTAAATAACTCACATGACTCAGGGTTTTCTTATTTACTTCAATCCTAACATGTATGTAGTATGGTTTTTTTCTGACTCCCTCTTTAAGACAATCCTGTAAAGCTAGATTCCTCCTTTCTCTTCCTCTAACTTCCCCTACATAAAGCTGTTTGATATTTAAGTTACTGAATTTTTTTTTTCTTTTTCCCTTTTTTTTTTTTCCCCCTTCTTCTTTTATTACTGAATACTTCCCTTCAAAGTTTGGGAAACTACATGCCCTCAAACACCAAGGAACAGCAGAGAATCACAGAATCGTATAGGTTGGAAAAGACCTTTAAGATCACCAAGTCCAACCATAAACCTAACACTACCAAGACCACCACTATACCATGTCCCTAAGCACTTTGTCCAAACATCTTTTAAATACTTCCAGGGATGGCGACTCAACCACTTCCCTGGGCAGCCTGTTCCAGTGCTTGATAACCCTTTCAGTGAAGTAAAATTTCCTAATATCCAGTCTAAACCTCCCCTGGCACAATTTGAGGCCATTTCCTCTTGTCCTATCACTTCTTACCTGGGAGAAGAGACCGACCCCCACCTCTCTACAACCTCCTTTCAGGTAGCTGTAGAGAGCAATAAGGTCTCCCCTCAGCCTCCTTTTCTCCAGGCTAAACAACCCCAGTTCCCTCAGCCGCTCCTCAGAAGACTTCTGCTCTAGACCCTTCACCAGCTTCGTTGCCCTTCTCTGGACATGCTCCAGCCCCTCAATGTCTCTCTTGTAGTGAGGGGCCCAAAACTGAAACACAGTATTCGAGGTGCAGCCTCACCAGTGCTGAGTACAGGGGCACGATCACTTCCCTAGTCCTGCTGGCCACACTATTTTTGATACAAGCCAGGATGCCATTGGCTTTCTTGGCCACCTGGGCACACTGCTGGCTCATATTCAGGCGGCTGTCAACCAACACCCCCAGGTCCTTCTCTGCCAGGCAGCTTTCCAGCCACTCTTCCCCAAGCCTGTAGCATTGCATGGGGTTGCTGTGGCCCAAGTGCAGGACCTGGCACTTAGCCTTGTTGAACCTCATACAATTGGCCTCGGCCCATCAATCCAGCCTGTCCAGGTCCCTCTGTAGAGCCTTCCTACCCTCAAGCAGATCAACACTCCCGCACAACTTGGTGTCATCTGCAAACTGACTGAGGGTGCACTCGATCCCTTCGTCCAGATCATTGATAAAGATATTAAACAGAACTGGCCCCAACACAGAGCCCTGGGGAATACTGCTTGTGACCGGCCGCCAACTGGATTTAACTCCATTCACCACCACTCTTTGGGCCTGGCCACCCAGACAGTTCTTCACTCAGCGAAGAGTACACCCGTCCAAGCCATGAGCAGCCAGTTTCTCCAGGAGAATGCTGTGGGAAACGATGTCGAAGGCTTTACTGAAGTCTAGGTAGACAACATCCACAGCCTTTCCCTCATCCACTAGGCGGGTCACCTTGTCATAGAAGGAGATCAGGTTGGTCAAGCAGGACCTGCCTTTCCTGAACCCATGCTGGCTGGGCTTGATCCCTTGGTTATCCTCTACATGCCATGTGACGGCACTCAGGATGATCTGCTCCATCAGCTTCCCCGGTACCAAGGTCAGACTGACAGGCCTGTAGTTCTCCGGGTCCTCCTTCCAGCCCTTCTTGAAGATGGGCGTCACATTTGCTAATCTCCAGTCAACTGGGACCTGCCCAGTTAGCCAGGACTGCTGGTAAATGATGGAAAGGGGCTTGGTGAGCACTTCTGCCAGTTCCTTCAGTACTCTCAGGTGGATCTCATCAGGCCCCAGAGACTTGTGAGTGTCTAAGTGGTGCAGCAGGTCACTAACCATTTCCCCTTGGATTATGGGGGCTTCATTCTGCTCCCTGTCCCTGTCTTCCAGCTCAGGGGGCTGGGTACCTGGAGAACAACTGGTCTTACTATTAAAGACTGAGGCAAAGAAGGCAGTAAGTACCTCAGCCTTTTCCTCATCCTTGGTCACTGTGTTCCCTCCTCCGCCTACTAGGGGCTGGAGATTCTCCTTAGCTCTCCTTTTGCTGCTAATGTATTTGAAGAAGTATTTTTTGTTGTCTTTTACAGCAGCAGCCAGATTGAGCTCTAGCTCAGCTTTGTCCCTTCTAATTTCCTCCCTGCACAGCCTTGTTACACCTTTGTAGTCCTCCTGAGTTGCCTGCCCCTTCTTCCGGAGGTCATAGACTCTCCTCTTTTTCCTGAGTTCGAGCCAGAGCTCTCTATTCAGCCAGGCTGGTCTTCTTCCCTGCTGGCTCATCTTTCGGACAGCCTGCTCTTGTGCCTTTAGGACTTCCTCCTTGAAGAATGTCCAGCCTTCCTGGACGCCTTTGCCCATTAAGGCTGCCTCCCAGGGGACTCTGTCGACCAGTCTCCTAAACAGGCCAAAGTCTGCCCTCCGGAAGTCTAAGGTGGAAGTTTTGCTGACCCCCCTCATCGCTTCTCCATGTATCAAAAACTCTATCATTTCGTGATCAGTCTGCCCAAGACAGCCTCCAACCATCATATGGCTCAAGTCCTTCTCTGTTTGTGAACAAAAGGTCCAGCAGGGCACCTTCCCCAGTTGGCTCACTCACCAGCTGTGTCAGGAAGGTATCTGCCACACACTCCAGGAACCTCCTAGACTGTTTCTTCTCTGCTGTATTGTATTTCCAGCAGACATCCGGTAGGTTGAAGTCCCCCACAAGAACAAGGGCTAGAGATCGTCATGCTTCTCACAGCTGCTTATAGAATAGTTCGTCAGTCTCCCCATCCTGGTTGGGTGGTCTGTAACAGACTCCCACCATAATATCTGCCTTGTTGGCCTTCCCCCTGATTCTTACCCATAGACACTCCACCCTATCGTCACCATCAAGCTCTAAACTATCCAGACACTCCCTAACGTGTAGGGCTACCCCACCACCTCTCCTGCCTCGCCTATCCCTCCTGAAGAGTTTATAGCCATCCATCGCCGCACTCCAGTTGTGCGAGTCACCCCACCATGTTTCTGTGATGGCAACCATATCATAGTTTTCCTGATGCACAATGGCTTCCAACTCCTCCTGCTTGTTACCCATGCTGCGTGCAGAAGAGAAGAGAAAGGCAGCAATGAAAACAAATATGCTCATCTCTTCTAGCTTATTTCCAGCAGTAACTGCAAAGTTGTCCGACACAAACATGAATTTCAAAATATAAACTTTTAGTTAAAAGCAGAGAAAACAGTACACTAGACAATGTCCCACAATGACATACATTTCATGTTTCAATTAAAAACAAACAAAAAACCAAACAGAAACAAATACTTCAACAACTAATGGTCAATTCATGTTTACCTGACCAACAAAAGAAAAAAGTGAATTTAATTAAGGCACAGTTCCTTGAAAAGGAAATCTCAGCTGTGGCTACTCTTTGCTTTTCAGCTACTTCTGCAATACACATAGTGCAGAAAAAGCAAAACCCAGCATTTTCTCCAAGTCTCTTGGTATTCAACTGTTAAATTTAAGAACAAAGAGCTCTACCTTTCAACTTGGGGAAAGAAATCCAATTCAAAGACAGAATTAATACAGCAGTCTAATCATCTGACAAACATCAAGTTAGAATAAATTCATTTAATACAAACTATAGTGATAGGGACCAATAGCTGCAGTGTGGATTCAGTTCTGCTGACCACAGGTGAGTGTACTGTCAAAATACATTCGTTTTCAGAATAGTGCTACAGAAACTTTTCACAGAAAAAGACTTTATGTTAACCTGCTGAAGACCAAATACGCTTCGAACCAAGCATGTTAGATTCATAGATATTTTCTTTTCCTTACATTCAAATTATCATAATGTGACTATTCGTTATCTCCTAATCAGGTAACTCAACTTTCTACTGCTGACATTCTGAATTAACCTGGTCATTCCCATCATCAATTCTCATCTGCTAGCCTCAAAATAGAATTATTAAAAACAGCTGAGCTGATCTAACAACTTCTCTACCATGTGAAAGGGGAGGTCTCAATTCACTTCCAATTTTATTATTTCAAGGTTCCCACCACTTTTTCTACTTCCTGCCAGGGAGTTCCACCTCTTTCCTTGCAACACTTCTGGTGCTTATCAGACAGTGCTTATTCACTTAATCAACTCAACTCATCAGGAAGTAGAAAACTACCCTGTCATGGATCAGTGAGCTGAAGCTGTTCATGCAGAGGCCAAACACACACCAGAGCCAGCACAATGGAGAGAGGCAACTATGTTCACCCAAGAATGAGGAAAAAGATCTCCCATCCTTTTCAACCTTCCCAATATCCAGCTAAGGATTGTACTTGCACATACAGCTAACCTATCTTATGAACCAATTAGCCTCCTGAATTGCTTCAAAGTAGTAAGAAACAAACATTTCCCCACTACTGAGAAGAATTACTCTAACAGTGAGCATCTCAGGAGATTAAGTGAGGAGGCACTATTCACATTACCAGCTTTGAGCACCACTCCTCACAGCATTGCTCTGAAGAAGGGAACGAGGAGAATTCATATGGTGAAGCCAGTGTACTGAGGTACCTGAATGATAAATGCCATACTTGAAATCACATAAGGCACCTAAAGCAAAGTAGAGAACTGTAGCCAAGACACTTAACTCCCATGTTAGTCCTTTAAAGCAGAATAACCTGGCATCTTCCTAATGAATATGAAGGCAAAGGGTCATCAACTGAGATCTGTCAGATGCAACGACATGGCTATCAGAAGCCAGGCAGCTGTACTTCCAAAACCACCTTACTCAGGCCATCAGGTCATAATAAGCTGCAGAACAACTGACCTAGATGGAGCATCACATGCATGTTACATGCTGTCCAATATTTAAGCTACCCCAGCTATTTCTACACATCCCTATGAAGTTGAACCCACATAATCCTAACTAATGAAATTTAATAAAATGATTTATGATTTTGTAAAATCCAAGTAAGCATCAGAATCCTAGGCACAAGCATCGTTTTTCAGATATATTTTATGTCCTTTTCCTTTTCTTTAAAAAGGGAACAAAGTAGGCATTTCCTTCCAAAATAGCTAAAATGTGAGTGTAAGACAAATTGCAACATAAACGTATCTAAAGCAATGAAACACATACAAAACATTAAAATATATTACTAAAGAGATGTTTAACTAAAAAAATTATCTGTTGCAAAAAATTTAGTAGCAACATTCATCAGTTCTTTCCCCAAGATACAACTGTTCTTATTCATGCTATGCCATTTCAGGTCTGATTAAAATATAAAATCTCTTTAGGACATGTTAAGACTATATTACACTACAATTTACAGCTTATCTGTCAAACTGTGATAACACTGTATTTCTTATCAAAAAACTTGTATGTCATCTATTACTATGTATGAAAACTCACCCTAAAATAACTTCACAGTTGGCAGAGATGATTGTAAAATTAAGAAAGTCCACGGTTCAGTAAGAAATGCATTCAATACATGATCATAATAGGCTGTACTTAGCTTTATATCATGTACCTGTTTATGGGAAGACATATGGCAACATTCACTCTTACTTTCATTGCTCACTCTGTCTTGAGGTTTCCTAAGTATTGTTTCTGTATGTGACAAGAAAAACAGAGGCATGTTGAAGTGCCCTGAGCACCTGGAAAATTGGGTCAGGTGGCTGTACCATCACTGCTGTTCCTCACCTAGACTAAAGATTATTAGTGATGACTCCAAAGGGAGCTTCAGTAAAGGGGAATTTGAAAGAATCCTGATCACCACAACTTTGAAGGTAATTAAAACTGAAATAATAGACCTTATGCAAAGGCTTACACCAACATTTTAAAAATGACAAACAAAACAGAATAACAACGATTAAGGTCAGTTTGATGATCTGGTTGAAGAGGCTAGAAAATGGAAGAGGACATATGGTACATAGGCATTTGATCACTGAGGGAAATGCTTAAACTGGGGAGAATAGACGGAGTTTTGGCTGACATGTTGTAGTTTTAAAAACATGTATCAAGCTTTCACTTCAGTAAACCAGATAACTAGCTTTCATTTTCATTCATGGGCACCCCCAGATGAGGCATCCTAAAGCTACCCAAACTGTAGTGACTCAACATGCCATGAGTTCCCCCCCACCCCTACCCAAGAAAATAAATGACCAATTTTTTCCTGGCTGTATCTTCATTGTCAATAATGAGGTTGGGGAGCATTTTCTTTCAACTGCTATAGCTATGGACTCCTGATATCAAAATACTGTACTAGTGAGCACTCACACAATGTAAGCTATTGAATTACAAATAAGAAAAGCAGCCAAGACTCTTTCAGCATTCTAGCAGTTGTCTAATTTCAGTAAATTCAAACCTTTAAAAACTGCACAATAAAGTAGTTTTGTACACTTTTATTATCTGATTCTATACCAAATAGCAAAAAACATTCCTGATGAGATCTCTGGGCTTGAATGCTGAGGTTTTAACTTCAGCAATGGGAGATAGGAATTCAAGTACTACCACTGTCAGGTAAGTCAACATTTTAGTCCCTTGTTTGGCAATTACACCTATTTTGTTATTTCAGCAAACACAACACTCACTTCTACTCAACAGAAGAATCATATAGATTAAAAAAGCCTACACAATTGGTCTGCAAAAATCAAGATTTAGTAGAAATAGCATCTACACTGAATCAGCACTTGCTTCAAATCTTGTCTATAAGTCTACTGAAAAAGAAACACAGGAAGAATTATGAAGAACTATAAAGCTAAAAAGAAGGAAGAAAAGAACAGATCAATTGAGAAAAAACTAATTAAAAAAAAAAAATCTTCAAAACTACATTTATCTTCAAACTTTCTTTCCAAGCAACTTCTCATGAACCTGACTGCAAAGGAAGAATTATAAAGTCTTATTTTAGGGGTTTGCAGTGGGTTTTTTGTTGGTTGGTTTTTTGCGTTTTTTTGTTTTGTTTTACATATATAATTAAATTAACGCTAAAAACAAGGTCATCAGCGTTTTGTTTTGATCTAGTCAAATAGGGAATTACATGAATTTGAGTAAATTATAACCTTACAAGTTTAAATAACTTGCAATGAAACCATTACTGTCATTCAAACAAGTTTCTACAGTTAAAGTCTGCATGTTAACTGTAAATTAATTTGCCATTTGAAGAATATCAATCATTTATCTGTTTAATGTGAAGAAGGAAAGATGCAATTGGAGAATTTTCTTCTGGAGAGAAAAAATTTTAGTTATTGCATAGCACTCTCTAGTGGCAGAAGGTGTTCAAGTCAACTAAGTCTTTGGAACAATTCTGACTAAAGAATTTATCACTTAAATTATAATATAATTTTATATGGCTTAATATACATCTATGTTTCTCAGTTTAGAGGAAAAAAGAAGGTTATTTGGGAAAAGTGCTTGGGTTTGTGGTGTTTTTGTTAGTTCTGTGTTGTGTGTTTTGTTTTTTTTTTTTAACTACTTTACAATCTCTCTTCTGACGGCAATGTTTCAAATATCTTTGTGAAGACTACCGATGCTGAATCTAATAACATTTCAAACTTTCTTTAAATTATATCTTTTAATTCATATCTTTGTAGGATATTCCATGAACAACAACACAAAAACCATTTGCATAACTCTCCGTTTACATTCTCTGACTTCAAGCATAGCCCATAAGTACAAAAGACTTAGAACTGCTTGAAAACAGTTTCTACAGTCTGCATGTATACTTCTTTCTTAAGTATATTTCCATGAGGTTGATGACACACAGGTTACAAATGTAGATTTGGATACCCACACATGAACCAAGTTGTATTTTATATATAATAAATTGTACCTAATGCATATAAAGACAAAGATCATCTATTTCCGTTAACCTGCACAAAAATTACACGACCTATAATATTTTATGTTATTTTTTTTTAAGTAAGTAATTTTAAGATAAATATTAGTTTTGCACATGTCAACAAAAATTTACTCATCTGTCAACTGGGAATAAAGACATGAGGTTGGTTTCTGCAAGAAGTGCAGAGGAATTTACGGGTCTTCCAATCATCTCACTCCCTACCTCTTCTTCTAACAGCAATTCTTCAATGGGATCCTTATGTTCAACAGTGCCAATTTCCCATTATATTTGTGATATAAACAAGAAAACTTTATATTATTTTTCAAATGCAAGATCAACTCATTATCATGTTCATTAAATAAATTCATCTGAAACTCAACTGTGTTTGAAATGGAACAAACCACGCCTTATTATTCAATTACTCAAGACATGCTGGTTCCTAAACTCTCATTTTATGCTAGAACTCAAACCTATTTTAGCTTTACTTTCTGGGAACAAGCATCTTTTCTGGCAGATTACTAAAATACTAGCTTCATTCTAACAATAGAACAAGCGCAGATAAGACTGGCTAATTCATTTTCATGACAAAATTGTAAATGTTCTGTTAATAACTATAACAGTTCTGAGCCATTAAAAGTGAAGTTACATTGTATTAAAAAGGAAAAATCATTAAAAATATAAATATTATGAGCATCTGAATTCCAATACTTTGTTATAAAAGAAACTGCAAAGCAAGATTAAAAACCTGAAGACAGACAAGGATTTTTTTTTTTTGCTTTTCCTTTTGTTTTAAACAAGATGTAAGGATTATCTTAGAAAGGATTAGAATTATAGTCAGAGTCTAGGAGCTGTAGCAACTTACCATGTTTGTTAGTTCCTTCTTGTTTAAAGGGCTCATTCTTAAGCATTATCATATGCAAAATCATGCTTTCTAAACAAGATTTTTACACAATAAAACAAGTTTAAAAACATTTTAATTATTTAAGTATATTTGGGCCCACTTTCTATCTCATACCCAAAACTCCAAACAGAAAACTAGAGCTCCGTTGGTTTGGCATGGCATGTCCCTAGATAGGCACACCAGGCTCTCCCTGAGCTAGGAGCAAACAGTGTATTGCAACTGCTGACAGCAAGGGCTGAGTAGGCTCTGATCAAAGCAAATGCAAGAGCCATAGATACAAAAAGCTCTGGCACATAAAAAGCACTTACTTATCTAAAAAACGATCTTGCTTCAAGAAAGCAATCCAAAAGGGTTACAACCAAGGAATCACGTAGTGCTGCAGGAATGTACAACTCACTGGAAACACCTCAGTTGGGTTAGTTTCTTTGCATGCCTAAAACTTACATGTATGAGCTCTGAAGCATTATTGACTTCTGATACCTCTCTCCAGCTGATGTTATGATCCAGAGACTAGCTAGAAAAGTCCTAATAAACCAGAATTTTTCTTAAATTTTTTTTTTTTTTTTAAAGCTCTTTACATTAACTAGGAGTAAGCAAGTCCTGTTGGGAATACAGGCTCTCTGAACACCCTTCTGAAGACTCACTGATTTTATTAGGAGTTCCTGTTAGCCTTTTCCAAACTTATTTACTGAAGGTAAAGGTTCATATTTATCGTTTTGAAAAGCTACCCTGGCAGTAAACAGGTATTTCTGGCACATTAGTATCATAGTTTCAGAGCTTCTGGAAAACAACACAGAGACAAAACCAGCCCTGGAGCGGACAGTTTCTAACAGGCATCCAGAATGCCAGAGAACTACCTTGAGCACAGCATGAGGATTTCTTTATGAACACTTTGCTCATGACAGCTTTGGAAGTACAGCTTATTCCTTTAACAAGAGTTGTATTATAAACATTCTGATGGTTTAAAAATTGCCGTATTCTTGGAATCTAATAAAAAACCCCTTAATTCCACAATAAGGTAAAGCACTGATCATTGTCAACACGCAAGTTTAAAACATGAACTGCTTCCCCATAAAGAACTTTTCCTATTATCTAGTCTTTGCTAGAATAGTTTGTACCATTCAGTTTTCATCTTTAACAGAGTAACAGCTACACACTGGAGGATCCTACCTCAAAAAAAAGAAAGTGGGCTTTTTAATGCCATAAAAATCCATGTTAATCCTTTTTATAACTTTACAGAAAATATTCTTATTTCAGGCTGTCATACATTCATTCTAAATTAAAAGATTTTCTGAAGCATTTTTGATCTTTGAACTACTTTTAAGGAGTACATAACAGTGAACATGCAGTTGTTTACAGGAATGAGAATTTAGAAAAGGAAATTTATCAGTACTTTATTCTGAATTTCTTATTACTTTTTATTTAACGAACAAATTCTAGTTCGTAGATATATAGCCTTCTAGATAGAAAGAACAATTTTAACAAGTCTTGTATTATAAAAGCATTTGTTTTAAACTATTATTACATGTGGTATCTAGCTAACTAGACATTCAATATTCTCAGTTTGATCTTAATTGTAAGCAACTTTCTGAATTATATGTTGTATTACATGTATAAGCTGAGTATTATACCAGCATCCAATGTGAACTTAAAACAATTATTGATTATATTTGTAAAGGACCTTTATTTAACCTTCCGGAGAGTAGTCTTAAAATCCTTCTAATATAGGTTTATGTGTGTGTCTTCATGTATATATAGATACATAAATGTGTGTGTGCATGTGTGTGTACGTGCTTTATACTGCCACTGAAAACACTTAAATACTGAGAAAATTCGAAAGGCACAATCAATTCTACATTTGCTACACACTACTTTATTATAAGACAACACCAGAGAAAAGAGTAAGGGAATCAACCGCGTATATAAGAAAATCAGTTTTATTGAAATTCTACTTTATTTTACATCAGTAAGAAGGCTTTAAATTAGAATTCAGTATCCTACGTGGGGTTAAATACACAGTTTTGTTCGCTAGTCAGATATGACCATGTACATTTCATATCAAACCTTGAAATTGCTGTAAAGATGGAATAAATGGTTTCTCACAGGCATATTGGCTTTTGCTATAATACACTGTACATATATGATAGTTCTTATATGATTACTGCTCCAATATAGTGTCCTGAACTACTGTGCAGACCAAAAAGCCCAGTCTCTTGCTTCCAAGAGATGCTCTTACAGTATTTTGACAGGAATAGGAATTTGAAGTGTTAGCATGGTGTCTCAGAACTGTGACTAAATGTAGTATTTTGCTGTCATCTTTCCTTACCGTCAAACAAACAGACATTCTGCACATAAACTGTCAGAACAAGAATTACTTGAGATTTCCTGCTTACTTTCCCATCTCAAATTTGCCTCTGCATTGCACATTTTACTATAACACTAGAGCCTAAAGAGCAGCAGTTTTTTAATCTGGTATCATCATTTTTATCAACAGGCAACCAATATAAACCTAACAGTTTTCATTCTCCAGCCCTTGTACTCCTTTCCATGTGAGAATGCAAATGGCCCCAGTTCAACAGAAAACAGAAAAGCGTCCAACAGCAGAGACAGAAACCCCTTTTTGGGCCCTTAATGAGGTCTCCAGAGCCCAAGGCAAACCAATAACAAATTGTACTTTCCACACATTGGGAAGTGGGGGCTGTGAGGGAGGCGAGGAAGAAAACCCTGGAGCTTGTCATCTGAAATTAATTGAACTTAGCCATGCCAGGAAAACACTGGTAATAAACCCTCCCCATCTAAATTAAGGTTTTATACCACACGCACACACAAAAATTTATGGCAGTAATTTCATCTTGGATTTTTCAAGAAGAGCTTGCTGTTTTTCTTGCACTCAATAGAAAAATCCCAGAGGAACAATGCAGGCAGCAATAAGGCAGACTTCTAAAAAGATACCACTTAATTTCTCACTCCTTCCCTTGCACTATTGCTCCTTTTCCACTTTTATTTAACTGAATATTAACTCTATCACTGCAATATGCTACCACAAGGTTTCTCATTCTGTAAAGGCAGTAACTCTCATTCTTCACCATCCCCCTGAGAGGGTATTAGATCTCTGCAGGTTCATCACTCATTCCATCATCCTAAAAGCAGTCCAGAGATGCTAGACAACTTGGAACTAACAAAATGGCACCAAAGATCAAAACAGAAAAGATTTTAAAATATTAAAGCTCAACTTGGGCCAGAGGATAAACTTTCTATATAAGAGAACTGACACTGCACTTCTTACTCCCTACATGTTGCAGAAACAAAATTATCTTTGATTTGGCAATTGCTGAATACATGTTTTGCTTCACTCACTTATGCATCTTGTATCCTATTAAAAATCCAGCAACTAATATTCATTGCATCTATGTAATATACAGCATCCAAACCCTTCATCCAAGCACTAAAAATAAAACTTTGCAAATTTTAGTTTGTTCTGCAAACAAAAGCAGATTAGCCAACGTCTTTTAGCTTTATTTTTCTCATCTGCAAAAGCATAACTACAAGCTAAAAGAATTTTTAAGACGACCTATATTAAAAAAAAATATTATCCATGCACTCTACAAAACCTCAAGAAATTATCAGCAACATCCTTTATTACTTCACTCTGTATCACAACAGAAACCAAAACTATCTATACATATATCTATTGTGTCACTGAACAGCTTACACTCAGATGTTTTTTGTGTGTCAGAAAAATGACTACCTCAGCTCTCCAAATCAATCATTTAACAACTTGAACCTCACACAAAGAGCTTTCACACTCTCTAAAACACTCTGTTCAAGCAAACTGAAGCCATGCTTTTAATGGACCTGACGGCCCCCATCTTAGGTCCGCTACCGCCAAGCTGTTCCCCCTGTTCTGCACAGCAGTGATTATGCACAAAAGCCCAGGAAAAACTCTGCCAGAATTCAGTCCTGAGATTATTCTGCCTACACTACTCATTTTTAAGGTCATCTGAAAATGGAAGCAGACATACTGTCTACACTGTTAAAGTGTTAGACCTGTCCCTGGCACAATTCCAGTCTAGCACAACTGAAGCATTCTCAAGCACTTCTCAAGCACTGCTTGAGTGAGGGTCCACAGAGGCCAGAATCTATTCCCCCTATAGGCAATAAGGATGGTCAATCCATTCTGGAAGCTGAAAGCAGCTTAATAGGATGGATGTGGCCAAACTGTGACAGTTCATTACAGGACTAAAGAGTGGACATTGGGACTATTTAGTTCATTAATTTTTAGATGCAGTCGTAGACTCCTTGAAAAGGTTTCAGAAGTTTATTACAATAGTTACTAAAAACGAACATATTTTTTCTAGGCAGAGTGATAAATTCTGTAAGTTTTTTCAGCATTCCTAAGCATTCTCTAGGCTTGTCTTGCATGGCCATGCTTCTACATTTTGCACATGACACTTGCTCCAAATCCTGTCTTCCGTTTACAGCTTACTTCGCCCTTTGGCTAATACCCTCAGTTTAAAAGGCTTTCTTCACTTTAAAAGCTTATCCTCCTATTCTCCTCTTCTGTCCAGGCTTTCTAAACCTCTCCAATCTCTTCTGAGACTCACAAGCTACATAATTCCTAAGATCTTATTTAATCCCCCTGATCAGGCTAATACTCTGTTTTTGAAGAAAGTCTGGAGAAAGCCAGCTGCCTTTATCTAGGATGAAATAACTGTTTTGTTATTTCAAGTAAGAGCCATAAAATTGGGATCAAGAAAGAAAATAGTGTAGCATTTGTTTCCCTTTAAATACAGTAATTATCAGGCTGTTTTTCTGATAGTAACTGTGAGAATCAGAGTGACATTGACAAAAACTATATTATCCTGTATTTATGTATTAATCCAATTATATTATCCAAAGACGCACAAAAATGCTTTACAAATAATCTTGACTACCTGCCATATATATCTGCCATTTCAATTGCTGAAACAGTTCCAAATCCTTGCTAGCATAAATGTCACATCATTTTCACATCAACAAAACATCCTTCCTAATTCTATTGACACCATTTGACCCATTTCACCTGAAGTTAACACAGTACCTACAAGCTGTTGTATCATGGTTGACCACAGAACTCACCTAGCTGACCAAATTTTTCTAAGCATCTTCCAACACAGGACAGCAATATGGACAGCAATATGTCCAACACAGGACACCCAATTCCAGGGATGGATTAAGGCCTGTCCTGGGACAGGTATGAAACTTTTCCTCTTCATTTTTTCCTCCCTCTTCCCTGCAGTATGACCCAGGTCTGAGTTTTACTGAGATAAATTAATGATGAGCTCTGGTTGTCTTTACCACCTCTGTCTACATGTGAGAGCATGTTTAGGCTATTAAGCCATGCAGGATAAACTAAAAACAAAGGAAAAGCACAAACATGAGATTGCTTTAAACTCTTGCTATCTGGCATTAGCTCAGCAGAGCATTAAGAACATCAAAAACACAGAAGAAAAAAGATTGATGTGACAAGATACATAAACCCTATGTGAAACACCAGAGAGAAGGAAGACAGCAGCTCAGCAAAATGAAGGCTCAGCCTGCTCCAGGGAATGACAAGACCAGCACTTTCCCGCCTGATTGATGACTGGCCTGCAGACAGTCACTAGGGGACTGCACTAACCGTGAGGAGCACACTCATGTTTAGTCTAAGAGTGTGTTTTTCTCAGTTAGTTACTGTGCATATGAACAAGTAATATTCTTCACTCACAAACTGGGTATGATACTGCTGTAAAGCATCCACAGCCAGCAGAGATACCTAACAGCAATCCAAAGATTTGATGACTGCACCATGTACCTCTACCACTGTCGAGAAAGTAGGGGGAAAGTGAAATGGAAGTCTCAAGTTAGACATAAACAGGAGCTCCTACATCAAATGCAGTGAACTGTTTTTCTTTCAATAAGAGGCTGGCAGAGTTTCCCATGCACTCAGCGTGGGAGTACCAACTCCCAGTCCAAACATAAGAGGTTAAGAGAGGAAGGTGAGAGTCTCAACCTCAAAAATCCCTACCTCAGTGCTAACCTTGAGCTCAGGGCAGAGGACCACCAGCAGGAACCACCTGTCAAAGCCCAATAAGGCCTTCTGAAGGAAGATGAAGTAGTGACAGACAGGATGACATACAGGAGTTGTGTGTTTGCCACTAGTCCAAGAAACCAGCTGTCTTAACACTTGGTTTTCTGAACCAGAGTGAATTGCTTACAGTTCAGCCCTGACCTGGAAAGGAATTTAAAACATTAAATAAGGAATTAATAGTTTTCTAACTACAAGGATCTCCAGAAAGATAGAGGAGGAATGTGAGCATCAAGACATTGTCAATGTGCAAGTGAACCACTACATTTAACTCGCTCAACAGAAATTGCAAAGAGGAAAGCAGAGTCAAAAAGAAAAATGTCTTTTAGCTGCCGATGATCAGGCATGCCAGAGAGCAGGCACTTGTTCCATTTGTACTTTTGGAAGTTGTCAGAAACTGTACTCTAGAAAACAGGCCGCAAAAATTACTCCAGTGACCCTGGAGTAAGTTATTAGTCATTAAAGCTTTAATGTTACAGTACTATAAATGACAATTCTTCTAAGACTAAAGTATGGTCATAATTCTACAAAGAGTAAAATTTTCAACTTTATTTTTAAGACCATCCTCCCCCTGTGCCTCCAAGTATGGCACAGCATATTCTAATTAGATGATGGCAATTAAGTTCACAGAATTTTTTTGCATATTTTCCTTCTACATCTTAAAATAAAGCCTGCTACTCAAAGTGAAAAGCACAAGTGTATTTCAGAATACCTGGATAAGAATTCCCCATTTTTGTTCTTGATATTGGTGGTTATTGCTTTATTTTAGCTACCCACTGTAACTTCCATATCTATTAACTCTTACGTAGAACTTTGAAAACAGTTACCTATAATTATTATGGAAGAAGTCCGCTCTAAAGCATCATGTCTGAACACCTGAAACATCATGCACAAGAAAACATAAACCATAAAAAAAAAATTATTTCTTCCCCTACAGTGATGCTAATTTGTACATATTCCTCTTTTACAACAAGTCTTGCATCGGTAAATTGAGACACATTAGTCTATTCCATCTTCATGGAACTTTTCTCACTCAGTGTAAGAGTATTTTAGGCAACTTCGATGAAACCACTGTATTAAATGGGCTGGAGCTTATCAATAACTGAATAACTAACAAGTTTGTACATAACCTTCTAGACCCATAAATCAAAATAACTACAAAGTCAACATAAAAGTTCTCCTTACAAGACTAGGTGGGTAGGAAAGCTCCATAATACCACCAAGTCATTTCTTCTAACCAGCGTCTGAAGTAGCACTGACCAATTCTGAAAACCAGAAGTTGCAAGGAGAAGTATCAAAGTGTGGGAGGAAGCAAAACACAAGATGTTCAGAGGACCCCAGAAAAAACTCTTCTCTCCTTTAAAAAGGCCACTAGAAATAGGAAAAACACTGCAGAGAGAACTAAAAAGCTCAGTCCCTTCCTATCAGCCTGATCCAATGCACCCTGTATAAAACCACTCTCCATTGTTTGTGATTTCTGTGGTGACCTCTGTTTTCTCTTAAGTACTGCCACTACTTCAAGTAATTTCCATGGTAACTGCCTACAGTTCCTAATTTTAATACCCAAAACAAATTCTTATCTGAACGATTGAAATAAAATACATAATTTAGTCCCTTATGCAGATATAATTCACTAGAAGCTAAAATGAACAAAGATATTCAAGTCTAGTTATGCCTGGAAAAGAAAAGAACGTAATTTTCCAGTTTTACAGCTGCTTTCAGAATTCTGACTGAAGGATTACTATCAGCAGTTACTCAGCTGCAAAATACTACTTCTATTCCATAGATTTTGAATACAAACTATTAAATCTATTCCATAGATTTTGAATATGAGCTATTAAATCTATTAGATCAATCATAATTCCTCCCATCTGCACTTAAGAAATTTATATAATTACCACAACATTTTCATACTGAAACATTTCCTTTTTAGGTAATAGAGAAGAGAACAAATATATTCAACTTTTTCAACTGCATCACGCCAGTTGCATACAATGTATGCCATGAAGCTACATAATAAAGATTATATTATGAATTTCACCAAAATGGCAATTTTAAATAATGTACCACTGAGCTTACCTTAAAATAAAATGGGATAATAGAAGTTCTTCACTGCCTACATGCCGTCTTCCCCCCTGCAATTTTTTTTTTTTTTTTTTTTTAATGTAACCACTAAATAAATTTGGTGGTTTGTTTCTGAACAGCTCAAACACTGGTCATCCACAGTAAAAAAATGAGAAAAAGTGTCAAATAAGTTCAGAGTAAATATTCAGAGAATATATATTTTAAAATCAGTTAATCTTTAAAGATTCTATAAATGATACACTAGTGAAGTCCTCCAAATGCTCAAGAGGCTGGTCAAGAACAGTAGTTCTTCTCAGTCTCCCCACCTCCCATGAAAAAATGTTTAATTGCCATCATCCCAAAACACACGGAACAATGCATCACTCTGGGACATTTTTAACTGAGGTCCAATACTTGCCAAAGCTAATAGAGGAAACAGGCCAACCTGGGCAGACACTCAGTTTGGATTTCATGCATTGCTTTAAGCAATTTTCCTTAGCCATGATTTGGAGGATTCTTTAACAATAATTTTTGGAAAGAAACGTGCACTAAACAAGCTTGTAGTAAAGAATAAAATGGTTCAGTCAACTCCACAGTTGCTAAATGCCTTTTTAGATTATTTTAGACACAAACTAATATTGTGTCTAAAATGCGTCTTTTGAGAATTCCAACTTAGAAATTTTCATTTAATTCAACAAGCCCAAACATTTTATTTAAGAAGTGTGATAATTCAGCAGACTTCTCATTTAAAAAATCCACAAAAACCAGATTCTCTCCAAAATTCAAGTATCTCGTCTCAGTCACCTTTTCTGATAATGACAAATACAAAACAATCACAATACAGAAACAAATGCCAGTAAAACGTAGACTGCCCGTTGAATAAAAAGTCTAGACTCATCAGCATTTAGAAGATGAATTCCAGAGTCTCATCTTCTCCCCAGTTTACCAGATACAAACCTAAGCAATATTCTGTCAAAGCACTCATGTTTTCTCTTTCACACATGCCTTACCTAGTGTAGATGTCTGATGTACAGAAATCCTAGGAGGTTACGCAAGCAGACAAGCCTTCCCATCACCTCCATCTCCTACCAACACCCTCTCTAGTTCATTTGTACCATTTCTTCCCCCTCAAACGTGTAACTGATGCACATCTAATTAAACTCCGAGCACTGTTTCTGAAAATACCTTCCAATAAGTAATTTTCTTCCCCAATATCAAAGTCATTTCCTGAGCATAGACCTTACCTGCACCCTGCCCTTGTACCGACATTCCTCCAAAGAAGTATTAATCTCTTCCATCACATGCATATCTCCAGTTCATAACAGGAACGCTCCCAACAGGAAACACTTCCCAAAGGAAAGAGAGGAATTGTTCACATAATTTACCACAGGCATTCAACCTGGGGAGCTACGTTGTGAGAATAGTCACCTGAGGTTCCCCAGCACTATCAGTGGATATAAAAAGGCTCCTCTGAAAGGCATTCAAAACACCACATTTAGGTCCATGCTCTCTGTCAAGTCCTGGAAGAGGTTCTCTGCTCTCTATTAAATATATGTGAAATGTAGCAAGATGAACCTCCTCCAGCAATTTGTGTTACCTTACACTGGCCTCTAGAATTACATTGCTGTGAAGTCAGCCAACCTTTATCCTTGTCAGACTATTTCTGTGAAATGTTATATAGTTCCGTTCTGTAACAAATGACAGTAGTGGTCCCCAAACAATTCTTAAGTACTAGAAAAGTAAATAGCTAGCAGCATATTGTTCTGCAGAGCATCTCACGTCACATGAAAACTACAGGGAGCATCTGCACTTCTTCAGCATTCGCACTCGTGATAAGAAACAAACAGATAAACAAGGAAAGTTGGCTTAAGAACAGTCTCCTAAATTTTTCATTGAAGTTTTAGTAACAGAAGAATTCTTAATATTGAACCAGTTATGAAAAACATAAAGGAACCAATTTTTGTCAAAGAAGAACGAACGACTGGCACGTATTTTGCCATACTGTTACTCTATAAACTAAACCATGCAAGTTAGTATTGAGAAACGCTTATAACTAAAATGTCTAGAAGATAATAATTTTCTAGCTACTTTGCCATGCCCATCAGCAGGATAGAAAGATGTGTCTTTTGAATGATCAAGACAGTTTAGCTTTGATTTTCTTTGCATTCCTATAGGTGACAGGAAAAGATGAGTTTTGGTGGCTGTAGATACTTTTCCTGCTAGCTTGCTTATCATTACTACAAACTGCACAAGCTCAACTTGCATATGGCACTGTGCAACTTTCAAGGATCTCTCATTCTCTACATAAAAATAATGTCAGTCAGTTGTGGAAACAAAGTATTCTAAATATGCTGCTGACCCCTAACCTTCTTAGTATATTAATTTCCAGACACCTGTGGGGAAGACCAGTTAGGTGCTAGATGCAATGGTGCCAACACATGCCCACATGCTGGAGGATGGTAAAGAGCCTTCAGTATTTTCCCAGAAATCAGGCAATGCATAGGTGATGCAGATGAGGCAGAAGTAACTACAAACTTTCCATAAAACAAAGGATAAAAAGTATTTAAGAAGTCTTAAAAAATATTTTTTCTAACAGTGAACAGTAGCTTCTGTTAAAATCATGAATTACATGCTCTTCTGTGTAAATTACATGAGAGTAGGGTGAACCCCTTTTTCTTGACTGTAATTCAGTATTCATGAATGTGTCTGACTACTGTTGATGATACAAGGAACACTCTCTTATTACTAATCTGCAGTATGTCAATCTGCAGCAAGAGGATAAAATACATTTATAGTTTCTAGTTTCACCCAGGAGTGAATTACTTGAATTTCATTCATTTTCACCTCAAAGAAATAATATAGATTTTGCCATATGGAAACAATTTGTTTCCCTTTCATTTACACATTTATCTATGAAGGCAAGACACAATATGACACAGGAAGTCATCTCTCTTTACAGCTGTTTTATATGCTTTATAATTTACTACAAACTGGAATCATCAGCAATAACGTCTTCCAGCCCTTCACCCTATTTTGACCCACTGAAGTTTAAAAATCAGTTTTCATCTAAATATATATTAAAGCCTTCCCTTAAAAAAAAGGGGATGAACTATAACCTGAATGGGAAGAATGCCTATGCATACACATATACACAGTGTTCCACCCATCCTTTATTCTTCCTGCCTATTAAATCAGAATCAATAATACATTCATAAAAAAAACAAACCAAAAATAACCCTCACCCTCCAAATAAAACATTAACATCACTAGCTAAACTGAAAAAAATTGTCTTACCTCAATGAAAGTCTTCATAAATACTCATTTTACACAGAAAATTGTCCTGCCACCAATACCATAAAAAAAAAAAAAGCGCCAATCTCAGTAGTTCTTAGAAGTGAATTTTATCTAATAACAAACCTATTAATATGCACTGAAGAACGTAACTGCTGTATGGAAACACCCTAAGGCACAATTAAGATTGACTGTATGCCTTAATACTATGTACTCATAACTTACTCCTAATTTTTTTCAAATATCCAAACATGTGACATTTAAACTCTTAATTTTTTAGACTCTACAAAGCTTGTTACAGAAACAGTAATGCATTACTTTCTTTTGAATTAATTGCTCTTTTAAATAAAGTTATTTATAAACTCCATTATCCAAATTTTGATGGCATAAAAAGAGCGAAGGCGTCTGATAAGCTAATGTGAAAATGAACACGTAATGTCAAATCACATGGAAAGTTAGTACAAATTCCCCCCACACAACTCCTACACATTTGAAAAATCAAGTGTCTCAGAAAAAAACTTAAGTTCTTCAAATTCATAAGGGCTTTTCAGAATTTTTCCAATCCAATTTAATTGTAACCACTTAAAAATAAATCTGCAAAACAACCAAATTTCCCCCTCAACTCTATGTAGGAGGACTTGAAAGAAAATAATTATTTTAAGTTCAGAATGTTTCACTCATTTTTAAAAAATATAATTCTAGGCATTAACTAAAAAACCCCAAATAAATAACAAAAAATCCTGCATGTCCATCCTCCCCCCAAAAATAGGTATTGCGTAACTTGAGAAACTTCCCAGATAAGTTTAGAGAGAGACTTTTGGAAAAAGAAAACAAACAAAAACACCCACATTCAATTTTAACTTCTAAAGTATATCAGAGAATTAATCTTTGTAAACAGTGCATCAACTTCAACCCAAAGAAATACTGCCAAATCCTACTTTTTCAAGCTTTAACACATGAACTGAACAAAAATGCAAGTCTCATGCGAGTCACATGGTCAGTCAAAGAATTGTGAAAGCCAAAGAAGTTTTTTTCATTTGCAAAATACTGTCAATATCAAGAAAAGAAAAGCCATGAAAGCTATAATCCTGTTTTTAAGCAGCCCAGGAAAGTTCTCGTTAGTGCAGTCTTCTAGTCTGCAGATGAAAGTAAGCTTTTTTGGGTAGCAAATGCCAGGGGGTGGTGGGAAAATCACTGAAATATTGCACGTCATTGTGAGTGGTGCTGAGAACAAAAGAGAATGTCATTCTGTCACTGTAATAGCTTGGTGTACCCGTATCTCGAGTGCTCACGTGCAGTTCTGGTCTCCACACTTCAAGGAGAGCATAGTAGAGTCACAGAAGGCACAGAGAAGATCACCTAAAATCGTAAAAGCAACACAGCAGATTGCAACAAAAGAAGAGATGGTTGAGGGGGCTATGCTTGATGTTCACAAAATCATAGTAAGAGTGGAAAAGGTGAATGCGGTGTTGTTATTCACCAAATCCCACAATACTGGAACTAGAAGACACTGAAATTAGTAAAAGAATTGTCTAAACAGATAAAGCTACTTTTTTATGCAGTGGCTACTGAGCTTTTGGAATTTGCTGCCACTAGAAACTGTGAAAGCAGATGGTAACAGCCCAATCAGAGAAGGGCATAAGATAAATGAATGGACAACAAATCTATGAACGTATACCAACAGGACTAGGAGGAATATAAGGAGAACGGAACAGAGGATGGCCAGGCTCCCAGGCTCTCCCTAACCAGCACCTCCTGCTCTCAGGGCCAGAGACAGGACACAGGGCGAGGTGCCCGTTGGGCTGACTAAACAGGGCACTTAGGTTGTTAATGAGAATGCAGCTTGATTAGCCAACTTTGCAATTTGCCATTAAGAGAGACAGGATAATTGAATTCAACAGAATACAGATTTAGTAATCAATATTTAATACACCTTCCATCACTGCTGTTATTCCCCAAGACGAACAACAAAGAAAATGGTATGAAGAAAAGTAATGAAGCCACTACTTTACTGATCCCTAATGATGTTACTTACAGTATCTAAAGTTTCCAAGACCTTTATTACATCTCCAGTGAAGTATGGAAATATTTGTCCCAATCTTACAAATGAAAAACAAGCATGAAAGTATAAAGCTGTAAAAATTGCTTCGTGGTAAAAATCAAAACCCAAATGCAGAATCTGGTGTTTTACAAACATCACTCCTCTTCTCTTTTAGAGGACATTGCAAACAATAAAATAACTGTTTCCAGTAGCAGCTGAAAATGATAAATCGCATGTGGTCTTCCTATAAATTATCCCTACTGTAAAAAACACTGTCTTTTAAAACATTTTTCACTTGCACTGATTTTTCCTCCAAACATGTTGTACTTTCTCTGTATGATCTCTCTCTTCCATTGCCTTCTTTCCTTCACTCACTCATTTCTGTCATTTGAAGATGCTCGTGTACGCTTTCGCATGTCTTATTTCCTATAAATTTGATTCTCTATAGCACCTAATTTGTTCATTTTTATTTATTGGTCTTTTAAGCTTAATTTTTCTTTTTCAACTGTTTGTGTCCTATCTTCTTCCATATTAGGGGGTGAATATTCCTTTGGTGGAACAGAAAACTATTTAAAAGCTGCATCAAATGGAACCATCAGCCTAATCCTCCCAATTGAAAATTGAGATGACAAAGAGCAAGTACAGTCCAAGCTCAAGAAGCTTAAGTTCAACACCAGTTCTACAAGCTTCTTTAGAGGAGAAAAAGGACACTGAATAAAGCAGTTTAC
Source organism: Ciconia boyciana (assembly GCF_034638445.1). Lineage (NCBI taxonomy): Eukaryota > Metazoa > Chordata > Aves > Ciconiiformes > Ciconiidae > Ciconia > Ciconia boyciana. Next base: position 94,951,847 of record NC_132936.1, read on the forward strand.
TTTATGGCTTTCCCATTCATACACTGATTTATACCTTCAGAAAGTACACAGAAAATAACCTGAGGTTTGTGAACAAAGAATCAAGTTTAACCACAGACAAATTTGCTTTGATATAAGATTTCTAATGTCATCCAAATTATTCCACAACTAAGATTGGCCTAGTGTTGGTTGACAGATTGCTTTATAAACTTAGAAACTGAAAAGTGAATCCACATAAGTGTATTATTTGTTTTTACATACACAATTTGAATATGCATAATGTTTAATTGTAAGTGTGGTACAGTGTTTCAGATACACATCAACAAACCATGCTCATTATCTGCTGAGAAATTGGGAAAAAGAAATGCTTTATACAATGGCATCAAACAACTTCAACAGATGGCCATCACTGATCAACAAACTAAAATAAACTAGAATTCTTACAAATTTGGCAAAACAAGATTTCCTTTTGTAAAAGCCTGTCTTTGTAAATATACATGGCAAGTTTTCACAGTTAATTCTAGCTCTTGGAGTGTAACAGAAATCACAGAAGAGGATTTAAAAAAAGAAAGTGTTGAAGATGCCTTTTAAACACAGATTTGTCTTATGCAACATTAACTTTAAAATACAACTTGCTGTAGAATTATTAAGAACTATTTGATAATTTAGTGTTTAGGTGTATCTCTGTATCACTGTCAAGCTGAATAACTACTGATAATTTTCACTTATGTCAGATCTCTTATGAGGTGAAACAGCTCAAAAACAGACCTAGAAACAATTTACAGTTTAAGAAACTCACAATGAATACATCAAAATTCAGAACACTTGAAATTATAACCATACTACCAAAAAAAAGATGATTATGTAAAACATGAGAAATATGTAATCTAGATCTCTTTAATTAAAAAGTTAATTGTTTCTTCTAGACTTAAACAAAAAAATAAGAAAAGAATATACTATACTTTTTAATAATTCACATCCAAAAAACTGGATTGGCAGGCACTCTCTCACATTTCTCAGGTATTTCTATACAAGCCATACTGACCCCTCTACACACACTTTTTCAGACAAATAGTCATTTTCAGAGGATGAGCTGTCTGGCAGGTTGTCATCAACAGCTTAAACGCACACTAGTTTTTCTGCTTTTCCTCAAAGCTGAGTTGGGCTCTTTAGGTTAGGATAACTGAAATTGCTATGGCAGAGACAGAGAAGGCATTTGAGAAGAAAAAAGCTGCCTTGATAAAGTTCTTGATGAAAAATGTTATTGATTACACCTGTAGAGAAATGAGCTTCTGTATCACTAGAACCACAACTGGAGCTGAAATTAGAAGATCAAAAGTATACATAACCTGAAAAGAAGAAAGGGATCTTTTAAATCAATACACTCTCCATCCCAGATGAGGCAATAGCTTTCTTGATCCTGTGTAGATGATCTACATTGTTTGAAAAATCTGAGACTATCACCCTATCTTAGGAAAAGAAAAAAGGCCACATTGAACACATACTAGAAAAAAATAAAATTAAAAAAAAAAAAATGTTTAAACACTGAAAGATAGGAACATAATCAAGCAGCACCTAGCCACTAAAATGGAGACTTCAGGAAATCATTTTCTTGTATTTCACAAAGTTGAAAAGCAAGGTATTGGAAACATGCCAATAAAGATCCCTTAATATGATGTACTACCTTCTACTAGAAAGAGTGATTAGCTCTTCCCCCTACTCCAAAAAAAAAACCAAACAAACCAACCAAATAAAAAAAACAAAAAAGAAAACTGCATGCCTGCAGTGAAAATTGATTTGTGAAAATAACATCAGTGAAAACCCTCAAAGGTCTAGAGTAACATTTCAAAATAGCTTTCTTTTAATACATTTCTGTAATACAAACCAAGATAATTTTTACTTATCTCTAGACATTACGTTATCACTGTATTACATACAGTATTAGAATTAGGAAAAGATTTTAAGATTTCAGTTATCCAGAAATGAAGAAAAGCTAATTTGTATTGTGCAGCAAGGTTTTTTTTTCCCTAAACTCTGAAACATCAACATATCTGCACAGTTAGAAATAAAATATTTACACAACAGCCAATGCTTCCCAAAGCACAGTACAAATAAAATAACTAATCAACATGTTGCCTATGCAACCATTTGTATTTCTCAAGCGCGGTAACTAAGGTAAAGATGGTTTCAGTTGCCCAAATTTAATCATTACATTTGCAAGAAGTCCTTTTATAAGGATATTAATGACTTAGTGATGAAAAATTTTTCAAATGCTTTTCAGACTGACTGAAGGCCTTACCAGACCTCCTGCCAGCAACTCTTAGCCTACATATTTCAATTAGGTCAGTGATGTAGTAGAGTTGCATTTTAAGTTAAAACAATGTTCAAAAGCCTCTTTTGGATGTCTGTGTGCTTTTTCTAAACACCACTGCTCTCCACTGGGAGAGAAAGCAGAATTACTTGCTTAAAAAAGGTAGTGCTAAGTTAGATCTGCAGACACTGCTTTCTTCTCAGTTTATTTCAAGTACCTGGGACAGCGCTTCAACCGCTTTTTCCTCAAGAGTTAACTCCTCACTTGTTTCAACATCCACTTAAATTGAACCATATTCGGGTTATGGTTCGGGTTATATATGAACCATATTCGGAAAGCTTTCTGGCAAATTATTTTCACTAAGTTTCCACCAAGCACAGGAAAACTGCAGAATGGGTATCTACTACAGATAAGGGTGTCAGAGACCTACTGGTAAGTTAGAAAGTGAGACATTGCTGCCTAATCAGTAACTTAATTTCAATGAGTGACTCTCCCAAGTGGGGGAAAAAAAAAAAAAAAATGACTGCACCATCACCAGTATAAAGCATGGGTATCTGAGGCAGCATGACCAAGAAGAGAATTAAAGAAAAAAAAAATCTTGTCTAGCCTATACTTGAAAATCACGTCTCTTTGCGTGTTACTCCCTGCAAAATAATTGTGCATAACTACTAACATTTCTTAGTTTAGAACTGCATTACTACTGAAACATTTACTCTTTTTACATTTTGCTTTTTTCAATGCTCAGGAGACAAGGTCTACAATTTAATTTGTCTTCACTCAGGCAGAGGATTATAAATGGTGTAATCATTAGTAGCAAAAACTGTTGAAGCACTGAACAAAAAACCACCCAATATCATCAATGCTTAATAAAAGGAAAGGCAAGAAATTCTCTCTGCACTGATAAACACATTTAATACATGAGTACGCTTTCTAAAGTAAAAATAATTCTACACCACGCTTTCTGTAGCAGCCAAGTACTTTAACGGAAACACAGAGCATTTAGACATACTATATCACTACTAATTCAACCTACTAGTATTAGTAAACCTCAACATTTTTCAATTTAAAACCAACTGAAAAACAGGAAAAAGAATATGCTTAAATAATTTCCTGATAGGCATCTATCAGTTCTTTTAATAGAAACATGCTCTAGGACCAAAAATTTATTCAGTAATAATTAATTAATATTTCCCTTTGATTAGTCACATTATAATATCTCAAGAAGAGATAAGACAATAAAATAGTACCAAATGCAGATAAAAATTGACCCCTTTCGTTATCTTTTTCAATTTCTGGTATTACTGACAAAATAGCATTACTTTTCAAACTATAAATTGGTCTGGTTAGGCAAATACTCCCCCATTTAAAACTCAACATCATCCAATGTCAGATGAAACATGGAAAATTAACTGAGAGTTTCCTTCTGATTTAATGTACCATCTCTGTACTTGCTCTCTCTATAGCAAAAATAGCAAACCAGAATGATTCCATAGATCTGGGAAGTTTAGTAGACAAGCACAACACACGCTAGGAATAACAGTTTCACTAAAGGAGTTTAAACAGGAAGAAATTAAGTCGTTTAAACTTTTATTATAGTGACACCTTGTGGCTACATTTGACTTACTTTGAGACCTCTCAAAATTTTTCGTTTTCTTGTAATTGCTTTAATGAAGTTCTTAAAAATTTGTGGTCTAAAACAAAGTAAAAAAAATGAAGCCACAAAACAAAAATGAAAGGATGAAAAAAAAGTGAGAAGGATAAAACAAAAAACTGTTCAAAGATCTTTAGCAGTATTAACATTCACTTAATGTATTTGCACTTTTTAATCCCCAAAAAAGAGCTATAGCTTAGAACACAACTCTGATTGCTATCTCAATTTGAAAATCTGCCCCCCCCCCCCTTTTTTTTTTTTTAAATGAACTATTGTTGCTTACCCATATTCAAACTGATATCCACATGGGTTAAGAAAAATATCCTACAAGCAGATCCTTTATGACTTTTATCACTGATTTATTGAAACAACACAATTGAACATTGTCAGGACTATGGATTGAGTAAGTGCTATATAAGAAAGAGTTAACTTTTTAATATAATCAAGAAGATGGTATTCATTTTTTCAGGTTAATGACAGGGTAAACAGCTTAATTAACAGGTACATATTAAAAATACTTGGAAATAGGAAAGGAAAATATTATCTTCAAAAATCAATAACAAACCACAGAAGGATAACAAGCACAGAAGCATTCTCTTCTACATTCCTTAACTATTAAAAGAGGAAGCTGGAATAACTATGAACCTAACACTTATTCCAAATTCTGACAGGAACCTGCTTACATGACTATTTTCAGTCTCCTGTCTTCCCTCTAAAGAAAGTCTTCTTGAAGTCTTCTACATGAAAATTGCTATAGAAGTGCAAACAATGAAACTAGGGCCAAAAGAAATTCTAAAAAAAATACAGTACCATATTAAAAAAGAAAAATTTACCCTGTAATCCCATTCTCTTGTTTGATTTTTCTGCATAGTATGTGGCTGTTCAATTTTTAAAGGTGGTGGAATAATGTCTTTAAAAGTATTTAAAGCAAAAATTAAGTCTTTCTAAAAAACAATTATGTCAATAAAAAGCCCAGGTATTATACCTAGCATTCTCTCTTACTAAAAAACCCCCTCAAAATACAGCAAAACCCTCTCACCTGTTATACTAAGCTTCAATGCCTAAGAAATAATCTTCCTTGTATGAATTAGCTTGTATATCTAAATCAGGGATTACATCCTACCATTCACAAATAATTCATCTTCTGTGTATGAGAAAGTATAAACAATCTTGTCATCTCCTTTTCATTATAGAATTTCAGAGTCTTTGGTCACTCCCCTTCCATTTTCCATCTATTAATCTAGACAAAGGTTATGGCTCACAAAAGTTATTCTGAACCTATTAAAACATAGACTGGAACATACAGGTGAGTAACAGGAAGAAGAAAACAGTGTAAGTAATCTTATCACATTACTTACTTGATTGCGCCTAATCAGTTTGGATGGCTTGGTATATGCTTTGCCAAGTACAAATTATCTTTCATGGGAAGCACAATAACGCCCCTAACTCTAACACTATTGTGAATATTCCACAATGCTCCACATATCAAAAAAATCAAAGTCGTGATAGAGACTATGATACATAATACAATAAGTTACTTGTTAAGGAGACTGAACTGGTCTTAGTTTATTGTGGTATAAATTACTTATTTTATTTAACAACTAACTGCCAGAAGGTTGCATTTTTTTCATCCAGCTAGTGTGAAAGAGGCATTGATTGTAGATTTGAAAATGGATAGATTCACTTACGAGAAAAGTGAAAGGTTTTCAACAAACAAACAAAAAACCAACCTGCACACATGCAAATAGAAGATACACTCCATCAATTTTTACGCCCATGGAAATGTCTGAATAGCTTCTTAAAACTCAGGTGAACACGTTAGTTCAGCCCTTGACAGCTCTCACCTTGCATAACTAATATTTATGTGAAAGGTAACTCAAAAATGCAACTAACCTTGCCTAATGTTACAGGGCTCATATTCTCTTTATAATCTATGTTTGAACAATTGCTCTAGTGTATCAGACACAAACAGGCTGTCCTTCAACAACATGTATAGGATCTGGCATGTTCTACTCCCTTTCTTTGAAAAAAGGTGTGTAAATAAAAACCACAGCCAATAATCCAAGTCTCCAGTTCTCCATTACTACTCAAGAAGTCATCCTATACAGTGATGCCATAAAGCACTTTGAGCTAAAATCAACTGTTTTTACATAAAAAAAAACCCAAAACACCACCTATCTCAAATCTATACTGGTAAGAAACTGCTCTGTGAAAAGATACTTAGTCCAGCACCTTCCACTGACAACGCATACAAATCTTTAAAAAAAAATTGCTGCATGGTTCCCAAAGTGGTTGCTTGCAAAGAGATTATTATCCGCATTACTAAGACAAAAGGGGAATAAATGTTAAAACTAATGGCAAGAAGACAGAGCAAAGCATGATACTTGCAATGCACTCAGTACTTTTGTCCATGAACAGGAAAATCTTGGTACTGGGACTTGTCACACTGACTCAAGAGTATACAGCAGAAGCAGCGTTGAGCAATATGAAAACATAACTAGTTTTGGATGTAAATAATGTATTGATTAACCTAACGCTAATAAATGTGAGTGATTTGCTGAATTGCATTACAGTCTGCCTTTAAAAATGGGGCAGGCATTTACATCTTCAAATTAAATAAATGGGGTTTTTTATTATCTGTTGATAATCTAATAACAGTTTCTTTCTAAACAGAGCATATAAAATACTTAAAACATATCTGCCCTTTGATAAGCATGCATAACTTATCTGTAAAAACAGAGTATCAAATATTAAAAGAATACATCCTGACATAATCTCATATTAGCTCATATTTTAAATCTGTGCTCACAACACTGGAGATCATCCCTTTTTTAGATGACAAAAAACTGCTACATATTTTAGGATTTCTGTTTTGTGTATGTTAGGATCCTAGAGATAACTAGTTAACTCATTTAAGTAAACAAAACTAATTTAAATACATAATCATGAAAATCTGAAATTAAAGACAGAAAAAAAATCTAGTCCTCCTTGCTTACCTCTTTCTATACAGAATATTAATTAAAAGACAGATAAATAAAAGTCTCAAATACTAATATGTATGTGTATATAGCCTCCCCCACTCAAAGTCTCTCTTCTGGAGATCAACTGGTCCAAACCCTTGATTAAAGCAGAGTCAACCTTCAAGTTGGACTTATTTATAATAATACAAATAAATAAATACAAAGTCCTTAAAGTGGAACTCCTTAAAAAATTGTCAGCAATTTCCAGTTTCTAATTACATTTAAACTAGCCTTTTCTTATTTACAGGAAAAAATACATAAAAAGAATAGTAAATTATAGTCACAATACTTTTGCTTTTGACTAGCAAATGCACTCTTAATATAATGTAGGCTTCAATTCACTGATGTAAAGAGAGATTACTGAACAGCTTTACCTAAACTACCCTGAATTATCATGTTGACTTGCAACTGAGAACTCATATTGCTTTAAGGTTACTGCTCCTTAATAATAAGTACTCATAAACTTATGCTGCTACACGTCTTTCTCTTTAGTGCTTTCACTCGCTCTTCAAAGTAGCTGCACCTCCAGGGAACTCCCCACCACTTTGTGGATATGATAATGAGGAACAGAGATTTACAGAAAGTAACAAGTTTACTGAGGATCATGGAGCAGAACAGGAAAAAGGAGAGGCATGAGGACTATGTGATAAGGAAATCTGTGCTGTAGTTACCTGGAAAACTGTATACTTCAAATATCTGCTAAAACAAAACTGCAAGGGGGAGGTTTCCAGGTGTGATTGTGCATGCATTTAAGTAGATAATATATAGCTATGCATACAAAGACACCACATCAAATGAACTCCCTCCTGATAACCTGCTCCTCCAATAGAGGGCAAGTCACTTCCAGAAGATTAAGAGATCATCAGAGAGCTAGAATATACAAGAGGTCCTTTTGTGCCAAAAAACGAGTAAGGTACTACCTAAAACTCTGGAATAATGTTCTCCTCTCCACTCTTCCCTCTCTGCACTTTCAACCAAGGCTACAAAGAGCTTTCACCAAAACAGAACAATGATGCTCTCAAAATGTAGCTTGTGCACACACACACGGAGATGAAGACAGCTGGGACAGGGTGGAGAATGACAAACAGATGAACTGATGTTGAAATAGAAAAATCACTTTTGGACAAGTCTTTGGATGAGGCCAAAGAATGGTTGCCCTTTTGAAGTCCCACTTAACACCCTAGATCTCTTCAAATCTTCTTGCTAACGTGATGGAAGCAAAAAAGCTGTGCTTGCTAACAATCCATCCACTTTGCACCAAGTTAAGGTCACACACACACACACAAAAAAATATCCCCAGGAAATGTAAAACACCTATAAACTCCATGACGCATTTCATCATTGCTAGATGATTTATCACAGACACCTTTAAGCAAAAATTTATCAGATACACACACAAACTAGGGGACAGAGCCAAACATTTCAGAAAGAGACAACAGTAAAATCAGAATCATAAAACTTACAGGGAAAAGGTGAGAATGCATTTGTTTGTATCAGGAAAAATAAATTTCAAGTCAGTTATATTCAGTATGAACTTAGTAAAAGGACAGGGAGGCTGAGAAAGAATTATCTGAGGAGAGATACACAAGTGGCCCACCAGATCCTTTCCCCATAGACTACAACTGTTTGCCAGCAATCTCATGTTGCAGAGCAGTAAAGATCACAGAAACAGGTCATTCTTTGGGGAAAAGAAAGCACTTCCCCTCCTTGGGGATTCCAAGAGTTGCTGTGCTGATTAAAAAGTTTGTTGTCTACAGAATAATTATTATGATCAGGGCATTTCCTCTTTGGGTCTATGACCCAAAACCTAATGAAGGTAAGATCTTTGGAGTCTACAGACTGTGGCCTCTTTATCAATAAGCTCACTTCAGTTTTTGGATAAGACAGCTTCAATATGATCATAAGCTTCTTCCAGAATTCCCAGCACCTTCAGTAAAAAGACATCATCACCTTAATAATGATTAAACTCATCTAGCTGCTTTGGTTTACACAAAACATTGCCCACATCTCCTTAGTCCTAACTCTCCCTTTCTCTCTCTCACAACTGCTTAAAACATTCTTTCAATGCAACATCAGAAAATATATAAAATATATAAGAATATATAAAAATACATTTCCAAGTTTTATAGCAAGTATGTAAACACATTTTAAACATTTTGGCAGTCAAGGAATGATGTTTACTACTGAGTGAAAAAGCCACATCAGCTGCAAGATGAAAAGTGCAAAAGAAAAAAAAAAGGAGAGCGAGAGGGAAGCAAGGAGAGAAAAGAAGAAAAAAGAAGGAAAAAATAATTTAAAAAAGAAGTAAAGGAGAAAGAGATACATAGTTAGAGATGGAAGCACCAGAGTTTTCAAAACAGGATGCCTGCAATTTATCACCTATATTTATATTAAAAAAGCATCCACCAAGATAGACTTTTTTTTTTTTTAAGATAGCTGATGAAAGTTGTGTATATTATACATTATCAGAAATACATAATGCAGTAGCAAAATCCAGCAACTTATTCTGGTGTCTACATTATTTAATGATAGCCATGCAACATTACATTGATGAACTAACCTGCAGACACGGGCAGGAAAATACAGGTTCTGCCAGGATCGACAGAGGTATTTAGAGTGATCAATAACCCGAATCCAGTCTAACTCATCCATGGACACCTCAATGTAGTAGGAATAAGACCTATGGATTGTCAAAAAACACTGGTTAGAATACAAGCAGCCACATATTAGGCATTAAATTTTACACTTGCTTCTGGATTTTCAGTTGTGCTGACAAGAAGGCTATTTGTTCCTACCCACAGACCTGTATCTAAGATATCTAAGAGATCCCTATTTTCAAAGTAGCTTTGAAAATAAATTCACATGCAGTTATGTTAAGACATATTTTCAGAATTACTTAAAACATCCTAACGCTCATAATCTGCAGTAATTGGATGAGGCCATTGTTCCTCAAAAAATGCAATGAAGACTTTCAACTCAGTCATAAAAATAATCACTTGTATTCCTTCTGCGTGGAATTAATCTAAAACACCAGTGATACAGTTATTGTTTCTATTGCCATATCAATAAAGAAAAATTAAAAAAAACATTTAGCAGATGAAAAATGCAAATTCAAACCCTTCACTTGAAAAAAGCAAATTTACTTTATGATCATTTTCTCACTGATGTTATTCTTCACTTCTAACCCTTTCAGTTGTTTATAATACATTGTTAAGCCTGTCACTACTTCCTTACACACCCCAAAATTACCTCATCAAAAATAAAAAAGAAAAAAGTCACCAACACAATCTGTGTCTTCCTCTTGCTTACCAATTATATTTAGCTTATAGTTTGCTGTTAGAAGAAAGCAAAACCAAACTAAAACTTAGAAGCCACAGCTATTTCCATATACCCACAACAGTGATACTTAGAATGAAGTAGAAACTCCACTTGTGGATCAGCAAATTGTGAAATATATGTTTCAGAATATTTTCTTTCTCTTAATGGACTAGTCTGCAACATTCACAGGCAGTTCAACGGCACCATGTTAGCACTTATCCTCCTTTCACACTGATTTCTAACAGAAGAGTTGCTCTTCCAGAGTTCTACGCAGTCATTTTTTGTTGACCATTAATGTGTTTGTTAATAGTTCCAATTTTTTGCCGAGGACTTAGGGGGTAGATGTCTAAAGTGGTACTGTTTAAAAATTCTTAAAATGTTAGATAACACTGTTAATACCAATTTATGCACTTAGAAAGGTAATGCAGCGTCTTTAAGATGTCAATTGCATAATCAGCTTTCACATTCACACCAACCAGATGCGTAATATTCACAACCCATATAAATACACTGTGTTCTAGCAACACTATTATTACTAATCCATGCATATTTGACCAAACTAGGCTCCAGCATTTTAGAGTTTGAGCACTTTGGATCCAAAAGTTACTGACTGCCTGTCCTATGTGGTGAGAATTTAGGGATCCTCACATCACCATCGTTAGACTAACGTAAATTTTTAACCACTATAGAACATGCTATTTTTTTTTTTTTGCTTCTGAAGGTACCAAGCAAATAAAAATTATCTCAAAAATACAGTTCCATTATCATACACAACACTATGCCTTTTATTTTTCTTAAGGATAGCATCTTTTTTGCAGAGGTAATTTGGACAGCTAGTCTCCTTAGCACTTCTATATCTAAGATTCATCTGTTAGTAATACCTCTAAACCAGAGGTACAAAACACATCTTGTTAGTTTGTATTTGGTTCTGTTAAGAATGTACATTATCTATATAAAGACATCCAATAGACCAGAGCTTCACAGAGACAGTTAAAATGAATGAGTAGTTTAAAAAGATGTTCAACAAGAAGCCACCATGTGCTTGTACAGTTGCTAAAACATCTCTTTTGGAGACATTATTCATGTATCCCATGAGACAGATGTGGGTAAGTGGATGGCAGTTCTTAGACTAAAAGAGTATATAGGTTGGAAAGGATCTCTAGAAAAAGCAAGGACAATCTTAGAGCAAGTTCCTTAAGGTCTTGGCTGGTAAAGTGCTGCATACCTCCAAGGGCTGATATCCATAATATCTCTGGGCAAACTCTTCCCAAGTTCAAATAGTCCATTATGAATTCTTTTCCTAATATTTAATAGAAATTTATCTTGCTGCTTGTGTCCAGTGCTCTTTGCTCTCTCAGCACACAGCTGCAAGAGGAGTCTGGCCCTGTATTCTCTACATTCTTCCATTAAATAGGTGAAGACAGCAATAAGTTCCCCCTTCTAAGTCTTCTCCTCTTAAAACGGCAAGTTCTCTCAGCATCTCCTTGTACATCGTGTGCTCAAGCCCTCATCATCTTGGTGTCCTGCTGAACTCACTCCAGTATGTCAGTATCTTATACTGAGGAGCCCACAACTGGACAAAGTATTCCAAATGCTTCCTTTTCCATTTACCTTAGACAGTTCAGCTACTGGGGGAAAAAACCTACTAATTCAGGTACTCTACCTCATAAGAAGCAAAAGAAAGTCCAATAGTAAACTTTGCACAGAAAAACAGAAAAGTCAGGATGACACAGAAACTAGATCCTAAACCACTGTACCCTCAGTATTCTACGAAGACAAAAAACTCTGGAGTAGAGGTCCATCTTGTCTGATATTCTGCCACCAACAATGGTTTGTTCCACAAATTTTAGACGGAGGGCACAGGACACCAAGCAACAATTTTTTAATAAGTTATCCCAAGGAGAAGGGTTTGTCCCCGAGTTTCAGCAGCTGCCGATTTATGCCTTGCAGATGAGGGGCATTTTACCAGCTACAAGCTCACAAAGAATTGCTAGATAACTCCTCATTATTAATATGTCTCTAATACTTTTTCAAATTTTGTAAAATTGGTTGGTAATTGGTTTATTAATTTGGTTGATCTTCTGGGACAAGTAGTATAATATTGTATGAAGTAGTTCCTTGCACCTTCAAAGCTTTACTTTTCAATCTTTCCAAAAGTAATAGAGGAGAAGCATGAATTTCACTTGAACTGAATCAGAAGAACTTACTTGAAACAATTAAATAGCTAAAAATTCATGGTTTGTTTTGAATGATTAATAACCGTAATTCATATTTACAAAAAATAAAAATAAATAAAACATTAGTACACCCTGTTCTTAAATAACACAGCTTAGTTAAGAAAACAAAATGCAACTGTTTTGCAATTCTAAACTGTTAGTCTGGAAGTAATATAAAATTAATCTTTTATCAGAAAGGTAATAATGTGTTAAAAGTATAAGTAGCTTGTTTTATTGTTTTTAATAGAAAATTGCTTATGAATACCTGCATGAGCTGTCTACTAAATTGTAAAATCTTTGTCATGGAAAGTTATAAAATGAATATATTCAATTTGTCAGATAAAAAGAACCTTGCAATTTTCCTACTTAAGCAGTCTCTCAATTGTTCAAATATGCATAATTCAATCTTTCATGCATTCCATAATAAAGCTGAGCATAAACTGGCTAAGGCATCCATGATAGTTCATACTTCACCAGACTCACCATGAAGTGGCTTCTAATAACTACCGTAGTTAGTCAGTAATTCACATTCTAAATAAATCTTACTACCTCTGAATTATTGTCAAAGCATATTATTTCTTACTAATTTTGAAATATTGAAAAAATCTGAACAAACATTCCTCTGTTTGGAATGTAAATATGTAAAAAATATGGTTTCTGCAAAAGAACTAGAATATTGTTTTTCAAACTGAAATAAAAGCAGTTGAAAACTAAGTGGCAAATAGAAAACAATTAAAACAATTTAAATTATATAAAGTTTCATTAGTAATATAAACTATTTAATGAAGACACAAAAAAATACATTGAAATACTAGGAGGTAGTTTATATCACAAAATATGGTCTGGTGTGGAAGTAACCAAAACTGTGTTTAAAAAACAGAGTTTTTTCAAATAAAACTTGTCATTGTCATCTCTAACACTGTATCATGCTGTTTCTATAAAATATTTCATGAATATTTCACACTGATATATTACCACCAGTACAAAATACATTATCTTCCCTTTTTATGTCAACTTGGCACCTACCGACTATCTCTGTCCCACAGGAGTATTCGTATGTGGTTGATTATTGATGGCTGGCCTAGTTTAATTTCAATTCCAGAACGGCAGTCATCATCGATTGGGTGTCGAGAGAAGCCATGATCCAAGTCATAGTTCTGAGTATCCCCATCTAATAAAGCAGACTTCAGCTCCCCTTTTACAACCTGCGCTCCATACTTCATTGTTGCAATATTTTCCCCTGGTACTAAGAAAAAACAGAAATAATTGCTTAAATTTTACACCCGCATACTGCAAATTAGATGTTCTGAACATCAACTCTATTAGGTCAGAACAAAGATTTATTGCCTGTATTTTTTCTTGGCCACAGACATATGCTCAAGGGAAAAAAACAAAGTACAAAAAAAGAGAAGCATTTTAGAAATTTTGCTTCTTCCATTTCATTTGATGCCCCTTTGGTCTTTTACGGTAATAATAAGTAGTGATAATTTACTAGTATGTAGTATCTATATTCTCAGTCCCCTTCATGATTTTACAGAATTCTATTGCACCTTCCTCATTCAATCAACACTGTCCTCCTGGTTTTAAAGTTTTGGTCTATTTAGTCTCTCCTTGTGATCAACCTCTCACCATACCTATAATAATGTTTTTGCTCTTTCTTCCCGATTTTTTTGTTCTGATTTCAACTGTTTTATTTTGGTTTTGGTTTGTGTGGGTTTTTTTGTTGTTGTTTGTTTGTTTGTTTTTTTAAGTGGAAGGAAATTAAAAATCACATAAAATGTTCACAATGTGGATGCATCATAAACTTGCAGAGTGGTATGTACAGAGGTATAATTCTACAAGCTATTTTGATAGGTATACAAACTTCCAGTACTCTGCAAAGCTAAATGAACCCAAGTGAAACGGAAAACTTTTGGCTATTTTGGCTTTGAACCAACATAGTAAAGCAAGTTTTTTATGCCACCATTTCACAATCATAAACCTGTTACGTCCTAGGAACAGATCTTCCATCAAGACAACTTGGGATAAAGATCCCTAACTCCAACTACAAAACAATACATTGATGAACCACCCTGTTAAAAAGACATTTTTAACAGTCTTGTTTGAGGAGAGACCCTAGAAAACATGATCTGAAAGCTAAATGATGAAAAGCTGCCCCTGAACTCTTCAGGCAGGTTGGCAAGAGAAGTACGAATTTTAACAGGATGCCAAGTTTAACATGTAAAGAACAGAATTTGAAGTGGTAAAATTTTAACTGTATTGTAGTACTACTACAGAAAAACGTCAAATGCACAACTATGAAATTGCAAGTAGTCATCAACGTTTCCACAAAAAGTCCCAAAAGCCTGAACTAGTACTAAAACAACACAGAAATTCAATTATCTAAAAAGCTGTGAATTTGACAAAGCAAGAAATTTTGCTATTAGGAAGATATTATTATTGAGACATAAATATGCAGGAAAATAAGTCAGAAAACACCATTTAACTTTCAAATTTATCTACTGTGTTGTCAACAGGATGTCTTGCATGATAAGACTTTTGCAATATCCTAATCACAGAATGGTTTGGGTTGGAAGGGACCTTAAAGATCATCTAGTTCCAACCCCCCTGCCATGGGCAGGGACACCTTCCACTAGACCAGGTTGCTCAAAGCCCCATCCAACCTGACCTTGGACACTTCCAGGGAGGAGGCATCCACAACTTCTCTGGGCAACGTGTTCCAATGCCTCACCGCCCTCAATATTAAACTCATGTTTAAATACTCATATCTGTAACTTCTAAGAGAGAACAAAGGGGAGATGCAGTTCTGAGAAAGCAGTTAGCATTTTCAGGGCTCTTCATGCATGACTGAGACTACAGTGCAGGCTCCCAAAGAACATTTAACTTTATTCTTTGCTGTAGGGCAAATACTCTATAAATCACACATTAGATAGCAAACTAACAATATCTTTCTAAAGCTCAGTGTTAGATATTCTTGTTGAACTAACAGAGAGCACAGATAAAAGTCAAACAATAGGCTTCTCACGCTTTTTAGGCTTCCATGAATACAATTTTGGAAGACTTGTTTACACTATTTGGGCAAGCATGAAAGAGTAAGAGAAAAATCAAAAGTAGTGCAGAAAAAATGAAAATCTTAATGAAGTAGAAAACAAGTTGCCATCAGCATAAAACCATTTAAATATCATATATCCCACAGCCAATGCATTTTTATTTTTAATGTCTTTGCAAAAGATTTTCAATTAAAATAGCACTTCCTCTAGGAAAATACACTCTTATTACAACATTCATGTTTGAGCAATATCTGAGATACAAAGCAAAAAAATATGTTGACTAATATTATTTGAGGAATAGCAATGGCAAGCATAGTACATAACAAGATATTTCATTATGTAAGCCTTTTAAAACACATAATAATAGATAAAAACTCAAAGCACAAATTAACCATATCCTCCAGACAGCTATAGTTACTGAATGAGAAAAAAACAAACAAAAAACCTGATGCTTACTTAACATGCCCCTGTAGTTGAGGTCCATGTCCCGACTCTCAGAACGAATCTTAATGGCATCTAGGATGGCATCAGGTGACAACAATCCAGAAGGTCTTACAACATTTAGTAGTTCTGTTAGACTCATTAGTGGCAAACGTACAGCTTGCATGATTTCAGCATGGTTTTCCTTGGGGTTATGTTTACACCAATTCATCAAAGCTTGGAAAATGTCCTTCTCAGGAGCTGCAAATGAGTCCCTCAGTACAATACTTAAAAGAGCAGCCTGGAAAAGAAAAACAAAACAGAATAAAAAAACCACAAATAAACAGAAATAAAATTAATTTTTTTAAAAAAAGGAAAAAAGGGAAATTAAAATAAGGCAAAAATTAATGGGTATTTTAACCTGTATTTATTAAAAATAAACTCCAAAGGAGTGACTACCTGAAACTGTAGCTTTAGTTACTTAATGCAAGAATTATAGAATCCATGTAAATAACAGGTAATATTACAAACCCACTAGGAGAAATATGTCAGAATTGAAATGTGGAAAACTATTCAAATCAATTTACTACTTCAGTTTTTACTACTCCAGTTACTACTTCAAATTTACTTTGGAATAGAAGCAGCAATTTGGGGATTTGTTAGCATAGTTCAAAGCATTTCTTTAAACTCAGGCTGGTATAAGAACACTGATGAGGAAAAAAAAAAGCGTGGCTTGGAATCACCTTTTTAAACCATTTCTAATTTTTTGGGTTGTTTTTTTCCCACCTTTCTCTCTCTCTTTTGGTACCAACTTAGAATCAGCAGGTAAAAAACTTCAGTGGCTTTTATTCATGCAGAAAACCCACTGACTGCAAAATGAGAACAAAAAGAATTGAATAGCTTTTTGATTTTCATTTAGCTAGCAGAATACTTAGGAGTTTGCCTAAGAAAAGGACAAATCTCTCATATATACCAGGACTGGCTATGCCAAAGATGTCATAAAGTATGTGCTTCCTGATGAATGGCATTTGCTATTTTCTTTATTGATAATATGCTCTCAGAGCTCAGATTCAACAAACTGCGCATGACAGAGTACAGCAGAGAGAAAAAAATATTTTTTTCCCTACACAACTAGTCAGTGGAGCAGAGTGCCTTGTACTTATTCAAGAAATAGATCCATCACAGCTTTTCCACTAAAAACACTTTTAAAAGAAGAAAAATTAAACCATCATTCATTCAAGATGCTCTACCGCTTCATGTGAACATCACTTGAAAACTCTATCACTATAATGTCCAGCTCAAAGACCACTCCACAGCAAGTGGAAAATTTCAATGGCATAGAATAGCCTGACTTGGGCACAACTATTTATGCATCTAACACCACCACCACCACCAACACACAAACACCCCAAACGACCCTACAACACCACCATATTATACAATTTCAGAACATGATGACAATCAGCAATATAAATCACAGAAACCTCCAGAATGCTTTAGCTTACACAGCAAAAAATCACCCATCATTGAGATGGCCTGTATCAAGAAATTAACGGAATGGAGTATCTTTGCTATCTTCATATCTTTACTTTACATCCCCTGGGCAGTGTTCAGAAACCAAATTACATTATTTCAAGAACAGACTAAAAAAGACAAATTAAGATTAGATTGCCTGCTCCCACCTTTTAGAATACTCCATCAGATTTACTATATTTAGCTATACTGACTGGTCAAAATTAAATATCTAAAAAATTCAGAACGGATCACCAGAATTTTCAGTTCACCTTGCCTTGAACGTTTCCAAGTGTCACAGTTTCACTAGTATAAAATGATACCTGTTAACTAACATATAAACTTGTATTTTGTGCCCCCATTAGTATTTTATCATGAAGTTGTATACATATTAAAATTAACATTCCTGGAGAAAAAAAAGCGCAAACAAAAGATATACCTTAGAAAGCGACAGGAAGCCTTCGCTGGAAAGCACCTCTTGGGCATTCCTATCCATGAACATACAGCACATACAAGTTAATTTGGGAAGGGAATAAAGACTGGCAACATCAAATGTCATACAGACATTCTGAATATTAAGTATTGTGCAAAGATACTCAGATGTGGAATCCTCCAGTTCTGGGAATCCATATTTATGTGCTAGGCTTAGGAAGTCTAGGAGAACCTCCTCTTTCTCATCTCGTAGTGTAGCACGACCAGTGTAAATATATTTCAACAGCATGGTAAATGCTTCTGCAGTGGTGTCCTCAAGAGGAATTTCTGCTTCAGGCTGAGATTCTCTCATTCCACCATACAATAATGCTCTAGAAAGAAGACAAAATTTGAGAAACTTGTATCCTGATAAAAACCAGGCAAAAAGTAGAAAGAGAAAGGAATAAATTACTATTTACAGCAAGGAGAATACAAATGGGATATGGTTTAAGAATCTACAAAAGAAAAACCTTTATACTTGGCATTTAAAGTGCAGCTCTGCTCTGAAAGCAGCTGCACAAGAACAATATTCTAATGCATCATGTTTTATCCTACACAACAACAATTGCTCCATTTCTACTTTGAACAATAGCTTGCGAAGCAGAAATTGAGATATGATTCTCATACCTTTTTTTTTTAAATATAGTGCTATCAGTGAGAAAGAAAAAAAAATGAAAAATTTTCAGAAAGCAAGTGAAACAAATAGTTCGCCACTATAACAGCAGTGGCAGATGAGCAAATCGCAGGATTCTTAATCCTCTATTCCATACTCTAAACCCAGCACACGGCAACTCCAGTGAAATTCTGAATCTTGAGAAAAATCAAAGTACTTACAATTATTTTTTTAAAATATGACAGACAGTTTGAACACAATTTGCATTCACACATTAGTTTAGTTATTAGCTTATCCCTCTGACAAAATTAACTGGAAGAAGATTAACAGGAAGTTCTATTAATTACATTTAGAGTGAAAAATGCCCAGCTCTTAAGAGCTGGATTAGTATTATTCCTAGTTTTAAAATATATATTCTAAACTGTATCAGCCAGACCTCTTTAAATACTCAATTCCAATGCGTCAAAATTAAACTTGCTAATTGAGTATATTCCACAGAAGCACACCATCCATACTCTGAGAAATCAAAACAATTTTACAGCAGAACTTTTCTATTCTGAAGTTATCTTTCTCTTGAATTTGTGAAATGATCTTCAAAATCCAATTTAATGAAGGTCAAAAGAATAACATCATGACATGGTATTTATCTTTTTATATTTGGACACAATGATTTGATGTGCTGGGAAACATTCACACAGAAAAGGTCACAGTCAATGGACAGATGATTACACCCTGAAAAGTTCATAGAGAAGCAATGTTTATCTTATCTGCATGAAAATTTCCTGTGAGCCTGACAAAAAGCTATACTTCACCTGAAATAATGGCACCTAGCAGCCAGGATCACTCTGTGTGCCGGAAAACGTTTCTTTTCTACAATAAAGGTAACGTCACTGTATTCTTCCCCATTCATTAGAGCACCAATATGCTCTGACAGAATGTGAACGTGGTCAATCTCACCCACGGCTGTGTAAGGACGAAGCGGATGGCTGTTACTCATCTTGGAGGGATGGTGATATTGGTAGCCTAAAGGGAAAAAGAAAACCACCAGTATTATAAAGGGCACAAATATTAAAAAATGGCAAAGATGAAGCGGCAATTACGAAAAAAGCGACTAGTGTAAGTTACTATATATTACCAGAAAAATGAAAACAAGAGGTTTTCTATTAAAGTTAATTTACAACAGGACTCGATGCAGCTTGCATCAACAATTCTAGCCTTGCTGTTCTGTTGATCCATTTACTTAAAATAAAAAAGCTTCCAACAAAATAAATTAAAAATTAAACAATATTAAAATTACCGTTAGAAAGCAATTTTATCTGAATTAAAATGCACATAAATTATAAAGAAATAAATAATTTGACCAATTAAGCATAGTCTTAACTCCCAAGTCTCTACTAAAATGAGTGATGAGGAAAAACAAGTGTTTTTGCAGAATTCCTATCAACTTTCCAGAACTGGGAGAAATAAACAATCAGGATAACATTTAACAAATAACAGACAAAGTCTGTCAAAGACCAAAGCTTTACAATGTACAATTCAATTTTCTTACCCTTTCCACTCAGTTTTCTTGATGCTTTCTGTTCCCTCATACATGTAAGGAAATAAGCCCCAACACCTCTCAGTCATAAAAGCAGGAGACTGTCCACTAACGTACAATATAGATTAATGCCTTAGTCATATCTTCTATGGAATTATTTTGTTACTTCTTAATTCACAAGAGGTTTTAGTTTTGTTGGTTTGGATTTATTTCAG
Organism: Ciconia boyciana; assembly: GCF_034638445.1. Classification (NCBI taxonomy): domain Eukaryota; kingdom Metazoa; phylum Chordata; class Aves; order Ciconiiformes; family Ciconiidae; genus Ciconia; species Ciconia boyciana. Next base: position 94,972,160 of record NC_132936.1, read on the forward strand.
CAACAGAGGCTTTCTGTAGTCTCAGTGGCAAGAGCATCCACAGGAGAAATTAGGTCTTAAATCAGCTTCTATTGTTACACTTCAATTTACTTTTAAATAAAAAGAGGTTGGCTGTTTAAGATAATATCCATCCATATTTTCAGAGACACCTTCTGTGCACCAATGACTAGCCACTTTTCAAAATGGGCACATACTTAGTGCTGAAGAAAGATGGTGTACCACAAGAGGCAGGAAAATGATGAGGCCATACCCTGCACACAGCTAACACATTACTCTTTCAAGTGAAATATTCATGACATGAATGCATTTTTAAGCTATATTTTAAAAGTATAATGAGAAAACAGGCATCTGTTTCCAGTCATTTCTACCCCAACAAAGAAAACACATGCACATGGGGTTAAGTATTATTTGCACCTCTGTAACACCTGGAAATGCTTAACTTGAAATCAAGATACTGTAGAAACACAGTCCCAAAGAACTTTAAAATAAACTAGAAAAAGTGACAGAAATAGAAAATAAGATTTGAGAACAATACAGCATACTACATTGATAATACAGATTACAGCACAAATGGGAACAAAACCCCAGCTTTCCTCAGGCTGCCTCTGCTACTTGAATTAGAAGCTGTGCGCCCATGTAGCCATTACAGCGTGGAACCAGCAATACTGGCCGAGATACTGGAGGCAGCCTAACCAGGGGAACAGAGAATACGGTACAGTCATTCTTCTATCCTGTCACAAGAGTAAATTAATTTTTACGGGTTTTCATTATAACAGACTATTTCTTCCATTTGCACTGGTTAATTTACAATTAGCTAAGACAACTCTGCACTGAACAGATTCATGCAACATACACTTCCAGCAACATTTACTTTGTAACAAGCAAGATTAACTTAATTCACATCAGTCCAGTTGCATATATTTATACTAGCAATAATATTTATCACAACATAATTATTTGAGAGTGTACAGATAATTGTAAAATTGAAATGCCCTCAAAATATAACACCTTTTAGTGCACCAAAGGAGCAAACAAAAGGATGTATTTGTTAGTCAGCTACAAATCTCAAGCCTCGATGCTCCTTCAAGACTTCTGTACCTTACAAGTCTACAACTGCTGTTGTTGATCTTCATTCACAATCGTCAGGCAACCCAATTATGTGCCAGTTACATGCACATTATCAAGCAACTCTGTACTATCTCTCTTCTGCTAGTTCTGATTTTGATTGATTAGGGAAGTTAATTTATGATACTTCATACATGTACAACTACAGGCACATTTTGGTTTAAAAATCTATTTTTAATTCCATTTTTTCTAAACTCTACTTCTTTGTTTCCTTCATCCACTCTTATCTCTAAAAAATAAGAACAGGTACCATCTGAATAAAACTGAGAGACTATAAAAGTGGTAAAGATAAGGGAATGCCATCAGCTGCACGCTAACTTGGCTTCCACTAGCTGTGGATATTGTCATGTGCCAAAAGGGTGAAAAGTTCAAGGGAAAATTGTTTCCATTTCAGGTTAAATAAATAAATAAAATCAAAAGCATACTTCCCTCTCAAGGGTACATAAACCTCTCTCTAAACAAGAATCAGTGTATAGAATAGGGCAGTCTGAACTGGGGACACTTGCTAATAAGCCGATGATGCCAGTCCTTATAAACATCAAGACTCTGAACTATAGCAAGCAATGAAAGTAGACATTTAGAAATCCCTGTGTGTAAGCTGCAAGACAAATTTGTTTCAATGTTTAATGCTCTCCAAATTGCTGGTACAATGTACTATTCTTGTTTGAAACTGGCAATTTAGAACATGCTGACCACGGGGAATACAGGACTCAAACGATGGCTACAAGCCTCTGGCCAAGGAGCCTTTCAAATGCTTGAATGACACAAAGTGTTGGAAACCGGCAACTTCATGAAAACTATGTACATGCCTTACATGCTTTCTGTGGGTAACACTAGTATACTGAAGAAGCACTCAAACTCATTTATTTGTTTACTACTATGCATTTCCAATGCAACTTTCATCTGTATTGTGGATTTTCCATACAAAGCAGCCCAGTGAGAGCAGTCCCGCCTTCAAAATATAGAACCAAGTAATGCATGACATCAGATCTTCCCAGACTATACAAATTAATGGTACGAATTCAGTCAACCCTTTAAGTGATCTGCGCATTTCTTGTTTGAGGAAGTAAAAAGTAATATACTGCTTTAGTTGTGGCAAGTTGCTATGAGCTCACAACTTCCCTCTATAGCTAAACATATATTTTTCTAGTTGCAACTCAAAGTATTATTTATGATAAAAAAAGATGGATGCTGCTTGGAGCTTGGCAAAAACCTTCCTGAAGATCCCTCTGGTATCTTCTGTCATCAAACAATGTCACCCCTTTCAGAGAATACAGGTGTCTACTCTTCTTGGCATTCAAAGAAGAACATTTAACGAACTTCAGAATAAAACGCCAAGCCATTTACAAACTTCTTGCCAGCACCATAACCTATTTCCAGGAGGTATTTAGAGCTAATTAACCGCTCCAGGAGTCAGCTGCTGCAGCTTTGTTCATGCCATAGAAATAAACAAAGTAAAACAGTCTTCTCCGTGAGTTTGAGGCTCCATTAAAACTGAAACAATCCCAAAAGCATCTGTTAAGTCAGAAGGCCTACAAATCACTTCTGTCCCAGACCCCACCAGAAGACACGCTTCTTGGTGGCCATCTTCAACAGTGAGCATGTGAAAAACACTGCCTAGCATTTATTACATAAGGTAATATGCAATATTACACAATGTGTGTCATGGCTAGAAAAACAACAAAAACCTCACAGTTTTCAGCCTGCTACATTTATTTTTAGCAAATACTCTGTAAGATGTTACAGCATAGAAAAATGTGATCTAGAAAATGCAGCAACAACAGCAAACCCCCAATGATATCTTTACTAAACAACTCTCAAACCAGAGCTGCAATAAAGACCGGTACTAAGTCACTTCCCCCCCTCATCTGGGCTATCACTAAAGAGTCCTCTGAAAAGCAGTGCTGTTTCAATGAAACATGGAAGAGTTGTCTTTACTCCAGGCACACAAAAAGGAATTTAAGAAAGTGTTAATGAATAATTCAGAATTTTTTTTATATAAAATGAGTGAAAAATTTTTACATAACTGATAACCTTATTGAAACTTTAGAAATAAATGCGAGCAAACAGACTGTTGCTAGAATTAAAAATTTTATGAAGTAAGTCTGGATTATAAACACCGAGCAAATAATTTCATACCCTTGAAACACTTAATTCCTTCATCATCTGGTTTGTACCTATCAAGATAATGCAGATTTTGTCAGAATTATACAAAGGGAATTTTCTTAAATATAATTCTCTTACACTGCTATTTTCTCTAGAAATAGGAATTGGTTCTCAGTTGATTGGAAAGGATTTGAGTACTATTTCATTTTTTTGTAATTCATTACTTCATCAAATATTTTGCTATGCTTTAAATAAATTCCAGTAAAATTATTTTAATTACAATTTCTATTACCATAGACTCACAGAACATGGTAGGTGTGACAGTAACGCTACTGTACACACATACCATTGTTTCAAATCATATGGTTTGGTTCCTTAATGTATATACATGTCTTTTTATACAGAAAATATTTTGTTCTCATAAGTTCTGGTACAACAAGCTAACATCTCAGGAAACAGGAATTTTTAGTACATATTTCAACATACACAGAGCATAACTCAAGTAAATACTTTGATTCTGTCAGAACCCTTGCTACAGAAGCTCCTTTGTATTTCAAAATAACAACAAAGTTGACTATGAGTGAAAATTGTAACAAAGGGAAAAAAAATACATGTTCTAATAATAAAACTGTTCAGACTGAAGTTAATTAAGTTTGTGAAGAATTTTACGTTTACTCATGTAAAGCACGCACAAGCACTAACAGTAAAAGTCTGACACAAATCCACAAAACTGGAGCTGTGTATAAATTCCTGGTCATGGTTTCTTTTAGTTTCACAACAGCTGAAAGGATCTACCTGTGCAATAACGTTTAAATACAACTGTTTGGGGGCTTTTTTATTGTTTTTAATTTTAATCAAGGCTTACAAAAAAACCCCAGCATTAATATTTAGAATTTAGTTACAAATATAATTTATTTACTCTGTTCCAGCAGTACTAGAAAAAATGCAAGTCAGCACTAAAGCACAAGCCAAATACTCTGAAGAATAAAATATTTGTTTCCGAACATTAATTTTCTATATTTTTCACCCTTTTACTCCCACATATATTTCTAATAATCTGAAAATCTTTGTTCCACACAGTCCTGAGGTTTTTCATAATTGCACCCAAAAGAATGAAGCTACCATCTGAGGCACCAGAGAGAGAAAAAGTGTTGAAAGGGCCTTGAAATGCCTTAAGGGAAAAAGATACTGTATTTATATGAATGCCTCTCTAGCTTAAGAAAAGCACTGGGAAGAAAACAGAATTTCACTCAAGATAATCCTTAAGCAGAAGGTTTTATTGTATTTTTCAACACCATCAATTCACTAATTCTCAAGTGTCCTTAACTTTCCTGATCAAGCATTTCATTAACATAACTTCATGGTATTTCACAAAAATTCTCTCTCATATATAAGTCACAATATTACAGAAAGAAAGAAAAAAAATTACCCATGACACTACACAAAACCTACAAATCTGAAATACAGCAAGGCTTTAAATCACATGGAGTTACATATGAACAATCCCACTGATACCTGCTTAATAACACTGAGAAAAATAAAGAAGCCAACTCAACCAAAATATTACACCAATGGTATTATTGGAGTTAAACAGTCTGTATGAGGCCTCCATAATGCACATAGTAATTTAAAAAAGTAAATTTTAATTTTAATCAAAAACAAACAACAAAATTTTCTTGACACCATATTAATAACTATATCTGCATGCCTGAGGAACTGACTGGTCCTACTTAGTATCCAATAACAATAACGTAATCAATGCAGTACAAATTTATAGACATAGAATATGAAAGATCAAGTAAATGGAATTCACAGAACTTCTAAGTCTCATCTCCAACCCTTCTGTTGTGAAAGGATTAAAAGAAAAGCAGATATTAACTCTGGTTAACAGTAAATAAGCACACCATTCAATGACAGCATTCTAAACAACAATTTAGTACCAAAAATGTTTTGACTTAAAGAATATGGGAAGTTATGCTCTGCTTATCTACAAACACATTCCCATTACTTAAGTGCTTGTTCTGCTTTCGGCTCGGATAGAGTTAATTTTCTTTGTGGTAGCTAGTATGGGGCTATGTTTTGGATTTGTGCTGAAAACAGCATTGATAACGCAGGGATGTTTTCATTATTGCTGAGCAGCACTTACACTGAGTCAAGGCCTTTCTGCTTCTCACACCATCCCACCAGCGAGGAGGCTGGGGGTAAACAAGAAGTTGGGAAGGGGACACAGCTGGGACAGCTGACCCCAACTGGCCAAAGGGCTATTCCATACCATATGACGACATGCTCAGTATATAAAGCTGGGGGAAGAAGAAGGAAGGGGGGGACATTCGGAGTGATGGCGTTTGTCTTCCCAAGTAACGGTTACACATGATGGAGCCCTGGTTTCCTGGAGATGGCTGAACACCTGCCTGCCCATGGGAAGTAGAGAGTGAATTCTTTGCTTTGCTTGTGCACACAGCTTTTGCTTTACCTATTAAACTGTCTTTATCTCAAACCATGAGGTTTTTTTCACTTTTACTCTTCTGATTCTCTCCTCCATCCCACCGCTCACAGTGAGCGAGCAGCTGTGTGGGGCTTAGTTGCCAACTGGGGTTAAACTACAACAGTGCTGTACTGCTAACGTTTTACATTCTGCTCAGAGACGTATTCCTCTGATAGAAGAGCAGGAATAAGTTTAGCTAGGTACAAAGAACAATATACTAAGTGCAGATTATTTATTAACACGCATATAAAATAGGTAGTAATGTACTCGATACAACTCAGTTAAAATGGCATAAAACTAAACCCTTAAGTTAATATCTCAAGAAAATACATTGGTCCACTCACCAGTAAAGCTGTCTGAAGATCTACAGTGGACGTAGCCCGTAGACAGATGACCAACTTCCTGAAAATTAGGGTTCTTCGCCATTCTGAACAACAGATAGATTGAACAGCAAACTCATAGAAATGCTATTCAGCAACATCCAGCTGCACAGCAACTGTACCATTTCCTGAAACAATGCATGAAATATATACCATCAGAAACTCGGGGCATGTAGCCTACGGAAAAAGTGAGCGAGATGCATATTTCTGTTAAAATTTTTGTGGAAATAAATTCTTAAAAAAATCCCTCCATTCTATGGGAAAACTTCTAATACCATTAGAACATAGCATTAGAATTTTTTTTTGAGCCATCATCATTTCATTTTGACCATTCACTTTTTAACCATCATAAAAGATGGTAACATACTGACATTCATTTGTTCATCATAAGCCACAAAAATTTCATCCTGACATTCTTCCTACAGCATTAATGTCCCCGAGAACACTGTTTTCCCACATGGGTATCCTAATTAAACCAGGTCTATACAAACTGTATCACACACGTTTTATTCCCTACACATCCAAAGTTCTCTAAGGGTTCTTGCCTAGCTAAAGGTTTTAGGGGGTTTGTTTGCGTTTTGGTGGTTGTTTTTTTTAACAATACTTCAGGCAGTTGCAGATCTTTCTCCTGTGCAAGCCTTTAATTTTACAAACAGGAAAACAAAACAAAACTGTAGGGTGAGGAAATACAGAAATAGAGAGGCTTTATTTGTTTAAATACATAACCAACATAATGAGTCTCTCTCAACAAGTATAATTTATTGTTATTCTTCCCATCATACCTGCCAGCAGGAAAAATAAACTGTGTTTAATTTGCTAAACAGATGATACCCTGATCTATGAATTCTGTCATAAGAGACACTCTAATCTTCTTTAAAATACATGTTTAAGGGAGCAAGGGAAGAGAAGGAAGGAAAAATATTTTTTGGTAGTCTCATGAACTGAAAAGTAACCATACCTTAATCCAGCAAATTGAAAACAAGTATTTGATAAAGAAGATCTCCTGGTTTTGGAGAATAGTATGTAATACGTAAATATTTGTTCCTACAAGTAACATATGTTATCAAATTGGCTTGTATTATCAAAATGTATTCAAAAGCTAGTTATGAAAATTCTTGTGGGTTTTTTTTAGATAAATATGAGTGAACAGACCCCAACAGAACAATATAATTCAAGCATCCGATTTGCAGATTTGTAACAGAAGATATGCCAAATACACTTGCATTGCAAGTAGGCTTAAATTAAATCTTAAAACACATTAAAAGTTAAGTGATCCCAGCATAGGGCTTTGGGAGGGCTCCGTGTGCTGTGCTTTAAAAATAACGCAAGCAAAGAGCATTGCTGGGCAAGCAAAATTACAGGCAGATTGCTAAGAAATTAACATCAAGCTGGTTTGTTTGTTTTTTTAAAGTCTGATAACATGACAGCTTCTTCTAAGTCAAAAGTATTTCAATGAATCACAGCAGCGCTTAACTTGCAAGAGCAGTTAAGTACTAAGACCCCAGAAGAACCTGTGAAAACACTGTGTGTACTATCAAAGTGTCAAAATACTGAACTAATACTAAAAAACCAACCAAACAAAAAAAACCCACAAGCCACAACGGGGTCTTGCAAAGCGCAGGGGCAGGCAAGGGGGAAGGCAGGTGAAGCAGGCGCCTCACACCCACGGCAGCGGGGGCGGCCGAGAGCCAGCCAGCCACCCGCCCAAGGTCGCGCCCGGGGAAGCCAGGGCCGCCGCCTCCCAAGTCTGGAGGCGCCGAGGAGGCGACCCCCGCCCGCTCGGCCGCCCCGCTCCCTCGCCTCCGCAAAAAGGCGCTTCAGGTGAAATCCCTTCGGCGCCTAACGAGCCCGCCTGCTTCCCGCGCCCTGCTTCCTCGGCCCGCGCCCGCCCCGACGCCGCCCGCCCCCAGGACGACCTGTCCGCGCCCGGTAGGAGCCACCGGCGGCAGCACGTCGGCCCGCCGAGGGGCCGGAGCCCACCGTGGCGGAGGCCTCGGAAGCCACCGCCCGGTCGTCACGAACCCGCTCCGCAGGGGGAACGCGGCCGCCGCGCCCGACCGCAAGCCTCCCCCAGGACTCACCGGCCCCGCCGACGCCAAGGCCTCCACCCCCTGCCCCACCGCGGTCGCTACGTCAACCGGCGCGCTGACGTCACTTAGCAACAGCAGCCGTCCTCCTGCGTGCTGACGTAGGCGAGCACCCGCGGAAACGGCGCGGGAGCGAGTCCCGGTAGCGGCGTGGGCTCGCTTCGGCCCCCGTAGTTCCGTTCGCGCGGGCGCTGGTTTCCTCTTCCGGCCCCCCGAGCGGAGGCGGCCAGTAGCAGAGCGCCCGGGCCGGGGGAAGAGCGCCCGGGGCTCGGCCCTCAGGGCAGGGCAGGGCAGGGCAGGGCAGGGCTGGGGGGGCCCGCGGGCGCGTCTGCAGCGGGTGGCGCTCTCGCTGTCCCCGCCCAGGGGAGCCGCGCGGCCTGGGGCGGCTGCAAAGCCGGGCCGCCCGCCGGCACCGCGTCTCGGCCCACTTCAGCGGGAGGCGAAGGGCAGCGAGCCGCCCCGGCAGCGCCCGCCGCGCTCGGTGAGTAGGGAGAGCCTGGCGGCCGCTGCCGCGCCACTAGAGCTTCTCTACGCGAGTGTTAAAACAGCGGTGTCCCAGGTGGGGCTGCACGGGACCTTCATGGCTGCATCCTGCCCGCCGGGAACAGCCACCCTGCCAGCGGATGCCAGCGTTCGTCAGGAACTGGGCACTTGTTCAGACAGCAGGGACGTTTAAACGCCCAGCCATCATCAAATAGCAGCTGATGTTTAACCTTCCCCGCGGTTCTCCTCTGCTGGTACCCGGCTACATTCAAAATACACGTTTCCTTTGTCTAAGCGTAACGCTGTGCTTGCCAGCCTCTCGCCAATCCGTATGTATTCTGCTTTCCTGAGCAATAACCTCTTTCTGTCTGTAAGAATGTGGACTCTACAGGACCATTAGATTAATTTCTACTGTACTGCATTAAACTGAACTTGGGCCCTCCAAGTGGCAAAGCACTACATGCTATTTAATTCCATGCTTTGCTTAGCAGAAGCGTTACCTCAGAAGAAGTAAAAATAACGTCTGTAATCAGCGAGAACAATAAATAATTTCAGAAGTTTTTACATCTAAAATAATTAACATCTTTTGCAGGCTAAAAGAATCATTAAATGTTTGCCTGTAGTAGCTTATTCTTGGATTTCATAACTGAGAATACGGGTTTTAATTAGTTCTCAGTATGGCAAGCAGCAGAAACATTTTTTTGGTAAAAACCATACCTTGCCCATTTCATGATACTGCTGTAACTAGTTTGTAGATGCCAGTGGCTTTTTACTAATTTCCTCTTTATTACCTCATCATCTATCACATTGTCTATGCTTTGTCAAGCACATAAAATTAAATAAAACAAGGTCATTCCAAGACTAGCAAACATGCCTAGAGTAACTTTTATTTGAGTACTAAGCAGAGAACCTGCGATACAGCCTGCTCCTCCTCGTGTAGTTATCCACTGAACTACCTATGCACACCCTTTGACTTACTCATCTGATTTACGAACTATCCCAGTTTTAATTACTGGATTCCATACAACTGGGTCAATAGGTTTTCCAGTCACACCTGTACTTTGAAGTGTAGTGGAACAAGTCTGAATGAAACACTGTGTGTTGGTAAAACATGAACCACCAAGTTCCATGCTTGTAAAATTTTGAGATTTTCCTTGGTCATAAAGCTTTAGATGATACATCTTTATTGACTGAAATAACGCTTAGACTACTATTAGTCTACATAGTTTTTCTACTCACACAATCGAATGCAAGATTCTGAATGGTAAAAGAACTGTAGTTAGCCCTTGTGCTTCAGCTGAGTTTTACTTCATTTTAAGTTCCTGTTTCAGAACACCAGCAGCAGAAGGGATGTATATGAAAAAACACAGTTTAGCCATCAAAACCTATGTAAGCTGCAATCAACTGAGTGCTTTGTCTCATTGCTGTAGCTCTCATCCTTCTTGGCACTATTCTCATCCTACTAACTTCAGAAGATACGTACTAAAGTTACACTACAATAGTCTTCAAATTAAAAGTTCTCTTAATTGCTGCTGTAAAGTATTCTGCAATATTGTGTACCTTTATTTAAAATAGGGTGACGTTTCATGAGTCAGCTGAGCCAACCTAACTTTCTGCTAAAAGGAACAGCTTTATTTACTCATTCAGGAAACTAAGGAGTCTTGAACTGGCTCCTCATTTCTGCTTAATAAACTTGGCATATAACTAACCCAGCATTCAAGAAAATCCTTCCCACTTTATTAAGCTGAATTAGCCTGCTTGGGGCAGGGGGTGCAATGTCAAAAGCCCTACATCTGGGAGGAAGACTACTGTGAGATCGTGTGGTGACAGCTATCAAGACAGCTCACTTACGCAGGAGATCTCACTCCAAACAGTAGTTAACTATATTGTCCCTAGCAAAATGACCTAACACAGGAGAATAATCAACCGCACAAGGAACGTACGAGATACATACTTCCTCTGGAAGTACAGGAGGGCAAAAATAGAGAATGCAACCATGAACCAACAGTGTTTACTGTTGCAGAAAAAAGGCAACTTGGCAAATAGTCAAGAAGGGAAAGAATCTATTGTATATGAATGACACTGATATGGCACAACCTAAAGCACAGTATCTGTAGATACTGTAGAGACCAGCCAGAAAATATCATACAAATCACAATTTAAAATACCAGGGTTGCTTCATATAACAAATAGAAAACTGAAAAAAATATTTTTTCAGTTACTATGTCTACCTTCCAATGAATTTATGATTGCCTGCACATCCATAGGGGGTATTAAGCAGAGCAATAATTTTCACATTCCTTTTTCCAACACCTAAGGCTCAGATGAGGTGTATAATATATTTGACTCATTTCCAAGGGTAAACAAAATATCTTGTATTAAGTTTTATGAATGATTTTTCATGTGGAGCTCTGTAAAGTTACTGAGTTTATATACGCTGTCTTGTTAAGATGAGGCAAACAGAATTAAGGATTTTTCAGATAAGGAGATAGGACAACAATACTTAGCATTTAAGTCATTAACATCTACATTAGCATAGTATAAATCAAATGCAATACTTTCTATATTTCTATTTTAACTTATAAGCCAGGGAGTTATTGACAGTTATAATTAACTCTGCACATTATCATTAATTTACTAAAACATCCTGCTAATCAAGTCACACAGTTTTCTTCGCTGCTGTACTCCCAATTCATATTCTATCTTTTATCACTAGATTTCTTCGCAAAAAAATCCACAAACCAAAACAAATAGCCTTTCAGTTATCTAGGACTCAACCATTAGCAAAGCAACAGATCATACTGCTTTCTAATTATTTTTCGGAAGTGTATTTGCTGTATTTGGAAGTGAATTGCAATGCCATTATACTATTCAACAGTCACATAACTGAAGACTTAGTAGGAGAGTCAAGTGCTACTTGAACCACAGTACGAGAGGGCAGAGGGTTTTTTCCTTGTTGGAAGGAACAACAGAATTTCAAAACCTGATGTGTTTTACGCTGTTCATAACAGGTGGAACAGCATAAAATCAAATAATGTGTAACATATGTAAATGTTACATGTTTTCCTGCTGTTTACAGGTATAATTTCAGTAACCGTCATGTGTTTTGACAGGGCATATCAAAATATCTACTAGTAGGAAACTTGTTTCAGATACTCTTTTTCATTACATTCCTAATGCAGAACATACAAAGCAGTTAAGTTAAATATAGCCCCAGATTTTCACTGAAACAAAAATTATGAGCAAGTTCTTTCTAGTGTTGGAAGGGACAAGAAGGATCACTGTTGAGTTAGCAACTATGAGATCTCTTATCTTGGCTGTCAATCAGAAGCTGAAAGACTGAATTCTTTCTGCTGGACTGATTTATTGCCTCCACAAAGTTTCTTGTTCCAGGCAAGGCTGCTCCTTAAAGAGTTTTGCTTGGCATAATATAAGTAAGATTAGGACTTTCATAAACATGCTACTACTCAAGTCAAAGTTAGTCTGACATTTTATTTTCTAGCATACAAGACAGGGTATGAAGCCTTCAGGATCTTTTGACTTCATTAAAAAAATATTCTGAAGGGTTGTTTTTTTTCTCCTTGTTGAAAATAATCTGTAGTAACACAGGATCTTTTTGTTGGTGGTGGTGTTAGTTTAAATCTAAACAGTGTAAGATGCAGTGAATTTCTGGTCACATATCTTCTGAGAGTGTTTATTGAAATATTAACATAATCAGCGTTCAAGAGAAGAATCTGTGTAAGCGCTCTTCCAAAAGATGGTTGAGTATTCCTAATTGGAAGCAAATTGCAGTGGCATCACAGGACAACAAAAGGAATTCAAGTACATTGAGGTCCCGGGGGATAGTTTTAGAGGAGACTGAACATGACTGATTCCTCTCTATTAAGCAAGAATTTCACAAACACTGTTACAGATTTTCTCCAGGGGACTGAAAGTGTGCATCTCCTATATAATATGCTTTGTTAGAACTAAGTGAGAGTCACCATGTGGTTAGGATTCAAAATTTCAATCCAGTAGCCATCAGGATCCTGAACAAATGCAAGTCCTTTCATTTTACCTATTAGAAAAAAAAAAAAAACAAGATGAAGTTAAGACTACATACCTAGTTCTTAATGTCAAATATGACTACTTTGAAAAGTATTTTTCCTTTTTTTCCTTTTGCATGAGAATTAGTTCAAATTTAGACAGCTAATTCTGAAAACATCCAGATTAGTTTTTAATCAGCATTAGATCTTTGTACACTAAATTGTCAGTCTTGCTCTCAACAAAGATGTAGTTTAAAGTCACTTTGAAATCTATCTTTTGTTGCTTGAAGTAAGTTTTCTGCATATGCCCCTGTAAGTGTTCACCCTCTAAATTCAGAAAAATATTTTTGTGCTCCAGGATTTTTTGACATATTTTCTTGAACTGGCTTTGCCAGTATAAAATCCTGTGTTCCTCTGCCCTGTTCATCTCCTGTCATTCCTGCCTCCACACTGAAGTTTTACATTACTGGTTTTTGTTTGTGCCTGCCCTCCCCCCCAACATGGTTTACAGTACACATTTGCATCACTTCATAAAACAGAGAAATGCAGGGCAGGAATGTTTTAAATTTTACTGTTGGAAAAAACATTACTCATTAAAACAGGATCCCCAAGAGTTGCCTTCAACAGTAGATCAGGATAGCACAGCTTAACGTGTAATCTTAAAGTGCTAACCACACACTTATACTTGCTCTATTAGGCTACGTACTGTAACAGAACCAACCTAATTCTTAGTATATTCTCGTTACAAAAACTTCTGAGAGAATACTAGATGTTTGATTCAGTCATGTAGGGAAAAAAACAACATTAGGTCTCTCAGCCTGCTCCACAAACAATGAATGTGAAGTCCAAAACTTCTCCTTCCTCCTTGGCATTTGCTGCATCAATCTTATTTCTTAATGTTAAAAAACAGCCTTTGCTCTCAGCCCTCACCTCCCCCCTACCCCCAACTGCTTCAAGAGTTCTTTCCTGTGATTTATTCCATTTACAGACTAAGCTTCCCTCCCCTCCTACGAACTTAGAGCTGTGCAGTGATACAGAATCAAAGTCAGAAGCTCTCACTTCTATTTTCTCAAGGTTCACTAGGTGCTGCACAAATTAAAAAGGGCTCAGAAACTCTAAAATGCTAGAAATAATAAGGTCAATTCTTCGATCAAGACATCTGTGTTCAAGTTAAGTTTTCAGCTGCGCTTCTTATATTTGCTTCAGCTGAGAACACAGTGAATAAGATGACAATCACTTAAGTCTCTTTTCAATTAGTTGTTCTTATGCCTCTAGCAAGGAATCTAGAAGATCAATTCCAGTATGTGTAAACTGAAGCTTCATGTACTAATGTTACTTTCAAACTAAAAGAAACCTCACCGTTAGTACAGGCAACAGTCTAATTTCTATAGCCAGAAGGAAGTAGTATCACAGATTTGTGCGTGCTGCTAAGTATTAGATGTCTGTTTTGGAATGCATCAGTCCTAAAACTCTCATGAGGTCTCTTCGTGAAAGAGAATCCAGTTGAAAAATGCAAAACTTCTCTCCACTGATTTCTGCATTTTAGGCTATTTTGACAGACATTCTTTGTTTATGTACTCTCTAGACATTTGAGCTACACATTATGCATTTTTTATTAAGAGGTATGCAAGTCAAATATGATACAGACTAATGAGGCTACTTCTACCAAAGCTGACAGAACAGTTAAAATAATAATAGCTAGTAGGTGGCATTAGGTGGATTTAAATAAAAACAGCCAGAAAAGTCAAGAATTACTCAGTTTTAATGGGTGGGAGTAATTATGTCTTCAGAGTCATCTGATTTTCACATGATAAGAAGCAAACAGATATGAAATGCGGGAATTTGATCCATGTTAAAGTAAATTCTGTAATAACTCTAGGCAGTAGTATACACAGTAAACTATGACATCAACAGAGCACATGCATTTTAGTGAAGGTCAGACTACATACAATAAGGCACGTAGCTAGACTGATTAACCGTTGTTACCAAGATGGCTCTATTGTCAGTTTTGCCCACTGAAGAGGGTGCAGGGGTAACTGGTTCTAGCACCTTCTAAGCAGTGACAACTACTAGAAACTTATTACCCAGCTTTCCAGGAAGATCTACTAGGCAGAATATATTAAAAATAAGGAAAAAAATTGACTATCACTTCTGATCAAGGCTTACCATCATCTGGTTTCTTCACAAATTTCACTCCTAGTTCTTCAAACCTCTTACAAGCTTTATTGACATCAGGGACAGCAATTCCAATGTGTCCTGTGCAACAAGGTAAAAAGAGTGAAGTACACTGTAAGTATTGCTAGGTGTTCTAGGAAAAAGTTTACAAGCTGTAGTTCATGTAAGATATGATTGTATACAAGAAAAACATTGCTTCCAGAAAGAAGAGCATTTTGGGTATAAACATTATTCTCCTTCAGAAAGTTGGCTTTTTGATAATGCCTTTTAAAATAGGAACTTCGGAGTTAAAATCTCATATTGTTTAGATAAGAATATTATCTGGAATAGGAAAAAAATAAGATTTTCAATCAAATTTTAATCTGTATTTCCTTTCTTGAAGCATGTCCACATAACAGGATTTTGTTGCATTTCCTCAATTCAACAGTACAAAGAGTTTATCATTAATGCTGTATTTGTAGAGACTAACACTAGTACTATGCAAGGCCTGAGCTTACAAATCAATTCGAAGCTTTAAATGTCAAGTGGCTAGATTGAATATGAAACTTATTTCACAAGCCAGTGACCTTTCAAGCACTCAAAATATCAAATCGAGCCACACAAATACTATCCTCAGTGCTACAAACAGAATTCTTCTTGTAGCTTAAAATGGGTAACCAGTGGGTTATAAAATAGAAACCCAAATGTTAATCAGTCTAAACACCATGATAATCTGATACACAAGAGCAATTACTGTTCTTCATTCAATAGTTACTATTAGCATGTGTTTGTTTGCCAAAGGATCAGATTCTTTATAAAAGAGTGTAACGGTGGCTCATTACTCATTTGTTTATTACACATTTGTTTACCTATTTTCACAATCTTTCACAGCATACATGCTGGAAGAAGAGAGACAAAGGATGAGATGCAAGTTCCCTTCTTTCCTAGAGCTAGTATGTTTTCTTCAAAGTAACCTACTAGAAAAGTCTTTCCATCCATACAAGTTTAAAATATTCTCTCTACTAGTTCTCATAAAAATAAAGCCTACAGTATATGCTTACCCAATAACCTTTGCACAGAATTTATATAGATGTTTTCTAAAGAACATATGAAACTCTGTTTCTCCCCAATACACAAGAGAAAAAATGTGATCACAATAAACCAAAGCTTAAAAACTACATTCACAAAACGAAAGACCTACCAAATCCTCGGGGATCTGAATTGCCATTGTGATAAGATTGATTTTCATCATTTTCAGTGCCCCAGTTGCTGTAAGAAGCAATTATTACATATTGAAGAAAAGCATCAAAATTAACAAATCCTAAATGCTCAGTTTCCTCAGGAGTATTAAGCTGTTTCTTCTAAGAAACCAGAGAATTTCAGCTGTTGGCTGCAATAATTAAACTATCAGGATTTTCCCTAGTCACAGGTCCTAGGGATAGTCTTGGGGCTAGTCATGTTCACAGCCCTTCACTTGCATTCAGATTCTACATTTGAATGAGTCAAAGACACTCCTGTCTCATTCAGCTTAGAGAGAAAGTTGCGCTGCAGGAGTCAGTTTATCTACCCATCACTGAGGAACAAACAGTGAGGGTAGCAGGTCCTAAAGGCAAGCCAGACAGTGGGGTATTTGGGAGATTAATTCTGAACAATTACAATAATTAGTAGCATTAACCAAATTGTCCTGGTTTTGGGAAGTGTATGTTTTGACTTAATATCTCTTTTGATCAGATTCCAAAAGCAATAGTTATCCATTATTAGGATGCTCTGGGGATTCAAAGGAAGTTCTAACCACATTGGGTTTTCCTAAAATCTGTGGCTTCCTACCCAGATAGTACACATACTCAAAATACAGCAAGCATTATTTCATGTTTATGTTCCTCTGTTCACCTAGCAGTTTGAAAGAGCTCTGGAAAGGGAAAGATTAAGCTTGCCAAGTATCCAAGATCTCAGCCGTACTTTAAGGCTATATGAGAGTGAAGATGTTTCCACAGTAATGGTTACATTTTTTATTCAATCCAACAGGATTTACACTCATCCACTTCTGTTTAATCACTGTTAGCTAAATGTCATCTCTCATTATATTAATACTTACTGTGTCAGTTCAAGCGTAGCTTTTCTAGAGAAGGTCCAAGCTGTTCTCTCAGTTTTATCTTTCGGGATCTCATTTTTATCTTCATACGCCAGGAAATAGAGCGAGAACTTCATAGTCGGAAAGTCAAATTTTTGAAGCAGTCTAAATGGCAACAATTATTTTGAAATAGTAACTTAAGTTATCGGGTTATCAGTTATCAGTACAAGTCATCAGGTAGCTTGCAAATAAACCAAGATGCTTCCCCCACAGAAGAATTATTGCTGTGATTTTTTGCCTTTCTGACTGTAATCTATACCTTAAAATAGCTACATTTTGAACTATCACATAGAAACATTCCAGAACACACTACAAACCTACAAAAATTAGAAGAATCAGATGCTTAAAAGCCAAACTATCAGTAACTGAAGAGCAAAGCCAGTACGAAGGCTCAAGTCTTGAGGTTGCTACTCTGTTACTTGTCCGTATTTCCTCAGGAAGATCTTTATGTTTATCCACTTTAAAATATCACCAAGGAATAAAAATATTTACTTTGAAACTTATTCATTCTGTGGAGGTCACTGGCACCGGACAAAGTTTAAGAACAGGGCAGGATTAAAAAACAAACATACCTTTAGATGAAATATTTTTACAATTTCAATAGCTAGGTATAATGATAAGATCCATCTCAAATGTGACGATTTAATCAACTAAAAAATACTTAAGGTGAGAAGCTGCTTATAAAATTCATCTCTTTACTAGAGGCAAGAAGTCACCCACTTTCCTGTGAAATATTTGATACATCTCTGTTTTCACCTAATTTCCAGAGATGGTGTGGCATACTGCAAACCATTTTTATACAGGACGTTTAACCAGAACAAGTAGGCATGCAAAATAAATCTGATTTCCTTTTCAGCTTACTAGGTATTTAGTTTTTATTGTCTCACACCCACATCTTCACTAAAGTGGAAGTAGTTTATCTTACTTTAGTCTGGACTCATTTCAAGATGTTTAAAAACATGCTAAAATGTTTTTTTGAAATAACTAATTTCAAATGTCAAGAATGTGCACAGAGCCTTAGTATAAACACATTAGGCTACTGGAGGGCACCTACCTCCCAACAGCCTTCTCCAAAGACTGAGTTTGGACCTCATCTCCAGCTTCCATTGCCTTGGTCTCGTATGACCGGAGGTGGTCATAAGCCACCTCTGAGAACTAGTAGAGAACTTAATTTCAAGATTTATAGCAATGACTCCTGATTACAAGCACTTTGTCATAAAAGTTACCAGTTAGCTGCAGGCTCAGTGAGGAGGAAGTAAGCAAGCTGTACACTGATATTTAATGACCTATTTAAGAAAAAAAGAAATTTCTAGTCAAGGCCAATATTAGTTCATTTGCAGCTTAGGCATTAACTCTGCTGTGGGAGTTCTCAGAGGTTGCCAGACTCTCCAACTGGGCATCAGCTGATGGACCAGCATTGTTTATATAGTTAACCAATTAGTATAATTACACCAAAATAACAAAAACTTTTCAGAAGAATAGTAGGAAAAAACCAAACTTATTGTGGCATACAACTTCTACTCACGTCATTCCAAGAACTCTTGTATAAAAATCCAGTGACTTCTTAGGATCCTTTACTCTTAACATTGTCTGCTGCAACAAAAAATCCTGTGGAAAAAAAAGGTTTATTATTTATACATCAACCAGAATTTAATTATGGGTATTAACAAAGATGCCAGTTAATAATGAATCTAAAACTAGGAGGTTTAGAAGTAGCAAATAGGGTACAACATTAAGTGTAAATAAAACCTTTTGTCCTGATCCTACACATACAGATTTGCGTTAAATAATATGCCTTTGTAACATAATGTTTAAAACAAATAAACAATACCACTACTGGTATCACTTAATATATATTATCAGTGGTACCAAAAAAGGGTATCATTCTTATCTTTATTATTCTTTTATGGAGCTGTACTGCACATGAACCACTTTGCATGCAAGCACACTAGCCACAATATTTGATATTGGGCCTCACTGCAGACACAGAATTTAAATAAAGCTAAACTCCTGAACTCATTATATTTATTATTTCATTGCACAGGTGTTGAATTTCAGTCAAGCTTGATATCTTGGCAGCAAAAGCGGCCTGCAATTCTGTAAGGGTATTTTCCTCAAGCCACAGGGTAACTTTACATACCAAGGGCTAATGAACAACTAAGTGGATGAAAAGTGAATGGTAGGATAGCCTAGACAGATGTATTAAAAAAAAAGAAAAGACAGACGTAGAACAACTGATATGCAATTACAAGGTTCTCCTAATAAAAAATAAAAATGTTTGGGGTGTTTGGAGGGATTTTTTTTTCAACCCTGGCATGTGCCGGCTGAAGAGCCCCCGTAGCACCCGATTACCCCGCGGCCGAGCGCAAAGCGGGCGCTGGCTCTCCTCAGCTCCAGCCTGACCTACGCTCAGCGCAGCAGCACAGGCGCCACGGCAGGCCTGGCCTCGGGGCGGGACGTGACAGGACAGGACGGGGGCTGGCAACGACCGGCCCAGCGGATCCGCCCTTCACCCCGAAACGTGAAACCGGGCCAGGCTGCCCGGCACCGGGACGGTCTCCCCACACAAGGCGGAGCGGCGCACCCCAAGCGTCTGGGCAGCTCCCTGCCGAGCAATCCCCGGCCTCCCCTCTCGCTCCCCCACGCCGGGACCCTTCCCGGCCCCATGCCACCTCCCATCCACCGCACGCCCGCCGGGCAAAGAGCAAGGGAGGGCACCGGCGCTACCGCAGCACCAGGGCGTCCTTGTCACCCCCACCCATCCCACCTTCGTGCTGGCATCTGGCTCCGAGCAGGCGCCGTAGGCTGCCTCGTCGCTGAGGCCGCTGGGCTCGGCTGGGGCCGCCATGTCGGGAGAAGAGGAGGAGGAGGAGGAGGAGGCGGAGGCGGTGCCCGCGGGAAGGCGGTGCTCCGCTCCGTCCCGCTCCTCTCCGCCCCAGGGGGCGTCGCTGGAGCAGGGCAGCTACTTGGCGGGGATGGTCGAGGGGTGCTGGGCAGGTGTCCGATCAGATCATGTGCTGCCTGTTCGTTCCTTTAAGCATTATCGGGAAGGAGCCTCCCGACCGTGGAGTTAATTAGCGAAGGGAGGACGGAAACCACAGATCCTCCGCGTTGCTGTGACCATGCGTCCCGCTAGCTGCCGCTCGCAGGCATAGGGTACCGTACAAGTGCCTAAAGCGGGCGTAGGTATCCAGCTCCGATGGAATCGTGCTTTTTTTTTGTAAATCCTTCCAACGGGCGGCAGCTTAGGGTGGTTTGAAAACCTGGCCTTGCGCCTCCAGCCCTCTTGGCAAATATACCCCCGGTGCGCTCGTTTTGGTATCGAGGGAGGTTGGTTTCTGCTTTTGCCTACAGACTCTGGGAGAAGGTTTGAAGTTTGACACCCTTTGCAGTTACGCAGTGACGTTTTAGTAGAAACAGTTATTTCAGGTCTAAAAGAGAAGAATCATCTTTCTTTCAAAAACTCGGCATGAAAAACAGGATTGAATACTTAGGAAAAAAATACACTTTGGATAATGGAAAGAAAAGCACTTTTGCAGCGCTGCATTCTCACTGCGTTACCTAAGTAGCTTCCACAGGTACACTTAAAGCCAGCCCCTGACCAAGGGAATTCACGGTGCGTCGCTGCGCGGAGCTGTCCGGTGCCCAGCACGGTCTGAGGCACAGAATCTCAGTCCCACTTCTGGGGCTCGAATTTCGGCTGGGCTGCGCAGGGACGCGCAGGCGCCGGCAGCGGCGCCTCTGCCGCAGCGCCTGCGGATCCGCGGGGGGCGGGCGGGCGAGCCGCAGGCGCGAGGAGCGGCGCAGGCGTTACGGACCCCTCCTAACGGCTACCTCGTAACGCTGATCGCCTCACGACTCGCCGTCTCCCTCCGCCGCCCCGCAGCACGGAGGCAGGACGCGTGCCTGCGGGAGGGCTGGTACGGAGGAATCTTCTCGCAGCAGGCGTTGGAACGGCTTGCTCTGCCTTCTGGCGGGGGGGAGCAACGGCCCGCGGTTGTGGTGTTGGGCGGTTGCTCCCCTCGTTGTGAGGCTCACCTCTAGCCAGGTTGGTGGGGCTCTTTGCCTGCATCTCTCTTCTAAAGCCGAAGTGCCAGTTAAGGCACCTCAGCTTTTCAGAAGAGAGCCAAAAGTCATTATCCTTCATGCTCTGTGCTTGGGTATCCTCCACTTATCCTTCCTTCCCTCTCCTCGGCCTTCTACCGTCTAAGACGTGCTGGAAACCAGACTGGCTTTTCTTGCAAAAACAGGTCCTGTAGACAAGGCTTAGGGCACCCTGGAGAGGAGGACAGAAAGTTTTAATATAAAAGCACATCAGCTGTTACAACTAGGATAGGTAGCCAGCTGGAGTTCATGCTATTTTTTTGAAAAGTGTGAAAATTGCAGCTGAGCTGCCAGACATCTTGAGTACAGATGTTTGGGGAGTCAGGGAGGATGCCAGTATACAATGTAGTCTTTTTTTCTAAAGAGAGCTGTGAGAACCCCATGTGTCATACTGAGCTTTAGGGAAAGGTATCAACTTCAAGAGGACCAGTTAAAAGGCAAAGAAATTAACATCCGACCTATTTCACCTGTGTGTCGAGGAGGAAATTACCACTGCTAACCTTATAGATGACCAGCCCAGTCAGATAAACATGAGGGAAAAGAAAGGACTTGATTAATTTGTATTTTACATTTTCCTTTTTTTTTGTGACTTTCCAAAGTTGTTTTTTCTTAGTATTTTTACTTCAAGAAAGAGATGAACATTTTCTATAACAGGTGATTGCATGCTGAAGTCCATAGAACAGCAGCTGCTTTGCTAATCATGGGCAAAAATAAGACACTAGTAATGTAGCACCAGGTGTTGCTTTTCATGTCACCCTGGCTTCTGATTTTCTATTTCCTGCATCAGGCAATAGCGTATGAGAGAGAACATAACACAGTTACACATGTGGTTGGCTGCTCTAAGGCTTTGCAAGAACTACTAGGTAGTTCTTGATAGTTATTTTAATTCTTGTAGTAATAGTAGCCTGAGTAGAATAACAATTTCTGTGCTTTTGGTTTTTTTTTTGTTATCCTGGGTATGACCTTAATGGCATATCTTAAAATTTGTTTTATAAAATACTTTTCTATTATAACATCCTTGTGAAACTGGACAAGCTATTTTTAGAGAAAAAATTAGACACAAGGTAAGGACTTTAGGTATAGCTCTACTGATTATCACGGTGCCTTAAAGCTAATTTCTCACTCCATGTGTAGATTTGAGCACACTGAATAAAACATTTAATTTTCTATATATAAGTGTTAAGATCTACCAAATGGGATTGATGGCAGCCAGCACATGCAAGTGGATGAGTATGCCCCATAATAGGAAAACATGGAGAGAGAGGATTTAGATGCTGCTTTGCAGCCCTGAATTATGGGCTTGGGATTCACAAATCAAACCTTTCCTATGTGGTAGTGGAGTAGAAAGGGAAAGAAAATTGAAGGAGCCTCCTTTGCATAACAGCCTACTGCTTAGCAGTCAGACATGAATATACTTTGTTTTGGGCCATTTTAGAAATCCTCATCTAGGACAATTAACCTGCTAGTCCTTGGCCACTAGGAGATGGACTGAGAAATTCCTTTCTCCTGTTGAAGAATAATATCTGTTCCCCATGAACTGCAGCGTTCCAGGGTTTAGGCACAGAATTAAGAGAAAGTCTGACTCTGTTTCATTATGCTGAAGATGTCTGATGCTAAATGAAATTTTTTCCACTGAAAAAATACTACCCAACACCCTCCATCTTGCATTACTTCTGCAAACACTTACACATATTAAGAATATTATGCACAGCGGGGCATTTGTTATAAAAATCATGTGTAAGTGCTTATGCGAGCAATGCTTTAAGACCTAGTATGGAAGTGTATGCAAGTCTTCTTTTAAACTCAGTTGCTGAATATGTGTGTATATTTTGCAAACTAAAATTTAAACAAATCATTTATATTCTAAACTATTTCTATTTCTCAGTAATCAGATATTCAGTGAAAGCATTAATATTTTTAAAAATTTATGTATTGTATAGAAAGATGTTCACAAAATATAAATGTATGGTAAATTATTTTAAAAAAATATTTCTGTAATCATCTTCACCTTGACATTTGTAACCTATCATAAGATGTATATAAATGTCTGTTATCTTAAGAACTTGAAGATGACTTGATGAGAGTATTAAATTCATATACGTGGGAAGTCAGTTTTGACATGCTCTTATTTTTGGTGTTTTGATTCCCTACCTTGCTCTTCCTTCTGGTCTTCTTGAAAAGGTAGACTTGAAAAATCTGTATTGTTATAAACACAATTTTTTTTTCAAATTTCAGAATGGAGGGGGTTCGAAAAAATAATAAAGGAAGTTCAAACACTGGAGAAGATGCTGGGCCCAGTCTTGCTGCCACAAATAGTGCTGGGCCTAATCTCACTGCAGAGAATTCCATGCCTGCTCCTGTTATACCAGAAGATGCTATAGCCAAATCTATTCGCCATACTCGACAAATGGCAAGCTTTTCATCTTCCCAAGAGTCTTTTTCTGTTGCAAGCCGAAAGTTATCTCGGTTTTGCCGGAGCACTAGTGGAGTTGTGTCCTTGCAAGAAGTTTTAAAAGAAAAGCAGGTTTAGTATTCAAGCTTAGATCTTGAAATAGATTTCTGGTTATTTTCTCAGATTATTCTATTCAGTTTATATTTATTATTTATTTTTTCTTTCTTTTTTTTCTCTTTCCTTTTTGTTTATACTCAGTTCTTTTATTAAATTATTCCTGGTAGAAAGTGAATGACTCTTTGGTTTTAATGTTTGCAGTAATTTAACATTTTACTTCAAAGTAATAGAGGAAGGAAGCAGGAGATATTAACTGAATAATTTACACTGAAGCAAAGCTGTATCTAGCTTAGTTCCTGCAAATATTTAGCCACTCTAGATACTTTAGTTTTAAATTGATTTGTGACCTTTCTGTATTAATGTAATAAATTGAAATACTGATTGTGAAAAATAAAGCCAGTTAATATGGCACACAAATACCTTAAAATCTAGCTGTAGTATATTTAATGTTTGCTTTTCCTTGACATGTCCTCAGAGTTGACTTTATGTTTTATAATAATTCTTAATAATTTGATCTTCTGTTAGCCTCTGAAAATTTAGATATTTTTAAAGAGTAGGGCAGTTAAGTAGTCTTAGTCTTACAAGACAGCAAATTTCAGCATTAGTTGCAAGTTAAGTAGCAGGTCATTGTTGGGATCACTTTGTGTATTTTTAGTTTGAAAGACATGTTTAATGTTTTAGGCTCGATACAAAGAAGCAAGAGAATATCGAAGAACAAAAGTTGATGCTTCATATAAATACATATTTGAAGTTGTCAGTATCAGGCTAGGTTTAGACTTAACAACTGTGGAAGAAATGATTTTGGATGCCCCTTCGGTGAGTCTGTTCTGTATGTTTGTTGATTTCAATTTTTAATCAAAATATGTAGTAGATTGCCCCTTTGATATGAAGTGTTATCCATCATTTAGATTGTTTCTGCCAGAAAATTTGATTAATAAGGCACACAACTCATCTAAAATGATACCTGACTAAACCATTCAGCTTAGTTTCCTGGCAGATTAGCAAATATTCCCAGGGGTTTTGATTGTGGCTTTTTTATCTTTCTTACTTCAAGGAAAATATAATTACTGCTGTTATTTTACCCCAAGGGATTCTTGTCACATCCACCAGTTCCAACAAGTTTCATCCATCTCAGCCTGACATTATTATATTCTAAAGATTATAGTTTTTATTTGTTAAGCTAGTCCTCACTGAAATGCCAAAGATTCTGCAAAGATATGCGTAACTTCATAGGAACATTTTGAAAATTGAGTGTTATTTAGTAATAAGAGGGAAGATTAATCCTGCACCATGTAATTAAGGTAATTACATTTGGTAAGACCAATTAAATAATTTCCATTTTTGAGTGCTTTGTTTATTTTTTTAATGTTTAAAAGATGGGATAAAGTGGGTTTGTAGAGTGAGTAGATCCCACACCTGTGGAACTTCTGAAAGCTCAGCCATTCTTTGTGTGTCTTTAGTGTTGTGTCTTTCATAGTGTTCCAAAGTGCTTGAACAAACAGGAGCAACCAGCTAAACTGTTCTTTTAGTAGAGTATCAAAACTCAGTATGGCTGTATGTGAAAATATATGGCCCTTGCCTTCTCTGATTGCATGATGTTATTTAGAGAGATTTGACAACATTCAGAACTCAGCCAGATATTGTCTCCTTTGAGCAAACAAATTGTTAGACCTTCATCTGTTCAGTTACAAGCCAAATTTAGTACCAATCCAAATTTGTTGTTTATTGTTTATTTAATAATATTTATAGGTCATAAAATGTACTTAAACAGTCCTGTTTTTTCTTATGCTTACACAACGCAGAGGTGCTTTAAGTGTTGTCAGTCAACTAACATTTCCTTTTTTTTACAGTTGCTAAATGGTATATGGTTTTAGATCATCCTGACTTCATGTAAAACTGCTGTTCTACACTGAGTTTGATTAATTCAGACACTTGAGAACCTTTGGGTTCTTAAGGCTTTTTTTTTGTTGTTGTTGTTTGGTTTGGTTTGGGCAGGGGGAGGTTTGCTGTCACCAGGACCATCTGAAAACTTGTTATGGTTGGAAATTTTCCAGTTTTAGTTTATTCATAAACAGTTTACGCTGCTGGAGCTGTGTCAACATTGTCCTTTAACAACTTGTCAGTTAGTAAATTCCCGTATAGATATCATGTCTTTGACATCCATGAGTTAAGTTTTACCCTTTAAAGCATTAGCCTGTGTGTGTATTCACACAGTAAGTGTTTGTACCACATGGACTTGAACCAGAAGCTATTTGCAGAAGCGGTAGCTACAGGGACAGCTCATGTCTTACCCCCTGTGTAAAATCATACAAGCCCAAAAGTTACTATTTGCCTTTCTCTTCCTCTCAAGTTGGAGTGCTTTTTGCAGCAGTGAATCTTTTTCTGATTCTTGCCATTGCCCTTTCAGTACTTTACCAATTTTGCTTTTCTTTCACTATTTTGGGGGGGAATTTTTCTGTATTTTTCTGTTTTAACCCTGTTATTCACTAGTGCCTATTAACTAAAGTGAAAGCACAGCATGCATTTCTAGAGCTGGCTTGCATTTACTTCTTTTATTTTTGCACAATTTTGTCTTCTCAGAAGAGTGGGTTTAAATTCTGTCCACCTGAGTGTCACTGATTTTCCTATCACAGTTCTGTTTCAGTTTTAATATTTGTTTATTTTGGGGAAAAAGTCATGCTTGTAAGAAATACACCACATGTAGAGGTATAATGCTTTGTACTTGAACAGATGATGCATTTCCAGACATACTTGGTAGCTAGATTTCTGACTTTTTTGATGGGGGGGAAACAGGAGGTCTCACTACCAAGGTTGAGCCCTTCAGTTGGACAGTTTGAATGCCCAGTCGCATCTTGTTGAGTTAGTCATCCTTGCAGATAACAACTACAGAGACTGTGACAGAAGCTGGATTTTGACCAGATCAGTACCTTCTGATCTCCAAACCTTCTTTCAGTGCTTTTCAGAGCTTTGTTCACTTCCTGCTAAATCACCTATTCTGGTTTTACCAGGACACACAAATTGCCTAGGGCAGTTTGAAAATTCAGATTTTGGAAACCCTAGCTATAATTTCAGGCAAGTTCTTCAGAATGATAATCCATACACAAACAGCGATTGTTTCAAAGCTTTGTATCCTTACTGTTCAAAGCACCTTGTATACCATGACAAAATCAGAATTGCCATCTAGAGACCTGTAGTGTTTTAGGGTGGCCAGTTTATGGACAGGTACAGCAAGCTAATTTTGGGGCAGCATGGTCTCCTGCAGATGTGATCTCATTGTCCTTCCAGAGGTCGCCAAAATCTTTGTCATCATGAAAAGGTTTTGGAGCCAATGTGGCCAATTCATATGTCCAGAATAAAATCCTCATGTGTCATGCTACTCCTGTTTTACAAATGAATCTTTTACATTTAGGGGTAGAGTAGCAATAGCAGGGTATGTCAAGTCATGCAAATCTGATGTGTATGTTTCTAAGTCTTCTATGACCAGTTACTTCCAGTTGATACTTCAGACTTACAGATCTCTGTGAGTGAAAGAATATCCTCCAGTGTCTCTGCATTACTGGCCAAGACCATAAACATTTCATATACAGTTACCAGGAGCTAGGCTGCCTGTGTGTGCACATTCAGTACTTGAAGGCAATATTTAAAATATCTATTATGTTGGTTTATAACTCCTCACAATATTTGAGGATAAACATTACATGCCACCAAAACTTTAAACAGCGGCATGGTCAAATTATTTTTGCATGTCTTAAAGGCACATAAAATTTTAATATTTTGAGTAACAAGTGTTCACTCTTTGATTTAACAGTTGGAAGCCTTTGATTCTTTTTTTGCCAAGGGAGGAAGTAAAACATTGAGAGTTTTCTATCAAGAAGGAGAAGCACCAGGAATAGGTAAATTTTTAGCAATAGTAGTACAGGCAGATGCAATAGTACCTTTTATTGTTAATTTTGTTTAATGTTTCCCAGAATAAAATCTGTTTTTACTTGTTCATAATTTTGAAGTCTTTTGCTATAAGGACTGAAAATTCAGATTTTAAATGCTTGCTTCAAGTCAAATTGTTTAGAAAAATTTCAGTCAATTTTAGCCATTCTTGGAAGGAGGGCTATAAAAAGATAAGTTCGTCTGAAATCTTAAAGTGGTTGCAACTTTTTCTTACAGGAGTTATGCCCCCAGTTCATTAGAAAGTACTTTTATAAAATCTGTCTGAATTTGCATTTATTATAAATATGTGAAATTTTTTTGTTTTCACATGCTTGGTAGAGAATTAGAATTTAATGGTTAAAATCCCTAATGATTCTCTAAGCACTGGACATGCTGTTCCCTTACCTATTTATATGAAAGGATCAAATTGCATAGGATTATATCCACAGAGGACCTGAGGGTGTCTCATATTCTCTATTTTCTCACTTAGGCATGACATCTTATTTGATAGGGTGAATGCAGATAAACAAAGTACCTCAGTCACCAGCAAATTAACCCAGAATGATGAGCCTGAGCAAATTCCCTTTTCAGTGCAGTACAATGTGCCAAAATTGCTTTGTAAGACCTGTGTTAAGTGTTTGGTGTACATTTTTAATTGTGTGGTTAATTACAGCCACAGATTCTGCCAGTTTTGCTTCTGTTACACAGAAAAGAAGAAAATAAATTATTTCTATGTTGAATTTTATTTCACTATATTGATTTTAAGCTTTTTATAATACCTTTACTCTTAAAAATAGTGACACCTATGAAATTCTTTTCAGAATGCGGTCGGACAATTCCAGGAGTTGTAAAAGGAAGTAAAACGATGCGATTTTATGTGGACAATACGCCAGACAAATTCGTAGGACTATGCTTATTTTTTGTTCGTTGTAAGAATGACAGCCCTATAAGTGCAAAAACTATACATGAGGTAGTCTCTCATATATTTTAAAAACTAAAAACTTTGAAAGTGGCTATTTTTGTTTCATTATTTGTTTCAGAATTGTCACATAACTAAAGTTACTAGTAACTGTTTTTTGAATGTTATATCATGCTCTTTGCTCTCCTTTTTGGATAGACAATGAATAGCTGTATTACTTCAGCAAATACTCAGGATATCCTGAGAATTCAGTGTCTTATAGGACTTTTGTTAAAGAAGTTGGCATTTAGATCAATTTCTCATTCTCCTTGCTGTTTTTGAAGAGGTTGAAGCCACTAAGTACATTTTAGGAAATCTCTAAACTAGAAGGACTCACTGAGAAGACTTTATTGCAAATAGCAGGAGAGGAAAAGTTTACTTGTACCTTTCTCTTTTATGTCTCTTTGAATGCGTGAAATACACGTTTATTCTATGTAAATTATGCAGCATGAGTTTTTCTGCTTTACAACTGTATAAAAGAAATTATTAGGTAAGTGTGGGCTTCATTCTTGTTTATATAGCTACACATCTTAATACTCGGGCAGTACTCAAGGGTCAGTAAATTGATAAGAATCAGTCCTACATATGTATCTTCCAATTAATATGATTTCAAATTCTTCAGACAGAAAATCCATTATTAATTTATATACTTTATATATTTAAAATGTGTTGTTCCTTTTGAGAGCTGAGAAGGTGAAAGGGGAAAAGCACTATTAGAAATAAGATACAAGATCTGTCATTATCAAGAGTGTCAATATTGGTAATAAATATTACTTTTGCATCAGATCCCTACTGAAGTGATGAGAAAAGGAAATTTATGTTCTAGGGAGTTTGTTATGTGAAGTACGTTGATATTTGCTGATTTGAAGGACATTTAAAATATTGGAATACTAAAAATAGTCAGAATTTGTAAAGTTTAGTTTTGGAGAGTAGACAAAAATTTCATCTGATCCAAAGTAATATACATTCAGTCAGATAATTGCTTCTAATATAATTTCAGATACAGACATTCAGAGCATTTTTGCTACTTGCATTTCATTACTTAGTACCTAATTGTAGATGGGGACATTTAGAATATTTTTAATTGGTATGTACTATTTAAAAAATTTCCAAACTTTCTGTATGATAGGGAAATAACTGAAATTACAAAAATATAACCTGGCAGCCTTTTAAAACTGTATTAAATCATTATTGACTTCCCTTTTTTAATTGAAAACAGTCTCTTATGGTCACATTGTAGGTATCAGTATTTTCTAAAGATTTTGTCTCCTTAAAGTTTTAATTGGCAAATTAGAGTGCCTTTATAAAAAAATACACTGATTTTTTTATAATACTGTTTCCAGTCTAAGTTACTGCATTACTAACAATCCTTCTGTTACAATGCAGAATATATTCTTTGGTGTTTTGGATGCCACTGAAGGACTCCTACATGGTGTTAGGAATATGATAGAAAAGATTTTTCTCCCTGCTATCCTCGCAACAAATAATTGGGGTGCTTTAAGTCAGACCAAACAAGATACAAAAGACAAACAGAATTTTGTGGAAGCAATTAACAGATACCTTTCATTTTTAGAAGGTAAGCATTGCATTTAGGAAATAATCAAAGTAGAGGAGTTCTACTTAAGAATTTCTGTTCAAAGGCAATAGGACATAGGTAAGGAACTTTTCCTGTTCTGCAAAGAAAAAGAAAGTGATCAATCATGTGCATAATAAATGCATGGGTAGATTATTTACTTAAGAAAATTCTCTAGTGATATGTTACTTTTAAGGAGGAACACTGGATTTAAAATAAGAATTTTCTGCAGTAAAACGGCTATTATATTGAAACAACACTGATTACAGACATATATTCCCAAATTTAAATTGCTTGCACTGATAGAAATCAATTTTAGAGTCTTAATTGGTTCTGTATTGTAATTGTTGTATTGTTTGTGGTTTTTTTTTTTCCCAGGGGCTATAATAAGCATTGAAGGAACTGTTGAGTTGAAAAAAATAGATTACATTAATTTTTCTAAACTCCAGTCCTTTGAGAAAGTAACTGCAGCAGCTGATAATCCTGACATAGTTCACCAGCTAGAGGAAGTACTTATGATATGGTATAGACAAATTGAATGGGTAAGTTGTTGTTTTAACACGTCAATCCAGCATGAATATGGATAGTTATTTATAAATTATATATGAGACTTGCGTGAAGTTAGTTGAAGGCTTCAGCTGCATCTCCACCTGAGTAAGACAAGTGCTTCACTTCTATGCACAAGTGAAGTTAAGTAGGTAGTCCTTATCCCTAGGAACTTACAGTCTAGCAAGAACAAGAGTTTCTTAACAGTTGATACACAAAGAGTAAGAAGGAGAGGACAGAAGGATGCAGGAGTAATAACACTGGCGAGGACCACATATATATACAGTTAGGTATACTCTATACATTACCTGTTAAGTTTCTGCTGCCAGCCATGATATGAGATAGTATTCTTAGAAAGATCTTTGACCAGTCCTATTAGGGCATTTTTTTTATCCTGTGTAAACCTTACATGGTAAGGTCTCAGTTATCCAATAAATTAGTGTCAGATTTCCATGATAAAACACAGAACCCATTGTCAAAATACAGAATCTGTGTAGACTGGGACGTACTCTACTTATAAGGGCATACTATGTTTAGTGTGTTTAGCTCACAAGAATAAAGATGTAAAACACATGTAAAAAGAGTTGACTGCATGTTTATCAACATACAAATGAGTACATTTATTACTATGTCTGATATTTAATGTTTTTATTAAAATAGTTCTTTACAAGTTTTTTTACAAGTTTTTTACAAGTGAAGTTACATTTGGTGCATTTCAATCCACAGATTCTGATTAAAGAAAAAAATATGGGTATATGCTGAGATTCACCCAGTTTATGACAGCAGCTGAACATACGTATTAGTTGCTTTCATTTCAGTTTAAGAATATAATTAAGTGCAATTCAGACTTAGGATGCTTTTCCAAATCAGAACCATTTTCATGTGTCCATAACTTCAAGCTTGTTCCTTTTTAAGTTAGTATCCTCAGAGTGTTTCTTTTCTTCTTTATAACGATTTGTCTATTCTCTATAGTAGACGTTTGTTTTTTTTCAAATTGGTTGCAGGTTCTGATTGAGAGTAAGCAGATGAGGAAGGAAGCTGATGATTCCGGTCCACTGACTGAACTAGAGCACTGGAAATGTATGTCTGCTAAATTTAATTTTATTATTGAGCAGATCAAAGGACCAAACTGCAAAGCTGTCATTAATGTTCTGAATGTTGGACATTCTAAACTACTAAGGGTAATTATTTTTTTTCTTTTTTATGTTGTTCTTTACTATATTACACAAAGCTTGCAATATTTATTTTGTTTCATTGCATCTAAGAGAGATTTCCTGAGGAGAATTAAGAGAGGAAAATTTAGGTATAGTGCTGGTGTGCTTAATATATTAAGAGAAAGAACAAGATATTCTTAGAGATACAGAGAAAAATTATCATAAATGAAAATAACTTTTACTATCTGCTTTGACAGTGCCTTTTAAAAATTAATTTACCAAGGTTACTTCTGGTAAATCAGTGTAAGTTAAAGAAATAGTTCACTATGTATGAAGTTTTTTACAGTACTGTTTTCCCTCTAGAGGTGGCAAGAGTTAGATGCCAGAATCACAGATGCAGCAAATGAATCAAAAGATAATGTGAAATACTTACGCACACTTGAAAAAGTTTGTCAGCCACTTTATAACTATGATCTTGTAAGTATGCCTTTCATCGGTCTTTAAGCATAGTTTAGGTATTTACATAGAATGCCCAGAGCAAAAGAAATCTTTGTATTTGCTTAAAAGTAAATGTTTCTAACTTACTTTCCTATTTTTCTAACTTTTCTGATTTTTTTCTAAATGCCTGTCAAGCTGAATGTTAAAGCATTAGTTTATTATAAATGACATCAAATATAATATTTTAAAATATGTATTTTATCAATAAACATAAATACATATGATTGCTTAGTAAGTCAGTCCTACTGCCAATATTATTTCTAAAATGAGCTAAAACAGGTACATATTTTATAATACAAGAATCTCAAAATGTGTCTTTCATTGAAAATTCCGTATGTGTCAATGAATAATCACACAGCTGTAACCGAAGTACCAAAATTTCAGTTATATAGGCAATAATGAAACCTAATGAGGTCCTAAATGGGTAAAACAATATTTTGTATTGAAAACAGTATTAGCTGCTTCTGTTTGCAGAAGTACCAGCTAGTCAGAATTTAAGTAATTGGTTGTCCATATACATTAGTCAGCCCTAGTTCAAGGTATCCGTTATTAGGTATATTAACTATTAATTATTATAACAGGTATATGTTTCTAATGATTGTTGCAGAATAGGACGGAAGGAGGAAGTACCCTAGGAAAAAATTGCTTGTTCTGCTTTGTTCTTTAGTCCTCCTTGTTTTGGTCCTACCTGCCTCCTGTCCTCTGTCAGGAAGTGTTGCATTTCTTTTGAATTTCTGGCAGTTTAGGATCCTACTTCAAAGTTTTAACTGAGGGGAAGCAAAAAGACTGGGATAGTATATGACATAGAGCTGATACTGCATGGAATAGTAGAAGAGAGGAGTATGATAAACAGTGTTACTAAGAAGCTGTTTATCTTCAGCTCTTCAGAGTATCACTAGAGGGTGCCAGCTACCAGGCCGTAATGATAAGCTGCTTTATAGGAGTTATTAAGATAAAATTCTTTTTATCTTAAACAAAGACAGACATTTGTGGGTGGAAACCCATTAAAGAGTTCATCATTTTACTAATAGTGGATAGTTAACTATAGTTCTTTGTTTAATCTGGAACAATTTGGATACATCTGAATTTCTGTTTCATCTCTTGGAACATTGTTCCAGAGATCAAGATAATTCAGGCAGGATTTTCTGTGGTATTCAACTTGAAAATAATGACATCCAAGTTACATATATCCTGTTTTAAAAAGAACTACATTCTGGATTGAGTTGAATTTAATATCTGATATTGGAAAGTATTTTAAATATTAGTGGATCAGGAATGGAGTACATGTAGATTTAATATGATATTTAGTGTGTGCATAAAATATGGCATTTAGTGTATGCAGTATCGCACGTAGTCACATTTGTAGCTGAAGTGGGTTACTATATGAAAATTTAGACTGAGCGTTTAACTCAGGGCTTTGAATCAGAGAAACCTCTATACAGTCCAATATTCAGGGTTTTATTTTTCATCAAGGATTAAAAAAGAAAACCAGTAGACTCAGAATCTTCTGATTCCATTTTAGGGGTGGTGATGATGATGAACAACATGTGGACACTGAGGGTTGTTTTTATATTGTATAGCCTTTCTTTCTCACTGTTCTGCCAAATGCAAATGTCTACTATATCTATCCACAGTATTAGTGTGTTTACTTTGAGTTTGCAGCCCAAAGTTAATTCCAGGAGCTTGGCTTCTCTGTTGAGGGGTTACAGTCAAAATTACTTTTTCTTGATGTTCTGAATTGCAACTCTGATGTGTCCCTGATAATGTTAATGAATTATTATTTTTCAACTTTTTTCTCTTTTTTTTTTCCAAAATACTTTAGAAGTGATTGAATAACAGAGTACGTGTAATACCACGGTTTGATTTTAATGATATGAACAATGATTTCATGAAATGTGTGAAAGATTTACGTGTTTCATATGATGATGGAATCAATTAGGCACTCATTAATGAAACTAACACCGGGACAATTATTTCATGAGTTTTGTGAAATGTCTGTATGAAACATTTTATGTAGTGATTGTTACCACAATGTAATTGCATAGACTATATTTAACAGCTGTACTTGAAGGAAACCAAAAGCATTAATCACAGATGACCATTGTCACCTGCCAGAAGAATACTTCCTTTTGTCCCCAAAAATGCAACCTGTACTTTCTGAATCAATGTTCGATTTTGATGATCAAAATGGCATATTCAAATATTCATATTAATATCTTTAATCTGATTTCTCACCAAATCATCTAAGAGTTTTATTGGTTTTATTAGTTGAGGTTTAAAAATTTATTGAGCGTGATTAATGTTTTTTACAAGAAACGTTTTGTAAGATGCCATGGCATTTTGAAGATTGGTTCATGTGATTTAGGGAAAAATGTAATTTAGAAGTTGTCAATAGAATAGAAGTATAGTTGCTAAGAAAAGAAAGTAAATTTTTTCTCAAAACTCTCCTTGGAAGGTATCAATGACACATGGAATACCAAACTTGATAAATGCTATACGAATGATTCACAGTGTTTCAAGATATTACAATACTTCTGAGAGAATGACATCATTGTTTATAAAGGTAAATATATTAAGTATAATATTCATTATAAAAATTATGTGATTTTTCACAAAAAAACCTCGCTTTGTTTAAACCAGTAGGAGATTTGTTTAAAAATGATAATAAATAGTGGGTGTCTGCAGGGGAAAGGAAAAAGTCTGTTGATCAGGAGAGGATTGAACTTGGATTAGAGACTTGTCTTCTGGAAGGAACTTTGTTGTTGTTCTTGGTTCAGAAAAATTTTTTTTTTTTTCTTATCTTCTTGATTAATCTCCTGATCTGAATTAATCTGCTCAGTTGTTTCTTAAATCACTGAATCTACAAAGATTCTTTTATTATCAGCCTTGAAAACCTAATTAAGCAGATGGCCATCAGTCTGACTAGGCTATTCCTTCACAAGTTACAAAAGACAAAAGGTTTCTGTTTTCAGAAGCAAGTTATAGTTGAAAACTTAATTGAATCTCAGGTCATAAACTTTGCCACCTTAAACAGAAAATTAAGATGAGCTAGGTAATTACACTAATGTCTTTTGTGGAATCCAGGTATTAATTCCAGGAAAAGATGGTTTGAGTAATGGTTTTAGAACAAAGAAATCCTTCGTAACTAAAATACATATCTCCAGTAAGCATATACGGGAAATTCATAGTAGACCCTCATTACACCACTGTCTGTTTTTTGTTGGTTTTTTTTTTTTTTTTAAGAACACCGCAGGTTTTAGTGTAAAGTTTTGTTACAATTCAATTTGAACTAGGATATTAAGAAGTATGTGCTTTTTTGAGGCTATATTTATCCATGGCTGGGGCTTTTTTCCATGCATCAGATGTTAGGTATAGATCATGCAGCAATGTTTATATTGCCTGTTATGTAATTGTTTTTTATATGTTTATGTATTGACACTTGCTAGTGTCTATTATTTAATGGTCTAAGGGATTGAGCATTTCACTACAGGGGCTAGTAACAAACTGGTTACATGAAGCTGTGCTAAGAAATAGCAAGTAAAAAGCTCTATTTTAATCCAGTGGCTTAAGGTCCCCCTTTCTGTTTGCTTCCATTTAAAGATCACCAGAGGTGACATCAGAGGTCCTATCTACAACTTCACCAGTCATTGTATTACAGTGTGAGGCTGCTTTTGTGTGGCAGTTTTCAGTCTTTATTCAGTTAGGGATTCTTAAGACCTGCTTACAGTACTCTCATGTGTCAGGAGAACTGTTTTGAATTGTTCACATTATTTAATAGACAAAAAAGATTATCTACCTGTAGCTTTTCTCTGAGATGTGTTTTCTATATCTGCATTCACTCCCATACTACTCTCTTTCTTTCTGTCATAAACTTTGGATTTTTGTGGTTGAGAAGTAGAAGATTGTTCTCTCCTTTTCATAGCCATGGGAGACCAAGGTAAAGACATACTGCTAGGGTAGAAAATTCTTTAATGGTAGTTTTTAAATAAGGATGCACACACTACAAAGTGTAAAGATGACAACATAAGTGAAGAATAGTTAGAGTTAAATAACTTCTCTTTGTTCTTGAGTTATGGTTGGTGACATTCTGTGTTTATGCATATGTATTGCTGGACTTACAGTACTTACAAATACTTCCTGGGACTTAAATACACTTCTGGGAGTGTTTTAAGACTTTTTATAGGGTGTTTGTCATGTATATTACATATATTATTTAGCCACTATTATTCCTACAGGTGAAATTTACCTGAACTCTGATAGTACGAATACATGCATGTGGGAATTTTGTTAGATTTTGCGAAACAGGCAGATTTCCTTATAAACTTGAGACTTACTAGTTTTCATTTGTCTGTGCTAGGTTACAAATCAAATGGTCACGACATGTAGAGCATACATTACAGATGGTGGCTTGTCTCGTGTCTGGGAGCAGGAGACAGCAACAGTCATTGGAAAAATTAAGGTTTGTATTTTGGTATTTTATTATTTACCTATATCAAACCTATTGATTACCTATTGATATGCACAAGGAAGTCCATATTAATATGTATCAAGTACTTCACACCTCTTTACTGTTTTATTTCATGATGCTTTGAGTGTTTTCCCATTTCTTAGCCTACTGGCATTTGTTGAAATTAGAATGGCCTGATCTGTATCAGGGTGGTCCATCACTGACCCTGAAAATGGCATCTTCACCGTATGTGCAACCAAGGAATTTTGTCGTCCTGCATAATCCACATTCTTCCCTCTTGAGGGTATCTGATATGGTACTATCTTCCTCTACCATGGGGAACCTGGTATTTGAATAGACCCCCACTTTGTTACAGTAGCTCCTTCCAATATCAGATTTCCTTGGCACACCATGAAAGTTCAGTGCTAAGAGAGTCTTCCTCTTCTTCAGCTGATGGTGACATATTAAGAGCAAAGTAAGCACATGCAATATGCCATGGCAAAAGATGTCCAGCCGTGGGGTTACGGATTGTCAATACTGACTTCAGTTCCACCTTCTGCTTTATTAGACCTCAGCTACTGACTTTCTGTCTTACCCAGAAAGGCATAGGATTTCATAGTACTTTAAAAATTAGGTCCAGAGGTACAAAAGACAATGTATTGAATGTATCGCTCCTGACCTGACAGGATGATATGATTCTAATAATTCATCTATTTCACTGTGCTGCTTTTGGCTGGGATAGAGTTAATTTTCTTTACGGTAGCTAGTATGGGACTATGTTTTGGATTTGTGCTGAAAACGATGTTGATAACACACTGATGTTTTAGTTGTTGCTAAGTAATGTTTGCACTAGTCAAGGACTTCTCAGCTTCCCATGCTCTGCCAGGCGCATGGGAAGTTCGGAGGGGGCACAGCCAAGATAGTTGATCCAAACTGGCCAAAGGGCTATTCCATACCATATGACGTCATGGTTAGTATATAAAGCTGGGGAAGAAGAAGGAAGGGGAGGACATTCGGAGTGATGGCCTTTGTCTTCCCAAGTAACCGTTACACACGACGGAGCCCTTCTTTCCTGGAGATGGCTGAACACCTGCCTGCCCATGGGAAGTAGTGAATGAATTCCTTGTTTTGCTTTGCTTATGTGTGCAGCTTTTGCTTTACCTATTAAACTGTCTTTATCTTAACCCTCGAGTTTTCTCACTTCTACTCTTCTGATTCTCTTCCCCATCCCACCAGGGGGGAGTGAGCGAGCAGCTGTGTGGTGCTTAGTTGCTGGCTGGGGTTAAACCACGACATTCACTGAGGTCATCTTGTGGCTGTTCTACAGCTGACAAGCCCTCATTATTTTGTGAGAGAAATACAAGCTGTTGCTACTCATGGTGATCAGTCTTCGTTCTAGTATCTGTATATTCTTGAAGATCCGAACATTCCTTTCAATGAGGACCTTTTTTCATTTCCTGTGATTCATAGCCAGTTGTTATGTATACTTATATATGCAGACAGCCTGGTGACTGCCAGTATATTGTGATAAAATCTGCTTTCTGTTTTCCAAGAATTGACAGAAGATTTTGCATTCCAATGATTACATTAAAAATTACTTTACATTTCTCACCAGTCATTATTTTTAAATCTGATAAGGTCCTAGTATTTTAAGTAAATAATTGACTGAGAAAGATGAATTATTCTTCAATCTCACTTTAACTCAGACTTGTCAACATACATTAATTTGTTTAACCACTTTCCTTTAAGTGCCCTGGGAGTTCCAAATGGACTACCCTGTTATGCTAAATTCCGTCCTTATCCGGAGGACAGTCTGACCATTCTTAATTAAGCTAATGGCTTTTCTTAATATTCAAATGTCTCCTTTAGAGCAGGAGTCATCACCTGCTCTTCGCTGGCCTCTAAACCACTCTTTAACAAGAACTAAGACTCTCCTTTCTTTTTTGGTGACTCATTTCCCAGTGTTCAGTCTTTCACTTTACTGTACTGTCGTATGTTCATACATTGCAAATATTTGCTATGCATACTGAAGGAAATCCACAGTATGTAAGTCATTACTACCTATTGACTGAAACTAGATTCAGTGATAATTAACCACTTTGGAATGACAGTAGGTTTGAGTTCTCCAGTCTCTCACCCATAAACATAGCATAATGAGTATGGTATTTATTCCTTCACTTTTTAGGACTGCACATTTCTATTGAAAGAATATCAGAAATGCTTTCATGAAACAAAGCAAGAGATTTTGGAAACTCTAGGAGAAAAGACATTTGAAGTATCGGAAATGTACATTTTTGGAAAATCTGAAGCTTTTTGTAGGAGATTAGAAAAAGTGAGTATACTGTGTGCTGTTGTTATCGGTAGAGAAGAAGGGCTTCTCCAAAGAACAGTTTACAAGGTGGACACTTGTCAACATACATGTTCTTAATCATCCTGTAAAGGAGTTTGTAACTCTTTATCGAGAGAAATTAGACACTTCCAGAGAGTAAGTCATCCCAATTCTTTAGGAAATTACCTTACAACATCCTTCTGAATTTGTCAATTTATCTCTGTTAGTGTGGAGAGAAATAACCTAACTAATTTAGACTTAGATCAGGATTTTAGGAAGTTTAAAATTATGTGAAAAATAACACACCTTTGCTTTTTTGAATCATGTCCTAAGGCATTAAAAACTCCTGTTACAGCCAAGCACGGTTCTTTACATGATTTTGCTGCTTGGTATGGTCCTAACATTTAGCTTGCTAACCTGATGAAAGGATTTTAAACTAGCATTCATAGAGTTTGCGTGGAAAAGATAATAGGTGCTCCTTGGTGCAGAATGAGGTCAGACAAGGGATAAGAGGATAATGGGGCAGTCATCACAGGGTAGGAATTCTATGAGTCTTTGATGTTTTTACTTATCATGCAGTATATATACTAATCTGTATTGTTGTTTTTTTTAATTCTGTGAAATCTCTTCATGTCATCAGTATGTGCATGTCATGTTTTAACTCTTTTTCCATATTACCCTATTGAATCTAACAGTCAAATATAAAAAAGAAACCCTTTACCATCAAGAAAAACAAAGATGATTTGACTTTGTATTCGGCTGTGATGAGAACTGATGTTGAAAACTGAATTAACCATACTCTGTTGAAGATAATTGACTTAGAAGCTCAGAAGCAACACATTTCTGAATGCCATAGTTAGAGAAGTGGCTATTGCTTATTTTATTTTTCTCAGGTTTTAGTTTATAGAAGAAGTAACAAATAATTTGCTATGAACATGAACATAATGTTTATATTTCAGATTACAGAGATGATAACTGTAGTACAAACTTTTTGTGCACTGAATCTGTCTACTATTGAAGGGATAGATATTATGGCAGTAAAATTCAAAAATATCTACCAAAGTGTTCAAAAGAAACAATATGACATCCTTGATCCACGAAAAACAGAATTTGATGTGGATTTTATGAACTTCATGGCAAAAATTGAAGGTTTAGAGGTAATATTGCTACCTATAACTTACTTGGGGAAGAATCTCATTACTACTTACTCAGTGTCTCCCTGAATGTCAGTGAGACTTTGGGCTGTGAATAGGCTACATTGTTCTTCTTCCAAAGAGCATGGAGTTTGTGTTTGTCTGGAGGGAGGCTTTCTCCATTCTTTCTCCTCCTTTCAAAGGAAGCTGTGAAATATATCATACAGTCCTCACTGAACATTAGTCACTCTGCAGCCAAAATGACAAAAGTTGAGACCTGAGAGAATGATCTATATGGAGGTCGTTTATTAGCCTGGAGACATGTGGTTAGATTTTGGGCAGAACAAAGCTGCAACTGTTTTCAGTACAGATGTGATTCCTTGATAAAATTGTCTGGAATTTTAAGAGATTACTTGACTGACACTAGCTATTTATTGATCATATTAAGTATAGACCTGTGAAGGCTGCTATTTTGTGCTTTAAGCAGTAACAATTTCAAATGCTACTATGTTAATAAATTATCAGACATCAAAATACTATTATATGACTAGAAAAACTATACTCAATTACATATTCTTTAGATGCAGATACAGACATTTATGCGTACCTGTTTTGGGAGAATTTTGTCTTCACAGCATGCACTTCAGTTACTTCAAAGGTATTGGCAATTATGTTTTAAAATATTTTAAAGTAACTTCAAATTACTGATTAGCACAATTTAAATAACACAGCTAATTTTAGAACAAAGGGCCTAATCAAGAATTTTTCTTTATTGGTGTTCTGAACCATGTAATCATCATAAAAGATGTATTTTAGCTTTCTTATGGGAATCAATATATTCTTCTGTTTCTTAATTTCATTACAGTTTTTCATATATACAAGAGGATACAAAAAGAAAAACCTAAAA
Organism: Ciconia boyciana; assembly: GCF_034638445.1. Classification (NCBI taxonomy): domain Eukaryota; kingdom Metazoa; phylum Chordata; class Aves; order Ciconiiformes; family Ciconiidae; genus Ciconia; species Ciconia boyciana. The sequence continues at coordinate 95,013,218 of NC_132936.1, forward strand.
AAACCACAACAGCAGCAACAACAAAAAAAACCTACCAGCACAGAACTTTTCAAATTCCTTAAATTTGTTGAAAGCAAAAAAATTTCCCAGATCCAGAAGCATTTCCTAGATTTGTGCTTCTTTCATTTTATTTAAAGTTCATGTACCCCAAAATAAAAACGAAAATTATATGTGTTTCAGAAATATCATTTTGGGTACTCATTTTTAACACAGGTTTCAAAATCTGAGAATGCCATGCCTTCAAGAAGAAACAGCACGTACAGTTGGTTGTATTCTTCAACATTATGTAGCAGAACTTGAAGCTGCTAAAAAGGTATTTCATTTCTTTGCAATAAATTTTAAACATGTTAAAATAAGAGCAAATATTTTAATATGAATGATTTTTATTTATTCTGCCTATTTCACTAACTGACTGTCAATGCTCAATTTATCATACTTTTATTTTCCCGTTGTAGAAAACAGACCTGAGTGTATAGGCAAATATGATATACATGGTCTTGCAGGCAAATGTGTCATCACACTTTTACTTTTTAAACCAAAATCTTTTCTGTTATTTCTTCATGAATTAAAGAAAAAAAAGTATGTTTTTTACTGGCTGTGTACATCACTTGCCTATACCTTTTGGCTTTTTTTTTAAAATTATATGAGGCCTCTAGAGTTAATTTGCATTTATACATGGCTATTATCTAATGCTGTGACAGTATAAAATAGATATAAAATGTAGGTAAATTGCATTTATGTTCATTATAAAGTAATTTTCCATGATTTGTGTAGTGTACCATGACTGTAGCAGAAATGAGAATTAACTTGTCACTTGACTTTAAACATTGAGAGAGAAATTAATCTAACTTGACTTTATATGTCTGCAAAATAAAGATCTGCATCAGAACTAGACATCCATACTCCCTTTCTACTCGAGAAAGAAACGAGTATTCTACAGTCAATTCATCTGATCTATTATACGTGTTCACCTGAAGATTTAAATAATTCCCTTGAAATGGCCATTTTTCTTCAATGAGTATAAAGGGAATCTGGAAAACCAGACTGATGCAAATATTTTTTGAGAGATGTTTACATTTTGTCAGATGAATGACACATGTTTACATGAGAAGCCAAGTATCTGTAAACTCTGCACTTACTAGAAAATTATTCCTCCAAACAGTTACTTAAAACTATAGCCTAGCATAGCTGCGCTGAACCACTCTTTACAGCGTCTTTTCCTGTCTACTCACTGTATATAACACTTCCTGAACCTTTAATTACTGGCTTAATTTGATGAACATATTCTCAGCAGCACTGCCTGCTTAAGAAATCACTGACCCCACCCCTGGCTGCTTTTTCCCAGCCAAAAGAATAGATAAGTTTTCTGAGGGGGCTTCATCCATGTCAGTTCCTCTCTTAAGTTCACCGTGAAGCTACTTGAGTTTCTCTTGTTGGCACTGTGCTGGAGACAGTATAGGTGTAAGAAGGCATGCCAGTAAGTGAAGAGTGGTGTCTGCTTAAGCAGTACAGCTCTTTGTGTTATCGCTCTTTGTGTTATCGCTCTTTGTGTTATCGCTCTTTGTGTTATCGCTCTTTGTGTTATCGCTCTTTGTGTTATCGCTCTTTGTGTTATCGCTCTTTGTGTTATCTTTCTGTCGAAGAATATGTCGCCAATATACTGGCTAGTTCTAACTATTTATTAGATATTAATGGATTGCTTTTTATATTTTTCCAATCAAGTTATTTTTAATAAAAAGTTACTCCTACTGCAATACTGATTCTAAAGTGCCTGAATAATCTGTCAATGCAAATTTGGTATGTGACAATTTTAGGCCAAATTTTTCTTGACTATAATGCAGCCATTCAATGAGCAGGGCCCCTTTTTTTTCTCATATTGATGACAAGTTATTAGAAAAGAGCATTTCATAGATTATCCTGAGTTGGAAGGGACCCACAAGAATCATTGAGTCCAGCTCCTGAAATGTTAGCTATTAGTCAGGTGTATATGTCTGAAGAACAATGTTGACATTTCTATCTAGGTAAAACCTCTCAGTTAACAGTATAGCTTAGGCCATTCCTGAGGGCACTTCCCAAGTAAAGGAGGACAAGCCCCAAAAAGGTTCTCACAAGGCTTCCTTACACAGCTTTCTTTCACATCAGATGGCTCCAAAGTTACACAGCTGCACCTGACAGGCTTGGCCTTGAATACTGGCTGCTCAGCTCCTAGGTTTGCAATGCCTTTTGGTGTACTCGGGGCTCTGTCATAAGTAAGCACAGCTAAGAAACAGCATGAGATAATGAAGACAGGAGACATACCAACAGCGGTATCAATGTGTGCATCTCAGAAGAGTAGCAAGTAGCAAGAGAAGCAGTGCATTTTTCTCTCAGTGAACTCTTGTGTGACTCCACACAAATTTAATCTGTTTGGGAGGAGGAGGAAGTTGTGGTACCAGAGGAAAAACAGTTTAACATTTTAACAGAGTTTTTAATCCATGTGTTTAATTATATTGTTCTTATCATAGCTTTACCAAATTCAGAAAGATGACCCTCCTCTTGCTCGAAATATGCCACCTGTTGCAGGAAAGATACTGTGGGTGAGACAGCTATTCAGGAGGATAAATGAACCAATCAATTATTTCCATGTAAGCTGATGTAAGGAAAAATTAGGTGTTTTGTGTAACAGTGAACTGTCTTACTTCAGTAGAGTGACCATGATGTTTCTGGCTATGATGATGTAATTTCTCATATGCTAGGCAACCTATTTATTTGTATGTGAATATCTAGTTAAAAAAATATACTCTGCAGTAACCACTGTTGTAGATCCAAGATGTAGTGTTTCTTTGTCTTACCACTGAACTAGCACCCCAACCTGGAAATATGCACTGAATTGTTAATATGTCTGTCTTCATATTGCCCAAAGAAATTTTTCACCATTCCAGCCAGTGGTGTTTTTCTTCTTTATGTAATGGAGTGGACCAGGACTTGTACATAAGACTCATGTCCTGTATTTTAACTGAATACCCACCCTCTGTTCCTCTAGCCCCATAGGGTTCTCTATGGAGAATCATGTCTCTTTACCAAGTGGCTGCTAGGAGTAGCTTAAGGCATAAATATGGACTGCCTGACATCCTGAAATTGTCTGGTGTGTATGTTCTGGTACCACTGAAAAAGCAAGTTTAAGGACCCACACAATAGCTACAGTACTATAACTGAGAGTCCGGTCACTGTAGATGATCTCTGAACTAGTCTGGGAACAGGGAATTCCATTACTGAACTTCTCAGTTCTACATTTTCTGTACCGCTAAACATACAGCTGAAGGTTGGTACCAGCCACATAAGCTTTGACATTTATGTCCCTTAGGAATTTCTTGGTATTGGATTTCCTTCTTTCATTGGAATAGTCAGAATCTTGCTATACTAGGATCCGCTATAGCAATAATATTTCTTGAAATGTTTGAGTGATTCTCCTACAAAGTATCTAGGGTCTCCTGCCAAGTGAACTTCTATGTGAGAGAGGTTTTCACTTTCCTGTTTCCATCAGATGGGAATAATGGTCACCTAAATCTGCTCCAAAGAAAACAGACATAAATGTCATTACTGATTTAAAAAGATTTTTTTCAAATCAATTTTTTGTTACTGTTCAATTTTGAGTAGAACTGAACATACATTTCACTGGGAATTACAGGTGTTTATTACAATATAATAAAGTAATTGCTCTTACATGTGTTAAATATTTAGTATTTATTACTGACAAGCTCTTACTGACTTTATCACCCTATAAATTTGAATCATAAATACTTTATACAGTTTTTAAGAACCCTGTAAGTATAATTTGTAATATTAACTTATATAATGTATAGTCAATAGTTACATTGAGAAAAACCCAAATAGTATGGTTTTCTTTTGATATTAATTTGAATGTATTGTGTTTTAATAGAAAAAGTCAAATATCTTGGCAAGTCCAGAAGGTAAAGCAGTTGTTCGATTATACAACAGAATTGCTTATGTATTGGTGGAATTCGAACTAGTCTATCATAATGCGTGGATGAAGGAAATTTCACAATTACAATATCGTAAGTAATTAAATATGTAATTGGCTTTTTAAAAAAACTGTTATTGAATGCTAAGTTAACACAAATCAAATCAGATAATTTTTAAAGCTTCATTTACCCTTAAAATGTGCAAATTAATCATGATCCAATAAGCAGGCCCAATAATACAAATCTTTGTCCCTTACTGACCTTGAAACTTGGTTTTGATGCAGAGGATTGCAATTTGGTACACTGTTTGACAGATGACTGAATACCATTTAATAATTCTTCCTGTTTTCTTTCCACTGTAATAATTTATACAGTTGTATTATCCTAGTCCCTCTCAGGACCAGTATTAGTTTATGCCTAGAAAAAAATGTTTGATAATCAAGCTTTATAATTTTAAGATTAAATGAGAGTCCAAGTTTTAAAAAAAATTTTTTTGAGTAGATTTTTCATGTAAATTGTAGACACTCTGTGGGCTTCAAAACTAGGAGTAGATCTATAAGAATAAAATCTTGTAATCACACAGTCAACAGAGTTTTTTGTGTTGCTGTTTGGGCTTTTATTTTGTTTTGGATTTTCGCAATATCCCTAAGTAAGCATTCATCCTCTGGGTTAACAAATTCCTGTAAGACACTGAGCATCTCATAAAAGTGTTGTGTTTCCACGTCCTTAGAAAATGAATTTCATAATTTTCTAACTTGAGCTAAGAAAAAATATGCCACAAATAAGACTGGATCTGATGCTTGTTTAGCTTATGAAGAGAAAGGTTATATATGGCAGAAAGCTAATATGGTGAAAGTCAGTTGTATATTTTCATTAACTGAAAACGTGAAGCTATTTCACAAGTAACTATACATATTTAATCACTATATAGTCATATTAGAAATCTGTGTTCCATAATAATTTATATAACAGAAACAATTGTTTGTCTTAGAAACTGATATAAAAATATCTTTACAGCCTTACAAGCCACAATATTTGTGCATCATCCTAAAACTGGGAAGTTCCTGGTTAATTTTGATCCCCACATTCCAGAGATTATCCGAGAGACCAAATGTATGATCAAGTTGGGTCTGGAAGTACCGGAGCAAGCAAAAAAGATAGTAAAAATAGAAAATAACCTGAAGTCAAACAAGTTGCGTTTAGAGGTAAACTTAAAAATTATCATGATTGCTCTTTAAAAAATAAAAAAGAACATCTGATTAACCATAGAAATTTTTCCATGGTTAAATAAAGATTAAAACTGGGTATAAGGTAGTTTAAGGTAAATTTGTGGAATGCACAGGTGGACATAGAGGATCTGATTTGAAAAACCTCTACTAACTGCTGTGTGGGCTAGTATGTACTTAAATATAAGTGTATATATTTCTCATACCCTGTGGCATGTTAAATATATTCTGGTCATGAAATAATTAGGGCTATCCAAAATGCATTCACTCTCTGAAAATCAGTAAAATGCAGTTTTACAGAGTTTTTGAGAAGCAAAGATTGGAATACTTCTGGATTGGAAGATACGGTGAGCCATCAAAACATCAAGAATTTTGCAGGTTACCTGCCAGAGAAGTCAGATTTCTGATACTTGTAGTATTTGCTATTGTTGTAGTATTTAGATAAGCTTATATCTTGGGGATGAGGTGTACCATACAAGACGTGTGTGTGTATGTGTGTAAGGCATAAGACAAGAGGATATTTTAAAACTGAGTTTATATGTAACTTTATCTAAAGCATATGATACTCAGTTTCAAGAGGCTATTGCAAGTTACAGTCACTAAAGCTCAAGCTGTCTTTAGCTCTAGAGAAAGATCATACTTTTTCTGGCTTTGTGCATAAAGAATAGGACTGTGTTGCATGAAGGCTGCTTTTGTTTTTCCTTGTGTAGCATGATACAGATTCATTACATTCCAGAAATGATGCACATAGGTATGTAATGTCTGTGTAAAACTCTACACTTGTTTTCAAATGTAGTCTTGTCCTGCTTTCCATGTTTTTTTCTGATGATTTGATTGTATAACAGGTTGTTTGCTTCAGTAAAGAAAACACTTAAAATATTCTTGATACTACCCTTTCTAATAATTAACAGGGTCTTCTCCAATGTTATGAAGATTTGTGTCAAGAAACACCAATGATTTTTGTAAATCTAATGGCACCAAAAATGAAGAAGGTTGGTATCGCTAAATGCACTTCAGATACTTCAGAAGAAGTTAGAATAACTTAATAATATTTATGATTTTAAAATATTTAGATGGATCTGCATGTTGTGAACTTAATGAATTTTACTAAAACCTTTAAGACCAAAAATTTGCTCTTTGCATCCCTCATACAGTACTCAAATGATGTCTACTACAGTAGAACAATCTTAGTGCCTATGAGACGGAAACCCAGTAGAACAAAGAATTTTGACTTTGTGGTTCTATTTATCTACACAAATCTCTGGCTTTGACATGGAAGTAAATTATCACTTATTTCAGTTTTAGGGGTTTTTGTGGGAAGTTGTGCTTTTCATTTAGCTGAAATACTAAAAGTCATTATCCTTGTCTTTGCCTGGAGAGAATTATTAGCCTTGTGAATTGAGTCAGTCTCTTCAGTGATGTAGAAAGGTTGTATACTACACTAAAGGTACAGTTTTATTGGAGATGCAGAATGTCTATCCTACAAGCCATTTTGTTTTGCCAGACACTTGCAAGTGTACGTATGTGGTTGTTCTAAGTAACTCTTCCCTTTTTGACTATAAATAATAACATCAGAAGGTTGCAGAGTTTGTATAAGTTTGTGTAACTATCATCCTGTTGGCATGTGCCACAGTGTGAGAAACAAAAAACTTGTCCTTGCTCTTAAGAGTTAAATAATAAGACAAAGAGATAAAGTGATGGTAGTCTTCACTTCAGTGATACCATTGTAATTATGATTATATCATAGAGGGAATCAGAAACCTCTGTATTTTAGAGGAAACAACTAGCAAAAGAGAAGGATAAGTATTGTATAAACAATACGATTTACAAACAGTGCAATTGTACAAACAATGAAAATGTTTTTTGAAGATGGGAGAGAAGTCTTTGGTGTATACAAAGAAGAGAGGAAGGCATAAATCCAAAGATGGAATGAGCAAATCTAACCTATGGCTACATTGGTGCCATAATTTGACAGCAACTCATGTAGTCTTAAACAGTTGCTAGATTGGCTATGTTGGTTACCAGTAACAGTACCATCCCAGCATTGTGGAGTTAAATATATTCCCCCCAAACAGATATACATTAAGATGATAGTAATGGCTGTATTTGCAAATAGCTGTGTGTCTATCAGAGCTGAATTAATTGTTTTATCTGTGATATAGACATAGCAAAAAGAAGCATTAGGATGAAGAGAGTGGGTGAAGTCCGGGCAGTGACATGGTAAATGTCAAGATTAAAGAGCAGATATGATAGGTGGCTACTTAAAATTAAATATGAGTAGAATCAGTTCAAAGTTTCTCAGCAATTAAGCAAAATAACATTTCTGTCACTTCAAGGATGATGGGGATGGCAAAATTTAAAATTGTGGTGGCTGGAAATCAGTGAGAAGTTTCAGAGTGCTAGGCAAAAATTTCAGGGGAGCTCTGTGAGAGTCTGGAAAGGTTGATTTTCCTAGCCTGGCGGTAGTATAAGATTTTCTTTTCCTCAGGAAATCTCCTTCAAAGGTGCAGGATCTGCAGTGAAGGAAGGACCTTCGTGTAGATCATACAGTGACAGGGAAATGAGCTGATTTCAGCTACATGCTGAACATCTTGGTGGTGACAAATCCAGATGAAACAGACCATGAAGAACCAAGAATTCAGTAAGGGAAATAGTAGGGAAGAGAGGATTTTTTAAATTGGCATTGAGGCTATAACAAAATTTGTAGAGGATCAGTGTGATTCAAAAAGGGACGAATGAAAAATGTCATTAGATAGATACGTGAGGTTGAAAGACAAGTAATTATGCTGTTGAGGGTGGTCAAGGTGTATGTTAAAGGACAAATTGTAAGATCAATAGTGGACTTGATTTTGATTTTAGGAAGTAGTGGGAACCACTAAAAGACGCTATCCAGGAGGACAGGAAGGGGATGATCTTTGCTGAGCATGTACACTTGACAGTTGTGGACAGAGGCTATAGTATGCACTACCCTCCTCCTTCCCCAGTATTGCATAAATTTATTTGATGTTTTCCTTGAAAACTTGTAGCCTTCCTTGCAAAACTTAAACACAACTCTTTCTTTCATCAGTGACATTAGTGATTCTAATAATAATGGCATTTGTTTTAAATCATGTTTTGCTTTGTTTTTTAATCTATGAGATTATATTTTTATGCTTAGATGGAAGCTGTGTTGAGGCAAGGACTTACCATGGTGACTTGGTCATCTGTAACACTGGAAAGTTTCTTTCAAGAAGCTGATCAAGTTCTGCATATGTTTAAACAGTTTTTGAAAAAGGTATACACTTGATCACTATATAAATGAAATGACAGTTTAGAGAAATTATTTCCATTACACTGCTCTTCATATTGGAAATTAATCTGTACTTATTTTTGTACAACTTGAAATACATAGAAATTTTGTTTGCTTATTAAAGTATGTTCTTTTTTTGAAGAATTACATACTCAATGATTCTCTCCCATTAATACCCTCAAATGTTTGATCTTTGCTTCTGTTCTTGCAGTAGAATATATTTCCACTTGTTGTCCTCAGATTCTGTGACTACCACTCTGAATTTCAGAGTCAACCTCTGCTTCTCTTTGAGCGCTTGTCCTTGAGTGCAGTTGCACGCAAGATACATCCATGTAAATGCTGTCCAGTGGAGAACTTTTTAGCATTAACTGTATTCATAGCAGGCATGCTGTGAAACTGTCTCCTCTTTGTGCAGTCCATAAAATAATGAAGGGGAGCATGCTTTTCCTTCACAGTTCTCTGCATGCTGACTGAGTCTGTGCTTTTTTCCTCTCTTAGTGTTTGACACATAATTTCTAAATTCTTTTGATTCCATTAGCATGCTTGAGTTACCTGTATTGTTCTTTTTCTTCTCAAGACTTTACCTTGATAATCAGATCATCCTTCTGGCTTGATGGTTGAACTGTATGGCTATGATCTCTCCTACCAATATCATAAATTGTGTCTCCTGTGATGGGAGATTGTTAGTCACTGGTGGGTATATCCAGTTCTTTTTCTGTATGGCAGAAAAACGTAATTATGATCAAGTGCTCTGTTTGCTGCTGAAACCCAAAGCTGAAAAAAGATTGGCTGTGCAAGAAATTAACAGTTCTCTGAACCTGAGTATATCTGAAATAGCCATGTCTTTTGTAGATACATTCTGTTTTCCTTAAATATGTAGCTTGCATACATTTCTGACTTTCTTACCCCTCCCATATCAATACAAAAAGATGTAGACTTGGTTAGAGCCTTGAAGACTGTGAAGGGGATACTGTAAACAAATAGGGAAAAAGTGATGTAAAACAGAAGCGTGAGTGATACTGTGACAACCAAGATGGGATATCACAGATGCAGAATATTTCAGGTAAAAAAATAAAAATTGGACAGAAGTCAGTTTTATTTGGATCCTGCCATGACAAAGTCACTTCACTGTAGTTGACTGAATGCTAATAATGCTGTAGTTTAGAATCAAAAACCCAGTGAAAAGCTATGTTGAGTAAAAGAAGAAGGATTGAAGACTAAACCATCAAGCAAGTTACAGCAGCCCCCCCCTTGCCTTGCAACAAGAATCGTGGCCAGTAAGATAATGAACAAGAGTCTAATCATCTTATATTAATGTAACTTGTTTTGTTAGTCTGTTTTATTTAATGTAGCAGCAGTGTATCCTGCATAACTGGAATTATCTGGGGTCTGACTTACTGCCTGTCTGCCTAAAACTGCTGTTAAAACAGCAAGGATTCTTCAGGAGTCTAGCATGGATAATGTCATGGAGCAAGACTTCTATTCCATCAACTCCTAAACTTTCAGCACAGAAGAAAAACAAGTTTAAAGAAGCTGCTCTTAGTCTTGGGACCACTTTCTGTTGAGGTTCTTGGGGCATAGGAGATAATTCTTTCTATTGTCAATGATTAATCTGATCAATTAGTGTCAGTGTCAATTAGATCAGTGTCAGATCTAATCTCCAGGATTGGACAGCTCTTTGAGCTGTCAAGAGAAGCTCATTCAAAAATTAGATCATTGCTGCTATGGTGCAGAAGTAATCTTATACTATCTGTGAATTAATTTCACTTATACAGTGAATTTTAAAATATGGTGCTGATAACCAGAAATCTGTGAAGAAGTAGGTGAAAACACCAAATTCCTTTGAAGATTTCACTTTCCTAAGGATTCATATATCTCCGTTTCCCAACATAGAACCAGCAGATACTTAAGAATTACAAAATTTTGTTTTCAGAGGACTGCCTGAAATGAAATTGTGCACACTACTAATCTTTTTAGAATTGTATTATCACACTGTGCAGGATTTAAATACATACACTCTTAGCAATAGAGTTCTTGTTTTCTGTGGCAATACTAACTGTATAATTTCCAGACTTACATCTGTTCTTTCGTTGTTTGTATTCCAGATTGTCCACAATGGAACACGTTAACAAAGGCTAAATTTTTTGTAGGGTACTTGTCTCCCTAAATTCCCCTGTAGATAACAGAGAAAGAGGATAATTCACAGTAAAAGCAGACTATATTTAGCCATTGTAAATAACCCTTAAGTCACCATAAGCCACGAGGCATTGCTGTGCCTCCTTTTTTCTCTGCTTCTCTCATCTTGAGGTCTTTTGTGTTGGTGCTTTTACCCCAGGGTTTTTTTCTGTTATGATTCACTTTCTTAGAGGATTTTCTACTATGTTAGGTTCTTGCATTTTCAGGGGTAGAGACATACAATTTTTATTTTTCTGTAAAACATTGTATACCTGTTAGAACTCTCTAAAATAGAATATACTATGCTTTAAAGATAAATTTACAGTATTAATACAATTTTCTCTTTTTAGGTTAATGATTTAAGTGAAGTGCGGATTGATTTAGTATTAAAAGAAATATCAAATACTCTTTTAATTGTCTTACCAGTAGATGGTCCTATCAAAGTAGAGAACATGTTGACCTGCAATGAGGTATGTGCCATTTTACATCTTCGAACTTGAATCTTCAGCATGTTAGAAACAATGCCTTAGTAAATTAATGTAAAACTAGAAAAGAATTCTTCTTACTGTAGAAATACATAACTTTTTTAAAAACTAAAATATTTTGGTTAAAATATTTGATATGAAGAAAAATTGGTTCTTAGGTATTTGAGATACTTGAGCTGTAGTATTTCATAGATATTTTTTATTTATTTAACTGCTTCGCAATTAGATGAGATTTTTTGTATGAAGGTACTTGGACATATGCAGCCTTTTTTTTTTTTTTCTTTTCCCCTCCCCTATTTTTTCCGAACTGTTTTGTTAAAGGAGAAGGCAAAAAATACTTTCCAACAAATATATTTGAGAATTTGAAAGTGTTCTTGATTCCAAGTGAGGCTAAAAATTTATTTAGTTAGTTAATTAGTCAAGTAAATAAAATTGTTAAGGACAGTTGAAAGAGTATTTGGGTAATTTCAAATTCAGACTGTGACCTCCCTTCAATATCCAGGGTTTTCTTCTGGCCCTTAAAAATACCACTGCATTTCAAAAATGGAAAATTTTTAAAAAGCATTAAAAATATAGTGATAATATAACAGAAGATTTTTATAATTTTGAATAAAGATTTTGGGTTTGTTTTCTCAGTTTTCTTTTCAAAATGTTGCTGTTTGATTGAAATCATCTCAGTCTGAAGAATGCAATATTTAGGGAAATGTTTTGGCTCTCCATGAAGAGGAACAGTAATAAGATAATCAGTGATACTAAGATAATTTGTTGATATTTTTATTTAACAGACTTACACTAAAGAATGTGCTGAGCTATTGAACCACAAAAGCATGCACATAGAAGATGCTGTTCAAGAACTAATATCTGTATTTGAAAGGAATTACGAATTGAAATACTCCAAGAAAACCTCAGAAAAACATGCATTACCAGGTAGATAATGTTGATTATTTAAATAAAAATTTCTGTCCCTAGTTCTGTAGATTTAGCTAGTACATATCAAAATTGAATTGTTTTAGCTAATTTTCTTCAGACTTCTCCCTCCCACTACAGTTTCACTTGTGTCACAGTACTGCCTTCATTTACCACTGTTAAACTAAAACACTAGCCTATGAAATACAGAGGTAATTCAGAATTGGTGGAGTTTCTAGAATTAAACTCTGTCCTTCTGTTTAGATTACCAAGGTATTTGCTCTAGAGGAAGAACATTATGGTTCTATTTCTCTTAGTAACTCATTATAACTCCCCCCCCCCTCCATGAGTGAAATACAGTGTTCCTCTCTTCTCAGCTATGTCAGGTACTTGGTACTGTCCCTCTCTTTGTAACTTTTCTGCCACAGTAGAATTGCATGTCAAATACCAGTGCTTTACTGGCTGGTTGGTTTAAATTAGTACAGTCAATTGACTATCGTCGAGGCTCACAGCTGATCAATATGGCTGGTTCCCACTGCTCTGGCGTGTGTTGCAAAGACTCGGGGAGGTCCTGTACCATTATAGGAGGAATAGTTTATAGCTGGAGGAAAATATTCTAAGGAAAAATGTATTTTGAGGCTTAATCAGTAATGGAGCGCCTTTTCTTACACAGGATTTTTTCCTTCTGGGTTCAGTTTCCTCCAGGTATAGAGGCATGGTCAGGGTCAATATTCCAGGTAGTTCAATATGATGCAACTAGAAAAACCTGATGAAAAGATAATTCTCTATATTGTGTTAAATTGTTTATATTGATTTTTTTTTTGGGGGGGGGCCATTTCCAGCTGATATATCCATGTCTGCCTACCTATCTTTAGTAACACATTTGTAGTGCATGGTGTTTGTTAGGCCAAGGCTTATAGGCTGGGCTTTTAACCAGATTCCCGGTGTGAAAAAAATGGTGTGAAATAAAAGCAATTAGCTGATCCAGGTACTACTAAAATAAAAAGCAATATTGTTTTGCCTGTAAAGAGGGGGAACAGCATGCTTCAAAGCAGAACACAATGTTTAGTTAACAAAACATACTTTTTTTTTTAAATTTACAGTAAAAGAAAAACATATAGTGTTTGGAAATAATGAAGAGGAGAGAGAAAAGAATACTTCTGCAGCTCTTCGTGGTGATAATAGCAAGGGCAATGATAAAGAAGATGAGTTTAAAAAGGTATTTTGTGATAAGAAGGGAATTTTTTTTCAGACTGGTCAGATCAGTAAACAGTATCTTGAGTTTTGGGAGATGGATATCCATGTTACAGAAAGATATCACATAGGCAATATCAAATGTCATGTAAAAATGATGAAATAGCTTCCCTACAAAATGAGTGTAAGATGGATTTTAGCTTTCAAAAGTATGTTCCATGTTATTCCAGTTATCACCTTTATTAAACAATTTCTCAATAAGTGAGTGGTAAGTGTACAAGTTTGGAGAGAATATTGTGCCTAAGCTGTAACGCAGACTTTCCTTCTTGGGTGGGCAGAAACATTCATCCTTTCTGTCCTCCTCTTCCAACTTCATCAAGAAAGATCACTCTCCTTTGTACTTTTTCCTTGAAGGATACAATCTCTTCATATTCAGCAGAGAAAGGAAGTGGAAGTAGAGAACAAAGACTCGCAAACTTGCAAGGACAAATGCAATAATGTTACAAGGTTGCATTCTGTTCTTTTGTGCTAGTGATCATTACATGTTGCTGTATTTTTATGTTCTTCTTAATCCAGTACAGTCAGATTTTACTGTATTTGTCTCTTACTTGAAAAGGGTACATATGTACCAATATTCCTGGATGATTCATGGTGGGTTTTTTTAATATGGAGAGCTTTTCTGAAAGAGTATGAGACTTCAGCCAGATCTCAGTATTCTGTCTATGAATAAGACAAATTGAGTTTCCTCAGATGCTATATTCTCCTTTTCAGGCAGTTTTTACTTATTTACTTACTTACAAGCTATTTTTTCCCCAACTTCTCCTCTTCTGTTTCTCATGTAGCTTACAGCATAAATTCCTTCAGACAAGAACTAATATGTTTTACTTAAAACCTGTAGAAATAATCTTCAGGTTCCTGTCCGAATACACTACTAAATAATGTACGTTTTATTTATTACAGAAATGTAAAGAGATGGTTGCCTATTTCAGTCACCAGCTGCTAGACAGCCTCCAGAAAGCCACCCGACTGTCTTTGGATAGTCTTAAAAAAAGAATATTTGTTTCAAAGTAAGTTGCAAATGAAAGATTCCTTCAATAGTATTATCAGAACAAGGTTATTTCTGTGTTAATATAATAATACAAATATACATTCACACATGTGATGATACATGCACATGTATCATTAATCAAACAGTTCTAGACCTCTTGGCTGGAGAACATTCACTTTTTGTTGCAGTGATGCTTTGGGCCCACACTTATCTTTTATGCTTTAATTCTTTATGTTGTTAGTTATAGTCTATGTGCTTCATTTTGTGCAGAAAAAAAAGTTTATTTCTAGTGTTGTTTCCCCTCTGCCTGCACCCTTTTGTTTTTATTCCCATATATTTCCCTTGGGATTACTTTCAAGATGCTGTTAGTACAATTTATTGTCCAACACAAATGACTAGAAGTTAAATGACCATTCTAGGTCATATATGGCAGTGTGCTCATATGTTCATCTCATTTCAGATTATTTCTGCAAGCATGGCTATGCACTCAGAGTTGTTTCCCATGGGTAAAAGATCATCCATGTACTCTTCATGAATTCTATATGACAGTGGCAAGATCCATACCATTGTATCATTCTCCTATATTCTGTACAATTTCTATTGATTCTTCTCTGCTCGAACAGGCATACACTTCAGAGACAGAATTGCTTCAGTATAATATATTGTATATTGAAAAGCCTACTTAGAATTCTATTATGAGAATTTATTTTAAGCAGGTGAAGTTGATGGTGTTTTGTCATTAATGTGTGTTGAAGCTTGAGTTACTTTTTTCTTTTTCTGAGAACATCTTTCCTAGAAAATGTATTGAAATCCTGATCTTATTGAAGTCAACAGGAATTTATTTGGGTGTGTCCTTTATATTTGTCTACAGTATTGTATTGTTGAATCCTCCCTTATTTGGTCACTATGTCATGTCATAGCATTTAGAAATGGTACTTTGCACTTTGTTTTTAGTTTTAGTTTTGGGTGGATTCAGGTCATGTATTTATCATTTTGCACTAGCTTGTCATCCTTGAAACTTTTTTTTTCTGTTCTGTTGAATATTTACCTAAAATGTAATGAGGCAACTTTTACCCTTGATAGGTTGTTGCATGAAATGGTCAGTAAAACCTTCTTATGCCCTCCTCAAAGCACTGGCAGAGTTCCATCATTCTTAAACTGAGAGATTAAAATCCAGAATCAGAAAATATTCTGGATAAAAAAATCTGAAAGCAATGGCTAGATCCAAGGTAACCTTTGTCTGAGCGATGGAGCTCTGGCTATTATTTTTACCCTTTAAGCAAGGAACTTCTGTAAGTTTTGTCAAGTTGTTCGTAACTTAATGTGAAAATTCTCCATGGAGTTTTGCCCAGAAAAGGTAGCTCAAAATTATATTTCTAAGATAATTTGAGGGGGTTTCATGGTGAAGTATTTATGACATGTTTCAAAATTATTTTCAGCAAAACTACATTTGGGAGAACAAAGTTTTCTGCTCGTCCAAGCAAATCTGAAGAGGTAGCTTCTTTTCTAAAAGTGGAAGTATGCCTTGCTATTCCCAATGTGGTAAGTTACATGTCATATAGGTAAGGTAAAATACACTGTCTTATAGTTATCTCTGCGTTGGCCCAAGCGCAGGATGTGGGCACACTTCCACTGAACCAGCATCCATTCCAAAGGAGAACAGTTGCTCAGGCCTTTCAGTGTGCTGAGAGCACTTATGAAATGTGCTCACAGTCCCAGTGGTCCTGGTTTCTCTCTTAGTGGTACTTGCAGAACGTGGCCATTTATTATTCAGCAATTATAATGCAATCTGTTCATCAATGTTCTTTGGAGAATGATTACAGTTCTCCTTCACGTGTAGCAGTTGCATTGCTGGGATAGATTTTTCATGTTTGTTTTTTATTTTAACTGTTTTGTTCCTTCTGTGATTTAAATCCTTTGTTGAATAAAAATAACAAACATTATCTTTGCTCAGTTTGGCTGTAGTCATCTCAATAGGAAGTAAGATGACCAGGAGAAACACTGAACAAAAATGAGAAGATTCAAAACCAGGAAAAGAGCTGTAGATTTCTGGGTGCAGAGAACAAAAAGGCAGCTTGATTGCAAAGGACTAATAAAGGCATTTGTTTTCCTTTTGTGGAGTAAGATAACTCTGTGTCAGCAGTATGTATGGTATTTTATTTTATATATGAGAAGGTAACTTAATATTATCCAATTGTCTTATGAAGATTAAAAGTTTTATATTCATGAAATTATAATGAAAGACAGGTTCTGTTCTAAGGTTGTATTCCTTTGACGTTGAACCTGTGTTCATATTGGCATTCTGTGTACATTCACACTGTGTGAATATAGAAGGTCTGTCAAAGTGTAGAATTTTTACCTTGTTGATATTTATATAAGCATAAAGGCCCAAGCTCCACCCACTGCAAAGGGAAGCGTATTTATCTTTCTTTCAAGTTCTCTGAAATGCTTGGCTGATCCAGGGCAGTAGTCAAGTAATGCTGGGTAAAATACCACTTTGCTAATGCTAATAGGATTTTGCAAGATCCTTGCTTTTTTGCATACAGCTGCTCAGTCTGTGAAATTGATTTATAAAACATCAGAGTCACTTTTAAGGAGTTTATATCCCAGTTCTGAACACTCCTGTGGATGATTGCATAATTTCAAAATAATGGCTTGCACATGAAAGCTATAAGATGATGTTCTAAGGCCTATATTTGAGCATTGAGTGTATCCCAAGAGTGATCTTTCTTTTGAAGTTTAACAATACATGCTGTTTTTCTATTCTTTCCTGGATCACTCTCAGGTAGGTTCTTCCTCGTGCTCAGTATTTTGGGGAAACTGATGTGTGCCTTTACTCCACCTTATCCTACATAGAATTATTCTCTAACAAGGACAGGACAAAGTCACAATTAGCATTATTGCTGCCAATACAGTTCAAAAAATTTTGGGTTTGGGACTTTATGGCTGTTTGTGTACTACTAAATAAAACAGGCTAGAGGCTGTTCTTTGACCTCAAAGTGAGCTGATCTGAAATGGTGTGTATCCACAGTAGTAAATGCTTTTCTTCCTGAATCCCGGAGTTTGCATTCAAACTGTGTGTTAGGAACTGCCCCTGTCATGTTTTATGCGCCAAACTGCGCCTCAGTTTTTCCTGGGAGAGTGCTATTTTGCATCATCCCAAGCTATGCTAAGGGAGCATACTAGCATTTATGCACTGTGGATGATGGCAGAACAAAGCCTGTGTTTTGACCCTGTTCTGTTTGCTAGTTGTTCTCGAATCAGATCAAGAATCCTTGTTTTCCTTCGAGTTCTTTTTATCATGTACTCTGGTAGTTGAATATGAGTTCTTTTCCTCTTCTGACTTGGGTATTAGATTGCTCTCAGAATTATGATCAAAATCCTTGCCAAATATACAAGTTGAGATCTCCAGGGCTACTGCATGGACTTCCATTAATTTACTAAACACCGTGCTCTTGCAAGTGTTTTTGAGGTGATGCTACCTTTGGGATAAAAAACAACATTCAGTATTTATTCAACTAGGACCTTTGACACTTTGATCCAGGTGATTTTGTTTGCCTGAAATTACCCACAGTGTGAATATATGTATAGATAAGCACTTAGGAGAGGTTATATAGCTGTAACTTCTTTAAAATGAGCTGTCCATATGTATTTTTACGACCGTCCCTCTTACAGTTCTTTGTCACAGCATTTAGGATCCAGTGGTTAAGAGCAACAGAGAGGAGGATCTTGCCCTGCAATTTTTAATGCTTTATGATTCTAGAATGCAGGAAACAAGGCTTGTAATGTATGCCCACACATTATTAAAAAATCATTATAAAAATGCTGTTTAAAATGTTGTAGGAATTGTATAAATAATTGTAAAAACCACAATAAATCTATCTGCTTATACATTTGTTTGTCATTTTGCGCACAATATGACTGTACAAATAGTAGGTTAGTACAGTATGTTTAATTTCTTTAGAGGCAATTCTGAGCTAGACAAACTCTTAAAGTTACATTTTCCAGCTTCTCTTCTGGGGCAAGTTCCGCAATTCACTACGAGTGGAATAAAACCAAGGTCTTAGAAAATGACAATCAGTTGCATTTATTTCAACAATATTTCAACTCTTTTAAATAGGTAATGGTTCCTAGTTTAGACGATATACAGCAAACCATCAATCGCATGATTCAGTTAATACTGGAAGTAAGTTGTGGAGTTGCTCAGTGGGGACAGAGACGTTTGCAAAAATCTAGTTTAAGAGCAGAATCAGGCACACAGCAAGTATCTTCAGCAGGCTTTGGATCACCAGGAAAAATAACCAAAAAAGGGGAAAGTAAGTAGGTTGGTTTGTTTTTTTTTTTATTATTTCAACTTTTTACTTTAATAAAAATGCCATATATAAATATTTGTGAACAAGCTCACTTTTCTTCAAAGAGGCCAACTGTGGATTATCTTGAATTAATTTGTGGGGGTTATTTTGATTCAATTAGCTGTATTTTTCAGAAATAGCTTTTCAGGCTTATGGAAGTGTTAGAACTCTGAGAAACAATAAGCAAAAAAGTCTTAGAAAAATTGCTAGATTCTGAATCTACTATTTGATTCGAGGCAAAGTAAGCTTGTTAATTTATCTTTTTAGCTACTTACTGTGGAATGTAGCCATAATGATATAGTTGAAACCATAAACAATAATTGCAGACTAGCTCTCACTGGAATATTGAGATAGAACAAGATCTAGTTTAATAATTAGATTTCAGTAAAGATTTTAATTGCTAGCTATATTCCTAGAATGGATTACAGAACACTTCAAGTATTTGTTCATATTCAGACAGAATATTCAGACTATAGATAGACCTGCATCCTTTTTTAGTCAGATACTTTTTTCCTTAATATTATTTCTAAGCATCTCTCCATATTCTTTGCAAGCATCCACAAAAGCCCAACTATATTTTTACCGTCCAGTTCTCTTAGCTGTTTGGCTGAGCCAGTGATCTGCAATACAGTTGTATCTTTGTTGTGATTCCTTTGGAAAGTCTTTAACATCTTGGAAAGTTTTTCTTTTTGATAGGCCAGAGCTGGGACTTTATTCTTCTACTAATGTGCTTTGTATGATTTTAACCTCTTTAATGGGCTTCAAGCAGGGTGGCAGGGGACTATCCTCATCAAACAGTCATAGCTTTTTTCTCTGCTCTGTGAAAATACAACATCAGCAAGTAAACATTTTCATCACCTTTAAACTACTTATCAGCAACACCTGGGGGCATATGTTAATGTTTGGCCAGTGAAGTCTATGGAATACAGTGGCAAGGATGGATCAATCTGAGACTTTGTTTCCAGTGACCAGATCCATGAAAAGGTGTTCAGACTAAAAGAGAACTTGGAGTTGCATTAAATTGCCCCATGAAACAATGTGTGTGGTGGGAAGAGTGGATTTTTCTTCTGCATTCTCTTAAATCTGCTTCAAAATGCTCAGGCATTTTTATGACAGAAAGGGCTCATGAGATCTCAGGGATATCAGTGTCTATATTGACCCTGATTGTCTCAGCAGTTCATCAAAGATGAAGGAGGGACATGATAAATTGAGCTTACTTGTAGTCCTTAAAGGAGACAGAGCTCCTGTTTCAACATCAACAGTGAAACTGAAGCAGTAGATTGTCCTTTTTTTTTTTTTTTTCTTTTCTTTTTTCCCTTCTTCATTCAGTTCTAATTTCTTTCAGGCAAGACTCAAAAGACTTTGATGTTAGCAGTTTGTAAGACAAGTGCAGCTCCAAAACATGACGGACTTTATTTGTGCACTCATTAATATGTGATTTGGCAAAGTTTAGCATCTTTTTTGAAACCACTAAATAGAATAACAAGAAGTTATTTATTTGAAGCATGTTAGAGTTCAAGGAACTTACACTGTTTTAAGGGGTTTATACAATTAAAGAACTTTAATTATATGAATTTAAAAAAAATATAACACAGAATCTTTATGAGGCCTTGTTGTGTTCTAGTTACAATTAAATTACAGGGAAAAAATGAAATTTGTGAATTATTTTCTTTCCATTTGGAAACATTCACTCTAGACTGAATTTGCTCTATCTGTATAGAGCCTGGCCTACCACTGTATAGAGCCTGAACTACCACTTGGTACTTTCATATTAAACAGTCAGACAGACATTTGAAGAAGGATATTCAGCCTTACTGAACAGCATCATTGCTTAACTTGGCATGCGTAGGTTTAGAACTCTAACCAGACTTTTAATGGTTCATTCATTTACATATAATTTTATTTTTCAGAAGGAGTTGAAGATGTGCTTGTCAGAAAGCTAAGAAATTTTTACTCAGGTGTTGCAGAACATGAAGATATTTCTAAATTAGTTGTGCTCCTCTCTTCTTCTGTGAATTCTATAAGAGAAGTAGCTAGTGAAGTTCTGCAGGACTTTCAGAAATATAATGTGCTGTGGACAGAAGATAGAGATGCCAAAATTCAGGTGAGTTTAATGATAATCACCTACAGGACTGTTCTTCATTAATCTTATCTTCTGAAATCAGAAAAAAATGAGGAAAAAAAATCAAGGAAAAAGACACAGAAAACACATTAACAGCTGAAATTCTTATTTTGTATTTCAGTAGCAATAGTAATATATTCCCTAAACAGAAGTAATAGCATGCTACCTAATTTTTGTGTTGGGATTTGGCTTTTCCTGCTTCTGTGCCATTCTAGATACTGATAAACTGGTCCTAATTTGTTAATTGCTTTGATTTTTGTCTGTGGAACTCTGGATTTTAGGCCACAAGAAACTACCCCAGTCTGACATGATGTATACTATAACCCATAGAAATTCCCACAGCGTCATTGTTCTGATAATTGTGCACTTTTCTCTATGGAAAGCATTTATTTTGAATTTAATACATGTTTTTATTAACCACCCTTCCTGTAGTTATTTTAGGAGGTGAGTTCTGCATTCTCTATTCCAAGATGACTCCTCTATTCAATTCTTAGTTGTTTGAACTCTAAGTTGAATCCTCAAGTGTGGTAGAAAAATTTAGCATCTACTACAGCAAGAAAAAGTTAGTTTCCAGGAACTGGAAATCTCTGGGACTTCTGCTTCAGAATATTTCACACTGTCCTTCTACAATAGAGTTTTAATTTAGAGTTTGAATTTATAGAGGTTCAGTAGAAGAAAGTTGGCTTCTATATCTACTTTATTTAACCTTGGCTTAATTGAGTTTTCTATTCTTATCTTTTCTATTTAGTAGACTACATTATATACACACAGATCTGTGAATATCGCATCACCTTGTTTTACTACAGGAGCACTGGTATCTTTTGAGTGTCACAATGCAAGTTGTGCAGTTTATGTGGGCTAAAAAACCACTTTATATGCAGAACTGAGAATGTACTGTTAGTCTAGTTAAAATTTTAAGTCTAATCAAATAAATATTATTAATTTGATCTAGTTACTACTGAAGAAAAGAGTACTGCTACAGAGAAAGCCTCAATAATAATGCAGTTAAGTTTTATACACACATGCCCTAGTTTCTACATTTTTTCTTTAGCACTATGCTAACCCTTCCACTGCCTGTCTGGGTACTCTCAGACAAAAGAATAGAAGTGAGAAACAGCTTTCAGCATTTATTACTTGCCCATGCAATGTAGGCATATTGAATACAGCTCTTGTGTAACATTTCTGAAATGCAGCTTTTCAGAATCACAAAACTTTTTTCTACACTTGAGTTCTGCTCATGGAACTACTTAAAAAATGTGTTTTATTGTGATTGTTTCACACATAATTGGGCTAATGGTGTAGTCTTTCTGTAAGTGCAGGCATGTATTTTTTGATCTCTGTTTCGTCACCTGTTTTCAAAAAACCAGTAGGCACTTAATATGTCTTGGATATCTGTTTATCTGGTAAATTTGATTGGAATTTCCCAACAAGCTTGAGAGTTACTGACAGAGAAATTGATAAACATGAACGCCTCATCACATGCATTTTACTATGTTAGCAGGGCTACAGAAGGCTAAAAACAGGTATAATACTGGTATACATTTTCACTAATTCCTGAATAACTGTTGCCACTTGTTTTACCAAAAATATGAAGAAGGACATTTGTTGATTGAGGTTTTAAACTACACACAGCAATTTTTGGCTAGCTGTCCATCTCTGACTGAAATTAAAGAAGAAATACTTCACTACGCTATGTTTGAGCAAGAGATGGAAGATTTAAAACCTGTTATTCTTCTTGGTCCAATTGAATTGCATACAGGTATGACATTTTCTTATCTTTGTATGTACAGTAAGATAATGAATATAATAGTCATGTTATTTGGTTTATTCTCTGAAATAAATGCTTACAATATTAATAGAAATTACTGAAGAGACCTCTGTAACTGATCAGCCAGGGCTCACTCAGACCCTTCTAACGAATCTGACTTGAAAAAAACCTCCATTCCCCTTGCCTTCTCCTCTTTGGAGTGGTGAAATTAAATTCTGTCATGGCTGTGAAGTTATCATGCAGGCTTGCTGAAGAGTTAATGAATGTGTATCAACACTGATTTGATCATCCCTGGCACTCATCTCTGGCACCAGGTCAAGCAGTGATTATAAAGAGCATTGGAAGCATAAATCGCCTTCTTTGGTATTGGCGCAAAACTAGCACATAGCTGCATTATCTTCTTTTTCACTATTAGCGTTTGTTTCAGCAGGAGATGTGTCTGCTTAGCCATTCCTATGTTTAGCATCCACAGCTCTCGGAATATCACGTGTTTTCCTGTCCACCTCTAGTGTCTTTAAAGATAGAGAAGATGGCATCAAGACCTGGTGTTGGAATGTGTTCCCTCACACAGCATGTGTTCCCTCAGTTCTATACAGCACTGTGCCTCAGTACCTGGCCTTCTGTGGCCCTGACAACTTGATACTCATTGATCCTGTTACCCTGAAGAACAGTCAGGTGTAGAAAAATTTATTCTTCCCAGACAACTGCTTGCTGAAGAATTAAACCATTTGCGCTATGACAAAGAAGCAGAGATTTCTTCTGAGATATTAGATTGATTAGATTGAGAAATCATCTCTGTACAATTTGTCTTCATTGTACATCAGAGAAGACAGAAGCTGCACACTTTGACTAGAGTTCATCTCAGGATCTTGGTGGCATGTTATCCCTAGCTTGCTTTCAGTAAATAAGCAAAATTGTCAAGCTGCTGACTGCATATCCTCATCCAGTTCCTGGATGCAACTTATTAATGAAACCACTCTGGAGCCAATTAATTCACTCTGGAAAACTCTTGCTATCTATTATTCTGTGACCAAGAGTGATAAGAAGCAGTGTATCCAAAAGAATATGAATTTTGTTGATGGTTACACTACTCCCTCGTCTGTGACCACTGTATCAGGGGGAGCCAAGTCCTCTAGGTTCAAGAACAAGGATATTTTTATGAGCTGGGGAAGTGGGTATTTTTCTTGGACTCAGTTTAGGTTTGGGCATTGATTTATTATCATTTACATATTTTAGCTTCTGGACAGGGTACAGTACTTTTCTTGAATTACCCCTGGCCTTCAGGAATCAGATTTTTAATGCTAATATCCACATTATTAAAGAAGAAACAGTATCTGTTGTAAAATTTGTTTTGTGAGCAGAAGGGTTATATGCTGTTAGTATCTTTTGGTTTATTTCACCAGAGTGCAAAATGTTGCCCATTAAAATCCCAATTTATTCTGATAATATGTTAGAGTGCCAGTGGTTGGCTTTTCTGTCTCTTCAGTGTTGGTTTGTGTTTATATATTAACTGCATATGATATGATGTGACACCTTAGTTTTAGTTGTAAAGTATTCCGAATCCCAATATTGAAATCCCAAGATACCATTTCTTCAATGGGTATAAAGCATTTAAATATCACTGATCTTTATGCATTTGGTTAATATATATCAAAGGTATTCTCTGAGAATCTACATTAATAAGTAGGCATTTTTCTTCTTTATTCATCTTCTCTATGTGTTCTATTAGATAAGCTTACCAATATGTTTTACAGCAATCATGATATACAATAAAACAACAGAAATATATTTAAGTATAGTTGAAATTGTTTTGAAACTTTTAAAATACATTAATTGGATTGCCTGTCTGCTTTTCCTAATTGCTGTTAAAGAACCATATGTGATGATGTGGAGGTTTTTTTACGGAGAAAAAATAAAATGTAGATTGAATAATTTTTAAATTTTAATTTTTTTAACTCAGGACCACTAAAAATAGCTTTAGCGAATGAAGCCAAAGCCTGGAAGATGCTCCTCTGTCGTTATTTAAATGAGGAATATAAAAAGAAAATGACAGACATGATGTCGTTCATAACTGAATATTTAAAGAAATTGTCTCGACCTCTGCGTGACTTAGATGACGTCAGATTTGCAATGGAAGCTTTATCTATCATACGTGATAATAAAATACAAATGGATATGACTCTGGGACCTATTGAAGTAAGATGACTTTTAATTTTTTGTCTTGATTAAGATGATATTATATAGTAGGAGTCATAAGATAAACTGAGAACCCAAACAATGAGTTTACTGTCCTGAAGGATCTAGGCTGAAGATGGGAAACACAGTAATATTTTGGTAGTTATTTTTATTATAAATTATGAATCAGTATTAGATAATTTGCTAGATACTGTATGAATGCAGAACAGAAAAAAATATTCTCTCTCAAATAAATTATAAATACAATCTAGGAGACAACACACGGAAATAAGCAGATGAGAGCACAAGAGAAAGGAGCAATACTCTCCCTTTTGCTGTGTGCTTTTCCACTAGCCTTAGTCCTCTTCCTAACTGTTCTGTATCTATAAACAAACATCTTGATCATCTAACCCCTTTAAATATAACCAGAATATATTCATGGAGCCACACATCATTGTATGCTATCAGAAACTTGCAGCATTCTTTTAGTTTTCCCTGTAAGAAAGAAACTAAAAGAAGCTCATTAAGTTTTATATATACTTGTTATTTATTATCACACTCTGAAACAATCAGCTTAGTAGAACACATTTGTTTTCCATTTTCATCCACTTTTTGGAGAAGAAATTGTGTTGCTATATAGTAACATTTTTTCTTGAAGACTGTTCTATTAACTTGTGCTGGTTTTGGCTGGGGTAGAGTTAATTTTCTTCGTAGTATCTAGTATGGGGCTATGTTTTCGATTTGTGCTGAAAACAGTGTTGATAACGCAGGGATGTTTTCGTCACTGCTGAGCAATGCTTACACAGAGTCAAGGCTTTTTCTGCTTCTCACCCCACCCCGCCAGTGAGGAGGCTGGGGGTGCACAAGAAGTTGGGAAGGGGACACAGCTGGGACAGCTGATCCCAACTGACCAAAGGGATATTTCATGCCATATGACATCATGCTCAGCATATAAAGCTGGGGGAAGAAGAAGGAAGGGGGGAGACATTCGTAGTGATGGTGTTTGTCTTCCCAAGTAACCATTGGGCATGATGGAGCCTTGCTTTCCTGGAGATGGCTGAACACCTGCCTGCCGATAGGAAGGAGTGAATGAATTCCTTGCTTTGCTTTGCTTGTGCACACAGCTTTTGCTTTACCTATTAAACTGTCTTTATCTCAACCCACGAGTTTTCTCACTTTTACTCTTCTGATTCGCTCCCCCATCCCTGCCCCCCCCAGGGGTGAGTGAGCGAGCGGCTGTGTGGGGCTTAGTTGCTGGCTGGGGTTGAACCATGACACATGATACCAGAAAGGACTTTCAGTGGATTGTCATCACTTTTGCTAGTTTTATGTTAAGAAAGTGGGTTTTGTCTTAGCAGTTTATGCAGTGGTTTGTAAGCCAGGGATGGTACAGAGACTATTTCAAGCAAATATAATCAGTTCTGTGATCCAAAAGAGGTAGAGGTTAAACAAGTAAAGGAAGAACCTGAACAATAATTTCAACATTTAAAGTAATAGTCAGATCTACTAAATGTTATTTCTTAGTCTGACTGTCTTCAGGCTGAAGATATGGACATGATAATCCTACTCATAGATGTTAAACAAAACAAGCAAGAGGAACTGAGTTCTGTGCTATTTGCTTTTACGTGTGTAGGAAACAATGCAAAATTTGTAAATAAATAAATAAAAGGTATACAAAATTATGAAGTATTAACATTGCTTGTTTATTTATACCTGCTTCTGGCACTTTGAGACAAATATTAGGATAAAGGTTCTTTCCCAAACCACTTATATTCTATAAATCTTGCAAACATTTACTCCCTTTCTACATTAATGTAATGAGTTCCATTAATATCAGTAGGGCTAGTCATGTTAACAAGTCACTCTTATATCTTTTTTTCATGAGCTTTCCTTAAATAACGAGAGACTGTAGAGCCCATAAAATCAAGAAGTGAATATAGAACAATGGCAACTGATCAGTAATTTCAATGTTTTGTCTTGCTTTCTTGGTGGATTTAATTAGAACTTTGTTGATGGGGTGATTAGGCATTATATTTCTTACTAGAACATGACTGAAGGAAAGAGGGCTTGGTGTAAAGAAAAGTAGGACAGGAAGGGAATTGAGCATAGTCAATGTGGATTTATCAAGGGAAAATCATGCCTGACCAACTTGATAGCCTTCTACAATGGGATGACTAGTGAACAAGGGGAGATTAGTGGATATTGTTTACCGTGACAGTAGCAAGGCTTTTGACATTGTCTCCCATAATATCCTCATTGACAAACTGAAGTGTGAACTAGATGAGTGCACAGTGAGTTGGATTGAAAACTGTCGGGCTCAAAGGACTGTGATCAGTGGCACAAAATCTAGTTAAAGGCCAGTAAGTAGTGGTGTACCCCAGAGGTCCATACTAGGTCCAGTACTGTGTACCTGGAGGATGGGGCAGAGTGCACCCTCAGCAAGTTTCCAAATGACACAAAACTGGGAGGAGTGGATGACACACCAGATGCTTATGCTGCCTTTCAGAGGGACGTGGATGGAGAAATGGGCTGACAGGAACCTCATGAAGTTCAACAAAGGGAGAGGCCGAGTCCTGCTCCAGGAGACAAATAATCCTAGCCACCAGTGCAGACTGGGTAGAAAGTAGCTTTGCAGAAAAGAACTGATTTTCTTGGTGTACATCAAGTTGAACATAAGCCAGCGAAGTGCCCTTGCAACAAAGAAGGTTAAGGGTATCCTGGGCTGTATTAGGAGTTGTGTTGCCAGCAGGTTGAGGGGGGTGATCCCCTCTACTCTGGGGTGTGAGACTTATCTGGAGTGCTATGTCCAGTTCTGGGCTTCCCAATACAAGAGAGACATGGACATACTGGAGTGAGTTCAGCAAAAGCTGATTAAGCAATTGGGGAATCTGACATATGAGGAGAGGCTGAGAGTGCTGAGTGTGTGTATTCTGGAGAAGGAAGGTATAGGGGGTATTTTATCAATGTATATAAGTACCTGATGGGTGCTAGGAAGAGGGAACCAGACTTGTCTCAGTGGCAGCCAGTAACAGGACAAGAGGCAATGGGGATGAATTGAAATACAGTAAATTCCATTTAAACCTAAGAAAAATTTACTGTGAGGGTGCTCAAACACTGCAACAGATTGCCCAGAGGGGTTGTGGACTCTCCATCCTCGAAGACAGTCAAAACCTGACTGGGCATGGTCCTGGGCAGCCTGATTTAGGTGACCTTGCTCTGAGCAGGGGTCTTGGACTAGGCAATCTCCAGAGGCCCCTTTCAACCTCAAGGGTTCAGTCTACACCTCTCTCAGAAGCTGAGCAGGAGAGAATTCTAAGTGTAGATATCTGCATGGAATAAACAACTGTGTTTATCAACCATCACAAACTGCACAGAATACAAGTTGTAGGTCAAAGGAGCCGCTAACGTAATACTAATACAAACACTGCTGTTTGTCTTCATTAGCAAATCTTTTGCCTACCTGTTGGGAAACTATAAAATACAAAAATGATCTTATTTTTATATAATGCCATTTGTGTAGGAGGAGGATAATAAAGCAGAAGATATGCAAACAAATTGCAAATGGGAACAAGCGATAAGAAAGGTTCATTCTGTTACAGATACATATGCAGGCATTTGATAGTTTGGCAAACATGGTAATAAATATTTTATAGATGATATAGCAAAACATTTAAAAATGTGTAGTTTAGTGTGCATAATTATTCACAGTTAGGAAAAATTCATCAAAATCTACATTCAGGTGGAATGTAAATCAGTGGAATAAAAATATAATTGAGATGATAAAATTGTATATATTTTTAATATTAAATTTGTTGGGTTTGTATATTTTTTCTAGTATTTCATCCAAGACATCTTTAAAGAAATGTTTTTTGCTCTTGTTCCCTAGTTCTTCATTCATCATCCTTATTTTAAAAAAGCAAATAAATATTTTATGCTTAAATTACATGAACAGATTTTCTTTGAAATCTTTCTTGCAAATGGGATCTATTTTCCTGCAAATGACCTTAAAATGCATCATTCATAAGGTTTTATTTTTTCATCTAGGAAGCCTATGCCATTTTAAATACATTTGAAATCGAGGTGACAAAAGAGGAATCGGAAGGAGTTGATACACTCAGATATTCCTTTAATAAATTACAGACCAAAGCTGTAAGTATATAAAACAATGTTATTTTCCATTTGTCTTCATGTGCTTTTTTCAGAGCATAAATGACCGTGTGGGACCAATTGTCACTCTGCTCTGTCTTCCCACTCTTGGCCTCAGTTGCACACTAGTGTCTATACCTTTGATTAGTATGTTCATTTTCTAATTTTATTTTTATAAAGCTCTTTAAATATGTAGCTTTTAGATATATGCTTAAAACCTGCAAGAAAATGAGAAATTTATTATGTGTCTCTGCACTTTCTGCTCTCCTTCGTTTCTAGTTTTTGTGTCATTCTTGTCCGATCAGGAAGATTACTACCCTTAGATTACTTGTTTTTAAGAAGTGCATGCTCTGCCCGTGCCCTTACCCCTAAGTGATGATTGCACATTTACCTTTATTACTTAGGACAGCCTTATATCCCTCAAAAGCTCAATGTTTATTGAATATTTTCTATAATGTAGAAAGTTAGATCGAAATATGTAGATATTTTGTTGGAACAATTAAGTTAGATCCTGTCCCACAAATTAATCACTCTGGAAAGGACTCAAGAGCTCAAGAGTATATGTTATATTTGCATTTCATGCAGCTCTTGGTTCTTTCTCTCAAGCTTTTGAACAAAGAATAAGAAAGTTGTTAAGGAGAAGGCTGAGCCATCCATGAGGAAGAGGACCCTAACACTGGTTTTGAGAGGTTTTTTTGGAGGGAGGGAAGGAAGAAAGGAAGATAATAGGATCTTTTTTTTCCCCCTTTTCTGTGTCCTTTTGTTCCCCCCACCCCCTTGAAATGGAACATGTTCACTTAAAGGCAGAGGGGAGATTTTGTTATGCATTTTGGTTGTTTTTTTTCCTCTCCACTTTTCATCTCAAAAATTGAACATATAGCATAAAAGGAAAAAAAAAATCTATTTAGCTTCAAATAATTTTTTTTCAGAATTTTAATAATTTTTATTTATAATTTTGGTTTATATAAAACTCAAATATGTGTTCTTGTTTTTTAAAGAAATAACTTTGATTTTAATCTTTTGTACGTCAGACCAGAGTTCAAGATGAGTTGGTTCAAGTTCAGCCCAAATTTAAGAGTAATTTGCTAGAATCAGTTGCAGTTTTTCGGGAGGATGTGTCAAAATTTGAAGTGTCATATGAAACGGTAAATGAATTTAGTAGTTACCTGTAAGACTTGTACTTAGTTTTTCAATATTTTTGGTTTGCAGCAGTTGGGTGCCAGAATTTTATTCTGCTGAGCTACTGAGTGTTTGATGCCATGGTTGCTGAGCAGTCATCATTGTAGGTCAAACTTTTTAGTATGAAGAAATAGCAGTGCACACAACTCTGAAAGGGAAGAAAAGAATCCCTGGTGGTACAACTTGCCATGAAATCTTAATTTAGAAATTAATTTAGAAATGGTAGCACATATTGTGGCATCTTTCCTCACACATCAATGTTAAAAAAGACAGTCTCAGGCCACTCACTGGATATTTTATTTTCAGCAAAAGAACAAAATATGAAAAATGAAAGTCTAGTCCTATTCAGTTTAATTAAGCTAAAGAATTATCAATTTCATAAAAGTTATCTTTTCTCAGACTTACCATTGTAAGTATTGCATTACCAAGATACATAAGTTGATTGGATTTTGACTACCAAAAAAATAAGCATTTTGCGATGACCTGTAAATATACAGTGGTCTTCAGTCACTCTGAGGATTAATATTCAATTTTTGTTAACTGCTTGTTTGAAAGGAAGGACCTATGGTTCCAAGTATTCCACCTCAGGAAGCCAGTAATAGGCTACAGATCTTTCAGGTAAGAAAATAAACTGTTGAGTTTCCAAATAATTAAAGTTAGATCTGCTATTGCTTATCAAAACAAGTTTAGAAAAATACACATTTACAATCTTTGGTAAATGTGTCTTGGTGGATATTCTGTGTAGTATTATGTTAACTATATTTTAGTTTCTATCAGGCAATGTTTTCCTTAATGTGGAAGGATTGGTTGATTGATGTGTAACCTTGTTTCACTTGTTGCATTTTGTGAGCAGAAATTATCAACTTGAAGTAATAAAAGCAGTAGAAGAGGAAAGAGTAAAGTACAACTCAATAATGACTGAAAAGAAGTCAGGTTACATATCAGTGACATGAGCCAATCTTTTCATCTTTTAAAGATCACTTTTCCCATCAGATAATTGTCTTTCAACTTGATATTTGTTTGTTATGAACCTTAGTTCATGGCTTCATAGCCAGTTTTTAATCTATTTTTAATCTTTCTTCCTTTCTCTGCAAATTATAGTAACTTGAAGATTTTTTTCAACAGGACTTTTGTATAGACTCTGTAAAAAGTAAATGCAAAGTTTGTGAAAAGCACCAAGTAACTAACAGAAGGTGCTTAAACCTCCTAATATGTACTGAAAATTGAGTGATTTTGGTTGAATTTGCTGTATTTTTTTATTTTGCCAAGAGAATGCTTTGTACTTATGGATAGTAACTGCCAAAATCATTCTTCTTTCCATTTTTCGATGGTGATCATATCCTTTGGACAGCAGTTATACTTTGAAAGTAATTGTATTTTTTGATACACTCTTCAGTGTTTTTTTCAGGCTGAAAAAATATTCAGATACAAATATATTCTTTTTTTTTTTCCCCCTCAATGATGTGGAATTCATTTCACATCCCATTTTTATTAAATGCATCTTCAAATTATTGCTTCTTATATAAACTTTCACTATTTGAATTCAATATGTGGATCTGAGTATTACATTACATGAGAACTGTTCAAAATTTTAGATCAAAAATATTTTCAGACATTTAAATATGCTTCTAATAAAATTATTTTAAGACAAATTTAGAACTGTTTAATGATTTATTATTAGACAATTCTAAATTAAAACTTATATTATAAACATATTTTCATTTTGCCTGTATGAATCCTAATTTTATCAGGCTAACTTTGATGAGCTGTGGAGAAAGTTTATCAGATACTCATCTGGTGAACAGTTGTTTGGATTGCCTGTCACAGACTATGAAGTTTTGCATAAAGTCAGGTAACTGTGGAAATACAGATGTTTTAGGTGTTTATTAAGTGTGTTAGAAAGGCTTAGGATACACCAAAGAGGGAAATATTAAAATATGGAAAGTTTCCATTGCCTTAAATTAAATAATAATAAAAAAATCAATGAAAATTTTAGAGGTCTAATGAACTTGCCAATAAAAAATAATTGTATTTATTTATTATGTTAACAGAACCATAACAGATTATTTTACTATATGTAAATAGTATATAAAGGAGCAGAATACCATGTTGTAGAAAAAAAATATATATATACTCTTATATATAAGTAGATGAGTAAATATAGTATTATGTATTGAGATACGGTACAAAGAGTGAACAAGAAAAAGGCAAGGAAAGGTCAGTGTATCATCATATATGAAAAATATAACTAGAGCGTTTATGAAAGTCTAAATTTTTTTGAGTAGCTGTACAAATTAGAATCAGATTCTGAAGTTTCCGCACTAGCCATTTCAGTGGTTTGATGATGATTCACACCAGATGAGGATCTGACCCTTTCTGGCTGTTTTTAGATCAGCATTTTAATTCAGATTCAGAGAGTGCTTCCGAAGTAAATTGACTAATTGTCCCCACTTGCCATGCTCTGCTCTGCACTGCAGAGCCAGCTCAGTGTACGTAAGCTAGGTTCCTTTTGGATGGAAGTTTTATAGAACTAGACTAAAGCAAAACTTCCCCCAGATATGTTTAGTGTGAATATTAGGTCCTTAGCACCAACTGTCTGCTCTTTTTTGTGGATTTTATTCATGAAGTGTTCTTTTCTACATTAAGAAACATAATCTAATTGATCTACATCATTTTTTTGTAATAATATTAAATATACCATGTATTTAACTATTGTGAGATATCCAAATAGCTGATTGAAATTATTGGTATGATTGTTTTTTTCCCAGGAAGGAGTTAGGCTTGCTTCAGAAATTGTATGGATTATATGATACTGTAATAAACAATATCAGTGGTTATTATGAGATACTTTGGACAGATGTAGATATTGAAAAAATTAATGCTGAACTTCTGGATTTTCAAAACAGGTATGTTCATAATATGAATTATAACTGATGTTAAATGCATTAAAATTTAGATTACTTCAGTAAAGCTATTTGATATATTTAAATACAAAACTTTCATGAGTAAGGTTTATCATAAAGTAATAAGATTCTTAAAGGAAGAGTGGAATAACACTATACTTCTAGTTAACCAGCCTTTTACCTGTAGTTTTGGTAATCGAAGGGCATGCAATCAGTTGAAGAGTCAATCTCCTTAGCTAAACCAACCAAGAGGTTAGGAGAGCTGAAAGTGTATTTGTAAAATGTAAGTTCTTCAACTAGGAGGATTAGCCCATTGATTTTAAGTCCTGAATACAAGAAAAACATTTCTGAGTCTTTTACAATATTTTATCCTTTTTTAAAAACATTTCTGCTATTTCAAATATATTAACAATGCTGAGTGTCTTAAATAGTATGTGTTTGTAAAAATGTTACAAATATTGCGGTAATGCTAAAACCTTAAAATGGTTTTGACACTCTTGAGAGGATTAGATGTAATTAGTTTGATTCAGAAGTATTTTCTAACCTTTTAATTTAACTCTATTTTTAATATTTTCGGAAGTACATATATTATTTTGGGAATAAATGTAATATAGAAGACTAGGACAAGGATTATTTTACAACAGAATAACTGCATTGAGTGCAGTCCCCAACTCTCCTGCTACCTAATAGAGTCCTGTTATAAGCTTGGCAAGCTCCATCCTAAAACAACTCCAGCTTTCTTGGCACTTTTTTTGCACCCCCAGTTCTCCTATTAGAACAATATTCCAGAATCTTTCATTATTAATTTCCAAAACAAAGGCATGACTAATTGATGTACATTTGTACTTGTGTCAGTATTTGGTGTATTAGAGTATATCTGTATTACAGTTAGAGCAGTGCAGGCCTATTAAAACAGCTTTAAATCAATCTTAGATAATGTTCAAATCTAATTGCTTAAATACAGAGCTCCACAAGAGCTAAATTATATTACTCTCTGAAACCAACATTCTTTTAAGGTAGTTTAAGTAGAAATGTATAAAAGGGCAATTACTTTTGTAACTTCAGCGAAGAGAAAAACCTTCAGTATAAGTAGTTCTTTCTTAGTCTGTTAAGTACACATCCCACCTATTTACCCATCATTTCCTTCCATTCTCCGTTTTGTCAACATATCTTACCTGTGGGCATTACTTTGACAGTTTTTCATGGCTTATCACACTGATGGGTTTGGGTAACCCAAAAATAGTAGCATAACCTTCCTAAACTAGGGGGAGAGGATCTGTACTACAGAATGTGGAATTTTTTACTTGAAACATTTTTTTTGTTTGTTATTGGCTTCTAGTCCAGGGTGTCATGGTAGTCTAGTAAATATATGTTTTCCTGAAGGTTAACTGATATATCAAATATGTCATTATAAGGTATAAAATTGGTAAGTGAAGAATTTCTGTAGTTTTGAAATTGCATTTTTGACAGTCAGAGTTGAAGGTTGTGTCTTAGTTTTGCATTATTTCTGAATTTCTAAGTGGGAAACATTAATCAGAGACTAATAACTTTTCAAGGAAATATGTGCCAAAAAGTATTTTTCTTTCCCAAATTTGAGGTTACATATGCTGTTAGAATTTCAGGGATTAAGAGTCTCTCAAAGAAGCAAGATGTTGACAGACACCTAACTGTCAGTATCTTCTCTTTGTGTAAAACAGTATCTCCTGGTTCACAAGACTCAATAAAGGTAACAGGGCTCCCAGCTCTAGAACCTGCAGCATGTCATTCAAAATCTGCCTCTCTGCTGTATCTGATTCCTGTGTCCCAAATCACTGAACCTGACATTAACTCTTTACTAATGAATGAAAAGAATGGCTGCAGAGAAATTTATAAAATATTCAGACGTTTTGCCTGGTTTTCTAAGGAAAAAGGTGATCTGTGATGTCACTGTCTGACCATGTCTGTGCTCCTCTTTTTCAGCATTCTTGAATACCTTTTTTTTCATCTATTGGCTAGTTTCAACTTTCAACAAGGCAGATTTCTCACAAAATAACCTTAAGCGCATAAGAGTTTTATAAAACCCAAAACTTCACAGTAGTCCAAAACCAGACACAAAACACTTTTCCCCCTCAGGGAAAGGCAGGCAGGTATTAAACATTCTGTTTGACAGCAACCAGGGAGCTAATCAACATGAATGTACTGGCAACCACACAGCACCAACGTAGTTCTAAACCAGACACAGACTCCTGTATTGTACCTGATTACAGAACATATGAAATAATATCAGTGGGAGGTAGGGACATAAGTGACAAAGGATGCAAAACCAAGGGAAATATGATCCAGGCTTTATTACTTTTCCTGCTAAGGATATACTTTATCATTTACATTCGGACATTCCTGTGGTGGGTCAACTGCTTAATTCTTAGTGTGCAGACTCTGTAAAAGTGTGGTCAAAGAAGTGAATGCTCATTTAACTGTTTTACTGGGGGTTTTCCACATTAGAAGTATGTAATTTTCATTTTCTTAGTGAATAGTTTCAGGAACACTAACCAAAAGTAGAGGAGGCGGTCGTACCTTTCTGATTTTCACGTCTGTCTCTGAAGTGGTATGTTAATATGTGCCATGTGTATTAGTGGTATTGTAAATTGAAGTAAATATTATATTTGTACAAGGATTACATATATGAAATTTAACTATATTTGCTTTGTTTTTTGTTTGCCAATAAAGAGTTTGTGATGATAAGCAGCAGATAAGCTATGTTTTAATGCAAACTGCAATATTTCTGTTTATTTGCAAAGAACATATCAGTGGTTAAAACTGTTAAATATTATGATTTGTTAGTAGGGCATTTGCATTAGTTTTTCCTAAAAAGGTAGACTAATCGACACAAACTGGAATTTTACATAGAAAATGTTAACTTCAATACAAGCTAATTCGTATCTCCTTGTCTGTTTTTAAAATGTTTAAACAATTCCTAGTTTGACAAAAGAGGCATTTACTACTGTATCAATTTAACTCAACTGCAGGTGCCGTAGACTACCTAAAGGACTCCAACACTGGCAAGCGTTTTTAGATCTCAAGAAAAAAATTGATGATTTTAGTGAGTCTTGTCCTTTGTTGGAAATGATGACCAACAAAGCAATGAAGCAAAGACACTGGAATCGTATTGCTGAAACAACAGGACATCAATTTGATATAGAATCTGATTCCTTTTGCCTTCGAAACATCATGGAAGCACCAATTCTGAAACATAAAGATGATATCGAGGTAGGTACATACATTTTTTCCCTCCTTGTTCATTTTATAGTCAGCAAAAATAATACGATTACTTATAAAATGATCACCTTTTTAAAAAATATTTTTTATCTCGTTAAAGTCCTTGACTCTCAATCAGTCCACACTAGTTTAAAATAATTTATACTTTATTCAGAAGTTCTTATCCATATGAACAAAGACAGAGGTAGCAGCTGGAATCTTTGGAGGCTTATTTCTAGATAATCTCTTCACATTCTTCCTGGCCCTATTTTCTATGTTTTTCTTAGCTCTTTTTAAACAGGAAAAAAAGCAAAGAAAACTTCAAATGATCATGGTTACCTACTTTTTTAATTCTGTGGTTGCTTTAAAGATTTGTAAATAAATCAGAAATTTTAGAGGATGTCTCCATGCTTATTAATATTAAATATGAATACTTTTCTAGATCTTTACGGCTTCTTCTAAACCATACAATTTCAAAAGATCCCCCACACAACCTGAAAAAACTCTCAATGGAGTTTGCAAGTTTTATAGGGTAAACATGCATGCAAAAGCTATTGTTATATTCATACTTGATTTATATGGAAGCATTCCAAGGTGATCTGCTTAATTTAGAATTAAGCTCTGATTTGAATAGATTGTTGGACCTGATGACCTTTCCAACCTAAACTATTCTTAGATTCTGCGATTCTATAAATTGGAATGTGATAAGATTGAGTGTTCATCTGGTGATGAGTCTACATCACTACCCTAAACCATGTAGAAATGATGATTCAGAAATCTTGTTACACAAAATTAACAAAATGTGAAGCTACAGAAATGGTATATCCACACATTTCTAAGTGTGCACTTTTCAGCTATCCATACATGTAATTTAAGTGAGTAAAATTAGTAGTGTGATCTCTGCGTGTGTGACACATTTCTATACTATTTTATAAAATTTCATATATCGTTTTTAACTATTCTAGTACTAGATGTGTACTTCTGAAGAATGAAGATTCTAAAAAATGGTTCGTTCTTTGCAGGATATATGCATATCAGCTACAAAGGAAAAGGATATAGAAGCCAAACTGTCTCAAATAGCTGACATTTGGGGAAGCCAAGTTCTGAGCTTTTCATCATTCAAAGGGAGAGGAGAATTACTGTTAAAGGGAACTGAATCGTCAGAAATTATAACGTTGATGGAGGACAGTTTAATGATTCTTGGCTCTCTACTGACCAATAGGTACTTTTCAATTGATTGTGTATGGTATTTTCAGAAACACACTGAGATAGGAACTGTACTGTCATTAGGCTAAATCAGCAGTAAATTTGAATGGAATATTATTTTTTTTAATTAAAAAGAATGTTACAATGTCTAATGAAAAACTTCCTCAAGTGGAAGACTGTGATGTATTAGTAGCAAACTATTGTCTCAATATATTTGAATGTAATCAAGCTGGTAGAAACTTTCCACAAGATTCTTCTTCCTCTAAGTGAATG
The DNA here is from genome assembly GCF_034638445.1 of Ciconia boyciana. Lineage (NCBI taxonomy): Eukaryota > Metazoa > Chordata > Aves > Ciconiiformes > Ciconiidae > Ciconia > Ciconia boyciana. The sequence continues at coordinate 95,050,861 of NC_132936.1, forward strand.
TGGTGGGTTGACCCTGGCTGGATGCCAAGTGCCCACCAAAGCCGCTCTATCACTCCCCTCCTCAGCTGGACAGTTGAGAGAAAATACAACAAAAGGCTCGTGGGTCGAGATGAGGACAGGGAGATCACTCACCAATTACCATCACGGGTAAAACAGACTCGACTTGGGGAAAATTAATTTAACTTATTACCAATCAAATCAGAGTGGGATAATGAGAAATAAAACCAAATCTTAAAAACACTTTCCCCCCACTCCTCCCTTCTTCCCGGGCTTAACTTTACTCCCAATTTTCTCTACCTCCTCCACTGCAGTGGCACAGGGGGACAGGGAATGGGGGTTGCGGTCAGGTCATCACATGTTGTCTGTGCCACTCCTTCCTCCTTGGTGGGAGGACTCCTTACACTCTTCCCCTGCTCCATCGTGGGGTCCTTCCCACGGAGACAGTCCTCCATGAACTTCTCCAACATGAGTCCTTCCCACGGGCTACAGTTCTTTACTAACTGCTCCAGCATGGGTCCCTTCCGCAGGGTGCAGTCCTTCAGGAACAGACTGCTCCAGCATGGGTCTCCTGCAGGGTCACAAGTCCTGCCAGCAAACCTGCTCCAGTGTGGGCTCCTCTCTCCACGGGTTCACAGGTCCTGCCAGAAGCCTGTTCCAGCACAGGCTTCCCATAGGGTCACAGCCCCCTTTGGACATCCCTCTGCTCTAGCGTGGGGTAATCCACAGGCTGCAGGTGGACATCTGCTTCACCATTAACCTCCATGAGCTGCAGGGGGACAGCCTGCCTCACCATGGTCTTCACCTCAGGCTGCAGGGGAATCTCTACTCTGGCACCTGGAGCACCTCCTCCACCACCTCCTTCACTGACCTTGGTGTGTCTACAGAGTTGTTTCTCTCATATTCTCATTCCTCTCTCTGGCTGCAATTGCTGTTGAACAGGTTCCCCCCCCCGCCCCTTCTTAAATATCTTGTCACAGAGGTGCTACCAGCAGCACTGATCGGCTCAGTCTTGGCCAGCAGCGGGAACATCTTGGAGCCGGCTGCCATTGGCTCTATTGGACATGGAGGAAGCTTCTAGCAGCTTCTCACAGAAACTACCCCTGTAGCACCCCCACTACCAAAACCTTGCCGTGCAAACCCAATACAGTGAAACAAGTGTTGTTTGGGGTTTTTTTCACCACTGTATTTTATAATAGCTTTAGTTAGAATTAAATAATTTCTGCTTCTCATTCTTTTTTAGATACAATACACCATTTAAAAAGGAAATTCAGAGCTGGATTTATAAACTAAGCAGCTCTACAGACATAATTGAAGAATGGCTGGTTGTGCAGAACCTCTGGATTTATCTTGAAGCTGTTTTTGTAGGGGGAGATATTGCAAAACAGTTACCCCAGGTAAACTTTACAATGGTTGCCTATTATTGTGTATTAAAAGCTATCTGTGTAATAATTTCCAACAGATTATACTGTGAAAGTACTTATGTTTTTGCTATATATAGGAAGCAAAGCGTTTTCAGAATATTGACAAATCATGGATAAGAATAATGCAACGAGCTCATGAAAACCCAAATGTAATTCACTGCTGTGTTGGAGATGAGACTATGGAGCAACTTCTCCCTCATTTACATGAACAGTTGGAAGTATGTCAGAAATCACTTACAGGGTATGAATTGTTTGATTTTTAATGCATTATTATTTTGTAAATAGTTTATATGAAATATTAATAGTATTTCAGTCTTACTTTCACTCATAGGTAGAAAAAATTGAAGAGCTGAAATATTCTAATAAAAATCTTGTTCTATTTTAAAGATACTTGGAGAAGAAGAGACTACTGTTTCCTAGATTCTTTTTTGTTTCTGATCCTGCCCTTCTTGAAATCCTTGGACAAGCAAGTGATTCTCATACAATTCAGGTACAACCTTAGTGATTTTTTTCTGCTTATGACAAAAAACATTAGAATATGGAAAAGCATTTAATAAATTAAAATGTAACTATTTTCTTCTTATAAACTTTACTTGAGAAAAATCTTTTGGTTTTGCTCTTTAGTCTTTAACAAAATATGAAATGGATACCTGTAATTTAAAAAAAATCTTCAGAATTCAGAACACTAGAATATGGTCTCATCAAATGATTTGCTGGTGGTTCCTTTCACAACTAAACTAGCAGAAGGGACCCTGTGAGACTTTCCTGCTTTGCACATTGCAAAATTCGTCCAGCTAGTCTGGATTGTTACTGAAGGTTTATAGTCCAACTAGTCTGGATTGTTACTGAGGGTTGATTGAGATAAGATAATTGATGTCACACAATAGCTGATCTCTGTTCTGCTAGATCACCTCTGGAAAATGTAAAAAAACAGCAAATGGAGATAAAATCCTACACAACCATTTCTGTAATTATTACCTACAGATGACCTGAAATTCATCTGTAGGTTCAGATGAACCTTTGCAGGATAACCTTACTTGATTTTTTTTTCCTGGTTGCTAATGTTATATATTTACATTGAATGACTTCTGAATTATCCTTACAGCCACATCTGCCTTCCATATCTGACAATATAAATGAAGTAGACTTTCACCCAAAGGATTATGATCGCATACTGGCAGTCATATCAAGGGAAGGAGAAAAAATTCCAGTAATTATCTGAATTTCTTTTTTTTTTTTTTCCCCACAGAAATGTTGTTAATAGAGAAATCATTTTGTTATTGAACATATAAGTATATATTGAATTGAATTATTGTTAATTACAAATGAACATTTCAAGGATTGGTGTAACAAAACTATATGTTTTCATTAAATAAATTTCTAGTAAGTTTATTGAAATTAAATCTGTAGTTGTCTTGAATAGATATTTAGTAAGTATTCAGTAACTAACATTCTTGAACAGAAGTTTGGTAACTATGTTCTATTTTGTACCTTTTACTTTTATTAATTTTTCAGTTGGACACTCCAGTGATTGCAAAAGGACCAGTAGAACTTTGGTTGCAGGATTTATTGCGTGTGCAGCAGATTTCATTGCATGGCATAATAAGGGCAGCATATTACCAAATGAGTGACCCAGGATATCAGTTGCTGAATTTTCTTAATCACTTCCCAGCACAGGTGAGATTACAGGATGTGGATTTGTGTGTGTCGTCTGGGTTGTGTGTGCGGGGGGGGGGTGGGATGTAAAGAGCATACGGGATTGTCTATATGAGGAAGTTTTCATAGAGGAAACAAGGATATGGATCTACTCAGTAGAAGGCAATCCTTAATGACTTCAATTTTGGTACCCTATATATAGCATAATATTTTTCTTGTAATCTACTTTAAAATGACTTTTTTCTTGGAGAATATAAAGTAGAGCTTATATTTTCTGTGATGGATATTGAACCCCTTTCAGATGCAAATAAAATTTCATGTACAGATTGATTTCTCTCTCATAATTTAAGATTGCAAGAGCTATGATTATGATTATTTATCTCATAATTTACAAGATTTACCTCATAGTTCATATATTTGTCACTATGATAATGCAGTCCTAGTAGAAGCTTATCTTGAAGGATTCTAGTTTGCCTAGAGACTCTTCCATCTTACTGATAATTCATAAATTTCATTAACAAGTAATGAATTAATTCCCATCCTGTACAAATTCTGACTCTGTAATTTGCTAACTAATACAGCTCTGGGTGTAATATTTTAACAGAAATTCTGCATATATTAAAACTGGCCAATCCATTGCTAATTTAAAAAAAAAATTCAGTACACTTAAATATTTAATAGAATTATCTTAACATATTTATGATGTAATTATGTATTATCTCAGCAGTGTCTATTTTAAAAAGTCTACTTTTCTTTAAACAGGTAAGGACTGTCTCTCTTGTTTGCATGTCAGACATTTTGAAGTGGCTTCATTACCATCTGCAAAGATCTTCTTTCCAATGTCTTGCTAATCCAAATGTTTTTATATTCAAAGAATTATTTGTGTTAGAAGGGGCAGGGGCCGGGGCAGAAAAAGAAAATGGTCTTTGGCCAAGAAATTCAAAGTACAGAGAAAGAAAAGCTGTGTTATAGGACAGAGAAGAAATTGGGCAAATTCCTGACAAATATTTGAAATATTTTCTTTCCTTTAAACTGCCTTTCTTCTGTCTCAGAAGCTTCTGTTATAGGTAGCACGAAAAAGTCACATCCAAAGATATTTTTTTTCCTCTAATTGGTCATTCTAAAATAAATTTGGGTTAGAGTGTACTGATAATAGCCTAATGATTCTAAAATGGTGTGATATTTCCTGCTACACAGTCTCTGTATCCATGAACTCACTACAGGTGTAGGGAGATAGACAAGTAGAAAGAGTGGGTTAGTGAAATTTTTAGGTCTTGGTGCTTTGTGAATGTAGAAATGTGGGGGAAAAAAGGTATTGTTACAGTTCTTGTCTATCCTGTTCTGTCATGGGTGTGCCTGATACTGTAAATCAAAATCAATCTGAGACTGTAGTTTACACGCAACATCCTATAACTCTCTAGATTTATTTGGAAGCAAAATAACTTGTAATTCAATGTGCTCTAGGCTGTACTCCAGTCATGACAGCATGTTAGAAAGATAGCAATCCATCCCATGTTCAGTAGAAATGCACAGCATATTTTTTTTTTTACTTTCTTTAATTAGCTACGAATTGGCAATGGGAAATTTTCAGAACAACCTCTCCCCACAGTTTAAGACCTGTTTATGTTTGTGATACTGGACTACACTAAGGGTTTGTAAGTTGTCCTGGTTTCAGCGCTGTGTTTTGGATTTAGTATGAGAATAATGTTGATAACACACTGATGTTTCAGTTGTTGCTCAGTAACGCTTACACTAGTCGAGGACTTTTCATCTTCCCATGCTCTGCCAGGTGCACAAGAAGCTGGGAGGGGGCATAGCCAAACTGGTCAAAGGGCTATTCCATACCATATGACATCATGCTCAGTATATAAACAGGGGGGGAGTTGGCCAGGGAGCAGTGATCGCTGCTTGGGGACTGGCTGGGCAGCGGTCAGTGAGTGGTGAGTGGTTGCATCACTTATTTGTTCCTGGGTTTTGTCTCTCTCTCTCTCGTTGTTTTCCTTTTCATTATAAATTTTTTATTATTATTATTATTATTATTATTATTATTATTATTATTATTATTATTATTATTATTATATTTTATTTCAATTATTAAACTGTTCTTATCTCAACCCATGAGTTTTCTTACTTTTGTTCTTCAGATTCTCTCCCTCTTCCCACTGGGGTGGGGAGGGTGAGTGAACAGCTGCGTGGTGCTTAGTTGCTGACTGGGGCTAAACCACAACATAAGCGAAACTGAGAATCATCCTTAATTTGTGTGTATCTCAGTATGTGAAAAATTTTCATAAAAGTTTTAAATGTTTTTTCAGGAGTTTCCAGTACCACAGCAGAGCCAGTTAACTCAGGCACAGTATCCTGGTGAGATAGCATCATGCTGGATGTAGTGATAATTTGTGACTCTCTACATCATAATTTGTTGTTCCTGTTACATCTAAGGATTCTATAATAAGGCTAGTGTTCAACAAGTGATTCTTTTGTATTTTTTTCACATATTAAATTTGGAGGTTGGATTACTGGGAATTCAAATGTTGTGGACACATGATTCAGAAGAAGCTCTACAGAATGCTAAAGAGGACAGAAGAATCATGCAAGTAACCAATGGGAGATTTCTGGAGATTCTGAATATGTTGATTAGCCAGACCACACATGATCTTTCCAAGTTTGACAGAGTGAAATTTGAAACGCTTATTACCATTCATGTGCATCAGCGTGATATTTTTGATGATTTGGTAAGGTACAGATTTTGATTTCTGACAATTAAATGCATTTTCGGTCGTAATAGTTTTTCTTGTGTGGTAGCTACAGTTACACATGTGTATGCGTTTGTAAGACAGAGATGTCCATAATCCCATTGTAGTAAAAATAGTACATTTTTTAAAAACTAGAATAAAATCCATCAGTTCTGTCATCTAAATATTTGCTCCAAATTTTTACACTTTTCTTAGAATATTTCAATTTTCCACTTCTTCCTACAGAATTCTTTTGATAGACAAAAACCTTTTAGTATGTCCTTTCTTTGAAAAACTGTTGTGTTACTTGCATAACTAAAAAAGTTGAGTCTGCTGGGGGTGTTGTAGTTTTATCATCATAAATAATTTCCTCATGGCTTGTTACAGAATCTCAGTAGTTGGCACTAGGCTGTACTTTAGCTCCACCCATTCTAGAGTTACAGCAATGAAAGCAACATCTTCCATATCTCCTAGTTTCTTCTTGCTTTCTCTCCTACTGCCTTGGAGAGTAGGCTACTGGGATTCTCTTTCTGGTTCTTAAGGAGAATACATAGAAGACAAAGAAACAAAAAACGCTACTAAAATCAACAGATAACGCCAATCCTATACTTGAACTTTTTAGACTGTGCTAAATTTTTTACATTCCTTTATTCTTTGAGAAATCCCATCCCTCAACACTACATCTCTCACATGTTTTTACTGCTGATGACACAAGCTTATTAGATTCTACACAATTTGCCTTCCACGCCTCAGTCAAATCCTTCCTTCATCATGACCTTTGTTCCAATGTGTTTGGTGGATTTAGCAGTGCGGTGTTTGCTAATTTCACTTGGAGGGTGAGCTGCACTACCAAAGCAATTTAAGATTTATTTGATTAATGCAGATGTTGTAATGATCAGGTTAAATGATCAGGACATTTTTTAATATCAGTTTAGGATATATCTGAACATATTATGTGATGCTTATATGTATTTCAGTTTACTTACATAGGAACTTTAACCTGAGTAATCACTCATTATTCTCATAGAAATAAGCATTTTATCACAGTTATCAAAGACAATAAATGTGGATGCTCAGTTATAACATATACATTTATTTACTTTCTTTTAAGGTAAAAATGCACATCAAATCACCAACTGATTTTGAATGGTTAAAGCAGTCTAGGTTCTACTTTAAGGAGGATTTCGATCAAGTCTTGGTGTCCATTACAGATGTTGATTTTGTTTACCAAAATGAATTTCTGGGTTGCACTGATCGTCTGGTTATAACACCTCTTACAGACAGGTTAGAAAAACAATTATACATAATTAATACTTTTAATATATGTAGTGTTTATTTAACCTGTATCTTCAGAGAGGTACATTGTGAATTAAGTCTTGTGTGGGCTAGGTCATTCATGAAAATCTTCTTATACATTTGCTTAATCATACTCTTTTAGGAAAGGTAAAATAGAGTCTCACTAATTTGTACACTTAGTAATTAGTGGAAAAGTTTTATCACTGCCCAGTCTTAAAAAAAAAGATTTAGTAACAGAAATGAATCATTTTAAGGTTATATAGCAATGTATAGTTTAGCAGTATTTCTATACTGAAGAAAAGATTAGGTCAAATATTTCAAATTCTGTAATAAGGGATTCAATAAAGTTTTTGTGGCTACCAATGTCTTTGAAAGTCTAAGACAACCAGTCAGTGTCTGTCATCTTATTAGTACTGGGAAACAGTTTAGATTTGTCCATAAGAATCTAGATGTTGACAAAGTCCCAGCTGTATGCACTCACTTGCCGTTCTTCTGTAGCCAGGCAAGCAAACGACCATTAATTTTGTTTCAAGTGTGGCTTAACAACGAGAACTATTTTTCTTTTTTCCTCTTGGGAATTTCTTGGCTTCTTTTTTTGTCAAAATTCTTCCTCCATTTATTCCTTTCTTGAGATGTCACTTTTGACCGAATGAGAAAATAGAAGGCCAAAAGATACTTCACTTGCAAAAAGATCCCCTCAAGAACCAAAAATAACTTACAACCTACAATCGTTCACTTTGCTACCTATGTGGAGTATGGGTCTGTACATCTTTTTGAACACCTTTATTTCTCCAGAAGAGGTAGAACTGCTATTGTGACAATATGGAAAGTTCAGTACATTTCTGCGGTGAACTGTACTGCCCTCAATGATCAAGTGTTTTTGATGCAAAATGTTAAATTGTACCCCAAAATTTGCCTTGACCCCAATAGAACTGTAGAAATAAAACCCTTATGTCACTTTAAAGTTTCTTATTGGTTAGAAAACATCAAGGTCCCTGCAGTGCAAGTTTGGCATAATACATTATAGTGATTCAAGCTAAACTGTACGAAGTAGTTAGTTATTAAACTCTGTTCAGTTATGGATTAAATCAGAAATACTTTAGTTAGAAATGCTCTCAGAGTATGTTGAGGTGATTTGACAGTGAAGATACCCCATCATTTATATAGGAACTTTGTCATTTAATTCCCTTAGCATTACTCTTCCATACCTTACCATGAATGAAAATTGTAACTAAGACTCATATATATAAAATATAAATACTCAAATATATAAAACATTGGTCTAAACTTTTTAAGAGTTAAAAAAAAAAAAGGTAAACCTTAGGGTTTTTTTCTTAGAATTGTAAAGATTTTTTACCCATAATTGTGTAAGTGGCCATATTCTTTCACACTTGAGGATTTAGACAAAGGTAACCTAACCTAATGAAATATATACAGATTAAGATACTGCAGAATATGATGAGGTGGCAGAATTCAACAGCAGAGTCTGTTTATAACTGCAAAAAGAGTTAATGACAATTAAATTCCTTTAAGTGGTGTGCATTAATTTTTTAGCTCATCTAATATTTGCAGTTTGTAACAAACTAGATTAACACCAGATACTTTTTTTTTTTTTGCTTTTATAAGTAATGTTTAAATGCTGTATTTTGTGACTTTTACCTCTCTGAATTTCCTGCACTCCTGAAAATCAGTGGAACTGCTTTATGAAGAAGTAATGTTTCAACATAAGAGCTGTAGAATCTGTTGCATAACTCATTGTTATCTTATATATATACATTTATATCTTTCATATGATTTAATAAATTAATATGAATTAACATTTATAGGTGCTATATAACTTTAGCGCAGGCTTTGGGAATGAACATGGGAGGAGCTCCAGCAGGACCAGCTGGAACTGGTAAAACAGAAACGACGAAAGACATGGGAAAGGCTCTGGGAAAATATGTAGTAGTCTTTAACTGCTCTGATCAAATGGACTTCAGAGGTTTGGGTAGGATTTTCAAAGGTAAGACTTCTTCATGTAGGATAGAAGAGACCTCCACAGGTCATTTAGCAGGTGCAGTTAGAGCAGGTTGCTCAGGACCTTATTCATGTTGGGTTTTGAGTATCTCCAGCGGTGGATGTTCCACACCACCTCTGGGCCCCTGTTCAGGTGTTTGACCATCCTCATGGTAACATTTTTTTATACTTCCATTGACTTGGAATTTCCCACATTGAAACCTGTGTCCATTGTCTCCTCTTCTTCCACTGCACCTCTGAGAAGAGCCTGGCTCCAATTTCTCAGTGCCTCCTATTAGCTAGTTATGAATAGCAATAGGCTTTCCCCTTAGCTTTCTCTTCAGGCTCAACAAATCGCATTGTCTCAGCTTCTCCCTCTGTGTCATGTCCTCCAGCCACTAATCATGGCAGCTATCTGCTGGTCTCATGCAAGTATATCAATATCTCTTCTCTATTGGTAAGCCCCAAACTGGACACAGTACTCCAGCTGCTATCTCACAAGTGAGGAGTAGAGGCAACCAATGATTTTCCTCAACCTGCTGGCTACACTCTTGCCCAATGTGCAGCTGGTTTCCTTTGCTACAAGGGCATAATTCTGATTCATGCTCAATTAGTTGTTAAGCAGGACAACAGGCCATTTTCTGCAAAACTGCTTTGTGGCTAGTCAGCACCAAGCCTGTACTGCTGCATGGAGTTATTCTGCTCCAGATAAAGGACTTGAACTTCATGAGGTTTCTGTCAGCTCATTTTTCAAAGTTATGGTATTGTATGTATTGAGAAGCAAGGGGTGAAACTATTAATTATTTTTTTATCTTACTTTTTTTAAGCAAGAAAATAATTGTGGCATAAAAGTGCCTAAAGCTGAGGGTTTATAAACATATTGCCCCTTTCAAAGTCAAGCTATTCGAATTTAAAAAAAAATCTTTGAGTACATGATAGAATCCCTTTAAAGTGATTTAGCCTTAACTGTGTAACAATAACATACCCTGAATGCATTGGATACGTTTTTCACTTTTAAATAGCTGTCTTTCAGTATACATGAAAGAAAATTACTGCCTACTGGTACTTTAATATCATTTGGAAAAAATGCTGCTACAGGTTTTCTCATAAGAAGTTGCTAAAGGAACAACAATTCTCCTAGTTACTACTAAATACATGTTACTTTTCCAAACTGAAATTAGGCAACTGTGAAAATAATCCTTTATGAAAATGTTACTGTTATTAATATAGTACTTCTAGATTTCTCTTTCCATTTAATTTCCTTTCTCTGTCTTCCTCTCTTTCTTTCATAGAGAAGTTCACACAGAGCATTGTCCACTCTTTGCATGTTGTTAATATCCATACCATTACATGAAAAACTTGTAATTTAGTATGGACTTAAAATGGTAATGCTTATGCATAGATACATATGCTTTAAGATTAATATTTTCTGTCTTATGAGATTCAGAGTTTTATTTAAAACCCTAGTTAGTGCAAAAATAATTTCAATTATTAATTTCAATCTTTATGATTTATAAGAGGCAAGTAAAAAGTAATCTAAAAGCATTTAGATTTCAGCCAGAAGGCTGGAAGACCCAAATGAAAATAAAAACCTTGAGATTTTTTTGTTGTAACATTTAGCTAGTTAGTCTTTTCTAGCTCTAAGTCACTTATTTTTATTTTTTTAGATTAACAATACAGCTTTTTGCAAATAATTGAATTGCTGCTTTACAATAAAAGGCTACATTCACAGAAAGATCTGGAAGAAAGGTCTGCCAAATGCCCCAAGATACCAAAAGATTTTTTCTGATTTTGATTCACTTTTAAGCATTTTGTATACGTCAACTAATATTAATTCAGATCAATATGGAAATAGGTGGATTGGAGGAAGATAGGCCTTGGCCACAGGGCAATAAATAAAACTAATCTTATTTAATTATTTGAAGGAAAAGTCATCTAGTTCAGATGTCTCAAATATGCATGAAAAACAAGAGATAATAATTTTTCTGTTCCTGTTTTAGGTCTTGCACAGTCTGGATCTTGGGGATGTTTTGATGAATTCAACCGAATTGAGTTGCCTGTCTTGTCAGTAGCAGCACAACAAATCTATATTATTTTAACTGCAAGAAAAGAAAGAAAAAAGCAGTTCATTTTTTCTGATGGAGACACTGTAGATTTAAATCCAGAGTTTGGAATTTTCCTAACAATGGTAAATGTAGTAATAATTCCAGAGAAGTGACAAATTATACTGTAAACAAGTTAATTAAATGGCAAGGTGAAAATAACCGATTTTATTAAGTGATGCTGTTGCTATAGAATTAGACTAAACTACTGGAACACATAAATAATCTGATTATTCATGAATTGCATCCCTTCGTTTTTACTTTAAGATTATTGAAAAGGTTCATAATTATGTCCCTGCATTACTGTATTGCAATTCATTATGTAGACTAAGAGTTTGGCCAAACTTCCAGAATTCTCGTGCTCACCGAGAGGAATGAAACACTAATATTCTTTACTACCTTAGCTTGAAATGCCTTAGCAGTATTAGTGAGAAAGATACTGCAGGAAAACAAAAGAACATTCACTTAAAGCAGGAGATACAGGAAAGACATTTTTCGAAGACATATGTCTTGTCTAATGGGTACTTTACATGGATATATAAAAAGAATTCTTCAAGCTGATTTACAGAAGACAAGTATGATTCTGGAATAAGCCACTCTCCTTGTACTGTGGTGACAACAGGTCTCTTCAAAACCTGTGCAAAAAATTATCAGATCCTTTCATTTGTTGATACAGGATGTGTCTAAACTGATAAATACAATGCTGGATGTCGACTTCTGGCCTTCTGTGGCAAAGGGGCCCATTCTGCTCTGTGCATCTATCCTGGAATCAGTATGGGCATTATGACAGAACTGTGCTGCTTGTATCATGAAGCTTTTATGGGTGGTATCTGAGATGTATTGTTCCCTTTCTTATAATGACTACTTGTGAAAAAGACTTGCAGTATACATAGATCAAAGTTAAGTCAAGTCCCACAGCTGAATGGATAATCTACACAAAAAAGACATGAAAGGCAGTATGTATAAATTTACACCAGTTACCAACCATTACCGAAGGGAGAAACACAAACTCCTGGATTTAGAATATTAACTTTCAGAGTACGCTGTCTTGCTGCCATAGTGTTCCTGAGGCTTCAGAGCACTAATTCCTGTAATCTCATGGGCAGGGAATTTTATAGCTTATGTTTCCTAATGCCAAGGCAGATGGCAAACCAAGATGACTTTATGGGAAATTAAAATCTTCATCTGCATGTTTGAGTGCAGGATAATAACTGAGGAGGTCATAAATATCTTTTGACTCCTTCTAATTTCTTAAATGTCACCTGTTTGATGTTAGAGTTATTCCTTATGTTTGCAGCAAGTTTCCAGAAATCTATTAGTCAGACGTTCTTGGTCATTAAAATTTTCTTTCATATGATTTTGTTGTAAAGTTTTCATGTTTTAATTTTGTTGACTGTGTTATTTTTACTGTGTCATTACAAAATATTTCCTGTGTATTCTTGAGCCATTATTAAAATCAGTTCTATCACTAAAAGATAATTACAGTTTCTTATATGATTCTTACTTCAGCGGATAGGATTCACTCACAAACTATTAAACATTCAGTGAGATTCTGTACTTTAAGGTTAGCCTTTTAGACACAAGAAATAGAGAAGGGCATCCTAATATTTCTTCACTGTAGGCTGCTTGTTATCCTTTTATTATTATTATTGTTGTTTTGGCTCTTGCTAGACACTGAATTTTTAATATGTTACAAAACCTACCTCTTCTGCAAAATGGTAATGAAAACTTTATTCATTTTGGGAATACGCTAATCAACCAACTAGATTGTATTGCATGAAATTTTAAAATTCTGATTGCTGGCTTGTTATGATAAAGAAATTCAGTTATTACTCTGGCAATTATGCATAGGTTATTAAATTCATAGTTATGGTTGAAGTTTTTTCTTCACATTTTAATGATTAGTAGACAAGAGTTCTAGCTCTGAACAGATCTAGGTATTTATGTATAAATTTACTTTTATTGAGCAATAAAAAGGATGTTATTTTAACTGTTGTAAATAATAATGCATTATGTTTCCTTATATAGAATCCTGGATATGCTGGACGTCAAGAACTACCAGAAAATCTCAAAATTCAGTTTAGAACTGTTGCAATGATGGTTCCAGATAGACAGGTACAATTACTGATGGAACTGAAAGAAAAAATGTATTTTACTTTGCTTACCTATCTTCAGAAAGACTAATGGAATTTCTAAAAAAAAATTGTATTTCAGATAATTATAAGAGTTAAGCTTGCAAGTTATGGATTTATTGATAATGTGATCTTGTCTCAGAAATTCTTTGTTCTTTATAAACTTTGCGAGGAGCAGCTCACTAAGCAGGTAGTGTTATGTGTTCCCTTTCTCTTTGTCTTCATATTTACACGATACAACCCCTTAGGTTTTGGTTTATGCAGATTGTTTTTAAGTATCACTTTTATGCTTTTTACAAAATATTGACGTAGTTTAAATATAATTCAAACAAATATATCTACAAAATTTTTTAACAAATAACCATGTTAATTCATGTATATGTAGTTGCATACACACCTTTGTTTAATTGTTAAAGAATGATAGTTTGTAGTTGCAAGTGCATAAGGTTCTCTGCCTAAACATGGCAGCCAGGTAAAAATTAACCTGGTGATGTCATTTTTCTGTAGGAATTATCTAGGGCTAGAGCAGGTAGTTGGAAATTGGAAACCACAGGAGGAATGTCTGAAGTTTGATTTAAGTTGCCCTTCTCCCCATAGCACTGCTTTGATCTGAGGTCTTGGCTTTATGCTGCCTTGGTTGGATAGACCCAGTCTGGAATGGAACTATCATTTTTTTAGACCCCTTCTATAGGGAGCTACAAAATAATTGCTATATGACATTATAAGTGGTGAAGTCAATTTAATTTAAATTAGAAAATAAAAACCTTATAACCTGCCCCCCCCTCTTTCCTGAAAATAGCCTTCTTATCCTTCATTTATTTTAATAGAATAATTCCTAAACAACAGCAGCAATTCCTGTTTTAGCTACCTTTTCCAGGCAGGGCAACTATACTATACACTATGCAAGTAAGGTTTGATATACTGATGAAGTAAAGCTAGAGAACTTGTTACTGATGCATAAGCATTTTTCCACTCTCTAGGTGCATTATGACTTTGGTCTGAGGAATATCCTTTCAGTACTGAGAACTCTTGGATCTCAAAAAAGGGCCAGGCCAAATGAAAGCGAATTAAGTATTGTTATGAGAGGGCTAAGAGATATGAATCTTTCTAAACTGGTAAGAATTTAATTTAATATTTAGCACCATATATAGGCAAGTCTACTAGATAATTCATGGGGGTTTGTAGAAGATGAGAAAAAATCTCAAACATCGTTTTCTTTAAAAATTAAAACACGGTGATCATCATGTTATCATTAAACAGCAATGAGAGTTTATTAGACTTGGAAACAGTGCTCAGGGTGCAAAGGTTCAAATAGGTTAATAGTGGATTAGCTGTGGGTATGACATTTTATGTACTGACTTGTGTACAGACTGACTACTGTACCATATGTAAACTGAATAATTTGAGTATCCATTAAATTAGACTTTTAAAGATTTATTTCCAGATAGGATGTTCTTTCCAATATATGCTGCAAGTGTTTTACAAATCAATTTTACAAATAGATTCCAGTGTCTACTCAGTGGGAAATTTCTTTCAATTTTGAATTTATTTCTCACATGGCATATGGATGACATTTTCAAAATGCTGTTTTTGTAGTGAGCTGTCCTGTTGGCTGGCTATGTTCATGAAGATAAGCATCTGTATTTAGAAAATATATTCTAACTGTTTATTATTTTTAAATAGAGATTAATTTTGGTTTGAGAACATTCTTTGGATAACTGTGCTTTAAGCCCTCAATAACTGTTTTGTTTCAGATAGATGAAGATGAGCCTTTGTTTCTCAGTCTTATCAATGGTCTCTTTCCGGGGTTACAGTTGGACAGTAGTACCTATGCTGAGCTTCAGGCTGCAGTAGCGAATCAGGTTGAAGAGGCAGGATTGATTAACCATCCACCATGGAATCTTAAGCTTGTTCAGGTAAAACTCTTGTTTCCAAAACATTTTTAACAAACAGGAGTCAGAACACCATGTTAGTAGCTAAACCGCCACTGTCTCACTCAAGGACCTATGCTTCTAATATAGGAAAAACCGAAGGTTGTGTGTAAACCACACTAAGGAAGACCAATGCAAGGGACTTATGTTTTTATTTCTTTAAATTATTCAGAAGAAGGAAAAAAAAAAAAACCTTAAAGCATGCTATTAACTCAGCCTTTCCCAGATATGGTAGTGCATCTAAGTTATCTGAATGAAGCAGCAAGGCACCTACATGGGTCTCTGAACATGAGTTTCTTAGACTAGAGTAGGGACAGTAGAGCATAAGAAGGATTGGGAGGCATTTTGAAGGCCAAAGCAGTAAATAAAGAATGAGAAGAAACATATCCAGGACACAACTCCTGCTGAGGAGGAGGAGAGAGCTAAAAGACCTTTATAAGGGCAAAGTAAAGTGTAAGAGGTATGTATTTCTGACTTAAATATGTTTCTGTAATGAAGAAGAGTCTTCATGATGAGTTTGACCAGACATTGTAGGAAACAAAGGTTTTTCTCACATAAGTTTTGAGAACCTATACACTGGTTGGGTAATCATTGAGCTTATCTGTATTGAGTTGAAAGAGTTAAAGTATAAGAATATATAGAGCATATATGTCTTAGCATATGCTATGACAAGCTTATGGAAACCTGTAACAAGGTTAAGAATGCAAGTGAACATGCATGTAGGTACTATAGAATGAAAGAACCAAAAATAGTGTCAGTAACAAGAATGACACTGTCATATAAAGGGAGTTGTTTCTCTCAAGGACATGTGTGATTGAAAGATTAAAGCTATAAAGAGATTTAGAGGCTTTCTAGACTACAAAGAATGTGAACAAGCCCAGCTACAGTCAATTTGTATCTGTAGTGTTCAAAGCTAGCATCCTTCTGAAGTGCATTAACCACCTGAATACTGTGGAAAGACCCCATGTAAGTGGAATATGTATCACTGTTACCTGCATGCAAGAGTTTTAGTAAAAATGAGTAAGAAAATACATAGGATCTGAATGACAGACTGTGCAGCAAAAGGTTGTTGCAAATTATGTTGTTTACATAAAACAAAAATTTGCTTAGTTTTGACATGAAGAGTACTTGGTTCTTGGCACTTGAGGAATGGAGAAATAGACCCTGTGTGCTGGCAGCTTGCCAGGAGTATAGTATGTTTTGTTTACCTCATGTTGCAAGATCTTTAGAGCTGGAGTGTTCCAATTGAAAAGCAAAAGAGAGAAAATTGTTAAGGTGTTGCAAGAAATTATTTTGCCTTCAGAATATTTGTAAGACATTATGTTTAGTAAACTAATGACTTAATGATTAAACTGTAATTTTGGATTATGGAAATTTGTGTTTAGTGTGGGATAATTTTTATGACATGTTGTTGATTAATAAATATGTAGTTATTTAATATGAAGGAAAAAAGGTGCTTAAATGCTGTCTTCTAATTCTCATATTTTACGTGTCCCTACTTTTTTTGATAATTGTTAAACACTGTTAATGGTTAAGACTAATAATGTTTACCATTTCTAATGGCTGAAAACTATATTGCTCTAGAAGCATTTATTTGTAATTTTGCTGATTGCCAAGATGAGAGTATAGCTACAACAACTGACACGTAAGAACGTTTTACCCTATAGAAATATGTTTGCATCTTCTTGAAATACAATCTCAGAATAGAGACTTTCTGAAACTACAGGCCTTGAAGTGCTAGGCTTGTTCATTGGCTGTACAGTCTTAAATTAGAAACTACATCATTGGCTCTGACGAACTAAGTGAACTTAGAACTTAAAAGAAACTAGATGTAAACCAAGAAAGGCACTCTGACCTTTGTGCTTATTACCAGACTTCTGAAAATTTCCATACTGGTCTAGCTTAAAAAACAAAATTGCCATGTGATTTGTTGAATGAGAGCAAAAGATACAATTCATTACAGTATGCTACAAAGTGCAACATTCTGCCTTATGTTACTTCACAGCAACTAAAATATCATGTCTCTGTCATCAAACCAGGGGTATATTTATGGCTCTGCTCAGACTCCACCTAATTTACAGAAGGTTTTGCTCCACATTCTGCAGGCTATATTGTCCTTCACACAGCTTCACACTGATGATCAGCAGAATTTTTGCATGGGAGAAAACACTTTTGACCATTCTGCTTAAAGTCATGTTCACTGTTTTATTCATTGCTTAATATTTCTGGTTGCCAAACTGGTCATAAGAAGATTGCTTGTGCCTTAACAAATTCCATCTTCCACTGGGAATAAGAAGTTTGAAATTGTCAAGTTCATGGTGGACTTGATCTTAGTTTAGATTTGTGGTGCCTGTAGATCTTCCTCCTCAACTGATACAAGCCTTTATTCAGGTTGCAGAGGAAGCAGCTATATATGCTTCTCTTTACAAGGTTCTGTCACCCAGGAGGTCTACCACTTTTTTGTTCCTTTCAGTTGCTCCAAAAGGAGATACTTGTGTAGGCAGACCCTGCCACTTCCATAGCAAGCCTAAAGCTAATATTAAAAGAAAAACAGAAAATTCAATTAAGAACTGTCCTGAACCTAAACCCATCCGCAATCCTGTAGGAAGTGCAGTCCCTATGTTTATTTCATATACTCAGGTATTTTAGCACTGTTGTGATTAGCCATTCTTCTGTTGCATTAATGTTTTAGTCCTATTCACTTTTCCTTTTGAATAATACAGAAAATACTTTTTAAAATCTGGTAAAATTATTTTCAGTTGCTTTGAAAAGTTTAGGCAAGATTTAGTTCTGTAAACTGTTTTATAGTAAACTTGCTTGGTGCTTAGGAGATTAGGATGTGAAGGTAGGTACTATTCTACAAAACACTAAAAATCAGCAAATGCATGCTGATTTCAATTCTGAGCATATAATTTGTATGTCTAATACATTTATAATCACTGACTATCAAATGTCTTAAATGCAAGCAAAAATCCTCCAAAAGCATATATTTCTTAAAATATTTTAATTTTTTTAATAGTTGTATGAAACTTCTCTAGTACGTCATGGGTTGATGACACTTGGACCTAGCGGATCTGGAAAAACAATGGTCATAACTATATTAATGAGAGCACTGACAGAATGTGGCCAACCTCATAGAGAAATGCGTATGAACCCCAAAGCTATTACTGCTCCTCAGATGTTTGGAAAACTAGATGCTGCAACTAATGATTGGACAGATGGAATCTTTTCGACACTGTGGAGGAAAACACTGAAAGCTAAAAAGGGTATGTAAATACTTTGCGTGTGGTATCATAAAAATATCTCTTGAATGATATGTTGAAAAGAGCATCTTGAATTTGCGAATGTGTGAAGTTCCCTCCTGAGAGAAACTATAGAGAGCTTAGATGAGGTTACAGTTCACTTCTCAAGAAAGGGCAACAGTTTAAGAATTTATTATTTCAGTTGTATATCTACATTAAAAAATTGTTTGTTTCCTTGCCACTTCAGTTCTACAGTGCAGATGTGTTATTTGGAAGCTGATAAATTATAATTTAGATTTACTTGTACTAATTGCACTAGCTTTAAAATAACATTTTTTCTGTGGTTTTTCATATGTTAATTACCCATATTTATATTTCAGTATTTTAGGATTGGAATACTGAAATTCCTTTTCACAGTGATTCATTTGTATCTGAAAAAATAAAAATATCTATATTGAAAAAAGGGAATTCTTCTAGGAAACCCTCCTAGAAGGAGGTTCTTTTTAAAAGAAAGTTGAATTTTCTATATTAGAAATGTCTATATTCTCTCTATTGGAAATTTTCTATATTCAAAACAAAGCCAGAATTTTGAAATTTGATTGCCAAAATTTAGGCATTTTCATTTATATTTATGTTTCAAAATAAAAGAAAAACAATTAGATTTTCAGAACTGATGAGTGATGACGGTTTTTATTAACTTAAATGGGATCTGTGAATATTCAACGCCTTTTGTTTAGTTGCCCAAAGAACCCTTATTTTAGCAACAAAATGCTAAATTCCCCATCCCCTCTGTGCTGCTCAGGAGCGGGGGGTGGAGGGAGGAAGGAGAAAGAGTTAGATTATGTTGTGAAGGAAGAAGTTGAGTCTGGAGGAAGAAAAGGGGGTGGGGGAAAGGTGTGTTAGGGGTTTTTTTGTTTGTTTCTCATCATCCAAGTCTATGTTAATCGGCAATAAATTAATTTTCCCCAAGTCAAGTCTGTTTTGCCTGTGACAGTAGTTGGTAAGTGATCTCCCTGACTTTACCTCAACCCACAAGCATTTTCAACTTATTTTCTCCCTCTGTCCTATTGAGGAGGGGGAGTGAGAGTGGCACAGTGTCTGTCTGACAGGCAGCTAAGGTAATCTCACCACAGATGTTCAACATTATAGGCATACTTGTGCCCTCATGTACTACTAATTGTTTCAAAAATAGTTCCTTAACTAAGTATGCCATTTATACAGCAATAAGCATCCGTGGAGATGGCAGAAATTACAATAAATAAAATACATTTTTATATGTTATTTAAGTTCTAGACCATCTTTTGTAAACTTATTTTCTTGCTCTTTCAGCATGGTGATATGAACTATATCTCTTTTATTTTTCCAGGTGAAAATGTGTTTCTGATTTTAGATGGTCCTGTAGATGCAATCTGGATTGAGAATCTAAATTCAGTTTTGGATGATAACAAGACCCTCACTCTAGCAAATGGAGATCGAATTCCTATGTCTCCTACATGTAAACTGTTATTTGAGGTCCACAACATTGAGAATGCCTCTCCAGCAACAGTTTCTCGAATGGGTATGGTCTACATCAGTTCTTCTGCCCTCAGCTGGAGACCAATATTGCAAGTAAGATTATCATTGCTGGTGACTCCTAACTTTACCTTGTTATACATTTTATACAGAAAAATATTGTGGGTGTTTTTCAGGCATGGCTGAAAAAACGTTCTTCCCAAGAAGCTGAAGTTTTACAAAGTTTGTATGATAGAATCTTTGAACCAGCATATACATACATGAAACTAAACCTTAATCCAAAAATGGAGCTTCTGGAATGTAACTACATTGTGCAGGTAAAACAGATACTGTGTAAATCTGTATGAATTGACTGACTATAGTAAGCGTGCAGAAATAGCAAAGAGAACATTTGATAGCAATAAAATTTAATTTGAAAAGATTGTTTCCTAAAAATCAATATTTATTTCTTAGGCAATATAAAAGGAACTGTTAGAGATGTGCAGAAGAAAACTTTACTTCTCTTTATTGCTTCCTATGTAGGCTAGTCATCTGTTGACTGGAATTTGCAGGCTTCAGTTTTCAGAAGCATATGTTTAATAAGCTAGTGAGCTCATTCCAGTTCTTTTAATACCAAATAAATTGTGGTAAGGGTCAGTCTAACCCTACTGGTAGTGTCAGCAGAGAGAGTGAAGAATAATTCTAATTATCTTTTTCTCTCCAGATGCAATAGCTGTGATTCTGTCAGTCCGCTCTTCCAAGGTCAATGTAGTAATTTTTGCCTGTCCCTTCCTATCAATGAGAATTTTACCTTGAGTGGATTCCAAACTTTATCAGTGATTTATTAATAATAAAATTATGTGTTTGGCAGATTTTGGAAGACTGCCAGTCTTATACTGCATGTCTCCAGCTGATTTGTTTATGAGTTTGTTGTCATCTGCAGATTCTAAGTCTCCAGACTTTCCATTTGTCCATGTAATCTCAGTTTTATATTGACACTCTAATAACAAATTCAGTAGTGCCTTTGAATAAGAGGGTAGACAAGATAATATTTTGGGTGACGCTTCAATTTAATATTAAACTAGTCAATTTGCATCCAATATCTCTTTCCTGTTCATTAGGGATTTAGCTTCAGATTTTCAACAGTTTGAAGTATTTTGCTGCAAATTAATAGCCACAGTAAATGCTGCAAAGATTAACTGTGCAGTATCAAATGGAATTAAGAAGTCCACAGGCAGGAACTATGTTACTTGCCAATTTATGATGATAAACAATATGGATGTGCTATGCACAAAATTTTTAGACAGAGATAATATTTTTTTCTTCTACATTTGTTATCTGTGAAACCTCAGACTGAGTTGATGTTGTCTTCATGGAAGACTTTTCCTGGGACTAGAAGTTTCTGTGTTTTTTTTTTTTATTAGGGCTTGTTAGGAAGCGTGAGCAAGTCAGCGTTCTACTCACACTGCTTGGTCAGGGAAGTATTTCCCTGATTTAACCTGTATTGAATGTTTCTTCCTGTGAATGAAAATCTCTAGTAAGTTTCTGTTCACAGGTGCAACAAAGTAAATAACCCTTAGTGGATCTCCATGCTGGGGTTTATCTAAGAACAGTGAGACCAGAGCTTTTACCCTACCTTATTTCAGATTCACTTCCTCACTTGCTTCCTCTCCTCCGGTGTTACATTCAGTTAGTGTTGATTTCTCTTCCCAGCAAGGATTTCATTCTTGGTGTGGGAAGGTAGGGCAAAAAGCCGTGTTGGTTTCTGTGCTGGGCAGCTGCTTGCAGACACCAGGATTGGGCATTACTTGACAAGGTTTCTTGGCATTATCCAGCATTTGTCTACATGCATCTTTCTGATTTCCAGGATCTTCCCCCACTTCCAGGATCTTTCCTCCAACCAGGATCTTCACCTCCTTCTTTCTGCACCACTTCTCCTTTCCAGAACCTTAAGACCCCAGTTTTGCCATAAATGGTCTATGTACACAGAAGCACTGTACCTTATCAGCCTCCTGATTGGTGGTTCTGTCTTATGTCTCTTTATTGATTGTGGGATTCAGGACTTGCTGCTTTTGTTTAGGTCAGGTGTTTTCAAAATTTACAACCATCTCAAACCAGTTGCATCTAGCAGATAGCAGACTTGTACTTGAGTTCTAAAGTTCAGTTTGGGATGTTCACCTACACATGCACATGTACCAAATTATCTGCCGTTTGTTAGCATTCACAATTTAAGCTGTTTTTTTGCCTACAACAGGTTGGTAACGGTTTTATATAAAAAGTGATCTCACCTTTGCTTTCCTCCTTGTAATTTCCACTCACTTTCTAACTGTATATATTCTGGTATTGTTCCTGGATTATTTTTTTTCTGCTGTTTTTACTTATATGTTTTTCTTTTGGCTGTTTACTGTCCTCTGGCCCACTACATTAAGAGGACAAATATAATTTATTTTAGGAGATTCAACACAGGTTTTGTTTAGGGTTATCCTGCCTTACAAGCCTATTGGAAGAGTCAGTAAACTTGTAGCTAAAGGAGATCTGATTGATACGATCTCCATGAAGGAACAAAGGTGTTCGACAAAGTTCTTTACTGGGGATTTACATATGGAAGCTAAGCAGTCATAGCAGAAGACAGGAGGTTCATTTCTAGATAAATAACTGATTAGAAGGTAGGAAATGTGTGATTGGAGTATCAGTTCTTAGGAAGGACAGAGGTTACCACTGATCCTGAGGTACCTTTACTGGGACCAATGCTGTTCAAAATGTTCATAAACAATTTGGAAAAGTTTTAGGTGAAGAAGTTTACTGTTGATACTAAATTATTCAAGGTAGTAAGGACAAAACAGTTAACCATGAAGAACTGTAGACAGACTTTACGAGACTGAATAAATAGGTAATAAAATGGCAAATGAAATTCAGTGAAGATAAGCATGAAGGGGTTCCCACAGGGAAAAAACAAACTGTTCAATGCCATGAATAGCAAACCTATGGAACATCTTGCCAAAGGGTGTTATAGATTATAAAAGTTTATGTAGGTTCAAGACCAGTCTTGATATTTTTGGGGTGGAAAAATCCATAGAGGATTACAAACCCAGAAAAAGTGTATTTGGTTCAGAAAGCCCCAAGGTGAAGAGAGTACTAGCAGGAATTACCACTCCCAGTACCACCACAAGCCAAGAGAATTTTTTCTTTGTTTTTACTCTTCTCTAAGTGTCTACTTTTGGTCACAAAAAGTTGCAGATGAGATGCTGGGCAAGCTGAAGTTTTCATGTGATTTGTTCCAACCATTTGTGTGTTTTTATAAGTCAGTTTAATTTTTTCTGGTTTGTTTCTCCAAAAACTTGTTACAGAATATTGCTAAGACCCAGAGCATCATCAGAAATTTTGAACTTGAACTTGTATTTGAGGGAACAAAAAGATTTTGTTCAGATAAACTGGGACACAGCCTGTTCTGGAAATAATTAGATAAATCGATTGTCTTCCAAAGAAAAGAATTGACATTATTTTAACATTATGAAGTGTAATTAATACTGATTAATCATTTTTTAAACTGAATTTTAAAGTAAACAAAAGTATTCTAATTATTTAGGTCCTTTAGGCTGCATTAAAACTATATAGTACTGTATTACTTCCCACTTCAAGTACGAGATCCAAGACAGGATGAAGAATGCTAATTCCAAGAGATCAGTGCAAGTCTGCTTCACTGTTAAAAAGACATATTTTGAAACAATGTGCTTGATACTGCCTTGTATACAAAGGGAATATGAGTGATGTTATCTAAGACAGTCAAACGTCTCGCTTCATGAGCAACATCACAGAATTGTAGATAGCAAGTTACTAGATTTCTGGAATTTGGAATCTAGTTCGTTAGAAACAGAGTGAAGCAATCATAAAATAGGATATTTTAATTATTTTTTTAACACAAAATAGAAGTTAATGTGATATATGCATTAATTGACCATAATTAACACAAATACATTAGACAGATGGTGAAAATTCTTCCATGCTTAAAGATGAAAAGAAATGTCTAGGCCCCACCTACTTTTGGAGTTCTGAATATCCCACTAGATATTATAAAATACCTTAAAAAGCTGTTCTGTTACCCTAGCTCTTAAATGACATTTATTATATAGGCATAATTTAAAAGGATAGTTGATAGTCAAATTACTTAAGTAATTTTGAAAATTTTATCCAGGTTTGTACAGATATCTTGGATCTATTTTCTTGGGTTTGTAGTTCTGAATTTTATGTTATTCTTTGGAAACCTGTATTGTTTCTCAAGTTATGATTTAAAGTTTGAATACATATAAATAACGCATGTGCATATATGTATAAAAATAAAAAGTGATTATGTAATATTTTCTTAATGCATAATACTTTAAAATATTTTCAGTCTATTAATCTTCTGGAAGGTTTGATTCCATCGAAGGAAGAAGGTGGTTTATCAACTATATTTCATCTGCATAAATTGTTCTGCTTTGCAATAATGTGGAGTTTAGGTGCCCTTCTGGAGTTGGACAGTAGAGATAAACTTGAAGCTTTCATTAGAGCTCATGATAACAAATTAGACTTACCAGAAATCTCCCCTGGCACCAGTCAAACGATGTATGAGTTTTATGTGACTGATTATGGTAAGAATAAACACTAACTTTCTTTTTTATACTGGCATTTTAAAACTGAGTATAGCTTCTTTGAAATTTAAAATTACTCCTTTAGTCATTATATGGTCATATGAGCAGAGATTTTTGGTGACCTTATAGTAGTAACACAGATTCTGTATGCAGTGCCTCTGGGGAGGTGAGAAGTCAGAAACAAGGGATAGAGTGCTCATTGGTAACATGTTCTTATTTCTTTTGTTTTTAATTTCATTCTTACAGATTTCTTTTCTATTAACTTAACCAGCCTACAATTTTTAGTTAATTTAGTCTTAGGCTGGTTGAGTTCTAAATTAATATTAATTTTATATTTAATTTCCTCACAGCTAGTATTTTTTGTTAAAAAATATAATCTGATTTTAATCCCACTTAATAATTATTTATCCATGTCTGATAATCAGTAATAAATCTTACAGTTTATAAAACTGTAAGAATAGTGTGATATTTTGAATATTGCGAATATTGATATTTTGAATATTGTGAATATTGATATTTTGAATAGTGTGATATTTTCCACAAGGAATTTATAGTTTAAATAACACACGCACAACCAATTTCACAAATAACTTACTGTTCTTTTAGAGTATATTCTCACATGAATACATCTATTTCTCTTATATCCAAATCCAGAATTGTTTTTTGCCAGCAATGTTGATTTAGTATACACATGCACAATCTGTATTCTCACATTCTATAATTTTTCACCAGCAGTGTGAGAATGAGTTTCTAGGTAAACATTCTTTTGGGTTTTTTATTTAGATAGCTATATATAAATTTAAGAAATATATGTATATTTAGTAGTATTGTAGACTAATTAGAGGTCATGACTAAGTATGTCCTTTATTAGATGTGTTTTAGCTAGATTTGAGAAAATCTATCCCTTTTTATACTTTGTAGTACTTCATCCATAACATCTAGGATTTTTTTTTTTTTTTTGTACTAACAAAATGTTGAACATGATCAAAGTACTGTGAGGTATTTTCCTCTCTTTTGTCATTTCAGGTGACTGGGAGCACTGGAGTAAAAGAGTTCAGGAATATGTTTATCCAACTGATAGTGTCCCAGACTATGCATCTATTCTGGTTCCAAATGTTGACAATGCCAGAACTCAGTTTTTGATAAACACAATTGCAAAACAACAGAAAGTAAGTACAGGATTACTTATTTAAGTATATGCCTCCTATATGAAATAAATAGAAATCTACTTATATCTGGGAGTTGCAATCATTCTTCATATTCTCTGTTTCTAGTCATTGCTTGCCAGGTGCATCATTATTTACTTAACATGAATCCTCATGTTAATTTTCTTAACATGAATCCTCTGTACTTATTTCTGTGCATGGGCAAAATGTTTAAGACATCCTTTTTATAAAATAATTTTTTTTTTCATAAAAGTTTAACTCCAACAACCTATCATTTTTCTCTAAGACATAAAACCTTGTTCTTAGTCTTTACACCATACTCATTTTTCTGATTTGTGCTTTCTTGAGTAGGGAAACAAGGAAAATAAATTTCATAAGGCAGTTCACTAAAAACCTGGAATTCCTAGCCTTTATTTTTTTTCTCTCATTAGGAAAGCTGTAGTTAATAGCAGTAGCCACAACTATAGAAAAGGAGACAACACTCCCCATATGGCTTTAACCAATAGGACCAATCTGGTATCATTTGACTCAGGCCACATTAAACAATAGTTATTAGAACATATATAGGCCTATTTTCAAACAGAGGAAGATCTGAAAAATACATTATTTTGCTTTATCACAATGCTTTTAATAACCCTAGCAACTTCCTATGGAAATCTGTGTCAGCTTGTGTAATATAAGTCAATGTACTCCTTCTGTGGTGTACCTTTTATATCTTCCTCTCTTCAGTTGAAAAGTGTCAGCATTCAGTGACAATGGGACTTGTCTATGCTTCCCTGTTGAGCAGAAAGTTCACGTCCATGGAAGCAGTCAGCTTGCTTTGTTTTCAAGCATTTTTTTATTTCGTAAAGTTTGATTTAATCACATATCTAACTGTGATAGAGATTTTTTTTTTTTCCCCTCTCTCCTGGATCAGATCACAGCAACATCAACTTTCTTTCCAGCTACAGTTGAATTACATGTACTAGATGAAACCAAAGTGGTGTTTTACAGGTCTGACTTCACTTGTTGGTTCTGCGAGTTTATTACTATCATCCGTGTTATCATGGTTAATTGATCACTTGGATGTTCAAAACCAGGGTGAAGAATGAGACCATGTGGTATCTTTGTGGCTATCTGTTGGAGAGCATTAATTTAAAACAGGAGCAAGTTAGTCAGGAGTATTTGAGCATTTCAAATCTCCTGCAGGAATCTCCTGCATTATCAACTTCAGTGCTCACAATCATAAATACATACTCCCTTTTGCAAACTGATTAAATTCCTTTCATGGAGTGGATATAATAATGAAGATAATACCATCTGTCAAAAACATAAGTAGGATGAAAACCTGAGATAGAAAAAAAGGAGGATTCTTAAATGGAGGATTCTTACATGTCTGAAAAAAGAGCAGGGTTCTTATCTAGCTCACTTTCATGAGATGAAATGGGAGATTTCTATAAAAGGTTTAAGAGAAAGGAAAGAATATTAACCCTTTGGTTCAGCAACTTTCTGATTTAGATTCAGATTTTACCAAGATAAGAAGGAAACTGGGAAAGACTTTCTTCTTTCCTGACACATTTATTGTTTGGGGTTTTTTTTCAGGGAAATGACACTTAGTGTACAGATTAATCAGAAAATAAGTTATATAATATTATACATTTTAATAGACAATATTAAGAGAAAGCAGAAATAAAATACTTGCTATCAAAATATCAGCTTGAAACAAGAATTTTCTGCACCTTTAATTTGAATAAGCTATCACCAAAGTGCCATATTAGAAGCACCAAATGCTGCTGTTGTAAATACTGCAGTGATAAGGAGACAGAATAATTATATTCTTATCAAAAGGGAGTTTGTTTCCAATAATAAAACAGTAAGGAGAAACAAATTTTGGAAAAAGTTCTAAGATTTCCTGACCGTTCTGTGAACATCCCTGGCCAAAATCTGCTTTGTCAAAGCTTGATATCCTAAGTTATTTAAAGGCCCTATGCAACAGCAATCATCTTGTTGTTAAAAGCATTCTGAAAAAAATGCATTGGTTTCATATTCCTCCATGGACGTTTAGAGGAAGAATCAAACATGTCCATGACAGGCAGTCGATGAAATTCAGGACAAAAAGCACAGGTCAAGTTTGGTTCCAATTCTGAAAAACGTACTGCTGTCAGAGGACACATGGACTCTGAAAAACATACTGCTGTCAGAGGACACATGGATCCAGAAGGCCTTTCCTGCTAAGTCAGTTTATGTCAGCATAATTAGGCTGGGGTACCTGGGTAACAGATCTAAAATTCCAATTTAGGAGAATAGAAGGGGTGGATAGGAAGCAGTGTTCCTTAAAGGAAGGATGGTGTTCTCTTGAGAAAAGTTGAAGAATAACTACCTGCTTTGAAAACAGGTGATCTTCCTTTGTTGCTGTTAAGTAGGAGTAGTTCTCAGTTCTTTTTGTGAGTGGAACGTAAAATACATTTCAGAGTTTCACTGTTAAATTGCTTCCTCTCCTACCAGTTTCACTGGCCTGCCTAATAGGGGACATAAGTAGTACAATACTCACTGCAAATCAATTGTATGTGTCTCCTCACACATTCAGTTTAGAGAAAAAGATTGGATCAGGTGTTTTATTCAATATGCAGAAATATAAGAGCAGCTTCAAAAAGGAGTACATTTCCAGAGGTGGAAAGCAACAGTCTTCTATCCATCTAATTGTTTCCTACCTTTACTAACATTTACCACAAAGCCATAGATATTTCTGGGTCAGTTAAGACTTCTGTACACTGTTCACTATCTGTATTCTTACTTGTAATTATAATTAACATCATGTCTCTACAGACCTTTAGACTATCTCTTTTAGTAATATGCTTGAGAGGGGATATAGCTAAATCTAATCTATACTGTATTGTTGCTTTAAGGACAGTGCTGGTAAGAAGGAACTATCCTTTTACTACAAGCATGTGTCACAAAGAATACCTACAGCAAAAGCAAGTGGTAGAAATTTTATATTCAAATCAGATGTCAGAGACTACTTTCCATTATAAAGAAAGCCTTCTTAGGGTCATCCACTACAAGAGACTGCTGAGGTGAATGTGTTAGAAAGTGGAAGAACTTAGGCAACTGGAAGAAAAACCTCTGGTACATTCTCTATTCATCCTTTCTCTTTTGACTCTCTAAATAATTTGTCTTGGAGAATCTGAGTGGTATGAAAAACACATACTGTGTCACTGCATATGGAGACACAGGAAAAACCTACCAGAATAATATATCATTCAAAAGTAGATACAGAAAGTATCCCTTTCTGTATACTAGGTCTGTTATGTGTATTTAATTATATGCTTTAATACTACTTATGTGATTTAAATATCTGTTACAGGCAGTCTTGCTTACAGGAGAACAGGGGACTGCAAAGACAGTCATGATTAAGGCATATGTGAAGAAATATGACCCAGAAGAGCATTTGTCAAAATGTTTAAACTTTTCATCTGCCACAGAACCATTTATGTTTCAGGTAAAAATATAGATTTTAAGCAATTCTTGCATATAATTTCCTTGCTAAGTATTTAAAGTGTACTTAATTCTGATGATAAAAGAAGTGATTTAGAAATAAAGTCTAAAGGATCTTTTTTCTCTAAGTTACTTAAACACTTCAGAAAATTCTGTAAAAAATATTTTTTGCAGATCAGAATAAAATAGAGTCACTCACATAGAGATACATATATTCATGATTGCTGTGTACTTTTTCATTATGGAATTCTAAGAATCCATTTTGTGCTGAAGACCTTTCCTTTTCATTTTAGATTAATGAAAAGTTTTGGTTATACTTCTTCAGTTTTTTCCTGATTCTTTAGTTTACATAATTGGCTTCAATGCTGACAATGAAATAATAATTTCCAAGTTTGAAAACTTTTTAAAAACTTCTCTGGTAGCCAGAGATGGGTTGAAGGACATAGTCCTAAGGCCGGGGAATTGCACAGGAATGAATGTGATGAACAGGACAATAGGGTTCCTTAATGATGAATCAGAGGTGAAACTACTAACAAAAAGAGGAAATCACTGGATAAGTGCTGTAGCAGAAAGCAATAAGTAACACATTTTTTAACAATACATTTTAAATATTGTTACTTTAGATGCAAAACAAGAACTTTCTTTAATTTTCAGAGGACAATAGAGAGTTATGTGGACAAACGCATTGGAAGTACTTATGGACCTCCTGGAGGCAGAAAAATGACTGTTTTTATTGATGATATCAATATGCCATTTATCAATGAATGGGGAGATCAGGTAAACTTTTTTAAACAAATATGACTTATTCTCAAATTGTTGCCCTTTTTTTATATACATGGGAATCAGTGGACTTCCTCAATACTTTAGTTAACTGTTAATTATTGGAAATGCTTTCTAATTATGGTACATTGATGAATAAAAAAAAGAGAGAAAATCAGATTTACTGACGAGGCATGTAGGACAATGGTGTCATTTCTTACACTATCTCCACTTCCTCGTATTTTTGTAAGACTAAATAAAAAGCATCACTGTACTGAAGTACCATATTATTAAGTTCAAGATTGACATTAGTTTGAGAGCACCAATAAACAAACTTTCTGCAAACTGAAAGTGTGATACCTTGGAGAAAGTAATAAAGGCTGTGTCCAAATTCAAGGGTAACACATTGGCTTGTAAATTGGATTAAATAATTTTGGCTTTTGATGAGCCCATCTACAGCTTGGGTGTGTAATATTCATATGCCTATACAGACCCAAAATCAGGCAAAAGTGTCTCACAGTTCCATCCCATAGTAGGTCTGAAGTATTTCCAGCCCAGGATGCTAGGTCTTCTGGAATGTCTATTCTAACATAAAGACCAAGTATGCTTACCATTACTTTTTTTAATTTGCTCCAAGAAAATAACAAATTAGAAACCTGGGGCCTCTGTGCACTTTTGAGTGCTCAGGCTCTCTGGCTTCTTTGAGGCTCACAGTTTGGCTTAAGGCTGCTCACAGCATTGAGCTGGTTTGTCAACAGTGTGGGTAGTAGGTCTAGTCATGAGAGTGGGCTTGGGCACGTATTTAAATGGCAGTATGGATATGAGTGAGTCTATGTAGACTGAATATTTCTTCCTCTTCACTTTAGGAAACTGTTTATGTCAAAATGGAAGCCAAGCATGTGTTTTTAGTGTCTCTGAAGTGGAACCTGGCCTTCTACCTAAATGCCAATATATATCAGTTCTTTGGTTTGCATCATTTACTCTCACTTGAGAGAACTTTTAATTTTTTTTAAAAATTGAAACTAGCATTGAATAACCCACAACACTGAGCTGCTTGACTGTAGTCTAGAACGTAGGTGGTTGTGTTTGAGGAAAAGCCCTCACAGGCCCAGGCAGTGTTCAATAATAGGAAGGATCTCCATTATGGAAGGACCTCCACTAGGTCTTCCATTGTGGCCCAAGACACTGCCGAAGTATTTTCAATGGGATGATGATTTGTGATCAATGCCCTGCTGCCTATCATGTGGCTTTGTTAGGGTATGTGAGCACATAAGGCTTGCTGAATATCGTTGGAGCAGTTGCTATGGGGGCAAACTCTGGTGCCTCCTGATCCATACAGGTGCTGTAGAGTGGAATGTGGAGTGAATAACCTTTTCAGAATAAACAGCTTCATGTTTCAAAAAATAATTAGTTGGTTTGCTTCAAAGGAGGCCAAAGGGAGAACTGAAAAGCATAGTTTGAACATCTGGAGCTGAATGTCCAGCAACAAAATATGGAGCAAAACAATTTTTTTCCAGTTCATTGCCTTAACTTAATTTAGTTGAAAGGAATACAAACACATTTTGTTGATATTATATGGTAGTACAGCTCTGAAAAGATTTTTCCTGCTGTTTAAAATCACGTAAAGATCTTGGTTTACGTGATTTTGGTTTTCCTTTGATTCTTGGTTTTCTTTAATTATTAAGATCCTGGTTTTCCTTTAATTATTAAGTATGTTGTATTGCTGAACTCATATCATACAGAAAGTTTTGTTGAATACCTACCACATTTTTGTGAAGATATTTCTAGATTTTTCTGGTTGGTATGCAATAAGAAGTCATATCTTCCATATGACTAAGGAAGATAGTTTAATCTGGATTTAGATTCAAGTGAAAACCTCTCTCTAGGGATTAGTGGTAGAGTTACAAGAAGAAATTAAATTATCAAGGTACATTTTCTTTTCTTCTTGTTTGAATTTCTAATTTGTACAAGTTACATAAACTTACAGGTAACAAATGAAATCGTTCGTCAGATGATGGAAATGAAAGGAATGTACAGCTTGGATAAACCTGGAGACTTCACTACAATTGTAGATGTACAATTAATAGCAGCAATGATACATCCTGGAGGAGGCCGTAATGATATTCCTCAGCGTTTAAAAAGACAGTTTTGTCTATTCAATTGTACATTGCCATCCAATGCATCCATAGACAAAATTTTTGGTACTTCTTTCTCTTGTTTTAGTATAATTTTTTTTCTCATAATTGACTTAAAATGTGTAAAAGTATGTTCTCGTTCTCACTTTCATCATGCAAATTCAGAGTACTTCCAGTGAAACAACTGAAGCTGTATGACAACAAAAATAGTGCTGTGGAAGAGAAATTGACCCCCTTAAATGCTTGTCTTTCTAATTTTGGACAAGCAGAATAATTAATAAGAAAGTAATGGCATTTCCTGGAAGAATATGAGCACTCCTATTACTATGTAGGTTACCATTCCACCTCTGCACTGTCTGAAATGCCCTCTGTTGCTGAAGTTCTCAATTCTGTTAACTTTGTCAATACAGTGTATTGTTAAAAGCTAGCAGTTACTGCCAGTTGTTTCTACACTGGTTTGGAAAAGCCATGGACAAGAGAGACAAAATTATTGCATCTATAATTTAAAAGCAAGTTAATGTTTTAAATAAGTACTTATATGCTTGCTCACAACCTACCTTATTATATCCTACAACTTGAGACTGATTGTATATTGTGTTTTATCTTTTCAGGTATTATTGGCTGTGGATACTTTCATTCATGTAGAAAGTTCAACCCTGAAGTATGTGATATGGTGAAAAAATTGGTCCCAACAGGCAGAATATTGTGGCAGCGGACAAAGGTATAAATTACAGGGAAAGTTTTATCACAATCTGTCTAAACAGAGTGCCTATTAGTGTAATTTAGGCACATATTCCTTAAGAACATATCTATAACAAGAAAAAAACAGGAGAAAGATGGGCTAAAAAAGATTTGGAAATAAAATCTGGAAAATATCAGATTTCAGTATACAAGACAGATGAATGGAAATATCAGCCCATTCATTCCTATAGTTTTATTCATGTTACCCATATCTTTAATCACTATAACTAAGGAACAGGGAGTGAAATTATTTGCAAATTACAATTTTTAATTTATAAACCCCAGAGTCACATATTAAATAATTACACGTTATAAGAGTCGGAGTTTTACATTTAGTGCTAGATCCTGCTTCCAAACAAATTAGATATTTTTGATGACTTCTTAGAAGGAGTTTGCCCACAGTATTATGTGTGAAAATTAGTATTTTGTTATTTTTATATTTTATATGTGTTATTAATTATAAATTTATCGTTTATATTATTCTTGATTCCTTCTAATTGTTATTGATTTTGAATATTAACAATATTTTTCTTTAGAGAAAGATGCTGCCTACACCATCTAAATTCCACTATATCTTCAACCTTCGAGACCTTTCTAGAATTTGGCAAGGAATGTTAACTATAAAGGCAGAAGAATGCAACAACAGCACTGTCCTTCTAACGCTTTTTAAACATGAATGTACCAGAGTAATTGCTGACAGGTATAATAACTATAGCATCTTATATTTAGTAGGTTTAGCCGTTTACTTAATTTATGCTCATACATCTGCAAAACTTCTTAATATGATAAACCTTATTAGGCCAATATGAAAAATTTTATTGTACATGCAGTCTGCATTGGGGTATTATCCCAACAAATATCATGCTATGTACTGATAGATTAAACCAGTAATTGGATGGAGAACTCCAAAATATATGCATATTCTATATTCTAACCTACCTTTTTTTGCACTTATCTTTGGCTACACTCAGCCACTTCCTCTGTAAGAAAGAGGATTGTACGGTGTCCTAAATTTATACACAGAGAATAATTTAAAATTGCTTTGATCTCCTCACAGAAAGCGTTGCATGCCTATGATTAAAAAATGGCCCATCTCCTCTAAACATCCTTTAAAATATTCATAAAACAGATACAGTTATGAGCTGTATGTGTTAAAGATCCAGTAATGTTTTTGTATTTACAGTGTTTCAATTTATTGGTGAAATTCTAGGTGTAGTACTGTAGCTGCCAGTAAAAATTTGACATATAGCCACCGCTATTGTGGATTTTCATGAATATAATTATTTCTTATTCTGATGTACTGAGGAAGGGCCTTCATAATTTTTATAAAATTAATACTTTTTAATTAAAGCATTGAAGTTAAATGTTGACTCTTAAAAATACGTACGTGTATTTTATTACACTGCATTTACTTTATAAAGCTATCACAAAGTGAAAAGAATTAAAAATGTTTTGCTATGGACACAAGAAGGCATATTATATTGCTTTTGCCCTTAATTAGACCTAAAGGCCTTGAATTGGCAAGTGCTTAGGAGTTACCTGCCATGACCAGAATTTTTTCAATATTCAACATAGTTGCAGAAGTCTAAAATGGAATTTATCTATTTTAAGATGCTGACTACATAAATGCAGTCTGGTGCAGATCATTTGGCATGGTAGCAGGCAAGAAGTATACATAATGATTGCATTGTATTCAAGCACAGTCAGGCTTAATCGCTATTATTCTAGTAACTTGTCAAAATAAAGCAAAGAGCAAAGGTATAAAAGAATTATATGGAGTTTCTTCTGTGTTTTCAAAAGATAAGAGGGACAAAGTGAAATCCTCCTAAGTATACATTGGCATGTGGACTTTAGCATGTACTCAGTTGAAAAGGAAACAAAACAAGATCTATAAAACTTAGAAATGAGTTACACATTGCCAAAACTGGTGGATGAAACAACTGCCCTCCATTTCAGATGAATGTTAGAAACAGTTCCAAACAAAATATAGACCATTGTCAACCAGTCTTGTTTACCATCCCTACCTGTATCTTCTAGAATCCCTCATTTTCTTCCATGAAAGCTCTGAATCAGCTGGCAGATGCCTTCTCATTTTCCCCAGGAAGGTGCATTAACAAACTTGAGTTAAGAGCCAAGGAAGTAAGATTGCTATTATGACTAGTTCTAATATCCCAGAGGAACTCTAATTTGAAAATCCTGATCACTTTCTCCTCTCTCCTTAGATACATATACTGAGTTCAGAAAATGCATGCAGGAAATCTAAAAGGAAATCTTATCCATCAGTTGTCAAGAATATAAAAATGAAGGCCAGAGTTTTCTGCTGACTTTAATAGTCATTCTCTATAATCTGAGAAAGCCTACTCAGTGTAAATCCACTACAAAGTCTAACACTGCTGATATTTCTAAGTGCCTGAACTACCATATATTATACAAACATACAAATTACCTGAAACTGATGTATATGTATTTATATGTGCAATAGAGTGCCTTTGATATAAAAAGGTGGAAAATGTTTAATTTGAATTTGAAATTAGGATCATACCCACTGATGCAAAAGTGTCATACATCTTTGAGTGTATTACTTTCTGCTTTAAAGTTAGCAGCAATATCACTGACATTTATGGAAATGTTATTAATTGTTTTTTATTTGTTGTGGAGAATTTAAAAATACATGAAAGATACGTATTTGTACAGGTATGTTATATATTAGAGAGAGGGGGAGAGAGGGTGTAGTCATGCAGTCTCTTCTTCCATGCTGCTTTTACATTCCATAGTGGTTAGTGTTATAATGTCATCAATAAGAACCTCTAATGATAATGAAGTATATAATGTATATCTAGGCTGTCTCTATACGACAGTTCTCTAGTATTCTTTGTCTTAGCTGAAAACTCAGAGCACTGTGTATAGCTTTTTCATGTTTGTCCTATTTTCCTCTCAGTTGTATCACTGAAAAGGAAAAGAAGTAAAGATGAAATTTTTTTTTTTTTCTGTAGTTTGACATTCACAGTTGGCATTCCCTTTTTCTGGGGTCGAGGTGGTTCTTGCCTTTTATATTTACCAGTTACTACTGAGTATCATTCTTGATTGCTTCTCAGATAATCACAGCCACAGATAATCACAGTAGTCAAAGATCTTGATCTGTATTAAAACCATCTTGAACCTATCAATGGAAGCAGATACAGCTGTTTAAACAATGAAATGTAGTCACTAGTATTTGTGTTTGCAGACTTTGTTTTATTTCAATCTGCATTACTCCTCCTCTCCCGCAGTGTATATCCCCCTCTGTTAATTATGGATTTTGGTGTAAGAGGGATTGAGAATCAAGTCAGGTTATAGTGACATATACTATCTTCCTTTCACTATTCCTTATCTCATTGCAGTTTCATAGGCAGTACTATAATAACATAAATCATGTTATTCTGCTGCAGGTTGAAAGATGATAAGGGTCACTTAGCCATGGTTATTTGGGAAATCATTCAACCTTTCTCATCCTTTTTCATCTGAGAAACTAAATGGTCTGTCATTGCCTAGTTCTAGGTGAAAGTTGGAAAGTCAAGTTGTTTCTGTGTTTATGTTTTATGTGATTGACTATTATACTTTAGAGTGTGGAAGCATTTCATTTCTGTGAATATTTCCTAATCCATTTCTGTGACTATTGTCTAATATGTATTGCCTAATATGTCTTTTTCTTTGAAATGTTTCAAGGTTTTTTTTAGTATTTAATTATCTGTTTTTTTCCCTATATAAGTAGAAATCAGTTTTTTAAAAATTGTACTAATCTATGATTTTTAGATTTATTACTCCTGAAGATACAGCCTGGTTTGATAAAACTATTACTAAAGCAATTGAAGAATATGTGGATACAGGCTTAAAAGAAGTTCTCCAAGCTGAACCATATTTTGTAGATTTTTTACGGGAGATGCCTGAACCAACTGGTGACGAACCAGAAGATTTTGTGTTTGAACCACCAAAAATTTATGAGGAGGTATTTCATTTTACACCTAAAATACTAGGCACTGACGTCTTTAATTATTAAGTCTTTAATTATTAAGTCTTTAATTATTAAGTATGTTATATTGCTGAACTCCTATCATACAGAAAGTTTTGTTGAATACCTACCACATTTTTTGTGAAGATATATCTAGATTTTTCTAGTTAGTATGCAAGAAATCATTTTAGTGATGTTAAAGTTAATAATGCCATATAAATATAGTTTATTCATTGCTATTCTCCTTCCTCCTTTTTTTCCCACCATTAGCAGAAAATTTCTGCTTAAACACAACTACAATTACTACAGTGAATTAACAAGATAATCTCATTACACGTGGCCAATACATGAACTCAAATTTGTTTAAAAGTGTCAGTGCAGTTTTAAATTCTGAAGGGCCATGCTAGTATTGTAATGGTTTTTATTTTTTTTTGTCCCCAGATTCCAAGCTTTGAATTTCTTTGTGAAAAATTGCAAATGTATCAGAGACAATACAATGAATGTATTAGAGGATCATTTCTTGATTTGGTGTTTTTTAAGGATGCAATGACACATCTTATTAAGGTTTGGGGTTTGTTACTTTTTTATTAGTTTAACTCTTGCAACAGTGTTCCTTGTTTAGGAAAGCTATGCTTAGAGGGCACATTCTGAAAAGCTACTCTTATCGCCAAACTTGCTTGCCATCTTTGCCTAGTCATTTTCAAGAACTAGGAAAGAGCTACAGTTGTTTTACCTGTTGCATGTTTTGTAATAAATACCTTATTTTATATATTTGTTAAGCTTCGATGTATTCAGAGGTGTGAAGATTTTCCTCAATAGGAAAGGTGAGGTCATAATGAGGCACATTTGTATTTTGTATATAGAATGATTTTTAATCATTAAGAATTCAGAGAACACTTCAAAGGTATCTGTACCTGACAAGTGACCAAAACAACATGAGGTAGAATCTGATTGGATGAGAGACATGAAAAGAAATATAAATCAGGGCTGCAGTAGAATCAGTGTGTAGGGTAAAGGAAAGTCTCAGTTTACAATCAGTTGAATGCCTATTCAGAAAGGAAGATATAAGGAAATAATTCATCTGAAGTCAGAATCTGATTCACAAGGGGAAAAAAAAGGCTAAGCATGAGATTTGTTTGAAGTGCTGTGCCTCACATTTAAGAAGTTGGTTAGTTATCTCAGGAATTACTTTAACTTGATGATCTGTTTACTGAAAGGCACATAGAAGCCACAGTGAAACCAAAACAGAAGGAGATGTTTGGTTCTTCTCTAGTTGACCTCAAGTGAAGTAAATGATTTTGTTTGCTTTGCATTTAAACAGAATAAAATAATTTTATTTTTAAATACAGTTCATATGATACTAGGTAAATTTCAGAAGACCTTGAAAATCTCTGAAACTCCATTTCCGTTGGCAAGTTTTAACCAGAATATCTGGGATATGCAGTTAGGTAGTAGAAACAAGCCCTGCTGCCACTATGGTGACAATAAATTTAGTCACCCTCATAATTTCACATTTAGACTTCTATTTTAATATAGTTATCTGGATAGGCTTAGAGGGAACTGTGCATAAAACCAAAATTTATTTGAAGGAAAAAATGAATAGAATTAAAGGTGTGATGTAGATGCCAATCTTTTGCATTTTGTACATAATTTACATTAGGAGCAAAGCAAACTGTAGCACCTTAAAAGTAAGAGTGCACTAACATATAACAAAACCAAGGAAGATGTGATGTATATACAGGAGATGGTAAAAAAGCAGTAACATAGAAAATTTGTAATCCAGCTTTTGTATCTGGGAGACTTGTTAAGAAAACTACTTCAAAGGAAACGTTGAAGGTAGATAAAATAAAAGATAACACTAAATGATAGTTTAAATGTGTCCAAGGCTTTCAGACTCTTAAAATTAGGAATGTAGTATGTTTATTTGTCTAGCTAAAGTTTTTTTATTGATATTTTTAAACACATTTAGGATGATGCCTTCAACATAAAATGGAGCTCAAAACCCTTTATGTATTTAAATTCAATGTGTAACTAATTCGAACCATCCTATATTCTTACATGCAGCTTTTCATTAGCTATACAAAATTCCTAAAGAATGTACAAGTGTTCTTTTGAGAGGAAAAATTTTCTGCAAGTATCCTTTTAATAATCTTTACATTGTGCTCTAATAAATAAAGTGTAAAGTAGAACAGATTTTTAATTTTTCTAATGAATGTTTTAATTTAAATTTATTAATGAGCTTTTCTTCCATTTTTTCCTATATAGATTTCCCGGATAATTCGGACAGCATATGGAAATGCTTTACTTGTTGGAGTTGGTGGTTCTGGAAAACAAAGTCTTTCAAGGTTGGCCTCCTTTATTGCTGGCTATAAAATATTTCAGATCACTTTAACCAGGTAAGAAATGCAAGAAATATATAAATTCAATTTATGGTATTGCTTTTTCTTTACACAGTCATAAATTATGTTTTTAACAGCCTTTTTTTTTTTTTTTTTCCCATTTTGTCACCATTTAAAAATGTGGAAAACAATAAATTCTTATCTGGTTTGTATACAACATTGGATTAAGTTTGAGCTGAAAAAGCTGGACCATATGTTAGCTATTCCTGAGCCAAAATATGTGTGTTTACAAAGGATGTTTGCACTATCATTTATAAAACACTATAATCTGAAAATAGCAGTATTCTGCGTTGTTTTGAATTAACAGGTAATGTTTATTATTCCTCCTAGATCCTATAATGTAAGCAATCTGTCAGATGATTTAAAGTTGTTGTACAGAACAGCTGGAGTAGAAGGAAAAGGCATCACTTTTATTTTCACTGATAATGAAATAAAAGAGGAGTCATTTTTGGAATATGTTAATAATCTGCTGTCTTCAGGCGAGGTAAGAGTCTCAACATGACAGACAATGTACTATAGAAGGAGGAAACTGCAGAATTTGTTCCCACTAGTTTATTTCCATTTATTTTGGTAATAAATTGTAGAATCAGTAATGATTAACTGTAAAATATGTGAACTTTTAAAATAAGGAGTGCTCTTGCTATGAATATCCTTTATCTCTATTTCAGTGTAAGTGAAGAAAAGGTAAGGAGCTGTGATGGGTATTTCAGTAGCCTTTATTAAATGAGTATTCACTGGCCAGTTAGGATCTGTACTCTTCCTGAGTTAGACTTCCTACTTTTTAATGGAGTTACATGAAGTCTGAATCAGGGACAAATTTGGGTTTTAGTCTGTCTAAACTGGATATATGCAGTGAGAGAGATACAG
This sequence comes from Ciconia boyciana, assembly GCF_034638445.1. Classification (NCBI taxonomy): domain Eukaryota; kingdom Metazoa; phylum Chordata; class Aves; order Ciconiiformes; family Ciconiidae; genus Ciconia; species Ciconia boyciana. The sequence continues at coordinate 95,091,019 of NC_132936.1, forward strand.
ATCTAAACAGACAAATATTTGTAAACTCTATAATAATTATGTCCACGCAATTTATTTTCTGTAAATTTTAATTTTATTAAAAGATTTCTAATTTATTTACTCGGGATGAATTGGATGAAATCACCCAAGGATTAATACCTGTGATGAAAAAAGAGATGCCTCGCTGTCCTCCTACCTTTGATAATCTCTATGAATATTTTTTAACTCGGGCAAAGAAGAACTTGCATGTTGTCCTCTGCTTTTCTCCAGTAAGTTTTTTCTTCATATCTTTCTTCCTTACTTCCATTAGCAAACTATCCTATAAGGTGTGACAGGATTATTCAAGCATTATATTTTTAAGGAGATTTAAAGATGCATAAAAAGATTACTGAAGTCTGGTTATAATTGCTGAGATAATAAAAGTAATAGTACAGTTGTCAGAAGTTAAAACCAAAATACGTAAAAATTAAATAATTCCTTACATGTTAAAGTAATTTTTATTTTTTCCTCCTGGCGTATTCTTTCCTAATACAAATCATTGAACACATCTTTGTGAAATTCTTTTTTGTTACTTGAAAACAGGAATATAATGGAAATTAAAATAAGTTAATTGAAGTTTTAAAATATTAAGAAACATATTTGTCACGAACTTCTTTCTTCGAATTTCATAAAATATTGAATGTTGGAAATTTAGCAAAATACTTATATAAAAGAAAAAACTGTGCAGGATGTTCTAAGCAGAAAATTAGCAAGAAAAAAATAGACTATTTAGTTGTTTATATGAGTTAAACATTTTGATCAACCTAATTAAGTATCATATCGTAAGTTAACAGTGTTACTCTCTTTAGGTTGGTGAGAAGTTCCGTGCACGTTCTTTGAAATTTCCTGGTCTCATATCAGGGTGCACCATGGATTGGTTCAGCCGATGGCCCAAGGAAGCTCTTGTAGCTGTAGCCAGTTATTTTCTTTCAGAGTTTAATATGATCTGCTCTGCATCAGTTAAAACACAAGTAGTGGAAACCATGGGTCTCTTTCATGATATAGTTTCAGAAAGCTGTGAGAATTATTTCCAAAGGTAATATTTTATACAAATGCAATAATTAATCCCAAAATTGTTGCTACCGATAGTGGTTTTTTAACTCATTGTGTTATATGAATCAATAAGTGTCTTTTAAGGCTAATACAAAAATAAATCTGCTATATCAATATATGCATGAAAAGTAATTACTATTATGTTGCAAATTCATTATCTTCATTCCCACTGTTCAACAATCTTTAACATTGCTTATGTGGATAAACACAATGTAATTGGAAATGAGTTTGCATTATGAAGAAATTTGATTTTGACTGAATTAAAGACTTGATTTATATAATCTTCTGTTTCATTGGAAGTAATCAAATGGCTGTACCTATCAAAAATATGTACTAAGTTGATGTTGCCAATATACTATGTTTTAGGTATCGAAGAAGAGCTTATGTAACACCTAAATCCTATCTCTCTTTCATCAATGGCTACAAAGAAGTTTATACTGAAAAGTTAGAGAGTATTAATGAACAAGCTGAACGTATGCAAATTGGTAAGCAAAATAGGGATGAGGATATATTTGCATGTATGGTCTCAAATGATCTGTGTTTTTAATATTAGACCACTTATTCAGTGATCACTTAAAATCAGTTCTGCTGGATCACAGTTCGAAACTGGTAGCATACGAGGACCATTTCAAAGCACTCCAGCTATCGCCAGTTCACACTGATTCTTTTACAAAAATGCCTCAAAGAAGCTGCCAGCTTAATCATTCATCTCAGCATTATACTGAACTTTAATATTTCTGATTTAGCATTTTTAAGAGAAAGTAGAACCTGAAAATGGCCAGAGAGAGCATCTGATTTACTAGTGTAGAGAGAGGTAGCTCTAAACACAGTTATTAATTTACTTCTGGACTTGTCTATGGAAATTCTTGCTGTAAAATCTGAGTGCTTCGCAGTTGATTTATTTCAGATTTCTGCTGTAGAATAAGTAGCAGTTACTTGTGGTCATTTTATAACTAGGGATCTGAAATACAGAAAATTATGATTGAAATGTTCTTCTAATTTTGGATATCTGTTTGAAATTACCTAATTTTTGGCATTAGATTAGTACTTAATAGGTTCAGAATACATTTCCAGTTTTCTCTGGTTTGCATCTAGACATGCTTTTGTAAATCTACAAAGGCAACTGAACAGCTTAGGAAACTTGGTCTTTGTGGGAAAAGATACTGTATATCAATCTAACAGAATAGAGAATTCTACATGATAAGATTTTTCATACAAAGGTAAAAGGATGTAGCATTTATTAATGATTAACAGTGCAACTGGTACACTTCACATGAAGAAAAGAATAGAGTAAGAACATGTAGATATTTATTTTATTCACAAACCGTTTGCTGAATTAGAGTGAACTGTAGAGGAGTAAGTGATCCTCAATATTTTCACATTTGTGAATTTCCCTGAATGGATCTGTTGCCAGTTCTAGAAATCAGAACTTATCATTAGCTCTGCTTAAGATGAGGATGAAGTCTGAGAGCCTTGAAAATTTCTGAGGGTGGGGTTTTTTTTGTATTCTTTCTCCAGTTCTTCTCTTTTCAAAAATAATTTAAAAGAAGTAACCTAAGTAGCTTCAGCACTGTCAAGAAAATTTCATGTGTAGATTTTCCTAGCCTCTCACATATTATTGCAAATTCCTTACTTGGTCTTCCAAACAAAATGACCATGTACACGTACATCTTCTACTGCAGCATCTTTATATCATTGATGCTCAAGTCTGTCAGCTTATGGGCAATACACATGACAGTTAGAAAATATTCTGAATAGTTTCACTTGCACAGAAAAGTTGTATTACAAAACAACAAAAATATTGGTCATCCCTGACTCCAAACGTGCTCCACTGTTTACTGCATCCTAAGGAACTTTCTCAAAAAGTTTGTTATGAATTATTTAGCTACTATCTCACACATCCATCCTTTAATCCTTAGTCTTTCATCACTTAATGTCAAAAATATTTAGAAGGTTAAAAAGATTAGCCTTGAAAGTTGTTTCAGTTTGTTAGGAGATTATCCTGATATGAGATTTAAATTTTATGTTATTAAACTCAGCTGAGATAATGTCACTCTTTTCATCTCCTTGTTGAAAGGTTTTTCCTGTGTGTAATGATGTCTGGGCCAATTCAAGATGCTTGTAAAGCAGAAAAATTGTAAGAAATACCTTTATCAATACTGATTTCTAGAAAAGTCCCTGGCTTGAGCACACCGAAAGTGTGCTTGTGAGCACTATAGTATCTATACGAGCAACATATTTTGAAAGCTAGAAGTAATCTCTTTTCTGCTTTGTCACTTTGGGTGAAAAATCTTGTAAGACAGATGAGGAAAAAACTGAGATCCAATGACAATTACAGTTATTTCTGAATGCTTAACATCTCGTGTCTTCTCTCAGAATCCGTCTGGGGAACCCTTGGTAGAGCACCACATGTGTAGATAATGTCTTTCATATAGTACTGTGGTCCTACAAGAAAACCTCAGTTTAGCTTTGACAAAGTGGGCATGTCATCCTTTTGAGCAACTTGTTGCTAGATCTCCTGCTAATTAGAAATGACAGAAATTACATCCTTGAGGTGCTAAGAGTACTGTGGCTTGGTATCTTAGTAACAATTTATATAGTTTTTCTATATTTGCTATTTTTCTGCAGTCATCGTTCAGACAAGTTACAAAATACATTGACAAGAGATAAAGATTACTTTGATTCTCGCTATAGGTTCAAAATATATGCTGACTTTTTAACTTGCTTTAGATAAGTTGTAGCTGATATCAGTAAGGTTCTTACATGGAGTTCTACATAGCCCTCTGAAAAATACTGTTCCTGTTTCTAATGCCTTAATCAGGCATTTGTTTATGACTACAAGCACTAAAAAAAATTATCTGCTGGCATGGTACTGTTGTAATGTTTCTTGTGATTGGAAGTATGCAGGGGACCTGAAGAAGCTATAAAGGTTTCTTGTTTATAACAGAAATTCTTCAGTTCTTCTTGTTCTGCGTATTCCTATTCTTTGTCCATCTTTCTTTCTTCTCAGTCTAGGATTGTAGCAGGGAAAGCTAATGCAGCAAAGGGTATCACTTTCCCTTTCATAGCTTCCCTTTCAGAACTTTTTTTTACAGTGAAGTGAAGTAACAACCATTTTGGAAATTGCTGTCAGAGGAGTGGGAGGTGGGGGTAGAAGGTTAGTGTGTATGTACCTCTGTACCTCAGAGTATTATAGGAAGTGGCATATGTCCAGGAAAAGGAAACATTCTAAAACATCTCTCTTGCCTCCCAGTCAACATCTTTCAGTGAATATACCTTTGAACTTTATTGTTGAGAGTGGCAAAGTAACCTGTCTTTTGGCAAGTAATAATAAAGAGCCTGTAGAATGGCAGTAGCCTGATCATGAGGCAGCTGTGTCAGAAGAACAAGAAATATGCTAGGAGAGAATGCTTGTCTGTGTGAAATGTGGTAACAGAAAAGTGGAGAGACATCAAAGAGAAACATCACACATCAGAGAAAACTGCAATATAACTGCAAGTGTACTCTGACTCTAGCTCTTAGGGAGAGTGGGAAATAAGGGGAATGCTTCCAGGCAAGTTGTAAGATTTTAAGATTCAGTAATGAGGAAGAAAGGAGAGGCTAGAAAGGCTTCAGGATGCAATGTGGAGCTTAAGAATAACCAAAAATCTGTGCTCAAATCTATGAGCAAGAGAGGAGAGAAAAAAAGAATGCATGGGAAAGATTGAATATATAATAATTATAAAGGGAGCAAATTCTTCTCTTTCTGGGCAACTGTTAGTGTAAGGCTGCAAGGCCTCTATGGACAGTTGCTTTAGCACATATAAGAGCTATGATGGAACTGGCCCTAAGCCAGGTGAGCACAGATGCTTTTATGTGCTTTTCTGCACTCTCTGTCACCAAGGTCAAGAGAGGGTAAACTCAATATGCAGGAGCTGGAGGTCGTGGTCTTGCTGTGACCTTTGGGTCCACTTCTGGTGACTCTACTTCTTCCCACTTCTTCCTAGAAAGAACTTCCTATTGGAAGGCAGTTATGGGTCCTAATATTTATGTCATTTTCTCATGCGATGATACAAATGCAGTATCAGTCTGATTTTCTGATTGTCCTGTGACTTTATGACACAACATATCCTTGACATACCCCTCCTTTTTTTTCTTTTTTGTTCCTTTTTCTCTCTCTTCTCTCTCTTCTCTCTCTTCTCTCTCTTCTCTCTCTTCTCTCTCTTCTCTCTCTTCTCTCTCTTCTCTCTCTTCTCTCCTTCTCTTTTTTCTTTTTTTTTCTTTTTTCTTTTTTCTTTTTTCTTTTTTCTTTTTTCTTTTTTCTTTTTTCTTTTTTCTTTTTTCTTTTTTCTTTTTTCTTTTTTCTTTTTTTCTTTTTTTCTTTTTTCTTTTTTCTTTTTTTCTTTTTTTCTTTTTTTCTTTTTTTCTTTTTTTCTTTTTCAGAAGTCTATGTAATGAGCATAAGGATATATTTTATTGCAGGTAATATCCCAGCTATACACATTTAGGTATGTTTACAGCTATAACAAACTAAAACTAAGAAGTATGGATTTCTCTTTTGAAGAATCAAGCTTGTTTATAATCATTTTGCACCTTGTGAAATTATTTATATCCATGAAAAGTGAATAGTAAGCACAATTATGATAGTATGACTGCGTACACCCACTTTCTCTCCTTCACACAAATTTAAATGAGAACACAAGATACAAGGCGTTTGGGATCTAGAGCTAGATTGTATTATCTAACTAGGAAAAAAATAATTTTCATTTTTCTGAATTTTATGTTTTACTTAATAGGTCTGTCTAAGCTGATGGAGGCCAGTGAATCTGTTGCTAAACTCTCTCAGGAATTGGCCGTTAAGGAGAAGGAACTGGCTTTGGCATCTATTAGAGCAGATAAAGTAAGTACTTGAGTGTAAAACAGCAAAAGGCAGTGGACAGCACCCGTATATATACTAGGGTAAAGTGCTATTGCAGAATTTTCTCGTAGTTTGTACGTCAAAAAATGTGCATCGTGGTCTAACATGAGGTTTCACTCCTCTCTCTGTAGCATGTTGATTCAGCTCAGTGAGGCACTTTAAGACTGCAACAGAGGTTGAGTGCCTGCCTTGTTCTCCCATTTCTTACCCACTTCTATAAGCATCAGGTTTCATTTTTTGTTTCATGGTTTTTTGTGTGCTTGATTGACATTTATTAAATTTGGGTTTATATGTGCACTTATTTACAGATACGAAGTTAACAGATGATAACAGGACTTTACTATTTCAAAACCGCTTAGAAAAAAGTTCATCACAGTTCAGTTTTTTATTTTGTCTTTTACACTAATGAGGTGTCCATGTGTTTATGAGATTGATAGTCTAGTAGAAATCTAGTTTCCAAAATTACTCTCTGTTAAGGTATGTTAGGGAATATAACAATATAGGCATTCTGTTTTCTGACAGATACCATAAGGCTGTGATGGTGCATATTTAATATGCACTGGAGAGAAAACTTTTGGCCAGTGATGGCTAAGGGACTGCCTGCATTCTTCAGGCCTTTTATCTCATAAGAGAGAAAATTATGACAGAAAGGGATGAAATTGCACTTCTCACATTTCAGGAGTATGACAGATATTCTGGTACAGTTCACTTTGTTTAATATTTATATTTGATATATATTTTGAAATAGCTCTCTGGCAATCATTCACATAGCTTCTTAGTTGTCAACTTTTTCAATAGAGCACTACTTACAAGTCATCAGAAGTAGAAGATGTACTGACAAATAATAAAAGAACAGACTTTTATTTAAACTACATGTAATATTGTTCATATTCTATATATTTCTTTCTTTCCCTTAGTACTGAGCCCTGTAGAAATCAGAATTGTATTTCACAAAAAAAAAAAAGGAGGGATTTGGGGATTTTTTCTGTCATTTTTTTCTCACAGGTATTTGAGAGCATTATTTATGTTCTTGTAAATGCATACAGAGTGCGAGCCTTGACCCTATAGCTGATACTGGTCAAAAAACATTCTGACACTAACTGTATGTCACACATGCACAAGAGAATTAAAAATATATCTACTGAAGAACCAGACACAAATAGATAGCTTCATTCTGTGAATTCACATGAGGCTGTTCTTTGAATAGACTAATTAAAAGTGAGTCTTTTTAGACTAAAGGAGTAAAAGAGAGGCTGACCATTGATGCAGATGGTTTGCCATCTTCCATTAGTTTTATTAGCTATGCTATTTTCTTTTTAATCTGCAGAATTATAGTGAAAAAAGCAAATACTTATTGTATTGAAAAAGTATAGGTTCAAATAGGATAAAAATCCATCATAGGATAAAAAACTGGCTTTAAAAACCACTGAAAGGTCTTCTACCCATTATAAAAGTATTTCATTTTTTACTATCCAACTCTTGCTGAGAGACTAATATGCTATTTCATTGTGGGGATTCTGTAAATTGTATTAATTTTTATTCCATAATTATATAATGCCATATATAGTTAGCGTTAGCTTTATATTTTACTGTATAATAGCCTTTACATATCTGTTTTCTCTTGTGTCTGATAATGTAATCACTTGTTCCACCATTTTGATTTATACATTTTATGTGTTTCTTATAAATTCCAGGTACTAGCAGAAGTCACAGAAAGTGCTGAAGCTGCAGCTAAAGTAAAAAATGAAGTCCAAGGTGTGAAAGATAAAGCACAAAAAATCGTAGATGAAATTGATTTAGAAAAAGTGAAAGCAGAGAGTAAACTGGAGGCAGCTAAACCAGCATTAGAGGAAGCAGAAGCTGCACTGAATGTGAATAAAATTCTTACATTTTTATTAGTTTAGTACTCTTTGAGTCACCTGTGAAAGAAAGGCTAGAGCCACCAACATGCAGTTGTCACTTGGTTTTGACTGCTGTTACCAGCTCTTCACAGTTGGCAGTCATGTCTCTGATGAATATTTATGGAGCTCACATTTTGCTTTAAACACATAGAGATTATTTTATAGTATTTGTTCTGCTTCCACCCTAGTACTTGATCATTATGAAGGTGTAAATCTTTCAAAAAGTTACAGGTGCCTTTAGAATATCTGTTATTCTGAATTCAAGAGAATACTTCTTGTGCTAAAAGAATGTTTTTTCTTCATACTTAACTAGTTGTATCTTTCTTTTAAAAGGAATAAAAGGCTGTCTCTTCCTTTACCAAAAAATGTTTAATTTGGAGAGAAGGAGGAAACAAAGGGGATCCAGGGTAATCAGAATCAGGGTTAAGAAATTTGGAGGCATTGCTGCACTACATAATTTAATTATTCTCAGAACAATTAAAAAAGTAAAGAACTCTGGAATCAGAAATCAATGATGTATTCTATTTTTAAGGCCTTCTGTTCCAGTTACCAGAATTTATGTGACAAAAAATATTGAGTGGAAAAAGCAGAAAAGGAGCATTGTTTCCTCTTACACTGACATTTAGATAATGAGATAAATGAAACTTCCAAAAATGGTCACAAAATTCACTTATAAAATGTGTGGACTCATACATTATCCTGTGGTTTATATAATGTGTCTGTAACTACTCCTTCTAGACAGGTAGTGACATGCCTGTATTTTGTAGACACAAATTAATAGGTTAGTTTTGAAGTTTGCAATCATTTGTTATTTTTGTATTAGTTATTGAACTAAGCAAAGTGTCAGTGATGCTACTAGAAAATGAAGTAAAAAAGCAGTATCTCATAACTATAATAACTTAAAAACCAACAAAAATAACCAAATCCATCTCAGAATAAATGATGACACTTAATCCTTAAAAATCCAAAATACTGTTTTACTAAGGAAACTGCTTTTAATTAAGTCCTATGCAATTTTACAATATACTTTTCTTCAGTCACTTAGACTGACAAGTTAAATGAATACTGCTGTTCCATGTATTTAAATTTGATTTTTGAGTGACATATTTAGCATTGGGAAAATAGTCTAATATATATTTATTGAAATTATTGAAGTTTCATGAAACTAAGAAATTTATTAAAGTAAGCCCAGTCACTCACTGTTTTTGTATGTACTTAGTAGAAACTTGCCTCAGAGGAAAGTATGACAAACAAACATTAAAATCAAGATATTGAATGGGAAAATAGAATAACAGTATTGATGCAGGATTCTGTTTACATGTTTCTTCAAATAGACCATCAAACCAGTGGATATCGCTACTGTTAGAAAACTTGCAAAACCTCCTCACCTAATTATGAGGATCATGGACTGTTGTCTGCTACTATTCCAAAAGCAAGTAGATCCAGTTACCATGGATCCAGAAAAGCCTTGCTGCAAGCCATCGTGGGGAGAATCACTAAAAGTAAGTAGAATTTTCAAACAGTGTTTCTTAAACATCAGAAAGAGCAACTTGCATATCAGAGAATTTATGATACTATTTACTCAAAACAGGACAGAATTTTGTAAAAATGCAAACAAGGTTTTAAGATAGGCATAGTACATAGATAGAGTTTATTTGGTAGCAAGTAGTAGTTGAATTGCTTAGAGACTTTTGTGGTAGGAGCTTTAGGTTTTCTTTGTCCTGTTCCTGGCATATGACCTGATGGCAAATAAATAAATCATACCAATCATGTTAATAATACATGAGATAAGGGCATTCTGGAAAACCCCTCTTTCTCTTTGGGAACTTGTTAGGTCCACATTTAAACAGTCTTTTCTGATCCTCCCAGGCTCCTTGATTGTTTGAAAGATTATTTGACTGACTAAGAGATAGCACGTTTTCCCCTTCTGCATTTCAATATTCCTGGCCCAAATTCCTTGGTCAGACAGCCATCTCTTCCTTCTGGACTTTGATCTTCTCTCAGGATACTCTTTAATTTCCATGCCCTTTTCTGCCGTTCTTTAAATTCTGTTCTACCTCTATTAGTATATTAATTTGCCAATATTATTGCCTCAAATTGTTTGCTATGCAAATGAAGAAAAATTACATATTTTGGATATGAATAGAGCTCTTGCTTTTTATTTAAGCTTTTCCAGGAATTAAGAAATCATCAAAACTTTTTATTTTCCTCTGACATAATGAAATAGGATAAGCAATTATTCCATGAGTTGCCTTTAACATGTTAAACATTTGTTAGAAAAAAGTTAAAACCAATTATTTCTCCTTCCAGAAGAATTTAGATCACATTTCACAAATGCATAAGCAGTTTTTTTGGCATTCTTTAGATAAGTTACAAATGTATCTCTGAGGCTTTATCTTGGTTCAATTTTTTTTATGAAATGCTGCTTCTTAAATGCTTTTTAAATGGCAGCACAGGAATACAGAAGATGGAAAGTACATCAATAACTTTCAAGCCTAGTTACTGGAGTGTAACTTATTAAAACTATAATAATTGAAGACGTGGGAGGAGTTACAACTGAATAGCACACTCTATAATATTGACTGTATGAATTACCTCTTTTTACAGAAGAATTTTAGGAACTTTTTTTTTAACATACTCACCTATGAACAAGCTTTTGAATGTAAAATGTGTAAATAGCTTATAAATACCCTGTGTTGTTTTTTGCAGCTTATGAGTGGCCCATTCTTGCAGAGTCTACAGCAGTTTCCGAAGGATTCAATCAATGAAGAGACAGTAGAACTACTCCAGCCTTACTTTAACATGGAAGACTATACACTGGAGTATGGTAAAAAGGTGTGTGGTAATGTGGCAGGACTCCTCTCTTGGACACAAGCCATGGCTATATTTTATGGTGTTAACAGAGAAGTCTTACCTCTTAAGGTAATACATCATCTCTTGCTTTGTGTTTGCTTTCCTTGTAGTTTAATTTCATTTACTTTAATAGAAGTAGGATTTAAAAACTATATTTAGATAATTTCATTCAGACATCATTGCCTGTAGACTTTAGTGGCTAAGGATGGTAAGAGCAGAAAAACCCCTTATCTTCCTCTTCATTCTAGACAGAACACAGAACAAAAAAATTATCCTAGATTAAGTTTATGTGCTCTGGTTTACTGTGGACAGTGAAAGCTGTTTTCAGTCTTTGTTTTTATTACGTTATAATTACTTTATAATTGTTTTCAAAAAGTTGTACCAGGAGAGGATCTTCATTCTTTCTCTAAAGAGTCCTGCAAACAGAGGTTTGCAGCTATTTTACCTTCTTTGCTTTCACATGATAACATAGAGGGGGTGGAGGACTGATATCTTGCCCAAATATTGGCATTCTGAAGAGATTCAGAGCTCACATCAATAATGGAGTTATGTTGCAATAGTGGGAGCCAAACTGAGTAAAACATTTTTAAGAGTCATTTTGACTTTAGTGTGGGTGTTCTTTTTGATGTTTGTGAACATCTGAATAAAATGAATAAAAAATTTTATCAGAGGTAAAGACCATATAGAAACTCAAATGCAGTGATTGTTGCTTTTTGGATTCTAAAAGAAGTATTTAATCCCTACATGTAGCATAGTTTACCAAAAAAAAAGAAAAAAGGGGAAAGCATCTGAATGGTAATTCCAAACCTTTTCCACATTTTTTGTCACTGGTAGAAGTGTTATTTACAAAAGCAACAGTAATGCAGGTGGATGATTCAAAAAAATTATTTAATGAATTTCCTGCATTCAGCATAAATAACAGTTTAGGAGCAATGGCAAGATTCACTGTTTTAGGACCATGGTTTTCTAGTGGGTGAAAGCTATATGGTTAACTGATAAAGGACCAATCTCCTGTTGTTGTGATTGTTGATTGCTACAGAATGTACAAATAAAAAAGAAATAATAAAGCATATAATCAAGCAAGAAGATTGAGTGATTGTTTCTCTAGGCTAATCAATATGTACAGATCAGAAACCTTACTTCCTTAGCCAGCTTCTTTAAATGTGAATTTTTTTAAAAGAAATAAAGTTGACAATATATGGTAGGAACCTTGAGTACTGCATTGTTATTTAACAAAAAAATATCATCTGCAGTATATATGTGACATAGTTTTCAGATTAAATATTTTTAATATTTATATTAATATTAATAGAAAAGATATTTTGATGTATTATTGTCTCATGATTGCCAACTAAACAGGCTTAAAATTATTCATCAAAGTATATCCAAATTTTGTATGATTGTTTTAATATTTCTTCTCTTTGCAGGCTAACTTGGCAAAACAGGAAGGCCACCTGAAAATAGCTAATGCAGAATTAGCAAAGGCTCAGGAGGCATTAGATGAAAAGCAAGCCGAATTGGATAAAGTGCAGGCAAAGTTTGATGCAGCAATGAAGGAGAAAATGGTGAGATAGAAGTATTTTAGTACTATGAAAAACGCTTGCATACAATACTGTTGTGTAATCAGGAAATTATACAAACATGCATTTAGGGCTGCTACCTTGAATGACAGGGATGAGGTTCAGGTATAAAAGTAAGAGATTTAAATCTATGCTCTCTCATATTTCCTTCTTTCTGTGAGTAGGAACATATTAGACAATAGATGCACTGAGAGTTCTCAAGAATGAGTTTTAATTAAATAAGATAGTAATATATATGAGGATGAATAAAATATATAACTCTTTAGATTTTTGCTTTTTATTATTAAGTAGGACACTTTTTCAATTTTAGGACTTACTGAATGATGCAGAAGCATGCAGAAGAAAGATGCAAGCAGCCTCTGCGCTTATAGATGGACTGAGTGGAGAGAAAGTTAGGTGGACTCAGCAAAGTAAAGAATTTAAATCTCAGATTAACAGGTATCAAATTCATCAGAGAAAAAAACCCCAAAATACGTGTAAAAACTGAAGAGCTAGTAAGCAATTTAGTAGTTTTAATAGTTGTACTTCATGTTCCTCTTGGAAATCTTAATATAGTTATACAATTAAGTGAACTATCCTGACATTTGAATTTTTCTCCCGTAAGTGAATACCTGAGTGCTGAGTGCTTGTATTTCAGTTCAGAACAATACCTCCAATTTTGGAATTTATTTCCAAAGGGATTATTTCTGGTGCAGTTATGTGCCTGTATTACAGCTGCTTCTCCTTCCGCCCAACACTGCATCTCATTCCAATATTTCCAATAGGCAGGAGGTAGCGATGATCTAAGGCTGACACTGAGAAGGAAAATGGAAGGATTCCTAGCCTGATACTGGATAGGAAAAGAAGCATCTGTTTTGATATTAGTTATGGCATATTTGAATAAAAGAAGGAGGCCTAGAGACCAGATAGTAACCCTTGTCCTATAGTCTGTGTGTTGAAACACATGTGGGACAGTCGGTCTTATTCTGAGAAACCTGGAAACTTGGAAGTCCCCATTGTGTTGCTGTCCAAATGACAAAATGTTGAGCAGCCTAGGAGCCAGAGATCCTAGCTGTCTAGAAAACAGGAAACCTGTCAAAATGGTCACTAAAGGTAAAGAGTCTGCAAGTTTAGGCTCAGCTTCTGTGGAATGCTTCTGTTTCCATAAATTTCCAATGGGGAAATTGGGCATTTCTGGTGAGGTCTGCTCATTCCAAGAGAATTAAGTTTGTATCTTTTGATAAATATTGTATTGCAGACATATTTTTAAGAAATAAAACAATTTCTTGCTTCAGTTATGAAAGAAGGAATAGTTGTCATCAGGGCTTTATTACTTCATAGGGGTGAAGATAATGTTTTCATATGATACTACTCTTAAGTTTTGCCACAAAAATATTTTGGAAACACAAAGAAACTCTTTGTTGTTCTCAAAGAGCAACAGGTCTCTCCTTAAATTGTCCTCAGAACAGAAATCTTCTTATGTTTCAAAAGCTGGTTGTCTAAATCAATAGAAATTGAAATTGTACATCACCTTTTAATTATGATTTTGTTCCTTTTCTAGACTTGTGGGAGATGTACTGCTCTGCACAGGTTTTCTTTCATACTGTGGACCTTTTAATCAAAACTTCAGGAAGCTCTTGCTTAAAGATTTATGGGAAGCAGAGATGAAAGCCCATAAAATCCCCTTTTCTGAAAACTTGAACCTGATTTCTATGTTGGTAGATCCGCCAACAGTAAGTTCTTCGTGATTAGTGGGTTTCATCTTAATTTCAATTAACATCTTCTGTGACTGTTAGCCAGCATTATGCTTGCTTAGAACAGAAGAACAGAACTATAATCTCCAATATTGCTGTGCAGTGGAGTTCTGTGGTTTCCAAATGTTCTTGGCAATTTCCACTAAACATCTGAGTACTGAGCAATGTTCAGATAGATAAACAAGTTCTGTATTATAAACAAGTGACATATTATACAATTAGACAAGTGCCAGTAAGACAGTGCATTTTCAAGTGTCTTATTTTGAGAACACATCACAACGGCTATTGATCACATATCTACTGAAACAGTGGGGTTGGTTGTTAGCTTTTGGTTCTGTCAATATTATCTGGGTCTGGTTTCAAAAATATATTTTATATGAAAGAGAATATTTAAAAAAGAATGCATAAAGTCTTTTCATTCAGTGTGAATGTATGAGAAACCAGAGGACAATGCCAGAATCTTCAGGTTTCCTTCAGTAAATATTAAGCCCCAAAACCTCTCTTAGCCTGGTTTTCTCTTAATTGATCCCACTGTTTAATTTGGCTGGCAAGCTGCCTTTTGACTTTCTTACACTTTTAAAATATATTTTTTTATCATTCTATACAGTTTAAAACATCCATAAAAATAAAGTCCTGGAAATATTTTTCCATCTGCATTAATCACTTTTCAGCAGGTTCAGATATGCATCCCCTTTGGCTTGATGTCTCCATTATTTCTTAGAACAATTGTAATTGAAGGATAATTTCAGTGAGATTTTGTTCCAAACGACTTTTGTTTGTTTTTTGTTTTGTTTGTTTTTTGTATTCTTCAGATTAGTGAGTGGAATCTTCAAGGACTGCCTGGAGATGATCTCTCAATTCAGAATGGTATCATTGTCACTAAAGCAACTAGATACCCCCTTTTGGTAGACCCACAAACGCAAGGAAAATCATGGATTAAAAAGAAAGAACAGGATAATGAATTACAGGTGAACAGTGTTTTAAAGGAATAAAGTGCTGTATTATATTCCTTCAAACATTATTGCTTTAGGGTGTGTCTGCACTTGGGTCAGGGTAACTCATACACATGTACCTAAGATAACTTTAACTTGTATGGAGACTGACAATGATGTAGATGCCTCAGCGGGGAACTTGAGAAGAGCTGTAAATCCCATTCAAGGACTTGGAAAAGATTATATAGTAAGTAAATACTGGTATGAAATCTAGCAAGAAGTATGAAAGAGGAGGTAGCCTTGTGTTCAAAATTGGTGAGTACGTTCCCAATACAGAGGGCAAAGTGGTGAAAAGTAAAGCAAAAGAATATAGTATGAAATTGTTAAATGAGAGTAAATTGGGCAACTATTAGTAAGGTTACAGACAAAGGCAGGATAACTTCCAGCTTTGAAAATGTAGGCAAAGTACTCAAACTGATGCAGTCCAAAATTTAGAACCCAAGATGGAATTCATACATGAAGTTATGGCTACAAAAGTAAATTGAAGACAACCAGTTGAAACCAAACCCAAGACAAATCTGTCTTTCCTAATGTTGCTGCAATTTTAATAGCTCTTTTATAGCTTAAGCCAATATGATTAAATGTCTGTTCATGAAATATAATACAAAGATGTTCACATGTCACCTGTAGTTTGCATCACAAATGCATTTTTCACAAATGAAGTAGCAGAGGAAAAGGAACCTGCATTTTAAAACCCTTAACCTGAATGTTGCAAAATCTCACATGTCCTCCTGAATGTCAATAAATTTTCAGTGTTTTAGGATCTCTAGATTTTGGAAGATTTTGAGTCTTGGAGTAAAGTGAATATGAAGCTCTTGCTTATCGTTTTATCATTAATAAAGCAAACTGTCAGAGCCACAGAAAAGTTGAGGCTGGAAGGGATTTCTGAAGATATTCTAGTCAAGCCTCCCTGCTCGGAGCAGGACCTACTAAAGCAGGTTGCCCAGGACTGTCCCCAGTCGGGTTTTGAATACCTCCAAGGATGGAGACTTCACCACCTCTCCGCACGACCTGTTTTAGTGTTCAACCATCCTCACAATAAAGTTTTGGGTTTTTTTCTTATGTTGAAATGAGATTACCTATATTTCAATTTGTGCCCATTGCATCTTGTCCTGTTACTGTGTGCCACTAAGAGGAATTTGTCTCCCTGTTCTTCATTCTCACCACCAGGTATTTATATACATAGGTAAATACCCTTGTGAGCCTTCTTGAGGATAAATAATCCCAGCTCTCTCAGCTTTCCTCATACATCAAGTGCTCCAATCCCTTAATAATCTTAGTGGTCCTTTGCTCGACTCACTTCAGTGTCTCTCTTATACTGGGGAGTCCAGAACTAGACAGAGGACTCCAGATATGTGTCTCCAGTACTGAGCAGAAGGGAAATATCGCCTTTCTCAACCTGCTGGTAATGTTTTTCCTAATGCAGCCCAGAACGCTGTTGGCCTTTGCTGCAAAGGCAGATTGCTGGCTCATGCTCAACTTGTTGTCCACCAGGACCCCAAGGTCCTTTTCTGCAAAGCTGTTTTCCAGTAGAATGGCCCTATTTCATACCTATAGAGAAAATCTTGAAAATAATATGAGAACTTTCTGAAAGTCAAAATCTAGGAAGCAATACAAAATTAGCTTTTTATTTATTTATTCATGTCTTTTAATGATTTCATATATTATGAATTCCATTTCATGATATTTTAGACATCTGTCTGTTACATATTGTAACAGCAATTCATCCTTTAGACTGAATTCAGGTTTCCAGAAAGAATTCTCAACATTTCAAAGCTAAAATTAGAAAATCTAGTCCTCAGGACATAGAATAGAATAGAAAATTAAGTTAGGCATCTCTGATTTCAAAAATATATGTAACATCTTCATTTCCCAATAAGCTGTACCAGTCTTACTTGGTACATTATTACTCTTATAATGAAGTTTTGCAGGTTCCATTACAGCCAATCTTTTAATTCACCTTTTTATGGTACTTTTTATTGTATACGCTAGAAGTATTTCTGCATAAATTGCTGCATGGTCAATGTTTATTACTTTCTTTAAAATGCAACTAACAAAAACAATGAAAAATTTTCATAGTTAGATCTGTGGTTTTCATGTAAGACTTTGAAGAAATGTTTTTGTCCTTAGATCAATTTATAATTTACTTTTTGAGGTAACAACTTTGAATGACAAGTATTTCCGTACACACCTAGAAGATAGTCTTTCACTGGGACGATCACTTGTGATTGAAGATATAGGTGAAGAGTTGGATCCAGCCCTTGATAATATATTAGAAAAGAATTTCATAAAATCTGGAACTTCTTTTAAGGTTAGTAATCAAACAAAAGACCTGGAATAAGTAGTTACCTTTGTGATGAATGATATTTTACCCTTTTATTCCAAACTTCTGCTGAATCAGGTAAAGTTTGTATTCAGTAGCGTAGTGTGAAGAATCAAACTGAACTAATAAAATATAGGAGACAGAGCCTCAGCTGAGTAGTAAGTTCATGAGTCTAAAGTGTGAGTTTAAGTACTGAAGTTACTACTGAAGATTCCAAATTGGAACCAGTTACGTTTATCCTGTTGAATGCTTACAATACTTTCTATTGATTTTCAAGCAATTTCATTTTACACTCTTTAACAGAACTAATAGAATTGAAAAGATCTCTCTGTTCCTTGTGTGGAGCGCTGATTATAGCAACTGTAGAATCTTTAATCTTGAATGGAACTGTTTTCTGATGGAACAAGCCAAAAAGCACAATGTTTTATTAATAATATTAAGTATATTCCCAATGTTGAAAAATCATGAGTCTTTCTGACCTTCATTAGATAAAGAAATCACTCCCCAGTTTTAAAAACAACGCCCCTTCAAACCTCCTGGAATAAAATGACTGCACATGCTGTATGTTTCCATATGTATTTTTCTCAAATAATTGGCTGGGATATGAGAGATGGTAGACCAGATTGTTGATGATAATGGAAATTAAATGATTGCTATTTTTGTGGAGTAGTTTTACTTTGAATGTCAGAGCAAACAATATGCTTAAGGGAGTGGTTTGGTCCTACTCCTTCTCAAACCAAGTATTTGAAATGTCCTTGGAGGGTCATACACAGTGATCAGATTCCTTGTGCACATGCAGCTTTCAAGTTAGACTGCTGATTTGGAATATCTTAACTTCTGTAAAACTTTCTGTGGAAAACTCTGAATGAATTTATAGTTCCTTTAGAAAGGTTCTTTAAGATCCTCTTAGTCTTGATAAATATAGAATTAATTTCCAATAATTTATGTTCCATTGTTGGATCAAATCATTTCTTTTTTTCCCTGAACACAAGAGAAACAGGTATTTCTCCAAAGGTCAGTAGTTTCTACCATCTTCATTTGAGGTGTGATTAGAAGCACAAAACCTAAACCAAATGTTTCTGAAGCCATTAATTAGAACCCACAGTGGAAGTAATCCCTATATTTACCTGGAGGGGAACGCTACCTTTATAATGTACCCTAACTGCTACCTTTGGTCATCAATTGTTATTTTCATGACAAATTTGAATTGTGAAATAAACTTCCTCTCTTTGGCATTTCGAATAATGTAATTTTTTTTCCGCTCAATATTATTGAGTCAAATAAAGCTCATTTTCCTCTGCTTAATACTATTCTAACTTACTCCACAGGTGAAAGTTGGTGATAAGGAAGTAGATGTTATGAGTTCATTTAGACTGTACATTACTACAAAGCTACCCAATCCTGATTTCACGCCTGAAATTAATGCAAAAACATCAATTATTGATTTTACTGTTACAATGAAAGGACTTGAGAATCAGTTACTGAGAAGAGTAATTCTTACTGAAAAACAGGTAAACTAACAGTACACACAAACCATAGTGGTTTTTTTACTTAATTTTTGTTAGGTTTAACTGTTTTTAGTATGTAGGGAAAAAGAAATGTTCCAATGGAAAAAAGACATCAGCTATTTTCTAAAATTTTATTCAGGTTCAGTATAGAAATTTCCAAATAACAAAAATACACCTAGAGGGACTTCTATGTATGGCTGTCAGTATGACACAAACAATTAAGCACAAGCATTTGGCATTGATAAGACAGTTCATAAGATACTGAATAAACACTGCTTAAAAAAAAAAAGATGTTATAAAAACACATTTTAGATGCCTGAAAAAGTAAAATGCACATTTCATGACCTTGAAAAATCAGCAACTGAATTGTAAGTATGACTTATAGTTACAGTCCATAAAGTGTCATGCTATTTTCTTGTTTTTTAATAATAGGAACTAGAGGCAGAACGAATTAAACTCATGGAAGATGTAACTTTTAATAAGAGGAAGATGAAAGAACTGGAAGATAATCTTTTGTACAAACTAAGTGCAACCAGAGGTTCTGTATCAAAGTGTAAAAGAACCAGGATTAAGCAGATTAGGCAGATTAAGCTGTTTCACATTAGAACCTTTCCATACAGAAATTGATTTATCCATCCAAGATACAATAAGAGAACATCCAATGGTAGAAATTTGAAGTATGGTGATTTACCGGTGTATGAGGGATTTGGTACTATAGCATGCCACTATATACAACCCTAGACACTAAGTATTTTTAACACCTAAACAAGTTTTGTGAAGCAAATCGATTTCTTGAGAGCTTTCTGCCCCTCAAATGAGACAAAGTATCTGATCATGGGCAAATCCTTAACCCACTGAAAATGCAAAGTAAAATGGGTTAGCTTAAATGGTGCTGAAAGTCTTTTGCAGTATGTTAGGAGCCTACACATGATCAATTACTTTCTCTTTGATGGAAAAAGAAGGTGGTAACTTCCAGCAAATCGATCAGTAAGTACTTGAGAT
The DNA here is from genome assembly GCF_034638445.1 of Ciconia boyciana. Lineage (NCBI taxonomy): Eukaryota > Metazoa > Chordata > Aves > Ciconiiformes > Ciconiidae > Ciconia > Ciconia boyciana. Next base: position 95,110,879 of record NC_132936.1, read on the forward strand.
GCATGAATACTGATGTGTGACTGTTGCCTTTAGACCCTAAGTCTTTTTGACTTTGTGTGTACCAATCAACAGACTTTAAAATAGTTGAAGTACTGTGTATGAATATGTATGTTATGTGCATAAGAAAGCTGACTTCTCTAGTACATGCTGCAAAGCTGTTGGTATAGATACATTCATGTTGACATAGGTTGAATGCATTTGTTTAGCATGTTGAATATAAAAATCATTTTTAGTGTTACATATCCTGTTTGGTCTCCATTTTAAAAGCTTTCTGCAATTCAGTAAATCATTTCCATTTGTTATAAATAATTCTTTAACTTGACCTTTCAATTTTTACATATATGAAGTGAAAAAATTGTTATAAAAATGTCCTAAACATCCAATATTTGACTTTTTAGGTTCACTAGTAGATGATGAATCCTTGATTGGTGTTCTGCAAACAACTAAGCAAACAGCTGCTGAAGTAGCTGAAAAGTTGTCTGTGGCAGCAGAAACTGAAGTGAAGATTAACAGTGCTCAGGAGGAATATCGACCTGCTGCTACACGTGGAAGCATTCTTTATTTTCTTATTACAGAAATGAGCATGGTCAATAATATGTATCAAACTTCACTGGCTCAGTTCTTGAAGTTATTTGATCAATCCATGGCCAAGTAGGAAGACACAGATTTTTCTACTGTTCAGATACTTGTCTTTCCAATGTATTTGCTGTTATTAACATGCTTTCTTTGTGCTTTGTTTTCATGATTCAGATCTAAGAAGTCTCCTTTACCTCAGAAAAGAATCTCAAATATTATTGAGTATCTTACCTTTGAAATTTACTCATATTCTGTTAGAGGCATGTATGAAAACCACAAATTCCTCTTTACCCTCCTCCTGACACTAAAAATTGATCTTGAGAGAGGACATGTGAAAAACAGAGAGTTCCATGCACTCATTAGAGGTAAGTTTAAAAAATTATGTTATATGTAGAGCTAATTTCAACTTTTTAAACTTTTATACCATTTCAACGTATGATTTTTTGGTTGCATGGTTTCTACCATGCAGTTCTGTGGGAGCTGCCTCTGTCCTTATCCCTGCTGTGGTCCAGTGAAGTTAGATGCAGTTCCCCATCACAGTTCTACCTCCACCATTTACCCAGGCTCTGTTCTATCCTGAGATCAAGATGATAATTCTTCTTCTCTCCATCAGTTGGTTTAATAATTGTATATTTTTGTATTATATTTGTATCCTTATTTTTATAAATTAGGTGACTTCTTGCTCCTTTGCTTCTCTGCTTTGATGGAGCTGAATAAAGCCATCTTCTAAGTTGCCAGAACAACTCCACATAAAGTCCAGGAGGTTCTACTGGTGCCAGTAAGGTGCCAGTCTTTTATCAGTTTCAGCTTGACCTTTCCCTGACTTTTGCCAACCAGCTAACACTGACTTTTAGAGAACGTAATGCGTTTCTGTGGCCCAACTGGCCAGGTCTGCCTCCTCTGTACTCTGTGAATTTGTGTCGCTGCTGAAAAATGTGATCAGGATTGCTTAGACGGAGGTCCATATAAAACCTCTTTGAATTTTACAGTGTTCAGATGAATCTTGCAAAGGTCTAACGTCGAAGTAGTGAACCTAGATTTGAAGATCATTATCTGCCTTTAAAGAATAAAATGGATAGGAAACAAGATTAAATTCACTTTCTGTTTTGCTTTCCAGTTTGTCGTAATGGTTTTATCCTTTGAGAATGGTATCCAGCTACCAATTTACCACTGATGTCAGGCAGGGCATGCTTGGAAATGCTTTCAAAATGAACTGTCTGCATTAGTAAAGCATTAGACAAGAAACCATATTTCTTGGCTTCTCAGCTCATGGATTCTTGTTTTGCCAGAGGAAAATATACCTTCAGCATCTGAAGCAGAAGGTAGTCACTTGCCCCTTTTTAACTGATGAGAATCTGTAACAAAATAGAGTGCTTTTAGCAATTTTTGTCTAGAACATATGATTGCAGTTTCCTGCCTAGCTTTACCACAGTTGATTTGATAGTGAGAAATTCTTCTGGTGTATAAAATGACACTGAGAAATTATTCTGGTGTATAAAATGACAGCAAAGTAACAATAGATTTTCTATAATTATTCACATGATATTAAATCAGATTGGGAAGTGGGCAGATGCCTAGCCAAATTGTCCTTGACTCTTAGGTATCTTCTGCAATGAATGAATTGTTCAGTTTTCCTCCTTGGATGAGCAGTTCTTGGTGCAAAATGAATGCCATGTTACCAAACATCATCAGGCATTTGAAAAATAAATCTATCTTCCTCTTCTTTCCATTTCTTTTGCAGGAGAGCTTTCATGGCTTATCATCAGCTGTATTATCAGGGGATGTCTCAGTGAAATAAGCATTGCTATTTGAAATGAAAAGGTCTCTAGAACTCATTATTCAGCTAGTCTCAGGAAATTATCAACTCTAAATCTTTCCTTCTGCTAAAGTACATAAATCGAATTTCATTCTATTTACTGTATTCCATTAAAGCCAAACACTAGGCCCTTCCTGAATATTTTAATGCTATAGCTTGAAGGTAACCTTAAGTCAGCAAAACAGAGAAAGCAGGTTCGCAAATTATAGGAAAATAGCCTTCCATTATGGTAGCATAGAATTTTTATTAAAACTAGAAAGAAACAAAATCCAAAAGATATGAGAAAATCTAAGGAGTTCACTGACAATTTTGTAGGTATCTTAATACTTGGGTAGGCTGTGTCCTTTACCAGTAGAAAGTGGGGACTGGCACAAGTGAAGAATATGATCTTCTCTAGCAGAAAATATATTTTGCTAAGCAGATCCATAAATATTAAAGATCATGTTACAGAGGAATTGCAAAATATCTTTGGCTTTGTTGACTTAAATAAAAGCTAGAAATATTGCGAAATATGCTATTTTGTGGACAATTAATGATTACATCTTAATTTTAAGAAAAGTCTTTTTGGCTAAAGTGATTGTGATTCTCTTACAGAATTCAGTAATTTGCAAAACTATTCCTGTTGGCCTATTGTACTAAATTTGCATAAGATGTGATTCTGGAACAGGGTATAATTTTGTAATAATAATGCTAATGGTGGATTACAGATTTATGTAAACACTTTTTGTTATTCTCTCTCTGATTTCCATTATTTCAGTTTGCAGAGACTAAGAGGAAGTTCTGGGATCCATACATGGGTCCCAGGCAGTTATTTCAAACTATATATCCTAATGCCAAAGATATAAGAGGATGCTTGAAGGAAACTTTAACAGGTAGTTACAGGAAATGCAGGAAAATCAGTATTTGCACCTCAGATTTCATGAAGCAGCCCTTTCTTTCTGTGAGGTTACTGAAGCTTGTCATCCCTGAGGTAAAGGGAAGGAGAAAAAGCGCAACAGTAGGAAAACTTGGGTAATAAAAGCACATGAAGTAGCTTTACGTTTTTGCATGACAGAAGTAATAGGGATTTGTACATAGGAACTTCACATTCTTGAACAAGATTTTGCCCTTTAATTGGCCCTTCAGTAGTTCATGAAAACATTCAAATCATATATTAATCATATCTAATTCTGTTTCTTGATTATATCTAACTGTATCCATATGTGGAGGAAAGCACTGAACAAATTTTTCTAGATGCTGGAACTTTTCACATATGCCTATGAATGGCAAAATGAAAACTAATAAAAGGAAAGATTTTTTCAGGCATTGCATATTTAACTCATGAACAAATGACTAACCATAAGAACTTAGCAGGATTTATCAAAGGTTAGGTATGTATATTAATAGCAAGAATATCAAGTATTACAATGAGAAACACACTGTTTACACTTCTGTAATTCTCATTCTTCATTGAATAAGTCTGCCTCAAAAAATTAAGGTTTAAAAATTTCCCCAAAAGCAAAAACTTCCCTAAGATCTGTTTACTGCCCACTCATTGAAACTTTTACTTTCTTTTGATGTTGATTGTTCCCATTGACATAGTAATGTCCAGCAAGGTGATTCTTGTGTTTCTACTTAAGGATATTCAGGTAGCTAGGAAAATATTTAGTCTTCCTGAATCACGTGTTTGTTCTTTTAAAAGAAGCAGAGCTGCTGTTTCCTGAAAATCATCCCTGATAATATAAAAAAAATTCTTGCATCCTGGAAGCCTGCAGGAAAACATCTCAAAGAATCAAATCTTTCACTGTAAAGTCTATAATGTAACCAGAACAGACTTCAGGAAAAATCAGAAAGAATTTGTTGCATTATAGCATTTGCAGCACCATAAACTCTTTCTTATAATGTGTCAGATATTTAAAGTAAATCTTAGTTCTTTAGCTACATCAAAGATACTATATATAATGTCTTCCCAATAATTTCTTAAATAACAAAATTTGTACTTCATTTGAGAATAATATTAATATTCTGATCTCCTTTTCACTCCAATGATAAATTTATCTTCTGTTCTTTTCCTTCTTGCTTTTATGCTTTTCTCTACATCCCATTCATGGAGAATTTGAGGATGAGGTGAGCTCAGAATAAGAAAAAAGATCTCTGTTAAAACCTCTTGATAATCTATGGAATAATTAGACACAGTTTGTATGTGTCACAATTAATATATTAATTGAAAAGGAACTACATATATATTTATGTATGTAGTTTTTTGGTAAGCATGTATGTATAATTTGGAAGTATTGAAATAATTACAGCTCATATATATAGACTATGTATACACACACATACATACTCACGTACATATAAGTTTTTAAAAATAATAGTTGTTATTCCAAGGTGATTTTTTTAGTTTGTTTGTAACAAGTTGGTGAAATTTGTTATACTGGTGACCTAAATGAATAATGATCTTAGTTCTGGAGACCACTGGAACAACACCCTCTAGTTTTCCGAAGAAGTGACATTAATTAATTTGTGGAGGACTGAGGAAGAGGCAGCTACAACAAGAAGAAAATTATGATAAAAAGTTAATTATGATAAAAAGTTAAAAGTTAATCTGTTTAAAATTGGATTGCAGTCTTATCCCAGAGGTGTTCCTTTGTATTTCCTCTTCAATTGCATATCAGAGGATGTGAAACATGCATTATCTACTGGCTATCTGGGCTTATATACGCTATTTAAAATGATTTGTGCTTGTTAGGCTGGTCTAGGATTGATTGATTCTATCAGTCCAGAGTTTCTTTCTTCTCTTGTTGTGTTTGGGGTTGTTTTCCAATGATCCCAGGAGATTACTTTGCTAACATGTGTAATGTTCTTTAGATATTGTAACTATGCATTTCATTAGAGAAGTAGTACAAGTTTGCAGTTGAGAAAATAAGACTTCCTTTTCAATTTTTTTTCTTTTTAGGAATAGTGAGATAAAATATAGACTGTCTAAGGGAAGGTGTCTTCAGAGGAATATTTTTATCTTTCAGATAAACACAAAATTATCTTTACTGTATTATCTGCACAGATCAAAAGGAAAAAAGATTATTAAAGAATTTCCCATACTTCAAATATAATCAGTATCATTGTATAAACTTATAATAACAAACTATATGGAGCACATGATCTAAGATGAGCGGCTGAGAGAACTGGGCTTGTTCAGCTTGGTGAAGAGAAGGCTTAGGGGAGACCCAATAGTAGCCTTCCAACACCTATGAGAAGGCCATTAAGACAGCCTGGCTCTTCACAGTGGTGCACAGTAGGAAGATGAGAGACAACAAAAATAAACTGGAAAAAAAAAAAAGAGATGTTCAGAGTGGGTGTAAGGGGAATTTTTTTCATTATGAGGACAAACATTAGAATACATTGTCTAGAAAGGTTGTACAGTCTCCATCCTTGGAGGTTTTCCAGACCAGACAGAACAAAGACCTGATTTCATCTCATAGCTGTCCCTGCTTTGAACAGGTTGGCCTAGAGACCTCCTGAGGTCCTTTCCAGACTAAACTATCCTATGATCTTATGAAATAAATGCTAAGTACACAAGAGTGCAATTAGTACCCCAGTGAAAATTACATGGGCCAGAAAACATAATTTAAAAAGAAATGTCAAATATATGTTGACCCCTGGAATGTCATGTGTTTTTCATCAGAATGTTTTTATCTACAGGAGGTGCAGCATTGGATCTACAGGCTTGCCTGCCCAAACCTTTCCGCTGGATTCTTGACATGATGTGGCTAAACCTAGTGGAATTGAGCAAACTTCCACAGTTTGCAGAAATTTTGAATCAGGTGATATCTAGTAATTGTCTTTTTAATGTTAATAACCAGTTTCCCAACCATAATTGTGCTCCCATATTTTACAGTTAGAATGCACAAGAGATGTAGTTAAGAACAAGGCCAGAGAGAATACAGAATAAAGGCATAGAAATGAACAGTTAGGTAGCATGAATGAGGCTATATTTATTTGCTCTCCAGTTTTTATCTGCTTTATTGTATTTTGTATTATAGTCATTGAGGTAGGAAAGAAAAGAGAACAGGAGCAAAGAACTAGTAAAAAGGAAGCCAGTGAAAGAGAGACAGGAATAAGGAGAAAGGATAAAAAAGTAGAGGTATCAAAAAAGCTCAGAAAGTTAATCTATGAGTGTCAGGCTTAAGATACAATGTTTTATGTCTTGAGTCTGATAGACTTTTACAAGTAAATCGTTTGCTGCTTGTTTTTAAATATTCATTTCCATTCCAAGGTTAACATGTTATTCAGAGATGATGAGCTGGCTATAAAAATACTATTTATTTCATTAAGACATACATGAATTTATATGCACATAAGCTTGTGACATGTTTATCAGTTATTTTCTTTCCTTTGGTAAATTTATCTTTTCTTAGTGTAGTTAAAAACGCTACCTAAGAATTTCTCTTTCTGTACCTCCTAAGCACTCCTTGTTAATCGGGCTGGTAGCCAGGACACTAAGTACTTGCTGTTACAGCATTGGTCAGCCAAGTCCATTTTGTGATGGCATTTAGTACCCTGAAGGGTAGCAGATATTTTATCTAAATTGTGTACCTTGACATGGTCCTGACTGTTTCCCAACTCTGTATCAAGGCAAGATCTGGATATACACCAGCACATTTCCTCCAGGTTTTGGTTTCTGGAGGTATCAAAACAAGATATTGAGTTAGGAGAAATTTGAAGAAATTCTAGTTAGGCATTCACTCTGGGTTATTAGGGCACCAGAACCCAAAATGCTGCTGCACACTTGGTAACATTATTTAAATTTAGCCATCGGGTTATGAATTACATATTTTCCTTTTAATTTGTAGATTGTAATGGTTCTGTTATAGGACTTTTCTAGAATTAGTGCAAACAAAATTTTAGACTCCAGAACATTTAGGCAACCATGTTACCCCAAAAGGCCTCTTTTTTAACTAATCTTTTAGCACTAACTTAAAATTGCCATATATTTACAAGTTGAAAAGTGACAATTAGGTGATTTTAGTAATAGATAGAGATGGCATCTGGGAGGGTACCAACTAGGATATCAATAAAAAATGCAAATATGGAAATAACATCTTTTTAATACTTATTTACATCCATTAGATGTGCTGCTCTATTTGGCTCATCATATTAAACACAACTGTATCATTATTCATTTAGATACAAACAGAAAATGATTTAAAGTAAGAAAAAAAAGATTGAAATGGTATGACCAGTTCTCAAGAGGTTGCCTGTGATTTTCTTTTTTTTCCTTGCCAGTTACAAAGGTTTGCTTCTTTAAAAATTAAGTCCTCCACTCCCAGATGCCTAACTTAATTTAATAAGGACATATTCCTCTTTAAACATTTAGATGACCCTGTTCCTTTTCACACTGTTACTACTTCCAGCTGTGGTTGAGTGAGAAGTGGTAAAAAGAAATATGTAATGAAAGCTTAATAATTTTACTTAGTCAACTATAGTCCCCTTAGCTCAGTAATCTATCTCTGGCCATGGCCTAGCTTTGAGAAGGTACCTTCTCTTGCATACTCTCCTAGCATGCACTCAAGTTTATGTCAGTTAATGTAGAACTGAGCTATTTGCTTATAAAGTAAATTTTTTTCTCAGACTTGGATTATAGTTCAGAAAGGGACTTTTAGTGTTTATGAATCTCTGTGAATGAGTTTCATTATAGGAAATATGTGATTGGAAGAGGTCTCTGTATATTTGTTTCTCACTCCTTTTCCAGTCCATGCTTCATGTAGGTTGTTCTGAAACTACTTCTACTTGAAGCCAAGTCAGTCAACTGGACAGAGCTCCTTGATTTATAATAGGCATATAGAACTGTATTTCAGAACAGATGGTATCAGTGTATTCCTTGTTCTCTTTCCAGTGATCTGAAGATATTGCAGTAGTTGACTCTTCTCTGTCATTGCATTAAAAGCTCAACTGCATAGCAATTTTCTGTGAAACTATGTTCTGTCCACCAGTATCCCTTGTCCTATTAGGTCATGGGTTCTAAGAGGTGCTTAAATAACGATCATATTTGTGGTCAGATTTATTCTTTCTCAAGTCAAAAGCTTACTAGAGTCTGTTATTTTTAATTTGTGATTCTTGGGCTGGCTGGACTGTACTAGGACAGATTTTTCTGTTCCTCCTAGTACTTTGTGATCAGAAGGAATACATTAATCACAGTATGTTTCTCTTGTAGTATAGAATCCTTCTGCTAATTATTGATCTTTCTGAAGTAGCTGCATGTGTTTGGGAGGGGAAGCCATGGATAACTGATTAGCTTAAGAGCCTGCATCTTAATACTAAAATTTCTATTTGTAGTATCTTAATAGCAATTCACATGGCGTATGTCTTAAATGCCATAGAATCTTAATGTTACTTGTAATATATCCTACTATAATAATAGACTGTCATTAAAATACACATTTACAAGGGGATTTTGCTACAGCTGAAATATATTTATATGTGCGTTAATGTAATAAATTTAGATAGCCTGTAATGAAAAGGGATGGAAAAGTTGGTTTGATAAAGATGCTCCCGAGGAAGAAATTATACCTGATGGATATAATGATTCACTTGATACCTTTCGCAAGCTTTTACTCATCAGGTGAGCATCTTCAGAAAATTGGGAAATGCATACATGGTTGCATCACGTGTCTCAGTCTATCGGTATGCTATTATCGTAATAGTGTAATTGTTATTAATTTCTGTGTTATATTAAATATTATTTAATTCACTCACATGAAATATTATTTAATTCACTCACTGCGGAGCTATCCACTGCAGAGTTTTAAAAAGTTATTTATAGAAAATATTTTTTATAGCTTTGCTTTTATGTCATGACAAATGGAAACTGGGAACCACATTGCAGCCTTCTCCAAAAAGTCACTGAAAAAGTAAAATAATTCAGATAGCTTTCAAATTTTTTTTTGTTTCTTTTAAAATGAGGTATTTAAAATAACTTTAAAAAAGTAATTAAAAAAAAAGATATTTGTGAAAATGCAAAACAGGTATTTAAAAGCCCCATGTGAAAAGTGTGCTATAAATGATTTTATTGCATCAGCCAAGATCTCTGTGGCAGGACTTGGGATAGAATGGAGTTCCCCAAAGCAGCATTCAGCTGCCTTATGCATGAGATCATATCTTCCTACATTCATTGTATACTTTCCAAGTGCTACAACAAATAAATCAGAGAGACTACAAAAAAACAACATTAGTTACTAGACCATGATTTATCTTTGGAGCGGATTCAACCTGTGCAGTAAAAAAGGCCAGAATCTGATGTAAGAAGTACTATATTGTTCTATGCTACACACCCTGAAGGGGGAGTGTCGTGGATGGAGTGAGAGTGCACTTTGCTCGTAAGAGAGAAGCAAAAATATACTTTATTGATATAAAACAGTGAGTTAACAAAGTTCAACGGTAAATGCGACAGTGGTTTAACAAGATTCGATGGCAAGGTACACTTGATTATTTACTGCATAGAGGACAGGGTCAGACAAAACTGTCAGGGAGACCCTCCCATTGAGTCATGAGGTTCAGAAAGGACCCCCTTGCTTTCTAAACTCCTTCTCAGAGAGGAGTCTAGGTGTGGTTGGATCCAATCCTAGTCCCAGACTTGGTCAACGGTTTATGTCTAAAGGATTATATATGTACAATCAATCCTTTATATCACTGAGCTAAGATTTCAAAGTTTAGCATGCTATTAGTCACTTACCAAGGATCTGTTGTGGCAAGAAATTTCTCAACCTTGAGGATTAACCTTGAGAGGTGTCCCTGCTCAAGAGGAGATCCTGGCATGCAGCCCGCTGGGCTGCCCACTGTTTATAGAATAAGATGATTGACTTAAAGTCATACTTGCATACCAGCAAGACATTTGGATCATTGCTCCAGACAGCCCGTGGCTACTATGCTGCCATCTGTCCCCGAAGTCCAGCACAAGCTGGATGCAGCCATCACAACCCCCACTGGTGGTTATTGCTGGGGGGGGGGAGGGCAAAGAGGGGCACACCGCCACAGGGAGGGGGAGCATCTAAGTCCTAAGCCTGTAAATAATAAGCCTATAAACTGAAGCTTTGCAAAGTCATATCTTTTATCCAAAAGTAGTTGTGCGGGTTTGTTTCTTTTCCCCCTTGGGAAAAATAAAGACATATCATCCCCAACACAAACGCAATCCAGTGCAAAAGAGTTGAGTCTGTACCCTAAAAGAATAACAGACCCAATGAAACATCTGCAGAATTCTACTAAAGGGCAAAAACAATCTTACATTTCCCTACTTGAGTCCTCAGATACAAAAGCTCTGTTTAAAATGAAGAATGTCCCAACCTGATAAAGGTACCCAGAACAGAAAATTCCACTGCAAATAGTTTACTAAAGGCAAAATTGTAAGCAACTGAAAAGTACTGAACAGTCATAGAGGGAAGACTACTAGCACTGTCTATTATCATATATGTAAAGACAAACCTACAAACATATATATGAATATGTGTATATATACATGCATATATATACATATGAAGCAAAAATCTCTATTTGCTAAAAATAGAATTTCTAATTTAAGTCTGGTCTTTGGAAGAGGAAGAGGCATTGAATTTGTATCTTGGTATATATTTTTATTTCTAGGTCTTGGTGTCCAGACCGAACACTTTCCCAAGCCAGGAAATATATTGCAGATTCCTTGGATGAGAAATATACAGAACCAGTCATTTTGAATTTAGAAAAAACTTGGGAGGAAAGTAACACACGAACACCTCTCATCTGTTTCTTGTCTATGGGATCTGACCCAACTATTCAGATTGATTCCTTGGCTAGGAAGCTTAAATTAGGTATGAAGTAATTATTCATTGTCATGTGTTAAGATACAGAAGGGTAATGTAAGTAATTTCAGAGATTTTTTTTTTTTCTGAAAAGTATTTCTTAAATTCTGTTGCACTATTGATTGTTCCTGAACCATCATCTTAGAGATAAAATAATATTTTAAATAAAAGAGGGTATGTTGAGATTAATTTTGTATGCAGCAGGACAGTAATGTTTTCAGTTCTTCTTTTATAAATAGTTATCATCCTTCCCAGTGATGATATTTTTTAATTCCTAACTAAAAGACAATATGAATTCTTTTTTTTTTTTTTTATCTGGCATGGTGATAATACTGTTTTCTTGTTTTAACTCTTAACTGCAGGTAAAGTAAAAATTAGCAATCTGCTTACAAGATTACTTTGTAACAAAAAATACCCACAAGATCTGCATTTGTATATTCTGGACTTTATGGCTACATTATATGGAAATTTTAAAAAATTGTGCATGCAAACTGAGTTGGAAGTAGATACGTATATTCATTATATTAGTCATAATAATATGTTCACAAATGCAATTTTACAATTATGTATTGTGCTCATTTACATGGCTTCATTACCTACACTTAAAGAAAAATCTGAGTTCATATTTCAAATACTGTGGCTTGCTTCATTAAAATTTGGCACAAATTCCCATTGACAATAATAGCATTAGTCGCAGTCTTTCACTTCTACAAACATTGTAAATATGGTGGATGTATATTTTAATGTTATTTTACAAAGTTTTAATGTTTAGAAAATTTATACATAGTGGCATAATATGATGGTAAAGAGATTCTTTCATAAGTATAAATTTTTGTATAAAATTGTACTTAATTGTGCTGTATTTATATAACTGGTTTTTTGGACTGAATTTGAATTCTTACTTTTTCTGAAGAAGGTAAGTTCATTAATCATATATTGTCAAATATGTTGTAGAATGTAGGACCATCTCTATGGGTCAAGGACAAGAAGTTCATGCACGCAAATTCATACAGATATCAACGCAACAGGTGGGAAAAAAAACACTTCAGTGTAAGTTGATTGCTTTAGCATTCTTTTACACCTCTTTTGCATGCAATCTTTAATATTTTGCATTTTCACCTTACTATCAGGCATATCTCAGGGTAAAAAGGTCTCCTTTCCTTGAGTGCCTGAGCCTAAAAACATTCCACTGTGGGATATGCATGTGCCAGTGCGGTCCATGTCAATACTTCTGCCATTAATAATATTGAGCAGCTTTTCAGAGGTAGCACATTACCTTCTTATCACTATGCTGTTATCCAAAGGTAAAAGGACATCATGTCCTAGTTCTACCCTGCAGGACTTGCAGATCCCATCTCTTTATTGGATTTCCTTCCCCCCTCCCCCCCCTCCTGTGAGAGCTACCTAGAAGTTGCATAGTTTCTACTAATAAAATGGTGAGTGCACACATAGCTTAAAGCTGTAGATACAGAAGGATGTGCTGGCTCCTAATACTGCCTCACATTTTCCTCACATCTGTGCTAGTGAGAGGGCCTCTTGCTCACCAGCAATTGGTTTTGGTTCTTTGCTTCTTTAATTGCCAGTCCTTTTGGCTTTCAGTCTGAGGATGTCTAAGAATTTCCAAACAACATTTAAGAATTTTTCTCTTAAATATTGCAGTATATTTTGTTATGGCAGATGACATTCTCAAACAGTAAAAATATGAGAAGTCTAAGCAGCAGCTCCAGAAAGTTGGTAATAGACACCTCAAATACAATATAAAAGTTACAGTGTAAAGGTAGCACAGTCTGGTCAGCTGGACACTTCAAAGAGTTGTGGACAGTGTTGCAAATGAAGACATACAGCCAGAGTTGCCTGTAAACTCAAAATATCAGGAATTAGTCTTATTCCAGTATTCTGAAGGACTAGAATACCTCTACTAATAGAGAGTAGAAGACTGCAAGAACTATATTGATAAATGAAACATATTTTTCATCTGACCATAACTGACAGTTAGTCCTTACTAAACCAGGAGTACAGCACTGCTTGTAATATTCACCTATAGAAACCTGAACTGACTTGTGTTCAGTAAAAGGTTTGATTGGTACCATATTGCCTTTTTGTTAACTGGTATATGCTTTCATACCTACGGTGGGAGTATTCATCAAAAGTTAGATAAAAAGTTAAAGATTGATTCATTATGAGATTTAAAACTTAACTCCTCACAATATATGACATCCATTAGATTCCCTGGGTCTCTGTCCTCACCCATGAGAGTTCTGGAAGGACAAACGGTGAAAATGAGATCACAACACAGAACACTCTGCAAGAACAAATGTACTTTTGAGACTGTTGCAGATTCATTATCAAGATTATTTCAGATTTCCATCTGAACTAAACAGTTCTTTTGTCACTTTATTCTCCAACACTTAATCACAATGAAATGAGGAAATGCTTTTTCCTTTAGACTTCTGCAAAGTCCTGTCCTCTTAATCTGATAGACTGAAGTGCTTCAGAGCCTTTCCAGGGCCTCCTGTCTTTCGTGCAGGAAAAAGAAAAGGTCAGGCAGTATCAGTTCAGGGAATTCCAATTGTATTGCCTGCTATCTGTGAGGTATCTTCATTTGAGGCAAAAAAACTCAGTCTCTTGCCAGATGATATTTATTCATTTGACTATAGTACAGTCTGCTTCATTTGTGTTTCTCTATTATGGACAAATATCATACTTGTATATAGCCTTTACTGCACATTTGCTAGACATTACTGTATAATTCAAGGTTCTCTAGCTAATGCAGCCTTGGTTATGGAAGTTCTCTATATTGTATCCCAGTAACCTCTCAAGTCCTACCAAATGTTGTGACACCAGTACTGGAATATAGATGTACACCACTTTGGAAAAAGAGAAAAAATAAATCTCTGTATAGCAGATGGCATTTTTTATGATGTGCAAATGCACACATACATCTCTCATGCTTCTTGGTGTTCGTATGTCTAGAATGGTCATCATGAACTTCCAGTTCATTGGAATGGTAAAAACTGTGGCATCCCTGCCTTTCTTTGCTGTCAATTAAAACCACAAGGATACTCAAAACAGCACTCCAGCAGAGCTACTAGTAACAATTTCTGAACTAAATGCCTTGGTGATGTACACATTTTACAGAGGGAGGGATATGTAAACATCAGATTTGCAAGAACAAAACAGAATTAGTGAATATGAAGACAAATATCTGGGTTTTTTTCCTACGTCTGGCCAAGAGTATATAATCCGATTAAAACTGCTGTGCTGTGTTACAGGTAGATAATTTTAAAAAACTGAGCCTGATTCATTTGGAAATGTAACAAATTGATTATAGATCTCCCTCAAAAAAGTGGTTCCCCATAAAAGAAGGAAAAAAGCCCCTTCATTTAATCTTTCTTTTTTTTTAATATCCACCAGTTCACCGTAAATATTTCAATTATATTTTGTCACCAAATGTTATTTATTTCTTTTTAAATGAACTAAAACAAAATTACCAAAATGAAATTACAAGCTGTAATGAAATCCACACATCACTGTTTAGAACTGATTAAATAATGCTCCATTTTTATATCAGGCTTCTGATTTATCAGGCTTTTAAAGTGATGCTACAAAAGCTGATTGAATTTACATTCATAAGCAGAAGTGCAGCGAGATAATCAAAATAGAGCTTTCATGCAACTTGAGAGCTGAATAAGATCGGAATTAATATGTGGAGGTTGAATTTCATACATATGCATTTATTGCAGATAAACTAATTGCAGCTGAAAAGTTTGAGAGTCTTGTTACCACCTCTTTACACTTACTTTAGATTATGTTATTAACAAATAAGTTTAAAAAAAGATGTATTCCTTAGATTTCAGCTGTTAACTTTTCCACTCACATTCTTTTGGATCTGATGGCAGGATTGCTTATCACTGGTGTTTTGCTGGGAGAGGACAGGAATTACATCTTTTTGCCACTAGGTAGCACTGATACTTTACTTGAAATATTGGCTCTGGTTATGTTATTTTCATTGATAACAATCGGATGTGAAAATAACTTTTGCACTAACTTTTCCTATTTGCTTTAACTGTGCCAATACAAAATCAAATGATAATACATATTCAGGAACAGACCAAAAGTCAAAAAACTAAACTAAAAGAAACAAACCAACAAAAAAACCAACCAAACAAAAACCAAACACACTCCCCCTCCCCCAACCCCAAACCCAAACCTGCAAGACCAAATTTGATTCTAATATAGACAGCTGGTTTTAGCATTATGAATAACTTGTTCTAAATTTTATAAGGTAATAGTTGATATTCTTATTTAGGGAGGCTGGGTGTTACTTCAGAATTGTCATCTTGGACTGGATTTTATGGATGAACTACTGGAGACACTTCTTACTGCTGAGATACAGGATGAGACATTTCGAGTTTGGATAACTACTGAACCACATCCTAAATTCCCAATTACGCTGCTACAGGTTTGTTCAAATACTTAATTCAGGTACCTCGTGCCATCAAAATTATTCAGATTAAGTGTGTAAATGGAAATTAAATAAATGGGGGGGGAGAGGGGGGATAAAAAGCCCAAGAAAAAATGAACTTATCTTACAATGCAAATATCACTTTAAACAGGAAGGTTACTTACCAGTAACTGGAAGTTCTTGAAGATGCATTATGTATGTGTGAATTCACACTAGTTCTGTACACAGAAACACTTGAATGAAAACTATCAGGCTTTACCTGTATCCCTTTTTGTGCAACCAGGTTACTTTGTGAACAGAGTAATGCCCGCAACTGCTCTTAGAGTCTTCCAGATTTCCCTATCGGAGATAAAGGATAAAGGGGACAGAACACACATGGACAGCACATGTCAAACAACATAATCTACCAAGAAGTTACCTGTTTTTCTTTGGATAAACTGTAAATGGTTGTTCTGTAGATCTCAAGGGGACATTTTCATCAGCACAAGGAAAATTGCCTAAACTCTTACAAAGTGCATTTAAGTCACTTATGATGGTTCCTAGCACTCTCACAGCAGGTCATAATGCTAGTTAATATCTACTGTAATAGCTGTGTGTTGACACTTCTGTCTTCATAGACCCCTTTCCTCTTAAAAGCAGTGGGAGTCTCCTTAGTGGTTCTCATTCTCTCTAAATAAAACTAGATAACATACCTGATATTGAGGATGTGAAGGGGGCAAGGGTTCCTTTCTCAAATGAATCTAGGAGACAACCTTCAGTAAGAAATGTATGTCACCATGGAAAAAGACTGCGTATAGAAAGCTAGCTGTATGGACCTACAGAAAATGAAATCATCCTGCACCTTCACGGGGTTTATGAATAGTGGGGTATATAAACATACAGTTTGCTAAAAGTGAGAACAGAAAAGTGTGAATAGAAAACTGAGAGGGTTGCTAGATGAATCTTCACTGCATTTATCTCAAATGTTTCACATAGGATTTCCCAGTCTATAGTGTCATGTTACCTGTTAAGATATTAACATATGCAGAGATTCCAGAAAATGAATAACTGACATACCAAAGGTCAGCTCTTTCTCAGAGAATAATTTGGGGTTTTTTCATACAGAACATTCATCAAAAACTGAACAAGATATCCTTTGGAATGTGGAAAGACTTGTTAGCAAGTGTTCCCATTCAGTCCAACGCTCTAGTGTGTTCATGTGCAGATAGGTCCTTGCAGAAGGCTGGAGCTCATATCTGAGACAGCTTGCCTGTGCTCTGCAGCCCAGAAATAAGTTTGTGAGACTGAAGTTGAGAAGTCATTCCTTAAAAATAATTGAAGTTCTTTACCACAAATATGGAGATAGTAAAACTGCCAGGTGAAGCACATATTCATCAGTGTCTTGCATTAAGTGTCTCTCAGAAGTAGAAACAGTTCAGAGCCATGCTTGCATTCAGCCTGTGGGCAGCCTGGCATTTACTATCCTTTCAATGCATGCTGCCATGTTACCCAAGCTAGCCAGACAAGTGCTTACTGTTGGAGCCAAAAAATACTTTTTTATTTGGGTTCCTCCAGCATTTGAAACTGTCTCAAGGAATACAGATTCTGGTAGGGCCAGTCTTTGTCTGAACTAATAGATTCAAGTGTGCCCATGAACACTACCCAGCACTGGAATGCAATAGTCCATAGGGGTAAGTAGTGACAACATTCTTGGACGTGAAAACCTGTGCTAACTAGCACTCTTTCAAATAATTTGTAGGCATGGTTTGACAATTAAAATTTCATAGAAACTATTCCCATTAGGCAGTTTGCATGAAACTAAGAGGCTGTATTCTTAGGGGCTGTGGCAGTTTACTACCACAAATGCCAGTTCCATGCCTGCTGACCAGAGTGCCCAGGAACATTCTCAGGTGAATCTAATTTACTGCTGCAGACATAGCCACAGAGTCCAGAGTAGCCACTATGAACACAAAGATCTGATCTGAGGCAAAGTGAGATTTCTTTGTATTTACTGTGAAGTCCTTGGACCAGAAATACCCTTGTCATCTACTCTGGATAGATCTCTTCTATCATTCAGTCATTGAATTAGAGATAGAGAACCATATGATGCCTTCTGAAAAGCATGGCAATTGCTTCCAGGTTGTTGATGAAAACTCTTAGATCCATGGACAAGTGTCAGTGATGGTTCTGACCAACATAAACTGAAGGTCTGTGTTCAAAATCTTAGAGTAATGTGTATTACAGAGTTTTGTGGCCTAATCTAATATGTACTCCTTTTATGCAGTTTATAGTAAAACTACATATCAACTTTGTATCTACAATGCTTCAACTGTTTACATTTTATTTATAAGTAATAGTTGTGATATTTTTGTATGTTGCTGGTTTTGTTCAGTAAACAAATCCAATTCCTTTATCTTTTTCACATGACAGATTGCTATAAAGTTCACAAATGAACCTCCCCAAGGTGTACGTGCCAGTTTGAAAAGAACATTTTCTGGAATTAATCAGGATCTCTTAGATGTTAGCAATATGCCTATGTGGAAACCTTTGCTTTACACTGTAGCTTTCCTGCATTCTACTGTTCAGGTATTTCTTACAAGGTTTGCAAATAGTGTTATAGTATATGGAGTCACTTTAACAGAGGTTCCTGACAGTACACATTCTGATATTTATTGTAGTATCATGTTGCAGGGCTGAAGCTTTAATTTCTATAATCTGTATTTCAAGGTTCTTTATTCTCTTAATTGTTTTATAAATTTTACACAATTTTCATACTATAGGCATTTAGAATGAAGATTTTTCTCATCTAATTTTAGCTGTCCAAAAGTTAGTCATTTGGTGTAAGGGAAAAAGCTCACTCTGTAGTCAACAGAAATAGATAAGCACCTCAAAAAAGAAAATAATCTTATCTGTCTTAGCTGTCTGTCTATAAAAGAGTGAATCATTTTCTGGATATATAGGGAGACCTTATATATAGGGAGACTTATATATAGGGAGACCTCTCCCTGAGGGGGGGGAGACCTTATCGCTCTCTACAACTACCTGAAAGGAGGTTGTAGAGAGGTGGGGGTCGGTCTCTTCTCCCAGGTAGCAAGTGATAGGACGAGAGGAAATGGCCTCAAGTTGCACCAGGGGAGGTTTAGACTGGATATTAGGAAATTTTGCTTCACTGAAAGGGTTATCAAGTATTGGAACAGGCTGCCCAGGGAAGTGGTTGAGTCGCCATCCCTGGAGGTATTTAAAAGACGTTTGGATGAGGTGCTTAGGGACATGGTATAGTGGTGGTCTTGGCAGTGTTAGGTTTATGGTTGGACTCGATGATCTTAAAGGTCTTTTCCAACCTATACGATTCTGTGATTCTGTGATATCAGTCTTTCTGTCAGCTGATTTTAAAGGCAATCCAGGTGCTTACCTTAGAGTAGCTGTCTACTTTCTAGATGGCTAAAATTAAATAAAATTCTACCACTTAGCATCTTGTTTTTATCTTACTTTTATCTGTGTCAATGCGTTTTCTATGCTAATTCCAATGTAAGCACAATATCTATACTTTGTACTTTAAAGATATGTAAGTTTTGAGGTAATAAATGAATATATACATACACAATAAA
Organism: Ciconia boyciana; assembly: GCF_034638445.1. NCBI lineage: Eukaryota > Metazoa > Chordata > Aves > Ciconiiformes > Ciconiidae > Ciconia > Ciconia boyciana. The sequence goes on from NC_132936.1 coordinate 95,130,133, forward strand.
TACCAAAATTTTGAGCTCTGAATATAATGTCTTTTCAGCAAGGTTCTCAAAATAGTTCTAAAATGCTATTTAAGCCTTAGGTTCTGTTGAGCTGCTCGTATTTTCAGTGTAGCAAAGATGGTGAAAGAGAAAGACAATTTGTTGAGGTCCCTATTAAGATACAGTATTCTGCATTATTTTCCTTCTTCTACCTTTTTATAAACAGTGAGAAAGTTGTTCTGTGTACTGCCTCAGGATTTTACTGTTCTTGTGGAACTAGAGGACCTAAGCTTATTCAACCATCAGTACTTTTAAAAAATATTATAGCTATTCATCTGTTCAGAAAATTTATTTATGGATTGCCAATCAGCAAGCAATATATACATTGCCCTGCCTTTAAACTGACCAATTCCTATATCCTTTGGTGACAAGATCGCTATGATAAATATAGATTAAGTAATTCAGAGAATTTGGCAGAAAATCATTATACCTTTCTGCAGGGTATTATTGGTTAATGCTGTCTCATCTGCTTATAAACAATACCTGATTTTGAATAAATAAAAGGTTTTTTTTCAGTTCTAGTTCTTTCTGAATATTGTAGCTACGGTACCTAAATGTTACTTAACTACATGTCAAAGACTCTCAGTCATTGTTGACCTGGTAATTTAAACTCTAATAAAAATGTTATCACTTAGTTAATTTTAGAATGTCAGTATTACACTTTTTATTCATTTAATAAATATCAGCACTACTCAGTAATATAATTCTTAACTTCTTGGATTAATTTATTCTACATTCTGAGAAAAATCATCGAGCAATGTAACTGAGGTGGTTAAAGTTGTGAGAAATCTAATAGTGTTGGATGTTTAAAATGTTTGGGCTGCAGATTATATTCTCTTACTTTTATAGTCAACTATTTTTCTGTTCCTGCAAGTGTTATAATTTTATTTTCAAATATGTATGCAATAATAAATTTGAATAATGTAGTGGTGGCAGCCTTATAATAAAGTTGTGAATTTTGAAAAATACATATTAAAACAATACTGTGAAACAGAAAGACAAAAGGGGCAACCCAGAAGCCTTTGGGTAACTGAGCATTAATACAGGAGCTTGAAAAATTGAAACTATGATTAGTAGACCGTATATGTAGAAAAAAAATGAAACACTGTAGAACTCAGAATTATTGAGTGTGCTGAAAATGCAGAGATTTGGTAATTCTGTAAATTAATTACTTTATATAGAAATCTGATCATCCACACAGACACGAGACATTTCAAGCCTTTCACTGATACATTGATTAGTAAAGCTAGCAATAAATGATTCTGTTGCTTTTTCTATAAATATTTATCCCACATGGTGTAACTTAATAATAAACTTCATTTTTTACTGATGTGTATGAGGCACACACCTGTTTCCTAGGCTAGCTTTCTTCTTCAGTTCAATTCTTTACTCCACTATTATTATTATTATTGAACTTTAATAACGAAACAAGATTATATGTGGTTTCATAAACATATTTGGTTTCAATTGTTTTCCTAAGGAACGACGCAAGTTTGGACCTTTGGGTTGGAATATTCCCTATGAATTTAACTCAGCAGACTTTACAGCCAGTGTTCAGTTTATACAAAATCACCTAGATGAATGTGACATCAAGAAGGTGAATACTAAAATTTGCATACAGTATATTTAATTGCTTTGTACAGCATCTATAATGGTTTTTTTCTTCATGTTACTCTTTATAATAGTTTATTCATGCTATTCTTTCAGTGCAGCTTCTAATGATCAAAGTTTCAGATTCTCTATAAGACAGTGAAGCTGAAATATCTTGTGTGCTATCATCCATGTAAAAATATATAATAGTTAAGAACTTCAGAATTTGATCTTGTTTTTTTCAGTACCATATCTAAAATATTAACACGTCTATACAATATCTGTTTTGGAAAGGGAGCTAAAATATTTACAGAGTTTGACAGAGCCAATCAAACTTCTCTATGGCTGCCATTTGGTCTTCTACTATTTGTCAGGGAATAACATAATAGAATAGACATTCCTTGCAAAGCAGCACTTTCTGAATAAAGAAACATGAGAAACTGGGGGGGGAGAAAGAGGAGAGGCAGTAGCAGCTGAGAGTTATTTCACGTCACAGAAGAAATAATGAGATATATTTCTAATAGCAGGATCAAACCCAACTCTACTATATAGAGCTGAGCTCAGAAAACAGATTAGAAATAAAGTATTATTTTTTTCTTGCAACAATGATCTTTTCAGCTTACATTTCAGAGCCTTATGAGCTTCAGATGATATTGAAATTACAGGCTGGACACCTTCTTCTTACATGTTATAACTACAGTCTTTCATTTACTTTACTTGCATCCAGGGGATATCATGGAACACAATACGCTACATGATTGGAGAAGTACAATATGGAGGCCGAGTCACAGATGACTTTGATAAGCGTCTTCTTAATTGCTTTGCAAGGGTGAGAGACCTTGAAAATACAGTTATTTGTAATTTTTATTGGCAGCTGCAATACAGAAATCAGAAGACCTTCTTTCTGCTGAATATCCACTTCTTCGCCAGTTTATAAGACTCTTCAGAGTAAAATGAGTTTTTCAAAACATCATTCTTTGGCAGTGAGGTTTGTCCCCTTAGTTTCTCTTTAGTGAGGAGCAGAAACTATTAAAAAGACTTACCTGGAACTCAAACTTAGAAGACATATCTTAATGATTTACTTGCGTATTCAAGTAAAATTAGATGTAGTAGCTAAAATAAGAACCCTAATTCTCCAAGAATAAAAATGAGATTAAAAAAACTCTGAGTAGCAAAGTAATTGTGGTTTTTTCCTCTGGATTTTTCACAGGTATGGTTTAATGAAAAGATGTTTGACAGCACTTTCTGTTTTCACACTGGATATAAAATTCCAGTGTGCAAAACCCTGGAACAGTATTTTGAATACATCCAGTCACTCCCTGCCATGGACAGCCCAAAGGTCTTTGGTCTCCATCCTAATGCTGGTATTACGTAAGTAGGTCTCTACGTATTGAAAACAAAGACCCTTTCTTTTAGTATTTGGAAAGAAATCCCTGTGTAAGCAAAGTATATTTTTCATAGGAACCCTAGCATTCATGTGAATTTCACTATTGAAGTGGAACACTTGATGTGTATGTACACGATTATGAATGCAGTATCTTCAGCTACATTTTACATGTTCTTTTAAAGCAGTTGGAATTCTTGTTACTTACTCCTCATGGTTTTAGATTTTTTTTTTTAATTTGAAAGCATTATAAAACTCTTATATGAACACATGATACAAGGTTCTATACAGTTTAACTAGAGAAAGTTTCTAATGTTTGCCTTCTGTTCCAAGTAGTATATTATTTTTTTGTGCACACTCATTAAATGATTCTCTGGATTGTCATTTGGTTTACAGCACACCTTTGGCTGTAACTACAATCTTTTGTTCCCATCAGTCCTGCCATTCCCATTATTTAAAAGAGGCTTTTCAACCTCACCAAGTACCAACTCCATTTAAAACTTTATCTTTGACTTAATTCACTTTTTCATTCCAAATAATGTGTGTAACAGCTTGGTTTTTATTTCCTTCTAATGTTATATGCACTGTGAAAGGATATGAATCATCATCATCATATTTTTTTCACTGAAGTTCTTAATAATTCTGCCATGAATTATTGCATTTTCATTATGTCCACATTCATTGTTTCTTACAGCTTTTTGTATTTTTAAGCAAATAAAATGTTATTCAAATGCCCAACTGCTGTGGAAACCTAGTATCTTCTAACACTTTTGGACAAAACAATAATTTCCCACAATTTTTCAGTCTCAAATTTGAGAGGCTGATGCCATATCAAAAGCCCAGGATTCTAAGCACGCTGTGACAACAGTAAGCACTTTATTTTCAACTCTGCCTAGCACCTACCACTGTAAATATATACTTCTGAAGAAAATAATCTAAGAGTAGATTCTGTTCCAAGTCATTCTCTGATACTTGCAAGACCTCCCTTCCTGAACTGATTAAAGAAGAGCCGAGATTTAACAGAGAACTAAACAAAGTCCTAAAAAGAGACATGCTTTGGATCCAAAATTAGGCTTGTAGGAGGGCTAATTTATAGGAGGAAACTTGAGACTAACAGTGTTGGGGGAGCTTTAGTGAGTAGGAACAGCTCTTTCATTTCTCTCTAGTACCAAGTTTTTCTTCCACTTGGTACATCAGGATATCCCTGCCACTTCAGTCCTTTTTCTGCAGATTTTCCTTCGTAGGTATTTCTTTAGAGATGGGGAAAAATGTTCAACAGCTTCATGCTTTTTTACCCTGTCTTATCACAGTCTGTTATAGGCAACTATGCACATGTACTGTCTGTCTGAATTTCATCTTTGACACACAGACCAAATGGATAAGCATCCCATACAATCCCATAAAAAGTTGTATTCAAATTCTCCTTAAAATATCCTATCAAGTCATCGCAGAGTATGCAGAGGGAATTGAAATATGTAGAATTGGAACCCTGAGACAGCCAGGACCTCTCCATGTTACAATTACTGGGGACAAGAACGACCTTATCTCTCACTGCTTTAGTGGGACAGTTTTCCAGTTCAGCCAAAGATCAATCCAGTGGTTCCAACTGTAAGACTTCACTGAACGTCAATACTTTCATCCATTTGGGATTAACACGTGAAGTCATTGCGACTGATTTTAACTTGCTATGTGAACCCTAGGCTCTGCAAAGGCAACATAGTTAACAGGTACCTGAGCAGGCAAGGAATATTCTGACAATCTTCTGTCAAAATCCCTTCTCCAGTTGGTTCCATACTGAAGCCTTAAATCTAACTGAATTTTTGTAAAGTTACTGCAAGCTGTTATTAACCAGCTGAAGACAGAGCAGAATCTCCCATTGTCCCTTGGTGAGTGTGAGGTTTTGAATACCATGTCGCAACAGATATTGCTGTTTTCTACACAAAGTGGAGGTAATGTTTCTGTCAAACTGCATTTGTTCTTAGTTTTAACTTCCAGTACAGAAAATTTCTGATGGCAGAGACGCCAGCTATCAAACTATGAAAGGCTGTTGACTCCACACTCTGTAAGAAGATATCCTTAATAGTACTTTTTGGAGCAAGTCAAAATCCATAGAAAATTCCTTCTCTTTTTTTTTTTTTTCTTATGACACAATTTGCTTTGCAATACTGCTTCAGGGAGAAACAATATAAACAGGTATGAAGTGCTTTATCTTACATACTCACTTTTAGGCCAAATTGACCCTGTAAATGAGATTTGTTTAATGTTGCTTTCGCTTCCTTTACAGTTACCCAAGACTTCCTTTACTGTAATAGAGAAAAATGCATCCTTGTAAAGTGCAGTTCCTCTGATCACAAAGCAGACATCTAAAATACATGAGCTGAATCATGCTTCTTTGCATTACCTATAAAGGCAATCTAGACAAACAGCTGTTATGCAGACATCTACACTTAGATATCTAAATGTGATCAGGGACACCCCATCGTGTATATCTGATTTCCTTCCCGGGAACATGGTACTTCCTCTACAAAACTGTGCAATCTTTTTTTCATTATTGTTTGTATCTGTACTTCAACATTCGGTTTGCAATGTAAAGGACAGTCAGGTTTTCCAAAGCCCAGAAAAATTTTGTTTTGGAGTGTCTTTTTTATTCACTGTGTCCCACTGTTATGTGAATGAAATTTCTTGTTTCTACTTCTCCTCACTTCCACACTGGAATATTATTTTTAATTATGTACACATTGAGATGCATCTTTTTGTCTTTTCTATTTTTATTTACAATAAAAGTAGTCTTGTTCAAACTGCTGTTGCTATTCATGTTTGCTTCTTTATACAAGATTCAGATGATCATTTCTCCTCTCCAGAAGATTCCTAGCTTGTGTCATTGAATAAAGGAATATTACTTACCTTTGATTCTGCTCCTTTGAGGTTATTTTTCAAAAACTGTTCTCTGCTTATCCCCAAAGTTTTCATATTGCCTTCTTTTTTAAATTGTTTCTATTTTTGGTTAGATTTGGGGAAAGACCATTCATTTCTATAATTCTTTAATATTTTATAATTTAATTAATATAATAATCATGGGACCTATTCCTTCCACGTAGAAAAGTCTGACAGCAGTATTGGAAGAACACTACTTGCAGTGTGAAGAGGAAGGTTCACATCTCTCTTATCACTAGTTGTTAGATCAGTGAGACCCAGAGTAAGGGTTACAACCACCAGTATGTCATCCAAATTAGGAATGAAGCCATGGGTCGAAGAGAAATTTGATTTTATCCAACTTTTCTGTTCATATGTGGTCTTGAATAAATCTATCCTTCTTTAAATGGGGCCATAAATGGAAAAAAGCTTGAGAGTTTTGCCAGATGAAATCCCCACCATTCCTACATTCAGAAGCAGAAATTAGAGAAGCAAGCTGCCAGTAGGATTTCTTCTATTTTTCTGATTTATAATCTTCATAATCGCATTCACAAACAGTTTATGTTGAAATGTTGTGGTATCCAGCTTCTGTAGTCTTACAATGCTATCTCCAAAGCTTAGGTGCTTTAGGACTTCACGTGTTCTATCCTGTGGCACAGTCCTTGGTTTCATTTCTTATATAATTATGTATGACAAAGTAATAGAAGGAGATGGGTGTGATATGAAGATTGAAAAGTAAAACTGACATGCAAAATTATGCTTGGAGTCAGTATAAATGTATGTTCTGAGTCAGACTCAGGCTGTATGTTCCTCATGTAGCTGATTCCGTAAGGTAAAAGTAGGCAATGCCAGCGCTGCAGTACCAACACATACACTGTTATGTTTTCTTTGTTACTGCCTCTCGTAGCTCTATGCCACTAGATAGCATTATAACAAAAGTACTCCTAGAATTCTGCTTGTGTTGAAGGACTGATGTGGTCTACTATCTTTCACCATCAAATGCCACGTGAATTTAATTCACTTTTTTGCTTTGACTCAGAACATAAATTTACATTAGCACTGCCCATGCTGTACTATGGAATAGGTTTTAATCTCCAGCGTTGTAAATCTAGCAGCTTTTATCATTAATCTTGAAATACCTCAAGGCAGAATGAATTTACTATTTAGTAAGGGGGAAGCTTGCAAGGTTATGCCTCCACCTTTTCCTTCTTCTGCATTCCACTTTTAAGAAGTAACTAAATGAGGGAAATATTCTTCCTTGTTACAAAACTTTTGTTGCTTCTTCCTAGCAAATAGCTGTTTAGAAGTTCAGGCATATGCCATTTTCTTCCCTTTGCTTAGAATCCCTAGAAATCATGTGATAGGTTTTTCTATCACCTCACATTCTCAAAGGTTGAGAAGCAGCCTGCAGAACTCTTTCTTCTTAGCCCTGAATTAGAAAAACAGCAACTGTATAACAGGGTGTGTAGAGGGAAGTTCATATTCTTTACAACCATGGAAAACCACACGTTGTTCACTATCAGTGTGTTCAGCTTGGTGGAGGATGCAAAGGAAAACAATTTCTTTTAGGAGTTTTGATTTAACCTGGTGACACAGTACATTTTTTCTCAACTTTCAAGTTGTGTGTTCTACAAAGTATCCTTTTAACTATTAAAAAATCCTGTGTAATTTATAACATATTTCTTATCCTCTCAGATACCAAAGTAATACAGCAGCTGATGTTCTAGATACTATTACCAACATTCAGCCTAAAGAAAGTGGTGTAGGACCTGGAGAAACTCGTGAAGCAATTGTTTATCGTTTAGCTGAAGACATGCTAGAGAAACTTCCTCCAGTTTACATACCCCATGAGGCAAGCTAATCTTAGTTGTTTTCTTACTGTTCTCTCTGTTGAGTTTTCACATAAGACATTCTAAAAAAAGAAACCCTGAACTGTAAAGAAAGATCATATACCTAGTAGCAGATTCAAGCAAGGAACCAACATCTTTATCACTTTCAGCATGAATCGATATGAGGCTTTCTTATTTAAAATCAAGACATCTAACCATTAATCATGGAGATATGTCATGGAGACTATGCTTGGACTTCCAAAGCTGCATGTGAAAACACAAAAAAATCAGTCTTGACTTTTTGTGACAGCAGTCTCCTGGGCCTTCTGGGTGAAGTCCTGTTCTTGCAAAATCATGAATAATTGGGTACTATCAGACAGAAAATAAAAATAAAAATGGCAAGAGTTTTAAGGGGATAAGTGTTAATTGAATAATGTGAAGTACAAGTCTACTATTTACTTTTCTGAACACAAGAAAGTTAAGATGTAATATATGACAACAATATTTCAACATTTCAGATTTAACTAAATTCCTTCTTCTGCACTCCTATATTTTAGGTAAAAGCTCGTTTAATTAAAATGGGACAACTTAACTCTATGAATATTTTTCTTCGGCAAGAAATTGACCGAATGCAAAAGGTGATCACAATACTCCATGACAGTTTGAATGATCTTAAATTAGCCATAGAAGGAACTATTGTTATGAGTGAGGCAAGTAAAAGCATATTTACTACATATGGAATACTCTTATTTTAAACTATTACCTTGATTGCTTTAGTTCATATATTATAATTTCATTCCTTCAGAATTTGAGAGATGCACTTGATAATTTGTATGATGCTCGAATTCCTCAAGTATGGAAGAGAGTATCTTGGGATTCTTCAACACTTGGCTTCTGGTTTACTGAACTTTTGGAAAGAAATAATCAATTTTCTACTTGGATATATGAAGGAAGACCAAATGTGTTTTGGATGACTGGATTCTTTAATCCACAAGGTAAGGCTACTGAAAGAACTTGAGTAATAATGCATTTATTCATAATTTAATGGTTTTTACTACATATCTAATTTAATATTACACCTAGAAGAAATGTTTTCATCACTGTCAGAATGTGTCATAGAAGCCAAGATGATAAATGGATTCAAAAAAGAGATTAGATAAAGTAATGGGAAAGAGGTCCAATGGTAGCAATAAACATGACTGTCCAAACTTAACCTTCAAGTTGGGAACTCCCTAAGCTCCAGATTGACAGAATCTGGAAGAGCATAGAAGGGAAAGGATCTATGTGCCATTTTGCCTGTTGTAACATTATTTCACTACAGGATGCTTGTACAGATGGTCTTTTAGTCTGACCCATAAACACAGTTTTTATATTACAAGAAGGAAAACATGTAGTTAACAAATAAAATGCTTTATCTTGTTGACATATTGTAGCATGATACGATACAGCTTCTAGAGAAAATATACTTAATGACAATGATACAGCTTTTAAAGAAAATGCGTTTTTCCTGCAGTTTCAAACTGTTTAACTCATTCCAAACTGTAAGTTGTGAGTATGGAAGAGCTTTAATCTACAGCAGTATGTTATTTATATGCTGTACAGTAGCAACAGCAAGAATTTTTTTACAGTAAGAACAATCATTCACTGGAACGACCTCCCCAGGGACATGGTAGAGTCCCCATTGCTGGAGGTTTTCAAGATGCAATTGGACAGGGTGCTAGATAATCTCATTTAAGCTCTCTTTCCCACAAAAGGTTGGACCAGGTGGTCTTTCAAGGTTCCTTCCAATGTGGGATGTTCTATGATTCTATGAACATGCAACTATACCAGAATTTATAGCAGTTATCTATCTTTCACAGAGAATCATCAAACTGTAGTTTTCAGTGTTTTGATTTCATACGTTATTTAATGAACAATTTGTCCAAATTAATCAAAGATATACTGCAAAGTACAAGTAAACATTATCTATCATTATCTGTTATAGCTTGATATATTTACCATTTTATAGGAAAGCAGAAGAAAAACAAATTGTAACCATCTTCATGAGTAACAAAACCTGTTACCTTATTAGATGCGTGTTCATAGAAGAATCTCATTTAGCCTACGCAACTGTCCAAACAAAATTCTTGTGAGAAACTTCTCCCATGTAACAGCTATAAGGTGTTTTTTTTTCATTAGGATTAAACTCTGAAATCCTTGAATTTTTTATGAGTTACTTTGTGATGCTTCTGTTCTTACTGGCCTTTCTATGACCAGGACTGTAAAAAGTACTAATATCAAAGTCTTTTTTGGAGTTGCTCTCAGAAACAGTTGAGGTTCCTGGAGCACATCCAAATTATCATTAAAAGATGGTATTGCGATGCCAGTCAAAACACCATTCCATTTGTATCATAAATGGCACAGCTGGTAAACATACTCATCTCTGGTGATTCAAGAGTAGTACTCATGGAGGTGTAAAAGAAAATAATGGACCAGATTCTTTTGTCCAAAGAAAATATTTAGCCTCATAGGAAACAAACCTGAGACACAGATGGTCTTGAACTTGATGATTGCTTCAACCTCTGTGTTCCAAAAAAATAGCCCTGTAGGTGGAGAAAGAAGTCTGCTCAGCACAAAAGGTGTGCTATGGCTAGGGGTGAGGTAAGCATAGTTACTATATTCATAATACTGCTCACCAGGAAATTCTGAGTAAATCAAATCATACAGTAAAGTTTAAAAATTGACTGGTGTGAGGCAAATCAGAAACTGGACTACCCAGTGCTGCCACTGGAGGAAAATCTAGACTGATTGCACTGGTGAATCAAGCTCTAAATCTATCATAGCATTGGCAAATACCTTATAAAGTTAAAACATGAGGAATGTATTTTATCAGTTTAGTCAAAAAATCTCTTTGTAGTACTATAAAGTATCACCAATAGTTGTATTTAAACCTGCTGTGATTTTTTTAGCAGTTATCAATATTGGTCTCCTATAAAAAATAATAAATTATCATTATTAAGGGAGAATGTATGTTAGTGGTGGTGTGATATTCCATTCAGTAGACATGGCATTTGGAATGAACAGGCTTATGAAAAACCAAATATCATATTATAGAGATATAATTAATTTTTAGCAAAATTTAAAAGCCTAGATTGCACTGTTTTATCAGAATATATAGTATTTGAGAAATGAATACATGTTCAAGTCCTACATTAACTGTATTTACATCACAGATGAATATTTTAGCTGTGACAAATATCTTAGCCTCTAATGGGCTTTGTCCTAATTAGCATGTTAAACCACTTCTTAAATCTTGAAATGCTGTCTTCTACTGCATGTCCATGTACTTTCATGATTTCCCCCCTGGCTTGTCAGTATTTCAGTTGGTGGTTTCACCTCCTTGTGATACTTGACAGCTCACAAAACGCTAGTCGTCTTTTCCTTTATGCCCTATCAAGAAGGAACTGATGCCATTTCATCTTTAAGTCTTTACAGTAATCACTCTTAAGTATGCAGTTCTCTATTGTTAGCTTTTCTCTCTTCGCCTCAATCACTTTCTGACAACTCCAAGTAGTTCTTCATCTGGTAGCATAAAATAGCAGCTATTGGTTTTTTTGGTGACTGCTTTGTCATCTTCTGAGATGCTTATACAGAAACAACTAGGTATTTGCTACAAGTGTTTCATTTTTTAATCTTTTTCCTTTATAACACATCCAAACCTCTTTGCTGCCCAGTTATTTGTCATCTTGTGCTTACACTGTTCAGCCCTTTACCTCTCAAACCTTTTTTATTGCAAACCTCTGTAAAGTCTGTTCAAAACAATACTCAAAAAATCACCTAACTTGCTGCTTGATTGTGTCATCCCCTACCTTCATTTCTGTCTAGGACTCCATTTTCGTCACTAACAAAACAAATTTTTCATCCTTCGTAGGCACTGCCTTGTCTAGATTCCCCACACTCATATAGTTATTTTTTTTATCACATTCAGACACACCTTTTCTGTTTTTCATCAGTGAAATTTATTTTATTTTTCTACTTCCTTCATTTAAAATAAAAATTGCCTTTTTCCTAAGTTGCCTTTACATAAATATCAGCTCACATAATTTATATTTTGTCTGCCTTCAAATTCCTTCCTGAAATACAAATCTACCATGGATCCTGTAGTTGATTGCCTAATGATAACTTGTAAATCAGTATCCCGAGTAACTATTTGTTAACTGAATAATTCAGTATCAGAAAAAAGTATATTATTTTATATGCCGTTTAAAAATGAGCAAAGTTTGCTATCATTACTCAAGGTGCTCCTTTTCAATAGAACTCTGAATATCTGTCTATAACATTCAGTGCAGAACCATGCAGGTAACCGAGCAACACTTTTTTTGTCATGTGAGATATATACTAAATCTCTGGCTTAATTTGTCAAGGATTCCTGACAGCAATGAGACAAGAAGCAACTCGAGCACATAAAGGCTGGGCTTTAGACACAGTTACAATACATAATGAAGTGCTAAAGCAGAACAAAGAAGAAATCACAGCACCTCCTTCTGTATGTATGACATGCAAAGATGTTGCAGTATTAATTTTGGTATTTAATTTATATTGTGTATCACTCAGTCATTTTGGATTGCTAGAGGAAAAAGTTACTATTGTCTTCACCTCACTGGTTTTGCTTGGCCTAGAAGATAAATAACAATAAGCATGAAGATTTTAATTTTTTTATTTTGCAGTTACAAAAAGATTTTATTAAAAGAACCATTTCATTGTACCACCTCTTGATTTTTGGAATTTGTAGTAAACTTTAGATCAAATGGTGTAGTGTATGGGCTTTATTAAACAACTTTTATTGCCGTCCATTTCAGTAGCATTCTCTTCCAAAAAAGGATGATATTATAGTGTAAAATTAAATAGTTTGAAAAGATTCAACGTGAGATATTTTTTACTATAAAAAATATATTCCTTGTAATGGTTTAAACCAGTTACTCATTTTACAAAACAGATGCTTTATTTTGTGTGATGTATCTGCTTACTCTCCACACAGGAAGGAGTATATATCTATGGGCTATACTTGGAAGGTGCAGGCTGGGACAGACGAAATGGCAAACTCATTGAATCTACACCAAAGATTCTCTTTGTCCAGCTGCCTGTGGTGCATATATTTGCTGTTAATACAACCACTTCTAAGGATCCCAAGCTCTATGTTTGTCCTCTTTACAAGAAGCCCAAGAGGACAGATCTGAACTATATTACAGTGATCTATTTAAGGACAGTATTGTCTCCAGACCACTGGATATTGAGAGGAGTGGCTCTCCTGTGTGACATCAAGTAAACTGTTTTTCATACCATAACAGAAACAGAATATATGGCACATGTGACCAATTACATGTATAATTCTTCTACTGCTTTTTATTTAGTGGCCATTGGTCATTATACTAGAACTGTCGTTTCAGCCTTGGCTTAATGACTTTTTTTTCTCTGCTTCCAGTAAATTCAGTTTGTCTTGGCTATTTAGTGATAATTCTAAAGTAAAGTTTTCAAAATAAGTTCACTGATTGTAGTCTTTGATGTTTCCATTATATTACTTTAAAAAGGAATATTTGCTTTAATAATACAATTAATGTAAAATAAAATGGTGTTAAACCTTAAAAGAGAAGAACTTAGCTCTTTCACATTCTCTTTCATATACAGCTTTTAGCTTGTGTTTCAGTTACATATGATGACAACAGAAGACAATATAGAACATGACAAAATTTAAGTTCTCCTAGATACAAATTTTAAAATATTCCTGGATTCTGCATGATACATACATTCTTTGACTCTGCAGAAAACTTTATATTTAAGACAGAAAAGTATATTCGATCCCTATTTTTTGCTTGGGTTTTCTCAGAGTTCACTTGTTCTTGTTAAACTATATACATTAAGCAAAACTACAGCAGGAATGTTTGTGTCTGGAATATCTGACAGAGACCAGTACATTCTCTGTCCAGTTTAGCTGTGTGGGAACAGCTACAGAAGTAAAACAGTGCCAACTACTTAATACGGATGGTTTTGTAATTAAAATAGAGAACCAGATTATCTACAAGTACAATTATTTTCCTGCATCTCATTTTAGCCCTAAAATATACGCTGGAATCATTGGAGTGGCTATCACAGCATTATTCTGTGATAAACCTGATGAACATCCATGAATTTTCCAGACATAATTGGTACTAAACTAATTCTATGCATGTAATACCAAACAAGATATGCAGGCTACACTATCTAATAATCTGCATAAAATTTGTTCTTCCTTCAGATACCTGTATTTGGCAACACAGTTTTTCACTTGCACCCCATGACTGGACTATGTTCTTCCTTTTGCAGTTTAAGGGTGATCAAATGCATCTGCTGTGGCAAAATGCAGCTACTACTTGATGAAGTCCTGGGGCATCTGATGGGATGGTAAAAGGCTTTTCTTGAGTTAGAATCCTACAGCTTTCTGTTGGAGATCACTATCCCAGGATATCCTCTTGCAGAAAGGCCGTGGCATGTAGGAAATAGGAATACATAGACACAGAATGATGAGCAGAGTAACAAAAAGGAAGATCTCCAAATGCCATTAAGTAAAACATGCCTTCTTTCTCTCTTCTGTAGACTTAGTTAGATCCAAATATAACAAACCAGTTAGAGTGTTAGGTAAAAAGACACAGCAATTTTAAAAGTTAAAAGTTGTACCACAGAACTATATATGCACAGAGGGGAAAAAAAAAAATCTGACTGTGCAACTGCAAAAGATTTTGCTCCAAGCAATCAAAAAATTGATGAGAGTACTTGCTGTGCATTGAACCTGACCAGCAGCTAAGCACCTGCCTAGTTGCTTGCTCACTGCCCCCTGCCCCAGCAGGATGGGAGAAAGAACTGGAAGAGCAGAAGCCGAAAACACGTGGGTTGAGATGAAGACAGTTTAATAAGTGAAGCAAAGCTGCACCCACAAGCAAAGCAAATTAAGGAATGTATTTACTGCCTGCCACTGGCATGCAGATGTTCTTCCCACTTCCTGGGAAGAAGGGCCTCAGCACACATAACGATTACTTGGGAAGACAGATGCAACAAGCAGAAATATCCCCCTTCCTTCTCCCTTCCCCAAGCCTTTGGTGCTGAATGTGACATCATATGATATGGAATATCCCTTTGGACAGTTTGGGTCAGGTCCCCGGCCTTTTTCCCCTCCCGCACTCCCAGTCTACTCGCTGCAAGGGCAAAGGGGGAAAAAGTTCATATCCAAAAAACAGCACAACAACTATAGTGTATTCATTCCTAAAGTTTTTTTCCTGGTCTGGCCTTTCAGCTTAATTACAATGGGGAAATAATGTGTAACCCTGTGAATGCCTCCACAGGTGGAAGACCTGCATTGCCACATTTACAAGTGAGAGCCTACATGGGAAAATACCAGGGAAGGTGCAAATTAATAATGTGCTGAGGTATATAACTTACACCGAAGAGGATTTTATTCTCCATCCTGTATAATATCAAG
The DNA here is from genome assembly GCF_034638445.1 of Ciconia boyciana. Lineage (NCBI taxonomy): Eukaryota > Metazoa > Chordata > Aves > Ciconiiformes > Ciconiidae > Ciconia > Ciconia boyciana. The sequence continues at coordinate 95,145,377 of NC_132936.1, forward strand.
AATAGAGATGAATAGTATATTGTTGATCTCAACTATTTCATATATTGCATTAGATTCTTGAGAGCATCTCTTTCCTCTGATTGTCAGAGTCCAATTGCCATTTCCCATCTCTTCTGAGCCTGTCTGGGGGTTTGTTCCATTCTGTTTCCTCGATACCATGCATTAGCTCATTACTTCCAGGTTACAATGAATGTTAATTTCCATATAGCTTTCTAGTTCGTTTATGGAAATAATCTATGTTTTGTGAAAGCAACAATCTACTGTCTATTCAGAAGGCTCCTTTTTTGTCTTTGTGTCCTTTAAGAATATTCACAAAGTATTTCTCTGTCCTAGTCATATGTGGGATAGTAAATTCTGACACTTAATTTGGTGACAGCCAGCTCTTCAAACATGTAACAAGGTGCAGTTAATTACTTGAATCACCACAAATTATTCCTCCCAGCTGGCAAAATCTATAGGAATTCAAGACCTCAATTCAAGACCTTTCACTCCCAGGAATGCTCTCTACATCCAGGATATTGTAACAAGCATTCAAGTTCCTAAATTAACTCTAACATAGTTTTTTTCAAGTTACTGAACAAGTTACTTCCTGAACCTTTTTATGCTCATTTGCCATTCAAGATACTGCTGTTTAAGTTGTGAGACAGTATTGTTGTCCCTGAATTGACAAAGACAAGAATGCCATGTTGGCAAAACACAAATATTTAACAGATGATGATCAAAGACAGACAAATACTTGAAATATGACATTTAACTAGTCTCTGTGAAAGCAAGGGCCTAACTCATGAAGATCTGTGTTTGAGAATGTAAAGAAGAACATGTCCAGAATTAGCTTAGAAGGTGCATCCATAGTCTGTATTACTATTTCCTCGCTCGGTGGAACTGTCACCCAGAAGGATTTTCCTACCCATTTCCGTAAGTTCAAGGAGGTGAGACAAGGGAAGGCATACTCTTTCCCGCTGCTTTAGAGTAGACACATTAATTGGGAGTCATTGATCTGCCAGTATGTCAAGATACTCACTTTTCATAAAAGTGTTTGTTCTTAGGTGATGATTCATGAGAAGTCTGGAGCATGGCTGTATGATGAGCTTTTAAATAACAATGGGTAGAGTTAATAAAAACTATGGAAAAGAGCTTGCAAATGTTGGGGGGAAGGGATTTGTTTTCTGGTCAGATTGCTAAATCTCACAAAATCACCGATTGGAATAAGCTTGTTCCAAGAAGGTAACATTTCAGCTAAACTTTAACTTAAAAGATTTGTTAATTCCATAGAATAATTTTCTTCATCCACACCCTCTGTTTCTGCCTCCAGATTCCAGTTGGTTGTAACTAAAATTTGTTCAGCAGAGATTCAGAATATTCATTTTCAAGGTGAAATATTTTATTGAAAGACCTACAGTTTTCTTGTTCAGTAATCTCATTCACTGACTATATTCTTAATATTTAAACTAATTCATTATTTTTTGATAGTCTGGAAGAACATTTAGCAGCAGTACGTAAGTATAATTCTGTTGACACAAGTACTGAAAATCAAATGTATAGAATGTGCAAGCTGCAGTTTTAAGCATACTGATGTTTCTGCTGAGTTTTTAAATATTGGAGTGTAATTGCACAGCTATGACAAATCTCTCGATGAGATTTCTTCAGAAGCCTCTGGTGTTATTTATACTCCTAGGGCAGACATCACACATACTAAACTAGACATCGTAAGGTGCAGTACCTGTATCTGCACCACACAAGCAGGGTTTTCCTGAGGCAAGTCTACTTGTATAAAAGCCAAAAGAGATGTCTTTTCCAGTGATTAATACTGCCTTCAGAGCACAAAAGAAACATGCACAGATGAACTCTCAGAAATTCAGGAAAACTTCCTTTTTTTTTTTTTTTAACTTAGCAACAGTTGACTAGAAAGGTCAAATCCAGAAACAGACTTTCGATATAGAAATACCACATGATTCTTATGTAGCAGAGATTAGGATGGGGAAATAAACAACTGCTAACATGTATGACATTTTTATGCCTATTTCCATTACAATTTCTAATTCATTAGATATAAATATATGCTAATAAGGTCCTTGGGGATATCTAAACAGTCTCTGACTTACTGCACTGACTATTTAATAAAGGAATGACTCAACTAAGGTATTAGTTAGATGACTAGTAAGTAACGGATATCCAGGAATGCAAGACCTGACTTATCCAACTTCCACTATCTTCACATTCCCAAATGTCTAAAGGGATTAGTGGTTGTGTTCTGCCAGTTTTTTTGGACTTTAACTTAATCCTTATCTTGCTGATAGACCTATCATTTGCCTTATATTTTTGTATTACTTATTATTAATCAAGATATTTTTCACAGCATTCAGGTGAGGTTCAATCTTCAGCAAAATTATTTTATCATTTTTCATAAATACTGAGATCTCATCCAAAATTTATCCGTAATGTCAGTTCCAACATTTACCTTAATTAATATATAGTAGTTAGTATTTTTTCCCTGTAAGCCTCATTCAGCTCCAGGGAAATATGATTCCACTCTCTGGATATTAGGAAAATATTACCTTTTTATCTTTCTAGGACAAAATGACACATCTGAAGTTAAAGCAGGTCCTCTCTGACCCCTTGCCTTTCCCCCCACCCCTGCCCCAATTCCTGGACTTTCCTTGTGGATCTGCAACTTCTAATGTCTTACAGTATCAACAGGTTAACTCCTCCAATTCACCTTATGTTTCATTTTTCCAAAGCAATCTTGGCAGCATGTCTTAACAGATAAACTGTCTGCAGCTTCCGGCATGTATTCACTAATCACTAATTCCTCCTACCAGTGTTTATATTTGATATTCAGATTAGTCAAGTGGTTGTTCAAGAGGTTAGCTAATTAAAACTCCTAATATTAATTTCTCAAAGTCTGCTGGCTAATCACCAAAGCGGGATTTCTGTGAACAGATTCTGAAAGGCAGAATGACTATTTGCCTTGCAGACACAGTAATTCAGAGAACTGTGTTAAACAGATAATTGCCCTTCTTTGCTGCAGCTTCAGATGACTTATGAGCAGGCTGCTGTATAGTGATGGAAATGAATGATGGTTAGGGTCACCCTCTTTTTTGGGGGGGATGTTTATGATGCAAAAAGCTATGGCCTCAAAGGACACTGTGATTAACAGTTTGTGATCTCCTCCTCACTGGGCACATGAGCACAAAAAGTAAAATTACTGTAATGTAAATGGCCACATAAATGTAAATGGAGAGGATTTAACCTGCATATTTACAATCTAGAGAATTTAATCCAAACAGTATGCTTCTCTCTCTCTTTAGTCATAGCCATGATAGCACAGGGGAAACCCATGAAACAGGTTCCCCATCTCACTCATTCATCTGGGGAATATTTTTTGATCCAAAATGCTAGACTATAAAATATCACCTCTTTCTCAAGAGACACTTCCTGTCCCTCTTCAAAGGATATTTTTCTCAAAAAGCCATCAGATGCTGCAGACAAGCTACTAAATGCTTGTATCGGCATTTGGGAAGCCATTTACGGAGGGAATCCAGGTCCTACCTACTAGGCAACTAGCAGCAGAGTAGACAGAAATCATCTCTGTCTCTTTGGAAAAGACCAGCATTATGATCATTGCACAAAACATACATCAAACTGTACAAGGCAGTTTTCCTTTTCTGTATCAAGGTTTCCCTTGGTGAGAAGATATTGAATGGAGTGATTTCCAAATAATTTCTTCACAGAAAAAAGCTACCACTACAGAAGAGGGAGAGAGACTAATACTTCTGTCAATTTTACTTAAAGAATAATTTGACTTTACTCCTTCCTTCCTTTGTTCTCTGATTCATAGCTTCCTACTTTCTTCTTGTGAAAAATGAGGAAAGAAATTGAATGCTTTACTGAGTATTTCTTACCATCATTTCCTTTGTGCTAGCATCTTTTCATTTTGTTCATCGTAGCAGCCTTCTGTAGTCCAAAACACAATTCTTAACAAAGCATTCTTGAGCAGGGGACTTTTAATTAGGAAATTTGAATTAGGAGTCAGGGATTGTGGTAAGACATTCAAGCTGTAATAAAGTTGTTTCCTATTATATTATATGACTGCAAACAACCTTTACATTGCTATACTTCTAAGATTTTTAAATATAGGAATGTCTGGGTCAGATTCACAAATTGCTCAACACAGGGCCATATGAATCCTTCAACATTTTATGGAAAAGATTTAAAGCAATTTCTTCTTTATAAGGCAGAGAATGTAAGCTTTGTATTGAAATTAAATACCTATCTAAATCATTCTCTGCGTACAATCATTACATAGAATAAATTCCACAAGGCAGCTAGACCCCAAAAGTAGATAGAGCTATTTCAGTTCATTATGTAGTTCATACAACTCTAGTTAAAAAAAAATAAAAAAAAAAAATCTTTGCACTCATTTCTTTGTTGGCATCAAGAAATATATAGCCCAAAGTGTACAAGCCGTATGATCTGACAGATGAAAAATGGAGCTGTCCATTTTGCTCAAGCACTACTTGTTCTTTTTGTATATTTACATACAACCAGGCCCTTACATCTGGAACTGCAAACTAGCAACAACTTATGTTAATTCATTCTGAGTCTGCATCTACAATAGTACACATTATAGAAAACTGGGTGATTTCAACCCCTGCACTCCAGCACTGCGTAGCTACCATGAGACATTTCATGTACTGAGCACATTCTCCTACACATTGGCAGGTAACTGAAGTAACAGAACAATTAGCACTTACAAGCACTAAACTAAAAATAATGAGGTTATTGAGCGACCTGGTCTAGTGGAAGGTGTTCCTGCCCATGGCAGGGCGGTAGGAACTAGATGATCTTTAAGGTCCCCTCCAACCCAAACCATTCTATGATTTTATGAGATTTAATGCATAGATGCGTACTATGGCCAGTAACCAGAAGAAATTCTCCTGCTTCCTAATGCACATTTAAAAGTTTTGTACATTAATCTGTCATATAACTATTTGCTGTAGCCATGTTCTGATATAGAATACTGTAAGATCATTTTGAATATTACTAAGATGCTTAAATTACCCACTCCTCAAAGTCCAGGTTTCAAGGTACAATTCAGATGATTTAGTTTGTCCAAAGATATTGAACTATATGTAGCTCCAAGACAAGATGATCTCCCCATTAAACACCAATGTGCTTGTAATCGCAGGTGTAGCTTATGTGTTTGTAACTCATTTGCATAATACTGCTCAGAGCTACCTTTTTTTTTTCCAGGAGGTCTACAGAAGGATTTAGCTTAAATGAACTTTTATTTCAGTTAAGTAGGTATCTATATGAATTAAAATTCTACAAACACCATCCACATTCAGTGATTCAACACTAAAATTCTTCTGCTTCATTTCCTAAACACATATTTCAAATTTTGAAGTGATACATTTGAATAACTTCATAGGTGCTGGGCCTCAGCTCAGATACTTTAGCTTTTCTTGACCTTGGAAAGATCTTTACTGACAGTTCCTCTTGGCTTTCTAAACAAAAAAAATGAACCAAAGCTTATTCACTGCTGCAGCACACTACAGTTACAAAACACAAGAGTAAATAGCAAAGAGCCTTTCAGGCACATGGGCAACTCTTAACACAGCCACTGTACAGGGCAGCAACTCCCTCCATTTTTCATATAAATCCTGAGCTTAGGTAAAACACTTCATTCTCCAAATCTCTAAAAAACTTCAAATATACATATACAAGATAGAAAGGAATAAAATTTCACTAAGAGTTTAGATCTATTTGTACTGTAGTTGTTTCCAAGAATTGTATGTCTCAATCCCATAAACAAACTTATTAAAAAAGACAGTGTTTATACAAGCAAATAATTACTGGTCATGGAGAAGACAGTGTTTATAAAAGTGAATAATTACTGGTCAAGGAGAAGCACAAAGTGGGTAACTTGCACTGAAAACTGATAACATTCTTTAGGATACTGCCTAAGGCAGCTTAGGAAAATGTCTGTTACTCAGCAAATGTCACAGCAGAAACACGCAGTTTCTCCATGAAACAGATTTTTCTCTTTAGAAACTTTCAGAGACAAAGCCTTCAGTCTCATGTGGGACAGGGATGTTACTTTCTGCATATACGAGGCTAGTGGTCACAGTTTTCAGGCAGGAGAGAGCCCGAACCCTTGCAAAGGCTTTGTCTCTCACCCATGGGAACCTCCCATGGCAAGCCACCGGTTATGCTGTTTCCGCAGAAAAGGATTATCAGGGGAGGTTATTATGAGGGAGCTCAGAGACACTGAGCTTTTTCAAAATGCAGTTTTGCCCTCAAATATGGTAAATTGCATTAATAATGCTTGACGGTCATAGGAGTACAATAATCTGTGCGTTGCAGTTTAACTGCAAGGTAGTTTCTCCTCAATAAAGCTGAGAGGTTTGGTCCAGCCTAGAGGTAAAGGAACAAGAGAGAAGTTACGAAGTCCTGCATTTTAAATAGCGTTTGCAGTCCTTCAGCTACAGAAAGTCTCTTACATTTGCCTCAACAAACAAAATTCTTAAGTTGTACAAAGCTTCCTCAACTCATTGCACTGTATTTTTCAAACTGAAAAGACCCCAGCTTCTTTCAAATTTGGATAGCATCATTTTAATGCTTCACTTCGCTATTTTCAGACTGTTCTTTTCTTACATTAACACTGATAAAAGATCAAGTTAAATTTTAGTATTAATAAAACCATGAATAAATATAACAAAAATCCAGCAGACCCAGGTTTTAGAGACAACTTTCATGAGTATTTCCCCCCCAGAAGATTTGAATTTATTGGACAAATACCTTTCTATCTCTAGGAAAGTGACCTCTCTTCTATTAGAGTGATTTAAGTCAACAGGATTTGTTCAATCTCCTGAAATTTGATAATAGCTTCTTAATGGGCACAATGAAAACATGTCTGTTCAGAGTTTACTCTGATCCATTTTCTTTTCCACCAAAAACATTCATGTAGATTAATGTTAGTATATGATGTCATCATAGCTAAAAAGTCACCTTTGATTATTTCTGGAAAGCAGAATTATTCCAAAGTAACACCTCTGCTTCTGAAGTGATATATGTCACCCTCATAGCCCTGATAAGGCTCTGCAACAGAGGCATGAGCCTATTAAGCTCTTGCGAAAGCAGCCAGCCCTCTGCTGCACACAGGTGCTGGGAGTCATCTCGGGAGCAGAAGTCCTAACTGGGAAACTTAATTAACACACCGAGTGCAGAAACAACAGAAAGAAGTAGAGATTTGCATGTGGAGTATGCACACCCTGCTAAGGCTGGTGGGGCTATCCAGGTGGAAGAGGTTTCTTTCCCTTTATTTAAATGTTTCTGTTGCCAGGCCTGAAGGGAGCTGGAGGATATTTTGCTCGGTTGCCAGGTGTTTTTGTTGGTTTATTGAAAGCAGATGTAACAGGTATGGTCTTCAGGTGCCTGGAGGTAAGGCCAGCCCATACGCACTTCCAAATGGGATCAGGTGTTGGGCTTCAAGTAAATCATTCCTGTGAGGTGTAACCAGGCTCGGGCAGGGTCCTCTGTTAGCCTTTCAGGGGAGTCAAGCCACATAAAATAGTTAGTTCACAGCCAGCTTTTAGTTTTCCTAGTCAAGTTTCTCAGCAGTCTGGTATTGCAGATGCTCTCTGGTTGCTTCCTTCGAGGATGTGATAACTGCAGGTAACAGAAATGTATTCTTTTACAAAAGTTTCTTATATCGATGTGTAATTTGTCTTAACACACACACAAACTACAGATTCAGGCAAAATAAGCTGGCTTTTCCCTCTCTCATGATCTTCATCCCTTTGAGGCAAATGTTAGGTATGGGGTTAGATCTTGTAAATCCATGGAATCACTGATTTCTTTAAAAAATCACAGAGTCTTTTCATTGTTCCAAGGGACATTGCTGTGGCTGAACGTGCTTTTTCAATTAGATCTTTATTCTTCATTCCTTCTCGCTGTTCCCTAAGTCTTAAGCAATATCTGTAGCAGACATACTTATTCTACAGGAACGGAGTATTTATTTTACTGGGATAGTAAAAAAATTAATCTCATTGAGCAACATAAAAAACATCACCTGAGGCAGACATTAGGGGTTTCAACTAACTTGGGGTGTTTGGGGATCACCTCTTTTAACAACCCAAAATGTATGTTCTTTCTCTCTTCTTTAGGAGTAATTTTTTTTCCCTTCAATCTTTGTTTTCTCTCACTTTAGAAAAGTTGAAGGAAATATCCTTTCAGCCTTCAGTCAACCAAACCACCATGGCAAATTCTTTCTGCATGGAGTTAGCTGTTGAGATGTAACTGCTGTCCTGGCAATTCACACGCTGAGGAATTTCAGGATTTCATGATCTCACAGCATCGATGCTCTGACTAGTTACACTCCCAAAGCATCAGCCTGATGCTGTGTCGTATTTGAAATTAATATACATCATTAGTATTTAAGCTACTAATTTCTTTATATTCAGTAGCATCTAACAGACCAATGTGAAATCTTTTCCCAGTTCCTGTTCAATTTTGTGCTTTCCTTCTAAATCTGTTCGGTTGTGTATGCTTTCTTCTTCCAGATGCTGGTGTATAATCTCACCAAATATACGTGATTTATTGAAGGTTTTAGTTTTGCTAGTCCATGCAAAGTGAATATGTAAGGACAATAATATGAATCTAGTACAAAACAAATTCAGAGCACTCCTTTGCTAGGCAAATAGGTTTGCTAAATCCTCCAAATTTACACATCATACTACTGCTAGGACTGACCTGTGCCTTGACTGTAACTTAGAAACCAAGCTCCGATCTGACGTGCAGCTCTGCAAATTCATGTCATAAATGGGTAATTGCATTTATTGTTATTAAAAACTAGTAAAACCTGCACGTCGCGAACAGCATGAGGGCCACCAAGATGCCCAAGGCTGGACAAAGTCAGATTAAAATAAAAGAAGGTGACGAGGTGGGGGACACGATCGCAAAGGCTTTTTCTCGGCTTTTTTTTTTTCCTTCTCTTCCCCGAAACAGCCCTTCGCGCTGACGCCACCAGCAACCTGCGCGCCCCGCAGCGACCCCCGCAGCCCCAGCCCGCGGCAGCGCCCCAGCCCCGCCGGGCGGCGCCGGGCCGGGCCGCACCGCACCTGGGCCGGCCCCAGCCCCGTCCCCGCCTCCGCCGCCGCTACAAAAGCGGCCGCCGGAGCCCTCGCAGCGCCCGCTGCCGCGCATCCTCCGCGGGGAGCGGGAGCCTCGCCGGGTCCCCGCGCATGGGGGGCCGCCCCGGACATGCTCTTCTCCCCGCCGGCGGCGCCGCTCGGCTTCGCTCTCCTGCTGCTGGCGGCCGCGGGAAGGTCTCTCCCCGTGAGGCGGGTGAGTGCCGCGGCGGGGCTGGCTTGCGCGGCCGCGCTGAGCGGCTGTGGCCGCTCGGGAGCCGGCCCGGCCCGGCGGCCCGAGGTTATTCGGCCGGCCCCGTCAGCACCGGGGCGGGGGCCGCGGAGCGGGAGGCGGCCGCGGGGGAGCTGCGGGACTCCGGGTGCGCTTCGAGGGCGAGTTAGAAGTTAAACCCGTTACTTTTTAGGTGCCCACGCCAACACTTGCAGCGGAACAAGCGGCCCGGGGTCGGCGCGCGGAGGCGTTCCGCGGGTGGGCCGATGTGCGGCGCCAGCCCCCGTCGCGTGCGCCCCCGTGGGGGGTCCTGGGGGGAGAGTTTGGGTTTAAGGCGAACGGAGGGGAGGAAAGAAGCGGAGACGCTGCTACTGCGAGGACGTTGCCCTCGAGGTAACGCTTCCCCCCCTCACCCGCAGGCAATAACGCGCTCGCTTGTCACGTCAAACAAATCCGGTGCCGTGGGAAAAACAGAGCGGGGTCGTGGCGGTGGATCGTAGAGCAGCCTGGGAGGGGGAGCGAGCCGGCCGGGACGCGGTGGGAGCGGGGGGGAAACCCCTTTGCTGAAATGGAGCAGGGGACGATGGGCAGGAGCTGCCGAGCTCTGCCGCGGGCGGCTCGCCTCGGGGCTGCCTCCCCGAAACGCGGGGCGAATTGCTCTGAGGCTTCCTCCGGCAGCGGCCAGGGGAGGCAGCGGGGCCGTGGGGTTTCCCTCTTCTTTCGCGGGAGCCGCGGGCGCGGCGGCTGGCAGCCCTGCCCAGCTGTGGGGAGGAGGAGCGCGGAGCGTCAGGCTGGGGAGGAGCTGCTGGGGCGGGAGCGGGGCGGGAGCGGCAGCGGCAGCGCGCACAGGGTGCGAGGGTGGGAAAGCAGAGTGTAGTCTGTGGTGAAGAGCAACGAGAGGGGATGGGGAAGAGGGAGCGGGGGAGGGAAGGGGTGATGGGCAGAGAAGGCGACCTGCAGTTTGGTGGGGTTGGGGACAGAGAGAGACGAGAGACTGGTGAGAGGGTGGAGGTGACAGGAGGGCTGCTGCTGTAGGGAGAGCGAGGGCAGACTCGAAGCTGAGGTTGTGGGCTGCAGAGGTGAAGGGAGGGGCAGTGAAAGTGATGATGGAGCAGGTTTACTGTCTGTGCAGCTCCTTGCTCAAAGTTTTTGAGGTTACTGAGTTATACGGAACAGCACTAAGGTGCTCTGGTTAGTTCCCAACTAGGTCTAAGTCTGTAGGGTTGTCGTAGGTATTGGCTTCTAGGTTTTTTGGTGGTTTTGTTTTTCCTTGTCATGGACATCAGGCCCTTAAAGGAGCAACAGGCACAAGTTGCATCAGGGAAAATTCCAGTCAGGAAAATCTCGTGAAGATGTTCCAATACTGAAACAGGGGCTCAGAGAGAGGCTGGGGAGCCTCCATCCGTGGAGGCGTTCATTATTTGCAGGAGAAGGCACTGAGCAGCTTGAGCTTGTACCACTGAGCAAACTAATGATGGGGCTGCCAGAAGCAGAGAAGCAGTGAAGTACCTTTCCTAGCAAAGGGGTCTCCTTTAGCTGGACGCAGAACTGGGGGGAGGTGAGAAGAAAGAGGCTTCTCTGGTCTCAACACTATGATTGCCCTTTGACTTCAGTCTTGCAATAAAATTAGTACTTTTATAGCCTCTTCAGACACTAGAGGGTCTTATCTGACAACTTGTCTAGTGCAATGATTGTGCTGTATGCTGAGAAAATGTACAAATACTCTGCTCAATCCTAAGTATACAAAAGCATGGGACTTTTGCTGTTAGGAGTCTTTTCTCAGGTTTGGTTCAGAATAGTGTTAAAGGTAATATTTAAAGTAAACTGAAAATAGCACTGCTTAGGCAATAGTGGATAGTTAAATCTAGGTGGTTACAATCAGCTGTAAGGTCTTCTGCTTTAAATGGGCAAGACAGGTGTGAGAGGAAGGTGGAGTGATTTGATAGGGAGTTGGGGGAGGAAGTATTTTATTGGTGCTGTGACTACTGTTTTACTTTGACCTTCTCTCTCTCTCTCCTGCCCAACCCCTCAAACAAGTGAGAAAGGGGAGAGGGAGAAGAGAAAGCTGAGAAGGTACCTAGAAGGAAGAAAAAATTAAGTACAGAGTTTTTATTTGAGGTGGTGCTGCTTACTTGCCATCATCTTAAATGCAGGGTGACTGGAAATTGCTTAATAAGTGTCTAGATCTTCCTTCCTGCATTGGGGGTAGTAAAATGACCAAGAGCTGGGAGCACGTGGCTGCAGTGCAGAATCTTATTACTAATGACAGGCCTGTGTCCTTTCCCTGCTTGGCCTTGAGCAGCCATGTCCTGCTGCTGACAGAGCTGACGCACAGCTGGCTACACACACACTATGTAGTACTTGTGCTCAAAGGTTTGATAAGATAATCTTGAGGAAAGTAGTTTAAATGTCAGTGAAGAGCAGCCAGGAGCTGTGCCACAGTTCTTAACTGGGGGTTCTGTTCTTCAAACTACCCCAGTGCTTTTGTGCCACAGGCTAAAATGTGAATAATACAGGCTCCTGGGTGGAAGTACAAACAGTTGAATTCAGTGGAAAAGTTACAGATCTTTTGCTCTCCTCAGCTCTTATTTCTAAAGTGCTCTTGTAGAATAGAAAAGTACTTGCATCAATATCAACACTAATTAGAGCGTATGGGTATTTAGGTATGTGTATGTTATTGGTACTCTCAATTACTATTGTGTTATTCAGGCTTATTTAGATATAGTTGCTAGTCTGGTCTCTAAAGCACCAGTCAGCATGACTTCTCAGGTTGCAGGTGTTAGGGGTGCATATACTTACTGCTACTTGCTCAGCCTTCTGAAGCCTGCCATGGCTTATTCTAGTTCTGCAGCATCTGCTTCTTTAACCATGGGTATCTAGGGTCAGGTATTTGTCTCTGAGAGTGCTAGCTTTGAATCCTGATAAGCCATGATGAAAAGATGCAATGTGAGGGGGTGGTTTTGAATGCCTCATTAGTCTGCTGTACTCTGCCCTTGACAGCACAGAGGTCCCTGTGTGTTTGAATGTCCCAGCACGGGCTTGCGGGACCATGCCTCTTTTGCCTTCTTGTCTTCTGTTGCATGCCCTAACGCTGAGAGAACTGAACCTGTCCTGTAGATTTGTGTTCCTTAGAAGTCATTAGGGTAGGAAAATGGCTATAGAGCTTGGCTGAAAAACAAATAGAAAAGTGACCTGGAAACTAGTGACTCCATGCAGAAGCAAGGCTTGGATGGCATCTTGATAGTTGGGTCTTCACCTGGGCAAAACCTCCTCTGTACTTAGGTTGGCTGGAAGTTCTGCGTTATTCTTTTTCTTTCTCCATTTTCTGCTCCCAAAAGCTCGCATGGAGCTGGTTTTCTTGTTGCCTGCACTCTGGAAATCAAAATGTGCTAGACAAGTCTCAGGAGCACGTACTGGCAGTGGTGTAGAAAGCAGTGGAGAAAAGGATGAAGAGACCAGGTCTGACACTGTGCCACCTTGCTGTAATTATTATCAGCAGATACTTGGCTGGCTTCTAGGTAATGGGCTCCTTTCCCAGGAATATGGCCAGGTTCTTCAAAACTTAACATTTGTAGGCCACTTAAATTCATGACTATATTAATATGGTGTAAAACTTTAAATTGCTTAATAGTATAATTGTCTAAATTAATACAGATTAAATTGTCATCCCCAATGACTAACACCTTTATGTATTCATTCAGATAATAATGTGGTTTTTGTTGTTTGCTTTTTTAGAAACAACTCTAATTTTCTAGAAACCCTATAAAGCTAGTGATAGTGTGTGTGCTATAAAACCAGATGCCCTAACGCAGCAAATCTGATTATACATGGTAGAAAGAAGATAATTAATTACTTTTTATAATGGGGGGGGGGGGGGGGGAGAGGGGAAACATTTCAGGCTTAAGGAGCCTAGGATATCAGATCTCCAAGGGCCAAAGGAGAGGACTGTATTTCACACAGCAGAACAATGACTTGGCCCTTCGTATTGTTTTAAAGCTGTGATGTTAGTGAAACAGTTAGCAAAGTTAGTGAAACAGTTAGCAAATCTTTCTACCTCTCCCCATATTTCTAGTGCCATTACTGCACCCCCCCCCCACCACCAAACTAGGCAGCAGTCTGAAAGAGTTTGGACAAAAGTATTTGAGGTAAAGTGTTGGCAGATACAGCTGGGCATGGAAGGGCATATTTCATGGCTGTACCAGCAGCGAAGCATGTGTAGCTCTCTTCTGTGAGAAGAAAAACCTCATATTCTCACAGTGGTGGAGGTGGAGCTTTGCATAACTAAAACTCCTGCCCTCCAAAAGTTGTAGCTTTGTAGCTGCAATGAAGTTCAGTGAAACTGGGCCTGATATACAAAGCATAAACAGTTGTCTGCTGGCTGTCAAAGAGATTTTTAAAGGTCTTGTATCATATCCTGTTTCTGCTAGCCTGTCGAACTAAATTGAGCTTTAATTTGCTGCCTTGATTGATCGCCAGTTACTTGAGAGGACAAACCCGGAGGAGCTGTTATCTCTGAAATCACAGGGCCTTCGCTAGTTTATAACTTGGAGCAGTCCTTTGGGAAACTGTTTCCTTCTGCAATGCTGTAGTGAAATGGAAGCTACTATCTTTGCGTTTGGCTTATTTCATTAAAAGCTTTTGTATTTCTTTCTCTGTGGTAAACCAGTGTATGTACTGCCACCAAGGCTGTCTGCTCAAGTTTCCTTGACGCAGTGCATCAGTTCTATTCGTTTGTGTCTTAACAAAAGTAAGCTTACACAATAGCAGATATGTCTTTGCTATGGAAAAAAGTTCTCTGCTCAGTAGATACGAGAGCTTCTATTTAAGCTTACAATGTTCTTTTCTTGTGAGGCTGAATTAAATATCGTGCAGGAACTCCTTTAAATCAAATCTTCCTAACCTAGCTACCCAAGAAAAGACTGAGTTTAATGCTTGCATCCAATGCTTCCCATCAGAAGGGGGATAGGGTAAACAGTATCAAGGGATCTTGAGCTTGCTAAATGGAAGCTAGCCCCTTAAATGTCATAGTTTTATACAAAATGCAGCAAATTTGAACTTATGATAGGAGAATATACGTTTGCTGCTGGTGCCTGAATACTGTTCTTTGATGCCTCTTTTTGTTCGGTTTTGGAAACTGGTGTTTATAAATTGCAACCACACTGGCCCGTGATCCGCTGCATTCTAGCGATCCTTTGGTGTGAATGTGGAGGAGCTTATGATACGTGTGTCGATCTTCACAGGTAGGAGATGAATATCCAGGCAAAGTTGCAGCAGCATTTGTGGTTCGTAAGTGTAAGTGTGGAAAGTCTGCCTCTTCCACTGCTGAAGGAAAGTAGATGACTCCACTCTTACTGCCATGAATGTGGACCCATGCAAAGGGAAGCTCCCTGCAGTTTTATCGGGACTTCAGTAAGCCTTACAGTGTTCCTGGGATACAGTGTGGCAGATCTTTGTGGAGGAGAACATGAGTGGATTTCTACCAGTTATCTTCCCCTTAATCTTAATGGTCTTGTCTTCTTAAAGAAACAAGCAATAACCCCTGCCCTCTGACGTACGTGAAGGAATTGATACAGCTTGCTAAGTGCAGACGTGATAGCATAAGAATCTCTTTCCCAAATGCTTATGTGAAAACCTTGTGAGCAATCCCCCGCCCCAGGTTCAAGTATGGCTTCTTAATAGTCTCATAGATACTGCAGCTACGTATAGAATCAACACAGGCTTAATTTAATTGGATGAACAATTAAAAAATAGTAACCGGGTAGAGGAAATCGTAGCTTACGCTGTTGGAAAAGAATAGTTCCTTCAGCTGGTCATTTTACTGACTACATGTTATTGCTGTTTCACTATAATTGATTGTTAATGGATTGCTGTCTTAGTGCAGTCTGGTATTGACTGCTATTTTTCTTGCAATTTATTGCATTTCATTGTTAGTTCACCCCCTTGCCATCTTTTTCCTAAATTGTTTTATGCTGGCTTTCCCAATTACCGTATTTCTCTGTCTTGCGGTCTTCTGTCTGTGGTCTTCCGTTGAGCTCATCTGCGTTCTCCTATTCTGTTCTTGTCTTGTCCCACTTATGCACGTGCCCTGCCACTCTCCCAATGCTGCCTTTGATGCCTTCAGGACCATTTTTGAAACTTGCATTCTTGTCTTGATGTGTAGTTATAGCTGTTGTTTGCTGCTGCCCTTTTCCTTGCTCTGTTGCTACTCCTGTGCGCTCTCTGCTGCACTATGGGAGAAGTTCAGAAAAGCAAACCTGCTTTCTGATTGTTCCTTGGAAGTAGCTAAAGAATCAAGATCTGTTTGGAAGAACCTTCTGCAAATGTTAGAGGATGAACTCCTTGAGAACAGTTGAGAAGCTTGTGGCTCTTTTGGTGTCCTGCCTTCTTCACTACCTCCTGTTTCCTTAAAGGACAAGTGAGTATGAGTTAGCTTGTTGTCTAAATTTTGTTACACGTGGGATATATTGTCTGCTCACCCACTCATGCCTCTTACTATTCTTGCTCTCTCTAAGACTTGTGTTTCTGACTAGGACGTTTTGGTAACCCCTCTGACATCTGCAGTTCTGGTGCTGCTCAGCATGTCAGTCTGAAAACTGAGCTGTGCTAAAAAGCCTAGCATCAGGTAAACCAAAGCACTTCTGTGACAAGCCTAAGGGAAAAGCTGGAGGGAAAACAGTGCTCTTGTACGTATCCTTCTCTGCATGGGAAGAATGGTGGCCACCGAGACTTTTGCATTGAGTACATCTCTGGTGCTTGGCAGAACCTTATGGAACAGTCCTCCTATACCAGAGCATGTTTTTGTGGCAGCATGAGTAGTTTAGACTGACTTGCTCTTATGTGTGGACAAGCCAAATGCAGACAAGAAGCTCAGCTACCAGAAGAGCTGCCTCCTGAGTGCTCTGGCTCTGTTCATAATGGTATTTCTCTGGTGCTTTGAAAGGTCGTCCAGCTACTTGTGAGCATGTCTTATGTGTCGAAGCAAGCTGAGGAATAGCAGCTGAGGAAAAAACCCTTGTAAAATGAGTGTAATTGGACTGCATGACAATGTAGAGTGTGACTGGGGGGAATAATGGAGGGATGGCAAGTAGATGACTTCTCAACTGCAGCAAGTGAGACTCAGTCCTCTAAGAATCTCTTAGAGAACATAAATCAGAGGATTACCTTGTTACCTTGATGGGTGTCAAAACCTGCCTTCACCTTCAAAAAAACAAAACTAAAAAACCATGCTAATACAGAACTGAAGTTCCATAGCGTTGTAGAACATTCATTTTTTTTCTTTGAAGTTTGCTGTCACCGTTTAGGGCATTAGGAGGATAGTAGGTGAGAGGGTATGGTATGTCCCTGCAATTGCAGAGGTCTCATCACCAAATCTTTTATTTTTTCAAGATGTCATATTCAGCTTTTAATGGAGAGAAGAAAGGACAAAGGGTCTGTGCACAATTAGATGGGGAGAGTGTTTTTAAGTTAGTTGTTAGATTTGAGGCCACGTATGCACAAAGTGTATGAGAAAGTATTTGATGTGCATGTTAGCAGGAGCCTTGGTGGATGTGGCTAAAGATTGTATTCTATGCTGCGGTTCATCTCTAAAGCCCCATCTTTGGGGAGGGGTTGGAGACATTAGACTAGCTTTCTCTTGACTTTTGTCTTGCATCCTTCTGTGATATTAGTGTCTCTCTTAGCTTTTTGTCGAGTGGAGGATAAACCCTAGGCACAGCGTGCCATGTGTGCTGTCAGCAACCCAGCAGATTTTTTTGCTCCCTCCTGTAAAGGAGACTAACTCGGAACTATTGCAGGTAAAGTAATGGCAGAAGCCTTGCTCCCTTTGGAGGGTGTTTCTGGTCTAGTTTTCTGCTTCTGCCCATGCCTGGTAGAAATTCTGAAGTATGGGGTTAATGTAACTACTAAACTGTGGTGTGAAAAAGTAGTAATTATTGCCTTTCAAACCTTCTGGGAGAGACTGACATGCTGATATCCACGGGCTTCTATCATAAGATTCATTTCCTGACATGCACAGACTCCTGGCAATGCAGTAGCCTCTTCATAAATTTTCTTCAAGATGGAAATTGATGGCTTTGTTTGCTCCTCTGACAGGCGTAAGTGCTGTACAGAAGCTGCTGAAGAGTTGCTGTAAGACATTTTGACATACAGAAAGGGTTGGGTGTACAGAAGCATTGACAAGCATCAGGTGTCCTCCTTTATGATGGATTGAATGGGGGAAACCAGGAAACTTTTCAAAAGACTTGGTTTATAAGTTACAGAATGCTTTATTCAAGTTACTACTTTATGAAATGAACTAATTTACTCATCCCAATTTGATCTTTGTCGTTGTTCAGACTCAGAGTGAGCCCCTTGAGAGCTGGAATAGGGTGGCAGGGCAAGGTACCTGTCTGCTTTGGGAAGTCCAGAAGCCTGTTGTCTTTATGGCTGGCTGTGACTTGTCTACAGACTGGTCATTGTGCTGAGGAGTTTTGTGCACAGCAATCCAAATTATGTGCCTTTGGGACAGGGTGAGAATCTAGGCATCAGCACTTGAATTTTTCACTCTATTTCAGTGGGTGAAATTGAGTAGGAGGTGCGAAGTTTGAAGGGAACACCAACATTTAGGGAAGGTAACAGCCTGCCTCATATGCCCTAATACCACTAGAGGTGCTACTGCTGTTGTGGAAAGAGCCAAACCTTAGAAAAAACCCTATACTTCCACATAAGTCACCTTTAGAAGTGTTGCAGCTATTGGTACAGCTGTGCATCGGTTACAAATAAGAGATACAGCCCTGTATCACTGGATCAATGTTATTCAGTTAGGTCAATCCCCATCTTCCTCCTTCAGTCCATTCCTCCCAAATAAAAATGTTCTGCTGTACAAAGCTAGCTATACAGAACGAATGAAGCTTTTAGTTTTTATCCCTTGAGATGGGAAAATTAAAGGTATAGTATTTGATCTGAATTATTTGAAATAGCTATTGGTCTTTGCTTTTGTCAGATGCTGTGGTGTCCTCTAATCTATTGCCCATTTCACTACCATTTCTTAATGAGGAAAAATTCATCAAGTACCATTTGAAATGCATCACTCTAAGAATAACAAAAAAATCACATTCCTTTTAAACTCGGTGACACTGCAAGCAGAGTACACTGGAAAAAAACAAAAAGGAAAAAAGACAGGAAGCTAGTATAGGCTGTTTACAGTGACACTGCATAGTTATAAATTGCACATCAAATAAATTGAGATGTATTTGTAGTGGACTTCTTTCAAAAAGACACAAATCCTTAATATGTATGACTTCTCTAAATGAAATATGCACACAGAGGTGGTATGGAACACCTTCAGGTATAAAGGTGGTCAGAAACACCCTGTTCAGACAGTATTTCAGAAAACGAAGTTGCAACACATTTAGTGTTGTGATAGATACATTTTAAGCCTAGATCTCGGCACTCCTGTTTGTTAGTTGAATTTAGCTAAAAGTTGTCACAGGAAGCTTTTCAAAAAAAGCTGCATCCAGTCTCATTCAGCTTAGCTCCCTCTGGACTTCCAAGGGGCAGCTATTGTTAGTTAAAGGATAAAGTTGCATTAGAAGATACCTGTAGAATAATTCAGTATGCTTTGAATTTGTTCATTGCTCTTTGGGGATTAAGACACCTCATGGTAATGAATGAGGCTATTAAAGCTTTCTAGAATAAAACTGTTTCTATTAGTAATGAGATGTAAGGATAAAATAATGTTAGCTTTATAGTTTGAACTCTTAGCTTAATGGCCTTGCAATAGTGGAGGTAGTTGTAAGTCGCAGGAAACAAAGCAGGAGTTTGAAACTGCATTTCTTGATTTCTTACTTGTTTTGATGTCTAAGCTACATTGGTGTCTCAGGGCTTGTCGTGGTTTAGCCCCAGCCGGGAACTAAGCACCATGCAGCTGCTTGCTCACTCCCCCTTGGTGGGATGGGGGAGAGAATCGGAAGAGCAAAAGTAAGAAAACTCAAGGGGTGAGATAAAGACAGTTTAATAGGTAAAGCAAAAGCCGTGCACGCAAGCAAAGCAAGGAATTCATTCACTCCTTCCCATGGGCAGGCAGGTGTTCAGCCATCCCCAGGAAAGCAGGGCTCCATCACGCATAACAGTTACTTGGGAAGACAAACGCCATCACTCTGAATGTCCCCCCTTCCTTCCTCTTCCGCAGCTTTATATGCTGAGCATGACGCCATGTGGTATGGAATAGCCCTTTGGTCAGTTTGGATCAACTCTCCTGGCTGTGCCCCCTCCCAGCTTCTTGTGCACCTGGCAGAGCATGGGAAGCTGAAAAGTCCTTGACTAGTGCAGCAACAACTAAAACATGTCTGTATTATCAACACTGTTTTCAGCACAAATCCAAAACATAGCCCCATACCAGCCACTATAAAGAAAATTAACTCTATCTCAGCTGAAACCAGGACAGGGCTGGAATCACAGAATGGCTGAGGTTGTAAGGAGCCTCTGGAGGTCATCTGGTCCAACCTTCCTGCTCAAGCAGGGCCACCTAGAGCTGGCCCTGTGATGGAAAAAAATATTTATTTATTTACTTGTGTTATAAGATAGCATTCATGCTGATGGGTCATGGAGCAGCCAAAGAGCTCTGTATTTCCTAACCTGTTTTCCTACTTCCTTGCTGCTTAAGGTAAATGAGTGTTGGGACATCCTCTAATGATTCAAGGAAGCTTGCATCTTGCTCCTCAGTCCTACCTTCTCTCACACTCCGCCACCCTTCATCCTTCTTAATTAACTAGGAACTGAGTTTACATGTGATATTTCACCATTCAAAACTTTTTTCAAGATGCAAAGGTCTAATAAATATTCCTGCAGTAGACTTATTATTACCTGATTGGACTCAAATAGACCTTTACGTGATTGCACCAGCGATGAAACAACATATGAGTAGGGAAATGGGCAAATGATTACATGGATTAATCTCTTCCCCTACATAGTCATTCTAGAGGAAGACGTTACAGTTGTAGACTGTTAGTTTTCTGTAAAAGAAGCCTTGAGTTAATGCAGCTTTCACTACTTCTGCTCGGTTTTGGCAAAAGGGTGTCACAGGCTTTCCAAATGTGAACAGCAGTCTCTTGTTTGGACCTTTATGGTGATCTTCCAGGATGCTATTTCTTTTCCCAGAAGGAAGATAATACAGAGGGGTGTTTTAGTGGTGTTTTTTGTTGTTGTTTTGTTTGTGTGTGTTTGTTGGGTTTTTTTTGTGTGTGGGGGTGTATTGTGGGGAAACTCTTTCAAAACCTGTTCAGGATAAGATGTTTCTCGTTTTCAACAGAAAACTGAAATTTCTGTGTGGGGATGGGTGGGAAGTACATGTTTTCAGCTACAAAAAGTAGTTGGGGCCCTCTTTGGGGACAAGGCTCTGACTTCTGTACATGGGAAAGGAAAGAGGAGATGATGGATAACAAACTGTCCACGCTGTTGTTGTAGTCATGGTTAGTCTGAGCAATCGAGGGACGTGTGCCATCCAAGACAGTGGTTGTTGGTGCAAGGAGTCTGGCCAAACTGAAACTTGTGGCTCATTTGCAAGCTGTTGCTCTTTGTTAGAGTTTTCTTTTTATCTTATGTAGTGCCTGCACTTGCAGGTAAAGCCTTTCTTCTAGGAATAGGGATTGGAATAGTCAGGTGACAAAAGAAACAGAGGTGGCTCAAGATTTATGTTAAATGTGTCTCTGTGGCCCCTATGCAAGTCTGGTAGAACCTCTTGTGGCTGATAGATGACAAGAAGTGTCCAGGTTTGGGCTTGGGGGTGTGTTTGCCTTTTTTTTTCCTTGACTGTCTTGCACAGAAAGATTTAAAGCTGCAAACTTTTAATATCTTACTCTCTTCATTTTAGGGAGATTGAGTTAGGTGATTAACATTCCTGTGGGCATATGTTTTAATTATTGAATAAGGAAATGGGTTACAGTGTCTTGCATTTTGCATAGAAAGTAGGAGCGGTTGTCACTTTAAAATAACCTATTAAAATAACAAGGTAGGATGACCACATGTGCATGTTGCTATAATCCATGCAGTAAGATGACACCTTCCAAATATCTGTTTTGGAGAGTGGTAGTGATGAGCTTTCTTCTGTGTGCACTTAATTTGCCAAGTCTGTGTGCTTGCATACTAATATGTAGGTGCCTTGGAAATATCTGTACTAGCTACAGGAAGTAGCAGAGTACGAATCCCTTTTTATATTGAGTCAGGGTTGAAGGGCTTTGTTTTTCTGAAAATGTTCTTGGTTCCTGTATAATTGATTGTGGGGGGAGGAGGGGTTACAGCTGCACAGTAGACATCTTAATCAATGAGACTATTTGTACTGTTAAACAGTATACTCTATAGAGCCAGGCACTTAAACTAAGCTGTCAGTCAGTGCTACACATACTACTTAGGGAGCTTAAAGGCTCTAATATTGAGAGAACAAAGCTAACGTAAACATCCTTTATAGTTCATGAGGTTAACTTTCTACTTGCTCAAGCTTTCAATAATTAGTTTCCTTCATGTCTGTCCCTGGTATTGCCCCTTGCTTGTAGAGTTCTCCTCGGGTTCAGCAACTTGGTTCACAGCCTGGCTTTAATCTTTGCTGTGTGCTGTCCCCTGTTGTCTTTGAAAATACCCTATAGTTTTTGTTCAACAGAAAGACTTACAGTTCTCTTTAATCTTGGCTTTGCCATTCTATCTGAGCTGCTTGGCATAATGCTTAAAGCTTTAAAGAAAACTCATACATTCAAGTAATTCATGAATATGTCTGTACTTCAGGGAAGGGGAGGGGGAGAGAGCCTGTGTACTGGCTGATCAAGAGAAACTAAATTTCCCGTTGGTGTGCTAGAAAGAACTTGCATAAAAATCCTGAATTCCAAATACTTGTCCCCAAATTACATCTGAGATTATGATCTTTATGTTGATGCTACTTTATGGCCTCTGAAGTTTTTTTTGTTTGTTTTTAATTTATAGCTGTTCTTATTCTTCCCTCTTTCCCCTATTTTTGTCATGCTGGAAATATTTGGAGCAAAATCAAGCTCTGGAAACAAACAGATTTATTACACTGTTCAAAGTGTCTGTATCCTGCTCAATGGACAGCTGGGATCAGCACAGAAGAAAAGTGTTTCTTGAAAGGCAGCATGGGCAGCAGACTATGTCACTGGGAAATAAGATAATTTCACAGCAAATTTGTAGCAAGCTTGGAACACTGTCAAGTATGGCATGACAGGCAGCCGACATGGAAATATTAACTTCCAATACCATTGTGAGCTAACTCCTTTGTGCTTATTTTGCAATGTTTGTCTTTTATTTAGTTTTATGATCCACACTGGAAAATAAACTATTTGAACAGTTGGGAATGGAAAGTGTCAGCCTACTTTCGTCTTGACTAAATCGCTTTCTCTTTAGCCGCCTTTTCCCTCTCATCTGTCTCTTCCTCCACCCTGGCGCCTTCTGAAGTTTTTGACCATTTCTGGTCCAAGTAATCTGACAAGAGAAATGTTCTGCGGGTTAGTGTCCTTTCCATTAAAAGTTTTGGTAGAAACAAAGCAGACGAGCTGGCCAGTGTGCTGTGTGTTTGTCCCGCTGCCCAAGCTGCTTATCTAATGGGCTCCTCCAGGGAGCCTGTCCCAGCTCTGGCCAGAGCTGTTGTTCTGTCCTCCATATAGTGAGTTACTGCCTTTTTCGGTTGTGTTCTTTCCTTGAATTCCAGAAAATGGACACTTCTGAACAATTCCAGTTAAGACTGAGGTTTTGGGGATTTTTTTTTCTTCCCTCTGAAACACTTGTTTATATAGTGATCAGCCTAGTGAAATCCTGTACTCAACTGGAGCCTTGCTAAGTTGTAGTGATGAGCATTGGTGTTTCTTTTGGTTTTGAAAAGCTAATTAAAATGGCCTTTTTCTTTTTTCTTTTTTAAACATTATATAGCTAAATGAGTCTTCATATTGGAGATAGGAAGTGCAAAGGATGAAACTTCAATTGTTTCATTACTTGCTTATTTTAATAATTGGAAACTGTTGTGTAAAGGATGTTGAGAGAGGTTTGCGTGCACAAAGACTTATTCACAGGATCTGAATAAATCTTGGTTGCCATAAAGGAGGAGTATGCACCTTACAGTGACCTGAACAGAAGCTGTACTTGCAGGTTATTGGAGCACAAGGTTTTTCATGTATCTGCCATTTCTAGCCTGATTTTGGCTGTGAGCTTTAAGAATATAATCAAAGCTGACCTTTCTTTCCTTTCCATTCCACTTAGTACTTTTAATTCTACATGGGTAATAACAATGTTTGGCTCACTAGGTAAAATCTTAAGTGCAGCATATTCTATGGTGTCTATGTACCACCTGTCAATCTTAAAGGTCTATCTGATCTACTGACTAGTCCTTCATAGAGTTTAAAATTTGTGATTTCATTACTCAGTGATGAATAACTTGATTTATTTTGTGGGGGTTTTTTTAAAGGAATATTGGTGATTGCTTTCAGCCTGTTGAGAGCTAGGTGTGACAGAGTAATAAGACATGAAGAGAGAAGCTGTGGTAGTGAATTTCTTTTAAAAGGTGCTCATTTAATAAAAGCACAAGAGCATCTCAGACAGCTTTGGAGATATTAAGTTGAGATTTGCTGCATTTCCATAACTTACAAAGTAAAAATGAATTAAGTATTATATGTGGGTGTATGTGTAAGAAAGAAGGATAAGACAGCTGAGAAATTTGAGCAGAATCCAATAATTACAGT
The DNA here is from genome assembly GCF_034638445.1 of Ciconia boyciana. Lineage (NCBI taxonomy): Eukaryota > Metazoa > Chordata > Aves > Ciconiiformes > Ciconiidae > Ciconia > Ciconia boyciana. Next base: position 95,169,451 of record NC_132936.1, read on the forward strand.
TAGAAAGTGAATGGAGACTATTAATGCTTCCATGCTGTGAATCCGCTGTAGGTCCTGTGCTTTGAGTCATGTCTTCCTAGACTCCACATACACTCAGTAAGAGGGAGAGGAAGAAGACAGCAAGAAAGGAAAAAGACAAGGGATGTGTAATGCTGTATTCTCTGGGTGCTTTGGAAGGGTGTAAGAGGGGGGTGTGTGTGTGGCTGGTGTGATGTTTGAGCAGAACTTCCGCATACAATGGCTAATTTACCTATTTTAAACTTAAACGTTTCAGTGAACTTTCTGTCCTCAAAATCTATGCTGCTAAAGCAAAAAGATACCTGAGGTGGAAGAGTGACTGTTGTCTGTAGTATATCAGCATGCTACTCTGCTAGCTGTGAGGAACAGACTTATTTTTTGGGCAACGCAGTCAGGCATGAAAGCTTTTACCAATCTCTGGAAGCAGATGTGATCTACAGCCCTGATACTGCAGCACTTCCATCTACAGATTTTGACTTCTTTACCCAATCCATTCCTTCTTCTAATTGGAAAAGTAGAAAGAAATGTAAGCTATCATCTGCAGCTGCAAAGCTGAAAGTAAAAATGATGTGAAAGGAGAAAATTATATAAAAGCACAAATACTTTGAGGTGTTCAAGATGTTGATAGTGTCACCAGTACCTCCAGCTGTGTAGTAGTCTTCTGTAACAACTTAAACCATTCTTGTAAGAAATGGAAGTGGTGGCTAAAATAACTCCAGCAGTGATGTATAACAAAAAGGTAAGGAAGCTGATGGTGACAAGTACAAACCAACAGTTTAAAAAACGCTAATGAAGGTTAAAGTATCTGAAAAGTCTGTGGCAGCTGGGGCTAAAGGACAGCTGGCTTTTTGTCAGATACCAACTCAGTCTTAACAGCAGTAGGGTGGAGGAGTCTGGCCTCTCCTCCACAGGACTCTGGCGCAGAGTCTTAGCACGGTACCATATGGTAGCAATACTATGAAAAATTCAATTTGTGTTTGCTTTCACTAGTAACTATTAGCTGTTTAATCTGATACTCATCCAACAGTGTTGTGAAAAGGCTGAAAAATGATCTAATGTCACAAATACTAACCAACTTGTTATCTAGGGAAAATTGAATTGGGTGTATTTTAATTATATCAGTCCCATTTTATTAATTAAAACCGTTGTGACATACTTAATGTTTTGCAAGGTAATTCCTTTTAAGGAAACTTATTTGCATGGTGAATTCAACTCTGACCAGAAATAAGTGTGGAATTCAATACTGAGGGTAATCAACCACAGTAGCAGCTTGCCTAAGGGTACAGTGGATTCTCTGACACTTGGAGTCTTCAAGTCAGGATAAGATGTGTGTCTGACTGGTATTTTCTGGTTAAGCTAGCATGTGTGAGATGGATGTGGAGGTTAGTGTGGGGCTCTAGGAGGTGCTATGCAGGAAATTGGTGAGATTATCATCATGGGTCCTTCTGGCTTCAAGGTCCCCATGGTTGCCATCTACCATTCCTAGTGGCAAAAGGTGAAAAATCATGAGTTGTCTAGTAACACGTGTAGCTGAAGAGACCTTAAGGGCTATTTCTCCAATAGCTGAAGTCCTCAAGTCTTTGCTGCTTCGTGAGTAATAAACACTTGAATCCTAGTTTAACATTTTTATACAGGGAGTGGGCTTCATTTTAGGCTCCTCTTAGAACTAAGGTGGTGGATGATTAAGATTATTCTTATGCCTCACTGTGAGCTGTGCTGCTTTTGTCTCTGCTTCACAGCAACTCTTACCCTGTTAAACATTTTGCCTGTTTAATTTTACCCTGGAGAGTTCGCCTGTCTGGCTCACAGTGTGATGGCATGAGTGCTTAGAGTGGCATAAGGAGAAGAGGGGAGCGAGGTGTGGGGGAGGAAATCACAACGTTTCTCTGGGGACAGAGAAACTACTTCTTTCAACAGCAGCGCTCGTTTATGCTGCTTTAAATGCTGATAGTTATGCTGCAAGATGACTCTATGCTCCAGCAGAACACCTTAAGGATGAACTGAGATGTAAAACATAAAAATCCTTTGCAGAGCAAGTTAGTTCAGAGAGCAAACTTTTCTCAGAAAAGACATGTCAAAGCCACTGCTATTTAAGTTCCCAAGATTTTTCTCTAGCCTCTTCTCTGTGAATCTATTCTGTTCCTACAAGTGCTGTTTGATTTGAGGTTAATGTCAGATGGGAAATATGTGGCTGTGAAACTACTAACATGGAACTAATGGAATGATTTTAATTCCTTTAAGTGACCTATCCATTTTCAGCTTTATTACTGCACGGTCACTGCTTCCCTTAGTGCTTTGAAAATTGGAGCTGAGGGAGGGGAAGCTTTGTGCACAACTTAAAATACTCATTTTGACAAAGGTTAGAGACTTGACTGGAGGGGCAGCTCTTTCTTCTGTGTTTCCATTTGTCCAGGCCGGACAGCTTTCTTGAAGCTCTCTGCATGTTTTTCTTCATTTGGCTTATGTAGTTATTTCACCCTGCTCTTGGGCTTTGTCCTCTCTCTTGCTTTCTGAAAACCAGCGTGCTTGCTGCCTGAACAGCAGTCTTCCTCTGTTGCTTACTTTCCCCTTTCTTTTGAAGGTCTCCCCGAAGAAGGGTGGGAAGAAATGTAAGTCCACTCAGCTTTAACATCAACACAATTGCAGTTCACTTCTGTAGCTTAAGCTACAAACCTCTTCAGCTCCATATACCTCTCTGAGAGTATGGAAAAGCAAGAAGGGTCTGAGGGGGAGGCAGGCTGATTTCTGTGGGGAGTTATGACTGTCTTTGAAACTGGCTGTTGCCACAGCAGACCTGCAGGGCTGAAGGCTGTGATATCTGCCAGAAGCAAAGAAATAAGACTTGGTCCTGGGGCTGGTAAGGATTCTGAATGAAGAAAATCCACCCATTTCCCACATTTTGGGAAAATGATGTGAGACTCCAGCTGACAAAGATCAAAGCCTGCTAGAAGTGGCCTGAAGGTGGGGTAGGGATAAACTTCTGAAAAACTAGAGGTTATATCTTGCATCTGAGTTCCTCTCTTGTGCTACTGTTGGGAGGCAGAAGCATGGTAGCATGTGTGCCTTCTGCATGCAAGGTAACTAATGTAAGGTACTTCATGCCTTGCAGAAGTAATGCATAGACCCTTTGCTACTGGTTCAACTTGTGCAGTGAGTGCCAGGATCTGGGCAGAAGAGGGACTAAGTATTAGTATCTGAATATTATGTATGCAAGGCTAATGCAACAGAGGTAAGAATGTAGAGGAATAGGGAGAACAGTGAGCTGGTGTATGCATGATACTGAAATGGATGGCAGACTGCTTACTCATTTTATTTCTTACCTGATCAAAATACTCGGAGAGGGAATCAGGAAAATTGCTGGTTTGTTTGTTTGAGAGACTCGTGGTGTGGAATATTTCATGAACTGGCCCAATATTGACTACTGAAGTAATGTTTGAGGATTGTTTTTTATTAAAATTCTTAGACTACAAAATCCTCTAAGCTCAAGGAAAGGGTGTACTGAAGCAAGATTAAGCATACAGAAGGATTTTTAATTTTATTAACTTGTGTCATCTATACTTGTAGCTATCATGGTACTAACTTCAGAGAACCAATGTTATTGTCATCTCCTTGGGGAGTCTATTTGTGTCTTGGTCACCTGTTCGCTTGCTGTACCACTTGGCATCTCTCATAATATTTTCATTCTGCTGTGCTTCCAAAATGAAGAAACTACGGTCGTCTTTTTGAAAGAGGTATTGTGGTAGACTAATTCAGATTTGAGGAAAAGCCTCATCTGATTCCCATGATAATAGTGTGGCTCATAAGTTGCTTTGCAGTCCGAGAGTAAGGAAAGTCTGTGATTCAACTTGACTTGCCTGTATTTCTGTAGTCTGCTTCCCTGGTTGAGAGAGATGGTAGGAAAACTGAGAAGTAAACCTATTGTGGATAAATTTGACAGGTACTTTTACTTGTGTAAAGGGGGAGGAGGGGAGGGTGTTATTGATCCTTCCAAATCATTTGAGTCAAAGGTGGTAACATAACATTGTTACGATTAAGTACTGAACAGCTATGAATTGTTTGGAATTCCTCGATTTCAAAGTCTTCAGCCTGCTTAGTCCTATGGAAAGCTTTAAAAGCATCAGTCCTGTATTAAAGATACTGGGGAAAAAAAAGGAGAAAAAGCTAATATCAATTAAAGTAATAATGAAAGCTTCGTTATTACTGATTGTAATGGCTTTCATTCCTGTGTCCTGCAACTAGATGAATTATGTCTGATCGTAATTTTAATGTTGTAGAAGATGGTGATGACTGTCCTCAGAGAATGAAAAAAGCAGAAAATTTAGGTTTCAGGTTCGAGCTGTTTTATTTTTGCCTTCAAGGAAGCTGAATCAGCCTCTGCCAATAAAAGCAAATGTAAAACTGTGCAGAAGTGAAAGCAAACATTGTAGCACACTCATATCTGCTGTCGACTCTTGCTGGTAACATAACTTCTGGAGAAAGATGACTGTACAGCCTTAGCTACCAAGACCTCACAAATATAGCAGGCTGTCGTCAAGTTAGGATGATGCTTTAAATTGCCTCTCTGCTTAGAGGCTTTCAGGAGCATAGCCAAAAAAAAAAAAAAGCAGCCCTGTGTAGGGAAGCTAAACTCTTCTAAGTTCTGTTTTAAAAGAAGGTAGAAGGAAAAGGACATGGGAGGTGGGACGATGGCAGGAATACAAGTTCCATGTTTGGGTGGTCTTTGGAAGTGGTAACATCTGGCTCCCTTTGCTTGGAAACACAGCTCTGAGGATGCTGCTGCAATAGAGTGTGGTGCCAGATTTTTTTCTTCTAGCTTGTGCCCCCTCTTGATTTTGATGTCCAAGGACTGCAAGATCTTCCCCTCAAACTTTGGATAAAATAACATGATCATCCAATGTGAGCTTAACTTCATGCATGTTGATTTGTCCTTGTTTGTCTTTTTGCCTTCTGTGTTTCATGTGATCAGAGTGCAGTCCCTGGGTAGCATCTCAGTACACCTTTTTTATTTGTTTTATTACTCGTTTTTTGTTCATTTTAATGCTTCTCCATGTTGGGCTGAGTTAAGACTCTAGCCTTTATGCGACATTGCTCCTGTCTTGTTTTTGACAAATCAAGACCTTGGAATATAACACTTGGCAGCCGTGTGGGTTGAATGCTGAAAAAGTATAAGATCATATGCAGGCTGTAAAACTCCACACTGCATCCAACCAAATAAATGTGAACTCTACTGTATATGCTGCAATACTGCAAAGATATTGTTGTAGAGGTTCTGTCCTGTCTAGATGGGATAAACTCATGTCATTATGTTATGCAAAGGTATTTCTCTGCATTGTCTTTTATTTAATACTTGGAAGGAAAACAGATGACGTCTGGAAAACGAGCTTCACTGGCAGAACTTCTGTTGTATGCTCTGTTCTCAAATGTGTCATAACCATTGACGAAAACACTAGCAATTTGCAAAGGCGCTACATATAACTGCCTTGGCAGGGGGATGGGTAGGCGGGAAAGAGCAATATGGCAGATAATGGGGCAGTGGACCTTGAGCCACTGTGACAATGAGCTGCTGAGGGAGTTCATTTGCATTTGTTAAAACCAAAATAAACTACTGCTCTCAACTAGGACTGCAAAAGCCATACAGATTTGATTGCATTCTTCTCTAGTAATCTCTGTGCAATGGTAGATGCAGAATGCATGAAATTATATACTGGAGTTTTTGGTTTTGCATGTGGTGGTGTTTGTTTTTCTATCAAATCCTCTTTTTTTTTTTAACTGGAGAAATAAGTTTGTTTAAAAATAAAAAAAACCTGTAAATGGAAATGCTTTCAGTGAGAGAAAGGTCTGTGAAGGTTAATATGTCTGATTTAGGTGGGGTTTTTTCTTGTTATTGAGTTTATTGGAGGGATTGCAGTGATGGGATGACAAACTGGTGACTGCGTTTATGTTGCTATAGGATTTGTGATCCTGGGAAAAATAGCTAACTCTCTACACCTTGCCTTCTGACCCAGCACCATGGCTCTTTAAGAAGACTGAATGTTAAATAGTCATTTGAAAAGCTGGGGGGAGCTTAACTTCTTGGGACACTTCGGTGTGAAAGGTGAAAAGATTTAGTTTTTCTTGCGTAGTGAAAATACAGGTAATTTACAATGAAGTGATGTTCTCTCAGTCCCTGGGGTTGTGATGAAGATTACTTTGGGGTTGGTTGTTTATTTTTATATTTTATTTTTGTGCTTGGAAACTCAAATGTTGTAATTCCCTGGCTCTGTGGGACTGCAGGCTCTGTTTGTCTCTGCTCAGCCAGCTCTGGGACTGGACCATTGCTGGCTGTTATAGAGAAACCAGTCGGTTATAAGCTTAAGAAACAGATCCTTTTAAATGCACTTGGTTCGGTATGTCATAAAGAACCAGCTTAACTAATTGCATTTTAAACCACAGCAAGAGAAGCCAGAAGTTCAGCTTTCATGGATGTTCTTTGCTTTGTTTTGCTTCAGCAGCTCAGAGACCTTCAGGATGCATCAGTTGCCCAAATGTAGGCATCTAGTGCTGCTACAGTATTCAAGACCCTGTATGGGACTAGCAGATAGGATGGAAGGTGCAGGGGAAACCTGCACTTCTCTGCAGCTGTGGCAGAAGACAAAGCAAGGCACTTCTGCATGCTGAGAGGAACAGTAGGTGCCTGTGATCAGGCATCTGAATTCCTAAATCTCCTCTGCTTCTTCAGCCCTATATGTCCCTCGCTGTCCCTGTACCCCATTGTGATAGTACGATAGCGTTGTCCCTTGGGTCTGTATTGGGACTGGTAATGTTAAATATCTTTATTAATTACAAGACAGTGGGATTGAGTGCACCCTCGGCAAGTTTGCAGGTGACACCAAGCTGAGTGGTGTAGTTGATTTGCTTGAGGGAAAGGATGCCATCCAGAGGGACCTTGACAGGCTTGAGAAGTGGGCCCATGTGAACTTCATGAAGTTCAAGGCCAAGTGCAAGGTCCTGCACCTGAATCGGGGCAATCATCAGTATCAGTACAGACTGGGTGATGAATGGATTGAGAGCAGCCCTGCAGAAGAAGGACTTGGGGATACTGGTGGATGAAAAATTGGACACGAGCTGGGAATGTGCACTCACAGCCCAGAACGCCAACCATATTCTGGGCTGCACAAAAAGAAAGGTGGCCAGTAGGTCAAGGGAGGTGATTCTGCCCCTCTGCTCTGCTCTCCTGAGACCTCACCTAGAGTACTGCATCCAGCTCTGGAGCCCCCAGTACAAGAAAGATGTGGACCTGTTAGAGTGGGTCCAGAGGAGGGCTGTGAAAATGATCCTCCTATGAAGAAAGGATGAGAGCACTTGGGTAGTTCAACTTGGAGGAGAGAAGGCATTGGGGAGACCTTATTTTGGCCTTTCAATACTTAAAGGGGGCTTATAAGAAAGATGGAGAGAGACTTTTTACCAGGGCTTGTAGTGTGATGAGACAAGGGGTAATGGTTTTAAACTAAAAGAGGGTAGAATTATATTAGATATAAGGAAGAAATTATTTAGTATGAGGGCGGTGAGGCACTGGGACAGGTTGTCGAGAGAAGTTGTGGGTGCTCCATCCCTGGAAGTGTTCAAGGTCAGGTTGGATGGGGCTCTGAGCAACCTGATCTAGTCAAAGATGTCCCTGCTCATGGTGGGGGGATTAGAACTAGATGATCTTTAAAGGTCCCTTCCAACCCAAACCATTCTATGATTCGATGTTGTAACAACATTTTTAATGAAATGTCAAGTTCCTCTTCCAGTAACATAGGCTACATTTTGTTTCTAAATCTGTGAGGGTAGATCTGAAGCACGCTCTTCTCCTCTTCAGCTTTGTAGCTTGCCCTGCTCCCACAACACTGCTCAACTTTTGCCTTTGTTCCTTCCGTAGTGTTTCTAGCACTACACCTTTTGTATCTGTCTAAACATGCAATTTAAACTCTTTATTCTGCAGTTTTGCTTGCTCTGTTGTATAACTGCATCAATAAAAGTCCTCGTCTAAAGAGCACTTCACAAAGCACGTGTCTAGATTTGCAAAGCAAAGTAAAATCTCCTTGTACAGGAGTCCTGTGATCATCGAATTCTCATGAGTGCTGGCACACTGTCTCCCACTGAAATTGTGGGATTGCTTTCTGCTCTCCAAGAGTTTGGGAGTTACAGTTGGTTTTGAATTTTACTTTTGTTCTTCTGTCTTTCTGCACAGTTGCTCAGTAGTTTCTTCAGTCATGTTTAGGACTAGCTCATGTAATACATCCTTGACAGCAACATTTACCAGAACATATGAAAGACACTGTAATGCAAATAACATCTTCTGGTAACAATGGCTGTCAATCTAAATATGTGTCTGCTTCAACTGTAAGCATATGGATTCATGGGTCCTACAGTGACCAAAGAGGAAACCTCTTTCCAGGCTGGGAAAGCTCTTCATGGGGCAGAAAAACTCTGCAAGTAACTGTTCTCGTCCCAGGTCTGTCCATCACTGAAGACAGAAACCATGGAATAACCCCTGGAACATAGGTTTGTAACACATTTTCAGTCGATTCTACCTGACCTACAGGAGTTTTGTTTTATTTATTTATTTATGTCTCTAGAAGATGGTGCTTAATTTTGTAGCATATTGAAATATTGGGCTGTACTTTATTCCCTTGATTTGGAGACTATCTACTATGCAAGTTGATTTAGGTGTTAAAGTTTGCTTTGACATCTGTGCCTCTGAATGCCAAATACTTTGCCTTGATCCAGAAAATGCTAGGGGCCAAGAGATATTATTCTCATTGAAATGCACCTTGTCAAAACAAAAATTTCAGGGATGGGAAGAGAAAACTGGTCAGTTTCAAAGCACAAATGAAGGATCCCAGGACAGACCTGGGATGTTTGGTTCCAGAGTGGAAACCCTTGTGGTGAGAGCTGAATTATCCCACCTGTTCAGACAGCTTACGTATTTGGAACGATTTGTGAAATGAAAAGTCAGCTGAACTGGGAGCTGCCTCTGCCTAGTCAACAGAAGTACTGAGAGCAGGAATATGCCTCAAGTCAGTTTTGTTCTTGGTCTTTAAAATGCCTTATTTGAGAGTCTGGGCAGAAGCATTCTGCATTTGGAAATCTGCATTTCCAAACCTTCTTTAGGAGGTGCATATGCTTATCCTTTTTTCTTAATCTAGCAAGAACAGATTTTAAGAATGAGGAGAGGTGGGGTGGTGATTAGTGCCCTGTGCTATTATAGGCTGCTATGGGATTGAGCACAGCCAACCCTTCCTTCTGAAGCTGTGCAGGTGTGCAAAAGAGGAAAAAAAAGGTGTGAAGGCAGGCAGGCCAGGGTGAGGGACCATGTGGTGCAGGGGTTATTTTCAGCTGAGAGAGAGGAATCCTGAGATTCAGCCTCTGATTTAAAACAAACAAAAGAACAACCACCACCACCAAAAACTCAAACAAAACAAAAAACTCCACACAGGTATTTTTATACATATTTTTGTCTTTGACAGGAGTGTTGTTTGTTCTTTCAGGATGTTCTTTGGATGTGCCGAAATACTGTTTTGAAGCTGCTTGGGCAGAAGATGAAATGGAATTAGGGGGATCTTGTGTGTTTTGGGAAGTTATTGAAAGCCCAGTGTTACTGTTCAGGGCTGGAGGTGTGCTGTCAGTCTGGGCTGAGCAGCTCTGAAGAGAGGCAGAGGAGCAGCGTCTCTTCTGTGCATTGATCGGATGGAAGTGCCTGATGAGAGCTTGCTCTTGCAGCTTTGAGTTCAAAAGCTTGATGTCATGAAACTTGAAGTCTTAAACCAGTGACAGAACAGAGGGGTCTCCATGGTTAGACAGCTGGTGAAACACTGTTTTCAAGATTTGCCTTTATTAATGTCCTGGGACTTTTTGCTTTTCTTGAAGTTCTTGTTGTAAGTGCTGAGCTGCTGCAGCCTAAGGGAAGACAGCTGGCAGATGCAGTCAGGGAGTTTCTCACTGAATCCAGCAGCCCCTTCTGTGGGAGCTCAATATTTGTTCCTTTTCACTAGCAGGGAGGATGCTGAAAGGTTTCTTTTTCTAGTGCTCTTGAGCTACTGAAGTCATCGGTTCGTTAGTAACTAAGGAACAGAAGCATTTACAGGAAAAGCTCCTAGAAGCTGGCAATAGACTTTTCTCTGAAAGAAAAGCTGTTTTGGTCCCTTGTTTGTTTTTTCTGAGGGGTGAGGTTTCTCCAGAGTGACCCAACTGCTGATGAAGTATCTTGTAAAATATGACTTGGGAAGCATAATTAATGTTATATCATCTGATCAGTCAAGCAGCCCTACAGGAGGGACCGAGAATAATGACTTTACCTCAAAGTGTCGCTTAGTCCTCCGTAATGTCAGATGACTACATTAAACTTGAAACTGGGCAACGTAATATTGGAAGATAACGTGATAAAGACAGAAATCTGGGGGATGTCAGATGTCCTAAAGTATGATCTCATTTTATGATCTCTGGAAAAGGTATTGCTCGGGTATCTTTAATTATACTTCTTTTGTACTATCTATAGTAGACAGCACTGTCACTTTTGATGTACCTCCTTCTTTGACGTACCTTCAGTACTTGAAAGAGAGCAACTGGACTGTCGGAGATGTTGCCTATAATGGATTCAAATTAGCTCACTACACAGAAGTTGAACTAAGTTATAAAATCAGGTTAAATCTTCTCTCTTTGGGAGAGTGAGGGGAGGATTTTGGACAATAAAGCCTGCTCCCATGCTAATGCATTTCCAGAATCTATTTTGGTTTTCAAGAAGCATTGTACTTGAAGGACTGATCCTCAACAGGATTGCTTTGTCATGGGGTGAACAGTGAGTCAAAGGACTCTATTAGTATCAAGTTCAGTGTTGGGTGTTTTGGTTTAGTGTTGTGTGGTTTGTTTTGTTTTTTTTTCCCTGCAACTGTTAAAGAAACATGACTGTTCTTACAAACTGGTGGTTGGAGCATCAACATTCGCAAGACTGTTTTGACAAATTTGTAGTAACTGTTGAGAAATTGGATCTTGACTGATGGGCTTAGGGAGGTAGTAATAGCATCCTGCCATTCATATGCTTTCATATTTACTTCAGATTAGAAATGGAGAAAAGTGATTGCAAATTGCAGGGGGAGGTAAGTTTGTTCTGTGAACAGCTAGCCTTGTTGCAGAGTTGTGCTGTGCTACAGCCTCTTGTTTTTAAACTTCTGCTCCCAGAGGTGCTGTTGTGGCAAGCCAAAGTGTCTTGTTAGGTGCGAAAGTCCTTTTAGGAAGGTGACTGTATTTAAGCCACCCCACACAAATTAATTCATTTGAGTTTGAAACCTGGAAATCATTATTTCTTTGGCAGGAGGAATCTCATCCCAATAAATGCAAGGGGATACTGGGTCACAGCAAAGCTTTCTGGGGTAGCAGTGTTGTGCTCTGCCCCATTTGGGCTGTGAACCGAGGACAAAACTGTCTCAAATTCAAACCTATGTCCATGCTATTAATTGAATAAACCTGATAGATGACCAGCTTAGTTTCTGCTCTGTGTTGGCTTTTATTGATGCAGACCTATAGCTTATGCTGACGTAACAGATGATTTAAGGTCCATATTATACAGGAAAGAATGTCAAGTCGGAATGAGCATAAAGCTAGTGATGTGCAATCTTCGCCTATCTTGGACTTAGTTGCTGTGCTGATCCTGAACAGAATTGCCTTGAAATAACATGTTGCATTGGACTTTTCAAAAAGGGCAGTAAAGTTTAAAAGTAACTCACTGGTACTTCTGAGATAAAAGGCAGTAAATGTAATCTGAACCCTCCTCTCATGAGGTAGATATGTCATTGTTACTATTCGAGGGAGGAATACCAAGGCCATACCAAAGTGTGGTTCAATGCCAGGTTGCCTGGCTTTTGCTTTTGAAGACTAAGATTAGCATTTGGGAGGTCCCAGTGGTTGTAACATTACATTGTGAGCCTTTAGCAGCAAGTTGAAATCTTGCTTATTATCCTGAAATGTTAAAAGCATGAAAAAGCTGTAACGTAAGTGTTCCATTTAAAAACAGACAACCAAAGATGTAAGGAATACAAATGTAAGGAGGAATTTCTCATTCTGTTGCATTTAAGACCTTTTATATGGTGATGGGAGATGAGGGAAGAAGATAACCCCAGGAGTCACCAGCTGCTTCTGAAGCTCTGCACATTCTCCCTCCCACTCTGAATGGTGCCGTTTCATGGTGCATTTTGTCTGGTCTGAGCCCCCTGCAGGTTTATGCTCTGTGTACTCAGATTTTGCTGGATTAGAATAGTACTTCTGTAGCATCGATCACATTGGATCTGTGGGGATGCAGTTTTTGTCGCAGCTGGAATAGTTCCAAAGATGTTGAAAAGTGATTAAAATGCTTCCTTTTACAGTAGGGTCCTTGATGGCAAATGATGGCTACAGAAAGAGGCTTTCCTATAAAGGTGTTAAGGATTTGTAAGGGATTCTGTCTTCAGACTGTTGAATGAGCTAATTTATCACTAGAGATTAATTACACTTAATTATATACATACACTGAAAGGCTCCCAGTCTCTGTGCTCTTGCCTGTCTTAATTTTTCTGCATCTGTTTTATGCTCCTTAGGCTGCACCATTACTCACCTCCTTAATGTCCTTCATCTATTCTTGCCTTCTGACTTCTCCACCTTAACCAGTCAGGAGAGGATGTTTCCATCGTCTTTTCCTCCACTATCCTTCTGTGATACACTTTCACCACAGCAAAACTACTACTGTTTTTCCTCCCATGCTTGAGTATAATGGGGCGGGGGGGGAACCCCAAACCAAATAACCAAACCCACAACTAAAATGCAAGGGCCAGTGCTTTTAGCAACAAAAATATAGTCCTGAGTTTAATAAAGCTATTTGGACTTCCGCAATTTGCTCCAAATTTTGAGTACTGACCCAGGAACCTTGTCCTCGTATATGGGCGTTTAGTGCTTTGATGTTGCAGAAGGAATTAAATCACTCTTCAGGAAAATATAGTCTCTCTTATTTGAATTACTACTCACATTGTAAATGTGTGGCAATGTATAACTTGTGATTCTTATTCATGTGAGCCAAAATCTCTGGGAAATGGGGATTAGCATATATTAAAATAAAATTTAAGTCAACTTGGCTGATAACAAAGCATGGTATTTAGCTGAACCCGAGTAAACTGTTGTGTAGAGAGAATAAATTGTGTAATCTTGGGATTTATATTTGATTGTCTTATTGCAACAGAACAAATTATGTAGTCTTGGGATTTATATTTGATTGTCGTATTGCAACGGACTATAGATAATGGAAAACTGTCAGCCAAATCAGTCATCTCCACAAAAAGGCATGTCTAATTATTTTACTCTTGTCGTTTGCTAATCTCCTTGTTCGAGTTGTCCTCTCACATTATGAGAAACCAATATAAGGAGAATGTTTCTACTTTTTCATTAAATGGAGGGATAGAGGCTTGCTTTTTCCTAAGCTGTAATTAAAGCTGGTTATTCCTGCATTCATGAAGGCAATAGATGAAAGCTTGATTTAGAAGAAAATACTTTAAGGTTTGCTGACTCCAAAAGAGCTAATTTTCTTAGTGCAAGCAGTTTTAGGATATTTTCAGGATATTTTAAAAGGTAGAGTTTTGGTTCTAAATGAAACTCCCTATGCATCTGCATCTTGTAATGATTTTAAAAGCTAGATTTGGGTTAACTTGATGTGGTCACCTACATGCATGATCAATAGTTACTTTTTGGGAAGATGTGTGACGCTTAGTAGCTTCTGAAAGTATTCGGAATCATAATTTAAGAGTTCATCCTGAAAATGTTCCTTCTAATTCATTTATTAAAGTGTTAACCTGGTGATGAGAGGGTGGTGAAACAGTCCTGCATAACTTCAGTAACCACCCTTGTAAAATGAAGACCTTTTAAACAGTGCATAACCTGAAAGTTACTTTTTAAAGACTGCGTGAGAGAAACTTTGGTTTGAAAGTTGTTGCTTCTACCCATACTCTGGTCATGCATCCTTATTCAGCCTACATGTTTCTGTAGATGGCATCTTCATTTTAGAGTTACTAGTTATGTGTTTCTCTACGCAGACCTGTAGACCTAACTTAGGTGGTGATGTTTTCTTTCTCGTTCATGTATGTTGAGCATAGATCACGTCCTGGTTTCGGCTGGGATAGAGTTTTTCTTCCTAGTAGCTGGTATAGTGCTGTATTTTAGATTTTAGTATGAGAATGATATTGATAACATGCTGATGTTTTGGTTGTTGCTAAGTGGTGTTGTCCTGGTTTCAGCTGAGATAGAGTTAATTTTCTTTATAGTGGCTGGTATGGGGCTATGTTTTGGATTTGTGCTGAAAACAGTGTTGATAATACAGAGATGTTTTGGTTGTTGCTGCACTAGTCAAGGACTTTTCAGCTTCTCCTGCACCTGGCAGAGCATGGGAAGCTGGGAGGGGGCACAGCCAGGACAGCTGACCCCAACTGACCAAAGGGCTATTCCATACCATATGACGTCATGCTCAGTATATAAAGCTGGGGAAGGAGAAGGAAGGGGGGACATTTGGAGTGATGGCGTTTGTCTTCCCAAGTAACTGTTATGCGTGATGGAGCCCTGCTTTCCTGGGGATGGCTGAACACCTGCCTGCCCATGGGAAGGAGTGAATGAATTCCTTGCTTTGCTTTGCTTGTGTGTGCGGCTTTTTCTTTACCTATTAAACTGTCTTTATCTCACCCCTCGAGTTTTCTTACTTTTGCTCTTCCGATTCTCTCCCCCATCCCACCAGGGGGGGAGTGAGCGAGCGGCTGCGTGGTGCTTAGTTGCTGGCTGGGGCTAAACCACGACAGGTGTTTACACTGGTCAAGGACTTTTCAGCTTCCCATGCTCTGCCAGGCGCACAAGAAACTGGGAGGGGGCACAGCCAAGATAGTTGATCCAAGCTGGCCAAAGGGCTATTCCATACCATATGATGTCATGCCCAGTATATAAACTGGGGGGAGTTGGCCGAGGGGCAGCGATTGCTGCTCAGAGACTGGCTGGGCGTTGGTTGGTGGGTGGTGAGCAGCTGTATCACTTTTTTTTTTCCCCTGGGTTTTGTTCCTCTCTCACTCTCTTGTTGTTTTCCTTCTCATTACAATTTATTATTGTTGTTATTATTTTGTTCCAATTATTAAACTGTTCTTATCTCAACCCACGAGTTTTCTTACTTTTGCTCTTCTGATTCTCTCCCCCATCCCACCGGGGGGGAGGGTGAGCCAGCAGCTGTGTGGGGCTTAGTTGCTGACTGGGGCTAAACCACAACTACTATGTTACAGGTTTGTGTGTTTCCATAGGCACATGGGGTTAATATTCAGTAGGATGTAGGATGCATTCATTTTACACTAGGGACTTTAGCACAGACAGACTTTGGCAGCATTTATTGGCATAGATAAGTTGATTTATATCGGGCATGCAAGGGTCAGAGTTTCAAAGACCCACAGGCTTGTGCTTGTTTTGACTTCGGGGGCAGCTGGCTAAATTCTTCTAAAATTATGGCCATGAGGCCCTAGCTCCAGTTAAGTTGCATGTAAATATAGGCAGTTATTCTTGAAACACAACACGGGTATCTACTAACTGTTGTACTTCTCATCACGTGTACAAGAGCATCTTTGTAATTAAATGTAGTGGCTTAATCCAGGCAGAAGCATGATGCATATGGTGTTTTGTTTTTTTCAACACTTTTTTTAAATCAGAAGGATATGAGAGAGGAGGACTTGAGAGGTCTGTAGTCCAAAAATGCTAGTTCTACTTCTGTTCTTTTATACCAAGGTGGTTGCACTGATGTCTAAATTTTAGTCACATTGGTTGTAGTGGACAGCATTCAGTTTGGCTTTCCTGAAATGGGGTATAGGTTTAAAATTACTTCTTCCTTTTAAAACAATCCTTCCCATGTCCTGGTTTCCGTCTAACCATCTGAAAAAGGTTTAGAAGCACAAATGGAAAATAAAAATTAGCAGTTGAAGCTGTGAGTGTAAAATTACAAGGATTATTTACCCTCATGCTTCACTTAATAAACTGATCGACAGCTGGGATTAAATGAATTTTCCTCCACTCAGTGTTAGTGTGTTGTACCATTAGGTTCGTGCTGTTGATTGTATGTCTGAGACATCCATGCTGGGCCTTTCTCTGGAAAAAGAACGCTGAGTTAGCTGCTTTATTGATGAGTTACAGCCTGCTAATCCTGACATTTTTAATTCAGTTTATGCAAATGTGGAGAATAAGGAGAAAGACTGATATCTCCTTACTTAAATGCAATGAGTAAGCTGGGCTTCTGTGAGCCAGGTGGGGCATCTGCTAGGGTTGAGCGAGCAGCCAGCACTAAATTTTGCAGTTTAATAACAGCTAATTTCCTTTGTGCTCAGACAGAGTTTGTACATACTTTTCCCTTGCCCCCTCAGTACTTGGGGTAGCTGATGGTGGAACCTGCAGCCTGTCAAACTGTGCAAAAAGGAGGTCCCTGCTCTTTCTGTGGTTTCAGGAAAATAGGCTGGGTGCAGGGAAAAGCTGTTGTTCATCGAAGAAAAGCTGAGCTGGAAAAGCTTTCATCCATCTTCTGAAGGAATGCTTGGGGAATATCCACTGAATAACTGGGTCTCATTTATGGGGTAGCAGAAATACTGCTGTTGGAAAGAAAACCTCTCCTAAAAGGACTTGCTGCTCTCCCTGTCTTTTCATGAGATAATAAATCACACAACTGGGCATGTTTAAGAGAGCAAGGCTAGCTCAGTTTGGGTTTCAGTGAGGACATGGTATAGTTGTTTGTGGGTTTTTTCAGTTCCTCGTGGTACAAATAGAAAGGGATTTCTTTGGTTTCAATAAGGCAAATGCATAGCAGCATCTTGTACCCTTTATGATAAGCAGTGCTCTTTTGGCTTGTGGTAGTCATTTTCACACCCACCTACTCAGGCTGCATGGAAAATACATAGTTTAAATCTCTGTAATGTCTGAGACTCATGATTTCTCTTTCAGAGTTCAGATGGGTCACTCTCTGGGGTTGTGCAGAAGTGGAAGGAATATCAGCTCCAATGCCTGAAATACTTGTATGAGGCACCCCCCATTGCGGCAGGTAAGCCAGCTTGGTAGGGATAGGATGTATTAATTTTTAAAATGCTTGATGACAGTAGTAAGGGAGTGATTATGAACTTGAAAATGCTTCTCCAGCTTACTTTCCAGTCCATTTCTTTATCCCATTTGCTTCCGTCTGCTCTCTGTGGGACTCTTCCCTCTGCTGCAGAAGCATTTTATAGAACAATTTCATTGTAAAGATGTTAGACTTTAGGTCCAGAGTGTTTTGCAGTGGCAAGTGGTGGCTGTAGCACATCAAAGCAGCATGCTAATGTAATACCCCTGAAACCTTTTTAGGGATCAGGGTTGGGAGAGCACACAGGTGTTAGGAAATCTGGGGCCATGCTGTTCGCATTGACCTAGCAGTTTGTGGGCCTTAAAGTTGGTATAAATTATTTTGAGCATTGTAAAATGCTGAAATGGCTTTAAAAAAAAAAAGTGCCTTAGTGAAAATGAGAATGCAGCTTGTCTTAGCAGCTGAGCTGCTGTAATGTGCTGAGCGCAGCTGCGATGTGCCAGCATTGTGGTGTTTAGAGGACACTGGTGACTTGTCAATGACCCTTGCAACTGGACACAGTGCAGCCTCTCCTATGCTTCAGTGCTTTTGTGACACATTGAGAAGGATAAGATGGGTCTAAAGTTGTATCTGTGAAGAAATATTTCAAAACTGTTAATTTTCCTTCTCCTAACTACGTTGTTATGGCAGAGCGGGAGCAGTAGCTGATGACAAGAATGGCAGGGAAACATTCGTCTCCCTCCGCTCCATTATCCTGTTGAGCGGTTGAATGCTGCCCTCTAAGAATGACAGTTTAATAAATCTGAAGTTGAAGTATTCTCATGTTGATTAAGCTGTAATGCAAAGTTATGGTTGTGTGGGGGTATTTCGTTGATGTATCTATATATTAGGCTAGACTTTCCAATTGCACGACTGTGAACCATTCTCAGGAATTATTATCTACAGTATTCATAGCAAAAATGGTTTTAAATTAAACTGACACATAAGGGTGTAAAAGAAAAGATGGGAATGGATCAGTATTGATTTACCTTTCTTGTCCCTTGATTTAGTCAAAGACCCTAATCTGTTCTTCAGTTCCCCCCTGAAACAACAGTTTCTTGTTGTGTGGGGATAAACTCTTTTGGACAGATAAATCTTGTTTAACTCCACATCAAAGCTTAATTGCATAATGCTGTTATGGCTTAAATGCACGTGTCCATGTTTCCTTTTATCTTCTGCTCTTCAGTCTTTTCCTCCTTGCAGTATTAATACAAGGCAGTGGCATGACACTCCCTTCCATCTCTCTGCAGAAGGCAAATTCTGCAACAGAACATTTGACGATTATGCCTGCTGGCCAGACGGACTGCCTGGCACCTACGTGAATGTCAGCTGCCCCTGGTATCTCCCCTGGGCTAACACAGGTAAGAGCCTTTCCTTATGGGCACAGCTTTAAACCAACCCTGTTTTCCTTGCACAGCCTTAGCAAGGATGAAGTTGGCTTAAATGGCTATGAGTGCAGTCAGTTCTCTGCAACATAAAAGTAGGAATGGGGCTCAGTATGATACACTCTTTATCTCCATTTAGCAAGAGAAAATGAAAATGAGAGAAGAGACTGTTCTGAAGGGTTGTATTTAGTTTGGATTTTTGTGCTCTCATCTGTTTTTGCTGCTTGAATGGTGGTGACTTTTAATAAAATAGTACTGTGGTGCTTGAAGACTATCTAACAACAATAATAATGGTGTAGTTTGAAAACAGATAGAAGTAGCAAAGCTAGGTGGTAGGTCGTCCTGTAGTAGATAGACAAAAAGGTCTAAAGTGACAGTGTTTTGTGCTGCTTCCTCAGAAACTTACTTCTCAGAATGCTGCAAGATGAAGGCATTGTCAGGGGTTGCAAAGACCTTTTTCCTCTGAAGGACTGAATGCCACCTTTTGATTTTACACCCTTGTGTACAAGTACAGTTGATGCCACTTGAAGGCAATGTGTATTAGATTGCTTCATCTAGTATTCTGTCTTTGAAACCAGTGACTTGTACAGCTTGTTCTTTGTGAAGACCTTTTTATGTTTTGAAGTCTAAATGAAACAGTTTATTAACTAGCTGCCTTGGTGTGGTGAATTGGCTTTGCCCCCTGTTAAGGGACAGAGGATACTGGTTAATGAGGATGTATAAATCTGCTGGATGTAAAGATGGTTTAAGTGTGGAGTACGTGTTGCAAGTGTTGGTACGAAGGGATTTCAGGAACGAGAAAGAAAAGGGATGGGATGGTCAGAGGATACTTAGATGTATTGGATAATGTGGGACCTGGGCATGATGCAAATAGTATAGAATAAGGGGTGGTGACTGTACAGGGTCTGGCTGGGGTGGAGGTAACTTTCTTCATAGCGGCCCATATGGTGCTGTTCTTTGTATGTATGGCTAGAAGTGTTGATAATGCACCAGTGGTTTGGCTGTTGCTTAACAGTGCTTGCACAGCATCCACATGCTCTCTCCAACTCATGCCCTGGCCAAGGCCAGTAGGCTGGGGGTCTGCAGGAGGCTGGGAGTAATGGTTACGCATGCTGAGGTCCTGCTTTCTGAGAAGTGGCTGGACATCTGCCTGCTGATGGGAAGCAGTGAATAAATTTCTTATTTTGCTTTGCTTTGTACATGCAGCTTTTGCTTTCCTTATTAAACTGTCATTATCTTGAAGGGGTGGTGGTGTGTGTGGGCGAAATCCTCACACCAAAGTCAAAATGTCATCACAACACCGACAAAGGTGGACAATTTACACAATAAAACTCCACCCCTTGTTTCTTCACCGCTTTACAACCACAAAAGATTCCTCACAATTATTCCCCTCTCTGGCAATGTTCAGTCCCCAGTTTGCCAGTTACCTCTCCCAGTTACTGACTTTATCTTGACCAACGAGCTTTTCCATCTTATTTTCTCCCCCATCCTGTTGAAGAGGGGGTGTGGGAGAGTGGCTGGGTGGGCATTGGGCAGCCGGCCAAGGTCAACTCATCACATCCACCATGGTATCTCCAAGGGCTGCAAGGAAGTCTCTCTGCTCTGGTGCCTTGCAGCACCTCCTCCCCTCCATCTTCTCTGACTTTGGTGCTCACAGGACTGTTTCTCACACTTTTTTTTCTCACCCCTCACTGCCAGGCAGTGTTTGGCCCTTTCTTACCTACATTTCCCCACAAAAGGTGGCACCATTTTGGCTGAGGGGCTCAGCTGTGCCCTGTGGTGGGTCTGTTGGAACCAGCTGTGTCCAGCACAGGGCAGCTCCAGCCTCTCCTCACAGAGGCCAGTCCCCTGCTGCCAGCACGTGGACACAGACTCCCAGTACACTTGGTAACCTGCTGTGGCATTTAATGGCTCTTACTGTTGAGTGGCAGAGATGCTTAGAAATGTACAAAGTTGGGGGGGGGGGGGGGGGATGTCAGGTCAACTATCGCAACCCTTCAACTTTCTGGCTAGCTTTGAGCTTGTCTCAGAGGTAAGTCCCTAAAACAAAATTGTTGAGTCTGGATTGCTATTTTCACTTTAACTTGGTGCATCTTTTATACTAGGGTTTCAAGGGAAGAGATGGGAACCAATGTTATGGTGTACATGGTGGTTAGGGATACCTGTGGTGTGTGGGGGAGAGATCATCTACTCCACCCTTTCTGCCCTGTGCTCTGGGGTGCTGCAGCCACTTGGTTACCTCCTCTGCCTTGTCTGCTTTCCTAAGTGACCTGCATGCTTTGGCAGTTTTATTTCTCTCTTGTTTGTGCTGAAGATCTGTGTTGGGGTGACTCTTCCCACACCCCCCCAATGTATTGCTCTGTATTCTACTGGGTGAATATTATGCTACTATGTCCCTATTTCTAACTTCTGCACATCTTTTGTGTTATCTCAACTGTCTTGGTAGTAACTGCCAATTTGATAACCTCTGAAGTTAAAATGCTGTTTGCTAATCCTCTTCAGATTATTAATAAAGAAGTTATGTTTTTAGAATGGGTAAACAAGCTTTTATAAATGTATGAAATTAATATTTACCTCATAATTAATTGACATAAAATTATCGATGCTGCAGAATTTTTTCCAGTAAAGCTAATCTTTCTGGATATCTAAAACTCTTCACAGGATTAAACGTCTTTCCTCTAAACCTGTTTACTTTCAATCTTTAAGACCCTGGACACAGTTATTTGACTTCCAACTGCTCTTGAAACATCAGTGCTGGAGAGAGCCAAGGTTTAACACAGTACTGCAGATTAATAAATTATTGGAATGCGCAATATCTTTCATACTTTTGGAAATAAGTTTTTTTAAAAAAATGTTTCTTAAACAGTGTTTGTTTCGGTGAAAAGAATAGCAGCATTTTGTATGACCCCTTGCTAGGGAGGATTGCAAAAGTACTTCAGAAAGTCATTAAACCTCTGGACGTGTTCCCTTGTTGTGCATACTGTGCATATACCTCAGTCTCTGTTCTATCAGCAAGGAGTAAGAATGGGACAAGGAGGCCTTTCATTGTCTAATATAAAACAAGAAGTTTGTATTGGTGCCAGGTATGCAATTTAGGAGCCAGAATTACCATGACCTGATACTATTTAGTGACGTCTTGTGGAGTCACGTTCAAAGTGAATGCTAATGGGCTGCCATGATGAAGAGGTAACATCTTTATAATGGAAGATCTAGAGCAATAGGAAATTGGACACCCTGTGATTTACAGTAATCACTGAAGCATGCTTATTACTTGTTCTTGCTTAGCCCCCTACTTGGAACTCGAAATAGATTCTAGCACTGCACTCCATCTTTTCACCTGATGAAAATGGAGAAAATGAAAAGATGAGACCTTGTTTGGGAAGTACCTTCAAAACATGTTCCGTGAAGGTCATCATTAAGTATGAAGTGCTTCAGCCAAGCTTGCTCATTTAAGACTGCTGTTCCTTTGATTAGGAGTCAGGCTTCCAAGTGTGTAAAAAGTTTGCTGGGGAATTCACACCATACCCCCAGAAGTCCCCTGGGGAATAAATTGAAACACTTGAAACTGAATACTGCTTATGATGGGGTACTGAAATGGAGCAAGCATTGAGTGGAAGTCTCTTTATGACCTGGCCATTTCTCTAAAAAGTGTAGAAGAGTTGGAATCAGGGACAGGTGAGCCAAGAGGCATATAGAAACACTGATCATTCAAGGATAGTATTAGGAAAGCCAAAGCCCACCCAGAATCTGACAAGTGATGTGAAGGGCAACAAAAAGGGTTTCTAAACAGATAAAAGAGAAAATTTGGATCCGCTGCTGAATGGGGCAGGAGGATCTTGTGACAAAGGATGGGGAAATGACCGTGGTATTCGCTGACACCTTCATCGTGGCCTTTACTGGTAAAACTTGCCTTCAGCAATCCCAGGCCCCTGAGATCAGTGGTAAGTCTGGAGCAAAGAAGACTTACCCTTGGTGGAGGAGGATCAGATTATGGAACACTTAAGCAGGACATACAGAAGTCCAAGGGACTTCGTGGGATGTACTAACAAGTGCTGAATGAGCTCGTTGATGCCATTGTGAGGCCACTCTTGATTATCTTTGAAAAGTCCTGGCAATTGAGGGAGATTCCTGAGGACTGGAAGAAAGCAATTGTCACCACGATCTTCAAGAAGCACAAGGAGGAGAATCTGGGGAATGATAGGTGATCGGCCTTGCGTAAGTCCCCAGGAAGGTGGTGGAGCAAATAATCCTGGAAACTGTTTCCAAACACATAAAGGACAAGAAGGTGATTTGGAGTAGTCAGCATAGATTTATGAAGGTGAAATCATGCTTGATGACCCTGATAGCCTTCTATGATGAGATGACTAGCTCGATTAGATAAGGGGAGAGCAGTGGATGTTGTTTATCTTGACTTTAGTAACGCTTTTGACACTATCTCCCATAACATCCTCATTGACAAACTGATGAAGCGTGGATTAGGCAAATGAACAATGAGATTAAGTGAAAACTGGCTGATCTGCTGGGCATATAGGGTTGTGGTCAGCAGTGCAAAGTCCAGTGGGAAGTAAGTCCCTAGTGGTGTACCCCAGGGATTGGTAGTAGGGCCAATACTGTTTAACATCTTTATTAAAGATCTGGATGATGGGACTGAGTGCACCTTCAGCAAGTTTGCAGACCATATGAAACTGGGAGGAGTTGCTGATATACCATGTGATTGTGCTGCCATTCAGAAGGACCTTGAGAGGCTGAAGAAATGGGCTGACAGGAATCCTGTGAACTTCTGCAGAAGGAAATGCAAAGTCCTGCTCCTGGGAGGAATAGCTGCATGCACCAGTACTGACTGGCTGGAAGGCAACTTTGCAAAAAAGGCCTTGGAGGTTCTGGTGGACACCAAGCTCAGCAGGAGCAGCAATGTGCCCTTGAGGCAAAGAACAGGAACAGCTTCCTGGGCTGTATTAGGAAGAGCATCACTGGCAGCTTGAGGGGATGATCCTTCCCCTCTACTCTGCGGGGTGAGACACATCTGGAGTGTGTCTTTGTCCAGTTCTAGGCTCCGCAGTATGGGACACCTATGGACATACTGCACCAAGTCCAGCAAATGACCATTAAGATTATTAAGGGATGGGATTCTCTCTCATACGAGATGAGGCTGAGACAGCTGGTATTCTTCAGCCTGGAGAAGGGAAGACTCCATTTGTGTATGGTCACAAATTGAAATACAGGAAAATTCCTCTAAACATAATTATGTTACTGTGAGGTTGGTCAAACACCTGGAACAGGTGACCCAGAGAGGATTTGGAGTCTCTATCCTTGAAGATGGTCAAAGGTTGACTGGATGTGGACCTGAGCAACTTGCCTTAGTTCACGCTGCTGCAAGCAGGGTGTTGCAATAGGAAATCTTAAGAGTCCCCTTCCAATCTTGGCTATTTTGTGATTCTCTGTTAATTTTTTTTAACAGGATAAATCTTGGTAACTAGTTACTGTCAGGTGTTACAAATTTCCATTGGTATCAGTCAGAATAAGAGATGGAGAAAAGAATTTGCATGGGAAGAGTTTGTAAAGCTGGAGCATTCCTTGATCAATTACAGGTTTTGCAAACCTTATACTTTAACAGTTCTTATTCTTGTTTGTGTCCCACTCTTCTTGTCCTAGTGGCTGTCAGGCTTGAGCCTGCCCTTCTGCAAATCTCAACAGCAGATGTAGCTCAGCAGGTTGCCTAGCAGAGTGGCAAGCTGTAAATGATACCTGCTGAGCAGGTATGTGCTGTCACAAGTCTGACCCCACAGGATGTTAGCAGGTTCTTGTCTCTACTGGCTGCCACAGAGGTGCTCACTGAGATGTAACATTCTTCTTGCTTCTTTAATGTGGCAGCTTCAGAATCACTGCCTGCATTGTGGGCGTGGGTTTGGCAGTAATGCTTTCTCCAGGTATTCAGATTGCTCATTTATCTCGGTGTACAAGAGCAACTGTAGGGAGATGGGAATCTGTGCATTGAAAAACTTGAATATACCTGGTGTTCTTAGCACTGTATGTCTACTCAGACTTGTGTGTATATGGAGACTCAAGACCAATCTTTCACAAGACAAATCCATGGAGGTCTTTTGTGCTAAGTAATGTACACGGTTGCAAGGTTCTGTCTCACAGCATCACTCTCCTTGTGATTGCAACATTTGTTTTCTGCCCTTTTTGAAAGTGCCGCTTGTGAAGGCGGCCTACGAAGTACAGCAGAGACAATTAATCCTGTCCCGCTTGTGTGTCAGATCTCTTTAGAAGCGCTGAGCCTGAGACTTTTCCTTGTTGTGTTACCTAGTGCGTGTGTAAGCATCCCTGCCAAACTTGGTATTGGCATGCTGTCTGCAAGGATGGACTCTCTGAAGGCTGGGAATATATCTGTGATAATTGGTTAGAAGAAAGATCACAACGTTAGAGTAAGATTTTATGCTTGAAACCATCTATCCCTGTACTCCTACAGACTTGCTTTGTGACAGGCAAGTAAATTAAAACTGAATTTTTAGAGGAATTTTATTTTATAACTCACACTGAAGTACTGGGCATTGAGTTGTCAGTGTCCTTTTGGGATGTGGCCTAAAGGTTGGTTTATTATACGTTTCTTCAGTGGCACTTCACAGCTACATTTTTTTCCCCTCTAATTGCTAAATAAACTCAGCATTTGTGTAGCTATGCAGCAAAATAGATTGGGAATTTTGCCCAACTGAAATGTGTGTAGGGGTTCCTCATTGCTTTGAGTATTTTTTTTTTCTTCTCCCCCCATCCCCCCTGCAGATCAGTTTCTTGATTGGTGTGATTGCAGCTGTATTTATTAGTGTTTATCTGCTTCAAGTATATTGGTCATTATAGTATTGCCCTAACTCAACAAGAGATCGTAAATAATGTTGTTATAGGTATCTGGATACTCAGTATCACACTGAAGCCAAAGGAACTGTGGTTTAGAGTAGTCTGCTTCAATGCAGGTTAAACCATTGTCACTGGAATGAGAAAGAGGCAGTTAATGTGTCGTACAGCTCAGTGCAAGGGTTTGGTATCATAGCAAATGAAGATCCCAATCACTGCCAAGCTGTAACTACGTGGTAGGAGTTCATAAAGTTATCTGTGTCCCTCTCATGCCATATAAAATAGCTTTGTGTGTGTGTTGGGGAAGCCCTTTGGGACAATGAGAAGCAGTGGCAATGGGGCAAACAGAAGGTGGAGAGGAATCAAATTTTGGTCAAAGCAAGCATTCTGTTCAGGATTATGTAGGTGAAATCCATAAACTTTCTCTTTGGGAAGACTTGTGTTTCAAAGTGATGTTTTGAAATGCTTTGAAAATATGAGGTGAAAATGTCTCAATTATCAAAACAAATGCATGTTTAACTTCTGCCACGCCTTGCTTTCTCACCTTCCCCCCATCCCCAAAAAAACCAAAAAATCCAAAAAACAAACCAAAGCTTTTGGTAAGACAAGATTGTATTTGTACTTATAGCCTGCTTATACATCTTTTGAAACAGCAAACTACAGCAATTTTTAAACCGGAATGGGCTGTTTCACTCTAGCTCTTTGTTTTGCTTCTATTTGTTCTTATGGAACTCCCACCGTTGGGCAGGTCTTTATGGAGAGATGCTGAAGGAAGGTTATTGCTAGAGGGATTTGTTCTGTGAAGTTTCCAGCACAAATTTTGGACCATGGCCAAAGCTTGTTGAAGGCAAATGTCGCATACCTCTGGCTGCCTGAGTTGAAGCTTTTGTTCCCATATGTGTCTCGTGTCTTGGGCCAAACCTTGCCTTTAGTGAAAACCCAGAAAGCCTACTCTGTTTCTGGTAGCACTGAAGTTAACACCAGGAAAACTTTGCACATTTTGCTATCCACATTGTAGTCAGTCAGATTGCCATGAGTTACATTTGGGCAGCAGCTGTGTCTCAAAGTCCAATCAGTGCAGAAACCTCCAAGGGGAGCAGTACTCCTTTAAGGGATGGTGAGCACCTCACCTCACTGTTATGGGCTGTGTGCTTTTTCTTGTTACCTTCTTATAATTGAAGGCTAGTTGCCAGTAACACCATGTGGATTTGGAAACCACGGAGCTGCACAATTCATCTTGCAATTATGCCTCCTCTGGGGTTTTGATATTTTATTGTTAATAGCACTAAATCCTTTTTAATTAAAAAACCTTCCAGGGGTACTAGTTTCAGACGAGTTCTGTGAACAGTAGCCACATCAGTTGCTCCTATATGCATTGAGCTGCACAAAGGTTGGCTGCAAACTTGCATTAACATAGATGTGGCTGTTATTCAGATCTCCGCTCAAAATCTTCCAAACTCTTTGAATGCTTTTGTTTCAGCTTAGGACCTGTCTCTGGTTTTGAGGTGTCCGACACCTGAATTGGCTTGACTCCTGGTCTGTATCTGTATTAGTATCTTGCTCTGGCACTGTTGTGAATTTTGAAGCAACCCCCTGATTGTCCTGCTTGCTGTGACTGAGTTAGTTTGAGCAGTTCTGGAGTTCGTTTCTTTGGAGGAAACTAAACCAGAAGCTGTGCCCCAGGTGTGCATTGGATTCTCTTCAGTCCTGGATGGAGACATAAGACCTGATGATTTACCTGTACTACTATGAATTCTTCCAGTATGACCATACATGGGCCATTGGAGGACTCCTGAACTACCAAGCTCTTGTTAAGTCTTCAGTGTTTCTTGTGCCAGGTAAAGGGCCAGACGGCTTGTATGCCTTTAACTGCTGTTGACCCTGAGCCTCAATGCTTTGTAATTCCCCATGCTCTCTAGATCCACCTTTCTCCTAGTTTGAAATCCCTTATTTTGTTTAAGTAATAACTTCCGTTGTCATTCACCTTTGCTTGAATCACTTGTCTCCTATAATTCACTTTATTTTCTATATTATACTCCCTTTACTACATTATGTGTTGCAATGGTGACACCTGCTCCTTTCTTCTCCCAGAAGACCAGGCAAAGTACAGCCTGGGGACCACTGGAAACAACATAGCTTTTCAGCCTGTGACGTGAAAGACCTGAAAGTCTCTCTGGTGGCAGAATAACCCAGCAGTAATATCAGATGATCTCTGATAGTAACCTTGTGGCTGCCTCTGGCTACTAGAGATGCAGTCAGAGTCTGATTAAATCTACTAAGTTGAAGGGTGTCATGGAGATCTGGAACCACAGCTGTACTCCACACAATAGTTTTGCCCAGTTACAGAGATTGTGTGAACTGAGCTTCATGTGGGGTTGTGGTATTGCAGAGGTTAGAGACTGGGTTGCTGCTCCGGAGTACCTTTAGGTGCAAGGACACATTCAGGTCAGCTCTTTCCCATTTCCCCCTGCTGTAAGCTACATTTGAGATCCTTTTTCCAGCACTCCCTGTTACCTCTCTGGTGACAGAACTGCGTTTCCTGACGTGTCCTTAGGTAGGTGTGGGTTCTGTGTGAGGCTTTGGGTGGAAATGGGGCATTACATCAGAACTGTCAAGTGCCAGAGGTTACCAGTCTGACTACGAGGACTTTTATGCTTTTTAAAAGCAATTTCCCTAGGGCTCTGAGATATAGGCAAACCTTCTTGTGGTGCAACAGAGATGATGGAAATTGTCTGCACAGTCTGCACCCTGCATTACTGTCTAGCTTAGTCCTGGCTACTGTTGAAATCATGAACTCAGCAAGCCCTAATACTTCCCTCCTGTGTGGCATCTTCCCCTCCCCAAACGCTGAGATTATAGATTTACACAGTTGTAATGGCATCATGCATAGCAATACTGCAGATCCCATTCCCTGCTATGCCAGTAGAAGAAACATAAGTGTTGAAAAGGATTTTCTTTGGCATCTGAGAGATTCATCTGTGGCTGCTGTGCCCACCAAGGAGAAGGGCTGAAGAAGGAAAGAGCCTTGTCATGTTTGTCAAGGCGTTGCCACAAGTGCTTTGGGTCCATGGCATGCCATAGCATGACCCAGGTGAGAGGGGATTACAAGTAGACTTCTGCCTCAGCAGGGATTTTGGGTCATTGACATGTGGTGGGGGTGGCCCGTAGTGTAATGCCCTTCCCACAGCAGAGTGCTCCTGGGCTGGGCAGGCAGCAGCGTGGTGGGGAGCAGGCTGGTGGTAAGCACTGGTTTGGAGTTAGGGCAGTGATATAATCGACTTAATCTATCTGTATCTGTAAGTCTTGTTCAAATGTTGTCCCAGGAGCAATGTGGTCCCACCAGTCTCCTGGGCCCACTGTCTGCAGGCCATTGGAAAGGCTTCTGCAGTGTGACTTAGTGCCTTCCTCCCTGCCCCTCCCCATCAAACGTGGTCATGGAGGGCTGATGTCCAACCAGCTGCACTCCTGGGGCATCTGCTGTGCTGCAGGATTAAATCCACTGTCCTGGTCCTCTTCCCTTTCCCCAGGGTTGCCTGTGTATGGGCACTGCTCAAACTTGGAGGAGGAGGGAGCTTGGGAACTGGGTGCCGCAGTGCCCCAAGCAAAAAGCAGAAATAGAAAGAAGATGCTTGCTTTTGTTTGCGAGACCTCCTATAGGTAATGATGCTGGGGCGGTGAAATGCTACTGTCACCTGTGCAAGGCAGACCAAAGGAAACAATAGATATTGTTTTCTAGAGGGGTCTGTGGAAAGCCCTACAGCTGAGGAAGCAGACGTTTGTGTGAGAGTTTTCCTTCAGACAGTTTTGAAGTATATGCATGGCTGGAACGTTTGGTTCGGGGTCCCAGATTAAACCTTGTCTGGTTTAATTTCTCTCACTTTTTGTTTAATCACCCAGTTTTATAGTTTGAGATCTTCTTAAAACCAAGGTAGTTAGCAGATGGCTACATGAGCATATAGCTAAACTACCTGTTTGTCTTTTAACATGCAAGAAAGTAAATTTCACTTCAAATATCGGATATAGTGAAGATGATTAGACATTTGCTACATTTCTTCCCTTCTTTCCTCTACTAAAACCACGTTTCCAGAAAGCTCTCCATAATGCTGGAAAGGGGTGTGACCTTTTTTCAGTGGAGAAGATGTTGCTTTGCATTTGCTTACCCATAAGCAATTCAAAATGTATACTTCCTTGCACTAAAAGCTGTCTCAAGCTAATTGGCAATCTCAGTTTGCTTAAAAAAACGCCTAGTCTTTCATGTTCACCTCTGCCTCTCTTTGTTAGTCTCCATCTGGTAGTACACCAGAGAACTCTAGAACATATGCTGCTCATCTCAAGGGTAGATATAGGGACTGTTGGAAGAAATAATTTAAAAAATCATTAACAGATAGATATTATTAACATGCATCTACTGTGGGCCATGTGGCAATGCCATTCCCCATTTTATAATTTCTATTTGTTTAAACAAATGAAATACATTTTTAAATAAATTGCTGGTTAACTGCAGATTGAGGTACATGCAATAGAGCAGTGGCTTAGGAACTTTCAGCTGGGGTGAGATATGTGACTTCCTTCAGGGACAATGAAAAGCTGTATGCTCCGATTCCTCTTCTGCTGCAACCAAAACATGGGCATTGCTCATCGAATGTGTGATAGGAGCAGAAAGAGACTTTGCATGTAGGCAGACATTGAGGTGTGTATATGGGTGACGGGAGCAGCTGCATGTTGTTCATATGTCAGGTACGGATCTGGTCACCTGAGGCCCTCTAGGAAGAATTTAGTTTTCTGCATTGCTGGACATAGCATAAATGCTGGACAGCCTTGCTGTAAGATATCAGCTTGCTGTGACTGCGTCTGTGCGAGTTAGAGTAGTTGGCAGGACGGCATGTTTTCCAGCAATTTTTCAGTTATAACTGTATAATGTTTTTATTTTGATAAAGTAATTCCTTGAGATGTACTGTCAAGGATATCAAGGCACACCTCTGCAAAGACATAGCTGAGCCTCATTCTGCAACTGCTTGAGAAGTTGCCCCCAGCTGATCTGACTATGAATAGCACACTTAAGTGAGAAATAAACTGTTATACCCAGCTGCAAGGAGGCTACTGGACTACCTCTGTGCCTTGCCCATGCTAGTCTAGCACGTAGCTGAGCTTCCAACGGACATGTTTGAGCTCACCAATTACCTTAAACTTCATCTATGCTCTCATTACAGGTCTTGCATAACTGAAGTATGTATTATCTACCCACTTTTATTTGCTCGCAGTACCAGCATGCTCTGTTAAACAGAGGGACCTCAAATATTTCTTCAGGTTACTTGCACTTAAGAACTTGCAGTTTTTAATTACAGTGGACAAAGATTAAACTGAACTAATTAAGGGCCTGGATAAACATAGTGCTTGTGTGTGCTACATAATGCCTTGCTGAAAACAGCTTATTATCTTTTTGGCTTACTTAAATGTTTCTAATTGGTAAACTATTGATTCCGCCCCCCAAGTCGTAAAGATGGGATAAAACATGAATACCTGATCTTAAAACAGTATAGGTGGAGAGCAACTTGCCAGAAGAGCCATACAACCTACAGCCCACTTCTTCTTCCCCTTTTCAGGAATCCCTGGCACTTCAGCTTTGGGTGATGGGAAATGCTCCTCTCGCATCCAACCTACACATGTTCTCTCACATAACAAATGTGCTTCTGGTGTGATAGTGAGCTTAAACATTGCTTCTTTCTTCCAAGATCCTCAGTTGAATTTGGGTGAAGATACAACTCAATCTACTTACATATCTATAGAAGTAAATGCTTTATGTAAAGGCAAATCACACTCTTTGCCTCTTGAAGTTATTAGCTCTGTGTTTGAATTTTTTTATAATATTTTCATTTGACTGAATAGTCATGCAAAAAATGTGGACTGACTTAAAAGGTGTCTGCATGTAAGTAGTCTAATTACAGAACATCCTCCCTTTCACGCCATTTCACAAATGCAGCTTTGACTTGAAAATGTGCTAACCTATACACTGATTGCACTTGTTAATCATGTACACAGTTTTATTTAATTTGCTGTATTACCCTTTTCCACTCTTGTGTTTTGCTAGTAACTTTCCCCTTGAGAGTTTTCTGCAATAGACTAGATTTTCCCTGAGAGACCCAGGTCCCTGCTATGAATTTTGAAAGTATGTCTAATCCTCCTCAGCCATGCTCCAAATGTTAACTATTAGGATTCCCATACATCACTTTAAATTTTCTTCGAATAAGAGCAAAGTTTTTCTGGGCAACATGTTTATGAGGGAACCTGGGTACATGACTAGTTCAATGACAATAATAATGATAGTGATGGTTGGTGCCCGGCCAGACTCATCTGACCTTTCTGGAACTAATTTACTTTTTGACAACTGGAATGAGCAGAAATGAATTAGGCAAGAAAAGGATCAAGTGCTCATCAGCACATTTCCTCTGAAAGCAAAAAAACTGGCTTCCACACACAAAACCTGCCTGATAATTGTCCTGGAGCTTAATGAAGCAGGGCATCAACCATTTCCTTTAAACAGAATGAAATTGTGGGTAAAAAATGTGGAAAATATTGCGTTTGTGTGGCTGATGAATGACAGTAGGCCTCTAAGTTTTTAAAAATGTGAGGCAGGGTTGGCAGTGGATATTCAAGGAAAGCATTGCACCTTGGCAGGAAAAGAAAAGTTGAAGTCAAAAGGATTGTATGTCCATCCAAATACCTTTCAAGCAATGAAAACTGAGTGGAAATGAAAATGGAATAGAAAACTTAGGGAAGATTACCAATAGAATGATGTAAGAGTTCCTGATTTTTAGATCGGGGGTAGGTCCCAACCTTGGGATGGAGGGTAAGAATCAGAGATTGGTGTAAAGATTGGCTTTGTAGTAGAAAGGTAAATCCAGACATAATTGCAGCTTTAGTGGCCTCCAGTCATTATTGACAGCAAAGATGGTGGTTTCCATAATAAAAGCACTTGGTCCTTTTTCAATTATTTGTAAGAGCTTCTATTTAGTATCTTACAGGTTTGCAGAACTTTGCTTGACTGAGATTCAACACAATAGAAGTCTGTTTTAAGGCTGACCTTGTTCAAGAACATTTTGTCAAAACAAAACATTTTGTTCTGCATTTCAGCATGTGGATGAGGAAGAGGAAGATGGGCTCCTATGGTATTGGTGATATACTTCTTGCTGCTCATGGGGGTGAATTCCTTATGTGTGCTCCCTAGACTTCCTAGAGTTTGTACCTACTGTCTCCAGAGGCCACACGAGAGCAGAGCAGTGGTCCTTTTTCCTCAAATCCTGTGTGATTGTTGGACCAGACGTGCTTTTGGTATACAGGCTGAGCAGGACTTCTTGTGCCCTTGCCAGCTGCAGTAGGCTCCAGATCGGAGGGCAGAAGCTCTTCATTGATTTCACCCCTCCTCGCTACTTAGCTGGAGCAGGGGGAGCTGCTGGGGTGCAATGAGGTGGGCTGAGGAACGGATCGGTGAGAAAGGAGATGTGACTCAGGCTGGAGTCAGGTTGCAATTTTGTTTAATTACAGTGTTTTTGGAGAATGGCAAGTCAGAGTAGGAGCTGAGAGAGGAATAGGAAAGTGCAGGGCGAAGAAGAAGGGTCACCAGTGGGTGGGTAGATTGGCGGCATAGAAGTAAGCATTGCAGCAACAGGGAGTGTTGAAGGAATGAAGCTGAAGAGGAGAGCCAAGGAGGGGAATGCAAGTAGGGGAGAAAGAGAAATGGTGTGACAGTAGCTAAAAGGAGAGGTGCAAAGAAGGCAGAAAGAAGAGGAAGGGGTCAGGAGAGGAAGGCAGAAAAATGTAAGTGTTAGGGTATATCTGCTACAGAGCCTGAAACTCAAAATCAGTATCCCCTTGTTGTGTAGCAGAGAAATCCCTTGGCAAAGCATGGGGATATATTGACGTGGCACAGGGCAGTGTCCTGAGCAGTAGAATCAAGGGCTGTATTTCTTCTTATACCTGAGCTAGCTGGGTTTGGGGCTTTATGGCATAGTACTATACTTATCATGTAGATGCAGCTTATATGTGTAATGCTAGGTCTGCAGAGAATATAGGAGCGACGTCTGTAGGAAAGCCTTTACCAGTTGATATACTTTTTCTTTACAGCTTCAGATGCTTTAGCTCATGTATACAGAGATAATAAGCCTTTAACCAATGCCAGAGTGCACAGCTTGCTCAATAAAAATGTATGTCTTCACTCTTTGAACGCGTGAGATGCTTCATTGTATTTGTTCTGCTTTGAAGTATCCAATTCCTTTACTTTCTGTAGATAGTGGGTAATACTTGTGGAATTATAGTAATCTCTAAATGAAGTTTGATGGTTTGAATTCCTTTTTATGATATGTTTTGCAGTCGCCTGTGCCGAAAGCTTCCAGTTGCTTAGGATTTTTTGGTTTGTCTTTATAACTGTCCTGTGAGAGATGATAAATGAGGATTATTGATTCATTGGTTCTTTATACCATTGTTTTTGGGGATAACTAAATACTGCTAACTTCCCTGTTGCCAGGATTGGCAGTATATTTGCAGCACCTGGCACTGGTTCTAGCCCGCATCTTCTGGAGCTTCTTGTTTTGCTCAGAAGCTGCATCAAACAATGGGTGTTTATTTGCATGTGTCCTTCCCTCTCCCTCCTAGCTATTCATATTTAACATACCAGTTGCCTGTTGATTTTTCTCAAAGTTGTTTTTCCTTGCTTTAGCTCAGCAGGCATTATGCTAATGACTTGCCTAGTTGTTTCCTTTTCTTTTAGCTTGTTTTTCTTTCACTGTCTGCATGTTTTGTTTGTTTATTTAGGGGGGGTTTTTTGCCTATTTTTATAAGGCCTTGGAGCATGGGCATAGTAAAATAGATCCCTTCCTCTGTCCTGGGAAGTCTTTAGTTGTGTCTTGTGCAGCCTTTTGAGAACTTTTTATTGCATAATTTTTTGCTTCATTTTAACATCCTCTAATGAGATGTCTTCTATTAATTACATTAGCTAACTGATCCAATAACTTTAAAACACAAAACCTCTTAGCACCGTTTTTACAAGTTTATTATGCATTAAACTTCCAGTCACATTTGTTGTTGCGATAAATTTATTCCAACCCACTTTTATTTATTCTGAACAAAACTTTTAATGGTGCTTTTTGGTATCTTACCAAACCTTCACAAAGCTGTACCATTATCATAAATACTTGTTTTTCATAAACAACCTTCTTTTATTACATTTAATCACTTATCTTTTATAGTTCATAAACACTCTCTATTAAACCTAATGCACACACACATGTGTGCATTATTATGAGTTTGTTTTTTACAGTATATTTCAAAAAGGTTAGGTTTCAGTGTGGTCTAGCATAGTTAATGCAGCTCTTTCTCAATACAAGTTACTCAGCTGAAATGCTTGGAGAGTATAGCTCCTTTTAGGGTAATACTCTGTGTTAAAAAACAGTATTGTTCTTCAGGAAGATACTTTAATTTTTATGAGATATTAACTCATACCCAACGATGTATAAGGTTACAACTTAATGCTTTATGTTTTGGCATGGTCTACTTTGCTCACACAACCTTTACTGGCTGCCATTATGCAAGTAGTTTTTAATTATGAAGCTATATTCTATAATTTGTCCACAGATCTCTTATTCCTTCACTGTGCAGAATGGATCTACTTGTGAGATGTGTAGTAAAGGGGGCTCTCCTCTGCAGGATCGTTGCCTCACCAACTGTGGGAGTCTGTGTTGAGTGAGGCAAGATATTGTGGAGCTGGCAAGTATGATCTCTGTACTAGGAGAACTGAATGCCCATGCAGAACAAATTTTGTGGCTGCATAATTTTCTTTGTATAAATGGGCTTTACTATGTGACTAGAATGTGCTCTTTATTTTTTAATCATCTGTGTACACATATGAGATAACAGCAGTTAGTGTTCATTGGGGAGCTGAATTGGTGGTCTTTGAATGGACCATACAAATAAGTAAATACTGTATTTGGTATAGACTTGATTCAGTATGCTTAAATATTGCTTGATATCTCGCAGTGGTAAGGATGAATAATTTCCCATTAAATGATCTCCCTCTACTCTGTATGCTGAATAAAAGAGTGGATTCTGTTGGAAAAAATGTATGACTGTGTATGTTGAAACAGTGTTATTGGGTGGAACTAAAACCCACATAAGTAGCTTTAGCTTAACGCTTCCTAATTCTTGAATGTTTAGTTTTGTTGTGTTAATTTCATTCCAAAATGAATATTTTTAAGTAAGAATTTATATGCAGGCAGTATCCCTTGGGTGATGCCAAACAGCAGCATCTCCAAATGCAGAGTCTCTGGCTTTGTGCTTTTGATAGCACAGCACAGGATTCAGGCCCTGAGGATTTCCAGGGTGGGCTGGTGCAGCCTGTGGCACGGCCTGTGCTCACCTAATTGGATCTGCCCTTGCACCATGTAAAGGTATCTGTTAGGTCTGTGTAAGCTCACATCCATCTCTTGGTAGGAATGTGGATGTATGACTCTGGTCACTTTTCTTCTTTGCAGTAATTTTTTTTTTTTTTTAATTGGAGGAGGCTGGAGGGGTTCATCGATCTTTCAAGATAGGAGCTAGCGATGCGGAAAATTCACACTAGGGATGTTCGGATCTGTTTCCCCACCTCTCACCCAAACCATAGAATATAACTGAAAATTATTCTCTTCCTGCTGCAAGAACTTTAAGTGACCACCAACCTTTCTGCCTTCAAGGCAAAATGTAAGGCGTAGCTGTTTTTCAATTTTTATCATCACTAAAGCAAAGGAGTTGGGGTGACTAATACTCTGTGAGGGAGGAGGAATAGTGGGAAGGGATACTAAATAAAGTACTCGTAGTTCAACTGCCTGTTGAGGTAATATAATTTTGGACGATGTGGCAGTGAGCCCAGCATAAATGCGTATTTTGATAAATGAGATTGTTGGACAGTAGCGCTGGCTGGAGCTCCTCCTGCTCCTCAGAGGCTTCGTGATCAGGCTGCTCCCTGGTGTTGTATTTCCAGCTGCACGCTCACAGGCAAGTGCACGAGTCCTGGGTTTAGGATGTCTTTGCTGTAAGCAGCACCAGGATTGGGACTGAGTGACACTTCGCAGCAGCGTTTACGGCCAAGACTGGCTCCTTTTGGGAGAGCAGTGCCCAGGTCACACCAAATGATAGCTGAACAGAGCTGCTGATGGGGGCCCCACCTCCTAAATTCTGACAAATTGTGCCCATCAAAGGGCAAGTTGCTCGTTTCAGGAACAAACCAGTCTGCTTCGAAGACTGTCGTGATGCTCTCATACTACGGAGTCCCTGTTCTATGGAGAAAATTGTTACCTTTTCCAACACGTTTCCCCTGCTGGAAATAGAGAATAGGTCTTAACAGAGGAGAGGTCTATAATACTTGACACGCAGCAGCCAGACAAAACTGCAGTCTCTCTTGTTCTTTTTCTCATTCTCTCATCTCTCTGCCTGAATAGAACCGATTGGATAGGACATACTGTAATTTGTTTTTACAACGAATAATGTTGCAGTTTATCCTCAGGGACGGTTGGGTGAGTAATCTCACAGCAACCTTGACACCCTGATACTGTAAAATGCAGATCAGGTTGGTTGTTTTAAGCAGATAAATCATTTAGTTTGGTTTTACTTCCAGTAAAAGGGGGCTAATAAGGAAATGTTTGTGAACCTCATGCCCATGTGATAATGTATTTTCTCCATATTTAAAAGTATTTAGCTAGCTGTAGCATTTGGTTTGATTTACAGGCTCATCAGAGAACTAGATAGGTGTTACTAACTTCAGTGCTAGCTCTTGGGCTCTCCTCTTTGTCTTTTATCAGTTTACAGAGACTGAGTTTTGGGCATGTTTTAACATGTAATTCAAATGAGGTGTGATTGACACTGTTCAAATAAACTGGTGTCATTAAGCTGCTGTTCCAAAGGTTGTGCAGCTTTGAGTGAATGCATTTAGCTTACAGGTTAAATAAAATCAGATTCCCTATGCACTGGCTGTAGATTTTATTATTTTTGTTTGTTTGTTTGCAGAGGATGATAGCTGGTTCTAGACTGTAATAATCAGTGTGATTTGAAACATTGACTATATGGTAACAAAAAGCATTACAAGACAGGAAAAAGGTATTGTAAGATAACAAGGAGGCAGCAACCACTCGAACCTTCAAAAAGATTGTTCATCGTGCTGGTCTGTTAGAACTGAAGCTGATCATTGTATGTTTGGTATTTGCACTCCATTAAAGGTAAGAGGGCCTGAGTCACTCTGCAGAATTCAGGCATGGACAAATGTGAATCATCTCTGACTAAACCACCTGCAAGCAAGAAGCTGAAATTGCTCAGCAGTTGAGGGGGAAGCTGTGTGCGTGCCTTCCTTCTGTCATGGCACACAGGCAACCTCCAAGAATGTCATTGTTAGTTTGCCTCGGTATGTGTTAATAACTGGATTTTTTTCAGCAATGGCTTTGTATGAAAGCTGAAGGAAACGAGATTTCCGGAGAGGTTTGGATCAGGCCCATGGCAAAGAGAGAATGTATGTGTAGGAATACTATCCCTTAGGGGTCCCTTTAGGAGGTTGAAGATCTCTGCCATCCTAAGCCATGACCAGCTGTGCAGAGAGGGGGTCATAAAAAGTCCATGTGAAAAAATTGTTTAAAAAACATTTGTCAGTAGCTTTAATGCAAACCACATGCTTTCCTCTGACCAGTATGAATGGTAAGATACTTGCAGTGCTTGAATCAAAACATCCCTGATTAAAAGCTAGTGGATCCCTTTGAAATTAGTTGGAACTGCTTTCACTAAGCAGAGATGAGAATTTAGCTTGTATACAAAACAAAAAAGATCTAAAGTCTCCAGGTTTTTATCAGTTATTTTGGAGACACGCCAGAGCTGAGTTTCTGGCATTGAGACTGTTCTCTGTCCCTCTCTTCAGTGAGGCAAGACCAGGGAAGAGCGTTCAGTTAATGTAACGCTGCTTCTGAGCTGTCAGTCATTAACAGCCTTTTCCTTGTGTTTGGGCAGTAGTAGGTGGCTGCTTGTGATGGAGCCTGTAGGAGCCAGAGGATGAGTAGATGGAGGCTGTTTGCCTTGTGCTTGTAGGAAACAGAGAAACCAGGAATGGCTGCAGGACGATGCGGTTCAGGAGGCGTCTGCTCCGAAGGCACATCCTGCAGCGGCCGTGCTGCGTGAAGGCCGGGGCTCATGGGACTGTGGCTCCGGGCTTCCTTTTCCGGGCTTCTGCGTCCGATCACACAGCATGCAAAGATGTCAGCACCCCCGGGCTGGGTTTGCCTCACAGGTCCTGCACGGCGCTGGTGTTGGATGTGCCTAGCTGCAGGGGATGAAGGGTCTTGTGTGTGGTATATATCCATCACTGAGCCCTTCATGGCCCCTACAGTAAACCTCTGCTGATGTGTGGGTTCTGTGGTGGCTGACACATAACTGAAAATAATCTTTTTCCATAACGGTGAGACTTGTTTTCACATTCCTGAGAGTAGCCAGCTTCTTGCAGTACATCAGCCCTGCGCTCTCTTCATGTTGTGGTTTGTGCGGTCTCTCAGCTCTTTCATGAGCATCTTCCCAGGTATCAGCCAGAATACCAATGCTGCCTCAGTCTAAGTTTTTCTTTAACTTTTTCTATCTCAAGCATTTTGGCTAACAAATGATTCCATAGACCAGACATGTCCGCTCTCACACTCTCATATGCAGTCTCATCTGCTTGGATTTTTGGTTTGATTAATCCTTTCACTTCTTAAGGCTCTTTCTGGATACAGGCAGCCCAGTTGGTCTTTAGCTGCCTGTGGGTCCTGCACTGACCACCACTGTTTTGGTGAGCAGTGAGGCTATGACAATCTGACACAGCTGGCTTGTGGCTACTCAGAGGTCCATAAGAGCCGTCAGTCCAGTTTGAGTGTTTGTGACTCTTAGATGTGGCAGGAACTCTCCTTTCCAGTGTGATAGGGTTACATTAGTTTTTCTTCATATCTAAGTGAATTGCCTTGTCTTTCTGTCTGATGGCAAATTTCATGTTTCGTTTACTGTAAACTCTTCCATTCTCCAATATATGCGAGGCTTCAGCATACAACAGATTTTCTTCCTTATTTCAAAAGAAGTGTTATCAAGAAAAAGAAAATTAAAATGTGTCAAGATGATTTGCAGAGAAAATAAATACACTGAGGCTAAGCTTTCATCCCAATTAGACCTTGACAGTAAGAAATACTGGGGGGAAAAAAAATTTCAGAGTTTCAGAGAATGTGAAATAATGTTTGGTTTGGGGTTGTTTTTTTTTTTTTTTTAAAAATCAATTCTCCTTTAGCAAGTCTTTCTTTTTTCAGGAATATAGTGGAATTTGGTTTTGTGTGAGATTGTTTCTCATAATAATTTTGTCTCATAATACTTCTTGGTTACAGCTCATGCAATGGCAGTCAGACTGAACTTCTGAGTCCTGTGACCCTCTGGACTTTAACCCCCTGTATTTCACCTTCGTTGGCTTCTAATATATAATATTTACTGATTCCTGATTCCTAGAGCTGCCTTTGCGTAGATGTTTTGAATGGCTTACTTCAATTTGCTGTCCATTAATCTTGAGGGGGAAAAAAATGATGCTTTCCTACTTGCTGCCCTCCA
Organism: Ciconia boyciana; assembly: GCF_034638445.1. NCBI lineage: Eukaryota > Metazoa > Chordata > Aves > Ciconiiformes > Ciconiidae > Ciconia > Ciconia boyciana. Next base: position 95,209,465 of record NC_132936.1, read on the forward strand.
TCAGGTGTGAGATCCTTAACATTGCAGCAACATCCCAACCAAAAGAAGTGGTTGACACTGGCAGTAGAGAATGAGAGCAGGTGACAAAATGTTCATAGGGGTTAATGGATATGAACATATACGTTGCATGTGCTGACCTAATCTCTCCTTCTGTTTCTGTGTAAACATATGCAAAACAGACGTCCTTGGTAGTAAGGAAAAACCTCCACCAGGCATAACTTAATTTTTATATCATCTTTATATTATCTCGTACTGGTATATTCAGTACACCAATTACAAAAGCAAATAGACTTATGCCTACTAAAACCATTATCAGTTACCATTTAGCATACTCATTAGAAATGGCTTATTAGAATATGAATGTCTATATTTTTTTAAAGCATCATTCTTCACTTAGAGTACCTACTACTAGTCTACCGCTGACAATTATAAAACAAATTACCAGTTGTCAACTAATATACAAATAGCCTACTGGGCTGTTATTTCAAATAAGTTTTAATATTTTCCCATTGAGCAGAAATGCCGAGTTCTAATGAGTTCTAGTTTGCAGTAATGAGGGAGCTGACAACAGGATGAGGGTTGCAGCCGGCTGGGTTTGAGCAAAAGCTGTAATTGAGAGCTATTTCGATACCAGCGTAGAACTGAATCCTCCTAACTCAGCTTCTCATACCTCAAAATGATACGCCTGTTTCCGAACATTGCCTCAGTAGGGGCTAACCCTGGTTGAGGGATTGACCCAGCGCTGCTTTTTGAGGGGTAGCTTCATAACATAGAATAGGTCCATTTACTGGGTCAGAAATGTGATTAGTAAGAAATTTCATTTGTAAAGCAGCCGACATTGTTACTCTAGCAGTGCTCCGATACAGGGGCACCTCCAGGTTGCTTATGTACAGCTGTAGAAGTTGTTAGGCTTCCCCAATACTCCAGACACCAGAGAGAGGGTTTCTTTTGATGCACTATGGTTGAGTGCTCCTTCCCCTTTGTTACTTTTATTTTGGTGCTTCTCTCTGATGTAATCTTATTATGAGCTATTTCATCGTACCTGCTTTTACAAGATCAAGCTGCTAACTGCCTTGGAAACTTGTTTTATTTATTGCTGGTTTTGTTATTCAAACATGTAGACAGAAGAAATAAAAAGAGTACATGGGTAGTTTAGGCAAAGATTTACGGCTTTATTTTGTAGCACAGATGTTTGTATAAGCATTTGCATTTTGGGGAGCTTGTGTTAGCATACCTATTCTGAGGTTTCTCTGGGTCTGCATGATCTCAGAAAAGACAAAGTACATCTATTCTTTCTGCGCCTTCTCTTCCCTGTGAATTTTGTAGCTGAGGCTTAGCATTTCCAAACTTTGTGTGTCTTAAAATCTAATATTTCAGTGAGCTGGGATTTATGCATGTTGTAAAATCCACACAAAGCCAGCAGCAACTATTTCAGACTGTTGTTGCTGCTGAACAGTTAACAGTTGTCCCGGAGTGTGCGCCCTCTGATCCCTTTGCAGCCGTGTCCTCCCATGCCGCTCCCTGGCCCGAGGACGAGCGGTGGCAGCGTCTGCCGCAGGCAGGGAGCGGGCGAAGCGCTCGCCCAGCAGCGCTGCGGCTGCCCCCTCCAGCCAGGAGAACCATCGGCGAGGAAGAAGGGTTGCACCCAGCCTCGGACGGCTCTGCGCACCTTGCCCCGTCAGCAGGCTCTCCTCCCGTTAACCCCATGGCTTGCTTTGCTTCTGGCAGTGCTGCACGGGCAGGTGTACCGGTTTTGCACCCCAGAGGGGACATGGCTGCTGAAGGAGAATTCGACCCTGCCCTGGAGGAACCTGTCTGAGTGCGAGGCTTCTGACCAGGTAAGAGTTTCCATTTCTTGCTGCTGTTGTTGTTTAGGACAAAACAGAAGAGAGGAAAAATATAGTCATTGATGCCCACGCGTTTTTGTCCTGTCAAAGTAATCTTTACCAACTCATCCTGGGTGCCTCGCTTCAGTGAGCCTAATGGTAAGGGACGTCAGGCCTCTCCCCTTCAACAAAGGGAACGTGGAGGGTAGACGAGAGCAGGTCTAAATGTACGTGAGAGAGCCAAGAGAAGTGAACCAGGTTGTCCCAGGTGCGGTGCAGGGGGCTCAACTGCAGCCCACCCAAACTGGAGGACTGACCTAATGTTATTCCTTTCCTTTTCTTCTATTGGCATGTCATTACAATAAAGTGACCATTTTGTTCTCTCCGTCTTGTTAGCAGCTATTAAGGTGATTAAGATGCACTGAACTGAAGGATATTTGCTTTTCACGTTTGGGCAGGGGGCAGTCCCTGCTTTTTGTTTGTTTGGGGTGCTTTTGTCTTTTTATCTTAATTTGCTGTGGGTGATGGAATTAGGCTTGTCAGTGTTATTTTCTTACCCCAGTGCTTTATACTCTGTAGGGAGCTGACACACCTGGCACCAAGTGAAGGAGAGCTTAGGGATTTCCAGGGGATTTTTGTTGGCCATTGGCGTCAGCGCACTGTGTGGGTCCCCACGACACGTGATACCATTACTGCTGTGAGGCTCCAAGGGTGATGCTTTTCCTCACAGAAATTGAGTGCACTCTCTCTGTCCCAGGGTACTGGGAACTAGTACATACCTAGCCAAAACAGTTCAAGTATATGAAACTCCCAAGTGCTGCAGGATCTGTATCCTCTGGAGTTCCTGTTGCTCAGTGCCTCATTCTTCAGAAGGAATAAATGGCTGTAGACTAGAAGGAGATGGGAAAAGAGATAGTTTCTAATTCTCCAAATATGTTAAATTTAACTTTTTCCTTTCATTTGCAGCCTTATTCCATGTCCCTTCCATGTTCTGGGGTATCCCAGCAGAGCGTGTTATCTTAACGCAAAGCGTAAGCCTGGTCGTTTGACTTTTCCTTGTTTACTGCTATGGTTTCTTCCAGAGCTGTGTTGGGACATGCCAAGGAAAGAGATATCTAATGGTAACACTTGGTCATTTGGCACCTGCCTTCAAGTTTCCATTAAGTGATCTGGATTCTGAAACCCTGCATACATGGTGTCACTCCCTGAAATGTGAACAGCCGTGTTTGGTTTTCCAGCTAACGTATATCGAGCCCCCTAATAACCTACTTTGTTTTATGCATCTTGTACATGAGAACAAGAGGTTGTTTTGATAAATTTGCTGTGTATTATGTTACAACTGTTGCTAAAACAAAATCCAAAGGGTTTGTGAGTGAATCCTTATAAAATAACATTGTTTACTTTAAGTGTGTGATGTGGTTTTGATTTGCGTAGATGTTTTAAATTGTCAGGTCTCAGTAGTTTGCCTGAGCTTTGATACTGAAGAGATTTTCCTCTTCTCTTCATAAGGCAGCTCTCATCATTCCCTTTAAAACATTAACCTGGCAAATCCCTGAGGAACAGCCTGTATGTTCACCTTAAATCCTTCTGGCTGTGCAAAGTACATCTGAATAGCTGTACTTATTTCTGAAGTACAATGAATGTATTCCTTTGTACAGCACAGTTCTCAGGAGTCAATTGCAGAATTAGCAGCTTGAAGGGAAGTAAAATGCCTGAGTCTATTTAGACAAAGATATGTGCTTAGAAATGAACCAGAATAGATAATATGAATGTGCCTCAGAGGCTGCACGATAAGCCTGCGTTATAATTCAGACCTGCCTGTGGCTTTTCAAATACTTCTCTTCTCCCTAAAGATTTTGGCCAGCACTTTCAAGCCAGGGTCTTGGTGGTTGTGTCTTCGACAGTGAATCTGAAGAGAGCTACAGCCCAGGACTGTCAGGGGGGTGTAAGCATCTGCGCTGCTCTGGCCCGCGTTGGGTTGCTCCCTCCCAGGTAGTGCTGTCTAGGTCATGGGAAGGTGTTGGGCTATGGTTCGTTACCAGGAGGTTGCATAGTTGAGGCAGAAGAGAGACTATTTGGGGGCAGAAAATAGTTTAGTTGTATGAATGCAAGGCATGCTTTGCCTCAGAGTCAATGAGCAGGACCTGGCTTGTTTTTTTTCTAAATGTAGATGTAGCCAAAGGACCCCCCTCATTACAGCAGTAAGGAGGCTTGCTTTAAGTGTTCAAGTTTGAACATATCAGCTTTGCCATTCTTACTGCAGGGCTGAGTGGTGTCTGGGCCTCCTGCCATCCGTTTAAGACTTCCTTGTGTGATAATTCATGCCTCTCCTACTGTATTATGAAATAATGTCACATTATCTATTTTCTAGCCTGGCTGCAAAACCCAACTGTTTGAGTGAACACCTTGGAGCAGCTGGGGAATTAAGATTAAATTTTTATTTCTTTAGAGCATACGGAAAGTGGAAGACTGATTTGATATGTGCATTTAAACTTGAAAGCAGGAGAATGACTTCTGGGTATCATTAAGAAAAGTTAGAAAGCAGCTAGGAGAAAAGAACTGAATCCCATGAGCTCTGTCTTCTCCCCCCTCCCCCCCCTTTTTTTTTCTTTTCTCCTTTATATGCTCTCAGGATGCACCAGAAGAACAGCTCCTGAATTTGTCCATCATATACACCATTGGATATGCTCTTTCCTTCTCTGCCCTTGTAATAGCAACTGCCATCCTTCTGGGATTCAGGTAACTGGCGAAGCTCTGAAGAGAGTGGAGAAAAGGTGTTGTTTTTCTATATGATAATATCAGACTTTGACAGAAACGTTTGATTCCCCTCCCCCCCTTCTCCCATCACCTCATTATTTTTCTATCTTATGTCACTTCCATGTTCCTTCCTACAATCATTTCTTCTCGAAATGCAAGTAAAATTCCTAAATTTTTGCAGTGTTACCTGTATGAATGTGTGGAACAGATGCTTTTTCTCAGTTGAAATATTTTGTTGTGATATGTTTTATTTCAATGAAATATCCACTGGAAGAGATGGAAAAAGAGAGATTCCAGCATTCCCCCGTGGTGTTGCCTTGCAGATGAGGCACTAGTCTGGGGAGTGAGAGGACGTTTAGGATGGAAGTTTTCATCTTGTCCTTCTTGGAATTTCATAGAGCATAAAGCTTGGTCTGGCCTATTTCCCAGCCCTCACATGCAGGGTGTATTTCAATGCAAAAATGGCTTTTTGACACAATTTCTCTTTTTGGAGAACTTTCAGAAATTCTTATTTCTTTTGCAATATGGAAGAGAACCTGCTTTTGAAACTTGAAAAGTTTCTGTGAAATAAATTGCTGTCACCTGGTCAGATTGGAGTATTGGGTTCAACCAGGTATGCACCAACAAATTGCATGGAGTGCCTCAAAATTAAGAGACTATTGGTTGCACTTGCCAATGATACACTGTGTAGGCTTGGTTTAAAAAAAAAACAAAGGAATTAAAAAAAACACCCCAACTTTGGACTCCAACAGAGAGAGATCTCTTTCCTCTGTAAATGCAAGAGGTGTCTTGATTCTAGCCAGACTTTCCTGCAGTTTGGGGATGCTGAGCACAGGAGTCTGATATTTAGAAAACGCAAAGATGTGATCCTGCTCTGTTGTGGGAAGGAAGTCCCTCTGCCATGAAGTCCTGCTCCCTGCTGCTGTACGTAGCCAGGTCCCATCATCCGTCTAACACACTGATGAGGCTGCCTGCTAAAAAAGCATAGCTTTCCATCTCCTGGTACTTATTTGAAATCAGGTCGGGAACCTTCAGGTCTCTGATCTTTAAGAAACTTTCTTCACTGACTAAAGCATTATCATTGTCAGTTAATGATCTGGTGCCAGCACTCTCTGTTAGCAAGGCAGTCCCTCTCCTTTCCTCCCTCCTAAGTATTTGTACCCCTTATGTATTTAAAAAGATCAGTCATGCCTTCTGGCTTCTAATTTCCAAAACTAAAATGATGCAAGCCTTCTAATATTGTACCACGCCTTCTAGCATTGTATTATCCCTCCTCCTTCCAGTGGAGAAGCATAGGCTAGCAATCTCAAAGAAGATTTAAAATGACTACAGAAACGGAGAGACATGCTCACCCTTTGTGAATGACACGTGATAATTATGATTTGTACGTGTTGTACTTGTGCAACTTTGGGACTCATCTGACAAAACACCAGATGGTCTTGAAGTCTCCAAATGTCTCCCAGGATAAGTGCTTTCTCCTTGTTTCACCCATCAATGACACTTTTTGAGTAATCTTAGCAGCCCAAATGTAAAGGTCATAGAGCGCAACCATATACTTTCTGAAGGAAGGAAGGAAAGAAAGATGCATATGTTTTTTGGCAGGGAACAAAGAGCAGGTTCATCACTGAGAACTGGTAGGAAAGAGGGAATTATGATGCCCTGACTTTTGTGGAGAGATGCTTTAGCATTTTTTCCTTTAACTGTGAAGCAGGGACTGGAGAAGCGTACAGGAGCATGTGCTTCTGACTTTGAAAATGAGGTTTCAAAGATGTTAAAGGGACCGAGAGCCTTGTTAAAACTATGTCATCAATCCATTTTGTGCTTTCGTGTCTAAATTGTCTCTCTGGAGTCGGCTTGGTCCTGGATCTCATGAAATACGTGAGACCTCCCCCTACGTGGACTGTAGTTGCTGGATTCTGACTGGAACCTCCACTTGTGGCCTCTCTGCAGTAGCTGTGCAACCTCAACAAATAGGGATCAAAATCTAATTCAGTGGCACCAAAATGCTGATGTTCTCCATTTTTGTAATAGGAAGGCCTTTCTAAGTTCTTTAGACTACAGAATAACCTTTATATTTGTTTTTAATAATGATACAACAGAGGAAACAATGTATCTCTAGTGTCCAATTTTGCATCCTCTGAAAGAAGTGGAAGAAAACTACATCCTCTGTAGTTTCAGTGATGGAAGCTGAATTAGGCCCATAACTTCATGACTGAAACAATTTGAATAACTTACACTGCCTGTAGCAGAAATACTCAGTAACTACTTGCAACCTATTTTCTTCAATTGGCTAATTTACATAATTTTTTCAATCCGATTTAAATGTGTAGCAGTTCTGAAGGGTAGCAACAAATAAATTTTGAGTTAAAGGAAAATAAGTATTAATGCTAGGTAAGTTTTGAAATAAGCTGTGACTTACAAGTGATGCAAAAAATTCTATTTGACCTATGAAAAAAAGAGTTCTCCTTCCTCTTCAGTGCAAAACCAATAACTTTCGGGCCAAGTCTATTTTTCTACCCAAATTTATAAAGCAGTAAAAATAGACATTTAAAGCATAAGCTCACTGAAACTCTTACTGGAACAATTGCTGTTTATCATATGTTAGCTGTATCTTTTAGCATCAAAAAAGAATCATGGCCAGTGTAATTTCCTTTGAAGCAAAGTGTGTACCTTTGCAGTGCTGGAAGAAAAATGTTTGTGGATAAGGCTGGTAAAGCCTTTGCACAAACATTGGCAGCACTGTGCAGCTGGATGCCACTTACGACTGCAGTTTCTTTTGCTGTCCCTTAACATGCTCTTTTTTTGACAAGTAGCAATTTTATTGTCTTTGCAGCTGGCTGCTGAAATTCAAGAGGATTTTTTTCTTTGTTTTTTTGTTTTCAATTCTGAATGCAGAGGTGAAAATTCTGTTCCTTTTAGTTCTACAGAAAGTATTTACAATTCCCCCAGGAGGCAATCTGAATACAGATTTTTCTCTTACTGTCAAAGCGGTAATTTACAGGTGGATGTTTTTTCATTGTGGGTTTCAGCACAGCCAGAAGCTGTACTGCACACCAGTTCCTGAGCCTTGCCAAGGTAAACTTGTGCAGTGACTTTGGGGTCAATTCAAAGAGATTAGATTCAGCATTATATGAAATTGGACTTTAGTCCTTTCAGATATGTCTTCTGAAAATGACTTTATTTTTACAGTTTTTAAACTTTTAAAATATTTTTTTCCTTACACACTGGTCTCCTTCCTTCCCCCAAACATTCACACTTAGGGCTGAAGTTTTGAATGTCTTTTCCTTGGTAGTGGTCTCTTTCCAAAGACAGTTTGAAATCCCTACAGCCATTCTCAAGTTATGGGATTTCCTCTGGTACCTCCTGATTTCCAACAGGGCTCATTGTTCCCTCCCTCAGTCCTATGTGTGATGTTGCAGCTGTTACATAGGTAGTGGATCATGACTGGTTCTTCCTTTTTACAGACATCTGCATTGCACGAGGAATTACATTCACCTGAACCTCTTCACCTCTTTTATCCTCCGGGCTATATCTGTCTTCATTAAAGACTCAGTGGTGAAGTGGATGTACAGCACAGCCACACAAGAGCACCAGTGGGAAGGACTTATCTCCTTCCAGGTAGGGGCAGACACTGTGGTAGTTCTCAGGATATTGGAGTCATCACTGTGGTGTGTCTGCACGACAGCAGGTAATTTCATTTTGCACAAAGAGGGTTGTATAAAATGCTGTTCTTCAGTCCACGGAGTTTCTCTGAAACTTGTAGCACAATGAATGCGGTTGTAGTTGTGCCACCTCAGGCTTGGTACAGGCAAGTAGTTGATGCCGTGGCATGTTTCTCTGCCTGTGGGAAGTTTGCCCCTACTAGACAGAGGAAACGTGAAGAGGTGGATTTTTGATACATATACAAATGCCCATATCTTCTTCCCATGCTGCAGGTTCATTTCTTCTAGCAGTGACAAGAGGGCATTCATTTCCCTAAGCCAGCACCTTTTGTGATAAGACTGTCCATCTTGTACAATGACCAAATTAGTTGGTCGTTCTTGGAGATCTTTATAATCTGTTAATGACAGAGAAAAGGGAAGCATCTGATTAAAATGCAAATTTGAAAGCATTTAGAAAAGCTTTGGAGGAACAGGCTAATTAAATACTTCTAATCGAAGGGAGAGGCTATACAAGTCTTGTGACTATGATGAAAGCATGCCTTTCCCCCTTCAGATATGGAATACAAAATGTACTTGAATCTTCAAAGAAAGGGATTTTCATTATTTGTATAGCTCTTACGATTCTAGGTCATGGGTACAGCGTTTGCAGCTCCAATACAGTGTTGGGGTCGTAAAGGGTATGTTTTCTGATGCATAGTTAGTACCCATCCTTTTCTGACACTCTGCCTAAGGCTTGAGCACTAATACCACACGGTGAATCTCATATGATCGTTGATTTCTTCGCATCTGCAGTGTATCAATTGGCAGAAAATAACATTGTAATACATATCTTAAATGGTTTGGAAATGTTCCCATTGGATTGTCAGTCATTCCCTCCTTCCAGAAAAACCTAGGCTTTATGCTTTCGCACGTGGTTTATCCAACAGTGGTTTAATCAGAGCTGATGGATATATTAATTATGTAATCAGGTTTCATACTTACCTAAATCCCTGCTGACCACCTCTCTGTAATTTACCAGCTAAGAGAGATTTTGCACTTAAATGTGATGCACTGGGCAATATTGCTGTTCTAGCAAAAATCTTTTGCTTTGGAAAATAGTCAACATTATGGTATCCACTATTTGCTCTTTAATAGAGAAATTCTCAGCTGCAGAATAGAACATCTGGGGAAGTGAAAAGACTGACTGACTGCAGTTGATACAGTACCTTTCACTTGCTGCTCTTCTCATCTTTGTGTTGCGCTTTTCAAATTATAAGCCATTGCTTATTGATGGAAAATGTAGGACATGTTAACTTTTAAATTTTTTTTTGGAGGAATGTTGTTGAAAGCATCTATCTGCTGTGTATAGCACCTATTACTGGCTTCTGTTCTTTCAGTACTCAAATTAGCAAGCATTGTTTTGAGGAGCAAGAGTAGGAGAGAGAATCAGTGTGTTGGGTTAGTATCCTTTTTTTCTCAGCCCCTGTTGCATTCATTTGGGCTGTGCTTTCTTCTGTCATAGGAATCACTCAGCTGCCGCTTGGTCTTTGTGATGATGCAGTATTGTGTGGCTGCAAACTACTACTGGTTGCTGGTGGAAGGCATGTACCTGTACACACTGCTGGTACTTTCAGTCTTTTCTGAGCAGAGAATTTTCCGGCTTTATCTCTGCATTGGCTGGGGTAAGTTGATCTTTCCGTTTGTCCGCCTGTGGCTGCGTGCACCAGCAGATGGTTTAATAGGAAAAAACATTGTGTGTCTATTGTAGTGCTGCCCAGTTCAAGTCCTGCACTCTCCATTCCCTTTTTGTTCCTGATCCCTTATCTTGTTTGAGCTGGAGGGTGCTGGGCCAGCACAGCTCCTGGATGCTTGCAGCGTAGAGACTGCAAGTGGGCTCATAACAGAGGGGCTGTGTGGCACCGCGGAAACTCCCTAAACCAGTGGCAGGCACATGGTACTCTTCCTGCAAGACATCAGCTTCCCAATACAAAAGATGTGCAGGTGATTCCAGGTGAGTGTGGACTTTCCTGCACTGCCCTGCTGCATCTCCTGAAAGTTTCCCGTTACGTTCAAAGATGTGTTAACTACTTGTAGTGCAAAATAGCAATGATAGCTTGTATCTGGTCAAGGATAACAGTAGAGAAATGGTGGCAGCATGAGCTAGGGAGATGCAAAGGGGCTGATGAACAAGGGGCTGCTAGCAGGGAGCTGTCAGGTTGGTTATGTGGGCAGAGCAGGTCAAGCAATGATCGTCGGGCAAGAGAGTGGTCAGGGTGCATGTGCCATGGGCATCTGTGTGCTTGAGATTAAAGACTGTGATGCCTTGAAATCGGTTGGTTGAGCCAGAGTCGCCTTCTGTAGAAATGCTAAAGCTTTGATTCTTTCACTGTCCAGTTAGCCTGAAAATATATTACTGTTCAGGATTAATCCTATTTTTCGAATGATCTCTTGTGTGTTTTTATTGTGTTCTCTCCCTTCCTCTTCTCCCCCCTCCCCTTTTGATGGAAGTCAGGCAACTTTTGGAAAGCTGAAAATAAATCCAAGTAAATACTGCAAGTGCTTTCACAGATACTAGTTTGAACACTTGAATTGCTTTCACTCTCCTCCTCCCTCTATGGATTTGCCAACTGTGAATGTTCTAGGAAATTAGTTCACTGGTAAAATGCATGTAAATGGCTTACTGTGAATTACCCAATTCTACTGAACAGTGATATATGAGGAGCAAAGGCTTTCTGGGCACATCAATGGGAATAAATGCATGCAAGTGATAGCAGTTTTGTGCTGTAGAGTTTTAGTTATAAAGTTCTATATCTTCCATTATTGTTTTATATAGGACATACAGCAATAGCAACAGCATCTTGTATAATATTTGAACTATGTATGTTTTAATCATATTTTATGAATAGCCATACCCCCAATTAAAAAAAAAAAGATGGGGGAGCTCTCCTGAAGCACTGATTGAGGTCATGAGAGGAAATAGAAAATAAATTAGAGCAAAATTATATCTAGCCAAATTCTGAGGGTATCGTGTTTTGTAAGTAAGGGATAGGATGGTTTTGATCTGAATCACTTCTAGTTAGAGTCTGTCTCTTGCAAAAGCAGAAGGCAGAAACAGAAGATGCTATTTTGTTTTTGTTCTTCCTTTACAATGAAAGTTTTGCTACTGTGTATTGAATTTCTGGATGAGCTTGTGGCAATGCCAGAAATTGGCACTAGGTATATGGGTTTCATCCAAGCTTCCTAGAAAAGCTCTGCCCATGCCATTCAATCCTCATCTGTACAGCATCATGCTATTCCAGCCATGGCTGCATGTGCAGACCTCACCAATGATTCTCTATCTTCAAATGCAGAAGCATCTGCTATTTCATTGCTCCCAGATTAGTTATACCAGATAACAGTTTCATCTCTAACAAGTGGAAAGAGATGAAGATTTTTTCCCACTCTTTCTTTCTTTCTTCACTGGTGATTCCATTTTTGGGTGCTCAGGTCCCTCACCAGGTGCCTTTCTGCTGTATGCAATGCCCAGATTTTTTTTTTTTTTAGCAGCATGATAGCCTCAGCATAATGCTGAGGCTTCAGAAAGCCAGTAGGTTCCTGTCTGAGCTGAGAGTCTTGCTCTTTGAAATAGTTTATCAACTGTAAAAATAAAGCTGGATCAAAAAATAAATATCTATTTGATTGTCAGAGCTGATTTGATACCTTGACTCTTTGTTCTGTTGATGAATTCTCTTTGAATTATCCTCTTACAGGATAATGTTTTAACTTGTTCATTACTCATCATTTGAATATTTATGTTTTAAAATTTCATATATGTATTGTTCACAAACATGGTGGGTATTAGTCATTTCATCTTGTTATTTTTTTCTAATTATAACTGAACTTTGTGATCACTCACAGACCATATGATATTGTTTTTGCTGTGTGAATAGCTTCTGCAATCCCCTGTGTGAATCGCATATGTTTGGGCTTGTACTTCTCTCAAATGTACATATGAATAAAACTGTGTAGTCTCCTCAAGGTTTTTGTACACCTGAATGTTTGCACATACTCTTGGTCATGATGTTTGCCCTATTGTACTGCTTTTGAGGAACAGGTCTCGGAACAAACAAGAAACTAGAGCAAATTATTTCCTCAGGTAATCCCAAGCAAAACTGTCATGTAAGGGCCAGCTTTCAAATAGGTAGAAATGTCCCAATACCTATTTCTCTGCAAGCGTTTAATCTACTATATTAAATAGTGCTATATTAAATAGTGCTATATTTTGTTGTAACAGGGGAAAAATGTCCATGTAATAGTGTAAATAAAAAAAAGTACTTCACCCATTTTATGTCTAACGTGATCATTTCATCTCAATTCAAAACATGGAAAGGGTAAACCTGCTTTTCAAATAGAAACATATAAAAGATACCATACTTAGTCTGTGTTTTCCTAGGAACAGTTAGCAGACAGGAGTGTGAAGAAAAAATTAATAAATATTTCCCAAATATATTTTTGCTATATGATAGTTTCAGGTCAGTTCTTAATGTTATTAGATGGTAGTCCATTTAGTATCAGTTCAAATGAGTAATTATTCTTTGCTGTTGAAGTGTGTTATAAGGGGAAAAATCTGTTTATCTTGTGTTACTGTACTTTGCAAAAGCTAGAAAAGTTATAAAATCCTGTAGACCTAAGGATACTTATGTAGTTTTACAAATTGGGAGTCATTCATATCGACATCCTATTGAAAGGATTCTATAAACCTTCCTGATTGCTTGTGAGGTAACTGTATTCCTGTAATGGCCACTTCCTTGCTGAGATTTCATGCCATACTAGGCTTTGAGATGACAGGGTTAAATTTTTCCTATTTCACTTAACATGGAAAATGTCTTGCTTATGTCGTCTTTTTCTTGGTAAAAGCAGACTTTCATACATTTGTGTCAACCCTGAATTCCACATATCTTACTGCAAAAACAATGGTTTATGCCATTTTCAAAGCTGATGGGGAAAAAAAGGCAGAAACACTAACAGCATCAACAAACAAAATTCTTAACAGGCTAATGGCAGAGCAGGTAAATGAGTTGTTCCCTTCAGTCTGGAGGTCAGCACAACAGTAGCTAAACAGGATGTTGATTCAGATAGTCATTATCACTTGCAGAAAACAAACCTGTTGCTATACATTGCTGGTACCTGGTGCTTCCTTCCTCTGGTGTAAGAGAAATCCTTGCCCATGGATCTCACCTTCTAGAGAGAACAAAACATTTGCAGAAGGAGGGAAGAAAACAGCAGAAGTACAGAGATCAAGATGATTACTCTTTGGGTTGGTTTGTTTCTCGGGATGTGCAGACTGCTCTTAATCAGGGTTTCCAGGACACCTACTCTGTGTTCATCATGTCTGAGCCAAAGTGAAGAGTCACTGAGTGTGACATTGTCTTCAAGCAGCTGTGTCAGTGCTATACAAAGTAGTCTCTGGGGAAGAGCATTTTATACTGTAACGCTGCTGTATGCATCTTTCAGCAGCTTTTAGTGGAAAAAGGACTTGTTCATATTCAGAAGTGGGGAGGAGGGAGGAATGGGGAAACAGCAGCAACATCCCACAGTGACTGTGTGTGACATCCAGGTGGGAAGAATGATAGGAGACAAGTTTCAGCACTAAAGGCTAAGAAGAAAATTTTAATAAAAAGCTAAACATTCTCTGAGCTTCTATGGCAATTTTACACCCAGCTGCACTTGCAGCAGGGAAACTGCCATAAAAAATAAATAATCCCCTTCCTTCCAAGCCTTGGCAATCCAAACTTGCTCTAAGGAAGAATACTTTGAGGGAATGAAGCTACCAAAAGCAGGAAGCCTGGCTAGGGTATCAAAATCTGCATCCTGAGTGCAAGGAAGATCTGACTGGAATAGAGCTGGTAAGGAACCTTCCTTCTGAACCCAGCATGAACTCAGTGTAGCAACAGGATGCATTCATTGCACTAACCACGTCTTGTCTGTTTTCAAATGAAAACTGTATTCCAGATAAGGATGTGAAAATGGTTTTTGTGTCCAGACTGATCTTGGTAGAAGATACATCTGTCAGGAGTTTCTCTTAATTCTCTTCACTTTTTGTCTTCTGCATTAATCTCTTTCATGCTTTTCCTTTTTTAGAAAGAAAAACATCTCATCTTTTCTTCTCATATCTTCAATGCTCTTACTCTTTCTACATCTAGTCATATTTATTTATCACTTCTTTCAGTTCCTCATCACATTCTTGCATTTATACATCAAGCAGTTGATCAAGTCAGACTGTCCTGGATGGTTTCTGAGAGAAAGAGGAGGATTGGAGCTCTTCTGACAGCCGTAATGTCCTTCTGGTTTGTGTGCCTGATTGTCTCGGACGTTGATCTTCTCACTACTTGGAAACCAGTAATGTCAGGTTACATCTGAAATATGAGCTTATACACAAACTCATCAGTCCTAAAATGCTGTATTCAGAGTATGTCCTTATTTAAGGGTCTCAGCAGGATGGCAGCGCTCTGGTACTACGGGTACTACAAATTTACCTCAGGAAGAATCTCTAATCAGTACGTGGGGATGAGGGGAGCCTCTCTTGCTCCTCATACATCTTTCTCCCCTGAAATTGCCTTTATGTACAATGCAAAGCTAGAAATATCGTTTGTAAGAATGAAAACTTGCTTGCACATCGAGCTAAGGGAAAGAAGGAAAGGCAGTATGGAATAGCACCACCTGGTGACACCTTTCCTGGTAACTGCTACGTAGTGGACTCCGGAACAAGCCTGATCTCAGACCCATTAAATGGAGAGACTGATTTCTACATGCTGTTACCAGGCCATGGTAGTTTCCATTAGCAGCTCCATGAATTGCGCTCCTCCCTGCTAATTAGGGCAAGTGGAGCATAGTGAAAATGTCAAGCTTTCTTCTCTTACCTACCCAATCCTATTATCATTCTGGATAACGCCTGGTTTTCCAACTTTTTTTTTCTTACTATACAGACACCTGGCCAGGTGTAGAATAGGTAAGCTAGAGTGAAAATAAGTAGGTCATGCTGCTTATTTATGCAGTGGGGTGATAACATGTTGATTTGGCAGTTCCATTACTTTCTCATCATCTATAATATATATTAGTATCATAGCCTGTAATTCAGGTGCCCTGTCCCCTGTCATTTGAAGTTGAACTTTATTAGCTGAGCTGTCGGCATGCTTATTTCCTAGTACATTTGACAGATTTCACAGTCATCATGTAGTGTTCAAAGATTTTTGCTCAGTTATCAGCCTGCAAGAATTAACATGGCAGAGGCTATTATGAGCAGGCTGTTCCAGTTTCTGGCATCTTCAGCAGTGATGCAGTACAGACAAGAGTAGATGTTACCATTTCCAGAATTCAGAGACCTTTCTGTGGTCGGTTAGTCTGGGAAAAGATCAGTCTCAGAGCTTTCTGTATGAAAAAAAGCAAAACCAGAAAGAGTTCAGCCTATATCTTAAATAAGTGCATCCTGTAAATGGGTGCAGTTTTTTCTCAGATGTCTGATATTCTTTGAATAGCAGCAGCAAGAGAAAGAGGTGTAGGACTGAAACTCAAATGCACCAAGAGAGCTGCATGTTGAGAGCCCAGGACTGGAATACAATGCTGATTCTGTTAATGAATGATAGTCTTCTGTAGAGTTTGTTCAAGGAAGTGTATACAGTTTTCTTCCACTGCCTGCTGAAGCCAGACAAATTTCTCTTGACTGAGTGAAGTAACCAGAATAATATTTGCATTTGTGCCAGTTAATGTAGGTTAATTAGGTATCAAGATTATAAAGTAATCTACGGAGAGCCTCAGTGATCCTTGCAAACTACAATTATTGCGGAGATGCTGCAGTCTTGCTCTTTTGCTGTTGTGAATGACTTCTACAGACTTGAGGTGGATTAAGGAATGTTCTTGGGGCAATCTCCTCTTTAGATCTTGACTAGGGCTTTGGAAAACCGGATGCATTCCCATCTGCTGAGAGTGTGTCCCAGTTTTCAGAGCCACCCATTTCTTAAGGTGAGACTTTGTGAATTTAGTAGATGTCCAACAGTATCTATATAGAACTTGCACTGATGTTCAAAGCTTACGTGTATGTATTGCACTGTTAAGTCTTGGTGTCTCAGATTAAAATGTGTATTGCTAGCATGGAAAATAATGTGACTGATGGTGTTGCAACACTAAGGCACCAGGGGCCTGCAACACAAGTGGGAATGGACAGAGGATGTTGAAAAAGGCACCTTGTACATGCTGCCTATTAATTTGTATAGTATTTGCATAGCAGGATGTTGGTGTAGCTCAATGATACCAGCCTCTCTCTAGCTAGGCTCTCTTGAAATATAATATTCATAACAGATTCTCAATTCAAATGTCAAGTAATGTGATTAAACATGGAGAAATTTATAATGTATCCAGAAGATGGAGATATCCACAAATCATTATAATTGTCACTCGATATATTAGTTCCCTCCACTGACATACAGCCTTTGTGCTGTCAGTGTTGAAGTCTTATCTGGTTTCATGTTAAGATGTCTTAATTCTCAGCAAAGTCAAGAAAGGAATAATTCAAACTAAAATTAGTTTCTGTGAATCAAAGGCTCATTTGTGTTTGGAAGTGATTTGCCGTGAGCCTGTTCTTAATCTCTTATGCCACTATCAAAGCAGCACGGAGTTCTTAGTAACTTTGCTCCCAAAATATTGTGTACTCTCAGTATCAGGTACATCCATGGAACATGTTCAACCACTTGCCCCAATAATGTCTTCTCGATTCATTATCTTTGCTATTATTCTAATTATTGGTATTTTTTTCTTGCTGCTCTTTATTATCTCTTTTTTCACTGATTAAGGAGAATAATTAGTCTTTTGTGTCTGTAGTATTTAGCTGTTCTGATAGTAGAGAAAGAATACAGTACAACAAGAGAGAAGGTTTTTACTGATAATACCCACTACAGACACTGCTTGTAGATTTTCATACTGCAAGAGACCACCCATTTCCCTGTGGCTTCTGCTGTTGGGAACTGTTTATTTACCCTGTGCAGCGTTTGTTGCAGTGCTGCACACTGATGTTCTTATGCTCCCTTACCATAATGGTTCTTAAGAATGCAGTAACAAAGCACATTAAATGTTGCCCTTCCTATACAATGTACATACAGCATCAGAAACTGTCCAAGGAGGTACACAGAGGAATTATACCATCTTGATCCATCCTTAGGCGGAAATTCCTCACCCTGCTCCTTGAGCCTCAACCTGCTCTCCTTCCTTGTGGGCTTTTTTGGCATTCCCTGTACTGAGAATTGGTTGGTAGATGCACTTTAAAATTATTTTTCAAGACCTAGACATTTCATAAATGAAAGAAGTTAGTTTGAGAGCCTTTGACATTGTAAAGCAAGTAAAGACTGCCAGCTTGTTTGGCTTTTCTCTCTTCTCTTTACACCCCAGATAAACTGACCAACCATAGCACGTGCACTGTCAGGTTAGCACAGGACCAAGCCTCTTCTCAAGACCAGATACGTCTGCTGTCTTTGCTGCAGCCACTCAAGTCCGTGCCAGTACTGCAGCCCAAACTTGGGACTTCTCAGCGGGGGAGGCCTGAGCACACTTGCTACGTGTCGTGTGCCCACGCTCCCCTTTGCCACTGGGGATACGTGGGGCTGAGTGTGCTCCAGCCCCGATGCCCATAGACAGCCTGAGCTTGGTGCTGCCTGAATACAGCGTAGCTGACCCACAGGCAGAAAGGTGGATGCAAAGGTTGGGATCAGAGTGTACTATGCTCCTCTCCAGCGTGAATATAGAGACCAGCAGAGCTTCCAGAAATTTCGTTCCCTTGGCCCCTCTGTGAAACTTTCTGCGGAAAAGCTGGTATATGCCAAGTATGGGGGTGACGGTCCGTTTTTCATTTTTCATGCCTGTTAGGAGCTAGGTGGGGGCCCAGGCAATAAATGAGTTACATGTATTAGTTACTTGCAGGTTAGATTCCTCTTCCCGCCATTGACAGCCATCTGTGCTGGGTAGGAGCTGCAACCCTGTCACCAGTTAATTATGTTGCTCATCATTACGTGGGGGGTTTGTCTTTCTCTCTGCTTTTCCCTGTCTCTTAATGTCAGTGTCAACCTTGTCTCCTCTCTTCCCAGGTGTGCCAATGCTGTTTGTTATCCTCTGGGGAACTGTCAAGTACCTTTATGAAGATGAGGGGTTTGTTTAGTTCTGATTTTTCTAGCTATCTCATTTGTGCTGTATGTGTGCACCGGCAGGTCATTGTTTGCTTTCTGTTCGGTGTAGTTTGCTTTGGCAATGTGCTGAAACCTCACATAATTGCTTCTGTTTTGTCTGAAGGTCTTGCATAATATTTCAGAAAGGAGCATATGTTTCTTTCTGATCAGAACTTTCTGCATGTCTGAACAAATCTGTCTGAACGAATGTATCCTTTTGCAGGTCAAGGAAAGGTATGTTTTGTTTTTCTGTAGTTAACGTATCAATGGTAGAAGTCATTATACCCAACCAAGACCACTCCTGATACTGTGCCTTTGGCAGTAGCCTTTACAGTTATGCTTCAGAGGAAGGCAAAAACCTCCTACAGGATTCTGCCTGCGATTTGTGGTGGTTAGCTTATGCCTAGCAGCAGAGATGTGATTGTCTGTTCTTGTTTAAGCTTCTGTTATTTAGATCTTCTTAAAATAAAGGCACATTCTCTGTCTGCTTATGTTAGTCTTGCTGCAGTCAACTATACCGCACACAAGACTGCTGCAGAACACAAAATACTTTTCGTCCACTTTTACCACAGCAGCTGCTCTGAAAAACTGCCTTTATATATGCTTCATGTACCAAATAGCATTCTATGTTGTTGTTGTTGTTGTTGTTGTTGTTTGGTTGGTTTGGTTTGGGTTTTTTAAAAAAACAAAAACAAAACAACAACAAAAATAAAACACAAAAGGGAGGAAAGTGGCTTCCTCTTCTTAGTGACAGTGACTGCCTGGAAATATTTGGGTAGCTTTCTTTGTGATTAAATAAATAACTTTATGCTATTTCCTTTTTATTCTAAATATACTATTTACTGGGTCTTCCTCTTACTTAGTTTCCAAACAACCCGGCCAGCACTTTTGTAGAGGGTCCTTTTTTCTTGTTGTAGCCCCCCCCCCCCCAAATTCTTGCTGGAGAGGTGCTGCAATGTGAATATTCAGTGTAGTCAGAGCCACCCCCAGACTTTTTTCTGGTGTTCGTGAGTATTAAAAACTGGCTTTTTTTTTTCAGTGT
Source organism: Ciconia boyciana (assembly GCF_034638445.1). Classification (NCBI taxonomy): domain Eukaryota; kingdom Metazoa; phylum Chordata; class Aves; order Ciconiiformes; family Ciconiidae; genus Ciconia; species Ciconia boyciana. The sequence goes on from NC_132936.1 coordinate 95,228,918, forward strand.
CTTTCATAGTACTGAACCAGTTCAGTCAAAGCTGTCTTTTCTGGGTTAAGTAATGCTAGGATTTTCTGACTTTCCTTTTCAAGGTTGACTTGATAATATTCCGTAGCAAGATTGTGGCTGTACTGATGTATTGCAAGTTTTGTTGAAATTATCAGAATAGGTATAGAGAACATGCGGCCTCTGAACAGGCGATGTTCCATGGGCATATCTTCCCATTGATGTAGAAAATGTATTCAAAGTGCTCATGCTGAGCCCCCTACATTATGCAGTGCTCAGAGCTGATTTATGTTTTCCATTAAGGAAAACTGTCACTCACCGCCTTCAGCAGACCTTAAAAGGGGCAATTTTGCACCTTATTGAATCTTCTAAATCTCGTATAAATATTTGTAAAATACAGTAATAAATAACCACGTGCAGCAGCTTCTCTGAAAGGCAAGATTTCTGTGCCTTGGGCGGGCATTTGCTGGAGCAGCCAGGGATATCTTTCATGCTGTTTGCCATAGCACTGTCACCATGGATGTGCAGTGGGCTGTAAATTTCATTTGTGACTTAACTACTTCCCTGGCTATGAGGAATAACTCGAAGTGAGCCTGGTCAGAGTTGGGACTTTGAGGCAGTCCTGTGACCGTAGCCATTTGAATGAAGGACTGAAGCCTGCAAGACTTATTTGCAGACTGGCTCCTTCCTTCCTTACATGTGCAAGTGTAAACTCCTTTAGAAAGCAGTTGCTGTTTTAAAAAGTGAGCTATTGAAAAAGACTTTGTCTAGATTACAAATAAAATTAAAAGCAAGCTAGGCTTCTTAGTTGTTAGACTGTGCCTAAAGAGCTGATACTTACACATCTTTTTTTCTATCTGCAATCAATTATGGGAGCAAGACAGCCAGCCTACAATCTTTTTTTAAAAACGGAGGCATTCGGCTGTATCTCTTCAAGGTGAAAATTCAGTGTTTTAATTTTTAGAAAAAGAATACCAGATGGGTAAGCAAAGGCAGAAACTTCCCAGTAGTGTTGGTTTCACTGGACCAATTCTCTATTCACAGCTCTGAGGCTATTAGTTGCCAAGCATCTTCTGAGTGGTGCTGAGCAAACTGCAGGGCTAGATCCCAAACACAATAGATGTTGGTGTATTTATCAGTGTGGCAGTCCCAGAAAGCACAAATGGACAAGAAAGCATGTACAGATCTATCAGTTTTATTTTCTAGACACTTTAATAGCCGTGACACTTTAATTGGGCTGTAATGGCATTTTTATTGCACGTATTTGTATAAATTTAAAAGTAGCTAAAACTGCTCTGTGCCACAGGAAGCAAATTAATACACACAGAAATGTAGCAAAGTTAATGTAAAGAATCATTTCTCAGCCTCTGTCGTTATCAGGAAATTTTAAAATTGCCTCTGCTTCCACTGCAGCTAGTCAGAAAATTAGAACTCCACTTCCAGCCATGCCTATTATCCTGCTGGTCTTGAGGAGTTCAAATAAAAATAATTTTAAAGGCTCCATGAAGCTGGCTCCCCATCACGCGTACCAATTAAGAAGTTCTTCTGTTACTCAGATTCCAGCTCGGGTACGCTCGTTGCACACAGTATGTACACCTTTTTTTCTCCAGTATCTAAAATACAATTGAATTGCAGGTTGTGGAGCTGCTGGTTGCAATAATATGCTTGTTATATGCATTAAACTGAAACTGAATGGAAAAATGAAATCCTGAGCCCTTCTTGGGCTTGCAGCACCTGCAAGGGAACATGGAATTGCCACAGCCAAGCTGCTTCACTTTCCTCTCTAGTATGCGAGCGCACGCGGGTGTGGTGTTCTATGTGCTGCACGGTTTGCTAGTTTCTCTCAGGTTGACTGTCCCGTTACAAGGTTGAGGAGGGTTTACTCCCCACCAACATCACCCAAGCTGAAGTTCCATAGCCCTCTTAAGAAACCCGAAGGAAAATTGAGCATATATATGTTTTGGCAGATGAGATTTGGAGATGAAGAGAAACTTGTTTTGTGAAGGAACCTATGTTTTCTGTAGTGCAGTGTCATAGTTTGTTTCACAGCCTGTGTAGGTCAGAAACCTGCTGGCTTTACTGGTGACTGTTGCTTTGGAGTAATGCTGAGCAATGTGGCAGGAGACTAACAAAGTTATTTCACAGAAATATTAAGAATGCTGTCGCTGCAGCAACAAGTGCAGTGGCATGTGAACACTGCCCCAACACCTGGGCCGTTGTGCACAGACATGGCCTGTCACACAGTCGGGGGTGGCTGGCTGTGGCCAGGGTGGGACCTGAAAGAACTAGATGTACAAACCCCCCCAGTGTAAAGTTCACTTCGAACCAGTGATCCCAAACTGTGGCTTTCAGGCATCACTTTTTTTGTGATTGTTCTCCAATATTACTCAAGGACACAGGAATTTAAAAAGCTAAAATGAAACTTATGGGGAGAATGAAGTATTATATTGCCTGCAGCATGTTACTTACTTGGCAGAGGGCTCAGCTGGCCAGCAAAAGCTGGGAACTGTTGCTCCCATCTTTGATTTTACTTGCTTATAACTTTTAAAACTCCCTTTGGGCCTGAAACCTGTACATATACAGTGAAGGAACTGGAGTTTGCTGCCTTAATTGCTTTCTCCTGGTTGAAATTAGTAGGTCCTTTTTGAAAATAAGGACAAATAAAATAGATGACTGATATAAATTTTGATATGAGAAAAGTGATGGTAGGTTAATGGGATAACTAACAAACAGTTAAATAATATGATGACCTGACATTGGAGTCTGAAGAGTAATAAAAAATAATGCAGAAAGAGGAGGATAAGAACCATGCAGGAAAGGTCTGACTTAAACAGAATCCCCCCCTTCTCCTTTCAGCCACATGACAAATTTGACCTTGGTTTTAATGGAGTAAATCTTCATAATTAACTGATGATCATTCATAGCAAATTGTGGAGGAGAGCTAGCCATTAGTGGGCAAGAAAGGCCGGTGAGTAGTATCCAGTTGGATTATGATAGCTGCAATAGTACAAAGCATTCAGTGTTTCTAAGAAGCAACTGCATCTGTTTCCATGTCAGCATGATGTGCTTTCCTGGTATCTAGTCCTCAATATTGTTTTCCATCTGCATTGCTGTGACAGAATGAAAAGCAGGGGATTTTAGTAATGTACTGAAAGTTTTTCTTCTTGTCTCCTTTTTGCCATCTTCCTAGTTGCTGGACCAGAAACTATAACATGAATTACTGGTTGATCATCAGACTGCCCATTCTCATCGCCATTGGGGTGAGTATGGGGCGCGTGCAGTGAGCTAGCAGATTTCCATGAGAACAGGACATGATATAGTACAAAGAGCAGATGTGCGCATGGCTGTTGTGCATGCCCAAAGGCTAATAACCTTTGAGGGTATTGACATTTTAATTCAGAAATGTGATTTTATGAAACCAGATTGGTTTCTGTCACTGGAATTTCCGACTAGGATTTTGTTTAATTTGGCCACACACTGTCATGTTGTAGTGGCAGCACATGATAACAAAACAGCATGCTGCAGCAATCCAGTTAACTCCCCGGTGTGCAGAAAGCTATGGCAGATAGTACAGGGAGGTAGCAGATAATATCGCAGGTACTGGGCTACAGAAGAGCAACAAGTTGTGTGGCATTGTGGAGAAATGCCAAGTCCTGCAGCCACAATACTGTGTCAGTCTCAGACCTCCAGACAAGGCAAATGAGACAGCCCACACCTTTACTGTGTCTCCTTCCCCAGAGATGTAGGTAAGCTGCCCTGCTTTGTTTAGTTTTCAAAGATGACTTGTACATTCACAGAGGATGTAGTTAGAGCACAGTTCCTTAGCAAGGAGTTGAGTTCCGTGGCAAATTCTGCAGCTGCAGAGTAGCAGGATGCACAAACCAGCTTTTTTGAACGCTTATGCACATGTGTTTCTTGATGATGATATAAATCCTTCTTTCATTTCTCCAGGTAAATTTCCTGATCTTTATCAGAGTTATATGCATCATCATCTCCAAACTACAGGCTAATTTGATGTGCAAAACTGACATAAAATGCAGGTATGTCATATGGCGGTCTGACACTTTTCGTGCCCATCAAAATGGAAGTAGACAAGGAGGTACATGAAAGGAGTGGATTGACAAAAGTGGTTAAAGATCACAGGACTTAAGTAATGCACAGACGTGATGTCACACATTGGTATGACTGCTTGGACAGTCAGTCCCCAGAAAAGCCCCCTGGTGAAGCCAGGGTAGGTGTTATACCTGTGTTATAGGTAAACAGAAGGCTTGATCTCTGAGTTCGTCGCTTTGCAGTCTTCCATAATACTGGATGGATATTAATTAAGCAGATGTTTTTTAAATACTTGCAGCATATGCAAGTACTGGATGTTAAGGTCCTTGAATGCGTCCAGAGGAGGGCAACAAAGCTGGTGAAAGGGCTGGAAGGAACGTCCTATGAGGAGCAGCTAAGGACTTTGGCCTTGTCTAGTTTGGAGAAAAGGAGGCTGAGGGGTGACCTCATTGTTCTCTACAGCTTCCTGAGGAGGGGAAGTGGAGAGGGAGGTGCTGATCTCTTCTCCATGGTATCCAGTGACAGCACACATGGGAATGGTTTAAAGCTGCGCCGGGAAGGTTTACGCTGGACGTCAGGAAACATTTCTTTACTGAGAGGGTGGTCAAACGCTGGAACAGGCTTCCTAGAGAGGTGGTCGATGCCCCAAGCCTGTCAGTGTTTAAGAGGCATTTGGACAATGCCCTTAATACCATGCTTTAAGTTTTGATCAGCCCTGAATTGGTCAGGCAGTTGGACTAGATGATCATTGTAGGTCCCTTCCAACTGAAATATTCTATCCTACGCTATCCTAATTTGAAAAAAATAATATGAGTGATAGGAATAAAAGCTTTAACTCCAATGAAGATCAAGATAGGGGTCATTTTGAGTGTTGCTCCTTGTTCTTCTTGCCAATTGTCATTGGGAAAAACTTTCAATCTTGAATGCATAGGATGTTTCAAGAGAGATGTTAGGGTTATCACAGAAATTTTCAATTTTTATTTTGCAGGCTTCACCCTGTCCCTGCCTGTATTCTTCCTGTTATTTAATCACCTTGCTAAGATTCATGGTCACATCCTTCATTTCTGCATCTTGGAGAATACTTTTGTATTGCAGCCTGAAAAATAATGTAGCAATAACAAGTTAGCTGTTGAATTAACCAGTGTGGAACTACATGCTGTGATAGCTGGACTGCTACTGGCAGTTGACTTAGCTAGTTTGAAGTAGAGTATTTCAATGCTGCAGCCTTCTAAGCTAGACACAGCATGTATTTTGGTGCATCCTCATCAGGGGATAGATTTGCCTTGTATGTTACCTACCTTTACCTCATGTGAAATTTTGAAAATCCTAATGTGTGTTTAGAGCTCAAAGCAGAGAAAAGGACTCGTTTTAATGAGCTGTAGGCTTTGTTTTCATGCCTACTGGTTTTTTGAATATATGTGAACTTTATTTGCCAGGGTAAAATTTGTGGTGGTGGAAGGGGGGGCATTTTCCAGTTCTGATGGCTTGAAGCCATTTAAAAGTCTGACTGCAAATTTACCCTGTCAAGGGAGAAAGCCCTTGCCCTCATGACTTCTGCAAGTAGTAGGAAGGTTTGATGCAGGTGCGCCATTTCTCAGAGGTTCATGTTTATTCATTTCTTCATGTTGCATGTTCAAAAATCTGCTGTGTAAACAGAAAGGCTTTATCAGAAAAGGATTTACCCAGTAACAGAGCCTTCTTCACTGACAAAGACTGTAGTCTTGGTGTTCTGTCCAGAGGTTGGTGGTTATAGCTAGAAGCTTTGGGGAAGTCTTTTACCCAGAAGAGTTCAGTTCATTGGTATGCTTCTGATGATAACAAGACCAGTAGTCAGAGATTCCTGTATCAGAATTTTTTTCCTCCCTTCTTTTCTGCTCAGAGACACTGGAAAAGATTTTGCATGGAAGGAAGACAGAACTGCTATGTTGGAATATGTTATTTTAAACAAGGACCAGTCCAAGTGCCCTAGAAAGTCACTAGCTTAGATATGTTTGTGTATAGAAAGGAGAAAAGTGTTTTGCTCTCAGGCCAGTCTTTCCTTCACCTCTCTACTGTTGCCCATTCATTTGATGAGAGAGAGCTCAGTGGTCAGTATGGCAGCAAATCCCTTTTCTCTACAGAAGGACTGGAGTTGTGGAGAAACTTCTCCCCTTGCTCAGGGAAAGGCTTTTCTTTAGGGAGGTCTTAATTACCCAGGAAGCCTTTTCATATGACTTTGCATGGCTTCCTGTTTAAGGCAAAGCTTCCCAAGTATCCCTGCTAGAACAATTAGCATTCATTAAATAAGCTAGGGGATTGCTGTACACCTACACAACTCCCTTTTTTTACCTAGGCGGTGTCTCCAGAGCCAATTCAGCATCAGCCTCCTGCTTCTACCTCTAACTCAGGCAGGAGGTGGTGGAGCAGAGCCTCCATCACAAGACTTGCTGGTAAGCTGCTCATTTAAACAAGCCCCCTAATGCAATGGTCTGCCTAGGTCCACTAGGGATCTGCATTTCTGCTTACCTGTATGTGTGAACAGTTTAATTTCAGTAGTTGCTTTAATTCACCATCCCTCAGTCCTTGTGTGTCAAGGACATTGGCAGGCCAGTGGATGGGCTGACAGGAGCCTTGCGCTTGGTATGTAATAACCCCATGCAGCAGTACACGATGGGCACTGACTGGGGAGAAAGCAACTTTACAGAAGACCCAGGGATGCTGGAGAACAACAGGTTGAACATGATTCAGCAGCGTGCCCTTGTGACGGCGTAGGCTGACTGCATACTGGGCTGCGCTAGCAAGAGCAAAGCCAGAAGGTTGAGGGAAGTGACGGAACCCCTCCATTCAGCACTTGTGAGACTGCTTCTGGTGTCCAGGTTGAGGCTCCCCAGTCCAAGACAGACATTGTGTTCTGTCCCTCCAACCCCATGGGACTTGCATCAGTTTTGCACCAAGCTAGTTCAGGGGCTGGACCAGGTGACATAGAAGGAGGTGCTGAAAACTGGGTTTATTCAGTCTGGAGAACAGAAGACTAAGCAAGGATTTAATTGCAGTCTTCAGCCACCTAATGGTGGTTATACAGAAGACGGAGCTGGAGTATTTTCAGAGGTGCACAGTGAAAGGACAAGGGGCAGAGGTCACAAGTTATAGCAAGAGAAATTCCAATTGCATGTCAGAAGTGAAAAAAAAAAAAAACCAAAACACAGTGAGAGTGGTCTGATGCTGGAAGACAGGCCTGGAGGGGCTATGGAGGACCTTGGAGATACTCAAAACTTGGCTGGACACAGCCCTGAGTAACCTGCTGTGAACTGGAGTTGGACCAGAGACTTCCAGAGGTCCCTTCCAACCTGAATGGTTGCATGATTCAGAATAGCAGCCAGCAGATCTACTAAGTACTGACAGCCCTGCTAGTTGAGTGATTTTGTATCTACTGAATTGTCTCAAGACAGGTTGTTGTGAGACGTTGATAGGTTCTGTGGCCCAGGATAGCCGTATAAACTCCCATGTGAGGCTCAGGCATCTTTCATTATCCCGCTGAGTGGCTAGCATGTATGTCTATCAAAAGAGAGTTAAGGACCGTTCTCGTGAATGTTTTCCTATGGTAGTATCCCTGAGCATTGCTCCCTCACAGGTGAAAAATGTTTTATTTCAGGTTGGTTTGTCTTTTTTCCTTTGGTAGCTGTGTCTTTGAACTTGCCATTTAAATCATGGAGTCATCACTCACTTTAAGACAGTTTAACTGCTTTTACAAAGTGTTCTGCAGTTATGGTTAGTTACAATCTTTTGAAGATTTACCACACCACAGAGGGAGGAAGGAATAGCAAGTACTCCTCCCTTTGCCAATATATTTTTAAAAGATTCCAATTATTGATAGATTATTTCTTTCAGGCCATCAACAAGGTAGGTTTTGGTCATCTTTCCCACTTACAGATGGGGAATAGGATACACGAGAAGACATGTCAGGTACAAGAAAGCACATGGCCGCCTTCTGAGTTTGGAAGAAGATTTTCCAGGTGAAATACAGCCAGTAGCTGAATACAGAGCTTTGCTCTCAGCAGGAAGGGGTCTGCAGTGGAGTGGCAGGGGCAGTTAAAACATGTTGAAAACTACTATAAGGTTGTTTTGAGGATTATTATTTATTTTTTTTCTGCAGCCTCTGGAGGAGGACCCTGTGACACAAAGTGGGGCAGTGGCTTACCAAAGTTGACAGTGTGTCAGAAACAATGCAGAAACAGTGACTCGCAGTGATCGTTGGGATCAATGATGATATACTCAGTGGCACTGTTTGTTTTCTTTCTTTGTGATCTTAGGCTGGCCAAGTCTACGTTGACTCTGATCCCGCTGCTGGGGACCCATGAGGTCATCTTTGCCTTTATTACTGATGAGCATGCCAGAGGGATGCTGCGCTTTGTGAAGCTTTTTACTGAACTCTCCTTTGCTTCTTTCCAGGTAGCACTCACACTGTGCCCATGTGGATAAGATATTTTTTAACTGCTGTTTGGGGACTTGCTTTCTCTCTCATTCATTGCATGTTCCCTGTTCTTTATATTTCTCAATTTAGCACTGGATGTTACAGGATTATGACAGTGGAAGGGAAAGTATGAGGACTAATTTTTAATAGCCAATTTAGATGTTAGCGTCACATGCTCTTATTTTTGATGTCTTAAATTTACAATAAACTGGTATTCCTATCCATGTATTAATATCTACTTCCTATGCAACACCTCAAGGCAATAATGAAATTGTCTGTGATTTTCTGTAATTGTATAATGGCATTGCTGAAAGCAAATTTTGTGCTTTCTCTAGTGTTTTTGATACTCCTTGGAAAATCTGTGCTGTGAGAGGTAGCTGTCTACAGCTGTAACTGCATGTGAGGAGGATGTAGGTTTACTGTGATTTTTATTTAGCTGTTGCCTTAGGTAAGGCCATTTCAAAAGAGTCTCCTTGTCTAAGGGAATCATTATTCTTCTAGTTTCCCTGCTCACCCACTCATTTCTTGTTTATCAAGCACAGAGCTGTATTTAAGATCACTGGGGATTGTTCACTTATGAAGTGTTTATAACTTGAAACCAGGTAAGGAAAAAGAAGGGGAAAGGAATCTTTAGAAAAAAATAACAGGTTGAAGAAAACAGTAGCTCCTTTTTCCTAAGATTGTGTGCTTTGAGACATAGTTTGGTCAAACCTCTCCTCTGCCATCAGAGCTGTCAGGGAGCACAGATTGTCTCCATCTTTCAGTCTTATATGGGACATGCCAGTGTGGAGCCTCCAGCCCTCTGCAGGTTTGTTTGGCAAAGCGAGGGAACTGCTCTGCTCACTGCTCTTTTGGTTTTTGTTGATTTCAGGGGCTGATGGTTGCAATTCTCTACTGTTTCATCAATAATGAGGTAAGAGAGACACTAGTTGTTCCAATTTGCCTTATCAGCATCCACTATAGGAAAAGGAAATTGAAAATGGTCTTGAACTGCTAAATTGTCCTTGTTCAGGACTTTTACTGTTTTTTACAGACCCTCCTCTGTACAGCTACACAGGATAACTCCTCAGACAAATGTTGTTGGAAGGAATTCAGGCATTATAATTTAGGGCCACTATTTGTAGACATGAAATCTTGCAAGTTGTCTTGCTCACAATTGTATAGTTTGCACTACTGGAGCTTTTCTTTTATCAAGAATTATAGCTGCTCTTCTTAATCTGTCTCATAGTGCTGCTTATTTGCTTGTTTTGGTGAATGTGGGAGTAGAGCCCGTTTTAGTCTGAGAACTCAACTCAGCTGGCTGGTGAGGTTGGAGAGTCCTCTTGGCTAATGCCTGTATAGTTTGGTTTCGTTTGGTTTCCCTGTGGCCCAGCTACTTGAAGGACATCATCGTGCTCTCATTCAAACTGAACCTCACGGAGTGGTGAGCTCTCCCACAGGCCCAGAAGAAATATAGCCAGGGCTTTGAGTTAATTGATTGCAAGTACCATCTTCTATGACTCCTGCTAAATCCCAGCCCTGCTGGGGGAAAGAGTAGTGTTCTGTTTCAGTATTGCAGGAATCTCTCACGTTGCCTTCTAAGTGATTATTATTATTCATTCATTCAGCAGACAGGTTTGCAAGGGAAGCAAACACTACTGATTTGGCAGCACGTTACTAAGTTTAATGCACATCGATGTGTTTTACACTCATGCTAAATCTACTTTTAAACATGACACGGTAATTCAAGAACACCTATTGAGAGACAGGCCTCATCGAGGAATTGGAATCAATGGAAAAAGGTTCTACTTGTGTCATTATGGCCAGGGTGGAGTCAACAGAAAAGCAGCAGGCATCCTGAATTAGGCCCTGCAGGAGACCGTTCACTTCTGTAGCTTGTAGGTAAGATTTTAAGTGAATGTGTTAATTGTATTGCTTACAAAAGTCAGAGGTGGATAGCAGCAGGCTTTGCTGAAGTGTGAATTAGAGAATATTTGTTTCAAATCCCTTGTACAGCTTTACAGGTGTACTTTAATCCTGAAATGCAGCACCGTCTACTAGTGCATCATGTATTTCTTTTGATTCACTTTGGCCTTTCCTCATACATTCCCTGTGCAGCTGCAGCCAGGCCTCTCATGAGTAATGCCCAATAATTTCCTCCATGTGATACAAGGGCAAAGTTACATCATAGCCCAAACTTTACTACAAGCCCTGAAACAGGTAGGCTTGTTTCATTTGAGGAAACTTACTGTGAAGTAGCCTACCTACATTTCTAAGAGGTCCTCCGAATATCTTGTTGCTATAGTTCTTGCCTTTGTAATGTAATTCATAAAATCTAACCACAATGTGCTGAGCTTCACAGAAAGTTGATAGACTATCTAGGATGAATTATTTTGCTTGTTCCAGCTCTTGTTAAAAGAAGGGAGAAGGATTTTGTCAAGCCTAGTCATCAGCATCCATAAAATAAAGCCATGTAAAGAGTTTGATTAAGTCAAGTCTCTTCTATTTCTTTCTTAAACTATATGAGAAACTTTCCCTAAACTAAATGAGAAATTGTTTTTCTTCTGACAGACTATATGTGCCCAGAGACTATCCTTGTTTGCAATGTGGTCTATATTTTTATTTTTGTCTGCGACTCATTGACTCCTTTTCTTTTTCCTTAACCATACAGAATGAAAGTTTTTTGCAAGTCCTGGTGCCAGATCAAGAGTAGAAAAGAAGCTAGAAGTGATATTAATGTCCTTTTCTAGTATCTACTTAGGGAAAAACATAAAAATATGTTCATATTTCAGTCATATTTCACCTGAAAGATTCTGGATTTTCTCTGATATTGCTCTGAAGCGAACAGCAGGATCTCATCAGATTACCTGTTATCACCAATGTTCTTTGCAAAATGAGCTGGGCTTAATATGACCAGTTTTTCTGCAGTTAGTGCTACTTTCTATAAGAAATACTCTAAACCACAGAGATGCTGCCTTTTTCCACCAGAATTAAGTTTAAGCTGGTTCAGGGTTCATTCTCTTTTTTGCCTCCTTCCTACCACAATGGAAGCATGCTTCACTCTCTTCTACCTCAAAGAATCTGTCCTGACTCCAGGACTCCTGAATTTTTTTAATTAATGCCCAATCTTCCCTTTTTCTTTTAATTTCTTTTCATTCTCTATACAGACTATCTATTGAACTCCTCCACCAGCTCCATTCCATCCCATTTCAGACCTACTTTCCTATGATTTGTTGAGATCTTTTTTTGCCAAAGTTTAACTTTTTTGTAATCAGATTCCAGATTCATTGCCACACTCTCAACATCCCTGCCTATTAGCTCATTAAGCTCAATCAGCTGCTCTCTGGGAGAAGTCTTCTCCACCTTTAACCTCCATGACCATCTTTTCCAAGTTCTCATACCTCTTCCTTTTCTCTTTCAAAATACTCTACATAAAAATTTTCTGTCTTCCCCTTTATTATGGGAGCTTTGTTGTTGGTTCCCTTTTCCCTGTATAGCTTATTTCTGGGGAATCTTATCCACGCATGGAAGTTACTAGACTAATTACTTTGCTGAAAGATCTGTAGATCTACTTCTGTGCTCAAGAACTGCCTCTTTACAAAATAAATCTTAACCTATTCCCTCGGTCATAACATTCACAGCCGTCTAGGCAAAAGCTCAATTCAACATGGACAGCAGAGCTGCTCTTTACCCTTTTCCTAACCTCTGGAGAGAAAAATAATATTTTGTCATTCAGATCCATTCCTAAGACATCATCTCTGATATAGTCCTTTGTTCAGGTCTTCCCATTCACTTCATCTCAATCTTGCAGGCTATTTGTATCATAGCTCTAGGATACAGTCTGTCACGTCCAGTCAGATTGAAGACTCATTTCCTCCCTTTGGTTCTAAGATACCCATTTCTATTGCTCAGTGACATATTCTGTCAGTAAGTACGTTCATGCTTTCTTTCAGGATCAGCCTGTAAATGTCTACAACTGCATTTTCCCCAGTGCTGCCTACTCAACCAGCTGTTTTCCATGCCCACAAAAGGTACCAAGTACTGGGGTGGTAATACGGTCAATTCTTCTCCTGCAGACGGTATCATCCCTGCATTCCACTGTTTCCTTTTCTGTCGTTATCAGGCTGTTCTCCCTCATTCTTCCATGCCAAGCTATCCCAGACATGCTGTCTTTTTCTGGTGTCTTTGTGCAGCTTTTGACACAACGACCTACGGTTATTACGGTAAAATACAAGCTTCTATCTCAGCATCTTTCCTTCTGTCCCATTTGGTTCTGATACTGGAGGGACAGATTCCGTTGTCAGAAGTGCAGAGATGCAGCTGGTTCCCACCAGGACAGTATTCAGTACAAGGGCTGTAGCCCAGAGCTGACAAGCACTGCTAGAAGTAACCACCAAGGGAAGACAATTGGTTATGTAAGGCTTTGCTCCTTTTTTAGGGCTGCTTCCCAGATTCAGTATTTCACAATGAACAAGCAGAGAAGACAGACATACAGCAGCTGGTTCCCTAGGAAGTTTCCCTCAGAGTATGAAGGTTTCAGCAGCCTGGGTATGATGACAAGCCTGCGCTGGAACAGCCATCAACCTATTTAGTCTCTTGGTTGTCAGTACCAGACCCTAAAAGGAAACAAAAAGGAACTCTCCGAAGGCGGCTCACTTGAGTGACCCAGCTATAGTGAACTTACTTCCAGGCTGAAGTACACACCATAATGACTTGATTACTGTAGTTGCACTCCTGCCTTTTTCTAGAGTAAAGAAGGGTCAATTTTATGTCTTCTGCCTTATGTGTTAAAAGCTAATGGAGGTTCTTACTTCAGTCAAGTGGCAAGAACTTTGCCCATGGAACAGGAAGATCTAAATTCCATTCTTGTTTAGCAGTTACAAGACCCTGGATAAACTTCCAAATGAGTACAGAGGTTACACAGTTTAATCCAGAACCTGTGACTGGATGAGCATATTTTGTAGCTTTAAAAAAAGCTAGTATCTGGAATGAGATATGGTAATTGCTATTTAAAAAAGGAGGGGGGAAAGTACAGTCTTTAACGTGCTTAATTGTTGTTTTTTCAATTCTGAATAAATCTTCATTTTTATATGGAATAAAAAAACCCCCATAAATATTCCAAGAACAAAAATAATCCAAGACATAATACTGTTTAAATCAACCCAGAAGTTAAAACAGAACTTTTAAGAATACCTGTGGTGACAGTATTGAGCAGGAAGTCAGTCTTTTCAGTCATTTTATGGCTGATAAGCAAAATCAACTTAATTGTTAGTACTGGTAGGGCATAGAGTACATCCAGTATTGCAGCTGAATACAATTTAGAGTAAAATAATGAAGATAAGATTTCCTGGTGCATAGAAGAGCTTTATTTCTACAAGTAAAAGTGAATGCTGTCATTATTTTAAATATGGAATACCCTACAATGGACTAATGAGATAATTGGAAGCAATAATACTGCAGATTTAAAGCATTGCCAGCTTTTCTCAGTAGTATTTTTTCCTTGCTCTTTTCTAATGGAGTCATTTAAAGATCTGATTAGTTCTAAATTCATTCCTTTTGTTTCCTCCTTTGCTTCTGTTAGGTTCAGATGGAGTTTCGGAAAAGCTGGGAGCGCTGGAGATTGGAACATTTGTATGTCCAGAGAGACAGCAGTATGAAACCTCTGAAGTGTCCGGCCAACAGCATCAGTAGTGGAGGCACGGTAGGCAGTACTGTCTATGCTGCCACGTGTCAGGCCACATTCAGCTAAGATTTGTTCAGGTGAATCAGACTGAGAACAATGAACTGTATAATATACCTGAAAACCCTTAAATACCCAAGCAAGTGGCTTAAGTATGCCATCCCCAGCAAGAAACTTAAGCATATGCTGCTTATTGCCTGCAGGCTGTTGGACAAAGGTTTCTAGGGAGAGCAATCTGCTAATATAATCAACACATCAGAGGAAAAATTGATCATGTCTAAAGTAAGTTAAAAGAGTTTCTTCCTATTTGCACACAAGGCCTCCAGCTGTCCAAAACTTAAGCATAGCATTGATCCAGTCTGAAACCACAGGGGTCAATGGCTTATTACTGTTGAGTGGGCGAGCTGAGTGATCGACTGATTAAATTACAAGGATACAGAATATGATTATTGTCAAAAAATACATTTAGACTTTCATGGGGATAGGGTAAGGTGCTATCACCAGTTTTGGAAAACAAGAACTTAGTGGGACACAACTTGTGTTTTAGGGAAGAATCAGTTTTGTAGTAAGAGTTTCCCAAAGCTAAGTTGAAAATATGCTTACCTGTTTTCTGGGTAGGTGAAGAACAGCAGGTAACTGTTCTGAAGATCTGAACTGAAGATCTATCAATACAGCAGGTAGCGTGGTGTACATTTCTGAATGCTCTTTTTAAGCTTCACTTGAAAAAAAATAAACCAAAACCAGTATCTGGTAGGGGCCTCTTCTGCTATTAATAGGTGTGTATTATCTCTGTTGGCACGGATGGAAATATCCCCTGAATGCACAGCCCTTCCGTCTATATGGTACTCTGCCTCTCCAGTTGGCGCACAGGTGTTAACAGGGACGGGATGATGACTTGTGCTTCAAGAGGCCATTTTCTTTCTAAGCTATACTCTGCTTCTTGTGGGTGCAAACGCACAGAAGTCAGCTTGTGGCCACAGCTGGCCTTACCAGACTTCACCTATGTGGAGAAGATGTGGTAGTTCACAGTGCGGGCTCACTTTGGTTTCTCCGCCAGTCTTGTTCGTGGTCTCCAGACAGGGGATGCCCGCACGGTGCTGCACTCGGGAAGGCGGCTGTGGAGCAGGCTCGCCTTCAGCACGGAGGACAGCTCCCGGCTCCCGCCCGGCCTGGGCTAGGCTGGGCTGCCCTCCTCCCCCTCCTCCTCCTCCTCCTCCTGCCTGCCATCAGCGGGGTTCAAAAAATCCCCCCCAGACACTAACAAAAACTCAACGGGCTTTTGGCTGTTTGTGTAGAACTGCGAGGCCTCTTGCAGCAAATGCATCTTGCACTGCTAATTATCTGTTGCCCTCCCCGATGTTTACAAGAGATGCTGGGGAAAAAAACAGGGGTACCTTTACAAGCAGGATGCGATCCATTGCATCACCTAATAACAAGCTCTGTGTATCTTTACTCGGCTTAGTTATTCGGGCTCCCTTATAGGCAAGATGCCAAAGACTAGCTCTGAGAATATCCCTGTCCGTAGGCTTCTTGTAATAAGGAATTTCCATGGCACAGCACTTAGGCTACTCAGCAGAGATAAAAGAATGTATTTTCAAGTCCCTCTTTGCACTTGCATTTACATCCCCCATTCCAAGAAAAGTGGACTGGATATTCTGGGATGTAATTCAGCATTTTGCTGCCTGAAGCTAATAGCTTTGCATGGGATTATTTAATCATTATATTAGAATCCACATTGCCAACAGGGTGGATTAGTTTTGCAATCATCAGGTTAGAATTGAATTAGAGAGGATGGGTTACCACCTTCTGCTATAATGCTTGTAATTGAGCTCCCGGGGGGGAAGTCAGAGATGTTTGTAGAAATCCACCACAGTTCTCAGGCTGGCTTATGTATGTTTAGCATGCTGGCTTCTACGCAGGCCATTTCCAGGCCGTCCCTTCCTCACATCTGTTGCAGAGCTGACCTTGGAATGAAGCACCTCAGGTTCTTCTGTAAATTTAATAACTAGCTTCTATGTTGTGTGACCATCAATACAATACGCGACTACTACATGCGTATGTTAACTGCTGTCCTGCAATTTAATTAATTAGCTTCCCGTACGTAGAGAGTATGCTTGATGTTTCTATTTAACATCTACCCTTAAGTGCTTTGAATAGGAAAAGACTGATAAAGTTAGTCGCTAGTCGGTGAAAAGGCAGCATGATGACAGATGAAATTTACAGCTGTATGATAATGCACACTGGAGGGAATAATTTCACTCATGAATATTCAAGAGTGGGTGCTAGTTTTCCAGGGCCCTACTTAGTTGTGTGCAAACCTGGAAAACAAAGTTTCTGCTACTTGTGCCGCTTTTAGCAAGATGGTAGTTCTACTATGACAATAGGAAGTTACAGAAGTGTTTTAACTCACTATTATGCTGGGAAAAGTACATGTAACAAATGAAGGAGGACAGACATAGGAATAGAGTACTTACGTGTGTGGTAATAAACCTGTACTTAGTTGCTGTCACAAGATTCTTTCAACAGTTTGACATGCCTTTGAGTTACTAGGCTCTTTTTGCCCCTCCTAGTCACTTAAGAACTGAGGGCTTTGGGCCCATAAGAACAGCTCCAGCACCAGATGTCAAAATTACCTTTGTAACTTCTGCCTTGTTGGAATCCAAGAGAAAAATAAGGTGACAAAGTGAGATCTTAGCCAAGCAGAGGGTTGTGGTGGAATTTTTTTTTTCCTCTCTGATTAAACTCTCACTTCTTCAAACCTTTTTAAATCCCCTCTAAGTACTGAGGGAACAACTCGGTGAAAGTAATTGCCACCAAAGCAGAATTACAGTAATCGTGTATTTTGAGAAATACTTTCAGCAAGGCCTAAACACCAATTTCTCCATCATACTTTATCTACTTCAGTAAAACCTTTTACAAGCCTTTGTTGTTATTCACGCCATCTCTGTTTCAGAATTTATAATGTGCATTTGAATAGCATGAAAAAAGCAAAGTAACACAAAGCACTGGAACAGATGAACTGTGTGAATTTTTATTTCTTGTGCCTTTCAGCTTCATGCTCACTTATTGTGGTAACTTGTTTCATGAAGCATTAAATAAAGAGTCTATAAATTCAGCTGGACATAAGGTAACTAGAGTTTATAGCAAATGAAAACTTTTATTTCCAGCATTGCTGCTATAAAGTTTTATAATCTCATGGATGTTACATGTAATATTTATTTGCATGTATTTCCTTGTTTTAAAAAATACCCACAGAATCTGACTGTACAAGATGTCAGATTATCAACTCCCTGTAAACATTACACTTATGTTTATTTTTATCCTTGTGAATAAAGTTTCAACTCACAAAATTCTGTCACTTACTGGTGTGTTTACTTTTAAGTGTCACCTGACTACTTCTTACTCTGTAATTAGAAGAACATTTTCTAAGAATGGAAAGACTCGCAGTTCATGGTTCTCCAAAGAAACAAAGCTTTATATTTGCAACTCTATGCCCACTGCAAAAAGGCCTTTGAACCTGCAGAGGCTATATTAAGCAAAACCAAAATGCAGCATGTTATTTGTATAGAGTCAGAAGGCACCAGTAAGAATAGTGAGGACTCTGAGGGATTTTTACCAGAGGATGGTGGAGTATGTGCAAATCCAGAAATTCTGTACTTGGCTTTAAATAGCAGCATTTGGAATTTATACAAGAGACCAATTCTAGAAGCTAAGAGAGCGCTGTGGAGAGCTACTGAGAGATGCTTAGCAGTGTCAAACATCTATTATTCTCTTTCCAGCCCAATTAAATTCAATAAAGGACCCTTCCTTTTGTTTCCCCAACCAGTGACGGAACATGGGGTAAGTCAAGCCTGAACACTGTGTGTAACATAAATTAGAAAAGGCATAATGAAACAGGATTTGAAAGACCAATTTGTGACTTTTCTTCTCAACTTAGTCCTTGTAGGCAAAAGCTCTACCAGCTGCTCTTCACTATGACTTAATATTAATGATTTGCTTTAATGCAATGATCTATATATTAAAAATACCAGTGGATCATACAAGAAGTACACCTGGCAGTCTGTGGGATGACGGTGAGAAGCATCATCAGCTGTGCTGTGGTAAGAGGACTGAATCCAATAACAGGGCAAATCCTCTTCTGTCTGAGGGCCTCTTACATTTCCATGTCTGCTGCGCGCTCACCCTAAATTTCTTCAAAGTGATGGTTAAAGAAAAATGTGTATTACCTGCCAGGAATAATAATAAATCTTTTTTGCTTACACTGTGAACTATGAAAGCTGTAATATGAAGTGAACAGGGGGCTTGCATCAAAATCAGTTGTTTGTGTTAGGTAAAACACGTGAGTGCGAACAGCAGCAGCAGCCTACGGTCGGTCTACAGATAGTGCTTTGCGTCTTTTCTTCAGAAAGAGGATCCTAGCCAGTGCTGGGAAGAAAAGCACCTTTCTACTAAAGGTGTCGTCAGACACCGGCCTTCCTGTTACCAGTGGCAATGGTCAGCAGGAGCTGAAACTCGCCAGCTGACAAGCTGACAGCTACAGCTGTGACAAGGCCCTGCCTCTCGCTGCCGCTGCGACAGCGGCGAAGCCAGCTGCCCGGGCCCGGCGCCGACAGGAAACGGGACCACAGCGCACGCGTTGCTACGGCTTTATTCGGGACCGGACCGCGCCCGGGGAAACCGGGCCAGTACTAAGGCGCAAGCGGCGTTTTGCATAGAAATAAGCCCCTTTTCTTGCCCCCTCCCCGCCCTTCCTCAGGTCCGTGGCCCGGACGGGCGGAGGTAGCGGGGGTCGGCCCCGCAAAGCGGCTGTCCCCGCCGGGCCGGTCGCTACCTCCCGGCGGCGGGCCGGTAATGCAGCTCCCGCTCCAGCTGCTCGGCCGTCAGAGTCCCGGCGATGGCGGCACAGCCGGGGTTGAAGACGGAGTAGGCGCTCAGCTCGCCCCGCCGCCGCTCGGCGGGGCCGCGGGTGCCAGCGTACATCCAGTAGAGCAGGGAGAGGACGAAGTAGGGCAGCCCCAGCTCCAGCTCCGCGAACAGCGCCAGCAGCACCGCCCACAGCAGCACCTTCAGCAGCAGCGGACGCGCCCACACCGGAGCCGCCACCGCCCTGCCGGGACGGGCCTGTGGAGGCAGCAACGAGACGTGGCGTCAGGCACCGGCCCGCCGCCACACGCCCCGGCCCCGCCCACCTCGGCGCTCACCTGGACGTCGCCGCCCGGGCCCGCCGCGGCGGCCCGTTGTCCCTCGGCGGCCTCTGGAGCGGCGGCCTTTCCCGGAGGCTCCGCGGGGCGCGGCGGGGCCCCGGCGCTGCCGCGGCCGGCGCGAAACTGGGCCAGCCGCCGCTCCACGGCGGCCGACATGGCCGCCCCGCGCCTGCGCAAGGCCGGGGAGGGAGCCGCGCCGCGCCCGTGACGGCCCCGTGAGGGGCGGGGCCGAAGAGCGCCCCGCCCCCGGGGCAGCGGTTGCCGGGCAGCGCGCGCCGCCCTGCGGGCCGGCCCGACGGGGCGCCGGCGCAGGGCCCGGGGCCGGCCCCGCGGTGAAAAGCGGAGCGAGGGGGCTCCCGAGCCGCCTAAACCCGAACTGAGGAGGCTCGCAGAGGCTTAGGCCCCCCCCCATAGAGAGCCGCAGACAACCAGCTATCTCCTGCCTTGCCTTTTCCGCACTGGTAGCTGTGTCCGCCATTTAGCTCTGAAGAAAAGCTGTGAATCACCAAAGGTCTTCCTCTTTTGATTTTTTTTCATATTTAAACCTTAATTACTAATGTTGACACCGAAAACAAAAGGAGAATGAGAGAACAAAGCATCGGGTGACCAAAGCCTGGAGAGGGAGAATGAGACATGAGCAGCCGGGCTGACCAGCAACGTTTGTGTTAGGCGGGTGAGCGGCCATTTTAGAAAAGCGCTGAGTGGCCCGGAAAGGGCGGCGTGGCGAAGCAGGGCACCGTGCTGGGCACGGCCAGTAGCCCCGCTCGCTCGGCCCGGCCCGGCCCGGCCCAGGTGGCTGCCGCTCTCGGTGGGGTGAGAGGAGCCGGGGCTCTCCCTGCGCGCCCGCTCCTGGCCGCGGAGAAGCGCGCTGTGGGCTCCCTTCCGCGCAGGCCCGCGGGCCTCGCCGGCCTCCCTCGGCGCGGATGTCTGCTGAAACCGGGTCGGGCCATCCCACCCGCTCTTTAAACGAAAAACTAAAATCGGGAAAACTAGGTCTGTCACATCATCTTTCAACCATTGGTACAGCCGAGAAATAGAGTTTTATTTACAGGAGCCGGCTCTTAGCCTCAGGAGTAAAACATTTATCACTCTCCAGCAGTAATAGTTAGCAATGAGCCATCATTTCATCTTGCAGTGCTGTTTCCAGTTACTTACAGCTTTCTCAGAAGTGACCTTTAGGGCTGAATATCTCACGCATGTGTCAGCTCAGAAGTGAATAGGAGAAGTCTAATAAAAATCAATTTGGGTGTTCTTAAGTTATCTTAATGTGGAAAAAATTGTGGTTTTTCCAGCTAAATAATTTTTCAAATGCCTATTTTATGCTTGGTTACAAAATAACTTTCTTTTAACCTTCCGACTTGGCAAAAAGTGCCACACTGAATGACATTTTTCTCTTTATTTGTGGAAATTTGATTTTGAAATAACAGTCCAAAATGTTTTAAGATAGCCTGCACAGGACATTATTTTGTTTTGATTTTTTTTTTCCTTCCTCTTGCACTACTGTTCATGAAAACAGCTCCTCCGAGAAGTGCTCGGTAATTCCACACATTATGTTCTGTGTGCATCATTAGTCAAACTAATAGTTATACCTGAGCTTAATACCACCTTTGCAAGCTGCACCCAGCTGCATTCACGTGCTATCAGATTTTATTCAATATTTACTGGGTTTAGTATGTATTTGCTATTGTGCATCCAAATAATAGCTATTTTATGGCTGTGTCGGGCTACCTAAATTGCTATGTGTTGTTAGGAAACACATAGAAGAGTGCCATGAATCACGCCTTTGAAGCCCAAGTGCACTACAATAACCTCATCTGTAGATGAGTGTTACACTGCAGACAAATACCTAAACAAATTTGTATCCATAAAGTCTTAAATGACTTCAATATATCCTGTTTTTAAACAAACAGCTTCATTGAATAGACACTTAGTTTTGTTTGTGTAACAAACCATCTGGACAATTTGTTCCCTACTCCAGTGCTTACAAAGGGTCACCAAGCCCAATCTTTGGACCCTCAGCTAGTGGTTGGGAGGGCAGCGGGGGCATGGCGAGGTTGAAGAACACATCTCTGGGACTCTTGAGTTGCTTCATGCCTTTCTCACTGTGTATGAGAAAAACAAATTGAATGTAGTCTTCTTGTGGATGTGAGACTATGAGCCAAGTCTTTCTCCCCTTTGCTGCAGCTAAGTAAATGATTAATAAAAAATATCGGGTGCTATTGATAGATCTCTAATGCTTCGTTCTTGATAACTGAAATTCTGGAACTGCCCATCAACTTTTAGGAGGCAGCATTAAGATCACTTCAAGAACTTGTGATTTTTTTTAAACTTGGTTTCATGGTAAATTGTAATTGTCATGTCTAATACAAAGAAACCCACATTCATATTTCTCTCTGCTAAGAAAAAAACTGTTGTTCTTTATATTTTCCACTTTAGCAATTTTGAAAGCTTTTCCTTTATCCCAGCTATCAACTTTTCATTATATTTAATATTTGTGATACAGAAGAATCTTTGCATTCTGCTCTCAGCCAATTATCACCAGCTTAAGGAACTACTTTTTCAGTACTTGGGAACTTCCAAACCATTAGCAACCTTGGATATGGTGCTCCTTCAGCAAGAGAACTGAAGGAGATGAAGTGGCTACTGAAAGAATTGACAAAACAGTAAAACTATCAAAGCCATGTCCAAGTTGCGTTGATTTTTTATTGTTGAGGGGTGACTGCAGCGTTTTTCTTCATTAATTTTCAAGTGTCTCTGCTCTTTCATGCTCCTTAAGGAAGCAAGAGAATTGAAAACTAATTTGGGGAAATCTTCTTACATGACAGAAAGCATTAGAACTATTTGTGGCAAAATACCAACCCAACTGAGTTAAGCTAAGCGTTGACAGCACCATTCAGATCCTGTGGCACCCTTTGCATTTATCACATCAGCAGCCCATCACCACGTCTTGGCGTCAGCAACCTCTTTATTCAATAGTACAGGCTCAGGGCCCTGCTCAGTGGTTTGGAGTGTTGTTATACTGTGTTCCTACAGCTGCAGATACCTGTTCGTGCATGCCAGCTTTTTCAGATATATCAACAGTAATCAAGTCGCATTAATTCTCTTGATGGATTAATTTAATTCATTGAGAGGAGCTTTCTCCTTCATGAGATAAGCACCCCCACACACACTGACTTGCTAAGTGCTATAAATGCAGACAGAAGGGCAACCCATTATTAATATAATGACCTAGCTTAATTAGTTCAATGGAGCTGAGGGAGCATTAGCTTTAGTTGTTGAGGTCTTGGAGAACATGTATAAAATAGATTGGAGAGCACAGACTCATAGTTGTCTAATTCCATACAGAGCTTTCTGCATATCCATTTACTAATCAGTTCTAAACTGCAGAGAAGAGCTGCTTCCTTTGTAAAAAATGATCGTTAATTTTCCTTCCTAAAATAGCAGCATCAGGGTACTTTGCCTTTAGACATAAAGGAAATCTTTTGTCTGTCTTTTTATTGAACTAGTTGAGGTTCCGAATTGCAAATTTGCACGTCTGCATGTTTTCAAAATGTGTGCATTTTTATATTCAGCAGTGCGTGCTAAAAGGTGCTGAGATATTAGCACTTACGTTACTGCTTTATATGCTGAAATGCTCTATATTTAAACACATTAAAACATGGGCAAAGCAGAATTATTAATGTTTCCATCACAACTCTGAAATATTCCTTATCATTTCATGGGAAACTTCCATTTGAGGAAAAGAACACAGTAAATGTCCCTTACTAGTACAACGTCAGCTGTAAATGTCAGATATTTAGTGAAATCATTGTAACTGAAAAGGGAGATAAACTATTTTATTACATTTTGAAGACAACAACCGATGAGCATTCTAGCTGGGATTGTTTTGCCATATTCATAACTTTGATTCAAAAGATCAGAATATTGCCTTTTGATTTTTATCACATAGATAGGGTGGGAAAAAATGCAGCTGCCACCTGAAATTCACTATAACTAAGTGAAAGGAAGCCCCTGGTTTGTGTCTCCTGTCAACATTGTTATGTTGGATTTAACCAGTCCACTCTTCTCAAAACTTTTTTTAGAAAAATACATCGCAAATTAACTATCAAAGCACTTTTGTGAGGTTGGAAATACATAAGGCTCTTCGGGTTTGGAGTGAATATTTTTTTATTCTAGATTTGCATAGCACTTAACCACAACAGTCCATAACTAGGACTCCTAGATGCTGTAGCACTCCAGTTAACTAGCACTATTTCCCCCGTGTTACAGACAAGGAAAATGAAGTAAAGAGAACATCAAAGAACATCTTAAAACCAATTCTAGATCTGAGTTCTGGTTCCACACTTATTTCCTTCAAATCCATTGGAGTTTAAAATATAGAAAATTCTAGATGCCAGAAGGTGAAAAAAGAGTGAGGAAGACAAGAGAAGAATACATTATCCCCTTACACACATACACTCAGTCTTCAGAAGCCTTTTGTTAAGAGTACACTGTTAACTTTAATGTTCACGTTGACTGCCAGTTTTATACAGCCACTTCCACAAAAACGCAAAGGGCAGCAGAGCACTGGCAGTTTTAATTTTTAGAGGAGCAGAGTGCTTTTGCAACAAGAAGGGCTTTGCAACAACCTTTTCTCATGCCTTCACATCTCTGCCCTATATGATAGGGCAAATCATCATCCAAATGCACTGAGCTGTCATCGCACTTGGCAATGTGCATTCCAGCCAGCTGGTTGGAGCCTCAGGCTCTTGCTGATAAATATAATTTGCCTAGAAACAATCCAAATGGGGGTAAGACTGCACCTGCACCCCTGAGATTGGCATACCAGCTGCTAGGGCTTAGTGCTGCTTCTTAATTCCCACAAATTATTCAGCAGAACACAAGATGAAGGAGGGAGACATCATGGCAGTCCTATTCCGTCTTGGCTCTCAATGAAAGAAATGAGCTTACCTAAAATAAAATAGTTGCGTATGTATATCTTCACATAATCCACAGGACAAATGTCCAAACTATTACTTCTGACGAACTGTCAGATTGTATGGCAATACTATCAGTTTACTCTTTTGGCCTATTTCTCCTCATTATCATCTCCTCTTAGCCCCAACACCTACACTGGATTTTGGAATATTTATGATGATTGCCACCAGAAGAGAAACTGCTCAGTCAGATCACAGCTAACAGATGACAAAAGGTTAGGGGTGAGGCCTTCCCTAGTCTTTCAAAGACAGGAATAAACTAGCTAATCCACCAAGAGAACTTTAGCCTTTCAGCATGACATAGGAAAACACTTTTCCAAAATGCTATTTAAACACATGACCGACTACTTATTTCCAAACTATGCTACAGAATAGTCCAAATAACTGATTGTCGTTGCAACAGAAGCTTTGATCTCTAAGCTGTGTTGGGGTCCACCAGTGAAAGTTAGTGGGTGGCATACACAAATAAAAGACAGGTACACCAGTAATGAACTTAATCCCTAAATTCATCTGCCGTTTATGGAAAGGATTTTTATGGGCTTCTGACCATGGGAAGAAGGCAGGAGCAGAAAGCTTTATATCGCACCAGTGCAATGAGTCAAGGCTGGTGCATCATCAGAATCAGCTGTGAAAAACATAATGTTCAGTGGGGAAATACTCCAGCTGTTACACCATTGTACAAAACGTGGGCATCACCACCAGTACAAAGTTCCCCAAGTACTCATTCATTTTCTACTGGAAGTGGTGATTACTTTTTAATGCTCTATGCTGAATCCAGAGCTGTCAGATAGCTCAGCTGTGTACCAGAGCGACATACCACCCCTAGGGATGAGTAGTTTGAGAATCCCAAATTAAATTTATAGAAAATAGTACATGAGGATGCTCTGCTCAGTTAAGATGACAGCACTTCTGTAGATACACAGGAGCACCCAAGAAAGCTTTCTGGACAAAGCCTGGCTTATCACCAGGACAAAGATTTTGCGCATAGCTGTCTTGGATTGCAGCCATGCAATCTAAATTCTGTCCAAGTCCCTCAGCCATGTTTAGGTGACTACACCTGCTCTGTTAATCTGGCATCTCGTAACTGTCATTTTGGATTGAGTCAGAGTCCAGAGTGCAATTGATCTGTGTCTAAGGGCCTAATTGAAATTTCAGCCCCACTCTAGGTAATTACATGCTATTTTGGATCTTACCCCACAAAAGTTGATTTTTAATTCATTCAGAAAATACCAACAAATTTATCTTCATGATTGTAAAGAAAACACAGGGACCCAAATGGATACAACCAGAGTAAAAGGTGCAATAGTGGCAGAGCTCTTAGGAATCTGAGTTCCTTGCTTTGTAGGTTAAATTGAATAGAGTATTATTCACACAGAGAGTTTTTTTCATGCCAATATTTGTTCTAATAAATGGAAGAAAGATCTGGAAGCAAAGCCTATGTGAGGCAAAATGGGAAAAGAGAAGCAAGATCTAAGTAAGTCTTAAATCCATAAAAGACTCACAGAAAGACAACCTTTACTAACTGCGGAGAGCAAGTAAAAGGCACCATTGCTTATTGAAACAGATTAATAACTCTTTGAATTAAACCCTGAATTGCAAAAAAATTCTATTCAGTACTCCAAAATCCAATATATAATGCAGAGGCCTACCTTCAACATCCTCAAAAATGGAAAATCCTCAGTGTTCCACCAGTTAGCACTTTCTCTTCAAGTTATTTCCCTGGCTTGTGGCTGACTGTGAGCCCAGGAACAGCACAGTTCTTTGCAGACCCATAGCAAGCACCACATCAAGCAGAGGCTCGGCAGCAGCCTCCTCTGGTTAGCGATCAAGACACAAGATCTTAGGTGTAAAGCCCAGAAAGGTGGGACTAGATGAATACACAGGAAGGAGGGAAGAACAAGGGAATGCATGTGAGAACAGCAGAGGCGAGAACAGAGACACTCCGGTGGGTCTGAGAGAAATGGAGACACCAAGCCAGACCCTCAGCTTTCCTGAACTGATGAGGCCCTGCGATGTGAAATCCTGATCCCACTGAAGTCAGCGGCAAGTTTGCCAGGACTACACTGGGGTTGGGATTACATCTCCTGACGGACCGAACTGAGCTCATACCTCGCTGTCTGCTTGATGAGACCCGCGGGCCTCACGCAAAATTGCTTCATATTACTTCCCTTAAAAACAACACAACCACAAAAACTAGAGAACTTTTTTTTTTCCACCATGACAGATCCAGACAGTTTATTCTGTTTATTATACTGTAAGTATTCCCCACAAACTTTGTACCTTATGCATACTTATGTCCTACTTATTTAGGACAAGTGAAGTTCAAAACTGGGTCTGGCTGGTTCTAGGGCAGTAAGAGAATGAGGAGTACTCATCCTGCCTCTAGTGAGTTCAGAAACCATGGGCTATGTTTTGGCATTTTTGGGCTTATCCTGAAGGACACTCAGCGTTGCACCCTCAGCAGCAAGTTCAGCATATAACCTCACGCCTGGGCTGTCTACTCCCTTCAGTCAAACTGGACCAGAGTTTAAGTACTTTTCTTGACTGGGGCCTCATAGGCCAGACTTTGAGCAATCAACCTTCAAAACGAAGGGGGAAAAGCCATGCTTCATATGTACTGGTTAAGTAGAGATTCCAGATGGCAGAAAAGACTGAGGGCTGTTTCTAGGTCATTTGTTTATCTCACAGGGCAGCAAAGGATGCAATATCTTCTTTTGTCAGTTCTTCCAAAGGATGACTAAATGGCTTTCACAGGCAGGACATTGCGAACATGTAGCAATATTATCCTGATTTCTGTTTGAGCAGCATAGTAAGGACAACAATCTGTAGCAGATAATGTATGGATTCATAAGGGAGAAATATTTACATATTAAAAGGTCTGTCATTTACGTTTCCAGAGCAAAGAGAAATTTCATCAGACAATAGCAAAATTCTCTACATTTTAGTTTTGTAAAATCAAACTGCTTGTTGCAGAGCCTTCACATTTAGAAGTTGAGTTCTGGCCTTAAATACATACCAGTGTATGTTTTCTTCCTCCATCAGTGGTCTCTAGCTCCCTTCTGGGTAACTTTGACTGACTTTCAGAATTTGTTTTTTCAAGATTCTTGAGAGTAACAACCCAAGGGGTAAGAGAGCCACAGATTCACTTATGACCGAAGGAGAAATGATAGCACCCTCTGCTGTCATTTCAGATTATTACCTTAAAGATTGCTGTATTAATCTCAGTAGTTTTCTCTCGCCTGGAGAGAAGCCGCCAGAATATTTGGTTCATAATTTTAAATTAATTTTAGAAAGACTGTGACTGCCTTGTGATTTATTTATATTTTATTGTTTTGTAAATGACTGTAATATTCCACAATCCAGATTAGTTTATCTTCTGGGATCTAAATAGAACTGAAATTTTAAATCTATGCTATCTGCTTATGTGGGGTAAGATTCACCTTTCAAAATATACCTTCTCTTTCAATAAGTGTGGTTTTTAATCACATGCACACCGAATTTCAACATACTTTTCTAAAACCCACTCTCTGATTGATGAGCCCAAGAGCTAGACAGCTTTAATCTTCACTTCCGTAATTCATACAGCTAACACTGGAAAGCTGCACAATATGAGTTTAGATTATATCTCCCTTTTCCCTGCTGCAGGCACAGCCAGTTCTGACACTGCTCTCCCAAAGACATATTTGTGGATTGACTACAGAGGCCTGAAGGGATTTAATTCCAGGATTAGGGACTGAAGTACAATTTACATTACGTCAGATGAATGTACACTCCCTCTTTCTCTAATTCCTGTTTCCCTTCTGGGACGAACATAAGTTTGTGGTTCTGAGGTAAATAAGTTACAAAATAAAAGTAAAATTGCATATACAGAGGCTTTTTATGCATTTATGGAGATGGACCTTTTTTGCTGTAGCACTGATTGGATGGATCTAAATTTGTTTTTAATTCAATCAATCACATGCATGAACAGAGTGAAATACATTGGACTTATATTATTGTGATCTACACAAAAGCATCTGTGTCTCCAGACCGTGGGATACTGAAAAGGGAGCTCTGGACCAATACCAAAAAAATAATTTTCTTTAGAAACTTTATGTGATATATTGAGCCAAAAATGGATCAAGTCTTCCTGTATATTTAATGCCTATTTCATTAAATGGATTTCAGAGTTCAATTTCAGGTTTTCCAACTATTGCTTTTTCTTTCCAGAGGAAATTTGATACTCTGTCCACTTTTTGTTTTTTTTTTTTTAATGTTCAGTATCAACATTTTAAATTGAAGTGCTAGGAAAGATTCTTCTGTGTTCATTAAAAGAAGCTGTGCTGCTGGTAGTGGTTTTAAAACATTGGGTATCAGTACTCATTCACATTTTTGAACAAAAGTGATTTTAAGTACTGAAGTGCAAAGTAAATACTGATCATATACCTGAAAGAATTTTTACTAAGAGAGAACAAACACATAATTATCCCAGCATTGCTTTTGCTGCATGTTATTGTTGCCCAGATTTGTTAGCATGCAGTAAAAGAACAAAACCAACAGGAATCAACAGGACAGAACCAACCAGCTTCTCAGCAGGCATCAGCTGGTGCGTAGAAATCACTAGAGCTGTGTATACATACATTAGCAAGTATCTGGCCTGATGTTCTTTATGGAAGATATAGACGTAATGCTAAGGCTCATATGGTTGGCTCAGTTCAGTGTCTATGATTATCTCTGAAAAAAAAAAAAATCCTTGGAGACGGAACAAAATGGCAGCTGCTCTACGGTTGTATTTACTATGCATCATAACCTGCAGGCTATGTAGCCAAAATAACTTGTACCATACCTCCAGACTGGTCACAATTTGGGTCTGTCTTTAGTTGCCGTATCGCTACCTCAGCCTCACTTCACAAGTGAGTTGATGCCCTCTCCTGTTGTTCTATGTTTTTGTGTTCTCCAATCTTGGCTTAGTGCAGAAAAATGAAATCCACGTTCGTAGGTCACAGCCTCGGTCCTCCCGTCCCCTTCTCAACACTTAGCAGGGCCATAAGGCTTCCGAGGCCACTTCCATCCAACAGTGCTTAGGTGCTTCATTATAACTGTTGCTCTTAATGCTTTATTGCACTTGCAGTTTTGGTGTATACATCCGGTTTAAGACAAAAATATTCTCTCCATTTGATAGGTGGTAATCTCTTAAGGCCAAGAGCCACATTTTACAGCATGTAAATCAAGGTTCTTGACTTGGCATACACTTCTGTGGTCTTCAGACAAGTTGCTATAGTGTTTTGCTATTGCCGACTGACGTCTCCTGAAATGTGGCCCTCATGTCATGGTCCAGGAGATTAAACAAAGGTTCCTCTGATCTCTTGATGAAACCCAGTGCAGGGTCAGAACACAACTGAGGTCTTTCCTGCAATATAAACACTATCGGGGACCTTCTGGGATCTCAGGCAGTTTTACAGCATGCATCACCCCAAAGCAGCCAAGCACAAGCAAGCATCACGCCCCTAGGAGCACCAGATGAAGGAGCTGTAGCATCATGGCAGGCAGATCTCAGGTAAGAGCATGAGACAGCTCTGCCTTGGCCTTCCTGCACTGCACCATGGACCAGCAGTAAGAGCAGCAGGGTCAGGGCCCAGAAACAGCAAAGCAAAATCTTACAGCAAAGAAATTCAGGGGAAATGTCTGTACACAGTTGTCCACATTCTTTCCCTGTTACTGACACCCGCCTCTCTACAAAACTCTGTTTTATCACACCTGCTTATGTCCACTAGGTGGTAGCAAAAAGGCGTTATTGGGAGAGGAAGGGTTTCCAGTGCTCCTCTTTCCACCCGGGTGAATGCACCCATCTCCACCAGCGCAGCCGGCTGTCTGCAGGGCAGGCCTGGAGTCAAGCTGCTGGTGGTGGGTAGGTGGGGGGGAACCCTGAAGAGCTGCAATTGTATAGGTCCTGGACTAGGAACTTGGTAAAGAGTAAATGCTTCTCAAACTTCAGGAAGATATGAAGAAGGCAAGTTGCAGCAAATGCTTTGCTTTTTCAGAACTACAAAATAGGGAGAAGGAAATGCTTGGGGACTTTCTCATTGAAAGCATCCCCAAGACCTGCAGAGGAATGCTCTGGTGCCATGTTCCTCCTGCGATGCTGTCCCACGCACAAGTTGGCAAATGCATGGAGTTTCCATGTGCAGCTCAATTCTTCAGGGAATGCTACATATGGTAAGGCTATCCCAAGGGAAAGCGCTAGAGGCCAAAGAGGGGAGCAAGGTAAAGGCAGTTCATGGTGTTCTGATGGCATTATTACTTCATTTAAAAATAGCTACAATTAATAAGTTAACTGAACTATCTGTTGGGATGAGGATACAGGCACAAGCTTAAAGACACAAACATTGATCTCCTTCTGCTCCACATCTGTAACACTGCTAACATTAGAGCTTAGTAATTTTTACTAAGTAATTAGTAATTTTACTTAGTAATTTTACTAATATGAAACTTCTGATCTCATAGAAGTTTCCCTTTTTCATACAGTGACAAACTCAGTATTTTTTAAATGGAAGATGAGATTATTTTTGATGAGAAAGAGAGCAAAAGAATTGCCTCAAAATAATTAGGGCATTTACATGGGAAAAGAAAGAAAAGAAAAGAAACGAAGAAAGGTCTCTCATTCAAATCCCAGCCCTGCTTGATTCAGGGCAAGCACTTGGTTTCAATGGGCAGCTTTACCAGAGACTGTGACCTCTACATTAGTGCTGCTGGGTCACCTCATGGGACGCAGTGATGCAGTCTGTCTCTGCCCAGCCTCTGCTTATTTGCAGGTCTCTCTCAGCATGTTAATCTGAATTACCACACTACAGGAAACATCTTCTGCTGAAACATTCTTGCAATATATTTGGATTACAGAAAAAGGGTCTTTTATTTGGAAAATTGCTCCAGGAACTCCTGACCATCTCTGTTCAATGGAGCAGGAAGGCCATGATTTCAGAGTAAAAAAAGCAAAGCTCAGCAAACTGCCTGACCTCCTCTTGTGCACATGCAACATCCCAGCTACTGCTGGAGCCCAGTAGAAAGGGTGGCAGAACGACTGTGCAGTCATTTGGTACCAACCAAGTAGCACTGGGAAGGATGCAATTTGTTTCTCTTCTCCAGCTCCTCAGCATTCAAGCTGCAGCAGCTCAGCCTTCTTGAGAGAAATCCTCACCAGACTGCAATTCAGTTGAGTTGTTATTGTTCTACAAGAAAAAAGCAGAGCAAGGGAAAAAACAAACAGAACAAAACCAGTAACTTATTAAAAGTGAATTGTTTCAAGAGCAAAAATTCAGAAAACGTCCCAAGTCAAACAGGGTCAACTGTATTAGATTTTCATTCCTGCATTCCTGCAGGTTTGAGTCACAGGCAAGGTAATCAATAATCCACATTTTTCCTGATCTTAGCAACATCCTAGAGGTAGTACTTTCACAGGGATAAACTGTTCAGCAGTTTCTTCAGTATATTAATCACAAGCAAGCCTTTCTTGAATGTCAGGCAGTCCTGTACTTCTGATATTTATCTTTCTTTTTTTTTTTTAAAGGCAATATTAAAAACACAACAAAAAACCCCTGGTTTATTTGACCATTACTTAACTTCATATCCTTTTCACAAGACAAGTTTGCCTTGGAACCCAATCCCTGTGGCACCTCCATTTCCTCATGTAAATTGTTATTTGTCACAGTTCCTGCATTTAAGTTATAACCTAGTCTTGCTCCATTTTTAGATTTCACTGTAAAAAGAATGCTTTAAATCAAGGTGAATACATTTCTGTTACTATGGTGGACTTCACAAAGGCTTTTCCTGATGTCAGATCTTCTCTAGCCTCTTGACAAATACCATTGCATTTGTAGATGAAAGTTTTCCCACTAACAGGATATGTAGCCTTTCACCTCTAAGAAGCTGTTTTGAATCCTGCCCTTCTCAGTTGCCAAACAAGTGTCAAAGAGCAGCAATTTAGATTACAAGAGTTGAAGGATCTTGATCTAATTTCCAGGCAAAAGACATTCACAAAACATAGAAGGAGTCCATCTGGCCCCTTTCTTTTGAGATTGGCCTTGCTAACCAAAGAGTTAATAGTCAAAAACTACAGTTAAACCAGCTCAATTATGAAATAAAGTGGACGTTTTTGGTAAGTCACGCAATGAAGTAGCTTACAGATTTAGCAGACTTTAGATTTGGTCAGGGAGAGGGTATCCAGTGACCAGAAGCACGTACTGCATGGATCATGCTAATGGAAGCTTTAATACCTTTGCTTTACCTCCTGCCAGCAAGAAGGGGCTAATGACTGCAGCATCCCCTTCTCACCTAATAATTGTTTGCCTCTGTGCTGATGCCTAACAGTGCTTTCTCCAAATCAGGGTTGGTATACAAGCAGAAGAAAAGGTACCCTTTTTGCACGCCTGAACCATACCTATCCCATGGTTAAACAGAGTATTCTGTTATCGTGTTCTTCATGGATGATGGTCCAAGAACGGCAGTAGTAATAAACTCTCTTGCCCTGTGCAATTTCATTAACCTTGTTCAATTTGTGACTTAGAGCTTTGCAACCTCAAGTGTCACCTCATTTTCTCCCATCAGATGCACAAGTTAGTCATGCACAGCTCTATTTATAAGTGTAACATAACCTTGTTTATCTGAGCCCCAGAGCTTTTGGGTAAGCACAGAGCCTAGACAAATGGGGATGCTGGCCCTGAGTGTAAAATCCAACATTTTCTTAGCACACTGTGCTGCCTGAGTAAGAGCAAGCAAACATCCTAAACAACGTGGAGACCATAAGGAAATCAAGCAGAAGGAGGACTTCAATTAAAGTTAAATCCAAAGGCTTTGCACACACACACAAAATAAATAAAAACAAACCCAAAACCCATACTCACCATGCATGGGAAGAGAGACCTGCTCTTTGGGTCTGACCCATACTGTGCTGCGGCAGTACAGATACTGCAGTTGGCTCTTGCCAGTCCTCCTGTCACTACTTGCCATCTTTACCTTTTGGGGGGACTAAGGGAGCATGCCAGCTGCCCTGGGACTGCTCTGCTGAGCCATTATAGTATTCTGTCAGCTGCAGTGGGCAGACTTAGTTTTCAGGACTTTTCAATTTTTTGCTCTACAAAAAGGTCTTTTTGGTTCTGGCAGGTTTTTCCCTTTTCTTCCTGGTGAATGCTGAGGTGGAGAAACTGCTCTGTTTCCCAGCGCTATCTAGTGCATCCATGAACGACTTCCCCTTGGCTTACGCAGTCTCTCACAGACCTTTTGTTCCTGACATAATTATAAGAGTCCCACTTTGTCTTCACAGTCTTCAACCCTTTTTTGTCACATCTTTTGTTGCCTTCCTGACATTTCTGATTTTGTTGACCTTTTTCCATCATTTTCCTATTTCTTTGGCTTTGTACTGTTGCATTGATCCTGCTGATTTATGTTTTTCACTGTGTCTTTATCTATTCCACACCCCAACGTTGAGATAACTGGCCAGTTTTTTGCTCATCAAGTACTCCTGACTTGGTAATAAATATCTTGAAGTCCCTGTTAGTTACTTAACTTTCCCACTCCAAGCCTACACTGTTATGCTCAGTGAAGTCCATAGCCCTTCCTCAGAAGGTCAATGAAAGTCATGTTTGTGTATATCAGGACAGAATTTGGCAACAAAAGCTTAAGTTTTTCCATGTTTTATTTTGCAGAAACTTAAAAATAGAAATATAAAAAGAAGTGAAGATTTTTCCCAATCCACATTTCTCACTAGATCAAGGATGTTTATTACTTTGGTGATGCATATTTTCACTTGTATCCGCTATCCCAAAAGCTCCAGCTAGGTGCTTCTCAGGGGAGTAGGACACGTGAAGTCAGTGAGTGTTTTCCTGGGACTCTCAGGGCCCTGACTTTGAGCATTCACCTACCTGAAAACCTGAGCTTGGTGGCTTTTCAAATATTTGGAAGTTAAATGGAACAATATACATTTGGGTAGATACCTGCATGTAAATATTCAGTAATTTTACCATGTCACAGAATTGGATCAAGAGCTTCTGTCTCTTAATCTGGATTCTAGCAACACTTTACTGTGGGACACTGGAAACACTGGAAATACAGAAGATTCAACATGAAGGACTATAAGATCTTGAACTGGAAGATTCTATAAAAAGGCAATGGAAGATTAATTAGTCCCCTGCTTCCTACATGATACTGGGCTTAATGCAGGGAATGGATTTAGTACAAGACATGAGTCTAAATGTCCTCAGTAGACAAGAGGGCATTGATTGAAGAGGGACAAATAAGTCCTGAAATTCATCTGCAGGTGAAATTGTTTGATTTTCCTTATTTTTGTTTACCACTGCATTGATTAGATAAATTCTCCGTTCTAAGCAACATAACAACCATAGTTTGGCTCTTTACTCTAAAACAAACAAACAAAAAAGTAGGTGTCTTGCCTGAGTTGTTTAGGAAGTTAAGTTGTATGTCATAGATATGAGTACAATACCACCTTTAATTTTTTTCAGTCCTGGATGCCATTTTATTTAACAGGGCACCAGTTAGGGCAAGTAATCAAGGCCAAGAGGATACATGAACCTTAACAGTTAGTTAGAAAAATGTTGTAAGATCAACAAGATGGACCTCAGGCTGCTGTATTAATTGAGTCCCATCAGAGAGTTTCTTGCTCCATATCTGGTAATCGCATGCCACCTGAAGGCAAACCTTTATTTTTCTGCTCTGAGCCCTGGAAAAAAAGTTTGCCATATCTTTTATATTACTTTACCTGCAGATGTACTTTACTGAGGTCACATAAACTTATCATCTCAGTAATTTTTCATCAACATTCTGCCTGGGAGTTTGTATTCCTCTTTATATAACACCGACAACTCCACAGCTCCTTGCTTACAGGCCACATTCACAGGCTAAGCTTCTCAAATAAAAAATTTCCTATTTTGTTCACTTTCTTGCTCTACTTTTACAAATTATCTATTTAAAATTGCCAGTATTGAAACATGAAACATAACTGAAACAAACAGAAATATTAAAACTGCCCTAAGGATATAGTCATAGCAATGTCTGTAGGTACAGCCTACATGGGAACTGTCTAGTCCCCCAACAAGAGAAACGCATTGTTTTTCAAGAAGAGTTTATACTTGCTGGGGCATGCATATACACTGACATTTCTTCCTATCCAATTTTTAGTAAATGTTTCTGACAGATCACCCCACTGAAGAAGAATACAGATTCATTTAAAACAATGCACAGTGCTTGTTTCTGGTTCTAAGACGCATATAGTATTTTAAAAGAATTGTTGTATATTAATAGGTTTTGCAAGGCCATGATGATACTCTCTCACATTACCTAATAGCAAATTAGTAGGCTGTGTTTGCAATTATTGGATTTCATATGGCGTTTAATAATTTCTGTAGAATTCATTTTACAGACTCATTAAAACACACTCAGACTTTTTAAATAAAGAACATTAAACCTGAAAAGAGAAGTGTAGTGGTTTTTGGTGTAGTGTTACATGTGCAGTAATGGCAAACAATATGGGAATGTACAGAAACCTGGATGAAGTTGCTCTTATCTCCCACTACCATGGTTTATATTTAGAAACAAGAAATCATGATCGAGGCCATTGCTATAATTCTGAACTGTGCTCTGCATGTTTGAGCATGTGTTCAAAGCCCAAGTTTACCTAAAAGAAGCAGTCCTTTGCAGGAAATGGGAAGCACTGAGAACTTTGGACTCTGTGAGTTTGAGTTTCTGCTGCATTGCTTGGTGTGCCAGCTCTACGACATGGGAGTAGGAGAGATGGTGAGGATGGCAGGAGGGTTTCACAGGTGGCTCCTGCTGGTCTGAGCAAGTGGAAGGGGCAGAGCAGAGAGGCAACAAAGTGGGTCTGGGTGTCTCTTGTTCCTGAATCGAGGTGTCTGAGTGAGAAGGGTGAATGAGTAGGGACAAGAATTGCCCACTGGTCATCACAGTCCCTCCTGAGCCAGAGGTCTCTGCAGTCTTGAGCATCCTCCTGACCTATGCCGCCTCTGGCCCACACTCCAAGTCCCCAGTACTTTCCCTCTTCTGACCCAGATGTCATATCCTCACCTCCCTGCACATCCTGACCCACTAAGAGCTAAATGCCCTAACTGCATTCACTCTACAACTCCTTCCTTTGTCCTCATCACCCCCTTTCTTTCCAGCTTTCCTCCGATCCCAAATCCCTTCTCACCACTCCTGTTTCAAATACCTCACTTTCCCTTTTCTCAAATGTCCCATAAGTTAACCACAGTGCCCTCAGCCTCTCCCATTCAAGAGCATTTCCTCATTAAACCCTCTGCTGTTTCAAATTCTTAGTCCTGACCCTGCAATCCACCCTGGAGCCTCTTCTCACTCCTCCCCTCACCCCCAATCCTCTGTCCTGCTCCCAAATTCTCTTCCAGCTCACCCCCACCTCATACATACGCTCCCCCTTATCTGCAACTCCTTTTCCACCTATGTCCCTGCCTCAGGTCACCAAACCTGCTGCGGCATTTTAGTTCTTCCTGCTCAGCTTTGGTGATCTGCCCATCTGCCATACTCTTCACTTGTAGCTGGGTGGTCAGCTAAAGTCTCCCCCTTTCTTGGCTGTCCTTGCAGGATAAAAGGAAGAAATCAGAGCTCCTCCTTTACCAGGATTTCAAAAGCTCAGTCTGCACTTACCAGATGTCAACAAGAACAAAACAGTTTTCAAAAGAAGATAGTGAGGTGAGGAAGAGGATGTAGGGTAGTCATATTTATCAAGAAAAGTCTCTGCAGTCCAGGTATCTGTCCCTAATTCATCATAGGAGTGGAGAGTGGAGAAGGGAATTTGCCTAGAGGAAGAAGTAGGGCAGAAAACTTTGGCCAGGTCAGCATTGCCCTAGGCAAATCCCCAGAAAGGTAGAAGGGGTCAGAGCAGGACATCTCCCATCTCCCTCAAGTCTGCATTACACTTGTGTTCTCCAAGGCATCCAGAGAAGCACAGCCCAAGCTGTCCTACATGCATCACATTTGAGCTCCATCTCTAGACAGAAGGAAATGGGGCCCTGGACCCCCAAGTCCTTGGGAACAGAATGAAGCAAGCCATCAGGGACCTAACTGAACCAACAGGGAAAATTTCTGGTTTGGATTTTGAGAAGCTTGCAACACAGGCCATAAAAATTTCCCCAGAGCTATGTATGAAGAACTGCACTGCAGCAGCCCAGCGTTAGTTGTAGGATATTATGATGGCAACAGGAGAATTCCTTCATGTATATTGTTGCAAAATTGTACTGAGCAATATCTGTAAGTATATCCTTGAACATTTTTCTACCACTGAAAGTGACTAATCCTGTGCAGGTTTAGCCAAACTTTCTCAGAATACCAGGCAACACCGAGGAGCAAAGCAGTCAGACCATTGCATGAGCTACAGTGTAGCTGTTAGCAAGGATGGTTGGGGGGGGAAGAAAAAAAACAGTCTCCCTTCTGCTTGAGTAGAATTTCTTGACAATGTAAAATTCTTTCCTTAGAGAATAAAGGGGCTCTTCACGATGACTGAAGAAGAGTAATTTCTGACAACAGGTATCCAAATTCTGGAGAACAAACAGCCAAACGGTCAATATAGTGTAAAAAGCACTACTTTAACAAACTTAGGTATTTACAGCAGATGGCTAGGACATATTCAAACACTCCAGATGATTGTTTCTCATAGATGTCACGTGCACAGACACTACCCTTCTCATTATTGTGTATGTGATTTGTAAATTCTTCTGCTGGCATTACTGAAGTATCGGTTTTAAAACAACAAACAATATTTCCTTCACATGCCAAAGAAAACAGGAATTTTAACATTTCAAGCCTTCCCTAGAGATGGCAGGATTCCCTTGGTTTGTGTGTTACTCCACAGAGTTGCCTGCTATGCCCATGTGAGGGAGGGACGACTCCTCTGTTTTTTTCCACTTATTTCCCAGTGAGGAGCTCTTTGTCCACAGACTCCTATGACAAGTCTCCTTGTTTCCTGGCTGTGCTTATCGTTCTTTTCTGAATCTGCCAGGTAGGACAGTTTTGCACAGGGGGAAAAAAGTTATTGCATTTGCCCAGACTCCTGTGGCAAACAGCAGGCTTGAAAGGAGGAAGCATGACAAGTTAAGGCTAGTTGGGTCTCCCTCAGCTTTGGTCCTTCTTCAAGAATCCCTTTTCTTCCTACCAGGCAAATGTTTCTGCTCCTTATCTGCTCACCTCTCCGCGTAGCCTCTGGTTTCCCTGTGCCACCGAGATCTGTGTGTGGGCTGCTTCTTGTGAAGGAGAAACGCTCAGCGGCAGCAGCAGCCAGCCGACCCTCTGCAATCAGGGCACTGCTCCTCTGCCTGACTCTGACTCAGAAATGGCTGGGGGCCCTTCTACCCTTGGCGCGTGGCTCCTCTTGCCCCAGGTTCGTCTCCCATCACACAGTGCCATGCTGGGCTGCCAAGTATTCCACTTAGGTAACACTTGGCATTTCCAGCCCCAGGGCCTCAGCACTGACGCAATTTCCAAAATTATTTTTTAAAAAGCCACAAATATTTTGAATTCCTAGCAACTGAGAAACCCCAAAAGCAAGAAAGCAGCATTCTTCTGCGAGGAAGGGAAGAGGAAAGGCTGCAGTTGGGAGAAGAATGGTGGATTGAGAACTGCTTCATCTTTCTAGTCCCTCCTCCTTCTCTTTAAACTTGCTGGTAATGCAAGGTCAAGGGAGAGGGAAGAAAAAACTGGGGTGGTGGGAAATAAATTCTGGAATCCTCTGTCCACGACTAGAGGTGGAAAAGCTCACAGAAGACAATGGGTGCAGCTTTTTCTCTCTCTTCTCTAGCATCTCACCTCCATAAACCCCATATATCAATACAGGTGAGAGACAGATGCTATTCATTTTCCCCCTTCTTCCTTCATTAAAAATAAATGAACAGAGGCATAGTTAATGGTTCATGCTGCTGAGTTCACAGAGCAAACAGTTCTCTTTTCCCATCTTGCCCATAGTTTAATTATGAACTTGGGCTGCCTTCAGGCTACAAAGGGCAAGAAAGCAGGGAACACATATATCCAGAAAAGCAGTCAGTGTTTGAGGTCTCTGAGCTAAAATTAAAAAAAAAAAAAGGAAGTGGAGAATAAAAGCAATATGCAAACCATGGAGCTTGGAGTCAAGGGGAGAAAAAGCAAAAAAACAGGTCTGAAGATAGCTGAGCATCAAGCAACATGGAGGACTTCCAAATTCAGCAGTAATGCTACAAAGCTGTTTCTGTGAAGGTCGTTAGTAAATGATCTTCAGAGTAGTCACAGATTAAAAAATAAATGAACGAGCTGCGGCTGCTATAAGTGTGGCCTCTGGGTTTGCCAGCACTAAACAAGCAAGGCAGGAGGACAAAAGTCAAGATCCCAGGGTCTGGAGCCAGAAGAATGACAGAGGAACCCAGACACCCTGTGGGGGTGCAGAAGAGCCAGAGAACATGGTGTATCCCTGCACTCCTCCAAAACACACAGGAAACTTCAGGATTGCTTTGGAGTATATGGTGCTCTGAAACACTGAACACCAAAGCTCAGTATTTATCTGTCAGGAAGGTGAAAGCAGAGCTGAAGGACCACATTGGATAAGGATGCTCATACAAATCTGACACTCAGCAGTGCCAGAAGCAGTCACTGTACAACTTCACAGCCACAGGGACCAGGCTCCAATTCCTGATGCTGCAGGAAGGAGAAGCCAGTTTCTGTCTGGGTTATTCCATGGTGGAAGAGGACAGCATTTACAGAAGCCTGCCAGAAGGGGAAGAAGGATTTGGAGCTTTAGTGCAAATCAAAACGAGCACCCAAAATACTTCCTTTAAGTGTGATCCACATTTTTCTGTGGCCCAAAGCAAGTCAGAGCTCCTAATCTCAGCATCACCGCTAAACACATGAGATCAAGGAGTTGATCCAAAGTTCACTAAGCATCAGAGAAGTGAATTGGGCTTGCCTTTGGATACAATAAAATACAGGTGAGTGTTGTATTTATAAGGAATAAGAGGCACACACAAGCTAACTGACTTCACAGAACATACAAGGTCACTATTATTTGCAGAAGCCATAAAACATGATGAATAGCATAGATATGTTCAAAATTGTTAGGAATCCAAAATTAGTAATTATAAGTACCTGATAACATGTGGAAAGCTTGCTTTTCAAAAGTCAGGCAGGTAGGTAGTCAGGCCAATCTCTAGGAGAAGCTCCAGGGAATGTCTCCCATAGTTTAACACTAAAAGAAAAGGGTCCCCCAACATCAGACTGCTGCTAGAAATCCTGCGCATCAAGAGAACTGTAGGTGCTGAAGGCACAGCACCTACAGACTGCAGGCTCTGAAAACATCTAGCTGATGCAGAGTAAAAAGATACTCTAATTTTAACCAGTTTTGTAGAACTCAGAGAGCTGTCCTCCTGATCTGTGCCTTTCCCTGTATCACTAGTGAAATCACCTTGTTAATCAGCACATGAGTTTTCTAAAACAATTAAGTGCTAGGTGAACACTATAGGAAGGATACAGTTTTGACAGGGGGAAAAAAATCCAAATAAAAACTCCCAAAACCTAACCCCCCCCCCCCCAAATCCAAATAGCTGCTTTACAGTTTTACCTCCTCAATACATAAAGATGATATTTAAATTTAGATACTGGTATCCAGATTACAGGCAGTAGTATTTACATATGCATCCCAAAATCTAACTATCTTGATACAAAAAGAGTCCTTAAGCAACATGAGAAAAAAACCCCAACTTGTGGCAGAGTACCTCATGAACTTTGATATGGTGATATACATTTAAAAATAAGACTGAGGGGGGGGGGGAGAAAACAGCTTTCAGTGATGTTGGAAGAATATCCCGTGTTGTTAGAATAACCATGGACTTTCAAACAGGAGCCAGAGTGGGTTATTCAAGCCCCACTGCGCATCTATAGTTTAGGAAAGAAGAACCCAGACACTGTTGTGAAACAAGATGGAGCTAATATATACTCCTTTCTTTGGTTTTGGAAGCATTAGCACAGGTGATCAGACTTTGAGTGAGATGAATTAATTTTGGAAAAAAAGAAAAGCATAATAGTGTATTAATGTATGGTCAAAGGACAACACATCATTAATCTAATGATGTACTTGTTATATTACTAATTGAAATGCCTTATTAAACAAAATCAATAAATACAATCTTCTCCCTATCAGAAAGCTGACTAGTGAGATTGTCATAAAAGCTGTTATGATTTACATA
Source organism: Ciconia boyciana (assembly GCF_034638445.1). Lineage (NCBI taxonomy): Eukaryota > Metazoa > Chordata > Aves > Ciconiiformes > Ciconiidae > Ciconia > Ciconia boyciana. The sequence continues at coordinate 95,270,476 of NC_132936.1, forward strand.
TATTTTTATTAAAATGATAATTTTTTTTTTTTGCCAGAATGCCAAGTCTCTTCTCTATGAAGGATCTGACCACTAGTTGGCATTGTTACCTCATTCAAATAAATAGCCTTTAAATGAGGTGTTCAGCTACAAAAACTGACCTCTACATTTTTGAGCTCTACGTTTCATTTAGCAACATCTGGGAAAAGTGGTGAGGGAAAAACAGAGGAAAAAGTAATACGTGATAGCAAAATTATTTCCCCCTCCCCACCCCATATATCTCTTTCAGCAAATTTTAAATTCTAGCTAGAACTCTGAAGGAGGGACTGAAGCAATCTCAAGTGTACTTGTGAAAAAAACAAAAATAAAACCAATACCAAACCATAGCCATAGCCACACATACTTAAGCGGTAAAGTCCAGGCTGTGAATGTAGACCCAGTGGTATTCCTCGGTCAGGAAGCTTAAATAACAGAAACACAGCCCTTGAATGCAAACATGAAATAAAAGCACCTTATATCCCAGTGAGCTGCTCCTTCTGTTACAACTCTAATAACGCAGCGCTACAGCAGAGCCTTATGTTCTGTTCTTCCAGCTCTGAGCTGCTGGCAATAAAGCGAGTGGCACCTTTTCTGCATGAAGTTTCTATCATTTTTAGAACAAAAGGAAGGGTTTGTTCCTCATCTTCCCAGAAAAAACAGGGTGCTACATTTGTGAGTTTGGGTGCAAAGAGGCCTTTCGGGCCAAGAGCCTGCCTGTGCTGGCTCCAGGAGGCTGCTCAGCCCTGAGTTCCTTTGATCTGAGGCTGCATTATCATGCACAGGATGAGATGTCGGATTCCTCCTGGCCGTGCTACCCCTAGCTCTGCTGTGCCAGACTGGGGAGCATCTCCGGGGTTCAGCAATACCAGTTGGCTACGGGGGTCCCTGCAGACAGGCAAGTGGAAAAGAAAACAGGTTGCCTCTCTATGCCCAGTCGGTGGGAGAAGGAGAGGGGATTTTCACCTTTTGGAGTCTAACTTCTAGGGCTGATATTGAAACAGTTAATGTTTTGCTTTAGCTGTAAACTGGGCTTCCTTTCAAGTAAAGTTAACATTTCAGTTATGTAGAAGCCAGCTTTCAAAAATATCCACTTCTCAAAGGAACATGAACACAACCTGGAAGAGCTTCTTTAGAACAATAAGAAAGATGTAATCTCTATAATACTGCAAATCCTGGCTCATTCACAAAACCCACAGACTGACACTACTAGCACATTAACTACAGTGAGTCACAGAAAGGTTCTGAAATTAAATCCTCACCTACACTACTGACACATTTTATGGCCTTAGGTATGCCTCATCGACACTCCTGAGCTCTAAAATACACATAACACTTACCCAGCATTAGGGAGATGAATTCATTAGCGACTGCAAAGTGCTAAGTAAATGTTTACAACAATTAACAACCAAGTAGGATGTTTTCATCACCAAAACAAACAGAAATGTAAAATGCAAGCAGCACCAATGTGAGTGGTGGAAAATAAAGTTACAGCAAAAACTTCCCTCCATTCTACTGAATGTTTGAAAGCCAAAACAACAACAAAAAGCAGCCAATCAACCAGACTGTGGGTTTGAGTAACTTGAGTAGCTTGACATCAACTCTTTAAGAAAGCCCTGTAGGCTGGTATATAAGAAAATTAAAACAGTTAAACTTTGCAACTGCTTTGCATATACTACTTTAGTCTCCTGATAGAAAGCAGCTGATCCCACAGTATCCAAAATATCCTGTTGCTTTAGATGTAATTAAATTAAACCACTCACGAGATTATGATATGTCACAAGGCAATCCATAGAAGCCATAGTAAACCATCTCCAAATTTTCCACTATCAAATATCTTAGCAATTCTTTTGTTTTGAAGAAGTTGTACATTAGAAACTCTCAATGGGTTGGAGTTAGCAGATGCAATGCTGCTTAAGACACCCATGTATGCAGTCTAATCTCACTCCTCTCAGTGAGAAGCAACTGAAGTATGCTCCTAGATGAAGTGATGGCTTCTAGTTTATAACACAGACTGGAGTCCGATATCCAATTGTACTCATTATCAAAATCTATATAAATGCTGTCCAAATTATTTAGCATTAAAAGCTTCCATCCTTTGAAGATAAACAGGTTAACAAGCTTTAAAATCATTAATGAAGTAAGGCTTGAGGAATATCCTTCTGAGCAGCATAAACATTGGCTCAGCTAACATCTCATGCCATCAACGAAGAAAGATCACTAGCAGAGCCAGGCCAAGATGCTGTGGGAAATAAGTGGAAGGCAATAACAGCTGGAAATATTTGGCACATACAATAAAGTTTTGAAACCCTTTGGATACTGGGTTTCCAAGCTTTTTTTTTTTTTTTTTAGCCACAAAATATTTCATTAGCACTTGCATGAGAAACAAGGTCAGCAGCACCCAGGTGTGCTATGACATTATTACCTGCCATGAGATGGTACAAACATCCCTCTCTTTCCTCCCTCTCCCCCTCCAATTATCTGTTTGCAGAATGCATGTTAACAGCACGTCTTCAGAGCTAAATGTTATATATCTGGGCAGGAATACCTATCTGTCTGTATATATTACAATTGGAAATCCGGTCTTCTTAGGGTGCTTTGCTGATGAAATGGGCTTTATGCAATAGTGCTGTGTATCTGTCCAGCTTTGCATTTCCCAATGGCTTCCGAACATGACAGGCAGTTTTAGCCATGTGGGACGGATGGCTTGAGGAGGTCCCAAATTCCAACAGTGCTGTAGGAGATCTGCATGAGGATAGAAGATACCAGCAAATGGCCCTGTTGAGGGAAAGGCTGCAAGAGGGGATCAGCAGTTCCCTGCTGAGGCGGGTCAGGGAGGACACGCACAGCTCAGAACAAGGCATCGCACACACTGCCTTTTGCCCATACAGTAGTTCAGAGGAAGATGAGAGTATGTATGCAGGGAGCAGAAAGGCAGGGGACACTGAAAGGGGAAGAAACATATTGGTGGAGGGCTCAGAAGAGGTGCAGCTGTTAAATCTGGAGGGTTTTTAAAAATTTCTTTTATTTATTTATTTTTACTGGCAGAAAGTTGGGATGTAGGATGCAAGACTTGGGGGAACTACATTTCTGCTGCTCGGAAGAAAAAGTTTCTTTCTACTGCAATGGGTCCCTATTTAGACATCTCAATCAGATGAAACCTGCTTATCCACTGATCAGTGTGGTGGGGGATGAGAAAAGTAAGAACACAAATACTTGTGTACTGTGGTACAGGAGTCCCAGTCACTGCATGGACCTGGCTGTGCTCGCTCCACAAATGTAAACAGAAAAGATTATTCCTGCCCTAAAAAAAATTACATAAATATTTTTCCCGTCTGCCCTAAAATTGTGAAACCCAAACTAAACATAAACCAACCACCCTCTTTAATGGTGATTATAGCCTTGCTGGATTCTATGCACAATAACAATGATTTGAATTTATTAAAGGTTGCAAGGAAAAGTACAGCAGCGAGACCTTGTAGCTGGCAGTGTGTTTTTGTTCCTCAGCTTCAAGTATATGCAGTAGCTGGCTACACAGCAAGTGCTTTTAAACACTAATCTCTACAGAAAAAAGGAATTAACTATGCACTATTGAGCAAAGTAAACTGGTAGATAAAGGTATGACTGGTAGTCTCTGAAGTTTCATAGCTGTTTCACCTGTGCAAATGTCAAAGAGAAAAAAAGCAAATAACTCTGCTCCTTGCTTGTGCATCCTAAGGAGGAGGCTCACTCCTGCTGTCATTACAGTTACATACAGAGCTCTGCCATAACACTGGGGCACAATGAATATTTAAGGCATCCAGAGAGTGCTCCTCTCCCATGATATTATTTTTTTTTAATGCACTGGAAAGGAGGAATGACTGAAGCAAAATAAATTTGGATTCAATCAGTACAGCATGACAAGGACTCAGTTGTACTCCAGGCCCTTGCTTGAGTAAACAGCAATGTGTCTCATGAAATGTTCAAAACAAAAAAATAAATAGCCTTTAAAGACACAAACTGTCTGTATAAACAGAGGGTGGGGGAATACTACTGAATTACCAGCACCTTTTGAGGGAAAAAGAAATCAGCAGCTCTCCCTTTAGCAGGAGTGGAGAACTAGGATGCAGGTCCTGCAGCGAGGCTTGCTGCAATCCCAGGAAAGCATGGGACGGATGTCCAGGTACCCACTTCCACCCAATACCTGCCCAGTATTCATAACCAAACAAGGACCTAAGTAACAGCTCAGACAGAACAGCTGCAGACAGCAGACAGCAAAAGAGAGACTGAAGGCACTGCTGATGTGCTAGATCCCTGCAATAAGCAAGAAATCTGTTAAACGAAGTTTGTTAAATAGTTTGAGGGGGACAAATCTCTGCTGATCCCTACAAGAAAGGGGTAGAAGTCTTAGCACAGGATTATAAAAAAATAAATACAGTGCGAGCAGTGATCTGGTTTCCTTTTGAACCTAGCAGATACACATGGATTCTTATCTTCAGGAATTCTCCAAATTAGTTACACAATCCCTTCCATTGGGTTTATCGTGCTCAATCTCCCAGCAGTTTAAACTCCTCGCTCCCTCCAGTCCTGTTTGGATCTTGACTCTGTGAGTGTTCAGGAACCTTCCACTTCCCAGCCTAAATGTATTCCTAATCAGATAATAAACACTTGATGTGGGGGTAATATTATCCTCTTGTATAGGATTTTTCCCTCCTTGATACATAACCCTCCAATTCATTTACAAATAGTTGTCCTATCCCCTTATAAGCATCTGCCCTCCAGGCTAAGCAAATCAAGGCACTTTTATCTCTTTGTAAGGAATAACAGGGAAATGTTTAATCCATCCCATTCTTCTAACCGACCTACTAATCCTCATCTGCACCTGTTTGAATTCAGATTAAGCTTTGTTAAAGCTAGGTGATCTCAGCTGTACATGAAACTTTATCATTGCCACATACAATGGCTTGGATATCTCTACCAAAAATAACTCCCTTAGTGGGCCCTAAAAGTGCATTAGACTTTTTACTGCTACTTCACGTTGGTTGCTCATGGGCATCCGAAAGTTTGATTAACCATCATATTCTTCTCTTTTTTCTCCTATGTTCTTATTTGTTTCAAAGACCGAGAGCAGCAAGTACAAGCAAGGCAGTCCACTGCAGAGGATGGCTGTTGTGCTGCTCCTGCCTGCCACAGGGCTCGTGAGATACATGTTGTGTTCTGCGCCACTTTCTTAAATCAAGTGGCGGAAGTAGCACACTAGTTGCATGCATTATTTCGAAAGATTTAGGTATTGCAGAAGTACAACACTCCCCTGCAATAAGGAATTAACTTTCTTAATATTTCTACATCAACAGATACTTGTGGTTGCATGTAAATTGAGAGGGGAAAACGCACGTAGTTTTGCATGCAAAACAACCGATGGGGAATAACTTTTGCATACAAATAAGTAATATATTCAACTACAGAAGAAGGAAATGTACACATGTTTCGAGATTTTAAAAAAGGCAAAAAACCCCCAAAACCCCTGCTATCAGGATATTGCTAAATGCTTTGACAGTCAGCAGACACAACAGCATGGCACTGGTAGAGAGCACACCCAAAGCTCTGAATCAGGTAGCAGAAGTAGGACTTTTGTAAGTCAGAGAAATAGATCAATACATTTTCTGGGTCAGCCCCAGAAGAGTTCATTATGTTTAATACAACGTGTTCAAAAGCTGACAACCCCCGAGAAACAAGGGCATGTTTTTATTAGTATGAAGGGAACACATTTACTCCAGCTCCAAAAAGACACCCCTGTCCAGAAATGAAACCCCAAGCCCAACAACAAACCAGCCAGCTTTCTGCAGTGGCCTCTGGACTGACATTTGATGCCTCGGCCTGAGGTTTGGCAGGCGGGTTGTGGTACCCCGGGTCAAAGGAGGGAACGGCGTCATTGGAGCCGTGCAACTGGAAAACAACAGCAGCAACCCCCTCCCAGAAGCCCAAGAACCCTGAGAAAAGCGCTGCAAGATCATTTCAGGAATGGGAAAAGTTAGCTTGGCACCACTTTACATCAGATGAAACATTTATTTTGGTGAAGTTGTATCCGTTCGTTCAAATGAAGGGTATGGTTCGTGACTTGAAAGGCTCAAGGAGAAAGCGCAAGTCCATTTTCGACAGTTGAGAGGGAGGTGGAAGGCAAAGTGTCTGATCTCAGAGATCTTATAAACTTAAATAAGACCAGAGGGATGTGAAGGCACAGATCAAACAAGCGTCTGATAACTGGGAAGACCTGAAGAGCGGGAGACCCACAGGGATGTGAAGGCACAGATCAAACAAGTGCCTGATAGCTGGGAAGACCTGAAGAGCAGGAGAAACAGAAAAACTGAAGGTCATAGGAATTTACAGAAATGTGAAGGCAAAACTCTAGTGGCATCTTTGGACATGAAGTTTAAAACTGCCAAATGCAACACAGATGAATGACAAAGCACACGTGAATGACAAAGAAACAGCAAAGCACCCCTTCATGGCTGCTGAATACCACCAGGAAGCTTGCAGCCATGACTAACAGTACAGAAGTAAGGAGGAGAGTAATTGCACAATTTATTTCTAGTATTTTTTTTTAATTTAAGTATAAAAGTACATAAAATTGAAGTGATACATTTCCTGCAAAACAGTTTCATTAGCGTCAAACACACGCACATGCTCATAATGGTCTCAGGGAAAAGTATAAGGTTTTGGCCTTCAGTGGGTCAAGGACATGTCAAAGAATTATTAAAGAAAATTAACTTAAAGTTGAGAAGAGCCAGAGCTAGGATTTTAGCTGCTTCTTAAATTTGAATTATGGCCTGCTTCTGGATTGCAAGGCGTCACAGGGGAGAGAAGTAAAATATTACATAAAAGGATTGCTTTCAAGTGACCTCAGACACCCAGCTCTTCATGACCTGCAGACAAGTGACTATGAGAAGTGATCTGTTGTAACTTTTGCCACAGGTCGGTTTGGTTATAGCACAGACTATAACACTTCCCATCTAGGAAACTAGGAAAGTAGAACATCTTCTTGGACACCTGGCTCATGAGAGGAGCATACTACAAATGCACCCTCCTACCTGTCCTGTTAATTTGCCAGAGGCAGGCTGTTATGCTACCCTGCCCCTGCACAAACTTAATACCACTACCAATTTCCTCTTTCTGACATTCTCATTTATTTACAAAATACATGAGGAAAACACTACTGAGCACTAGAGGAAGCACTTTCTTCGCTCGTGATGCCAAGCCTCCTTCCAGCTAGTAGCTGAACCCCGAGAGCTCCTTCTCTCTCTTGGCTTCACGCTTCAAATAAATCTGCATTATGTTTCTGTAAGCTTTCCTCAGCTGCTGCTCTCCCGGCCCCCACTTCCATAGGAAGATCAGCACCAGCTTTGGTTTTTTATTTGGCTGCTCATGAACTCTGTCCACACAGCTTGCAACGACATTGAGCTTTCTATGAGACCTATACTCTGGACAGTGATGCTTGTTATTTCCTCTATGCCAGAAGAGAGCCGAATAACTTTCCTACACTTACTGTGAAAGTTTCACCTAGCTCTCCTACCACTGATTTTTCCACAGACTCTATTCATGCCCTCCCCCAAGTCAGACCATTTCTGATGACCATCCCTTTTTCACCTTTGCTCACTGCTGCGGTTATTTTCTGCACAGGAGTCAAAGGGACAACTCTGGTCTTGGGCTGGAATCTAGAGTCAAGGCAAGCTCTGTGTTCCCTTTCCTTTGAAAAGGGAACATCTGGACATAGACCAGGCACCAGAACTACTGAGAGCAATAGAGCTAGGCAGAGCTGAATTAATCCCCTTCCAGGCCCCTCGCCCCCTCACTAAAAACCTTGGGAAAGCTAAAATCCAAGCTTGATCTCTAGGTACAATATGCGTCAAGGCCACAAAATGCAAGCTTGCAACTAAAGGTGCTTTGAATACACAACAGATTTCCCAGATGGGAATTTCCTCCATTATTATTTTTAATTTTCCATTTCCTAACATTCAAATACCAAAGAATACATCCAAGCATACTCAGCTTTGAAGAAAGCAGTTAAGCAAGGACTAAACTAGGAAAGAACACTTGGCCATCTGCAACATGGCCATTACATTAACTCCTCTGAGAGCTGGTCTTTTGAATCCAAACACAGTTTGTTTTTTTAAAGTCACGAGCAATTACCAGAGGAAAAAAATAATTGTTGGGAAAAGCTTGGTTTATTCACTGACCAACATAACATTTAACTCCATCCCAAGCTCTCTGCAGCATAATACATTGCAAGATGATGGTATGCTGTACTCTGAGGGTCAGCGTCAAGGGCCAGGAAAAAACAGTCACCCAGAACTTGAGTTCAAAGGAAAAGCATGGTTAGTTTGTGGAATAGAATGACTGGTGGGGACACAGCATGAGGATTGAACTCTGGCAATATAAAAAGACTTATTTTTATGTATAAACTAATTCTATGTACAAGTTTAAATGAGAACTATCTCTTCAGGCTGTTCTGTGGGCTCCAGGACCAACAAAACCAGTTTTTTAGAGCAGCATTTAAAAAGAAAATCTATTCAAGAAACCCTAAAGATATGCAGATAAAACCCTAGACTGTCTCAGCATCCCATTTTCTTTCCTTCATTACCACTAAACACCAGCGAGGAAAACAGGCAAAAAAAAAATTTTTTTTAGGACCCTTCCAGAGCAAGTTGTATACATCAACTGCAGACTCCCAGATCTTCCTCTTTTAAGCTAAGGTTGCTCCAGCTGAAAGCTTTTCACAGCCTGCGGTTAGATCAGAAAGGTATAGCAAAGGGGCAATGGCCAATATAATGCAGGCCTAAAGGTAACTTGGAGGTTTTGCCAGTGAAAGCTCGTATTTTCTGAAAGGACAAGCACATCAGTGTCACCCAAGTCTAAGCTTTCAAATTAACTGCAGCTGTAACCCTTCACCTAAAGTGAGATACAAGTAATGAGACTAAGTGTAAGTGTTGGCAGTACTGCCCATGCCCAGGAGAAGAGGCCGTGCTCTTCTTCCAAGCCCACGAATATAGAAAGAAGCCCCATAACCTTTGACAAATGCAAAAATGTTACATGGAAATATAAACTCAGCTGTTTGTCTGAATGTACCGCCACAGTAAAATGTGCTTATAAGCAGAAAACTTGATCTTTAGTCAGGAGATATTATAATCATTTCAGTAACTGGATGCTTCTGCAATTCCAGGGCTACGTTTAATTGGATTTACTGACTGTGGTCATGGAGGGCCAAAAGGGGTTCTCCTCCCCCCTGTGTGCCCCTGCCAGCGTTAACAGTGATTGCTGCCTCATTAGGTACTGCAAAATACGATGAGAAGAAGCCCTCTCACTCCACATGAAAGAAGGAAGGAAAACACAGGTGAATTTGCTCCAAAATAGTATTAGGGAGGAAAAAGCATTTCCTCCTCTTTTCAGAGTGTTTCTAGATTTTGTCTTTTTATTATAGTGCAGTTTGTTTTAACTACCAGAAAATGTCACTCCCAGGATGAGGTGAAACTGAAATCCTGAAAAGTTCCTCTGATCTTGGCCCATCAGTGAAAGCAGTTTTGAATATCTGCTTCTACTAAATGTTTTGTTTGGGTAACTTCCACTAGGGATTAAGTCTTAATGCTTTATTTCCATTAGAATGTCCTTTGAACAGGATTTTTTAAAAGCTTAAACGAAATGAGAAAACACGTTAGGTCAGAAACTTGTTCATAGCAATGTTTCTTCAAGACTTTATTAGCCCGGGATTGAATGAACTGTATTGTATCAACTGACAATCAGTAAATAAAAGTCTGGGTAATTCTGTTTTTTTCAGTTCAGTGACCCTTTCACAGCAGCTCCAGTGGGGGAGCTGGGTAGGCGGGAGGGCAAGTCGCTCACTGAGAGACGGTCGGACAAGGGCCCATTTGCTTGCTGGTACATTTACAGCCACGCATACGCGGTGCCTCAGAATACAGTCAGCTGAAAATAAATGCAGCAGATTTGGCAGTCTGTGGGCCAAGTTTTGTTCACATTTAGACAGGCCTGTATCCAGGTCACGTCTATAATTTCACTGAATTTAAAAACACAACTAAACTTTAAACTGGATCAACAAAAGCACCGTCTAGGTCTCTGAATCCAGCAGAGAGAATCAAAAGGCATTTAAAAGTGTTTGAAAAGAAAATCCTCCTCCTTTAGCACTTCATTGTATGGATTAACAAAGAAATTAACAAAAATTTAATAGAACTGCCAGTAGGCAAGTGTGAGAGGAGGTCACCCTCCCTATCCCACATACTTTAAGTCTTAATCCAATATCTAGCTACTAGAGATCGGGATAAATCCTGGGGTATGAAGTGTACCACCCTTTCCAAACTTTTGTTAGTATTATTTATTATGCATCCTCTGGTATCCCTTTTCCTTTCCACAGTGGGCTGCAAAGAAGTGAAGTACGCAAATATTCCATGGCCACAGAAGGCCCTATACGAAGCATTTCTCTGCAGGATGCTCCAGCTGGTTTTCAGCATATGAATGAGACAGAGAACCAAAGCAATAATCCCTAAAAGGGAGAATATTGTCAGGAGAAATATGTTACCAGAGTACACGTGCTTTCTGACAGCAGTGAAGAGGTTAATTGTGACAGCACCAGGGCGTATGACTCCATGGTTACAGCCCTGAAAATGCATCCTACTATAAAAGCTTCTCTATATTTCTTCTTACATTGTAATCTTTAGCGGAAAAAAAAGTTACTCCCCTGATTTGCAGTAAATTACATCTCCAGGCAAAAACTTCATCAGAAGAGAAACCTTTCTGACCATCTACTTTTATCTATACACAAGATACAATCAGTTTATGTTGCAGAAAGTCTCCAGCACATTCAGTTATAATTTCAACCAAGGTTAACTAGCATTCTCCAACCCCGCCCCACCCCAAACCCTGGACTCGCTCTGGAGCTGCAGCGTTGCTCTAGAACATGCCGGTGATTTTCCACTATCTGTACAACACACAGTCTCTGATGTTTCTCAGGTGTCTTGGCTACATGGCTCAGGATTTTCTAACCAGACAATCCATTTCTTCATGACGCACCATGCTCAAAACTCTCAGAGTAAGTTGCAGGTTCTCACTTCTGAAATTGTCCTATGTGTTTGTTCAATTTGTCCCAAGAAAATAAGTTATTAATAAGTTATTAAAATAGCTCGCCCTTCCTCACTAGTATTGCTTTTTGTAGACATTCTTCCATATCCATCTGAAGTCTTCTCAAAAATCACTGCTCTTTGCTTTTGGTTACATGTAGGGGGCAAAAGGAAAGTATTTTGTAGGACATATTTAAACAAGTGAGGGCTATGGAGGTGGCTCAGTTTTGCAGTGCTGTGAGAAAGGCAAGGTTAAATGCTGCATGGGAGATTTGAGACTGTCCACTTTGATGGCAGGGGGAAATGTCATTAAAGAGAGACCCTCACCATACAGCCCCCTGCTCCCTGTCCTTGCCCTTCTCTTCCCCCACCAGCCTTTAGCAGCCTCCAGAAATGCAACCTGCTCTTAAGAAAGCAAACCAAAAAAAGCCCCATTTCAGCTCTTCATTTTCCTATCCCATCCTGACAGCACTGTCTCTTTCCAGCCCTGGTTCCCTCTCTCATCCAGCACAGCTTCTCTGCTCGACCATGAAACGTTACAACCAGCCGCATCCGTTCTTGCCGTCTTTCTGATCATAGGCAAAGATGGAAGAAATTAACTCAAACCAAGTGTCAGCCTAAATACTGTCCTAACAGCATGACTCTCAGGTACACAGATGACCTTGGTTATCATTGCCTTTTACCTGTACTGTTTACATTAATTTCAAGTGCCTGCAAAACAGCTGCCAGCAGCTCCTAAGGGAGGCTGGCTGTGCAGCGCACTAACACCCCTGACTAAACACTGTACAGAGACATACCAGCTTGGATTTCCTAGGAATCCCTCCACCCTCCAAAAAAGCCACATGTGGCATCTCCTCTGGAAAAGGGCAAGATGTGTACATAAAGCTTATTTACAATCTCAAATCAACTCAATTTCCTGCTTTACTTTATTTGTCTTCATCGGGCACAATCAGGTTCAGAGGGAGACTTTTTGCTGCAACTCCGATGCAGGGAAATTCTTTGCCAAATGCAGAACTCAGAAGTCCTGTTGGAGTCAGTTCGGCGAGATTTTTTCCTCATCCTTGCAGAGGTCTTGTATCCTCCAACTCTTCTTTTCCCCCGACATCCCCAAATCTGCCTTAAACTTCAGTAGTGTGTTAGAACAACCAGATGTGGCTTCTCTAACCCTCTCGTACGGCTCCCAGGAGCTAGCAAGGAAGACGCCTGACCAGCGTCTTCGTGTTTTTCCAGATTTGATTGAGGGGCTCACAGAACCTGAGCTTATCAGGAGACATACACAGTCAAAAATATTTAACTGTTCTGAGTTCAGAGCCACAATCTTAAGACATAGTTTATTTGTTTATTAAACAGCATTATGATGTCCTGGGAAACTTTTTAAGTTGCTTATATCCTATGAAGTGACATCACTGAAATGAAACAGCGGGTCACAGTGTCACAGCTGGAGACCTTGAATCCATCATAACAAGATCTCCAAGTTTCCAATTCAAAAGCTCTGGAGTGCTGAAGTATTTTTCCTCCTAAGGGTATTTAGCTCAGGATTCCACTTTCCATGGTTCATTGTGAATAGGATTTGGTACTAAGCTATATATAGGGTTTCTTCTGGGAACCCTAGCTGTGAGAGCACTCTGTATGGAACAGGTCAGTGTCAGAAGCTGTGGTGAAGTCCCATCCAGCCCCAAAGTCAGGGTTACATTGCCATATTGCTGTGCCATGGGGTCTTGACATGCTTCAGAAGTGTATGAAATACAGGTAAGCAGTCCAAGTTTGATGACAGATAAGTGCAGGCTTAGGTGAGGGAGTAAACGTTAACTGCTTGTGGCAGAGCAGGAGTTACAGACTTAGGATCAAACAAGAGATCCAGAGGGATAACTGAGAAGAGGATCTTCTAAAATACGTACTATGTTAAAAAGATGTTCATCGAGGCAGCGAATGCAGCCATGCAGACAAGTGCATGGAAGAGGTCCCTTATACAGAAACATCTTATGCTCAGCTTTTTCCTCTTTGACCAATGGAATTCAATGTTCTTGCATCTTTATGACGTTACAGATGACAAGAGTGGTACAAGAATAATGTTGAAGTAATTTGGATAGACCTAGGGACTCAAGCCTTCAGGTTTTTCAGAAAGTGGGTAAACTTGAACAACAATGGATACGCTTTCTGCAAATGCTTCTGGATGAAGTCATTTGCAGGGAAGGAAGTTTAGCCTGTCTAGCATCAGTTGTCTAAATATGCTCTACTGAGACAGCTAATGGGGACAATATTTCTGTTAATAGACTTACTACAAAACTAGCATCTAGTTAATGCGGCAAACCAAATCCAGCAGGAATTTTGTGCCCACTCCTTGGAGGTGCAAAATTCCACGACTCCTCACCAACCACAGAATGGTTCAGTTTTTCCCCCAAGCCCTTTTACTGGCTATAGTTCACTTCTGAGATTAATATTTTCTTGAAACTCACTTAAGATGCATCTGTAGAGGGGAAAAAAAAAAGTCACAAGCTTCACACCCCACCCCCCGAAACATTTAGAAAAAGCTTCCAAAGATAAACAGAATTTCCTGCATGGCTTAATGGCCCAGCTAGGATTAATCAGCCCAACCAGAAAGATTATTAAACATTGTTAAACCACAAAAACTACCTGAGAAATTTCAGCATGATCTGGAGGAAGAAAAATTAAGTAATGAGTATTCTTGCCCTCCCATATAAAATACAAAGGATTATTTCCTAAAGATAAAAGCCACAAGAACAATAATTTTAGTGCCAGCTCTAGCTGTCTGGAGAACAAGGAGTAACCTGATACAATCTCAAGTAAGTCTGATACAGTTGGCTATCCATTTGCTGTAGCCACTTGTTATTTTTTTAGCCCTACGGGTTATGTCCCAGTGAAATAAAAAGAAGGGAGAGATGGTGGGAATTGAAGGTGTCCTTCAAGAAAGAAAAGAAGCATGAAACAGCTAGGTGACTCATGTGAAGTCACCCAAGAAATTTTGGACAGAAAGAAGGAATGAAGTCAGCTCTGATTTCAACATTAGTGACTGAGACAGAAAATAGTGATCTGTCTCCTCTCATCTCTCTGTATCTGACATACTGGCACCAAGACTCACTATGTACCAGCAGAGAATTTTGCCTACAGAAAACTCCAGGAGGAAAAACAGTTAAACACTCTGTTTCCCAATACATCAGGGTAAAATTAATACAAAAATAATTTTACTTCCTGAAAAATGGGGAAATGCAATACAGCATTAGGGGGGGGAAAAAGGGGGAAAAAAAGACAAATTCCCTCCTGCATAAGCCTGAAACGAATTTTCTTCAAGACCTGCACAGCATTCTGCCCCTCTAAAAGCTATCAAGAGAACATGAAATAAAATCTCTTCCCAGCACTTCACGCTCTTTCATATAACACTTATAAAGAGAAACAAACAAGTTGTATGGGACACTGATGAGCCTCTGAACAATCCCTCTTTTCATCAGGATCCAAACTGGGTTTCAAAAGCTGCTTGGGACATGCCTAGCTATTTCTGTTCCACAGCAATACAGTCATGGAAAGTTTTCCATGTACCACAGCAAGGCCACAGCACAAACAGTTTATCACTGGAGTGTCTGAGCTTGCACGATAAAAAACAAACAGGGAGTAATATATGACAAAACCTTGAAAGCAGAATTTTGGACTCTAATTACCTGGTCAGAGGCTCTTTTGAATGGGGTGTGTGGGCTAATAAATTTCTTATTTAGAGAACAAGTCTACTTTGTCTGGACTCTAATCTTGGGTTTACAGTGGATTGTTATCAGTGCTTTTTCCCTGGAATTTAGTTTCTCTGCACAGATTTAAAAGAATAAGTCTTTTTCTATTCCTTTGAGGCAATAGCATGTTATGTAGCTGCTCCTGTATACTTTTTGCCCATATTTGGGGTGAACGGCAACTGGCTTGATTCTCACTTATGCTTCGGTTTCCTTCGGCTTTCTGGCAAGATGAGCCTGCAGAATACCTACAGAAGGCCTCCGTCTATAGCACTGAATTGGCATTGAGGCTCTACAGTATTTTTTCCCTTTCCTGTTCTCCTGTGCAAAGATTTTAGTGGGGAGCCACTAGACACATGTCCTGTATCTTCGGGATCTGGCGGTGGGGAGCTCAGAGTAGCTCACAGGCAGAAGGTGGTGGGGCTTCTTGTGGTTCAGAGATGTTGCCTGGTGGGACTGGCAGGCAGCTGCGTTCAAGAGCAAATGAGCAAATTCAAGCTCAGTGGTTCTTGCTGTGCCATATCTCACAGCTGAGGACCTACAAAGCTCACAGCTTCCCGCTGGTATACCTTTGCTGGTCAGGTACCACAGCACCAATGTGGGAACAACAACATTGCTTAAGAGCTATGGGTTTGGCTGCTCCCAGGCCATAATGATTTAAAAGCATGAAGAATGGTGAGAATCAGGACATGGATTTCTCTAATTTTTATACAAATCCAGGGGAAATCACAGAAAGCAAGGATGACTTGTCCCACTTTGTTATCCACCTTCAGGACATACGGAGTCAAGAGGACCAATGGCCTCATGTTTTCAGGCATCTCATTAAAGTCTTTCCATGGCTTCCCCTTGTTTTGTTTTCTACACCAAGCTCACTGAAGTACTTAGGGAAGGTCCACTTGGCCGTTCTGTGATCATGTTATCACAAATGTAAGACTTCTCCAAAAGAACAGATGTGCCAAACCAGCCCAAGGAAAGTACGCGCTGATCAAATATTTACCATTGCTGCTGGGGAGGGAGCTGAGAGGTGGCATTTCCATGACATTTTGTTCCTATAAAGCCAAGAACTGTTCTATAACCTTTGAATGTCCCTTGAAATTGTTAATCTTACACCAAAAGCAAATTGAGAGATTTAGAAAGGATAAGATTACTTATTCTCAGTCCATGGTATCACATATAAATAACACTTATTAGTGAATGTCATTAATAAATTAATCCTCATGATGACTATGAGAAATAACTGATCATAACAAAAGAATTTACGGCTTCAGAGCAGGGTGACATAGAGACTCAGTGCAAGGTTATCTTGCTCTGTCCTGTTGTAATAGGCACACATGCTTAGCTGAAAGTTTATTTTTAAAAACATACTCATATTCCAAAAATCAGCTAAGACTAGTAGTCTACAAATACTAGGTGTTTCCACATCATCCATTAGCCAGAGCTCCCAGAACACTCTATAAGAATCAGTGAATTAAAAGGTTTTTACCACCTCCACCCTGCATCGGGTCATTTCTCATCATCCCTTTTGAAAGTTGCTGTTAGAGATGTGGCCTGAGGTACAGGCTGGTTGGACTTGCATAGAGAGCAAGCAGGAACAAGGAACGTAAAATATATGCCATGTTCAAGGAGGTAACTGTGGAAAGACTCAAAATACAGATGGAATGTTCAACACAAGAGATTAAAATAGTTCCAGCAGCCGATTTTTCTGGCAGAACAGAAGTCCAATTTGTCTCTTTTAAAAATGCACATACAGCTTTCTTCTGAAGCAGCTGCCTTCACCCTCTTTTTTGTTCCTTTGTACCTCTATTGGGATGCAGTAGACATATACGTACACCTTCTTTATCAGGCATCACAAAAGACCTCGATTCTATCTAGTTCTTCTCTCTGGGAAAAGTGCAAGACTGCTACCTATCCTACATTTATTTATATTTTGTCTAATATGTGCCAAGTGGTTTAAAACAATAACAAGAGCTGTCCTGGAGGAGAACACAGTGCATTCAGTAAATGGTCTCGTGTAAACCCATAACAGCATCCTTTTACTAAGGGAGGAGATCTGATATGGAGGGGAAAATAAAGGCCAAAAAACCCCCAAAACAAAACAAAACAAAACAAATAACGGGAACCCAAGCCCCCCCCAAACCTCTCCCAAAAAGAAAAAAAATCCCACAAGACCACGAAAAAAAAAATTCCATTCACCACTGAACCTAAGATCTTGCACCTGCAGCCTGTGGAAACTACAGGTTTGTTTAAACTGTGCTTAGTTTTGTGATAGATGCAGATTTCACTTATCCTTTTTCACCTTATTTTATACACAACCTCCATTTCATTCTCACAAGTATTACATAATTGTTGCAACACAGAAAAGAACGTCAGGATTGTTGGGGTGACTTTCTACAACTGTTTCTACTCTATACCCTTGTGCCTCCACACCTCTGCAGAGATGCATCGTTTATCACAGTGGGCAAAGTACTTTTAAAATTGCTGTTAATGAAATGCGAGTCCTATACTGTGATTTCTCTGAATCTAAGTCCCCATAAAACAGCGAATTAAAATTGTCTTCGTTCTGCAGAATGGTAGAAAGCAATGAGACAAATACAAGAGAAAGATTTTAGGTCACAAATTAATTGCACATGCTGCCTACTTCTCACAGTAGCCCAGCCCACCTCCAGCTAGCGAACATCACACTTTTTTAGAAGAGCTTGGAGGAGTCCATGCACCCCTCACTAGAGCATCATTAAATTCCAGTAAAAGTAAAAAAATAAATAAATAAAATTATACATTGAGGTATTTTTCTTGAACATTTTCCAAACAAGCCTATACATTCATGCAAGTTCATGCATATAATATTTAGCTGTTTTCACTAACATCTGATTTAAATGTGACTGTTAACTTCTGGAGACTACTTTAAAATGCAGACTAGAAAATCCCTTATTTCTGTCATTTTGTTGTTGTTATGTTTAATACTCTTCCCCCTGGGAATCTGCTGTGGTCAGAAGTCTTCATCACAAACTCACTGTACTACATTTGCTGTAAAAACAAGAAGTCAGAGCCTTCTCCATTTCCTTTTCAAGAACCATGGTTTATGATGTTTTAATTAATCTCCTCTTAGCTTAACAATTTAAGAAGTAATTTGAACATGCTTTCAGTGCTTTATTGCTACAACTTCAAAGCCGCTGGTCATTGGTAGAGGAGCCTGGGTGCTGAGTACATATCCCTTGGTGGGTTCATTTCTGGATGTATCATGCAACAGCCTCCTCTTTTTCTTCCTTAAGATGGTCCCATAACATATAGATATTTACAATTTAACAAGCATGAAAAGACCAGAGACTGCACTATCCTCATCATAAGATCCTGGGAGCTCCAAGGAAAGCATAGGCAACTCGAGCTGTACCATGAAATAAAAGCCAATTGTTTCAAAACCAATGCTGAGACAGCTTTGATATTTTCCAGGGATGATTTATAGCAAAACTTACAGTGGTAACAAGGATGTAAGAATGCCCAGCATAGGCAAAGCTCAAGAACAGATTAGAGAGAGAATCCAGTGTTTCAGATAAGAGTGAGAAACAAAAAAACAATGAATCCAACTGTACAATCTGGTAGCAGAATTACCAAAGGGCTAGAGGAAGCCTATCACTTTTTTAGTCTCCCAAGAATCAGAAGTATTTGGCAGACACTTGAGACAGGAAACAAATAAGTTTTATTTGAGGCCTCAAACATTATTTATAAAAATGTCAACTCATAGTAATCTTCCATGAAAACCTCATGGTATCACAGCTGTAAAATGTATATTTTAAGACATGACTTTAGAGTATCAGAGTTGCCCTAACCATCTACATCTCTGTCTCTCATATATCTCTGTGTGTGTGTGTGTGTGTGTGTAGGTATATATGTATCTATAAAGCAATTTGTTTGCCTTTAAAATATATTTCTCGTAAGTCAAAACACCCTCCTGATTGCACTAAATTGTTTGGTTTAAACATTGATCTCTAGGGCACTGATAAACAGTATTTTTGTGGGTTTGGGAAAGCTGCAAATATTTGTACTTTAAAAATCCCATATTGCAGAAAAGCAATGTTTCCACAATTAAGAACATGGCCCGTTCTCTGAGCATGATTCACTGTAGCTAAGCCCCCAAAGCAGCAGAGCTAGTGGATGATCGCCAGTAGTAGCATATTCTAGAAAGGTTAAAGACAAGCCCTGAAAACATAAATAGGTGCTGTTTAAAACAAATTATGCACAAGTACCATGCACAGACCGGCAGCCCCTGTTACACCGTAGTCCAGACACAGATGAAATTTCCTCCTGGCAAACAGGAGGACTCCCGTTAGGTGTTCTCTGCCAAAGCAACAAAAAACCAATCAGGGCCTGATATAAGAAGTGCTCTGTCCTTGGCTAAGTTTAATCTCTTCTGGGGACCACATCCTGGGAGCGCCTTGCCCTGCTTGCTCCTGCTACGGAGGGACGGCCGACCCCACCTGCGAGGGGGTGCGCAGCCAGCTGCAGGACGAGGCTTCCCTGTCAACATTTGCCACCTTTGTCAGTCACTGACAAGGGAGGGATTTTTGTCAGCAGTTTTGCAGACCGTGTGAGGGCTGGCTAGTCAAATGGCATTTGAATGGCTCCCAGCTACCTACCTCCTTTTGGCCCGGACTCAGCGCAGCTCAGTGCAACCTCAGCAATAGCATTTGATATACAGCAGTGCAAGACACAGCACCTGAAGCTTCTTACTGTAAGCCGTATACCAAGAAACACACTACAGACATTTAGTAGCCATATAAGGAACAACCCTGGCACTGACCTGCTGTTCTCATTTAAGTCTCCCTCACCTCACACTGCTGCAGCACAGCTTCTGCCTGTACAGACTCCCACAGACTTTTGGGTTGCACAACTCTGTGTCTGAAAGCAGGAGTAGATGAACCCAGTAACTCAATGACCAATTCTACAGTCTGCAACAAAACAAACAAAAAAAAACCAGAACAAGCCCCCCACATCTGTGCTTAGTTCTCAGCCTGGTGCATTTGCCAGACACCCCTAAAGCCAGAGGATTCATGGCAAGGGGTACCTTCTCTGCAGCCCTCAAATGGAGCACCTCCATTGCTCCCCAATCCTCACTGGGGCATGCCCCGGAAGCACCTGTGGTACAAGCACTCCTACACCCCCAGATTCCCCCGTCATAGCAGAACAGCTCCAAATTGGGACCAGCTTGGGCTGAAGCTGCCTTTGTGCAACTCCTCCTGTTCCAACCTGCCCAGACAAACAGGTCCTGAACAGCTCGTTCCTCTGCTCGGTTTTTATGTAAGAGAAGAGCTGGTTTTGCCAAACAGCCTCAACCAGGATGAATTCTACCTAGCCTGCACAGCACCCATAGGAAAGTAAGGGTTATAGATATGACCAGTACTTCCAAGGAAATATTGCTGGTTTTCATTCCTCAAGGTCCGGACAAGGAGAGAGGGACTACCATGGCAAAGAGCAGCAGAAGTTCCTGCCATGTTTGTAGGGCTCTTACATCTGGCTTTTCTGAAAGCAGAGCACAAGCATTTTCCTGCAGTCTAGAACAGCAGGAGACCAGAGAGGGCTGGGGCAAGACGCAAGGGCAAATAACCTCTTTCAGCACAGCCTTATTGGTCTTGGGAAGCTTTCTAGTTCTCAGTGCAATACAAATGAGATGTAACTGAAACTCACCTGCTCTCCCTTAATCTCTCTCTGACAAACCATTGTAGCTTCTGCAGCTCACCACCTAATAGAATATTTAAAAAAAAGAACTAAAACAGACCTACCTCTGTGCATCTGGTACTAAAAATTTGGTCTGACTGAGGAAGAAACAGATACCTCACTGCTGGCTAGAAAGCACGATAATCCATAGAGCAAATAACTTGTTTCTGTGGGTCACTGCTAAAATATCAGTTTGAAACCCAGCTGTAACTAAAAGCAAGTACGCACATGCACGATCAATGGGAATCAAAGTACACAGCACAACTGAGCCCATGAAGCCTTCTAGTTTCAGGTATCAGATACCCAGCTTCAGGCCAGGCAGTAAAAGTCCCTGTGAGCCCTGGCATCTCATGTTCAATCTCCCCTGGAAATGACCAAACCAGCAATGACAGCATGTCTATAAGGGGCAGCCCAGGAAAGGTTAGCATTGCAGTAAAGGAGAATAGCAGTAATTGTATCAGCACCCATTCAGGCTATTTGTGTTGACAAGACATTGTGGAATTCCCAGGGAAAATGAAATTGTCCTCCTCAGGAACACTTCACAGTGAGATGAACCTCTGTGCTATTCTCAGGGTGAATATTGCTGAGAAGGACGCGAGTGAATGAATCTGGGCCACGAATGAAAGAATATAAAAGAATGTTTCTCTCTATATCAGAGGAAAGGCATATTTGCAACTCTACTTACATTTTTAAAGAAGCAGCCAAAGGGTCTTTATCTCCCATATGAGAGGCAGACAAGGAAGAACTTGTTTATTTAAACTGCAAAACTTTATAGATGGTCTGAAGTTGGGGGAAGCATTTTAACCAGCTGAAGCTTGAGCTACTTTAGGGCTGGGAAAATACTTTATCTTCCCTGTTTGATCTGGGTGACTGTATAAAAGGACAGGAAGGTCTGATTTTGCAATGCATCCAGCCAATCTTGTTTGTGAGTGTCTCAGCACCATGAAACAATTTTAATCCCCCAAGTTACCCTTCCCATTGACGAATTTCCATACTCATCTTTTTATAACCATAGGTGTCCATTTTCTCTCCAAAGTCAGATTTTGTCAGACTATAGTAAAACTACACGTTTTACTATACACGTTTGTGTGTCCCAAAAGATGCTATCTCTGCTTCCAGCCTATCTTACCTGGCTGTATACATGGTTTATCCTGTTCTAGCTCTAGCAAAGTCACAGGGTGCATGTGAGCTAACCTACATCTTATCTCATGAAGTGTCTGCTCGTATGACCTGAGGTCCTTCATATGTTTGTATTGTCTTAATGAACTATTGCCAGCAATATCTCTGAGATTGTTTTTATTATTTGTTCCCTCCATCATATTTGCATGCTTTTCTTTCAAGCCTCCTTGTCTTCTCAAACTTCACAGCCTTACACAGAGTTTCAGTGTGTAACATCATTAATAAAGTAAATCATGAAGTGAAAGAAAACCTCACCTATATTATCCGATGGCAGCAGAAAACAAAGCAGCACATGGCTTGCTTTAACTACAGTCAATGCCTGATAATGCTAGATATTTTCAGTAACCCTAGAGAAATGTACCATGTCTTTCTTTGGATTTATCAGTAAACACTAAAAACAAAAAGCAGCTCATCTGTACACAGGTGAAGTGGGTTTTTTAATCTCCATTCAGGTTTTCCTCTTTGGCTCCTCTTATTTTCTGAGTTCTGCAATCCAAAAAAACTGCAGGGCTTCTCTGCCTCTGCCAAAACTTGAGACATATATGATTGAGGCATGTATTTAGAATAATTCAGATGTCACTATCAGTTCCTTTAATTTTATCTACTGGAAATAAATGTGACTGCCAGCTAGCAGTCTTCTCTCCTGTGTGTTAGCGGTGGCAGAGATTTGATAAGCCTTGTGCACTTGAGACGATATAGCTTCACCAGGTGAAAAGAAAACCTGTGAGGGAAAAGCTCCTCACAGCCTTTTATTGCAGGTTCCTTTGTGCATTCATGTTCCCTTCAAAAAGGGCAAAATGATGGCAGTGAAGCAGGGAGAGGAGGCTCTTGGCAAAGCCTTCATGTCCCATCTTTTTCAAAATAGCTAATCCTGAGATTACATAGAGAGCTTTCCGCTGCGCTGCAGTCACAGGGACATGTTAAGAAGAGTTAAATTGCTGGGAAGGGCCTCCTGTTGAAGGAAATGCACAGGTAGCTGGGCATGGGTTTGGTGAAACTTAAAGAAGACTTAAAATTCCTGGAGCTACCAGAAAAGTTTGGGCCAGAAGATGATGCTCTGAATTCACATAAAGGAATACAAAGACAACAAAAATATTTAGGATGCTGGTATAGCTACCGATACACTTTTTTGGGTTCATTATTCTTTTCATTATCTTTACTTCTGACAGCACCTCCGGTCCCTGCCCTCTGATACTAAACCTGTGTGTGGTGGGGGTGTTTAAACTCTCACCACGAGTGACTCTTTTGGCTTTCAGACTAGCCACTTCCTCTAGCCAGCCCACACAACTTACAAAACAGATTGCGACTTACCCTAAAACCTTCCCCAAAACTCCACACCCACTCATCCAGGAAAAAACTGACACCCACAGGTTTTTAAAGTAGTGCTCCTCCTCTGTCCACACCATGAAGGTAGAACTTATGATTCAATCTGTATTTGAGTGTAAATTTATTCATTAAGCCTCTTCACAACAACTTTTAAGAAAACGTAGTGTTGATCAGAGATGCTGGATTGATTTACGTTGGACAAAGAAGGCCTCTGCAGAATCAGAGGCACCACAGAGCTATCTGCTATTGTGGAGAGTCCTCAGGAGGTAAAAGTACAGAGCACTGAAACATATTATTGGAAGTTTTGTAGGCTTGATAGTACAGAAAGGAATGCACAAGCTTTTTCCCCCCTTATCACCATGTCTTTAAGGTTCTGTAAGAACGGACTGCTTCCTATCATGTGTTAAATGCCATTAAAAAATTGGTAATATTTTTCCCAGCTTATTTTTTTTTGTCTGGCTTTGTTTCAAAAATTCAGCTAGGTTCTTTTTCTAGCTCAGTACAACAAAACGCACACAATCCTTTGGTAACAATTACCTGTGCCCCAGTATACAAAAGAAATGGTCCACAGGGACTGAAGAAGAGGCTTTCTCCCTGCCTTTCCCTCCTCTTACTTCCAGCATACCCACACATTTACAAAAAGCATAGTTTTGACTTTTTAAAATTATTGTTTACTGTCCTGGAGTTGGATAGTGCCATTTCCAAAGCTGTAAGCTGAGCTGGCTTATTACCAACATTGCTAATACTGCTGCTGCATTGGGAAAAAGATTCCCCATAAAGCACCTACACGCACAAAGATTCCCTTTGGAGAAGAGGCGAAGCACCGAGTTGGGAAAGGATAAAGGTCAAATCCATAACACGTAATTGCCTGGCAAAACCATTTGAGGTTTTGTGGTGTAAAAGTGACATGACTCTTTTTATCATACAATGGTGCACTGATGCTGTCATAGCTTTAGAGATTATTCCACTTCTTGACTCAGCACTGACAAATGACCCGAAAAGCAACTTCGAAAGGAATAAGCAAGTTCAGTGATAACTTAGTAGTGGATGAAAACTATTTGAGCAATGAGACACACAGTGTCCCAACCACAAGACTGCCACCAAATGTCATTTCTTGTCACCCTGTGACTCACTTAAGAGGCAGCTATGAAAACCATGAAGCTCTCTTTTTCCTTTTCTTCCCCATGAAGGTCAGAACCATTTACTGGTAACTTGGATGACAGAAGAGCTAATGTTGAGTGGTTTATAGCATCAGCCTACTTAGGAAATATAAACTAATGCTAACTGCCTCTGTTCAAAGTCTTTACGATAAAAGTTTTAACTTGATCCTCATTAAAGCTAGAGTTGCTCCATGAGTAAGAGACGGAGCACACCAGTCGTTTCAAGCTTGCTGTATGCGGGACTTGCAATGTTAGTGTCCAGTTTCCAAAATGTGCTGTATTTCACACCTTGTTCTTCTGCAAAGCAGAGGAACAGGGTTTTTTTCTGAAATGAAGCTGTCAGTATTTCAACAGAGGAAAAAGCCCCTGCAGAAATGTGGGTATGTACACAATATCAGGAAATAATATTCCGGCAATTGAATTCTCAGGGATGGACCTGCTGCTAAATGCTAAGCCATCTCATCCTGAGGGACACCGCTCTTACCGAAAACTTGTATATGAAGATGAACTTGCATCACTGTGAGAGAACTTGTTCTGGGAGGTAACGAAATCAGATAAAACTCTCTGCAAACAAGAACAGCTGCAAACACTGTCTACGATGAGAAGAGAACAGGGCAGGAAACTCACTGGACTGGGGGCTTTACATGCTCTTTTTCAAGTCCCGTAAATTGCACTGAAACATGCAGGAGAAGGGCAGGTAAACACCAAGTGAAAGTTCTTTATGTCTGGTTCAGTTAAGAGCTGAGGCCAAAGTCAACACAAGGAGCTAGGTTTAGTCATAAAACCCCTCAGTCTGTCTTGATGGCTTGGGTTTTCTTCCTCCTTCCTTAGTAATGTTGTTATTAGGTGCAACAAAGAAAGATTTTATGCAGTTTGCTTACATATTAGCTACTTATGATTTGAGGAGAAAACACTAACCACAGGCTTTGCATAAATATTCTACTGTTATATGCCAATGAATGACACATATCCCCTCTTCTGAAAGGACATCATGGTTACCCCTTCTCAGTAGTATGCAGAAAGTTGCAACTCTTTGGTTGGTAGGAAGAACTGCTTTATACTCCTCTTAAGGGAATATCAGAAAATTATGGTAACATGATAAACTAAACTATAATATAATGGACAAAATGAATGACAAAGAAAACACAATATCTGGACCAAGAGCATTAAAATCTCTGGAGGGAAAAATGGTTGCAGACTGTACACAGTGTACATTGAAAACAATGAAGCCTTCATAGAAAAAAGATGGGTCTCACCTAGACCTCCTTGGGAAAGAAAAACTAATACATTTCAAACTTTTACTGAAAGTCAGGAGGAGGTGTTTGAAACAACGAGAAACATTTGTGCTACACTATTACCTTTAGCATTTTCAAACTGCGGTAAGGACATCTCCTTTGGGGAGTTTATGCATTCCTGTGCTTGCCAAACGTGAAAGTGCATAACTGAAATGGCCTCTTTTTATATATTACCTGATTTGGAATTGCTTGAGTGGTCATTTAAGGCACCAATTCAGGGTCCTTTTCTCTCTGTCCAAGTCCAGCTCTGGTGATGCAGACTGCAAAGGCTGCAACGAACACAGGGAGTTTGCTCAGCCCAGGACCAAAGCAGCTGCCACCCACCCCCTCAGCATTTGCTCTCTCACCCCAGATACGGAGGCAGGACCAGAGCATGTGCAGCATTTGTATTACCAACATTTAATGCTGACAAGCCATATGGAAATTAAAACGACCCACCCAGAGTTCCCGCAATTTACACAAGAGTGAGTGGGCGAGTGGGTCCACAGGGAGCCAAGGGTATAGGTAGCACAAAACAATTTTATTGCTCTTTCCTTGGGCTGCATTTTTTGTGGAGCATAAAGCTGCCTGAACCTGAAGTAAAACAGCTTAAAGACTGCCACATTATGGTGGCTAATCATAGCTATATAAATGCAATTAATGAATGTTATTTAACTGCTGCATTCATCATGAACATATTCTATAACCACATTATTGCATGCTTGGGTTTTCACTTACGTCCTTGTTGTTTCAATACCGTGACTCAGCGGAGAATAATTCTTAGTTTATTTTCCAACTTCTCTGTGATCTCTCTCATTGATGCATGTAGTGTAAGACAGGGAAAAGACAGCAGTGAAACAGCTCAGACCCTGCCACTGTACGTAGACCTGAAAGCCAAATCTTCGGTCATTTTTGCATCCAGCACCACTGACTGATGGGAACTGTTGTGCTAACTGTTTGGCCCTGGTCTCATTCACTGGAGCTGTGCTACCAGCTCTGTGAGCTGTCAGGACTGAAGCAACCTAAATCTTTCTCTCCCAGCCTTTGTACAGACACCGGCAGTAGCATTTCCGAAAGTAAGAGCGGTATGAGTGCAGGGTATGATGCACCCTTCCTCGCAGAGGATTTCGCTCAGACTCGCTTACCTAACCAATCTCCTGAGCAAGTATTACTTCTCCTGAGACAAGTCCCTAAAATTTAGCCCCCTTCCTGGACCCTGATGCTCATCATCTAGCGTTGCTCCTCCCTCTATTCCCAGCAGCTCTATGGCAAATGTTCGCAGTGTTCACAGGGCTGGGTTGGGAGGGTGAGGGGCACAGCACATGCCGCTCAGCACAGACTTGAGCTTTAGCATCTATAGAAGACAGTCACTTGGATGCTCCAGAGGTTGAGAATAGCAGATGTAAATCAATCCTGGATCTCTGATTTTTATTTAAAGATTTAATCATGACATTTGACATTTTCTATTACAAGATTTCCTCAGTGGTGAGCTTCTTAAACCAGGTCAATGCACCATATAATCCCATGTCTTCAGAGCTAACAGCTGGATCACTGAGGCTCCTCCACAAACACGTATTTTTGAGAAGAAGATGTGTGTGTGCGTGAGATGACTATGAAGCTGTACATGCCTGGGAGTCACTGTTGACCGGGGGAAATGGACCTCAGCTTCCCAGGTGCATTGAGAAGAGCTGCCTGTTCTTTTTGGTGCGATTTGAACTAATTTAACAAACAAGGAGATTAAAGACAGAATGGCCACTGCTCCCTGCTGTCAGATGTCTTCAGCTTTTTCATAGTGCTAGACAGCTACCTTGTCTTCTGTAAATGTAACACTCATATCACACACACCCCAATTCTTCAGGTTTTAAAGTCACTTAGAAACTCTGCCTCAGTTTTGCGGGCTGAGAACTAATTTCTTGCAACAGTGTTCTTTGTGGGTTTTAAAACCTACTTGGTTTTAGGTAATTTACTTGGATCATATTTCCGATATGTTGTTTCTTCCAACTGTCATGACTAGACTAAATATTAGTTGTATACTAAGTAACAGGAGCTACAAGTGGAGTCCAGGAAAAAGCAGCTGCGGTAGCTGCTGGTGTTGAGCAGCCATCCAGCTGCATTTGCTGGAGACCTCTGGAGCCTTCAGCCTGGGGGCAGCAGCCACAGGTGACCTAAGCTAACTTCCTGAATATGGAAAAACCTCACAGCTATATTTTCTACGCTTCTCTCACGCCAAGACAGCATGAAGACAGTATGAGACCATTTTAAATAGCCTTATTTAACTATCTGGGGGGTTGTTCTAGAAAAAAAATGTCAGAAAACGGCAAATGTTCAAAACTGAAACTTCGGGAGACTATCTTGGAATCATAGAAGTTTAAATCTGTAAGGACCTCAAGATATCGCCTACAGCTTGTTTGATCCAGATAAGAATAACTGGACCTGGATGTTCCCTGGTACATATCTTAGCTGTTTTAAAAACCTCTGATATCAGAGTCTCCATAATGTGCTATGTAGCTTATTCCTGAACTTAGTTCTTTCCCATCCTGCAGATGAGTGCTGATCTCTTCACTTTTATGTCTTGCCTGTACAGGACATGGAGAGCAATTGATCACTATCATCTTTGCAACAGCTTTTTTATATGTTTGAAATCTGTTATCAGACAACCTGATGTCTTTCATCCAGACTAAATATATTCCTTCAAACTTCCTCCACCTTCCACATAGCTCTTATCATCCTTCTTGATCGTTGCAATTTGTGATATCTGCCGTGAGCTGTGGTGCCTTTGTCAAAACATTTTTGAAGGCCTATGCCACTGAGGATGTACTTTTACGTTGTCTTCTTTTTGTATAAATTTGAGACTTTGACATTTTGGGAGGCCCTGTTTGTAGACCAGGAAAACTATTTCCCCTCTAACTGCAGATTTGAGCTTCTTTACAACAATACAGTTACTTGCATTATTTCAGTTTTAAATTACTTTTCTTCCTAACAAGATAGATAGCTATTTGTGCTAATAGGCTCATATAATATTTCTGTTCAGCAACATGTTAATTCATTGAACTTCCCTTCAATTCCATTTGCTCAACACAACAAAAGTCAATGGAGATATATCACAGATTAATGCTTCCATCATGTAAGGTGTCTAAGTTGTACATCAGTGGACTGAGTGTTTATGTGATGTTTATTTGTGGTCGTGTTATTGAATTGCTGTCCGCAGCAGGGGCAATTCCTTGATTTTTGCGTACCTCTATCTAAAACACAGTAAAATGAGACTAATAATACAGGCATGTTGCAAAGATTTGCTAATGATTTTGAATATTTTTTTCCTTGTTCTTACACAGCATTTGGGCATCTGTCAGTCGAAAACATTGTGCAAGTGTTTGGCAACACTGTGTTAACCGTCCTCTCATGCAGCAAGAGCTATTGGCATTCTCCATTGTAGACTTTGTTTGTTTAATGTAGTGATCAAAAGGCACATTGTATTGCCACCAAACCCTGAGTCACCCCCCCCAAGGAACAATCACCCTTTCTTTCCATTTGGGTGGAGATAGTATATTTCTTGCTAAGGGAGTGGTGTTCTCGGTCCAAAATTTCTTGATAATATTTAGTAAGCTGAAGCGGGCTGTTTTATATTGAGAAGACAGAGAAAAGGAGGCTTATTGCATACATGCCAGTAAGCTTTTGTCATTGCACTGCTAAGATCACAGCAGCAGTTTAGTGTCTCTTTTTTTCCTAGCGCAGAGTTACAGAGGGAGAGGGAAGGAGCGTCAGTATAGGTGGTGCTGTGAACTTTGCGAAAACATCTGGCAGATCCTGGCTGTAGTGAAAGAATAGCAACATCTCTCAGTCTTTTCCAGACACGCTGCCTGTGCACTGCCTCACTTTCTAATGGGGACATTCTTCTGCAGAACCACTGGTTTTGACTTTTTTTATGGTTAGGAAGATGCAGCAACATCAGGATACAGCAACAGTCACCCTGATGGTGACTGCCTGCTGTGGGCAACAGCACATGGTAGCAGAAGGAAACGGTGGGAGGTGGAGGGTGATGAAGCTGCCTGTCGTGTGCTAGGGGACGGGACTTGAGCATGAGGAGGATTGGTTTATCCTGCCCTAGAGAAGGTCAAGCAGAAGACTTTGCAGCCAGATGCCACTTCCTTATGACCTTAAGATGAAAAGCAGGAGGGAGGAAGGAAGGGGAGGAAAGGCAGGGTTCAGAGCCAGGGTTGTGGCAAAACCCACCCCCGGGGAGCTCCCCATTTCTCTCCTATTAGCTACTATAACCTTCCCAGCAGTCTGGGCAGGGGGAGGAGGGAAGAGAAGAGCAACTAAAGGAAAGCACAGGAGATATAGGGTGGCACATTAGAAATTTGCTGGAATTGGTCAGTTGGGCTGGACCGTGACGGGGCTCTGGAGAGTTATTCATAATACAAAGTTTCGAAATATGTACAACTCACGCTCAAAAAATGGCCCATGTCTGAGGGTGGAGAATGTTTTCTCCAGCCCCTGCTTGCAAGACAAATAGGAAAACGGGAGGGGAAAACTACTGCCACTACAGTAAACTGTTTGTTTAGCTACAGATAATTGTGCTGAAGTTTGCTCAGGTAATGCTTATTCTTGCTGCCTGCTTCCTAGAGACTGTCCAGGGCAGGTACCTGATAGCACAGCTGGGTCCTCGAGGGGCACAGAAGTGGAAAAGGAGTGTGCCTGGAAGCCTGAGTCTGGGCTCGGTAAGGCCTTTGGGGGTTTTAAGTAGGCTTTGTTATGAATCAGGAAAAGTGATACTGAGTGCCTAGATTTTTTAAAAGACTGTCTGCAATCAGAAAGATTATTAAGTTATTTTAGCTGCATGGAGACAGTAGCTGGTAGCTG
The DNA here is from genome assembly GCF_034638445.1 of Ciconia boyciana. Classification (NCBI taxonomy): domain Eukaryota; kingdom Metazoa; phylum Chordata; class Aves; order Ciconiiformes; family Ciconiidae; genus Ciconia; species Ciconia boyciana. The sequence goes on from NC_132936.1 coordinate 95,300,835, forward strand.
ATAGCTGCCTTTACCATGTTAATTTTTCTTATGTGAATTTTTGCTCTTGTTTCCCAAATGCATAAGAGTATGAATCTCCTTATACACAGTCATATTTCTGTATTCTCTATGTCAAAAAAATCATTACTTAGGTCAATGGTAGTAAATTCTTCTGATGTGCAGTATCAAATTTCTTTTAAAAAATTATTGGATCTTATGGCTGGTCCAAATTTCTGCCTATGCTAAACTGAAACTGGGTACTGGTGCCAGTGCCGGTGCTTTAACATCACCAGCCTGGAGTGATCCTCTCAAAGGCCTTTCTGAATAGACACCTCTTGAGTGCTGCAAATAATTCAACTGTGACAATCCTTGCATGATTGTGGTGTGACTGACAGCAACCAGGTACCTGGGTTTCTCATAGTTGCAGGAGACAAGTAACGGAACGATGTTTGAGCCTGACGGGAGGAAAACTTCTTCTCAGGCTGTCTCACTTTAAAAAGATCTTTGCTTGCCTCAACCATGTATCAAGTCACTCTGACCTGCTACAGTTAGGTTTCCATAAATACAATCTACAAAAGGAAATACTTGGTCTAGCTAACGCTGCGGGAAATTACAGGTCAATTAATTTATCATACTCATCAGTATAATATACCACTTGGTGCACACAGTATTCCTTTGATTATGCAGAGCATTGTTCTAAATCCCTTAGCGCTCAGGACATGTTCCTGCAGATGGCAAGAACCAGCAAGTTCAGGCTAAACTGGGGAGCTGTAATTTACTGTCTCTGTCAGTTACACCGGCAGCTAGGTGGGAGCCTAAGCTGTGGTACAATGGGCTGTAGTGCTCTCATCAGCGTAAAATGAACCTCTGGGTAATGTCCAGATTAGTTGTACGCCAGGAGCCAGTGCAGACTAATCTCATCTGAAGTGGGGATGCAAACTGATGGGTGTTTTCCCCCACTTCATCTCTGGCTCTGCCCCTTCCATTTCCTTCTGTCTTCATCTGAAACCGCTGATAAGATATGTGGTACCTCCCTTGCCTTTTCTGTAGCTGCCACTCTGGGGAGATGGGGACAAGGAGCAATCAGAAACTAGCCATACATACAAGGAGTTTGCCTACACAGTAGAGTGATAATATTGCTCTTTGCTTTGAAGATCCTTTGATCTTGCAGATTTCAAAGCACTTCACGCCAGGGTGAAACTGGAGTGCTTTACTCCCTTTTCAGCTGGGACAACTGGGGCACAGAGACATACCAGAACATGTTCAAGTCCCGGTGAGACACGCAGGACTTCTGAGCCAGGACTCGGTGCACCCAACACTCCAAAGAGCACTTGCTCTTTCTATTAATTAAAATAATATAGGGTGGGTAACTCAGGCCTGGAGATACATTCAAGGAAGCAAACATAGTCTTTGCAAGGGTCACATATGCAGTAGGAAGGACTCTGTATGAGCTGGTACCTCCTTTCAAGCTCCGTTAAAGTCTCTCTCAATATTTCTGCCTGTTGCATTCTCTTCCTGTAGATGTTTTGAAACATACAGTCAAAAATGCCTGATAAGCATCTTCATGATGGATGCTCAGCAGTTCTTTAACGGGACTCAAAGCTGAATCCTTGCTTCTGAAAGTCTGTTTCACACCTGAAATTCTATGTAGGAATAAGGACCTGTCACAGTCAAAGACATCTGTCACCAGGAGAGAAGAAAGACATGCCAGACTGATCCAGTGTGGGCTGACATCAACACTCAGATTACCTTTGTGCTAGCTATTTCTATGAATCTGCTCTTCCAGAAACAAAGGAAGCCTCTAAGTGTCACTTGAAGGTATTGGGAGTTGTTCGAAAAACAGCAGGTTCCTTAAGTGGTTCATTCCGTGATGCTGGTGTTCCCTTCTCCCCAAAGCACTTCCAAGTATTTTCATTTGTTTTGTGGTTTAGGGGCAAAGAAACCATTGAATAATAGCATAGCCAGACACATCTTTAAATACTCTTTTGTGTTTGCAGAGCTTTACAGAGTGAACATTTTGGTAGGGAGAAGAAGTTTCCGGTGTTTTTAAAATTTTTCACAGTAGAGCCTCACAGGTTTCCTTACAGTACATGCGCTGGGTGAGGTAAAGAAAAAACCCCAAACAGTAGGTTTCACCTATTTGCCAGTGAAATTCAGTTTTTGTTTCTCATACTGAGGCCTCAGAGAGTTGTAGTCCTTGTCACACGCAGGTCTTCATGACAGGAAAATGATGTTCCATAACCAAAAGTCTTCGGCACAAAGAGCCTGGCAGTGCAGTCACACTGGATATTTACTTAGATCAACTATTCTTTAGCAAATTAGACCCACTTTTGACAGCAAGGTGTTTAGATTTGGGGACATATCAAATTGAAAGAGAGAAAATTCAGCTGCTGGTCAATTAAATGTGTATTTATTTACTGAACTAAGCATACAAGCTGGTAAAACAATATTTCTATGCGTAAGTGCAATTTGGTTTCTAAGTCCTCCACACTTTCAAAATTTCAGTGTGCTGCAAAACTAGGTTGAAAACATGTGACAGTATTACAGAATTATCAAAAGGAGATAGAGCTGGAATGAGGACAGCTGCTTACTTAAGCAGCTGTGAAGGAACGAGAGGCAGCGTGGGATGGGGATGATAAACAAGTTAGTTGGTTCTTCTTCCTAAAATCCACCACTACTTCATTTTCATCACAAGGCACTAACACTCATATACCTGCTAAGGTGAGCAGAGTAGCTTACAGTGCTATTTTTCAGGTAGTAAATACTGATGCATCAGCTTGTGTTCAGGCTTCCTTGCAATCACAGTGGTTGGAAATTAACCTTTTAATAAATCAAGGCTAATTTCTGAACAGATTTTACACCAAGGGTGAATGCCGTATTTCAGGGTCACAGAAGTCATGCAGCGGGCACAGATCTGACATGAGAAGCCTGGCTGATTCCTTTTCAGGCTTTTTGGGGATTACAGCCTTCCCCCTTGGGTAAGGTGAGCTCAGTGTCTGTGAGGAGGGATGGGTCACCAGAGCAGCAGACCTCGGCAGAGTGTCCAGCCATTGGTGGCACGAGGCATCACAGAGAAAGCAGCTCCTCTCAGCCCTCCAGTGACAGCATCCCTGTTTATAGGGTGTCTTCAGAGCCTCTTAGGAGAGACATTTTAGGTGTGTAGAGCTTTTCTGGGCTTGCCTTTGGTGGTCAGCCTGCATCCCCAGCTCCCACTGTAGTCCCAAGTACTGTTACTCTGTTTTAGGGCTTTTCTCTAGACTTGGGGTGTTTATTGGCAACCTACACCCCCTAGAGAAGGCACAACATTGCAGTTCTTTGCTAACGTAGCTCCAGTCAATGCCCCATGCAATGTAAGCTATACCAGAAAAAAAGACACTTCTTTGCTATTACTTCATCTGCATCAAGAGTTTTGCAGCTGTAGTTACTGTGGTTTTCCCTCCCACATTCCTAATTGAGACACGAAACAAATTTTTTTCAGAGGAAATCAAGTCTTGCTCTTAATCACTCTTCTTCTGCACCTTGTGGGGCTGTTCCCTGGAATATGTAGGGTTTGGTTTTGTTCCCCCAGAGAAGCTCAGGAAAGTTCAGCTAGATTCTGAGTTAAAGCTGACCTAAAATGTGATCTCAGTTCTTATATACTGAAGTGTGTTAAAAATACAGTGTGAATCACTAAGAAGCAAGTTGCTGTGGTTCCAGGATTATGGTTCTAGCTGGAAAAAATGAGAACCAGTAAACTAAGGCCTCAGAATGATACTTCAGCCTTGATGCATTTTGAGAATACCTTGAAAGGGGAGGAGAAAGAGCTAAATGCATCAGTTGATTGTAGTATGAACAGGAGATACAGTATAGTTTATTGCTATTGATAAAATAGCGATAGTATCAATAGCAATAGTACCAAGAGTTTATTGCTACAATATAATTTTCCTTGTTGAATTTCTTGGAGTGAAAAAAGAGTCTTTATTTGATGAGCCTTAATCTGTAAAAATACCTGACTACTCCTGTGTGTACTGGAGTGGAACAGAGAAAGGCAAATATGCTAGTTAAGGAGAAGATAAAGGACATTAGCTTGTTTAGTCTAGCAAAATAAGGACAAATTAGTGGAGTTGGAATACAATTACTGTAAGTAAATACACCAGGACATAACAGTAGGAAAGGAAGAGAATACTTAAGCTAAAGGACAATGTTAGCTTACTAAAAATAGGTAAGAACTGGTCAAGAATAAATCTGTGCTGGAAATCAGGTTTCCAAACCCCAGAGGAATGAGAATTTGGAACAGCCTTCTTCTAGGGCCAAAACCCCTCACTAGTTTTAAAAGGAAGCTGGATGTATTTGTGAAAACGATACCTGTGATGCCCATGGAATATGCCTGATCACACAGGAGATACTCTCTGCTCTGACATTTTTATTTTCAGCCCTTCTTTTTGGATGCAGCATGAAAAAAGATCTCGGAAAGTATGCAGGTCAGATATACACCTTGGGATGTCTTTGCCATACACTTACAGGGCAGGATGTGGGCACCTCTTGCGCATTTCTCAGTAGGAGTTGAAACATGGCCTTACTCAAGCTCAGAGTTGTTATCAGTCAAACTAAGCAAAACCAAATCTTCAACAAGTGAAGAAAGTAACTTGTTTCTCCCCACGCTGTATTTTAGTTACTTGTTTTTCTCTATGCTGTCTTTTGTCCCCAAAGGAAAGAAGCTAGGAATGTACTCCCTTGGTAGGAAGGATAAAAGGGAGAAACTATCGCTTTGGAAATGACCTTGCTGAGTTCCTCCGAGGCTGTATTGTTTTACGTCTATCAGTTGCAAAGATTAAGTTAGTAATACATGTTTATAGGAGCATATGCAATCTTCCCTAGTATGCCTAGGCAGCAACAAGAGAGAGGAAACAAAAATACCTAATTTAATGGGAGTTGGTGAATCTGAAGGGCAGAAGAGTCAATGGGAAATCAGGCCTGCCAAACCTTTGCTACTCAGACTGCGGAGGTAAACTGCCTCTTGTGTTTTTCTGCTGCCAACGCGATTCCTCAGGCATCAGCTCCGGTGAGATCATGAGCCTGAACAAGGTATCCCTCTCAGCAGAATTAAGTCACAGTCTCCAAACATTCAGACATCATGACTCAGGCCTCTTAGAGGCACAACATTTATCTTTAAAAGGCCTTAGATTTGTTAAGTGTGTGTGTGTGTCTAATCTGATAAAACTTTAAATGCTGTTTTACCAGTCTTTTGCATAAAAGATCAGGACAGATTAGGATATGCCTAATCCTTAGTGTGAAATTCTGACAATGCTGCAGGCAGTGGGAGTTCTGCTAGTGACTTCAATAGACCAGATGCCTCTTTCACTTTCATCTCAGGAACTCTTGTGACTGGTGAATAATAGCCTCCTTTGTGAATTACAGAGGAAAAATAGTTATTTTCGTTTGTAATTGAAGAAATTCGTGACCAAAGGGTCAATTTGAAAGAAATTGTTACCCTATACAAAAGCAGGGGGGGAAATAGCAGTTTCTCATCTGTTATTAAAATTAAATTAAATTAACTAAGATGTCATTTCTTAGATCTCATGGAAGCAGGGTACATTCGGAGTTTATTACAGACAAGCAAACAAGCAATCCAGGAGAAGTTTCTTTGATAAATAAGATGATGTTGTTACTCATTTTTTGTATGTCTATTGGACTGCCTTGCTAGGCAATTTGTTGGCCAGTGGGCTGCCTCTGCCATGAAAGCTCTGGTAACTAATGCAAGCTCACCAAAAACCTTAGATCTTTTCTGTGGTGAAGCTTGATGCTAATGTGAACATTCTCTTCCCAAAACAGAGCTTCTCCACTGCTTCTTCAATGCTGCAGAGAAGACAGTAGCAAAGAAACACCTCAGTGCAGCGGGATCTTGAGAGAAAGATCTCTAGATTGAAAAGGGTGGGAGACCAGAAGCTGGAGATAAGGATCAGTGGTGTACATAGCTGAGCACCTACATCCGTTCACTAGTGGTGGTATGGACCATTTGTGAAGGTCTGCATAAGTAAGAGGAAGACATGGCCTTTGGGGTAACTGGATGGAGTATCTCAGATATTTACACTTGTCTTTTTAGTTCAGAGGAGCAATCACTTCTACAGGGCACAAGGGCTGTAATGGTTTGATTTTGGTAGTAAATCAGTTCCACAAATTCCTTATGATCTGGAGATGGAAATCCAATGACAGAAAAGAAACAGCTTTTGAAGCTTATGCCAAGGTCTCAAAAACTTTTTGAGGTATATGGTCTTCCTGTGAGCCACCAGCGCATTAGAGCATCCAAGGGCAAAGCCACATTGGAATGATGTCTGGGATGCAAAGTTAAACATGCTGACTCTGCCAAAACATGTTCCAAAGACCAATATCTGTTACTGTAAAGACTGATGCAGTTTCAAAGGAGGATGGGGAATGCAGAATATTTGCATTAGGTGCCGGTAGGATCCAGTGAAGTTCTGGTCACATCTGTCTTAGACACAAATTTGGGTGGCAAGATGATGGGAAGGGTTGGAGAATCCAGTGTTTCTGTAAAGTCAGGTGTTGATAGATCAGATAGTTTCAAGGTAAATGCTTGTACTGCAGATAAGTCACATTTGAACATTTCTTCTCCAAGAAAACAATTGCTGTTCTCTGTTTAAGCTATTTGTGCCATTGCTGGAGGTGTCCCTCTCTAGTTGTTATTATTGACATACAAATTCAGGGAAGAGAACAATTATTTTCTGAAAATTGTTACTCGCATGTAGTTTCATGTTTATTTCTGATACACTGAATTTGAAAAATAAAAAAGAATGATAGTGACGAACAGTAGCTTATATAGCATTAGCTACCTAACTATTGCAAGATATTTCATATTAACAAGCTCTTCTGTGAGTCTTTTCATAGCGTATTTTATCAGGAACCGGAATCTATTGGATTTTACAGCTGGGGCTGATATGAAGGATCCCTCCAAACCTTGCAAGACAGGAATAGGTCAGCCTGAATACAGAAACTGTCATCTAAATTTTCAGAATTGTTGGTATGCTGACTCCATTTATCCAGTAATCTGCTGCCAAGCTAGTGTCCACATATCTTCAAGTGAATAAAATGTGTTTTCTACTTTCTCCTGAATCTCTACATACTGTTGAGCAGCCCCTGCATCCCACCCCGAAGATGGCTTTCCAGCAGGTTTCAGTGCAATGTTTCAAGCCTATACTATGTTCAAGCACTGTGAGATCCTTCAGGATTAGAAGTGCCATCTAAGATTACCAGCTTGCTCTCACATCCATGGTATCCATCCAGGTCATTTTCTTTGACAACTCTTGCTCCCATTCCCTGAGCTTGCAAACCAGCCGGAGTGCATTATACCTAGAAATGAAGGAAGGAAACATTACGAACAGCAATTGGCAGAGCCACTTCTCATTTTCTAGACTGGCTTGTTCATAAATAACCTGAAATCAGACACCACTTTTTAAAGTGACGGATTTTTCCCTTGCAAACATCTGGACAGAGTGAGGGGAAGGGGTTGCCGTGCCCTGTCTCACCAGGATGTTAAAGCTAGAGGAGCTGTAGGAAGCTGCCCGCTGAGCTTTCATGCAGGTTTGCTCCCCACGCCAAGAGCACGGTCCCACCACTGACTGCATGTAGTCTCTGTGTACCCTCTCCTCCTGCCCCGCTGATTTTGAATAGCTGAAGTGATGGAGCTATTGCTTGATGTGCTCCTGTATTTCTACAGGATGCCAGTAGAGGGCAAAGATGACTTTAGGCTTGATGTGAAAAATCACACAGGTTGCCCTGCAGAGCAGAAAAATTGCATGAGATAGGGGAAAATGCAAAAATGGATGGGAGTTTGGGAAAAAGAGGTGTCCCAGGACCGCTATCTTAGCTCGTTCTCCTGTCTTGTGAGCACAAGTCTCCACGCGACACAGCAAAGCACTGTGGATCTTGGTGGTGAGCCCCACGCTGCTGAGAGCATTGCAGGACCCAAGGGGCCGTCAGCCTCAGACATCTGCCCGTCTGTCCGCAGCAGGACAGCTGTATTCCCTGCCTGGCTGAGGTGCTGTCGGTCCCCGCCATGCCTAGGAAAGGGACAGGCCTAGCTGCTGCATCTGTTGTGAACAGAGGCTGCTCTGTTACACTGGTCCAACCCTCACTTCTTCACCGGCTTTCCCTCCATCTTTCCTGAATGGCCTCTTAACTCAGGCTACAAGGAAGGGTCTTCCATCAGTATCACATGGGACCTCGTGGCAGCTGCATATTTCCCATTTCTTTACCAGGAAAGCTTAAATACAAGAGTAAATAAGTTTTTTGGCTCTAGTCTGGGGAAATGTAATTAGCTGTAATATAAACAATCTTTAAAGGCCTTGTAATCCAAATAACCCAAGAAATTAAGACTCAGAAGTGCAGATCTTATTTAGATTCTTTCCCTGAGCTGAATAAAACATGATTTACATCAGTAAGTATTTCAGATGGTCTCTAACATACCTTAGTAAAGCGATTTTTTTTCTCTTTTCACTGCGATTTCAAATCATATGTCCAGCTGATTTGTCAGTTCATTATAATATGCTTCTCTTCTATACAAGCAAATCCTAGGTGTCTGAGAAGATTGTTTATTCCTCTGCTCCAGAAACAGAAATAGCTCATCATTTTGTAAAATGGTAGGAGTCTGTCTCAGGAGCTGATGTAAAACCTTTCACAAAAAAAAAAATCAGGGATAAAATTGGAAGTGAATTGTAAATAAGCTTCTTGTTCTTTTTCCTGAGCAAGCTGTTTATATAAAACTTTCCAACAGTCAGAGGTTTTGCCAGTTCTCTCACCTATGAAGGGAATGATGTTCCTCTGAGATACCAGTTGCTACTTTTTAGCTGTGGCTGGGCAAAGCATCTGTGCTACTCTGGAAGGCAAAGCCTTTCACAGAATTTCTTACCTCTTTTTCTATCCCTCCTGTTAAACAGTGGGGTAAATGAGCAGAGACATGCTACACAGCAGTGAAATGCCACCAAATTCAGAATCCAGAGGACTATAATCAAGAGATGACTTTTGTAACTTTACATGCATGACAACTGATGCATAGTGCAACCACTTCATCCAAGTCACAAAAATCCATACATGTGGTTGAAAAGCAATGGAAGGTGAATAAGGAGTGGGAGGAAAAGCTGGGCAAGGAGGACACACTGTTCAAGGAGAAGCTGCTTGAAAAGAAAAAAACCCCTTGTTTCTTTTCAAGAAGAAAAACAGATGGAATGCACTGGCCTAGGCATAGCAAACTTTGCCTTAACACTATTATATCCCAACACTCAGCATTGGAAAGGGGAGCCAGACAATGAACTAGAAGATCCCATACAACATAATTTGCCAATGGCCTCGACAACTAAGGAGGCTCAGGAAACAGAAATTATATGAAGTCTCCTTGTCTTTTTATTATTTACACGGTTTCATTCTTTTTTATGTTAGTACATTTGAACCATGTTAGGGCAGCCAGTTAATCTTGGTAAGTTAAAGAGAATATTTTATTTCTAAGTTGTATATGAAATTCTGCATCTGATTTCTAGCAGACACTCAGTATGCTGAGTAACCTTAATTATACAATATAGCAATAATGTTAGAGAGCGATAAAAATATATCAGACCTCTTAGAAATGGACACAAGCCACAGAAATGTAAAGCTGAAAGGGACCTCAAGAGATTACTGAATCCGCCCTTCTGTACTGGGGGCCAGTAAATGTGGCAAGACCATCCCTGACAGCTGTTTGCCTAAACTGTTCTTAAATCCTCCAGTAGTTTGAAGCCTATGCCCATCTAGGAGAGTTGCTCTTACAGTCGGAAAGCATTTTGTAGCATCAGGCTCTGTCTTGTTTATTGCGATGTGGACAGATTTCATTTTATTTTCTCCAAGGTCTACAAGAAACAGTTTAGCCCCTGCTTAGCACTCTTCAGCAGTCTTTTACCCATCAGAAAATGCATGTGTAGTAGCTGTTTTGTTTTCTTTTCTAGTCTGAATAAACCCATTTTTTCAGCCTTTTCTAATGCTTTTCTCAAACATCATGCTTTCTTAAAACTTTTTCTTATTGCTGTGATACAGACTACTCTCAGCTTATCTACAGCTTCCTTAAAATCTGATGATCTGAGCCTGTACTAGAGCCCATAGTAGCCCCACTGTCCTAGAGAGTGGAATAATACCTCGCATCTCTCACACATGCTACTTTTGCTCATACATCCCAGGATAACACTTATCCCTTTGGAAGCCCTCACACTTGTTTGGTGGGGGAACTTTTATACCTCCCAGATACTTTAATGCAGTAGTAATTCTGATGCTATTCCAGACCTTTTATTTGATTTTAATTATCTTTAAAGTGTTTGGGATTACTTTCTTGAGGTGGGAGGATGGGATTTTAAGAATTTCCTGATATGGGCTCTATACTGACGCATGCTGGTTTTTTTCTCATGAATTCCGTTTTTAGTTTCTTCCTATTTTGCTGCCCAGAGGCTTCTGCACCCAGGGCAGCCAAAAATTAAAATTAAGATGAGAACAGGAACTCATTATTTCTACTTGCTAATGAGAACAGAAAATGATCATGAAATTAAACTTCAAAGAGTTGCATATTACACATAAGAAAAATTAGGCTACCTGAAAAAAAAAATCTACTAAGGGAGGTGGTGGAAACACTACCAGTAGATCTCACCAGAGCTACGACTAGCTGGCTACTCATTGTCAGCCCACAGCTGTACAGGTTTGCTTACTGCAGAGAGTCATAAGTTAGGGAGGAAAGAGGTCTGCTCACACTCTTTGGCCTTCCAATGCTGTAAGTAGCATTGAACAGCTGAGGGAAAACTAAGCTTGCGTTAGGGATCCTGCAAAGGAGACCTACCCAGGTTCTGGTCTGATCCTGAGGGAAACAGTACCACTGCCTCCCCTGTGAGAAGATGGGTGAATGAAGCAGCAGCAACAAGACGTAAGACACCTCATAGTTTGGAGCAACAGGGAACAAAGTTATTTCCTCAGTAATTGTCAGCTGCCCTCCTGAAGAGTCTTCTCCACAAGAGAAGGTTGTACACTTCTCACGAAGCACATGCACATCAACTTTTGTTTAAATTTCATATAATGGAGACCTTCAGTACGAAGATGTAGGCTTAGCTCCTTTTAACCCTTGAAGATCACTGTGCTGATTCAGTGGGAGAGAGGAAACACCTCTTTCAACTGTTTGCTCCTTGTGAGTAGATGCGAATTTTTCTTCCCCAAGCTCCTTTCCCAGCAGGTGACATATGGCAGCACATGCCCTGCCCTCCTCTCTGGTAGACTCCTGTTAAGGGAACATGCCACATCCCAGAGTCCCAGTGCACAGGTATACTTGAAGAGAGGGCCTTCAGCTCCAACAAGAGAAACAAAAGAATGTGTCCTAAAGCAGTTACATTCACCCAAACTCATGTTCTTACCCTTCTGTGGGATAATTGCTGGAGGACTTAGCCGCACCTAGACTCCTCTCTGAGGAGGAGTTTAGAAAGCAAGGGGGTCCTGTCTGAACCTCGTGACTCAACAGGAGGGTTCCCCCCCCCCAGCCACTCCTCAGACTCCTACGCGACAGTAACTCTTAACGCAACACCTTCCCACTTCAAATATCAGCCAGGCCTAAACATAAGCCAAAGCAAAGATCTGTTTAGCAGGACATGGGTATGTAGAAGAATCATCTTCATCTGTAGTTAACAAGGCTTCTTATTGCCCCTCATGCAGAGTACCAGCTGTGTGCAGATGCTCTGGAGTGCGGGTCACTCCATTGCCCTCCTCCTTCCCAAAGCTCTAGATGATTACTGTCCCCATCTAGCTCTGTTTCTTGTTCCCAGGGTTACATTTTTGTGTACAAATACAATTACTTTGATGGTGCTAGCTATCCCTGGTACTTGAAGAACACTCCTCTACCTCAGTTCATGACTAGCCAGCCAAGAGGTACGCAAACTATGTGAATGTCACCAATAACTCCTCTACCTGGGGTCAGCGGCACCTGCTATTCACGGTCTGTTCTCCTGTGTCTGTAATCAGCTGATTGTCCCTGTCTAAAATGTTCCCTTTATGCTCTCTGGCAGCTTAATACACTAGAATTCAACTATGGCACACAGTACCAGCTATCTCCATGCTATGAGCTTGTGCTCTCATGCATTACTAGCTTTATATAGATTCCTTGATAACACAGACAGCAAATCTCTCAATGGGGGCTTCTGCACGGATGTGGCATGAGACCCCATTCCCAGTCCTGCCCTCTCACTGGTGTTCTGGGGCCACTTACATTCAAGTGTTATGAAATACACAAACAATTCCTGACATCAGTCTATGATATTTTTAAAGTCACAGTTTTGACATTTATTGGGAATAACTGTAACTGGAAAAGTAGCACATACGGGTTTCTCTAGTGCTTAAAAAAATTCCACCGTGGGAGTTTTCTGTACCCTACAGACTCGACATGTAGGCTGTCTAGGTTATATTGGTTGCCATCTGGCTCTCAGTCCCACTCTTTGTTTTCAGTCTCCAGGCCATTATGTCTTTAGTAAATAATCAAACATATTTTGTTCTATTCAATTTCTTTTCTTCTGTTGAATTGTTGATTAGGAGCCAAAGGTTTATTTAAACAGGTGATAGCTTTGCTGCTTACTTGGTGCAACTGGAGTGTAGTTTTAGGTCACATCTACATGACAAATGTAGTCATGTCAAGCAATCTGAACACACAGCAACAAGCTAAGTGTTTCTAAGGCTTTGGAAGCATTCTGGAGAGTTCCAGACTAAAAGGAGCTAAACTTTATCCTCCCAGTTCAGGGGCTGGAGCAGTAGGGACAACTGTGGTCATAAAGTGGGACTGGGGAGTGTAGGAGTGGTGGTAAAAGGGAACTGGAGTGGGAAGAAGGGGAGGAGGAATATGGAGCTGGAAAGGGTGCAACTACAACTCACAATAGGCACAGCTTCTTTCGAAAACTATTTTGAACCCCAGCCTCACTAACAAGTCTCTGTGCGTATTTAGATAGGCTTGCCTGGTCCGCTTCATGGCCCCGTAGTGAAGCTCTGCCCTTGCCCTTACTGAACCACATCCCTGCAAATCTAAATCCACAGCAGATACAAATAACATGGCTGAAAATGTGCAAAACCTTGAACTTTTTCACTGAAGGAAGCATGACCACTCAGCTGGGTGCCTTGGTTGTTCAACCTCTGTCTCCTTTAGCTGTTCAGGCTGGCATTCTGAGTGGGAGAAGCCAAATCTATCTCCTGGCTGTCAGCCTGAAATGCCAAGTGGCCACTGTGTCCTGCCTGCAGGCAGCCGTGACGTTTCTAGGGGGCCACAGGGATTGTAACGGGACAGATGTAATGAAGCAGAGGAAAGGGAAAGTTAAGACATATAAGCAAGGAGAAAAGTGGTGGGAGCTAGGAGAGACAGACAAAAGAGGTGGAAGTGGTATCCTTCCGTGAAAAATGAGTTGGGTCATTACTGCGTAGGTCTGAGTAGGAGTGTTTGAAACCAGTCACTGCTCTTCCCATCCTGAATCTTGTTGTTGTTGTTTCAAAGAATGGTCATTTTACAGTAAATAAACTGTGATAACCCCAAAGCCTTTTCCTCCCTCTCTGTGCCAGAGGAAGCTAAGTTTATCCCAAGCATTTCCAAAACCACATACCATTTGAAGGCACAGTAATATATGGGGTCAGAAACTTTTAAATAAAAGTCAGTTAGAGCTTCAATCCACTTCCACTTTATTTTTAATTTTTATTTCATTCTCTGAAAGAAGTCTGTCTCAAGCCTACACATTTTAACAGGCTACCAGTTCTTCCCTGCAGATTTTGCAGCTTTCAGCTATTATGCGCCCATAAGATTATAATTTTCAGCTACTGATAAACATCACAGAATTACACTCCCTCAGAGAAGTCAGTATCACTTGGCCAGACAACATGTTCAGAAAACTGCTTGAAAATACTTGCCAGAAAACTTATTTCCTAGTGTTTTAGAGCAAATCTCCCCACAAATAACAGATTCCTCCGCTACTATAGTGTTGGGTCTCTGATTTCTTCCTGTACTTGATACAAATTGTGTCTCTTGCCCTAAAAAAAAATTGTTCTCAGTTGAACACCACATCCCTTTAACTTTGCTTGAGTGACATGCTGGGGTTATCAGAGTGTGGGCTAAATGTCAGGTTCTCTCCTCAATTTAAGCGGCCATAAAGGATGGAGAACTTGCACCACAGAACTACAGAGAACTTGGAGGTTAAAGTTTAAAAATAGGTATTCACTTTACCTTCTTGCCTTCATCTGATCCCCATTGTACATCTCAGAGTCTAGTCTGATATTTTAGATTAATTTAAAGAGCTTACTTTCTGAAGAAACTCAGCAGAGAAGAAAATCTTAAAACCTGGGCCTTCTTCCTCATATGAAAGCAAGCCCCCCCTTACAAGCCTTTCTCACTTTGAGTTAAGTCACCAATTTTCTACCATTTATTAAAAACTGACAGCCACAAAACCAGCCAAAGAGGGCAGTGTCCCTCTCAGATGTCCAAGGCATATTGCATACTCCTGCTCTTGTATTCATTTCCCACTCTAATCAGCAATTAAAAAGCAGACCAATTAGCTTACTGTTTTTCCTTCCTTTCCAGCTGTGCCAGAGATGGAATTGGCAAAAGTCCCAGGCTGAGAGGAATAGAAAATCTCAAAAGAAGTCTGTGTCTCAAGTCTTGATTTGTTCCTTTACTTTTCACTAACTGCCAACCTACAACCAATAAGCACCAAATACGAACGTTGCCGGAGAAGGACAACACAGCTTTATGAATAAACACTTATCCTCTAGCTTCAGAAGCTTGTGACTTCAACTTCAACATGAATATGGATTTATTTCACATTTCCAGGCACATATTTTGCAGTTCTGCCTAGCAATCAGGAGTATGTAGGAACAAGCGCTCCTCTGCACCCAGTTTGTTTTGATCAGTACGGGTAGGGCCCGACCCACAAATAAGCACACAAGAGGATTTCTGTCTCTGATCTTAGCAGCATTAGGAATGATGATACTTCCTTATACGTCCAGAAACTTAACTAGATAAACAAAAACATGATCAACAAGTGCCCAAAGCCATAAGTCCACAGAAGAGTGCAAAGCTGTTGACAGGCCTTAAACAGGATTTTTGCTCTCGGTGTGGGACTATGGTCATTCATACAGAGTGTATTCATTCTCCTTACAATTAAAAGGCATATCATGGTGCCACACACTACTTTTATATTCAAATAAGATTAAAAATGTGTCAAAGTACTTGTGTTTTTCCTGAATAAATAATGCATAGATCTAATTTGAAAACACAAGTACTTTTGTTTGGCATATTTAGGAAAGCATCCAAAATAATTTTATTAAAGGTTAGCATCGGAAATTTCAAAGAATGTCTATGGGGAAAAATGTTAACTTTTACTTCAGATATTTTGTGTTTTAACCTCCTCACCCCAATTTCAGAATTCATATTTTCATTTTTTTTGTTCTGCTTTCTCTGTCATTCACAGCCCCACCCTAGTAAGGAGAAGAGGGGGGCAGGGTATATTTTCCACAACTTCCTCCACGTAGAAAACAACATAACCATTAAAACATGAAGAGTGAGTTGTCACCATCTCTCATCTACTCATTCCTATAAGCAGCAAGGAGCAACAATAGGGAGGCAAGTTCTGGCACCCCATAAAAAATATTCTAAAAATAGAAAACTAAAACTCTTATTCACAGTTGTTTCAGTTCAACTTGTAAAAGCCAAAGTGATTATTAAAATATTTCCATCAGAATATTTCTCATATGTCAATATATTTCTCATATATATATTTATTTTTTTAACCAGGAGTTCTGGCTACGGGCTGTACTTGGAAACTTGGCTGTCAGAGGAAGCCCTCCTAACTAGAGCGTGCTACCTGGCTTTCAGGGAGACTGTGCAGGATAATCCCTCCAGCATCCCACTCCACCTCAACTCTCCCCTTCCAGATAAGCCCTTCTGCTGTCAAATAGCAAATTACCTTGGTCAGCGAGCTGAATCTTTGTGGGTGTTTCATTTTGGACCTCTGTGCTCCTGTCAGTCAGAGTACCACTTCCTGTGCTAGGGTGGCTGTGTAGTCTAAGATAACCACCGCTTGAATTTGTTTTCATCCCAAGACACAAAACACCTGCTTGGACACCTATCTGTGTTTCCACAAAACATCACCCCCCAAAAAAAAACCCCACTCCTTATGAGTCTGGTTTTCTTGGGAGCTGGGATGGAAATCAGGGCAGTAAAGGTCAGTAGTGCACCTCTTTTCCCTGAGACTTTGCCCGTGTGCTGTGAGTCAGCAGGAGTTGCATTAGCTGCATCGCAGAAGAAGGTATCTGCCAACGTGAAAGTGAAAAGCAATCCTTTAGCAAGCCCTTCAAGTATCCCAGACTGCACAAGACCTAGGTGATGAACACATTTGAGCAGACAGCCAAGGGCCTGCCAGCGAAAGGCAATGCCACGCGTTTGCTCTCAGCAAGATGTGTGGCCCCTGGCAGGGCTAGGATTGCTCCCACCCACCCATCGCTCCCTCTTGTTCCTCGGGCATGGAGTCAAAATAAAGCCACAGCCTGCAATCACACTGTGAAGCCAGGCAGGGTAGTTGGAGGAGGCCCAGTCTGCATGCAGGTCAGGGGAGTTCTCCAAGGGCTTTCTGGAACAAAGAGAAGCAAAAATCTAATGGGTGCTGTGCTCAGCCCAACCTTTTATTCCAAGATATTACAGTATTAGTTATCTTACCACGGGGAGGTTGAGGATAAAAAAAAGGTTTAAAAGAAAAGCCTAACAAAAACCACCCAACCCTTGCTGAAATGCACAAGGTACAAGACATGAATTTAAAAAGAAAATTCTTCCTGCTCAAACTATAGGGCAACAGACCTCCCCCACCTCCCCATAGGTCCTTGCGTAACAGTTGAAAGATATATTGTATGAGTTCTTCAGGACTTATGAGTTCTTCAGTCCAGCTACAGGAAATTGCCCTGAAGGGAGTGAAGCAGCATTTTCCCATGTAAAACGGTCCTGAACAGCAACTCTCTACCTGCTATATCAGCTTCTTCATCTCCCAGAATTAAAGGATTGAGTTCTCCATTTCCATGAACTGCAGGTTGCTGGTATCATGTTGCACCACCCATTGTAAAGACCTATGATAAGCATCCAGTGAAAAGATTTCAGGGGTTTTTTAAATGTCAGCTGGTCTGCGATTTTATCTATTAAGCTATTGTGTTCAGAGGAACCTGCAGCCAGGCATGGACCATAAGAACAGGCACTTAACAGATACAGGCTTATCCTGTTTTCCTACTTCTTGCTACCCTATCCCCTATAAATTACTAACACTCTACTAAAATACTGAGGGCAGAAGGCGAACAATAGTCCGTGGGCTCCAACCTGCTGGAAGCCATAGAAATGTTATCAGGTGCTTTCCAGACTCGATGTTATGTCCTGCCCTCAGCTCCGTAAGGGGACCCCACCTCCCTGTTTGGCTGTTTTTGGCATCAGTCACCTGTCAGGCACCTCTTCCTCCTCCACTACTTCTCTGTTGTGGGGCTGGAGGAGAATGTAGCGATCTGCTACCCTTACTCAAATCATGATAGCATCCACCCTTCCTTCCTGTGCCTGTGCATCTCCCCACTTTTCTATCTCACACCTCAGCAATTTCACTCAGTTGCCCAAAAGCTAAGGTTCAGTCTCTTCACCCTCAGGCTGAGGTTGTCCCAGTTTCTGCAGATGGCTCCGTCTCTATCACGGGTATCACCGAGTCACATTTTGCTACCAATTAAGGTAGGTAGTTATTTATTTTCCAAGGTGTTTTAAGGAAACTGCTGGAGTTGAAGGACTGCAAATACTTCTAGATTGCAAAATGGTGAGCACTGCTACTAGAAATCTTGTGAAAATTCATAAACAGCTACTCAAGTATTTTAATAGCTCTGGCATAAGGTTCAGACAGCTGTCATAAATGCCCATTTTATTTTATTGTAGAACTGATCAATTCTAACACTTCCCGTCTTAGCGCATCTTCTTTAAAAACAGCCCCCTGAAAAAACACAGCCCCTAGAATAAACTTTTGTTTATCTTTCAACAGCTGTCCAAAATACTCACTGAATAATACTTTGCTATGCTGTATCTAATTGAAGACCAGATGCCGTTGCACTGAAGTCATCAATACTCCATACAAGTAGAGGCATCTGCTTACATAAAACAACTTGCTTTATCGGCTCCTTACCTTCGAGCTCTTTGGACCAGGACCAGTCTCATCTGTGAGGTGCATTACAAGTGTAGGGAGTTGTAAAAACAAATCTCATTTCTTGATTGCCATTCTCCTCATGACAGAGAGGATAAATTGTAAAATTTTTATTGCAAAATATTAAAATAAATTACATTTTACAAAGACTTAACAAATATTTACACACAGTGTGATTCCAGTGACAATGAGCAACAAAGGCGACAGACAGGCATATTATGGAGTGATAAGAGTCAGAACTGTACAAACTTCAAAAGCCATATGAAAGACAAGCTAATTTGTTAAAAGGTTAATCCATCACAAATGGAATGAATCCCATGAGGCACAAAAATTACAAGTCTACAACAGAGTTCTTGGGGTGTTTTGTTTAGATCAACAAACTTGTATATTGCTTTTTGCTCTCCTCATCAGTGATGCTTGTCTGTCTCTACACATACTCTCCCAGATCAACTGGAGGGAAAAAGAAAAATCTCAACATATACAACTGTGTCACCATGGATCTGTTATCAGTCTATGGTTTTATTTATGCATGTTTTGTGACCTCCATTGCCAGCAACAGATTCACAAATCATTAGTTCAGAAAAATTTACACACACCACCTTTTGGATTTCCTCAGTGATTTCGTACCAGTGTATCAGATGTTTTAGACTGCCTGCTGTGAGATATGTATCTGAAAATGATGCCCTTCTGGTAAAAATAGGCTTCAATAGCACAAGACAAAACCAAGAAGTGTCACAATGATGTCATGAAGGATGGGGTCACAGTCTATAGCACTTAAAAGGGCTTTTGTAGAAACAGACTTTTGTTGTCACATTTCAGGATTTTTAAATTTTTTTTTAATTATTTTTTAAAGTATTGGCTCATCTTGGCAAAATTAGTAAGTTCATATGGTGAAAGCAGACCCATGCTTCACATGATGTGACTGGAAATACAATCTAGTTGTAGGCAATAGCTAGAAAGAAGAGTTTCCACTTTTATTCCATCCCTTCCTTATATGTGCTTTTAAGTTTGTTTTTTTTTTCCTCCTCCTCCTTTTTTAAAAACCCTCTTTCCTCTCTTTCCAGGAAGATATCTGTCTCGCCTATAAAACTAATTCCATACCATTAAGAGAGCTGTTAACATTATTGGTTAGCCAAATGAAATCTTACATGTCATCCAAAGAAAATGTTTCTAGATTGACCAGATAATTGAAATAACTACAAGACCTTACCAAGTAGCACTGGGGAATTCACTCAGAGGCACTTTTGGGGCTGAATAGCTCAAAATCCAGCCTTGACACCCCTCTAACTCACTACATGTAAATCTGAAGGCAGAAAGACATTAATTTAGATACCCCAGGCAGCTGCTTTTCTCAAGACGTGGAAGACAGGCAGGCAAAAAGCTGCCTTGCTTAGCACTTCGGCAGTTCTGAGATGGCACCGTAATTTTAAAAACCCTGGGAAACGATTCAACTTTTTGGAGAGAGCCAGTATGAAAGCTACGAGCCAACTAAACCCCTCCAAAACACTGAAAACAAGTAGGGCTTAACGAGACCAATTGTGTTGGCCCCTGTGTAAAGAGGAATTTTTTCCCAGTGTTAGGATTACATTAAGGCACATGGTGGGATGTCTTGAGAACAGTTTTGTGAGGTGTGATCATGTTTCCCAAAAAAGCAGGAATATTGTACTTTGTTTTAATAAATTTAAACTATTACTTTAAATCCCATGATACTTATTATGCAGACTTATAGTCTATGCTGACTATACTGGGAAAGGCCAGAGCGCCACATCTAACTTGATAATATGAAACAGATCCCATCCATTCTCAGCTCTGGCGTACAAGTGCACTTCGCTACAGAGAACAGAGAGTCTGGGTTCCAGTGTGCAACATCCCCTCCCAATCAAAGCAGCCCAGCCAAGTGTCTGGGTTGTATTATTTCTGTATTAAAGAGAAATTTAGCTTTTTTAAAATGAAGATTGGACTATGCTTTTCCATTTCATGTACTTTCAGCAAGTGTTTTCTCTCCTCACTGTCCTGTAGCTTTCTAACTGTCACAAACTTTGATCTTTGCATCAATAATGGAAGACAAGTTGGAGGACGACAAAAGCTATATGGAGTGCTTTCTCATTTTCTTTTAAGCTAACGTGCACTTTTTTAAACAAAAAAAGAAAAGAGAGAAGGCTAGACTTGCTTCACAAGCATCCTGTGTATCATGCATATAGTCTTACCTACCATTTCTTACAGTTATAAGGTATATCTGTCAACCACAACCCTTCAGATATATAGAAATACTTGAAGGGCTTGGAGTCATTTTAAAATGATGGGAGTGGGGGTGTCTATTAGACATAAATCAGAATCTTCTCGATAGGCCCTCTCCCTCTTTCCTGTCAGATACAAGTCAAATTCATCCAGCCACCCCTGCTCCAAATAGCAGTAACAGAATAAAATTTGATTTCAAATTAGAATCTCTCTTCAGCAATATTGTAATAAAATACAGATTCACTACCAAATCCAATGTCAATTCCACGTTTTGGCCAACATTACAGAGTTGGCCCTAGCCTCATGATCACTTTCTATTTGAAAAAATGTCACATATGTGGAAAATTCTGAAAAGAAATGAGTAAAGACAGTCCCTTGTTTCACAGTAGATGACTTCAAAACTTCCCATGAACAGGCTATCCAACCAGAGTGCCAGTTTCCCATATGTCCTCCTTCTTCTGCGGAAAAGGACAGCAACTGAAGCTGCAGCCAATATTTGGAGTTATTAAAAATATCTAGTAATTCAAGATTAGCATTGCAAGATTCCATAAGCTCTTCTTACAGAGCTAGTGAGTCTGCCAGCATTACACTGAAAACGAGAATGAGACAACTTTTAACTGTTCACTGAACTTTGGGAACTTTCAGACATACTGGAATGACTTAAATACTGTAAAACTAAACAGAACAACAGAACTTGACATGTTAAGGTTCAAAGGTCTTGGCTATTTTCTGTTCCAAGTATATCAGATACAACTGATGTCAGTACCTTTTGCCAACATGTAATCAAGAGCCTCATTTGAAAGAGTTGTCAGGGTTAACGCATAGATTTGGAAAAAGAAAGAAGAATAAAACCATGGTATATTTTTCTCTGTGGCCAAAACAATTTGGGCATAAATGTTATGAAGAGGCATACTTCCTTCTCAGTGAGAAGCCCATCTCCAAGCCAAAAGATAATACTTTCAGGAGCTTAGAGACAAAGTTCCTTTCAAAAAGTGCCTTATGGCCTTAAATCACTTGATCACATCTCAGTTTGCCCAAGATTTGACATTGCCCAGCCTTCTTGAAGGTGGGATAGAATAACCATTGTATACGCACATAGGTCATACTTCAAAACAAAACAAATAAGCAAAGTGTAATCAACTGTTTCAAAAATCATTTCTCATTCAAGCCTAGTCTGAAGTACCAAGGCAGGGAGGAACATCAAAGAACAATACTGACTAACACACTGCACAGATCAGCAGCAGTGCTACAGGTCCCTTCTGACAGGCATTAGGGCATTTGGAGAATATCTGTGCCTCCCAAGGTGATTTTTTCCTCAGAAGAACAGTGTCAATAAAACTTCACCTGTATATAGATACTGTATAAGGTTCATTCAAGTATTTCCTCTAGGAAATGGACAGTGGAAGGACACTTGCAACATTTAAAAAGTTCATTGCATTCTGCTTGTGCTCATACATGCTTTGATCAATAGGTCTTCCGGTCACTTTACTCTTTAACAGATCTGGGGCTGATGTGCAGTTTAGCAGCGCAATTGGTGAGCTTCATCCCAGATGATTCTTCCTTGTTAGAGGGCTCCTTCTCAATCCATTCCTTTGGAGTTTTAATTTTAGTATTTTATTTATGAAATTACAATTCACTATAATTTGACAAGCACTGACATATTCTAGACAGATGTTTCAGATGCTTCCTCCTCAGTCTGCCAGTGCACCTCAGCTCAGATCTGTGTGTCCTGGTATTCCATCTAAAATTTCTCATTAAGAACAACCAGCAGCTGCATCATTTTTTTATGGTAACAACTTACAATGGACAACTTAAAAAAAGCAAACCCCTTGCTTTCATTTGTGATCAAAGCAGGATTCAAATCCAGGTTTTCAGAGGTGAAAGGCTAATGGAGTAACCGAACACATTTGATGCCCAAAACAGTCTCTTTGCAACAGTATAGTTACACTCCCAAACTAATTCCTCAATGAAATGCATAAATGCAAAGCAGGTCCAGTGTATTAACTAGTCTTTTCTTTTCTACTTTGTTCAAGAACCATAAAATCCCAAGAAGGAGCCGGACTCCAAATTCAACTGTTATTTTACAAGTTTTTCAGATAAGCAAAGCTGATAGGCTCAGAAACCAACTTAGGATGGGAAAAGGACACTGGAGTTTATTAGTTTGGGACTTGCTTTTGTTTTCAAAGAGACAAGAGAAGCTGCAAAAACATGCTTTTCTCCTTGCTCTGTTAATTTGTTCAATATGCACTGACCACTTTCAGAAAACCATCGTCAAACATGCTTCACGTTGCAGCCTTCACATTGCTTACTGTATTATATTCATTCATCAGTTGTTCATAAGGCACAGAAAGTTCTAGCTCGTTATTGGTAAAAGTAGATTCATCAGAGGATGGGAATTTTACCAGTTTTTTTGCAGTTTCAGTTTCCTCTGCGAGATTATCATCCATGGAGGATTTTGACGTTTCCTCATCATCTGAGATATCTTCCTCTTCATCATCATCTTCATTTACAAATGTTATGTTGGCATTCTCAAATATTAAGGGTCGATAGTCTCTGGAATCCCACACTTCGCCTTCTTCTTCACTAATCCTGTCTAGCTGGTTTACAAACATGGTTCCTTCTAGAGTGCTGTCTCCAATATGTTTATCATGCAGGGGTCTCAGTACATGGCCATTTTGAATGTCCAGGGAAGCCTCATCGTACTCAAATGATTCTGTCTTTGTGTAAGTCACCTGGGCATCTATACTGGCATTCTGCATATTTTGTTTGGTATTTTCTACTTTAATCATTTTGTCATTGTTTGTCTTCAGGGCCTTCTTCCCAATTTGCTTAATAAGATCATTGTAGGTCTCTTCCTTCTTTGAAAGGAAGCTGAAGATGTTGACATCCTTTGAGGTACCCATTTGAAGGGGTTTCTTAGACCGAGGATGGTTGTCAAATGACTCTTTTCTTTTTTTCCTCCGTTTCTTGATTGCTTTGTGGACTTCCACAAACATACTGACCTTCCAGTTAACAAAGAGTGAAAGCCAAGCTAGTCCCAGATAGATCCATAACTCCACAAAATATCTGTAAAGGGCATGATAGTTTGCATCTGGATTTACACCTACAAAGAATTAAAAACAAGAACATTACTGAAAGAGGACTCACAGCTGATAAACCTTTGAAGTTATGACCCTGAGAACTACTCCCTTCCACACTAACAGAACCTAGTTGTTTGAACACTGCTCTGAGAGGTAATAAGTGGTGATCTGAAACACTTGACATAAGAGTTGATCCCAGGTCTTCCATTTCTTGGCTGCATGTATTCTGACCACTGGATCACAACATAAAATTGAAGCATCTTTATCTTCTCCTTGTAAGCTATAAAAGTGAACTTTTTTCCTCTTTGAAAATTATAAGCCTTCTCCCTGTCATTGAGGTATGCGTATAGGTACCTTTCTTGAGAAAAGGATTCAGAATTCCACTTACAAGAACCATCTCCAAAGCCCTGAACAAGGCAGTGGATTTTAGAGAAAGACAGGATTTAGAAAGGAGACACCAGTATGCTCAGTATTTCCTGTTGACTAGTTCTAGACAGCTGCACAGAGAGCATTGCCCAGTACTTATGCACCCTGCTTAGTATACTGGACCCCATTCAAAGGTGCTTAACTGTCATGGTGGATAGGATAGGTACTTGCCTGAAACAGGGACCTGGGGCACCTGAAAGAGTTACGAACTCCAGAACTTGGCTCCAGACTTAGTCCAATAAAGGCCTTAGGTATCTAAACCAAGATTGAAGAGCCACATCTAGTCCATTGCATCAGTACCCAGCTTTAACTGAATCTTCTATTCAGCAAAATGTTTTGGAAAAGCTTAGAAATCACCTTTTCAAGTTAGAGTTTGGAAATAGAATTACTATTACTATGCATGTAGTGAAATATTACATAAAAGACAATTACTGACCAGCAACAAAATCTCCAAATCCTATGGTGGTGATAGTGATGAATGAGAAATAGAGGCCTTCAATGTAATCCCATCCTTCAGTCACCATAAAGACAAAGGGAGGAATAACCAGATGGACCAAGACACCCCAAACAATGAAAATAGCTGTGCATGTAATTTGTGCTTTCCTCTGTAAAGAAAGAAGAAAAAAAAAATTCAGGGAAAGATCTCCAAATTTTCTTTTCCTATCCATGGCACCAAGCATCATCTGACAGTATCAGACATTTCAGAGTTTTGTGCTAACAGTTTATCGGCCATAACTAAAAGTTACTGAAGTAAACACACAATTTTTTTTCCTGTATGCAGAACTCACTATTCTTACAACTACTTGCTCAAACAGGATTATTTCCTCACAGCTTCCTTTCACACTCTTGAACAAAAGTTTAAGGAGTTCCTGATATTTTGTAAATAAGCATGTGATACAGACATAGCACTCTAGTCTAAAAAGCAGTCAGTACCTCCGATTTTCCTTTTATTCATTTGAGTATAGAGTATCAGAAGTGTTTAAGATGCTTCTCTCCTATTTATGCCTCCTACCCTTTGCCACTCATGTAAGCTCTGCACAAAGCTGCACACACACATGCATTTCACCATCATTTTCTATACTTTCTTCTCAAGTGCTGAACCAAGAACTTTCTTGCTCTGTTTCTGAAACCAGAACCTAAACCAGTCCCGCTGTCCTCCAGGCACTATAGCCCTGCATTGCCTCCCATCTCTGTGCAGAGTTAGGACTGAGAAAACAAAACAAAAGAATACAAAAACCCCAAACAAAATGCCACCAATAAACACCCAAAAAGCCACAAACAAAAGACCCACAAGCCAGTAACTCAGAACAAAACATTATTTTCCAGTTGGTTCACTGCACAGCAGGAAGTACTCATGCTAGCATAGAAGCAGGTGGGAACAGAGCAGGACAGCTTATTTCTGTGCCAGAGGAGCTTGCATGGAATGCCTGTGAAATGGAGCCTCACCTATATTTGCCCTACAGTTTTCTAATGTAAGGAGATACATATGTCTCCATAGAAGCTGCAAGATCTATATTTAGTATCAAAGGTTTCTACAAGATCTCATTTTCCTAAAACTTCTTGCAGAACTAACATATCACACCCAATCCCCCTTTCAGTTATTTTTATGCAACACCATTTGGGAAAATTCATATTTGTGCAAGTGTTCATTTGCTACCAAGATTAGCACGTAAGTTAAGAAATGTAAGCTTAGTTCATGCATCAAAAATACACAGCACGAGGGTAAACAAGAGAGGGCCTTACCAGGCTTACTCCTCTTTTCGTCAGAAACTGGCCCAGCCTCTTGGCACGTCCTCCAAAGAACTTCCCCAGAGCACTGATCCACGTCAAGCAGAGAGGAACTCCAAAGAGCCCATAAAATATGCAGAAGAGACGCCCAGAGGGTGTCTTTGGAGAAACATTTCCGTAACCTGAAAGAGATAAGTATGTGCATGGTCTGTTCTTGTTGCAGAGAATTCAAGGCAATTCTACCTATGTGCAAAACAACACTGCGTGGGCTTCTCCTGTATCAGATGCGCCTTACTTCACCATCTACCAGATCTTTAGTCTACTCCAGCTGCTGATCTTCTGAATATGGATACCTTCCAATTCTACTCTAGTAAACATGTATTCCATTAATGCAGGCTGAGAGGATTACTGCATTTTAAGTGTTTCCTAGATTTTGTGCATCTTTTTCTTGACAACAAGAGATAAATATGAAATAAAGCTCATCTCAAAATTTCTAATATGATCACCCAACCTTAAGCAGCACTGTTAAAAACTTGATTGAATCAATTTTACAGAATAAAAACTCAAAATTCATCCTGAAGCTAGCTTCCACGTGAAAGATCCACTATACACATTTAACTTGTGAACTGGTAAGAGTTTGCGAGTTAAGTGCAAGGCGAGTTGTGACATAGCAAGGCACTTCAACTGAATTTAGTTCTGTGCTGGTCACAGAACCCAACAGGGCATTACAAACTCAGGCTCTAAAATCAGCAGCCTATTTTCTGAACTTCTACCAGAGCTTTCTTATTTAGGTGTGTTTCTGACTAACTTTTTGTCATAAGTTTTATTATAAGCTGGGTATTGTGGGTTTCAAGTAATAAAGAAAACCACAGTACTGCATATGGTTTAACAGTAATATTTCAATTTCTGAGTACCTCCAGCTTTCTCTGGTTATTTTGCATCCCTGGTTTTTTTTGCATTGTAGGTGTAGCAAGGGTGTAGCAATACCATGTAGCAAAGATTTTTCTGTAAGAGCAGAAGGCAGCTGATGTTGAGCTCTGAAAATCTGTTTATCAAAGGAGGAAGAAGTCTTTCAATGCAGAGGGTTTTACAAGCACAAATCAGTAGTGAGATTTAGAAGACAACACTTGTTCTACTTTGCCTTCTTTAAGGGAGAGATAAAAAGTCTAGATTGTTCTGCAAGCCAAGAACACTGATAAATCAGTAGCTTAAGAGGATGCACGTGAGTAACAGAACAGCTATACAAAAACCTCATATGCACATGCTTTAAGTATTAGTTTAATGGAATGTTTTGTAATGCTTTTGTTTTGTGATTTTATGATTTGGAAAGTTTAAGTGCATGAATTAATGGAACTGGAATGACACCAGTCATCCCCAACAGCACCTTGAATCCATTACTTATTGGAAAGGCACACATTTCTCTTCTGTATACCCATGGAGAGAATGCCAAAAACCTGGGTGTTTTTTTTCCCCTCCATGAACCTGCGGATGAACATGTACTGTAGGCAACTCCAGCCATTGGGACTTTATTCAGTGGCTAGCTTGACACACAAATGGAAGAGTACAAACGCACTAGAGCATATAGAAAACTACAGTTAGGAAAGTTGACGTAATAAATACTTACCGATTGTAGTGATCACAGTAGCAGCAAAGATCACAGCGTTAGGCCAATTCCAGTTGTTGAAAGTATTGTTGCCAGTGATGGCAACCCCCTGTCCAGCAGCATTTGACACAACCTGTAAGAAAACAGTTTACAGTCATTCTTGGAAAATTCTGGCATCCTGAAAAAGAAATGTGTCTGTCCCTCTCAGGTTTTCCCCCTTTGTCATACTTTCAAAATAATCACTCAAGTTTTTTGTGAAGGCTAGCCTAGTATATTCGCTAACAATAATTTTATGAAATGCTAAAGAATTTGCTTCACCTAAGAAAAAGTAGTGCAGGTGCTCTGACATTTAAATAGGGGCGTTTAATTAGATAAGCTTTTACTTGATTTACCAGTTTAACCCAAATGGATCTCTTCCAGAAACCAAACACACTCCTCCAGACTGAACTAGCATTTAACCTCCAGTGCAGTTCTTGACTTTGGTTTAATACTAGGGACAGCTTCAGAACTACTATCCATTTCAAAACACTGTTACATGCCTCAGCTTGACTTGGGTACGAGCAGGACATCATAGAATCCTTGGCAAAGCTAGTGCAATTAATACTAATTCACCTGCTGTCCCTGGCAAAGTCAAACCATCTACAAGCCAACGTAAAACTGTACTTTTCAGCAAAGACAGACAAATTAACACTTCTCCAAAGTATTTCATGCAACAGACTCTAATCATTGTCCTTGAATCAGGCCCCTTTCTTATCCCATCTTTGAATCTAGTATGCCATGATGAATGCAAAGCATTTGTTTACAATGTTTTAGGGAAGCAAGTATCATTATTGGCATTTCCACAGATTCAGCAAGTCAAGTTTTTAGTATCTGTTCAGGTCTTCAGGTGCTCAAGAATTATTAACCATCTTCACCTTTTGTAGGAAGGGACTTGGAAGACCCAGCCTCCCCTGCCTTTCCAAAACTAGACTGTAGGAAACGCATTGATAAAAAAACCTAATGACTAGTGCAGAAAGTCAAAGCTTCAGATCAAAATAATGCATCTTGCCAATTCTGACACGTATTTCTACCTCCTGAAGTAAAAGAGAAAAGCGATTTATCGTATTCTCTCCTAGAAATCCCTAGTTATTTAAAATCTTTGCTCTGTCATGTTATGCTGCAGTTAAAGCCTTCTCAGGTTACTCTGCTTTTTTCCCCTTCAGTGTAAACCAAGGTTGTCTGAACAAAACTCTGAGGCTACATCCATATACAGGAGAGGTGAAGGTATCTCCAAAAGTTGATTCATAACATTATCCCACTTTCTGTGTTTCTGTTCAGTAAGTGTTGAACACAAAAAACATCTTGAGCTAAATACCTAAAATTGGAGGCAATATACTTTTTTTTTTTAATAAACATGACAGGTGAGGTTTATCTTAAACTGGTAAGAACTTAGAGGTACCTACAACCAACTCTTCCTTCCCTCATCACCCCTTCCTTCCTACTTGATTAAGATCTGATCTTGGACCCAGCAGAGACTCAACACAAAGTTCAATTGCTACTGAAAACATACACAAGTTAACACAAGTTTTAATTATTCTTGAGACTTATTACATATCACCACCCTCCTACTGTAATAAAAATGCCCTCAAAGTGAATGTATTGTGCATATACAAGCTGCAAACAATTTAATTAAAAATGCACTTTCAACACACAAGCTATTACAGAAGATAAAAGGAGAGGCATTGAAAATGAATGAAGGTACAGAACTAGATTTTTCTCCTAGTAAACTCAATGCGTGTGCAAAACTGCATGCAGTGTCTTTCCATAGCCTACAGGCTCTGGGTAGAAAAGGATATAGAGAGACTTCTCACCAAAGCAGTCATTTGTCATAAGAAAGTAATGTTGAAATGAGAAGTAGCCTTAAAATGGGCAGGTCAAGAGCAGGCAAGTAAACACACAATGCCACCCCTTTCAAAAAAAAAAAAAAAAAATTTGAGACAGCTACAGTGGATCACAAGAGTTCATCTGAGTAGAGACCAAAGTAATTTCATTCATTTCTGCTATGGTCTGCAGATGAACTTCCTAAAAGTCCCAAAGGACATCCAAAGTACCCGATAGACACAATCTGTGATCTGCTATCCCTGAAAAGATGCCTTGACTTCTTCCACCGCCCAGCAACACTGCACTAAAACGTTGGATCAAACACCAGTTCTCCAGTCATTTTCCATGCTATAAGTGCACTTGGATTTTTTTTTTTTTAACTGTTATTTCCTCACAGAGCAACTGATCTCATAGAGATGCACTTAAGTATCCGTTTCCATTGTCACTGGGCCATTATCTCATTGCGTTACTCCACCTTCAGTCTGACCTAATGCGCTCAGTTTCCCAGTATGTACAGTTACTTTAAGATCCGCCAGTGTTTGAGGTCTGGAGGTGCGAAGGGGGCCCAGACCCAAGGGGAAGAAGCTGCTGGACTGAGTAGCACACAGCTGCCCTTCACACCCAGACAGTTAACATTTTGGGGGAGAGATGGCCAGTACTCTGAGTTACATAAACACTTTATATAGAGAACCACAGATACTCTCCAGCCAAAGCTGCCACTCTCTTCCTGTCTTATTAGCGCACAATTATCTACTATCTATAGCCTAGTCTTTTAAGTTACTTTATGCCTGCAATAAGCCTGAACGTGCATTGCTGCATCCCAGCTGCAGGAACAAAAATGGTCACAAAACATGCTTAGATAGCTTTGGTGCAGTGGGAAATACGTAGCTGCTTTCCAAGCAGCGTAACTCTTGCCCATACTGAAATAATTAAATATTTTGGCTTCAAGAAACAATGTGAGTGGACACTATACAACTGAACAGCAAATATGGGGTTTTTTGCTTGGTAAATCTGTTAGGCCATGTCAGAGATGCCTTTATTTTCATATGCTAGGATACAGAATACTCCAGGTTGCCTGTGCTGGGTTTCTTAAACTACAGAAAATTTGCTCTAAAAAGCCTTTGGATGGGAAAATAGGAAGCAAGGAGGGAGAGGAAGAAGAGGGTAGATGGTGCAAGTGTTCTTAATATCTTGAAAGATGTCATTTAGAAAATCCCTTTCCAAGTATGCCCAAATTCAAAAGTTGAAATAGTTAACTACCTTGGAATTTACACATCCCCTTAGACCTCACCTCATGACAGTTTGCACTGATAAAGGCAGGACTTTATTTTCAGTCAAACGACTGCCTCACAGAAATCAAACATCCTCTTCTCCCTCACTCCCCACCACCCCAATTCTGCACTTTGGCAAATGAAAAAGGAAAAGAAGATCTAGAGTCCCTGGAGCTATTGCTGAAAGTATACAGACTTGTAATTGCAGAGAGAGATTTAAGACACACATAAAACTAATACATCTTCTGATGACATTAACAAAAGTAGAAACCGGGATGCCATTTGAACATAATCAAGCAGACAATTTGCTCCATTTGCAGGCACTTCCACACAGACAAACCCCAGCACTGCTCCAATACAGCCTTGTGTTTCCTGGGCTTGGTAACATTTTTATTAACCCTCTGATGACCAGGTTCACTCAAGACTTACCAGATACCACAAGAAATAGTCATTAAGATCTCCTCTATCTTGGGCAAAGGAGAGGACTTTCTCTTTGATGCTTTGGACACATGTGCCTTGCACCCCCCCATATGACTAACAGTAGGGCTGAAAAGTTCTCAAAACAAATTTGAAAATAGCAAGGAGAAGCCTTGACCCACATAGGTATTATGGATATGTTCCTACCTCTATTTATTCTACTTCTCCATTTTCTGCTGGGAGCAAGCCCAGAGCAGCAGCAAAGTTTTCCCAAACTGGAAAGCCACATACTAATGCATTTATTCAAATTGTTTTTTTCTACTGGCCTGTCAAGGTTTGCTAGGGCAAGTCTCTATAGTGGCTTAAAAGCTTGCAGTAGTCAGCAGACCCATCTTAGCTGTCCTTGTCTTTGTATTATCAGGAGGGATGGTTAAGTTTGAAATTTGACCAATTCCACTGCAAGGTAAAACGGTTCACAACAGAATGACATTTAGTCCCTGTAGAAGTAATGCGAGGGTGTAAAACTAAGGGAACAAGCACATTGGAGACTGTGTAACTAAGTATGTTGAATTTGCCATTTTACTTTGGCTTCTTGGCCTTCAGAAGAAGGAAAAATGGGACAGAACCATCACCTTCTGCCTCTGTAAGCATGAACAAGTGCACAAGGCTTTATTTTCTTTCTAGAAAAAGAAGAAAATATTCTTTTACACCATCCCTTCAGGTACTTGCATACATTGATGAGATCCCCTTGAGCCTTCTCTTCTCCAGGCTGAACAGTCCCAGCTCTCTCAGCCTTTCCTCATAGGAGGACTGGAGCATCCTCCAGTCCCTTGATCATCTTAGTGACTCTTTGCTGGACTCTCTCCAGCATGCCCCATGTGTCTCTTGTACTGGGGAGCCCAGAACTGGACATAGTACTCCAGGTGTGGTCTCACCAGTACTGAGTACTGGTGGATCAGAGGGGAAGAATCACCTCCCTCGACCTGCTGCCAATGCTTTGCCTAATGCAGCCCAGGATACCTTTAGCCACCTTTGCTGCAAGGGCACCTTGTTGGCTCATGTCCAACTTGATGTCCACCAGAACCCCCAGATCCTTTTCTGCAAAACTGCTTTCCAGCTGGGTGGCCTCCAGTGTGTATTTGTGCACGGATCCACATGTGATTAGTGATGTTATTGTAAGAGTTAAGGACTGCAAGAAAGCTGTGGTACAGGTTTTGCATATCAAGTAGGAATAATTTCATATTTGGTGTGAAAACCTAGACACTTTCATAAGGATTAGCTGGGTCTGATAACAATGAGCAATAGGAAAGAAAAAGGACTTCTGGGGTACTTATGGCCAGACAGACAGATAGGCCAGACTAAAGACACAAGACAATAGACAGGCTATATGAACTACAGCAACAGATCCTGCCCTACAGGCACCCTATTACATACAAGAGGAACAGCCACATATTGTTCAGTGCCAGGTCTCTTTTGAAGAGGTTAAAGCATCCCATGTTATTCAAAGCATTCCCTGGAGATCTGACACGTAAGTCTAATGGTAGTTTTAAGCTTCTCCCAGTGGTATGAACAATCCTCTTTTGCAAACTCTGTTTCTCCACAAGAAAGGAGATGTAATTGAACTATTAAGCCTGAAATCAGAACCAGTGGCTTTCATTCTACTCTCAGAGTATTACCATGTGGATAATGGACAATCTCAGCTGGCTGCTGCATCCAAAAGCAGAGTCCATTAAAGCAATAACTGATGCATCCTTTCAGGACTCCTGGGCTTTGTCCCCACTTCTGACTCTGAACGGGAACATGGAGTAATTTTGCTTCTTTCTCAAGTTCTTTTAATCGAGGATGTAAACATTTAATGCACAGAAAAACCCTGAGAATTACAAATCTACCAAGTACTTTAGAGACCCTCCTACAAGGAATAAAGCTTCAGCAATCTCCTTTTGCATTGACATCCAAATCTTTTATACAATTTGAAGAAACCAGAAAACTGTGGAGCAGTTATCTAATAACGGGTACATACAATACTGACAATTTAACCAATCATAATAAATTGTCCATGGTAGTAAGGTTTAAATTTATAATATCAGATGAAACTCTATACTGCTGTTCATCTTTAAGCAGATTTTAATTTTAACCAAATCCAGCAGCAGCAGAGCAAAACGAATAGGTGAAGGTACAATAAGCTGTATGGACATTTTTCATGGCTTTTAAAAATCAAGAAAAGGCTTAAAGTAACTCCTAAGTTACTTTTAAAATAACAAAAATTAAAATCCATGCCATGCAAGTTGCACGCCCTTCTACTTGTCCCCCATGGTTGTTGCAGTTACCTGGGTTTTGTGGTTCCAGCTATAAAGTTACAGTAGCAGTCAGCTGTTTATATAATAATCAGATTTTTAAATGCAATCAAAACATATGTAATTGTTAATGTTTATCTCTGCAATAATAAAAAATTGAGTCACATGTTAAGGCTACCAGGTCAGATACACATTACAAAGTTCTGCTGACCCAGATAATATTGTCTCAGAAATACATGTAAATAAAGAGAAAAGAAACCCTCTCAGTCAGTATCCCTTTTGAAGGAAAAAAGTCTGTGGGTGGTCACAGCTAGATTGACAGAACAACTTCCTCAGACTCATCATGCAGACAGGCAGCACAGTCGCCATGGCCAGAAATGTCCTGCCCTTTTGGCATATTGCACTTTGACGTCTGCCTGCATATTAAAAGCAGCATAAGCTATTTCACAGGCACAGTCCGAATTTGTAAGTAGTTTATAGCTAGATCAAAAGTAGTAGACTCACAGTCAAACTAGGCATATATTAATCCTGGCTGACAGCTGTCATAGCTCATCTATTGAATTAGTTTGTGTGTCTAGTTTTTAAGCAACAAATATATATTTAATATAATAATGCCATAATCTATTGTTTTGAGTTATAGTAGTCGGAGAAAGATAAAACAACAAAAAGAAAAGCACTTTAAAGCCAACTGCCTTCCCCCCAACACCTCCACCCCACCCCCTCCCCGCCATGTGTCCTGACTGGATGGAGGATACTGCACATCAGAGAAAATATTCCCCTCACTAGAGTATCTTGGCAGCTCAGGGGTTGGGTAAGGAAAGGGAAAGAGAAGCCAACTATGCAACTAATAGTTTTACCAATGAGTAAAACTCAAAGAAACTTTTCTCCCCAATTACTTTTCATGTCTAGTTATATGAGGTGTGTACATGTAATGATTTACTAACGTTTTCTGTTTGAGTTCCCCAAAACCTTCATATTAACCTATATATTCTTGAGACTAAAATATTTCATCTCTCTTCCCAGTCTTCACTTCCAAAGACAGCTGCACTACTGCTAAGAAAATCTTGCTATGCCACAACACTCACTTTTGTAGCCAGAGACACAACATGGCAGAGCTGCAGAAAGATGAGAGAATACACGTAAGGTTAAATGATTTGATCAAGGCAACAGAAAGAGCAGCTATTCCAATGTCATCTTTAGGAGGGCTGCTATACACTTGTCTGTCCACAGAGAAATCAAAGCTCATCACTTCTTGGAGAGAAAAAAAGAAATCCTTTGAGGATTAGAATACAAAAAACCCCACAGCCTAGAATACAGAACGGCGGCACCCTATTTGGACACACGTATTTCTGCCAGCCACTTAGCACCTGGCACATTTAGTACTTAATCGGCTCAAGGCAAGAGTTCTCAGGGAAGGATGGTAGTAACTATCCACCCCTCCAGAGCAGCTCAAAGTCACCAGAACAGCATACACTTGTGGTTCCTGCCATCCTTTTTTTCACCCCCATCTCTAGTGTAATGACAGGCTTATCCTGATTGCTTACTTGGACTCTGAGTTCCCAGCTGACTGAATCACACTGGCATATGACCAGGGCCAGTGCACCAGGCCAAGCGAACAGGCCTTTCAGGCTGCCTTAGCCACTTGACAGTCTCTGCA
Organism: Ciconia boyciana; assembly: GCF_034638445.1. Taxonomy (NCBI): domain Eukaryota; kingdom Metazoa; phylum Chordata; class Aves; order Ciconiiformes; family Ciconiidae; genus Ciconia; species Ciconia boyciana. The sequence continues at coordinate 95,335,612 of NC_132936.1, forward strand.
GGACTATGCTAACCAGCAGGACTTAGGATAGCTGACCTTTCATTTCCCTCTCAGCATTATCTGTGTTCGCAATATGAATTTCATGTTTGTCAGGACAAGAACCATGCCAGATGTAAAAAGAAGTCTTTTGTCTGTGTCCTGGATTTCCTACTTCACTTCTGTGGGGAATGGTTTGCGACCTTTTTTGTAGAAAGACAAATAAGACAAGTGAACCATATTGTCTCGGTCTAACAGGCAATACCCTTGTGTCTTGCTAACCTGTGAAAGTTTTACTGTCCTTTACTGACCTATGCAGAGAGTCGAGTTGGAAGGTGGTTGAGGCAAGAGGTGCAGGATATGAGTCAGCAGCACCTGCATTAGAGAAGGGTGGTGGGATTTAATAAATTCCACATTTATTACAGAGGACACCAGTTGACTATGCAAGTCTGATTCTGAATCAACTGAGCATATAGGAGTGAATCTGCAGTTAATTCAACTGCTGTGCATGGCATTTCTTCCCAGCTGGCCTATCCTAAGAGTTGCTAGGTTCTCCAAGACTCTCGCTAATCCTAGAACTTGTACAGTCTGTTTTAACAAATGTAAAATCCAAGGCAGAAACAGCTTGTTTCTAATAGCACAATGGGACTATGGCCAGTAGCCACCTATCACAAGGCCAAAGTTGAAATGGAGTCAAAAAAGAGGAAGTAGGCATTGAGGGAATAATGTTAACTTTTACTTCTAAAAGAATAAAAAACCCGCAACCCTCACGTTTGGTGTCGATACATGTAAATAATAAACCTAACCAAAAGCATACACGAACATTACCCAAAAAGCTAGAGAGATCAATATGGGTACACAGGTTTCCTTCCCCCTTATCTATGAATTGAACTAGAACAAAAATAAAATCAAACCCTGGAAAACAAGTGTTAGTCCCAGTGTTTACATTCCTACATAGATCAACTACAAATAGCAGGGGACAATTTTTCCCCTTGCTGTCATACACTGCATTTATAAAATGGTTGATTAAGTGTTATTGCAAGTAAAAACATATTTTGCATTTTTCAATCAACAGCTTAATCTTAAAATACAATTCCTATCAAAGGGCAAACTTTTGAAAATTCCCACTTGGGAAAAAAAAATCCTGGCAAAATATGGGTTTACATACTTCAGGGGAGGGTTTTCTTTCCAGCAATAGCAGGATTTAATCCAGAATGAGATTGTATTTTCACACTCCTACCAATACAGCACATAGAACGTTATCTTGTCAGTTTTCCACAATCTTCAGAGAAAGAAGAACTTAAATAAGTTCTCTTTCCTCAACTTGTATTTTTAAATGCTTCAACATATCAGTGTTTTTTTTTTAAAAAGGCAATTATAAAAGTTATTTAAATTTGCTAAAAGTGACTTTAAATAATCCACCAGTATCTTAGCATACAAAATAGAAAGTTACATATATAGGTCAAATGCACTGTAGATACCACATTTTATCCAAAAGATTGTAAAACAAGATTGAACTTGCTCTGCAGAGAAAGTTTAGCTAATCTTGTCAATTCTTCGTTTACCCAGGCAACTTCTCAGGGTTTCATTCTATTCATGCAACAGTGCTTCTCAATGCATAAATGAATTACAGAACCAAGACACTCTATTGCTTTCCCTTCATTATGCTTAACTTTGGTCTGTCAGCAACTTGGACTTCCATCTAAGCATACCTTTTCTTACCTAATAGAGCCTCCAGCACATGCCACTTCATACAGAGCTGTCCCTACATCTAAGCCTGATAGTTAAAGAATGCACGTAAATACATGCCTGGTTTTCACTTTGCATAGTTTTGTTATGTAACAGGACAGCAAACCAGACATCATTTGTGTCTGTTAAATTAGAATACAGTGCACCCAGAGGGCTTTTTACATGCTTCTTGGTCTTGCTTTCTTAATTAGGCCGTTTTGTCACAATTATTTATTTATTTATTTATTTTAAAGTATCGGGGAAACTCCTGTTCCTAGACTTCAATCTGCCTAGCACTTTTTTTTTTTTAAAGCAGCCTTGCTAGTTTTATTAGATGGAGAAAGCACAGAGTGGGATACATCATCTTGTACTAGACTTTGAAACCAGATTCCAATGAAAGTAATTAAGTACATGCTATGAAGAAAGCCATGGATTAGAGCTGCGGATTCCCTTAAATGTACTGATTAGCCAGGAAAGCAGAACAGGCTGTCTAGTAAGAACACCTGAAGATCACAGCACTAAACACAGTTAGGCATACAAAATACTACAAAACACAAAGAAACACAGAAGTGGTCTTCAGCAGAGGGAAAACACTCTTGACTAAAAAACTGTATCACTGCTGTAAAGAAAGCTTGCATATGTCCTTCAAAGAACAAAGAACATGACTGAGCTTGAGGAGGGACTAGCAGGCATTCACATCTTAACCCTACACACATACTTTTACGCTGGAAAATATTTTCTATTTAGTGTAGTTCTGAGGAAGTTTGATCTGAGGTTTATTTAGGTGCTCAGAACTGAGGAAGAACACAGAAATATCCAAAAGCAAATTGAACTGCTCAACAGTGAGCTCTAAGATATCTCTGCAAACGAGACAGTTTGTTGGATAAGCCAATGAATTCCTATTTGCGCCTGAAGTTATATCAGGTTAGCTCTTCTTTTTAAAATTCACGTTACCCAATCCCAGAATAACCTGTATGTACAGAGAGGATTTAAACGAGCATCCTTGCTATGGGTTCGTATACTACTGCATACAGATTCCAGGACTTTCCAAAAACGTTGTGAGTTAAGTTTTTCAAAAGCAGTTGCGTTTGGATGCAATGCCATCATAAATAAAACTGAAGAGCAAATACTGTCACAGGTCCTTACCTTTATTAGGCTAGTGGCCTAAAAATCCATCCTGACCTTGCAGGAGAGACCTTCTTTCAACTGTTCTACTAAGTGGAAAGGAGTTTTCCCCCACCTTCTCCCAAGCACCGATGACAGCACTTCCCCCCCCACCCTGGCATCATTATTTTAACACACCACCAATTATGCATGTTAAACAATGCAGGAAGTTTTTCAGTGGACTGAGTCTCAAAAGGAACAGAGTGGAGACTTAAGTAAGTCTGGGCACTTCAGGTTTTTTTCTCCTGGGTTTTGTTTTACCTTTTTGCAAGTGCAATGTGTGTGTGGGAACAATATTAAAAAGATAAATTTGTAACAGGGACCAAGCATCAAGCTTTCTTAATCCATAACTGCTGACACTGACAACCCAGTGAAGAGAGGAAATAATTTGTTTAACCTGCAAAGGGTAGTCTCAGTAAAGACAGTAGTACAGGCACAGGCATCTCTTCTTGCCACTGTGTTCTCTTACTCTATAGGCTTCCTAGTTGGCAAAAAGAACCAGGGTAGAGAATGCACATTTGTCACAGACAGGAACACTTGTTATTTCATTCTTTTAAGTGCTCATTTGTTTTCTTGTTTTTCAATTACAATTTAACCAGATTAAGTGATCCTTTAGAAAGGCAATCTATTAATTAACCCATATTGGGCAGAATAAATCATGCTCTTCAAGCACAATCTCAATTTATTAACCAGAAATAGGTCTAGTCAGTCAAAGACAAGAAAGGGGGGGGAAGGTTTTCAATGCGAAATTAGAAGATACATGCTCTACCCTGGTTTTAGCTTGTTATCTGAAGGCCATGCAATAAATCATGAATTTAGAAGAGACGTAAAGAACCATCTTTGTACTTGCTTGAACCTGAAAGACTCATAAAAAATTTAATCGTGGCTAATATTTATGAGTCTGGAGGCCTCAGGACACAGTCCAGTGGAAACAATTTGTGAGTCTACAGTCAAATTAATTCCATATTATTGCTTGGGAATAGAGAAGGTAAATAATTGTGCCAGCTATTCCCTGCTTGGAAAGATAATCAAAATTAGACAAAGCATGAGTAGGATGAAACAGGATACAGAAGAAGTGAGGATAAACGTCTTGGGCACTTCTATAGTGCCAGCATTAGATATATTGAATATTCTTCTCTCCTCCCTCCCGCTGCCCTCCACCCCAATTAAAACCAAACATTCATGTGCTGACCATTTTAGTAGTTCATATAGATGTAAATGCTGATCATTGCAATGAATTCAACTCTATCTACAGCAAGTCCTTAGGGTTGCTTCTGCTTGGAGAAACAGAGCCTTAGTATTGCTGTAATGTACTGCAAGATTACCTGCTCAATCAGCACTGGTAACTAGTACCATCACCTCTTCACTCCCACCAGGGTGAACACAAGCTTCACAAAATGTATTGATATTTTTGAGTTTTGCATGGAAAGCTACAGCTGAGTAATAAACCTAATCAAGAGAGCTTGCCTGAGGATATGATGCTTCCCAAGATGCAAGTGCACTCTTTTTTGGTTTGGTTTTTTTTTGTCCCTTGGCATGGAGAACAAGGGCTGAGAGTTGTAAAGCTAATGGAAAATATCCTGGGAAATAATCACCATTGACAGGATGAGAAAATTATCTCTTGTGGGACAAACAAGTGGGTGGGGAACAAATGTACCACTTAACCCTCCTAGCTTCCCAACTTCTGCAGTATCTGAAAATTAATAGAAAAACAGTAGTTTCAAGAAAGGGTGTTGATTTAACAACAGAAAATGCCTGCCTGTAGAAAAGAACCCCTGGAAAACTATCTGACTTAGTTGAATTATATCCTTCCACAAGAGAGAGCAGACTAGCAAAATACAGCTTAAAATTGATTTAGTTTCTGTAATTTCCTCCTTCAGTCTATGCTATGAACTGAATCTCTCCTTCAATTAGCCCGAAGTAAGAGGAGAGTTCCAGAACTTCTGTACCTTGAAATTGGACGTTATTGCCCTTGAAAGCAATATAGGTTTTGTGATCAATTTTATTTAGAGAAGATAAGGTCTTATACAGGTAGCACATGGGTTGTGATAAGCCCTAGCAGTGCTGTAAGCTTAAAAAAAGTAAATGACAGAGCAATCAGCTGGCACACTGGCTTTATCTTTTAGAGTCATTTACTGGCATCATTTCAGTCATTAGCAAGGATGGCACCAGACCTTTAATTTGTATTACCCACGTACTTGGGCACCCTGTAAATCTGGTGATATTATAGACTTTGACATGCCTTCAATATATAAACATCTTTTTCAAACATTTATTGCTCAGACGATTTGAGAGGCCTGCAAACAGTCCTAGCCAATTGTACACTAAATCGTTACTGCTTAAGTTTCAAGGATAACATATCTTAATGAAGAACCATGTTTCAAAAATTGGGTATTTTTAAAGTCAGCTTTAAGATGTCCTAGTTACTCACTGCAATTTATTCTGCCTCTCCTTTCCCATTCTCTGACATAAAAGTGCTATCATAACCTACAGCTGTAAATGCAAGGGGAATACATTTTTTTTGTTACATCTCATCAGTCCAGTCATACAGTTCAGGCATCTCAACAACAAAAGCACATCAATAAAAACAAAAGGGGAAGAACTTCAAGGAACAGCTAGATGCTTGAAATCTCTTTCCTGATGTCTTGCTGTCATTCTGCAAAGCACTGCTGAAGCTTAGCTGGCACAATTTCTACAATTCTGGTCATCCGCCTTTAAGAAATGGGAAGAGGCAGACAAGGGCTAGAAGAATAAGGAGACTATTACGGGTCAGCCAAAGCAATTCATACTGCAAAAACAAAGGCTGAGAGGGGATAGCATTACTTTCTTTTGTACTACATCAGAAACTATAACGTAAGACCACAAACAAAAGCCATTTAAACCAAAACCCAGTGTTGGTATAGGAACAAAATAAAAAAAACTCAGCATGAGTGAAATTAAGCTGTAAATTAAAACAGGTTCTCAACCTATGCAATAGTTTTTAATCAAAGCATTCAGCATGGTAGTTTAGATGAACCTCCCTGTCTAAACCAAGATGCAGCTTAACAGTGATTGGTTTAGTTTAACATAAATATTTCTACAATGTGGTGTTACAGGTAAGATTTTGGATCTGAAAGCCTTATTACAATTATAATGCATCAGGGAGCATATTATTGTCCTACAGTAAAGTCCTCTTAGGAAGCGAGAAGGAGTTCTTCAGACAGCGGTTGTGAGAAAGAGTAAACAATTTCACCATTTCCTGTGGCACCATTCAAAGGCGTGCAGGAGTTCTTCCTCAAAGATTGACACGATGCAGAGTAGGCAAGAGATAAATGCTAAAGAGTAAAACAAATTACTTGGAAAGAAACAACTGTACTGATAAATAGAACACCAAAACTTTTGCAGCACCAACTTGATTTATTTTTTTTTTCCTGGCAGACTTCTAACAGGAGTTTAAAAAGGTCTTTCAATAAGGCTCGAGCATCATAAAATATATGTAATTTCCTTTACTGAGTACACTAGTAGTTCTATAAAGTGGAGACATTGCCCTACTGATTTTGTGAAGCCTCATCTTAAGGCCACATTTCAGAGAAGTACAAGTCAAGATTAGTGATTTTGTAATAATTTGCACTCGTTACTTGTACAAAGTGCTGTTCTACTGAAGGTTTACAGATAGCTGTTACGTCTACAGCTACAGACATAACACAAGAGCTATCCTCTTCAGATTAAGCAAATTTTGCATGAAAATATTCCAGCTGATAATGGAAACAGAACACTAATCAAGGATTGCAGCAGAAACACTACACAAAGGGGGCAGGGGGTGGTGTGTGAAGAAGGGTAGGTCTTTGTTCTTTTGTTTTGTAAAAAGCAAAGCAAGAGTTACATTTATCCTCACAGCTTTCCGTCATAAACCTCTACTTTACAAAATAGTATTTTAAAAACAGGCAGTTTGAGAAATTTTCTGTCAAAAGACACATAAGCATTTTCTAAAAAGTCCTCACATTTTGTACATGTGTGTTTGTGGAAACCTGTTGTACCCTGCCCAGCTGGGATTTAGATAATGCTTATTGATTTCACAGTCTGCAACAAGTTCTGTGTTTTGCCTTTTTTCCATCCTCATGGAAACTCCCCATTGCTTTCCCAGACTACCTCTACTGAAAGGAATGCCCAAGTCTGAGGCTTCAGTTTTCACACAGTAAATTCAAGAATAAGGCCACAAAATGATGTTCAGCCCAAACAAGGTTGGACCTAAGCACATGCCCCTTCTTCCTTACCAAGGCAAGTTGAGGCCAAGCCAGCATTGTTCACGTGACTTGACAGAAAAGCTGTGAGTAGTAAGTTCTTTGGAAATATTTATTGCTGTTTCTGTACCTTAGGTGTGTAATAATGAACACTCTCGTGGCTACATCAGCAGCTTTCATTTTTAGAAATGAAATCAAGCATGCAATCGGGCCCCTAAGAGAAAGCACAGAAGAACTTAAAGCTACTGTTTGATCAGAAATCAAGCAGTCGTAAGCTGCTACACGGTGAATTTTGAGGGGTTTTGGCACATTGAACCATTGCAGTTGAATGATTAAGTTTCCCCTCACTACCAGCCCTTGCTGTCCTGCTGCTAACCTTCTCTTTGCCATAACAACTAGCTAACAGCATGCTTTATTAGTGACCTCCCAGCCCAGATGTGTGAAAAAGAAGACTAAGGGTAAACTGTTCTAATGAGAGAATGAATTAATTCTGCAATAAACCCCCCAGTTTTGGAATAGTTTCTATTTTAGGATGAAATGTGAAGTCAAGTGAGACTTAGGTGGTAAGAGCCCATAAAAAAAATGTTATATATTTGAACAAACTGAGCTCTACTTCCATTCTGCAGTACAAATAGGTGTTACTGTTTCCTCTGGAAAAAAGTTTTAATTTGTAGGGATATTATCCTCTTGGAGGCATGTCAATATTTTTACAGCATGCACTGTTTAAGACTTGCTTGTGTATGATGTATAGCATGGACAGTTAGTTTTCCTATAAGTCATAATTCATAGGACAAACAATGTGAGGGATATTAATGGAAAAAGATCAACAAGGTTATTTCCTTTTTGTGGCTTTCTGCAGAGTTAAATAATAAGTGAAACTCATAATTCAGCAAGTTAGTTAACTGGAACTATTTTGTCATTGCAGAACTGAACGCTGAAGCTTTACCTATTTGTGATACTTGCAGATCCTACACTTGAATGAACTAATGCTGCTTAACTTTATTTCTCCTTTCCACTTATGTGCAATGGACGTAAACACCAACAGTTTTGAAAAAGCAGCTGGCTTCTTTGACAGATCATGACCACAGAATTTAACAGTTGATACGGATTTTTTTTCCCCTATTAATTTCAGGACTAGATTCCAGTTTAATGAACTAGTTAATAAACTATTTTGATGAAAAGCATATTCAGTGCTTTACCAGCATTCCCTTGCTCTTGTGATTAATGCAATTATAGAACTGTTTCCTTTTCACTTTCCCAAGTTCCACATAGACATGTTTTGAAGACAAATTAACTAAAGGTTACTGCTGCATGAGAACTGCAGCTGTTCTGCAGATGCTGAGTGCCCCAACTTTTCTTTGGCCTCTGATTACTCTGATTCAGAAATAAAACTTATCAGACGATTTCATAGCTTTCATTAATACAGCTTAATTTTGAGGGCTTCTCTGCCAATATGCTTATAACACCTTTTCCTTGGTTGGGAAAAAAAAAAAAGTATTTCAACAACTTTTACGTTGCACCAGCTGAAATTAAGAAGTTGGAATAATCTATAATAGCAGATTAGGCTTCCTTCCTATCTGAATACATACATGGTGACTCATGTAGCCAACTCCCCTTTAAAAGGGCTTTGGAAAATGCTGTTGTCCCTATTTTAGAGATAAGAAAGTGGAAGCAGAAGAGTCAAGAGTTTAATCAAGCCCTCACACCAGTTGGTGACCTGTGTTAGGCAGGGTTAGAACCAGACAGTGTTTACATAAGACTATTGCAACAGAGTTGGTACCGATTGCATAAGCAGATGCCAACCCATGCAGCAGTCCAAGTTTCCAAAATAATATATTTCAGTTTAGCTGCAATTGATTTAAATAGATTTAAATTAAACCAAAACAATCCTAGTGTCAATAAAAACAGTTTACTGAGATTAATTCACTAGAAGGGATGGGGTTGGACCATATCTTTGAAGTGTTGCAATTTTTTTCCCCCCCTTATTCAAAAAAGGCCTTAAGACCTGGAGCAGCAACCCAGCAATCTAGTTAATCTTTGCAGATTTTCACCCACCCATAAAATGGTATAAACTGGAATACTTGGACAGAAAAGCGTTGATACTACACAGGAGGTGTAAAAGGGGAAGCTGAGTTTAAAATGAAGCTTCCCCCCCACTCCCCCATGCTTTCAGTGTATAAGAATAGTTTTTTAGAACAAGTCAAAACACAGGTGATCCAAGCTTGACAACTCTGCTTATGGAGGCCTGAATAAACTTTTCAACTCAGTGAATGAATTGCAACATAAAGTAACATTGCATTATGAAGCATATTATACTGTGTCCCATTTATAGCCATGCATAAAAACATACTTCAGATTAAGAAATTTACAGAAAGTCACTTTGTTAGAACACCCTAAAAACTGTTTGGAGTTCGTTTCTTAGTAGCTATGACCAAAATGTTATAGGTTTTTGGTTTCACAAGTATTTTTGTATTTCATCCCCAAATTTCAATACAACATTAAAGATCTTGCTTCTTTGAAGACAAACTAGAAGCTGCTGCCAAAGTGTGCTCGTAGCATCACATATCTCCTTCCCTATTTAACAACCTATCTTAAAGAGAAACAAGGAAAAAAAAAAGGCAGGTCCTGGTAAAACAACTTGTCTGACAGTTCAGTGAGCTTACACATTGTAGAATAAAAATCTTATTTGTCCCAACAGCATCAAATCAATGAAACAAAACTAAAAGCAATCAGACTTGCATAGAGCAGAGTACTAAGTGTAACAACATTTTTAATCAAGTAGACTTTTGAACTACAGAACAGGGACAAGAAAGAGTCACACTTAACTCTTCGGGGTAGAACCTTTACTAACTCACCTTGTTAGGCCAAACAAACAAAGTTTCCAGGGCCAACCAAAAACTTTACATCACCTCAACCATGCTAGTCTCTCTCCTTGTATCGGTCCATCAGACAGCAGGAGGAGGAGACAAGGCAAGGCAGACTTCCAATGTCAATATGGACAGCATGCTTTGAATGAATAGCAAGGTGATGGGTTTATGTTAAGAGGAGTAACAAGGGGGAAAAACCTGCCACAAAAACACTATTTGCTTTGACATTTCTGTTACTATGTATTTAGGTTTATCCAGGGCTTAACCTTGAAACAAAATTTTGTTATGTTACTTACTACAAATCTGTTTAAGACTAGATTAGCTCAAGACTGATCTTTGAGGAGGATTGGGGAAGGAGAGGGGGCTGCCCTGGACAAATGTTTTCAAATATAGATACAGAGACCTGCCAGCACAGTTATGGCAGGATAGAAAGAAGTGCAATCAGTAACTAAGATAAGCGCGCTGGGAAACAGTCTGATCTAGACACTCTCAGACCTGTAATAGCATAACTTGCCTAGCCTATCTTGCTGCTTCTGCTGGGTGAGTGAATTAGACTGGTAATAGCATCAGTTTGCCAGTAAGAGCTGCCTAAGCATTAGAATATTTCTTAATGAATATTAATAATTCTAATAATAAATAAAAATTATTTTTAGAAATATTAATTTAGAAATATTTTAGAAATATTTTAATAATTTTTAGAAATATTAATAATTCTAATAATAAATAAAAATTCTAATAATAATTAGAATATTTCTGACACATTTGTGTCAGCATACATACAAACCCCATTTTTGCAGGAATAATATTAAACCCCCTCCACACACACAACATGTACACTGGAACACAATCTTTTGCGATTTTACTATGTTCAGCACTATATTGCTAAGTACACAGGAGGGGCTTTCTTCCCAAGAGAGCTTCTAATCAATAACTGACAAAAAGCAGAGCAGATACTGCTTCAATAATTCTTCAATAATCTTTTCAGTCCCGTATCACATTTAGTTCCTGAGCAAAAATCAGTGGTAAACAAGTCATTGCATATATCCTGTAGAAAGTGTTTTGAATAAGTGAAAAAGCAAGTTTAGCCAATTGAAAAATCTTTCAACTTTAAGACTACCAAACCATGCACACTTCCAGATCCATAAAGTTTCCGATATATTTGCAGGTCACTGCTAAACTTCTAACACAAGACAAATTGAAGGCAAAGAGTAATGTACAGCATTGACATGTGGTAATTAACAGACTGTCACTTCTCAACTGTCCCATCCCTGAGGATGTATGAAAGCCAAACCACTCTGCTATCTTCTTGCTACTGTATTAAAGGGAAGAGGGATCAGCTGGCAGAAGCACTGTAGTGGCTGCCTTCCGTTTGTTACACTCTGTCCCTTCCTGGCCTGTATTTCCTGCAACTGACATCTCTAACCATTCAGCAGGCATCTATTGCCTTCTTAGAAGCTGAGACAAGAGGAAGCACTTGCACACTGCTAAGTAGAGAACCCTCAAGCTTAAAAGCTTGGCATACAAGATGCTCAGAAAGTCATCAAAACCACAGAAAAGCTGCAGTTACCTCAAATAAGTGAGACTGTTTTCCTAAGAAAGATGCACAGAATTCAGCTGAAAGCACCTAGTCAATGCTTAGTGTTAAACTACTTTAATGCAGTGTTTCCCCACTAGGAAACAACAACAAGCAGCCAGCTGTGGGGACATCTGTCCAAATAACCAACTGTCTAATTGTAGCAGAGCTGAGCAAGCATTCTTAAAACACATGCAAATAAAGCCAAGGAACTTTCAGAGTGTGAACTATATTTTACTTCTCTTAAATGTAAGACAAAGACATCTATGCTCATTTCATTAATCAAGTTGGCAGCTTTAGGACCTTGCAGAGACTATGTAGCAACTTCATGAAAAAGTGCAGTTATCCTACAGTCACAATCCAGCTAAGATAGTACCTTGAAAATCTAGTATTACTGTAACAAATCACAGAGAGACACAATAAAGTTAGTTACTGCTTTTGCTGCTACAATAGAAGCAACTTCAAAGTTTCTCTTTCTTCCTTTCCCTTCTCTGGCCTTCCACCCCAAAAGCCATTAAAAAAAAAAAGTTGGAAACATGCAAGTATTATTTTAAAAGGGCAAATTGATAGTGACACAGGTGAAAAGCTTTCAGAGTGCACTGATACCAATAAGAAAGAGTGATTTTCTAAGCATAAACTCAAGTGCCCTTCAAAAACCCTTGTGCCAACAAGGCAAGCTGTTGATTACAGAACTGCCCTCTGTCATTCTGCAGTCACGTACACACCACTTACACAGGCCTGAAGGTTGAAATTCTAACTTAACTGGCAAGTTATCACAGTTCAACTATTTAACCTGATTTTAACATATTTGCATTACAGTCTGTGAAGCTGGTTAGCAGCAACTGTAACAGCTGAGCATGTAGTAGGTTGAGAGTTCCAGGCAGACTGCTGCAAGAGAAGCCATGGGAGAAGCTGGTACCACCAATGAGTTTGATTAGACCCCTTCTCTTTATACAGCTGCTTGGCTCCAAACACCTCCCCTGTTTCTTTGGTGCCTGGAGGAGACTCATCAGCCTCACTTCCCTTATAGGCCAGAACAAACATACTTACAGCTGCTGTTTCTCTAGCAAGGGACCACACATGATTCTTGAGCAACTTTCCTCCAAAGCTTTTTTACTCCCTTGGAGTGGGTTGGGAGTAGAAAAGAGGAGCAGCAATGGAGGTCGCACACAGAAGTCATCATTGATGAATTTGATATTTTAGCCAAGCCACCAAAAATACTGTATCATATCTGACTATGCTTTCCACCTCAGGACCTTCACAACCCTTTGCAGAATTATTTTCAAGTTCCATGAGCTATCACTCATTAGCTGCCATTATCTGACAATCTTGTGACTTACTTTAGAGTCCAAATTAATGTTAAATAACTGACATCTTTGTTGTTAAGAAGGATCAGAGTTCAGAGACCTCTGATAGGTCTAACTGGGACTTTTTTGCACCTGTTGCAACCTCAAAAAGACACACAGGTCTGGGTTTTGTTTCTCAGCAGTTGGAACCTGCTTACACAATATTTGTAAGATGCCGGCACAGAACAAAGTCAATTTAGTATTTGCCAGTTTGCTCAATCACGATCCGTGCCTACCTTTTCATTAAGGCAGAAATATAGTCCTACAGATGGGCTGATCTGTAGCAACTGATCCCACAACAGGGGTTAAAAAAAACCAGGTCCATCACAAGAAACACTACAGGTACACATATTGTTAGAAAAGGAACTTGATTTCAGATTCAACAGACGCTATAATATATGACCTATTATTAGTTTCCTACTTCCTTTTCATCACTCATGTTTCTTTCTCTTAAGAAAAGAGTGTATGAGGTTTGAGTAAAACATTTCAGAAGCTACTTTGCACCTAACAGTGCCTTTGATCCACTAGAGTTCACTCAACACAATAAAAAAAAAAAAAGAAATTATAACTTCCTTACTGATTTCACTGTAAATAGAGCTGTTAGGGCAAGGCATGCCTAGGAGGGATCTCTCCTGCCTACAATTAAAGTGTTGGTAAGTACATAATTAACACAGTAATATCTAAGACCTCTAATATAAAGACATAAGATAAAGATAAAATAAGATGGGTGGACACAGAAAACAAACTGCCAGTCTGAAGTTCCCTGCTCAAGAACTTGGTGTTTTAAAGAAAAGATCTAGTAACACTAGAACCAGCAGTGCTGTTGAGGAACCTCAATCAGAACGAAGACAGGACATAAAGGCAGACAAAGCTATGCCTTCAAGCCTAAGCCATCCCTTCAATAAATAGAGCTAGTAAAAATGCAGAGTGTATATTGCATGCCCGATTTTAGGGGCTCAATCTGTCTCTAAGTGTGGCTCTCCTGAGGATGTCTGTAGCACCATAAAGAGCTTCAGGTGTGACCACAGTGGTATTTGAATTTAGATGAACAGTGCAACTCTTCCAGTTGTCCCGTTACCATGGGTTTTTTCACACTATAGAGCAGACTCAGAGCTTATGAGCTGAACTCATTTGGACTAAACAAAACCTAAAGACATACTCCATGAAGAAATTTAACTACTTGCTCATAGGCATTCAATCCATAGGATCATACAAGAGTCAGCACAAAATAAAACCCCTGCAAATACAGGCACTGAGATCAGCAGGTCTATAGCACCAAAGCACAAAAGCATTCTCACTTACTCCCCTGCTAATCAGACTATTAACTGCCACTTGCAATCCAGCTTGTTTCTGGTTGTATGTTACTATGTTGATGTCTACTTGCAAGTACCAGCATGAAATGCGATTGCTCTGAAGGTCAACAGCATTCAGAGAAAAGCAAAACAATTCATTTCGTTTAATTAGTATTAATAGCAAAAACAACAATTTGTTTTAAAAAAAGGAAATATGTACAAAGTCATTACACTGTATCTTCACTGGCTACAGAAGGTATCTTGCAATAACCATATATATAGTATGAACCAAAGCAGGGGTTCCAAGATCTTTTAGGACAAGTTGTTGATAACCTGCAAATCTTCTTGCATGCCATGGTTTCTAGAGCACAGCTTGCCAGAAAAACACACCTAGTAGCAGAAGGTAACATGTCAGGTAATACAAACATTCTGTCCTAAAGTAACAGGACAGCATACTACAAGCAGTCAAGGATTAAGTCCATAGAAGAAAAAAGGAAAAGCCCATAGCAGGAAAATTGTAACTTCTGATCGATTGCTATTGCTCCATCAGCAGAGTTGCAGTGTATGCACTATCAGCTTTGTTTAACTATGTTCCAAGAAAGTTTAAACAATTTAATGGTTAAACAGGGGAAAAACAAACAAACAAAAAAAAACACAAAAAAAACCACAAACAAAAAAAGCAATAGAAAAGCATGCCTGCTTACATATGATTTAGCATGTAGAAATACACAGAGAAAAGCTGCGAAGTAACATAGTACTGCCTATCCTCAGTTTTCCTCTCCTAATGCTGCAGTGGCAATATCCATAACTCATAGTCTGAGATGCCACAGAGCACTGTGGACTGTAGGACAGTGGTCCTACACTTTCATCTCAGTTCATCGCTGCTGAACTTAGAGGGCGCATAACTAAAGATATATATTTGAAAAATCTAGCAACACCTATTGCTCAGGCATAAGCCTTAATTTGCACTGTCAACTTTTTATATGACAGGTATTAGATGTAGTTGTTAACTTTGCAGTTAAAGATTTTCCATTGGCAGTCACTTGTCCTTGTCTGATAGCTGCTCAGCTTTACTTTGTTCAGCACATGCAAAAGTCTTAGTCTTGAAAGGGACACCTCATCTGGCGTTCCAACTAAGGAATTCAGTCTCCGTTTTGTCTCCCCCACCTTCAATACCTTAGATGGAAGGGATCATGAAGTTAAAGACCAACCAACCAAGCCCTAGTAGTCTAGAACCTCATTTATGCACCTCCTGAAGAACACACGGGAAGGGAAAGATTATGAAAAATATGCCCCTATTAACTTTACATTGGAAAACAAATCACTACAAAGCAAAAGCCATAATCTCTCTATTGAATGTTGAACTAATGAAAAGCATTTAAACCCTAGCTCAAGTTTTTAAGAAAATTATAGTTTGCAAACTCTTGAGAGAGTATTGCACATAGATTTAAACCTTGAGGTACCAGCTTGGAAGTAAAGCATTGTGGGAAATGGTGCTCAGAATCAGAGAATATTTTTAAAGTTTTATTGTGAAACTGACAAACTCCAAGAAACTCCAAGAAACAAAACTAGAAGGAAACTTCAGCAGTCTCAAACACAAACCAAAATCCTGTAAATGCACCTGTCTGTGTTTGTGAGTGGAAAAGACATCCTAGCTTTAAAATCAGAGGGGAGAAACTACTATTAAGCCACTTAACTGTTATTTCCTTTAGCATAATCCTCCTGCATGCCATGTCTATCCTGGCAAAAGCTCTCCTTAAAAGTCTTCTAAATGTTTGTTCACAGCACTGGGCTTTAAGTCTAAACATTTAGGTTTCTAAAGTTCTCTCTCAGGCCTGTTTAGAGTCTTGTATCCTTTTCAAATAAAGGCCTCAATTATTTGTTCTCATACTCAGTATGTTTGTCTGCTTCTCCTAAATGGAGACAGCAGTTTCTCTTTTCATTTTATTGCTCTGTTTTGAAAGTAACCATTTTCGCTCATCTTCAAATTCTTCCTTTTCTTTTCACCAGCCTTGATGTTTATCAGTGGGAAGCATTTAATTTTTTGATGACTGTGGTGGGCCAGTAAAAGAGATTTCCCAGTAAATAAGATGTGGCCCAGTGTTGCAAACCTTTGCTCATGTGAATAGTGACACGAGGGTCAAGAGGGCTCCTCCTTGCATGAATAGCTCCTTTATCATTAAGCTGATGTTTCACAATCAGGATGGAGCAATAAAGAGTAAAAGTAAGGAACTGGAGAAGAGGGAAATGACTGAGTTGCCTTACATTTGCTTCTGTCTCCAAAACTCATTCCTACTGCAGAGTAGGCAAAGGTGTCATTACTGTGGATCTCAGCCTTCTCCCTCTTCCTAAAGAGTCCCAGGACTTCAGGCCACAGCAGCAAGTGGCAAGGACAAGCCATAGACTTTTCTCAACAGAGGTGTTACACTACTTTTAAGATTCTACAATGCTGATAAATATGGCACTGTTATATCACTATTAAAAATGTTTATTTTATTCCACAGTGTTATGAGACATTTCTATTCCAAGTTAATTGTACATAATGAGGAGAGATTACACAGTTCCTTTTGTCAATACATGGTTGTAGTTGAGTGTTTTTGGAAGCCTACATAAATTGTCGTGTGAAGCATCCCAGCCACATTTTCATTTGAGCAATCGGCTTTACCCAGAAAAGCATGGGCAGGCAGCAACCAGCCTATACACTGTCCAGAGTGAGTCACCTTTAAAATCAGGGTCTATGTAGCATTACTCAAAGAACAGTTTAAGTACTTTCTTTACCCCTTACAGTTATGATAAGTAATACGGTACTCACAATAATCAAAAGCAAATGGATTATTCACATAAGAGACTTCTAAAAGCTGTTTTTAAACAAGTTTATTTTTAGGCATTTCTCAGTTTGGATTGGGGAAAAAGGCTTTCTTTCTAGCATACCCTACAATACTCAGCTTGCAAGTTTTCTGTGTTAAACACATTTTGATAAACATTAATTGCAGTGTATTTCTACTGTAATGTGTTGCGAAATCTTTACTACAGAATATAAGCTTTAGACAGTATTTGACCTAATACAGCCACTTAATAACCACTTAAACTGTTGGTACAGAGATACCAGTCTGTATGTGAATTCAGAATCTGTGCTGATAACCACTTAAAAACACAAGCAGGTTAAGATCACACTACAGATCTAACTTTGTAGCCGTTGCACACAGTTTCCATTGCACTTACAGCTAACATTAGGCTCAGATGAACACAAGAGCTAACCCGGGTGGGGAACAAGGGCAGCAGAGAGATCGGTCTCTGAATAAGTCAGTTCTTGTCACCTTTCAGGCGGCTTCTGGAAACAAAATTGGTATTGTTAGTTCAACTTGAACATTTCTTGGCATCCTTGCATTTTACTAACAACCATTTAAAATTCTATAGTTGGTGATATTTGTTGAAGAACTTTATCCAGTGTGTTTTACATGGGGATATTAAAAAGAATATCAGTGAAGTAATAGCAAAGCTCAATGTGGCTCTGAGAGTCACCTGAGTGTCAGTGGGGACCGCAAGCAGAGTGAGAGAAAAGGCTCTAAGATGAAGACTGAAGGCCATTTTAAAAAAGAGACAAGAGCAGAGAAATGAGTCAAATCATGCAAAATCCCAAGAACATGTTCAGGGAGTCCATGGAAGAGGCTCAGAGGAACAAAACAGAGGTAGGCATTGGGGTGGGGGGGAATACATGTTTTCAAATCAACAACATTCTGGATGTATTGTAAGAGAATAAATTTGGAGGTTTAATATGAAAACAGGATGATCAGGATTTCCCAAAAGAGAAAAGATGTTAGTAGTATTTTAAAGATTCAGGAGAACCCAACAGAAGCAGCATG
The DNA here is from genome assembly GCF_034638445.1 of Ciconia boyciana. Lineage (NCBI taxonomy): Eukaryota > Metazoa > Chordata > Aves > Ciconiiformes > Ciconiidae > Ciconia > Ciconia boyciana. The sequence continues at coordinate 95,353,641 of NC_132936.1, forward strand.
GATAGTAAAGAAAGGACAACTATGAAGACTATTTCTGATATACTTTACAGCTTACTCAGGATGAAAACCTGACGTCCTTACATGATTCCCCCACCCACCCCAAGTCAGCTTCAGCTAGGCTAGATTTCACCCTGCCATCCTCCTCTGTAAGAAATATCACTCCCCTTCTTCCCATCACTTCTCACATAGAAGTTGAATAAGAACAGGAACAAAACTGCAAGTCTGGAAGAAAGCAGGCAGTGAAATTTCCAGTTACCAGTAAGAGTGAAATAAGAGCAAGGTAAGACTTATGTTTTAGCTAACCTGAGCTTAAGATGACAATGGAATATCTATGAGGGATCATCAGACCAGCAAGACTGGACATGGAAAGTAAGGTATGACTGGAAGTGGTACAGAGGCAAAACTGAAATCACATGAATACGAAAATATCACCAGGAGCTAACATGCACTGAAGAGGCAATGCCCTCCACATTGTGGTGTGGAGATACTCAAAACAAATATTTTGATCTGGCCATAGTTCGCCTTATACTACTTTTTTTCTCCTCACTGCTTCTGCACCCGTCACCATTCTACAGTGTGTTCTATCGTACAGTCCATTCTAATGAGCTGCCCAATAATTTTTTCATTGTCATTTGTATCTTAAGAAAAATCTTTCTGCCATTTCAGGATTAATTGTGATAAGGATCATGGGAAAAAAAAAACAAACAACAAACAAAACAAAACCAACTAACGAGTCCCTCATACCAACATGAATTTCATCCTAAATTGAGCCAGAATCTACATTCTGCGTTACGTCTGCAGCAAGTTAAGCACGCCAGGGTTAATGCACATCCCAATCCAAATAAGGGGTTTTTCTTGAGGATGTTAAAACAGGTTTGGGATATAACCTAGAGTAAGATTTTGGTAAGATTCCAGAACAGCAAAAGCATATTCAAAAAACATAGCATGTCTTTCATTTTCCAACATTCCTTTATAGTTTCAAGCCTCCATCCAGCCGTTCCACTGTATACCACAAAAACACATTTAATAGGGTACTAAGATAGCAACAATAAGGACATTACCACCAGAAAGCTCTGCTATCTGAAGCAGACAGAAAGCAGCCACCAACTGAAGAAAGAGAATTTAAACCACAAACTTTTAGGATCAAGAACCATATCCTCTTCTAAGCTCGCACAGTATCAATTACGCCAATAGAACTAATGAGCCATTTTCCCAGTCTTCTGTATTTTAGCAGACTTTTCGTGAATTTAAAAATAAAATAATAATTTAAAAGAATCCAAAACGCAATGACTAGAAGATCTAGTCAATATAAACATTTCTGAAATAAAGTCCCAAATGACTCATTCTCACCACTGGAGCCCCACATATCCAGGCAGCCTATTTTTCATGGTTCACCATTGCTTGCCACCACGTTTTAATGGATATCACATCCATAAAAAGGCACTAACCAAGTTTATACTGCTCTATGATTTAATACATGCTATTGACTAATAATTACTTTTGAAGAGGCATTCTGCCAGATGAGCGAGATAGGACGATTATCAACTCCTTATGGCTTGGAAAGGAGTCATTCTCCTAAAGTAAAAATAACAGCGCAAGAGTTGCAAGCATCCCTCCGTGCGAGCCATTCGGCCTTTTCCTCTGTTACCCCGACTGACCTCCGGGACCCGCACTCAGACCCCCAGACACGTTTTCCTCACAACGAGAGTATTCAGTACGGGGGGGAAAAAATAAAAAAAAAAGAGGGAAAGGAAGTCAGACCAAACAGAAGAGGATCAAGACGCTTGGCTTCACCTTCCCTTCCTCATAACACAACATCCATTGAGGCAGAAGAAACCACCCTGGGTGCTAAAACAAGAGCTGCATTCACGGCTGCTGGGTTTAGCAGACGGGCTTGCGGGAGCACACTCCCTGCGTGAACCTCTCCAGCCCCCAGGACCAGCCAGCTAAAACCGAAATCAGCCCCGAGCTCTTCCACCACTTGGGGGGAAAGAGAAGGAAACGCGGACCCGTTTAATCACTCTATCATTAAGTAGTTAGGAATGATTAAGAGCTTTCCCCGCGCTCCCGCTCGAGGGACAGTTTTTAGGCACCGGGCTTTGTGAGGAGGCAGCTACGGTTGGGTTTTCTGGGGGAGCCGACTGGCTTTCCAGCCCGGCAGCACCGCTCCCGCCCGTCCGCCCAAAGGCGCGGTATTTTCCGCTCCGGGGCTCCCGGCAGCACCTGCTGCCGCCACCCGCCACCACCGCCCGGCACCCCCCGGCCCCGCCACAGCCCCCGCCCCGGCGGCGCCCGCTGTACCTGCAGGATCTTGTCCAGCCCCTCTTGGCCCAGGCAAGGGAACTGCTTGAGCAGCTCCGTCTTCTGCCGCTTGTAGTCGTCGGTAGCCGAGCGCCAGTGCGGCTCCTCCAGCACCTCGAAGATCGCCGCCCCGATGGACAGGTAGAAGATGATGGCCGAGGTCAGCAAGGGGCCCCTGTCCACCATGGTGCCGGCGGGAGGGAGGCCGGGCGGAGCGCGGCGGGCGAGCCGGGGCGGCTGCCCCGCGCTGCGGCTGTGGGTGCCCGAAGCCGCCCTGTCCTTTCCCTGACACCTCTGCCTTTCCCCGCCGTCCGCTGTACCTCCTCTCCCGGCCTCTGCCGCGTTCCCTTAGAGTCTTCCACACTCCCCTCCCACTCTCTCCTCCTCCTCCCTCCCTCCCTCCTTTCTTTCCTTCCTCCCTCCTCCGCTCCGCTCTGCTCCCCCCAGCTGCCTCCTTCCCCCGGTTTTCTCCCCTCCCTCCTCGGCAGCGATTTGAATTCGGTGCCCTCCCGCTTCCTCCCCTCACCCGCCCGCGCATGCGGGGCTGCTGCCCGGGGAAAGGCCGGTGGGGCGCCCTGGGGTGCCCCCGGCCGCGCCGCGGGCTGGGCCGGCCCCGCCGCCCCGGTGAGGGGCGGCCGGTCTTCGCGGGGCGGGAGAGCGGCGGTTGGGTCTGGCCATAGCCCGCCCGTGAGGGGCCGCCTGGGGGAAGGGGAACGGGGCCGCGACCTCCCCTCTTCCCGCCCTGGCCGCGCGGCCGTTGGGAGCGGCTGTGGGGCCGCTGAGGTGAGCCCGGCCCCGGGCGCCTTTCCCCCGAGCAGGGGTGGTCCCTGCGCCCAGAGCCGTGCTTTCCCCTCCGTATTTTTCCTTGAGTCAAGGGAAGAAGGGGTAACGTCCCTCAATTTTACTTTACCTTTTCCCTCGTGCTGCCAGGTTCAGCGGAGTTTCTCGTTTTCGACACTGGAAGGCTGTGAAACGAGAGCTGCCTCCCTGGCTCCAGTGAAGTGCAGGGGGAAGGCAAGCAGGAACTCTGAGGAGAAAAGAAGGGGGGCTGCCGGCAGATTCCACCCCTTCCCGGGATGTTGTCCACACGTGTGTATTATAGATCCTTCACAGCAGGACCTGTATCTCCCTTCCTTCATGCATTTTGTACATTCAATAAATAAATGTTCCTATATGCATCCATGTGTGCCTGCAAGTTTGGGAGTGAGGGAGTGAATCCCCAGCTAGTGATTTTCCACAAGATGCTCAAAACCCCATCTGGGCAGAAGCTCTCTTGAAGCTCACCATGTTCATGAAGCCTTTCCTAGGAGTGGCTTACAGCCACGCACAAGTGCACGCTCCTTCATGTTCACGCTTCAAGGCAGAAAGAAGGCAACCCAACTGATTTGAATGAATGGGGCTGGAAATGGGGTTAAATGGGTCAGGGAAAGAGCAAGTCAGTGACAGGTTAGGGCGATGGGTTATGCACCATTGCAAAGGGCTCATGGTGTGGACGTGGTTCATCTTAGAAACACTTTTTGTGGGGATAACTTATTTCCTGACTTCTCCAGCCCCCCCAACAGGAAGAAAACACTCAAAAATACAGAGTTGTCCATATCAGCTGCATCAACACTAAGGATTTGGGGATGTATAGGTATGTCAGCTGAAGTCCACACACCAAAGGGCTGAGATGAGCCAGCTGAAATTTCTCATGCGGACATAGTTGAAATGGGAGGAGGGATAATAGGAAAGAGGAAGGAAACGAGTAAAAAATACGCAACAGAGTATGAGAAAACAAAAAGGAGAGCATGTGGAAGGTGAAGGAACCTATCTGTAAAACTTTGAATCATGTCCAATGGATGCTCTTGTGAGATTGCCCACAGAAAATTACATGGCCCTTAAGCAGTCCTTCCTACTAACGTGTATAGTGCTCAGTGAAAATACATCTGCAAGAGGTTCTTGGCAGCCTAAAAGCAGGACTGGAGAAACCACAAAATCCACAAGCATGTTACATGATCAGCATTGCTGTCTTTGCATGGGATTCCCCAGTTGTGTAAAGGAAACATTAAGAAGAGAAAAGCATTGCCAAACTGTAGTAGTAAAAAAAAAAAACCAAAACCAAAAGCATTTATATGTGCTAGAGGAGAGATCAAGTAGAAGGCATCAAAATAAACATTTTAAAAATAACAAGTGTCATAGAGAAATTACAGTAATCTTTTTTTTATTAAGGCAAAAATGGGGGGTGTTTTGTGAAGTTGTAAGGCAGAATTTTTAATTAAAAGGAAAAGAAGTTCATGATGCATAATTACCACATGAAAATTATTCCCAGGTGTTATCACTTGGCTCAAAACCTTTGCAAAACTTGAAGAGCCATTGGCCACATAAATGAGTAGTGTGAGCATCCATCATTGCCTCACTTACCAATTTAAAGTTAAAAACTGTAAGGTATGTAAATACTTACAGCAAATGACTGAAAGTATTGAGGAAGAACTCTTCCCATAGGTAAACTATGACAGAATTTTCTTTTTGGTACTCTTGCACCTTCTGAGTCACCTGCAAATGGTTAGGTTATTCCAACAGCGGCATCAGTAGCCTGACATGTTATAGCAATATTACACTTGTGTGTTCCTGACCCTGAACATCTGTGCTTTGTAACTAGAAGGTATTTGATTAAATTTTGAAACTGTACTCTTCTCCATCTGTCTCTAAGTCTCTAAAGGCCCATTTATACCACAGAAACACTATCTTAAAGGCACAAGGAATGACACAAATGACCCTGAACCTACTGCAATTATAAAGCACTGATGAGGGCAAAACCACTTGCAGGCATTTTATAGAAAGCTGGTTTGCAGTTTTGATTCAACATTTCTACTTTCCACTCTAAACTCCCAATCACTGATTGCATAATTAGTGCTCTCAGTAACTGAGTCAGTCAGTGTTTAAAAACAAACAAACCTGTAAATCACATACCATTTTTCCCCAGTGTTGAAATGCTATTGCACTTGTTAGACTGTCTCCTTGTGTTTCTCCGAGTTTCAAAGAGGTGAGCCTGGTAAGGAACACCATCCAGAAGAATAGTTTGTTCCCCAGGGAACCATAGCCAACTACTCCTACAGGTAGAGGTGATCCTCTTGAGTATCAACAAACTTCTTGTGTTTAGATATTTCACTTTGATTTCTTTGTCTTTTGCAGAACAAATTACAAGGTGTAATTTCATGCTGCCATCTAAGTGAGTGTGGCAAGAAAGAACGTTTTCTGTATGCACCTCCTGATCTAAAATGCCTCTCCTGACCTCATAAAAGATCCCATAGCCTTTTATTCATGGCCCTTTTCTACTCTCTGTTTCCCTTGGATTAAACAGTACCCCTATTGTTAACCCACAGCACCTGCCACATAGGCCCCACAGCTTTTCATGCTAGCTAAGTTAATGAAAAGGCTGGGGTTATTCATTCAAAGGCTTTAAAATCTCATTAAAAAATCAGGGGAGAAACAGCAGATAGCACTGTGGTGAGCAATACCACAAGTATCAATCATTTGTATTATTTGCATAGGTCATTATTTCAGGCTGTCCAGTCCAAAAGGAAATCTCTTTCATCCAACTGTATGTCTAAGACACATTTGCTGTACAGATGTTTCCTAGAACAGCCTGAAATGAATGAATAAATGTCAGAAAATGTTTTAGATGGAGCAAATAAAAGACATTATTTGGCCAAAGGAAACCTGTCATGTAGTGGCAAAGACTGCACATTGTACTGAGTATGAACTGAGCCTCTCTTCAAGCCTCTGCCATTTTTCGCTTAGAAGTCTATTTTTGGCTGGTTGATGGCTCTGTTCTCCATGATGCCTGTCAACTCTGCATCTTTCACTTTTCTTTATCTGTTGAAATTTGGACACCTCCAATATTGCTTTCAAGTGTTACACATCTAGCCATGTATGATTTTAAGTAAGTTGAGGGGTGTACTATTTTGACAAGCAGTTTTGCTTCTTTGGTACAATCCGCTGCATACAGAAAGGGTAAGGCTGGTCTGCAGATTATGCAGAATTTTATATGAGATATTGTAGAAAGTTCAGAAATTATCCATGGGATTGTTCACACCTCTTGGCCTAAGTATTTACATATAGCACATTTTGTGCCCTGAATGTACAGTTACACATACTAAATAATAAAAGAATAAAAACCTTTACCAAAACAACCTGCATACCACTGCAACAGACTTCTTCACCATGGACAGATAATGAGTGAACAAACACCACATGACAGATGTTAGTCATGCTGCTTAATGAATAACTGGTGATGAGTACAATACCTGTGTGGAATGGCTGTAATGTGTTCAAGGAAAAATATGTGTTTGGATCATCTGTTTTTCACTGAGATACCTGCAGTGTTTGGGAGAAATGTCTTCATCAGGAAGTCCAGGTATTTCAACATTTTTTCTGCATGTATTTCCTTGATGGCCTTGTTCCTCAGCCATCCACAGCAGTTACTGGATCTTCAGAACTGGATGATGAAACCCGGTTTCCTTCAAAATATTTTACAGAGAAAGACTCTGGCCTTCTCTTTCTGCTTCACCATGGCCTTAGTCTTGCAGACAAACACTGGTAGTAGCAAATGCTTATGATAGTCCTTCACACTGACATTCATGTCAGTGATCCAGACAGTTCAGCATACAGCTGTACAAAAACCCCCAACTTGGACAATGTTGGTCCTGGACTGGGTTTTACCATCATGATACCTGGAGCACATTACTATTCTAGATAGTATGCTCAAGGCTAGCTGAGCACCATGGTAACAGAGTCAGTGAATAATGCAACAATCTGTTATTTTGTTATGTAAAACATCACTGTTGAGTCTTATTTTTGTGTCATGAAGAAGGAGTTAAATTCTATTTGTGTATAGTAATATGGATGAATGTCTGCACATTGCCCTGAGACTTCTTCCCCAAACCAGTTTAAATTAACTTTTACCAATCTCGTGTCACACAGCGCAAAAGTCTTCTCCAGTGCTTCGGCATCTGCCTGAATGTGATGGGGCAGATTACGGGGGAGAATTCAAGGAGCTGTTGGCCTCCCCCATCTCCCAGCTGGGTTGCACAGCTGCATGTCTGTGTGCCAGGTTGTGCAATGGAGGGCCTTGTGTGTGACCGGGCAGTTCCCACATCCACATTGGGCTCCCTTCCATGCCCAGCATGTAGTGCTCATGTTTTGTTAGTCGACATGCCTGAAGAGCTGTTCCCACCTACCTCTTCCCTTTATAGAAACAAAGTCACCACATTAATTTTGGCAGAGGAACGGCAGAGAGAATGTTGATGGCTTTTTTTTTTCCCTCTTGGCTGAATAAAGTCTTGTGGATAACAAATGAGGACAGCTATACACCCTAAAAACATTGAAAAGGATCATATTCTTATCATCTATTCTCCTGTTCCAAATCCTGCAGCAACAGCTTGCAAGGTTAGCTTAGGTCTTAACTGGGGGAAAAAAAGATCGAGTAAGCAAGCAAGCGAGTTAGCTACATACAGTTAAAGGAGTACGAATTTCAAAGAATTTTTTGCTGTGGATACTAGTTGCTTTTGTGCTTGGTGTCCTGGAGTGAAAGAAGGGTCACGGCCCACGCTGTCTCCAGGCATGTGCCTCTTCCTTCTATGCTTAAAGGAGTTTTGTAAGAAGACAAGAGTTCCTGGCATAGTCTACCTCCACAGCCCCTTCACCTGTTACGTGATCCTTTGTGGTTCTTCCTCCATCATGTGTGGTATTGGGAAAAAAGATGGCAAAGGCTGAGCCATAACACCCACAGCTGTCCTGCAAATGAAGTGCTTGCAAGCTGTTTGTGGCTTTTAAGTTATGGTTTGTACCCTCCTAGACCATTATCAGGAGAGATATTAAGAGGGTTTGGAGGGAACTTGGATTTCAGTGTTTGTTGCCTTCCAATGGTGCCTCCCACATGCCAAAACACAGTGTAGAAGTAGCAAGCAAATCCAGGTCGCTAGCAGATGTGACTCTAGTGAGGCAACTTGGCACAGAAATGACTCAGAACATCAGGAAAAAATCCACCTGGTCTAGTGCCTCGGTCAATAGCTAGACTGTTGTCACTGCTGTAAGCATAAAAGCTGCCTGCAAGTTATAATTTACACTGGTCCTGGTCTCATGGTGCGCACCATGCTCTTGGCTCTCAATGGCTTTTCAGGGATGTGTGTAGAGGGTCACAGTCAATTGCAAGATAACCTGTGACTGAGGTGGTAAAGCAAGTCAGATGCTGGAGGTTTTCCCTGTATTGTGTAGCACCTCAGCAGTGCTTTGTCCGAAGTGCTTTGTTCCTCAGAATTGGAACAAAGTCCGGGGAAACTGAGGAAGCAGTGAGTGAATGGGAGCAGATTCAAATTGCCCACATTGCTGCTCTCCTTCGGGAGCTCATGGAGAAGTGCTGGTAACTCAGGTCAGACTCACAACGGTGCCAGCAATGAGGTGTGGGAGAGGCCTGGCAGGAATCAGAGTTGAAGGAAGGCAGAGAGCATAAGAATAGATGAGCCCTAGCTATACCTGGGGATCTGGTACATCTGCAAAAATTTCTGGAGCAGTTGGTGGGGAGAGGGAGAGAAGAGGGATGGGGAAGGGAACACTGACTGCATCAAGATGAAGTGATGTGGTGCCTTCTAAGGGCATCCAAACAGAGGTGAACATCCCTAGCTGCGACTTTCACTCAAGAGGGCCATCTGAGCCAGCCAGAGGTCCCCAGTGAATATTGCATTGCCAACATGGGTTATAGAAACTAATAGTTAGCAGGCTGTTAGAGGTTTCACAACTCATTTCCTTTGAATATTAGTTACTTCTTTTGCCAAAGAGAGAAGGAGAAAAAGGGAGGAGGAAGAAATAAAAACTGCATGGGGTAGTTAATTTATTTTAAAAGATTGAGTCAGTAAGGAGATGGGTGAACTCTGCAGATGGCATTGCTTCGGTCAGGACAGAAAATTCAGTGCTTTCCTTGCATGTGTTTAAGATTTCTTTGGAACAAAGAAGCGTGTGCAACTAATGAGACCAATCTGCAAACACTTACTCAGGTCAGCAGCCTTTGCTCAAAAACTCTTACTGATTGGGGATACTTGCAAAAATAAAGATTCCCCAGGCTGGGGAGCCTGGCTCTTAGGTCTGCCTCATCTTCTACACTTGGTTCACTCCCTACTCTCACCCCCAATCTTTTGCAATTCAGTGACAATCAGAGTTAATAAAAGGTGTGTCTGTGATCCTATAAAGCAATTTGCATCATCATCTTTCGTGATGAAATTTTCACAGGGGAAGGAGGAGCAGCAACATTTTGCCCAAGTTAGGGTTGTCCTGGCAATACACCAAGAAGCCTGAAGCCCTTAATTTTCATAAGAGAGATCTGATTACTGCAGCTCATATTTGAGTGCAGAAATGTGTCCTGTAGAAACTACAGCCCCCCACCCCTCCTCCCCACCACTTCCAAGATATGTCTGAAAGTAGTCTGGAGTGTACAGTCTTGCACTACTGCCGCTGTGTCACAAGCATGTGGACAGGCTCAGGCTGCCTTGCTGAAGTTATTGTAGTATGTGTGCAACAGACCACACGACAGCTGCCTTTACCCTACTGAAAACATCATTGTCCTTAGCTGGGTTGAAGAAACTGTGCTGCTTTCACTAAACAGAAGTGGCCAGAACCTGACAGTTGACGTTAACTATGTTGTATGTTATTTCAATGTGTGTCTATTATAAACAGATGACAATGCAATTTTCATTTTGACTAAAGGAACTGATCATTGACACAGAGCTATTAAAACGCGGCAAATAAGAAATGTCTAAGCCAGCTGAATAAAAGAACTGTCAGAAATGTCTTTCTTCTGCTGCGCTCTCTAGTGCAAATACAGCAGCCTTGCTTAATAAACAAGGCCTCATTTAGTTCTGGGCTTGTCTCAACACTAGTCTTTTACAAGCACTTGGGACAAGATCATTAAACCTGCATGTATCAGCTGAAGACCTGCCTCTCAAATTTCCTTCTAATGCCAGGAAAGGCCCTAGTTACACAATTATAGATTAACTAACAAATAATTATTCTTGGGATAGTTATTCACGGGATAATTATTTGCAGGAAGTGAGTTATTTTGCAGCTCGCTATTGGAGTGTTCAGATGCCTTGTGTGAAATGTAGAGAGATTAAATTCCTTTGCCTTTCTTTATAGTTGGACAGCTTGCAGGGCATGCTGCAGTGCTGGCATCTAAATCTGCTTGGAGAGCAACGTGGAAAGATTACAACTGGAATATCCATTATCATGATAATGTGTGGAAATCTGGCACCTGTTACCAGAACAGTGTGGGAAGGACATTACTGGGGCTCATAGGTAAAGGCTCAAGCAAAGAGGGGATTTTGATACCTAATGTCACTAGTACAGGAGAGCGGGAAAAGCTGATGTGGTCCTTCCCTGGCAAGACACAGTGGGGAGACTGCTCCTGCAATAAGTCGGGCACTGTAAGAAAGCATGGCACTGGAGCCTACAGGAAGGGCTGTGCAGGCTGGCTGCCATTGCAGACCTTCGCTGAACGCCTTGTAGGCAACAGGGCCACACGATGAACAGATACTACAGCTATCATTTTTATTTTCCAGAAAAAAGTTGGCTTTCGTATCTGGAGTGACTAAACTAAAACGTCCTTTCTCCATTTAATCTTGATGCAAACTCATATCTATTTCTGAACAGAGATCCCAAGTTTTAAGATCCAGTTCAAATCTGAACCTTTTCTTTCCTTCTGGTCTCCACTTTGTGTAGAATGCCTCTGAGTCCGGCAGTTTTCCATATCAGAAATCTACTATTGTTACATTGATTGTTGTTTAGACATAAAGCCTGAATTCAGTCCTGTGTGGATAGCAGGGTTTAATACCTTCAAACAGTGGCAGAGAGAGAAAGAAAAGGAGAATAAAAATGCCTTGAATAATATAAAAGGTGCAATCTGGCACTGCTAAGGAGACGGATCAAATAAACTCTCTTTTCCATGTGTGACTTTTGCAGTTCCACACAGGCTTTTCACAACAGTTGAGTAGCCCACATCAGGGCCAGGGTGCAGGAGTAAGGAAGAGCTCATACTAGCAGCTTGATAGTTTGCCAATGCATACAGAAGCAATATGCACCTTTCAGTTAGTCACTGCAGTGAATTATGTTTTCAGTTGTACCTTGCAGAGTGAATAGCAAATAACTTTAGACTATAGCACTGTCCAATCTGTTCCCCCATATGCACTCCTCTTCTTTTCCAAAGAATACACCGTACCATGCAGTAATGAGAGCGTTCAAATAACAATGGAAAGAATGACTCTGATATTCTCCTGAACTAACTTCAAAGCTGCATATCCAGTTCTCTGCCTTTTTTGGTCAGTCTCTTTACACCATTTATGCCTGTTTTTAAACAGACTGGGTAGGAGAAGAGATTCCAGCACACCTGATCCAACTTTTAAACTCAGCTCCATAGGAAGGCAGACATTACACAGTCGTAGAGGAAAAAGTCAGTAGAACTTTCCCTGCTCCCAGCACATTTATATTTCTTAAAACTATCCAAATGATATGTTGGTAAAGTAGGTAACAATAAGAGTGGGAGGTTACACATGAACTGGAATGCAGGACACAAAAAGTCATATCTTTCTGTAACACTAAGTATTATCTCACATATGGGAGGCCACTTCCAGGCGATATATCAGAACTCACAAATCTTCTTTTAGGCACCTGTGAAAAGCCACTGAAACCGACACAGGCCACCTGTGACATGCAAAGCCCTCAGCTGAAACAGTCACATTCACAAAGCTGAGCTATAAAGTCCTCTATACTAAAAAGTCCTTCAAACTAGAAAGATTTATTGTTCTTCTGGGAGGAGTTTTAGGCACACAACTTATTCCTGTCGAGCTCTGACAGTTTCTGATATTCTGTTTATTCTCACAGTATCTTCTCTATGGCCAGTCCTGCAGCCAGTTCATCTAGCTGGATAAGCTGCCTCTGCTGTAATATCAACACTTGTTGGGTCAACAGGGAAGACAGTGGAACCAGATACATATGTAGGATAAGAATGGTAATACTGGTATATTCTTGATTCCTTGTACTGACTTTCTCACTGAAGGACTGCACAGCACAACGCTGAGTGAATTTCAGCCCTGTATGCAGGGCCAGGATACGCTTTATATAGCATCTGAGTTCTACTTAATCCTCAGGTTGGCTGTAAGTGGGATATAACTCTTGTATTACACTTCTGCACGTGGGAGAATTTTGATTAAAGAGAACTAAGGATTATTTGGACAGAGTGGGGATCTTTATTTTTTCTTCTTCTTCTCAGTCTGGAAAGGACCACTGAAGCCCTTGTGCCTACTGAACTATGAAGACAAAGAATGAAGGTTGCAACTACTACGGCAGGGGAGAGCTTTTACACCACCGCTCTGTCCCGTTTAGGTTGTCCACCTCCATACATTGTTCATGCTTGGACAGTGCAGTTTCTATTCAGAAATGTTACCGCTTGAGTGTCTGCTATATGCAGCAATAGTTAACAGAACATTGTGTCATATATGCTGCCCGGCACGGAGCATTGGTCCACCTTTCCAACCTGCTGCGAAAGGGCTCACTGAGTACAGTGGCTGTGATGACATGGATCAAGGCTCCCAAGTGCACTTGCTGAAGCAAATATATTTCTCCAAAAATAGCATCTTGGAACAGGACAAGCAAAAACCAACAAGCAACTCATTGAAAAACAAACAGCCCGTTAATTCTTTCAGGTTTTTCCTCACCTGTTGGTCCAGATGGGAACCTGTTTTATCTATCGAAATAAGTTCTGTTTATGCAGAGGATGGATACAAGCCTTCCATACCTCTAAAATCCTCCAGGTCTTATTCTAACTGTCTTCCCAGACATATTTCATCCTTAATACAAAATGAGTCTGGCTCAACCCTTTGCAGACCTCTGAACTGTCAAAAGTGTGGAACAGCGAGGCTCCCGGGTAATTGCATCACAGGAGAGGGGAGGAGGTCAGAGGGAATCATCACTTGAGAATGCATGCCCACATCTCAGCTCCTATACGTGATCTGACACTGGGCATGTCAGATCATGCATGGAGGAGATGCGCAGGGCATGCCACTGCCGGCAGACATGTGCTGCTTAACTAGGTTGCTTTGAATGTGGGCCCCTGCGGGGTCTCCTCCACCTGCACCAGCTCCAGGCTTGAGCGCTTCCTCTCTGCAGCCGCAGTGCTGGCAACAGCTCTGACCCTGGGGGGTGCTGCCAGGAGGGATGGGCACAGTGGAGGAGCGGCAGCAGAGTGAACCTCACTCAAAATGCCTCAGGCTCAGCAGGGCTCCTCTTGGCATCTACCAATGGATCATGTCACTGCCATCACAACCGCAGAAATAATGACCAAGGTTGACTTGTCCTTTTAAAAATGGAGAAATTTCATATACTGAACCACATATTTCTTGGATGTTATTTGGCTTGCCAAATGGCTGTAACCTGTCAGCCTTCAGTTCCTTTTTACCAGGTCAGCCCAAAGCCTTCTCTAATCTCCTAAAAATGCTGTGTCTTGTATCTTACTGCTGAAAGATTAGTTTGTTCATGCTAGGCTAGAGAGGCTCTTTTCATGAGAATCTGTTACAGTACAGGTTATTAAGCTCCTTGTAGCTTCCTCACAAAACAAATATTGTTCACTTTTCCCAAGAAGAACATTGAAATTGCCAAGGGATTAGCGTACGTTAAAGAATTAAAAAGAAATTATAGCAAGGAGGTCAGAGAATACATGAGTTCTTTGGGTTTCTGTGTTTCAGAGCCAAAGTACTGAAAAGCATTTCTACTCAAACACAGACACTGTAGCTCTCTGTGCTCTCAGGAGGGTGTCAGCAATTGCAGAAGTGTGGAAGAGGACAGGAAATCTCATGGCGCCAGCTGAAGGAAGGAGAGGCAGTGACATGAACAGTGCCCCTTCAAGCAGCAAGAAAAAGAGGAACCACCAGCTCTGTTTCGGAACCACCAGCTCTGTTTCGGAACCACCAGCTCTCTTTTCTGTGCTAGCAGGATGCTCCTCCCAGTCCCAGTTTCAATTTAAACTCCTGCTTCAGAGAGGTAAATGCAAATGCCCCAGGTGAGGACTAAATTGTATCACAGAAAATGAAAGGAACCCGTGAAGTCAGGAAACGAAGGACTTGAGAAAGGGTGGAGTTTCATTGCCCTGCTCTTCGCTTTGAACTTGCTGAAGTTCAGATACATTCAGAACTGGAGTTTTGGAGCAGACCCATCTCTGTTGTCAACTCACTTAACCTCTGTTGTCATGGACTGTTTATTATAGAATAGTGTGCGCAAGATATCACTCAAGATAAAAATGTAGAAAAATGAATTGTGAGTGCAGTGGCCATAATAATGTCATTGTTTAAAACACTTTAAAATTATATGTTTAAGAAAGCTGGGGACAAGTACGTGTGAAGATATACTGTTTAAAACAGTGAACTTTAACCATGTAGGTCTGCACTTTTGTACAGATAAACACATCATACACTCAAGCACTCTTAGGTTAAAACAGGCTGGATTCATCAGGAACTCTTCAGCTGTGGACAGAACATATTTCAGCAAGTTGGAAGTAGCTTTTACCCCGCTCTGAGTTGCAAACAGAGCAGGATTTGGCCCTAAAATATACCATCAGAAGCTCTTTGAATTAATATAATAATAGGAATACGGTGGTTTTATACCTTTTATCTAATGGTCCCAAATTAATTTATAAGCATTATTTAGCACTAACTACAGCTTAGAGTTGTGGGAATGTGTTTTCACAGGCAGCTCTGATATGGTCGTGTGAATTACCCTAGGTCACAAAGCTAAAAAAAAAAATAAAAAAGAACAGTAAAACAGAAGCAGGCAGAGAAAGGGAAGCAAGAAAAGGACTGTGAGAAAAGGGCCAGGGAATCCATTAGGACTGGAACATGAGAGTTTCGCCTCCTATCCCTGCTGGACAATATTATCTGTCACCATCGTTCTCAGTAATTTATCTCAGGTTACATATTGTCATGGCTCTACATAATGTTATTTTTGAGATTTTTATTTGCCTTCTTTTTGAATGCTTACCAGGTTCACTCAGGGAGGGATACTAATGTCTCCCCTCAGAGACGCCCAAACTGTATTATCATACTCTAGGAATAGTTTCTGAATTTAGTTGCTCCTTGGGTATTAGAATAGGCTGTATACGTCAAGCCGTCCCTTTTAACTTTCCCAAGCACTGGATGTTTGTGCAGTGCTTTACATGCATATAATTATGATGACACAATTGAAATATGCTTAAAAAGGTAGCTTTATAATAAGCCTCTGGGTTGTTACTCAAGAGAGGTTACTTCAGTTTCTGGCTTGTCACAAGAACCATCCACATAGGAAATGTATGGGTCTTTTCATATGGGAGAAAAATTAATACCGGCAACTTTGTAACTAAGAAGATGTTGGGAGATGTGGAACCATTAAAGGCTCTGACTAACAAATCAGGGAAATGATAGCAGACCACTGGTGAGAAAGATGCTCTTACAGTTTCCCCACCCAGTAAGGCTGGGTCCAAATGTTTGTTGTCAGTTGCTAGAGAGCCTGTAAATTGACATAACCAGGCGCTGATGTCAGGACTTCAGGGCTAATACCGAGCTAAGATCTTGCCAGCATTTGTCGTTAACCTGTTTGTACTACAGATTGATAGCACGAAGCAAATGTAAGCCAATGTTTACCTCTACTGTTAAAAGCAAAGAGAAGGGGAGAGGACAGTTGGTGGCTCCAAGAGGGCTTGATAGCCAAAGACTAGTGTCCTTGTAAATCTGATAAATAACAGACAGTCCAAATTTTTGTAAGAGCTCCAAGGTTTCCTGTGGGATTCCTTTAGATAAGAATTTGAAGGGCGCTGGTCACTTCTGAAGGTACATTCCCCTCTCAAGGTCCAGCATATGAGGAGAAACAACTCTTTTTAAAAAAAACCCAAAACTATTTGTCCCTTCTTTGGATGGAGATGGACTGTCTACACTCTCTTAGAAGAAGCATGCAGTCAGTGGATGGGTAAAGCAAGAGGAACAGTTAGACACGATAGTAGTGAGCAGAAACATAAAAAGCAATGGAACTGAAAAACAAACAAACCCTGCCATATGTAGCCTCCTGAGTCAGGGTCATGCCCTAAATACACAATACTTTCTGAAAGTAGTGCATGTAGTATTTAAGTATTTAAACACACACTTACTACATACTTGTAAAATATTTTCCAGATCCAGCATAATATCCTTCTACTTGTACAATATGTTCCTTTAATAAGGAAGAGATGCCAATCCTGAACCTGCAGTCAGAGGCGCTTGTCTTAGAGAAGGTTCCTGGAACCGTCTCGGCTCAGGTTCAAAGGCTGCTCAAATGTTCAGGTTCAAACTAATCAAGTTAAGTATGTTCTTGACAGATTATTTTCTCCCTTTCATAGCTCTCCCCTGAGGGATATTAGTCATAAACTCAGCTGAATGCCTACACTGCATCCACACAATTTGAGGTAGATGTTAAAATAATCCCCCACCTGAGCACACAAGTCTGGTAACTGTTCAATCAGTTATGCAATTTGCATGTGTAAATGAATTTTGCATTCACAGATGGATTCATATGTTTATTATGGGTAGTTAAGGGGGGAATCTGAAAACTGTTCTAGAGCATTCATTTCCCATAATGGGATTTTGTCACATTAAATTATAACCCGATACATTTTTATATAGATAGATAGATATATAAAGATGCACAGAACATATCTGGCTGTGTTCGCTTTACTTCTGGAGCTATAACAGTGCTTAGCCAATTGAGAATGGGATGGTGGAGCCCTGCCCAAGATAGTCTTTGCTTGTCACATTTTGGGAAAGTGAGTGGGACAGCAAGACTGGCAACTTTTTCAAACTGTAGTGGCCTATAAGAATAGCTGATTTCATACTCTGGGTGTTTGAATTTCAGTTTGCTCATCATTGCAACTTTTACTCTATTTTTCTGAATGCAGATCTTCAGGTTATGCAATGCACTATTCAAATTCTGTATTGTCAGTGCTCAGAAAGGAAGCGTGTCACCAGTCTCACTGGCCGCTCATTGGCACCAAGTTGTTAGCAAAGGATTGCGCGAGCGCTGGGTTTCTGGCACTGATCTTTTTTGATATTTTTTTCTTTAGAGAACAGACAAGCACACAGTTCTGAGCTTTGCAGATGAATGTAGGAAAATAAGGTGGCTTAAGGGTTGAGTCTGCCAACTCTCTGTCAGTATTATCAGTTTCTGTAGTATAATAAAAAATGAAAATATTTTTGCATGATCAGTCCAGGATAAAATTGGGTGGTTACAATGACCGATACTTCACCTAACCTTAGAGAATTCAACTCTCATCGATTTCTCATGGAAACAGAAATATCTTCCAGATATACATATGTTAAAAATATAACACCTCTCACTTGCATGTTTACAAAACAGTTTCCCAATATGATTTTCAGTTTCTATATGTCTGAGAATTTCAAGAAAGGTCTTTTTAGAAGTCATCCTACATTTCATGTTTAGTGATCAGATTAAAGTTTGGGTAGCAGTAATGGCACATCTAGGCTTTTCAAATTCCTCCTAAGAACCATAGAGTTACTACTAGGAGCCATGAATGTGGCTTTGTCTATATGCCTATAGGCATAGGTTTATATTACAGGCTTATAGGTTTATATATTTGAATATTCCCTGTCAGATAAAAGAACATTAATCAATGTAAGATGTTAGGAATTAATCAAACTATTTGATTAATTCTCCAGGGGCATCTCCCTCATACTGATCTGTTTTAGGATTAAATGAAATGTATTTACCTCAAATTCTATTACCGCATGGCCTTTGAAGTCTTAATCTCGAAGATTCCCAGCAAATTTTGGGAAACCAAAAAAAAACCCCCTGCAATACTCTTCTTCAATCATAACACAAAAAAGATTTCAGTACTTTTTCCTTTTAGAAAAAAGAGTAAAAGGATACCTCTGAATTCATGGATTCTCTACCTTGTTGCTTTATTTTTTAGGAAAAAATATTAATAGAAATTTAAGAATGATAAAATTTTAGAAAAAGTATTATAGCAGTGAACAGACACTGGTATAGGACATTAGCCAACTAGAAAAATGAACGCTAATTAACTGAGGTGATGGGGAGTTTTTTCTGCCTATTTAAAACTCAATTTCTAGTTTGCAAATTTCCAATTCTAATGCCCTATAAAGAGTTAGGAGGCAAAAAAGTCTTTGCTAAAGATTTTACGTTTCCTTCCTTCCTATTCTCTCACATTATTTAATCAGGGACTAATGCCAGTAATTCAAATAAACAAAAATAAAAAGCTCACTATAAAACATCCAAGATCCCCAGAGAAACCAGTCTTAAAAAAATAGTTCTGACAATTCCTCTCAGTTCCAGAACCTCACAAGAACTAGAACTAGAAAAACTATTATTTTCCCTTTGTAAATCACTTTAAGGTCAGGGTACGTTACTTGCAAATTTCAACCCTAAAAAAGAAAGTGTCAAAAAGAATATTAATCCTGTTCACTGATTATTGCAGAAGACGTGCTGTTATGGGTACTCTCTGTCCTTTGCTGTTTTTTGGCTGCTGTTAGCTGCCCTTGTTTTTACCTACTGCTGGAATATAGCTTTATCATATGAGGTTGCTGTGTTATAGTGCTGCTTCCTACTGGTGTGCTCCTGTTTCATTTCTTCAGTTACTGTCTAATGTTTATGCCATTTGCATTATGTGAATGGAAACAGCAACCAGGGCATGAAAGACATTGACAATATACATAAAGCTATAAATCTATATCTTCTTTTAGTCCCCTACTTCAGTCTTTACTATCCTCATACTTATTTTATTTTGTTACAGTGCTATACTACATTTGTGTTTACCCAAAAAAAGCCTAACCATTGGGGAACCCTTTGGTTAACTAAGAACTAGGAATATTTTTTCAGGCACAGCAAGTATTTTTCCATCCAGTTCTATCTTCACAACCTTATGATGTCTTTGACAGAGGAGGTTATTCATTTCTCTGTCATTTCCAGTGTGATCTATTTAGTATTAGTATAATATTTTGGTCCGAGGCATGACTTTTACCAGCACAACTGCATAGCTGAAACCTATAGGAAAAGTGCAGCGGAAAAAAGCAGATATAATGTTCTGCTTTTCATATGGTAGTGAACTACTCTGATGTAAACACTTCACTGTCAACATATCTTCATCTGCACTTTAGAAGATAGTTGGAGCAGTACAATTTCTGGGCGGAAACATGGCCCAAATGACTTTTTCATGATTCCTTTTAAACCCAGTTGGCTATCTTGGTCAATGTGAAATTGTAATTCAGTTCGATTATGGATATGTCTAGTTTAAGTGTTTTCTTGAAAAGAAATGTATTTAAAACCTTGAGTTAATCTAAGATTAAGTGCTTTGCTGCATAGGAATTTAGGTTAAGTGCTTAAGAGTTCTGAATCAGAACCCAGTGAGTAGATGAATACCTACATGGTTTTATAAGTTCTCATTTTAGATTACGTATTCTCAAGCTCAAGAACTACTGATGATTCAGCACAATGATTATTATACTTATTTTTTACCAGGAAAGACATTAAATGATACCTTACATATAAAATAGTAACTGTTTTAAAATGTTTATTATATTAATGATATATTATGCTATTATTATCGTATCGCCCTATATGCTAGATGGACAGAATTCAGAAAAGGAGTACACTTGTTCTGGGAAGGCAATGGTCTAAAGACAGATAGAAAACTTAACAAGAATTATGGAGAGGGAAATAGTATATATGGATTAATCACAAAATCTCTGGGAGGTGACATGATGCTGAAGCAAATAGTGTCATCAACATATATAAGATACTTTTATCTAGTCAGACCTCAAAGGCAGAGAAAGATGAGAATCTTTGTGAAGGTTACCTTTAATTTTTTATTGCCCTTCTTCCTTGCAAATGAATTTTTAGGCGATCTCCAAGCACTAGCAGAGTCAAATGAATTGAATATGTTGGGACAGACTGTGTGAATATGACAAAATGTGATTGTGAAAATTTAACTGTTGAGAGTAGTGACAAATTTGAAATGTAAAAAGGTTTTATTAGAAAATATATACCCATAAACACCAAAATGTTTCACCAAAATATTTTCGGTGCACTTCTGATGAAATGCAGGCTGAATCCACTGGCAACATGCAGCTTGCTGAGAGTCCAGCCAATAGGTCTGGAAAGTAACCAAGAACTTGAGCTTCCAGGTCCATAGCTCCGTGTCAGTGACAGTGCTGACTTGGTGGCTCAGATTTAGCCTCCAAGGCTCGCAGGTCCCCTGCTATCAGCCCTACCTTGCCATGGGTTGTTACAAAACCAGTGGTCTAAAAGCTTCCTTGCTTCCTACCTTTCAGGTCAAGCACTGTAAGTGCTGACAGACAGCTGTGCTCAACGACTGTCTCTGAGTGCCATTCCTGGGAATGTAGGAGTCTGTGTAAAATGAGGTCTCTCTCTGCTGGGAAGAGCTTCAGGACTTCCAGAAGGGGTGGATGATCATATTGTACCACATCAGTATTCTCATTCTAAATGTACATGATACCAAATAGTTATACTCATTTAATTTAGGATGCAGTGTGACATTATAGCAATGATGATTGAGAGGCTGGTGTCACTGAAAGAGGTGTTCACATTTCTCAGAGCAGTTCCTTGTGTGAAGTTACACTCACACACCTGTAAAGGTGTTAGGCAAGTAAGTCTTATATTTGTATAGAAACTGATGTTAAACTGATGTAATCTGAGTAGACATAGCATTCTCTATGTTGATTTAGCTTCAGTTAATTGCCTACGGACTTAACCTAAATCCTTAAAGCCACTCTTAACTTCCTATGTATCAGGGTGAATTCTGTCTAATCATTATAGTTTTCTTTTCTGTGAAGAGGTTAAGTCATCAAATGCACTTCAGTGATTTAGAAGCCTAAGACTCCTTTTAGAAATTACTTGCATGTCTAGGAGCCTCAGTCTTTTTGCAAGACACTAAAAATTCAGCTAATCTTGAAAATAGTATCGGCAGTCTTAAAATGGCAAGAGTCTGCACCTTCATTGTGCAGTATAAAGCCCTAGATTAGAAAACAAGTCCAAAGTAAATATTTAATTGAGGATAAACAATTAACAGTTCAGAGAGATCAAAAAGAGAACTCACACTTCTAACTAGGATTGTTTAAACTTGCCCAGCTGCAAGTTAGGAGCAGTGACCACTTCCAGGTCGCCTTCACAGTCAGAAGCGACAGGAACTTTACCATTTAAGCAATCATCTCAGATCTCCAGGCATAAAATCTTTGGAGAGCCCTGAACTCCAAGCTAGCTACACATTTTCCATGCCTGGGGATTTCTAATGTCTCATTTAATAATGATCTCCAACCATGAAAGCCAGCGGTGATCACAAGTTCTTAAACTGTCAGTTATCTGGTATTTGCATCTCTTGTTGAGGGGAAAGAGAAGGGTGTGGAAGAGGGAAAGATGGCATGCAAAGTGAAACTGAAGTCAAAGAGAGATCTGCAAACACACAGGCTGAAAAGCCAGCTGCTAAACTATCCTATAATATGGAGACTCAGGAAAAGTTAGGAATGGGGAGATAGCTTCTGGCAGTGTCAATCCACTGAGAAAGCAAAATGTTAGCATGGCTTAAGACAGCTTAATGAACTTAATTTTCCTTCCCTGACTTGTACATTAATTTGATGGATTTAATATAGCCAAAAATTTCCTACTTTCATCTTCTACCTCCCTTGGACACGGTGGTAACAGTTCAAAATCTGAGACACAGGGTACGTCATTGTCATATATTCTTGGCTAAACTTAAAGACCTCGCCTTGTAATGTGAGTAACAACAATTTTAGCATTAATCCTAGCTTTCTGAGAGGCAAGTATTTTCCACAAGGAGGGAAGATGATTTGAACAGAAAAATATCTAGATATCTACATAAGAGACTCAGAGGATAGCCTCTTTCTGTGTCTTGCTAGTGGAACATGGCCAAATGTGTCAGGGCTTGCTGATGGACCTGGTGGCCTGACCACACCAGCCCTTTATATTTGCACCGTGAAGTTTTGGGATTCTGTTCGAGGCTCTGGGACAGCTGGGCAACGCTACTCCAGTCAATGTTCCTCTCCAGTGCGCTGCCTTGAAAATATTAACAGCAACAAGCTATTTCTCTGTCAACAGAAAGGGCTAGCATACAATAAAATGCCCAAGATGATGGTACAGAAGGGCTCTAATGCAGTTGAAATCAAAAACTAACCTGTGTGTGAAAGAGTGTGAAAAGTACAGAACTGACATTTTTTTACAGTTCAAAATGGAAAAGTCAGGCCTCCAAAATCATGATTAAAAAAATGTGTGTGTTTCTTGTGCACGCTGTACAGCCTTCACCCCCAGTCTCATTCGCCTAGCACGTGTGCCAGCATGAATGAGATGACATGGTAGACAGCTCCCAGGTGTCCCTAAGATTACAAAGTCCTACTGAACTAATGCTCTACCCCACAGCCAGCATCTCTCCCCTGTCCCACTGCAACTGTTCTTGTGGCTGCAGGTACTCTTTACCTTTCCTTTTATCTTAGGATAGTTGATGTACATCAGCTACCCCAAGGTTAGGAAAAAAAAAGATAGAAAAAGCAGCATTTAACACTGAAGACAAGCCCTAAGGAGATACTGACAAGCAATCTGTCTTGGGACGGTAATTTCCAGATAGATCCAGTGCAGAAACCACATTCCTGAAACTAGTAGATGAAAGCATGGCAGCTGATGCAGATTAAATTTGTGACTCAGGCAAATCTGTGTTTACCCAGGTAGGATTAATGCTGATACCAGCCAGAACTGCAGTCACTTAGTGCCAGCAGTAAGGGTTCTGGGGTTGTCCATCTAAAACTGACTACTTGCTCTACTGGCTGCTGTGAATACACCATTGATTTCTTCATTTATTTAAAAAATGACAAAACAAACACTCCCAATACAATCTGAGCTTTGATTTGCAGGAGGGCTGAGCTGGTTCAGACAGGTTACGGTAATTTGTCTGTTGACATTCTTCTAATGGACAAAATGCCTATTATAAATAGGTTTGTTGCTTCTCCTGCTCTAGTGGCCTCTCGCCAAAAGTATGGTCTGATTCTGGCTTTAAGAGTTTGCTCTGCAGATACAGTGCTCCCACATGCAGTGCAGCTCCAAACACTAAGAGAAAATTAATTAGACATACCACTAAGTAGAACAGGGAATTTTAGAAGGTTAAATCTTCCCACAGCTAAGTGGAAGAGATGGGAGACACGTGTCCTTCTGTGGCTGGTGAATTCAAAGCCTATGAAGCTTTTACATCCCATTTACCATGGAAAAAGGATGTAAATGGTCCACAGGCCTGCAAATGGTCTTGGCAGTTTAAAAAAAAAAAAATTAAAAGTGATTCTCTTTAAACCAGCTCATCTCACAAACCAGATCATATTGCAGACATACAAATATTAGTTCTAGCACAAGGAAGAAGGAAGGAATATGAGGCTGGGAAGGAGAGAAAGGAGAAATTAAGACTAAGGCAGCCCAAACTTAAATCAGCTCAAGGTGCCTGGAACCCTACTCAGAGCTTCAGCATATGTCTTTCAAGGTCTCACATGCATTTCCTTTGGGACCAATGCAAAATGAACTGAAATTGTACACGCTTGTTGAGCTGATCTATCTGCAATTTTAGTAATTGTATCAAGAAGCCAAACCTCATTCATTTCCCAGTTTTCCACCCTGCAAATTACATCCATCACTAATGCACACTTTACTCAAAAACCCTTTACATGTTTAACTACAAACTGCTTTCGGGATCAAAGCTTGCAGCAATGAGATAACACATGGTGACAAAAAGGCGCTGGGAAATTCCATGACCTGACCCCTGTGCTTACCAGTGGAAATCAAAAGTGGAGAGGCACCCTGCTGTGCCAGGCACCAAACAGGATGCCCAGGAACTGCTGTACAACCGTGGCAAGCCACTTTGCAAACGCTGCTGCAAATCCAGAATGGAGAACAGAAAAGCATGAAACAGAACAGAAAAACATATCAAAACCTCTCACAGGAAGAGAGATTGGAAAGACTGTTATTTTCATAGATCGGAGGCAAGTAAGATGTATATGAGAAAAGCATGTAATACAGCAAGTGGTCTGGAAAAGGGAGACCAGGAACTAAACTAAAAGAACAGGAGAGTATCTTTGATCTTATAGCCCAGTACTTAAACCACTCTGGAGCAGACCGATTTCCATCTGCCTGCTGCAGGCTTCTTCAGCCTGCCTTGTAAACCTCTGGTCTGACCACAGTCTCAGGTGGGCTTGGACTAGCTGGATGTTCAATCTGATTTCTCATGGAAATTCCTGTACTCTTCTAATTGAACAGGGCTCTTCATTCAAGGTTCAAATCTGATTGCTGCGGTGTTATTTAAACACATGTTTAAATGCCTTGCTAAACCAGAGTTTATGTTGGTGCCTGTTTTGGGCACTGCAGAAGTTGCACCACTCTTAAGAACAGACTTCTGGCAATTCTGGATGGGAAAAGATGCAGGCACATGACTGTTAGCGCTGCTGGGTTGATTGGCACATGTTAACCACTTGGGCGGATGTTTATTTAAAACCATCTGCTCAGTTAATCTCCGTAACTATCTGAAACAACTCTTGAGGTCAGTCTTTTAAACAAAGGGATTGGACAGATGGTCAGCTTTGCAATGCAGGTGGAGCACTATAGGTTTGAGGAAGCAGATAGAATTCCAATATAAGCCTGAATTACCCACTTTTTTTGCAGTTGTTGGATTGTTAGAGCTGTTGCATCAGTTGCCAGGCAGTGCTTCTGGTAACAAAACCATATTGATTCATGCTGCTAGTAAGGTCTAGCATCTGAGACCAAACATTAGGGTATACGCATTTGTACAATAGTTTCACCGCTCAGCTTCCAACCACCACCCCACAACTAGCAGCTGCTGCCTATTCAGCTGAAAAAGCACAGCTATTTGAGTGTGGACAGCTTTAGACCCCTTCTAGAGGACATGTAGACTTGTCTGCTTAGTTTGCACTGCTATGACTGTTACTATGGCTGTGATCAGTTACTGTATCTTAGCTGAAGTGGGGTGAAACTAGCCTCTGAGGGCTGCTAACTCCTTAAATTTACTGAAGAGAACATCTGACTTTACACACTTGTTACTTCTGCAGGCTTTGCCACGGTAGAGTCAAGCCAACAATCTACCTACCTATGTCTCATTTTCTGTATTTACAAAAGAAAGTGGTATCACATATCTGTCTCCTCAGTGGTGCATGCAACATAATGAGAAAGTGCACACATTTTTAAAAAACATCCATAGAAACACAGATTGTTCTCCAGGTCTTGCGAAGGTACTATATGTTGAGCCTGGAAATCCCAGCAGAAAAGGACGAGCTATGTTTGGATATTGTGATTGTCCTTGAAACCTTACAGAAATGTGGGAGCCAAAGGGAAGGTAAATAGTTAAAAATATTTGTTTGGCAATGAGGTTGTGTGTTTACATAAACACAGAAAAACAGTGTGATTTTTCAGTAAAATTTGTTCTGAGCAATTTCGTCAGCCAAATCTACTAGATGGCTGTCCAAATAATTGATTTTGTGGCTTGGCAGTCAAATAAAAATTTGGGGGAAAATTCAGAATTTGAATCTTTTTGCCAAACAAAAATTAGAAATTGATTTAATTTGACATGTCATGTTCTAGCTAACATGAAATATTTCATTTGAAGAATTTTCACAGAAGCAGAAATATAAATATGTAGAGAGGGAGTAGTTCTCAGAACTGCTGCTGGGGAGACAGTTGCCCCTTTACTCAGGATCTCAGGGGCTGTAGCACTTACATAGGACACGAGCTATCCACAGTCAACTCTGTCTTCTGTCTCCATTGCTCGCCTCCCAGAAAAGTGGCATATTCACCACATGTGGTTAAAGAGCCGCTCTCCAGTTATCTGCTGATGCACTTTCACTTTGGATAAACATTTGCAGCTCCAGCCTTCCAAGGAGTTTATCACACATCAGGTGGAGGCTCATTCCCGGACACTTTTCTGTGGTCTTTCTTTTGTAATATTTAAATGTTTTATGCAAAGTGGAGTTGTGGTGCTAACCCACAGTTTCTCACAGTCCAGGGAAGCACTCTACTCCCAGGCTGTCAGATAAATCTAGTGTCTGTCACGTCCTCCTTTATCTTTGTGGTAAAAGAGGAGGAGGACCAGGTTCTACCCAAAGGTATCTAATGAATTCAAACTGAATTTGTAAATAACATCGGGATAAATAATCCAAATATGCTTTGCTGAAAGTTTGTCTAGCTCCAGTAATTTCCTTGCAAACTCTTGAGGAAGGAGTGCATGTTATGTATATTTTCTGACACGGGAAAGGTCAGAGGATCCAAGGAGATGGATTGTTGTCAAAAAGTTTTAGTTTTAACTGCATTGAATGGATGCAGTATATAATAGTCTGCATGAATATATGAGAGTTACATGAGTTAGATATAAAATACATTCTAGGGTGTGCTGGGCAAGACAAATTGAATGTAAAATTCATATTAAACTGACTGCCACTAAACATTTTTACACTTCAGATGTAGAGAGTCATATCTCCTGAAAAATATATTCATACAAATTCATTGGGAATATAGTGAACCTAGCCTCTAAAATATGACATCTCTCTACTCCTTATCAAAACGGTTGTCAATTAGCTACATTTAAATTCAAGAAACTGTGTAGAGAAGACAGATAGAGGAAATTTTTAAGGGCCACTTGAAAAAGATCTAAGAAGGCATGCTGTCTCATGTGTTGCTGCTGATGTACAAAAAAACTGCCTGGAAGAAGCCAAGACAGTGTCAAGAATGCTGGCGTAAGTAGATGAATGACCAGTGCCTTTGGGGCACTGATGTTTCATTACATAGACAAAAATAGACAAGACCATCACATGCATTCACATGTAGTGGGAATGAGGAAAAATTCTAATACTTTCTTTATGTCAAGAATCTAAGCCAGGAGACTCCTTGAAATATATTGGTAGATCACAAGATGAGGGGGAAAAAGGGCACACAGTGGCTTTCATCTTCTTTTTTACTCTTGCAAAAATCAATAAAAAGAAGTCATATTTTAGACCACACCAGAAATGACTGCCGTCTACTGCCACTATCCTTAGACACAGGCTGAAACACAAACTCTGGTCAAAAGTGATATCAAGAACTTTCTTCTTGGATGCAACAACTTTATAACTGGAGCACAACTTAGTGCTGTATATTCCAGGTGACTAGTGGTGACAGGAAGAAAAAAAACCCAACCCAACTAGCTTCTGCTTTGTGTAAAATTCCAGGCTGCTAACATTGTACTTAGGACAAAACACCAGCGGCCAAGTTTCCAGCAAATGGGAACAACTCAGTCCATTGGCCAGCCAAAATACCTGCTCAGCTACAAGCAGGGAAGCCAAGGAAGTTGGCTGGTTCCCTAAGAAGCTAGCCAGATTGTGAGCCCATCAGGCAGTGCCACCTTTAGCCACGCAGCCAACTTGCCTGATGTCTGCCAAAAGTTTTCAAAGTGCCATTGTGTCTCCAGGAAAAAAAAGAAAAAAAAAAAGTTAAACAGTTACCAGTGAAAAAGAGTTATTTTCTGGAAAATGTGTTTCGGTGGAAAAATTGTGACCAGGTCAAGAGGCAATTCTGTCTGTGGTGCTTAAACAGTCTCCATTGCCTGAGGCCTGGAATCATTACAAAATATTGCTGATGCCAAAAGGGAGGTACACACTGGAAATACAGTACGTGATGTTGAAGGACTAACTGGTGAGGTAGACGGTAGTAAGACTCAAAAGGCTAGCCACAGACAATGCACAGAAGCCTACCCTGCTAACGGCACTCCACTGAATAAGGAATTACTGTTCTTCATATTCTCATTACTAGCTGTTTTACCCATGGGACTAGAGCACTTGAGAAATTTTGCCTCTAAATTTGCATTCTTGCAAATACAGGGAAAGAAAAGCATTTGCTAATATTTACAAACTTCAAAGGTATGTTTAATATGTAACAGGAGTACACCAAGAATCACATATGTCTGAGGTATAGCTGATTCCAGCCACAGTCCAAAAGTTGGGCATTTTATTTTTGTAAAACAACCCCTTTATTATTACCTACACTTGGCTTGTGCACTTGTGTGTCCTAGGTTGACCCTCACTTGGGGTGAGTAGTGAATAGAAATGTTCTCTTCTCATTTGCTTCACTCAGTCTCTTCCTAAATGTTCCTTTTATGATGCTTCCATAGCGTGTCATAAAGACTTAATGGCTCTCACTAGAACTTTATGGGACTCGATAGTCAGAAATAAAAGGGGTCATTGAACTGTGATGGACCACTTACGGGCCCTTTTGTACCTTGGTGCACTTCCCACTGACAGAAGCCAGCACGAATATATAGCAGAGATGAGGCACATTCTTTGCAGCACAAATCACACAACTGTGACAAGCTAGACAGTAAAGTGCTCTGTGTCACCAAGAAACAGCAACTTTACCTTTAAAGAAAATCTTCACTGGTACTAAATATTATTCCTGCCCTGATCAGAATTCACAAATCCTGCCATGTATCCAAAGACCAGCCAGTTTTCAGCTCTCAGAGGGGCTGCAGTTGGTATTGGAGCCTTTGATTTAGCCAAGGCAGACCTTGACAGTATCCCCATTTTTGTATTTATATAATAGAAATACTTTGCATTCCTCTAGCACCTTTTATCAGAGGACTGATCTCCTTTACAGACAGTAATGAATTAATGCTCGCAATGCCAATGTAAATTGGGATCTGTTTTCCTTGTTCTGTAGATGGGAAAGAATGAAGCACAAAGATGATGCAACTCATTTAAAGAAGGCTTGGCAGAGCCGGGCACAGAATCCAGATCTCCTGATACCTGAGCCAGTGCCTTCACCTCACTATTATTGCCCTTTCGCCTGTACACTGTGCAACAGCCATTCAAGCTGGACATAAATACAAAGGAAAGCTTCACCTGCTTTTAAAAATGGATGCCCAAACTCATGGGTTCATAGCTAGACACCAAGTGTGCTAAATGTCCAGGACATCTTCAGGCATGAGATTTCATTAGTTCTGAAAAGCAGAACTTAGTGACTAAATAAAGATTAGGAACCCCGATTATATCCATGCATTTTTTTTTTTTTTAATCTTTCCCTTTTTCTAATAAGCACTTCTAAGTGGCTATGCTGAGTGTCAAAGTATTGCAGAAAAGAAAGAGATATTGTGAAAAGAAAAAGAATCTGCTTTTGTTTCACTAGTGTCTGTATGTCTGTCTGAGATGTCATTATAACCAAAGCTGATTTTATTTGTAAACATTTGGCAACATTTCCGGGAAATATGTGCTTGCACTAGATCTGACAGTATGTGATTTTGAACATAGGAGCCCAAGTTTTTTCATAGGTTGACTAACTGTCAATAGAGCATCCTGTACCATGTGATCACCTTTTTTACCCTGCCCAATGACACTGTCTCATTTCCCACTTACGCCAACTCGTATTCACATATCAACCATAAGTGACATCGTGTAACACTCAAATTCTATGTGGACCAAAGACTTTGTTGGAGACTGTGACTCGGGTATATTCCTTGATGCAAGGAACACATACAAAGCACTATTCCAGTGGAAATAAACGACAGCAGGTATAACCTCGCATGCGTCCCCATGCCTGCCGCTCCAGTAATTCTGTGTTCCTGAGCACTCTTTTCTTTCATAACATGTTTGAGGGTGTTCCTGTTGCAGTCTGCCTGTTCTTGTTCCTCCTCGCACACACGGAGATGATGCCTGCATAAATCCAGTGATTTGAGAGATATAGCTTCAGATCCAACCTGTAATGTGAACTATTTTGGGGCTGAAAGTTGTTGCTTTTCAGCTCCTGTTGTTTCCCAAAATCATGCTTAGAGAAGAGTTCTCAAAACTCCTACTAGTTTCATCCAGAGCCACAACTGTCTACAGTTTAAAAAAAAAAATTGGCAAGGATTTAAAACTTTCTAGCTTAAAACAAGATAACTGGGAATAATAAACCACCTTACAACACAGGAAGCTTTCTTTTGCTCTTGTAGACATCATTTGAGAGGTCAGCATGGGTTCCCCCATGACAACACTAAAGAAAAAGTCTGAATGCCACTATTTAGCGAGGTTTTTTTAAAAAAACTCTTCTTCATCTTTGTCATAGCTACTGCTCTGTTCTGCCACAACTTCAAGCCATGTGGAGAGTACCTACAGAATGAGTCCACCCCTGTCAACTATGGCTGTTTACTGAGATCTGAGGGAGAAAAAAAAGTCCTAACTGTATTAAAATACACTATGAAGGCAATTCACTCGAGCCTGAAGATCTTGTCCTTATTCTATAGAATCTGCTTTTTTACATTAACAATTCCTTTACTTCCCTGTTTGACTGGGCTTTTTGACATTAATATTTGTTTGTATTTCTAGTAAAAATCCAGTCTCTCTAAGATGTTTTCTGATGTTATCTCTGACAAAAATTGTTGTCAGTCAACACACCAATAGATTACCATCCCTAATGTAACTCTGCTGTGCGATTCAGGCGTTGGGGTTGGTGGGTGCACCGCTGTGCTATACACCCATACATGCATGCAGTCCAGTCTGAGAGCTTTTCAGGCATCCAGACCAAATGCACAAATTCAGAGCTTCCAGGGCCAAGAAAGCAAGTTGTCTGCAATTTAGGTGTTTGACTTTGATGCACGAATACTTGATTTCTATCTGTGCTAGTGTTTATTAGTTGCACTGAGTAGGCATGAAATTGTATATGGCCACTGATTCCTTGCCTTTTTTTGGAAATCACTCTGTTCCTAACATGTGCTCTGATCCTGTCTCTTCCTGCCTTGGTCTTTATGTTTTCATTAATAAGAATGGTATTGCACCGTATATTTGTACAGCAAGTGACCACCACAGTCGCTCTATTCTTTACAGTCTTTCCAAGTCATATTTCTGCTTTAGCCCACCCTGGACCCCTCAGTTCATTCTGCACAAAGGATCTGAGATTTTCAAGCTATAACCATTGCTCAGGCCACAGACATCTCCCGCTACCCTCAATTTTGTACTTGGTCCTTTTCCACAGATATTCTTGCCACTTGTTTCCCCATTCCTCTCCTCTCTCGCTCATAAAAGCAGTCAATTAACCTTTGCAACAACCAACCCCAAAACCACCCCTGGGGACAAGGCAGAAGTGAAAGCCTCACAGCATGCCTCTTCGGAGGGAGGAAATAACCAGCAATCACGATACAATTTTTCCATGGAGCTAGACTCAGGCTGGCTACCACATTACACTGCATGAAGAACCTCTCTTATAACAGGGATTTAGACTAGATGGCTCAAAGCCCTTCCTTCAAGCAGAGATGTTTCTCCAGTCTTTTGATTTTCCTAACCTGCCACTGATCCCTGTTTTCCTCCTATTCACGCTGTCACCAGATCTCAAGCAAACCTAAAATGAGACAAAATCTGGACTAAAATCAAGTCCAATTCAGTGACTTTAGTTTACACAAACCCAAGGATGCCTCAGCTCCTCTTTGCCGTGGGGAGCTTTCTGAAAGGCAAGCCTCCTGCAGAAATGTCTCTCTACAGAGAGCACCTGTGTATACAGCAGAGCTCAGGCAGCAAAAATAGCCCATCTTTGGGCCAGTGAGGTCAGGAAGGCAGGTCAACATTAGCTTGTTTAACCTAGGGCAGGGACAGAGGCATCTCTTTTTGGCTTGCAGAGTGCCACACACACTAACTATGCAGTTCCTGGGCAGAAGAAAGCAACAGGAAAGAATAAGCGCATATTTTTCTTCAGATGCTTGACTTTATGGAGTACTTCAGTTCAGAATTTGGTTTTCCATCTTTCCTCATCTCTGTTCTTTCTTACAGGTCTCACTGTTTAGCTTTGAGGAAAATATTTCCTAAATAGTTACTATTCAGCTCATTCTTATTAATCAGTACTTTCAGGTGCTTTTGATTTTAAATCCTGAAGTATGTCCCCTAATAGTATGTTTAAGGTTCATAGTCATAACATAGATATATTTCCAGACACTGATGAAGACAATATATATGCCTGATTTTAACCCTGTTACAGTGCAGCCATTTTCCTTCCGTGCTAACAGTCTGAAATGCAGTTGCTTTTAAAAGCCCAGAAAAATATAAGTGCATTTTGGAAGATGAACTCCAGGACAGGACATTCAGTGCAGCTGGGCAATGTGGGTGCGTAATTAGGTAATGCAATTCCAGCCTCACCATTCCTAATGTCCAAAGGGGCAAGCAGAAATTTATCATCCCATTAATTAACTGTGTTAGCTAATCATGATCCTGGGTTATGTATATAGCAAAGGTATTTCTTACCTCATACAGAGGGTTTGAGGCTTGATGTTTGAGTTCTTTTTGTGGAAGGTCACTGATGCATTAATTCAATGTGGTAGCTAAAGATCTCTAGCTGTTGAAAATCAACGAGTGGAGAGTGGTAGTGACAAAATACATTGTTTCTGTCTTGCAAGGCAAGGTTGTGGGGCTTCTCAGGAACTTAAGCAGTATAGACAGTACTGATCAGGAATATGACATTTCTAACACGCAATTAGGAGCTACAACTGTAATCAATCTTTATACAAATCTGGAACTGTGCAGGATACCTCCAGATTTTCCACTCCCCATTTTTGCATTTCTCAGTGAAATGCACTTCATAAAGATTGGATTTCTTCTAGCCAAAGTATACAGTAATACCGAGCAAAGACATTCTCAGATAGATACCTGTAAATACACTTGTCTCATGAGAATGACTACGTCTGGGCTTTTGGTTCTGCAATAAATATTTGAATTTCACTTTTCCTAGGGCACGTGTACACTAAATAATGGAAAGCAGTGCAGAGATTCCTAATTTAGCATCTCCAGATGGCTCTGTGTGGAGGATAAACGCTCAAGACACTTGCTGAGGTCTAGAAGCAGTACAGGTGCATGATGTACAGGCTGATAAGCCCTGCCACTCCGCAAGGCTTATTACGACCTTTTGAGACAGTCTGGATTTTAATAGCCCTGTCTAGAGTGCATCCAAGATTCCTTGTGAACAATGATATGTTTGTAAATAACATCCCTGGGAGCTGGGCCCTTACCCGGAATGAAGCAAGATGCCACAAATCAGCTGTCCCATGCTGCTGAGCACTGGGCAGTCAGGCAGTCGCTCCCAGGATTGCTCCACTGCAAGCGGTGCAGCTGCAGGAGCAAGGCAGTGGTGGAGCCGGACTGGGAGGCCCGGGGGACCGGGCTGAGGGGCTGAAGGTGGGAAGGTGGAGGAGCTGGAGCCTGGCTGTGGAAGTGGAGGAACCATAGGCATATCAGAGACACACGGTGACACGGTGGAAGAGGTTGCTGAGGATTCAGACTGAGGTTTGAGGAAAACACGGTGTAAGGAGGGATAGTTCCCTGTGTGTCTGTGTGTGTCCAGACTTTCAGCAGCTGCAAGTGCCTGTCTTGGCTGAATGCCCTCCA
This sequence comes from Ciconia boyciana, assembly GCF_034638445.1. Taxonomy (NCBI): domain Eukaryota; kingdom Metazoa; phylum Chordata; class Aves; order Ciconiiformes; family Ciconiidae; genus Ciconia; species Ciconia boyciana. The sequence goes on from NC_132936.1 coordinate 95,387,432, forward strand.
GCAACAGCCTGGAGCAACAACAGCTCCTATTCCTTTCACGATTCCATCTCTGCTGTGTGCCACAGACACTATACCAGGATAACTGCACTAAAACCAGTGGTCTTAACTGCAGACACCTGAGGCAAAATTTAATCCCATGTGTTCAATTCATAGCATACATTTTTAATTTGTCCGCAGCTCTTCTGCACTCAGATGGCTACGTCTTGGGTACATGCTGTTTACCTACAAGGAACCCAAAGCATTTAGTGCCATGCCAGCATCAGGGCAATTGCTGCCGTGCTGGAGCTGCCCCCTGGCTCTGATGTGATATGCTGTCTGAACAGTTGCCAGTGCTCTGGTCTTCCCATCCTCTTGATCCATGTAGATTTGTAATACTCATTTGAGGGTGAGCTGAGGCCACATCATTTTGTGTCTGTTTGAAAAGATCTGTGTGCATCCTATGCATTATGAGATTCTCTTAGTTTCACCCATCAAATAGCAATGGCTTTTATGTGCCAGCAAAAGGATGGCCTGAGAAAGTCATCCTAATTTAACTTGAGAAGTGAATTTATATCAGTATGGGAAAACTGATATGGACACTGCCATCACAGCTTTGACAGATGAGCACCCACAAAACTCACTGCTGTAGTTCAAGACTGCTACTCCAGCTATTCCCTTTGCTCTTGATTGCCTTGTTCAGCATGAAGAAAACCATGATGGGGGATTATTTTATCCCCCCCCAAAGAGAGACATAATCCCCATTCAGACTGTTATTTTGATGTATAATTTTTTGCTCTCTAGTTTAGCTTTGGTTGCTTTGAATAATTCAACTTACTGTAAACTGAAGATACACTTTTATTCTATAAAATAAGGTGATAGTCAATGCCTAAAACATTGAGTTCACTGTTATTTGACCGGAACTGATTTGATTTCCAAGGTCATGCTGGAAATCTGTGGCAAAGCAAAAAAAAAAAGAAACTAGATCTCCTAACTCTCACTAAATTACAGTTTCTGAATTACAGCAACTGATGGTGCGATCCATAACAGCATTTAACCACAAAAAGAGCAATTTAAGACAATTTCCCAACTACCTGAGGCAAATAACTCAAATCTTATCTAAACTGCCTAGGGACACATAGCTTGGACTGAGAAGCAGAGTTTGACTCTTGTATCCATAGAGTAGATCAGCAATACAAAATACCTAACCAACTGTGGCCTAGGAGATGCAGGTCCTCTCCTCCTTCCTGAGTCCCCAGACACTGTGGTGTGTACTGAGTCCCTCTTGCCCAGTCCCTCCTTGCCAAGTGAGTTTTGTAGTCCTGGCCCCTTACCCTCAAAAGGAGAGTAGGAGGTGTCCACCAGGAATGGCCAATGCCTGGCGACTGGCTGTCCTGCAGAAAGGGAGCCCTGGGTTCAATGCCCCTGAGGATGAGGAGGGCCAAAAAGTGACTGTGCAAGAAGGAGCCACTGGAATAGGCTGTTCTTCCACTTCATTTGTCTGTGTTCAAGTGCATGACTGAGATGTCAAAGCTCAAGAGCTGGTTTCGAGTTCTGCCTCACGAAAGCACCTAACTCCATAACAGTTAAACTTCTAAATGGAGGCAAGAGAGAGAACTTCAGACACATCCCTTTCTTCAGCATTTCCTGCTGCCTGGCTCAGTGCTCTGAAGACTGGGATGCCTGCTGTCAACCTCAACTTTAAACAGCTGCCCCTGCTTGCTTGTTGTGTGGGACACCTCACTCAGCACCAGGGGTTCCCTTTCTGGAGGTGGGCACACGCAATTTAGGTATTGAGTATCACAGCTCTCTAAACCTTGTTAGAGAGGGTCTTCTGAGATTCCTCAGTAACTAGGCACTGTATTTCAAAGCACAATCCTGCTTTGATATAGGCCATCTAGGAAGGACTTTAATACACAGAGAAGATGCAGCACTTAATCATCAGGGGAAGCAGGAAGTTGCTGTGGAAGAAATGGCTGACTAGTGATCAGGGACTTAGAAAACCTTGATTCATGGTATTACTTCTTGCACAGTAAAGCTATGTGCAAATGATGTCTCAATGCTTCAGTTCCTCCCCTGCAAAAGGAAGAAGAGTACTGGTGTGCCCTACACGAGTGCTGTGAGGATAAACTGAAGTGTGGAGACAGGATGGGAGCAAAGGTCAAAGGCAGAAGTGAGTCTGAGTGATTATAAGTCAAGTTACAAGAATTACTCACATGCACAGGGAGAAATTACTGTGAACAAGCCCCACCTTGGATGAGGCTTTTTAATTTGTCCAGGTATTGTCATGTTGCAGCAGTTTATCTGCTTCTGGGCACATACTTAGCAAAACCATGAGAAAATTCTTTGAGCTTTAAAGGGAATAAGAATCCCTACTCTCAAGCTGTGCCTACTCTCAAGCTGTGCCTGCCTGAGCCTTTCCTTTCCGACCGTCATGATCATCTGCTACTATTTGAGTCCCAGTAATCCTACATGTCTTCATATGTAAACTACAGTTCTGACCCACATCACCCTCAGGTTGCCTCCATGTTAGGTGTCACTAGAGCAGAGAGGTCCAGGCTTTGTCAGGTACAGCCATGTCATAGGTGATGTCAAAATGTTGATCAGCGGAACATTAGGATCTGTATGAGTGCTTATTTTCTTTTCCACCCTTATCAGGCACATGTTTCCAAGTCTCTTGAAATCAAGGCATAAGAGCAATTTAATTGTTTGCTTATTATTAGAAATAACACTCATCATTCAGTAGATGTGTTGATGTTTCTCAGAAGGGATCAAGTGTGGCCGTGTGTCTGGAAGGAATATGTCTAAAGGTTAGACGTCAGACAACCAGTGAAAGCAACAAAGTGAATGGAGGGAAGGGAAAGGTAGGACAAAGGTGACATTTTTCAGCTGGACAGCTAGAGAAAGTGAATACCCAAGTACTTTTCTACCACTTTAAAAGGCTGTATTTTGTAGATAATGTTACAGAAACAAGGTTTGGGAGAGGTCTGGAAGGAGAGACAACAGTCTTAGTAAGCAGAGAGAAGGAGAGGTGCTTCATGGTGGAAAAGGAAGCAGAAAGGTGAGATCAGCAGAGGCTTTTCACCAGAGAGACTTCATGCACGGCATGCAGACTACTGGCCTGCCCTTGCTTTTCATTTAGAGGAAACCACCGAAATTTTCTTTAATAACAGTCATCCATTTTATAGGGGTGTCTTAAATTCACATGCTTATCATATTCTGCAAATGTACTAGAAGATAATTAACCAACTCTAATGAACCTTGGCACAGTCAAGTACTCTCTTTCAAGATTCAGCTGGGTAAAGGTCACCGATTCTGAAAAATTAACTGCTTCATCTAATAAGGTTCTGCATCACTTCTCATTTTGAAGTTGAACTTAAGTGATCCTCAGATATTTTTTACCTATCATTTATGTAAGATCAATTCTGTCCTGTTGTTTCTAGTGCCCTACTTCAGTTAAGCTCTTTTGCAGCATAATTTTCTACGCAGTATCCACCTTATTCCTCCAGATAAGTCTTAATGATATTGTCTCTTTCTGCCACCATAAAATTGGAACATTTAGCATTGAAGTCCTGAAAGAATAAGGTGCTCATTCTTGTTATTATTGGAAATCACAGTGACATTACAGTAGTAGTAGAGCAGCAGCAGCATGCTGGGTGCCCAAGAGAAAATTCCTACTGCTGTGGAGGCTGGAATACTCCCAAAAGCAGTGTGCTACACTGTGCAAGACAATTTCACATGCAGTCTAACTGTCTAGCCAGTACAGAGAGATAGGATCAATGGGAAAAGTCTATGGTTTTAGGACACTTGAAAGAAAGAGAGGATTTAAGCATAGTTGGAATGAAGGGGATGAAGCATGTGATTAGTACCTTAACGGGAAGAAATTGGAAAACCAGAATAGCACAGGCACAGAAGAAGTGCATGAAGAGAGACAAGACTAGGATTAGGTGTATGAGAATATCATGGGCTAGCCTGTTTTAAAGATGTTCAGATCTGAATTCTTCATCTGAGCTACTGGTGGACAGTCCAGGGCTGTCTGATACATACCCAGATGGGAACCCTGATTAGTTCTGCTCTGCCTGTCCCTGACAGGAGCCCTGAAACCCAGACATACAGAGCAGATCTAGGAGGCCCACAATCACCCGTGTAATCCTATTTGACCTAGAGGCACACTTGCGTGAGCTGTTGCAGGTTGTAGCTCAAAGATTTCAAGTCAGACAATAGTTATCCCAGCTAGTGCATATCACTGTCCCTTTAAGGGAATCAGTATCAGCAGCCCCAAGTATTTCAGCCCCCACTCCTATAAATAACAGAAGAATCACTTGGAGATCGCATAACTTCCTTTATATTTAACTAGTTGCTATAGCGTCTCTACCGTAAAACTGTGATATCTATGGCTACCTAAAGGATGTCTAACCTTTTTCAGTCGTGTTTCTCTCTCTGCTTAGAGAAAAGAAATAAGGATAGGAAATTAAGCTTCAGATAATTTTCTTGAAGCATAGCTAAGACTATCTGATGAGGTCCCGTGCCTTTTTAGAAAGTATCAAGTCAGAAAAATGCAAGTTTATGAACACGAGGAATGAAGAATTAAAGTGCATGTTCAGGCAACCTTTACTCTGCCTCGCTTGTGCAGCCCCTGCTCAGGGAAGGGCTCCCATACCGGAGGGTGGCTTTGAACTGTGTGTGGGGGGGCTACACTTGCCCTGCAGCCAAATTCCTGGCGCACCTCACCCCCAGAACACCAGATCTCTCACATTTGATAAGCCCTTTGCTTCTTTTTTATAGTCTCTTCGCCTTTATGCACTTGATGCAATCTAACCCTACGCTCACCTGTCATTAAACTTGTCATGCACAGACAGCTACAGGCCAACTCCTGACATCCTTCGTTATTTATAGGAGCGATTCAATGCAGTGCTTAAGTGAGGTGTGTAGGAGCTCTTGAAGACGCAGGAAGCCCTCCTTTGATCAAATGAGGGTCCTGTCAAGGAATTTGCTCCCCCATTCACAGATGGGAATGGTCCATCCAGATCACCCTTTAACACGAGTCACAGCTCTCTTGAATCGCTGTGACTAATCCTTCTGGCTTATCACACCTCGCACAGACAAGGCAGATAGATGATTTGCACATAATTCCAGTGCTATTGACAGGGAAGGGTGATTGTCAAGGTTTTGCAGATATGTCCTTTAATCTTTTATTTCCCTTTTTTTCCAAATGTGGGAGTCAGGCCTGAAACATACTTGAAGGGCATGAAATACCAGTGCACAGCTTTAACTCTGCATTGATGATGCTTTCTCCCAGTGAATATAAGATCTGTCAATGAATTTATGAACCTCCCCGATGTGGGATCATGTCTCCCACTCTAGAAGTACTAAAATGAAGCAGAAAGCTGAGCTGGGAGGTGCTAAATCATCAAAGCTTCATCCTTCTGATGCAAGGATTAGAAGACCAGGGGAACTCAGAACGCCCTTTGAACTAGATGTACACAGGAATTCGAATTAACATGGTCTGAGGTCAGAAAGATTCTTTTTCCAGTATTATTTTTTTAATGAAAAGACTTAATCCCCACTAAGTCTATGGCAAGCCATTTCTCAGCACTATTGTCTGGAAAGGAGTGTTTAACCATTTGTCTCCTAAAATTATGCATCAGTTTTTATATAAAAATGAATCTTTGGATAGGTTTCATTATTTAAAAGGGGATGAAATACAAAAGAGGATGAAATGTACCTCTGCTCATGACAATCCTTCACTATTTTAGAGTTCACCCTGCTTTAGAAGAAATTGCTTTTAAACCGTATGAATGGTAGTTTGGGTTTCCTCTGTAGTACATCAGTGAGCACTTTGGAAGCTCTGTGGGCTAAAGAAATTATAAGTGAAACCAACTGTTCAGAACAATAAAAATAGCCTCTTGCTCTGCTGTGTTTCCATCACCTGGCTGCTTGCTGTAGGCCTCTTTCTTATGAGTCACTGTGAGCAGGACAGTTTGCTCAGCTGAATTATCTACCAGCGCTCAGGCTGTGTTGTGAGCAATGTGTGTTATAAATGAAGTTATAGGCAATGTGATGCAACCAGTTATTTGCATACCACTGAGGTATGTGCTCTATAAATACATAAAAGCAAACAGACGCGATGTTTTCCCTGTGGTCACATTGGTTATTTACTATAGCAGGTGTCAGCCTCTTGAACAATTAAGATACCAACTAAGTTTAGAAATGGCTTGTATTTATTTATGTCTGTCAGGTATGCGGGTAATATTGGGAAGTACCTACCATTAAAGGGCATTAACCAGCATTGTCTTTCCCAAGCTAAGTCTGCTATATGACAGCAATACCCCTCCTGAGCTGTTCTCCCGATATTTCAGTTTTTTCATTATCTCATAAGAGAGCATTCAGGTGCTGTTCTTCGTTTTCCAGCTTTTGTGGGCATATAACAAAAAACGGGAGGAAAACTAAGATTATCATGTGGAAATTGCTAATGAAGTAATATGAACACCTTTCCAGTAAATATGTAAGTTTGAGGTTAGAGAAAAAGACTAAGAGCCAGGCCTCCTGGGCTTTGTTCTCTGGTCTGCTGCTAATGCCGAGCATCCTTGGACAAACGCCTTGCCAAGCTCCTAGGGCAAGCTCCTGAAAGCAGAGCCCTGCATTTATATCCTCCTCTCTTCTGCCACTGAGGGTGCATCTCAGAGACATGGAATAAATTAGTCCTGGTATAGCACTATGAGATTATCTGAAGAAAAGGACTGAACAAATGCAGTGTATTATTAGAGAAGAAATATGCGCCTATGCTTACAACTTTGCTTCTTTGCTCACTCCCCCTCCAACACAATAAAGAAGCAACAAGCAACAACACAACAGAACACTACAGACACTAAAATCATCCGAAGCAACTCTGAACACACTACAGGGTTATCAGCACTCACGATTTCTTTCCTATTTATCACATTTCAAAGTAGAATCACATTTTAAAGCACTGCATGGAGTTGGTCAGCAGCTGAAGTACTTCAAATGATTAAGTTCTAATTGCATATTAACTATCTAAAACACATTTTAATATCATAAAGGCTGATTATGGACTTCATTTTAAGGACCCTCCAGCTAGCATCAGAACAGAAAGTACAGCTGTTTTCCCAGCTCTCTCCATGGTAAGTGGAGGACAGTAAGATCCTGTTTGACTGCTGTAAACTTTTCGCCTGAGACTTTGGGGTGTATCTGGATGCCAGGCAATCCAAAACTTTTTTCAAAGCTGGATTAATCCAACTTCTGTTCAGTAAAACAGAAAAAAAAGAAAGGGAGAAAATGAAAAAAAAAAAAAAATCGGTCGGTTTGGCTGTTTTGTATTAAAATGCCTGTTTCTCTTTGCTCCCCAGCTAAGCTGCAGAGGTAACGTCCTGCAGAAATAATTCAATACCAGGTTGGATGTGCCCTGGGAAAGATTTAAACTTCTCTTTTTTGGAAGGATGTGTGCCAGCACCTTGTATTATTACAGTATAGAAAGAGCTCCATAGGCCTAAGCAGGAGATAAATTAGTTGCGCTAAGATGAAATTGTTCAGCTGGATTTTACAGAAGTTGAACAAGGGAATTGTTACAATCTCTTCTGCCATCATTATCTATTAATTTATAAATGTGGATTCCTCAAAACATTGTATCCAACACTTCCCAGCAGCAAACATTTAAATCCAAGGGAAGATGAAGCCTTTTGTGAGCAAAGTGGGCAAAGAGAGATTCAGGCAGCAAAAGGTCCACAGAAATAACTTTCCAACCCATTAGCTGGAGCACAAAACCTTCATGAATGAGCCAAAAGGGAATAAGTGTGGGCTTCCTAACATCTCACAGTAGCATCCCTTCACAAGCTCTGTTGTGGCTGACATCTGTCCCTCTTCCCTCAGATTTCCTCTTGTACTACTTCATTAGGCCATACACCGATTTCCAAGCTATGATCTACCACTCATGGCACTTTGATGACACTTCGATTATCAGATGTAACTTCAATGATATATAAATTAATTATATCTGTTTTGTGTGTTCAATAAAGGGGCATACCTAAAACAAGAAAGACCATCATTGCTCTTTCCATTAATAGTACATGTTTGATCAAAGATCACAAAGCCTACATGACAGAGTAAGTTTGGTCTCTATTCATTCCCAGTGAGTTGAAGTTCAAAGCTGTCCCTCGAGAGCAATAAAGTTTGAAGGGTTGCTTTGGGTTCTGCAGCCAGCGGCTTCATCTCTGACCGTGGTTTCACTTGCAAACAAATTTTAACTTACCTTACAAAGCTCGGTGGTTTCCTAATCGCAGTGTAAATTGCATGTGGCAGTTTTAAAAAGCTTTACGGAGTACCTTTCACTTTTAGATATCTTTCAGATCCTCCTTCTCTTCCAAAACAGAGAAAAAAGGACAATTATCTTCTTTCACTACAAGCAAGACAGAGCCTCTGATTATACTAGGCATGCTCTGGTAGATGGAAAGAGTTAACAAAGCAGGTCCTCATTTCCTACCAAGGCTAACTTGATACCTGAAGTGGTATCAAGGTATGATGGTACTTGGGGAAGAGGACTGCTAAGAAGTCTGCAGTGGCAGAGGCAGTGTTGGTGATGCAGGAGTCTGGAACACAGGAGAAACTTTGGATTTTTTACTACAGATGTGCAGTTTCCAGATGTGAATGCCATCCATATCTGAATGTCAGTATATTGCCTGCATTTCTGTTTCAAAATGTTTAAAAAGCTTTTTTCCTTCTGTTTCAAAAATACCTATAAAACTTCCCTCAGCTCCTCTCTGTCTGTGTTGGGCTGGAGCAATATGCTCCTGTCCCTGCAGCCCAGAGCTGTGGCTCTGACCAAGATAGGGCTGGAGCTGCCAGACCTACTTCAGAGCTCCAGGATCAGGAGCCAGCAGAGAAGTGTCTGGCAGTGACAGCGCAGCATTCAGCTGTGCAACACTCCTATCCTCCTAATGCATTTCACACTCAGCAGATTGAATTGCTTTGGTCTCCTCATTTATTTTTCTTCCAGCAAACAAAACAACTTTTTCCCTCCTTTTCCTTGACAAAGAGTTTTGCCATATGCTCCAAATCAATTGCAACCTTTTTGATGCTTTGTTACCGCCCACATCTTGGGCTGCATTCAAAAAAAAAAAGGCAGCTTAAGCGTTTTTGTTTCTGCTCCAACTGAACTAAAATTGAAACATTCTGTTCATTAATTCAAGGGTTAATGTGTCTTATCATTTCTCTCTTACTCTGTATATGAGCAACTTCTTAACTAGAACTGAATCAATTCCTCACTGTAACTAACATATCTATCTGACACATTTTTCTGCATGGATGGTTGTCATGAATAGAAAGGAATGAATTTGCTCAGATTCATTCACCGATCAACATTATTTATTGACTTAAGATTTACTTCCCTGATTATCTTAATTTGATTTAATGCCGCACTTCATGCAGTTCTGTCCCTTCCTATGTGCTGCCATTAGTCCTTGTGTAGCCACACAGTCAGCTGGGCCAGGGGGCTGATCTAGAAAGAAACAAAACCTTTTTCTTGGTAGAACTCCTGCAGGGAGCAGGGACAGTTCCTATGTCTGCCTAGTGAGCGTCGCTGTGGCCCAAAGGATGGGCAGAGGTAGGGGTGCCCTCTGCTTTCAGCAGCAGTGGGGTCTTAGATGAGCTTCAGCTTCTCCCTGATCCTTGTGGGCTATGTTATTCTAGGAGTTACTTAGGGCATAAGGCATTCATATACCATCCTAACTCCTAGCGGGGACATATTTATAGCAGTAGAATGGTCCTACATTCAGATATGGTGAACTACCTATTAACTAACCTCACTGACAAAAGCACTTCATTTGGGGAATAATTGGGTCAACCCTAGGATATTGCTGGCACAGCACATACTGGTGAGGAATCATTCCCCTTTCCTCCCCCCTGATAAAAATAAACCCACAGAAATCTGTTGGGTACTTCAGGATGTGATTTATTTAGAGGGATAGGAATAAGAAGGCAAATATTGAAAGCATGAAAACTTAATTGCTTAGGTTTGATCCAAGATTTGTATCTCCACTACCCCACTTCATTCCTTCCCCCTCTTCCTCCAAGGGTACAGGCCACTGGGGAGGTCACTCTGTACCTGGGGATGGGAAGACATGATGCCAGTACAGTCCCCCATGCTGTGTGTCCAGCCTTGGTGTACCACAGGTATTGCTTTGTGTTCTCCGGCTGAAATGTGTTTTACAGGTACCTGGCTACTACTTTCCAAATTGGTTTCATTGAAACCTTCCAGTTATTTGGTATGATTGGGTTTTTCCAGTCCCTGTGTGCAGTTCACTGTTCCGGGAATGGAGAGTTGCATTTTCAAGTTCTATATTAGTTTTCTATTTATCTGATATTTGCTGCAAATTGACTTTGTTTCTATTAAACCGCTTGAATTTGCTGGTGAGAATTTTCAAGGAAAGCAAAAGAGAAGGGACACGAGCCCTGAAGAAAGAATGAAAGATAAAATCACACCTCTACTGATATAGATGCAATTAAAACAGAATAAGAAAAAGCAAGGGGAAAAAAAAGAAAATTAATCCTTTGGGTCATCTAGTCTATTTAATTCAGCTAATTACTTTACACCCGTAAGGTATGCCTCCACTAGGAAGATTGTCAGTATAGTTATACTGGTATGATTATATTCATGGACAAAATAAATTTAAATGTTGAAATGAAAAGCCAAAGAACATTTTTCCTCTACTACTCCAAGTCTGCTTTTGCATTATAAGAGCATAAGCAGCCAAAGTAACCTAACTTAGTTAAATTTACATCATGTAGTAGAAAAGCGTTTCTGTCACCTTTTAAATCATAAAAGTTTTTTAATAGCCTTAGTACTTGCCTTAGGTAAAATACATTAAATACTTTCCTTATGTCAGTCCTCGAAGACACCATAGGAATGTTATATGACTGCAAGTAGAAGAAAGCAGTTCTTCTGAAAGGAAGGAAAAAGTGAGCCATTCACTGGAAAATCTGAGAACAGCTGAGTATGATAGATAACACTTCAGGAGGAGATGCGAATTCTCCCCAACTCCTCTCTTCAGCTCAACGCCCATCTTAGCCCAGCTGATCCCATGGAGCTAAAGCCTATGAAACAGACTCTGATTATCTTTCCTTTGCTATCTGGAGTGTTAGGAGTTAAGTTATTGATGTTCGTATAGTAAGCTGGCTTCTGGAGACACAGGCCCCATAGAAGTATTACCACTTCAAAGAGGTCAGCAGCTCAAAAAAAGGATGAGATGAAATGACATGAGGCAGTGGGGTGAATCTGCACTCATCTGGGTGAGCAAAGGCAGAGATTATTTGGATTCACTTCAGATTATTGTAAGGGAGCATTTATAAGGAAACAAAGCCCTGAGTAGCCATACTCATTCATTTCAGTTCGGTGTTTGTTTCCAATGGCTGTTTCCATAAATTTGCAATTTACAGAAGGTAAGGACTAAAAATTCAATCTGATTATATGGCTTGAGGTTTAACTCAGTCCTGGAGCTCCGTCTCCTAAGGGCTTTGTTCCACAAATGTCTAGAGAATTCACTATGTCCTTAAGGCAATTTACACATTGTAATTACAGATGCACTGCACAAGTGTAAAGAGGGAGCTACACCAGTGTTGAGCATGCTAGCTGAACTTTTCTGAGCATGCTAGAACTTTCTACATTCAAATTTAAAAATTTTGGTCTACCCTAGACAGGTTATAAATATGTTGATCAGAGGTGCAAGATCTTGTTTTTTACCAAACGAATGCTTATGCCATTAGAAGCCCTAGATAAAGTTGCCTGACACTAATATAAACTATATTGCTCCTCAAGCCAAAATTAACTGTGCAGCACTTTCAGTTTATATCTTTGTATTTGTGATAAAGTGTGGGGAAAGGTTGCTTGCTTTGACTATACAAATACAGTAAAAGCTGCAAAACTTCCTAGCACTAAGAAGCCTTTGCTCATTGAACCTCCTTTCCCTCAATGCAATGCTTGTTATTCTGGTGAGATTTTTTTCTTCAGTGTAGATAAGGTTTTATCATCCTTCTCTTGAGTGCCAAATGGAGGGGCAATTGCAATTAACCCTTTGTTGGCTGAAGGCAGCTGGAGGGTGTGTCCCTACAGTTTCCAATTTTTCATAAGCATCAAAGCTGGAGAAGGAAATGGGTTTCTTTGCCTGCTCTGTAAGCAATAATAAACATGGAAGAGGAATGCTGTTTATTTGGTGCAGCTAGAAAGAATGAAGATGATCTTCTTCCTTTATCCCTTTCAGGAATTCAGACCGCTGTTAGGTAACAAGAAAACTATGCTAATAATTTTCCACCTAAGTAAGCAAGCATTTCACCACTGATGCTGCAGCTGGCTTCTCTACTGCTGCCAACTTGCACAGGTAATGGATGAAGCTCCTATAGTGATCCCAGATCCAAAGAGAAACTTTTCTGCCTAACTGCACTATAGAGATTAAAGCATTTGAAGATACTGAGCAGAGGAATAGTCAATTATATTTTTTTTTTTTTTTTTTAACAGGGCTAACATAATTTAAGTGTTTAGCTTTAGGACAAGATCCATTGCTAGACTATATTCTTTCCCTTGCTTAGACTACATCCCTTTTTACATCACTAGATGTAGAACTTGGGTTTCTCCTCTTCAGGATGTGATTATCAGAAGTAATGTTTTTAGGTTCTTTACTCAATTCTCCGGTTGCATTGGACTTGGGGACTTGGACCTGGGTGTTGCTCTCAGTGTCAGGACAGCTGGACATTAGAGTCTGCAGTATGAAGTAGTATTCTGCTTTGTAGATTTCGCCCTTGCCTGCTAGCAATGCTGAGGGTGTCTCTAGACAGATGGGTGCAGATGGTCCAAGGGCTGGTCTGCTTGCTCCCCAGGCTGCCTGGATGTAAGCCAGTTCTGATACTGAAATAATGGCCTTAGCATGGAGCTTCCATCTGAGCTCAGATCCTCTGCCTCTCAGCAAGGCTTATGTGCTCAGGGGCAGGACCACGGTAACATGATTGCATGGGTTCTCGTTTGGATCTGGCAGCCAGGAGAGACCATGGGGATAGCAGATGTGTGGATGTTTGCACTGGACTGAAGCTGTGCTTCAGTTTCATCACTAATACTAAAGGATTCAGTTTCAGAGAGACCTGGCAAGACTGACAGAGATATTTTGGTTTTGGGGAGATAGAGAGTGTTTTACTCCAAACCACAATGTGAAGACCATGACTATGGAGAAGTGGTGGTGTGGGGTAATGCACTCAGTAGACCAACCCATGAGCTAGTCATGGGCTCCACTATCAGAAGACGGAGGCATGGAAGGGAGAGTCTAATAGTGAGTTATGTGAGTGCCAGTAGAATTTTCAAAGGGATTTTAATGGAGTTCCTGAAGAAAAGGATCATTGTAGGCACAAAACAGTGCTAACCATGAAAGGTTCTTTGTCACTCCAGAAGATAAAACAGCAATGAAGTTTCAGGAACCTGAGATATTCCTTATAGCTGTATTGTGAAGGGCTAAGGATGAAAGAGAGAAGCTGCAAGGGGAAATGTTGAGGGGCTCTGTCGTTCCCTTTAACATGCAAAAAAAGCCTGGTTTGTGGCTAACAACCTTGGTTCAGTACTTCTGCAGTTGCAGGCAACCCTGTAAATACCTCTCCTCCAAAAGACTCCACATGCCATCTGCTCCACACCCTACCACAGACCACAAATCTCTATACCATACCCTACAGCAAACTTCTGGAGGGAAGGCTACAACACAAACTATGCCATAGGAAGATATCAGGGTATCAAAGGGCATTACTAGTGCCCTGAATTATTGCCCTATAAAGGATATATTAGATAAACAATATGCAGAAGATTTCGGAGTGTGGCCCTACATTACAGGAGAAGGCAAAATAGCTAGCTAGCTAGCTAGCTAGATAAAACAGTTCTTGGCAGGTTGAACTGAGGAAAAGTTCCTTCCAGACCCCACGTTTGGTAATTGATAGACCTTACTCACACACTGGTGGCATTTGGGTTTTCTAGTGCCAGTATCATTGGGAGTAACAGTGTCTGCCAGCGGCCATCTGGCCAAACTGGGGGTTGCCAGTAGATGCAGAGACCTCCCCCAGCCAAGTGATAGAAAAGGGGAAAATTCTGAAATGGGAAAACTAAGCTGTAATGTTTCATCCTTCAGGAGATGGCTTACCTCTCTGACATATGGAGAGAATTAATGGCAAACATAGCATTTTCCATCATCTCCTGCTGACTTTTGAAGCATTTGAAACAGGGCCCGTCTTACTCTCTACATAGAGCTGTTTGGCAAAATGGCATTCTACTGTTAGTGCTACTGTAACACAACTCTGTATCACGGTACAGCCCTTAAAACATAAGTCATATTTTCCACTCAGGACCTTTGCCTGATACACGGTCTTACTATCCCAGGAATAGCCCACATCTTTTCCTTTTCTCTCCTGAGTCAGCAAGGCCAGACAGTAGTTCAGCACTGACCAGCCAGACCTCACCTTCAGGTGGGACTGGGTGTTGATTCACTGGCACTACCTGCCCAGGCTGCCCTGCCACAATATCGGGATTTCAGCAATGAACCCATCCGGGGAGCTCCTGCCCCCATCCTATACATCTCCAGCTGCTCGTTCATACCAGCCCCTCCACTGCGTCAACACAAGCGTTCATCGGGCTGTGCTGGGAACCACAGCACTGAAATGAACGTTAATAAAAATAGCTCTTCGGGGGAAGGGAGAGATGCACCTATTTGCAACTCATCTCCGTTCAGTGGTCTAGCTCATGGCATGGCCCCACGAATAGTTATGTCAGCGTGAATGAGTCTGCGGAGGTGTGGGGATGGTGCTCCCCAAACCACAACGGGGCAGGGCCACCTTCACCTGGGGCTGTTGCCAGAGTGCTTACAACACTGCTGTATGACGGCCTCTGTGCTCCTGTTTCTTCCAAATACAAGAGGAAGAGGAGGAAGGAAATTGCTAATAGTCCTCTTGTCAGCATGTGCAAATTTGTATGAAAGACTTATCAAGGAACTCTTATGTACTGTTAATTACTTCTTTTTGACTGACTATATATAGCCTAAACTCCCATTACCAGATTGAGAATAATCTTGCATTTTGTTATAAAAGGAATGATTTTGCTCATAGTTTTATGAGGAGGATTTCATTAAACACAGGCTGAAGTAGTACGCAAGAAAAATTAATTAAGCATATCTGGGTGTGAGAGTGGGAAGGGAATAGCAAGCTCTAAACAGGAAGGTGTATCAGTTTAACAAATAGTACAATGCTGCACAGATTTAATTAAACAGTGCGATTCTGCATAAGGACGTTCTGACATTGGCTTATGTCTTGTTTTCACTGGATGTATGCCACAGAATACAGATATAAACTAAAACTACATGTGCCAGTACTGGGGGTTGGAATGATCTAAGACACAACATCATCATAACTTCAATTTAAATACAGCAGACCCTTTGAAAGATACATGCTTTAATTCTCATGTATATTGTGAAACTGTATCTTCTTGTGGGATCTGATTAATTCTTCATATGGCTAGGACATAGCTTGATCTTGCATGAAATACTTTTAAGCAGTCCATTTTAACCAGGTACTTGTATCTTCGTGCAGCCATTGTATAATCTACACCTATAGAAGTTTGGGAACTTAACTAAAATCTGCAATCTGATTTGTGCTATAACTATGTTTGGTGCAGTGTGTGTGAACTGTATTGCATGCCTGTCAGCTGAAAAATGCTAAAAAATAGACCTACAGTATGGTAGATGTCTTGATCTATAATTCACAGGGAGAATGGGCAAAGCAAAGCAAGACAGAAAGTCACAGCATGCTATCCAGTGGTCAATTAACAAGCAAAATTGTTTTGCTTGGTTGATGGCTGCTGACAACTGTGTGGTCGCAGTAGCTGGGTGGTCCTTTTTTAGCTTATATAAACAAACACTGCAAATTCTGATATGGCTGGACCAGAGTGTCTGTGAGTATAAATCCCAACCTCACAAGAGAAAATACAGGACGCTTGCTTTGCTGGCAGACATTTCTCAGGCTGGGCTTCCCTGAGATGGTAATTCCACTTTCAGGGTAGATAGTGATGGATCAAACCCATTGCGGTCTCAGGATGAGAGGTGCTGAACTAATGCTTACTCCCTTTGCTGGCTCAGAGATGTTCACAATGTTTTGAAGGAGTAGCTCAGCAGGTCAAATCTGTTCTCCTGCAACTAATCCACCCAAAACAGCATCCGTACCTCATGACTCGTCCATATTAAATGTGTACTGCCACATGATCCTGCAGAGCACAGAAACTGGTATTGATGGGCAGGGAACTGCAGCCTCTTTGGTCCAGCTCAGCTAGAAGATGGTATAGTGCAGAGTTTCCCCTACTTTTTAGCCCAGACTCCATTTAAATTAGTGAAGGAGCATTTTGCAGCACAATTTAGGGCAGAGTGGGAGCTGAGTAAGCGACCTATTGCTTGTAGCGCCTCAGAGATAAATGTGGCTCACAGACTAAGAAAAGCTTATGGAAAGGAAGGAAAAAAAAAAAGTCAGGCAGACTTTAAAAGATTGTCTGCAGTAGGTAGGTATGGGGATAGGCCCCTATGTTAAACTGTGTAATTTCTGAAAATAAAAAACACCTGGAGAGGAGGAGTGTCAGGGCTGGTAGTTGTACTTAGGATTCAGATACCTGCTTGTTGGCTGATCAGAATTGCAAAATAGTTTTACACTCAGGAGCGTGGTCCTACTATTTTGGCAGGCTCTTGGCATAAGAATGAAAGTTATTTCCTTAATATGAAGACAGCATGAGGACAAATGCCTGAGATGGTGGAGGTTTGCCTTCACTGCTTGCTTTGGGGGTATTTGTATCATGTAACATTAAGAACTTCACTGTCTGGGGTCCCTCTATAATCAATGAAGAGAGATAAGGACTCCTGCTCTCCATCACTCTGAAAGAGCTTATCTCTCCCTAGTGACCACAGAGAAAGCCCAAGAAGATGAGCTAACTGACTTCGGCTGTAGTTTTACATTACAAAGAGTTTCACAGCTATGCTAGTTCAAAGTATCGTCTTCTTCCTCTCCTTACAGACCCCTCCTCAGAGATGCCTTCTCTCATTTACACCCCATCCAGTGGCACACTATCCCTCAGTTGTGCAGCTGTGCTGTAAACAGCCTTGCGCAACTATTCCAGTGAGAAAAACAACAAAAAGGAAATTATTTTTCAGATGGAGTCTTCCAATCTGGTTCACACAGTGACCACACAAGCAGCTCTAGCAGCACAACTGGTGCACCCTTGTCAGGGGCAGGATAAAGCAGCGGAGGGAAGAAGCAACAGCACTGGCTTAGGGTAGTCAGAATGTCCCAGAGCGCCTTAATCTGCCTCTGTGCTTCTGGAAAACACATTCATATACTGGGGCTGGGACATGTCCCAGCTATGTCCAAGGCCCTTAACAGGGTAAAGCTTGAGCATGCATCAGGCTCTCTCCTCTGTCTTTCTCTTCTCGTTGTCCCTGTATCCATGGGAAAGAAACCCAAAAGCATGGGTGGGACCGGAGCAGGGGTGTGCTCCTGCGCAATGGTGCGGGAGCAGGATCCTCTGGCACCTGTTGTTGAATCTACAGGTATCGACTATGAGCCAAGTCAAGTCCCTAAAAATTAAATTGAATAATTTCAATCCCTGCATTGGTGTGTCGCTTTGGGTAGGCATTTGCTTGAGACCCTCCTTTCCCCATATCAGATTGGAACAATAACACTTTTCCAGCTTTCCAACTCATTAGCAAAGAGCTGCTATGAGGACAGAGGCCACCAGATCAGTGAGGTTCAGGCAAGCTCAGAAAATCTAGAAGTCTGTAGTTCCTTTGATGCCGAATTTGTTGATAAGAGAATTCAGTGTAAGTGAATTCCGCTGGCTGCCTGTTAAAGGCAGCCTCATGACAGAGCTTTCTTGCGATGTGGCTTTACTCTGTAACTGCTGATTGTCAGCCTCTGTTGTAACATCATTCTGCAATGTCATCCATTCCTTGGGGGCAAAAGAAAATGGATGCTTCGTACCAGTAATGAAAGTGCCATTGATTTTGCTGAGAGTTGTTATTACAATTATAAAAATGTCCCTTCAGACTTGCACACTGACACATGAGGCAGTGAAAATCAAAATCACCCTCTCAACTACAAACAAACAGTGTGCTGGAAAGGGGAGCAGAGTAGTGGGAGTCAACTAAAACAAGTATGCAGTCATATTCTGAGATATTGCCAGAAGCAAAGTTTACAGGGGCTTTCAGAAAAAGAAAGGGGAGTGATGGCCTGAGTTTGATGGTAGGCCCAAAATGTATCGTAACAAAAACATCAACTTGTACCAGAATTTTTAACTCCCTCAATGGAAAGAAGCACAAACAGTATTCAGAGGCAAAGTTTTAAACAACAACAACAAAGCCCCTTGCCTTCAAATCAGACTGCAATTCAACAGCCAGCAAATATGGATGTGGAGTTCTATGATGGAGGAAAACTCTGGCAACACATCTTCAGAACGGATGCTGTGATGTACACCTTCTCTGCTGCTTAAAACACTCACAGGATAAATAGGCATGTAGCAGGTGCCAGTTCTCACCTCATGACAGCTTACGAAGGTTGGTAAAAAGCACGTGGTGAGCAGGGGAAAAGGGTGAGTGAGCTGCAGTTACCTTTGTGGGTCTGTGTCACTTGACCAGGAACTTGCACACCAGACTGGACTACGCTTATGGAGAGAGTACGCACCTGCACCCTGCTCCAGCTGAACAACTCCTCCCCACCAGCAGACACAAAAGAAGAGCAAACCACTTAAAGTGGTCTCTATTCAATAGCTGGATTTCTGTTTTCTCAGGCTGAAGGGTGAGCTAGCACAAATGCAACAAGCACCACTGGTATTGCAAACAAATTGGCAGAGAGTACATCCTCTGTGAACACTGGTTTAGACTCAGAAGAAGCCATTCACAATTTGTAGGAATCCTTGATGGAGCAATGCAGAATTGTTCCCCAGCATTGGTTGGCCCTCTTTTTTTACATATTAATGGAAAGCAAAAGTCAGATCTAGTCACAGAAGCATCAGCATTTAAACAACCCCCACTGATCACTTCTTTTTATTTATCTGAAACACACCCAGATTTACCCCAGGGAGACAAGCCACACTGCTGTGCAGAGCTGCTGCAGACATGCCTTGCCTACCTGGAAGTGACCACCTGAGTGTAGAGGACTGGAAAAGTTATTGCATCCCTGCTGATTTCTCTTTTTTTCCAACCGAACTTCTGCTTGTGATGTCTAGCTGCCATTTTAACCCTATTTAATCTTAACTAATATATTGGATCTTTTGCCTTAATTTCTTATGATACCATTTTCTCACATAGACCTGTAACCTGGACATCATATTAATGGGATTGTTTATCTCCTTAGGCCAGTTGAGTCTACATCTTGCAGCTTCTCACAAATATCTCCACTTATACAGCTGAAGTTCTCTACTAGGCTATTGTCATCTCACACCTTAATGACTACCCTTTCCTCTTTTCCTTCCTCCTTTACTCTAAAAGCAATTTTTACTGAGCCCTGCTTAATTCTACACTACTGGCTTCATCCCTATTTAACGCTATAAGGGTTTCCTGGCTCCCTACGGCATGGTGCCTCATAAGGAATATATATTGGGGTTGAAGTGCTCAAAGGACCCATCTCTTGCTAGCACTCCAATCCTGAGAGATGAGTTTTGCATATTATGTTTGCATCCATCCAAGCCTATGGACTCTACCTGATTAGGGGGCTTGCTGCCAGCGTTACAGTGCAGAATCAGTGCTTCAGAAGAGACTGTTACAAAGAGCATCCACAACGGTATCAAGGACTGAAAATAATGATAAGAAAATAGGGGAGAGTTTAGAAGGATGATGCATAAGATGTGGTGCTTTTGCTTCTTTCAAGGTACAAAAGCTCACTGTGAGCTCAAGTGCTCACAGGTTTATGCAAGGAATAGAGGCACATACTGTCCAGCACAGGTTCCTTTGCTTAGGGCCTTGTTACAGCAGAAGAATGTCCACACAGAACACTAGCAGAGTTACTGCATTTGTGTAAGTATGTTGATAAGCAAATAGCAGTATATTTTCGCATAGACAACTCCTACAGTAATCAAATAACAAATGTTCAATCTGGAAAGAACCCCAGAGTGTGAATGCCATTGAACACAAGAAATTGCTGCATATATTGTTGCTTTGGGTTCTTGAAACATATAATGTTTGGCTTTAATATTGCTTTCTACATCTGTGTTCTTGACTATGTAAGCTGATGTCTTACCTTTTTTTTATTAAACTCTGTACAGTAGTGTAGAAGAGAGAATCAGGCAGTCCTTTGGTTGAGAAAGAAGTGCAAGGCTGGAAAGGCTGTCCATGTGCAATGCACAGCAGGCTGTCAGCTGGAACACCAACGGGGTGGGACTTGCACTCACACTCATGAGTAATGAAGCTGTTACCTGGTTAGGCACAGGCTGATGAGGGTTTGATATTGATAAATGCCAAGAAGTAGTGTGAAGCATTAAAGGTATGTGGGGGAGGAGGAAGAAGTAAGACATGATATTTTCTATAAATCAGAGGCCAAAAAAAAAAAAAAAGCTAGCAAAGAATGAGAACTTTTAAGCTACAGAACATGTAGTATCAAGGTGACCATCAGAGATGCTGAGGACATGGCAAGTGAACTTACAGCTCTTGTTTGTAGCATAAAGTTAATTACAGAAGGGAGCCTCTGCCCTAAAACTGATGAAACTGTCCTGTTGGCAGATGTATGCCTGTATGCAAGTATCCCCCTTGAACAGCTTTCTTTTCAGGGCCGCAGGGCATCCCCAGGTTAGGTACATGGCAATGATGTCACTAAAACTTTGATGACCCAATCGGAGCCAAAGCAGAGATCTCGCTGCCAAGTGGGAACTTGCAGGGTCAAGGGTCTGTATAATCAAAGCTGTGCTGCAGCCAGGAGGGGTGGAAACTGGGCTCTGCTCTAGCATTGCACTGCCAGCCAGCTAAGGACAAAGTCCTAAGCAGTTGCTCTTGTGTAAGACGTCTGGCTTTTGGCAGCTTTATATGCAAAAATGTTTGTAGCTTGTTTCTGGGCCAAGAGATAAGATGAACAAGAAAAAATTGAATTAACCTTTTACTAGAGAGATGAATCACTACTAGTCCATGAGGCTGCTAAAGGGGCTTTTCTGGACTCAAAGTCTGGGTATTAATATAAGGTGGAGTACACAGCATCATATCATCAGGCACGCCAGCTAAGCAGGATGAATCGAAGCATGAGTTAGGGTGTGTGTAAGGCTCTCAAGGGAGGGCATGGGAGTGGCTCTTTACATGACAGAAAAGAACGGCAACATTTTGGGAGCAGATTTTTTCATGGAAAGACATTGGAGCTGAGGCTGCTCAGTGAGAACTGAATTTGGATTTGGCCAACAGGAGAAAGTGGGGAGTTAGGAAAAATCAGCCTTGCAAGCAGGACGGTGTTCAGACACCACCAAGGAACTGAGGTGAGCTGCTTGCTGCAAGGACTCTGTGTATGGCACTGCTCTGTAGAAGGTGCAGAAGGCAGACCTGGCCTGGGACATCACACAGATCTGCCCTGTCATAAGAGAGTGTCCTAAGGCCGTTATTGTGCTTTGCAGAGTGCTAACTGAGAGGAACACAGGGCATTCAAAAGCCTTGGGAATATGCCTGTTGCACGTTCAGTTTGCCATTTCCTCCAAGTCTGGAAGATGAGCTGAAACACAGGCAAAACTCACCAAGACGCATGAAGGAGCTTGGTCCCATTTCACATTCAGAAGAAAACAGATAGCTAGCTTTGCCTTCAGATACTCGGGCTGTTTCTAGAGAGGTAACTTCTCACTTTTGCACTAGCACTGGTGCAAATGTCAGCTGAGGGAGTACCTGTGTGGCAACACTTGTGCTGCCACTATGTTAACTAGGCTGGTCATCTTAGCTGGAAAACCTGCGACTGTAAATAGGAGACCAGACAGCATATGAATAACAACCATTAACGGACTATTTTACACTGTGCATGTGTATGCATGTGTTTGTGTGGGTGGTGAATGCATACAAGATGTTCCTACAGATTCTTGTAGAACGGAAATTTGAAAGTGGAATTGAAAGTGGTGAAATGACTGTGTGCTGCGTGAAAGTAATAGAAATATCGTGCAACCAGATGGTTTTTCCGTAAGTCTTTGCTATAGACTGGTATTGGCCTCACTATATGAGTAAGATTATGCTTGCTGGTAAATGTCCATACCAAACTGATGATGCATTAAGGAGCAGTGTTTTTAATCAATAAGTGTTTGTCTGTCTATCGTGTTGATTTTATTCTCCCCAGAATATTCACTTTCATAGTGGAAAGATCCTAAGATGAATGAGCTCCAGCATTCAAAAGAAGATGTCAGAAAAATCTTTGGAGGTTAGCATCTTTTATGTGGATTTGGAGGTTTTAGACACTTGTTAAATTTAGGAGTTAAAAGAGAACAGCTTTGACTGATGATGCAATGCAATCTTGGGATTGCAGGAAAAGAGGATCCCAGCAGAAGGCCAGCACACAGATGTGTCAGATGATACTGCATTCCACACACTAGAAGTCATGATCTCACTGAGCCATCAGCAGCACCACTTTGGACTTCCTTATATTTGAAAGCATTCAGACACACTGGAAGAAATTCCAGTCATTGCAAATAAATTTAGCCTACTGCTAAAAAGCCAGAGGGTACCTTGCAAAACTCTCTCACTTTTATAGTAAGTGATAGTATCCATGTTCTTCACCTGGAATCATAACCCTCCAAACAACAGTAAGCTAAGAACAGAATAATCTGGTCCATTTAAGTAAGTATTTTACTTTCCTTGTTTGTTCTAATGGGGTAAGGGAATTATTTCGTGGTTTAACAGCTATGTATACTTTCCTGACTGTCTTGTTCTCTTTGGGAATACACAGAGGAAAGAGACCCCGTGAAAGACTCTCCAGCCCCAACAATTAGAACCACAGACCATCTCAGGCTGGAAGGCATCCCTGAGGCCATCTGACCAGACGACTTGCTTATAGCAGGGCTAACTTCAAAGCTAGGTGAGGTTGCTCAAGGCCTTGACCAGCTGAGTTTTGAAAATCTCACAGGACTGAGACTCCACAGCCTCTCTGGGCACCTGTTCCAGTGCATAGTCACTTTCAGGATGAAATTCTCTTTCCTTATATTCAGTCAGAGTTTTCCTTACTGCAAACTGCATACATTGCCTCTTGTGCCTTTCTTGGTGCATCTCTGAGAAGAAGCTGGCTCTATCTCCTCTGTAGCCCCTCCTTCTAGGTAGTGGAAGATGGCAATTAGCTTTCCTATTCCCCTTCTCTTTTTGAGGCTAAACAAACCTTGTTGTCTCAGTGTCTCCTCCCATGTCATGTGCCCCCAGTCATCCTTGTGGTCCTCTGTTGGACTCCCTCCTATAAGTTGGACGCAGTTCTCCAAATGCAGCCTCATGAATACCAAATTGAGGTAATTGTCCTGCTGGCGAGGTTCTTGCTAAGAAAGATCCTCCTTCTTGCCTTTCTTGGAGGTGGGTGTGACATTTGCCTTTCTTGTTGACATTGGGGACCTCATCCAATTACCATAATCTTTCAAATATGATAGAGCGTGGCCTTGCAATGACACCAGCCAGCTCCCTCATAACCCTTGGATCCATGCCATCCCATCCCAAGGACTTGTACGCATCCCCATGCTTATGCTGATGCATTTGTTTACGCAGCCTCTGACTTAATCTTCCCTTACCATTAACCATATTTGTCTCCTTCAAACTCTGCCACAAGGCACGCAGCTCTGGGAAGGCTGAAGGCAGACTTTGAGAGTGAAGAGTGAGGAAACGAAGGAAATGAGATCTTCAGCATTTTCTGCGTTCCTTCTTTACCAGGTCTCCTGCTCTATTAGGGATTGTTCTGAGCTGGCAATGGTTTCTCCAGGACAGGTTTGGGTGTCCAAGTTCTGTAATAAATTTTCAGTTTTGAAAATCTGGACAGTTTCTGGCATCATTTCAATAAAAAAGTTTTGTGAGAGAAAAGAAAGCAGAAGGCTGTGCATGTGAAGGTTTGCAGAAAGAGAGAGCTATGGACCCAAACAGACAGTCACTTGCTGGGCTGTTACCGGTCAGATTGTTCCTCATATAATGGCAAATATTTCCCATTTTTTAAATTCAGTTCATAGAAAAAATCATTATACAGGGGGAAAAAAATACAAACCCAACAACGCTTAATTCATTCCCCAGACTGTAGCTCAACACAAAAAGAAAACACAGATGTTTCATAACACAGCTGTAGAGTGAGCTTTTCCAGGTTTGTGAATTTGGCACCCTCCTGCCTCTTTGGGACCCAGATTAATGGCTCAGGGCAGATGGCCCCCACTCTGGATGTGACAAGCAGGTTTCTCAGTGCAGCCCTGACTGTGCTGCTGCAATAGGGATCAGGAGGTAAGCACAACCTCCACCAGCACAAGATCTTAGGATTCAATGGAGACTGAACCTGAGATAATTTGTGCCATGGGTTTCAATGTCTAGGTTATCCCACAAAATCATAAGTCATTTGCAACTACATAAGCGATAGACACTGACTTCACCGGCCTATGCAGGCTACCCAGATTAGAAATATAACACAGGGGAATTTGTAGGGTTTGTCACCAGTTTAAGCCATTTGTAGAATATATATGGTAGAGAATGGGTGTAGCTTTTGTTCAATCTTTTGTGCATTAGTTGGAGTTGTAATCTAGTTGCCTGAGGGCTGCAGTGACTGTTGTTGGTGTAGCTGTAAATTATTACCTGCTTCAAGTGAAGAGAGGGCAGGAAGGCTACCATGGTCCAAAAGGGTGTTCCTGAGGCAAACTGCCTTGATCATTCCTGTTAACAGTGATGATAACAGTGCTGTTAACATATATTCCTTGCTAGAGGCAGGTATACTTAGTCACAGTGTGGCTGCCCAACATGCATTCAGTGACTAGACTAAGAACCTCACTGCTTTACAAACCATTGCTTTCTAAATCTCTGCCATTCCACAACTGCATCACATAACCTCCTTCATTTCCCCGTTCCTGCAGCCAGTGCCTTCCAGATGCAAAGCCTGCAGTCCCTCTTCCACCTCTCCCAAACCACATACAGGATCAAACACCTCACTTCAAATTCACCTGCATTTTAATACACTTTTTCATAGCTAAAAAGACTAGAATTCTATGTCTAATAGAAAAAAAAAAAAAAAAAAAAGACGACTTGAAGACTTGATGCTGAGGGGACAAATTATAATTGTTGGAATTAGTTCTCTGCATTCTGATCCTGGAAAGTAATCAGGACTATCAGTTCCCATTGCCCCCAGTGAGAGTGAAGGACCATCAGTATTTTGTGGGTTCAGCTATACTACATGACAGAACCAAAGTACTAACAGGATTACTTGTTGGACTACCGAACAAAGATTTCCTCTGTGAAGAATTAAGATGAGTAAGATTAATTATTTGTAGAAAGGGAGAAACTCTGGGTACCAGGCAGATCCCTTGTTCTGTAGTCACTACAGTTCATGCAAGGAAGCACAGCAATGCACTCAGCTTTCTCCCTTTGGGACCACGGAAATGGATCAGTCTTATCTTTTTGATGTGCTTTATCCAGATTTGTTTGGCACAGCAGCAAGTGGACACTTATTGATTTCTTCTGAGCTTACGGTTCTGTCATAATAGGGTCAGATTTTTCACAAGGGATTACTTAGCCTCGAGGGACAGAATGGGACAGGAAAACAACACGACATTTTTAAGAATTAGACATTGTTTTTCTGCTAATAGAATGCACAATGAAAGCATGTTCGATTTGTTTCTAGAAAATAGATGAAGAAAAAAAAGATTTGGCTCAAGCAGAAAAGAATGGGATTTGTTGGTAGCAAATAGGCAACATTTTTAACCTCCTGAAATACCTAGCATACTATTTGAAGTAGATATGATAATTATGAGCACTATGTCAGTACCCATAGACATAGAAGAGAGGAGTCATACTGTCTCTCACTGGATAATTAACCTTCCATTACCATCCAAGAGGGTGGGATGAGATAAGCTGTGTATGTGGCAGGTGGGAGGAGCACAGCAGAGCAAAGAGGATCAGAGATGTGTGAAGGCAAGAAGCTAACCAGCACGCAAAAATGAGAAATAAGGGTCCAGTAAAAAGAAATGCTTCAACTCACTGCCTCCTCTTTTCCCTATGGCAAGAGACACAACATCAGAAACTAGGATGTTGTCAGCTCCCTCAGCTCTACTTAACCTTCTTTAGCAATGCTCATGCTCCAGACCTCTTTATTTCCTAGCAAAGTCTTGTCATCATTCCCAAGGAAATGGGGAGTTATGGGGTAACAGAGGCCAAAGATGTAAATGTATTCAGCTACAGAAATCTACTTTCTAGGATTTGTCAAAGCATTAAGTCACCTGACTGTTGTTTGATTCAATAGAATTTAGACATGAAAGGACTTCTGAAATATCCACTAATCACTTACCTGCCTTTTTAGGCACATACATACCTTTAAAATTGAGACACAAGTGACTCCTTTCTAAAAGTGATATAGAAGCTTAAGGCTATGCCTTATGGTAGGTCTCCAGGGAGAAAGGTCATAGGAGTTAGGCTTTAAGCATCCTTAGGTATCCAGGTCTTTGCAAACCCTTTGTAGGTCCGGACTTTCAGCTTGCCTGGTAGGTCAAGCTACTTGTTCAGCAAGAAACCTGAACTTGACTGTTCCTAGATGGAAAGAAAAAATATCTGGCTGGTATAAAGATGACTGCATAACATCCTCAACTCAGGGCCCTGCTTTGTCTACAGAATGGCTGTGCTGCCTCTGACATGGAGTGCGCTACCTTCTCAAACTCCTTAAAGGTTTATTAAGTGGAGGACCAAATGTTGTTACAAGGCCCGCTTTATAAATAGGAGATGCCACACGCAGGAGGGCTGATTCATTTTGTCTGGCTAACTCTGTGGACCAAAGAGGGAGGCCTTTCACAAGGACTCACTTGGCTTGGCCTCATGTCTTCAGTTTCCCAGGTCTGCTTCATAACAATAAATTCAGGGTCTATAAAATAACTCTGGTGTGTTCAATATATTAATCTTGTTGAAAGCACAGATGTCCATTTCTTCAATGGAATAATAATAATAATGATAATAGCTTGTCTTAGAGACTGGAGTGGTGTGAATAAAAGAGCTCTGCTAGACAGCAAAGTATGCCAAATGGGCATATTTTACTAGATGAGAAAAACAGCTTGTCACTTCTAATTGTTCAAATTATGTGTGATTCAGTTCTTCCTGCAGTTATTTTTAAAATGTTGTTAAGAGGGTATAATGTACAGCTAAGAATAAAAAGGGTGTGAAATTGTTAGCTCCCCTGGTACGTAGGTGGTAACAATGAACATTTCATAAAGTTCTTGTTAACAGACAAATCTCTACTGCTCAGGAAGTCTCTCATAGCATTAACAGTCTCTCACTAAAGTAATGGTTCTTAAGGAATACACACGGGTTTTGATCTGCTGCTTTTCTTTTTTTTTCTCTTTTTTTCTTAATTGTGACTTACAGAAATGAGCTAAAATCAGAGTGAGGGGTCAGAACTCCAGGGTAGCAAGCGTTATGTTGGTGTCCCAAAATGGCATTGGAAACTGCTGGCTCACAAGTCACATCGTGTGCTCAGCACTGTGACCGTCTCTCTCCACGAGAAGAGCTGCAGCAGACACTTCTCTGCTTGCGTGGCAGACCCTGTAAGAGGTCTCACTTTCACAGCATGGCCCACAAGTCCAGCATTTGGGAACTATTGGGTTAGACCTTTTCTGGCCTGTTAACTACTCTTGTCCTTATGTGGGTATATAAAAGGCCTGCTGAAGCAGCTAGATTTCTCTGGAATATCAGAGGAACTCACCTCACACTGGTAATAAAGACATTGGGCAAGATTATTTAGGTTACTAAACTGCTACAGTTAACAGCCAGATCTCAGCCCTACACCCCTGCCTAGTGTGGCAGGGCTGGGAGAGCAGTGGTCCCTGACCCAGATGGCCAGGCCAGCAGAAGTCTCTCGTGCTGATGTAGTTTTAGCAGCAGAGCTGTGCTTCTCCGGTAGAGCTTGGCTTGTCCCCGTGACTTCACCTGCTGCTGTTTCACCCAGGCCATGGCTGTGTTTACCATATCTGCAACCTCCGCACATGCCTGAGCTGTAGTCACTGAAACTCATGTAGCAGTGGTTGAACTAACTTCAGACTTGTTAACATGGGTGCGGGCAGATATTAGCTTGGATGCCAGCAGTGTAGCTGTGGCATGAAAGAGCTCAGCACAAGCTAGCTGCACTAGCACCTATCCAGCCTCACAACAAGTGTTATGGCCATTGCTGTCTGCAGGGCTATGGTGACTACAGATAAGGGCTTTCTATTCTCCAGGGAGAAAGTCCAGGAGCTTCCTTTTAGATAAAATATTTGCTACTCATCTGTTCCTTCTGGGACACAGAAATCACTGTATGGAGCAGAGATTGAAACCTGGGATATGGAGGGGATGGAGAGATGGAAAAGGCAGCCTGGAGGGCAAGAATCAATGGGAACCTCAAATCACATTCAAGCTGTCCCAGTGCCCTTGGAATAAGACTAACTCATAGTGTGGAGCAAAACCTGTCACTGCTACGGGTCACATCACATCCTCACACATGCAAGTGCTCACAGGGCTTTCCTGCCTCTACCTCTGCCATGGAGGCATTTACAGGCTGGGTGTATCAGTCTCATAAACATGCCCTAGTCTGACTAAAGGGCGTTTTTTGCTCGGCTCCTGCATGGCCTTATCCTGCTGACCTTTGTTCTTCTTCAATTAACCAACTTCGTGGATAACCAGAGCCCCTTCAGCCTATGCCATACCTTGCTTTTCTGGCAAGTATCTTGCAAATCTTGTTATTGGTATTTTAAGTGCAAGCTTCCTGCAGGCCCTACAGCTTCTGACTGTGGGTCTTGCAACTAGCGACTTCTCCAGCATCCTGCAAACATAATTTCTTTTCTGACTGTGGCTCTGGCACTACAGAGTTCACTTCACAGGGTGACCTCCACATTTGTACTCACCTTTTGTGTGGGATCTCATCCTCTGAGGGAGCTTATCTCATCAACTTTAGATGTTTATGATGTGAATCTCTGAGGTAGTCATGCTAAGCTCACTTTATAGCTAATGGAAATAGATACTTTTATAGTGAGATTTATCTGCTGTCTTTTCACCAGCAACTTAGGAATGAAATGAATCATGCCCTAGCCATATCTTTTTTCTCTCCAGTAATTATCAGGGGCACTTAGTACCTCGTTGAGATGTGAGTGTCTACATTGGGTGAATCTCGCCCCATGCAACTCCTGGTGTTTGTAACATCTGCAACACCTGTCTGCCAGGTGTTTGTAACATCACCTGATTGTAATTTTGTTTTCATTGACATAATTGTAACTAAAAATCTTATCAGTCAGGTCTAGTTTGAGGCTAATGAGTGATTTTCTTCCAATGACCATCTTGTCTGGGTATTGTAATTGATCTGACCTACAAAGCATAATGAAAAGCATTCTCAAGGCATGGGAGTAGGCTAAAGTTTTTTTTTTAAAAGTCATGACATATCTCTTTAAAGAAAGCTGGATCACGTGTATTTGAAAAACATTGCTGAGTAAGCAATATTTTAAGACTGGAAGAACTGTCATAGAGAAAGGACTTCTGAGTCTTACTCCTACCTGTAGCATTGACTTTGTAGCCTTCAGGTCACTTACAGCCAGCCAGTCTCCCAGGAGATAATGTGGACTTGCAGC
Organism: Ciconia boyciana; assembly: GCF_034638445.1. Taxonomy (NCBI): domain Eukaryota; kingdom Metazoa; phylum Chordata; class Aves; order Ciconiiformes; family Ciconiidae; genus Ciconia; species Ciconia boyciana. The sequence continues at coordinate 95,417,211 of NC_132936.1, forward strand.
AGAGACAATAAAGAAATAAAATGAATTCTCAATATCTTGAAAACTAGTTTAACAAAAGTCTTGGAACTGGTGCATAACTGTGATGAAAAACAATTCAGAGAACTGATCTGAGGCTTAATTATCACAGCCATAAAAGGCTCTGTGACCTAGAAAAAGACAAGAAATAGCAACCTCAGTCCTAATCCCACTGATGTCAACAGAATTACAGCTAGTATGATCTGAGTTTCCAGACTCTGTTTTTAACCATTAGTTATTCCAAGCACCCACAAAATGCAAGGCATCTGATGGACAGTTCAATAGATGTGTTTCTTTCTTGGAAGACCTTAGCAGCCCAATCCATGTGCAATTTTCCATGCTCTGCCAATGCACCATTCAGGAGCCAGTTACCTCTAAGGTAAATGATTTTGGCTCGCCACCCTTTTCTGTAGAAGCAGTCCTTCTTGGATGCTGTAATTTTTAATGGTGTTAGTAGTACCACACAAACTCTGGTTGGGAGCAGGAAAGGGAGAGGGGTTTATGAACACACAAGCTGAAAAAAAGCCACAATATCAATTTTCTGCACAACCGCTTGGGAGGAATGAGGAAACAACACTTAATTTCCTTAATTGTCCGGTCATCGTTCAGGTTCCTGGTTCACATTCCAGATAAGAGTTAAATTATAATCCAATGGGCAAATTACTTTAAAAAGAGTAATTTCTTTACTGTGGTGAATAACAGATGTTTGTTTCATGGATAGGACACATCACTGGTCAGATTAATACCTTGAATTATTGAGGCCCCTACTTAATGGTGTCAGGAAACAGCAACATTTGTGGACAGATAAAGGGATTCAGGTGTGTCTTACTACATCTCAACTCATCAGCAAAATTGTCATCAACAATCACAGCTTTGGAGCAGGCAAAGTGAGTAACCTCACACACTAGCTGAGAAATTAGGAACAGCAAAAATGTTAATTTTCAGACATGAAATACTTGATATTTGCCACCAATAATTATTGACAAAAACCGCATAGTAGTGAGAGTGATGAATCTTAATCTCTTAAATATTATTGGAGTGCTAAGAAATTTATGGAAGAACAGCAACTCCTGTCCTGCTTTGCCAAGAGACTCAAACCAGCACCAGTCATGGATTAGACAGGGTGTAAAAGACTTAACTTTTGCAACACTCAGCTATCCCAAAGTTTGAGAAACAAAAGGCCTTTATATTGAACCAGTATATTTCTTTGCTAACGGCTGAAGCAATTCATATTGGATAACACACATGGGCTACAAATTAGGAAAATACTCCCTGTGTGGTGGGTCCTAGTTGGATGGGAGGGTTTCGAAAGGACTCTGCAGGCTTCCTGCCCTAATGGCAGCACCTCCCATGTTCCTATGAGTGAGAGAGGGCAGGAGAAAGGGAGGCAGCTTGGAAATTCCTGGAGCCAGTCACACTGGGACTCTTTACTTTGGTACATGAGTGAGGTACGGTGGATGACGAAGGTTGTATGGCTTGCAGGGAAGTGAGAGATTGCTATGTATCTTACAAATAATTTTGGAGCCTGCTGTGCTTACCTGGCTCCTGCTTGGATGCAACCAGCAGCTACTGTGTTCTCCTGTGGGGCAGGGGTGGTGGTGGTGTGGGGGAGCTCTGGGGTACTAATGATTTTAGTCAACAGTTCTTGTCAACCCAAGGGTACATAACAAAAGGCATTCTCAGGAATTCACTGATTAGCAGCTGGGAATAGCTTGAGCTTTATCGCTTAATCCAAGTCACACGAGCAAGATTTTTGTGCACAGCAGTGGGTTTAGGCAAATGCACAGGCAGGAGCACAGTTTAAGACTGCAATGCAGACATATCCTGAAACCCTGATTCCTTTGACTTGGGTACTTACATCCAGTACAGACTGTGAGTGAAACCCATGAATCTGAATAGACAAGATGAACAAAGAGAGGTCCCAGGGTCAAGCAGCAGGTGAAAATGAAAACAGCGAACAGAATCCAGACCTCTAAACTACCAGCTAACCACCCAGTCCACTGGTTTGCACTCGTCTTCCTACAACTCGCCTCTGAGGTTAACACGAGACGTGTTCTGCCTCAAGTAATGCAGGCAAAGAAAAAGCTGACATTTAGTGTATGAATGCAGATCTTTTTGGTGTAGGTTTACATATAGGCATGCATGCTTTTATAACAGAAAGTATGATCCAAATTGATATCTCGCTTGTCGTGCAAATGTGCATGAGTGACCCAGGAATAATAAACTAACCCATGCATTATACAGTGTTCACGAACAACAGTACAATATAAAACGTCATACAGGCCAGTTCTTGCGGGCAGCTCTGTAATAATGAAAGGGCAGGCATAGCCCAGCATTCACAAATCACCTTACAATAATAAACCTGAATACCTAGTACATATGACTTCCCCAACAACAGCAAGACACCTTGTACAGCTCCTGACTCTCATAAGCACCCCTCTCATCCCAGAGTATCAAGAAATTCCCACCAGAGATGGGGAAAAGCCTGGATCAGGGAATGTTGCTGCTGCAAGGCTGCGAAAGATTGTATATAAAGACAGGGGAAAGACATTGATATTGAAGGTAACGGAAAATCCTTTCCCAGATGCCTGCTCCAATGAACAGGGTGTTTTGTCCTTGTTTCAGAGCCGCTGAGACCAGTAACAATAAGCAGTGGGATAACAGCAGGCCTGAGCCTGGCAGCAGTAAACGTAGCACTGGGGAAAGAGAGGCATGTTTATGGCTGTTGTATGGAAGGCTTTCAAAGGAAAATGAAGGATTTTACAGCCTGGATAACCTACATCACTTAAAGCTGGACAATGCTGCCACACACCCTCACTTCATACCACTTGTAAACCCTGCAAGAAGACGGGGTGAATTAGATTTCATCACTGCCTCATCAACTTCAATGCACTTTGCCACTGGCGTTACTTTGCCTCGCCTCTCACTAGGTGCTCTGCCATTACCAGACTCCCATTGCACAGAGCATCCTCGCACAGCCTTCAGGACGTCGACTGCTGTATGGCTCTGTAGTGCCCGGGCTGCCCCGAGGGAGAGGTCTTCCCCTGCAAAGCAGAGCGTGTGTCAAGTGAGGGACCTCTCAGCACTTCCCATAGCTGAAATCTCAGGAGCGGGACCGGGACATATCTCAGGCCCCAGGGACATCTCTTATCTTTTGGTGGGCTGATCACGAGAAAAGGGATGGATCTAAAAACACCACTGCCCGTTGTGGTTTAATTGGCATCCCTTCATCCAGCAGCTTGCTCCTTTTGTGCTCTCTTCTGCTCAGGTAGCCATGACTTCTGCGCTATGCTCACGTCTCACTCGCTAACCTGCTCATTCATCTATCTGTCTGCTTCCCAATCTATCCACCTTAAAAATCACTTAGAAACTGACACAAGAGCATCCACTCAGACACTGATGTTAATTTAAATGAATCAATCTGGATCATCCCCTTGGGCCTGACTCATTTATATTTAAAATTACATTTCACAGATCCAGGAAATGGAAAATCAGATCTTTCCAATTAAATTGGCACTTTCCATTAATGCCAGAGGTCTGCTGTTTAGTGCGGCGGCAATCAAACCAGCCCAACATGTTGATTTCTACATTCTCCAACACTGTGAAGAAAATGATCTTTAAAGAAAAATACCGAAAACATTTTAGCTGAAGAAATAAAAAAGCTAAACGATTGAATGCATCTATTACAAAAAAAAAAAATTCGTCCCTGCAGATGATGTTATTTGCTTTTGGTGTCTGATAGTGTTATCTTTGAGCTGATTTTTTCTCACCTTCTTTCTTCATCTCTGGTGGCACTAGAATTGCTATGTCTTTCTTATCCATAGGGAGACATCCAGCAGGCCTTATTCTCCTCAGTCTTGATTATCCTATGCAGAAGTCCATGCTCAAAAGATACAGGGTAGTAAAACCTTTCAACAGTTGCTATATGGAACATAGAAAACTAAGAAAGAATCAGAACAGATATATTCCTGTAACTCGTATCTCTGCCCTCTGGAGACTGGAGAAACCGACATTACAAGTCAGGTTTGTTCAGCTTCTTAACAGCTGGGTACTGAATTATATGGTCAGATAAATACATAATTTAAAACCATTTAATTAAAAAAGAGAAACTGCTCAGGGTACAGATGGACTCATCAATGGGTTGGAAGTGGCTCTTGGGCTGCCTACGAGCACCCCTGTATTTGGGTTATATCGTGCAAATGAGAATGTGCACATCCCACATGAAACATTCCTCGAACAACAACAGCACAGACTGACCAAACTATTTCAAACAGGTGAGTGCTCTTGTCCAGATCCAGTGCCTGCTTTGTGCCACAGGGAGCCGCTTTTGCTTCAAGGGATGTAGCAGCTGCTGTGTCCACAAAGGAGAAGGAAAAGCGGGAGTGGAAATCAGAGGTGACCCTCCGGCACCAGGAATGTATAAGACACCACTATTCTTGACTTGGGGCTTAAGTGGAAGGAGCCCGGAGCTCCTACCTGGGCTCCAGTACGAGAAAGACTAGACAACCCTGACTGACCTGCTATCTAAATCTCTTACATTTATGAGTTAACTTTCAATTCCAGCTGAAAATGTGACTGTGGGCCTACATTCTTGGCTGAGATAAGTTTGTACAAATCTACATTGTTTGAAGATATGATCCACTGCCTTTAATCACAACATGCTCATTTATCCCATCAAGTATCTGGTGTATATTTAGTGTTCTTCCATTACCCCAATCTCTAGACTTTTATGAGGGGGAGGAAGCATGCAGATTGGATCTGCAGTTTAACTGAGAACTTCTCAGTGGGAAAATAGCTGAAGTGAGACTTGGCTTTTATAAACAATTTACAGTCAGTGCTGGCTTTAAACACTCCCTATGTTTCCTCTTTGGAGGCTCCTAAGAACATATTAAGGCTCCTGAGAACAGCACTCTCCATTGCATGGTAATGAAGGGGGGGTGACAGGAGTGTCAAGGGATGGCTGCTGGTATGTCTCCACGCAGCAGAGCACGGGCGCAGAGACACCTAGTCCAGCGGCATTGCAGCTAGCAGCACCAGCGTGATAGACGCGGTGTAGCACAGCACCCGGGAGGGAGGGTCTTTCCAAGGAAGCCTGCTGCTTTTAAACCAAAGCCAGTTTCTCCAAAGACAGCTGCTGTGCATCATTCAGAGGTACCAGCTTAGGCAGGAATAGGTCAGCGTTAGTCCGTGTGCCTGTGTTGCACAGGGTAGACATGTCCATTGCCTTTTCCAGCTCCCAAAATGACTGGGCTCTTAAAGAAGAGTTTTAAAAAAACTTCCACCTCCATCAAAACCAAGCACAGATCCACACAAAAATCCTGGGTGAAGTCTGGAAAGAGGAGATCTTTAAACATATGAAGGGTATAGGAATAAGTAGTTTGAGCGTGGAGCTTATATTTTGGGGTAGAAAACTAGAAAACTGTTTTCCAAAATGTGAGAGTAAAGAAAAACATTTGAGTTTTTATCTCTTTGTAAAGAAAATAATTGGCTTGGATTGAGCCCTTCCCTGGGAGTGTTTGCAAACCAAACATTACACAGCTGCCAAGTGCCTGAAAACTAAAATGTGAAACTGACCTAAAAAAAAAATCAAAAGTGATTGCTTTATTTCCATCAACACAGAGGAAGACTAATCAGAGGCCTAGACGCAGGGCGAGTAAAGACCTATAGGATGTGATTCATCCAACTTCTTAACGTGCACAATGCCAACGCCTCCCATACGAGCAACTGAAAGACATACACACCGTTCAGGTGAAATTCATCTTATCCTAAAAGTGGGCCAGAGAAATCATATCCTTGAAGTGCCTTTGATTAAATTATAGATAGATGCCTAATATTGGGTGAGACGGGTGGTTCTTTGCCTAACCTTTAACATAAATCAACCTGCAACATGACATTGCCCTTTTCAGTCAAACTAAGCATTTTAAAGAACAGTAGAAGCAGAAACAAGAACAAGATTTGAGAGATGGACAAGGTAAGGGAGGGCTGGAACTGCCCTGTGGTATCTGGGCAGTGACAGCGATTCCCCAGGTTTCTTGTACACCAAAAGATTTTACCAAAGCTACCTTTCGCTTGCCATTCGGGACTGCATGCCTACAGCCACATGCACTAGCTAGAGCTTAGCATGATGTGCCTGATGAAGCTTCAGGTGCACTCAGACTTTTTTTTTTTCCCACAGAAATGGGAACTAGATTACCACTGAGAAACTGGCAGCCCTGCAGACCACGTCTCATATTCCTCAACAGCCGCGTGGATGCTGCCACCAGCTAAGAGACAACACCTAGTTGAAGGGACTGTGCGGGTGCTCACAGCATGCTAACAGCACTCCGCCGCATTAGTGGAGTGCATTAGAGATCTAATTTCTGAAAATATTGTACAAATCTTAAGTAGTTACTTCTCTCAGTATTTCTGGGAGCTACAGAATAAGGAACATTAATTCCATTTTATGATTGGCGAAGTTGAATTACAGAGAAGTGAAAGGCTAAAGAGAGGTCTTAGTCCTCCTTCCAAGGTTTGCCAGCCTAACTGTGTTGGTCCAGAGAGTGAATACAACAGTTATTCCAACAAGATAAGCCTTTATTTCCTTGGGGAAAGTAATATGAGCTTTATACTTGTTAGGAGGGTTTCCTAGTATAGCAATACCAATTGAAGTTCACTGGCAAATACTTCCTTGTGCAGATAAGATTTGAATTACTCCAGAAACACATGCTCCTACAACATGATCCTATATTTCCCCCCTACTGTACTTCACCATTTCTCTTATACATAACTTATTGCTTTCAAAATCCTCTTCCTACCTTATTGTGTACTGCTGTGTGTGTCTGTGCACATTTCAGCATCCCTCATATCTCAGGTTAGAAGTGCCCCGACCCACAGCAACTTGCTGAACTGTACAGTGAGTTAACAGACATCTAAACCAAGACTGAAAGTAACCTTCCCGTGCCTGTCTGAGTGAAGGCATCTAGGGCTGCAGACTTTAAAGTTAGTACCTGTGTTTGTTAGTAAGAGTGAATCAACAGATTGCTACGCAGATCTCAAGCCAGATATAAGGTCAGTCACACCAGACCCTGCTTAATCAGCTGGCTTTGCTCAGAAATACGATAAGGGAGGGCAAGGCTGGGAGACAGAGCTCCTATTGGCAGTTTCTGACAGCCCCCTTTCATTGCAAAGCAAATGGTGTGGAAGATCATAGGTGAGAAACTTGCTCACCCACCCACAGTTTGACTTTCTTTCTGCACGTCATTTATTTGTATAATGGCATTGCACAGTTGTTCCAGCTGTATGTACAGCTACATCCTTTAAAACAGATCATTCAGGTCTGATATAACTTAACTGAGCTCAGCAGAGCTTAACCATGCTCTGCAGTTCTGCATCGCAGCTGGCATCCTCAGGGCTCTCAGTGGCAATTGCTCTGTAGGTGCCTCAGCCCCCTATTTAGGGGCTAGTGACCTTCTCAAAATTGCTACTAGCTACTACTCTGCAGGTGCTCACTTGGAATTTGGGGCGAGGATTTGAAGCCTTTGCCCCTCCTGAACTGGAGCTGCTAGGTACCTTGAGTTGACTCTTTTTCAGCCTCTGCAGGTACACTTCTCCCACTTGGTGTAACTATTTAACTTTCACAGGAATGGATCCTAAACGTCACATTTTCACATCCCCTATACCTTCATAAGTGAGCCATAGAGTCAACCACTGGCTCTCTCCTTTCTATTCCTGCAACAAATATTTAGCTCAGGAGGCTGAGAAAGATTAACTTTTGTTTAGCCTGGAGCCTTTGCTGTGATACAGATTTAAATACCTTGATTTTAATCACACAGAAATATGAACCTGTGTCACTTTGACCTAAATGGCTTCCCTAACCATTTGGCTGCTGGCTGTTTTGAGGTGTCTCTGTTGGGTTTCCACAAACAGAAAAGTCATGTGTAGGTGTCTGTCTCTGCCGAAGGAATCACGGCCGAGTGCTGTGTGGAAACAGGTGCCTGAGTCAGTCAGACATTTCTGCATCTATCCTTTGCTCTTTTTATTTCTGTTTGTTTTTGCAAGCTCACATGGACAAATTCATTGCTAAAGAACAAGGGAGGTCTGCCAGTTATGTATCTAAGCATTCCCATGCATTATATGGGGAACTTGCTTACCTTTTAGGTAAGGGTAAGCTTGCTTTACCCTTAGGGCTAAGGGCTCCACTACAGGACAAGTCCATCTAATACCAAGATGTTATAGTGCCTGAGAACCAACAAGCATCTAGACGCATGAGAGCTAACGCGATGACATCTGTGACAGGAATTCTTCACACCGTTGGCTACTGCTGTCCAAGCACTGGACTACTCTCTCTCTTCCTATTGTAGTCATTCCTGAAGGGCTAAATCCACATAAAGATTTACACATGTAGTGATTCTTCAAGCAAGAGAGAGGGTAGGTAATACTTCCCCACCTCATGGCCAAGTTAATAATTTATGAACAGTGAAACAGCTTCAAGAGTGGCTGAGATGGCCTGCCCATGAACCTTAGGTAGATGGCATTCATGTCATACTGCTGGCCTGCCCTACCTGAGTCAGAGTGGAGACTTTAAAATGGGTCCCTCCGTCCCAGATGTAAGTCCCAAGCACTTTATTTCATTTTTTCAAGACAAAGCACTGGCTTTACATCTAACATCTGGGCATAGTCCGGACAAAGACACTTCACTATGCTTGAGCAAGACTGAGGTCCTGTCCACCTGTTTGGCTTTTTTTTTTTTTTTTTACTGCCTTGGTTAGCTCCTTTCATTATTTTCTGGATTCAGTGAATCTCACTGTTAGCTACTCCATGCACAGCAGGGAATATTGTACCGTTACTCTGAAAATTTGAGGTTATATAGGGGGTCATGCAGATAGAGTGGTAAATATCCTTATTTGTGAAATCATGCAGAAATTCTGTGACAGGTCCCAAACTTTCTGAAGTTTTATTCCAGTGTCATAACAAGAACACTATATGGTACACTCTTTTGTGGCTACTAGTTGTCATCATTATATTTTATGTCACATCAAAAGATATCCTCATATTCAATCCTTATGCCTTCAACTCATTGCTCAGCTGAAACATTCTGTTCTGAGCTCAAAAGGTGACAGTATCATGGAACAAATAGCAATAACATCCAAGGCTGCTGGATCTCAATAGAGATCCCCGAGGAAGACTATTCCCTGCTCAGTTCTCTAGGTCACTCATTGCAACACAGTGCTTCCTGGATTACCGCAGCTAATGCTGTCTCAAAAGGAAGACAAACTTGTGTGAAGCCATCACCACCTTCCTTCAGGCTTTTCCTGAAGATCTTAAGTGTTGCCAATTCCTTCAAATTCTCCACAAGCCAAATGAGTTTGGAGCATCGCTGACACCAAAAGCTTCAGCTTTCCAGTGAATTACAACCAACCTGAAAGCAAGCCATCTAAGACTGTCTGGACCCCCTTGCTCCCTTCATGGAGAAAACCAGCAGATCAGAACTGGTGCAGATATCAGGGAGATCTCAACCCTCTCCAGAGCTGGGATCTTAAAGTTAACATCATTAAGAGAAGAGAGTGGGAGCAGGAAAAGTAGTCCCTGCAAATCCTCTGCTCCTCTCCCTTCTCTTTGCTTTTTATACAATGCTGGCCCTAGCACAACAGAGAAGGACTCTGCTGTACATACTTCTTCCTGGCACAGCAGAAGGGTTTGAGCACACAGAGGAAAAGCGAGAGGAGCAGAGCTGATTTTGGCCTGGGAATGGTGAGGGAACTCATGTGGGAGCAAGACTAATTAGGCAGAAGCAAGACCAGAAGAAAGGATGAGAAAGAAATGCTTTATGAAGAAGAAATCATGAGAGGTTGTTTTATTTGCTGGGAGAGGGGTTGGAGCCATGTGGGGAATGCGCTGTAGGAATTGACGTGACCTTAATATACTTGGGAACACTGGCAGTACCATTTCTTTCTCTCTTTCTTTCACACAAACACACAGAGACACAATCTGTTGCTGTGCATTGCAATAACAGTTCAAAATTCAAAGGGCAGACATTGAAAAGTACGACTCAAGCTATTTGGATCTCTGGGCTTGATAGTGCTGTAATACTTCAAAAATCCTCTCATCCAAATGGTAACGATGCTTGAGTTTCCTTATTAAGGAAGATCTGAGATGGGGCATTATTTTGGGTGCACCCAAACTAGTTATGTTCCATTACAGTCTTGACTTACATTCATTGCTTATTAAGGAGCAATTCTCCCTTATTTTGAAGCCCATAACTAATTAAACTCTTCACTGTGCTTTGTTGACAGCAAAACCATGTAAGACCAAGCTGCCAGGCACTGTCTATGATAGTTCCAGTACATCAAGCAGTCATCTACCCCACTTGCCTTCTAGGATTATATTTTTCTGTGCTATACCTCATAGAATTAGCATTTTAATATTTTAACTCAAAGCTTATTGATTTGTATTTCGAAGGCACCATGTTTATCTATTTGAGGTGCAGGGGATCTTCCATACCAGGACAATGTTCTAACCAGGAGGATCCAAAAGAGTAGTGGGAAAAGGGATTAACCACAGCATTAATCTGGAGGAGAACTGAAATGCTTTAAAAATACTATCTTGCAACTCCAACCTGTAATAGAATTACATCTAGAGTAATAGAAATTATGGTACAATCATGCCCTTTTGATCAGTAGTTATCCAAATTAGGTTAATCCTCATTCTTTATTATATTGAAAGCTCCCTCAATTATGCATTCTTCATTTATCATAGCCAGCTGAGCAAATGCTGCCTCACTGGATTCCTGCTTGCTTCAACTCATCCTTTCTTTTTGACCCTGTCCTTACTGTGTGCCTGCCTGTTCTGTTTCCGCATCTGTGTCTTCTTCAGTTTTGCCTCTGGTGGCAGATTTGTACAACCCTGACTTTATGCATTGGTCCTTTTTATTCACTCAGGTACACAGATGTCTGAAGTCTTTCCATAATCACTGACTAAATACAGACCGATTCATTTATTTAAGAGATGGTTTTTAAAGGCATTACCAAAAAAAAAAAAGTATGAACCTAATCAAGTTTCATAAGCAGGTTTCTTAGGAATGAGTAACAAACTTCACAGGCTTCCCTCCTCCACGTTTTCTTTCCTATTATTTTCCCTCCCTTTCTGTTTTCATCTGTTATAGCTTGCTTTGGTAAGCTCTTGTTTTAATTTAGAGATTTTGGAAACTTGTGTTACTCAAGAACTAAATCTTATGTCAGTAGCAGGGAATATGGAAGAAACAGATTATACATTACCATAAAAATTAAAACAGTTTCAAAGCCTCTCAATTACACTGCATTGCTTCTGCCCCCAGAGGTAGCTCCAGCACCTAGACTCAAGCACTATGGATCTATCAATTTTTTTCTGGGAATGTCTTCTTGTACAACTTCCCTTAAAAATAAAAGTACCTTAGCTCAAAATTTGAAAAGGAATTAAAAGCTTTGGAGACCATATCTGCACATATATTAACATCAACAGCTTTAGAATACAATAATCCTTTGAAACCTTGTTCAGCGTTGAAGATCTTAAAATAGTTTTCACATGTTTTCTTGAAGTTAGTTTTGTCCTATCCCCGTATGCATAGTTTCTGGATGCCGCTTTGCTGATGTCTTCTCCAACAACAGTGACAGCTTTTCAGCAGCTCTTACTGCAACACACATTGACCTCGGGGGCACCAGACATCCTCTCTACCTGCTTAGTGCTAGCTTAAAACATGTATATTGGTTTATCTCTGAAAAAAAAAACAAACCCAAACCAGCTGTTTGAATCTCAGTCCTGAGAGAAGAGAATTTTTAAGGGCACAGATATTGTTCTATTGTAATCACTCATCTTTCTGAGAAACCTTTGAATCTTTGTCCAGGACTGTGCAGCATGACAGACAGTTGCCTAGATGTTCATACTCAACTCCATTTCAACTGTAAGTTTCCACATACTTAATGAGATATTAAAAAAAAAAAAAAAGGTAAAAGAAAAAAGAAACCTTCTAAAACCAAAAAGGTGCTCAATAGCAATCGCAAAAATGATCTGCCCTGATGCTACCTCACACACAGCCAGGACTACTGGAAGGGGAGATGCCACCAAACACATGGTTCCCTAAGCCATAGCATAACAGTACTGAAAAAGACCATTTTAAAAATTGCATCCCCTTCTTCCATTAGCCAGAATATTTATTTACAGAGATGGCAAGTACCAAGCTCATATTATAAGACCTAATTACATTAAAATTTTGCCCTGATTCAACTGGTAAGTAGCCAATTAGTACGAATGTAAGCCTCTAATTTAGAAAGGGTAAACTAAAGTGAGGTACAAATTGCCTTACCTGAAGTGTGTCAGCGATGAAGCATTGAATCCTTTTGCTGGAACTTGTAGGCAGATATATAACAATGACAGGAGGCTACACCAAGCTGAACATTATTGCACGTTTTTGGAACAGCACAACGCACTCTAAACATCTGGAAGAGACAGCCCACCCCCCACAACTAATTGTATCTCTCTGTACCATCCTTTGTATAAAGCTGTTCTCTGTGAGATCTCTGAAAAAGAATTAGTGTCTACAAATTGCCCAGTGCAATGGAACATAAATCTTGGTTGATATCTACATAGATAAAGGAAAATTCAGTAATTTTTTAATAAAAACATACATAAATAGACCACCCCATTGAGCTCACTCAGACTGAAAAATCCATTTCTTCCCTGGGAAGAATCATGTCTACCAGGCTTGCTGTGAGTACAACCTGAATGTTTATGGAGATAGTTTGGAGACAGTGGCAGACCATGGACTATGAGGAGGAGGATGGTTTGACCTTGAAATGCAGAATCACAGAACAGTTGAGGTTGGAAGGTACCTCTGGAGGTCATCTGCTCAAGCAGGGTCACCTAGAAATGGTTGCCCAGGACCATGTCCAGACGGCTTTTGAATATCTGCAAGGATGGAGACTCCACCACTTCTCTGGGCAACCTGTGCCAGTGCTCGGTCATCCTCATAGTGAAAAACTGTTCCCAGTGTTTAGGAGGAAAGAGGAACCTCCTGTGTTTCAGTTTGTGCCCATTGCCTCTTGTCCTGTCACAGGGCACCACTGACAAGAGCCTGGTTCCATCCTCTTTACACCTTCCCTGCAGGTACTTACAAACACTGATGAGATCACCCTGAGCCTTCTCTTCTCTAGACTAAACAGTCCCAGCTCTAAACTGAGCTGGGATATCATTTTTAACATAAGATCTCATCAGCCCACCACTGAGAGAAAAATGACATCCTGGATCTTTTTGACTCAGAGACCATTATGCAAAAAGGGCTTTTTTGTTCTAGTCTAGGGATCTTAAAATACTGTAGTCAACTAGACTATTAAAAACTTCTGAGCAGTCTGTACTATGTTGCTGTAACATCTTATTACATATTTCTGGACATCTCTCTCCCCAAGGGGTAAACATCTCTTTTAGACTAAAGAGCCAGCATGAGAAACACTGAGGCTGAAGCCAGGACTTGTCCTTGCAGTAGGGGAGCTAGAGAGAGGCCTCTTTTCTTGCTTTAAGGGATTGACTTCCTGGAAAACTGTATAAAGGTCAGAAGCACAATATGCTCTATATGATTGTGAAAAAGCCTCTGGACACTGATGTTACCTAAATATTTACAATCACCATTACTAACCAAACCTGTTTCCAGTACCTGCTCCTCCCAAGGAAGAAAACAGAGTAATAGGGAAGAATTGACTTGTGAAGAATAATAGCAGTGACAGTCTAACCCAAAATCACTAATGGAAACTGCACACTTATCTGAACAGGAAGAGATATTACAAAAAAGAAAAAAAAATCATCAAGGAGCATCTGTAATTTTCCAATGCAGATTACAGGAGACTGCAAGTCAGCTGTCGCAAAAATGATAACAGCACCATGCTTTTGTTTTCTTTGTTTTACCCTTGAGCAGATAACCTTTCATATTTTGGTAGAGTAGACACATCGGTGATAATGTTTTTGTGACGTTGCAAAACTCCACTTTCTTCTCATCCCTCTGGGAACAAATTCATCCATGTCATTTAACCACAGCACAGCTTTATACAGAACAGAAAGACGAGAGGCACAGCAGTTTGTGAGGACTCAGAGACAATAATATCTCTTGTCCATCTCAAAAGCTAGCTGAGGAACTGTCAATAAAAGAATATTAATAAGTGACGTGCTAGTTTGGCGTCAGAGAACCCAGGCAGAGATGGTATTTGACTCACTTATTTTGTATTTTTTTTAGGTGATCCAGGACACAAGCAGGCAACTTGCAGCTCTGGAGTTATGTGTGGCTTGCCAGCAGTTCAGATGTGCCTCCTCTAAGTATGTTGTATCAGACAGTGGCAGGACTATGCTGGTGGTGAGTGGCTGAGTAATGTAACAGCCCAGCTGTGGAAGGAAGTGAATAAGCAAGGATTGCTGGGGCAGATATTGAGTCACCTTGAGACCCAGCCACATGCTTAGGTTTGTGGTTGAACCCTGACATATAGTGGAAGCACTGAGATCTATGAAGAATTACTGTTTTCTTCCTTTTTTTGGGACTATTCCTAGAGTTCCTCTTCCTCTTAGCTCTCAGAAGTGTATATTAGCTGTCTTAAGGCATGTGACTCTGTTTGCACTTCAGTGGGACCAAGGTGCCCAAACCTCTAAGGGACTTTTGAAAACCTCATCCACAAACTACAAATACATGGGAATATGAATTAGATGATTAATATAATAGACATTCAAACTGAAAAGAAGAAACTCTTCTCAAGCTAAGCCTTCTCATTGAAGAGCACAGCTGGTAGAAATCACAGAGCCTGTGACATTTCAAGTTAAAGTTGAAATAGATTTAGCATAGTCATTCCCATGCTTTGACAGTAGAAACTCCTACTACCTTCTGGGCATCCAGATTTTACGATACAGTTATATTTACTAAGTTTTGCACCTGAAAGAAGGTGCAAAGGATATGCATAAAAGGGTATCACATTTTATGCTGTGGAATTGTGATTCACTTAGGTTTAAAGAAAGACACTTTGGTCTTATTGTAGGCCAGCCCATTATGAACATTAGTAAAACCTACATGGTGTATTCATCAGTGAAAATAAACAAGACAAAACATAGAAGAAACAGAAAAGTTTATACTAAAGGCTGTTAAAGAAATTACCCAATGTTCAAAAAATTGAAATGTATTTACTTTGCATCAGTTTCCCAACTATGACCTGAGATTTCCACTACCTCCCTTTATCATCTCTGCTGCCCATTGAAACAGTATTTGAGAGAACATTTATTACAATGGAGTTGGCAAAAGGCCGATGACAAAAAAAGCCGACAAAAGGTTGACAGACTAAATTTCATCCAGCAGATTCCTTTCCTGCATTTTCTCCTGTAATCGGTTCCAGTACATATCAACACTCAGACTGGCCTACTCTGGAAATACTTTTTTCATGACACATGTTCCAGAAATTGTGTTTCTAAAGACTGTAAACTTTTCACTCACTGCATTTCTGTGAATCCAGCTATGGATATTTCTAATTCCTGAGTCCCGTACTCCAACACACTGTGTTTTCAGTCTTTTCTCCACTGTCCACATGGAATCTTGGTCCAATGCAGAAGCTGAAGGCTCACTCAAATGCTTCGTTCTGGCTTACTGCTATGGTCAAGTTTTCAAAGTTAATGCTCTAGGATGCAAGTAGCACAATAGAAATAAGAAAATGAGAAGATTAGATATGGGTATAAAATGGCAGCAGGAGTTAGACTCTGTTGGGCCTTTATAAATGGCATAATTTATCAAAAGATTTCTGAGAATTCAGTAGAATTAAAAAAAAATACAGTTCTGTTTCATGATTGACACAAAGGCCAAATAAGCAGGTCTAGCATTCCATAGGTCAAAACATAGTTGTGCTTATATAAAAGATGTGAGCTAGAACAGATATATTATTCATTTATGACATGAGAAGTTAATCAGAATAGCATCTCTTGATCACAGTTGAAGATACTTCAGTCTGTTTCTAGATTAAAGTACCCCTTGTTAACATTGGCCACAGGATAATGTTAGAACTACCGGCACCTAAAACTGCCTGTAGTCCTCCTTTTCTGCCTTCCAAGATGTGACAAAATAAAAATCTATCTAAATGAACTGTCACATTTAGCTGATGACATTTGGTCCACATAATACTTTACAAAGGATGATCCTACATAAATTCTGGATTAAGGAATAGCCTAACTGCCTAGTCTCTTTTTAATATTAGCGGACCTCTGATGCAGAAATTTCTTAAAAAATTGAATGATCTGTTTGTATTGGGCACCTCTACAAGCTCTGCCTCATTGCCATCCATGTACTAATAATCAGAGAGCAAGAGCATGTTACCACCTTTGGCAAGCACAAGCATATAGGTGATGGAGCACATTTGCAGTGACTGCTGGGTGGCTTTAAATAGTGCTTTTCATTAAGTCTTTTAGCAACATGCAATTTGTTTCCTGCATTAAATGGCACTTGCTTTTCTAGTTGTATTTGCAAAATGCCATACATACAATTAGAGGCTACAAGAACTTTGCATGCAAACAAATGGACAACAGCTAGAGTTGCATATGGATGTCAAAGTTTACTTCATATATTGAGGTGGAAGGGTAGGCAATATGTCTGTAAATCTACTTTTGGCTAAGAGTCCTGTTGGTAATTCTTGGTGGTGCTGCAAATGAAACATTTTGTTGTCATTGCTCAATTCAGGCTAGAAGCATTTTAAGCTCAATAAGCAAGCTTTCACCCCACGTGAATGTGAGGGCAGCTCCATTCCCACATTTTTAAGTGGTGCATCTCCGGTGCACTAAAACCTAAGAGACACCAAAGGTATGTTTCTTCCCTAGAGTGCTTCTGTAGGAGCTGTGTAGGTGTGAGATTCATCTGGTCCTTTTGTTTTTGTGTCTTTGTCATTGCAGATGTCCGCATCGTGAAGTCCCATCATACTATTTTTGTTGCCATCCATTAAGTCTTCTGCCATTTCTGTGCTGTTCTTGTCGCACTGACAGAAGTCGCTGGAGCTCTCTAGAAAGTCGATGCAAAATTTGATAACCAGTGCTAGCCAGGCCATCCCAAAGAGGATCCACAGAGAGATTACATTCTTGTACCAGACTGGATAGGTGCGGTCTGGGTTCATCCCTACAAGAGAATCACCCAAAACATTTCTAGATTGGATCAAGAGTCCCTCAAAGGAGACATTACATGTAAAGCAAAGACAGTGGAAATATGACCTAATATTAGTGATTTCTATAGAAAACATGAGTATGCCATCTACTTAGCATGTGAACAGATGTTGTAAGCAAGTATGTTTCATGACGTCAGCAACAGCCTAGAACTGCCTAGGAATTGTAAAGATTACCCATAAGAAAGAAAGAAAAATCCCAAATTACATCTATGGCAAAGTGAAATTATTGACATTTAAGTGCACAGTTTCATTTCTCTACTTATCACTCAACATCACAATCTTGTATTAGTATGTAACAGGGGTCCCCTACAGACAGAGAGGTAATCGGGTTTTATGTATCGGTGTACGTATCTTGTTAAGCCAGATATAAGCAAGCAAGTGAGCCTCTAAGAGCAGGAGGGAAGGGGCCTTAGGCCTAAACCTCTAAGAACAACCAAGCCTTGGAAGACAGCTTGAAATTATGCTACCTCTGTCTGGTTGCTCAGCTAGCTACTTTGTGATCCCTTTGGAGCAAAGCCATATTTTTGGTTGTGTTTCCACAATGTTTAGTGCAAAGAGGCTTCTGTGTGCTAAGTTAGTGTCAGTAGTAATATTAATAATAATACAGGCAAAGCAAAGGAATGAGTTCAGCCCTATGAAGTGACTGGGCTGTATCTGTAAAGCAGGCTGGGGTACCCTTACAAACACAGGTAAGGTACAGGATACAAGTCAGTGGCAGCAAAATCTTTGCATGGGCTTTTTCTCTACTGCTTCTCAGGTCTCATTATTTAGTTTCCTTACCTTAGGAAGGTTTGTCACTTTATAACTGAATACCTACGGTGCAGCAGATACTACAGAACCCCTGATACTTTCAGGACAGAGTGAGAGGAGTTAACATGTATGAGGCGGTACCTCCATGAACCTGGAGGCCACTCTCCATACCACATTCCAATGAAAAGTACACATAGGGCTGGGTTGAAATGGGACATCCACAAAGGCAGGTGTTTAGGCATTTATCATCTGTGACTGGCTGTATGTAGGAATACTGTCCTGTCATTACCTGCACAGACTAGCAGTTCCCAAATCGTGGTCCATGAACTGTTACTGTCTACAAGATTGTGATAAGTAGTAACTGGACAGTGGAGCCAAATTAAACAGCCAATCCTTTACATCCATTTACTTGGTATTAACATATATTATATAATACACACTGTATGTGTTTTCAATATAATGGTACCACAAGACAGTTTGAGGTTATCACTAAGCCACTGGTAAATGTTTGGGAGCTACTGACCACTTCTGTGGTAACTACTCTTTGGTCTGGCTTTCTACATCAAGGTGAACTTAAACCAAGAAGAGTATTATATTCATCCTTCAAACCAGCACCTTTCACCGATACTAAATTCAAAGCTTTAAAAATTGTTTGCTTCTAAATAATAAATGAAAACAAGAGGGGAGGGCTATTTGAGGCTTCCAAGGAGAATGCTTTATCCACAGAGACCACCTGATAGGTGCAGGCTTGGGGATGAGAAGATCAGAAGCAGTTTAGGACCTACATGGCACCCTGTGTCCAACAGAAGGGCTTATTGAGTGTGTAAATTAACAGGTTTCAGGGCCAGTTAGAGAAGCTACATCAATATTACTAAATAAAACAGGCTAGGGACCACTCTCTGACTTCAACTCCAAGTGCCATAGCCTGGCTTATATTTCCCCCAAAACAGAGCAGCTGTGTCCAAAGCAAACATCAGGCATCACTCCTGGGATGTGATATCCCCCAGAATTTACTTGGTCCAGAACAGTGCCAGAGAACACACTAGTGGGACAACAGCACGACAGTCACAAAACAGCGACAGTCACAAAACAGCGACAGTCACTTGAACCCATGCCCTGGCCCTGCTTATTTTTAAGTTGAGACATAAACCACAAACACAGTACTGTAAGGCCAAAATGGTTTGGCCTCTACATACCACAGGTCGCTGACTTATTTAGTTATTCCCATAGTGAACCTAGCATATCTATGGCGTTATGCCAGTTACAAAGGTACCACACAGGTGAAGGTACACCTGGAAGTGGGAGGTATACTAGTGAAGAGCTACAAAATTAGTTATCAGGAACTGAGAGAAGTAAAGCTGCTGCAGCACAGAGTTCAGCATCATCCATAAAATCAGCATAGGAAAATGCTGAACTGGCTAGCTTTTGTTAAGCTACATCTGGCTACCCTTACCCAAGCTAACTTGATTCCAGCTTATTTAAGTGTGCCTACACAAGCTCTAGTCATAACTTTGATGCATTATAGACAAGTCCTAAGGCAACCGCCACCAAGTTGCCTAAGCATCAAGCAAGCACTACAAAGAAAATACAGAATCCGTAATAAGATGTTTTAGTGATTCTGTCTCCCGGGGATTCAAGGGTGCATGTGTTTCTATAATCAATTTGTTTTTAATAAGAAAGTCTTTATCAAAAAGGTGTGTCCTGTGTTTCAGCAAATGCATCAGGCGTGGGTCCAAACTCATTTCCTCTGGCAAAGGGTTTTGGCAACCAAAACTAGGCTGTGCCTGGTGCCTGACAGTCTACACCTAAGTGACTTAAGCTGCCTTTTAGAAAGCAGTTGTCTGGGGTTTTGACAGAGGAAACGGTCGCTGTCTGTTAATGGTGATGCAGAATAGCATCTGCTTAAAACCAATCACTGCTGACACACTGGAGCGCACCAAGCGTGCCATCAGCAACTGCTGTGATTAAAAACGTAGCACTCCAGTCTGGTGTTGTAGTGATTCAAGGCACAGATCACCTGAATGCTGGAAGATTACTCATTGACTGGGAAATGATTTCTTTGCTCTTCCACAGGTGGCATCTCTATCTCAGAAATCTGTCCAACCTGTCAAATGCCTATCACAACATATTTATCATCAGGTCTGTGGATTGCTAGTGGTGTAAAACTGCCAAGTTGGGAGCTTCATATGCCACACATATGGCTTTGATGTTTAGTAGATGAAAGCAATAAAACGTGAACTACTCACCAATCACATAATCTCCAAACCCTATAGTGCTGAGGGTAATGAAGGAATAGTAGAAACCTTCTTCGTAAGACCAGCCTTCTTTGTCAGAGAACAACAAGGGAGGTAGCAGGAGGAACAATAACAAGCCAGTTACCAGTGCACAGGTCTTAATCAGGAGGGAAGCTTTTTTCTAGTAAACCAGAAAAAAAAAAAAAAAAAAAGACAAGACTGTCACAAGAAGGGTGGCAGGGCAAGTCCAGCTCAGTTTCTGGTTGAAGATGATACTGGACTCCATAAACACACACAAACATTCATGACATTCCACTAGAATAAACGGTGTGGCTCTCCCAGTCAAGACAAACTGGGCATCACCTTCATGAGTCCTAAATTCATACCAGTTTAAAGCCTATTCCACAAATGTTCCCATGTAACTTACACATACAATTCTAACTATGACTGATGATAAACAGACCAGATATTCTAGGACTGTGCATGGCTCTAAGGCTCTGGCACTTCTGTTGCTGTAGGGGAAGCCATTCATCACAGAAGTTCCCTCAATTAATAAACAACCTTATCTGACACCTCATAGGGCTGTCATAAACTAAATTTATTTGCTTCCAGTTATTCCTATTATTGCCTTTTTGGCCAAATAGGTAGGCAGGCTGTCCTTGTTAGTCAGAGGATCCCAAATACCAGACAATGCCCTTTCTGTCTCTTCTTTCTTGAACTTGAGGGTGAGGCACACCTATCCACATTGCTTACCTGCCAGTGAAAAACCTCCTCTAGGCGATGGGCACAATGCTGGACCCCCAACAGCATCAGCTGCCCAATTTCATTCAGGAGTACAAGGTTCAAGGGGATCCCAAAGAGTGCAAAAAAGATGCAGAAGATTCGACCAGCTGCAGTGCTGGGGCTCAGGTTCCCATAGCCTAGGCAGGAAAGGAATAAGGTGTTAAACCTAAAGTGTTCTCTGATTGCCCTCCTCCCCTGGAGGGGTGAACCTCCATCTTCTGCAAAATTTAGATGAGAAGGTCACTGCTCCAAAAGAAACTTTTTTTATAAATATCTGTAAGTTACATCCATTGTTTGTCATATCCTATTGTAGGCTGGAAAACAACATTTCTTTCCCTGCCAATTTTGTTTAGTTCCTTTTCCATGTACCAGTGAATTTCCTCTCCCCTACCCACTGTCCTGGCTGGGATCTGACGTAAATGCAAAACTTCCGTTTCGTTCAGTTTTTGCAAGCATTGTTGGCATGGGGTTTGCTGGTAAATGATCCTGCATAGCTGTCAAATGGTCTCTGAATCACAACAACAGTGTTTTAGTTATAACAACAACCTTTTTCTACCTTTGTCCCACAGGACTAGTGACCTTAACACTGCCTCGTTGCTTATATGCTTTTGCGCCACAAGTACCAAATACACCTTAAGCTTAAATCGTCAAAATGTTTGCTTAGAATCAATAAACCTGGAGAAATTATATTTAACCTGAGTAAAATACTTCAATTTCAGACCTAAAAAAAAAAGTGTTTGAAATTTTGCCTTTTTCTTCTAATCATATGAACTGGTCTAATAAAATGTACTGCCCTGCAAGCATAGCCTTGCTTGTATCCTTAGACCATCATGGCTTTAACATCACTGCTGCAATATCTGTCTTTATTCCCCACATTTTCTTTTAAAAATGTCCCGTAAATTTGCAGACTTGCAATTCTGTAATTTCAAGTGTTTTAGACCATAAGAAAGTCAGATTTAACTTTGGTTTATTTCACAGGATGCTTTTTAAGACAGGGGAAAGACTAGCACATGACAAGCACTTCAACAGTTACTTAGCCAGTCAGAGACCTATGGCCTTGACTACATTTCAAAATCACCTCCACTCATTAGAGATTTGCTACGTCCATGTACAAGATTGACATCACCTGGCAAAGCTTATCTTTTCACCACAAATAATGCTATCCCCTCCCAGTGACACCCAACTGTTGGCGCAGTGCAAGCACAGAGGTGCTCCCGCCACTGACTCCTTGCTACCATGCTTGTAGGTGGTGTAGCCCCAGGGCAAGTGAGCTGCCCCCAGGAGGGAGAGGTCCAAAGGCGGGGCTCTGTACGCGAGATATGTGGAAGTGCAAACATCTGCTGTTGACTAGATGGAGTCCCATTCCTTCACTAACCTCTGTCCCACACCAGCTGCAGTAAGCCACTGACCAACAACGTAGAAAGGTGTGTGACGCGGAGCTTGGGATACCTATGTGTTCTGTGCCAAGTTTTGTGCTGACAAAAATTTCTCACTGCGGACAACTCTGCAAAGAGTTAACTGTGCACATGCACCAGCAAACTGCCCCCGGAAGAAGGTCTGGCAGCAAACTATTTCACAGTAGGTATATAGGCTGTCTTTTCCTCTTGTTCCTACCCCCACAAATTCAAAATTTTACTATCTGGAGGACTTTCCTTCCAATAATTTTAGGCTTGAATGATTTCTGAGCCCCTGGGTTTAATGTATGTGGTAACACATAATATACCTCCAAAGCGATGGCGCCAGCAGCCTGTCCCTGGGAGGAGGCAGAGCATCCCCTAGGAAGGCCTGGGATGCCGTTACATAACTAGAAGTTGTTTTGAAATAGTCAAACAAAGGGGCTAAATTAAGACTGTACAGCAGCCTTAATTCCAGCGCTATGTTCTTCACTTATGAGCAGCTCCGCAATGTTTACGCACTTTCCCCCCCCCACATGTGTAATTGCTGACTTCTGCCAGCTTTCACCATTTCCAGACTAACAGGTGGGATAAATGAGACATACAGGCAAGTATGTATGTCTCTCATAGATGTATGTCTCTCTCTGGTAGATGATCCCATCTAAGTGAATTTAAGGGATATGTGCCTGGTGTGATCTGTTTCACACTGGCTGCGCCACATTTCAGTGGACTGGTTCCAGTTTTTATCTTTTATGGAATTATGGTGTTTTGTGGGCTGGTTTGGACCCAGGAGAAAGAGCTGGGGGGGCGTTTACTGTAAGGCTGGAGTCTGAACATGAGTCACATACATTTATGGCCAGCCAATCCCAAGGGTTTTTCTGTTTGTTTTTTTTTCTTTCCCTGCTATATCAAGTTTAAAAAGACTGTGTAATGGCTTGGGCAGTTCTTTTTACCATAGCTTTCCAGGTTATCCTGTCTCTGGAGAACAACATCAGGTAAGAGAGGAAGAAAGGTCCACGATCTCAGGTCACTGTGTGAAGCACAGCAGCCTTCAGGATTTTGACGACTCCACACAGTGCTGACTGGAGAGCATGTAAGGTTAAGCTGTACATTACATTTAATTTAGAGCAGCAAATTCAAAGATGTAAGAAGGCCCAATGTGTACAGTAAGCCCAGCACACCAAACACCAGATCTGCTTTGCATAGGATTTATCCGGCTCCCTTTTCCCTTGGGCTCAGCAGCTCAGGACAATTTCCTGAAGACTTGGTGAGCAGTCACTGTAAATATGCCAAAAAGCCATGTCCTGTTAGCTTTTTATACAGGATACAAATTCTGATCAAACAGCACAGGAGACTTTAGATTATGCAAAATGGCCAGCAATTTACTGGCTGATGATGCATCCTTGCCTTTAGACTAGAGAAATAGATGCCAACCTAGTTGTATATAAACCTCAATTGTTATTAAAAAATCAAGCAGGAATGGGTAAATGGGACTTAACCTCTTCAGTAAATGGAATGAGGGTAATTGGTATCTTAGACCATTGTGGGCTATATGTTAGAAGATCTGAACCAAGTTCAAAGACTAAAACAAACTACACTGGCAGCTGTGTCACATCTGTCATAAACCTGCTACTGGGATGTCACCTGGTACATGCCTGTGCCAAGAGACACCAAGGGATGCTCACCAAAAACTACAAGAGATCAAAGTGTAAGCGTTTTCACTGAAGCAGCTGGATTAAATGCTTGTATAGCTTCTCGCATTTTGAAATAAAGTGCAACGTAACTTAATCTTCCTTAGAAGAAGCAAATAAGAGTAGTTTTATTTCTAAATGTTCATATCCACATGCTTTAACTCATGTGCTTCTGTTACACATATTAAGTAAATTCAGTTTTGTTTTCCTGCTTGCCCATTACATCCCTGTACATAAGGGATTCAGAGGCTCTGCAGACTTGCTAAAAGGAAGAGACTGATGTGTGATTAACAGATTATTAGTAAAAGATATTAGTAAAAGATCTCTTAATTCGCAGGACAGTATCCTACTTGCAGTGCCCCCAGTCCCGCTGAGGCAACTGCGACTTCCTGCTACCCACAATGGGAGGTTGGTTTGGCTCCCGTTCTCACTGCCCAGACATAAAAGAGTATTTTAAACAAAAAGTGCTTCGAATGAAAAGAATGTGTCTTTCATAGGCTGAAAAACATCTCAAATTCACCAAATAATTTCAGCTGTGGGAAAAAACAGAGTTAGATTAAAAAAAAAAAAAAAGCTGGAGGAAGAGTCACTTCTCTAACCAGTAACTTTATCAGTGGTTTGAGCATTCAAACACATTTTTGGGGAGATTTGGTTTAATTCTTTCTCCTACCTGAGTGGATACAAGCCATCACTTCCCACAGGAATGACCCAATCCCAAATTTACAGACTGTTCTTGTTGACAGTGTTTTGCTTTGAACACCCAGACACTGAGCGAAGCCTGGGAGCCAGGTGTCTCACCTAACACACGAGCATGTGATCCACAGGGCCACTGGGCAGTTCAATGAGGGGTGCCAGTGCTAGAATTACTTTATTTTGCTTTACACATTTAAATACTCAGAGAAAGATGCTCCACTTGGCAACTGGGGTGATCTCCAGTGAACCACAATCCTGTTCTCCCAGGCACAGAAAGAAATTGCACACTGACCTACTGCACCCTGAGGGAGTACTCAAAACACCGAGCTGCTCCCACCACCAGCTCCTCCTCTAACACTTTTCAGAAGATCTAAACTTTTCTTTCCCTTGTGCTCCTTACAAGTAACCTGAACATTTTAATCTGGGCTAAATGAAAGTTTTTGTTCATGATGAATTCAAATGTTGCATTCAGAAAAATAAAAATATTCAAATTCAGTTTACGTGGAAAAGATGTCTTTGTATAATTCAGGAGACAAAGTGGAAAAAAAAAACACGACCCAAACAAACCTATCAGTTACTCACACAGCCTTAACCTATGTTTGTCTGGTTCCTGAAAATGTGAGCATGGGCCCAGTTTAGCCAGAAGGTGTTTCTGATAAAGCCCTCAGTAACCTGGTATGACCTCACAGCTGACTGCTTTAAGCATAAGGTTGCACTAGATGCTTTCTGAGGTACCAGGAGACCTGAATTATCCTATGATCCTCACAAGCATTAGGATTTTCAAAGGTCATTTGGTACCACCTACATTCAACTGAACATCAGCAAGTCTGGGGTTCCTATCCTCCCTCATGCTCTTGAATGTCTCCACGAGCACTAGCTACGCAAAACAAATAAATGTGCTTGGCTTCTCAAGCTTCTTGTGAGATTTCACATTATACCTATCAAGTCTGCTCTAAGTGCAGGAACAGTTGTCAGCTGGACACAGCCTCTGAGCTCAGAACACCTGATATGGGAAGTCACAGTTATTTCCAATTCATCCATCCACAGAGGCTGACTTTGCTAAGGCCTCCTAATTGTGGTAGAGACAGAAAGAGGACCCAGAAGGCCCAAGCAGCCCCAGTACTTGCATTGGCATCTCAATTTTATGAATAGAACAAAATAAAAAATTAAACAATTTGATTTTAAAAGCTAGTGGTGGCAGAATCTCAGGAACTGTGTCTTATATGGGGAAGCTCATTGGGACCCTGGCAGGTTGAACCAGGGCATGTGTGGGAGGTGCCCATCACTATTCATTTTAGCTGGTGCTGTGATGAAGTAGAGACCAATAACTAAGGCTGGTAGGCTGAAAAACATGTTTGAAGAGAGTTATTTAACAGTTTTAGCCCTATGAAGTTCCAGGCAACAGGAAAAATTTGGTTGCACACTCCTTCAGTGACTGAAATGCCAGAAAAATGCTTGGGATGAGTACTGCAGTCTTCTATGTGCTATATTTGTACTGTGTATACAGTGGAAGCTGTATAGTGGGCTTAGTCTCAACAGGACAAGATGGCATGCAGTCAGGAAAGCAGACCAAACTTGCCAGTGCTTCAGGAGACAGCTCAGAGTATGTTGCTGTGAGTGCTATCCCCACATCCACCAGTGATTTCCCATGGCCCATTATGCCATGTCCCACTTGGCCAAGCCTGTAGAACAGCTATGCCAGCTGCCACAGGGCAGTGAAAAAGATCAACGCATCAAAGGTGTGGGGCTCTTCAGCAGAGAACTTCCCTACACAAACCTGAGGCTCACAGAGGATTTGAAAGTAAAAATGGCCCTAGGCTGTTATTCCATGTTTTAACTACTTCGAGACATGAAGTTGCTTTAACTGGATTTCCCAATGGATTGTCAGCCAGCAATGGGTAGAAGCCTGGCCATTTTCTCAGGAGCTCCACCATGTGCTGGGCAGCACTACAGAGGGTCAAAGTCTTCAAGAAACCCTTGCTGGCCCAAAGCCCTACACTGCCAGGGCTTCACAGCCCTGAACTGGCCGTTGTTTTTTCCCCTGTGGGAATCATCTGTGGCAACATACTAAATGTCTGTGACAATGTACTAAATACCACCCCTCACTCAATAGCCTGCTCCTTGCCTCTTTGCTACACCCAATCCTTTGGGGGATTACTGTTAGGAGCTATTATACTATGTTAATCAGAGAAGGGAAGGTCTTCCCCTTCCTTTCTTCACTGTGAGATTGTTTACTTGCCCTATTTTACATTTTAAAAAGGGCCTTTGAAATTCATACAAATAAGTACTTAGCTTTGCCACCAGAAAATGGTAAGGCAGCACTAGATACTGGCATCTACCCACCCCAGATAAAGGGGGACGTTCAGGCTAGAGAGGATACTACTCTTCCTTCTACTCTTAGGCTAGCACAAGACAACCCCAGTCTCATCACAAATCCTTTCCCTAGCATCTTCTCTGAAGTTACACCACGCTGTGGTTGTTTGACTTCAGGAACTTTCATCTTGTGCCCCACTCTGAACTTGCTTTGACCTCTGCCCTGTTAGTCCAAAGTAACTAGGAGGAGAGTAAACAAAGAAAGGAGAGACTTTGTGTCAGCCAGGGATAAAGATGTCAGAGATAAAACCGCCAGCAAGTTACCTTCTCTTTCTTTAATCATGTTTAGTACTACAGCTCTAAAGGAACTCTGAAGATGGTTCTTCAAGGCATTGAAGAGAGAGGGTTCCTATGGAAACATCTGCAGAAAATGAGATAACATACAAGATCTGGGAGAACATGAAACGTAAAAGACAGCAATGAAGAAAGCACAGAAGCGTAACAGTGGGGAGAAGGAATCAGCAGAAGGCCAGGGCTGCCCATCCCACATGATCAAAAGTTAGAAATGCAGTTCCATTCAAATTATGAGATTGCCCAAAAACTACATAGGCTTTGGGGCGCTTCTTTAAACAACAGATTGTGGTTCATACACATCTGTTCTTTAAACCTTTGGGATCAGGGTACCAAGTGTGTCCAGCCCGCAGGTTAGAACTTTGCTTTTTAAGCAAAATTTGCATACTGCTTTTAATCACTAGTGGAAATAGATGAGGCTCTCATTTAAATGGAAGGAGGGTACAGCACAGAACATGCTGCAACAGGAGACATGGGGATTCAGACTGTGTCAGTGGGGAAAGAAGCTAATGTCCCTTCCCGTATCCCAGTGAGAGAGTGTTCTAGTAAGGACTTAAACACACCAAGTCTTCTGAAGGGAGTTAAAGCACCTAAAGCAGAAAACAGAAGCTGACAGAGTGGAAAGAGCATCTCAAAGGAAAGTGATGAAGGTAAAAGTGATAATGGCTTTGCCAGTGCTGTTTGAGAAGACTAAGGAAAAAAATAGCTGATGCAAAAGCCACCAAGACATCACATCACGTAAGAGGCCAGCAAGGCATGAATAGCATTAGCTGCAGAGAAAGAATATAGAAGAGAAACTGGACAAAGAAGGACTTGCAGCAGCCTGAAGACATGGAATAGAGTCCACCCAGATTCTTCATCAAAATCTTTACATAGTACCCCTAAATTCCTGAGAATCTCTCTTCTCCATTACCATTTTAACTCTATCCTTTCTGAACTCATTTGCCAGAATGCCTTGGTTTTTAACTCCTATACATTAATCTTGTGAAGCTGGACCTGCTTTCAATGGTTGCATACCCACAGCCTGGGATAAGCTCTTCCTTGCCACATAAGGACACGAAAACTTCAACAAACCCTTCTCAAAACACCTTCTCAACTGTGTCATTTACCCCATAGCCACACCTTGTACATGAAGCTTCCTACTGTGAATCACTCCTCTGAATTTCATTGAGTTCTTTGGAAAGGACCTTGTCTCTTTACTTGACATCATCAATTATTCTTCTCAGTCATGTAGTGATGTCTGGGTCAATGAGGCTGCACCAGCCACTGTCTCAAGAACTTGCATAAAGAAAGAGGATGGGTAACAGACTCAAGGTGAGGCTCTGTGAGGCCATCCATATTTTCCTCTTCTACAACATACTGTTATCAACAGCGTTAAGACACTAACCTGTATGCAATTAACAATTTAACTTGGAAAAGCAAAATCAAGGGCCCAGTTGTCTGAAGTTCTCTGCATAGAGGTGCCTTGTACAGCATTCTCAATTCCACAATTGAAAAATCATGAGCAAGTTCCTAGAGTCACAGTGCCAGCTTTAAAACAATGAGATAGAGCATGCTGTAATATTTGGTTCTTTCTATTTGCCCCCTCCTATGAAGTCATTTCCCCCCACGTCCCCCCAGCCATCAGGGCAAAGAGTTTACTTAAAGAAAAAAGGAAAAAAAGTAGCTTAGGCTTTCATGGAGTAACAGCCAGAAATGTTTAGTCTACATCTCTGCCAACATCACAAAACCCCGTTATATTTTAACATGACAAATTTGATTCTTCCTGAATGTCGTTAACTTAAATTGGTTAAACAGTCGCTCTAACAGCTTAGAAACTGATGAGGATTAACTACTGAGGCAAGCAAAGCAGCTCTGAGCTGCTCAGATGTACCGAAGGCTGGACGGAACTGCCCAGGCTCTACGCTGGAAACCCACAGCCTGTGTAGCCCTATCTAATGAGCCTCCACTGCCATCATCTGGTGCAACCCGCACCTGGTAGTACAACACACCAAACGTAGTTCCCAAGCAAATGTGCAAAAGAGCAGGGCAGAAAGATGTACTGAGTCGCAGGAAGGTGACACCCCCCACCCCCAATGCAAAAAACCCCTCTCTCTCTCTGAGCTCTTCTTTGGAGGCTTAATGTTCTGAGGTCAATGTATCTTCAATAACGATCAGAGAAATCAAAAGAATGCTCCACCTGGGTGCACAAAGAAAATTCTTAATCTAAAAATGTACTTGAAATTGAAGACAGCTGACAGATTCAACACAAATCAGGAAACCCGTGAGGGTTTTTTTGATATTCAACCGCCATCTCTCCCCCCATGGTTTTTACAATACTGGGTCACATAGTAGGAAAAAGACATCAGGGCAAGTTATTAATGGTTTTGGGGACTAGGGACATGCACTGACGATAATTAATAGCATCTGCCTTAAGTAACACTGTACCTAAATACATTTTATTGTTTGCATTCTCTCCCCTCCCCCCCCCTTATTTCCATCATTCCTTCATGGCTTTTGTGCTGGTTTTGGCTGGGGCAGAGTTAAATTTCTTCATAGTAGCTAGTATGGGGCTATGTTTGGGATTTGTGCTGAAAATAGTGTTGATAATAGAGAGATGTTTTAGTTGTTGCTAAGTAGTGCTTACACAGAGTCAAGGCCTTTTCTGCTTCTCACCCCACCAGCGAGTAGGCTGGGGGTGCACAAGAAGCTGGGAGGGGACATGGCCAGGACCGCTGACCCCAGCTGACCAAAGGGCCATTCCATACCATATGACATCATGCTCAGTATATAAAGCTGGGGAAGAAGAAGGAAGCGGGGGGACGTTCGGAGTGATGGCATTTGTCTTCCCAAGTAACTGTTATGCGTGATGGAGCCCTGCTTTCCTGGAGATGGCTGAACACCTGCCTGCTGATGGGAAGGAGTGAATGAATTCCTTGCTTTGCTTTGCTTGCATATGCAGCTTTTCCTTTACCTATTAAACTGTCTTTATCTCAGCCCACAAGTTCTCACTGTTATTCTGATGATTCTCTCCCCCATCCCACCGGGGGCGAGTGAGCAAGCAGCTGTGTGGGGCTTAGTTGCCAGCTGGGGTGAAACCACAACAGCTTTGCATTACTCATTTGCTGAAACTTAACTGAATTGTTTCATTTATCCAGCTATTTGACTTTCACCTAAACAAGCAGGTCCTCATCCAGTACAGGTAGTAATAAGAAGGAATAATTCATAAATATAGCCTCCGAAGATTCAACAGACAATATTAAGAGTTTTTAAAAACCATTCCCTCTCCTTATGACAGGAAAAGCTTATTTCAATGCACAATTCACCTCAGACCTCCCAGAGAGCACGAGGCTTGGGAAAGTACAGGCAGTGTAGCACCGTGAAGTTCAGGCCTCAAAAGCTGTGTAACTTAGGATATGTACCAAGCTAGTTATCCCTGTATCTAGTTAGAGATCACTACTGTGCTGGCACTGACAAAGCATTTCTAGGGCTGGGTTCATGGGTGCTTACCTATTGCATGATACAGACAAGCTACATGAAGCTCCATAGGGCTGGAGCAGCATCCGATAGTACAGGTCCTCATTCCCACTCCTTTCCCACCTATGAGGTGGCCCTGCAAGCAGGGAACTCTTACCAATGGTTGTTATTGCAGAGATGGAGAAGAAGAAAGACCCACTGAAGTCCCACCTGCCAAGGCTAGTGGTGTTTCCCTGGAGGGTTATGCCACTCTTGTAGGCTTGGATGATACCCTGCAAAGAGACAATAATGTGAGATCCCATAAACCCCCATATGGCAAGTTCATGTGACTGGCATTTCCAGTGCTGGCTGGTAAAGTCACAAACTACAACTACTTCCAACTATGTTGTTTCCCTTTTAATAGAGGATATCCTGTGCTTTAGAGAACAAAGAGCTGAGAGGTCAGAAAAGCCAAAAGCCAGCACATTGGTTCTAAGGAAAGGGCATCTACAGAGTAAAAGAAAGTTGCACATGCACATGCTAGATCATACAGGTAAATGTGGAAGAGATTAGAGGGCAAGACCTACCTAGAGAAAGCCTAGCCAGATAGTTATTAAGACTACCTTATGACATATTCATAAGGAAAATAAAGTGTTTCCAGATGGGATATTCTGATGGCAGAAGTCCCAGAGCAGCAAATATACATGCACATGTAAATGATACAGATCCCTTGCCTGTACTGAGGAGGAAAGTATATGGTGTGATGTAGGAGATGGAAACTACACAGGATGGCCAGTCTACTAGTATCAGGCAATATGTCCCCACACCAGGACTATAAATATGAATAAATGGATTAGATTAGCATGATGCCTGATTCTGTTCAATCCACCTGGCAAAGACTCAGAAGTCACTATGCTGAAGTGTGCAGAGTTATGCCAAAATAAGGTATCAGATGCCTTAACAGTGCCCACGTCTGACTATACCTTCTCATGCCAATAAAGTTAATGACATTGAACTGAGTTGTGACCAAAACAACATTAATCACAGCATGTACACTAACCATTTCACACCCACTGACCAAGAATCCTTGAGAGTTGATTAACATTGAGTGCAAACTGTAGCCAAGACTACATAAAATTCATTACCTCTGAGAAAGACATGCAGATACCAAATAATACTATCCCTATCCTAACAATAAGGCTGTTGATAAAGCTTTCACCATTGATAATAAAAGGAATCACTCAGATTAGATTTGCATCAGTTGTGGGTTTTACAAAGAAGTTGTAATTTATACATTCATCAAGCAAACCAACACTTGAAGCCTGCAAAGCAAGGGAGCTTTGTCCCATTTTACCAATGTAACATGCTTTAAGTGATTTATATAATACTATACAGGGCTGTGCATTAAGAACTGTTGCCAAAGACCCAAGCAGCAGCTTAACTACAAGAACCATTATCCTTTTTCTCCAGAGCTGCTAGTTCTCACACTAAGAGCAAGGAGCAGCTCAGATAGCAACGCATATTTTTCCAAGTAAGAAACACTGTTTAATAGTCACATTCTCAGAAATATCTTCGTTTACTCTTAACTCAAGGCTATTGAAACCATTCACGGTCACATTATAATCTATCGAAGTCTGACAACATGCTCTTCTCTGCACAAGACAGAGCAGAGAGCCCTTGCTCTGAAAAGGGCTAAGGACTAGATGCTATATTACATTATGCTTCCTTCTGTGAATTGTTGCCGTAAGTTGAGTAGGGCAACTTGCAGGAAGAATTAGTATGCAGCGTGGCATGAAAGAATCGAGCCCCCCCCCCCCCGAAAAAAAAAAAAAAAGAGAGAGAAAAGGTTGTATCAGGAAGCTTCCAGCAGGATTTTTGAATAGTTTCTGTGTAATTCCTCCCCCCCTGCCCCTTTCTTCCAGGGCTGGTATCTACATTGGGGTTTGTCAGGTTGTGTGGGATGCAGGCTTTGACCTTTCTCTGTTCCCCTTGATCTCTGACAATACTTGACCTCAGGTTTAAGAAGTTCTGCAGACAATGGCCTAGTCAGGAATCACAGTCCCCATGAACATAAAATGACTCTCAAACTAAACCACATGGCAAGGGAGACACTGGAAATTTATACAGATGACCTGTATTTTTTCCCCCTCCAGAAACTAGTGGTTAAGTTTGAAAATAAAAAGCTTGTTGTTCTCTCAAACTTTCCTTCTGTAGCCTGTGATCTCTGCAGTTATAAGTAGTTAGTCTTGAACACATACATACCAGCTGGAATGGCAACAGTCCAGTTCTCAGATAAATTTATCATCAGCTTGATCAGATAGACTCAAAAAACCTACACGTGCAGCATGTTTGTTGTCTGTTCTCCTGCCTGACGTCCTGCTGATGCCAGCTCAGCAGCTGACAACATTCCACGGGACATCGAGTTTTTAAAGCCAGAAACACTTAAGAACCAGAGAGTGCTGCAAGAAACTGTGGCTGAATTGGCCCAAAGAAACAGAAATTTCTTCATGCAGAAAAGGGAAATAAGCAGCCTGCACAAGACATCACATGAGAAGCAAGCAGCAGTAACCAAGTCTTTAAATGTTTCATTTCACATCATTGCACCACTTCTGTTCTGCATGGTTTAGGACCAAGAGACTGAGCAGCCATGAGCACCCATGCTAGTTTTGCAGTGATTTATAACAGCACAGCGTCTCAGAGTTGTTGTCTTAAGTTTCCCTAAGGTGCCGCTACCACCAGGAAGCGGCGTTTGTCTTAAGGCGCTGCAGATAGGCTAAAGTATTTGCACTAAATGGCATGATGATCCTGCACTCATCTCGATGGGAAGGCAGGCACCGTGTAACTATTACTCATAGGCAAAGAGCAAGCACTGAGCTCGCAGCGTGGCAGCTGTTTTCTGTTTCTGCAATTGAGGCACTTATATTTGTGATAGGTCTTCAAGAGCCTTCAGCAGTAAGCTTCTGGCTAAGCATTTTGTTGTTAAATCTTGTTATCAAACATCCAGATAACATCATTCACCATTAGGCCCACTGTGCCTGTCACAGCCCAATACGGGGACCACTGAATACTCGTGCAAATCAAATCCACTTGAATAAACAGACACTCCCAGGAGAAATGTCAAGTTCATTACTGTTAGGAGAAAAAAGCTACTGATGCTGTCCTTAAAGGGAAGGATTCATAGAGGGTGGAGATAAGGATACCGGCTTTAAGTAAAAAATGTTTTATTATAATATCTAGAATCATCCTTTGACACACAGCAACAATGATGATAGAAAATTAAAGATTGATTCTTCTGCGAACAGTAGAACTAATGGAGCTTGCCCTCCTACAGAGAGGCAGATTCATAAAAGAAATCCATAGATAGCTATTAATACACAGAAATTACTTCTGGCACAGGAAGTCATTGGATTGCAAACTCCTGGAGACTGAGAGAGCATTCAGGAAGATATCATTGTATACTTGCCCTAATTTAATATGTTCCTCTAGACTTCTGCTTTTGGCTAGTGCTCTTTTTCACAGAAAAATTGTAAGTGGTTTATCATTTTTGTTAGAACACAGGAAAAACCCACCTAATAAACACTGTAATAGAACAGCTGAATTCTCCCTGCTTTTCCCATTGAAGCAGCATCAATATGTCTCTGCTGATGATTTAAAAAAAAAACAACCCTGAAGTATATTTTGGCCTGTGGGTTCATGATTTTAGTAAAGAGGAACTGAGTCATACATATTGGGTCACATCTGCTTGGTTTCCTTAGGCTGCCTCTCTGAGAACCAGAGACTTTTTTTTGTTTTGCTTTACACCGAACTTTGAGGTGAAATCCTAGGCGGTTTCCTTTTTCTCTTAATTAGGCTAGCATTTTATACAGTGTCTACTGCAAAACCTGATGCATTAAAAGGCACCTAGTACAAGTAGTGTCTCAAATCCAGCGTTCAAAAGCAGATATCTGCCTGACCTAAGACCCCAGTCAATACCACCAACTGCTCAAACACAATGAATCTTGAAATTGCAGAGCTTGGGCTTGATATTTTGGGAACCTGAAAAGGTCATGTGTGCAACTCAAAGAAGAATAGGAAGGAAACAGGTTAAAATAATCAGAAAGAAACAGAACTCAGTTCTGCTTTGGTTTCTAGTGACAGACAAGCTATGCAACATAATTTCACTTCTCTGCACACCCTCCCCACCCCCCAAATAATAATTTACAGCTCACAGCAATTACTACATCTTTAGCTGACAATGCTTATATCATTTTAACCGCAGATAAAAGTTTCTATGGAAACTACTGTAACTGCTATAGGATTTATAAATTAGGATCTTTTAGATTCTCAGTCCTTCATGAGTCAATGAAGCTTTATTTGCAGGCTGCCACATTTTCTCATCAAGTAGGCTGTTCTGTTTCTTGATAGCACCATGCAAAGCCTACTTGCATGGTCAAATATTGTCATAGCTAGTGATTAAAAAAACAGCATGACTTCCATTCAAAGTAGTCTGTTTAAATGTAGATGTCTGTCCTGTTACCTTTGTAGTAAAACATGCCTCAGAATATCCAAATTTGGCCTCCAGCTCCATTTTGCTCAACCGTAAACTCTGAAGTTAGGAACATCATCAACTAATGCTTGCAAATGCACACTTTATGTTAGATCATTATATCCCAGTACAAATCAAAGCCTAGTTTTGTGCGTCCTGCAGGGAATTTCCTCCTTTAATTCAAGCTCACTGGTAACTCCCTGAGGAAGCTGTGGATTTCTGCTGACTCCCTTATCTAACATATCTCTGACTTATCAAACTTATTTTAGGGCAGCAATACCCCTTCTTTCCTTCTCTTCTACTATCAATTAGCATAATCATTGCTGGTTCTTCCTGCAGGAGCATCCAAACACAACATTGTCCCAGTTTCCTTATTGGAATTAAAAAAAAAAACAACCAAAAAAACAAAAAAAACAAAAAAAACCCACAGTGTTTCAGTCTGACTGCCTTTTAGCCCTTCACAGCTCTGGGGCTGTACTTCCACAAATGATTGATAATGAGTGCCTCATCTACCCTGGAAAAGTCTCACCAATCTACACAGCTTTGTGCCAACAAACCCAATGTAGTTACAGTCATACTAGCAAAAATTAAACGACATGATTGAATTACACTCTCAAAAGGTCTTTTGTTCATATTGTCTAGTTTAAAAAAAAAAAAACAACCCACAACACCACCACAAAAAAAGAAAAAAAAGGAGTGAGGTTGCTGTTCTACCAGGACACGCACTTAGGTATCCAGAAGCTTAATGCAGACTCAGCCTACAGAGTTCAGTTCCCTCTCGACATTTGAGAGTCACATCTTTTTCTTCCCTGCAAAATGTAGGTTTATTCTTTTCTGTTTGCTGGGGAGTCACTCTATCCTTCAGCCATACCTGTAAGTCTCTCATTTACCCTGTGTGCCATGTATCTCCCAGCTTTCTCAGCTTACACACTTCCTCTCTTCTAAAACCCTCTTATCATACGTGGGCCCCTCCACCACCAGCTTGTGGCCGCAGCACAGCTTCTGATCACCAAGTGCTGCAAAAAATGACTATTTACTCTGGCCTCCTTAACACCAATTAATGGTTTCATCTTTCACCTCTGCGCTGAGTCACAACTGCATGTGACTAGGGTACAGCTTTCAAAAAAAGGCATTTAAGATCAGCAATAAGGAATTAATGCATGTGTATATGTAAACTGAGACACTACTTTCCTTGCAATCTCTACTATCTTCAGAACACTATGCTTTGCCTTCCTTCTATAATCTTTACAGCAAAAAACCCCAAACTTTATTAAGTCATTAATCAGACCAATTCTAATCTAGCTGCCTCTCCCATAACAACAGCAAGATATAAACTGAAAAGGGGGAAGTGAAGACCTGGAAGATTATGACCCTACCAAGAACCTCCATAAGAATTCCTGACTCTCAAGCTCAACATTTCTTATTTGGGGGGCTGGGGGGAGGGGTAGGGGGAAGAGAGAGACAAACCGCTTTTTTCTGGAGGAAAGTCTCATGGAAGGAGTCATACAAATGACCCTTTTATAAACCATAGCTCCAGTCACTGCCATTGCCCTGTGCTTCTGAACTATGGCATTTTGGCCAGAGTTCACAGTAATCTTGAGATACCTTTGCAGGCAAAAGCAGTATTTCCTAATTGTATTTGAAAGCAGTTGTCAAGGAAGGCAAAAAAGCACGCAAATGGACTGGGGTAAGAAACTTCATTCCCAAGTTCAGCTGAAGTTTACATGTTCATATACAAAAAGCAACTCTTCCAGGGCGTACGTGCCCTCCTGAAAATTGTTTGCCTCATTTCAGACACTTCCTCTCCTCGCCTTTGCAACCTATCAATGAGGGAAAGGAGGTGTTCCCAAGGCACCAAACTACGATTTAGATTAATGAGAAAATATAAACTCACATAAACTTTGTGCCCTGGAAATTCTGTGCAAGGTTGGTATATAGACATTAATTTACTTCTCAGAATACCAGCTGTAAATCAGAAGAAAACAGTTAACATTAACCTTGGTCTCATATTTCGAGGACTAAGGTCAATTAACTTCAAAATAATTAAAAAATAGGTTATGAACCACACCTTTCCCAGCCATGAGCTCTGATCCCCTGTCCTTGCCTAGAGTGGAAACTTACCTGAATTCTGACCAAAAGAAGAGCAGACACAAGGTGCATTATGAATTCAGTGGAACCCAGCTGTTTTCTTAACTTCATGTCACTTGAATAACCTGAGACCTGATCAAATAACTGTCCCCTCCACCTCTCCCAACCATGTTTGCTAATAGAATTGGTACTAGTTCCTCTAAACTAAAGAACCCTACCAGCAAAAGCACTTTTACTTCGCAGCTGGGTCTGCACTACAGTTTCTAGAATTCATCTAGACTTACTCCTCAACAGAAAAGGAGCAAGAGATGTAGTGAAGTACAGTAATGATGCAGCCAATGCTACCCTAAGCCACTAGTACTTTTTCTGAAAATTAAGCTTTTATATCAAGGAAGAATCTGTGGCATGATTCATGGGACAAAGCATTGCTGAATTCCAATCGCTTCCCAAACCTCAATGATACAAGTAACTTGAGAACTGGGCTGCAACAGAAACAAGTAGGGCCTGTTGAAAGGAACTGCCTATATAATCTACAGAAGAGAGCACAGCAGGTTGCATTGCATCATCCTTGTAAAATTGAGAAGTTTTTTTCTCTAGTAGTTATTTTTCTTTTAGTTGCATGTAAAAAGGATAGAGTATGATGAACAAGTACCTGTAAGAGTAACCCACATATTCAAACTGACAAGAATTACCATTTGTCTTTTTAGAAAGGTACCCCCCCAGTCTTCAGATATCCACTGCTAGTAGTGCGTCTCAAACCTGCCTGGCTGAACAGGTTATTGAGACAGTTATCAGTTAATTCCAGCTTGCTACACTTCCTTTCTTGTTACAGCTGGTCAGGTTTGGCGGCAAGTAACCGAGAATTTGATAATATCAAAGAACATCTCTCTTTAGGCAGAGGCGTATAAATATAATAGGTTCCTGTGCTTTTTTTCTCTCCCTTCTCTTTTTAAACACAGGTACTAGACGCTACATCATTGACCAGAAGACCTAGGAGTGAGTCAACTAACCAGAAACAACAGTTCATCAGTAGGTCTTCTCCTCACCTTCCAAAAGGTCCAACAATATAGTGCTAGCCTATTGCCTTACAGAACACTATATGCCTACTGCATTATAAAGGTCTTCTCTTTAACAACTTCTGTCAAAGGTATACTATAGTAGGATATTATAAGCACAGAATGCACACTCTTGGTAAGGTACCCATACTTCTTTTTAATTAAATAGGTCTGGCGAAGAACAAACTGGCTATAACTTAACCAAAGTAGTAGTACATTTTGATAAGAAGGAAACTGGAAAGAACAATTACAGGGGATCAACTCTATTTCATCTGTGACAAGCCAATGGATATTTGACTAAAGTGGGTTCTATACAGATGTCACTGCTCCACAATACCAAGAGCCAATGCTGTTCCTTAAAGTCTGTTATCACCAACAGGTGATCTCTGATACTCACCCCTTAAGAGTCTGCTGCATCATCTGTGGGCAAGATGATTTTAGTAAACTGTATTTGCAGGGTTGTATTTCCTGACAGCTGGCACAAATCTCTGCTGGTTCAATGTCAGTGCAAGCCCAGGTATTGATGAGGATCTTTCAGTCACGTGGGATCTTGTTGCTCTTGGAAACATGAACTAAGACTCTCTGTGTAGCTCTAGCTGTTGACTCTGGAGATAACAGTATCTAGATCCACCTACAGGCTTTTAGTTTATGGCCTGCCTTTTAGAGTTAGGTCCTTTTCACCACACCTTAAATCTTGCTAGACAAAAAAAAAATAAATTATTTCATTTAGCTCAGCTTTCGTTTTCTCCTTCCCGGTTTATGGAAGTAACCGTGTTTAAATAACACTATGCATCTACAATAATAGAAAGCGGATAGAACAATATAATAAATACAGAAAACAGCTGTATTAGGGAAATATGTATATTTCCCTATAGGGAATGTATTAGGGAAATATGTATAACAACAAAAAAGTTTATAGCAAAAAAGGAAGGGTAGCATGAAAAGGATGTCATGGTAACAGCCTAACCCAGAAAACACACTGTTCCAAGCCTGGCCATACAAACTATCACCTGACTAAAGAGACGCCGAAAAGTACAGCAGCTATAGCTACACTGATGCCTGTAACCACTGAAAATGATGCAGGAAAAGGAGTGAGTTAAGAGGACAGCTCAGCTGGAGCAGAGCTATATTCACTCACCCTAGGCAGTAAAACTGAGAAACGTATGCACTAGAAGTGCATCACGTGGGGTAGCGTGTCTAGATCTCCCCCACCCCCAAAAGGTCAGAGAGGGTCTTGGCTCCAAGAGATACGCCAGTAAGGAAAGTGCAGCCTCGCTCCCTGGACACTTCTCAAATCTGGAACCAACATAATTTTTGCCTGGACAGAGACTCTTACATACTTTTGTCCCCAGATGAGTCCAGCTACTGTTCTTCACTGTACTGAGGATATATTGCCTGAAATCTGCCTTATCACTGCATCTGTTTCTATCTCCTGTGAGTCATATCATAGCTTCCTTTGATGTGACCTCACAGCAAGTAATTCTGGCATGTGAAGACCACCACCATATTTATAATAAAAAGCCAAATATTGCCCTCTTTGTATGTTGCCTAATGGCTCTTGAGCTGTTTGCTCTCTGTCTTGTTCCTTGTGAACAGGTGTTCATATCACAGACTGTATACAATGTCAGAAAAATAGCTTAGGGTTAGATTGGTCAACAAAATCAAACTTATGTCTTCCTTGAGTAGATGTTACTGGATGCACAGTAGAGGGACACATGGCCAGAGTCCCTCTGTTGTCCCTTATGCTGTCCTTGTTCTAAGCATAAGTAACAAAAGCCAAGAAAAGTGCAAATCAGTCTTCCCCATATACATACACACATATATATGTATGTATAAACACACAAGCATGCATTTTTGTTTGCTTATACCTAAAGCATACACGCATGCTACCCTCAGCTATTTAGGAAATGTGGAACAGTTCAGCGTCCCATGGGGGAAGAGCCAGCCAGTCCCTCCAGGCAAAAAAACCAGCTGGGGGAAGCAGGGACCCACCACTACAGACATCACACACTTTCTAACACTTTCTCCGCTGCCGTTCAGTTTTTGTTGTTGGTCTGCTATTTCCATTCCCTTCTGCCTTTTCTTTTGTTAACTAGAAAATTACTTCTTCCCTGGAAAGGATCCGAGCCAGAGAAATCACTGAATGAGAATTCACTGGTCTAGCTACCACAGCATGGTCTGTTTGCCTTTGCCTTTCCTCCTGCTCATCCTGATGCTGTGCTCTCCTGCTAGCTCCTCAGAGCTGGAGCTCTCTATTGCTCTCCATATGCGCAAGGGCTGGAACAGCGGATTTCCATTCCCGGTTGGTAACTAGGAACTAAGCGATAAACCGGTTGTAAAATCATGTTTGCACATTGCTTAGCAAACTGGGATTTTATTCCATATTGGCCCCTATACACTTAAAATAAACAGAGTTTAGAA
Source organism: Ciconia boyciana (assembly GCF_034638445.1). Classification (NCBI taxonomy): domain Eukaryota; kingdom Metazoa; phylum Chordata; class Aves; order Ciconiiformes; family Ciconiidae; genus Ciconia; species Ciconia boyciana. The sequence goes on from NC_132936.1 coordinate 95,458,133, forward strand.
TTATCTAGGATGAAAGAGCTGTAAGAAAACAATGAGGAATTGCCAGTAATGTCAAAGCTATTAAAATTCACACGCTGCTGTATGTTTTCACAAACACTCTTTATAGGTCTTTCTTAATTAGCAAATAATCAGATGTGTATCTAGAATACAAGTTTGTTATCTGAAGAGGGCCAGTGATGACACCATCTGATAAACTGTGTGCAATTTACTGCAATAACAATTCACTGCACAGAAAAACATCTAGTTTTTTGAGCACACTTACAGTATCCAAGCAATAGCCCCACAGGAAATTAGAAAAGAGCGTAGGAAAGAAGCAATCCTGTGGATGATATGTTTAAGATTAATTTCTCACTGTGAAAGTTATTAAAAACATCACAAAGCCATTCAAACTCAGACTATGGTTTCTCAAAGCATGAAGGCATGCAAAGCATGAAGACACTCCATAAAATGAAACGAAACTTTTGTTACTTCCTCATCTAGGTCTTGCTCAGGTCACAATTAAGTACTTGCACGGCATATTATAACAGTGTCTGGTCTGAAGGGATTTGGGTGGCTGTCCTACTCCCCTGACTACCAGACAATATCAAGAATTAGTAGAGGTCACCCTACAGTAAAACTAACCATCAGAATAACATTAGAAAAACCTTTCTACCTACACAGTTGTGATCATCATCGTCTCTCTGCTACTATCACCTCAATACCATCATTCATCTAGTGAAACCTTTCCAACCCCAGGGCAAGAGCCATGCCTAGCACTCACTGTTCCATGGACCAGCGCTGAATGAAGCTCAGCTCAGACCTGTCTTTATGAGGCGCCAGACTGATCTTCTCTGATGTATTTCTCACTTCTCTCTGGCTATTTATATTCCACAGCTAGCACAGTACACAATATAAATAATAAAAGTAGATACCACGGTAGCTTTCAAGGGCCCAAATTTATATATCTTCAATATACTACTGACTGCCACAGAGAATTTACCATCTAGAAAGTCAAGACGAGAGCCTGACATAGGTTATAAGCACAATTTTGTCTGCCAGGGCCTTGCTGAAACTCCTGACAAGATTATCTATTTGATGATTCCTGTGTTTTTCTCTCTGTGGGGAAAAAAAAATGAAAACACTTATCCAAGTCCCTTTTAGGTCCTTTGAACTCTAGTGGACAGCTACTATGGTTTCAGCCACCACCAAACACTGTTTTTACAGAAAAAAAACGTTGTTTTTTTTGTTTGTTTGGCAACATCTATTTGAGGCAGAGGGACCAAAGCAAGCAGTACATATTCAACCACCAGCACCTACTGAACTAGAATGGTTTGGGTAAATATTCAAGTCACTTCAATATTGTAGGTTTGTCTCTTTCAGACAAAAACTGAGCAAGGAGAGAACCCAATTTATCCTACTTTGCTCATATCTCTACTGTAAAACGCATCCACTTGTACTTTAATAAGATTGCATTTGGTCCTGCTTTACATTTTGCAACCACCCTGCAAACATCCTCAGAAATATTTTTAAGGATATATCTAAGTTGTGTTACCAGGATTTTTCCACTTCCCTTTGTATAACAAGTCGAAAACTGAAAAAGTTTGACACTAATATTAAAAAAAAAAGCTATTAAACTTACCACGACAAAGCCTTTCCGTTACAATTTACCACTTGTAAGATGCCATAGCCTCTAATTCATTCTTAATAAGTTCAAACGGCAAAGCAAACCCACCTGCAACTAACGGCGGGTAATTACCGCACCCGGGAACCCCCCCACTGCCTCCCTTCTGTCAGGACGCGCCGCTTAAAGACTCGCGAAGGCCACAACTTGTGGGAGGACAGCGGAGAACGGGAGAAACTCTTTTTAAAAGAGTAAAAGAAAGAAAACGCGGCCCGGGGTACGCGGTGGTAAGCTCAGGAAAGCCCACCTTGCCCGGAGGCAGAGAGCAGCGCCGCGCCGCACGCTCCTGCTCCGAGGAAGCCGCCCGCGGAGCGGAAAACTTCTTCCACGCCGTGGGCAGCTTCTTCGGGGCAGGACGATGTGTGCGCACAGATACCGACAGGAATAAAGGTTGGGGTTTTTTTTTAAAAAAAAGAATTACTGGCAGGCAGGAGGCCAGGTTGCTGCTGTTACCAACCCCCGTCCCCCCCGGGACGAAGGCAGCCCCCGCCCCGGCAGCTCCCAGCCGGGCGGGTGCTTTGCTCCGCCGCTGCCGTGCCGGCGGAGGGGCCGGCAGAGCCCCGGGCTCACCTCGATGAGCCGCTGCAGGGCGGGCCCCTGCAGGCAGGTGTGGTTGGCGAGCAGCTCCCAGTGCTGCTGGAGGAGGTGCTGGGCCGCCTGCACCTCGGCCGGCCGCTCCAGCGCCTGCAGCACGCCGGCGCCCAGCCCCACATAGCCCACGTACACCACCAGCAGCGCCGGCACCCCCCAGCGCCGCTGCTGCTGCCGCCGCGCCGCCACCATCGGCCCCGCTGCCGCCGCCTCCGCGGCTGAGGAAGCGGCCGCGCCGGGGGCGGGAGCGGGGTCGCCCGCGGGAGGAGGCCGGCGCCGGGCAGGGCAGAGCAGAGCCGAGCCGAGCCGAGCCGGGCGCTCGGCCGGCCCCCAGCGCCTCCCCCGGGCCTGCCCCCGGCCTGCCCCTCCCCACCCTCCGCGGCGCGGAGGGAAGCCCGGAGCCGGGCTGTGCCGCGGAAGGCAGGTGGTTCTGCCGCTTCCCCGGCGGCAGCCCGCCCGCCCCGCCGCCCTCGCTCTTCCTCCTCCTCCTCCTGCACCGCTCCGCTTCCCACCTGTCTTCTCCGGAGCGCAAAACTGCCCTAGGGCTCCCTTCGCTGTGCCGCGTGTGCCTGTGCAAGGACGGGCACCGAGCCACCCTCGGCCCTTGGAGGGATGCTACCCAACTCCTTCAGCAAGCCCAACTGCTTCTCTAACAGCTGGTACCAGCTACAGACCACCATACCAGCAGCTTGCATAAATCTAGTTTCCTCCTTCACTCAACTGCTAAGCTAATTTAAAAGGCAGTAAACAGGTGTTTCTGACAACAACTGTTCGATACAAACAATTGTAAAGGTAGCAAGTCTGTGAGAGTCTTTTTATCGTTTGTGGTTTTCCTATGAAAGATGGGAGCACTTTCTTCATATAAGGGTCATTCACAAGACCTCTTTGATTAATTGTTTTCTTGCATAGGACTACCTCAAATGTTCCCCTCTGTTCTCTCACCAGTAGAAAAAACAACCAAATCACTTTGGGTGTATTAAAAGTTTGTAATGTACCTATTTTGTTGCAGAATATGAGATAAAGGGGAATAAACCCACTACATTTCTGAACAGGATGCCTTTATATGCTGTCGGATGGTAATGTCTTCTCACACTGCCCTGTGATTTTTTTTGCCAGGGAAGCATTCGTACTATGACAAATGAGGCAGCCTTCAAACAGGTATTGCACCACTGGAGCAGTTCTGGTAATGTGCTAATTTGTGTTTTTCTGGGAGGTGCTTTAAACTTTCTAGCATAAACTCATGGTTTTACTGGCAAGATGCAAAACTTAATATGCAAAGGATAGACCAATTCCAGTTTAAAGATATCATCCTGAACACAGTCCTAAAAAAAAAGTTATGCTGCTTATTGCTCAGTCTTAACTCTGCCTTTTCAATGTATTCATTACTGAATGACATTTAAAATGGAAAAGAGCCTTCTATAAAAATATGTATGAGAAAGAAAAGATGCAAAGATACTAAAAAGTATATATACTCAAGTTTCCTCTTTCATTTAAGATCACGAAATAGACACATCTGAGCTACATTTTGACATTTTAACTGCATTAAAATCAGATAGTTTACACAAAGCACGCTAAGTATAACTGTGCTGAAACATTACGGACTAAACATATAGCATTTAATGTTTATACTAAGGATATATATATAAAACAAATTACAGGTGAGACTCAGGGTTTGTAACTACAAACAGGACTGTGAAAACCCAGGACATCAAGCACGTGCTTGCTAGAAGGAATCTGGGGAGGAAGAGAAGAGATCAAGATTCACAACAAATCTTCACAGAATCATATACTGTTTTAATGGCTGATTTTCTTGAGTATTCTCAGAAATGTCACTTGTGCATCAGCCTTCCATTTACATCTCAAGAGAATGGCTTAAATATTTGAGGATGATATTTTGGTGTTCTCTGGAAGGTACCAATATATCTGAAGATGAGGAAGGGCTTGCTGAGTAGACTTAAAGGGTAAGAGTAAGCCTGGAAGGACATCTGCTTCTTGTCCTGCACTGGACTGCAAGTGGTAGCTGCTCAGGACAATGTGCTACTTTTCCACATCACAGATAAACACTGCCCGGGCCATCGCTTCTGCCACAGGCTGCAGAGCTACATTCAGATGCTTCAGAAGTGCTGTTTTCCGTGCATCTAAGCTGAGCATCTCGTAGCAGATTGTGTGATCTCCATTCTGTGCAGGGTTGCACCACTGGTAAAATGGGTTATTAAATGAGCAGAAGAGTCCCTTTTGTGCACTCCTCTGACTCCTAGTAAGCCCTTGTGATTGCACAGATCTTCCACGTTATTTTTCTTAGCTGGTCAGTTGATACTTGTTGACTACCTTTTTGTTAGAGGAAGGGTACTAGAAAGCACTTGATCCATCCATGCTCAAGAACTGGGCCAATGCTCCCAGTATGCATCTCAAAGTAACTTTGGTTACAGATGTGCATCACCTTTAGGATCTTTTCAGGATCTTGAGAAATTGACAAAGCGAGCAAGAAATTTCTATCACTTGTGTAGCACAGGAGGGGTCATCAGTGTCTTTCTCTTTTCTGTTCCAACATGGCCATATGCTTGATTTAAGGTATCTTTTTGAGTCTTCCGGCAGGCAGCTCGAGAACTGCTGCAGCTACTCTCGGCCTTACTAAAAGCAGCAGCAGCAAAAAATTCAGGAGACAGTCTCACCATGCTACTACTTTGCAAAACCAGTATCAGGTACAGGAGCAATTTTCTGGACTGCAGTAAAAGCAATCCAAACTCCCTGCTGTCACATGTCAAGTAAGAATGATTTTAGCAAACGCTTTGCCAGTAAGTGGTGCATGCATGCTTTCTATCCCTGATAAACCTCATTATCACTTTTTATGGCATGCAGCATGGTGTAAAACACTGTACAGGATCACCTTTAGACTAGTGCATGTTTTGTGGCTGGCTGTGGCTAGATAAAGTAAGGAAGGCATGGAAAAAGGCAAGGTGAAGGGAACAGGTCAGATAGAAAAGTCAGTAGAACTTTAGTTTTGTCTTTCACACAAACAGGCCTAAAATGTCTTGTAGTGTTGACACAAGGCAGGTACAGAGTGCAGTGATGGTGGTGATGTTAACAAGTGCATATGCAAACGTTACGTCCGAAGAATAGAGAATACTGAGAGAGAAAGTTTCCCATGAGATTTGCAAAGGTACAAAAAGCCAGACAGGAGAGAGTTGGCTGCTCTCAGTGAAAGAGGCTACGAAGAAAGCCATTGCAGAAATTTATGGGAACAGCTGAGGGCATAGAGGAAGATCAGTGCAAAAACTGAGGAGATAAAATCTGTGAGGTAGGTAGTGGTAAGACATGAGGGAAATCTTAGAAGGGATAAGCATTTGAAAACTCAGTTTTGAAATTAGTTGAATAAACCATAGCTGGCATTCTTATATGCCAGCATTTCAGATTTGAGCAGCCACACTGCACTATGCAGGAGTCGGCAACTAGCAAAGAAAACAAGCACCAAGTCAGATGTAAGAACAAGCGTCTATTGTGACCCTCCTCAGAAGTAAAAATCTAGCACAGAAGGTATGTGGGAAGAGATTCTGACCTACACACATCTCTACGTGTTTTATGGACACTTCCCCAAAATGAAATATCAAAGCAGCTGCTGAAAGGCTGACATTTGATGTTACTGTAGCCTGTCAGCCATAGGCTAGCTTGGGGCTAGTCTACATGCCCAGTCATATTTCACTCACACTTTACATTAAAGTTCCACTTATAAATGGGTTTACAAGCATTAACTGATGGTTAGTATGAGTTATAAACATACCGAATAAACAGCAGTATGTACATAATTACAAGCATACCCATGGAACGTGTTACTGATTATCATAAACAATCCAGTATGGTACTCAATGAATGGATAATTGTTTTATCACGTTTCTGTAGTTTACTTTAATACAGAGTATGACTACAGTTTTGTATCTCAGTGACTAGCCTGCTACAAGGTGCTTATATGTCCTTCTTTGGCTTTTCTGCTTCTTTGGAGATGGCTGCTGCTACCTTTGACTTACAATAACTGTGATAAAATCAAACTCCCTGTTTCTCCCAGGTGACACTATGCACATGACTGAGGATCGGATTTAACACAAAAGCCTACCATCAGCCTTGTTTAGAGGTAAACGGACAGCATCAGCTCTGTGTGGTGCATGGTGGTTCTTCAGTAAACTGGCCCAAAGCAAAGGCCAGACTCTAATATTTGTGATCAGGCTGGAAATAAAGAAGTCTGCTTGCATTTGGATTTCGTTTAAAGTGCTGTTTTCAAGTGGCTGTGAAATGAACTGCGATAAGGATAAGGACCCGCTTTGAGCTGTCAGTTCGCTCTGAAATTAATTGTAACAGCCCAGGCAGTGCTGGATAGACACATAATTTCTGCACAATTTAAGAGAGAAGCATTTTAGCCCAGCAACTAAAGAAATGTTACCATTTTATATGAAAGCTGTTAATTTCAGACAATATCAAATGAATCTTAATTGGATAGATGTAATTAAGCAGGTGGTCATTACTGTCGATATTCCTCTGTGTTTTTGTTTGTTTTCTGATTGGAAATGAAGGAAGATTTCTGTACCTGACTTTTTCCACTTGAGATTCTTGGTGACATGACTTCTCATTGGAGCTGGGAGGCAGTCACTCTGGATTTTTTGAAAACGAGTGACCATAAGAACTGAATTCCACTAGAGAAAGAGAAAGGGTAATAGCTGATTATTTTAGAGGAAGTTGCCTTTGTTGAGTGAGAAGTGTAAAATGAATCCTGGGACAGTTGTTTTACCATGAGTGCTACTTCTTTGGAGGTTTTAATTGGCTGTTGCGAACGCTGTGTGTGGAAACATCAATGCATCTGAAACATTTCCTCCTTAGGAAACAGTCCACAACTTGTGGTTTAGTCCTTTATCCACAGGGCTTTCTTAGTGTGAGATACAGACGAAAGATGCGCTTTCAAGACTGCTTTCTGTCTACCTTGCTCAGCTAGGGATGTGGATTCTAGGCTGCTCAGGTTCATCTTCCAATTTGGTGGTGACTCCTTCTGCCAAGCTTAAGTCAGGCTTGTGCCTCTTTAGCTGAAGGAATTTTTCCATCAAGTCAGCTCCCACGTTGAAGACCAGAGCCAGCCAGGCCAAGCCAAAAACAATCCAAATTGCAGTTAGGCTCCTGTACACTGGGATATAGTGCTTGTTGGGGTTTGTGCCTGAAAAATCCAGGAAACTTTGCATATTAATCTTGACAGCTTCGGTCTGCCAGACAACATACATACTCATACACCCTCTCTGCCCCCTGCAAAAGTGTATGTTTAACAAGTTTGTGTGATCTATGAGCATTCCTTTTTTTTTTTCCTTTTTTCTTTTTGTGTTCCAGGTTAAGCTTATCACAGATGGCATCAAATCTCTGAAGCTGAGGCTATATAATAAAAATAGCCATATCTAATGTTAATCAGGGATGCACAAAATCGAGTGTTCTTAGCCACCGACAAAGAAAAAAATCGTCTTGGAAACCCAATGCTGAATCCATATTAGCCATATTTTACTCAAGAGACACACAGGGGATCTCAGATGATTTAGAAAGATACCATTTACTACCTCAGTGATACAGTGATTGCTTTTTGAAGGGTGATATACCTCAGTAACAAGGATTCAAAATCACCTGGAGAATATTATATGGGGAACGCAGCCATTCTAAGTAAGTGGTTATGGGAATCTTAATCCCCAGTTTGATATTTCCACAGCATGGACAATTGGTGCAGCTGATACAGGCACAGGACAGCACCGCAGCCATCCATTTAGTCTCTGTCATCCAGATCATCATGAAACTCCACAGGGCCCAGATTCAGCATGGGATGGGCTTTTATCTCCTTTTGGGACATAGTTAAAACCTCTAGGAGAGGAGAGCTACTACTCGTGAAGTAACAGACCCTAGTGTTTTTAACAAATAAACACACTATACATAATCCGTTAAGAGCATTTGTTCAAATAAGTGGGTGTAAAAATAGCCCCTCACGTGTCTGTATTGCTATGTCTCAGCCTAGATCTCTAAAGGCTATATAATCTCACTGGGTTTGTTTTTTTTCACAGGCATCCTGGGGTTGTCAGTAATATTGTCCCCATTGTAAGTACTGATCATTTCATATTTGACATGATTTCTTATTGGGAATGATAGGTACTTGCTGAAACAAATCACTGTTAGGAGAGGGTGGTTCAAAGGCTTAATACTGACAAAGAGACTTCATTTGTATTCCACCTGTCACTCATGGATCACATTTGTACCAGCTTGGACATAGTCACTGTTGAATGGGTGTCCAGTGGCATATGTGAAATGAGTTTGGTGACTCTCGGCTTAGCTGCCAAGAGAAAAATGCCCATGTCATATGGTACATTAGCTCATTTTTACCAGTTTGGCTCAGCTCACTCTTGTACCAGATTTATAGTGGAATGGATATCTATGCTCTCTGTATTCAGCTTTATACTAGAGTAACTAATTTCAACAAAGCTCAATCCAGTTCACCTTCTTTATTACCTACTACATAGTCCCCAAATCCAATGGTGCTCAGGGTGATAAATGTGAAGTAAAAGCCTTCTCCGTAGCTCCAGCCTTCTACGTAACTGAAGACCAATGGTGGGAACACTAGAAAAAGTACGGTCCCAGTGGTCAGGAAGATGGCCACTGTCAGTGTTTGAACCACCTGGAAGATAAAAGGAAGATGGCAGCTAAACAGGACTGAGCAGTTGTCCGGTGGAAATTGCTGGGTCTGTTTTGCTCTTGAATCACAAATGCACTCCAGCTGGGAGCAATGTCCAAAAAAGGAAGGATAAACCAATGCTTCCATGCACTGCAGGCTGACCTCGCTGTTTACCCGGCACATAAATATTGTACCTAATCATGAATCCAAAAGATCTCAAAATTAGGAAAAAAAGAAGAATTTTTTTAAAGCTTTTTGCAATGAGTTTTTAAGTATGCTCAAGTCATATTTTCAAATTTATTATGGCAAACATAGGAATTAAATACTCACTTTACAATTTCAATTCAAGTGGAGATGCTCTCGTAATTAGTTGGCTCCTGTCTTTGAGGAAAATCACCAAGTATTGCATAACTCAGGATACAAAGATTGGCAAGAACAAATTAGGGTTCTCTTCACCATGACTGCTTCCAAAGATTTATAAAGTGGCTTGCAAGAGCTCAGCCAAAAATATGTTTCGATGAAATCTAAGTTAAGTCAGTTTGCCTGCTTTTATTTTTAACTTAGAAGCCTTCAGAGCTGAACTGTTTTCTGTCAGCACAGGGCAGATCTGTGTCTCTCAGTACAAATGTCTGCCTTCTGGGAGATAAGTTACAGCATATGGGGCTGCAACAGATAGGTACACAGAATGGTGAGTGGATGGGTCATGACAGGGGATTTTAGGAGTTGGGGACTGAGTATCAGGAGCTCAAGGATTTCCAGGGAACACACACTGGTGAACTTTTGACTAGTGATGTGTGGGCTGATGCAAACTCATTGCAATCATTTAAAAATGCCCTCAAGGGCATTCAAACCAGAGTATGATTTTCTATGTGTGCACTTATTGTGACTGGATGAAAAGCCAAACCACTGTTTAAAAAGTAGAAGGTCCAGGTATCATGTTTTTCTTTCTCTCTCTGTATTATCTCACATATAAAATAGTCCACTGAGCTTGAGAAACTTGGCATGAGCCTACTGGCTGACTTTGACAAATCACTTCTATATTATGTACCATGTCTCTTCAGCTGTATAATAATAGTTACCTCATTTGCAAAGCACTTTGAGAATTACTGATCGACATGGTTATAGTTGATATCTGTTCTCATTTAGTTCATTCCAGAAGTGTGATAGCTTTTAATTAGATAATAAAGTCTGCATAAAATTTTATACTGAAATGCACAATATTACTTTTTACCCTGGCTTTTAATAACTTTCTGGTACAAACCTATAACGTAGGGGACAGTAGGTCAGGAATGAAGAAGAACTGATTGTAATTAATTTCCCAAAGCATGACTACATTGTGCTTAAAAGGAGATGAACCAACTTCCTGAAAGAGGCTTTTCCGAGTGAACAAGCAGATACAGCTCCAAAGCTTTGTCTGATCATAGGAGTTCTGCCAGAAATGAGGTCTTAATTCAGGAGTGAAAAGAAAAAAAAAAAAAAAAGATCACATCCCTGAGGTGCTATTAGAAAGCTCAGGAAAGATGCAGCTATACTAGCATGAAAATCATTCTGGTCGTAGAGCTGCATGTATTTCGGGAACATAGGTTATGCAGCTAAAGAACTTCATGCTCATATAAACCACGTCTGCATTTCACAGTACCTTTATAGCTTTCCCAGTGTAGGTAAAGAATGCAGTAACTCAGATTTTACAAATGAAAAAGAGAAAAAATCTTGTTCCAGAACTCTGAAATGTTTCAACATATCTAACATATCTAATCTCCCTTTTCCCTAACTAAAGGGGTCAATTAATTGAACCTTTACTCAGAAAATGCACTAACTTTTGTTATAAATGACCTTTATGTATTTTCTATTATCAATGCTTCCCTTACGCCAATACATCTGGACTAGTTCAATGACTCACCAATAAACTCTAACTAAGGAGAAGGAGTATTTAATTATATTTCAAGAAAAGAAAAGGAAAGAAGTGCTAAATTGGTGGCACAATCAGGGAAGGTAATTCGAGCCAGATTAGCAGACCAATAAAAATAAGTTGTCTTTGCACAGTGTAGAGCTAGATTCTGGATAGACACTAGCATAGGCTAGATAATAAGAGCTTGATTCAGCAATGTGTGTATGTGCATATATTCTGCTAAGGTCACCAGAGCTTAAGGACCCTGCTCAAAATTGAGGCCATGCTTGCTTAACAGTTTTGCTGAGTCAGGTTTTAAAAAGGCAAATCTAGAGTCTCTCAAGCAAAAGCAAATTGCTTTAAAGCTATTGTAGATAAATAGAGTATATAAATTTGCTGATACAGAGGGCCACGTAATTGCTGTCGTTCAGAAAAATGTAGGCACACACAAGGAAACCCAATCTAGCAGCAGAGGTATCTATCTGAGAAGAGAACTTTAATTAATTAGTTTTCAAATAGTGGAAATCAATGATAGATTGACACTGTACCTGAGCACGGCCTGGCTTTTGCACCCATCTTTCCAGGGTAATCAGATGAGCATTGAGGCCCTTCCCCAACTGATTAAGGAAGGCCAGGTTGAGGGGCACTCCGAATAAGGCATAAAACACACAGAAGATCTGCCCTGCCACTGTGCTGGGGGACAGGTTACCATAACCTGGAAGAAAAGAAGAAAACAGCTACATGAAAAGGCTTTACAGTCAGGCTTTACAGTCAGGCTTCCCATCATGGGAAGTTCCTAGGCTTGGAAGCTCAACTATGTTAAGCTTCAGGAACCTGTGGACCTATGATTTTCTGCAATTAAATCTGCCTACAAATTGCCATAGCTTATGATGGAGCCCTGTGCATTCACTACTACTAGCAGAAAATTTAACATGAAAAATATTACACTTAAAGAGTATTGTAATTTCCTATAGGTCTCTGATTTTGTGGTGAGTGCAACTGAGTGCTTCAAAGCAACCTCAAGATGTGGTGTGCATGTACAAAATGATATTACATGTACCAAGTAGGCATTCAGCTTTTTTTGCAGCTGTAATATGATGGATACACAAGAGTAACAGGTATAATTGGAAACCAATAGAAAACCATAACCCACAGTAGTCAAGACTGTCTCGCAGGTGTATTCTGTCCACCAGTTGCACATTTCTGGGGGCTTTACAGGACAGCTGGAGAAAACCTCAATTTATAAGAAAAGAGAGTACCTCACCTATAGTGGTGACAACAGTTCCTGCAAAAAAGAAGGAGTTGCTGAAGTCCCAGTTACTGGGATTCGTAGAATTTCCTTCTGGGTGGACCCCTTTTTCCCATGCTTCCATGAGGACCTGAGGCAGAAGAGGTCAAAGGAGCAAAGATGAGCAACCCATTAGACCAAATCAGGAAGAATGTCAGAAAAAAAAGAGAGAAGTAAATATTGCTTTCCCTCTTGAGCAAGCAGAGCAATAAACAGTGTAGATAACAGGGTAGAGTTTGACCAAAATGGCCTTGTGCTGACGTGGCAAAACTTGGAAATAGAGCTGGCCGTGAACTTGAACTCTTCTTACTGGAGAACTGGCCATTGAAGTAGGTTCCACAACTAGTTGAAGGCTAAGGGGAAGGGAGTGGAGGGAGTCCCCAAAGTGATCAAACTCGGAAAAGAAAGTGAAGTTCTGCCATTAAAAATAAAGGCAGTTCCTCTTCTCTCCTTCCCTAGTCTAGTCATCTCATTCCAGTTTTTAAGTTGGGCGTATGTAAATGTATGGTTGTGTCTGTGGGGAGGGGCATGGGGAACATGCTCATTTCTGTTTCCTCCATGTAAGTACTAGTGAGGATGAATTACTATTTTTGGCTATGACTTCCCAGTAATTTTCATTGAATATCAGGCTTCTCCTAGTCTGAAAGATTAGCTAATGAAATATTCTCTGCTATTCCAGATAGCTCTTACCAGATGACCAAAACTACTATGTGCAAAAGAAATGCTGCTCCTATTTATGCATCGAATATCTTGTTAGCTGCCTTAGTGAAGATTGTGTTCCTTTGCTCTCCCTAAGGATTTCCCTGAAGGAGACTGGTTACCCTCTGCTCAGTGGCTGGGGTTTCAAGAATCCCCTTGTTTGTTACGTACCAAAGGAATTACTTGTTCCTCTCTTCTAGAGACTTTTGTATGATGCATGACATGAGCAGGATTCAACAGCAACCCCAGCTTTAGCTGGTTCCAGGAGTCTGAGACCAAAGAAGATATTCTTTCCTGATTCAAGTGTTGACTACTGCCAGAAGGATTGCTTATCTGATGAACATACCCACTACAAGGTATCTGATTTTCCATAGCTTCTGCAATATTAGCTGATCTGTGCTGGTGGATTGAGTAGCCTAAGTTTAATAGCTAATGTTATTCCTTCAGTAAAAAATCCTATTGCTCAAGTCCATCAGATAGGGCTGCTAGGCATCATCACATAGGATCTCATGATTGAAGTGTCAGCAGAGTTTCTTTTCAATGTGACAAAGAACTTTACATTATCCATTAAAAGCCTGTTCTTAGAATGGGAAGAATTCAACATGTCAAATTACCTAGAGTCAACTATTTTATTTGCTGGTTAGAAGGAACACACAGAAGCTACTGAGATGTGAGTCTTTTGAAATGTCTAAATCACAGGTTTAATTCTTCCCTGTAAGGAACACTTGCCAGTTCTATCCATTTCAATGCACGAGAGTTCAGAGGAGCTATATTCACATCATGAAAGCCAACATGGAAGAGTAAGGCAATGTTGAATGTTGAACACTTCAGACATAGTCTGACAAGGCCAGATTTCTTGGTATGATTGTTGCTTTTAAGTACAACCCCATGAAAGAAATAGCATCCTGGTGCCCAAGAGAATCGTTCCTAAACAAACAGGTTAATGTGGGACAGTTATAATGGCTCCTAGCTCCTTTCCATCTACAACTCAGGAAATGGTTAGGGCTGGAGTGCAAACAGAGCAGCTGTTGAATGGTTGGTGAACATCAGCTGTTGACTTTGGGAGCAGAAGTAGCCAGTAAATAAAAGCAATGTGCTATAATTTTCAGTAAGAGTATGAAGCCTACATACAGCTATAGTAGGATGTGGAGAGAATAAAAACTGCCTGCCATTTCTGCTCCTTTCCCTCTGCCAATGCACATTGCAGCCACTTGTGGTCATAGACAAGGATTTGGTCCTCCTGGTCTATATTTATATCTGTTCCTTTGAGGCTGAAAAAGTATAGACATAATCAAAACAGGGACTTAGAAAAGGTACCTCCTTACTCAATGAATCTGCTTCTCAGTTATGCTGTCAGAATGGCATAATTTCCTGACCAAAGCATGTTTACCAGAGATGCATTAGATCGCAGAGTTTGGTTTTGCACTTTTCCAAAGGTCCAGGCTGTTCAGCTTAGGAGCTGCAGCTCAGGGCCACCTCTTAGCTAGGCAGTTTTAGCCAAGCAGAGCCAATGCAGTTTACGGACATGGAATCGCAAGAATTTGCTTCATGCGGAATCAAGTCAAAAGTTAATGAATTATAAGTGGTAACTATTATTAGTGATAATGGATATGCAAAAATAAACCTGTGTGGATTCTCAGATTCCAGGATTTAGGTTTAAAGAACTGGCAATAAGACAAGACACCTTATGCTTGTTAGCTGAGCAGACTGAATCTAGTGGCTGTGTCCCACCACAGCCTGAATACTGTGACTTTTCAGACTGGAACTTCTGGCATGATGAACAGGCCTCCTTAACCATAGAGTTAAAACGTAGAGAGAGATGATTGCTTCCTTGCATTAGTTTTAGAGTTAGAGATTTAATATGGAAAGACTTCTGTTCCCTACTATTAGTAAGAGCTGGACAAATTTCTTAAGAGGTCTTATAAATGACAGGTGAGTCAGAGGGCACCTGCACTTACCTTGAGGACTATCAAGTCTAAGTACTTTGAAGCTTGGTGCATTGTAGATGATAATTTGGTGCCCTCAGCCGGTTTTGTCTGGAACAGCTTAGAAGTGAAATTGTATCTAATTCAGCAGAGATGCAGCAAAATGTGATTGTCTGAGTGGCATGGCAGTGCTAAGGAAGCTCCACTGGAGCCAGAGAGAGGAGAATCTGGACATGTGTGAACCCTCCCTACGGTTTCTAGGGTACCAGAGATTTAACTAAACCTTTCAATCCTATGAAGTATCCCAATTTGGTTTAGAATGAAAATCAGGGTTTTCTCCTCTACAATCATTATCACAGAGATAAGGGAAGGACAGGTAATATCACCAACTGGTGAAGCTGAAAAAAAGACGTTTTTAGCCATGTAAGTTCTTGAAAACTCTAGTCATTTTCTGGGCAATGCCAAATGTTCCACAAGAAATATATCACAGTATTAGTAATCAGAACATTGTCCATGTAGACAAAGGTTCAGGCACCTTCTCTTCCCTTTCTGATCTGAACGTCACTGTTTGCTTAAATCCATTTACAGAGTCTGGCTTTTTTGTTGATCAAAAGTATATACCTTTGTGGAAGTCCTCTGACTCAGTGCAAACTTGCAGCATGTTTAGAGTTTCTATCAGGTTTAATGACACAGTAGAAAGAGTTCAAACTGTTTAGCCACCCAGCTCTGCAACTGGATAAATTTTGAGCATGAAGAAAGTGGTAGTTCAAGTATTTCTGTCCAGTTCTTGCAATACTAGAATGAGATTATGTCTATAATAATACCAAGAAAGGTCTAGTAATTTAACTCCAGCCAGTTTTGAGGAATAGATTCAAAGGTAATTGAAGATGGCATTAACTGACAACTCATATTGAACAAGAGCCCTTTATCTCTTATTATAAGTGGTAGATAACACAGTTCATGATGATTGACTTATCTTTTCTTTAGAGACCTGGAAGTGCAGGACCACCTTCAAATGCAGTAGACAATTTCTAGTACAAAAGAAGGGCAGAATTTACACAGGTTTGGACTGGAGAACCTTGGAAGGGCAACCTACTTCTTGTAGGTTTGATTCTTGTTTTTTGTCCCCATGCATAATTCCCATGTAATAATTAATGAGGGAGCTGAAAACCATGAATTTGAAATTATTGCAAGGTAGCACAAATGTGCATCAGCAGATTTGCATATTTTAGGAGTTCACGACTAGGAAAAGAAAGAAGTGCAATAGATCAAGATAAAGAGGTATGTGAATGGGCTTGAGAAACCTCTGCCTTTCTCTTGTACAGTTGGTCCTTTAATGTCATGGACAGCAGATCAATTTATGACATGCTTGGCCACAACAGTATGATTTCTTCTAACCAAAATAATGCTTGAGCCAAAATAATGGGAGCCTGTTCCTCTTACCTGTACAAACTGCTCCAGGGCTTGCCTGTCCAAGCACGTGTAGTTCTGCAGGAACTTGAGCTTCTCCAGCTGGAACTGGTCCCGAAAGTGGGTCTCTGCCTGCTTCTCCAGCAGCTGGAACACCATAGCACCCAGGAGGAGGTAAAAGAGATACCCCAGTACCAGGAGCGGAGCCCAGCTGATCTGCCGGTTGTGTACGGTGAGGAGGGGCATGCTGCTGCTCTGCTGCTGCCAGTCCTTGCTCAGAACTTAATAGGTTACTGTCCCAAGATGTGTGCTACCCAGGACACCCAGGAATCACACACCCATATTCCCAGCTACTGCCCTGGAGAATTGTTTAACAGAACATACGGGTATCAGGCCTATACAAAATGAGACTAACAGGCAAATTTTATCCCTCCACGTATTTTCTCTATCCAAAATAAAGGGAGAACATTTATGGCTTAATAAGAATGTGAATTGTAGCGTTTTTCTCCTATTAAAACAACTTTTATCCAAAGATCTCAATCAAATGAATGAAGCCTGACACAAGACCTCTGAGATTGGTATTGTTTTCCAGGCTGGGAAGCTGAAGTAAAACTGTGGTTGAATGACTTACCCAGGGTCATAGGAATACAGAGTCACGGATAGACTCTTAAAGTCTTGACAAGTAAAGCCTTACTCTAAACACTAGACTTCTGTACAAGAAAACACTATAAACCCTCTAATTACAGCAGACTCCCCAGAACAAAGAAGAGTATGGAGCTGAATAAATGGAAAAGTCAATAGCTGCCGTCTGTACCATACAAACATTGCTGGCACCAGTGAAAGCAGCATGATGAAGGTCATAAACATCCTGAATTCAGCCTGGTCACAAGACAGACCTTCTCTTTCTTTTGTAACCCTAATAAGATCAGTCCCTTCACTGCCTGGCCTGCTGCTCCTGGAATCTGTCAGATGACTCCACCCTTTAGTCCACAGAGTTAGAGAATGGACCACTCATGCCTACTGCTTTCAGCCTTTGTATTGCCCTTTTAATCCAAATGCATAAGGGGGAAGGAGGGCTTAGGGTTAATCGTTAGCTAAAAAAGTATCAGAGGTTCACTCATGGGAGCGTTAATGATTATCATGCACTGGAAATGAGCTGGGCTTGCATATTTTTCTGTAGGAAGAGCTTTATGGCTAGTGTCATCTATGCCAAACTGCTTCTGAAAGAAAACACACACACAGAGCAGGAAGGCCAAGTGGCTAGGGCTGCAATTTTGTTATGAAACTCCCTTCCCATTAAAATGTTCTGGATACAGATATCCCTCCTTTGCTTAGTATTCAGATTGTTTTTCATCTACCTTCAAACAAGAGGTAGTGCTCTGAGAAAAAACTGAAAAAATTGTTTCATTCACATCCATATCTGGGAAAATGCCTGTACTTGCCATTTGAACTGTACTCCTAGCCTAGGGCCAGCCTTCTCCACCCAGAATAGGATGACTGACTGGCAGCAGAAGGCCACTTGTCACTCTGAAAAGTGAAAAGTATTGTGGAGAGCCAGAAAGAACATCTTGGACTTTGTCTGGGACCACTCTGTTGCTGTGACTGGGGGACAGAAAGATTTCAGTAAAGTGCAACATGCAAGGACTCAGAGCCCTGGTGCTCTTGCATTTCTTTTCAGATGAAGTGAAACATCTGGGAGATAGAAGCTATAGTGGCATTGATATTAGTGAGCACTGCAATAACATTATGAAGCAAACTGATCTGAAGCAACTGAGATGTCCAACTTACTTACCACTGATGGAAGGCCTTCTCTTGGTCTGTGCTGAGGATGACAATTACTTTCAGAGTATCTGACAAGAACTTCTCTCTTGCATCTGATTTCCGTAATTAAAAGGTACAGCTTGTTGTTCCATACCTTGTGAAGTGTTATGGGTAGACAAGCCTGGGACGTTGCACAACTGCCTGTTAAACTAGCAGGGCTGTCTCTGGTGAGAGATCCAGATGTTTGTCATGTTGTAGTTTATAGGACGTAAGTCTACCAGTCCAAGAAAATGCTAGCCTACTGATTTTCTGGAATGGATGCAAACACATGTGCATAGCTGGGCTGAGACGAATTCTCACAGTTGAAGTAGGTTTCACAATTAAAGTTATGAAAGTATTAATTAAGTTATAAATGAACAAATACAGCACTAAACCTCTTTTATGTCCCCTTCTGTTCTGTTCACTTCAACAAAGCGTTCCAGCTGCCAAATTTGGCAGTCTCAATTATGACTTAAGAAAAAAATATCTGCTTAGGCTTACTTTTAGGATCTTAATTTTCTGAGGTTTTTGCAAATTGAGTCACTAAAATTGTCAAGGTGTGTTTACTTCTATACTTTAGGTATTCCTACCTAAAGTACTTCAGCGTTAAAGGTGTATCCTATTTGGTTGGCCAAGTGAAATGATTTCTAATCAACTTTCAGAGGAGGTGTTATCATCTTTACCATGACTATTATTTGAAAAGCGTTTCAAAAAACAGGCAAAAAAAATCAATTAATGGGTAATATAACAAACAGGTGGAGAGAACTTCAAGAGACACATGGAATATATGATAAGATGTGGCCTGGGGCTGACGTAGAAAGCAGTGTTTCTACAGAAAGATGCAAAAATTTTAAAAATTGTGTGTGCACAAGAAACTGCAGAGTAAAATGCAGTTAGAGATGAACCACTTTATAGTTGAATGACCTTACAGATAAATGCAAGGGCAAAATAATGAAGCACACATTTAAGAAAGTATTTTCATAAACATGCACAGTTCCATACAGGTGAGCAGAGTAGTGTGCCCTGAAAATGTGGAAGAAAACAGTCTGTAAGTATCTGATCCTGCCATATTTACTCCCATGGAAAAGCTACAGAAATATGTACCTATAGATTTCAAGTTATAGAAATCATCAATATTCTGTTTGCGAAGGTTTTTTTTTTTCCCCTTGTGTCAGGTTGCAACATAAGAATAAAACAAAACAAGATTCTGTGCAGTAGCCCAGAAGTTGTCTTACCACAGGAAAAAAGAAACTCAAATATATACATTTGGAAGTAAACTGAAGACTTATGATTTCTGAGTGAGTTCTGAATCTGGAAGAGAGAGTTCAGCATGGCTTACCACATTGGAAATGAAATTTGGCTTCCAGGTAAAAAGGCATAATATACAATATGCCGAAATAACAATACTAGCAGATCCCTTTTGATGACGGGATGACAAAACACACTGTCTAATCTAACTTCTCTTGTTGCTCTTTTAATGTTCTTCTGATTAAAAAATAAACAAAACCTGAGTTCACAAACATTAGAAATAAAAAATGCTGAAAGCAAAACCTTCTTGAGAGTAGCTAAACTTGGAAGTTGACTATTACTCAGCAGTCCTGCTGTTCCAGTGCTCCCTGCTGATGTTAAACATGAGTGAATTTGGTCTCAAAGCTAAGGAATGAATTCTCACAAACATATTTTGAATCCAGAGCTGAACATGACCTCCTTGATTATTCCTTCACTTATCACATTTTCCTCCCTCAATGCTGTTGTAATATGTGACTGACCCAGTAGGATCCAGCTTTTCCCAGAGAACATCTGAGCCGTTCTGGAAAGGACAGATACCAAAATGACATCCTGGTCTACAGTCAAGATAATGAATCACTTTACATGTATTACCTGGAGCAAATCAAAGGATTCAGGGTTCTCCAATTGCTTCACCTATTGTTGTTACAGTCCCTAACAATTCTTAAAAATGGACAGATGCTAAATAAAAGATAGACCAAATATAACTGACGTGGTTTCTTCACTCTGTATTTCAAAAGCCAGAAAAAATACCACTGTGATCAGTAGGAGTATAATTTACATAGACACAAATAAGCTGTTTCTAAATAAGTAATTAAATGGTTGAAAGATACCTTGGCTGATCCTCTCATCCTCAAACTTCTGATGAAGAGTGAATTTTTGGACTAGTTTTTCTGGAAGAAATATCTCTCTAAAGAACTAGATGACAAACTGGATGCAAAGATCCAGGGACCCATTCTTCCACAGGGTATGCATGTCAGCCTGAACAGTTTGTACATGGAAATACTGAATAGTTTTGAATTTGCTTTGCTCCTTGAATGACTTTTAAACCCTGCACTTCAGAGAAGAGTTAAGGAAATTATTTTAGAACCATGTTAAATATAAATAACAGTAACATTGCATTTCTTCAGGCATGATGCTGCCATCTGGCAATTTTCTACTTCTGATTTTTTTCTCACTCCAAATTTAAACCAATCATTTTGACTTCCTGATTTACACTCACATAGGTGAAAATATGAAGCATTTTCAGATAAAAGTTATAAAGAGTTCCAAGGTTTTAATAGTATTTTTCTAAGACAGATTCAATGAAAAAGAAAAGTTTCCTTGAATTCTGTAGTTATTGTATTGGAGGTAGACCTTGTTGTTTCAGTTCTTTATCTGTATAAATGCCTTTGGTTAAACCCACTGCTGTCCCACAAATAGAAGTATTTGTTTAGTTCACTGTTTGTGTCAAATGAAGCATCTCAGCTGCCCAAAAAAATTAACAGAAGATAATCTTTAGAAAATCTCAGGTGTGGCCCCTGAGATTTCCCTCAAGGGAAAGGGAGAACCAAGTTTTAGTCAAAAGTCTTCAATTTTATTGTGGTAATGTCAAATCAAAGCATGGATAGTAACTATGATAAATATCTAGTTTACATTGCTTGCCTTATTGGTGGGGTTTCAAAGCAAACATTGGAGGAAGTGAAACAGAAACAAAATATTAGAAAAAGATCATTTAACATTGAGTTAAACAACAATAAAAGTGATTCATATGAAATAATCTAAAAACAGAAGTTCGATTGGTGTGTTTATTAAAAATGGACTTTGAAAAGAGAAACAAATTCTATATAGAGCTACCAAACATGCTATGTGTAACTAGATGTTCACAGATTTTCATCTTGCTGGCTTCCATATTCACCAGCTGGATATTTGGTACAGGCAACATTTACAAGATCTTAACATTTTATTATGTTGAAGTGCTCTCAGTTTATACTATTGACATAAAACACTTGCATCCTATGATTGATTAAACCAGGTAAGAACAATAAAATCTTTTATTGGGAAGATATTACAATATATACTTACACTGTTACACGTGTGAACCTCATTATTCCACTTCAAAACCTCTTTCATAAAAAACACAGGAGTGAAAAAGGGAGATTGAATTAGGCATGACCATCTTCCAAGCAAGAGAAACTCAACACAAGGTTATGTAATTTTTTCCTTGGAGCTCTCTGGAAAGCTGCAGCAGCCAGGAAGTGATGAAAATGGAGACAAATGCCCAAGCCAAAAGCTGGTGAGCTCAAGGGTTTCACTAATGTGGTTCCAGACTGTGTACAGATCCCTGGCAGATTCAGCATAAACGAGTACAGACCCTTTGGCCTTTATTATAAGTCTGGGTCATATCCTGACCCTCCCAGAAGCGGATGTCTATCTTCTCCTGAAATAAACTATACAGAAGGATTGGAAATGCCTTGAAATAAAAGATGAGATGATCCACAATGTCTGGCATAAATTAATCCTGGAAATAGCTGTATGATATCTAGCACTGTAGAGCTACTTCCCCAAGAAATCTCCACAAAAAAGATTTTTGGCTTTATTCTGGTTGGAGATAATAAATAAATTGTATTTACCATATAAACATTTAACCAAACAGCAGCCAGATATCACCGTGAATAGACAGGAGTCAGATACGCATGAGAATCTCTATGCTTAGCAATACTGTTTTACAGGTGGCTTAGGCAGGAGTCAAGACCATTATAAATGTGGGCCCCTGATTGTTTCTTCAGTGTGGTAAATGCTTGTGTTATTTCAAATTAATCTAGAAATTATATGAAGATAGATTATTAAAACAAGTAACTTCATTCATCTGGGGTCACCCAAACTTTCTTGAAGCAATAAATGCTTTCATGAAGACAAGAAGGCTTAGAGAAGAAACCCAGTAGCCTTCCAACATCTGTGAGAAGGCCATCAAGAAGATGGAGCCAGGCTTTTGACAGTGTGGCTTTTGAGAGAAAGAGAGGCAATGGCAAAAAAAAAAGTTCAGGCTGGACATAAGGAAAAACTTTTTAATGATGAGGACAGTCAAGCATCGGAACAGATTGCTTAGAAAGGTTATGCAGCCTCCATCCTTGGAGGTTTTCAAGACCAGACTGACCAAAGCCCTCAGCAGCTTGGTTTGATCTCATAGCTGATGCTGTTTTGAGCAAGAGGTGGGATTAAAGACCTGCTGAGGTCCTTTCCAATCTGAATCTTCCTATGAACCCAAGAGGCAACCTTTGAAGAGTGGAGGCAATTTTTTAAAAAAGTGTATGCTTCACTTCTTAAAGACTGTTATGTACTGAATGAGCAATCTTTTCTGTCCACATGATATTATGAAAATTTCCAAAAGAAGCAAGAAAGGCTTTATATTTATTTATATGGTTTTATATATTTATATGGTTTTCTCTTACTGGATGCACTTTTGTCCAAAGCTCTTCTTATGTGTTTGGTACAATCTTAATCTCAGACCATTCTGCCAATCAGGTATTACTTTGCTGATAGTGACTGAATTTCACACCAATTTTACAACATTGTAAAAAAAGGCTAGAGAATTTTGAAACAGGAGAGCAAGCAATCTTTTCTCTCTGTGAGTTAGATGTGTGGCAAACTGAGAACAAAACACTGAATATGTAATCATCAAGTAGTAGCAGTGTCACATAGATCATACCAGGATAGCGCTGATATCCTTCTCTCAACCAGTTACTGGAAGCTATTGGAAATGCTTCAATGTCAAAAGAAATGAGCTGTTGTACCTGTAATTCTCTTTTTGACACCTTTAAATAAATTCACCAGAATGGGGATGTTACTGAAAACCAAAAAAGACAGCTGCTTCACCCAGCAATGCTTTGGAACCTCTGGTTCTTCTCCAGCTAGCTGGGTTGGATGAAGGTGGGATGGTGGCCTCTCCTCAACAAAGCTGTATAAACATTATTTCAGTGTATATTTAATACAGGGCTTATATATAACAGAGTAAGAAGAATAAAAATAAAGACAGACAAAGATTCTGGCAGACTAAGGGCATTTTAATATAATCTCCAACAAAGCAGACATACAAAAGGGGGAAGACCTGTGGATTTTTCCACCTCTGACCAAATCCTTGAACTCTCTCTTCCCAAAGCAACAGTAGATCTGACTTTTATCTCACCTTGTACATCCTAAATTCTGCATAAAGTTTACCAATTTAACAGAAAATTAAAATGCAGAAAAAGGTATAACTTTAATATTTCTTAATTGATTGCATCTTAGTTGTTAATTTGATAAACATATATCTTCCTTAGGTTTGAACATACCAATTCACCATGTACTTCTGAATAGTTATGAATTTGCCACAGAATTAAGTATCAACAACTTAAGGAAATATGTGTCCTTGAGAATGATATGTGACTTCTGCCAATACATTGCTGTATTTTTATGTGAACAACCCAAACCCTTCCAAATGCATGACTATAAGCTTCTCACTAGCATGAAAAATGATGGCTTCAGTCTAGAATTATGTATATCTCAGAGAAATAGACTGTATTTTGTATTGCATTTTTAAATTTGTTTTAGTCTTATGTGTAAAATAAGTTGTTGCATTGTACGCAATAAAGTAGTACTGAGTCAATAGTGAACTTACATTGTATATAAGATATAACTACATTTAAATATCCACATCTCATTTGTGTTTTACAAGTATTTGCCCTGTTTTACTTTAAGCCTATTAAGTGTCATTGTTTCTTCTGAAACATGTATATTCTGGGAGAGTGTATATTTTGCACAACATTTAATGTAATCAAATGAAAAAAACAATTGGGAAATTTTGAACTCTAGAATTGCTTTCTAATAAAAATTTATTTTCATATTACATAGCAACCTCAGTATTCTAATCATCTGATATGAAAACTACTATTCCTTGGGGAAAAAAACAAAAATCAGCAAAAGGTCTCAAATGAAATTTTATAGAATTTTGTAAGCCAGATAACTACTATTTTTGGATAGACATCTCTGGATGCCAACTAGATGTAATTACTAAAGCCTTATGCAAATAGATGCAAACAAAACTGCCATCAGTAGTAATAAGTGTTCCACAGATTAAAGATGTAGAAGAGCACTAATACATTAGATAATTTTAACATTTAGAAAACATACAATGAATTCTCAATAAACAAACATATTTGGCAAACTCCTGATCGGTTGTTTTAGTTTTGCTTAATCTTAATGCAAGCTGAAGATATTGAGTGCAAATATTCAACTATCATTCCCCGGAGAAAGGGATTTTCTTGTCAAAGACAAATCATTTCTATACCTTTACCAATTAAACCTGTACATCTAAAGTACTTATTCGTACCTGTTTCTTAAGAGAAGATGAAGGGAAAGAATAAAGGTCTTTAACTGTTTCTAAAAGGAAATAGTAGACTGCAACAAGAATGTCATTTGTTTCCCAAGCCTGAAAGGAGATAAAGAATACATTAGACTATATTTCAGGTTGTGTTGTCAGTTTTAAAACAAACTTCAGAAACACAAAACAAAAGAAAGGAAAAAAAAATCTTTTAATGTAACACTTTTAAGACAAAAAATCATTCATCTACCCTTCTGCATTTTCATATCTCTGTCTCAAGACTGAACAAGGCAACAAAAGCATGTTTGCAGAGTAGCCCTTTGTAAAAAGCTTTCCAATGTAGTTATTACAATGCTTTAACAATTCCAGCAGGCCCCTGTGAATGCACCTGCTTTAATTCCGCTCTGTTTAGAAAGCAAATGGTAACGACCTACAAACCCTGAGGTAATCTTCACTGAGACCTCTCATTCCCTCCCCTGCATTACTGTCACTAAGGATGTTGAGCATTCCCATGCTTTCTGTTTATGAAACTTATTTGCCACTCCATTGGCTTCTGCATACATTTATCTTTTTTTTTTTTCCTCAGCTAATGTAAAGTGAGGCCCTCAGTTTGCTTCTAAGATACTGATATAGCAGTTTGAAAGGGTCAGGATCAATAAAGGAAAGAGCAGTAAGTATGTTGACATTTTTTAGGCCTAGCAGACTTTGGTTTGGCTGAACCTATGCTTTCTCATGTTGTTGCCTGCAGGGCACTCTGTGTGTAATAATCATGCAGGGAGTGAATACATTTGTGTGCAAATGCAGAAATGCTTATTGAACATCTCAGTTGAAGAGAGTTTGGGAAGGAGACATCAGAGCGCTAGACTGGGACTCAGCACACTTAGCTTCTATATGAAGCTGTCTGACTTGGCTTAGTGGCTCTGGGCAAATAATTTCTCTCTGGTTTATTTTGTATATGTTTGAAATTTATTGAGGAAAAGTTCTGTGTGAGAGTACTAACACATAACTTTTTCCCCCGAAGTATTCAGTCAGAATACATTCCTTCTTCTTCTTCTTCTACTCTTCCTCTCTACTTTACCTCTGATAGTTTTTCTTTATAAACAAAATCAAGCCCCATCCCCACCCCCAAAAAGAAAACCCTCCTGTTCTCCTTTGCTTTGGATGCAACTGTTATCAGAAACTCCATATAGCCAACGATGCACAAACACTACAGCAGTTACTGTGCCTCTTGTCTCCTTTTAGTCTAGAAACAAGTCAGGTAAGAGTGAAGTGATGTGCTCACAGGAAAAGGGAACACATAACGCTATCACAGATATGGGAAGAGTGGAGTCTCTCAGCCCATTTTCTTCTCCCAGTTAGAAAGGCTACCACTGCACCTTATAAATGTCCTCAGGTTTCACTATGGTGCTGAAGCACAAAGTACTTCCTTAGTAGTACTCATCTGTAGATTTTACCCTCCTTCATCTTGCTAAATTAGAATTTACAAACTTTTTCTGATCAATGGTTCCTGCTATCAGTGGCTCCATCCCTCAAATCTAGGAGGTTTTCCCTTTCCTCACAAGCAGTCAAGGAAGAAAACCCATCTTTTATCTGCCAGGCTGACTCCAAATCTTTCTTAGAACTTGCTGCTGAGCTGTCTCTTCTTTGACACATCAGGTCCCTACACGTTTGTAATATGCCAGTCATACTTATGAAGCCTCTTTACTTTTTGTTCCCCTGCCTATGCCTAGTGATTGGTTGAGTCATCCAGCCCTGCACTGCCAGGATAACCAAATGCTACTCCATTCTTCTTCAGCTACTTAGGACAACGTGTAGCTCATCTTGTCTAACCAAACTTCAGAACAATTTAAAAAGTGTTGACTGTCCTTTGTTCTGCAAGAACACCTTTTATAACTTGGGGTCTAATAGTTGTCAATGGTGATAATGCCTACTCCCTTCTGAAATGGATGGATGACGCTAGGTAACAGCCTGTGGCTGAAAAACAAGCAGGATGGAAAAGGCATTTGAGAGAGACATTCCTGATATGGTATGATTTAGGAGATGATCACAGGACAAGATGTGCTCTTGTTAGTTAGATTACCGTACTTCATAGAATTAGTCAGATTTGGACCTTCTACAGGCCTGAAATGTTTGTTGTAAGACACTTATCTTTAGCCTTCTTCTGTTGAGCTGCCTATAAATTCAACTTAATTTCATTTGCAGAAGAAACCTGACAACAGCTTTTCTAAATAAAGACAGAAAGGATCCCAAAGCCTAAGTGTGTTAAGCATTTGCTTTGGATGAGTGTGGGGAGGTGGTTTTTTCAGCCACTGTGTGTTTACCTGACAGTTTTCTGATAAGCAGTGTGATACCAAAACCCCACTTTGTGACAGTGCTAACACCATCTGCCAGGTGCTGATAGCTTGCTGAATAATGCTGTCATCAGCACTCAAGTGCTGATGGAAAGTTATTGCTTCAGTAACCACTACCGCTTTCATCTTCCACCTAACTGGTTGCTGCCACTAAAAACTATTATTCAAAAAAAAAAAAGAAAATCATGGGTCATTTTTCTTTATCATGATGAATTACTTTTAGGCTACCTTGCAGTGCCACCATTGTGTATTTATTGCTTTCTGCTTCCTACCAATTTTACTTATCTACACTGTAGAGTGAACTTTATTGCCTACCTATGATGGCTCTCAGTACCTGATTTGGTGATAAATACCCATAGAAAATTTCACTAGACCTTGATACGGTGAAATACCTGTTAAGGGCATACTCTGCTAGACACAGTGGGCCAGTCTGCCTCATGAGGTGGAGTACAATGTAACCATTTGCATAATCTTTATTTGGTGTCAATTGTTACAGCTAAAGTTGTACCAGCCGAAAACCAGGCCAGATGGTTTAAAGAAAATGTATACAGAAAATTTTGGAAGTATTTTAATCATCAAGAAACCACATTCAAATGCATTTACTTAAGTGTATAGAAATACACTGTGCAGGCTGCACAGACATGCATGCCCTAGAAAGTTCACTGATGGTGGCTGAGAAAAACAGACAGACTTCACAGTTTTACACTGCAGCATTGAGCTACTAAAATAAATACATGTGAAGAACCTCAAGTGTTTAGAACGGCTGAGAACATAATGTAATATAACTTAAGCCAGAATCAGTTCTCACTTGCGTCAGTATAAATGTGGACTAAAGCTATTTTGGCTTTGAAATGCTGTACTGGAGATTTTGGTTTGGCTTCCTATTTTTTGGCAGGATTTACCTTTCTTTTGCAGGATGTTCTGTCTTGCTTTAATGAAAGCTAGGATGTCAGCATCAGCCTGGCTGTCTCCAGTCAGAGGAACAGATGTACTTGAACTTGGTGGGGTCCTGAAATAAGAAAGTATACTTGTGGACCCAGCTCAGTAAGAAGGTTATTTTTCTGTTCCATTATCTCCTCTCTTATTTCAGCATGGATGGATTACTTTGTTCTCCAGATACATTGTTAGAGACGGCACAGTTCAGAGGAAAATCAAGCTCAGGACTTCTTAATGCTCTTATGTAGATCCTTAAGATTAGCCAATATCTTTTTAGTTTGGTAGGGCTATGTGCTTATCAGCTATAAAACCTCTTACAAAGGGTTAAAAATATTTTACTGCTGAGTCAAAGACTTACTGCCAAGTGGAAAAGCCTAATATAGTGAGTTTACCAAAGAAATGATGGATGTGACTATGCCATGTGTTCGTTTGCTTCAGGAAAAAAATGCTGCTATTTATTTGAACAGATCAATAGTATTTTTGCCTACTGTAAGGGAATTAAATTTTCATACATACATAGAAGTAAACAATCACATGACATCCATGACATCTGCTGACAGACTCAACTCCTTTGTGCTGCTGAGTCTCCAGTCCCAGCTGAGATCTTGTGTCTATGCAGTTAAATCATTGACTTAGCTCTGCTTTTGATAGACCCTGCGGTGGTATAACATGATGTAGTACAATGAAGCTATTCTAATCAGCTAAGAAAGCTAAGAATTTGGCCCTGTGTCTTTAGCCTTGTTTAAAGATTAAGCACGAATAGTGAAATGAGAAACACAGTGATAAATATTACAATATGGAAGGACAAGTGGAACTGAAGGGAGAACCACCTTTTTTTTTACATATCCGACCTTTGTAATGATAGTTATTTCCACTGTTCCTTACTGACTATTGCAGTAGAATGTAATTTTCTGACATAAACAGAAGTCTGATATCCTTGTCTTTGTGCTACTAATTAAGTCCTTGGTTGCTGAATTAGTGAACCAAAATGGAAAAAAATATAGAAATGACTATGAACTTAATAAAATATCTCTTTTTATGTAATTTACAAGGTGATCTGAGAACACCAGTAAAGGCCTATTCTCTTATTGATTTTCATTTGATTAGCAACAATAGAAAAAATAAAAAACACACAATATATTTGAGACGGTCCTGTCTAAATTCCATTTTAGCTTCTCTTTTTCTTCTGTTTTTCTTAAACACAAATGCAATTTAAAACATGAGGTTTTGGGGGATGAAATTTTCCATGATTTTTTGCTGTTCTAGAAATGGATTGTTTTGGAAAATGAAAGAAAAAAACCCTTGTGATTTGTTCTTACTAATGCAGTAGGAAAAATAGTAACTTAACCATGTTTTCCTAAGGACCTTAATAGCCAGAACTGTTGAGCACAATAAGAATGTAACTTCTGGAAGTATACTGACTTGGCATGATGTTTTGGTGGGAGAAAAAAACATGGAAATGAGCACATTAGAAAACATAGAGAAGCTGTCAAAAAAAAAAAGTAGTTTCTGTTAACCTGCTAAGCTAGTTTTCACAAAGCAGTACCTCTTTTGAGAAAACATGACATGTAACCTTTGCAGAGCCTGAAACACCCGGGCTGCTGGTGTCATTTTATTTTAATACAATAATTTGTAGGAGGGAGATTCAAAATATTTTAAAGACAAAATAATGAGAATGAAAAAATCTCTGCGTAGTTCCTGCATTCTGCAATACTTATGTACTCCGATGTCTCTTCCTTTCAAATGTTTTTATTTACTGTTTCAGGGTCCCTTTCTCTTGCTGAGAAGACACAGTCATGAGGATTCATAAGCTCAAGGGGAAAAAAGCCTCAGGCCAAACAAGGAACCACCTCTTTAATGCTGATAATGCAGCTACTATGGGACAGCTTTGGTGTTGTTTTGGAAGTTGGAGAGAAATCTGCAATTTCAGTTTTATTTCTGTTTTTCAAGGAGGCTGTTGTTAAAAAGACTGATAGAGGGCTATCTAGGCATTATGTTACTTACTGGTTTGCTTTTTCCTCTGAATGGCCCAGGTACACTTCTTACCTTGTTTTTAAAGTAGGGTTACTAGAAGTGATTGAATTGTTTTTCCCAGCTGGATCTTCATTAGGGCTGACTCTTTTGGTCTCTGAAAAGCTGGAACGGGAGCAGAAATGAAGGAAAGAATATAGTCCTTGTGCAGGGAATATTAATACATGCTAAGTAACTACAAAGAAGTTGTTTTTAAAGACTTTTTTTATCTAGATAAAGCACTTGTTGTTTACTGGAAGAGGATTTTCAGTTGAATCCATGTGATGATTAGGTTTATGTAGAGAATGTGGCTACAAAAGAATGACAAATAAGCTCATAAAGATTATACTTTCAGTATTTGCCTTCTAAGCAGGGCTTGTAAAGCACTTTGATGTATCTGATGTACAGTTTTTAATGGTATATTTAGTTCCCAAACTGACTATTAGCCAAGTGAGGCCTTAGCTCATTTTCCATTCTTTCTTTAGTCAGGCAAAATTATTACTGAAATCAGTGGGAGACTGGATAAAAACTCAGTGAGGACTTTGGGTTGTGGCTTGTTGATGATAGCCAAATATATTGCAAACAGCTGTTGTACATTCCTGTCCCTGCAGATATCGTTATCAAGGAACCTCTCCACTAGGAAGGCAGATTTCTGCCACGGGATGTCTAGGGACTCCCTCTTTCGCCGGGGGTTGCGTATACTGCCGGATCTGGTGCCAATCTTAGAGTGGAAACACTGAATTACTCAGTTTTAGGATTTTTCCAGTAGATGGCAGGATTGGCAAGTTCTTGCTTTTCTAACTCTGCAGTAGTTTGTTCATTGTTGGCTGACGAATTGATATTTCTGGCAGAGAACTTGAAAAAGGAAAGAAATCTATTACTAAAATTTTACTGTATTACACTGTGCCAGGTTCAGTTTTGCAGAAGATATTGTGCCCAAGAGTATAAGTCATTTTCAAATGAACAGCTCCAGGTTTACTGAATGTTTCTCTTTAACTCCTCAAGTCCCATACCATTTGCACCTGCCTAAAAGGATTAAAATAACTTCAAGACTCAGCCTAATTCAGCTAAAGCAATATCATATTTAATGTAATAATATTCCATACTTTATTACGCCTACATATTACAAGAGCTAGAAAGGATGTGTGATGTTATTACCTATATGGCTTAACAATATCTGGGAACTTCACATCATAGTTCTGCTTTAGGATTTCCTGAACATTTTTTCA
Organism: Ciconia boyciana; assembly: GCF_034638445.1. Lineage (NCBI taxonomy): Eukaryota > Metazoa > Chordata > Aves > Ciconiiformes > Ciconiidae > Ciconia > Ciconia boyciana. The sequence goes on from NC_132936.1 coordinate 95,489,224, forward strand.
ATTGATTTGGCAGTTCTTAAAAACTAAGTGATTTAGAGTCTTAAATTCAGTTTTCTAAAAGGACTCTGTGTCTGTGCCCTGAGATACCTAGGCACCCAAGTCATATAACCATGGTTTAATAAATTACTACACATCAACTGAACCGTAGCAACTGTCCATGAATCTGTTCTTAACATGCAACAAATGTAAGGTAATGTGACTTAATGTGATCCTTTTTCATTGCTTTCTTTTAATTGAAATAAGCTTCTTTGCTTTTTATTTGCCATGATCAGAATGTATAATTTTATAAATATTGTGAGTCAGCTGAAGTAATTTATTTTTAAGCTGCAGTAGTTTATATGTTTGAACTAATTTTTTCCATTGAATTTAAATGAAAATTATTCTCCAAAATTCTTAAATCCCCATTTTAAAGGGGACTTAGATCCAGATCCATTAAAAAAACCTAGACACTACAGGTGTGGCAGGGTGTGATCTCTAGGGATCTCACTTTCAAGTGGATTCCTGGACCCAGGACAATATGCCAAAACTTGCCTTACAGTGCTCTGGAAGAACTGGGCACCTGAGGAAGGTGATATTAAAAAAAACCCTTAGACTGAGTGAAGCGATGCCCAGAATCAGGAAATTAACATTACTGTGCTCAGAGATGGACCTTAAACTCCTGTCCTCTGCCTGTGGGGTGGCAGCCAGACATTTTTGTCTGTGGGATGCAAACTCTTCTACTGCAAGTTAAGGAAATCTATAAGGAAGCTTTTAACTATTTTTTGTAATTACTCAAAGTGCAGCTTCCATATAAGAGGTTAACAATTAGAGTACTAATCTAACAAATGAGTCCCTTAGCTTGGCAGAACTCAAATCCATGTTTTATGTATCCCAGAGATTTCTCTAATCCCTAGGCTAGAGGGATGGCCTTATGGGGATAATTTGCATCCTTCATACTGAAGCTCTGGTAATGTTTCTATGGCATTGCAAGGTACGCTGAATCATAAGGGGATGAAAGAGTGTAATTTTGCTGTGCAGTGGTTTGTATGCTCAGATGCAACTTGTTCCTAGCCTGCTCTCAGAAGCCAGGACTCTCCTCCTTCATCTGAGTGTTAGATGCTGTTCCAGTGATGAGAAAAGATGAGAAATTTTGCTCGTAGTGCTCTAAATTTAATGGAAAGTCATTATGACAGCATGGGGTAGAGGTAATGATCCCTCTCTCTGTGTGTTAAGCCTGAAGGACTGGACATCTCAGGATGCTCAACAAAGCCCGACAAAACCATAGCTGACCTGATTTAGTGTGATGATAGTCTTTCTTCAAGCAAGAGGTTGGTCTAGAGATCTCTAGAAGTGTCTCCCAACCAACATTTCTGTAATGTGTAAATAGGCACTCCTGGATCACACTTTTGGATTTGGATGGACCTACAAGGCATAGAAGTCCTGTCTCTTTGGCTCCTAAGCTCTTACATTATTCAGGTTCTTTTGACAATGTATAATTCCCATTTTCATTCTGAATCTATCTGATTTTTCCTTGAGTTGAATCTAAGAAGTCTCAAAGCACTGTTTCCTGACAGCTTCAGTAAAATTCCTGCTTTTTCTGGAGATTAGAGATAGTCTGTCCACTTCATATGTCTCAGTTCTTTTTTTAACCTAGTACCTGAAGTTTCACCCAGTGAGTAACTTGCTTTTTTGGAGGCAGTCATCTGTTGGGAGTATATGTCTCAGTCAGGCATGGGGCAGCAGCTAGAGAGATGTACACAGTGTTGCAGCAGTTTCTCCCTTGCTGCAGGAACCCAAGGGCCAGAGACAACTGTCCCATGGACTGACCAGCTCCATTAAGCACATAGGGTAGAGGAGCTGGAGAGATCATGGGTGTCATGGTACAGATGCTTGATTTGCCAGCTGCAAAAAAGTGGAAAATCCGGTAGATTAAAATGGAAAATGTAAAATTTGAAGGTGTGCAACCTCTGCAATGTTAAAAAAACTCAGCTGCAGTTGCCCAGTCATCTGAGCCTTGGATGTGAGGGGAATAGATGCTCTGTGTAAAGGCAGGCAAGATTCAAAATCTGCTTAAAATCTGAGCATTTTAGTATTTAGTTACAAAATCAAATTTGGCCTAACTTGCAAATTCATAGATAAATTGTTCAAGTTAAATTGTTACCAACAGAATGTGAAAACCTTTGAAATGTCATTAATCAATGATGTTATTCCCAGATAATATTTTATCATCATGTAACACCGTGGAAAATTGGCAGGAATGAAAAATGATTATGACAGAAAATGCTGCAAAATACATAAACCTTTCCCTTGTTTCACATAGCATTAATATAGGGAGTAAATTTTGCAATCCAGGACAATAAATGTTAAATAATCTGATGCTCAGAGTCATCAGAGAACATGAAGGGTTATCTGAAAATACCTCCAAGGGCATCTAAAGTGACAGGAAAATTTTGGAGAAGAAGCTGGAGAGCCAAGGAATCTGAGATTGAGCATACTGTTGGGCTTGCTGGACTAGAACAAATGAGATTCAGTAAAAGGGAATGAGTGAGGTTAAGAAAGATCTGACTGAATTAAAAAGGAATGCATTCCTACTGAGAGAAGGAAAAAAATCCAAAATTTTTTAGAAGATTTGAATAACTATCCAACATTTGCTTGATTCAAAGGGAATACAAGAACAGTTCAACACTAGTGAAATTAAATATTCAGTGAGAGAAGTAACTTGAACAGACAAGGATCTGATAAATTTCTTAAATGAAAGCCAGTGTGGGAAAAGACTATATGAGGATGAACAAAACACTGTGCTTGAATTCTGAAGTGGAGCAGACATGGAGTGCTGAGCCTGATATGCATTTTAAGACTTTTTGCAGACTTGACAGGAACCCATTAAGAGACATAAATGTACATACAGTACGAGTTGCAGTTAGCACCACAGCTTTATGGTAGAGACAATATGGACAAGTAGGGTATTCTCCTTCAAGTTTGAGGGATTTTATTAGGTATTCCTTTTGAATAAAATAACTTCTTGATGATTATTTTAAGTTCCTCTTCCTTTCTTTTTGTACTGTGACTCTGGGATTGCTGACTAGGCCCTTTTCTGTCTGAAATACAGAGATGGGTCATTCTTTCTCCAGTTTGCACAGTTGTTCTTCATTTTAAGTCATATGTTTAGATCAGATGAGATTTAATATTTCTGCAACCTTCATATGAAAGACATATGCAAAGATAAATATAGTCTGGAAACCTTCTGAATCTACTCAACAGGTTAATGAGGATGAGTCTGTAAGCCTCCACAATATACAAACTACTGGTTTCAGCTATTTTAAGTATATCAGATTTGGTAATGTGATTAACCTGTTCAGGAAATTACCTTTCTTATGCAGAATGTTTTTTCCCATGCCAAACCCACTGATAACCCTTATGTCACCCTTTTCCCCACTTCAGCTCTGTGGTCACTGAAATCAATGTTTTGCTTCTTACGCTAGTGGGAGTAGGATCAAGCCAATGGCTTTCAAACCTTGCTGACTAAGGCAGAAATGCTCACTATTTAATCCTTTTATTAACACAGACTCATTTTGATACTTAACAATTCAGCCATTTTTTTTCAGTTGAAAAAGAGACATATTTGGCCATGAATCAAGTGCCTTTTATATGTGTGTATCCTTCTTAAGCCTCAAAAGGATTACCAGCTTCCCTTCTCTGTTATTTTAGTTATAAATTGATTTAATATAAAATACAATTTGAGGCTATCATATTCCCTTCTCAAGGCTTAATTTTCTCTGGTAACATGACTAAGGTGTGTCAAACAATAACAATCCACATGAATTGTGCACTAGAAGGCGATAAAAAGATTTTGTTCAAACACATATATAAATCTCAGGAAAGATTATGGAATATACCTGTATCCTTTATATGCTGAGATAGATAATTTATTACTCCTAATTCTGAAGACTGTATTTATATCCATTCACACTCAGGAGTTTGTCTGGATGGTTTTACTGCATACTTACTCTGTCAACAGCAGTCTTAGATTTCTGACGCGCAGCCCACTAAATTTTAGATCTTATATCTATTGAACACACCTGTGAACTGAATTCCATCTTGGAAATAGGTTTTATTTATACCACATTATATCAAATATAATTTTTGTCGGTTTCTGTTTTTGTGACCAGTTATTCTGCTGGGTGAAGATAGCAATATCATTTCAGAGAAAGAGATTGTTGATTTCTAGGTGAGTTAGAAACAAAGAGCCATTTGTGTCTCAGGACTATGTAACTGGGAGGAGCAATCGTAGCCTGGGCTCATCCCACACAATCATGGGAACGGGTAAGTAAAGTTCCTGTGTCAATTGGGGTCAAGGAAGTCCTTGGGAAATAAATATTCTACTCTTTTATACTCTTAAAGCCTGTGAAATTGGAAACTTTTACTCTAAAATGTTATTGCCTCAAGTATGGGGAAAAGTAAATTTTCATGCACAGTGGGATGTTAAGCCTCCAGCTCTCACTTCACAAAAAGCAGAAATAGTGTTTCTACTTCCATATACATCACACTGGAAATGTTGCTGTGTAAAATATGTTTAAACAGCCTAACATAAAATAAGATCAACTTTCTGGAACTATAAGGAGGAAAGAGTAGTTAACTTCAAAAGATCATTGCAAGAATATTGGTAAAGATGGGAAAACAAAACTATATTCATCTTGACTCCCTCTACAATTTAAGTTCAAGATGATGAATGTTCTGGGTCTCTGATAGGTATGCAAGGATCAATCAGTCACTCTCAGTCAACATGTCCATTACTTAGACACAGAAACTGTTCATTATAAAGAACATGGGATTTTTCACAAGAGACCATGTGGGGCAGTACAGGACTCTGAAGTAAGCTTGGCAGCTGAAAGCAACCAGGCACCTTCCCCCGTTCTGTTCAAAATGCTAGACACACTTTTCTGAGACCTGTCCTCTGGTAATAAACACAAACGGTAAATGCATTTGAAAGAAAAGTTTAAAAGAAAATTATAAAGAAACCAGGTATGCAGTTTTGTTTCTGAGCTAGGGTGGGGGAAGGAGAAATCACCACTCCTGGAGGCCAGTCTCCCATTGCACTGGAAAGTGCCTGGGCATTATCATATGTTCTTTTTAATTCTTGCTTAGGCTGCAAAAGATATCACTCTCCTAAGCAGTACATCAGCACACCAACTGGAAATTGTTATTCCCAAGAACAACGGGGCAGAGGGGTTGTGCAAGAGGCCCTTAGTTCAATTCAGTACAAAGTTAAAGAAAGTGACAGTCATGGATTGCTTGAGCTAATTTTGCTGACTTTGTGCTAAGCTAGGCTAAAAATGCTCTCACGTTCTGTTCAATCAGATTTTCTGTGGGACAAGTAACCTTCGTCCTAAAACCAGAAATGAACAGCTCAAATTAGGCTTAAAACCTGACAGCCATTTTCAAAGCAAATAGTGCCTAAGTCTTGAGAGAACACAGAATAAGAATGGAAGCAAAGACTTCGGGAAGACTAGAGTCGGTTTTCATCAGTTTGAGACATCTGAAAATGCCTTCTTAGACAGCTTTAGAGGATTATGTTTCATTCTCTGTACTGATTATGGAGCATTTGCTATAGAGACACAAAAGTTTACAATAAAAATTAGAATATATTTTACAGTTTTAAGAAAATCCAGTATTCATTATTTAATGGTATGTAGGATATATGATGTTTGCTGCAAAGCAGGAAACATCATTTATGCAGAGTATTGTTGTAAAATTGTAGGTAAAGCCACTCATCAGAGAAAGATTAACTGTATAATGAGAAGAAGGGAGAGAGAGGGGGAGAAAAAGAGAACAAGAGAGAGGTGGGGAGGGAGAGAGGAAGAGGGAAGGAGAGAGAACACCTCCATTTATTGTCAATGAATATGGAAACCTGCACATTCAGGTATGTGTTTTCCTGCACTCTACTTTGCTTGAAGGCTATGAAAGATCTAGTACTGCAAATTTAAATTAGAGGTTTTGAAATCAGAAGTCACTGGTGATGAAACAACAAAGATGATTACATTTTTCTACTGCAGAAGATGCACCAGTGTTTTACAATATCAAATGCAATATCATTGTGGAATAATATGCTGCATAAATGTAGCACCAGGACATCTTTCAACAGCAAATCTATCTAGGCTATATATTAAATAATTTTTAAATCTTTTTTTGGTTTGCAGCCCCCGGAATATGTTCCAAAGGAGATATAGTCTCCTCATATAGCAAAACTGACTGATAACAGGCTTGCTTTTCTTAGCTATCTGTCATGGGGACCCTAGCGATGGGTTTCCAGGGTCCCAAGACCAACAAGTCAAAATAACTGAGTTACAATAAGCTACCTTCAATATGATTACAAAATAACTGAATGGTAAAAATTAGTTTTCTACACAGTCATTTCTCTTGTAACCGGAAATGTGTTTGAGTGTGATATTTGCAAAAGCATTCCAGTAAACTGCACTTCTACTAAAACTGCATTTTCTTACAAGTAATTAAGGAAGAGAAAAATGACCAATTTACCTGTTAGTTGATAGATGTTGTGAGGATTTGATAAACTGGGGATAAACAGTTGCGGTATTTGGTGAGCTAACCATCTCTGGCTTTTCCTGCTGGGTTTAGATTGAAAAACAAAATTATGTAGGATAGGATTTTTTTAGAGTGCTTAATATTGGCCTACAGGTCTCAGCAATAACAAGGTGGGCCGTGACTCATTCAGAAAACACAGTCTGAATCACACAGTATTTTCTTCACTTGGACAAACACTTCTGAACAAAGGGAAAAGTGTTTAGGATTGGTTCAAGTATTTTTAAGCTCAAGTTACAGGTTTTTAATATGTAACAGCATGTGTTCACCGATTTGAGTTTCTTAGGGAGCTCAGATGTATAGATAGGTCAAGATCCAAGAAATCAATCCCAATTATTTTTTCCAGTTTTCTAATCTTCTACTGATGAATCATGAGAGGCTGAATCCCTGACCTCTCCTGTTAAGGGATAGAGAAAAATGTGCACCAGTGGATTCAGGAATATTACTTGCAGTGCTTTGAAAAGCTTAAATATTTAGACAGGAAGGTGACTAAAACATTATCCTCTTTGCCACTATTATGGTTAGGGATTTTAACCTGAAAAGTATTTTGCAATGATAACTAGAAGTTAAGCTAGTTAGGTGGCACTTTATGGATAAATAAGTTCCTCATATTAAGTTCCATATTTACTTTAGGCTGTTTTCTTAAAAATAGAGTTTAAACTTATAAGAAGTAAACAAAATACTGGCTAAACACTTCTTTGTTTATAACAACTTTTCCCCAAGGAGTAAATCTTCTCTTCCAGTCAATAATAAATGATATGGGATGGACTGTACGCAGCACTCTTTTTCATTGGGCTGATGTGCATTTCATGGCAGTGCTTCGCTGTGGGGTGCCATGTTACTACTTGGAAGACATTAAAAAAGTGTCAGAAGGGAAGCATAAGAAAGCTATGTTGTTGTTTCAGTTGATCCCTCTCCGGACCCTCTTGTATTGTCTCCTGTGTTTGTGAAACTGTGCAGCTTTCAGACTGTGTTATGAACTTCTAATATACTGTTTAAAATGACATCTCTTTAGTTCGTTTTCACACAAGTCATTAAATTAGAGTACTCTGTTTCTGCTGGGTTCTTAAACAGGCAATGATGGCAGTGGTGGGCCTCAGCTAGAGAGTGAGGGGACACACGCTCTGTGCTGAGAGCTGCTGACCCTCTGGGAGCTTAGGAAAGCTGAAAGGTTACTGGAGTCTTTGCAAACAAAGGAAGCTAAAAACCAATTATGTTTGCTGGGATTTGTCCATATTACAGCAATGACTGCCATCTTCTAATACACACGTTATAAACCTGATGAAATCATAGTTTTGCTAGCAGTAACAAAGATTATTTTTTCCAATCTCCTCTATTTGTTTTATGTTCCTTCAGAGTTTTTGGCATTTTGGGACCATTCTTGGCTTTCAATCAAGTTGTTTGGGGGCATGTCAAAACAGAAAATAGAGCAGAAAGCAAGGGTTTGACTTCATTTGTGTTACCTTCATACAAGCATAATTCACATTAGCTTTGTCTGATTTACATTGGCATAATCACAGGTCAATCAGGCCCCAAATCCCATCCTTCGTACTCCTTTCTATCTAGTCAATTAACTACTTCTTTAAGAAATGATTGAAAATGTTACATTTACATGAAAATGAAAAATATACAAAGTGATTTCATACCTGTAGATTTATTGCCTCTTCAGACCACCAGACTTCAAAATCTTTTTGCAGCTTCATCTTGACTTTTTCCATAAGAAGCTGCAGGTGCTCAATCTCTACCTTCAGCCCTTTCAAGCGATTGAACATTGTTTCATAACTAATATGAGAAGAAGAGAGTGTATTACAGATCTTCCAACACATATCTGACCAAAGCTTTATCCTACCTAGAACGGTTACAGATTTAAACTGCAAAAGAATATATAATAATCAGAGATGCAGGGGACACAAACAGAGTGGTGGTAGGAAGAGACATCTCATATTTTATAAGAGCTTCACTGGACAGTAAGTACAAGTTATCCCACAAAGCTTTTATTTCACTAAAGAAATTAGTGAAATTCAAGTGGGATCAATACTGATTAACAATTAAAACACAGGTTCAATCAAATATGTAAATTATTTCTTTTGATTTCTCAGTGTGTTACCATTAATAAACAACTGGTCACCAGAGCCTGGATTCAGATAGGAGCTGAGACTGATTCCCCTTTCAGATGGAAGCTTCACTAATGAGGCCTCTTGGCTAACATATAGTTGAAGATTTACCTGTAGTATGAAATAGCCAGAAGTTTCCTCACAGATTGCACATAACATAAATTCTAGCAAATTACTTAGAACGGATATCCGTGCATTTATTTTCTTTTATCCTCCTGGCTACAGTGACAGTAGAGCAAGGACTGGTTAACCAATGTGTATTCTGCTTATTATTTACACTTAGTCAATCCTGTATAGCTTAAAGGTTTTCCTTAGGTCAAGGAAGGCAGGACATTTCTGAATCAACCAAAAATGTTCACAGTACATTTGGATTCAAACAACAAGTTTCTAACACTAACTCTCAGGGAGGACATTAAGCTATTTTTATTTATTTTTAGCCATTAGCCCAAGCATAAATTTTCCCCACTCATGTACTGTGGCATCTTACAGACAAACCAACAGCATATACACAAATTTAAAAACTATCAGTGAACCACAAAGCTGACATTTTTAAAATGTCGGAGAAAACCCTGAGGGTAGCTGTGTGTGCAGAATTGTAATTGGAATATACTATCAGTATAATTTATCTTCTGAAGGATGGCAGAAGTTTGAGGCAGAAGTAATACCTTTTTTTTTCTTCTTCAATTTGCGTTCGAAGTTTCTCTTCTACTGGATCAAGCATATTTAGCTCTTCAGGACTGGAAACAGCTATAGGAAAAATGATCAGATGTAAGCAATGACCATATGATATCAAAAGAAGCAACTTTTAATTAGAATAAAAACTATTTTTTAAGAGGCAGATAATGAAATGGGGGTCATTAACCATTTCTATCTTCTGGAAATGTTTCTTCAAATTCCTTATTTAGGCATTACTTAGTATAAGAGACACTCGATAACTAGTGATTTGAATTAATTTGCCCTTTTTTTTTTCTTCAGTAAAGACTGGAATATTCATTTTAGATATGAATAAAAGTGAGTTTGCCAGTCCATTTTAAAAGTTCATCTTTGGCATAAAACCCTACCAAATGCATTCAACCTGACAGTTTTGGCTACAAAGACGAGACCAGAACAACAAAGTTGTTGTGAAAAGAAGATACAACAGTAGCTGTGCTGGTGCCTGGGAAGAATGTAACAGAAAGAAGAATAAAACACAAATCCTGAAGGAGAAATTAACCTTGGTAAGCAATACATTCAGACAATTAGTATAAATAAGGAAAATGTCCTGACACTATGTGAGAAATTTTTCGAGGTAAAGGAGAACTGAGGAAATACCTTAAGAGCAGCCCAAGTTAACCTAAGAAAGCAGCTTAGGATTTCCCTATCCTATAACAGAGCTAGTTAGCATGCAACACACAATATGCTTATTCTGAGAGATGGCAAAACAGTCTTTCCATCATGGATTATATGTTCAGCAGTGAAAGGAAATGTAAAGTTACCTACTAGTATTACAACAGTTTCTATTTCTAGGATGAATGAGAATAGCTTAAGGTTCCCAAGAAAACGTTTAACCTTTTTAACTGAAGAAAAATGAAAGAAACAAAAGATTTGCTGTACAATACATGCAAGTTTCCATCCTGAGTATTATTTCTGCCAAGAAAATAAATTCTACGTCAACCTGTCATGAGGGCTGAGGAGTGCACCCACTCTTCAAGAAGAGGAATTCTGTCTGGAACAGGAGGGCAGTAATGACCCCTGTCTGCCTGTCAGTGTGCCAGCTGAAACCATTAATCTTTTGTTGTAGCACTCTGTACAGATGAAGCTGAAAAGCATTTTATTTCATTTAGAGTACTTGGGTCAAGCATGTAAACACAGACGGCCAAGGTGGACAAAGCCCATGCACAATTCTCATTTCATACATTGAAAGGCTTTGCTGGATGTGCAGATGTGTGGTGGAGAGGGTACCCTCAAAAGATTAAAATATAAACTGCTTGGAATGTTAAAGCGAACGCGCAAGCCAGAAGGTGCAAACATCACGGCAGAGGGGATGCTACAACAGTGGCACTACATAACAAGTTATACCCGAACACCGTGGATAATAAGGCGGCCATCATAATCATGCCAGAACCTTTAAGGAAAGGAGTAAACCTTTCAATGATTACAGGGGATCAGGAATTTCTGATTTGTCAGAGTTCATCCTCAGCAGAAGGCATAACGTGGAAAAGTGCAGAGTTACACAGGGAGCTTGTGGGGAGACACTCACTGCAGAGCTCCTGAGGCTTCACACTTGTTTTGACCTTCATGAATACACAGCATCCAGGCTTGAGAGAAACGTGCTTTTGTGGAACAAACTGAAAAAATTTAGGGAGTTACTGCCTCCCAAGTGAGCCATGCTCACAGACCACGTGAGCATCCTTAATATGTTTCCATGCAAAGCCAGCCAGACTTATCTTGAGCTGTCTTCACCAGTGGTTAAAGGAGACTCTCCTGAGCACACTGAAGTGCATTTGACCTATTTGCACAATCTGTTATGGTGTCTGAGTTCAGGAGGCAGCAGCTCTAGCACCTTGTAATGAAGGGAAATAATACAGAGTGGAAGACAGTAACATCTTAAAAAGTTAATGCTGTTTCTGGAGTGACGACTTCCCTACATAAAAACATCACCAAATGCTGCTAGTTGTTACAGAGTAATGCAAGGCCATAATATTGCAGCTTTCCTTCCCTGATTTATTTGGACATCTAGTACTTGGAAAAATATTTTTGCACTAGCTCTGAAAGGGCAGCCAAACTTAGGCAGAATTTTGTCACTTATATATAAAAACACCAAGAAAAATGTTTTTCTGCTGCTGATTACACACTGTAGAAGGGATTACTTGGTTGCAAGTTACCTTCAGAAATAATAATAAAGCCTTTTATATGAGACGAGTATCTCTATCACACAAAGGTCCCAGCATCCTCAACCCTGAATACAGCTACGCCCATTATCTCCAGCAAGATGCTGGTGATGAAAGCAAGAAACACAGCTGTGGGCAAGGTGAGCAGCACAAAGTTTTGTATATTTACAGAATGGAAAGAGATGAATACACTGCAAGCTGATGGGGCCTCAGCAGCAAAAATAGCACTGGATATTTCATCAAGTAAATCGCTAGAACTTAGACATCCATCACTGTGTTCCAGTCACAAAAGCAGAATAGATCCGATCACAGTGTCAGGTGAAGTCCAGTGGTAAGTCAAATCCAGGACATACCTACTGGGGCACTGCTTTGTAAGTTCTCTGGTGTCTTTTCCCATGCTGTTGCAGTCTCCATTTCAGCTTTTTGTCATGCCTGCTCATTGCAACAACATGCTTGTGAACTGAATAGCATTCTGCTCTAAAGACTAGACCTTTTTGAATCTGCCTACTGCAATATATACAGATGGACACATGGCGCTCTCATGATGTTCCAAGCAAAAGAGATCTATGATCTGGTGGAGTGTATTTCAACCCTTTTGCCTGCTGCTGCTTCTGCCTTCTCTTCATTCCCTGCTAATTCTTTTCTCCCCTCTCCCCTCTACCTTTCGGGAATCCCTGCAGTGGCCTCTTTCTGCGCCTGGGCTCCTGCTGCTGCTGCCTCACACCCCTCTCCTCCCACCAGCCCAGGCAATTTCAGCTACAGCTGAAGCTAGGAAGCTAAGGCAGAGGTTACTGGCTCATTGTATCTCATGTCTAATGTTAGCATTCTTCAGTACACAGGCTCAGTTATTTTAAAATAACATGAGAGGGACAACTGAGTGAATAGACAGTAAAACATAGAAAGCATAATATTTACTCACAAAGTTAAGACAGATACCTAAGAAGAAATAATTCATTTTTGCTACAGGTTTTTATTCCTCTAAAGAGTTTCTTTTTATTGTATATACCTGCCTGCCCATGCAGAAACAGAAAATGTTTATTAAAACAGCAAATCATTTTATCTATGTATTAACTGCATATATATGAAGTACATGTAAATTACAAAACCCTGAAAATTCATGAGAACAACTTTTGCCCATATACATTAAAAAATTTGCAATACATTAAAAAGTGCAGAGGTGTTACTGCTGAAATACTAACTAACAGATATCATTTCTGCAGCTGCACAGAAGAACGCAGTGGTATCTGCTTTGTTCACTCTTGTTGACTTTTAATTCACTGAATTAATGAATTTTAATTCATTGATTGACAGTTTGTCATATGAAACTTGATTGTACAGTCTAGCTCTATGCTTTTAGTGCATCAACTGAGATGAGCCATTCAGCTGATGTGCAATATCACATGCACTTTTAGTGCCCCAGTGACTTCTCCTGGGAAACAAATGCAGTTGGTGCAATTTGATCCTGGATAATGCAGACCCAGGTTTCAGGGGTGCAGAGGAGGTATGACGTGCATGTTTAGGAAAACATTGCCTCCGTATATACTAGGGGTTTCTGTTGGCATACCTCCATCCAATTCTGTACAACAGAGTTATTTTAGCAGAAGTCAGCAATGTACTCATAAGGAGTATTAGTTCCTTTACATTAGCATAACTGCACATACGGCTGAGTAGCAAGACTTATGAATCCTATGTTGTAAAGTCTTTTATTAAGAGTACTGAGTCACACGATGTAAAGAAGAGATTTTGCCAGTGCTACATCAGGTAGTGAAATAGCTAGCAACTTTTATATTTATCTTCAGGCTAACTGTTTTTGTTTCATCTTCAGATACAACCCATTTGGTGAAGTGAGGCACAGGATACAATTGATACCAGCTGCCTGCTTAGAGAGAAAGGTGAGCTCTGCATGACTTGACACTCAGTTCATATCATAAATGTTTGTGGGGTTTGGTTTTTGTTTGGTTTTTTTTTCATAAAGGAGATTGTAAGAGGCATTTTAAGATATAATGATTTTATTCTAATGAAAGGGACAATTTTGGAGCACAGGAAGTTGTAAAATTTACAACACATTCCACATCACCAAATCACACAGTACCAAAAAGAAATGATAGCACCTGCTAACTGGATCACTATTTCAAAGCAATATGGCAAGCATGGATGAAAAACATTATTTCTAGCATGAGATACCAAGTGTTATCACCATAGTTTACTGCAAGCTGGCAACAACTTGAAATACTCTGGCAGATTCTTGTCTACAGGCAGAAAATTTTGCAAGAAACTCTCTGTGACCCTGAACTTTATGCTCTCTGGGGTGCTCATATATTTCTTGACCTGAGTGTATCCTAGAAGTCAAACTCCTAGGGATTTATTGTCTTGTGCCTCAAATAACATTGTGCCCTGCCTTCCAGCTGTACTTTTGCAGTCAAAGTTTTTCATTTTTTCACTGGATAGTCTTGTGTTTATCTGCTTAAATTTATAGTCACTTGACATAACCAAATTTAGAATTGATTTCAGTATCCAGTTAATATTTTTACTGCTTTATTTATCAGCTTTGCAACTGTTGGCAAACTCAGGCTTTAGTGCTTTCAAACTGGAGCATATGCTGTCATTTGGGCTTTTTAAAAAGAACTACCCGTCCATTGTCATTCAGGATCAGCTTACAAGTAATTCTCCCCTTCTTCTTTCTTATTCCTCCCCTGGGCCATGTCTACCTGTGTTTGTCACTGGGCACCACATGTGTACCTTATACAAAAGCAAAGATGGGTATGCACAATGAAACTCAGGAGAAGATAAAAATACCCTAATGTCTGGAAGAGTTTATATTGTGGGTTTTAGAGTAATTTACCCCTTATCCTAACGTAATAGATTTTAAAAAATTTCAGCCAGTTGGTCATGAGCATACATTGAAACAAACTGTCCTATTTTCAGCACTTTACAAGTTTGTGCATGTGTGTGGGATTAAGGGCATGTGTATTTTGCTGATTTTTATTTTTATCACTGAATTTATTAAAAGGGTCTATCGGTATGCTGCTTTTCTTTGTATCATTCTATTGTTTATTGTTTTACTGACTTAATAGTTGTTCAAACTAACTGACTTCCAATGCACACCTGGAAAGTGGAGCTATTTTTTCCAGTTTCTGTGAGCTGTTTTGGCTAAATACAGACCCACACTTCAATTCTCTCAAGTTTCTTCTTTGAAACTAGTCATCTATATATTTGGTCCTGAAAATACACGGCATATGAAACAGAAGGCATTGCCTTCACATCAGCTGCACTCAAGCCATGAAAGTTTCTGAAACCATTGTGGCTAAAAGTTCTCTGTTGGTTTCCAAATATACAAGTACAATATACTGAAAAAAAAAAAGAAAAGCAGCTTCAAGTTTAATATGTTCCATACACACCAGTTGATCTAGTGGGACAGCAGCTAGGTCTTAGTCAGGAAACCCCTACTAACTCAGATCCTTGCCTACACTTAATAAAGGCATTTTACCATTTGATTACATGAGATTATTGTTGCATCATTTATCTTGTTCATAATATTAGATAAAACCATACCTGATATTTGAATGATCTTTCTGTGCCTCCCAAGAAGGGGTGTGGTTTGTCATCCATAAGTTTTGAAGCTTTGTTAGCGTTCATTTGTACAACATCCAAGAGCTTTCATGGAAAAAAAAAGTTTCTTTGCTAGGTTTTGTCATGATCTTCTTGAAAGAAAAGGATGGAAAATACTTCTGAAGTTGGTTGCTTACCATGAAGCTCAGACATTAGGAATACACTGCCACCGATGTGCAGACCATATTTGCAATAAGACAGCACTGTAACTTTTGTAAAGCAATGCCCGGTCAAGATAAGAACTTGACTGAGAATAATATAGCACAACTTTACTGAGAATAAGAAATATCTAAGGGTGCTAAAGGGGCAGTCACATTGAGTGTCACAGAGCACAGAAGAGATACTGAAGCTTAGTGCATCCATATTTCTTGCTGGGGATTCTCAGATAAGCGGATATACAGTTCTCAGTTCTGAGAAGTGCCAGCCTTACTGTGCATAAGCAATATACATAGGCATGCACAGTAAATCCTGTGCTTGCAGGTCACGTTTATGAATGCAATGCACACAGCAACTGTGGGATCAATTCAATAGGTCTAATGTTTTCTAAAAATAATGGGTTTTTTACCTGCACTCTGCATGGAACTCTGGCTGTGGTTGTTAGTACAAACACTTGTGACAAAGCACAGAAGCATTTCTTTTGGACTGTGCACTGAATTTATAGCAGTGTCATTTAAAAGAACAATAAGGAAAAATAAGCATACATCTTTTAACTGCTTCTGTTTCAGCTGTGTATAGGTATAGATGGGTCATGCAACTGATGTGTTACTTCAAGTTAGACAATAAAAGAGGTTTTGACCTTGATTCAAGAGGTGAATACTAACCAAACAAATGTATGTGGTAGTATCAGCCTGAACAATTTTGATCTTTCTGCTACAAGGTATTAGTAAAAGACCTTCATCTGCAAGAGAGTAGTAGTGGAGACGGAAAACAGAAAGGAAAAAATACACCATTGTTGGTGAAATTAATATATTATGAACATGGGGTTGCACCATACAGTGTTTAGTTTAACCCTTGCCCCAAATAAGACAAAAAGTCTTGGGCCTGAAGCACCTATCACAAATCTGATTTTTTTCTGTACAAATAGAAGAGAATATGTGCTAAGACCCCACCTCGGTTAAGTGTACAATAAAGACCAAAGTACTACAGAAGTTTTGTTTCCACCCTCCCACCTGGCTACTCCATTAGCCCTCTAAAAGAGTTTTCTGAATGCTTTTCTAAATGTTGGTATGATGCATGAGTTTTCCAGAAAATTTCTGAAGCCACAAGTATAGGATTTCATGTCAGCAGGAATGTTATTCTTTAAGAAGATTCATTTTGATCTTGTTCAGTGTTCTGGCACATGTGCTAGATCAGGGCTGTATACAACTTGGGCAGTTGTGGGGACCAGATAATGTTTTTGGGACCCTCTGTCCCTGCTGGCCACACTCACATCCCACACTGAGTGCCACACTTTTGCTGGTCCTCCCATGCACATACCCATCGGCTGCAGCTGCAGAACAGCTAGGCTCTCTGTGCTGGGCTACCAGCTCAAGAAGGTGCAAGAAGTATACAGGTATTTAGGCATTTCTCATAACTCAGACAGCTCTTTCCTATGACCTATGAAGGGAAAGACATTGAGCTCGATGTTCTGGTAGCTGCCAGCTGAATTATACTGTACTGTATACTGAGAAGAGACAATCCTGACATATCCAGAAACAATTACAAATTATCCACAAGATTATCTGGAGAACTATATCCAACCTCTGTATGTTTGTGGGATATTATTAGTAACTACTTGTTCCAAGTCATTATTTTCTTTGACCTTAAACATGTAAAAATTTTTGAGCAAAGAAGCAGTGAATTAATTTCTTTTAGCTATTTCAGCAAAATGTAAAATGGAAGAAGTTTTTCACCAGATTTGCAGCTTGTTCTGAAACACTGGGTATCACATTAGCCATGCTATTTCTCATTCACCCCTTGTCCTGTGCTTTACGTGATCAGATGGAAATTGCTATTCTAGGTCTGACCTTTACTTTGAAAAAATCAAAGCAAATACAGACGTGAAAGAGCTCCATTTGTTATTTACGGTTCATTAGACTACAGAATTTTTGTTTGTTACAGAGAGCTCTCATGGAGGAAACCTTGACCGATACAGAACTAGTCAAGCTGCCCAACACACCCACTGGACATGGCCGGAAGAAAGAAGTTTGCAGCACCTTAAACTGTAAGTTCCTCTGACTTATGCTACCAGCTTTTTAGAGCCAATATAGAGAGGCTACTCTGAGATATACTGAAGCTAAAGCAAACAAGCTTAGGCCTAGAATCAGTAGACTGTGTGCATAAAAACAAATGTATTTTTTGCTCACTCCACCTCAAGTCCTGTCTTAGAATTACAGAATCACTCTGGTTGGAAGGGACCTTAGAAGGCTGCGTGGTCCAACCTGCTGCCTAAACTTGGGTGAAAACTGAATCGGACTAGGTTGTCCAGACATGTCATGACAAACTCCAAGGACAGAGATCCTGCAAACTTCTCTGAGGACCTCCTTCAATGTGTAACTGTCCTCATGCCATCTTTTTCCTAATATCTTAATTTTAGTAGACCAAATTAGAGAATTGAGAGCTTCATCTTCAGATTCTGTCTTGCTTACTTACTAGTCACCAGAAGGAGTCTCTAAATAATAATGCAATTCACACTGAACTTTTCAGTACTTCAGAAGAAATACTTATTGCAAGAAAGCTTACAGAGACTGCAAGCTGTTCCAACAACAGTGAAATGCTAAAGTCAATGTCAATAAAACTGAGAACTGGATAGCTGTGCTACAAGTTCATGACTCCTAATAAAAGTATCACTTGATCCAAAGATGTCTTTTCTCTTTTTTGAGATCTGATAAGCTGAAGTGGAGTGGGTCACATGGGAAGCTTAATAGGAACACATGAGTAATCTCAGAATTTTCTGACAGTTCAGGAGAACATTTTTGCAAAGATTTCCTGTAAAGATGCAGTTCTTGAAGACATAATGAAAGAGAAAACTCATGGCTGCCTCTATAATTTAGCATTGCACCTAGTAAAACCTGCTAAAAAGAGTAAGAGAAAAAACACAGCAACAAATAAAAGTACCAAGCACCCTAGAAAGACTGAAGAGAAACTTATGGAAAGAAAGGTCTGTGTGGGCTTGGGGCCTGAAGGGACAGGTTTAAGAAGTGCCTTATTACACTATACTCCTACAGTTTTAAACTTCATTCCTACATAATACTGGGAAAAACCCAAAACATATTACCTAAGAAGAAATCTCAAGTACTGCTGCAAGGGAATCATTGCTGCATGTCTAATTGCTGCTTTGAATCTGTGGTTCTTTTTCCTGATTATGATCATCTTCACAGAAGAAGTTGGTACATACAAAAATACAGAAGTTCTCCAAGAGGTCAGAGTTTTAGCCATATACTGTGCTGACTTAAAACACAAAATAACATACGAAACCAAGAGAGTGAGAGTAAGTCTGTTATCCTGTATAACTTCACAGTTACCACAGGCTAAAGTCTATGCTTTTTTTGTCCAAGACAAATCTGGAATAACTACAATGACTTAAATACACTGCAGTAATAAGAAGCTATAAAGATCCTCTAATCTACTTAGAATATCCCATATAACTACTTATATATGTTTCCAAAATTAATTGTCCATCAGTATTTCAAGTATTTGCTTAAAAACCGATTTGGTAAATATTTCTAAAAGCACTTCATAAGTTACGATAATTGCACAAAGCAAATTAAAAATTATCTTTATCTTTGTCAGAGTAGAACTCTTATTTTAAAAAAGGCAAAGAGGCACTGGTTTCTGAATTTTCAGCCAGTTTTGCTATTGATATCTTTCTCTTAGCAATAGTGAAAAATCATCATACTTTTTAACAAGCACAATGTTACCAGCTTTCTATCAGTCTCAGAATTCCAAAAATAAACCTTAATGCAAAGCATTTCTGATTTTTTCCCTTTGAAATAGAAAGACTGAAGAAATGAAAACCATCACTAAAAAGAGTGGCCTTGATACCACTAGAGGTCACCCCTAGGAATAAAATCGGTGCCCTGCATGCACAAGAGCAGCCAACTTTTACAAAAATGCCACTGTTGCTTGAGATTTCAAGCACCAATATATAGAAGAACTTAACACACAGAAACATTGTGCATATCAAAATTGTGAATTTCTAAGAGAAATCTTTCCCTTAGTCTGAGGCCACTGAAGACTGATTACACTGGTTTTTTGGTTTTTTTTTTGACTGAAAGTAGAATATTTTACAGACTAGAAATACATGAACCCCCCTACATGGGTGTAGAGGAAGCATCTTTGGATGCCCAGCAGCACGGGGGACATGTTGCTTAATCTCTTGTAAAAAAAAAAAAAAAATCTTAAAATTTTTTTGGGACTTCAAACAGATTATTTCTCTAAAGTGCTTTATTTAGCCCATATATAAGATATCATTTTTTCAGCACCAGGAATGATGGTCTTAAAACAGGCCATCTATTATTCTCCATGGACTGTGTTGGATTTGTGTGGGAAAACACAGACTGCCACTTTTCTCAGCTTCTGTCATTTTGTGATTGAAAACACTTGTCTCTTCATTTCATGGCATTAGTACAGATCAAGACTCTCCTGCTTCATATGAAAAAAGTAAAAAGCATCTCAGTTACAAGATGTAAAGCAGTGAAAGAAACCGAGTTAATTTTATTTACATACGGATTTATTTAAATAAGAGATTAACTCTGATGCAAACCAGCAGTTTGGAAGTGCTATGTGCTTTCCACTCAAACAGATCACAGCAGATGAGTTCAAGACAGTTATTAATTATTAGCCTAATTAATGTTATAGATGTCTGTAGGGTGCTGCTATGGTTGCCGAGAGAACTATCACACACTTCTTAAACATACCTTATATCCTCACCAGGTAAAACTCACGGTGGCCTTTCTAGTGGTATCGGCTATACTGGAAGCATTCAAGGTCGGGTTGGATGGGGCTTTCAGCAATGTGATCTAGTGAAAGATGTCCCTGCCCATGGTAGGAGGGTTGAACTAAATGATCTTTAAAGGTTCCTTCCAACCCAAAATGTTCTGTGATTCTATGATATCTCACTCTGGACAAGTGGGAGCAGCAGTTCCCAATTCTACCTCTCCAGATATGCAGAAATGCATCAGACAACATATGTGCATCCCATCAGGTATAGCCTATGTGATAGTGGCAGCTTCTCGGAGCACCACAAACTAGTGCATTGGAGGAATAGCTTCTTTGAAATCCTTTCCTAACACTGGCTAGATTATTCCTGCAGTAGTACCCTGATGCATCATACAGCACTGTCTGTCCCTGTTTTATTCTGGTAGTGATCATGCTGTTCTTTCACTTCTAATCAAGGAAAGGTGAGGAAGCAGAATGAAACACACTGTAAAGAAACACACAGCAGGGCAGGAACAAGGGCATAAACTGATACTAATATCTTTAGAACAGGTATGTAACTTTGAAAAAGTAGGAAAAGATGATGTAGACAAAGCTATAGAGGGAACAAAGATAAGGAGAATGCTCCCTATTTTTGCTTAAAATAAATGTGTGTTGCAAATCCAAATATAAAAATAACAGATGCCAAAATCCTTGCTCTCAGGCATTTGCCACTCTAAATCAAATGCTGGTATGCATTTTCAGGGATTCAAATATATCTGTTATTTCTGACTCACCTAGTTATTTTATTTTTCATGAGGAATGGGCTTTTTCAAAGGAATTTTGCTCAAAAAAGAACTTGGAAACAGCTCTTTGAATAACAGCAGAAATAGAAAATCTTATTGCTAAAAGCCAAGTTACAAAACCTGGTAAAACAAGGCGTATTTTAATGAAATGTTGATAAAACTGGGCCTTAATGCTGAAATCCTTACAAAGGATGCAGATTCATTACAAAGACCCATATTTGCCATCTTCACCCATGTTAGATTTTACCTATTCTTTCTTCTTTCCAAATAGCTCTACAGAGACAATGGAGTTGGATGAAAGAGAGAGATTAATTTAGTCCCAACAAACTTCCCCAGAAGCGGAAAGGTTTTGCCATCTCTTGATGTTTTCAGGAGAATCCCAGAACTGATAGGTTGCTACTAGCCCAGATTTCAAAACTTACATAAAAAGAGATGGGATGCTCATGGAGAACAAGATGAATAAGAAAAATATTTGAAGTGGTCATGCAAAACTGCATTTCAACTACACTGATAAAGCAACTGCAATTACTGATAACGAGGGGCATGCTGTGCTGAAGATGCTGCATCACTGGCTGGAGACTCTACCATTCATGTTAATTTAGAAAACACATTTCATACTGCGCATAATGAATGACCCTTCTTTGTATGAAGCTTTGTCAGGAAATGTTTGAACCTGACTGAACAGCCTAGGGGACTTGTATATTTACTAAACATTTCTGCTGATATGGACAGGTCAGCCAGGAGTATGTTCAAGGGTCCTTCCTAACTTCCAGAGCTGACCCAACAGATGCCTCTACTCAAGATGTAGTTGAATAGGCAAAACTGTGCTAGTCTCAGTTCAGTTGCTTCTGTTACGGAAAGTTATTGTACAAAACATGCTAGCATGACTGCATCCCCATAGAAGTATCTTCCCATTACAATATGTCATAGGATTTCCTATGTCATCAGGCAGCTCCAACTTAGGGTTCAGTCTTCCCTCAGTGCTGGTGAATATTATTACATTAGCCTGATTGCCTGTTTGTAATCATGTTCTATCAATGCAAAACTGGAATAAGATAATGAAGAATCAGGTCTTGTATTTTACTGAAATGTTAGTTTAAAGCATCTTAAGATAATGCTTCATTGGAATCATATAAAATATGTATTTTCCTTCTACAACATTGCAAACCCCAGGGAAAGCTTTTGTTTCCGCTCTTTTCTTCCATCTTTTCCACCCAGAAGCATGCTGGGGACCCAATGTTTCTGTTCTGTCAGTACTTCAGTAGTATGCACATTATTTCATTTTAAATACTGCCTAAAAATGCAGTTAAGCATGTTACTCTGAAAGATCTTACTGAATAAAAGAAGCTATTTGCATAATAAGGTATCCTTACAATTAATAAAGATGAAAGTCATACCAAGAGTGAATCCTTGCAATTTTACACAAAGTATTCAATGTTTCTAGTCGTGTATTGAAAAACATGGAGCGCTTCCTTGCCTCCAATGAAACCTCCCATCTATTTGTGTCCTCTGTTAACTCCCAGCATACGGTGTTTTAAAAGAGATAGCTAAGAACAATGGGCTAAGTAGTGGAGTTTTCCTTCAATAAGAAATCCACATCTTAAGCTAGCCATGAGGGAAACAGATCTACACTGTTTAAAATCCAACTAGAATAGCTTCTTAAAGGGTTTTAACTATAAAATGCTTTAAGTTAAGAAAAAAAAAAGGCAGCTGGAATATGTTAACTTCATTTCTAATTGAAACAATGGTGTGTTTTATTTCATGTTGGGATTTCAACAGACTCTTAATTAGACTTTTTACCACGCAGTTTTCATTTAAAAATATCTTGATGACATTCTGGTCATCAAGAAGATCCTGGGAGACTTGACACCTGTTACTCCTTGGAAGAACATTCATCCAAAAAGGCAGGCAGGCAAATAATACTCCCCAACTCATAGAATAAATATTAAGTCAGAATATCCAGAGTATTTAAAAGAATAACGAAGGGGAAAAAAAAGTCTGGAAAATACTTTGTGCAGTCCAGACTTAGTGATGATAAGCAGATAGCAGTGCTCAAACCAAAAGCCAAAAACACATGGGTTGCCTGCTATGTTGTGGAATACTAATAGAATATTTACAATGTGAATGTATAGCTGGTAAAGTCACTACTATGTCATTTCTTAAGGACATGAAAAAAATATGCTTACCTATTTTATGAAAAGCAGCTTAGATTGTTATTGAAAACAGCATTTGCAACACAATTTTCTATATAGTAAGAAATCAATATACAAGACCAGATATTACAATGCAGATTGAAACATACAGAATACATCACTTCATTTTTTGAAACACTGAATAAGGAATTCTCATAAATGGCATTGCTATGATTGATCTTGGTGTAACTTCTTAAAGTGGCATAAAATTAGTAAATAGACAGTATTAAAACCTGGAGCGAATTAAAGAAAGAATTCCATGTTATACTGAAGATATGACCTTTAGATTGAACTTCAGATACTACAATAGAATAGAATAGAACAGAACAAAACAGTTGGACGTGACCTACAATGATCATCTAGTCCAACTGCCTGACCACTTCAGGGCTGACCAAGTTAAAGCATGTTATTAAGGGCATTGTCCAAATGCTTCTTAAATGTCATCTATCACCTCTCTAGGAAGCCTGTTCCAGTGTTTGACCACCTTCTTGGTAAAGAAACATCTCCTAATATCAAGTCTGAACATCCCCCGATGCAGCTTTGAACCATTCCCACACGTCCTGTCACTGGATACCAGGGAGAAGAGATCAGCACCTCCTTCACTTCCCCTTCTCATCCTGATCAAAATAAACTGAGTTTGACTCCTGGGCTTTATTGACATGGACAGCATTAATTTTCAGTGCTGATTTTTAAATAAAAATAAAAAAGGATAAAGATATAAAATAATATCATCAACAGAGCTTGAGATACATGGTTAAATTAGAAAGAGAAAGGGGGAACTATTTTGCTGCTCTGCAGTAACTTATTTTCCTGACTTTTGGGAGAAAAGAAAGCCCCCAAATTTTCTGTCTCTTAATAAGAGACAAATATTGTTCGCTGTGTTACGCATACATAGAAATAAAACCATCAGCTGCAATCTGGTCTGAGTTAGCTCCATCTTTTATGTGAAGAAGGTCCATGAAGGCACATTTTGGGATTCTTTTATGGATCTAAGTGAGGGGGGCTTACACTGTTATTTCCCTAGCAGTTTTCTGTGACATTTTAGCTGAAGTTTACTGTCCCAAAAGTGGAATTCTTACATGAACACTCCTAGACTGTTTCAGTACAAAGTCAGCGGAGTCAGCTTAAAGCATCTTAAACCAAATTTGGATGACTTTACACTTATGTGAACAACTTACACAGACACTTTTAGCTTCACAGCTGTGTCAACAGAAACTGCAAGAAATAACTTCTCAACTTCTAAAACTAGATGCAAAAGAAATGACCTGTATATGCCTTCAGTGTCTCTTGGAATGAGGAAAACTAAAAAGGATGTTAGACAGATTGCGGCAACATGGTTAGAAGCTCAGTCTCAGGACAAATCGATGTCTGTTAATGGGAATTCAAATTAGAGTCATCAGAAAGCAAAACAAAAACTAAAAATCAGGAAAGCTTAGATGTCTGTTCTTGTTTTGTCACCCTGAAAAGAAGGAAAGCCAATACCAAACCCTCAAACCTATAAGACTTTTACATTATTTTTCTCACCACACATAAAATCAGATGCCTTTTGAGCCAAATCTCAGGCAAAGTTCACAGAGTCCATGTTCTTTATGGTATGGACTATTGTAGAAATATTGTAGCAAAAACTGTCATATAAAATACAACCTGCCCCACAAGCAGATTCAGCCCTGGGAGAGAGCTTGTTGCCCCTGTTGTATCCTACTGTATCTGAAATGTTTTACCTAGAGCTGCCCTCTGAATGTGCCTCTGGGTTATTTCTCCTTTCAGATGGTCTGTAAAAGACACAAAATGCGAATAGTTAGAATTCAAAATGTCAACAATCAATGAAGTAATTGCTTATTTCCCACCATTTGAAAACCTGTGCTGCTGGCAAATTTAAGGGGATTTCTTTTTGTGATCCACAGGACAAGTAGTTTTCTGAGCTCTCTCCTCACTACTGCAAGTAAACAAGTAGGCACAATTTGGCTCTACATATCCTCAGATTTAACTTTGTCCAGTAAGAAAGACTGAAAATGAAGCTATTTGTTCAAACAGATTTATAGGCGCTAGCACTGGAAATGAGATGTTAGGTCATCCAATCCACCTCTTTGCCAGTGAAGAATTCGTTCCCTACAGTCCATTTTCCCTGTTCATCCAGCTCAGTTTTAAATATCCCATGTGCTAGAGCTGCTGCAAGTTCTACTACTCAACAGAACTCACTGTGTAGATGTCATTGGTCTTTGATCTAAATTTTTCTTTAATTTCATTATCTCATTATTCCTAGTTAGGCTCTTATGCTCCATATAATTCACCTTTACCCTTCTTTTATTAATTTCCTCCTTGATCTATGACACTGTTCCAGTTCACCAATTATTTCAAATGATAATTAGATTACCACATGGGAAGCCATTATTCATAGATATTAATAGAACCAATAAAGGAAAAACATAACCCTAAATGTGCAATTTCAGCAGTATATGTGTTCTGAGGGAGGATGGGATTATGTCTTTCAAGTTTTCCAATTAAAACAATTTCTAAGTAGAGACTTGTTCCTAATCTTTACTGAGCTATACATCTGGATACCAGGGAAAGAAAAAAAAAACACAACATGCTGGATTCACTTTTTTCTCAGACTTGTGATTATGTATATTATATTAGCAAGCATTCTGAATTAAAAATATCCTTTTGCTTACAAGTGAAGACTTACAGAATAAGCTAATCAGAGCAAATTAAGTCATTAAAAGCTGCCAAATGTTTAACTGGAGAATGTGAAAACCCATTTAAATTCACAGGGCATGAGAATTAGACTGTTCTATCAGCACTAAAGAACCATGAAAAATTAAACTTCTTTGGGGATTATAAGAATAATTCTTAAGTATTTAGTAGCATTGTAAAATAGGTATTATATGCAATACTTTGCAGTGTAACCGCAAAGTTATTTTGTTTTGAATGTTTTAGAAAACAAAAGAAAACAAAAAACCCTACCTACTCCTTGTCCATAAAACAGATAGTGCGAATTCCTATTTTTCTGCACAGAAAGTTATATTCTTTTCAATTATTTCTCTTTAAACCAATGAATTCTTCTGTACTTAAAGTTACTGTAAAATTAAGAAAAGCCTTCAGCTACTGAGAAACAGGTTAACTGAAAGAACTAACCCCACCTATCCCAGCTATACCACATAAATCCTCCATACTAACACTCAACCAAAAAACCCATTCAGTTAAGTAAGCTCCTGATTTCTGTAACCATAGACAAAACTATAGACAAAACCCCCTTGATTTTTACCAATAAAAGCCCAGTTAAATGATCAACAGTCATGCTATTTGTGCTTTGAAAGCTTTATATAGCAACTCAGTTGACGTCAATACTCAGTGAAATGTGGTTAAACGTACCAGTTTTTTCCTCAACAAAAATTGCTTTTTGTTATTCTGGATATTTATATCCTTGTATTCTATCATACTGTATTACATAGGGTGATGTCAATCACTCAATATTGAGCCACGAGACAGTTATTAAATAATTTGTAGTAATTTGAGATTCATCTCAATGGATTACCATTAACTTAGGTGCCTCAGAAAGCCATCTATACATGTATCTTCACAGAAGGGCTCAGAAACTCCCTTTCTTAAGCCCTGTGAGCTGCAAAAGGCAATGCCACTGTCATTTGAAAAAATGTTTCTAGTAGTGAGAATATGCTGTTCATCAAGAATCAACTGAAACTAAAGGTGACATACAAGTTCTCTATCCTGTCAATACATGCTTTTAGTAGCATTATTTCTTTTGCTTTAACCTTGCTAGAAACAGATCAGCAGCAATCAAAATGTTTTGCATAAATTTCTATCAAGTGGCAATGAGGTCAACAGAAAAACAGCAAGCCAAACAAGGCAATGAAAGTAAGATCGAACAGATAGATAACAACTTGCAGTCAATACAAATATGTGGAAACGGAAGAACATGGGGACTGTTTTTTAAATTAGTATAGCCAAGAGGCTTGGCTTCCGATTACCTAGAATTTACTCTCCGTACAGCTGGGACAGAATGCACAGAGGCTACAGAAGCCCTACTTTTATTGCAAGCTTTGTTAGGCCAGCCAGCAGTGTGGAACTGTCCCAAATGCTCCTCCCTCCCTTCATTCTAGCCTCATACACTTCTGCTCCATCCATGACATGGACCATGATGTTGTAAGAAATCTCGTCCTTCTTCTATTTGGCAGCTTTATGAAAGAATGAGAAGTTGGAACCAGACCACCTGTAATCAGAGGTGAACCAAAGAAAACTTCTCCTTCTGCTAAAAAATAAAAATCCAGTCTTACCATTCTTATAGCAAAAGACTTTCCTCTTTCTTCTACAAATAGAAATAGAAAGGTGACGTTTACCCAATTCACATAGTCCAAACTGCCTTTTCAGGGCAGCAAAAACTGAACTTCATTTCGCAGAAAACTTCCTGAGGAGAAATTGTAATTGTATTATGGGAAAAGTAGCCCAAACAGGAATTCTGGTTCAGAGGACATGATGGTATCATGAGGCACCTGACTATAATTCCATACCAAGACTTAGCCAGATATGATTTAATCTTTCAATTTGTTTTAATCCAATTTGAAATTTGACAGTTTATTTAGATTTCCTTTGGAAAAAAAACTGGTTTTCATGTAGAAACTCTTATTTTTGACAAAACCTTAACATTTTCTGTACATGTTTTTGATTAAAGTAATCTTGTTCTGTTTTCACTACAAATACTTGTGGGGGAGAATGAATGTTTCTGATCTGCTCTACTTTTCTGCCTCTGAGAACACCATCACCCCAATGCAGGGCTTGAAGTTCATAAGTGACAGAAGTAGGGGATGATTCCAGTACTGTTGCCTGCACAGACCTTCCCATATAAACAAAAAGAAGATTCCAGTCTTTAGTACTGCCAGATCTACAACCTTCATAAACACAAATATTTACTGAAAGAAATATGAAGAATCACATTCTCATTAAAAAACCCCATGTCTTCTGATTCCAACAGTGTAAAGTTGTAGACAAGGTAGTGCTTAAATGTGGTTTGCAAAAATTGAATTTAAGACTTGGCAAACATCTCTCAACATATGGCTAATTGTGTTTTCTGAAGTTTCACCAAACAAGAAGCTAAAAATAGGTCTGCAGCTGATACCAAATAATTTTTTCCACTGGAGTCATTCTTCATTTGGAGATAACAGTCCCAATAAAATATTGAATACTCCAACTCCACATGTTTTGGCAAAAAAGTAGTTTTGGGGAATTTAAGAATTCACTCAGCATGCAGCCAGCTGTCATTAAGGCTGTGATAAATCTGTTGGTTTTGGCCTGTGTTTCTGGACACATGTACCATCCTGAGGTATGGAAAAGAGATGAACTGGTAACACAGAACCTCAGTTTTGTGACAGGAGACAAAAGCAAGGAGGGAAATGGAAAAGACAAAATGGAATAGAGAAGTCTAATTAAGACTGATGTAAAGCAGAGGAAAGTATCCTATATGCTGACTAAATAAGACAAAATCCATAACTTGAATAGTATGGCTGTCCTTTAACTTCTTGTCTTTGTGTTCTTCCAGACTGTTTCAAGGAGCTGAAATTATATTCCAATTTATTACAGACAATGAATGTTTTGACAATACTGCATATGCTTCAGGGCAATACAAAAATGAGTGTGTCACAATTAAAAATATATTGATTTAAAAAAGTGTTTTGGTTTTGTTTGAGTCCACATTACAGGTTTTAAAGCTTCCCTTATGTTTTATCAGACCTGCCATATAATACTAGTATAAGGTTTCATAGACTGCTAACTTAAAGGATACAAATACTGGACAAGCTAAGAGGACACATACAACCTTAATTCCCTCCCTTTGAGAATCTTTGTTGTTATTGATGTCGACAGACCTTTAACTTGATGGGTCTCTTCTGACTTAATTGACAGGCTGGAGCCTTCATCGATAACCTCTAATCTCTTGTTATTTTTGAATACTTTGCTATTATTTTATATTTTCCAAGTCTGTGTCTAGCTTAAGAAGTCATCCCATCCAGGAGATCCTGCAACCTTCACACCTCAGCTAGGATGCTGTATCTCTGTCTTTCTCCACCTTCAAATATTTTTTTATGTTACACAAAATATGTAGCAGAACATGCTCTTATGCATCCAGGGAACCTCCGATACCTGGAACCCACCCTCTAGGGCATTTTGGGTCCCTAATAATGCTATCTGGTCTAAGTGTTAGATCTATCTGTTTTTCTGCTTCTCACATGGCCCCACCAGCGAGGAGGCTGGGGGTGCACAAGAAGCTGGGAGGGGACACGGCTGGGACAGCTGACCCCAGCTGACCAAAGGGATATTCCATACCATATGATGTCATGCTCAGCAAAAAAAGCTGGGGGGGAAGAAGAAGGAAGGAGGTATGTTTGGAGTGATGGTATTTGTCTTCCCAAGTCACCATTAGGTGTGATGGAGCCCTGCTTTACTGGGGATGGCTGAACACCTGCCTGCCGATGGGAAGCAGTGAATTAATTCCTTGTTTTGTTTTGCTTGTGCACACAGCTTTTGCTTTACCTATTAAACTGTCTTTATCTCAACCCACGAGTTTCCTCACTTTTAGTCTTCTGATTCTCTCTCCCATCCCACCGGAGGGGGAGTGAGTGGGTGGGTGTGTGGGGCTTAGTTGCAGCCAGGGTTAAACCATGGCAGGAAGTATGCAGGGTTGTTGTTTGTAATGCAATGCCCCTACATATGCAGTTGGACCCAGCTATCACCCAACTATGAAGACCTACTCGAGATTCTGGATCTATTAAATTTAATTCATAAAGTTGCTTGTATCCACTTGAGTCAGATCAGGAGTCCTGCTGAATGAGCACAAATTAAAGCTGTATACTCAGCAAATAATCACTGATTATTTGCTGAGTATAGCCTGATAAAAGCCCGAGATAGGCTTTTAGAGTCAGAGAGGAGGGTAAACACATAACTTCCATGAGCCTTGTAGAGAT
Organism: Ciconia boyciana; assembly: GCF_034638445.1. Lineage (NCBI taxonomy): Eukaryota > Metazoa > Chordata > Aves > Ciconiiformes > Ciconiidae > Ciconia > Ciconia boyciana. The sequence goes on from NC_132936.1 coordinate 95,519,258, forward strand.
ATATTTTTAACGGAGCTTGAGGTCAGAGATGTAAAAACTCACAAAGGATTTTTGAAAGTAGGAGACATTGAACCCAAATGGAGATATTCGAATGGAGTAATTTCTTAAATGGAGAATATTCAGAGATAGTTAGTGGAAATCTTATCAGATGTTTTAGATACTTTTGAAAATCTGGTGCTGAAATTGTATGAGAACACAACCTATGATAAAAAGTATCTGACAAGAAAAATCACGGAATAAAATAAAAGATTCTGTTCTAACTCAAAATCCTACAGCACTAAGAGCAGACAAACTGTTCAGTCTTTCTCTGACCCAGAGAAATATTTGGGGCAAATTCTGATTCTTCTTTGCAACTTTTGTCCTTCTCCAATGGCAAAAACATGTCAATTGGTTCTATTAGGACAACGTGCAGAGACAAAGTAGATTGCACTAGTAACCTGGCTCAACGCTATTTCTGATGGAAATGCTCTATTTTGGGATACATGGTTGGCCAAATCCCCATGTAATCTGACAAGTCCTAACTTTCAGAAAGCCCTCAGAGGCATCAGGAAAGAAAAAACACTATTGCAGCACTCAGAGCCTCCTGACGGTAGCATACACGTTTTTCAAAGTATGAAATACAGCCATCATCAGCATTAAAAATATATTAATGACAATACTTGAGGTAACATACTGTAAAGTATAACCTGCTGCAGCAGATTTCTGCCTTTTGTTCACTGAAGAAACATCTGCAGCAGTTTAAGATTTTACTGGCTCTCCTTTCTCCTTTTCCCTCTCCCTTCCCTCCTTCCCAAGGTTTGCTGTCAAAGGTTACTGCCCCCACAGCAGAGTGGGTAGAAGCAAACGTCTGCCTGTGTTCTGGCTAATCCAGCAGTTTGGCATGTCAGCACAAGCATACCGGCGATTTAAGCTGTGACACTATCATCGAGTCAACTGGAATGTCTGAAATACTAGTAAACACTTTTTGCCAGCTGTGCTGGGAAGAAAGGATTGGAGACAGTAACTGCCAGCAAAGAGATGGGGCAGACCATTGGGAGCAAGGTAGCTGACAGTATTTAGTAGAACTCATCAGTCAAAGACCCCAGGAAAAACGACAGGTTCGGAATTGGAAGCACAATCCCGACTTCCACACCAAATCCATAGCTGCAAACCACAACCTAAACTCAGCACATGAACAAACATACTTGAAAACACTCGATTTTCCCAACATACTCTCATTTTTTGAAGTTTAAATACCATGGATTCGAATGCATACATTTTACTATGATGTAGGAAACTGCACATTTTGTGATTACTATTTAAAATCTCTGACTGGAGCATGTTCCCTTCCTTGCCATACTCAGCTGAGACAATCACAGTTTTTATCAACACATTTAATACCTTCAAGCGTGATCAAATTTACAGGCAGAAAGCTTATGAGACATCAGTCTCTGTCACTCATTGCTATAGGATGACACTGTATTTGACTTCACTGATTATTCCTTGAGCTACTCAATATATAGTCCTCTAAACTCTGTCCCCATGTCTATTTCTAACCTCCATTTATTTCTAACCTCCATATTAAGTCTCCTCCCCATTTCCTACATGTTCTCGTTAGTTCTGGCCAGATTACATAGTACTTTTTTTCTCACAAGATGATTACTTACACTTTCTGATTGATGGGCATTCCTGTAACTGTTCATTATTTGGCCTGCATTTCCACAGCACCCTTTATCCCACATTTTTTTTCTAATAGCCTTTCATACCTTCTGGCTGGTACAGAAAAAAATGCTTTGATAGGGCTATACAGCAAAACTGTACAGAAATGGAACTTATTTTTCTGATGACAGCATTCTGGACCTCTCTCTTTCTCTAAGTACACACTGTTATTGGCTGCATAGGCCTTAATTGTTGAGGTGTTCCCCAAGGTTCCATTCATCTAAATAAGGGAAATTCTCGCATGTACCACAGCTCCCATTCACCCAAAGGCACAGGATTCCTTTCCATAGAAAGAAGACTGCAGTTCAACATCTCATTGAAACTGGAACTCGGAATCTGGATGCTTTCTGAATTTAGAAACAAATGCTCAGACCTTTATTCTATCATCCCAAGGTTGGCTGTCACTACCCAGCTGGGTTTTTTTAAGTTGAACTCAATGCTGCCCAAGCAGTTTTAGCCAAGCATGGATGTTTAGCAGCAAGCACATCCAAGAGACTTCAGCAGAAGGACATATAATTTCTGGATTCTTAATGGGTAGGAGATAGGCAGCTCAGTCAATAAAGCAGTGCTTCTGTATGCACTAGCGAAGGCAGTTTGTTGTATTTCAAGAATTAAAGCTAATGTTTGGTGGGTTTTGGTTGTTTTTTTTTTTTTTTTTCCCAGATAGCTCTCTTGAATTTAGGTGCCTAAATTTCATTTAAGCTATACCTTAGATGCCAGAATGTTATTTTAGGTATTGTCCAAAGTTAACAAATATTTTGTGTATCTATCTTCTTTTCATATGCTGGAAAAGAGACAGAAATGATGCACATCTGGAAACTGTTGCTCTGTTGTTTATCACATCTATTTGTTCATGAATTAAATATTGAGCTGGCCCAAAAAGCATGGCTGAAAAGCAATGCCATATGGATAAGGAACCATAATCTGTGAATTTAGTACTCTGGATGTTCATATGACTAAATGCAGCTTATCTCTTGTTTATTTCTGAGAAATTAACGTGAAGAGAAAGAATAAGGAAAATAAAGTCAGAGGAACAGCTTTGTATACAGCTCCTCTCTGGTTTTTTTAATGTCCAAATTTAAGAAGCTTAAAAAATAAATAAACGGTCTTAAAGCACAAATAGGCAAAGTCAAAGACAAAGAATTTTGCCCCCAACAAGTTTTCTCGTAATAATACATTGGTCTCAGTTAATATTTTGAACAGAGAGTGAACATATCCAAGTATAAGATGGATACGGTCATTTTCTGTTATAATACTGCCTTCATGGCTTTGGAATTTCTATGCAACAATTTGATGTCTAGATTCATTTTGTGATATTTTTTCTGGCCAGGGCTGCCCAACAGATAATTAAGTATAGAGTTCCAGGCCTCACTATATACTTCAGTTTCACAAACTTTAAAAATTTTGCTATCTTACCCAAGAAATTGTCCTGGAATCAAGTTTATATTGCTGTGTGACTTCTGGTTAGATGAGATATACTTAGACTGTTGTTAGGAATCTGACAGATATGACACAAAATTAAAAATCAAATAAATTTAAAAAAATTATGGTGCTGGAGCTGCTTAGATATGCTACCATGTTTTGAGGGCATGTCACGGTTTCAGGGTGACAGAAAAAAGGTCAGAGTGAGAACGGGTGTATGACATTTTCTTAATGCTCATTTATTTGTAATATATATACCAAGCCTTTGAGAAATGGCTTTTTGAGTGTTAGACACATATTAGCATCCCAGTAAAATATGAAGTAGCTTCCTGTAAAGATACAATATATATTTACTGTTGTGGATAAGCCTGTCTGCTTCTTGAATTGCTCAGCAATGGAAGACGCAACCTGATTCTATGTAACGGGCATAATGATGTCATCAGTTCTGAACAGACGTCTTCCCTCAGCCTTAACTAAAGTGCATGAGAACATCTTCATAACACATCTATTCTCTGTTGATTGCACTCCTTCTGCACCATTCACAACCAGCTGTGGTAACATCACTAGTCCTACATGATTTAGGAACTAGTTTGATTAGGAAAAACCAGCTATTGTATTTTAGTACATGTAAGTACGTATGCCTATACTGCAAGTCTGCATGAATACTGTCCAGATGAGTCAATGAACCACAAGATCCTATGAAAAACAATCTTCTATTTTTGTGCTCATGAAGGGGTATCATTCTTTGACAGTGCTACTCTGAATAAGCTAAGGTCTACTTCTCTAGAGTTTGAAGGTTTGATTCTTCACTTATAAAATCTCAGGCCATCCAGTACTAAAGACAGACATGATGAAGGAAAACTTTTTGTACAAAAGGCTGTAGGATTTAAAAAAAACCCTGTAACAGCACATTAACTATCATCTAGCATCTTTTCTTTAAAAGAGCAAATTTAACAGACTGACTTAACTTATTAGTGTAATAAAACAGGAAAATGCAGTGTAGCAATCCAGCAATGACTACCTGTTTTCAGTCTGTAGACAGCCTGCAAGCAGAGAATCTGTTACTGAGAGGTACTTTTCCAAGTTTATAGTCATGGCAGTTCATAGCTTGATTAAATCCAATGAGCTTGGTCCGTTTGATTTTAGTTATTCTAGTGAAAACCTTAAGTAAAAAGTGTTTACTTGGTTTCTTCCTGAGCATAACTTTTTCCGCTGAAAATACTTCTGTTTCTAAAGAACAGAACATCATTTGTAATAATTAGAAAATGAAAATATTTCCTACATATGTAGATTCCAACAGAGATCCAAAGAAAACATTAACATCTTAGACCTGGAGTGACTGTTACACTAATAAGATTCCTCTGTTTAAAGAATAGCACATCGGGGGAGCATAATAGAGCTGTTCAAATGAATTCATTCAGCTTGGTATTTTCTGAATAAGTCATTTGACAAATCGTGTTTTCTCATTCTAAGGACCCATTCAGCCTATGCACTGTCACCCAGGGGCATTGCCTATTGTTTGTAAGTAAAAACAAACATATGTAAGCTACTGTGAAACAATGGACAATATTTAGCATTGGCATAAACATATGCATTGCCCCATGAAGCCAAAAGACTTGTACCTTCCAAAATAAGTCTCCTGAGTGCTGCTGCAAAGACAATTTTATATTACCGAAGATGGTATCCTCTTCTTATAGGGAGGAGCAGAAAAAGGAGAAAGGCTGCCAGAAAGTTGCTAGGGGTCCCTGGTTCTCTTGTCAGTCTCAGCTCTAACAGAGCAGGGAAGACAAATGCTACGCCAACTAAGGACTGACAGAGACATAGCAATGACATCTTTCCTTCTGTCTTCTCTGACAACTGCCCAAGCATGACCCTGCGCTGGAGCAGTAGCAGAACAGACAGCTCTGTTACAGCTGCCATCAATCTAGGTGTACCTCTGAAGTGAGACAAGAGTTAGACCTATAATGTTTACATTGCCTACAGTAAGTATAGCAAAGATGGATTGTCTTTCCTGATTTCAGAAAAGCAAAGTAACGCTTTACAGGCTATTATAATAGTTTATGTTCTTGTCTGTTTTTTCTCCTTGTTTGCACATCTTACTATCAGTTTTCTGGGGACTCTCATTCAGCTAAAAGTATTACTTTATTATTCATTGCTTAATCATAGGGTGTTAAGAATTACACTAAGCAAATGTATCTGCACTGCTCCAACACAACGTGAGCCCTGCTCACATTGCAGTGACTTCTGAGATTCTAAGCACAAATTCTCATGTAAATAAAAAATGATTTGTTGATTACAGACGAGGCAGTTAATTGGTTACTCTGACTCACTATGAACACTGTGAAAAACCAAAAAATTCATTAACATGAACCTTTCACTGAACTGCTAGCAAGAAAGAAAAATACATTCCTGTCACTCTCTGCTTTATATTACAAGCCAACTGGCTGCTCCTAGAACAAGAAAATAGATTGTGGAAACTTTCATCACAGTGCTGAGTCTGCCCCAAGATGGTAGCAACCAGTTACCATTTTGTAGCTATCTGCCAGGCCTGCGTGAAATGCATGACATCTACTCTGCATTACAGCACCTTGAGAGAGATCTTATGAAAGATGCTGTGAGAGATCACAGCATTTTTATATTGTGCTCTACAGACCCCTGGCTAAACTGAGCCATAGAAATTATGCCTGAAGTGAGCTGGACATCAGTAGAAAAAGAACTTTAACAGAATCAGGGTGAAAGTAAGTCATATTTCATGATGGAAAGAAGGAAACAAGTTAAAATGGAAGGAGTTGTAACCAAACAGAAAAATAAGATGTAGCATCCTGCAAAGCAAAGTAAATCACATTTCTAACAGACAACAAACTGCAGATGGTGACAAGGTGGTTAAGAAAATAAAATCTGCAGAAACTCAGCTGTTTTTCTGTGTTTTCAATTCCATGCTTCCAAAAATCAAAATGTAACATTTAAAAAATAGATTCCAAAACTGCAGTCATAATGGCACAATGATTAGATATTTATCCAAAACAAACACACATAGGAACTATGTTTTTTCAGCATTAGGTTGCAAAACAATTGGGCCAAGAAGTTAAGGAGAAAGAATCTGAAGACTGTGTCAGCCATGCTGAATGGCTTCAGCTTTAACAGCTACTGCTATTTTTGGTGGACACACAAACATGCCTCATTTATTACAAAACTGCTTTGAAACTGACCTGGTGATCAGAAACAGACTGGGGCTTCTAGGCGCTGGGCCACGTTGAATAACATCCCAGCTGGGAAATTACATCTGGGGGACTGTTTGTCCCCATGGCCTGTTTTCTCTTCTGTTTTTCTCACAGATGGCTGCAGGTTTTGCAGAGCGAATGTGCTTTGTTATGTTAGTCATAAGTGACATCCCTCGGGAGTAAATAGCATAGTTACACACGCGAGATTAAATATGGTAGAAATACTACTTGTGTTCCTTTCTCTGACACAACTGTTGTGTCTTAAGACCAAGACCTACCCTCTGTTAAGTGGCAGAGGACATCTGCAACACGTAGGCAGCTTCCCAGGAGAGAAGAAATCAGTGGAGACTAAGTGTATCGAGGCTTTATTCTTATATATATCCCAGTGCTGGAACAGAAGTGGTGAAGAAGCAGGCAGGCAATCTCTCTTTTTCAGAGAGCTTCCAGTCTACACTGATGTGTACTTGCCAAGTCCCCTACTTCTCATGGTAAACGACTGTTTCAGCTTGTTCTAGATTGCTGATTTGACTGTTCATCTGGAATTTCGCAGGTACCAAGCAGTCCAGCTGGGGTAGCAGCTGCCAGGCAGCCAGAAATCCTGGACAAGTAAATCATTGTACATGCAGAATGCATGCAGAGTGACACTGACCAGGCCTTGTAGAAGTCACCTGAGCACACACAGTACGTATGACACCTACAGAATGTGCTGGATGGGTTGCACAGCACGTGCTGTGCGAGTGCCCAGTTGCACATACTCAGCATATCCCGAGCATGTTAGATTCACCGCACTGCTCAGATTTCTGTCTGTGAAGGAAATCTGGGACCCTTAGTTTTTTAATGTCAGGCATTGATGGATATGTTAATGCTTGGTTCTCAAGGAGCTTTCCACATCAAGAACGGACTCTGATAAAGAACAAGATAAATAACAAATAGCAAATTCTCTTGCTGTTCTTGCAAGTTGTCTCTTGTGACACAGAACTCAGTGTAATGTTTAAGGGCAGTATACAACACTTCCATAGGCTGAAACACTTGCTTGTAAAATAAGAAAAAGCACTTGAAAGACCACATCATACCTGTAGTATCATTCCTGAAGACCAGGAATGAGAAAACCTTTAAAGGTAACCACCTTTTAAATAGAGGACAGTCCTAAAGTGACTGGCTGAGCGCACAGCAATGGGTTGCTCTCAACATCAGAAGAAGGCTGAGCAGCCTCATTAGTATAAAGTTTGGTGAAATTGTGAATGCTGTTCAATGAGGCAGCTTTGGAGACCTCAAAGGTGGACTATATTGCAATATATTTCACAGGGTAAGTGATATTATTTGTCTGTTTAAAACAATTACAATTATATCTAATGCTTGTTGCCCTTTATCAACTAAAACAATAAAACCAAATGTGGAAATCTTTTCATAATTTTATTTTCAATCCTTACACAAGTAGAACTCAACTGACCTCAGCTAGAGTTTTTCTTGAGGGAGGATTTCAAGATTTCAAGTTCCATGGACTTTAAAGGTCTCTGCTGAGAACAGCAATTCATACTAAACTACCTGAAGAATGAAACGCTGTGGAATGATATTATTGAGTTATCTGTTCATTAAATCTGCATACTGAATTCATTTATTTATGAGTTGTTTGCATCTCATTTGAACCAGATTTGCCTGTGGAATGTAACCTTTCTTCTTGGAGTTTCTCAATCCCTTTTCAAACCCAATCTTGCCATTTTTCTTCTGCACTAGTCATTTCCAGTAAAATTCACTGAGCACGTGCATCAGATATATGTCTGCATAAGTACTTGATACTTTCTGGAATTAAACTAGAACAGTGAATTATACTAATCAGCAGCTATGAAGTCTCAATGTTTATTTCCATAAAAGAATAAGTATCTCAGAATATTACACTGAAGAATGGAATGCATTTCAAAGCACAGTAATTTCTCCCTTATTATAGCCTCACTTCATTCATGGCTGAAACAATGTCCAGTAAGCCAATGTCTCTGACTCAGAACATTTATATTAATATAAAATCAATAGATAATAGTACCAATAGTATTGAGCTTTAAGAAAGCAACACATTGATTTTGATGAATTTTCTTTTCATATAGCAAATCATCACAGCATTTTCATTTCATTTAGGTTCCATGTAAAGCATGGAATTTTTCTTCAACAGAAAAATTCTCTCTTTCCTAAGTACATATACTTCTTCAGCCAAAGTTTAAAAAATGCTTTTTGCTCATGCATGACTTCCCTCAATTCTTTCAGTCCATGTAATCATGGCCTAAAATATGCATAACATTCCTACTATCATCTTTAGGATTCTAGTTCTTAACTAACCGATTCTCCTTTCTGAAAGTAATTTATTGCCTGCATGTGAAGCTAAAACAATGTAGATATACAACGTAGCCAACAGAGTGCTCTCAGACCACCTCTGCCTGAAAAACATCACTTCATCTTATTTCATTTCTTATCTATGTAAAAAGGTTGCTATCAGTTCCCTTCATAAAGTTGTGCAGGTATAAAGAAAAACCTTGCACAAAATATTCTTACTTTGGAGTTTAAAAGTAGGTCTACTTGGCTTATCTCCATGGGGAGGTAGAGTGACCACAACAAAATATTTTTTTATGTATACGTACATAGAGCCTTGTACATAGAGAAAAAGGTGATTATAAATTCAGGTTTTACATTATTTAGGTTCTGATTAGGTCTTACATCTAACTTTGCATTCACAGAAATAACAGTGCAAGGTACAAGGCAGTGAATCAGAATCAATATTATCCTTGAGCACTGCTATGTCTTGTCCTCACTCTCCTCCAGTCCTCACCATCTCCATGTAGCACTCCATTAACTGTGATACATAAGGTCAATTATTTGAATAATTTGCAAGCAGATTAAATGAAGACTCTTCAATAATCTTGCTTTGCAATACTAGGACATGCCCTCACTAAAGATTATAATTGTCTTTGGTATCCTATGATCTTGTGCACTGAAATCAAAGCTTGAAACGAGGCAGAGCAGTGCAACATCTCAGCATTCCTGTGGGTATAGCTGCATCATCAACATCATGTGCACATAATCCACCCACCTACCCTTTTTAATTCCAAGAGTGCCTGTTGCCTCAGACAGTTATTACTCCCACATGAGTTTGCCCTTCCTCTCCCAGCTTCAATCATAACATTAGCTGATTTCTGGACAGACTAAAAACAACAGCTGCTTCCCTTTGGGCATTAAATACCATTTAGTATGCTTTTTCCCCTGTAGGAAAAAAGTAAATCTAATAGTGGTATAAATACCCAAAAATAGACAGACATTTATAGGGATGAACTGGAAATCTTTGCTAATCTTAAATGCATCTAACATGTAGCACATTCTTGTATATAGGCAACTTTTTTAGTCACTAAATTCTGAATGAATATATCAGTTTAATTTACACTGAAAATGGTATTTTTAATTCCCCCAACTCTAATTTGCTGTGTGATCAACATAGTAGCAGTTGCGCCTTTTTGTTGTTATTTAATGCTTTGCAGTTTGTTCAGATGTAGACAACTTCTTACTGTCAGAATACTTTTACACAGAACGTTCTTGGTAATGCTGTAAAACCACCTTGTTGATAACAGCATCCTAGAAATAAAACTCCTGCTAACCCTGATAAGGAGAGAAGTTTTTACTTCAGAGGTTTTGTCTTTGTTTCTCACCATATAGCTCTACTTTAATTGCCAATAAATTAAATTAATTTTCTCCAACTTGAGTCTGTTTTACCTGTGATGGTAATCAGTAAGTGATCTCCCCATCATTATCTCGACTCATGAGCTTTTTCTCACTTTCTCCACCTGTTCTGCTGAGGAAGGGGAGTGAGAGAGCGGCTGGATAGACGGCTGGCAGCCAGCCAAGGCTGACCCGTCACAATATGCTAGGCACAATCACTCAATTTTTTGCAAGAAGGAATTCTATACCTTCACTATTCTGAAATCAAATCCTTGGATTCAGCATCAAATTTTCTTCACTAAGTCTTTTTCAGTAATACCAAAAGGATCTATAGTTCTTGTTAGAGACCCTCACTCTTTGAAAATGATACAATACAAAACCACCTGCAGTGGCACAGCATGTTTTTTCACAAGAAAATAAACCTTTCTCTTTTTTAGCCAGTGAAATACACATTTTTAAAGTTCTTAATGTTGGACTAGAAAGGCAAAAATTTACTTGTATGTCAGTGCTGGCCCACTTTCCACTTCTCCTACGCTGGTTACAGAGTTCTCATCAGTTCCTTTCCAGTTTTACTCATGTTGGTTTTCTGTATTTGTCTTTTAAAGTCTAGTCCTTGGGTACATTCTCCAGCCATATGTAAACAATTCTGAATAGTTCACTCAAACCAATCCAGATATGTCTACATGTTCAAAATCCATACTTCGTTCCTCTGCCTTTTGATGGTGTGTTTACATTGGCTTTCAAAAAGAAATGCCCCTCAATGCTTGCACCAAAGCCGTCTGATCCTTTATTTGTGCCTATACAGTGGTTTGTGTGATAATGCAGTAAACAGGATCACTAAAATGACCTGGCTTAGAAACACTTCCCTCTTTTTCCTCTTTTTTTTTTTTTTTTTTTTAAAGTATCAGGAAGAGACAATTTTCATCCTACAATAAAATTCACCTTATTTCTTAGGAGGTCATTGTGAAAAGTATGCATCATGAAAAATCTAAGACATACATATTATTTTCCATAAAAATAATTTTAAAATCTCTGCATTCTCTGCAGTGCTATTAAACATAAAAGGAGATAGAATCCAGGACTGTGTGGTATAGTAGCAAAGAGGCATGCTAGCCACAATATCTCATTTCTGATATTATAGTCACTCTACACTTAAACTCCAGCTTACATCTAGACATTGTTTTCCTTAATCTTTTAATGCAAGCAATAACACCAGCAAAAGCCTACCATGAAAATCTTACTGCAATTTTCTTTTTCCAGCCCTAACTTCCTGATGTTTTTGAAATGCTAGTGTAATTGAGAAGTGGTTGGAGTATTTTGTGTACTTTTTACTGCAAAACACTAATATTTCCAAAGTCAGAATGAAAGGGTATTTATGACATAAAAGTTACAGCCAACTGCTGTCACTATCTCAAAATATAATCAGACTGCATGAAATGGGCTCTATGGCCTCTGTGGTGCATAGTTTTATACTATTAAGTGTAGCTTAGAAATAACAGAAACTGATATTGATGGGATCTGTTCTTGATTGTGCACAACAAGGCAGCCAGGAATGCTTAAGGAAACCGAAACAACAATAAAAGTAAATTAAAGATCTAGTTGCAGACCACAGATGACTCTTATTTCTCCTACCACATTTTCAGTAAAAATTTGGCAGGTTAGTAACCTTACTTAGCATCTTTAATGGTCTTCTGAGTATGTATGCTATGATGAGACAGATTTAACTGAAAAATTGTTTCAGGTTGCTAAACTATATAAACTAGTGTAATTGCATTGGCTAAGCTGAATAAGCCAGAAAGTGTCATACTGGATGCAAAGATTTAATAATTGTTAGAGAGGTGCTAACAGGTAGATTTATTAACAACTATGATCAAAAGAAGGCTGTATAGGAGAAAAGGACAGATGAATAAAATATAATATTTATATTAACCAGAGTGCTAATTTTCACATGCTGCATAAAGTTACACAGAAAGAATTGAAGGAAGGATGGTACAATATGATCACTCTCAAGCCTCAGATATCAGTGTTTAAAAACCATCCACAAAGTAGTGTACGTCTGCATAATCTGCATAGATCAGCATATATAGGGACAGCTATAAAAGGATACGACATGGATGGAATCTCTTGCTTATACAGTAGGATTACAGTATGAACTAAATGAAAAGACTATTTTACCATTTTACTACCAAAATAAAAAAAACGGAGAGTAACAAAATTCATTTTCAATTTGAAAACACTTTACTTGTAACTGCACTTTATATACCAAAACAAAACCAAAATGTGTAATTTTGTGCAATTTTTCATGGAACTCTGGAGACATTTCTAGTTTGATTCTTAAAGGAGCTTTTCAATATTCATGTGGACTACAAGCTATTACAATTTCCTATAGGAGGCATATAAGCATTGTCAAGTTCAGTGCAATACTACTGTTTTGTTATACAGCTGCTTGTTTTGTTCAAGGGATCAGTTTGGTTTTTTAGGTTACATACACATATGAGTATGCACTCAGACTTTTGTATCATTCACGTTCCCCAAACATACTTCACTGTTTCACTTCTAACACTGAAGAACTTAACCAAAACCAAATTTTAAAACTGATGCTTTTAATTGCAGCAAAATCCATACTCTACTGCACAATAGCTATGAGAAGTTTTGCCTAACTTACTTGGGAAAAACCCACAGCAATTCAGTCCAAACCAAGGATTTCTTTTAGATTTTGCTGGGATCCATGGAAACAGAATCTTGAGGCTACATCTACATTGCTTTGTTACATTATTTCTGAGAGCTGCCACAGCAGACTCCTGCAAATCTCAAGGGACTTACAGACCACACAAGTCTTGTCCCAACATGACACACTACAAGTGGTACCTTCAGGACTGGCATGTGTCCCACCACTTCTTGTACTGTCTCCCACACTCTCCAAACATTTGTTCTCCCCGTAAGACATTTGCAACAGATATAAGGTGTATGTAAGGTGGCTGTTAGGCTCCTGTCTTCAAGCAGCACAGTCGCAGCCCCCAGGCACTGAGAAAGATGTGCTTGTGTGTGGCTGATTATTGCTGGTGTTCACTATGCCTGCTCCAAAATGGACTTCAACTTCAGCAAGAGAAAGGAGTTTGACACTCAGTGCTGACTTTGGCTCTACCTCATTTAGGCCAAGAAATTTCTTGGGCTTATCACAGATGAGTAAATCTAGGAGACAGAAGTAAATCAGGAAAATGTGGACTTCAAGGTGGCAGCAGAGAAAAAGAGGTTGTATCCTGATGTGATGGGTCATGTTCATACCTGTGCACACTGGTGCATACCTGTGCCCAAAAGCTGCAAGCATTATTCACCTCGGAGACGCTTCCTGTTACTTGGAGAATAACATGCGTTGCCCTCCACAGTAGGTTTAATCTGCTTTTCCAAGCTTACCAGGGGAAAAAGCCTACTTGGCAGGATTTAAGTAAGCTTATATGGACACTGGAGAAATGCACAGTTGCAAGGTGGGTATTGAAATTCTACTTGCATGGGCCAATCTGTGGATATCCACGCACAAGTTCTGTACTGACATTTATGTTCTGGCCAGTCTGAAGGAGACAAATGAGCCTACTGAGAGAAGGCAGGTTGATTCAAGTGTCATGTCTTATAGAAATAACCCAGTGTTCAGAACATTGCTGCAGCAGGGCTCAGCACCTGATGTCTCTGGTTCTGGATTCCTTCCAAACGTCCTTTGTGCTGTGGTTTGAAAACACAGTGCCAACATGGCGGAGGCTTTCCTCATAGCTGACATAACTTTAAATATGCTGCATAACGTCTCTGAGGGACTTGTGGTGTACCTGAAGGTGATTGGGAGGGGAATCTGTCAGTAGCTACCATTCATGACCACAGAGAATATAATCATGGCTATAGTGAAAATACAGAGAACTTGTCAGGAGTGCCATGAGATTTTTGTCCCTTCCCAGAAGTCAACTGCTGTTATAAGACTAAAAGTGATGCTAATGACTTCATTGTCCATGTCTGTGCTGGTGCCACCCAAAGAGGAAGGAGATAGAAACTGAGAGCAAGGTCTACACCACTGGACCCGGATGCCAGATTACCTTTAAATCTAGTCCCTCACAGCCTGTATCTGGAAGCTTGACAGACTTGGTTCACCTGAATGTGTGCAAACACGGACCTGATCTCCAAGGACTTCAGGGATAGAGGACAAAACTGTGTTTCACATCTGACAGAGAGCCTGGATAGCCAATTTTTAGGAAAGAAGCTACAGGCTTGGAATCAACAGAAGTCAGAAATCAACCAGGAACACATCAAAGGCTGCTAGGAGGATCAGATAAGACCTAGCTTGGGGTTGAATGTATCTATAGGTGATTTTTGGCTTTGAACAATCTGAAACTGGAAGCCAAGCATATGCTGTTGGGGCCCTAAAGCAAAAAATGACCAAAGCCCCCACCAACCTGAGGCACTCCTCAGAACTGCTCTAATTAATCTGTACAAAGGAAGTGCAGATGGGTAATTCAACAATGAAATCTTTTATCAGAAGCTATATAAATTTATAGATAAATACAATCCTTAATCCATAGATATGACAATTTGAAATTATGGTTTTGGATCCTTTTACCCCAAAATAAAATTCAGAAAATCCGATGTTAATAACTTAGCTTCTTCTTTTGATAAATTTCAGACACCCTGTCAAGTAAAGAAGGGAGCTGTTTTTCACATTATGGTATTTGAAATAATCAAAACTGGTACATAAGATTATTACTGCTGTCACCAGCCAACAATTTACCTTACTGGAAATCTTAGTAATGCATTGACTATCTTCTTTTAGAAACTAGAATCTCTTCCCATATCCTCTGAACGCTGTGATTTCATCAGCTAAAAGGTAAAATGAAGCTAAAATGTACTCACTTATTTTATTTCTCACTTCATTTAATTTTTCTCCAAGGCATTTAGCTTCAGTAAACCTGTCAATGCAAGCATAATGATACAGAATTATTCTACAGAACAACTAGTTACACTAGTTGTTCACAATAAAATACAGAATTACTCAGAACTACTTTTTGATTTATAAGTAGAACTAGTTGGAAACAATTTTCCATCAGAAGATAGTCTGGTCTAAAAGAAACCATTTCTGAAAGAAACCATGCAATAAATAGGTTTACTAGAGAGACAAAACAAATTTATTTTACTTTCTAAGTTTTAAAAATTATGTTATTTCAATTCTAATGATTGGATTCTCTTAAATATTCATATTACACTACAATATTAATTTTAATATGCTACATTACTTGCAATGTTTTAACATACAGCTATATAAAAGTAAAAGAAAAAAAATCCAAGTAAAGTAAAAAAACAATGTTTGAAAGTATTAGAACTTCTGCTCACCAGGAATTTTCAAATTTCAGCCTGTAATTTGCATATTGCTGATGATCACTGTTTGTGCTGTGTGAAAATGTACATCCCAGTCACTAAGAAACCTCTCAAACAGAAATATAAGAAAGTGTGACAATGAAATTATTCTTTTCTTCTACAGATAGTCCTTATGTGAATGTAGACTTTCAGATGATATTCAGCTACTGCTCAAATACCGATACAAGCCAAAGCTAGCCACAAGAGGATTTGCAAATAGCAAGCAAGAAGCAGGCTGAGAAGGATGGAAACAAATCAATGAATCCGGTTTTGGAAACTCCCTTTTTGTATTATGCAAACAGCTTGACCTCATATCAAAAATGGATATTAGTTTCTTTAAAATGTGACATTCCCACCAGGTATGTTTCTAAATTAATTCACTGACCACTTCCTCATTATATTCAAATAATCAAATCTTCACATGGTACGTAAAATATTCTAATGATCAGAAGTTTTTTTTTTTTTTACCTTGCAACATGGTGTTGCAGTGATGCTCACTTCAGTGTTATTAAGCATCCTGCTCACTGTACATCTTGTTCCTTAGGAAATGTGTCATATCTAAGTATATCCTTAAAAAACAGCTGGCTACAGAGCCTTACTAATTCACTTATATTCTCTACATTCCCTACAGTCTGCTAGAACTTGATGCCTTATCCTTTTGTGCTCTTTTCTGTCAGTTTTCTGATCTTTTAGAGCAGTTGCTGTCATAATTTTTCTCTTACACTTATTTAACTCAGTACTATATAAAACTGTTTAGGACAAATGGCATACATATCAGGGTTTCAAATGCCAAGTATATTCTGCTGGAAAAATAATGACAGTCAATTCAATGTACAGTGGCAAAATCTGAAGAGTCTCCGAGAGAACTGAAGCTTGTTCAAAGAAATATCCATTGTAATAGTCTAAATAGTAATAGTTTAAAATGTAGAAGGATGATTTGTTGCATTGTGACATTTGCTGTAGGTCATTAGGCTTCACATGAAATTCTGAATTGTTACCTGGATGTGTACAAGTTGAACCTTGCTGAGCGTGGAGGCAGAACTGTAATACTTAATTGTTAAGCAAGCCTTCAGCTGATCTGAAAGAGTCTTGGTCTAGCCAAAGTAACTGAGGAAATCCACAAACTGTATTTCTGTCTAACTCAAATAATGGCAAAACAAGAGCCAAGAAATATGACTTCCCCTGGGGAGGCGGGGTTTGGAAAATTGCCCCTTCTCAGTTAGTCCATTTCCCTGTAAAACTGGAACAAGTTAGAATTTCAGGTGCCCGCATTCGTATCTGCTCACGAACATTTGTTTTCAAGGCTGAATTCAACACGGCAAAATGGCTGAAGCTGGAGGGTTCCTCAGCACTTACTGTTTCTTACATAAAGAAGGCAGAAACCTTTGAAGCATCTGTGAGACATTTATACAAGCTTTTTCCACTGATGTTGACTTAGAGCACCCAAGCATGCCTGGAAGATTGTGTAAAGATCAAAAGAAAACACCCCAAACTACCTCTCTCTTTCTTTCCCTCAGCTCCCATGAGCCAAATACTAAGTTCATCAATTACTTAGTAATTCCTGAGGCAAATCTCCTGTTGACTATTGACTCTGATTTATGTTCACAGAGAGATTTAGCTGGACAAGTTGAAGCCAGCTATCTGTCCAGCCCTTATTCAGTAACCTATGGGTTACTGCCAATAGTTGAACGGGCCATGCACCTGTTTGTCAAACACCACAGTTTATAAACCAGCACAATAACATAAACTGAAATTTGACATTAATTTATGACAGTCCAACAAATTCCATCTGTGACTATGAATCACAGTCAAACAAAATAAACCAGATAAAGACATGAGATTTGACTCTAATATTGAAAGGGAAAAGACTATTTCTGATACTCCTCTAATAAAAAGGTAATATTATCTAGCTTAAAGGTGATATTGCTATGAATAGTGATGAATGAACAATTATGTTCTTAGCTGAAAAGAGTTCATGTGTCTCCTACATGGAGATCACTTCACAGAAAGGCTGAGGTTGCCACGTCATGACTTGTATTACCTACAAGATAAATATTCCTTGATGAAACCCCAAAGTGAATTTAGCCACTAATTTTACTGGAACCAGCATTTTTGCAAAGATTTCACTCTTTGAATGCAAATGCCAGTAATTAAAAAATAAACATTTTGAAAAACAAATCTCTAACTCATAATGCAAACCAAGACAAACTCAGAGGCTGTCTAATGAGAGAATGGAGTCATTTAGTGAATTAAATGAACATTCACTCATTTTTAATTATTAGAAATTACAACAACAAGTGACCTAAGTGAAACTCATACTTTCCGTGAAACTCATCCATAGGTATTGAAAAAACAAGTTAGCTGCTAACCAGCTGAAACACAGAAAGCAAGGAAAGAAGAAAGTGGAAAAATTAATGGAGAACAACAAAACGGAAACTAGATTTACATCACATCTGTAAGCTCAGTAGAATTTTACTACTGGAAATATTGACTAGGATGGATTTAAAAGCTTCATGCAGTATGCAATATTACATTGGAGTGGCTCAGCTGGGAAGATTTCTTGGTAGTATATTTCACCAGAAAATGAGATGCATTTTTCTCCTCCTCAGAGAAACAATGCTAAGAGAACAGGATTGCATTGAGAAACAGGATATTATTAAGTTCTCTGGAAGTCAAGTATATAGGAAACCAAAATTGCAGAAATCTGATTCTGTCTGGGCAGATTTTTTTAAGCAGGACAGCAGTTACTAATGTACAGAAGAAAAATGAAAAAGAATTGCTTTGTATTACCTGCAAACTAAGCTGTAGAAGATCACCTTTTCTATCTTACAAAGGCACTTCGCATAGACAACTGTCCTAATAGGATAGCTTGAATCTATTGTCTTTCACTTGAACAGTAAGTCAGTAAATGAGCTTCAGAGAGAAATTATCCTTAACTATATAAGTTTTCCCACTTTTTAAATCCAGAAATGGTACTGAGTTATAGTACTGAGCTACTGCTCCTGTAAAGAGCTCTGAAGTAATAGGTGAAAAGTTTTATGTTAAAACCAGTATTTCTTTTACTTTTTTTTTTTTTTTTTGAACAGGACAAATGCTTTTCAGTATTTGATTTAATCAACTGATTACATTAGATTGTTTATGCACAGGTAGTTACAGAAAAAATATATGTATATTGTAGATGTATGACTATGTATATTCACATCTATATCAATAATTTCACAGCCCAAGCAACAGTTGCAACCACCACAGTCAAACTTCCAACTAGGCTCACTGACAGTTTACCATTCGGCTAATATAAGAATGATATAATTAGCAAGCCGAGAAAATCTACCCAAAATACCCAAAGGAAAAAATAAGACAGCTAAAAATAAGTAATTTGTGAACCAAATACTGTTTGTGGTATGACAGAAGTGGTTATGCAACTATAAACAAAATTATTAACATGAGAGGCCTACATATAAAGGGAAGTTATGGTAACCTTTAAACATGTGGTGTCCACACACTTCTTCCTGTGCAATTTGAACACTGGCTGGGTAACAGAGCTTTTGTGTAACTGGTAGTTCAGAGGCTGCATTCCAAATTCCAGACTGGACTTGATATAAATCCATTTTAATGAACTCAGTAAACTTGGAGCTATAGGCATCTTTGCTAAAAATGACTGCAAATGGCAGGGGAAAACTGTCTTGCTCCAGGGTATCAACATGCACATTAGCACTGATTTCAGCAATCAGCTGATGCATATTAGAGAGGGGTTACCCAAGGCATTAGTCTGAATCTCTTTGTTCTTTAGGGAAAGCAAATCTGGTGTCAAACTTTGTGGGTTCTGCCCATCTCTATTACATGTTCTGAAACCAGAAGGAAATACCAGTTTGCTTCATAGTAATAACAAACAGAGAAAATATGGAAGAATTGTGATTAACTAGAGGAAATTCAGGGCACGGCTCAGAACTGTATTGCTCCCATTATCATGCTGTGACCATGAAGTGCTCTGCTCAATAGACAGCAGTGCCAGAAATGATTGTGGTGTAATCATTCATGCAGTGATGTGGCATCATCTGATATATTGATCAGAAGAAAGGCATTACTAAACATCCAATTTACATGGATAAATTCTTACGTACATCTAATACCTTGCCAATTTGTGTCCCTGTGGTTAAGTTATAGACCCAGGTAGAAAGTTAACCAGTTCAGAAAAGTGATAAACAGCAAGATCTTGAATAAGTCATGGAGACGTGGAGATCATGTCTTGCCTCAATTTCACTGAAGTAAATGAGTATAAGACTCAGTGACCCTGAAAACAATGTCTTTCATGCCTATTAAGTGGGAAAATTGTGTTATTAAGAAAGCAGGAGAAACCTGGAGAAGGAGAAAACCCCAGGAAAAAAAAAAAGGAAAAAGAAAAGAAAAAGAACCTGTTAGGGGAAATGTTAGTTACAAGGGTAGATTGAGAGATCTGCTTTTGGCATCTCCAATCTCAAAACCTCGTATTTCTCTTGCAGTACAAGGAGGATTAACACTTGAAAAACTGACACTGAAACAGTACTGTTATCCAGTCAACATGGACAAGTGTTGGTGGATTCATTTCTGAGATGTTTAAAATCTGCTTTAGGAAAATTCATGTTTTCAATGTTTTGCCATTCTCACCATCTTCACCGGAAAATTTTGAAGTGTTTTGCCAGCATTAACAATAAATGTGGGGAATGAAAGTATTATTTCCGTTTTCAAGTGCAAAACTGGCAGAGAGAAGCTAAAATCACTTGGCAAACAAGTTAGGAACAACAGACAAAAGCATATGTTAAACATCTACTAGCTTACTGTCCAACTCAGTGCTGAAGCCAGTAAAGCATTTTTGACAATGGAAATTGCAGTAATTGATTCAGTCACATGGATCTTACTTCCTCTAGATAATTCATGATCATGAACGTCATTTACCACATTGCTTCAATATGGCTGTGAAGATAAGATGAATAAAACCAGAGGAAAGATGCACTAAGATTCCTCATGCCACTTTCATATTCTATCCAGACTTTTATTCTGTCACCACTCAATGCCTGCTGAATATGAAATATCCTGAGTAAGAAACAGCAAAGTTTCTGTACCAAGTTCTCAACAGAAGCCTGGGATGTCTGGTGTAAAATTACGCATTCCTACCCAGACTCATAATGAACTCTCAGATGGCTGCCTCCAGCTGTATCTTGCTGTGACACTCACCTCTGTTTTAGAAGCCGTTTGTTGTCCTCAATGGTTATATTGTCAGCATGGTCCCGCTTGAAAACTTCAAAAGCTTCCTGACATCCAAGTGACATCTTTCCTCCTGCCCCAAGAAAAAAAAGAAAAAGGGAACTACTTCAGAGTCATCAAAAGACAGACATTTTGCATTTATTTAACTCCTATTTAGACAAATATAGCAAGTCAGCTCAGGGGTCTTAAAGCACCCAAAAGACTAAGTTCAGTGTTCCACCACTGGGAAAGCATTTTTGACAAAAGATTTCTCTTATCTGACAAATTAATTTTGTTTCACTTCACTTCTCTAAAGTCTGAATGTTTGGGCTGTGTAATTTCTCAAGACAACTTAAAATGTTCATAAGTAAAACCAAACTTTGAAAATTTAAAATATGTGAAATATTCTTAAGTGTGAGCCAGGGGTATTTTCACAACAGCAAACTGCAATTTGCTTCTGTGTTTCTTTCATCTGTTTCATATTGGCCCCTAAACATACCTTGGATATTTCCAGTATTCTTGGAAGAAAAAAATTCAGGCTGCTTCTAATTATGTACAAGTTTCATCCCCTTTAGTGAATGTTTTTCATCCCCTTTTAAGCGAAGCAGGTATTGTACCTAAAAAAATGGTTGGCTCCTGCCTTTTACATTTTCAGCATGATGTTTGCTTCCTTTTGTGCGCCAGAAGGTCAAGACCTATTTAGTCTTCAAATCTTTTTAAAAATCACTATGGAAAAGTATTATAGTCTGTATTATTTATCAGTTCTCATTGCTAGACGATCTACAGATCCAAGTAAGAAATCATGCATCTGTATTAGCATTAACAAAAAAATGTAACAGAATTTTTAACAAAAATCTTTAACAAAAAGATTACACCAGCATCTGTGTTATCACAAGTACATCTACGTCAATAAGTAAGCAAGGAGAAAGGATGAGACTTGCACTTAAATAAATTACCGTAATGAAGATAGTTCAGGAGCAGAAAGGGGGAGGAATCTCACACTCAAACTGTGTGAAAAATGCAAAATAAATCCACCTCTAATTCAACCTCATGGTGGCAACTTAAACCTCAAAATGAAATCCCTTAAATTGGAATTTGATTCTCCTTAGTTTTTTTTTCCTCTAGAGTCTTTCTTCTGTCCGACTCACAAGCCTTCCTTCTTGCTTCAGAGCTATTGAGACCCCCAAATCCATTGTGCATAAGAGCTATAAAGTTTTCTGGGAGTTCTGCTGCGCAAGAGTTTTCTATACATTTTGTGCCAATGGACCAGCATTACCAATAACATATGTATACATGTATGCCAATTATTTTCCAGGCTACCTGCTTTGAAATTTTGGTGTAAGTGGGGATAATAATTAACAAAACATACCTAAACAGGTTGGGATATGCAATACTGGGATGTTACACCTTATTGGGGTCTAGCTCCATAAGCTGCATTTTATAGTCACTCCAAATATGTTCTGCTGCCCCTCATCATACTTACAAAATCAGGACTACTCCCCACTGACTCCAGTGAGATTTCTGTGGTGTAAGATACTGTTTACAGTGAAGGCTGGTAACAAAAACTAGCATTCAGGATTCAATAATCAGTAAAAGTTTAAAAAACTTTATTCAAAATATAGTAGAAAAATTTACCCTCTGTTTCAGTCAAAAGAATCAGCACATCTGTTACTAATTTAAAAATTTTGAGTTGAAAATAGAACCACCAGGAATGTTTGAATGGCAAAGCACGCAGAAATGCTCCACCCTTTTTGAATAAGAAAATCAAAGAAAGATACAGTGCAGTCTTTACTGCGGTGTGATCCAAAGGAGCAAGAGGATTTAGGAAAATATATTTTTCTGTGATGATGACCTGAGAATATAATGTTCATGTTTCATGCTTGCCTTGAAGAAAAACAGGCAGCTTCGCAAGCAGAATTTTATAGCACATTCATCCCATCACTAGCACTAATTTTAATATGCGGCCTGAATTGACCCTCTAGAATTGCTTTTGTTGCAGAAAAAGTTTGTATTAAGTGCAGAAAGCCTGGGCAAAATTCATGGCTGAGCCTAAAATAAACAATGAAACACCCTTACTCATACGTAACACTGCAATGTAAAGCATTTAACCCTTCTGGCAATGTGCTGCCTTTGAGAGAAGTAAAAACAGTAGAAGTAAGTTTGGAAAACAAAACTATTACAGGCATTATTGCTTCTGCCTGGCAGAAATGCATCAACCAAAATTAAAGGTAATCTGATAATGATTTTCCAGCGCTACATTAGGAGGCAGCAGATTTGTACAGCCAAACAAAGCACACAAAAATAGAACCCCAGAACTCTTGGGAAGGGGAAATTTTCTGGTTTATACAGTCCATTTTAAGAAAATACAGAAACATAAGAAGTAGTAAACAATCACATTCTGAAAATGGTATCTAAGGAAAGGAGCTTAAAAAGGACCATTAAGATTATACTTCAGCATAATATGAGCATAAATGAGCATAATATGAGCATATTTAGGATAATAATAAGGGAATACAGCAATGTTAATACTAGTAAAAGACTGCAAGAAACATTGGAAGCTTGATGGAATGGTTGTGTTTTCATTCTGCTCAGTAAAGAAGATTATTCCCTCTCCATGGCTGATGTTGTATTTTCAATCATGCTGTTTACATGTCCTCAAATTAATCTATAATTTCATAAAGTAGCTTCACCTTCTTTTAAATGGCCTCCAAGTGCAAAGGTGCACTAACATTATTGGCATGCTGTTTCTCCTGGGCCTAATTCAAACAAACAAGCTATATGTTCTTTTAAACCAAGGTGCTATTACATTTCTGGTTTTTACTGTAAATCGAAACCTATGTATAGCAATATATACATGATATGAATAAAAGCAGAATTGAGAGAAGAAAACATTGATGATAACACATTTTTGGCAAGGTAGTCGAAGAGTTCAGCTAAAACAATTTCTTTTACTCTTACAGGCCAAACAATTTCTCCTCTCCTTCTTTAATACCGTGGTATAGTGTTACAAAATAAATATTTGAAAATTCTTATCTAAGGAAGAATCATCATATCCTACAGGATGAGAACCAGGAAAAACATGTCATCAAGTCTTTAGAATGTGAACTGGAATAATCATTACCATAAAAATAATTCAGATCATCGGAAAAAGCATAAAATTTTCTTGCAATCACATTCATGAAACCCCAGTTGACAGGGTTGCATTAAAAAGTGATGAATTTTGTATCAACTTAATTTTAATTATACCTTTCCTGTTAGGTTGTGTAAATTGGCTTTAATATTGAAACACTCACAAATATGCCCAGCCCACAATGTGAAATTTACAGCAAATCCATCATTATTTACAGAAAATTAAAACAGCTGAAATTTTGGGAAAATTCAGGTTTGATCCACATCCTGAATTCGAATGTTTAAGAATGTTCTCATTGAAGGTTTGATTTCAGTCTGTACTCCTATCCAGTGCGCTCCACCAACTTTCAGATTAAACAAAAAGTTTCGGTTCAATAGGCTCCTCTTGTAAAATGTGCAAATTACAGCTGTCCCATTGAACTCAGGTAAGTCAGAATGCAGAATGACAATGACAGCTCACAAGCTCCGAACTAGAGCAACAAGATCTGAAATGACCGAGAAATAGAAAGCTTGCTGTAGTATTGATAATGGGCTAAACTCTTGAAATCAGTAATAATTCAAAATACACTGAGCAAAAATGTTATAAGGCTTTTGGACGTGGTTGACTACTTTTTGAGGTGACATGAAAAGATCAAAGCTATTTCAAGACTCAGTTGTACACCTACAGCACGTGGAAGCCTGCATAACAGCAAAGCCCCTGGCAGATATTATGCACCCTATTCTATCACTAGCTAATTTAGAGATCATTTATTCTATGCTGTGACATATACAAATGCTATTTACAGCCATCCTAAACAACAACTGTTTAGTGCCTCACAAACTTTAATTAGGAAAATAAGTTAAAGTAACATGTAGGGTATAGTGTGGCATGGATGCTCAACTGCCAGCAGAGAAATTATAGGGCTGAATGACATTTTTAAGTTAAATAGTATCCACTGGGATTACTCAAGGACTATATCTGAGTAGGTAAGAGCATGCAAGTGTACAAACTTAGACCTTATTTTGTTGCCACAAGCGATCAAACATGGTTGTGCATATGTAAATGAGCATGCTGATTTTTAAATGTATCCAACATCCACAAATCCTATTGCAGCTTGCTTTAGTGATCCCAGTTTATAAATACTGGACAATTTTTAAGGACTTTATTTTAGTGTTTTTTCATGAAGATTTCAAGAGTGCTCAAACTGTAAACGGCACTTCCAGAGTGCTGAGTTTGGCCACCTTCTTTTTTTGGTTTGTTTGTTCAAAAAGGTTTTATTGCTCAGAGGGAGAAGATGTTCATAAAGTCTAATGTGTGAAACCCACAGAAAACATTTATATTTCTCTTCAGTTAAGTCTGGAAAAATCTGTCAAACAATAGCATGAAACCGATATCTTCTCTGTCAGAAAGCAGAAGGACAGTGTCTCCTCACAACCCCACCTTGTAACCAGATTTTGGTCCTGGTATGAGAGAGCTCCAAGGGGGTTCCAGCAGCCCTCATGCCGGAGGCTGCCAGTTTAACCTGCAAAAAGAATTGGAAACAACTCTCCAGGAGAGAAGAATTAAGGTTGCAAGTTGAGCTGTTCTGAGGGAGGAACATTAAGACTGTTAACAAAAGCAAACTCTTGGGAATAGCTGTTCAGACCATGTATTCTGATGAGAAAGGCATCTGTCCACATATCTGCCCACATATCTGTTTTGCAGAAACTACATTTTCACAGAAGACGACTTTGTCTTTCCATTCCTACTAAGTGCTCTATCGGACAAGAATTGCCAACTCTTCCACCGAAATCAGTAGGAGCAAAAAGGCTCCTTGGCTCAAGGAAAGCTCTCATTCAAGTGAGGGTTGTCTGAAGAATTTCAGGATGGCAGCTAGTGTGAACTGTGAGTCTTCATGCTTATGAAGACTGTCAACCTGTTCATGCTATTATGTGTTTCCACTTAATATCAAATAAGAAAAAGGGAACTGTGGACACTTCCAAATAAACTAAAGACAAATTATTTGGTAAGTCTTTGTAATAGAACTAAGGTATTAGAAGTGTTTGCATGTAAGCATAATTTGTTATATCTTTACCAGGATCCCTCAAAATATCATAGCCATCTGTTCAGAATGGAAAAAAGTAGATGTAACAGAGCTTGGGAATAATGAATCAATAAAGAATAAATACTTAAAAACAGGAAAACAAACCCAAGACCAATATACAACAAATACTTCCCCACTGTACAGCTCAGCTAAATTCTTCATGAAAAGCATGTGTATTACATATGGCTACCTTCATTGGACTGCAATTCAAAAATGGGAAAGACATAAAACAAGGTTGCTCATGGTACCCCTGCAGTGTCGAACTGCCAAACATAGTCTTTAGGAAAGTTAAAAGCCTCAAAGGAAAACCAGAATATTCAGACTCAATGAACTAACTAAAACCTTGGCATAATTTAATTTCTCTGGCTCTGGAGTTTCTTTGTTTCTTTATAGAGGAGGAAGAGGGTAAAGTGAACAGTTTCTTAAGACTATGAGCACGTTTATTGTGGTACTGAACTTTGATCTAGGCAGCTCGTAGTGCACTCCACAAGTGAAAATTTCTACTGTGCAAAACCTTGAGTTAATTGGTGCATGGGTCATTTACCTAGGCATCGTTTTATCATATAAAATTAATTGATTGACAAGACAAACTATTCCATATATGTTTAAATAATTTATAAACAGAAGAGAAATCACCACTAAATTAAATTAAACACTGCAAATGCCTAACAGCAAAGAACAAACTTGTACAGGAGTCTGTCGGACACAAATCAAAGACAAGTACCATTTCTACTGCAATGAGTATTGTTAGAGGATATGTGATCATTAAAACTGGGATTGCTTTAAGATTATTAAAATAAAAGAACAAAAATAAAATGTTACATACAATGCCAACTTTGTAAAAGTCAATTTTTATAAAGTTCAACTGGAATGCTTCCAAAAAAAACCCAAACCCAACCACTTACAAGAATCCCATTAGGAGTCAGCTTTTACATTAATTAATATTCCTCTGCAGGAGTATCAAGGCAAATATTGAACTGTATTTCAAAAACAAAGGTTAAATAAAATATAAAATTAATTTAAAACAAGATGAAATTGACTATTTTGAGATTACTCAAGACCACAGAACAACAAAACTCCAAATGTGATATGATAGCTGAATTCAATTCTTCAGTTTCATTATTTTAAGAAATCTCAGGTAACAGTACAGGTAAGAAAAATATTTTTCATATTAACTCAGCTGTATGTTTTTAATAGCTCTACTTTTGCAACAAAAGCCACTTGAACTTTAATGCCTAATGATAGTCAGAAATGCAATTTTAGGCTCTTTACTGACATGTGGTAAGACTGATACCAGATTGAACCTTAGAGAGATCTCAGTGTGAAAAGATTGAAACTATTGAAAACTCTTTCCCTCATTTTCCTCTTCCGGAAAATTAGTATACTAGTTTGTCTACCTGTCAAACATTGCAAAGCACAATGCTAGGGAGAATTACAGGCTAAAAGAAAACTGTTAACAGCAACTTAATATACCGTCATCACCTTCACCTGATAGAGCACATATTTTCCTACGATGTGTTAGACTCAGTTAACAGCACCGTTTTGGTCTGATTCTGTTTCTATTAGTTATGGATTCTAATAATTTCTCAGATTACATGGCATGGCTTCAAGATGCTGTAGAATACCTGCAGTAGCATTAATGATTTACAGTGTGCCTACTTTTATGTTACCTAGTTATGCTTTTATATTTTCTTTAAAGAGCCAAGGGGCAGCAGAGTTATCAAAGTGGGAGCAGAGGAGCCGAGGGCATAGTTAGAGGT
Source organism: Ciconia boyciana (assembly GCF_034638445.1). NCBI lineage: Eukaryota > Metazoa > Chordata > Aves > Ciconiiformes > Ciconiidae > Ciconia > Ciconia boyciana. The sequence goes on from NC_132936.1 coordinate 95,546,858, forward strand.
GACTTAGCATGAGCAAAATGTTTGCAGATATCAGCAGTGAGGAATGAAGTAGCGTATCTATTGATACAACCACATTTTTCTCATGTTCTGATACCAACATTATTGCAGACATATTTTACATTTCATGTATGACAGCTTATATGTGTCAAAAGAGAACAAAATAATTTTCAGCTACTATTTGCAACCATTTACTTCTTTAAAGCTGCCTGTGAGATCATATTTGATTGTATAATACATACACACATTGAAAGTCCTTAATTAGTAGGTACAAAGAAAGAGCCTGAAATGAAGCATGGTAGGCTTGGCAGAAGCTCAGGGGGTGGATACAAAGCAAAATATGAAGTCAAACCCACAAGAACTTTAGGAGACCCACCCAACTGTGCTGCCACTTCTAAATAAATAAGATTCACTTTTGCCTATGCTGGAATAACACATTTCAGATAACTTCTCATAAAACAGGACATATGTCTTATACTGCATTGTGCAGTTTACATTAAACACTGGATATTAGAAATAGACTCTGCATTTACCTCTTTGGAGGAGTCTAAATCTGTTCCCTTCAACAGTTGATGCAGTAGTAAAACTTTTACTAAATATAAGAAAGGGCCAATACATTAAGCACTTGAGTCACCTATCAACTTTAAATTAGACTACTGTGCTTAAGATGAAGATGTCAGTTAAGACTGAGTAATAGCAAATTAAATGTATATGTTTTGACATCCTCCATCTATTTGCCACGTTGCAGTAGCAACATTTGCCACTTCTGTTTTAGACCTGAAAAAGGGCTTTTAAGTTCAAAAACTTGCCTGCCTTTTTCAACTAGACCAACATGTTTAAAAAAAGATAGTATACTCAGAACAAAATTTGCCTCATTTACATGTTCTATGCCTTTTTGAGTGATAGATATGGTATTTAAATTCTCCTTTTCCATATATCTTTCTCAATTTTAGAAAAATGACTGAATGGTGGGATAAGAATATTTTAAGAGCTCTACCAAATGACAACCTACATCAATGGAGTCATGACAGCTTGGACCAAATGCAAGTGAAGTTTTTTGTTAGGGACATCTGTAGAGATCTGCATGTATTTTTGGTGCCTGGAGAATTGTCTCCACCACCAATCTTGCCAGTAACACCATAAACCACAAAAGAGGCATATTTCATTTTCAGAGCAGTTTAGCAGAGGAAAAATGACTTGTTATAAACATCAATCTGGTTTTGGAAACTCACTGTACTTTTAATTTCATATTACATTTTAGCTTTATTCTTTATTAAGATACTGAGGTTTTCTGAAGGAGAAGTCTGTATGCACTACATCTTAGGTAGACAAGAAAAAAATGCCTGTAGTGGGTACACCATCAATTAGTACCAGCTTGGGGCTATCTTAATATTTCAAGCTATAAACTACAGGAGTGCAGGAGCTGCTCCATGAGAAATTGGTCTTTTTTTTTTTTTCAGCAGGAACTCCAGCACCAAAAGAATGGGGTATGCTGAGGTAGAGAACTGAGAGAAGAAACCATGAGATACACGCCATGGTAAGCTCTCTCTTCTTGCCAGTCAACAACCTAGATTAACTAATTTTAAAATTTGCTATCTATTTACATTCAAGATGAATGAGCTTTACCAATCCTGTTGCTTATTCCTTTTGGTAGCTAAAAATTAGCAATTAAGAAATGAGTGAAACTTCACTGTAAAAGAATGAACTTTGATTCTTGCTCTGTTGAAGCTTTATTGGAGTTTGCCTCTGACAATGAACATGGTAGCCTGTTGTGTACTAATGTCCAGATTTTAAAAACTAATTAGGATTGTTATTCCTCAGCAATGACCACACTATATTTCAAGCACTCAGTTACTGAAGGAGCATTTTCTCCTTTCCTGAACAAGTCCTGTAACTGCTACATTACAGACAGCATCCCCTCTTTCTCATGTAATTGCTGACGTTTTAAATAGCAGTGGTCAAAGCAGTCAATGTACATAAGTATACACACAAAACTGAGCCTTCAGGAGTTTTAATTAATATTCTCAGAACTGAGGACTTCTAGGCATGTGATAAGCTCCAGAAGTTCAGCATAGTCAAAATGGGAGTCCTGTGCACATGCAACAGCAGAAGTTGAGAGAACACTTGTGTAACTTTGCTCAGGTGCCTGCATGCTCTTAAACACCTACCCTGACCATATGTTGTTGAATTCTCTATGGAATTAAGTACATTGTGCCTCTTGTGTTACACAAAGGTGCACTTTAGTAAGCCTAAGTAGTTGGTAGCGCATGTAGAAAGAGAGCGGTTATTACCAGTACCTGTAATATATATACATATATTTTCCATTTTTATCTGTAATGGTTTTGAAATAGGAACCAAAGTAGAAAAGGAGGAGATAACAATGCAACCTGGACTTATACATAAAAAAAACCTGGCTAACTTCTTCCCTGAATTTTCACTTCAGCTTTTCAAAACTTTATCAAATTGTTCTTACAAAACTTTTAGCTACCTTTAGCTAAAACTTCAGCTCAGTATTTTGGAGTTTCCTCAGCTGTTAAAGGCTTTTTACTTCTTTTTAAAACTCTTTTGACCATATCTATTTTATTTTCAATTAAAAAAAACCCCAATCTATCTTGAAGGATTGAATTGTGAAGGAAACACTAAATCTTTGTACACTGTAAAAAAAAAAAAAAAGGATTCTGAATGCTATATACATCCTTTTTTTAAACCAGTTTTGCCAAACAAAAGTATAAGTGTACTTGCCTTCTGAATCAGTGTTAACATGGTCTAGAAGGCTGAGGAGGTTTAAATAAAGCTATAATCTACATTTTAATAAAACATTTTTAATAGAGGCATTCATCAAAATATTTTATTAAAAATGCTAATTATAGCTTTATTTAAGTTAGTTTTACCAAAATCCTACTACTCACTAAAAATAGGATAAAATAGAACAAATAGCTTAGGATTCAAATCCATTTTTGCTGGCAATAATGACAAATAGCATGCATATTACATTTTTAAGAACAAAATTGCACAACACATTAATACTATTTATTTTTAATATTCCAAGAAGAAAACCTTTAGAAATAGATTTCTACAGCAGAAAGACAAATTTTAACTTGAACATTCTTGATATACCATAGAAAGTTTACTTAAGTTCACATGGTTTTGAGTTATAGCCATTAACAATCATTGTTTACAGGAGAAATCCTGGCTCTATGGAAATACTGATAAATTAATCATAATAGAACAGATTTTAAGTAGTAACAGTCCTTGTGACAAAATAAATATATAAACAGCTGATCAAGTTTTTAGGATACCAAAATGCACCTATATCAAGACCTTTTGCAATGCTGCTGAAAACTGTTAAAAAGAAAGTAATAGATCATTTCCATCCCCAGCAATTTCATTTTGCAGCGAGAAGCAAAGAATGAGGTATCTTCCCTTTGTTTTTATTAAAATTCTTTTGCCTGCCAAGACTGAAGCCATTGGTTGTTTCTAGTGGCACTGGATATTCATGTTGATTTTATGTGAGCTGTATATTAAACGTATATGTACTGAACTTATGTTGATGTTTAACTGTTGCATTCTTGTACTGGGTTACATAAAGTGCAACATTGAAAAAATGGCTTAATGTCAAAGACAACAAGAAGGGCTTCTATAAGTACATAGGTGACAAAAGGAAGGCTGGGGAAAATGTGGGCCCCCTGCTGAATGAGTTGGGGGACATAGTTACACAGGATGTGGAAAAGGCTGCAGTAGTGAATGCCTTCTTTGCCTCAGTCTTTACTAGCAAGAGCAGCTTTCAGCTCCTTCCCAGAGACCAGAGGGAAAGTCTGTATTAAGGAAGACATACCCTTCATGGAAGAGGACCAGGTCAGGGAATACTTAAGCAAACGGGACACACATAAGCCAATGGGCCCTGATGGGATGCACCCATGAGTGGTGAGAGAGCTGGATGATGTTATTGTGAGGCCATTCTTAATAATCCTTGATCAATCAAGGTGACTGGGAGAAGCGTCTGAAGACTAAAGTAAACATCACTCCTATCTTTAAGAAGGGCAAGGAGGACCCAGGGAATTACAGAACAGTCAATGTCACCTTGATCTCTGGGAAGGTGATGGAGCAACTAATCCTGGAAACCACTTCCAAGCACATGAAGGACAAGAAAATCATCAGAAGTAGTCAGCATGTCTTTACCAAGGGGAAGTGGCACTCTGCCAAGCATTCCAACATTCTATTTGCTTTCATCTCATTTTGCCTACTCTAATCCACAAAACCATGTATTCCTTCCTGCAGAATGATCCTTTTGGAGGTCTATACCACAAACCCCCCCCCCCCAAAACAAAGCAAAAACCCCCAAACCTCTGTATTATTTGTCATAACTTTTTAATGCATAAAAATATCCTTGCTACATGGGAAGTCCAACCATGGACATGTATCACACTTCTGTTTTGTGCCTGCTGAAGAATTTTGCTTTTGTGATTTCACAGAAGAAAAGGTTCTGATAAAACTTTCCAGCCATTCTTCTCCACTCCTCTGCCACACTGGCTAGCAGAATTGTTCATGTGAGTACTCCCTAACTGGTTTCAGTCAAAATTTATCAATTTATTTTAAATAGCAAGTCTTTGCTAATCTAGTAAAGCCCAGATAGGTGGATAGGACAGAAGCAGGAAGTCTGGCAATTATGAGCAGTCAGGGACAGTAACCTCAGCTGGAAGAGGAAATGCATCTATAACAACTTCAAGCAAGGCTGGTGAGAAGGAGCCATGTGTTAGACATAAGTGGGACTGCATGGTAGAGACAAACTCCAGCTGTATGCTTCTTTTGCCATTCTTCCAATACAGCTAAGGCTCAAGAAATGCTAAGATAGATCTGTGGCTTTCTTTACATAACAGTTTACAAACAACTTTGAAAAGTTGCATTTTAATAAAAATGCTATCAGACTCTACTAATATATCAACCTATGCAGAGAAACAATCATGTATACTCAATGCAAATACTACTTTTATTGCCAAAAATATAACTGACAACAAAGTCTATGACAGCTAAGCTCTTGTGAGGTGATTTTTCTTTCTGGTTATAAATTAATAAGACATTAATTATTGTTACCAAATCTACTTATGTTCCTTCTAGGTTCCTAATGTGACAAGAGAGTTCCTATCATCTGATTGTATTCACTGATATCCCTCTTTAGCTACTTTAGGTATGACAGTACTTTCACTCTGGCAATTTAACAATAACAGAGATTTAAAATTGTCATTGTAAAGCCACAGAACAACTTCAGAAGGTTAACTATGTGGATGTATTCTTTTCTTAGTGTTGATATATAATAAATTGAATACTCAAAATGTGTAAGTTCCTGTTTCAGTGCAGTTCAAAAACTGAGTTAATTAAAAAAAAAAAACCAAAAGCAAAAAACACCTAAATGTTTGTGCATGTTTGAGTGAAGGAGGATGGAAGGAAGTTGGGCTAAAGTGTTATCAGCATCAATGAAAGTTAGTATTGCACCACCCAATCCTATGTACCAGCTAAAGGCCTCTACAAAATTGTGTGAGATGAAATAGGGACTTCCCATGTACAAGGACAAATGTGTAAACACAAAATGATACAAGCAAAAACCTCATTGCTTATCTCAGGACTAAAAGTAATATGTGGTAACAATTATGTTTTTGTGGTGTCTCTAGTTTAGATTGCTTGAAGGAAATAAGAAATGCTTGAGAAATTTCATAAATATTACAGAAATATTTCTGGAATTCAAGCAAATATCCTTGTTTATTCCTCTTGGCAAAGGCACTCCTCACAGAAGAGTGGGAAACATTTGGAAAAAACAACCAATAGGATTCTAACAACCCATCTGATTTAGAAGCAATACTTAAAATTCCCTATGTTTTAAATGAAGATGTAATTTAAAACAGGAATGTTAAGTTCCCGAACTAGTACTATCACTTGGTGAGCTTGGAAACTTAGTTTTAATTCAGTATTGGTGCAATTTCTGTCATTTTCCCAAACTTCACTGCTATGTATTTTGAAGTGCATCATTATAAAAAAAGATAAAAGAATTTGCATTACACAAAACAAACAAACAAGCTCACCTGAAATACAATCTCTAATTTCCAATATTACTGTGAAAATATCCACTCAAATATATAGATATCTCTAGGTTTTAAATTAATACGACTGAATCAGAGCTCCCCACTGCCAGTCAGGTCATCTTCAAATAGCTAAAAATGGATTATTCTTTACTACGTAGTATGTCTAGCCTTTTGCAGCCAGATCTCAAAGCCTCTTCCCTTCAATCCAGGGATTCACCTGGACCTTTTCCTCTTTGTACATCCATTTTTGGGGCATGGTACATCCAATCCAGGATGATGAATGAGGAACACCTTTTACATCTAACTACCGTACTGCTCCCAGAACTGAGAAGGAACATAAAGGGGAACAAAAGAGGAACATATTAATTAAAAATTAATTCTCCACCTGACAACCTCAGGCCACATACCTCACGCACACAACACATTGGAAGCAGCACAGGGATGACACTGGCCATGAACAGCGCTTATGCTATTGCTGCTGCAGAAAGTTCGAGTGAGAGTTTTTTGATAATTATAACAATGCATTTTAATAAAGATCTACTACTTAATGACAAGAAACTTTTATATTTTGACCTTAGAGTCAAAAAGCTATGAGGACTGTAAAATTACTGGACAACTAATTCCCACTCTCCCATAGTCTGCACATGAAATCCCACCATCAATATTGGGCCACTGAAATGATTAAGACACCTTCTTTGAGGTCATGTCCGCTGCAGAGAATGAATTTCTCTATCTTACCAAAGGGAGAGTGAATAGGCAGAGACAGCTAAGAACTCATAATTGCTGCTAAGTTGACCAAAAGATCTGTGCTATTCACATTATTTTCTGTCCTCAGAGAAAACATTAGAAATAATCATGTCAGGCTTTACAAATATCATTTTGAAACAAAAGTGTACATATTAACTCCAAATTTAATCCCTGAAACCTCACCATGGTAAAATTAATTCAACTTTTTGATGAAGTTTCCATCTTAAATTGTCCCTTGAGGCAGGAAGTGCCTTCTACCCTGTGGTTATGGGTTGGTGTAGTCTATCCCATTAACAGTAAGTCCTGCTGCCATAACAATAAATATCCACATTCAGCAAAATGATCATTCCTTGTCTTTATGTGCAGCAATGATTCCCCATGAAATAGAAGTCAGAGACCAATCTGATACTGCAGTGTGGCAAAATAAAGCCTAGGATTTGGCAACATATACTTGCTTATAATAATTCACAGAATATTTGTCTTCCAGAAACCTGTCAGGGCATCTTTAGCAATTTCTTGTCCATTTCTTTTTTTGTCTTATTGAAGGATGACTATTTATAGAAATATATATTATGTTTTAAATTCCATGAGCCTACCAAAGATTATAGTCGTTACAGATCACTTACTACTAGATGGATATCTACACTACATGATTACACATTTTTTTGCCATCCTCAACACTGATGATAGAAAGTACATTAAGTTAGAAGCTAAATTCCTGATCCTGCAAATAAACATGCACTGGCATTTTCCGCCCCCCTCGTATCTTCATAGAAATCAGAGACAGCTAACATATGTATATGCACACATATGGATAAGCAAGGAGATGCAGAAATCTTTCTCCCTCCTGACAATGAACAAGTAAAAATAAAATCTATAATATTAGAAGGCAACCTTCATTATTTAAAAGACAAATTATTTTTCTTTTATAAAACATGTATATAACTGCACAATAACATGCAACACATTTCACATCACTTGATAATGTTCTCTACAGAGTCCGTTCCTACTAATTTATTGTCAGCTTTAGTTACTCTGACTATAGTCTCCACAGTACATAAAAAGAGAAAAGGAAAACTGTAATTATTCTCATGATGCCTAATACATGTCTATTGTATTAAAATTGAGAATAAAAAAAGTCAAGTAATCTGGGTTCTTCTGCATCTTAAGTATTGTCTTGTTTCTGTGATTAAAAAAACTCTCGGTTTAATCAAAACTGATAACATTCTTGTCTCAGTGATATTAATGGCAAAGCCGACTGCTCACCGAGGCAAGACTCCCCTGTTGTGTCTCCGACTCATCATATGACAGAGGTTTTCTGGTGAAAACTCAATGGTCTCAGTAGCTATATTAGGCAACTTTACTTAAAAAAAAAATTTGTGTCATGTAAAGTATTTGAGTAAACTTCCATTTCATATTGGCACAATTCCCACTGTGAAAAGCTACTTCTTTCAATTCCTTTTTAACCAAAATTTGTAACCAACTGAACTATATGATTAATATGCAAATTAATAATATAAAACAGCAAAGTATCAAAAGATAATTTTTGCACCAATAACCTCTGTAGCTCTAAATCTGCTTATGTCAAGACATAGAATTAAGAGTGTTTTGCCCTTGGAAATCTGTTGAAATAAGTGACTATGACTAGAAAAATAGCATAATTCTTCCTGAATGCCAAATACACTATGTTTATTTGATGGCTTTAAACTGCTTGTTTTCCTTAAGATCAAAATGGAACAATATATTATGGAAATTCCTTGTCATACAAGATTACTTCAACATTAAATGTGCTGTATCTTAGCGCCATGAGCTCTTGTATTAGGCTTTAGTTAATTAAATAAACCTGCTGAAAATCAAAAGAATGTCTGCCTGGAACTCCGACTTTTTCTTCTAAAATTTCCTTATGTAAGGTTGTTTTAACTCTCCTGATACAAAACTGAGACATTCTCCTTCTGGTTCCAAACACTGTCCATTATTCAAACTGATGTCACTATCTCTCTGTACACTTAAAGATTAAAGGCAATTTCTGAAATATTTAGAATTATTTCTCCCCAGAGCTAAAGCTGCATATAAATGGCATAAATAAAGAGAGGTGATCAAAGTAGGGAGCTATTGCAGAAGAAAGGATTCATAATAAATAATACGATCATTTTATCACTCATAACTTTCCCAGCTCACTCTGAGTGCTTTACTCTGCTTTCTTTTACTGAGCAAGTAGAGATGGCTTTGCATGAAATATATTTGTGTGCAGCTTAGTCTTAGAGTTTACAATAAATATCAAACATACTATAAATAGAAATGTTCACCCATACTTGCATAAAGTAGCCAACATAACCTAGATTTTCAGCAAAGCTTCCCAAACAAATTAGCTATCAATAAAGAGAAGTAATTTCAAGAACTCTGTTGCAACAGTTGTGCTGACTGAAAATGAAGAGTCAAGACTTCCAAGGTTTTATATTGGTTTCTGCTTCTAATTGCTTCTAATTCACTGTCTTATTTTCACAAATCGTTTCATCTGCTCCTCAATGTTAGAAAAACAAGATTTTGCACTTACAGATGGCCTTTGAACATGAAATCTCAAAGTGATCAAGAAAGATAAGCCACTATTTTGCAATTGAGGAAACTAGTTCGGAGAGACAAGCTCACTTGTATAAGTTCACAAACTTAGTAAATAATAAAGGCTGAAATAAAAAACAGACACCCTGCCTCTCAGTCTGGGATCTTATTCAGTGCAACGTATTGCCTTTATAATACAATGGAAAGCTGAATTGGTTTGTTTATAATTTCAATCCACACAGCAGTAGAAGCATGCAAACAATAGTGAACATGAAGGAAAAATGTGACCAAAAAAATAAGATTCCAAGACAGCTAACAACCTCAGTCAGACAATATACTTTATCACAAGTATTCAGTGAAAAATCAGAAACACAAAGGCAAATGTTAACAGAAGCTCATACATTATTCAGGAAATATTCTTACTAAGCAGAAGTTTCATTTCTTTAGGCATAACAAGACTGGCACAAGTAGTCAGTGGGCACAACTGCAAACAAGACAACTGTCTGAAGTTTCTCTGCATAAGTAATGAAAAAGTGAACATTACAAAATCAAAAAATAGATGATTACATGAAGAATAGAATATCAAAAGAAGTATCAAAAATAAAAAGGCAAAGGCAAAGCTTCCACCCCAAAACAAATTCTACAGCAGCTGCCATTTATGATATAGCAAGCACAGCCTTTGCCATTTAGGAAAGGTATACAAAATCTTTGCTTATCTTTACTCATGCATTAATTATTGCACTGAACTGCTTCCAAAGCATTTTTCTTGTCTCTTCATCTGCTAAAAGAACCTTTAATGACTTGAAAAAAATTCTACATAAATCCACAGTTACACTAAGTTGTTTTATATATTGTCTTTCTATTAGTACGCAACTAAATCTATTATTAAAGGGTATATTCTGATTTTTCCATTATCTGTGAACCTTGTAGCATTTTTTATGACACTAAAATTTCTTCTGTCATAAGTATTTACTTTTCTCTCTAGGATTTTGCAATATTAATTATAAGAAAATGATATTTTTTTCAAAATTCCTGTCTGATACATCACAGTATGACTCATCTCTACTGCACTTTTCAATGTACTGTTTTCCTATTAGCAATTCTGAAATAGCCCCTCATTTGCAATAACCCTTTAAAAAAGCATTTGATACAAAACAGCTTTTGAATCTTTTCAAGCATCTGAAAAAGATCTATGATTTGACTCTAAGATTAAAAGCATAGGAAGATGAAGGCTGTGCTTATATTATAGGCAGCTATCCAGCACTGTGAGGAAGGTTGCAGGCACTGTTATTGAAATATTCAGGATAGTAACCTTAAGAGAGTAGAAAAAAAAAAAAAAAAGAGAAGGAAAAAATAAAGCGTGATTCAAAACCAGCAAGTTCGACTAGAAAAAGATGAATTTGCAACAGCATAAAAAATAGCACCTGACCAGCCAGATAAAATTTTCATATTTTTAGCAGAATACATTTAATGTTAAAACAACTCATGTCTCCTTTTTAACTGAAAATTATACCTGATAACATCTATTCTCTTTTTTTTTTTTTTTTTTTTTAATGGCAGTAAATAGAAGATTTACTAAACTTTAGGTTGCTAATATGCCTCTATAACCTGTGTGGTCATACAACACATTCTCTTGTATCTCAACTACTTTATGGCTGCCTTGCCAATAAACGCTGTCTCCTTTTTCCCAGACATAAAATGGACCACTGCAAAATGGACCCTAGTAAAGATAATAGTTTCAGTAATTATGTACAGTTATGCTCAACAGATTTTTAATATTATTTTTGCTACATAAATAAACTATCAATTTGAAAAAATAAATTATATGATGCTGTTGTGACTATATGTAGAAAAAATGGAGTTTGATAATTTAGGCAAACTTCTTTTCAGAGGCTTTTAGGGGTGATCTTTCCTCTACCCCTTAACATCCCTCTTTACACTTTCTTTCTGAAAGTCCACATTTTGCAAAAAAGCAGATTCCAGGAAATGAAGTTACTTGTTTGGATACAACTGCCAAAGCCACTTCCTGTACGCACTTGGCAGAAATGCTTGGGTAAAAAAAGCCTTATGACATTTTTCAATCCAACCAAGATGGGCATTCCATTCAGCCACACAAAAACTCGATTTAGCCCCAGAACTGTATGTCAGTGTTATATATTTGACTGCTCAAAGTATTACAGTCCAGTAATAATAAATTCAATTTTACATTTGTCAGGAAAAATAGCATCAAGCAAGTTCCAAACAACAAACACACCAACTACTTCGACCTGGTATTATTCCATTTTTGCTATTTTGCTGTGTTTTCTCTCTTCTCTCTGTACTGCCTAGCACGTGAATGCACTGTAAAGAGTAACTTATGAAAAGTCTGCAAAGAGACCATTGATTGGAACAAGGCATAACACAGTCATTGTTACATTTGGCATTGACACTATTTACACCTCATTCAGTAGCAGATAGAAAAGGAAAATTTTATGAGAAAGTGTCTGTAACGAACACATGGGCTGCTGTAACAGAAAAGCAACACATACGTGATAGTCTTCAGATGAACTGAACAGGCTGTTAATGACTGAATCTTATTTTGTTGGACTTTTTGAACAGGTGTTTCACCAGGCCTTGCCCTGCACAATCTCTGTTATGACAAAGTTAGGTCTTTGCCTGTAACAACATAACTGTTCTAAACAAAGTGATTAAAAGTACCTATAAAGGAAAAAGTAACCTGCTATTAATCTGGTTGCTTTGACTCCAGACCAACCTGTTTATCTTAAAGACTAAAAAATTTGCCTAAGGGATCGCAATTAGATATGCACCAGTGTAAAATTGTAACTCTTCTTTCTACAGCCCCCCTAATTTAATGAAGCTCCAGCTCAGGCCCCTGTCTTTAAGCCTTCAGTTCTTTTTGGGGGCAACAGCTAAATTAAGGGAGACAAGCAGTCACTTCCCAACTACTGTTTTCGTTTTATTGTACATGTCCTTTCAAAACACATATTTCTGTCTTTTCTCTCTAGCCATTTTGCATTCAGTAATTCTCTTGGGTTCACATTTTGTTCCCTAGTAACTCAGACCTTGCTTCCCTCCAACCTACGGTCTCTCTTGTTCCTCATCTCATTCCCACTTCATCAGGAATACATCCTAAGCCACACATCTCTCTGCCCTTTTCCACCCTATTGATCAAAAATAACTCCAGTCCACCCCGTCCTCCCCTTTTTACCCCTTCCACTTCAATTTTTCTCTTCCCACTGTTTAGATAGTCAAGTGTGAGGCACTAAAACTATTGTAATATCAATTGCTGCCACTGTCTATTCCTACTACAGTTTCCTGGCAGCCACAGTATTTTCACAAGAAAGACAAAAAATAGTATACAGAAACACATTTGTTATTTGTAACCACCACATGGTCTTTTAATGTATTCCACCAAACAGATCAAACAGATTCCTGACAGTTGAATAAAAAAAGCCCAGAAACAGAGTGTGAGAGAGAAAATAAAAGGCCTATCATCTTTTTCACTTTTTCCTTTTTTGAGGCCCCCTCCACTGTTTTAAGTATTATCACAGAAATTTAAAACCCAGCATTGAAGTTAATTTACTCAAAAGACCAAGACAAGACCCAATTTACCCAAGCTTTTTTCACCTAAGTATAAATTCGATGATTTAATATTAAAAACTACAGCTAACAAGTTCACTCATAGGAATATAGAAACATACATCTCTCACAGTTGGCACCCTTAAATCTACTCCTTCCTTCTAAAATCTGGAGATAAGCAGACTTGGAACAGTGTGGAAAGCTAGTACTAGAAAGCTCTGGGACACCTCACGAGGAGGCCAACAGAGAAGACACTTCTGAAACAACGGCCTGACCACAGATCTTCCCTTTTGTAATAGATGCAACTTCTAGCAGTGTTTCTTAAGGAGGCAGGTCCCAGATGACTGACATTTCTAGGCCAAGGGCTTCATTTCAGAAATAACTGCAAAGAAGGAATACTGCAGAACTGTGCCATCACATATATGCAGAGATCGCTTCTATTTAACAGACAAGCAGTGACTTTTTACACCAGATTCAGTTTCTAAACGGTTTAAAGTTGTAGCTCTATACTGAGTATACTGCAGGAATCAAACCTAGGGCAACAAGCACATGGAAGTGTGTAGCAAAATCCTTTATTTGAAAAAAGCCCTATTCATTCAGTGCTTGTCAGTCATAGATTAAAACATGCTTATTTATAGTATGCATTCAAATGAGCTTGGAGTCTAAAAAACCTACAAAGTTGTATTACAAACTAGAGGCAAACTTTAAGAGTGGTACTCTAAGCTTTCAGTAGTTCTTCCCATTGTTCCCATAATGCTGCATAATAATTATCTGGATTGAAGTGGGTATGTTAATTCTCATTTAAATCCCAATCTCAAAGTAGCATATGTCAAAATTTTTAATCAAAACCAAACAGGTCATATTCCAATATACAGTCCTAACTGAAATCTATTCTATAAGTATTCAGAAAGTTCAGACCTCAATATCAGGGGTTTTTTACTCTGAAAAAGACCGTGTTTCTATCCAGGTTTATTTAATCTTAAATTCACTCGAAGACATACCAAAGAACAACCCATGAGAGCAACCTGCAACGCTTCATGAGGGAAGTTAGGCATGGGAAAGAGATCCTGTTGACTTGACCTTGCCTCTTAAAACACTAAGGATAAGGATAAATTAGAAAGTTCTAATTCACAAAGTATCAAAACGTTAAATGAATGTTCAATATGTGATTAGGTCCAACTGACATCATAGGGAAATAACAACATGCTTACATGTACTCCCTCAGAGACTAAAACAGCATTAGTGGTTTACAGAAGCCCTGACAATAAATCCTGCTTGGTCATGCAATGACACAATGAACCTTGTGACTGCCTTGGACCTATCCACTTTCTAAGCGCTTATCCTTTTTCTGATTAACATTCTTAGCTTTATAGGCTATGCCCCCAAACTCTAGACCTCCCACAAGAGTGGGAGATAAGATACCTTGTGCTATCATCTTTAAGCCACGTGGATGTTTTGATCACCAGGCCTTGACGGGGCGGAAGTTGTTGTGCTCAGAAAACGAGCATGTAAAAGATTTAGCTATAAATGTCAAAGTACTTATAATTTTAAATACACACATGATCATTCAGAAAACAGAAGGGGATTGGCCACATACATATGTGGAATTATCATAGCAACTAAAAACTGGAGGAAATATTAAATCTTCTGCTTTAGCACTTCAGCTAAACACTAAGTAATAGACATCAACAAGAAAACAAACTGAACCACAAGTTATCAAACACCAGTCTATGTTGGGGTTTTACACCTTCCTGTAAAATATCTGACATTGGAACTGATCCAGGTATTTCCAGCACTTTTATGCCCTAGAGGGGGTTCTGCTGTGTATTTTGGCAGTGGCACAGGAACACATCCTTACAACATCCATGTCTAGGTACCAGTTCGATGTATTGCTATGATTTTTATTTATTTATTTATTTCAGGAATACAAGCCTCACAGGAAAAATGAGTGATTTCATAAGTTTAGCAGTCAGAAGGACTGTGACAGGACTTCATATGAAGTGACAAGGACTTCATATTAAAAGAACCCAAAACAATTCTGTAGCACAGCACAGCTTTCTCTGTGTTGTGTTTACTACAAGAGAAGGTTTAGAAATTCTTAAGAAAAAGAAAAGAAAGTATAAAAAAATTACACAAGCTGTTAAGGCAATTTAAATATAAAGGGCTCCAATGAGATCTCCTGAAAACAGACATACAAATTTGCAGAATATATGAGAAAGCTCATCAATCAGTATTAACACAAAGCCACGAATAACATCTTAGGGTATGTACTCTTACTGCCTGTCCTCTGGAAGCAAATACATAGTAAACAAGGACTGAAAAATACATTTACTTTTATTCTTGGAGAAAACAGATACACAGACACTTTCAAAAAGAAAAATCTTCTTTTCAATAAAAGATTTTTATCACTTTGTCACTTTATCACTTGGAGACATCCTGGATAATATCTTCTGTATGATAAAAGGTTAGTTGCACATTGACTTCATTGTTTTAAAGACAGTGATTTTGAGAGAGAATTAAAGTTACCACTTCGAAGTGTATTTTTCTATCCCTTTCACTGACATTTTAGATGCATCTAGTTTTATATGCATTTCATATGATGTAGCTTGCAAGTATTTTCTTTTTGAAATGACCACTGGATCCTCATAAATGCAAAAGGAAAAAACAAGCCTCAAAATGTGAGCTAAACATAATGTTAGAAAGTATAAACCAATGCAAAGAGAAGATAGCATTACAGTTGAAATGCTCCAGCTCTTCATCAAAAAATCCTGCATTAATCTGTCTTTATTTTAAGGAGAGCATAAATCAGATATATACATACTCTAAAGGATGCCAAGATATCAGTCTCTCTTCTACAGTGAAAATTTTTAAAGCCAAAGATTTAATAATCTTGAACTACTGATGTGATAAACCAGACTCTCTGTCTTTGTATTCTCTATATTGAGACATAAATACGGAGAAACTGGTTTGATTTCTGTTGAGGAATAAGCAAAAGAGAGACAGTGTCTTCCTAAAATAGTGTGACAATATATATTAGAAATATTAAAGAAGTTAATCTCTCCATTCAGATTTTTGGGAAAGTTTACTGTTTGTTCCAGCATGATAAACTGATGTTCTTAAAGGCTTTTATCTCTAGGTAACAGAAAGCCTAAAATGGCAGCAGAAAGCAATAGTTACATTGTAACAGGCATAATAAAATAAATTGCAGAAGGTTTCAAACATGGCATCCAATATTAACAGCATCAGATTTTCAGGTTACTTTTCTATATTAGTTTTGCCTTTAGCTGAATTTCAGAATATAGCTTTTGAGCTGATCATTATTTGAAGGAATTACAGAATTACAATAAACATTAAAAACACTAAGATAGTAACAGTATGCAAGTTCAGCAACAGGGAGAGGCAGCAGCAGTTCAAGGTCCAGGAGATGACCAAATGGAAAAGGTTTGAGATTATTACACTCAAGACACAATAAAGTAAAAGAGTGAGAATACTGACTATAGAAAATGATTGGAAACTAGACTGATGATTAGGAAACTAGAAAAGACAGTTAAAAGATGAAATTTAGTTTTATTTGAATGCAGGTCTAGTAAATATGCTGAAAATCAGGTAGGGGGCTCACACTAGGAGTAGGACTATTTGTACAAGTATTTGGAATAGCATCATTAACAACAACAACAAAATCTTTCAGCAACTGTTTTGCTCAACAGTCACCAAATGACTCGCTTATAGAAATCATATTATCAGGAAAAACTGAAAAACAGGAAAACAGAAAAACTATTAAGGGGGAGAAGATGAATCATAAGCACTGTAATACAACACAAAAGTAGATAGTTTAGAACTTTGCCATGACTAGCTTCCACCATTCACTGTATCAGAGTCAGATATCAGTGGTTTGAAGGAGAACTGGAATTCCTGCTAAATGCTTACCAATGTTAAATAATTTCTTTAGCCACACCACTTCTGCTACAGGAAAGTGGCCATAATTACCCACATCTCAGGGATCTTTGATTGCACACAAGTTTATAAAGAACCACTTCAGCTCTCTGTATAACTCTGCATAATCAGTCCAACTTTCAAATTTGCCTTAACTTACAGAAGTGTTAGACCAGCTCCTACCTGCCTCTAGGAATAAAAAGATTAAAGACTGTTTTAAATGTAGCTTGATAGATGGTTACAGCAGAGCATCTCAGCCATAGATCTGTAAGACCAGCCCTGCAATGAAAATCAGTCAGAGCTTTTACCTGACCTAGAAGTAAAAGCTACCAAGCTTACTGCATAACATCATGGAAAACCAAATATCACCTCAGCTCTAATTGTATAGTTCATCTCCAATAATTTGTTTACTCTTTTCTTTCACAGAAAAGTCAGTAATGGTCCAAATTTTCTCAAATTAACCTAAATACTACATAACTCCGTGATAACATATGTTATTCTTTTAAAAGTACTCTTCCAAGCTTACAACAGTGGCTGAAAACAAACAAAACAAAGGCACAGTTACTCAATAGATGTTTCAGAGTTGAAACTGTAAGAGACAAAAAGAGGATGTATCAGAGATAAGTGAACTCTACAATGTTTGATTTTTTCAGCAAAAGCATCCAAAACTTTAAAGCCCATTATCACTGAGGCAAAAAGTCATAGCTCTTCCACCTTCAATGGAAAAATTGTACAATAACAGAAGCATGAAATTGGCCTGAAACGTGTATGAAACTTATCTTAAGCTGTTAAATGTATTGCAAATATCAGGAAAAAGTAGGGGTTTGTGGGATATTTCCAATAATTTCTAGTTTGGTTTTACATTGAAATATGCTGAGACTAGTCTCTCAAGACAGTATCTGTTTCTGTTGAGATGTTCATAACAATAACAATATGGAAGAAGTTTCACAGATGCATTTGCCAAACCTGACAGTCAATATATAAAGGAATTCAATCACCCTTCAAGTACGCAGAAACTTTCAGAAGCATATTTTACCTCTAAAATATCAAGAGTTGAAGAGCTTCAGTCACAAAAAAACAAAAACATCTTTAAGAAGTTAGTCTGAAGGATCCAATAGCATTTTTAGACAGTCAAAATATGGCTAATGAATCAGGAAGCCAAAAAGATTTGAAACAGTAGAGAACTTCCAGGGAACACTAGGTTACATTTCAGCAGACTAATCTGGATAAGAGAACAGTAAACTAGCATAAAAATACTGGAAAGTTTCCCCATCTAAACAGACTCAAGAGGAAGGCAGTAAAAACTGCCAAAAGCATCTTTAACAAGCTTCCAAACATACGTTCCACATCAGAAGAGATTCCCAGCTGAGAAGTAGAAAAGACAGACATGACGGGCATCTTAGAAAAACCAGAAGTCTTTTGTAAAACTAAATAAATGTGGAGAAAGAAAAAGCTGTTGATGGTCATATAAGCAGTAAGTGGTTTTACATAACAGCATTTTCAATATAGAAGATAATTAAGTTTCAACATCTCTGAAAAATTAATGAAAGTACTGTAATAATCCACTCCCCACTCTCATTAAATCCTTACAACTTACAAAATCTGTCTTTGATGTTGCAAACGGAGACCTAGCTCCAAAAAGCAAAATCTGGGCTTCATCTCCTAAAAATAACTCTATGTTCATATTTATAAACACTTAGTTAAGATTACAAAAATCCTAACACACAGGGGTTTATCATGGAATACCAATTGCAAGAGCTCACTTAACTTTAAATCTTACAACATGTATTTCTATTTCTTTGTAACAAAGAATAGTCATCTGTTGTTGCTTACATAGATGTTTCTACAGAGCCTCAAACTTAACGCATTCGTTTTTTACTGTTCGCTAATCTCAGTGAGTTCAGTTCAAAGTCCTCAGTCAAGCAAAACTCACAGTGGACTCACTGTGAATTCCAACAAAATAAAGCTCTTGGAAGCAGTACAGATAGAAGAATAGATTTTGAAAAAAAACCCCAAACAAACCAAAAAAACCAAACCCCAGAAGTTAGTGGAGTCTCCTATAATTTCACAGTTAGTCTTCTTGGCATTTATTGCAATCAAAGAGAGCAATTTTGTTCTAGAAACTACTTTGAATTTTAGTTTTTACTTTTTGTTCATTTCACAAGATTAAAAAGGGAAATAAAACTGTCATCTTTAAGACAGAGATACCAAAATGTATAAAAGCACATGACAAATTCAAAAATTCCCACAATTACATGCTACAAAACATGTGTCTGAAGATAGACATGCATTCATATTTATGACATAAATTGGAGCCTTAGCAATACATGTTTTTTCTGGTGACTTGAAATACCAGAAAATAATTCTGTTAAACTTTTCAGAAGCAAAGCCCCATAAAATTGTTCAAAAGCATATGCTGACTGCTAACATTTGCTGAATTCACTTTGAACGCTTTTTAAAATACCTAAGTCTTAAGCAGTGAAGTCTGATACTTCCTGCTTGGTCCTCAAACTTTGCAATAATGAAAAATTTATCATAGCAAATAATTACTCTACATTATAGGAAACATTTAATGCTTAAGAAATTAGCAAA
The DNA here is from genome assembly GCF_034638445.1 of Ciconia boyciana. Taxonomy (NCBI): domain Eukaryota; kingdom Metazoa; phylum Chordata; class Aves; order Ciconiiformes; family Ciconiidae; genus Ciconia; species Ciconia boyciana. The sequence goes on from NC_132936.1 coordinate 95,566,336, forward strand.
ACAACACGTCTTATTTTAAATATTAGTTACAAAAGTTTAACAGTAGCAATTAAATATTCACTACATCTTACTAAGAGCTGGTAGAGGTTCAGCTGGAGAGCAAATGGAATATATACTTTTTCCTGGACCTGTAACAGAAAATGTAGCACATACTTTATTTTCTGACTAATGAGAAAGATCAACAGTAAGTCTGAACAACGCCCTAAATGCATCAGTGAGCTCTTTTGCTCACCAAATAGCAATAAAATGGGTACATCTGTTTGTTGACAGAAGATCTGTCACAAGCACAGTGCCAAGAGTCTGTTCCCAGATATCCCAAAGCACTACTGGACACAGAAAGGACTCCAAGAAACATACAGGTTTGCTAAGCACTTACTTTTTCTGGAGAGTTGAGACCTGCCTTTTTCTGAACTGAAGGACAGAGAAGAGATTCTGATGGAAAACCTCAGTCAATCCTTTCCATTAGAGAGCTTTCTGTGGGTTTTCTAACAATAGAAGGAAGCTTTTACCCCAAATTTTTACATAAATATATAAAATAGCCAAGATAAATATTTTGAGAAGTCTTAATATAAGATGAAAATATTTAGCTTTCAGAATTGAGCAGTTGGTGTGTTATCATCATTACTTTCCTGCTATTCATAATCACCATCTGTTTATTGAAACCAACTCTCACCTTTCATTTTAAAGTCAGCTAGTCAGCCCTTCAGTAGGAATGCTCTTTTTTGTACATGACTGCATAGTGCCTAGCAAAAAGTGATCTTAAACCCTGAATGGGATACATAGCAGGTAAGTTCTTCACCAAACTCTCAAAAAACCTTACAACTTCTCAGTGAAAGATAAAGGAAATGGCTAAAAATGGTCAAAACATGACCCTAATAAAATCTTTTGTGAGAGCAAAATAATCCCTCTCAAGCCCATCAACTATTTGAAGCTATTACTAGGATTTACTGTGCTCTTTGAATGTCACAATATTCGCACTGTTTTCTGGTAACCAAACTGTTTATATTTCAGGAGAAAAACAAATCCAGCAGGAGGAAAAATAGTATCCTACGTCTCTTACACCGACAGAATTATGCTAGAAGCAAGCAGCAGTCTCAGAACTATTTAACACTTATCTGTACAGAAGAAGTGATATGATATAATATAATCAAATACAACAAAATGTTTACCACTCCCGTGAAATGTATGATGAAGTCTGATTTTTTTTTTGTTTTACCAGGTTCATTCATACATTGATTCATACTGAAACTACTAATTTGTAATAATTGACACCATCTCCTGAGAAAGATTATATGTAGTTCTACATTTGAATTTGGACTTCACATACAATATCTCTACCAGATATGAATTATGAATAAAACTAAAGCTGCAGTAGAGACTTTATGATGAATTAAATTATTGTATTAAAAATAAAATTATTGAAGCATTTGTAAAGCTCAGGTTATTATGCTAGTAACTTATCTGCATTTTCTGGAATGCTCATCCAAAACAAAGTAAATTCATAGCCAGAGTTATGTCTGTTTCAGATTTATGAAAGATATTATGATGCAATAAATAACAGCAGCTACTGAGTATGTCAGAGTGTTTTGCTCACTCTTACTCATGTATTATGGATTTATAAATTAGAGTGTTCTGTGATTAAGATGAGTATTGAAAACTAAGTTCTTCTCTTTCATGGCATAACACTTGAACTAAGAGAAAAAAGTTCTGGTCTGTTCACTCTAAGCTAACTGTCTCAGGCAATCTGTAAAGGCTCCTCAGTGATGGGAGCTGGCATGCCAAAATGTCAGCAGCAGGCAGCCTTCCACTGCTTCCAGGCAGCCTACCTACCACTCCCTCCTAAAAGAAGTCTTTCAGGATCCAAAAAACCCAAATCTGTCAGCACGTAAACTGGCATAATTTTTAGCTGAAGAATTCAATGCTATGTAACCCAACATCATCAGCGAAACCTAGAGCATTGCTAGGACACTGCACTTGTGTATTCCTCTGCTCTAACCACCAAGGAGAACATCCTAATACAGACTGTAATACACACCAAAAAAAGCACAATACAAAACAGAGCAACAATCCGCATGTCCAATTTCAGTTGTTCTTATTAGGTTTTCCACTGGTATCAAACCTCGTGGTTGAAAATATTTTACTAACGACATTATTTTGAATAAGAGCCCTGATATTTAAACAAAAAGTTAAAGACATACCTGTTCAGAAAAAATACCATTTAACATTAAATCAACTCTTTACAACTTAGTATTTACTAGTAGTTGGAGAATACGATACAATGGTGCCCAAAGACCTACTTGGAAATAAAATCTGGGGTGTGAGGCTTTGTTTCTCTTTGTGTTTGTACAGTTATTACCATTAAAGGCTGCTATTTAGAGTTTCAGGCATACAGGAGGTGAGCAAAAGATACAATGTCCAGGAAGGTAAATATTAAAATATATCATACCTTTGGAGATGTATTATATTGACTCAGTTTCTTCTGAAAAAGCATACACATTCAATGCAGCATGGACTGAAAAAAAAATAATCACAGGCATGCCTATACAGACATGTACAACTGTAGACGTCACTCATTCACCTTCTGAGTCAGCCTGCTATGGGACAAATTTGGTCCAGGAGTTATTTTACTGCTCTGATGAGCTCAAGATAATTTTCCTCTTAACACAGATTATTACCTTAAGCTCAGCAGTGAAACAGTATGGCGGCTACATTTCTCCTGCTTAAATCAGTGCCTGGATAGGATAGAATAGAAACATGATTACCTGTATCTTTCCGCACAGAAATGGCCCTAGATCATATGAGAAAAAAAGGTAAAAATAAGTTTCACCATATAGAGATAGCAGTTCTATGAGACAATACATTTTTTACCATACAAAGAAATAAACTTTGCCAGTATGTTGACAAGGCTGCCTGTACTACTATCGTTAGCCTACTTTTCATAAATTTAGAAGCATAAATGACTTTTTCTGATGGACTGGGTAACAGGTGAGTCAATCTGGAGATTTTATGAAGCAAAAGCAGCAGCAAATCTAGCATGAAAGTAACAGAATGAAATTATTCTATTTTCTGTCACAGAATGGTAAAGATCTGTTTCTGGGCAAAAAAAAGTTAAAGCTACAGAACTTAACTGCAAAATAAATGAAAGGTTCTAAGTTAAATAATTTGTCTTTTAAGAAACTAAATATTAGCTAGACTCTACTACAACTATTTCACTAAACTAAATATTTTTTCCTTACTTTCTGCTGATTTCCTAGTTTAATTGTTTTCAGGACAAAGGAATGAGCTAGGAAAATGGAAAACACATTAGAGACATGATTAGAGACATTAGAGACACTAGAAATACCACTTTATATTGCAATAAAACAGGCTGATTGTAGAGTTGAGACAACAGAATTTAAAAAAAGGAAGCTGGCAACCTAACTAAACTGTTAAAATAGTTAACATATGCATAGCCTACATGCTGTATATTGAAATCTTCATAAATGATGTAAGGTATGGAAAGTGTTTAAATGATGAAGAATAGCTTTAATATTACACTAAAGGTGCTACTTGGGAGTTCTACCCTGGATCAGGCCCAAGACCTTTCACACATCTTTAGCAACTTCTTAATGCCTATAGACAAGAAGACATAGGTATACAGCTCAGATGGATTTTGAAAGGAATGGATAACTTTAAAATTATGAATATTATTTGCAGGTTTGAAATATGTGAAAAATGAGGCTCTGTGCTCAAGAGAGAATGATGCCTCACTTCTACTTTTCTTCTATTTGATGAAACGTCAGGACAGAATTCAAAGTCAGGTCATCATCCAACCTTTTTCTGACATATCAGTCCTTGCCAATGCAGAGTGGAGGAGATAAGGTTCAACAATCCAGTCATTTGAGCTGACATGCTGGTTCCTACTTTATGTTCAAAGAAAACTCATGTGTACATACACACACAATTGTTCGCAAAAAGAGAGAGCATAGTATCAAAGCTGAGAATTTGCTAATGCTTCTGAGATTCTTATTTAAAGACTATAGAATAAGTGGCATTACATAAAAGATGTAATTATACTAGTAGTTTGTTGATATAATATAGCTACTTTTTGCTAACATATTTCTGAGGTTATCAAAAGCTTTGTGTAATGAGGACATAATTATATTTAGTTAATACTATTATGACACCAAATCAAGCAAATTCTTCCTATAAAATGAGAAGGAGCATGATAAATAGGAAAGGAGTAGGAGGCAAAGGGATTTCCTCAGCAGCTGAGTAACTTGGAATGGGAAGAAGCAATATGGAAGAGTATTCTACACAGAAACAGGAAGAGTTATAAGAAAGGAATCACCAGACAAATTCTCAACCTTTCCTTTGTTTTAGGAGATAAATTAAGAACAAACACACATAGGCATTGCCATAAGGGAAAAGATGCAAGATCAATCTAATCTAGTATCCTGTATGGTAAGTAAGTGGCAGCATGGCAGTGTTAGATAATTCTAAAGAATCTGTAAAAATCCGTTATATAAACTTCTGTAGGATTCATCCTGATTTTTTTAACACTGGACTGGTATAAAACATGAAGAAGAAGTTTTAATATTATCTCTTTTGATAGTCTTTAATATATATTTTTAAAGCAGTATTTTAGGCGTAATTCCTGACTACTCAGCTTTATCAATAGCCTCTTGTGCGGGATCTCATCATGCCTTTTGATAGTCTGATTATGTTAATGACTTCTTAATTCTCTTCCTGAATCACACGTTTAAAAAGCTGCAGAGCTTAAGAAGGGATATTTCCTTTGCAGAAACCAGGACAACTAGAACTCTTAAGATTTCAATTTCTAATTTCTTCAGCATTCTGTTCTTAGACATTGTTCTGGTTCTTTCACATGTATGCAGCTCATTATATACAACTCTTGTACATTCATCTCTTCCTTCTAACTTTTCTCCTGATTATTGCTTATAATGATTTATTTCCCATTCCTGCATGCAATCTCCTCTACAATAATTGAGTCACAATTCTACTAAAGTTTTAGAGTAGTCAAACAAAATAACAACTGTGACAATCGACTGCTAGTTCAATTACTAATCAATTTTAGAGGATAATTGGCAACCTTAAATAGTTTAAGAAATCTATGCATATTAAGACACTAGCAAAATCTAAGTTTCTACTTGCCAGCTGTCCTGTTTGAATTTCAAGCTGAAGATTCTCTCTCCTTTCAGTTAAAAAATTCTCACAAATTGCATAAAAAACAGTATGCAGAAATGTAAGTCATGAGTATGTAAAAGTTATACATGATAATTTAGGATGAGGCATGTTCTTCTTTTCTCACGAAAACAAAAGCACTTCTAGAACCTACTGACACCAACAAATCTTTTTATTTGAACAATTCAATTAGAAAAAAAAAAGAAAACATGCAACAAAAATCTGTCTACAGTTATTGGAAGTTGTTTTACATGGGTTTTGAAACTAATAATTTGCAAGAATATTGTTACTTATTATCATAAATAACCAGCTCAGATGATGTAAGGAAAGATAACTGCAATGCTTAATAGTTAACCCTTTTCAATTAACCACTATAAAAACTCCCTTACTTACACAATCCATGCTAACTGGTCAATATAATTTGTGTATATTTGTTTGAGTTGCTATTTCTAGAAAGATTTAAGCACATACTTAAATCTTGTGGTATTATTATAGGGGTAAAGTGAAACATATCCTTAAAATCTTGTAAAATCAGGTTCTAGGAATGTTTTCAGGTAGTTCTGAAAATTTAGTCTGCAGAAGAATACGTTTTTCAAAATATTAACAGTAAATATTGCTTGTACCTCCATATCTTTTAAAACTCACTCTTCCAGAATCTGATTATTCGAATATTTAATCTCATCTTTTAAGGTGCATGATTCAGTATTTATAACATTCAGTGTTGACAATATAAGTTTCTGTAATTTCTTTAATAGCCATATTAACTAAGACTGCAAGACAATATTAGAAATAGTTATGAGTCCTGACAAGGTCTATGGTAATTCCTAACTCTTGAGAAGAGCATTTCATACTTTTATAATGGTCCCTATCAAACTTTCCCATTATTTCACAAGCCTCCCCAGTCAGTTGACAATTCCATCACTGCAGTAGGCCCGTAGCTGTCAAAAACTTACCTTGATGAGAAAGCTTTTCAAATCCATACAGAAATTTGAAGGTTAAAAGAAAAACCTTAAGTCAGAATACGTATTTGGTGGATATCAGAGTATTAAAACTACATATTTGCAAATAACTTATTTTGCTATGCAAGTTAACCACTATGCTTTTCACCAAATGGTGTTCTTTCAAGACATTTTTCTTCAATATTAGATAGAACAAATGGGATAAATAAAGTCTAAAGCATACAAATGTGTCCAGGTCTGAGTCCAACAGGAAAAAGAGCTATATCCTAGCCATTAGCAGAGCGAGCTAAGAGTTCATGGCTGCCAAGAAATGTACCAGTGTATCTTTGCACTGTCTTAGCTTTATAATAAAATAGACAAATAGTAATAACTCTTGAGGTTTTATGGTGCTTTGCAGCTAAGGATCTCAAAACAGTAACTTGCCTACAAAGAAAGTGGAATGCTTCATATGGATACAGTCTTTTTCTTCATGTGATATTGATCTGTAATTTATAGTTCAATTATTTATTTTTTTTAATCATGGCATAGACTGCTTGTCCTAGTACTGGCTTTCTTTTTATTGACTTTGACTCTCAGAACTTTTATCTTTTTTTTCTTTTTCTTGAGCCCTCTGGCCTTATTCTAAATATTACTGCATGTTCTTAAATACTTGTTTTATTTTTCCTAAGTTTTGGGTCATTATGCATTCTGGTATTTTATATATTATTTTAAAATCTCAAATACAATTTTTAAATCTCAAATGTAATTTTAAAGACTACAGAAAAGCTCTAATACTTCTAAAAAAATTATTTAAGTTTCATTAAAATTCTTCTCCTGTAGCAAAACTTTACATCTGATATGATGGTTTTATGTATACTATGTATAAGTACACAGTGAGACCTTTTTCAACATTTTCTGATTAACTGTCTGCATACGTTTACAAGTGTTATATAGCGAATTTTTCCTCAAACATGTCCCTTGGTACCATGGAGAATCAAACTGTGAAAACCCTACAAGCTGATTTGAAAAATTTATAATCTCCAATCTACAAGAACTTTTTAATATAAATGTCAGTTACAACATGAAGATAAATATTGAAGCTTGTTACTTTCATAACTTTAAGAACTAAAACAAAAGAAAGAGAAAAAATAAAGTTATTTATATATTAGGGAGAAAATACCGTCCTTTTCAGAAACACAAAGGCATGAAAGAGCCTGGACACTCAGTTATATTCTTGCAAAGACAATTGGTCTCCTGAGGTTGGGTTTAAGGCATACTGGCAAGACTGTACGTGTTGTATTATTAATGGTGTTCCTACTACATTTTTACATCTGCCATTCCAAGTATTCCCTGAGCACAATAACACAAGCATTTTAAGAAATAATGTTTTAAGGCGTTATAACAGCTGTACATTACAGAAGATTATAAGTCCAAATGCCGCCAGCATTACTGGACTAGATTTGTAGCAGAATGTCAGGCCACTCTAAAGGAATGTAGACATATAGGGCCACCTAAAATAGTCCAAAAAGAACTTTTTAGTTATCTGTAGCCCTCAAGCAATATGACTGAAAAGTTTAAAAATAAATTAACTGTAAGTGAACCTAAGGGAGGACTTTCATGTTCACATTTAGTATCTTGGTTATCGAGGACTTTATTGTTTTCATGTCCACATGGACATGAAGCCACAGAATATCAGAACCTGAACCAAAACTGATTGAAAAGAGGACTGGAAAGAAGGGAGCAGGTTTCCACCTGCTTTCAGAATGAGAAAATAATGTGCAATCCAATCACATAACAGAATACCTTCTCATCCCAGACAGATGTCCATTTAAAACTCATTTTCCAAACAGGATGGGGATCAATTACATTTACTTTTACTTATTGATTAACCAGAGACAATACTTCATCTTTGTGGCAGATTCCCTGTGTAAACCATCTGTCCCAAATAATTCTTTTTTAAATGAACAGTATTTGATATGCTCACCTATTAAATTTAAGAAAACAAACAGCTCAATTAGAATAAAGCATAAATAACAATACACTGGCTTTACCATAAGAGATAAAAACCTTTTATCAGTTACCTATGGATAAACAGTACTCATCTGCTGACGAAGGCACGGCACATGGTAAAACAGTGTTGAGTTTGTTAGCTATCTTAAATGAATGCATTATTTATTAATTCAGCTCTAACTTGTTTGCAAACTATGTGAATTATTAAACCACATGAGAAACAATTAAAAGGCGTATTTTTAAAATACATAAGAATACATAAGAATTTTTACTTTGTTCACACTTACTAAAGTCTTGCTCCAGAAAGGTACCATTTCACTAAAGCTACTCGCATGCACAAAAATGGAGCTATTTGTCATTTCTGGAACTAAAGATCTCAGTTCACTTAATCACATTCTTTTTTTTTTTTTTAACAATAGAAATAATCTCCATGGTTTATTAAAAATGCTAAATAAAGCCCAGATATCTAAAGTGTATAATATAAAAAAAAATATCTTATAGATAATCACAAAAAGTTTTGTGTTTACAACCTGGTATCAGAGCTAGAAGCATAAATAATGCCATTTTATTTGAATATAAGATTTCTCTCCTAGGCTGAAAGATTAAAAAAAAGAAAAAAAATATTTGTGTTTATTGGTGTTTAAGGATACTGTGCAATCAATAATGCCTGCACAAAAATTCTCCCAATATCTGCAGTTCAGGTTTAGATTTCTTTTTTGTTAAAAGTCAGTATTTTCAAATCTTCCAGGGGCAAAATATTATTTCCTAGTATTTTTTAATGAATTATGCTCAAAAAATCCTTTTCTGAGAATTCACTCAAAGATTCAAGGGCATGCAACTGAATTTATACTCTGGTTTTGTAGGACTGTTCAACAGAGTATTCACATTGGTTTGCAAAAGCCATCAGCACCTTGAGAGCGCTATAAATTTAAATCCCTGCATTTGTGGATAGAGAATTAGCACAATACAGCTGATATTGAAAATAAAACTTTCCTGTTCTTGTACACTTTTGAATGATATGCTGTAAAACATACTGTAATAACCCAATAAGTGCTCACTTAATTAATTACACTAACCTGTTTGTCTGGAAAGAAAAGGTAGTCTGTGAACTGAAGAGCTGAAATCTTTTGCCTCTTTCAGACTAAAACAGATAGATGGACTCTGACTTTCTTCCAAGTTTATAGAAAGAGACGGCTCCAAGACTGTAGAACCAGCAGAGGCAGCATTAAGCTGGAAAAGAGCATCTTGTGCTTTCTTTTTTTCTTTTTTTAGCATATTTACCAGAATATCTGCAAGATAAATTAAGGAAATCATTAAGGACCTCTTTTTTTATACAGCAGTAATCATGTTTGTTTATCCCTAAGTCTTTTTTTTTCCAAGTGGAACAATTCACATTAAGGAAGCCTATATGTGAATGTGAATTTGGATTTTGGCATATTTTTTGTAATTATAGTCATCCACCTTAGTTTTTCCAAACAGCAGATTAATTTTTACTAAACAGTGACAAATTCACACGTTGACTGCAATTGTTGATCCCATTCAGTCAATGCCTGATAAAAGCATTTACAGACAAACAGGAATGAAAACTCTAGTATGTTATTGCCATTGTTTGACTCTCCCTTTTTTATTTTTTAAATTCTGTAATAAACAAAATTTCCAAACAAAAGAAAAACTCCTTAATTTACAGGTAACCTGGCAAGTGCATCACATCTGTAAGCTTTTAGTAAATAAGAAAGTTTACTAAAATGCAGAACAGGTCTTTAGGAAATTTATTGCAATAACACTGTGTATTTACTGGAAGTATATTTGGTATAAATATATTTTGCCTAACAGCTTATAGAGGGCTTACAATGAAAATCCTATGTGCATTCAGCCAAAACCACAGGAGTCCCTGTGATATGTTTTTTGATATGCTATTCATTTTAATCCTAATTAATCTTCTAAAAGAACAGCAGAAAATCTAAGTAGTCTTTGGGGAATATTATTAACTGGACCAGGTAGTAATAATAAAATACTTTAGAATTCATTGTTATGATAGCTCCTAGCTACCATAGGCAAGAAGGACCTCATAGTTTATTGACTAAACAGCTTCCATACTTCCCACCACTTCATCACATTAGACATGTTATTAATTTTCTAATGATGATGGACAGTCACTTAGTGGCTGCAGACTCTGTAAATCAGTTTTGTGTTCAAAGTCTTAATTTATATGTTCTTCCTATATAACTCTAACACTGATTTACACAAGTTTCTTCCTTGTACTTCTGCAAACAAAGCTGTATACACCTATCGAGCACTAGTGCATTTGATAGAGATGTTTTGCTTTTTTTCATTATCCATATCATACTAATGAAATAATTTGTTTCAGGAAGAAATGTTTCTGGGAATCCAGATCTTAAAATTGACATGAAAATTGAAGGATTTTTTTAAAAGGAATGATAAGTCAGTGTTATAGCTATATTTATTTGAAAGTGCACCTTGGAAAATGAACATTTTATCTTCTGTGACAGAGCAGAAATAGGGAAGCTTTCCTGTCACCTCAATTCGGACTGGTAGCATGCTACACCCTGATGTAAAATGCCATTCTCATTTGATACAGAAAATTCATCTGGAATTGTTGAGCACAAAGAATGGAACTGAGTTTGCTTTTTACTAATAACTATGAAAGAATCTCTGTTACCTATAAATTCAAAAGTAGAACAAAACCATTTTTTTGGTTCTCTGCCATATTCAAATTTTACCCACGAAGTAGCCACAAAGTTAGGGACACAGGGATGCTGCGGTCTGCCCACAGTTCTGGCAACCTGCTAAAAATAATTCCTACACATCACACAACAGTGCAGCTACTCATGTGTTTCCTGTGAGGCACTGAAATGGACAAAGCATGTCTGAGCAGCTTAGTATTTTACATGCAAAAAGCTTTAGGTTTAATTTAAATTTTAAAGTTGCATGTAAAGAGTACAAGTTCTATATTTGTTCTAAAGGCAAATAGCCCAATAGTCCCCGAAGTAGCACTTCATTTGGCTAAAAATAGCACTTACAGGAAATTCTATTCTTTGTAAGGTAATAAATTGGTCTTATTATAGCATCACAGTTTCTCATTCTAAAAGATGGTTTAATTTGCTTGAGGAGAGTGTTTTAGGCGTGGCCTGATCCAAGGTATTTGGATCTTGGCTGGACTGTTCTAAAGCTAAGTGGTGCTTGGATCCAGGATTTTGGTTTGGGTCACAACTGAAATAGAAGCAGGTGCAAAGCAGGAGTCCTGCCACATAAAAGTTGGGAACTGAGTAATTGCTTTAACACAGTGGGGTCACTAGAGAGAATTTCCTTCCATACAGCTAATGCCTATCTCACACACACAAAAACCATTGTAACCAGACCAGCTCGAATCCAAATATTACTTTTTTCCTCACAAAGGATACTGATTTCATTGTCTCTCTGCTGTAGAAGTTCTTTCAGTTTTTTCAGTTCTTCTTCTCTTGCTTCTTTGTTAGTGTCTCTTTCTTCAGAGATGTGTTGTGAGAGCAGTTTTTTATCAGAAATCTTTGAATGATTCATTAGTTGCTATTAGGAGAAACAAAAAAGCCACACTCATTTAACTTTACCTCCAGCTATGTATTTATTCTACTCTGAGACTGCCTAGCTATGGTAGAAAAGGTAAGGCCTTTCTAGACTCTTGACAGAACAAAATCATGCCACCAGCTGACTGTCAAGTTACATGCGTTGTGTCAAGTATGGGACAAGTTGTATTTGTTGATCTTCACTACCAAGTGTACAATTTACTTTACTCTTTCTACACACAAATTCCAGTAATCTCTGGTACCACAGAGCTTTCAGTATTAACAACTAAAACCTAATTATTTAAAGACAATAAATTAAGATCAGGAATGTATACATTATTATATTGGAAAACTATATCCCAAAATACAGAAAAGTATATATTATCTTCTATTGCTTTCCCTATTAATTTCACTTGTTCTTCCTAGTTTAAGTGTATCTTGTTTGCCTGATGATTTAGAAGGGCTTACACCACCACCAGGAGAGTTAGACTAACAGATGCAGGGATATGGTGGTTTTCCTCTTTATTTTTATCTCTTTCAACATAGTTTGTCCAAAATAAAGCCTCCATAAGTGCTGGGAATACAGATGGATACGTCTATCCATATACAAATAACTCGTCTGTGTTGATTCCAATAACTGCCAGTTCTCTCTTACAATTTACTGCATGCTGAGATCCTTGCTGGGGTTTCCACAAAATGCTGCTGAATTTTTCCAACTAAATTTCAAATTTCTATCAGTCCTCCATGCACTTCACAGTTCAATTGTTTTACCCTTTTCCAATGCCTCTCAACTGTATTGCATTTCTTTTGACACTTCTCAGCTGTGAATGTCTTCAAGTTATTTTCAGTGCCAGATGGTCTTCCATGTTTAAAAGAAGTACCTTCACATGAATGAAGCAATAGTTGATCTTGCGCATGTCAGCACCAACATCCAGAGTGCTATCAGGGTCATTATCTTCAAGAAATGTTTCAATTAACTCATCCAACCTGAAAATACATAGCATTTTTAAGGGAAAAAAAATCACAAACAAGCAGACAACTCTGTAAAGTAACGTGTCAAATACAATACAAGCTTTACCAAGCTGACTGATATCAGTAGACTATTTTCCTTCAAAGTCTATGCAATTGCAGTGTATTTTTGTTCTTGATACTAAAACCTGGATGTGATACTGGAGATTCTTCAGCTCCATATCAGAACATACTTGCACATGCTAAGGAATAGTTCAAGAACTAAAAGCATCGAAGAAGTAATCTTTTCTTTTTCTCATTTATTTTATAACCTTCTGTTTTTCTGTCATCTCATAATTGTAAAGATCTAAAGCCTGCCCTCTCAGAGGACTAGATTTTTAGATGCTTTGAGCATAGGATTTTTTAATATATATGATTATTTGTGCAAAAGAAAAATCTACTATCTTTTTTATTACAAGAGTCAGCAGATAGCGTAGCTTTCATACATAAAATTACCTGCTCCAATCACCAAGCAAAGAAACATATCTTTTGATGCAGATATTGTTAGATTTCTCAAAGACCTACTGCTCTTCTTCTGATTAATGAAATGTAGTTAGTATTTTATTCTCTTGCAATTTGTTCTTATTTAACAAACATCTGACAATATCTTCCTTAGGGAGGAGCAATTCTGATTTTGGTAATTCAGTCTTCATAAGAAAATCTGGCACACAGAAGCATCCTCTTGCTTTTTCAAAACCAAATTAAAATATTCAGACTGGAAACATACACAGGCATAATATACCATGTCTCTGGGCTGAATGTCACAGCTATGTGGATAGAGGTCAGATTTCCTCTTGCATGCTCTCACCAGCTCTTCAGGTTTTGCATTCCAGGATGCATGGCAGGTCATCCTCAAGAAAAAGGGCAGAAGATTTCTAAACCAAAACTAACCCTTAGCCCACTTACTAAGGTATGTTTCTGGAAAATAGCAAGTGCAAGTTCGAACTCCATCAACCAGTTTTAGATTAAACGCTTCCTGATTCCTGACAAATGCTATTCCCATTAACTCATTAGGCAAACGGTGGGCAACAATGACAGCCATACATCCTGTAAAGTGTAATTCTATGATTTGAAATGTTTATTTAGGTTATTATCCTCAGAAGATGAACCTAGGTTCTGAACCTGAGTGAGCCAAGGTACCTAAGGTACCTGCATCAAGTGCCCAACTGTCAGAGAAAGGTAGGAGTTCAGAACCATCTCTGTGCCTAGTGTTTCTTTTGGACTAGTTTTGTTCAGCTCCTCACTTAATACGCAAGCCTTCTGAATGTCACTTAATAGTAATTTATCCTCTTCAGTTACAGGATTGGGAATCTTGTTGCCATTTGATTATCTGAATCACTTTGCTATAACCACATACCAAAATTTTAGGCATAATAATATCACAGTATCTAAAGCTGACCCTAAAGTAGGTGGTTGGGATATTGCCCTGCTTTTGAAGACTTCTCTTTCTGAGATTCCTCACATTACTATCCAGTAGTAACAAATCCCTGTTGGTGGGTGAAACAATGAGATGCACAAAAAACAGAAAAAAAAAAAATCATTACTTTCAGGAGATAAATAACTGAAAATCAGGAGCTGTAAGACTGGAATGAAAATTGGAAAACATAACAGATAGATTTGGTTATTTATCTCCTCCAGAGTTCACCATGGCAACGTGTCAATTCTCAAAATGGGAGAAAAAGGAGAGAAAAGAAGAGAGCAACCCTGAGTTAGTTTCAGATAAACTGTGCTTTCCTATTTTTATTATTTCAGTTAAAGAACAAGAGGCAAATATGTTGTCTACAGCATTCATCGTATGTGAAAAATTCACAGCTTCTGAATTTATAGAACACTCCCTGAAGTCAATGTGAGCTGTACATGTGGAGGGCTTAAAGGAGAGGATATTTAAAGAGAAATATTAGTTACAGAAGTATTACTGGCATTGACTTGCTTCTCAAGTTAAGAGACTACAAAAATTACTGGGTAAGAGAGACCAAAATTTTACTTATTGCTACATGATTTTTTCTAAATGAAGAGTCCAACAGAACAGAGGCCAGTAGTACAAGAGGTTATCCATACTCTCTGCAGACACACTAAGCACAACGAGCAGGAGAATTAATCCTTCATATGTGCAGGTAGGCATTTGTGTAAACACTGGGAAAAGAGAGGCATTTATACTATTAATGAGAATGCTATAGTGATTACACAGACACAGAGAAAGTCAGTATTTGTCACTATGTTAAGCACCTTACTGATTTCAGTAAGAAGAAGCAAGCAAAAAATACTTTTTATAACTAGACTGTCTAGACTGACTATATGAAACCATCTATAAAAACGGGCTTTTAATCTCGAACTAGAAATTAGAAAGGAGATGTTTTAAACTTACTAAGATTACCTGTTTGCCAGGGATTTACCCATACTCAGATTGCCACAGATTTAGGCTACGGGAATCAATTAAAAAAATTGCACTATTACCCTTACCAGAATAACACTGCAGGAAGATAAATATTTCAAGAGGAAGAAAAGAACATATAATTCCTGTAAAATAATGCTCTATTTTTGAAAATTATTATTATTTGCCAGTCAAGAGTCAAGGTTAATTTGTCAAGAGTAACAAATTAGGCAAACTGTAGTTAGAGATATGAGCTGCTATTTCCTCTCTCTTACATTACCTTTAATGTATTTGGCATTCTTGAAAAAACACAACAGCCCAATTCAGTTTTTGTGTCCCAAGGACTACATAGAAGCCAAAACAGATTTGAGCACCAGAAGACTGAGTCAAGTCTGAAATAGCAGAATGTAAATCAGAAGTTATAAACCAACTCAGCCTCTTTGCCAATTCTAGGAAACTGCAGAATCTTCAATGTATTTTTAGATACATTTTTAAAATTTCGTCTTTAAGAATTAGAACAAGAACAGACCAACCTAGTCTAAACACTACGGACAAAAACAAAAGAAAAATCAAAAAAAGAAAAGCAACAATGAAAATCCCCATGAATAACAGCAAAAGAAATCACTGCATCCCTCACATTTTTTTAGGTTTCCATGTAAAAATTACCAGAACTCTTCCTAAAATAAACACACAGTCTGACAACACTCTGGATATTCTGGGAGTTCTTCCAGTATATTGAAGTATTAAACAAAGGTAAAAAATAAACTGACAATGTACTCCAGACGCAACTTCAAGTTTCTCTTATTAATGAATAGATCTTAGTTAACTGAACCCTTCTTTTTTTTTTTTTTTCTCCAAGTGATTTATCAGCTCAAGGATTGTGAAAACAATTGAAACATTCTCCTATGAATTTATACAATGTCAAGATTTGCAGTTTTACAAATAAAAAAAATAAAATGCTATTTCCAATTCATTTCCAGAGTTGTTCACAGAATAAATCAAGGAGACAATAAAGAATCACAGGAGGAGGGGAAAAAAAAGACAGAATAAGAGAAAAAAAGGAATACTGACTGTACATTTTCTTTTTCCTAACATATGTTAGACAAGGTAGATCTACTTGCTAGGTGACTTGGAAACAAAGGACAACATAATTCTACAAGATTAATATTATTTTCCTTCTCATATTCCTGAATCAAACAGTTTATTATATTTACCTCTGTAAATATCCATAAAAATAAAATTAAATATATGGAATATATGAAAACTAGAGCACAGAATTATATAAAATAGGGCTGTAAAAGATTTAAGAAATTCATACAGTGCATCTACAGTTATAACTCCAACACATTCTTTCTAGTCAAAACATCACGGACAGGCTGTATTCATTCTCCTATTAAAAGAGGCAGAGTGAGAAAACCCTTTTTGTAAGTAAAGGAGAGCCAAAATGGCTTTTGGTTTTCATTCAGTTACCTTCAAGAGATGGGTAATACCCTTCTCCTTAGCAATAATAATATCTTCTGAGATAGTCACCTAATCTCTAATCCTTAGGTATCTACCAGAGGAATGCATATTAAACAGTTTTCCTCCAACCAAAGACTGTTGCAAGAATACAGGTCAGCAAGAATCAAACCAGAAAAACACATAAAATGGCCCAGCACTGAACAAAGTTGGGCCTAGATGTTCAAGAGGAACATGAAAGCCATAGAGAACAAGAAAACCAGAGAACTCCCTAGAAAATCTTGCTTTAGTTGCCTACTCAAAGGCATGCATATGTGGCAGAGCAAAGGTAATATGAAATCATGAGGTAAAATATCAACGTCCTTTTTCTTAAGGACTTTTTTCACCTCAGTCATAGTAGAATAACTAAAAAAGCATAGGAAAAGTATTTTTAGTCAGTTGTTGTGGTTCAGCCCTGACACCATATACCTAACCTCTCTCAGATAGCCAGTATGTTCTCTTTCCTGGAAAAGTCACTAATTATAGTTTCTTTTCAAAAAGACCTGAGCAATCAATCCTTACATTCATCGATGACCAGCTTCTACTATTATGCCAAGGATATGGTTAATATTTGCATGCCCTCTCAAAACAGGAATTAGGAAATAAAGCTGCCCAAAGAAGGGAGTTTTTAAAATTAACTTGCAAAAGGAATGAGCTTGTTTGGCACAGAATACATAACATATTTGAAAAATTTCTAAGTTTGTGACTGAGCTTTTCTTCTCCCAAAACATCCCAGGCTGAACGTTAATTTCCCCACTACACCCACTGCCAAAAGTCAATGGGAAAATAACCTAGAAAAAACAAAGGTGTTCATGTACGTAGGTTGTACGACATGGCTGAGTGTGCCAAGGTAACTCATAAACTAGAGGGGACAAAAAAGCCCAACACACTTTTGTTAAAGCTTACCATGAAAAACAGATAGGATCAAGCAAAAAAAAAAAAAAAATCAACCAAGAAACATACAAAAACCCCCTTCCATAGTATTTATGAACACTGTTGTATGCAGTATGAAATTTTGTCTTTCTTTCTTGACTTTAGTTATGAAGACTAACACTACAGCAGTGCTGGACTTTATTGTTCTTACATGAGACATGGACTGCAGAAGAAATAAGTTCCTGTTTTGGTCTTCTATTTCTTTATTATCAACTTACAAAACAAGCTTATTACAAGCGCTTTGTAAGACATTCATTGGTAGCAAAAAGAATAATCCCCCAACTAAAATTAAAATTAAAGATAATTGACCCAAAGACCTAGTAATGAAATAACAACAAAAAGCCTACTAACAGATACCTCTCTCTCACTGGAGCAGTGAATAAACCTGAATGGAGAGACGGTCTCTATACTATCATCTGAAGATCAACACCAGGAATTCTATTTCACGCTGGAAAGACCTGTATAAAAAATACTTAGCCCCCAGTCTTCCCACTGCTCAGCTTAGAAAGTTGAAGTGCACTCGATGGGAAAAAGCAATTATGGAAACTGTTTAATTAATTGAAATTCAATGGAAACCTAATTATGGGGTTAGCTACAAACACAGAATTGAAAATTACTGAATTGCTTACAACTCACATTTAATTACTTCAATGGAAATACGCAGCATGTATCTTTATTTCAGAATTTGATACTTTTTAAATGTAAGATGGTCAATTTAAGCTATTTAAATTTGAGATGGTTTTGTTATACTGGTGTTACATCAGAAAAGGCTACATTAATCTGAAATAGAAGTACCTAGCCACAAGATACTTGCACTGAAAGTACTAAACTAATATAAAAAACCCCTAAAAGTATATTTTAGAAATGCTAAAATCTCTATTTCTGTGTAGAAACAAATATTAAACTAATAGTTTTTTATTTGTTGTAGTTAATAACATTAGCAAGCTAGCTGCTGCATTCTTCATTAGTTTTAGCTTACTAAGGATCTCAATAATGTATCCATGCAGAATTTGTGCTAATCAAATCTGGAGCATGGATACTCATAGCTAAATTCACATGACAGGAAAAAATATTTAAAATCAGTGTCAGATGAAGATGTCTCTTCTAACTTTTGGAGATCCAAAATGGTTCCCTTTTTTTCCTTTTCTCTTGTATGTTGTTAATTAAAAGAAGTTATAGACCATTAAATATTTATTATTTAATGTTATTACAGTAGATGAAGCCTAAAAAGGGGATTTTTCATACGTCTCCATTCTGCCTTTTAGGACTGCGAGGCTCTGCCCTAAGAACAGCAGGCCTAACATACTAATAAGAGCAAGGGTGTGCTGAAGCTTATTGCCAGAACCCTGCTGTATCAGGAAGAATAGTTTTCCCAACAGAAATTCCCCGAAGGAGGAAGAATATGAAAGTATCAAACAAAGACCCATTTTCTGTGAAAATCAGCAGTAAACAAAGAATGGGGTTTTCTTTCTCGGTGCTCATCAGAAAAAAAGGAAAAACAGAAAACATGAGTAAAAAATTCCACGCACAAAACCAATCATTTTCCAAGCCCATGCCAAAGGAACAGAATCACATCATTTATGAGATTAATTTAAAACTCATTTTGATAGTGGTCTTATACATATTAACATAGTACAAAAAGAAAGGTATTACAGTGCTGATCCAGGTGAATTTGAATCATGATACCAGACTCTGAATGAAAACACAAGCTGTGTCAAGCACAAGTCTGTTCTTACACTGATGCTGGGAAGAAAACTGACAGAAAAGCAGTCATAAACAGTTGGGATGGAAACGTGTTATACTAACAGTGCTCTCTGGCTACTGACTGTGAATCAGTCCTGAATTCTTGGTCTAGCATTTCCATCTTTATAGGGTTTTTTGCAATAGTGTAAACACACGCTGTACTGCAGCTCGCAGACAGCTTTTACTTTGTCAAGTTTATTTCTTTTCTGTTACTTTCCACCCTTCAGGAATTCTTTTTTAATGAAGCCTGCTTACCATTTAGACCACACATAAATCACAAAGCTTTCTATCCACATTACTTTAGATTCCATGCAATTTTTCTGATAGCCTGACTCCAGAATGATTAGATGAGCACTGTGCTACTTCAGTTTTACCCGTTCTTTAAATAACAGACTTCCATATTTAAAAAAAAAAAATCCACTTCTGAATCATTCATATGTTTGCATGAACCAGAATGCAAATTACACAGCTGAAATGCATCAGAAAAGCACTCCTAGCCAACTGAGAGTATGTTTTTAAAGTTTAGAGCTCTCAATAGCATGCGGGATGCATGGTCTCAAAACACAGATTTGGAAGGACTCATTTTGACCTTGCTTTATGTGCCATGATTCATCTCTGGGAGATCTTGCCTTTTAACCCCTGATCACTGACACTGTATATTATGTATCAAAATTAAGTTCGCTTAAAGAACAATTACTTTTGTGTGTCAACTGTGAACTCTGTGAAAAGCAAAATGGAAATCCAAGTTTATGATAATTAGGCTGCAAACAAAGAAGCTACTGAAACACTTGAGGTAATCAGAGAGCTTGCTTCAATTAAAAAAGTTTGCTTACCTAGACTTTTGCAATAGCTTTCCTATTGGTAACATACTCCATATCAATTTTTTTCTTTATATATTCATTTTGAAAATTATCTTTAAGTTTAACAATGATTGCTATGTTATTAAAAAAAAGTAACTCCACATCTCCACATATTTTATGAATCTATTTATCTAAAAATGCAGGATAGTTGAAGCAGAATTACCATTATATTTAATAAGAGCTAACCACATAAGTTAGCTTCAAGTGTGCATCAGTATGGGAAGACCATGGAGATTCTAAGCAGCAAATTTTATCAATAATGCTTGATTGTTGCGGAAGACAGGCGAGAAGAGGGAAGGTATTCCCAGGCACTGTTGCTAATGGCATGACAAAGAAGACAAAGTACACACAACGCATCCAAGCTTGCCCTGAGAAAAGCTATAATACATTACTGATGGGTAGTGGGCATGACAGCAGTTGCCTAACACATCATTGACATGTATAGAGGATAATGCTGTATTCTGTATCCAGAAATAACTGCTTAACCTCTAATTTAACAAAAGTGGGTTAAGTCCTGGGTGTAATAATAATAATTAAGGTAACTAAATAGTGGAACTGGCTACCTAAGCCTTTGTACAATTCCCTCAGTAGATATTTGTAAGAATAGTTTTATTAACATAGCCCTGGAATAGGCTGCATTGATTTGGTGCAGTCTTAGAGCAGGAAAGAAAGAGCAATAAGTCCTTGAGTGCCTTCTGTTTCTACAGCCTGGAAGATTTTTACACATTTTTTCACTTTTAATATCTATACAGTGCTCTAACAACTGAAAAAATCTATTACAGGACAATAAAGACAAAGATCCCCTTTCTGCTACTGATTGCAATAGAATGAAAAAGTCTAAATATAATACACTTCATACTGAACTGTTTACATGTGTACGTACGAAGAAGTCGAGCAATAATAAAGTTGCATACTACAAACTCACTGTAAGGTTCAGTTTCATCCTGTAAACTGAAAATGCATTCTAAGCTGGCCTGTAAATAATGGTATTGAATTATACTAGCAACTGTGTTTTAAGAAACAAAATTATGGGTGAAACTAAATTAATTGCTGCAATTGGTAGACCTTCCACTTTTTTTTTTTTTTTTTTTCTTTAGGAAACCTTCTGAAACACCACTTGCTTCTCAGGAGTCATTCTCAATGGCATAGTCAGTCAGACAGATGGAAACTGAACTGACACTTCTGTCAGACATTTCTCCAGCTAGCCACTACAAAATAACTGGGGGGGGGAAAAAAAAACCACAAACCAAAAACCCCAAACACAATATTCTTGATGAGGTAAAGTGAAACAGAAGTAGGTCTGCATGAACTTTGATAAAATATGCAAATCTTTCTTTTATTGCAGCCCTCCTCCCAAATTATGTATTTAAAAAAAAAAAAAAAACAAAACCCAAACAACTTCAGGGATAATTTTCTAGTATTTTCAATTTCTTATTTTCATAGTAGACTATTCAAAGACAGAAAATAGTCCAGAATGATTGGACTGTTTCATATAGCCAGGCAACAGAAAATATGAGAATAAGGAAATGTAAACCCTAATACTGATTTTTTAAGTCCACAGACATTTCACTTCCTTTGTTTGTACCTCAATTTGTGCACCCATGAAATAGGCAATTATACCAAGTTATCTACGAGATTCACAGAATATTAGATTACGTGAACTATGTAGATACTCTAGAAATCATGCACAAGTCTAGAATTTTTAATCCAATGACATTATATATATTGGGATTGATCCTGCAAGTTGTTAACTTAAACTTCTTAAAAGCCTCAGATAATGAGTTGGAAAGCCTCACAAAATACCACTGGAAATGAGCTGAAAGCAAAGTACTACAAACCTAAATTATTCTTGAAAACAAATGCTTCAGATTTTCAAAATTTTACCACTGCTGTAATTTGAAGCTCTTAAAGATGATTTTGGAGCTTTCTATTATATATTAAAGTTTGGAAAACTTCTGGCCTTTGAGTCGGCATAATGAAGTGAATCCTGTGATACTTCCACAAGCAAATATTATGACCTTTAGACTTTCAAGTCTCTCTTAAGCCTGCATAGATAGCAATTCTCTTAAATGGTGAAAATAAAGCTTGTGAGTAAGATTTGAATAAAGTTGTATACAGTAATGTTCCTGAAGAGGAAGTCATGATAGCTCACAAAACAAAACAAAAAACAACCCAAAACCAAAGAGCCACAGACATAGTAAAAATTTTAAGTTCTCATATTTAGAAATGTAAAAAGATCAGGTGAAAATAGAGAACACAGCAATATGGCCAATGATTTACACATATGGAGATAAACTGATTTTCATAAATACTGAATGTTGGCTGGTATTTATGGGTCTAATATGAACATGTTTGTTAGACCAAACAGTCTTTCCTAATTTTCTATTCCTAATTATCTAATATTTTCATCAGGGCATAAGTGCTTATAAAATAATTGATAATAGAGCTAAAGTATACTCTTCCTTATTGATAATGAATAGGAACAAATAGATTTTTTTAATACGCTGTGCATTTTGTTAATACTATAGGCAACAATTAGGATTTATATGCTGCCTCTTTACATAGCCAATAGACTGGCAACCAAAGAGTTTGCCTAAATTCAAACTGGCATGGAACATTTGGATTTTTTTTTCAGTTGTATCAAGTTCAGTTATTTGAGGGTAAAAATTCTGAAAACAGGGCTTCTAATTTTGTAAAGGAATCAAGCAAACAGTATCATACACACAGATGAATGATTACCATTAAACACTTGCACTGCACAGCAGAGAAGCATACACCTCCTATTACAGATATAATCCTTTTTTTTTTTTCTTAGACATACGGACAAAGCCATTTTTGCTACCTCTTTATGTGAGGAGATTCTCCTGAATTAGATGGCTACAATATGGCAAACAGATGTAAAGAGTTTCTACACAGTTGAAAATCATTCATTCCAATGATGAAATGCACACAGATCTTAACCATTGTATCAGTAAGTCAAGGAAAGATTTGGCATGGACTATAAAAAGATCAAGACTGGCTTATACAGGGAAAAAAAAAAACCTACACTAATACTACACATGCAAAGATTTTGCAGAGAAGAAACATGTCAAGTAGCTTGCAGAGTAGACGATTTGCTTCTTTAACAGCACTTTATAATTACAAACCTAAAGCACATACATAAAGAAGTGCTACTTACTGCCATCTAATATTTGTGGCCATAACAGTAGTCATATTCTAATCACTAGAGTACATCTAAAAGTAGCAAGACAAAACTAAGCTTCAGTTTATCAAAATTTGAAAAATATAAATATCTCTAAGGAGAAGGTAGCAAGAACTTGAAATAAAAAGAAAGAACATAGGACAAGCTTAAAAACTGCTCAAGGAAGTCAAAAGGACTCATACAGATGAACACCAAGACACTCCTACAGTACAGAGGAGAGAGGTAGTTTTGAAAAAATTGTGTATAGTGTAACTTACAGGTTATTAATTAGATGTAAAAGCTCAGAAGAAAAACGTTTGCAAAAAGTATTTAAAGTGCCAAAAGATGCAAACAGGTATTTAGTGGTACTTTCAGAAGCAACTTAGCTGACCAAGCATTCAGCGAATTTCAGTGAAATTCAAAAACCTGCTACGATCAGACACTTTTGAACATATGTATTTGGAAATTGGCTCCAAGATTTTTTCAAACAGCTAAATAATCAAATTCAACTATGCTATCTTTTCTCCATACACCTCACTAATATAAGTTAGATTAGATTCCATTATCTTTCTTGAAACCATGTGATATTAGATGACTGGTATACTTTTGAACATTAGAAAACAGGACATAGTACGTAGTCTCCTTTTTTTTTCCAATGGTAAAACAAACTTGCTAATCTTTGAAAAGAACTTTATCTCTCAATAGTTTCAATGTAAAAGGTGATCAGTTTAAATTATATACAATTTTTTTTCTACTTCTTAGGTGACTGACCTTGCAACATAACAGCAAGATCAAAGAAAAGTATTTACACTTACTTTAAGCATCCAGCTTGGGTACCTGCACTAGGAATCTGAACTTCCTGTGCTGTCACCAAAGATTTTGCAATATGTAAAAGAAAAAAATGTCCTCTAGAGAAATACATTGATTTAACAGCATTCTAAATCAGGCATCTAAGCTAGATGTTCATCTGAGACATTTTAAGACTACTTTATAGTTAAGGTAGCTTCTCTTCTCTTGACTATTGCCTACACACCTTATGTCAGTCAGCCTGCTAGCTTCTACACAAATCCACTGTCTGCAAAGTTGTGTTGACATAAGGCAAGCTAATATACTTCTATTTCTTCCACCTTGGAACTGAAATTGAACACTGACATCAGCAAATAAGAACATTTGCTCTGCTTTGTAAATGAAACCATTTGTCCAACAGCTTAAATATGAGTAACGGTTAAAGCTCTATATTGTACAACAGTGCAATATTGTTAATACCATGATAGCATACAGATGTCACAATGTTGAAACAGAAAAATGAAAGACAGAAAGAAGTAATGAGAAATCCAGGACTTGAGTAAGATGAACAATATATGACTGTTGAAGTAAAAAATAGAAGCGCCTGTAATAACATATGTATCTGAAAGAAATAAGGTAAAGTTATTAATAATTAAAGTGCTAAGCCAGTACTTCCGGTCCTCTTCCTAGAGAATTCCAACTGGCAAGGGCTCTGGAAGCGTGGGTGCTGTGGAACACAGGACCTTGATTTGAAATCCTGACTTTCTGGGCACACATTGTAAATTGCTAGTGAGTTCATTTATAACAAAAAAAACCCCAACAAACCCAAATGATTCAAATAAAAAGGTCTCTCCGTTTTACTTTTGGCATGATTCTCACAAAAAAAAAAAAAAAAGAAAAAAATCATTTGAATGCCATTTAATTCTATTCTAAAGCATAATACAGAAGCCTGTGAGAGTACAATTGCCTTCTATTTGGGATGTATGATGTTATTTTCTGTATTTTTTTAAAAATAGTCCAATGTGTTCCTCCTCCCCCCCCGAAACTAATTCTCCAGCTCAAAGAAATATTTAGAGATCAGCCCTTTACAGCTGAGGAAGTAGATGGTAAGATCCAAAGCAAGCAATGCAGATTTTGGAAGCATTTTATGAACTACGTTCTCAACCACTTATGTAGTCTAGCTGAATTTTTTATACTGTGCTTTTTAAATAAACAAAATGAGAGCAGCACAATTCATGTATGTTTAACATTTATGAGAATAAAATAATAAAATAAAAAATATAACATGGTAATGTAAATGCTTACCATTTAACACAGAATTCTGAAGAAAGAATTCCAGACAGCTGTAGCTTTATTCACAGGACTGGTAAGTTGTGTTGTATTATTATTTAGCATTCACAAGAAAAGTCAAGAGCATTTGTTTTCCATTTTGTTTTAAACTTAGTGAATGACAATGTGACATTGTAGTGGTTATGAGGAGAGCCTATTTGACAGATGTTTTTTTCCTTCCATTAAATGAATAATAATAACAACAAAAAAAAAATCCCTGAAGACACTTCTTTGATTTAAGTCAGGAAAAAACAATGAAGAATAAACTACAGCTTATTCACATACTAACTTCAAACATCTTGCAATTTTAACTGCATTGAGTAGCCCACTGATTTCATTTGGAATGCCCTGAAAGTAAGCAAGTGGAATGAAGCTCATTATTCTAAGAAATGTTTGGCATTTCTTGACTTAGTAAGTCAAGAAACATACAAAATAACAATTTAACATAATATTAATACTTATTTCCAGAGCAATCACTAACACTTATTTCCTGCAACATATGTAGAGAGCAAAAAACCTCTGCATTACCATAACCACTCTATTAGACTAAAACAATATTATTGGATCTACACATATACCACTGGACCTAGTCTCATTTTGGCATCAATCTGCTACTGAAAAGTGCCTGAGATAAAGACTTGTGCAGAGGCAACAAAATAAATATGTCCTTAGTGCATGGAATTTTTCATTGACATGTTTTGTACCTTTGATCATCTGTGTTCAGAATCAAACAATAAATAAAGAAATTGGCACAGAATGCTTTCAGAAGATTAATTTTGCTCTGACCTCCCTTGAAATATGTATGATGAATCAGAATAAGAATTAAAACACATCCATTTTTTGAGACTATATTTAGTAACACTTTTCCTTACTAGTTAATTACCTTATTTGTAATAAAATTAATCACAGAAAGACTTTTGTTAAAGTTTAAGACTTTTGAAAAGAACTATGTAAACTTGGATTATTTATATATATACACACATACATATACATGTCGAGATACAGTTTATTTAAGTTTAAACAGAAGATATCATAACTAAGCAGAAATGTCTAAATACTATTTGAAATCCATAATGACCCTAATTATAATTTCCTCTCTGGGCATAGTAAAAAAGCATCAATCAATCAAAAAAAAAAAAAAAAGGTTATTCTGTCTGGACTCCCCTACAGTACCACTCCCCTAAGAACCCTTCTTGGGTGGCGACTCCAAATAAAGTGCAACACAGTATATTGCATTATCACCTATACCATGTTTCTTCTCCTGTTCTCTCTGTCATAACAATCTGATCCATGTGTCTCCTGGTAAGTAATATTATTTAGGTTTCATTATAAATGCAAAACTAGATGCAAACCACAATACAGACTTTTTCCAGTAATAGTAAATCATGATTTTATCAGCCCTCATCCTGGTCAATACTTCTGTTTGGACTACTCACTTGTATATTTATTCTTTAATGTGAACAAACTCTCCAGATAACAAGTAGCTCCAAACTCAGATGGCCAGTCTCAATAAACAGAATTGTCATAAAGATTTGCTGTGTTATGCATTGACAGACTCTAACTGGAGACAGAACACTTAGATGTTATCTGTTGATTTTCATAAATGCTCAGGATATTTATGGACAGGAGGCTCAGACAGATGTAAACCAGCATTGTCAAAAATATTATCACCATACGAAAGCAAGCTCAAAATGTATACATGTTCAAAACCACAGAAAGATATTTTCATTGAAGTAGTGGCTTTTTATACTATCATTTCATTATACTTTCATTTGGATGTTTAGTCCACATCAGTTGTTTACGTGTGAACACTCTGCTTGCAAGAACACATACAAATGTAAAACTCATAAAACCTGACATTTGATATTTTCCCTCACTTGAACTGTTTAAAAAAAGATTGACTTATCTTTCAACATTCCATTCAGCTACAGCATATAGTATTAACAAGCCAGTCTGACTCATGTATATGACAATTATTCTCCAGTAGTATCTTCTGCTCTCTGCTTGAAACTATGCTACTCATAAAAAACTCTGTATATCCAATTCTTTTTTCCATTTTAAGTCTATATTAAAAATAATGATCTTTGAACAAGGCCATTATATGGCATTTATGACTGATGAGGTTAATTGTTTGAGGTCCTTCTTGTTTATTATTGATCTTCAGGAAAAGTATTGTATCTCAGTCAGCAGTACTTAAGTTTTGTTCTGTATTTTAACTGCAGAGCATTTGTTCCAAGAAAGAACTTATTTCTGAAACAATGAACACACGTACTACATAAGCCTGAGTTAACATAAATAAATGATAAATTTAAAAAACCTTAAAATTTTGTATTGCCCTAATGTAGCTGAGGCCCTTGAAAGTTATTTCTCCTTCTGTGTCTTATTACAGGTAGAAATTCATTGAAGTCTCCTCCCTGCTTCTTTCTGGAGGAATGAGATGCAAAATTCCTTGCTATGATCTCAGAAGCAACCTTTTCTGACAATTTTTGTAACGCGCTAGGTATTGTGCTATATAGATAAAAAGGAAAAACGTACAACTGATACACTTTTTAGTCACACATTTCTGAAACAAGGCCTCCCAGATGCATGCTATAGTGCAACTGTATGCAGATGGTACATTCCCAGTTTTCCTTTGCATATTCATATTAAAAACTTTCATCAACTGTGAACCCATTTCCATTTATAAGACTGCCATTTTCATAGCAAAAAGTCAGGTAGGAAATCTTAGGAAGTAAGATTCATGGGTGTGGCCTAAAAAGCCAAAGTGATTTCCAAAAACCCAGTTTCCCTATACGAATTAAACCGCAAACAAGACCACAGTGAAAAATTTGTGTGACAGATTTTTACAATAATGTTTAGGAAAGTACATATTTAAATGAATATATAGATTATTGAAGTATATCTGAATAAAGTCACTGAGAGTCACTCATCTTCTGAAGGACTAGTTCTGTCACATTAAAAAGAAACTAGCTAATAAGGATATTTAATTTTGCATGTAAAGAAAAAGAAAGATACTTCTCTGTTCTTGTTGCTTCTTCCATTTTCTTTCTATGGCTTGATTTTGTCACATCCAGTGCTACCCTGCAATATTCTTGGTGCATTTGACTCCCATACTTTTGGGCAGAAGGATAAATATTAACCCCGTAGGAAATGAGGAGACATTTCTGGTTAGAAGATTATACTGGTAACTGCCTATGTTGAAAATGACTCAGATTAATGGTGTAAAAGAAATATATACATAATGCTATCTAGCTCCTCATCCTTGATATGGATGTCATTTAGTTTCTGAGTTAAAACAAAACAAAACAATCAAAACCAAGAATTAAGAATGACAACAATCTACATGAGAAACTCAAGGTTCAAGGTAGCAGCTTGTCCTCATGTCTCCAGAACCTCCTGGATGTCAGGGGAGATTGTTAGCACTGGTAGTTTTCTTCTGGACCAGTTCCAAGAGAAATTAAAATAGGACTAAGAATTCTCACAGCTTCAACTTAGTTACCATTAATATACTAACCAAACAAAATCTCTAGGCAGTTACCACTTTCTTTATACAGATGAGGCACAGATACTATAAAGGTCCATCTTACAGAAGCAATTAATTTTTCAAAACTGGGAATTGAATTTAGTTATTGTGAACATTTAGACCTAAGTAAATATTTCTACATTATACATAGAAAGTTCTTACATCCTGTACTGATCTGTTACAAAAAGCTGTAAGATGTTACAACACTTATATGAATTAATCATGCATTTTCAATAGCATGGTCAGTAAAAAATTTGAATATTTGGCTTTTAAGACATTGATTAATTGTGTATCAGAAAGGCAAGATTTCTCTTGGCCTATGTCGAACTAACACTGCAGCAGGATACCTCTCAGCACAATGAATATTTCTTGAATTCTACTCAGATTGTATATCCAGCTTTGAGAGAGACTGGTTTTTTATTCTGCACTATTATACAACACTTCTTTTTGCCTGGCATCTGACAGGCATTCCCATCCTTTGCGTTTACTTTACTTCACTTCCTCAAAGCTGAGGCTGCAAAAACACAGCCAGCAGCCTCATAAGCTTTTCATGGAAAACTGCCATTCTAACCTGGCACCTAACTTCACTTTATTATTCACTCAGAGAAGTTTAAAACTCTGAGATGAATTTAAGTACTTATGCCAACAAAGAAACTGATTAAAAGTATCACCACAAAAGAAGAAAATGAAAACAATGTAAGCCATTACTGAAGTAGCTCTTCTTGTGAAAGCTCTGACGTTCTTTGCTTGCCAGTCACCAGCGCCAGCTCATCTTTCAACTCCTGGACCTCCTTTCTCAGCTGGACAATCATCTACAAACAGCAAGGCATAAACCAAGCATCACCTACAAATTAATAGCTAGTTTATGATTTTTGCATTAGAAGGCTAAGTTTAGGGAAATAGTATACTTTGGTGTTCTCTTTTTTTAAACAACATCTCTTTTTATAAAAACAAGAAGAGTCTTCCAATCTCAGTAAATTCTATGTGTTAGAAGACATGGCTATACAGAAAGAATTCAACAGATTATTTGCAAAAGAGAAAAATAATTTGCCACAGGAATAAAAAGAGCTGACTCATTAGTTTTGCCTGTTAGTAATGAAAACACATTTAAAATACAACTCATGTCTTTGTTAGAGAAAGGACAACTACAGACCAAAAGTGATTTTTTTTTTTTACCTTCCCTTTAGAAACAGAAATTCCAAAGCAATATCTTAGTATTTTAATCATAACTTTTTTTTCCATGTAACACTCCACTCTTACTAGAATTATGGCATAGTATAGGATGTATCAGTTGCTAACAACAAATGAATAGTAAGAATCAACATAATGAAATTAAATTGCATTAATTAATAGTAATGATTGAGAAAGTGACTTGGAGAACTGTACTAGATTTTAAAATTCTAATAGCTCATTATTGGAACCTGTATTTTTTGGAAAAAATGTCTGTATAAAACCCATATTTTACAAATCATTAGCCTCCCAAGGCCAAATTCTACAAAGCAGGGACAATATGCAAATCCTTAAGTCTAAAACATGAATGAACAAGTTCTTGGATACTTTATGATTGATCATTTTAATGATGCATCGCCTTATAATGGCTCAAATATATCAGGAGTCCAATGATATTTTTAGATGGATACGAGTATACTGATTCCATGTGCAAAATAAGTTTCTAAGAGAAAAATGTTTTCAAGGAAAAATGAATCATTCTTGATTGCAATGCACTTTCTAGAAATAAGATTGTTGAAATTGATGACACATTTTCACTGGATGTTAAATTCCTTCAAACATTTGTATTTCTTTTAATGTTTAAATTTAACCACAACTTCCTAAACTTTGAATAAGTATTTTTACTTTAAAAATAAAAATGTTCTAAACATACATATGATTATGTCTTTTAACACTAAACTTAGTGGTAACACATTAGTTACTATAAAGTATGAAAGGCAAACTTACAATATTTTATTTAAGAATCTGTTAAGGTGGTGAACTGTCAATTACAGATGTTGCAAGAGTGCTTCAAGAATATTGCAGACCAAACATTTTAACCTGATTTTAAGCTGCCTCACTCTGGTGCCACACTCTGATGCAGTCTGTGCCAATTACTGAGTCAATAAAATAAAATTTGGAGCTGGAGTAGAAAAAGGCAGAAAGCTGAACTGATAGTACCATCCCTGTTCAATGTTCAAATTTGTTAGCATGATTAACCTCAATCTGAGAACAACAGAAATACCATTTTCAGGATATGGATAAAAGATTGATTTTCAAGTATTATTAAGACAAACAAAAATCTACATATATTTTCATTTTTATTTTTAAATGAATGCCAGAGGAGATTAGATTTAATTCAGGCTCAACAGTTTTGTTTTCAGCTTAAACCAAATCCTTAGGTCATGAGCAAGAGAGGTTCAAAGCTGAGTTGCTTAAAAAGTACAGTGGGTACAAGTTCATCTTCTTAGTAAGATACACAGTGAGGAAGTCTCCATTATGAATAAAGTTTACACAACAGTCAGACTTAACTCAGATCTATCAAGAGGTATTATGCACTCCCTTTATAAAGCATGCATTCAACTTACAAATAATAAATACTGCAAATAAATGGCATTTGATTTTAGGAAAAAAATCGTAAGTCCACCACTTTATTGAATAATCAGGTTGCACCCTGGGAATATAATTTAGGTAGTTAAGATGGGCAAAAATTCCACAATGATCTCAGAGCCATATAAAGTCTAGGTACCTGTATTCCCCTGCCTTTTCCACAAGAGGGGATGGCTTTCTAACTTTCACGAGTCCACTTTTGCTTTCCTTGCTAAATGATCCTGCAGAGCGAGACATACCAAACTCGTGGAGTATAGCTCCACAGGATGTAGTAAATGTTCAGGAGCCTGCATGTGTTCCACCTCAATCAAAGGCTTCTGTGGCCACAGAAGATATGTTTTGCATGATTTGCTACTATAAAGCCTACATAGGAAAGAAAAAAAAGGACAGACAGACAGAAATGTAGTTGTTGTTCAGTGCCTACTAGGGTTTTTTGTTTGTTTATTTTTTGGCTGCCCTTTTTTTTTTTTGTGATGTTGTTACTGTTAGAAATTGTTTGGAAAGAAAAATATATAAAATAATAATAAAAAAAGAAAAACAGCAGAAAACCTGACAAGAATTTCCTGTTCCCTTTGAACTTCAAGGACAAGAGAAAATAAAAGCACAGTCATTAACAGTAACTGAAATATATTAATTACCATCAAGTAACAATGAATGAAATAATCAACCATCTAATCCCCCAATTTTTAGACAACAAATGCTTCTTATGTTATATAATCTAGCATTCTGCAGTCTAGCATTCAAGAGGAAAGCATTTCCTAGCCACTTCAGAAGGTCATATGAGAACAAAATACATAAAACACGTAATTACAAATTAGTCATGAGAAATTTAGAAATACGGTAATAATTTTGCCCATTAAAAAGAATGATGATGCAATTAGTATATCATAAAAACATACAGGACCTCTGAAATTGGAATATTTCATTCAGATTTTATATTCTTTAGAGGTGAAAAGCTACAGTTCAAATTTATAATTCTGTTGTTAAAAACTATGTCTTAAATATTGTTTGTTTATATACAAACAGAATAATATAATAGCTTAACCTGAACTTATTTTTCATCTGATACCTCTGTCATAGTGACAGAGCATATGCTGAAATGCATCCATAGTTCTTTCTTCATTATATCCATATATGCAGCTTTGGCTTGACCAGTGTAACATCAGTCAAACATTTCCCATATCAGAAAACATCTTTGATAAACAGCATGCAACCCAGCTGATCCAGTAGCTATCATTATCTGCAATATTATGTTGAATTAACCAATCCTTAATAGGTGTACTCCATATTTACAAAGGAAATAAATTTTCCAGGTAATGCAGAAAATTACATTAAATAAACTAACACAGGCCTCTTAATATAGTAGAACTTATATGACATAGCACATCTTCAAACAAATCTGCTATGTAACAAGCTAGAGGCATAGAAAATCTTTCAAAGGAAAGACTAACCAAATACTAAAAAGAAAAAATAAAGTACATTTTTGTTATGCACATTAAAAGAAGAAACTAGTTTTCTTTATGTGGCAATGCTTTGTGCTTTACCAATGTGGATTATTACCTCTATCCTTCTCTGTACTTCCTAAATCCCCGATCCATTCTGCAGAGCTCCTCTGCTGTTCTTTGGGCTGTGTACATCAGCCTAATGCTTTAGTGTGGAAATCCTATTTCTACATCTCATTTACTTGTCTTCCTTTTTTCCTAATGGTAACTTTACCGTGTTCTTTCTTCCTAGCTAAAATGTTCCTTGGACCAATCTCAAGGAAGGACTGTATCTGTATGTTTCTTAGCTTTTTAATACACAAACTGTTTCAGTGCAGCAGTGTGCCTTCATCAAGTGACTAGTAATCTTAGTAGATTTTTTTTAAGACTTTTAGGGACATCCAATTATCTGTGACTATGATTTAGAAACTAACACCCCAAAAGAAGTAACACAAAGATGATAATGAAAGTGACCATTGCTCCTCAGATGCCTTAAGAGCTGAGAAAACCTTTAGGGGTTTTATAAAGGTCCATTTAATTATAATTATGTCCAAAAGAAAAAAATAAAAATAATAGTTATTTTATAGAAAAAATTGGAACTTGCATCTAAAAACAATTTAATGGGATGATTCAGTATAAAATCCTCAACATCCATTTGACTGCTATTGATTATGAAAACTTAAAACAAGCAATCTCCTTCCCTCTGCCACCAGTCAACTCTCACCAATCTGGGGTCAATTTCTTCATTAAGAACTGCTTCATTCTTAATAAGAGCAACTCGCTGTGCAAATCTGCAGGTTGATATAGATTCCTGGAAGAAAAAAAAAAGACAGAAAAAATAAAAATTTCAGTTAGCTTTGCACCAGGTAAGTAGAACAGACTGCTAATGAAGTAATCAAACTAAGTTTCTGGTTTTTGTATATTTTATAGAACTAATCTACCATTTCATATTCCAAAACAACAATATTCAAGGGAAATTAGGTTAGCATATTAATGACAGTGACATATAAAACTGTCAAATCATCATACATATTTTATTGACCTAGTCAATCCCCTGATCAACTGTGTTTCAAATGAGTCCCCAGCTGGCACTAAAGGATAAGCAAGCCATACTATTCAGAAGGTAAAAACTTTTGAATGATGACAAAAAGAAAAAATTAACTAAACCCAATTTTTTGGTGAAAATGGGACTAGATAAGCATATGTAAAAACTCTGAAAAGAGATGAAGGGAAGAAGAGTGGAAGTCTAGGACAAATGAGAAACAAGCTGGGAGACTTGGAACTAGGAAGCATACAGGAGAACTATGATACCAGATAAAAAACTGTCAGATGAGCTAAGGTGAGGTGCAGGAGGACAGGAAGGTAGGGGGAAAAAAAAAAAAAAAAAAAAAAAAAGAAGATACAAGACTGAGGTTGTGGAGGAAATTCTGTGACAACCAGTGCGTACTCCCATCTAGGGCACAGAATGAAATTGAGGATCCTGAAGTACTGTTCTGTCCTTTGAGACCGGCTGATACTTACATGCCAGACGCTGATAGAGAACTTATCTACCTAATGAATAAAAAGCTGGCAATTGTTCTCAGTTAGGTCAAAGATTAAAACATCATGCAGTAGTCTTAGAAGTTCCAATGATGCTTGATAAACTGAATGATAAAATTTTCTGAGATGTGCCAGTCTGCATTTAAAATGTAAACATTTACACATAACCCCTATGTTAAGAGAACTTTACTACTGTTACAGACTTGTATTTCAGAATCAAAGTAATTCTGCAATTTTCAGTCCTCCAACATATGCAAATACCAATTTAAATATATGATCATATACTCCTTTTTCCACAGGACTTCTGTCTCTTTCAGTGCTCAATGAAAGATACTAGTGTTTATTGCCAAAGACATAATATACACATACAGAATCAAAGAAGAGTTTTCAAGGAAAGGAAAGGAAGTCCTTACAATTAAGAAAGCTGCAGATAGTCTTAGCTGGACTCTCTGTTTGCCTCTGCTGTACAGTTCCTATGCTATGATGATCAGCTAATGTGATTTTAATTAATTTCTATACATATATTAAATACAATTATATGTACAGTACACATATATACATTTCCACCAGACCTCTTTTCCCTGTTCAGTGTGAAGCATATGTTAAATTAATGAGTAGCTAATCAAGTCAGTCTTCAATGTTCAATATGTAAGCTTACGTTCTATTTATTCTATGCCATCAAAATGGTAATCAAAGCTGACAGCTACTAATTTCCTGATCATTTTTTCTGCCATGCTTATCATTACAGTACCTGAGGGCTTCACAAAAACTAATTAATTAACCCTCTAGGTATTGCTTTGCTTCAAGTAGGTGGAATGACTACACTTAACAGAAGGGAAACTGAAGTCAAAAGTACTAAAAAAAAAAGATATTTGATTATTATATGATCTTTTGTTCAAAACAGCTTCCATTCAACTTCAGTTACAGCTATAATAATTAATAAATCTACAGTTCAGAATCAACATCTTCTTTCAAGCACTCCACAAAACTAGCACAAAAAATGTGATGTAGGTGATGTGAGAAGTTGTATACAAACTCTTCGGTAGAAGTAGGAATATAATCCAGTTCTCTAGTATAATATTCTATTTTTCCTCTTCATGAGAGTGCCCTTTCTTACTTTGAATTCTCTGCTTTATTGACTTCATTGCAAGAGACAAAGCTAGGTCCTTAAGAAAGTCGCTTTTATTACACAAGTTCAATTCATACTGGGGGGCAATTCTGTCTTGTGCTTCCTTTGTGAATGAAATGTATATCCAATGAAAAAAAAAAACAAAGACAAAAAAGCAAACCAAACATAATGATGCATGACGACTCACAGAATTCCAAATTAAAATTCTGCATCTACCCTAATTCTGACATTTTCTAATGTTTAGTAATTGACAACTTCTGTCCTAATATTACTCACATGTATCAGATTTTGGGGAGCAGGGTAGGGACTTTTTTATTTATTTTTGGAGAAGAAGGTCTGTTGTGTAGATGGTATATGTTAAAGCAAGAACAGGAAAACTGTCAGTAGCCTACTGTGGATAATTGCTTGGGCTAAATATTCCCAAAATAGAAACCTAGATCACAATGTGAGATACATACACCTGATAAACTGATATACGAAAGGGTGCCTATCCCACACACCTAAAAAAAATAATTCATTAACAAACTTATCCAGTTGCATATGTAACCAGATATCATGCTTGCATAATTATGTGTTTACAAGTCTGAACAATCTATTTTCGTTTAAAAACAAAGTCCATTTTCTAAAGAAAAAAAAGTCTTGATTTAGATGGAGTATGGTTTTAGTATAATGCCTTCCACTGTATTTCAGAAAACAGTCTTAGGCTTAATAGTTTTTTTTCTTGTTTATTCACATTAGAACACTTTGATGTTATGGAAAATCATGAAATAAATAGATTATAAATGGCTTTGAGCAGTGTTCTATGTATTCACATTGCAACATATTTTGGTAAAAAAAGAGAAGACAACATCACTATATATAATTCCAGTGCAGGAAATTGGTGAAGGGAGATAAAAGTATTCGAAAAATTTCCAAAAATCCCAAATCACCCCACCCAGTTTCCTCTCCCTGCCAATGAACTCTCCAGTTGTCTACCATAGTCAATGAAATCTCAACTCCAAGGAAGTCTACAGAAGTTCTGCCAAGGCTTTCAGTGTGATCCATAATCTACTTATAGATCTTACCAATATGTCCTGTGGAAAATTCCTTGGAAATGCCCTTTCATAACTCAAAGATTTACTCATCAGGAAAACAGTAAATTTAAAAAAAAATAAAAATGGTTCATTACTAGGTGCAAGTTGTTTCCCAACTGCTCCTTGACTTGAGATTACTTAGAGAAAAGCACGTTTCCTAAAGGATTTGTCTACGTCTTACTGCAATTTTCACTGATAAAATTATCTCCTGGAAACAAGGTGAAAACATTTTTTTTGTAAGGATAAGCATAAAAGCATATACACTTGAATTGCAAACTGTAATAAAAGTCAAAAGAGCAGGATCTTTAGAGAAGTAAAAACATTTCTGTTGAAAATAGATGGAAATAACATACATCTATGTTTCTTTTGTCTATAGAAAGCGTTGCTATCATGGTAGTCATGCAGTTTCCTCCCAGGCTGTCTCTTAGCACTGAGGTCATCATAGAGTTTCGGTAAGGAATGTGGGACCGGTTTTTCTCTGCAAGGGCAATTATTACCTGAAAGAATAATAAAAATGGAAAAGACTTTTAAATTTACGTGTCTATTAATGAATGTCACAGAAAGAGAACAAAAACAATCTGCTCGGGAACCTAAACTTCTGATACAACAAAACTACGCTCATGTGCCCAGTTAGCTGCAAACCCACGGATTTTATTGAAATAATTTCAACTTAAATTTCAGCGTGTTTATATGTCTTTGTAGGAGCTGGACCTGAAAACCAAACAAATTTAATTTTATCATACCCTAGCTTTACAGCCTCTCAGCAACATGGAAACTGAACACAAACTAAAAACCACAGACTTTCCTAAGACACAGGAACTTACTGAAAATCTTCCTCATATTTTTTCTATCGTAATAATAAAGTATGGATAGTATTCAAGTAAAAAATTCCTTAATAATTTGCTAAAGCATGCTTTTAAAATTACACATTCTTAGAGCACATGGTTCTTAGAGGGGCCAATACATTTATTTCTGAGAAAATGCCTTGAAAAGTAAAACACAAATAAAAGGGTGCATGATTACAATGTACTGCTGGAAAGAAATAATTCAGTTTAGAATATATATGCTTTGGCCAAAAAGGAAATGGTACACCTACTATTCTCAGTTTGCTTTCTCAGCTGTTTATATTATGGGTCCTAATTATTATTAAAAAAAAAGTTAGATTACCCTATGATCTGTTGTGATATAAAAGATTTGAACTGTTAACTGGCCAAGCACTGTACTGAAAAACTGTAGCTATATGAGTTGTGCGAGCTATCCTAAATGATTAGGAGTTGTTTTTCCTTGAATAAATGTTACACACCAGCATATATTTTGTTTATGCTGCACTTAAGAAAATTGTTATTTTAGAAAATTTAGTAGCAACTTTTTTGTTGGCACTAGTTTCTCTTAGTGGTCTTCAGAAAGTTAAAATTTCTTATTACTATAAATCTTACACTGCCAGCCTTGAGAGGGACGAATGCATATCTTTAAAGGAATCTGGAAACCCATTATTGGATCAAGGTTTTCAAATCTCGTGTATTACAACTTGTTAGATGGAAATATGTTATATCTCTGTTAGTTCATAATATTGCATAGGAACCTTACAGTAGTCTAGCGTATACATTAATAAGCAGGCTCCCAGCCTCTGCCACGCCATGACTACAATCTGAATAGATGAGATGGGAAAAAAAAGCCAGAGGGAAGAGATGTTATTTCCATTAGAAATAGGAAATGGGAACTGTGTTACAGAGAAGTTAATTTTTTTTCAAGTTCATGCAGGAAGTCTGTAGCTCAGGTAGAATTTGACCCTCCCATGCTGGCACTGAAAAGCTATGTGACCAGCTCTCATGATGCAGAATCTGCTGTACTGTCACTTGACAAAGTCACATAACACAGAAGATGATGGCTTTAAGTTCGTTTAGTAAAACCTCACCTAAATCACTCACCTAAATTACAATCCAATCAAGGAATGTGGAATAGAAAGAGGAGAAATCTGAAGGAGAGGGAAATTATGTTCTGTCACAAAGTGACAGAGACTACCTTTACAGGATCTGAACCTGGATCTTCTAACAGCCAACCAAATGCGGTAATCAGAAAATTGTCTAATTTTTACACGGTCAAAAAGAAGGTGTTGTTATCCTTTTGAGGTAAAAAAAGGTTGGGTTTTTTTTGTTTTGTTTTGTTTTTTATATATATACTGGTAGATCTAAGCTTAAAAGGCCTTAATAATATTACTGAACCAGCACTGTAATATGCTGATTTAAATCAACATAATTTAAGGCAGAAAGGTTAATTTTGAGTGGGACAAACAAACCAATTTAAGACCTAATTAATTTTTTAAATGTGGAAGCTGTCAGAAATATTGTCACTTTTTGTAAAATTGCA
The DNA here is from genome assembly GCF_034638445.1 of Ciconia boyciana. Lineage (NCBI taxonomy): Eukaryota > Metazoa > Chordata > Aves > Ciconiiformes > Ciconiidae > Ciconia > Ciconia boyciana. The sequence goes on from NC_132936.1 coordinate 95,605,446, forward strand.
TCCTCTATGAAACATAATAGCATAGAGCAGGTACAATCACTCACAAATAACTTCACTGAAACATTTGGAAATATCGTAAGCATAAAGGAAGGCCTGAGACTCACAAGTGGTTACGATATGATCTGAAGTGTGCCTAAGAGTCCCTGTTCCTGTCCACATCCTTTGTGCAAGCAGTAACTTCATATAGGGAATAGATTTGCATCAGTACCTCATGCCAACAGGCAGCCAGGACATGTTCTCAGAGCATCCTCAGGAGATGAGGATTTTGGGGTGCATCACTTGCGGGTACAGAGCTATCAGCTACATCTATATCTTGCAGTTTAGTGTATCACATGCTCTGAAGCCATATGCCTGCTCAAGAGGTCTCGTTTTTTTCTCCTATCCATCTGCAGTCACAAGACCTCTGACATTGCCTTTGATCCATATCCAGAATCTTTCCAGATTCCTGCCCACACCTCCCCAGTCTTCAGATTTCTGTCAATTAAGTCTCCCATCCCACCTCCCATTTCTAGTAGAGTTTATCAGCTTAAGCTCTGGTCCTGACAGCAAAAAATCCAAACTCTACTGCTTGTGTCTTGTAGTTAATTACAAGAATTTTTACTGTTTGGACAACATATGCTTGTCTCCAGTATATACTACAGGTCTTGCTGGAAATAATTCCCCCAAAAAATCATGATTTGCTAATCAGAAACAAATTCAGGTATTTAACTAATTATTAGTGTTACATTAGAGTATATAACATAGAGTAACGTGTTATATAACATGTTACTCTAATGTCTGTATATGTTAATTAGGAAACAACAAAACCAGAAAATTACCTTTTCTATAGGATGTGAATAAATCTAGCATTTGATGGCTGGCAGTGATTTCAAATTTTATTAGCAAAAAGGTTGTAAGTGTGGGCAGCAATCTTTCACTAACCAATAAAACCTTTTGGCATTCCCTAAATGGAGCATGTGTTAAATGACAGTTAACAGGCATATTCACCAAAGCAGTGGGAACATTGTATTCTATTACTTTGGGGAAATACATATAGTTCTAATTCCACTACAGTGTCAAATCATGTGGCTGTATCACTGTTAATTTGTAGCTCTAAATTTGGTCCAGGGTACCCTATGTTGTGTATCAGAAGGGAATATCTACACACACACACACACACACAAAAATGCAGTTGTAATTCCAGAACATGCTACTACATCTTACAGACAACAAAAGCTACCTGGATACGGTAGTAGGGACTTTTAAGAGCACCTATGCATCAAATTGCTGTGGACATTAAAATTGAATTGTCCCTACTGCCACTGTAGATCAGCTGCATGACACTATCTCATCTTCATTTTGCTCTAGGCATATAGGCCACTTGGAGAAAAAGTGCAGTTGATTTATTTGAAGACTTTTTAACACATTGTGGATATTTAACAAGTAGACCAAGTGTGATAACACAGAACCGTGTTCCCATTGTCATCTTGACACAAATAATTTTACATGACTATTTTATTACGCAAGGTGTTTAGAAATGGCATAACTCAACACTAAAACACCAGTAGATAATTAAATAGTTGAGCATATAAATAAGCTGTTTTTGAGGAATGCTTGTACTTTAATATTAGTCATTGCAAGGTCAGGATTGAATGGACCAATTCCCACTGAATAAAAAGATATTTTTTACTGTCTTCGGTGGTCTTTTACTCAGTATTAGACAACATTTTTATTAACAAGATGCATTCCCAGACAGAAGCCAACGTGCTTATCTCCAACTGTATTTATTCTAAAATACGAGTGAAAAGTTGCATGACAAAACATTACTATTTTAGGTTTCTACAGAACTTCAAACCTGAGTATCTCAAAATACACTACACAGATTATTAAATTCAACCTCACAGAAGCTCATGCAATGTTGCATTATAAATACATAAAAATCATACAGTAAATAAGAAGGACCCTGAGTACAATTTGTATGATTCTGAAGAGGTCCGTTTTAGAATCACTTACCCTTATCACTTCCCATGAGTACAAATGAAATACAGACATTCTTCTTCACGGTAAAATTTAAACAAATGAGGGGTATGAAAAAAATTCAGTATAGTAAATGACTGACTGCCACCTGCTGTGCCTTAAGCTTCTTCTTTTGACAGATGAAAAGTCTCTGATTGTAGATTAAATGAAATCTAAGAGATTTTTTCTTGTTAACAGATAAACACACAACCCAAAAATGAAAAATATTCTTCCCAGTAAGTGGAACAATCAGTTATATTTCCTAATTGTAATTTTAAAGATTTTTCACATATAGACACCCACAAGATTTTCTGTTTTAATGGATTTCCTCAACTGTAAATTTTACTAAATAACGCATATACTGGAGTATAAATTAAAAGGGACAAATCTGAATTTTAGAGCATTCTTTCTTCTCCCCCCCTCTTATTTCTCCCCCTAAATGACAGCCTCACAGACCTGCTATTGTTGTATGCAAAAATTTTTAAAGAAGCCTTAGGAAAAAATACTGTATTCTCCAGCAGAATTCCAAAAACCAACAAATTTCTGGCAACAGGAGCAGTATTTACTGTACTGTGAAAATAATATTATGTATTCAATCTTAGAAAGAACTTCATTTCTCTTAGAGGTGTGAGATCTGAAATCCACACTTGAAAATCTTCAGTGATTGCAACTTAAGAGCACAGCATCCACAAAATAGATTTCATTGATTGCCAAGTGCTTCTTACCCTTTCTTGGTATTTTACAGCAGTAGAATACAAAACATCACAGCAGATCAGGGAGACATAAATGTAATGTGCACTAAGTTTTTATAAATGAGCATAAATGTTTTTTAGCAATGCCACAAATACTAAGATGAAAAGAAATACCTGAAAAGAAGGAATGCTATGATACAGACAATGCCTATAAACCTGGTGGAAAGAAAAGAAGAGATACTAGAAAAGAAGATATTAGTGAGTGTGAACAGCCTTCACCATCACACTTATCACATTCACAAAAATTATGAGGATCCTAAGATGCAACATCTTATTTTTCTAGTCGTGAAAGGAAAATGATTATATCAGATCAGTGGAGGAAAAATAATTAAAAACCCCTAATAATAATAACAACAACAACAACAATAATTAATAATAATCTGTTAGACAAACCTTTGAACTGGAATGCTTCATCTTCAAAGTTTCCATTCACCACCACTATCTTAACTCATTCTTTGTTTCTTTTTTGAAAAGTTTAGTAAAATTAGTCAGGATTAATCTACGTTCTCAATATTTGCCATTTCCAAAGAGGAAAAATAAAAAGCAACAGTGAAAGGAGGACAAGGATTTTAGTATACCTTAAATCAATAGGCTAAACCTTTTTCAGTAACAACAGCTGAATGATATAGATTTGTGGAGATTTATTATTATTATTGCAGTTGCATCTATGAGTCCTATTGGTATAAAACCAATTATGGTAGTTACTCCATAAATACATTAGCAAAGGTAACTCCTGTCTCAAAGAGATCGAAGATTCACATTGACAGAGGAGTAAAACAACATATGAGAGAAGAGCCCAATATTTTACCATATTACAATGCTTGGACCAAAGAAAAAACAATCACTTTAGTTCAATGATTCTTGAGGGATACATTCTCATACCAGCTGTGGAAGGGGGAGAAGATCACAAAGAATATTTTTAGCAGAAATATAGCTGCAATCTTGGAAATATCTTTAGTATTCCAAATAAAACAAGAAAACTATTTTTGAAATACTACCCTGTATACCTACTATAATCTTACTGTTTAATAGTTAAGCTTTTCCTAAATTAAAATATGTTCTTTCAAATGAAGAGCTATCAACTCAAACATTTTAAAAAACTGCAATAAATATCCTAAGACTAACTGAATATTAGAATTAAGATTTCCAAAACATTGCACATTTCTAAACAGGAATGTAGTAAAGGGAGAAATGTTTCACTCTATTCCAATTTTACCTGTTCCAAATAATGTAACGACAGGTTGATATATTTGGCTTCTGTCAATAAGTGACCTCCAACTCCAGTCTTCGCAACACGCTCTGATCCAGCAAGATCTACTAAGTGTAACTTGGAGCGTCGGATAGTTGCAGATCCAGGCTCCTTGCTGGAGACGTGAATAGTGAAAATGCAGTGAGATCGGGTTGACGCTTGATTCATTGGTGTCTACAATGAAAAGAAAGGAAGAGTCCTCCATGTTAATTTAATAAATAAATTTAGCTTTTTATAGCTCAATAATCTGGCAATTGAAATCACCTATCCAGTGTTTTAGCTATTGCACCTGTAATAAATATGCAAGAGGAACCTAGAAGGATTTACCTGGCACTCACATTCTGGCCAAATACTTGGATAACTTTGATCTGGACAAATTGTACTGCAAGCAACCAAGCAACTATCCTTGTTCCAAGAAACTCTAACAGTGAGTACATCAAAAAAGCAGCTTGCCATACTGTGCTGAGGAATACTAGAAAAGGGCACCTTGATCAGAGGGAAAGTTACTAATTCCTGGTCTCCAAAAGGTTATCAATTCCCCCATTGGTAAACCCTTTTTTTTTTTTTTTTTGCTAGATAGCTACTAGTGTAACTAAGGCTAGGACTTCCTATAAAGCTTTAGACTTTCACATATTTATTACTTTTATGAAAAAATTTAACTTGGCAAAATCAATATCAGAATTTTATGTGGCATGACAGTTTTCATAAAAGGTTTGGCTTTAAATATATTTATTTGGAATAGCTGCTGCCATACTTCCTTAACTAGACACATGGAAGTTCTTGGTCAATTTTTAGAGATGCTCAGCTTTAGTATGATTTTAGTGGTGTTCCCAATATATTTGAAATGCAGAACTTTAAACAGCTCTCATTAATCTTAGATTTTGAATGACCACATGCCATTACACATGCACCTTTCTTTTCTTAAACAACATATAAAAAAATCTTTAAGCATCTAAAGCCTCTTTCATTTAGTTTTATCAAGATGTTGTTGGAAATTTAAAACTAAAATAATTCCTTATTATCCTCATGTTATAAATAGCTAAAGCTTTAGAATATATATGGAGATTATAGGTTTACCATACAAGTAGTATTTTTATGTATAAACTATAACAAGTATGACTACATTGTTATCAGAGCATAAATACTTGGCTTGCAGAAAAATAGGGTAGTGAAATAAACAAATAAAACAAGTAAATATTATTGAGTTAGCAACTAAATCTGTACTTATTTATAGCTGTTTAAAAAGATGATTTAAAAATCCTGGTTAAATTGTACACATTAATCTCTTGTCTATACTTTATTCCTCTGTTATTCTAGAGTAATTATTTATCTAGGCATATCCTGTGATTCAGACTAGATATATCAACATATTGCTTTTTTTTTTGCATAGTCTGCTTTGGTATGAAACATTCTAGATGTTAAAATAGCCTGCCCATTGCAAGTGTTGAAGGTGTTGTCTTGTTAAACCTAAAAGAACAGCTGTTAACAGAAAGACTGCAAGCTGAATATTCCTTTACCAGGAATAATATGAGCAGCTTTACCTCTTGGTTGAACTGTCTCCCCTTCAATTTCCCAATATTTTTTTCCAGCCTTAATAGTGCCAGCACAACTTAACTGTTTTTGGGAACTGATCCAGCTCAAAGGAAAAAAAAAAAAAAAAGTCTGCAAACCATAGATATTTGACCTGGATCAGTTTCCTGATTCAGTCACAGTGCAGCTGTAGAAAGCAGTTCTGCTAGAATAATTGAAAATGGCAGCATATGGTGTGTGAACAAGTAGATGGTGTGCAGGAATAGTGTATGCCTGTAGTTGTTGGTGAAAATTCTGTAATGAAATTACAGCCTTAGCACTACTTTATTTTGGGCTGCTTTACCTAGTAAAGCCAAGCTCAGAGAGAGAAGGAGAAGAGTTTTGAATATTGGTTTATACAGAGGAGGAATTTTGGAATAATATAGGCAAGCCACTGGCTCTGCTTAACTGCCTGGTTTCTATGGATCATTTCACAATCCTGTGAAAAGAGCATCAGAGCATCAGACCGCAGTCACATGCTGTGCTGTCTTCAGAGGCAAAGCTGAACAAATGAAGGGGCAGTGAGTTGTAGCATGGGAATGAAAATAAACAGGCTCAGGGAAAGGTGTCAAGCAAGAAAATACTCCCAAACATATTTAAAAAGCAGTTATACTAAGAAAAAATTATATGCTGTTAAAATGTACTTTATTCAGCAATTCTGATTCCATGAATAATCAGAGCCAGCTTCACTTATTTTACTAGGAGAGCTATGATTTTACTGCTTGCAGCTCTGTGAAGCAGGACTGGATATTTTATTTTTCCAGCTCAAACTCCACAACAGAATTGATATTTAAGGACATTCTCCTCAACAGAATTTATATTTGAGGACATTTTGCACTAAAGGCATGGCATCAGTCACACTATACTGCAGACAAGTCTAAGCCAGATCGAATATCAGTACAGGTCTAGCTATGGAAGCACAAAGTAAAGGTTGCTATTAAAGAAGCAGAAGAAATCATCATACTTCAGAATAAGTGTTCTTAAGCAAACTTAAGTTTCACTATGCAGCAAAATGTCATGTATTTCAAAATGTGCTTTTATTCACACCTGTTTAACCCCAACAGAGGCAAAAAAGATTTAAAGCATAAAAGAAAATAATTTCAGGACCCTGAGTTCAAAAAGCTCAGGGCAATGTTTGGCCTGTTAGGTCTTTATTGTCTATAGCAATACACAAGCCACAACTTGGTTTTGCACGTTCCAAGCAGATTCTGCTGGACTGGTCATTAGAAATTCCATTGCTTTTCTCTCCACAACTTCTTTTTTCATGTAAAATGAGTGAAGCTGATCTGGAAGTCTTTGGCTAGAATCCCAAACTGCTATTTTTATAAAGTCCTTCTTCAGAGTAGAACCATGCTTTAATCAATACACCAATACTCCTTTTCACAATATGATTCTATCTCTACTTTGCAGTTCCCGTAGACAGAAAGTTCTATTAGAACTCTTGCAGGAAGCATAAAGCAATAAAAATTTAAACTGTTAAATGGGATGTGATTGTGAAATGTTAATTGCAGTCATAATCCCACACGCTTTGCTACTTTTACCACACAAGTAGATGCAAAGCACACAGCAACAGAAATGACAACTTGTCAGCATCTTCAGTCCAAAAATAAGCCTTTTTTTGTTTGTTTTTTTGCTATCTTACATATGCAACTTCTGAGTATCACCATTCAGCTGTTTGGAAAGTTTGAAAACTGAAAACAAGCAAGCAAACAAATTTTTCTGGACAGTGTCTCAGAGCCTACTGAAAGGTTCCTTTAGTGGCTTTCAGAGTTCATTTTGGCTTTGTTAGCAGTATTCAAACCATATGTATATGAAATCATCCTCACACTAATTTCATGTGATGAAGGGAAAAAAAAAAGAAAGAGGGGAGTGGCCTCTCTCTCAGCAGATGGTTGCTATTGTGAAAGTTACATATAGAACAACTGATGAGCTGCAGTTACTTACAAAGAAATAATTTTTTCCAGGAATTCTGTGACATCATAAACCACATAAGCAGACTTCAGATGCTTTGTGATATCACATGAACACTACAAAGGAATTAATGCCAGGTCATCTGTTGCTGCCCATTTGTGGAATGGTAAAAGAGGAATTCAGTAACATTTCTTTCAAGATCATGATTTGGTAAAACATCAGTGTTTTGTTTGATCTTGGAAAATATTTCAAGCCATACAACCCAGTCTCCTTTTTCTCCAGGACCAGGATATACCTGTGTTTGCTGAAATTAAATAAACTGTATTTGTGACTTAAACCATTACATCTATTCATACAACGGTTGCAAGAAGGTGGTTTCTACTTAAATGAGAACCTGCGGCACAGCCATATTGCAAGAAGCATCCAAGTCGGGTGTTTCTGTTAAGGAATACAAGGTCATGAAAGGTCCAAAAACTTGCTGGAGCCCAAGTTATCCGTCTTAATTTAATTGTTATCTGTCTTAAATCAACAAAACACTGCAGGAGTTCCACCCTATACAAGAATTTATGTATTTCCCAAATCTTTTATTTGTTGCAGCTGCTATTATAAATGCTGTTTTCACTAAGAAGAATAGCCAGAAATAGGATGCTACTGGTCTAGAGTTCTTAATAACTGAGGACCTAAGAAGGAGAAAGTTTCTTAGAGAGGAGAAAAACATAGGAAAAGCTGTTTGAAAATCACCATTAGACTAACAGAAGCTGCTACTATCTGGAAGAATAATGTGTTGATTATGGCGATTGCTGCCAAATACACTCAGTCAGAGAAAATACAGAAAAGAGTTCAGGACAGCTGGGACAAAAACATTTCACAGGTGATAAATGCAGTTGTTCAGCCCATATTGCAAACCATCTCCACTTGGCAGTTTATACAGTTCCAGTGGAATCTCTTCTTCTTTGAATCAAAATATTTAGATATCAGAAGGACATGATTTTCCTGTATGAGTGAATTAGTGACTAGCCAAGGCATAAATGAAGAAGTGCTAATTCTGAATGTTCCCATTTTTTTTGAGAGAATGTCTCAGTGAAAAGGTACAAAATTTTGTTTTAAGGAGGGTTTCTTTTTCCTCTTAAGTTTTTTTTGCTTTTGAACTTTTTGAAGAAGGGCAAGGGAAAAGAAAAAAGCACTGATAGCATCCAAGGCTGATATCAAATTGATTTTCTCCAATCACAAGCTACAATCAGATGGATACCTGTAGGAAGAAGTTCTGACAGCTTCAGTCATTTCACAGTTCAGATGGTAAGAAAAGAGCCATTGTGTCCTACAGGAATGATAATAAAGCAACATAACAGAGTTTGTTTCTCTGGTTGAAACTCATCCTTAGAATATTCTGGTGTTTTCACATTGTTGGTTTATAGCACAGAACATCATAAGTCTCTGAAAGGCTGAAGGAGCAGAGATTCTTTGTTGAAAAACAGTGGATGTATCTGTCTAATTAATATAAACTCCACCAATTCCAACAGAACTTTGCTATATGGAAGGGTATGCAAGTTAAAGAACAGGAGGTTCCTGCCTTTATATCCAGTAGATGAGTGAGACCTTGATATATTTTTAGTTTCCTTTCTGGTTAATATGGCAGAAGTGAAGGGGCTCTTCAGGTGTACTTAGGTACACTTGACACAGCTGAAATTGCAAATTTATTGCTATGAAAATATAAGGATCAGAACAGGTGCAATCTGACATTTCCCCGATTCCTAAAAGCAATACTTTACCTTTCCATATTTACTACAAGTACAGTTTCACAGTTAGACCATGGTAACTGAGGTAACTTTTAAAGTAATTAATATTCCCTGGTGAGGATATTATTAAACTTTACATTACACAGTGCCTTTTATCCATATGAATCCCAAAGCACTTTAAGGACTATTCAAAGTATGACCAGTGATTGTTTTACCTCATAGGGAAATGAAAGCACCTGTGCTGAAATGATGATGCTATTTGGTGCTAATGATACTAAAGAACAGGTTTGTCAGAGTGGAAATAAATTAACAATTGACACCAGTGAGGAACCTAGGAAAGCAGAAAGTTGTAACTCATTCTGGAATGCAGATCTAACATGGATAACGTGCCTTCTTGGCAAAAGTATCATTTAATCTCATATGTTCACACATTCAAATACTATTTTCCATATTTCATCCAAGAAAAAAAATGCATTCAAACACTACCAGTGGCTTTTTAAATATATTCAAGAGAATACTAATGGACAATAAAAATAAATACAAAGGGAATGAGTCCAATTCAGAGGTCACAAGTCAGTCCCCAAAACTATCTTTATATGTTTAAAAGTTTCATTCTTTCTTGAAATAAACATATTTAAACATTGCCAAAAGCTTACTGCTTGCCCCATGTGTACTTCAAACATTTTAAATTATGGAACAAATACTGTGTAGTATGCACTGTCTTCCAAATTTAAACAATGGAGTATTATAGGTATAAAGCCATGCACTAAAACATTTCCTTCCTCATTAAAATGAAGTAATTTTTCATTAGAGGAAAAACAAATGCTAACTGTATGTGCAACTGCAGCGTTCAGACATATCAATCTCACATAAAGATTTTACAGTTCTGAAATTTATGCATGCCCCTGGGAGGCTACCGGGTCTACCTTACTCTGCTATTTTAAAAGAAATACTGAAAAAGTAGTAAGAATTATCTAAATCACAGAGGTTCAGGCATATTATTTCAAAGGACAGTGATCACAAGAGATTCCCATGACAAGAATTTAGAAAAGACCACTTCAGCTGAAGACATATTAATAGTATATCTAACAAAATAAAATGTTTTGTGAACACCACCTACATGGCCAAACACTTATTTCTGTACATGAGGTTTTTAGATGCTGCTGCTACTACCTGTCTCATATGCGCAAATTAGATTTTGGAATCCTTTGTTTGCATGTATTTGAGATAGCTAAATCAAAGTTGGCTGAAAAAATTAAAATATAAAAAATAAATTCAGATTTTTTTTATAACCTGTTGCTAGGATTCTTATGCATTGAAATGTAACTAGAAACTGTGTTTTATGGGAAAAACAAACAAACAAAAATATAGCCCTAACAGTTGGAAGAGTGGCCAAAAAAAGAATCAGTTGTTTGGGTTTGTTCTCTGCCTATTTCTCCCTGGCAAAATATAAAAGAGACAAAAACTTCCTATTTGGATTTTTACATTATGAAGTGTTTGTGCACAGATGTCTCCCATCTTACCATTTCCACAACTTGTAGTACATGTCAAAACTAGAGCAAAGGATTGGTCTTATACTGACCTATAAACCAATCCTGCACAAATTAGATTAGCTTCCTCTTTTTTCCTTCTATATAGTTATGTGTGGGAAAGAAGTATTCAGTTATAAACTTTCCCTTAGGTTCTGACATTTAATGAATGAATGAATGTAGAATACTATAGAATACTTTTAATATTACAATGACTTTCTTTTTAGCACAGTCAGTGGTGAGGGCAAAATGCAGCCCTCAAATCACAAGTTAGACTCCACTAGCAGAGGCACTGAAGAGATTAAATTGTCATTCTTATTTTCAAAATGGTCCTGCAACTCTTCAAAGGTTATCTCAGGGGTAAAACATTAGACTGCAATTTTAGAGGCCACAGATTTCATATGTGATCCATGACAGTCATCTTAGTTTTTCCATAGCCAATCTCCTAATCATTAAAAAAGATGAATCAACATTTCTTTTACTTTCTTTTCTAATTAGGTTTATTCATCTTGTGTCGTTTTCTTTAAAGTTTACTTAAATAGGGTCCTAATCTTTTTTGAGGTCAGGAAGTGTTATCATAATTCAACTAAGGTTTAAAAATATGGATCTGTGGAGAAGAAGTTATGGTTGATGTCGTAAGTCCTCTTCCCTAGACGTCTACATTAATCCCTCATTTCTGCAAACACTATTTTCTCATTCTGGTAAGTCATCAAATAAAGTACCACAGTCACCTAAAGCGAAAAATGCCAAATGATAATGGATGATAAATTCTGTAATGCCTAAGAGGAAGCAGCACTCAGTAAGCTCACTGAAGTGTACTGCAATGTACCTGCTGCAATTGCAAAGGAACAATGTATGAGATCACTACATAAATAAAACTTCTACAATGAAATCCACCTCATTTGAAGTTTTTGGAATCATATTAGCATTCAGACTAAGCAAAGTAAATATTGCTGCAATGGGTGGCAGTTATTCCAAGCAAGTATTCTCTGCACTTTTTTTCTTTTAAGTACTCTTCATAAAAGACCAATGAAACAATAACTTTATAGTGTTTATATAACAAAAAACTCTTGCTGTGGCAAAAGCAGCAAAAGTGACAAAGGGATAGCATTTGCTAACCCAGGCCACTCAGGTTAGTGAATTCTCTACACATTCTCATGTCTATTCTTACGTTTTCTAGCAAGTACTAGCATGCCCCAAATAAAACTACCAAGTTGTAGATTAAAAAACAAGCTAAAGGAGATTTTTCTTCACACAATGCAGTTAAGTCATGGAACTCTGTGTCACATGAGATTTCATGGTAAAAATATGCTGAGGTTAAAAAAGTGTCTGGGCAAATTCATGTAAAGAAAAAAAAATACAACAAAATTTATTAGCTACAAACAGTCTGAAACACAAACTAATGAAGATTAGGGGATTTTTTTTTTTAGGAAAGTATCATTATTTACTTGGTTTATATTTTACTCTTCTCTATATATTTGCTGTTGGCCATTGTTCAAAACAGGAAACAGGAGCAGACATATAATCTTTGGTCTGACCCATTAAGAATATTCTTTTAGTTTTGCTGAGCATTACTGCATCTTGACCTTTAATGACTTACCATCTTCACTAGTCCTGCTATTTGTTCATGACTTTCAGTGTTTGGGATATATTTTCTCTTTAGGCAATGTTTTCCAAATAGGTAACACAATTGCTCTTTACAATTGCTGATTTATGACCCCATCAGCCAGCATCACACCATTCTTTAAATATTCTGTCCCATTTTCATACACAGCTCCTCTAAACTGATCAGAGATTTCCTGAAGACCTTTCTCTACGCAATTAATTTTCTTTTTCTGTTTTCATTACCAACTATCATGATAGGTTTTCAGGCTTCTGAACTCAATGTCATCTTTTTGTCTCTTCTATTAACTTTTTCAAGTTCCTCTCCTCTAAATTGAATCATTTTTTCCATTTCAATATCATCAAATGGTTCCTTGCCTCAATATTCATATTTACTAACAGCCCTTATGTACAGCTTGATTATCTCTTGCCTTAACGTCTTTCTGCCTCTCAAAATGTCACTGCTGAAATAGTCTCCCTTGAGAGAGAACAAATCAGTTTTTTGCCTATTTACATTTTTTAATCAAGTGCTTCTTCCCCTGTGCCCAGGTGTACATGGTCAGCCAGCACAAACAGACTATTGACTATTTAATATACTTTAAATGTTTTTCTCGTCATTGATTTATTATATATATCTTTTTTTTAGCCAGACAGCGGAAGAAAACCCACAAATTTCTAAAATAGAATTAATTGTGTTGTAGTAAAGACACATTGACAGTGCTTACATTATGCAATACACTTTTTATATTTACATTCCATTTCCAAGTATGAAGATAAGGAAAAAAAAAACCCGTACAGATTTTGGATATGGAAACATTTCATTTGAATTTTCCAGAATCAGCAAAAACACCCTTGTCTTTGCATGTTGGCAAATATTTATTTTGAATGTGCTTCGCACTACCTTTTTTTTTTTAACACATAACACCACATGTTTATGCAATACGAAAAAAAGAGGGACTGCTAAGTCATAGTGTAACTACTTCAAAGGCAGTTTAGTACTTCTGTGGGAATGTTTGACAATGCTTTGTAAGACCATGTTTTCTAATCTTTAAATGTGTATGTATGTTGATACATGCCACATTCAGATGTCAGTCTATGGTTTATAAGAAATTTTTTTTTCTTACTTATTTTAATTACAGTAAGTTATGGCATCAACAACCACCAATCAGATTCACTAAGGAAAAACAGAAAGCTCTTTGCAAAGTGAAAGCTATCATCAGAGAAATGCTTATTTAATTTCACTGTGGAAATACACCCAGAAAGAAGATAACTTACTCATTTATCTCCAAGGGCTTCCAAAATATACATCTTACGTGGATAAATTTATTACTATTTTAACTCTGGTGGTGGTAAGTAAGATTTGTAGCAGCAATTCTCACCTCAGCAATCATTCTGTTGGTGTCTCCCAAGAAGAGTAGGTTTAAGGCTTCCTCTTCATTGGTTGCCTGCTGAAGAGACAAGTTTTTCAGATGAATGTTCTGATCAGGGTCTTCCATTATTGTCACTTTTCTACATGGGAAAAAAATAAAACCAAAACAAAATGAAAACTAGAATTGTTGTAAGGCTATTTTTGTTCCATATTTTCGTTTTGATTGCGTCTAAAAGGCAACATCTAAAACCCAAAATCAATCATAATAAGAGAACTAAAAACATGAAGAGTAAAGAATGCACATTAAAGGAAGTGCTGAATTTTTTTTTTAACTCTGTCACCTCCTTTTTATTCCTTTATAATAAACCTCCACATAGAAAAGGAATATATAAAATCCATAACTATTAGAGAAAGCTTTGGGATTTTTTTTTCAATGAGATATAGTAAAATCTCAAGAGCAAGAGGTTAGATAAATTGTCACAAACAAATAATATGCAGGGGTTTGTTTCCCATTACCACAGCTACTTAAGCACAAATGATACATAAAGCATAGCATAATCTTGATGAACAAATAGGCATGGAATATTTCAGAATCAACACATCTGTAGCCAACGTGTTTCTAATAACATTGCATTTGTCAAGATTATTTCTCTTTTCCTTCTTGTCAAATGGTAATAACTACAAATGTAAATGATCCCTTTCTTAAATTAAAAGCAAGCAAACAGAATGATTTTTATTTTCACTAAGGTTAGAAATGCTCTTAGTTGTACTTCTTTAAGCCTTAAAGTTCAGAAAAAGGAAGTTAGATGGAAGTAGCAAGGATATGGCAAAAGCTCCAGGAGAGCTACTAAATATTACTGAAACTCCTTTTACTTCTTTAAATAGTCCTTTTACATAATAAATTTTTCTTTTGATCACTTTACTGAGAGTTAAACTTTATTGGCTTTACTGAGTGGCCATTAGGGTCTCCTCAGTTAGGACATTCTATAGTATCCAACATGGAAGCCAAGTAGCTGCATCACTGGATTTGAAAAACTCCCAGAGTGAAGACTATTAAAATTGAAGTACACTAATTCTGAGGATGAATAACACGTCCTTCAGGGTGAATTACATGTTCTGAGACAACTTACAACAAGTAAATTAGAACTTTTTTAGAAGTTAGAAGTTTTTTTTAAAAACCCATTTTTTTCCCTGTAAGTATACATAATACTTTATATATATACATATACACATATATGTATGTGTGTATATATATATTTTTTCCATATTCTTCAAGGTTAACCACAAGAGGGAGTATGGGGCTTGAGTTTTTATCTCTAGATAGTTATTGCATGTTAATTACTCCAGGCTGCTTCAAAACAAAATAGGTTGGGTTTTGTTCTGTTGCTTGTTTTTGTTTTGCTTTTGTTTTGTTGCTTGTCTTTTTTTTCCCCAAAAACTGACAGAATCAAATCGAGCAGCTAAGCAGCATTGCATAGTATTACTCTTAAGTATTAGGGAAGTAGTTCACCCTCTGATGGTCAAAACTTTGGAATGGATATCCAGAAATAATTTGAACACATTGTATACACTCACTATTTTCAAGAAAAAAATACCTGTAAAAATACACACAATGCTTCTTTAGTAGTCATAACAATTGTTTTTCCAAGTACGATTGCCTCCCACTTATAGCCTTATTTTTGGGTGGTAGGGTAAGACAACACTAGTACAGTCACGAAACTCTGCTTCCCCCATTCAGAGCATAAACCAAAAAGCATAATTCTGCTCCCGCGTAACAATGTTTTGATAATGTCAAGTTGTATTCTGTCCGCAATTCCATCTGTGCGTGCATCACATGCTAGAGCCCAGAGTGGTTCTGATTACAGTATGATGCTTTCACTAATTTTAATATTTTGAAATTGCACAGTAAGCATCATCTACCTCTTTTTATAATTTAGGAAAACAATGTTGTTTTACTATGCACACTTGGCATAGTATTTAAACTTTTAAAGATCTTTTCAGACTACATTTTGACCAATAGTTATAAATAATTTCCAGACAATGAAGATATTAGTTTGGACAAAAAGCTCTGGAGGATTATTATATCAGAAAGGAGACAGCGGGGACATCACAAACTAGTGACAGCCTGCTATGCAGTGGCCTCGCAGCTATTAGGAGGATTTCCAGATGGAAGTCTATTGCACATCTTGAGAGGCATCTGTCAAAACTTCCTCAGAAAGACATGTTCCAAAACGACAACAAAGTTATTCATTTTATAGTGCTACAAAGTTACAGTATAATATGATAATAGATTTCTATAGAACATTCTCTATACTAGTGAAATCTTTAAATTTCATAGCCCTAACTTGGATCTTGGAGTGGAAAAGCTACATTAAGTTATCCATAATGACTGAAAGAAGGCAGATACAAGGTTTTGTTTTCTTTATAAACAAAGAATCTTTTCCATTTGGCTTAATGGATGGAATCTGTAGCTGACTAGGAAACCTGTAGGATGGGATCAGCCTTTTTTATACTGTTGTTAACTCAGGCCCTTTCCTGCATCAGCTGAGCTGCCATTAATGCAAGAGAGCCTTACATATTGAATGCTTTCATTTATGAAATTCCTGTTACAGGCAAACAATGAAGTTAAAGCTTCCTTTGATGAATTAATACCACCTCACTAATTTTTGTAATATAAATTTAAAAAAACTTAAAAGATTTTGGAAAACAAATGACAATTTTAAAAATCAAGTTTCCTATGATTATATCTGTCTCTAGGGGTTAGAATTGAAGAAATCTTAAATAATGTCAAAAACTTCATAAACGTTTTAAAATTAATCATAATGATATAAACAAATAATATATGAGGATACATACCTTCTGTGACAATACATTAGGAGAATATAGTGATACTACTTCAGCATGAGGAGGAGACTATACAGCCAGTAATAAATTTAGGAAAAGGATGAAAGAGAAAAGCAGCAAGCAGGCATCTTAGAGTCTGTCCAGAAGAACGGAATAAACTAATGGATAAATATAGCTAATCTTTGTGTAAAGTTGCAGGGAGCTTTAGGTTTTAAGAAAGAATGACCAAGATCATCATTTTATATATAATCCCCCAAAAATTATCTTTCAGAAGTATAGCTCCCTGAATACCACACCAGAGGACAAAGTCAACACTGATTCAAGAGGCAAGGTTACAAAGTTATTCAGCCACCAGCACAGCTTTCAATAGCACAGAGCTTTGATTTTCCATTCAAGTACAGACCTAGAGCATAATCTCCTTAGCTTGTGAGACATGACAGAACTATGAGATGAGTAAGGATTGGTGCAGACTGTTCTCCTGACCAACATATTGTGATAGGAAATCTTTCACACTGTCTCCAATGAATTCTACATGTGAGACAAGAAAAACACAGTTTGCTTGTTCTACACTTTATGGACATAGGAGAGTATTGATACCGACTGAGAGACTGTTGCACATTTAGGAGTTAGTGACCCACATAACAATTAACCTGGGCAGGTGCAGCCTGTGCTGTGCTGCATGCACAGCGTGGCGTTCAGGCCTGTGTCGTGCTGCGCAGACCTGTGCTGCAGGATAAATTCAGCCAGGTCATTGTAACAGAAGAACCTGCAGGCAGCACCCACCTGGTCACACCACCTGCGTGGCCTTGCTTTTATCAAAAAAATGCCGCAAGAAGTTCTCATGAGAACACCTTTTAGAAATGGAGCTGTTTTCTTGTAAGGAAATTATATAACAGCTTGAATGACCAAAAGGGAGAGCTTCTCTCCAGGGACAGGATCTGCACTGCTCTGTGCAGTGTGTTGTCAGGATATCCATTCAGGCTCTGTCTGATGCTGCACGAATGCGGGGTGCCCAGCATCTGATGCATGTAAGATTTACTTGCCATCTATATTCCTCTTCTTAGTCTGTCTTATTAAAGCAGTTACCTTATTAAGCCATTTGTTGTCAAGCCTTTCTTACTGAGATCCAGAAAGAGCCCTGTGCCGGCTCTCTCTCCCCCCTGACCCCACCGTGCAGAACAAGGAGTCAGAACTGAAACAATGAGATTGGTGGTTCATGTACAAACAAAACATAAGATCTGTTAGAATTTTCAGGCAACTGCAATAATCTCACTCACAAAAAAATGTTTGTTAAGTAATACTTTGATATTCAAAAGTAAAGTTGCCTTGAACAGCACAGTGATAATCTGAACTGAATTAATTTACTCATCTGATGCCTTTAGAAAAGTCACCTTAGAAAAGTTTCACTGACTTCTTCCTACTGGTTTTCAGGAAACAAAACAACATAAAATCTGGGTGGGAATAAATAATATATAATGTATGCTGAAGTTATTTTACACATGTAAAGTGTAATTTGTTTGAACCGTAATGAACAAAACATAACCTTTGAAGAAATGATTCAGAACAGTTTTCAGCTGTCTCCTCATTAACAAACAGAAAAGCTTAAGTTTACAAACCTTTGTAGTCTCCTAATCCTTAGTATTCAGTAGTAACACTTACACTGAACACTCTTCATTTTGAAAGAATGTATTTCATATGAAAAGAGTGAGCTAATATTATTATTAGCTTTAGAAATTTTAAAACACTCATAATTCTCAGAACACTAAAAATATAGTTCTTGAAGATCTATGGATGGTGGCTAGTTCTAGATTACATAGTTGGTAGTTGGTACAGCCACTGAAAAGGGGAAGGGCTAACACTAACACTGTTGAGCCTAGAGACAGGCAACAGGTTTATTTGCATCAAAAAAATCGGACTGAATAAAATATATTTCCTATACGTTGAAAATTATTTCTTTAGCCCTTTTTTTTTTTTCTTTGTTAAGCAGTACAGGAATTATTATACTAGTTGGTTTAGCTTTGCATGTCAGTAGTTTGGTAACTCTTGGAGGGCAGTGGAGAAACAGGAGAGTATAAACTCATTTGCAGTAGTTAACCAATATTCAGTTACGTATTTTTATTTTTAAGTGAGAATATTTTACACTGACCCCATGGAACATAACAGTTCTGCATGTTACTAATATGTATTGATATAGATATCATTGTTAATGTTTGAAGTTAATTGGCTCTTAGCTTAAAGTGTCTTCCTTTTTATGGAATTGAGTTCACTTAATCTATGGTTCAAATAAATTTCATCTTTCTGGAGCATAAACTGGGAATGAATTCTCAGAGGATTCAATACGAATTAGCTGGTTTGGGGTTTTTTTTGTTTGTGTGTTTGTTTTTTAAGGAGTCAGCCAACATCATACTAAATCTTATACATTTCCCTATCAAAGAGGACTTTAAACAATCTTCACACAAAAATGGGGAATCACTTACGCTGTCTGGAAGTTTAGATTACATTTTCCCCTGGGCACATCACTCCTAACTAATGGTTGTCTGAGATCCCTGTGAAGTAGCTCCTCAACAACTGCAGTTTAAAGACTGACATTTTAAGGTAAAATAGCATTAGTTTTAGTTTGCCTTCACATGCAAGAGTATCACCTGCTGTAGTTTGGACAGGTAAAGTGGTAACTTATTGGTTGTCCTGACTTAATCTATGACTAATGGTTCTATAACCTCAGTCTTTATTTTTGTGTTATTGCTCAGTGCCAAGAAAATTCTTACTTTTTAATAAATAATACAAACTAGTTAGGAAGAGTTGGTACTTGTAGGTTACAATTAAAGTGAAACTAGTTTGATTCAGTATCATGGAGTTATATAAATTACAAATACACTCTACAACAGAGAACCTGTTGGAGGAGAAAGCCTCTTGTACAACCTCAGAGCAAATGAAGAGCTTCAGAAAAATTCTCCTAATTTGAACAGTCCTGCAAATCTTTTATGAAAACAAGAGATGGCAGTAAGAATTCAAATAGTCTTCTACCAGCTATATTTTATAGCAATAGTTTTATACTTTGTACATGTTTGAAAACAATAATAATTTCCTTGTATAAACATGGAACTCTCTAGAGCTACAACCACAATTAGATTGTCAATATTAAATTCAATTTTTGCATTCTAACAAGTAAGATTCTTCAAATGTATTTGCATATGCATATGCCGTGTTTCAGCTACAGTGTCACAAAATAAAAACAGCGTCAGCTTTGTGTAAGCAAAACAAGTTACAATTGTACACTAAGGCATATTGTATATGAAGCATTAAGGTATATCAAATGAAATCTTCTATGGGCTACATGTAATATCATTACAACTAAACATCATGAAAACAGGTTTTTTTCTGTGAAAATAAAAGTTCAATGGGATTTCAAAACCAAACTTAGTTCATGTATAAATATCTGTACTACAAGAAACATGCTATATATTTATGTATACATATATAAATATGTATACATATCTCTACATATGCACACATAAATAATTATGTAATTCTATAGATGATCTATATACATATACATCTAGATAGACATATAGATATATGAACTACATTCACAGATTTGTCAGGAATTTATTTCGAAAAAAGTAGTGATTTTTTTGTGAGAGCCTCTTCCCTTCTCACCTGGCAGACTCTAATGAAATGATTAAGCAGTATTAAGATGAAAATTTAATAGTCTACAGAATATACAAAGGATGGCTACACACAAAACCTTGACTTCAGGAGCTGACATTCCAAATCTAATCATGCAATGATTAGATGTAATGGGCAATTTTAAAAATTTTTATTATTCACTTTGCCTTAAACATCAAATACAATTTTAATGTCTCATTTTTCAAGCACTGTTGTGCGCTTTTCATAACTTCTATTACCTGAATGCCATCACTCTGTGTTTATTCCTACCATTGAAAAGATAATGTAAAGTCATTAACACAGTTTGCTAGGCAGAAGTACATATCTTTGATTCAAACTGCATCCTCTTCTTTTGCAGGAATATGGATAACAATACTGTTCCAAAACAATCTGCATACTTTACGAGGCTAATTAATCTTTTGCTTACTCTTCTAAAATGACACATTTCTTCAATGCTTTTGTTGTCCATCTTATATACTTGGTAGAATATCGGCACAGACTGCTAATATTGGCTTTGTAAGGTGTTTAAAACCTTGATGATCCAGTGTGGAGTTTAACAGGAAATTATGCATAATATGACCCTTTTAAAGTACAAAAAAACATATGTTCTTTTTAATTTCTCATTAATTACATGCTTTCAAACAAACTTGAGGAAGTTAGATTATTCTGTATTTTGCTTACTAGCACTAAAATCTTAGAAGGTCTTAAGTACATAAAATTCTCAGAAAAATGAAATATATATTAGGTAATAAACACCTGATATATTTTAAAATATGTGATTACTATTTACTTAAGTGTAACTGCTACTTACTTTGTCACTTACAAAAATTAACCAAGTAACTAAAGTATAGTTAATCATGCAACTACCCTTTCCTGCAATTTGTACTCCCTTTTTAGCTCAGAATGACACTATATATTTTTAAATTTTGAATCCCTAAATTACTATCTTAAAAAATAAACAAAATATTTTAATTAAAATACTTTTAGACAAGGCTAAATATGAGTGGTGAAGGTACAGTTTTAGTGCACAGTACATTTTTTTTGACACATGATGTACTGGAAACAAGAATGACCATGTACTGTAAAATCATTAAGCACTTATTAAGATTAGTTACTCTGCAGAGAAAAATTTACTATCTCACTAAAACCCATCCTGCAACAGTATACACTACATAAGTTTACAGGTAATGATGATTATCCCAGTGTGCTTTATCCCTAATTCACAACCAAATTATCTGTCAACTTTTACTTTTTAAAAATAGACTAATACATAACAAGGAGTTATTCTTTAGCTTAATTGAATCACCATACATAAACCAATTTTAAGATTCTAAAATTCATTATTATCAGTAAACATTCAGAACCTAGTTTTAAAAAGTGACATATTTTCCTGGGCTTATGACCCCCAAATAACTGTTTCAAATAAATTTGCAATTAAATTAATCAAATTCAATTTAGCTCAATTGAATAAATTTAGTTTAATAAAATGAATAGATAGAATGAGTTCAAATAAAATATTGCAAATAACTTAATAAATGAAATTAATAATTTAATAAACTTGAATAACTTATTAGCATTAACTTTAATAAGCTGAATAAAACTGCAACAGACTATTTTTTACACACAACTGCAAAAAAATCTGTACCTGTAAAAATGGGCACAAAAATTAAATTATTATCCAAATTAGTCTCTGATTTAAAATTTTTCTCTGCATAGCACAGGAAGCAAATAATAAATCAAATTAAATTCCTAAACTTTACCATGAAAGACATCAGTAAATACATACAGTCCTTCTAGCACCAATGTGTCATAAAGTGATAAAATTTAGTTCCATTTTACAGATGAAGAAAGAAAAGCAATGAGACCAACTTACAGACCAGTCTCATACTTTGAGTTTGTCTGCTGCATTCCTTATCTCTAGACTAGCTTGTTTTATAAAGATCAATCCTGAAAGTTTTTTGTAGATATATGTCCTAGATACCACATATTGTGGAGAAAACTAAAGCTATATTTTAACACAACTTGGAAAATATTTTTTTTTTAATAAATAAAATGGGTTTAATATGTTAATAACATAATTAGCTATTTTGATATAAAATTTGATTGATTTTCTGTTATTGCTCCATTGGCAGATATCAGTACGTTTCCTGCTCTTGTACCAGTAGTGATTTTATTGCTATGTACATGTTTCAGTCACCATCATGTTGAGTGAGAAAGTTTATGGTTCCCAGTGTTATTTCAGGGCATTTGGAAATCCAAGCAGTCAACAACTCACTTATTTATACATATTTACTGTTTGCTGAGTTATTTTAAGAATAACACAGACTATGAACTATTTTTTCAGAAGAAACTTAGAAACTAGGATTTGGATTTCCTGTAAATTATATCATCTTTAACTTCACCAGGCTTATGTGTTCATGACCTACAAACCTTTATTCACTACCCTTCTCCAAGTATTAGTAGGTGCTAGTGTCTTATCAATGAAAACTACTATAACAATCATCCATTCTGAAGTAAATATATGTCCTTTGGAGTTCCTTGTGGCCTTTTCTATCTCTTACTTACCTTATTTCATAATTGCTTATTCTAGAAAAATAATTATCCTTGAAGGAAAAGGTCCAAGTAGAAGCAGAGAGTTTTTCTCCCTACTGTTGCAAGGAAACACTGCCCATTACATGTCTCTGCCACACACACACGTGTATACCACATAAAGAGACAGGCTGTCATGAGAAAAACAAGTATACCTTCTGTTTTGTTTTCAGTGGCTGCAATAGATCTCTTCTGCATAATATCAATATACATTTTTAATACTTTCACCTTCAGTTACTCCCATCTATTTTCCCTAGCCTCTATACATACAAACTAAGAGAAAATTTAGACAGTGTTGATAAAATTAAGAAAACAAAGTATTTTGTGTTAATTAACACTGAGATCAGTAGCACAGTTTCAAAAAAGTCCCCAAACAATGCAACACGGCATATGAAAATTATTTCTATTTTTGTTTTTGATGATTTCTGTAGTTTTATTACTTACGGCAAATCTTCCAATTTGGATGCCTCATGTCTTGGGTCCAGCAGATCATAACCACATTCATTGTAGATTTCTAAGTAGGAAACATGAGTTGTATACACTTTACTGCTATCCTGGATAAGAAAAGGAAAAAAAAGAAAAAGGAAGAGCTATAAAGAGAAGTCAGGGCTAGATCAGAGGATAAATTTATCACTACAGCTTTTATGTTGCTTCCTCACTCCGTCTCTTTCTTTTCCTGGGTATGGTTTACATTTTCAATTCGTGACATTTTTATGTTTTCCGTTACCATGTGTATAAAGGCTTAAGAAGAAAAAGGAAAAAACAACAGAAAAACCCAACCAAAACACACACACACACTAACCCCCAAAACAAAAATCCCCCCAAAACCCCACTACGCCCATAAGTTTAGTCTGGGGTTTTTTATTGGTTCCTTATACCTAGAAAAGTCTGTATACACTTAGAACATGGCAGCCTACTTACAGAACCATGCAACATGCCATTTTTCACTTCTACGACAAAAAAAGGATGTTATTATAAAGAGGTAAACCCTCATATTATGGATAGAAAGACTATGCTTAAAAAAAAAAAAAGGAACAACAACAACAAAAATAAATCAAAGATTTACTTCATTTAGAAACATCAGTGACATACTGCTTTCCACTCTCTTTATCATAACATTTAAGCACTGTATATGATCTTGGCTGTTCTCTGTAATCCTCATATTTTTGTATAATACTTTGCCAAAATGTAATTTAACACAACTGGGTTTTGCAGACAGAATTTTCTCCTGCCCCAAAGCCAAATCCAAACAACATAAACCTCAAAATAATGGGCTATGATTTCCAAAATAAAAGAAAATTAGTCACTTCTTTTCAGCAGAGGAAGCCACTGTGAAAGCACTCATATCACACTCACAGTAGCAGTTTAATAATCCAATCCACTATAGTTGTTTTGCAAAATACTTTGAGATATGAACTTTTCATTTTCATTGAATAGTTATTTCCCATTGTTTTTATTGATAATGACAGTTCACTATTTCAAGGGACATAATTTAAAAAGATACACTACAGATGGATGGAAAAAATGTAGTAAGGAACTGTTCAAACAGGAAGCTGTGGAAATAGGAGAATTTCTGACCAAAAAATTAAAAGGAGACGTTATTAAA
Source organism: Ciconia boyciana (assembly GCF_034638445.1). Lineage (NCBI taxonomy): Eukaryota > Metazoa > Chordata > Aves > Ciconiiformes > Ciconiidae > Ciconia > Ciconia boyciana. The sequence continues at coordinate 95,629,863 of NC_132936.1, forward strand.
AACAAAGGACTTGATTTGCTTCTCATTTGGGGTAAAAGGTTTTGTTTCCTTGGTTTCAAATTGCACTGTCTCAGTGCAAGCAAGTGCTTCAAAAGTCTTGTATTTTGTGTCCCTGAATTTTCTCCTGTTCCATCCTACTTAGGGTTAGGAGGCAGATGACTCTTCTCCACTATGTCAGCACTTTCCAAAGCAACATTGTAGATAAAAAGAAACGAAACACAGGAAAAGTATGAAAAGAAAGGCAGGTGGAAAGATAAAACACAAGAAGAGATGCTTTAAGATGCACCAAGAAAGAAAATGTACGAAACAAACACAAAGATTTGGAAGCAGGCAGACAGAAATATCCCTATAAGCATAACTAAGTAGAGCTTTTGATCCAAAACCTAGTCTGAAAATGGAAACACAAACATTTTTATTTTTGTAAAAACTATGTGCTGAGAAGGCAGCAAATAAACTAGTTATTTTTCATCCTATTTTGGTTTTATTACATAATTAGCACTAGAAAAGAATGTTGGTGTGTTGAGACTGAATGTTGCTGGCAATTGCAAGATCAACCTGTTCACTTTCCACAACAAAAGTCCTCCATGGGGTCCTCCGAGTGCAGCAGAAGGTCTAAGGCAACACATGATCACGTGTTTGGGGTTTGTTTTTTTTTTTTCCTTTCCATTCCCACAAGAGCAAGCTTTTGTGCACCTGCATTAAGCTGTGTACATTTACCTGCCAAAGCTATACTTTGAAAAACCCAAGGTAATTACTTAATATTGTTAACCCTTACTCAGACAGGGCATGTTCATGTGACTGAGACATATACCCTTATGAGTAAGAATTGGTACCTTGTATTAGATTAATGACAGAGTATAAAAGTACAATATAACGATTGATGTTAACGTCAAATGATATTTAAATTCGTGTAATTAAATAGCTTTGTTAAAATGTGAAGATTAATCTTAAATTAGTCATAGGCCTGGTCGAGTAAATGAAGAGACAAAAGATATATTACACCAGACTCCTCTCTTCCTCTCTTCACTTTTGCCTCCTATAGTTATGAAAGCACCAGAATGATTGACTGTGTTCACTCATATCAGTATTACAGATACTAATAGAAAATGAAATTTCTCGTAAACATAATGAACAACCATCAGTGTGCTTACTCTGGCGCATCCTTTCACTTATTCACTCATTTCATTGCATGGAAGTGTCAAATTGAAATAATTCTACAATATTTTGGTTATAACCTAACACATATACACACATCCCCCCACATCGTCCTTTAGAAAAAAGTTCTTATACCTGGAATGCCCATCACTATATCATCAGCTAGTTACTGTTGTTTCCCACAGTCCCCTTATATGTGGCAAAAAATAGGATATGTTACTTAAGCTTTCTTTCCAACCTCTAGGCTGCAGGTCAGTCAGAAGACTTTTGATTCAGAATGACTAACTTAAAATTAACTTCTCTATTCAATGATAAATTTTGTTGCTGACATGTTATTTGAGTTTCTGAAGCATTTCAGTTGACAATTATAATTTACTTATTAGAAAAGTAAATTTAAGGAGATAACAAGAAATATTTCAGGTGTGGTAAAACTTTTAAAGTTGTTTTTTCATAATTTGTATTTATTCTGTTTCTATCATTGCTCTTAGATATTGAGACATTACAGTGTACTTGTAGTATTTTAAATGTCACTATTAGCTTCTGTAAAACTGAATTGATGCCATGTTTTCTGTACATAAGTAAGTAAAATAAATAAGCTGCCAAATTAAGTTTCAGGTGTCTTTTTTGGGAGCACAGTAGATCCAGAAGAACCATCCAATTAAATTCCAGTCACTTTTCTCTTTCTCCCAAATTCTGCCAATTCTTTCTGCCAGGCATGATGGCTTTTTTTTGCACAAGAAGCAACATTGCATTTTTTTTTTATTCAAAGTAAAAGAGTAAGAGACTTCAAATTCAGTGGAGTATAATGATCTGTAAATCAGCTTGATTAATTTGTAAGTGCAACAATTATACTTATGATTTCTGCAAAGTATTTTTCTTTTTGTAATCACAAAACTATTTTAAGACTTTGTATTGTTTTCTTCTCTACTTCTGCAGGGCACAGCTAGAGTTGTTGAAATATACCATTCATTTTTACATCACTGGATTCACCTAAAAAGTAAGTTTATAGCTCTTTGGTTTAGGTCAGTTACCACACTGGAGTGATGTGTTTTGCCCTGTAGGCTGTGTCAAATTCAGTATTCAAACAGCAGTTGCATTGAGCTGTCAGTGGCAGGAAAATCTTCTGTGCATTATTTAAAAAATGAACAGAAAAGCATTAAGAAATAACTGGGACAGAACTGTAAGACTCAGAAATACTGTAAGATGAGGAAAAGGGAAGAGACAGAGATCATATGGGGCATTATTTACTCTTGCCCAAATTTTTGGTGAAGCCAAATCAATATTTATATGGGTGTAGTGACTATTTCTCCATTAGAAGTTTCAGCTTTACCTAAAGCACATGCAAAACTGGTTTTCAGGATACAGTTTACTACCCTTGAAAGTGTTTTTCTAGTCACTGTTAACTAGTCTTTAGGTACTGATACTGTTTTAAAAACAGACCACAGGATTTTTTCTTTTTTCTTCATTTTGGAAATAATGCATTAAGAATAATTAATTAACAGCAATAATAATAATAACAATAAAACCCAACATTCATGACTTTTTTTTTACATTTTTACCTCTTCATATTTTATACACATGTAATTATGTTAAGGAAGGTGCCTAACAATGTTTCTATCCAACTATATTCAGTCAGACTTTTATTACTAATACCATATGCACATAAAAACATTCCATACAAGTGCATAATTGGAGTTAAAAGGAAAACAGTAGAGAAGGAAAATTAATATGGATATCCATTTTCTTTCAAATACTTAAAGGATTTGCATTACTGACTTTAAAAATTGCTTTTCATCATAATTAGATGTATTTAGCATTATAATTCTATAATATATTATAGCTAATAAGTAACATTAGGTAAAATAAAGGCATTAGTTAAAATAAACAGCTGAATATTTAGAAATGCTTAATATTCATTTTACTATTTTATGAGTTGGGGTTTTTTTTGAGCAGTCAAGCACAAAGAAATTAGGTAACTTATGAAGAGTGAAAGTAACGCTCCATCTTTTATACAACATTGTTGGTTTACATAGGAATCAGAGCGATTTTTGTACGAGATGTGTGTGATGCAATGTGTACAATACAAAACCAGAGTGGAACTAATATAAGTGTTAAGACAAGGAGAACCAATTATGCGATGTGAACGTACGTTGCACCAACTAAAAATAGCATGGTTCTTAAAACTAACAAAAAACTCTCCAATGATGTCCATTATTTTCAGTCTACTGCAACAATCCAGGTAACCAAAACTATAACCAATGTATTCTTGCATAAGGTATCATGTCAAGTTAGATATTTTCTTCAGCATTAATTTTAGGGCTTCCTCTAACACCATTATAAAAACAGCCTTTTGCAATACAGTTAAGTATTTGTAAACCAGACATTAAAAATAAACAGAAAACAATGTCCCATACCTTCTGCAACTGATCAAAAATATACGATAGAGTCCTGGGAATGATGCCTCGATCACTGTAACGTTCTGCTCCTCCTGTGATGGTAAAAGTTTTGCCACTGCCTGTCTGACCATATGCAAAGATAGTACCATTATATCCAGCCAAAACACTATAGAATAAAAAAATGTGGAGATAATGAATATATAACGCATAATATATTTTCCATGGTCAACTTTGTATAGAACCAAAATATAATTAACAGTAATTCTGCATTTATCTGCATTTATCTGCAGAAATGCAGATAACAGCAGCTATCTTCAGTAATACAAGAATACACTTCAAGATACATATTCTAGATTCAATGGAATTTAAAATATCTAGAACTGAAGGACTTTTTGATGCCTTGACTTACCCTATTATTCAATATCATCATTAGTTGATCATATTTATTACTATTTACATTAACTTTGTATACTTTTTTCTTTGGCTGATGATTTTTTGCAAGGATGATATTTAGTCTCTTAAAAGACTGTAGATGTCAGGAATTGTGACCATTGATACATTACAGCTACAGAATCTAGAAATATTTCACATATAACTTCATTAATTGCAAACAGAGAAGACTATATCATGGTTAGAAACTCATGGAAGGATACAGTTATATCAGCAGTCTTTCTTTATTCTGAGAATACTACTATACTAAACTATCAGACTACTCCTAGCTTGGATAAGGGTATGCAGGAAAACCTGTGCTTATATCAGTGTACGTAATCTTCATTTACTATGAAAACATGCAAAACCACATTGGTAAAAGCAAACTTTTCTGTTAGAGCTGTGTCTGTACAAGAAGCTTCTGTGGAACAGTAATAGTAGCTATGCAATGGCATAGCTTGAAATGACATTCAGACTCAATCATCTTTTTTCACACCTCTTACTTCTACTTGCAAAAGTGCCTAATAAAAGTCTAGTTCAAAAATCTTTCTCTAATTCACCACACTCTCACCAACAACTTCCACCTGATTTCCACCAAACAGTAGATAAGCTTAATGACAGTGGTATAGCTGCACACCGTGGAGGAAATGTGGGAGTCGGCTGAAGCTGACATACAGCTAAGGAGCCATGGCTGACTAAACGGAATTTTCAAGTTGTGACTCAATATATTTTGAGATTTTTGGTCCTGATTTTGTTCTAAAGGAGAGGGCTTTTAATGCAACAAACAAAAAGCAGTCCCCTAAATTATGGTGATTTAGATTCCACTACTGATAAGTCAGTACAATTTGAAGGAACTATTTTTACATGCAAATATAGCATTTTTTTTTCTTATTAATATATGGCAAAATTTCTTGCACTATTTATGAAGACAGAGTCATATTTTTCTCAAGTGAGACCCCTTTGATGGGCTGATGTCTGAAATATAAATACATTTCATTTTTCCCTTGATAGTAAAAGTAAAATTTCAGGTATCCAATTTTTAAAATGTCTATTGACATTCATAGTTGACTATCATGCATTTCCCTCATACAGCTCTGTCTCAAAAGACAAAAATACTAAAAATCTATTTCCACATTTCTAATTCCATTTCTTGTTAATTATTGTGAACTGCCCTGAACTTGAAAAATATTTTAAGTGCTCTAAGATTTTACACTTCACACTGACCGGCTATAAACAATGAGGTAAAAATGATGGAGGACATAATTATTTTGCATTTTCACTTGTCTGTAAAAGCAAACAAAAACCAAATAAAATCATCAAAAATTATTAGAAACACAAATTAAATAGTGATGAAATCAGTTACTGACTGTAATATTCAGATGGCCAGTCAAACCAGAACTCATGAGAGTCTATAGTTGACAGGATATATGATAAAGAAATCAGATTAGACTGTCAAGCTTTTTTCTTTCCTTTCAGCAGCTGTCAGTTACAAAATGTTTCCTGGATTCATCCATCTCAAAATTGTTCTACCACAATTTCAGCATCTCCTGACAAAATATATGAAGGAACTATCTGAAAACAAATAAGGTAATCAAGAAAGAATTATTTTATTGATAAAACTTATCAGAAGCAAAATCTACTTTGGATTTGATTTACTATGCTTAAGGACCTACTAATTTTGCTAAAGAAAAAGAAAAGCTAAAACTTTTCTTGTGCATTTTGTTTATTGAAAAAGTGATAAATAAGCTAAGATTTTAAAAAATAAAAAGGGGGCAAACAACCTTGCATAAGAGGAAAAGAACCATGTATAGATAGCTGCTGGTCTGGCACCACAAGAGATGCAATGGTTCTCCAACTTATTAAAGTTTATAAAGGCCTGAGTAGGTGCCAAATTGCTTATTTTAGTCCATTACAGTAGGATGTCAGAGACAAAACCAGAAACATGTTGAAAGGAACTACAGTGAACATCTGCTCCCAAAGACCAAAATGCCCAAAGACAGTATATATAAATTTATATTCCAGATGTTAAAAATCAAAACAATTATTATTATAAAACACTTCATTCATCTATCTTAGGAATTTCTAGTGCCCACTGTCACAGTATCTGAATGCTGACGACAGTAATGAGTTGTCAGAAGGTAGGGGGTATGAAAAGAAGCTCAGAGATGGCAGATTCAAAACAAGCAAGGGGAAATGACTCTTCATGCAAAATGCAGTTAAGCTGTGAAACTCCTTGCAATGGGATGTTGTGGACACTAAAAGTTCGCACAGGCTTCAGTAGAGACTGGACTAATTCATGAAAAAAAAAAAAAATTATCTCAGGGCTACTAATCACAGAGAACTCAGAAAGTCCCTAAACTATAAATGACTAGAGGCTAACAGAATACTTGGGGGAAGTAGCTCTACATGCTTACACTTTTTATTTTTTTTCCCCTAAGCATTGACTGTTAGTCCCTGTGAGAGAAAATGTACTGGTCTAGAGGGAACTTTGCTCTGACCCAATACAGTTGCTCTTCTGTTTTTACATCTCTGCTCTATGGCACTTCTAGATCTAGCATTTTAGATTGTTAAGTTTTCTTACTCCTTTTCTTTAAAGTTGTTAGAGGTATATATTTTCAATTACTGCGACATGGCTCCTGCAGAAAGGTGTGTTTGCAATGTGTCTAAAAAAGTGGTAAAGGTGTGGCCACAAACTATTGACTTGAGGTCCCTGTACTTCACAAAAAGCTGTTCATTAGGATCACCACACATGTAAACATAGGATAAAACGTCACATGCCATACATGGTCAAAACAGCTACAAAAATCAGTAAGTTTTCTTTGTGTTATTTGATTCATATATTTCTTATATGAACCATATATTCATATATTTCTTATTGCAGTCCATGAGCACAGCTCTGAACAGGTTTCTGGAAAACATTGAAAGTTCAGAAAATGTGAACATATCAATGTCAATAATGTATTCTCACAGTCCAATGTAATTATAGGTAATATTAATAATGCATTGCATAGAGGTACTATGAAAGTGCTGATTATGATTCCACAGTTGAGTTCAACTGTAAAATCCAAGATGAAAGTCAATCTTTTTGATATATGCGTGTATAATTATATATATAATTGCATCCTGTCCATATTTACAGCACTCATTTTTTTCATTCAGAGTGTTTTAAAACTAACAACCAAGCCAATTTAAGAAAACCCTGCTTGAGGTCCTAAGGAAGCCTGTAAGGAAAGAGGACTACCAACAATATCAGTGAAACTGCTGGCAAAGCCTTCTAAGAGTGAAGCACAACCCCATGAAGACAGATTGGAGAATAAATTCCCTTTCTAAGTCTAAGAAGAAAACCACTTTTATAAAAGACAAGGGACTAGGATTTCAAGCAGGACTGACAGAGCTCCTTTGGCTTAGAAGCAAGCTGAAGACTATGATCTCACCTCCTGAAAAGAGTAGATGGGAAGACACTCCGAAAAGGAAAAACCTCTACTGTATCAGCTTGTTCACAAAGAATTAAACTTATGAACTAAACCTTATGTGTACACATATATGTTTATGAAAGAACAGATTTTGAAACTGAAGATGTGTAACTACCAATCTCGGTATAATATTCTGAATATTAGTCAATGTCAGTTTTTAAAGCCTGTATGTGATAAAGTCTGCATGGATTAAGTCATATAAAATCCATGCCTGATGTTACTAATTCACACTTCTTTTAAGGAACTTCTCTTGGAATCAATGGGAATACAGGATGTTTTAGCAATAAGGCTTGTGGAGAAACTATTATCATAGCAAATATTTGCTAAAGATATATTTTGCTCTTTTTCCACTTTTAAGAACTTCAAGTAAAAAAAAATACCAAATTTTACCAATCTAATTTTAGTTCACTGTCCCAAGGAGTTTTACACTGAAATGGTAATAATATAGGTAGGTGGACCAATACCTAATCAATCTATAAATCAATTAAACCAATATCTAATTATTAAATACTCAGGAAGTTTAAGATATGTACTTACTGTTTTCAACCTAAGATACACGATCTCTTTAGGAAAATAAAAACATAGAAAGCTTCATAACCCTATAGCCACCCATAAAATATTATTTCAAAAACAACAGCAAACTACACTGCAGAATTACCCTTGACAAAGTGAACGGTCTCTCAGATGCTAAGAGTTAGTATAGTGAGCAGAAAATATACACATTCTCCCATTCATCACGAAATGTAATTGCAACAGATACCTAAAAAAGTTGGCAACACCAATTACGAGATGACAAGAAGAGACAGTGTCTAAACAGCATCCACCAAAAGGATCCTTGAAGATTCTCATCTGCAAATTAAAGCGGTCCCTAACAGTAGTGGAACTGATTCTCTACTGGGAAAGGCGCCAGAGAATAAGGAGCTCTTTTCTGCCTATTCTGCAAAATCTACTTTGCAAGACATCAGTTCACCCAGGCAAAGTCTGCATCTTTGCTCTTCAAATTCTCTGAACAAAAATCCCAAACCTTTGTTAAACTTAGTATCTGAAAGTACACAGGTCGACATGGTTATTGACGGTAGTCCTGTGAAGGCTTTAAAATATGCATACATAAAGATCATACACTAAAAGGATATTTTCAGTCACGCCCCCTCGGTGTTATCAGAATATCCAGAACTTTGCATTTTTTTTTCTCCCAGGAAGTTGAGTTTTGGCATGGTTAAGGAGACACTTTGTTGAATAAATTGTCTCTTTACTACTTCAAACAAAATACATCAAAGACACATAATCCAAGGAGAGGCTTTGCTGAAAAGATCTTTCATGAACTTATGCAATGTTGTATAGCTCCCTGTTCAGAAGTTCATGGACTACTTCCAGACAGATTAGCTAAAATGTTGCTGAAGAAATCTGTCTCCGGTATTATTTTAGCAAAGTTACTCCTGTTATGATTGTCAGAATTCCTGGAGGGCCTTCTTTTTTTAACAATACCAAGCTCAGAACTATAAAGTCTACTGCAGAGAAAAATACGTTTTTAAAATACAGTAGCTAAAACTTGTCCAAATTTGTACATTTGTTTCACTGTGTTAGGAAATTCAGAGAGTTCATTTTCCTTACACGCTAAAACATGCAGGCATATATTTGTAACACTTTGTGATAGCCTTAGCTTTTATAAAAAGAAAATAAAGTGCTATTCATCACAAGCCACATAAAGCAAACTTTACATAGTAAAATGTGTATTGATTTTGCCTAAAAAATATTTAGGCTTAGCTTTAAAGAAAATAAATACAGAAAAATAGATATTAAAAAAGTCCGTTTCTAACAAATAAATTGTTGTTTCAGCTTTGCTTCTACTGCTTTACAACCAGGTATTCCATGTTCCTATCTGGAAAATATGGACCAATGTAAACATGTAAAGGAAAAACCTAAGTTGTTGTGTGCATGAGCAGTAAGTCCGACATGTTGGACTTTATACCTATGAACGACAAAATCCATTGAGTATGGACAAATGTCATTGGCCTGAATTTCTACATGTAAAGAAGTCTCAAAAAAAATTGCCCAAGACCTCAAATTCTGTGAAGACAAGCTTTCCAGAAAAAGATGACATTTTGGGGAAAACACAGACATACAGTAGTTCTGCAAACAATCATATTTCAATCTCATTTAATATACTGAGCTGTCTTCATATCTTGTTATTAACATGTAGGAGATCTCAGTTACATGACTGCCAAGAAAGGCCCAAAAAGGTCACACTCTGCAAATTCAAATGGATCAGAAGAACTAAAGAAATTGAATCTTCATATTTTAGATTTAACTCATGATGCCAGAATATTAGGATTTCCCAGATTTTGTAGTATAATTAATAATTGTGTCGGTACTTGGTAAATATATATTTTTAAATTGTATACCTATTTTTGTGTTCCAGTGAAAATACTTCTGGTCAAACCATATGAAGACTCACATATCACAAAGCTGTATACAATTCAAAAATTGTAATATCTGCTGGATATAGTAATTTGAAATTGAAACATGTATGTCTATGTGACTATATTTAGATACGTATGCTGTATGTAAAGGTGTGTTGGATGATAAATTTTAGTCTTGTTGCTTTTAATCACTGTAAGAAAAGTCAATTTAAAGCAAATTATTGGTGAGGAAGCATCATGATTACCTGCTAAGTATTCTGAATTCATCAACAAGTATTTATGTAATAAGCAGATCTGATTAGTAAAGTTGGTATCATTAAACAACCTAAAATTATACAACAAAGGTTCCCTTTGGTGGAAGTCAGAATAAGACAGAGAAAAAAAACAACCACCAACAAAAAACAAGAAAAGGAAATATTCATAGACCAGCAAGAAAATGGTAACAACAGCTAATACAAATTTTAATGAAATAATATTAATTGCAGGCAAACAACTCCTAATCTATGAGTAAGTATTGTTTTATTACAGTCCTAAATCTTCTTCATCCTTTTATTCTGCAGTATAATTTCTAATCTAATTATATGCCCACTTCTAGATAATTTTAACATAGAAATAGGTTAGATCTGTTCTTACATTTTACTCAAAGAATTGAATGCTTCTTTTCTGGCTAAGCACTGAAAAAATATTGCTGTTTTTTAAAAAAAAAACAGCTTTGTGTACAAAGCTAATCAGCAACATTTTTTAAACACAAAGTATTGAATATGTTCTCTATATTGTATACAATTGAAAGCACACCTTTTCCAAGTGAGAGATAGTTTGTGCACACAACTGACTAAGGAGATTAATTTGATCACACTGCTGTACAAACCTAACCATATATTATGACAGCAAGATAATTTAGCATGATGTGATGGGACAAACCAAAAATTTTCAAGTTTTACCTCCAAGCTATGACACAGACTACCAAGAAATCTCCCACAATGACAATCTTTGAGACAGAAATTACAATGCTTTCTGTATTTTTCTAACCAGAATATTGAAATAACCAGGAAAGATTTAGAAAACACACTGAGAAAGAGTTCATGAGACCATGATCCAAAGCTCATTCAAGTCAATGACCACATTTCCAATAATCTCATTGAGTTTTAGGTGGGATCCAAAGCTTGGGACAATTTGATGCGGATTTTTTTGCTGGTGTAAATGCTTAAACACACTACAGTATTTAAACATATCTGCATGTATCAAAAGTACTTCTAATACTTTATGAAATCCCAACATACATTCTACAAATTATTTTTTCCGATTAACTTGGAATAATCTTAATTTTAATACTTGTTTTGGAGAAGAAACATAATAACAAAAAGCAGCAAGCTGAAGTAAATGTTCCTTACCACTTTCAGCACAACCTTAAAACTGCTTCATAACCCAAGTACTGTTATACAAAAGCTTACATAATGATGGTTGCTCAAGAAAATAAGTTTTGGCCTTATGAAAAATTAATTATAACATGCTTTCTCTTCTGCTGTTTGAACTTTGAGAAACTGATAAAAAAAAAATCAATCATTGATTAAAATAGCAAGGGTTCAATATTTTAAAAGTTCCCTTATCAGTGGCAAGACAGTAATGAAAAAATCCTCAGCGTCCAGAGGAAAAAAAGTTAATAAGAAATGGTTGTTACATGTAAGGACTTAGCCAGTAACACTGAGGAAGAATAAACAAATGCTGTAACACTGTAGCTGCAACTATGATGGTCTAAAAGTGTAAGAAAAAAACATGTATTTAGAGAGAGGTAACATCTTTTATTAGACTCGCTAATATAATTGGGGGAAAACAAGACCAGGCTCAGGGCTTCAGTGGATTATTGGGTTTTTTTGGTTACATTAGAAAGACCCTGCCTCTTCCCTTAAAATCTAGGATGGACTCATATACGACTGTAGTTAAAGGAGAACAAAGCATTGTGTTTTTTCCTTCAAAGTTTCTTACTCAGTTATCAGTTAACTTGCACTTTCTAATTTACTCATAATTAGTGGCGATTTAAAAACATGCACAGTGAGAAATTAACTTTTCATTTTAAAATTCATTTTAGATGCCTATTTAAGTAAATGGCTGTTACAGAGTTGTGTACTGGCATTTTCAGTCACCCAACTGACTTGCATCATGCCTGAAAGATGTCTAATTCCTAAATAAAGGGTGTGATGCAGGAGTCTAATTCATGCAAGCAATTCTGCTTAAATTGATAGATACGTTATGTTTACAACTACTTAACATTCCTCAAGTGAGAAATTCCTCAAGTGAGAGCTAGACAATTTATGGGTAGTTACTACAGTTTAAAATATCATTCAGTACTTTGTCCTTGAGTATCTGAGACAATATAAATAGTGGTATAAAGCCCAGTGACAGTAGACAGAGGTTGAAAGCAGACTGAGGTTGTTTTATTGTGGTTGGTTTTTCTGACTACATTTTGTTTTAATTTCCAGTGAAGATCATTTGTTCTATTTAAAGTTTATAGCCACAGAACTTTTCATTTGTTTCTGTGCTCATTGTTAATGAGACTTCAGACAGGCTTGTGCCTACGTATAACAAAGAACTCTGCTTCCTCTGCTGCTACACTGGTTTTGCTGAATCAAACAAAATAGTTACCATCAAAATTTGCAAAAAAATAAAACAAACTCTCCCCCTTGAGTTCTGTGTCCAGTTTTGAACTCCCTAGAAGAAGGATGCTATAAAGAAACTGGAGTGAGCCTGACAGAACCAAGTTAGGTCGGACTGGAGCACATCACACACAAGGAGAAGCCAAGGGAGATGTTTTCTATCAACCTGGAGAAGAGAAAGCTATTCATGTACCTAATTACCACCTTCCATTATGCAATGGATCGTTACAGAGGTGGACTCAGACTCTTCTCAGAGGCCTACAGTGGTAGGACAAGAGGCAGTGGTCACAAGCTGCAAGACGGGAAATTCCAAGTAGGTTCCAAGTGGGAAAATGTTCTTCACAGTGAGAATAGTTAAGGCCTGGAACAGGTGCCTAAATGGGTTGTGGGATCCACATCTTTGGGACATTTGCAAAGCTCTACTGGGCAAGGGCCTAAGCAACCTGATCTAACCTTGAAGCGAGACCTGCTTTGCTCAGAAGGTTGGACCAGATGACCTCCAGAGATCCCTTCTGACCTAATTATTCTAATTTGTTAGCAGTAGGCATAATTCACATAGAATCATCAGCAGAAGAAGGAAAAAGTAAACAGTCCTTATCAGTCCCTGAAAACATGCTACAAACTGCTACAAACTCTGTTCTATTTCAGACTAGTCTCAATGCATCAGTTTTATAACCACCAATATGACAGTATTCCTCAGGGAAGTCAGAGTGCTCTGACTCCTTTTGTGTTACTCCAAACTTCATTATGAAAAAGACAAAGAAATCGTAACCTTATTCTCAAGTTTTTGACATTGGCAGGTATTACAGGCAAATGTGGAAATCTTGTCTCAGCAATTGGTAAATGAAGCCCATCCAGAACACCAAAAGCCATCACAGCAATGATGAATATGAAGTCTAAGCAAAAAGATTTGCTTGCTCTGACACTTAATTCCTATTGCAAGACATACTTCTCAGTCTTCAAAAGGATTAAAAAGATCATTTAAGTAGATGCATTTAAGCCATCTGTAATTTTTATTGTTTTGTTTTAAAATGAAAAAGTTCAAAGTGAAAAGTTTTTACTGAGTTTATAATATGAATAAATAAAACATGTCTAAATGTTTAAATGAAAAAAAGAGGCCTTATTAAGTAAGGACTAAATTCTGTGAGTGTTTATGTGTAGATAAGAGAAAATCCTGGGAACAAGAAACAAATTTCATCTTTAAAAATTAATTACTTTTATTTTGTTAGTTTATTTCAGCTTCATGTTATTATTTTAACCTGAGTTCTGACATCTTCATTTTAAATGACTGGTAACAAATAGGCATGAGGTTGGAAAAAATATTCAATAACTATTAAAATACTAGACTAATGAAAGAAGCAGAAAATACCAATATTTTTGACCTTGGGATACTGTCAGTCCTCTCCTCATCTCATTTCTTGCTGACCTGAAATATTTTACCAATGTCCCTCACTTTCCTTCTTTCTATCTCAGGAAACCACTTCTATCTCAAAAAACTATGAATTGTCATAGTTATTTTATTAAGAAAAAAAATTCAACACAGTCCCGGCAAAACCATCCCCCAGACGTGATGTTTAAGATAAAGAGAGGGAAGAACTTCATTTGCAGGATCTGGAAAGACAGTTTTCAGTGAGGATTTGTCTTTACAGAGACTCAGTATTTAGGTATCTTCTATCACTTGGAGCTCAGATTAAAGTTTCTTTTAATTAAAATAAATGAAGTATCTCAGTATGACATTTTTTTCTTTATGCTTTTGCCAGATTTATGGAACAAATCTAATTTGGTAATGCCTTATCTTTCAAAAACAGCACCAGTTTCCAAATGTGCACTTAACTGTGTTTGAGAGCTTAGTGCAAGCAAGTTTCCTTAGAAATTTCAAAAGGGCTTTCCTAAAAAAAACAAGGTGTAATCGAGTTTCTTATTTTAACTAAAATATCTAAATATATTTAGAATTCCACCATAAGAACTGCAGAAGTGACACAAAGATACTCTGAATCAAAGTTATCAAACTGTAACCTATAATAAGTAGCCTTCTTGAACAATTCTAAACTGTGCAATTTAAGTCAAAATAAACACGAGCAACTAAGAATCATTTGAGATGAAACATTAATTAAGCTTTTCACTTTTTATTGCCTCATAACTGTACACACTTTCAGGAAGAACTGCTAGCATCACTGCTCCAATTTCTCAATTTAGAGGAAACTTTAAGCTGCATTTGTTTCAAGCTGACATCCCCAAAAAATAAGTGTCCTTTACTACACATAGATTCTACCGTTTTTTTGTACCTAAATCACCCACATTCGCAATAATACAGCGGTGACACAAGGTTGCCTGCAGGTGAGCCAAGCCACTATTTCCCACACTGTATCACAAAAATATCCAGGTTAGAATGGATAATTGTTCATACAAGCCTGTCATTTAATTAGTTAACAAGGACTATCTTCTAGAAAATCCACGTGCTTACAGGCCTGATGCTTACACCTTAAAAAAATTCCAGAAAAAAAACCCTCCACTACTAGAGCATAGTTGTTTTACTAGGCATTCTTCATTTTAATCATATTAGCATGAAGATTTAACAAGTCTTTATAGAAAGGCCAGCTTTGATCATGGTAGAAAATATTGTACCATGCTGATGATACCAAGAGATTTTAAGCTGGTTGGGGAGTTACTGTGCCAGGACTATAAAAAGCAAGTAATTGATTTGTATCACAAGGGTCTTACAACATTTTAGTCATTCAAACCTTTTGTATTACAACTTAAGTGAGTTGACATTTATGTTGACATTGCAGTACCAAAACTGTATGAGTCTTCATTGAGCTCACTGCGTTGGAAACAATCCTTCCTATTAGGGCACGCAGCAACCTGCTGTACCAGCCAGCAACGTCTACAAATACAGAGGCAACATGCTGCAGTTCCACTAAACAAGCCTAAAAAGAGAGGAAGGGCAGAGGGGAAGAGAATGAGGGTAAAAAAGGTGGAGAAACAGCTACCGATACTTGACACATGTATAGGAAGATACATAGATATAAGCAAGATTTTTTGAATGCCCAGGTAAGATGAGTTCAAATAAGAATGAAAGTTTAGTGCATCTTCTAAGGAACTTAATTCAGATTATTTCCTCACTGAAGCAGAGAGATACAGGTAAGGAACCTGTAGCTGTTTCAGGTCTCCTAATTAAAAAAGCTGCTTTATTTGACCCCTCAAAAGGATGAGTTCTATACACTCCTTTTGAGTTGTAATTTCTTTAGAGCGGAAAATAGCTCTTAATAAGTTTTTTTGATATGCAAAATGACAAATAACCAATTTAATGGCGGGTTTTGGCTATTACATGATGAATAAATAACCATGACTGACTTTTACTTTTCTGTCCTCCTGTCACATATACTTCCTGCTGTCATAGTTTGAAATTGTCCTGAAGACAGTTTGTACTCTTACAACTAATGTTATTAAAACTATTTTAAACATCTAACATGTTGCACATGTATAATTATACTATTAAATACTCATTAAAAAGACCTTGTATTATACAAAAGTAAAAATAAAGTGAACTAAAAAAATCATCTGGAATTCCAGTTGCACAATAATGATCTTTTACCCAAAAGCCAAACATTTGCATGAAGCCAAAGTTTGTGTAATAACTTCATACAAGAATTGAAATTAAGGAGGTTCTGAAAGACCCATGACAAAGCTAAAAGAGCTATATATTCTCCTATGTAAAATCAAATGATTGTAAGATTTCAGATATGTGGATTTTATTTTTCTTTTTTGACAATTTAAGGTCTATATCACAAGGAAAATACAAATTGCATCACATTTTGAAGCATGACAAAATCTGCAGATTAAGTACTATCAAAGGAATAGCCCCATTAATTCCATATTCTTCTTGTCAGGAGAAATTTATACTAAGGTATTGTATGTGATAAGGGCTTCCAACAAAACAGGAAATGTTCCTTTTGCTCTAAAAAGATGTAAAGGTATAACTTTTATCTGTCCCTCATAATTAGCTTTAAAAGTAATGAAGAACCATAAAAAAATTCAGAAATAAGAATCTAAAGTTTTTAAGAATCTCTCCATTTCTTTTTCTCGATGATGTTCAAAAACAGAGGTCATAGTTTATTTGGAACCTTTTATTTGTAATAAGTAAAAATCTTTATTACAAAACCTTGTAAACTAAGTCAGATTTCACGTTTCAAGCAATTTCTTATCTAATGGTTCAAATTTCAGAGCGATTATTAATCCACAATCCTATCGAAGTCAGTGAAAGTGAAGCACATTCAACATTACTCTAGCTTAGATGGTCAAAAGGAGAGCACAATTTGAGAGAAAATTAGCATACCTTTACAAACTACTGAAATTTCATTAGTTTGAAGAAACTTGTAGCTATTTTATTTTCCTTGAATACATAGTAAAACACAAATCCCTGAGCTGTTAGTGAGAGAGGAAAAAAAAAACAAAAACAAAAAACCCAAACAAACCACAAAACAGCAGGTCCAAATACTTTTGTTATATCATCTTATTCACAGACTTAAACAGGAAGAAAAAAAATATAGCAGAAAAGCAAAGGATGCTCACTGGATTTCTATGAGCACACTCAGTAAAGCTAGAAATATCCTATTAGGATGTTTAGTCTACATCCTGTGGCTTTATACTACAAGGCAATGTAACAATGTAAATATGTTTTCCAAACATTTTCAATTACTGGTGAAATATTTCCTAAAACGGGAAAGAGGGACATTACAAAATGTAGTCAGCATTATAATGATGCTGCTCTACAAAATATTTTGTCTACGTTTTCTGTTAAGAATAAGCAGCAGAAGAAAAAAACCAGAAAAGAGTAAAGGGAAGTAGTTTGTATATTATAGATGCTAATTCTTAGGATAAACAGAGCACACAAGAAGAAACTAAAATCTGCAGCAATGGGAGTATTATCCTGGAGGCTACCAGATCTTTCAAAAAAACATAGGTGATTGCCATTAGGTTTATGAGAGCTGAGCTGTTTCTTATTTGCATGATACATCTGAAGAGAAAATATTTTCAATGTTATTCTTTAATAAATCAAGACAAAACATTGGCCATATTAGAACTGAAAACAAAACTAATTCCAAAGCACTAAGATTTTCTACTTAATTTCTGATTGCATTAATCATCATAACACTAACATTTGAAGCATTATAAGAGTAACCTTGTTCTGTTGTTAGACTAAAGCAATACTTAATTATTAGCAAACTGTAAAAGAAGGATGTTTTTTATTTTCTCTGGTTTTTGATAGAGTAATAGAGGTAGTGCTGGTTCTTAAAGATCAAGTTGGCTCTGCACAAAAAAATGTCAATAATATATATTTAAAAGGAAAAGGAAAAGCAGAAAGTAGAAACAAATAATAAAAAGAAACCAAGTAAGTGATGACTCAAGCATTAACAAAGTAATAAAATAAAAACATCAAGCAAATGACATGCTTATAATGGTTTGCAGAGGCTGGCACTTTTGACTGAAGAAGCAAATTAAATGAACTAATGTCTGGTGCCTCTGAAACCACAGGCAAGATGACAATGTAACTGGACTTAAAGAGAGAAAAGTAGTGGCCCAACATCAAAGAAACACACTTAAAAAGCAAAAAAAAAAAAGAAAAAAGAAAGTTGCATCCAATTTCCATCCATCCAAGAACAAACTAGAAAGATTTTAGAATCCTGAACACTGCATTGCTGTTTTTAGTTTAAACAATGCCCAAGATTTTTCTTCTGAGCATTCAAGTCTAACTGAATTTTCTCATGATTGTAAGTATGCATGGCAAAGAGCCTCAAAATGTTACCGAACTATTTCATTGATACTTTCCTGCTACTTTCTTTTCCCTGGCAATACACAGACAAAAACTGTTCTGTCAGTAAAGTGACTCCAACAACAGAAATGAGTGCATTTTCAACAGTTTTTCCCTGCAAGAGAACATTGACTTAGAAAGAAACGAATAGTGAAAAACATTTTGATATGTAATACTGTGGTCTTTCAGAGTAACAGGGCCATTCTTATTGTCCCACAACGGAAAGGAAAATTGAGTCATTAACTATAGGGTGAAATAAATTTCAGGCACAGTTAAGGACTCCATTAGCCAAGGAACCTCATGACTATGAAGACATTTTGAAATACATATTTTTGCCCAAGAAAAGGTAAAAATGAAGGAACAGGATGAGAAACAGGAACATACTTCAGGTATTGCCTACTCTACTATAAAAACACAAGCAAAATTATCCTTCAATATTATCAGTAACACTAAAAGATCAGTTAGAATACAAGCTTTAACATGTTACAGCACACAGAGTGAAAAGTCTTGTTTCAGTTAAGAATGATTTCATAAATCAGTTTTAGCATTAAAGACAGCTATTTGGAGATAATTGTATGCCTAAACACACCTGATTTTTATAGCTTTTAAGTACTTAAAAATCTATAAAAATCAAAACTAAACTCTACATAATGGAGCAAATCAATGTATAAAAATCTTGTATCAGCCAACACTGACACAAAGGAAAACAATACCACTTCCTCTTTATTAGAGCACTGTATAGGTGAATTATTCAACTGGAAAACCTTTCCATATTCTAGCAAAACATTCCAAAGGAAAAAAATCAGTCAGTCTGTTGCTAGTTAGCTTTGATACTCTGAGTTTTTGTTGAGGATAATTCAATCCATAGCATGTAACAACAAGAGTTTTAACCCTTCTCTTTCCAAGCAGTCAAATAAGATACGGAAGGTTTTGTCTGCAGTTACCATTAAACACAGAAGTATTTAAAGTTAAGTAAATGAGTTAACCTGAAGCTATATGTTATAAAGTCAGATAAGCAAAGAAATCCCTTTTGGGTGAAAGAATAATGTAACAAAATTTTTTTAAAGCATATTTAACTTATTCTAGTGAATTTTAAATTCACTAGCTCTTCATTTTCACTGTCAATTATCCTCCTGCTTTATGTGGGACTTTTAAGAAGAAAATAGAGGGGAAATTCAAGAAAATGAAATTGTAAAGAGCTAGGTATATTTTTACTTCCAAGTGACAATTTGAGAAAGACTAAGTGTCCAACTGAGGACACCTGTTTTCCTTCAGTGCAAAACATGTGGCAGTGCAATAGGCTGAAGAATAACTTGCAGAATCATAGCTTAAACCAACGGATGGGTCAGACAATGAATGAGAAAAGTTGGTACCTAAAGTAATACTTCCCAACTCACTACAAGTTTGGATTCTGAGCAGTAAGTTTGATAAACATTATGCAGAAATTCTGCTTCCTCCAGTGTGGGATTTTCTCCCCCACTAAAACCAATACTAACCAGCAATGTGGGCATAAGCTGAGCGAAGAGAGTGGCATATTGGAAAAGCCACCCAGTTCAGAGTGGTATTCAATCCACATGAATGAATGAAGAGGGCTTCTATATCAGTCTTAAATGCATGCCTTTGCAAACTCTAAAATATGAGCATTATTTGATTATTATATGGAGGAGAAAAACAAAAACAATGCCAAAATCACTGCCCTACACATTAAGACAAAAATAACGAGGGCAAAATTTGAGAATATATCCACAGGTATTAATTCATGAGTGTCCCTAACTTAATGAAAACTAAACAGGGGGATAAGATTTTCGTTAGGTTTACCCCATCATGGAACTCTATGGGGAATACTTTTCTAATGCAATGAAGAGAGCTCATATTATAGACAAAAAACTAATTAGACATGGATTTCCATGCCTATGCAACAAAAGGGGCAACAGTAGCAGTGCTATTTTAGGAGTAAATAATGGAACCTTACCATACATAAAATTCTCAGGGGGTTGTTGCATATCTCCTCGGTTCAGAGATGTCAGTATTTAGAAAATTAAAACATCAATCCACTTTTACAACAGTGAGACAAACATTTGCCAGCTCTATTCCAAGTAATACAATGAAAGCTCTTTTGACCCTGTGTTACCCCGATTACTTGCAAGATCAACAACGTACCATTCTGCTACTGGTTTGGCAATGCTGTCAAAAACCACATCTTGTTTTGCCTCTTGATCAAAAATTTTCTGAAATCTGAAAATATTAAGCAAATAATAATTGCTCAGAATCTTGAAACACTACTTGATTCATACATTTTTGTTTGTGTTTGTAATAGTCAATGTTTACATCATTAGGCTTACATAACTTAGTACAATGTTTTCCCTGTAGTCTTAACCACAGCGTGCTGTTGTGCTATTGTACATAAATAGGCTGTACACAGTGCTGCTTTGACAAGATCTCTACAATAAAATCCTCTGATAAAATGATGTGGCTTAGAAAAAAATAAACCGTATTTTAAATCTATCAAGAGAATCGGTGTTTGTAACTGGCACCACACTGAAACCTGGATAAATAGATTACACTATAACCAAATACAGCATCCCACCAGTATAGCCAGGCTCACATTTTTTTGTAAGTACTTCCTTCATTCTGCTGCACAGTTACTGTAAGTCATAAGGAGATATTTAATTCAGTCTAAGTTTTGTCACTTCCTATATAAAATATCTGCAGTTGTCTTACAGAATTAAAGAATGCTTCAGGTTGGAAGGGACCATCTGCTCCCATCCCCCTGCTCAAAGAGGGGGTCAGCTAAAGCAGGGGTCTGTACAGTCAGGTTTTCAGTATCTCCACGCATGGAGGCTCCACAACCTCTCTGGGCAACCTGTTCCAGTATTTGGTCACTCCACAGTAAAAAAGGGGTTTTTATATTTCTTGTATTTCAATTTGTGCCCATTAGCTCTTGTCCTGTCACTGGACACCACTGAGAAGCATCTGGCTCCATCTTCTTTATTCCTCCCCTCCCCATCAGGTGTTTATACACATTGATAAGATCCCCTTGAGCCTTCTCTTCTCCAGGATAAACAGTCCCAGGTCGCTCAGCCTCTCCTCACATGTCAGGTGCTCCAGTCCCTTAATCACCTTTGTGTCCCTCTGCTGGAGCCCAGAACTGGACACAGAACTCCAGATGTGATCTCACTGGTGGTGACTAGAAGGGAAGGATCAACTTCCTTGACCTGCTGGCAACACTCTGCCTAATGCAGCCCAGAGGCTGTCAGCCTTCTTTGCTGCAAATGGTGTATTGCTGACTCATGTTCAACTTTTTGTCTACCAGGACTCCAGGTCCTTTTCTGCAAACCTGCTTTCAGTCAACCCTGAGCCTATCCTGGTTATTCCTCACCAGGAGCAGGACTTGTCATTTCACTTTGTTGAACTTCATAAGATTCCTAGTGGCCCATTTCTCCAGCCTCTTGAGGTCCTTCTGAACAGCAGCATAATTATCTGGTGCACCAACTATCCCTCCCAGTTTCATATTGTCTGTGAACTTGCTGAAGCTTCACTCGGTCCCATCAGCCACGTCATTAATGCTGAACAGGATTGGATCGCAGTATTGCTTACACCACTAGTGACTGGCCTCCAGCTGCACTTTGTACCCCTGAGCAACCCTCTGAGCCCAGCAGCTCAGCTCATTTTCAACACCCCTCACTGTGCACTTATCTAGGCCTTCCTGATCCCATTCCTCAGACAGCCTTCCTGGGTCACCTGACGCTGCTCCCACCTCTTGTGCACTTCCTTTTTATGTTTGCATTTAGTCAGGAGCTGCTTGCTCATCCACGCAGGCCTCCTGCTGCCTTTTCGTCATTTCCTGCTCATCAGGATGGACTGTTCTTGAGCTTGGAGGAGGTGATCCTTGAAAGTCAGCCAGCTGCCCTGGACTTCTCTCCAGGTCTGTGTCTCATGGGATTCTTTCAGGCAGGTCCCCGAACAGGCCAAAGTCTGCTCTCCTCACTCCAGAGTTGTGATCCTCCTTTTTGCCTTGGTCCCTTCTCTCTGGATCCTGAATTTCACTATCTCATGGCCACTGCAGCCAAGACTACCCCCAGGTTTCACGTCCCTGATCATTTCTTCCATGTTTGCAAATATGAGGTACAGCAGAGCTTCTCCCTTCATCGGCTTTTTAACCATATGTTAGGAAGTTGTCATTAATACACTCCGGAAACCTCCTGGACTGCTTGTGCCCTGCTGTGTTGTCCCTCCTATCTGGAACTGTATACTCACAGAGAACTTCACAGGATATACAGAAAGGCACTATGGACACCAGGTATATAGAAAGGCACCATGGACTGCAAGGGATTATGTGATGTGTACAACATCACAGACAAATGCAATACACAAAGTATAGAGGCATATCTTCTATCCTGCTAACCCTTAATCAGTCAAATCATTCAAACAATTGTGTTTGATTCCCATATAAGAAAGTAAGAACAAAGGATAACAATGTTTGAGGTGACCAGGATAAACAGACTTCATGAAAGTATGAGTTTTATGGAGGCAAAAGAAATGTTTGCTCCATAGCATTATTTTTGCATTGTCTTAAGAATAATAAGGCATAGTGTTTCTCAAAATCCATCTCTATAGACTTTTTAATAAATGATAAAGTCAGAAAAAAACATCAGCATTCATTACAGCTGGCTTGGGCATCTGCAACCTAAGCTAGTTTCGCATATTAATCTGGTTGGAGAGGGCAGCTCCTCTCTTCCCAAGCAGAACAGATTTCTTTTGCTGATGTAAAATGACATCAGTCTGAGCTGCAGATGTTTATCTGGGGCTCTCTTTTTTAATAGCATAAAGCAACAAATTTACTTGATTTGATATTTTCAAAAATAAAGATTATTCAACTTGGAAAAAGACAATCTCAACCTAGTCATTAGAGGTGGTTATACATCTAGCTTTCTTCATCATAAAAATTTTAAAATGTTGCCTCCAAGTTTTCTGTTGAAAAGATAAAAATATTTGATTGATATTGCTGGTAGTTATTTTTAGTTTCTAAAAACTATTTACATTCTACAACGATGGTTTTGTTTCTTTCAACAGTCTCTGGTTTTCTTTACTGTGTTTTGGTTATGTCTGAAACAGTTTCTAAACGGAGTGTTTTACATCAAGACATCTTTAGCCAGCCTATGCCAACTCATTAGATCACAAGAGGAACAGACAGTCCTGTATTCAATTTTCATACGCAAATTCAAAACAAGCTGTAAAAATGGAAGAACTGATAAATAAAGATGCAGTCTTTGAGATGAGACTTAGAAATGTATAATGACTTGCAATGGATAGACAAAAAATCCACAACTTTATAAAATGCTATCAAACCCATTCAGGTACAGAGCATAATACGCTAGAGTATTCCTTGTGTTAATGGACTTGTATAAAAATAAACCTATCTATACCAAAGCTTGTTTTTAAGAATAGGCTTTTCCAGGTTCTATAGATCTACACAGTGATATCCATCACTAAAGGCAGAAAATAAAAAGATAAGGATTTTACTTACTTGAACTTGTAGCTCTCTCGTTTATTATTGACAAACCCATCTGCTAAATCACGTGGCACGATAATTTCCAGACTGGACAGAGATTTCTCATTGTCATCAACTGAATAAATCTAATAAGCATGGATATGAATTAACAAAATAATTTTATCAATAGAACAGCATAGCCCTTAGGTATGACACTTATGTAAGCTTAGCACCTGTAACTGCCCAAAAAAAAAACTTCACACAAATCTCAGAATTGCATTGTGCACCATGGCTAATCAGTATGTCAAAACAACATAGCAAACCAGAATAGTTCTGCCTACTTCAGAAGCCCTTAATACATGAGCAGATCCTCCTTCAGCTATTATACAACCAAACAAGCACGTACTACCACTATCCTGTTTGTTACCATCTAAACACTACAATAAGATTTGAAACAGAAACGTAGCCTCTTTGACATAATTTGCTTACTAAACCACTTCAACGTCTGAGCTGTTATAAAAAACAAAGCACAGCCCCCATTGCAACCCCCTCCAAAAAACCTGGAAGAATACATTAGGAAAGACTACCAAAGAATGAGTAGAGCTGGTTTAAAACAAGACAATAAAGAGACCTAAATGCACCATTTCTGAGGAACGCCTTCATTAGGCGTTTATTATCCCTTCATTATCTTTATTATCCCTTGCAAGGACAGCTAAATACTGGGAGTTACACGTTCCCCTTCAATGTTCAGAACAGTGTTGAACTGCATAAACCCAGTGACCAGCGTCAAATGTTTTTTCTGTGGAGCCTTTCTCTAAGAACTACGCAGGAAAGAAGTTCCTCGCCCCCTCCCCCAACCGTTGCAGTCTAAGCTCCCGTACTTCGTGATTTTGTTAACTTCTCAAGGCTTCGGAGAACAGCACAGGGCTGCGGCTTTCCGCTCCGCACCCGAGCACGTACAAGCCCCTCGGCTCTCACGGGCCGGCGGGCGCGGCAGGGCCTCTTGCGGCGGGGGGCCCCCCCTCACTGCCCGCTCCCTCCCGCCTTCAGGCGGCCCCGCCGCACGCAGGCCCACGGGACGCCCTTTGGCTCGCCCCAGCCGCCCCACTCCGCTCCCCGGCAGCACAGCAGCTGGCTTCCCGTCCTACCCCCGCCTGCTGCCGCCTGCTCAGCGGCTTCACCCGTGCGTACACCCGGATGGTTTCCTTCACCATCGCTGTCCGCCAAGTGCGGGGCAGCCGGCCTAGCAACGGTAACCACGGCACGCTACCCAGCGTGCACCGCGGCGGGCGGGAAGGGGCGGCAGCTGCGGGCGCCTGTGAGGCTGGTCTGGCTCCTGCCGAGTCATCTCACGCTTTCGGGTGGCTTTGGCGGGGGCCTGTTTGCTCCCTGGCGAGGCTTGGAGGAGGGAGTGGGAGTGGGAGTGGGAGTGGGAGTGGGAGTGGAGGGAGCAACCGGGCTTCATCTGCGAGGGGTGGCTGCCTGCGTGGCAGTTAATGGTAATTCCCTGCAGCTGTTTTCCCCGAGGCCGAAGTGTCATGGCTGTGAGAAAGGGGAGCTTCTAAACACTGCCCGAGCGAAAGGTGTGGTGTTTATATCGCATGTGGATCACTCCATTGGCACACCAGAAATTCCCCACCAGATCTGTGGGGTTGTGTGTTACCTGTGCATCCACACAGCCCTCCTCCGGCTGAAACCACCCATGTAAGGCCACTTGGTTCAAAAGAAGTGTTTGTTAACCAGTCGAAAGATCTGGAAGTGAAATTGGGGGAAAATGCCTAGATTACATGCAATGAAAACATCATTTTTTAAAAATTCTAATATAAAAAGAGTTGGAGTAAAGGTGAGTTGGAGTAAAGGTTCTGAAAAAACTGCTAGAGGGAAATAGAGGGTAGTTGTCTTGTTACGAGACCTGAACTTATAGAGAAGTAATAGTAGAACCCCGTTACTCTGTGAAGTGGTCACTGAAAATCACACAAACAACTTGATGATACTATTTTGGCCTTAGTTTTCGTGAGACATAGTGGTAAAGATCAGATTACAGTGATTACAAGTCCACTAATTTAAATTAAGTGGAAAATCAGGGACTTGATTACAGAGGAGGATAGAAATTTCTTTAACTCAGATATAGTAAAAGTATGTTGAACTTGTATTCCAAATAAGAAAAACAGTAGGGGAAAGTTTTCCTGTCCCAACTGAATAAATAACTGTCTTGGAAAGCATATGAGGCATAAGTAGTGAGCCTTGAGGGAATGAAATGGAAAAGGACTAATCACCAACTAAAGTCGAGTGCAAAAGTCAAAAGGGTAAAAATGAAAACAAAAGGAAAATATTACTTGGTGATTAAATAGAGAGTGAAGGGAAAACAGGACATTGGAATGGGATAATGGAATAAATAGTGAGTATCTTCTCAGCATTACTCCAAAACTACAAAACAATTTTGTCCCTTGTCAGTAGGGATGGGGATACTGAAGATGATGTTAGAGGCAGAAGTGACTAACAGGAAGGAAGTGTGAGGGAAATAACTGCAGCCAAGAGGGAAGCAGAACCCACAGAGTTCAATGAATTTAGACTGGGATACAGGGATTTGGAGGGAAGAGTAGATAATTTCAGTCCCAGAATTCTGAAATAAATGGGATGTTTAATTGAAGGTCCAGGAACTGTGTGTGTTTGTTGGTTTCTTTGGTTTTGTATTGAAACAGATGCAGGAGAGTACAGTATTCTTGGAAAACAGCAAATGTAATAGTCAAATGTGTTATTTAGCAGTTTAGCTCGATTGTGAATTAACTGGGCAGTGGACATTGAAACACTGCAATTAGGTGTGTGGAAAGCCATTTTGTGTCTGCTGGTGTTCAGTAGCTGGAATATGGAGTTGGGTGAATGAGACTATTGCTTTTGGGACAAAGTCTGATCTGCAAAGGGTTTAAGATGCCCTTCTTTGACACGAGGTCTGAGCTGTAAACTCTGAACCAGTGGCACGGTGGAGAGACACCCAACTGGGTTTGCATAGGACTAGTCTGAATATGATATGGCCTACAAAGAGAAGCCAATGAGCCATCTCAGGCTCAAGCTGGTTACAGCATAAAAGCACAGTCTGAATTTCTGAAAGCGGAGAAGAAATCCTGGGCCACCTGCAGAATGGTCACTTGCACGGCAAGAGAAGAGCAAAGATAACAGAAAGGACTCACAGTTATCTTCTGAAATACCCCTTTTATTACACAGCTGTCCTTGCAGAAATGCTAGAGAGCTTCTGTGTTGTGCTCCACAATGCAGTATGAGAGCGGCTCAAGAGCGGCTTGTTAGCCCAGTGGCACCCAGCTCAGAATTAGCACTCCCTAGGCTTGCTGGTCCTTCTGCAAAACAAAAGCTGCATCATTAATTTGAACATCAAAATTATCCAGTTTTTCTTCTTGAGTGGAGTATGTGGTATGTTGACTGCAGAAGATTGGAGATCAGTGGAAGAATTACAAGATGAGTGAGAACCTAGTTAAAGGTGATCTATTATAGTTTGTTAAGAAAAAGGGTATTCTCAGGCTGTACGGAAATTATTAGTAGATTTTTGTGAGGAGACAGATCTTATGTCATATTTTAATTAATAACTTTGTGACAGAAATGGGAGTGTATATTAAATAAACTCTGATGACATGGCTGAGAGTCATATGTGCTGAAGAGGGTCAAGATATCTAGGAGAAGATGAATGACCATGCGGATTAGAGGAATAGATATGGATAACCATTAAATGTAGTGTAAGTTGCAAAATCAGGCAGGCATGTAGGACTGAGGACTAATAACAACACATTTTGCTACAGTCTGGAATCCATTCAGCTAGAAGTGTCAGAAGATTTTCTGTTTGTGGAAGTCCAGATGACAGCTGCCAATGAAAAAAGGCAGCTGTGGTTCTTCAATGAATTGGGAATGTGTCCTACAAAGGAAACAAAGTATTCACTCTATTGTACAGGGTCCTGGTGAGACCTTGAGCATACTTACTGTGTGTGTTTATGCTCAGTTCTTTTTATTTCTTCAAGTTTTTGAATAAAAGGGCTACTAGAATGATTAAGCTGATGGAGATTTTGCTGTAACATACCAGACCAGTAGGACTTGATTTATTTAGCAAAGGCTAAATATGAGAAAATCTATGCATGGATATGAATACACTATGGGAAACTGATGTGGAAGCAAAAGAATCTTCTAAAATAGACATAAGAAAAAATTGAAATTATTTAATGTGAATAAATGCACACTGGAAATCAGAAGAAAATTAAAAGCATTAGGTGTTTGATTGGTCTCTTTGGATACTGAAGAAAACATGATAAAAGTTCTGAAAGAGTACTACATGATCACTTACATTAGCAGAGGTTTGACCCAGAAGGTGAAATCAAGAACCTCTGTTCCAAAAAGTCTTTTTTAAGAACATTGAAAACATCTTTCTAGAACCATACTAGCAATGAGAAGGCAAAGACAGCGTGAGTACTTTCTCTTGCCCCAAGCCACTTGATGGAACTCAACTTCACCTTATTTTCTTATCTTAACCATGCTAATATCTCCATGCCTGGGTGTAATGTATACCTATCTTCTTTATAAGGTCACTGTCAATGGATAATGTGGAGTTTATTAAAAAAAAATATGCTCTCAGTTGTAACTTTTAGGCTATAGGGAGCCTTCAGTCAAGTTAATAATTTGAAAAACTACAAGGCATGCACTGCTCCTAATTAGATCAGTCAACAGTTGCACATTTCCCAGAAAATATAAAATAAAAATCTCCAAGTCAAAGAACTTCCACAGCTTGATTATTTATCTTATTGTGCACCTTTGGTCTTCATTTCATCTGTAGGAAATCAACCTTTCTCATTTTACTGACTCTCATTTTCCTATTCTCTAAGGTATTTGTCTGCTTCAGCTTGTCCAATACAGAAGACGGTAAGAAACTGAATATGGTTCTTCTAAATCTCATCAAGTGGTTTCCATTTTCATGTAGAGCTCCTGAGGTATTTAAATCCAAAGTTCAAAAAAATGTAGCAGTGGCAGCAAAGTTGTTTGCCGCTTCAAAGAGAACTGTAGCACTACTGCTCACCAGGAGGCTGAGATGCTTCCAGGTTAAGAGTTGGTAGAGCATTTTATGTCATCCTTTTAAGGCAAACCCATACACTCAAGTACGGTCAAGAAAGAAAAGAAATGACAGAACTTTTCCTTACTTGGTTGAATCATTCCAGCGACTTAAGAACAAAGTCAGGTGTTGTCTGCACTTATTTCAGTAGGTTGAATGTAGCTTCTTTTGTGCTTAGGAGCAAGAAGTGCTGATAAGTACTGTATGGGATTCAAAGCAGTTTCAAAAGAGTTCATTTTGTCCCTGAGAGAGATTCTAGTTCAATAAGAAATTATCAATTTGCTTTAGGAATTAATGGACAAAGTTTTATGTTGTGTATCATACAAAAGGTCAGGTTTCATAGCTTTAAAGGTACTTCCAATTTCAAGCTAGGTAACCTCTAGTTTTTTGTATCCTTGAGTTATAACTAGCTTATATGTGAGTATTTTTGTATAGGATTTGAAAAGTGTCAAGTAAGGGAAAATTTGTGCCATTGTGGAAGATAAAAGTGTAGCAGGCTCCCATTTTTTCAACTGTTGAGGGATATGCATTTAAGAATGAAGACGTATGGAGACCTATTAAAATACCTTATCTCCTAATATCTTGTAATACTTACTATCTCCTAGTATCTTATTTGCTGAAGTAATGTCGGTATTAATATGACTGCTACATTTTTATAGGCATTAGGCCCAGGGAAATTTTCTCTAAGCAAGCGTTCTTTTGCCAGAAAAGTTATATAAATGTTCAAAGTAGTATGTACAAGTATGTATGAAGACAGAAACTATTCTGTACATTTAAAAGCTAATTAAAGGATTAATTAAGCTAATTATTTTGTTTGAAGCTGTAAAAATAACACAAGTAATAATAACAAAAAAACCCAAAATAACTCAAAACTTTAATTAGCCAAGAGATTAAGACATCTGTCTCAATCTTTTCACTATTCCATGATATAACTTAATTTTCATATGAACAGAGATTTTATTAAGAGTCCCCACTGTGATGAGTTTACACACCATGTCCACTGCTTGCTAGAAGCAAGAATCTTCACACTTAAAAAAAAAACAAAGAAAAAGAAAAAGAAAAAAAAAGGGAACAGCAGATTTCCAACCTCTAAGAAAAAATAAGGTAGAAAGAAACAAGATGAATATGATGAACAAAAGCCTTTTTTTTAAATCCACAATTACAGAGTTGTTGATTAACAGAAATCTTCTCTTGAGGGCTAGCTAAAGAACAAAATAGGCTTTTAAAATTTTCCTAGGATTTGGAAAAGAGGCCTGTTACTAGAGGTAAAGAGCTGATTACAAAGATGCAGGAATTGTAGGACATCTTTCTTTTATTACCAAACAAAAAGAACTGTTTGCAGCATTTGTATTTCCTAGAGCTTTGAAGAAAGTCTTGGAAAATGGAGCCTGAAGGTTACAGCTAACAGTTTCAGATAATGTACTGGTCTAGAGATTGCATCTCATGCTGGAGGCCTGAAAAGTTTTGGTTTGCTTTGAAGTCACTGTGTTTAAGATCTTCTTTCTCTCTTCCCTGGGAAATTGCCTTGCACTTGAAGAATTTTCAGCATTTGCATTTAAGCTAAACCTCAGAGATAAGTGTCAAACTTCCTTCAGCTCCAGTGTTTGAGAAAGTCCACCACAGAACATGAGCAACCTATAGGCTTGAAACAATTATGTGACTGTATGAGTTACAGGATCTGGCAATTACATGTTTTGAAAAGGTCAGCCATTGCATTCTGAATTAATAGTTACAACATCACAACTAATCGTCTGCCTTTACCATTGTAGTTTTCTTCCCATTAAAAAAATAATACCGGAGCTGGCAGTTCAAGGACTTGTGCTCCATTATGTCACCTAGCAACTTAATATGCTTCCAAATAAACAGCTGTGTAAGTTTTATAATAGCCCAAACTTTCAAGTCCTTTCTTTTTTTTCCAAAGTTTTACTTTCATAGACTTTACTTATTCTTGGCAACTATCATCCCATTTGGCTGAGATAATGATTAGAAGCTAGAACATTAAAATCTTTACATAGATCATCTGGACAGGATGAAGGGCCAAAACTCTTGCCAAAGTGTGAGTTTGTCTCATCATCCAAGTCCTGGAAACATAAGTGCCAAATGTGTATCTCCAAATGACCAGAAACCCTTCTTAAATGACCAGAACTTAAGATCTGGAGCTTGGCCTAAATTTATGTATAATATCTGTTGAGTATGTTATATGAGCTCTGCCAGAAAGACTACAACCTTTTTTCGTAAAAGGTAGGGTAATATAGAAACTTATGTTTCTATATTTGAATGGAATGTGAAAAAGTTGTGGCAATTTTTTTAATATTTCAGGTATCATCCCAAAGCCCTATAACCTTTGTTTTTTCTGCTCATGTGTTCAGTATTAAAATATAAATTCATGTAAACTACCTTGTTCAGCTTTTAATAGTCTAGCCCTGTGAGAAGAGCAGGGATGTTTCTGTCTTTTAGGCTACTGTTACAATCTGTTTCTTAGAAAACAGTGCTACATCTTCATGTATGTTAGAGTCACATTTGGAAAGTAGCTTAAAATTTCACTGCTGTTCTGACATTCTTAACAAACACATTTATATGTTTCCTAAAACTATATGTCTTGGTAGACTCAGCCAAGACAGAAAATCTTAAAATATCCTCCTGAGGGCTTGTGTATATGCATACATGTATACCTATATGTATTTATTTGTTTGTTTTAGAGTAAACCAAAATTCCATGGAGAAATTTAGGGATCCTTAGGACTTTGACTGCAACAGGCAACAAATCTTTTTTCCTAGTTGGTTTTTTTTTCTTTTTTTTTTTTTTTGGTCTTCTAAATGGTAAACTGCATCCTTTGTTGCAAACTACAACTTAAGAAGTGTTAGCAGGAGACATTGACATACTTCTAATGCAATGCTGATGTTATCTGCACAATTTTCTCTACCTCCCTCCCACATTTATCTTTAAGATTCTTATCCGTTATTTCTTTTTCTTATTTGTTATTTTGTCATGAAACCTTCCAAAGCCTGTTACTGATATGTCTCTGACCAAGGGACAGATAAAATGCTAGGTGACCATGTGTAGAAAAGGCTGTGGGGTTTTGGGTTTTTGGTCTGAAAACTGGTGAGAAATTTAGATTCTTGTTTTCAGTTCTTCTCAGCAAATAATTCCTTTTATAGTCATAGTGTAACTAGTTTGTGTATGCTCTTGTTTGAAGAGGATTACAATTCCGTCAGCTTCAACAGAACATTATGAAACATAATTATTTGTCGTCATTGATTTATAATAAATCTTAGAAATTGAAGCTGTGGATTAGAAGTTTTGTTGGGCACTGTGTAAGTTTAGAGTTAAAAAAAATAAAAGGAGAAATATCCCTGTACCAAACAGCTCTTGCTATCCAAGTTTAGGACAGGAGGCAATGCAGGAAAAGAGGAAAATAAAAGGAAATAACGTGGATAATACTAGCACAATAGTCAGAGGCTAGGATTCTCCTATCAAGGTGTTGTACAGACATTACCGCAAAGAGGATTTAAAAAAAGACAGTTACGTAATTTTGCTGATTTTTGTGAAGAGCTCTTTTTGGGAATGAAAACTACCATAGCAGAAAGCAGGGAAAGATTTGTTTGGAAGTGTAACACAGAGCTGATACTATCGATTGATCATAGACAGAAACCTATCTGCAACTTGGTCATGAATAAGGTATTACAGAATGGACAAGGACCTTACAGACAAACAATGTAATAAATAAGGGAGAGTTACTGGAGGAGGCACAGTTACCTGCAGCATAATTGGAGTGATAACAAAGGATGTTATTAGCAACAGCATTCTGAGAGTCTGTGTGTGGGGTGGCAGCAGAAAAAGGATTTCATTCATTGGGGGTAGGTAGGAGGAAATACAACAATGTGATGGAAGGTGATTACAGCCATGGAGTAAAATTAAGTTTTGTATTTCAAAAGGGTGAGGATGAAGGCCTGAATCTCAATGTCACAATTATCCTTAAGTGAAAACAGAGGGCATGATGCAGGGAGGTACACTGAAGGAAGCTCTAGAATATAAGTATAATGGAGAACTCCAGCCAGTAAAAATAAGCTGCATGTTTTAGGTAATGTAAAAATTGAAAGGAGAGAGGAAAATGAAATATTACTTTGGAGGCAAAGGGAAACAAAGGTAGCAGACCACTTGAGGGCTTTTTGTTCTGCCTATTTATTTGGATGGAAAAGACTGAGGTATGGTGTTAGTGTGGGGAAAGTGAAGAGCCACAGGAGAGTAATTAAGAAAACTACAAAAGGATAATAGTTGATCTCATCAGAAGGTGGATTAGGATGGGGTGACTAGTACTTGAGTAAGTGAGCAGATGAGAAACTTTTGTATCTACAATGAGATGAAGGTTGCTGTACAAGAAGAGAAGGCCATCTATAAGGAAGCAGAAGTTTGCATCATAATCTAAGCATAGCATAGCTAAAACTAAGGGAAATTATACATCCTGGGTACACTGATCTCAAGAAGCTGCCATAATGAGTATACGTAAGTACTTACACAGGCTCACTACTGCTCACAGCTGCTCACTGCTGCAATGCGCTTCAGCCAGGCATGCCAGACATTAACACATTTAGCTGCAGAGTTGGTACATGCCTTTTTCTTAGAGAGGACAATTAAGACATGGATAAATTGAGCAATATGTCCAATTGTGCAAGCGCAGCCTGCAGTGAAGCCAGAGAAAACTGTGTCTTCAGTACCAAGCCACTAAATACCTTAAAAGACCAAGACCAACCTTCCCACTAAACTTTCCATGTATTTGCATAGTGTTGTAAACAAGGGGCAAACAGGACAACGCACAAACCGGTGCAGCTGTGTTCATGTGCTGTCATTTGCAAAGTAGCTGGTTTTCCCAGAGTTTGATTTTAAACACTATTTTCCCACCATATAATTCTGTGAATAGGTGGGATATATGCATGCTGTTACTGAAGCATACAGCATCCCAATAGCTATGGAAAGTAGTATTTCCAAACTAACAAACAAACAAACAAAAAGACTTGTAGAAGACTAACATCAAAGCAATGTATAATTAAGAAGTGCTCTTGAACTGTTTGAAACCAATAGAACAGCCCTTATTTAAGCACATTGCAGCAGTATTTGCAGTCTTTTTTTTTTTTTTCCTTTTTACAAGACTACTTATTTTCAAGTAATGAAGGAAAAAAATAGTTTTAGTTTTGGTTTTTTCAACATCCAGTTTTTGGTTTAAAATAAGCCAACTACTATTGCTCATTCAAGTCTCAAATGCCAGATGCATTTAAGGCTGGGTGATTTTGTCACATGCTGATGTTGTGCATCTACAGTTGAGAAATCATATAAATGGGTAAGGGTTGGTATCCAGGGACTGCAGACATCAGCTATTTGCCAATGTGAAGAGGCAGACTTCCTGTCTGAGTCACTATGTTAAAATACGAAATGTGCATTTACCCAATGTTGATCTTATGTCTCTATCTTGGCCATGGATTATGTATTTAGTTATTGTTTAGACTTTCGTAGCATCTTTCACTTAAGAATCCCCAAGCATGTAATGAATTAGTGAGTTTCAATTCTCTTGCATTTGGAATGAAATCCTCTTCAAATTAAGACTGAATCTAGGACTCTAAGATTACAAGCACAAGTGACAATATGTCTTTTACCTATTTTTCATGTATGACTGAAGAACACAGAGGTAAATTGGCCAAAGTTGAAAACAGAATAAACCCTCTTTTCTAAGTTAATAACTGTACTGCACTTTATGTCCATTATTTCTTCACTGAATCAAAATCTTATTGTAAGCACTGTCAAGAATTTTGATCTTTCACATGTAGTTTATAACCAAGACGGTGAGTTATAGATTCAACAACACTCTATACACTGTGGATCCTTGCTTCAGAAAGTGAGGTTCCTAAAGACCTTGGAGGTAATCTGACAGACAAATATATACCAGCAGCATTTGTTCATGTTAAGTTATTATTAATCTATTAGTATATCTCTTACTGGAGATACTGTGACAAAAGCAGGAGCTCTGTAGTTTTTGCTCAAGTTTGCATTGTTCTGTGACCCCCAGGAGAGGGCAGTGGTTTGTACACACTCCAGTCAGATTTTTCCAAAGCTGATGAACATCAAGTACTAGATAAGATACTTGAAAGCATAGGTCAATACCTATATCAGATTGCCTCCATGAATAACGAGTTTCAGCAGTACATAAATTAATTTCTGAGATTTCTTCAGAACATAATTTTTCTTGCAAATGACTGGCACATAGATACTTGCTTTTAACAGAACAGGTAAGATTGTTAACAGTTACTGTCATTTAGGAAGCTATAATTTTGTGAACTAAGAAAAAAACACTTTTCCAATGGTATAAATCTAGTAAGATGTGTAAGGACTCCCTACAAAAGTTTTTGTATTTACAGAGATCGAGTCTGATCCACTGAGATGCATGAACAAGAAACGCTACTTGAAGAAGAAAAGGAGCAAAACCAAATCCCTCTCTACTGCCTACTTTCAGGTAAATAATACCCTTTTCACTAACGAACAGAAATCCAGATGTATGGAGAAGGATCGATCATTGTCAAATAGGATACTCCAGTAGTCTCACTTGAGAGAATGATTTGAGTGACCTAAAGAGAAAGAAACTGTCCTTCTAGGTGAGTTACACAGCTAGTTTAACAAACTAAATTGTTACTAGGAATATAACATTTACCTTGCAATGGAGCTCATATTATTTGCGGTATCCATTGAATGGTGTATCAGAAAAGTTGCATAAATAAAACATACAGTTTAGTGCAAATCACAAGCCACAAAAGGAATTAACCATCTTACCTTGGAAGGGGGTAGTGTTATTTCGGCTCAGTTTAAATAGTTTAAGAACAGACATGAATTTAATCCAGAAGGGCAGTTTAAGTACACTGTTTTTTAACTGCTTTTATTATTAGTTATTGAATATTTTAAATTCTTTTACAGATGTGATGTTTTTGCATGCCCTCATAGGCCTTACCTAGCACATAGTGTATGCTAAAGCACCTCCAGAAGCTTAATCCCACATTGTTGAAGCGAATGTGACTTGGATGTAGTCCAAATGATGGCTGCAAGAGAAAAAATGGTAGGAAGGATTGTATAACATCTCAGAAAACAGCTAGACTGTCTGATAAGCAATTCTTTAGATTACTTATTGGAGTTTCAGAATAACACGGAGTAAAACTGAATCATGTTGGCATGAGGCACCTTAGAAATAATTGCTTTGTATCACAATTATTAACCAATTTGTACAGTTACTGAAATATTTTTCGTAAAATTTTGAAATCTCCAGGTGCCAAGTGCATTTCATAATTTTCTTCCACTGCACATAAAATTACTTAATGAATATTGGCTTGCAGGATTATTATCCTTCCAGCTAATTCCCAATCCAACTCAACTTGCCTTTTTCTGGGCTTCTTGCCACATTCCATTTTTCCCTATGCTGTTGATGTTATGTAGGACTGAAATGTGGAATTATCTACAGTTCATAAAAGAATCAAGTACCTTAGGCTGTTGTGTTCATTAATTATTAATGGACAGTAAATGCAAACATGAGCTAACAAAAGGCAAAGGATAAACACATTTAAGCCAGACCAGTTCCCAGGGAAATAATTTTAAAACTTGTCAAACAGTTCTTGAAACATGGAAGAATGATGATTTCCCATAGATTCATTGTATATATTCTGGCACTGTAACTTTTGCATTATAAAATATTTTTTTAAAACTTGAATAGTAATTTCCATTGGAAGATCACAAAGAGATTTACAGATATTAATAAAATCAGACTTGTAACACCAGTGTGAAGAAAAGAAGCTGGTCAAGCTATTTGTTGCCAAAAACATATCCTTGCCCCAGTTAGCTTCTTTGTACTCTTCTGCCAGCATAAAGTTTCACGAAATACTTAATTCACCAATTCCTAATTATTCTCCTGCATTTGGATTGCTTTTACATTCCCTCATTTCTGAGGATGCTCATGACTAGCCTCTCAGATAAATTAATTGTCCTCAGAGGGCTTGATTCTACATGAAGGAAGCCACTCAGTTGTGATCCCCTCTACTGCTTACAAACATTACTGCACTCCAGTGGTCCTGCACTTCTGGAATGGCTTCAGAGGGCTACTGTGGCTGGGTGTAATATAGAGCAGTTTTCATCAGGTTTCAGAGTTGGGTAGGAAGCAAAAGTGTCTTCATCCAGTTTTTTCAAGTAAGCCGGGCATCCATGCCAGTACTTAGTTGGTAATTTGTTAGTTGTGATTCACTGTTCAGCAGTCCCCACACAACAAATCCAGTCTCTTCCTGCAGGTTCACTGGCCCTGTCCTACCTTTCAGCCCTCAATGTATTTTTCAAATCATTTAAGCTGATATTATTTTTATATTATCATATGTTTAAGGCTTTAGAAAATGCCTTTTGCCTCCAACCATAGTATATTATTATTATAATTTTATAATATTATAATTCTTATAATGTAATTAACATTATATTGCATGATTATGTATGTCAACTACAGACCATTGAGTATTCAGATGCTTTCAGCATTTCTCTTATGAGCAACTTGTGTTTTCATAAAAAAATGAACAAAATACAGAGCAAATACACCCCAAAAGAAGTCCTCTAGAGAATATGTTTGCCATTTGATTACTGCTAAGCCCTGCTTATGCCTAAGTATGGTATAACCAGTTCCACAGATGGACATAATCAATTTCCTTGAGAGTGAAGGCTTTATAATTCACACTTGCTGAAGACTCCCACATGAACTTGGTCTGTGGAGTGCCCTACCAATTACATATATAAGGGAACCCAGACAGTCCCTTCTTGCTTCACAGCTGTGTCCCAGAACCTTCCTCCTGAATTGTTCTTCTGCCTGCTCAGACAGGGCCCTTTTTACCCACCACCTGAACTCTTTCTAGCCCTACCTTTTTCTTTCTCCCAAGTCTAACTTATACTTTGGAGTCCCTGACATTAGCCAGTGAAGCCTCTAACCTTAATCCTCTTAACCCCGAATGTGGTACCCTTACAGCGCTATCTATATCCATCCTTTACTCAAGCCTGGCCTTGATCACTGGTGGTACTGCTTATCTCAGCCTCTGGCCTCCTTCCATTTTAACATCTTAATTCTTCAATAAAATATTAATCAAACAAGATATATCTATCTATACAGTTTGCCAATTCTAAGGTATTAATATTTGATGATGAAACATTTGCTTTTTTGTTGCTATTAATATCTGGTAGCATCAGGTAACTTGCTTGCTGTTGAAAACAGTCCTGAGCCAGACAGTGCTCCTTCAACTATGAAAGCAAAGTTCTTATCTATAAAACTCTCTGTGTTGACATAAAAATACTTCTGAGAATGGAAATAAGTGATTTTTTTCAGAAGTAAGACTAAATTCAATGTTCTCTGTCATCTTTTTTGAGAAGAATAGTACAGGGTATCTGTGCTGCAGGGTTTCAGCTTGTCTATCTGCATGTGAATTTGTATCAGTAGATCCAGAAATTTCCATATTCAATGGCCCTGCACCAGCATTTCATTCTCACTGTATAGAAGTCCTGCAGGAAGAACTTCATAACAGCTGTTGTGGAATGTGCAGAGAAGTGTAGAGAGCTTGACTAAGCTGTTCACAACCTGGCAGCCCTTTCTTCCTCAAAGCAAGAATAAGGACTTAATTCTGAATTTTGGAAACTGTATTAAGAGAGATGAGTGGGATTCACTGTTACTGCCTTCTCTACTTGTGTATTTGAGAACTATTTAAATAAGTATAGTGTCTGTAAAGCAACACCTTATATTTTGTGCATCCATTTGACTGTTTTGGCCTTTCTGACACTTGCCTTGAGTATGCATCTTTTGTGTCCTAAGAAACAATACATTTGGCATCCCAAATCAGAAAAGTGTACAAAGACTTATGTAATTAAGTCCATACCAGTGATTTTCTCTCTTCTGTAAGCTAATTCCATGTAATCTCTCTTCTGTAAGCTAATTCCATGTAATTTATGTTAGTTTAACATGACATGACATACACACAGGAAAGTGTTAGCCATTTCCTTGTATTGCTTAAAAGAATTTTCCTGCTATCAAAGTATTCAGGAAGACAAGCACAATCATCAGAAATAATTGCTTGGCTTTTGTCTTTAGCCCATGCAAAACAAATTGTCTGAAACCCTGTCAAATCAGGTACTCCAAGAACAGAGAAGGATAAAGCAAGGAGCATCTTCATGTAAGATTATTCTTTAACCTCTCATACACACTTGTGTATTAGAGACACAAGCACTGAATAAATTTGTTGTTCTTCAGTTTTTCCAGTCTGAGGAGCTCACAGATCTTTACAAAGAGGAATGAAATTAACCTCACAGCATCCGTGTCAAGCACTCAATTCTGTAATTCCCATTTTGCAGATGAAGAAACAGGCCCAGAGAAATGAAGAATTCTGTCAAAGAGACTGAAACA
The DNA here is from genome assembly GCF_034638445.1 of Ciconia boyciana. Lineage (NCBI taxonomy): Eukaryota > Metazoa > Chordata > Aves > Ciconiiformes > Ciconiidae > Ciconia > Ciconia boyciana. Next base: position 95,669,244 of record NC_132936.1, read on the forward strand.
TATGTGTGTATTTTACACACGCTGCCACTTTCATGTCCTGACTAAGTTGATCCAAATGTAATTAAATTGTTACACCTTCCTGGATCTGCCAAATTAATTTTGGGAAAAAAAAAAGTGCAGGAGCAAAACTTTTAGTTTTTAGATAATTCCTGTACCTAATCAGGACAATAATCTTCTAGTACAATTTTTATGACATAGATTTTATGAAATGACAGAAAAAGTTGTAAAATAATTTGTTTAAGCCTATCACCTTTCTGTCTATACTTGAAATAATCGCAGGAAATGACAAATCAAAGATACATAGCCTTTTCTTGTGAGACTGGTTAACAAAGTTTTATCTGAACTCGTTCACCACTGCTAATTTTCATCAGTGGTCCATCTTCTTCTATAAATGAGTATATCAGAACACAATGGACTAATTTAGAGTGCACTTAACAGTATGTTGTATCTTCGTCTTAGAATATGCTGAGCATCCCAACTTTGTTTATTTCAAACTGCTATGGGATCCTAAGGAGCACATTTGGGGATTCAGGAGATCAGTGGGTTTAGACAGATAAGAATTATTATTCTGGTTTATTTTTTAGAATTTTCAGCTCATCAGGGTTAAGTGAAAATTTGGGTAGGTTTTTATCGTGTGAAACACAATAACCATCCCATTACATAATATAACCCTGCACTTAACCCTGCATTTAACTAACCCTGCAGTGAGGTACCTTTTTTCCTTCTTGTGCTCCAGGGACAATTTTAAGCCCATCCTGGTCTCTTCTGTACAGTTCAAGTTCTTTCAAGCTTCCTCTGTTCAGTTCTGGTCTCTGCATCTGCTGCTGTTTAAAGACAATGAGACAAAAAGAGTCCAAACTCACATCAATCCACTCAGTTGCGGGCCCATTCCTTTGACACACTCCCACTCTCAGCATCTTCAGTAAAGTCAGTATTTGTAACTGCCTGCAAGATACTTCTTCACAGCTGTCTCCTGTCTTAAAGAGGCTGCAAAACTCATTTGCCAATCTTTGTATTCATGGGACGTGAGTCCCAATTCTGTGTAGCGTTTGTGAAAATAATATGGAAGTAGCACTTGTCTCTTCTTCTAAGGACAGTCATAGCTGTTCAGTGTCTCATTGTTTTGTTTGCTCTACTTCAGACACAAAAACCTGGTGCTGTGGGATATTGACTATCTTGAACCATGGCTAAATCAACAGTGACTAAGACCCTGGAGAGTCAGTATGCTCTCAGCATAAGTTTGTAAAGCTGTTGTTCTTGCCTGCCTTCAGCAGAAGTCTGATTATACTGCTGTCGTATGTCACACTTCCCCAAGTCCAGTACAAAACTGGATTCTTCAAATGAGTATTCTATCTTAAAACTTTCATTCATTTATAAGATCAGATTTTATTCTATCTGGAAAGGAAAAAAAACCTGGAGTTCAGTGGCTTTCTGTTTAATCCTGTGAGTTTCCTCATTTCTATAGATTATTAGGCAGGTGACAGAAATATATGTTCACAATAAATGTATGTGTCACATGAGAATTATTTCTTCATTTTTGGTATTTAATAAGTACAAAGGAGACATAATACCTAAATGTTAAGTTTTCATTTTGTTCTGTTTGCTTGTTTTATTTCTTATGTTATAAAATAATATGAAATGCTTCTTGATATTATCAGTCAAGATCCAGCATTCTTTTCCTATAGGCAGGCTGTCTTAACTCCTTCTTCTGCAGGTGAGGTAACCAAGGATACATGAGGTCACTTTTGGCTGGTCTGGTAATAAAACTTGGGGCTCAAGCATAGCAGTCTCTACGGTTCATATATCTTCCAAGAATAATTGTGTCAAGTCTTTGTGCCTATGTCCATAATACTGTACCATGTTTCAGAAGCAGAACTCAAGAACTTTCTTATATTTTCCTGCCTGAGAATACACTTGCATATGTCACGGTCAAACTGTATTACATCTTGAAATGGCAACTTCACAAGAGGAGAGCAGTATAGTGACATGAAAGCAGTAGAGTAAAACTCCTGTATTCAGGAGACTTCAGGAATTATGCTGATATCTCATAAATTCAGTAGGATTACATGTGCTAAAGTTTTGGAACTGGTACTTTTTTTTCCTTCAATTTGCAAATAATATAGAAAGAACAACAGTAAGGAGCATAAGCATTGGTAAACCAAAACACCTAAAAGTGTGGAAGTGCCAAAATTACAGCACCGGCTCTGACTGTGTGCTCACATTTTATAGATACTCGCTTCATTCCATGCATCAGGTTCACATCAGTTGTGGCAAGAGCTGCAAAGAGAAAGAGAATTGTCTTGAGATAAATTTCTTCAACTAAAATGCAGGCAGCTGGGTCCCATCCCATATTATGCCACAGCTGTTTTACATGGGTAGTGGATAACATATCCATATCATAATGTGTTTGATATGTGTCATTTTCCAACATTTGATTTTCCAACCTTGGTATTCTTTCAATGTTATTAAAAATGTAATGTAGTTAGCTGTAGATCATTACTCCTTTCAGGTTTACTGGTTCGACTCTGTGGGCCACTGATGTACTTGCATCCACACCCACAGAAGAAATTTTCTGAAAAGTTGTTTTAAACCATTGTAGGAAGTGACTCAGGATAATTGCTAGTCTAATAGCCTCTCTTGGCTTCCTGGAGTCTTTCAAAAATAAATCTTTTGCAAGAAGTGGGAATGTCTAGGAAAGAAAAGAAAAAAATTATGCCAGTCAAGACACTTAAATTTGATACAGTCCACGTAATTTAACTCTCCTTCCAACCTAGGCTCCCCTAATGTTTTCTAACACATGATGATTGCTGTTAATATGGTATATCATTGGTGACATTTCTGTCTGCATGGTTATCTACTGTGTGTGTACATTTTTTCCCCCCAAGTTGTATCTCTGACTTCTTTGAAGCATCTGTGCTTTAACAGTCGTCAATCCAGTATGTGTGTGAAAGAAGCCAAGAAACTGTTGTCCCACAAAGCTCTCAAAGGACCCTGGTTAACCTGAATTTGCTATATAGTTTTTGGTGGAAAACAAAATGAATCTAAGTTAGCTCTGGGAATAGCTATTTGGGCTGTGATATATTACAAAAATGTTGTTTAATTCTGATATTATGTATCTGCAGAACAATCTTAGTTTATAACTGTCCAAATAGTCTGGCCTACTCAATTCTCTTTGGTCTAGCTGACTGCTGCAAAGGAGTCAGAGCCTAGCCACAACTCCCTGTGTGGGACAGAGCTCACTCTTTCCTGCCTCCTCTTCTGCCAGCGGTGGAGTCAGGGTGTTCTCAGCTCATGCTGCCTTCTGTCTACCCCCATATATGAGTACTGTCCATCAAGGCTAAGACTGTTGCTAAATTTAGTTTGAGGAGTTCAGTCTGTCCCTCAGGCTCTGAGTTCAGTCGCAGTGTACTGCAGAGATGCTGGCTTTGTAAGTCTTACTCTAACACTGCACTACTTTTAATTGGAAGCACTCCTTCAGTCGTGAGTGTCATTCTCCCCTGATTCTCACTTTTTGTTGACTTTGATACTGGAGGAAACTGAGCCTAAAATGCTGTCACTTCATTGCCTAGCTGTAAATACAGGTTTGTCCAGTACCATGCATTGATTATGATACTCAGACACTTACCATCCCCTGCACGATCCTGTGTGGCTAAAGGGACATCTCAGGTACACTGTGGTACAGTGCCAGGAAGTGCTTCCTTCCCCCTTTCCTGATATGCAGGGTACAATCCCTTGCATGGGACAAAGATAGCTGTGGCAGTGTCTTAGAACGATCCTTCTTGCCTACACATGTGTTTCTGCAAGACATCACCAGCTTCCCTTCCCATCACTTAAACTCTTTACTAGCACCTGGTAAGCCATGGTACTGCTTCAGGCCTTGGAAATGAAGACATCTATGAGATCTGTAAGTGGTTTCACTCTCATCAGTGCAGTGGAGAATTAAATCTGGAGGCTAAAAGTACACAGAGAATAGAATTGTGTCATGCAAAATGAAAGGAAAATCACCGGGTGGATTTAAAAACTATGGCCAGGGCTGTGTGCATCTGAGGACAAAGATAGAGCTCTCTGCATGCTTTGGTGTGTGCTATCCTTTTGAACATATGCCATAACTTTGCATTTCCTGACTTCAGTGGATTGGAAAAAAACCTGGCAGGTTCCCAAGACTGAAATATATGCAGAAATAGCATTCATAGCAATACCAGTGCAAGGGAAAAAAACCAGCATCTGAAACAACCTCATGCTTCGGGGTGAAAACTGATCAACTGTGGGGTTCAAGAAAGAATGTCTCTTCCCTCTTTACCCCCCAGTTCGTATGTAATATTCCAGCCCACAACTGGCTGGATGTAGTGTGTTTTCCATTCTTCATGCTCTGAATCATCAGGTATCTAACCACTGCTTGAGGCAGTGTACTAGACTAGAGAGCTGAATGGTCTATTCCACTATGGCAGCAAGAATAGTATTTTAATATGGTTTCATTTCCTTTGGTTTATTATTTTGTTATGTAGCACTAAGGGAGTGACAACTGGACTGCTATATTTCTTCGTGTGAACATGTATTGAGACTGGTTTGGATCTGAGGAACACATGCTCTCTTGTTTTGTCAGTCATGCGCTAGTGATACAGAGGGTCTCACTCTGTTCTCTGTTTTTCAGGGCTGAGTAATGCCTGTGCTTGTGTTGCTCCAGCACACAAAGTTGATTTTCATCCTTCAAAAGTAGTATCTGCCTCTAGTATCTTTTGGGAGAAGTACTGTTTTAAATAAATTGTGCTTAAAATGGAGCAAATTGTGCTCCCACATGCACACTCCCAGTCCAATGGAGGGGGTTCTCCTGTATAAGAAATAGTACAGATTGCCCACAGATGGGATCTTCATGCTCTTCATATCGTGGTGTTGCGTTCTAAAAAGGGCTCCTGTTGCATCTTGTGGAAGTGAGTCTTATGTGATTCAGTGCAGAGGTTATGAATATACAATTATACAACTGGCTATTCTTCCTTTCATTTCTATAAAGAAATGCAACAGGTTCATAGACATACTATCTTAATCCGCAGTAACTGGAATATTTCAGCATTTCTGATAGGATGGATGTTTCTACCTTAACAACTACACATTAAGGAGCATATCCCTTCAGGACAGAAATTAAATGGGCTACTGGACACAGGTTAATAGTAGCTTTCACTGTCATTGTCCATATCATGTATGGGCAAACAGAGCATTTCAGTCTCTTAGCATTTCAGTCTCTTGGCATTTCAATCTTGCTGCAAAGTCTTTTGAAATAAAGAAATCCCGTTTGTGCTTGGGTCAGGCTGTAGTTATTAATGCTTTACTTCTGTGTGATAGTCAGGATTTCCACGTTCCTCCTTTTCCACTCTCTAGGGAGAAGATGTAATATAATCCTATAAACCAAACAGAGAAAGCAGGAGTCATGGATAGCCATCTCATCTTCAGCAAGCACTGGGAGCGTTTACTGTGCTTTAGAGAGTTTATTAACCACAGGAGCTGAGTCAATGAAAGCTGCTGGGAGGTGGAACTACCCATAAGGAACAGCTCTGGTGTCCTACAGAGAAGCCCTGAATCACTCTGCCCTTTGGAGTTCCCTGCGGATATCTATGGGACAAGCTGCCAATAGATAGCAACGTAACTCCAGGGTTGATCTTCAAGAAGAGTAGTATGCCACATGGCAGGGTGGGGACTCATGCCCTGAATTATCCTTGTTGATCTTAAGTAGACAAGTGGCAAATCTGATAGCCAGAGGGGACACCACCACCACTTGTTCAATGCTTGGATTGCATTGTCAAAACTGTGTTCTTTTTATTATTTTTCATTATATATGAAAACATTTTACCTCCTTTGCTCAACAGAATACTGCTTTGGGGCTGGGAATATTTTCTTGTTCCTGCATCTGCCAGATTCTTAGACCCATCTTTTAAGTATAAAGGTGGAAATCTTTTCAAAGAGATACCATTTTCTTCTGGAATTTATCTCAAGGCTTTTGGTCATAGTGATGATATGGCAATGTATGGGGCTAGCTGCCATTAGAAAATTATGGGAGCAAACTTGATTTTAAGCCTTTTGAAGTTGATCAGATGATTTTTATTGATTTCAAAGGGCCCTGGCTCACGCCCAAAGGTGATGATGGTAGAGCAGAAAAGAGAAAGCATATGTATATGAAAAAAACAATCCACACAGCCCCAAATGGTAAATTTGCTCTGCCAGTAAGTTGCACAGAAAAGAACCTTGGCTTTACATTTTGAAATAGCACTCGCATCTCCAAAAGTGGTACCAAGACACATACTTCTTATAACTGTTTACAAATGGAAATGATGGGGTATAAAAAAAAATAACAGTTGCTTATAATAGCAGCACATTTGTAGACTCCTCCAGAAAATGTTGAGTAAGTTTTGAACTTCTTAAAAAGGTCTGTCTGTAATCAGGCAAGGCTCACTCAAGGACTTTCAACATACATCACCTTCAGACCTCAGTTTCCTCATCTCTTAGATGGGACTACTCATACTTACAGGCTTATAGCCAAGCTCAGCTCCTAAATGCAAAACAAAGAGGTCTTATCAGTCCAAATTTATCATCACTTGCCTCAGCAGGATTATACCATGAGAGCATTTCACTCTTCAAGTACTGCTTAACATTAATGCTAATACTTCTGCTTCAGTTTTTGTTCTAGCATCTCTTCACTTCTACATAGCACTGTAAGTGGCTTTCACGGCAGGTGAAACGTGTCATACTGTACAGTACCAAAGAAATAATAGAAATAGAGATGCAAATAGGCAGAGCACAATAGAGATCAAAGATCAAATGAATTTTCTGAGCTGGTATTCATCTGAGATGAGACACTTCCAGGAGGTATTTTGAAGCTAGGAGAGAGGCTGGCCCACATGCCTGGGAAGACATTCCAGCTGGAAGGGGTTAGTGCAAAACTGAAAGAGGATGCGGACAAGATGCTTGGAAGGGCTGTTTTGCTCCTGTTTTAGTTAAATCCAGTCAAAGCCTGGACACAGCAGAGGGCTGTGGGCTAGAAGTGCGTGCGTGTGTAGGGGCAGGGGGAGACCTCTTTGCCAGGCTTGATTCAAACACTGTTTAGGCACAACTGAGAGACTGCGAAATACCGCTTTCCAAATGGGGATTTGCATGACAGATAGTTACATCTGGGGTGTGGATATAATATACCATGGGCAGAAAAGTACAGGGATTGTCTTTTGCCAGGGACTTACACAACCACATCTGCAGTTCCCCATCATTTCCTCCCTGACACCCCTTGGAGGGGTTTTCTATCCAAAAGTGTAAAAATTACAAATCCCAAAAAACTTCAATCTGGGCTCTACCTAGAGAAACTTTTAGATCGTTCATTCCATAAATATCTCTTAGAGGCTGTCTGACATCAGAGGATTTGGAGAGAGGCTGGTCTGAAAGTGAAAACAGCAGCAGTTCCAGTCTCACTACAACAGCACAGCCAGCGACAGGAGCAGCACAGGCATTTCTCTATGTGGATTACAGGACTGCAGAGCAGGGAGAAACTGCGCAGAGACACGGGCACTACAGTGTAAGTGCAGCTGCTGCAGCAACTTTTCTTGTGTTTTTGCTTGTTTTCAAGAGCAAATCCCTGCAAGTACTGCTTGTCTTTCTTCTCTTTACTTTTTTTCTCCTCTGAAATATCCTGAAGCCAGCTTGGCAGCACACAGGATTCAGGTTTAGCTTGATTGCTTCTCCCAGAGGTATGCAGAGGGGCTGACAGTGCAGGCTTTTGCACTCTTCTGTATGTGGATCGAGGTGACAGGGGATGAGGGAAGTCAGAGAAGGAGGGAGAGGGAGGGAAGGACGTATCTTTGGAAGACTACAAAATTAACTGAAATTCAGCTCCTTCATGTTCTGGTAGCAAGACAGCAAAATCCCAAATAAGCCCTAGGCAAAACCCAACTTCCTTAGGCAACTTCACAATGCAGAATTTCTTTTTTAACTCTTTAATCCCTTGTCATATTGTGCAGCAAGCAGTTCCTCTTTCCTTATGAGGACAACAGGCAATTTCCTGGCTCCCTGACAAAGAAGTCCTGTCCCACTCTGTTTGCCAGGCTACTGACAATGACAGATCCTAACACGAGTATGGGGTGTCTCTCAGTAAATCTGACAAGTGTAGCACCTTGAGCCTGTACTAGCTTTATACTAAGGGCTCTCCAAAGAACCCACTTCTGCAGAGGAAAGAGGCATCTCTCACATCCAAAACCTAGCTGTAACAGGGTCATACATGAAGGAGGCAGCGACTACAAGGAGAATCTCCCTGTGAAAAACCTTCAGAGGTACTGCTACAGACACAAGGTGCAAGTCCCAAGGAAAGCTAGTGATTCGTTTTTTTGTTTGGTTTGTTTTTTTTTAAATCTCAGCAGTCCAGATATTCCCAAGCCTACTCCATAAGAAGGTGGTATTTTCAGTGGGGCACTCAGCTGTATTTATTTACAATTAAAATTCAGTGCTGCATTCATGTAATTAACCTTACTTCCCCCACCCCATACCTGGATGTCCCTTCTTCATTCCCAGTGTAGAGATGGGAACAGTTCTGCAGACAGCTGTGGAGGCAGCTGTCCTCCTCATTGGCATCTTCTCTAATGAGACCCATGACAGAAACAGCTCATTTCCCCAGGCGGGTGGAAGAGTTTGATGCCTCCTGTGTGAAGATGACACACTTAGCTAGCACTTGTAACTTTAGAAAGCTCTTTGCCAGTGAGAGGGTGCTTGGTCTATGCAATTGCGGGAAGGAGAGATGACGCCCTTTAATATAAACACAAAGCTGGGTTGAGAAGCAGGAGCTATGTGAATTGCACAACATAATGCACTGTGCTGTTAGTAATTGGCTTCAGCCAACAAGCAGTCACAAGAAAGGCTGTTGCGAGTCAGCACTCCCTGGGCCGAGTTGTTTTGGTAATGGAATAAGTCTGCAAATACTTTTCCTCTTGAGGGTGGCAGAGCGGGTTGCTGGGGCAGGGATAAGGAAATAAAGGGGGAAAGGTGAGGATTTGGAGGAGGGAGTTTTGCAGAAATCTCCCCTGCAAAATGAAATCGAGCAAGTCTAGTTAGCTGTGTGGAAAGCAACTGCAGGTTGATGTAACCACTGTGCTGGCTAATGTAGTGCAGGTAGCCTTTAATGGGCAGATGTTCAAGGTCTAATCCCCACTAAGGGATGCCATGCCATGCCATGTAAAGCAAACTAGGCTGAGCTGGAGAAAAAGCCACCATACTGACTGCACATGTAAGGGAGTGTGTGTTCTCAGAGCCAGATCCTGCAGGGATGTATTTTGGAAGTGAAGTCTCCAGACTTGGAAGGAATAGCTTTGGGATCTGGGCTGCTTTATCATGACATATCAGAATCCTTTTCCTCTCCCTCATATATTTCTTATTAGATTTTGTTTCCAGTAGCCTAGCAGCTCCTTTTCCAAGAAGCTGCTTTATTTTCTTAGCAACAGCCTAATCACAAAAAAAATAATCCTTAAGAAATGTAATAACTTGTTAGAAACCTATATGCCCCAATAAAAGCTTGAGAGCTGTCACAGCCAAGACAAGTGTCTGGGAGCCACAGACACTTTTACCTGGTTCAGCAGTTAGCCTGTCTGAAGTGCATTGGGCAATACAGATCTAATATATACAGAACTGCTGAAAGCTGAGAGGGTGAGAATAGGAACTAAGGAGGAGATAATTCCAGATTTGGGGTGTATTAAGATGACTGCTTCCTTTCTGTCTCACAATTCCTCTCTGTCCTCCAGCTCAGCATCCCACTAGTGAGTGACACTACCTGCAGGGGTTTGCAAGTCTGGAAGTTCCTTGTGGGCTATTAGTCATGGTTCAGAGGGAAAGGTGCACACTGAGTGGAAAGGTGCGAGGAGGAATGGGGACAGAGATACTGATCTGGCAGGAGATAAATTTAGTGTCTCATGAGAATGCATGGGTCATCACTCAGCGTCCTTGAGTTTAGATGAGGTTATACAAGCCAGGAAATTGCTAGTTCTTCTACTGGTGGACACTGACCCTGGAAGCAAGAGAAACAAACACAATACGGACAGGGCAGACATCTTTTCAGTTTTGCTTTGTGAAACAGAAAAGAATTCCCCGTTGGAGCTTATGACAGTCACATTGCAACCCTGAGGTTTTAAAAGTCTATATTATGTGTTACGAAGTGCAGTCTCATGGTTTCACAGAGCTGAGTAAGCAAATTCTCTGGATAACCTAGTGGCCTTACCACACTGTATCACTTGTCTGCTGCTATTGCTGCTATTTTAGTTGTGCTCCTTATGTGTAATGGAGATCATTCTGTTAATCTTGAAATCAGTCACAAAAATTTTTCTTACCAAGTCCAGACGTGGCGTGCACTGACTGCATTTTATTGGCAGGGAGGCATGGTAAGAGTTGAACAGCATCTTGAAGGCATCTCCCAGATGGTTTGGTTTTGCTCCATCTGCCTTAGTTGACATAAAATTCCCCCAAGATCCAGTGGAATCCTAGAAACCCATCTAGTCCCTCCAGGCCAGCCATCTGACCTAGCGATTGAGCAATCAGGGGACACCATTTCCTGACACTTAGGGGAAGGATGCGTGGGAGGTTTGGCTCTCTGCACTTTAATTGCTGCGAATTTTCAAACCTGGGTCAATCCTATGGAGACCTGACCCTCTCTCTCTTCCCTGCCCCTGCAGCCCCCAGGCAAGCACAGCATGTTCCTAAATTAAAAGAAAGCTGACTGCTCTGATTTTCATTGGATGAAAGAGTTTATGTGTATTTTCCCGTGCTTTTTATTGTGTTGATGATTGACAGTAGTGTCTCTTACGGTGTTTCCATTTTACCAGTTGTGTTCCCTAATATCACGCTCCTTTGAACTGAGGCATTTGCAGAAAACTGGTAGTCGTAAGACTCAGTATATATATTAACATGCAGTAGATCTTATTTTTTTCTCATCTTTCTGCAATTCCACTTAACAGTGGAGTTACTTCTGTTTGGCACTACTCTAAGTCATTATCAGGCTGAAGACTTGTTATCTTCCAAGCTCTGTGTAGGTATCAAATTTCGTAATGTTGTGTAAATTAGTTAAATGGGATTTATTGGGTTGGATTCTCAGCCAGTGCAAATAGGTATGGGGGCTCCAGTGTAGCTAGGACAAATGTATTCCAGCTGAGGATTTGGCCCAGTGTCTTCAGACTGGTAATGAGTGACCTGAGGCACAGACAGTGCAAGTCTGCTCTCATCTGTACTAGTGAAAGTTTTTTTGTAGCTCCATATTGTTCAAGAAACTTATTCCAGGCTTCAATTACAAGTAAGTTCAAGTAGCATCAGAATTTGGTCCAGAGAAACTGAGGCCCAAGTTGTGCAAAGTAACCTGTAATTTTGGCTCGCTATTTTTAGTGTCTTGTTAAGGCACCAAGACACTCAAAAATTGAGACAGCCAAAATTATAAGCTACTTTTGAAATGCTGGCTGACTGACTAGGGCAAATCTACACAGTGGGTTTGATTCTTCTCACATACTTTTTACAGCAGTGTAATTCTCTGAAAGTCAGTGGAGCTACTGCTGTTTTACAGCAGTAGAAGTCACAGAGGAATGTGTCCCATGTTGCCGGAAGCTCCCATGAGCTTTGGTATGTCAGTCCTGTACTCATATTCTGTTTTTCCTGACATGTCCAGGACGTGTCCCGCTTTGATTTGCTGAGAACCATGTAGCCACATGCCCATGAACACATCACACGCTGAGCAGTGCTGTTAGTGGTGCAACCTCAAGGTTTGTTAGTGATGTGTGTTAAATCTGTACCTGCTGATGGTCAAACAGGCTTTTCCCTCCCTTAGGCTTTGCACCCAGTTTGTATGTTGCCCAAAGTTCATGTTCCATGTTAGACTGATATTTTCAATTTTTTTCCACATGGTATTTCAACACTTGAGATTTTGGCTTCTCTGGTGATTTCTATGGTGTCAGATAATGGCCTCTAGTAGTAGGAGTTTTCTAAACTTGGGACAACATGGGGTAACAAATCTGACCAGGAGAAGCTCATGGGTTTTGGATTTAGTAGACAAGTTATTCTGAGGGTATGGGAGGCTTATACCAGTGATAATGTTTCTCTGGAGTTAGGAATTAGAGAGACTTAATGTGGAAAGAAGGAAGTAGGTAAGAAAGGGAGAAGATCAGAAGTCTTGCTGGAATTCAAGGATTGGGAGCTGGAGATCAGAAGTATGTGTTTAGGCCACATGAAAATGGAAATAGAGGTAATCTTGAGGAACTGAGAAGAACTTTGCCAGCAAGAGAGGAATAGGCTCTCTCCCTGAAAAACAAGTGCTTGCTCACTTCCCAGTTGTGCTGGCTTCAAAGTAATAATCACTGAAGTTGATATTTCTGCTCATGAGCTTTGAAGTTTGCATTTGTTTTTCTTGAAGAGTATTTTTCTCTTCACTGTGTCCCAAAATGACTTAAATTCAGGCAATGCATGTGCCAACCCAGCTCTTTGAATTGGGGACAAAGCTAATTTGTGAAACCCAACAACTCTCTTCTGTCTCCTTGGTGTATTACTTTTTTTAAGGAGGCATAAACAAGGACTCATTTTTACTATTATGGCTTTTATTATTCAAGGCAGTGAACAAGCCTGATTTGGGGGGCTTTGTATTTTGTGTGATGTTTGGAGGGGCAATGTTTTTAGCTGCTTAAATAATTGAATTAATGAGCCATGAAGTCTTAAGGGACAGAAATTTACACAGTGCCCTGTTCATCCTTGAAGAAAGTGGTCAGGTCCAATTTAACTTTTTAAGATCTGATCTGAAGATGTGTTCCCAGGACATTTGCATAAATTAAATACACAAACACACACACATACACATACGCAAAAGGGAGAAGGAACACTTCTGCCAAGGAGCACAATCCAGGTTGGATTTTATTGTGAAGAAGTCATGCAAGGATACATTTCAAGGGTTTAATATCACGTGGCAAGATTCCCTTCTCCCAAGACAAAGCTGTGGGAAGAGATGAAAAATCTTGGAGGATGGGTCCACTGGTAGCTATTAAACATGATAATCTGGCTGTACTCCCATCTCCAAGTCCTGAACAACTAAAAGGATTGAGCAGGGGTAGGATCTGACTATATATGGTATTTTTATGTGCTTTCCCTAACCATCTGCAGCTGACCATTACTTGGAGATAGGGTACTGGTTTAGATGGGCTTCTGATCTGACTCTATGTACTCATTTTTATATTCCTGTGGTCTTTGCGAGAGAAAACACTGTGAAGATCCTCTGATGTTTCAGCTATTCTGCGAGGGAGAAACAGTCATATCTGTAAGACGTGGGCTGAGAAACCTGACCAGGTACATCACAAACCTCCAGAAACTTATTCACATTTTAGAGTCCTTTCAGTGTCAAGAATGCACATGAGGAAACTGTAACTTCATTTTTAGGACTGTGTGTGTCTTCTTGTCAGTGAAAAAAGTGACCAGCATCTCTCCTTCTTCCCCAGTTCAAAAGTGGATTACAGTGACAATTTTTTGCAGAAAGGATTTCATTTGCTAACCCCTCTCCAGTTATTTTTAGAAATGTTTTGCATTTTCTTTTGCATTTAAATATTTCTCTAAATCTTAACATTTTGAACAGGCTTACTCATCAATAGTATAATTGTTGCTGATATTTTCATACATAACAAATATTTGGGGTGCTTCCATTTTCCAGGAGAGGTCAGTACTTAAAAAAAAAAAAATAGTCTATTTTTAGATGTTTCAGGCTGGTCTTGAAAAATCATTAATCTCTTTGCATGTTCTTGGTCCTGCACTGTCATCTGTTTTCTTTCAAATCTCCAGAAAGCTGTGACAGAAATATGTGGGAATTCCATGTTGCTCTGCATCAGCCTGCCAGTTCTGCTCCTTTCCTTGTCAGGTTGAAGGGAGCAACCTTTTCAAGAAGGAATGAAACTACTGTGGAGCTGCATCCTTGCCTCTGCCGATCTGTGTGTAGAAGTTTCCTGGACACTTGTAGAGGTGTAACATGATTTCCCTCTAACATAAAGCTATTTTCTTCCCCAAGAATGTTTTCCTCAAGAGCAGTCCAGTCCCTCTGAAAATGTGTAGTCAATAAAATCATTAGCCTACAATACAATAAGCTCTATACTTTCCACTGGTTTAAGATCAAACCCTGAATGCTGTGGATGTTGTATGCTTGTTACCCAGATTGTTTCTGATGGAGCTGGGGCAATCTCAATAGACGGTTCCTATTTAACCAGTAGGATTTAAATGATGAGAATATTTTCTTGTCTGCAATCATACACTATACAAATATGTGAGGATAAGTCACATACATATAGTTAGATAAAGTTAGCAATTTATTCTTTGCATTCAGTACTTCCCTTTGGAAAATTTCCAAGAACTTTACATATAATAGTGGATTTAACATTTTGGAAAACTGAGGCGCAGCTTTCTCACATGCCTGCAACTTGATGGGAGTCTGTACTATCATATAAATACTCTCACTGGAGGTAGGTTAGAGACCCATTTTTTTAGCTATCTTTATGTTCTCTGAAGTGTTAGTTTAATAAAGCTACAGCAATTAAACTAAAGTATTATAACAACATCTTTATCATTATGTCGCATTTAGCCTCCTGCCTGCTAGACAAGCCCTATATTCACCAAAATCATACATCTCCCAGAATGCAAGTATATCACCCTACTGCAGAGTGGGTACTCCTCCCCGTTTTTTCTCCCTCCCCCGTATCTGTGTTCTGGCTTCCCAGAGCCTCAAGTTATAATCCCCAGTTTTTCTTCCTACTCTCCACCCTTTGGTTAGGTTTTTGCCTACACTGAGAATATGAAACTTAGGTATTGCTGATAATGATTGCAGGAAATCTGCCTTAACTAGGTGGAATGGGTTTACTTGTTAGATTAAACAGCATACATCTGTAGAGAGGGTTTGCCAGGATATCATTCTTCCTTACAAACGTTATCAGGAATGGAGCCATCCACTAGTGCAGACAGTCTTGGTTTTCTCACTGAGTCACTGACCATTAAGCTGGGATGCCTGGACTATAAGTACCCTGCTTAAATCCATTTGGCAGAATCCTGACCCCCTCCAGGCAGGCGACCCCATCAGCATCTGCACAACAGATGAAAGAAAGCAAGATCTTGACCAAACACGAGGGGACTTTAGTCCTTTGCTACTTTTGCAGCCGTGTATACAGCGGGAACCAATTAAACTATGTTTCTAACAGCTGAATGCACAGAGAGACAGTTGGTTTTGTTCTCGCCTGTGCTCTGATCTGTCAGCATCCTCCTGCACTGTTATGCAGGGATAGAGTAATAACCATGCTAGGGTCCTGCCAATATGAACTGTCTTCCAACTGTGCCCTACTGAGATATGAACTTGCCCTCCTTGCTTGTTTCATACTTTTACTGCCCTGTGGGTCAGGCATCCCAATGAGTGAATCTCTCTGGCTCTGTTGCAGAGGCCCTGAAGTGTGTTGCCAATGACAGAAGTACAAAGCTTGACCTCAACCTTTCATCGTCAGCGGGATTCAGGCAGTCTGTGTGAATGTTACAAAGTCCTTGGCACTCATCATTACTAAGTTATAGGGAGAAAAACAGATGCATTTTCTGACTAGGTGAAATTTTCCTAGGGGGACCCATGAATTGTTTTCCAGCTGTGTCTGGGCTTATCTAGAATAGCTTCATGTACCTGCTGGGGGACATGTGTTAAGCTATAAATGTCCTACTGTGCCCTTCATGACACATTTTATGTTTAAACAGAGGCAAAATTCAGCAAGCAACGCCTCACTGCCTCGTCCCCTGCTTACTTACAGTGGTGGTGTTTAGTATGTTCACATCTATCGGGACATCTCCAGAGGCCTGTACTCTTTCTGATGTACACATCTGTTAGTGTAGCTAAGCTACTGTGAAATGGGAGCCTTATCTAAGAAAATACTGTAAATACAAGCTAGAGTTGACCTAACTTAATATATTAACAATTTCATATAGTATCACTGTACTTTTAATAAAAAAGCAGTTTAAGAATACTGCTTCATCAGTCTTGAGAGTCAATTTTTCAATTACTGGCCTCGATTTTTGCAAGATATATCAACATACAATTCAGATTACATACATATCAATATTTAGGGTTTTCTCACTTGGACATTAAAAATATTACCTGTAGCTGTATGTATTTTTATCCATGGAGCACGAATATTCAAATAAGAGTGGACTAAATTATGATCTCTAGAATCAGATATCAGAGGTCAGGGAGATGGTATTATACTTCTGTACAATGAAATACCTAATTTGCCATTGTCAACTGCTTTAAACTAAGAGTGAAAATGACTGCCTCACTTCAGACTGAAAATCTTATCTAATTCTGCTTCCCACTGGTCACTTGAAAAGTCTTATGTTAATGTATGCTTGTTATGTATGTACGTTAATGTGTGACAGTATTGGAATAAATGTGCTGTGGAGTCTGGTGGACTATGTGTCTATTGTGCAGTTGTCTGTGATTGTAGGAAACAGGACATGATGACCTTGTAGTCATATACTCCCATGAATGCACATGACACAGAATCCAATTGACCACCCTACAGGTTCTGGTGACATGTGGGAGTGCAGTAAATTAAAATGGAAGCAGATGGAGAAAAAGTCCCCTCTGTGTTTTGCCTTGTCTTTTCTTTCAGGGATGTTGCCTTAAGTCTTTGATCCAAATAGCCTGCTGAGGAAATATGTCTCTGAGCTATGATGAAACAACACTAGGAATGCTGTGTTCAGTTCTGGGTACTCAATACTAAGTGATTACACAGTGATGGGGAGAGATAGGCAACCTTCATTTTTCCTTTGAGCATTCATTAGTCATGGTCTCTTGGGATTCTTTAGCTCTTTCAGGAATAAACTTAATTCACAAAGAAGCTAGAGGGAGCTGAGCAGTTTGGTGCCAGACTCGGGGGCAACACCTCCAGAGAAATGGGAGATACTCTTTGACTTCCATTAGAAATTCTCCCATAATCTTGGGCTTGCTTCTGCTGGCTGGCCACTGCCATTAACTGCCATTAACTGTTTGCATGACTCAGGGTATGTGCTTTCCAGTGTGCTATCTATCTATCTACCTACTTACCTACGTACCTACCTACCTGTTTCTTTGCTTGTAATGGAACAGCCCAGGCTGCATGGATGTGTAAGCTTTATTTTCTGGGTTTCCTGCTTAAACTGTGTGACTCTAAGTCCATGAGCTCTCTAGGTTCCTATATCTGTTGCATTTGGACATTTAAAGCTGAAGTTCTCACCAGCATTTTGGAGGCTTGTTTCTAGGGCTGGATTTTGCCATTTGATGTGGATCATACATGCTGCATCTTGTGAGGCTAATAGGATGGGGAATAATGGGCCCTGTAGCCACAGTGAAGGTCCCTGAGAAATTCACTCATGCATGTCACAAAAGCAATTTTCCCAGTTCTGTGATACTTAGAAGCAGTCTAAAAAGTCTCCATTTAGAATAAGATGCCATGCTGGATTTTTTTAGTGTCTCTGGACTTCAGTTATGTTCTGAGTGTCCCATGAAGCTTTAGGGTCACAGTGACTGTTGTACCACTCCTAGGCAAATGCACCCAGACTCAAGTTTGTTCAGCGGTCATTGTGCATAGTTCTTAAAACTCCAAGCTCACTTTTACATATTCACTGAGCAGAGACATAGTAATCACTGCATTATATTAGCGTCTGTATATCTGACACACCCAGTGATTTGTTTGCAGACTTTCCCACACCCTCAGAGCTGCCACTTCTTAGTTTGGGTCATTTTTACTATGGCTGTGTCAGATGTCATTTTCCCTCCAGATATTTTTGGGTGTAGCTGATTGCATCAGGGAGAGAGGACAACACAAGTCTGCTTTTTGCAGTTTACCTGAGTTGCATCATTAGGGAGCGTTAAAACATTCAGGCAGTTGGACTAGGTGATCATTGTAGGTCCCTTCCAACTGAACTATTCTATTCTATTCTATTCTATTCTATTCTATTCTATTCTATTCTATTCTATTCTATTCTATTTGTTTCTGTTTCTGTTTCTGTTTCTGTTTCTGTTTCTGGGTGGTTTTTTAATTTGGTTTGATTTGCTTTATTTTTTTACTATGTACCTTCTATCCATATGGTTACAGTGGTTCTTTCTTTTCGCACTCCTTTCTTTACCCAGCAGAGGAATATGATAGTCCTGAGAATCTAATATGGGCCTTACTAGACCTTACTGCACTGAACCACTGGGCCAACACAGGCCTCTCATTTCCTATTGCCATTTGGTATCAGTAGGAGGATTTTGTTATAATTCTATTTCATTGGGCCTGTCTGATGTATCAAAAAGTCTGTGTGGTTATGTTTATTAGTATTTTATGATTTTTTTTTCCTTGCTTGAACTGTGTCAGCTATTGGAGGTCTTCTGCTGTAAAATGTGTCACAAAGCTGACTAAGTGGCCACTTGTCCTGCTTGCTTTACTAATTGTGCTGAGCCAAGTAGTATCTATTGGATATGCAAGCATGGAAGGTAAGGAATGGTTTTGTTAACTCAGGGAAACAAACGAGTTGTAGATGGGTGCTATGCTGCTTGTTTGGCCAATAATTACAGGCTGCAGACTTCACAGGTTCCATAAGCTAAGCAATCTCCACCTTGCTTAATACTTGGATAAGATACCAAAGTCTATATGAAGCAGTGCTGATCACTTAGAGGCATATATCAATTTTGATTCAGGTTCAAGACTGAAATCTGAGGAATTGGATATTACAGGGTATCAGAATTTCTTGCCTGTATTCCACAGTGCTTTTAAGTGCTAAACTAGTCATCTTTGAGGAAAGGATTCAAGATTTTAGACTATTAGGAAACATAACTTACAGAATAAAGTAACAATTTTGGTCAGTACTTTGCCTGGTTCAGTAAAATGTATAGTTCTCAGATACTTATCATTAGGTGCACTAAGAATGGGACACAGTCTAATATAGCTGTCTTTGATTTCTGGTTTCTCTTTGTCTTTTGGCTGCTTGTTTCTGACTCCACACAGAAACCTTAATAAACTGTCCTCTTCCAAAAAATGTTGATATTGATAGTCCATTGGACTCCACCCCTCTGTGTCTGAGAGTTGTGTTACACTGGGCCGATTACAGGACCACATTTACAAAAATATTTGTTAGCTGTGGATGCTTCAGTTTTTGTGTTCAAAATTTATACAATTTATGATGTGACCCAAAACACCTCAGCTCTAGCAGACATTGGCTTTGACCTGTAGGGCTTGTTTTTTTGGAGTTGTTGGGCATCTGCATCATCAGTTGACTTCAAAAGGAGTTGTGGGTGCAAAGACATTCAGTCACTTGCCCAAGGTCGCACTGACAGTCAGGATCAGAGCTCCACAGAGCAGTTCCTGGCTCCAAGTAAATAAAAGCACACAACAAACTAGTAGAAATTTCTGAGCTGTTCAGGGATCCTGTGTAGCTGCACCTCCAGAAATGGGTCTTGTGTTTCTCAATAAGATTTAAACAGCTACACTTTCATAATAACAGTTATCACCACCTATGCAGCGACAGTAACTACCAGCTGAGTAGGAACTATTGTCCACTACTGAAGTAATCTCTTCCATTGTAGTGATTGTTTTTAAAATATCGTGGCTTGGGAATTGCTTGGAATGTCCCTTCCTGTGCTGGCTTGGCACTGACCTACCTGCTTGTAGAGTGACTGTGAGGCAGTGATTCTTGGTTTTCTTTCCTGAGGACTTACCACAATTGGCTTTGCACCAAAGAGGTGGGTGAACAATGCAGCAAGTCCTGCTTTTTCATATCCACTTCAGTAAGTTTAAGGTTGCCTGGAAAACTCAACAGCTATAGAAAGCAGCATGTTGGAGTGGCGCCACAGCCTCATCCTTCCTTATAGTATCAGCTGAATTGGCTAGGGAGTTCTGGCTGCACCTTTTCACAAAAACAGTAATTTCCCTGAGCTCTCATTAGCACACTCCAGTGATCAGGGTGCACCATGCTGTGCAAAAGTTCTACATACTTCAGAAATAATGTAATCTAGGTTTTTGTCTTAGGTCTAAGCATGATTTGACTAATGGTGATTTAGAGCTGAAATAGAAGTAAGGCTGGAGAGGTGGGCTAAACATTTTTCTCATTTAGCTGAGTTGTCTAAACACCGGTGACTAAGATGAGCTTATGCAGAGCCTTCTGACATTGACTCTGAGTCAGGCATTATTATCCCTCTTTTAGAGAGTACACAGTCAGAAACATGAATTGGCTTGCCCATGCCCACACAGAAGTGCACAGCTAGTGTCAGCATTACAACTTGGCTACTCAGAAGCACACAGATGTGCAATATGCATTGCACTTCTTCCCACCCCTACTTGCTGTAAAGACTTCTTGCAAGGGATCAGATGCATACTCTCTGTTCTCTTGCTGTCTTTTGTAAGTATGGTTGTTCTCTTTTGGTGTAATTTTCTTTTTAATGTAGAAGTCTTCATGAGTAAAGCAATGCTTTTCAATATATACAGTTTCATGATCACTGTAAAAATACAGTTCCTTGAGTCTGAAAAAGTTTGTATCTGTAGAGCTTTCTGTTGTTGGCTCTCCTGGGTAAACCAGTACATATTGGTGGAAAGTGAGAGAGGACATACGAAGATTTCCAGAAGTGGCTGAAGGAAATTTTCCTGGCCATAGCAAAGCACAACACTGAAAATGAGAGGAAAATAAATTTAAATGAAACCAGTAAGTTCTAAAAGGTTTAGAAAACTTCAGGTTGATGCTGAGGTTGAGACTTAGGTTTCCTGTCTGTTGACAATTTATGAATGCCTTTGCCTCTCCCTAGATGTTGGGCATAACTGTGTCAACTTCCCTACGGCCCGGAGCAGAATCTGCAGGCCCTTTCCTTTAAAGCCTTTGGAATTTACATAACCCTGCAATTGTAGCAATGCAAAATGTGGCTCTGGTTACAATAACAAGGGTTTAGGGAACGCAGGGAGAGATTGTAGCAGCAAAGGCATAAAAGCAAAACAAAACAAAACCCTACATGCTGTTTTAATTTTCAGCAGCCACGTGAGAACTGTCCTGCAGTTCCTGGCTATAAATAAATTTCTGCCGTCATAGGAAGACAAAAAACAAAACAGTTCACATTCCTCTCAAATTTTCTTAAGGTTATAAAAAATAAGGGAAAGGTAAATATTTCAAAAGCAGAGTGTGTCTTTGCTGAGGAATGCCAAATTATTACTCAAGGGGGTTGATATTTGCATCAAGTGATGAAACTTGGCATTAAACCTCTCTTTCCCTGCTCCATCTCGGCAAGATCTTTTGAGAAAACCACGTAGGACTGCCTATGGGTAATGTGCCAGGCAATGCTTCTTAAGGCCCCAGAGGTTCACTGCCCTAGTGTCAGCTGAGGCAGGAACTTTCTTTGAGATGAATGAGGTCTACACAGAAGCATGCCTGTTGCTTCTTGTCAGATGTTACATCCTAGTTCTGTTACATGTTGTGTTAGGAAGATGGGAATGAGGGTCACTTCATTGCATAGTGAGATGCTGTGGCACAGACAGATGCAGATGTGAATGCACAATCAGTCAGTGTTCCATATCAAAAGTAGTGCTACAGAAATAAACAGGCCTGCTTGATAAGTAAGCTTATAGTTGTTACATGTAGCTAAACAAAGACTTGGTCACCTGTTCAAATCCAGTTTCAGTTGATCAGAATAAAAAATTGTTACAATTGCAAGTGTCGTAGGGTAGGCTACCTTACGTCTAGACTCAGGGATGAGAAGATGTAATGCCATGTGAATTGCATGACTAAGGTTAGCTCTTTACGGAATATAAGGACAGATTGAATCATGAAGTGGTAATATAGGGAATGAATGGAGATAACCTTTAGCAAAGAGCCCTAGGGTAACTAGGACCATGTGAGGGTTTCTCTACATTAATGAGATGGAAAGGTTTAATTGAAACTTCTTTCTAGGAAGGTAAAGACCCAAGTCTTAAAATGTGGCCTAATGTATCAGTGTGGTGAAGTCCCAGGCAGCAAGACTGGAGACTGGGAAAGAAATATCAACACCAGCAAACTGGGAAGGAACTGCGGTTTGCAGGGAAAGTGGTTGATTTAAGTTGACCCTGAACGCTGGTGTTGCTTTGAATGGGCATGAGGCCTCCCAGAATGGGACATCTTTGAATTTGTGTGTTCCCTGGAAAGCATAGGAAAGACATTGCAGCAGAGGAGGAGCCTGATGTTGTTGTGAAATGGTTCTCCAGTGTATGATAGCATCTGCTTGACACTACCTCATTGTAGGGATGGATGATGAGCCAGTTGAGAGCTTGTGAGTGAGGATTAGTGGGCAATACAACAAGAACAATGCTTTGGTGGATGTCTGTTATAGATCGCCTGATCAGAAGAAAGAGTAAAGGAGACCTTCTTCATGCAACCAGAAGAGCCTTATGACCACCTCAATATCTGCTGGAAGGGCAACACAGCAGGGCACAAGAAATCCGGGAAGTTTCTGGAGTTATGTCAACTTCCTAATACAGATAATGGATGAGCTGAAAAGAGGAGTCTAGTATTTACAAACAAGGAAGAATGGGTTGGGGATGTGAAAGTCAAGGGTAGCTTTGGCTGCAGTGACCATGGGATGGTAGAGTTCAGGATCCTGAGAGGAGGGAGCAAGACAAAAATCAGGATGACAGCCTTGGATTTCAGGAGAGCAGACTGTGGCCTGTTCAGGGACCTACTTGAAAGAATCCCACAATATATGGCCCTGGAGGGAAGAGAGGTCCAGGAGAGCAAATTGATTTTCAAGGATCACCTCCTCCAAGCTCAAGAACAGTTCATCCTGATGAGCAGGAAATGAAACAAAGGTGTCAGGAGGCCTGTGTAGATAAGCAAGGAGCTCCTGACTAAACTCAAACATAAAAAGGAAGTTTACAAAAGGTGGGAGTAGGTTCAGGTGACCTGAGAGGAATATAGAGACACTATCTGAATGTTTGGGGATGGGATAAGGAAAACCAAGGCCTACCTGGAGTTGAATCTGCTAAAGGACATGAAGGGCAACAAAAAAGGTGTCTAAAGGGAGATCAGCTGCAAAAGAAAGATCAGGAAAAAAGTAGACCCACTGCTGAGTGGCCTAGGAGACATGGTGACAAAGGACACAGAAAAGGATGAGATACTCAAGCCTTCTTCACTGTGATCTTTACTGGAAGTACTCGCCTTCAGAAATCCCAGGCCTCTGAGACCAGTGGCAAAGTATGGAGCAAGCAAGACTTACCCTTGATGGTTACGGAATACTTAAATAAACTGGACAAATAAGCAAGTCCCTGGAACCTGGTGGGATACACCCACGAATGCTGAGAGAGCTGTCTAATGTCATTGTGAAGCCACTTTTGATTAGCTTTGAAAGGTCATGGCCACTGTGGGAGGTTCTTGAGGAGCTGAAGAAAGTAATTGTTACTTTTATCTTCAAGAGGGAC
This sequence comes from Ciconia boyciana, assembly GCF_034638445.1. NCBI lineage: Eukaryota > Metazoa > Chordata > Aves > Ciconiiformes > Ciconiidae > Ciconia > Ciconia boyciana. Next base: position 95,692,679 of record NC_132936.1, read on the forward strand.
AAGAAAGAGGATCTGGAGCACTACAGGGTGGACAGCTTCATCTCAATCCCTGGGAAGACAATGGAACAAACAATCCTAGAAACCATTTCCAAACATATGAAGGACAAGAAGGTGACTGGGAGTAGTCAGCACAGATCTATAAGGAGGAATCATGCCTGACCATCCTAATAGCCTTCCATGATGAGATTATTGGCTTGGTAGATATGGGAAGAGCAGTAGATGCTGTTTATCTTGACTTTAGTAAGGCTTTTGACACTTTCACATAATGTCCTCATTGACAAACTGATGAAGTGTGGGCTAGATAAGTGAACAGTGACATGGCTTAGTAGCTGGCTGAGCTGCTGGGCTCAAGAGGTTGAGGTCAGCAGCAAACAGATCAGCTGCAGGCCACACAAATGGTGTATCCCAGGTTGAGTACTGGGATCCAAAACTGTTTAACATCTTCATTAATGGCCTGGGTGATGGGACCGAGTGCACCCTCAGCGAGTTTGCAGACAACATAAAACTGGGAAGAAAGATTGACCAGATGGTCATACTGCTGTTTGTAGGCACCTCAATAGGAATCTCATAAAATTCAGCAAAGGGAAGTGAAGTCCTGTTCCTGGGGAGGAATAACCTCATGCACCAGTACAGGCTGGGGCCACCCAGCTGGAAACCAGCTTTGTGAAAAAAGACCTGGAGCCCTGGTAGGCAACAAGTTGAACATGAGTCTGAAACGTACCTTGTGGCAAAGGCGGCCAACAGCCTTTGGGCTGTATTAGGAAAAACATTGCCAGCAAGTTAAGAGAGGTGATCCTTCCTCTCTGCTCAGTATTGGTGGGACACATCTGGAGTGCTGTGTCCAGTTCTGGGGTTCTCCAGTGCAAGAGAGAGATGGACATATTGGAGAGAGTGCAACAAAGGGCCACAAAGATGATTAAAGGGCTGGTACATCTGACATATGAGGAGAGACTGAGACACCTGGCACTGTTTATTCTGGAGAAGAGAAGGCTTGAGGGGATCTTATCAATATGTATAAATACCTGATGGCGGGGCGAGTAAAGAAGATGGAACCAGATGCTTCTCAGTGGTGCCCAGTGGCAGGACGAGAGTTTATGGGCACAAACTGAAACACAGGAAATTCCATTTAAACATAAGAAAAAACTTTTTTTAATGTAGGCATGATCAAGTACTGGAACAGGCTGCTCAGAGAAGTTGTGGAGGCTTCACGCGTAGAGATACTCAAAATCTGACTAGATGGGGCCCCAGGCAACCTTCTCTAATTGACCCTCCTTTGAGCAGTGGATTTGGAGCAGGTGATTGCCAGAGATCTCTTCCACCCTCAACTGTTCTGTGCTCTGTGATACCTTAATCTGTTTTTTTCTCATGACTGAGTCAAAACAGCTCAAGAACTGTGATCACAGCTGGCACTTACTGTTTTGGACCAAGTGCTATTTGGGATGTGCTGTCCCACATCCTCTTAAAATAAGTTATGCCAGGACAAAAATCAGGAATTGTGGTGAAAGGTTTCGGGGGAGCGGTAGAATTGCTTCCTGTGCTATATATAATTTGAGGTTGAGTAGAGGACTTCACTCTCTAATGTTTCTAATGTGGTATCTTTCACTAGTATCAAATTCTTACAAATTAAAAAAAAAAAAAAAAGAGGCCTGAATTTGCCCAGAGTTGATAGACCTGTGTTAAAGTTGATATTGTTACGTCAGTGGAAAATGAGATTAATGAAGGGAAAACAAGGCCCTGGGTTTCTGTTATCCCCAAAAGACTCCAGTTTCTGTGAATAATCTTAAGGCACCCATTGAGGAATTGACAATTTTAATCATGTTTTTCTTAAAACAGCTTAGTTAAATACTATGGGAAGCAAAGAAAGAAAAGGTCGTTTTAATGGTATTTCCTAAAATGACAGTACAGCAGCATTTGTGGAATGTCCTGGAGCACAATCATTTGGCTTTAATAAAAAATAATGAAAAAACCCCAACAACAAGAAAATTAGCTGAATGATAAGAATAAACAATTCATAACAGATTTCCTCCTAAATCCTGGAAGTCATCTGTCTAGAGCAGATGATACAAAGAAGCCAAAGCAAATAGTTCTCTATCAGCTGAAAGCCATCTTTGTATATATTAATCATACTCTGTGCAGACAAATTTGTTTCTTTTTCTCTATCAGTGATCACTTATGATCCCTATACTCAAAGTTAATGTGTAGAGTAACCAACTGACAACTTGTCTACAATGCAGATGCAATCAGTGTTGAAGATATAATGGTACATGTGAGATGATACTCATACTGGGTTTGATTCTAGAGTGTATTAAGAGCACTGTTGAGTGCTTCAGCAAAGAAGCCTTTAAGTGTTTTCTTGCCTTTACATGCCCAGATAGTACCTACTGCCTGCATCTTCTCTTGCTTAGTGTCAATCATGTGCTTCCAATCATTCTGGTTTAAGACAAAGTAATTTCATCAGAACACTGGAAGACCAGCCCTGTACTGAAGTTAACAGAGAGCATACAGGAACCTCTGTACATATTTCTTCTGTAATTTCTTTTGAAAGTGAAAAAACATTGGAGATGCCTTTTATATTGATAGAAAGCTAAAAGAAATGATTTATTTGAAACTGTTTCTCCAGAAGACCATCTCTACAGTCAAAACAGCTGTACTAATTCATCTGAAGGTGGGCTCTTCCTACACGGTGAGGACCTGAACTGAACACAGAGACCTACACAGAGAGAGAGAAGAGCAAATCAGACACTACACAGATCATCCAGGTTAGTTCTGATTTGCATGTGGGGAATGGGAGAGGAACAGAATACCAGGGAATAGGATTTTAGCTATCACTTTTGTTCCCTTAAACTTGTGTGATGTTACCTACATTCACCAAGCAAGAGGAATCTTGCACTTATTGCAAGGTGGTTTTCAACTTTAGAGCCAGGTTACAGCAAACAGGGCCTCACTATCCCCAACTACAGACAAACCAGGTGCATTTAGAAGTAACATATATCCTAATGGCATAAAAACTGTAACCTCCTACCCCATCTGTTCTCTTTACCCCATCACCATTTCAACAGAACAGAACTTGTATCCAGGCTGTGCTGTAAGTGTTAGTCACACTGTTACTCAGCCTGAGGGCCAGCATATTAACTAGGTTTTGATTACAGTTATAGTCTAAACTGGGGGCGTTTCTTTTAAGTTAGTCAATACGCTTATTAGAAATGATAGTTTAGTAACATTCTTGATTTTATGCTCTGTTTTTCCTCTTTCTTTCTTTACTCTGTCCTTCATTCTTCCAGAGCAGCCACCAATTAGAAGAAAACTTAGTGTCAGCATCGTCCTCCTTGGTGCAATTTAGAATCCTTCAGGGTTTTAGTTTATTAAGAGAGCTTGTGCATTCAATTTATGCATGAAGCCTAATTACACCCAATATCTCATCATTTTTAGTGTCCTTTCTATTTCTCTCATAGTGCTTGCAGCAATCACAGAGACAAAATAAAGTGAAACCTTTTCTTCCCGTGGTATTTCTACTTTACGGGATCTGAAATGCTGTGAAGTCATGTGACTCAGTTTCCTACTGCCACACACTCTGCAGCAGTATTTACATGAGTGCAATGTGAGTGTAAAGTGTGGCTGAGTTAAGATGGTGCATGCTTCACACTGATGTAAATGAGTACACCAAGCAGCAGGGCAGTGGTGAATCAGTTGTCAGGGCTCAAGCTCAGTCATACTTCTGCTGAATTGAGCAGTGAGTTGTCTACAGTTGTCTCCATAGGCATGATCCTGCCCCTCTGTCCGTATCCTAAATAGTTCCCACAGCTGTTAGAACCTCACAGACAGCCAATACAAAAAATACAAATGCTAAACTTCAGATTCTATTATGTGAAACAAAGTATGATATTTTGCTCACAGCTCCAGTTCTCTAGCTGTGCATGAATATGTATTCAAGAGGAACACATTTATCCCCCATAATTTTAAAACATTACCATTTTGCATCTTTGAAGTCTTCTGGAAAACTAATTCATTCTTGATTAGCTACATGCCTCAAGGTGACTAGTTTCTTCTCTGGCACGTGCAGTGGTTCAGGAGCAAACAATGATTTTAGGAGCCCAGACTCTGTACATAAACATCTTGCATAGAATCAGCGCTACTACCTAGTTAAATATGTGCTGCTCTCTTGGCATACACCAAGTCTTCTTCTGGCTCAGAGTACCACGATGGAATTAAACCTTGCAGAATCTGGGTGTGCCCCTCTTCCTACCCCAGTCAACTGCTTCACAGAGAGAGCAATGTATTTTTTGTCTCCAGAGCAACTCAATCTTTCTGGTAATCACACATGTATTACTTAGCACCCCACTGGAGCATGGGTGCTCTGCATTCCTAGTGAACTGAACCATCTTGCCAAGTACAACAAAGATGGTTTACATCTTTCTTCTCCCCTGTCCTCACCCTCACAAGTCAAGCAGATTTTCAAGAGAGCAATTCAGCATCCTTTGCCTAGAAGTAAGGAGCCACTTTTCTGTAGGAACTTCGTCCCATTTCCAGGACTCCTAAGCATACAGGAATTCCTGTAAAGAAAGCCAAGTATGCTCCAGGAAAGTGTGTGTCACAAAATAGGACAGATTCTATGTGATGGAAGTTATGTCTAAGAAAAATCAGGGTGGGTTAACAGTGGTGTAATGGAGGGGAAAAAAAAACAACCCAACAACAAAACACCAAAGCCTCAAAAGCCAGAATAAAGAGCTTGGCCATCAAGTACTGAAACTAAATGTCATTTGTAATTAATTGCTGTAATAAGGTCAGCTGCCTTCCTAATTGATTTCAGCTTCTTACTAAGGGATCAGTGCTGCTAATTAGTTTGCATGTAAACTTCAGAGGACATGAATAATCAGAGTTTAGCAAGCCACACCAACCGTAACTAATCCTTCTAGCTCTTCTGCAAAGAATACACAGTAAGCAAATGTTGTCCCCTGCCCAGCACCATAGATGGAGCCAGGACTTGTTGCTACAGCTACTTTTTTCCACTGAGATGCTACAAAGCACTCAGAAGCATGCAGAACTTGCAACCTTGAAGTCACTTTTGAAGGAAGTGAGTTTCCTAGGTAGAATAGGAGCAGTGTGGTAGTTCTGTCACCAGTGCTGTAAAGAAGAGGATATTTAGCTGGAGCTCGCTGCCTGCTAAACAGCTGTTTCAGGATCCATGAGTAGCCAAGTATCATTTACAAAATGCCAAGGCTGTTCTAAGTTAGCATCAGAGTCTTAACATACCTTGATCAGCTTATAGACCACAGAGTCGCAAGGGTAGTTTAAAAACTGCCATTACTTCTTCACTCTCATTTTATGCTAACCAGAATTCAACCAGAGTAAAAGATCTGGCCTACACCCTGTATCGAATAAGAAGTGGAAATAGCCTTTCCCTTAGCCTGTTCCTTTGTATAGACATTGCTTTGATTTTCCTGGAAGTCACTGAGGTCTGTGTGTTCATAGCTGGAGACTGACTTTATTTCTGACTGTATTAATGTCCTATTCTTGGTTGGAACAAGACATGTTGATCTAGATCATTGCTAACTAAATGATGGTCAATACAACATAAGGCATTCCCTAAACACTTCCAAAACTTAAAAAAGCCCACATGCCCCTCCCCTCCACGCAGCTAAACAAACCCATGCACATAAATCGGGAATAAAAGGAAAAAAGCCCCAGACCATTCAGAGCCCAAACTAATTTAAAAATTATTATTAGTGAAAGCCTATGTTGCAGTGCAGCCCAAGGTGGTCTTCGGATTTTTTTTTCAAAAAGGCAAAAAAATCCTTCAAATGAAAAATGTTGAGGAATGTTGTTATACAGACTTTTGTTGGAACAGCTGCCTAGGGAAAAGCTCATTCCAGCCCTCCTTAGTTCAGATATTTCGTAGATCTAGCCAACAACATGTAGTTACTAATGTTTGTAATACAGATCACCTGTCTGCATACTGCACCTTTCTGTAAGGTGACCATTTGCTAGAACTTAGATCTTTTTTTGAAATTATTTCTCTGGAAGATGAGAAGATATATACAGAATAGAAGGAAGCATTCAAAAATGATGGGGAAAACAGAGGAAGACTCCATTTTACAAATCAGTGCCCTCTATTTTGCTAACTGAAAAGCAGAAAGAAACTGAAAGGATCTGAAGTGCAGTTGAATTGTTTTTTTCCTAAAACTCTGGTCTGTTATCCCTGAGAAAGTATCACGAATAGGTTCAAAATGGTCATAAGGTGTTAGGTGTGAACACAACACAAGTTTCTTCAAGGCAGGCAGATGAAGCCATGGTGAAGTTGCTGGCTACAAATGTTTATAGTAGTCAGGGACTGCTAACTACCTTTAATTGCTGGCAGATGATCAATGTTTTGGTGGCAGGAAATTTAATCTAATTCTGGCTGATTGTGTATTCCTTTGCCTTCAGGGATCTGGGTTTGGGTTGGGCTGTTATCTGAAAACAGAGTTGCACTTTCAAAATGTTTGAGAAATACCAAGCAAAGCTAGAGGGAGAAATGAGACCATTCCTGTAAATTTTCCACATTTTTTTCTTTTTTCCTTCAGCTGGAGTAATCTCTGAGTTTCGCTTTCTAAGAGCTTGTAAACTTTTTCTGCTTTCTGAAGAGCAAATGTCTCTTTCCTCTTTCCATAGCTGTTATCTGAATCGCAGCAAATACTGATGGCTTTTCTTTTGGGCTTGTGTGTTCCCTTGTCAGCAAACAACTTGTCCAGACCACTCACTAAATCTTAACCAACACAGGAGAGAGGGTTATAATGGGCTTCAGAAGCCAATGAAAGAGAAGGAGCTGTGAACAGGAAAAACAGGGAAAAGGGTGAAGTTGAAATGTGCCGTCTCCAGGAAGGTCCAAAACAACATCTCAGATCTTATTATGATGGATACAGATTTGAATGTAGTTATAGTTGTAGTTGACCTAAATCTGTGGTGCAGGCCATTTTATAATACAGAAAACAAATATTTTTATTTAAGACCAATTGGTAGAAGTAGTTTGATAGCTAGTATATTGATTTAAGGTATTGTCAAGGAATGGTATTTTCATGTTGAAGGCCATAACTTTCATTAAGTGCACAACTCTTACAGATCTGATAAGGCTTAGGTTCTAGGAACCAATTTATTTACTTTTAACCAATTTTTTTTTTTAAGCTGAGAAAATAAACCCACCAAAAATGAATGTTTGTGCTGGGTTTGTAGTAACAGCTAACTAAAACATATTTTTCCATGGTGTCGGGAACGCAGCAGAAAAAGAAGTACACCAACAGTACATCAGATGCAAGCTAACCTTAAGAGCAATAAGTTCTGTTGTAGGTTCACTCAACATCAGCATGCATGCACATGTGTAAATGCATACATGCACACACAGGTATGTGCATTCATCAAGTGGAAAACAATCTTGTGGCATTAATAGTTTTAATTTTTAATTAATAATGAACATTATTTCAGATGAGCATTGTCCAGATCCCTACTTTTTTAAAGTTCAAAGCAAGTTCTCAAACTGCTGTATTAACATATGAAAGATGTGGGTTAGGATTGAAAAGCTTGAATCTGAAATTTATATATCCTTGAATTGGAGCATAGTTCCATCCTTATTCATGAGGAAGTCAGTGGGAGTGGAATCCAGCCCTTAGATCCAATGGCGTGGTCTGAGCCCAAAGATAAAAATGATTTTAGAAGAATTATATTAACTAAAAGAATGTATATGCATGTCTGTATTGTATTGACTAAATATGCCTCATTTCAGCCCCTCAGTGACAGAGGACAGAATTTCTTGTGGCTCTTTGGTAAGTAGGATAAGGATAGTGATGGTTCCATCACCATGTTACATCCAATGTCAGTGTATAGTAGTAATACTGCTCTGCATGTCACACTCAAGAGATGCTCAAAACATTTTGTGGTATTTCAGAGACTGGGAGCCATGCAGAAACAATCTCTGTAGGAGGGTATGGAAGTCTTGCTAGTTCTGTAGCCTGTGCTGACTGAGCAGAAGTCTTTGACCCGATAGTTGCACTGGGTGGTGGTGTCAGGCAAGGCATGAAGCCGAGCTCACAGAGCTATGGTGTTTAATCTCATTGTCAGACGGAGCGGGCAGCCTGGCACTGGGTCTCCTCTCACAATGGGCACTTTTGTTGTTAGATTAATATACCCGTGTCCTTTTGTTTTGAGAAGGGATCTAACAAACAGTTTATATCTCCAGAGGTAGAGCAACATCTCACAGAAGCTTTTGCTTCTGCATTCTATAAGGAATCTGGTTTTGAGCAGCAAATAATCTATTTGGTTTTGTATGTCCCTTTCCCCTTGTCTTTTCACTCCTTACTATAAAGGACCCTTATACACAGATAATACTATAGCTTTTTGGGTTTGACCTTGGTTGTCAGAGCCTAAAAATGCTTGTAGAAATAGGCAGGTGATTTCTTTAATGGTTTTATTCCTAAATTCAGAAGAAGCTGCCTTTGTAGGTATGTGTGTGCTGTCTTGGGATGTAGACCCAAGACCAAGACTTGGGATGTATGACCTGTTCAGAAAGAGAAACATACCTTTTTTCTTTCTTGGTACCTTTGGGATGACTTCTGGTTTTGCTGTCCCCTATAAGCTAAGACACAAAAATAGCTCCTATTAAATGTCACCTCTTGTGCAAGGGGATTACTCTGCAGAATCAAATGTTTTTGCAAACTGCAACACTTTTCAGTTTTCACTGAGGTATCTGCAGTTCAGTATTTAATAATAAAAAGCTGGCGTCTCTGTCATCTTTCATCCCAAGCCATTACTAATACAAGTATTGAATTATAGAACACCAGAGTTTAATGTACTTTTTTGTTATTGGGGAAAGAGAGTCACAGAAATAATCAGTGATTTATCTAGTTTCATTTACTGCTGACTAAATATCGAAGCATGCAGCAGAATTCGAATTCTATGTCCTTTATTTAATACACCACACATTTCTCCTGCAGCCAGTAATAGAAACCAGGAGTTGTGCTGTAACCATTAGACAATGCTCTGTCAACGGAACATCCAGATGCTGTGGTGAGAGGGGGTGCAGCTTTCACATGGGATTATGAGGAGAGTAAAGAGCAACATATGTAAGGAACAGCAGATATTCTTTTTTTATCTTAACATTTATGGTGGTTAGATCATTCTGGTCCAGTGGCACAAGCCTGTTTCCTGCTGGCCGCTTTCTAGTGTTTTGCATGTTCTTGTTTCATGTGTGCGGAGCAATGGAGCATCGCTTTAGCTCCCCCCAAGCCCCGGTTTCTCTCCGTCATTGGTCTTTGCCATTCAAATTGCCATCCACTGCAGCACCTTACCCTGTTGTCTCATAGACAGACTCTGCCTGTTTTGAACATATCACAATAACCTTAGCTGAGGCATCAAATGGATGACCAGCTTTGTCTTAAAGATGAGTGTTTTGTTAACTTTTAACTAATGTATAAGACAAGGCCCATTTATCTTGGTTACACTGTATCATAATAAATGGGACAGTGTGCTAAGGTGAGAAGGGAGATAGAGTTGGTAATGCGAGCCTACCTAATCGTTGTCCCTTGGCCTGCTGCTGCAGGTTAGTTTCTAGGGCTGGATACAGGACTCCGGCTCCAGAACATTGGCTGGAGGAAGGAGAGGGAAGCAAGAGAAGGAATCAGTTAATCATTCCCACCTCTCTTTTCAGCTCTTCTTTCCTCTTCCAATGAGAAACTGAGGGGATAGAGGGGAGAAAGGGGGACCAAGACAGTTAGGTGGAGCTTGAAATGTGGAGATCAGCTGCAGAAGTACCTGGCATGCAGAAGGGGGAAATAGGGAGTAAAGGGGCAGGGACTTGGAGGATGAGATGAAGAAAGTAGTAGGCACAGATGTGAGTGGAAAGTGAGCATTAATAGACCAATGGAAACATGTGAACGGAGGGGAGGACAGATGGAATTATAAGATCTCTTCTACCATGCATCACATGTAGTTTGCACGTGTAAATCATATAAAACTTTCCCAGTCTTTATGCTGAGAAAGGCAGGAGCATAGTAGAGCTCATGCTAGAGGAACGCTGATGGGTCCCCATGATTTAATACAAGGCTAACAACGCTGAAGATTATAATTTAGTAATGTGGCTAAATGGCTACTTTGCTTACAGGGTAGAAGGTATACATGCCAGTAGTTAGCGGATACCTACTGAACCTGTTTGTGAAGGACCATTAGCATTAAAAGGGCTGGAATCACCTTTTGGTTTTTACCCATGTCCTTTTACTATAGGACCAAAGAAACAGAAAGACATACATTGGCTTGCTAGCAGTTTGTACCAGTTCGGTGCTTATGGTGTGTTGGTGTATGTGAAGGCAGAGAGGACAGGACAGTGGTGACTTGGTCTAATCTTGTTTGCTTTGGCCTGCCAATTTGAAGGTGATTTTTTTCGCCGGTAACTTGCTTTCTCTGGTTGTGCCATTAAATATATACACATTTGTGTATATATGTCTTTGCCTTGTGATATGTGTTGATTGGTGTTGTCATCATGAGAGTTCAGTTATTGTAATGAAAACAAATGACTTACATGTACAGAGAGTAAACCATATATTTCCATGAGTTAAAAAAAAGAGAGAGATATTTTGCAGATGGTGTTACTATCTCTGAATTTCAGCGTTACTGTTTAACAGAGAATGCGGTTTCTTCCACTGCAGACAGCAACACACACGAGGCAGACAACTCCCCCATATTAATCTAAGCTATTAATATCAGATATAGTTGAAATGAAGTCAGAAAACAGAAAACGTGCCACAAACAGCGGTTTACACGGGATTAAAACTATCTGGAGAATGACTGAGGAGGAAAAACTGGGAAATGGGGGCTTTTTATTTAGTTAAGTCATATCCTCTCCATGATAGGGAATAAAATCTCTTAAGGCCAAAATGATCCGGGTTGCCAGGGGATATCCCTGATCCTAATCCCTCTGCAGACCGTGGGCTATCCCCGATCCTGATGCCTCTGCAGAGCGTGGGCTGGGGACAGTGTGCCGCGGTGTAGAGCGCAGGGCACGGGGCTGGAGCGACGCACTGCACCCCACCGGGCTCCCTGCTGCAGACGGGACCCTGCGCCCACGGTGCAGGGAAACGTGCGGCCTCTGCTGCTGTTGCCTCCTCCTTCGCTGTGTAATAATTCCCACCTACGTTGCGGAGGGCGTGAAGGAAGCAAAAATAAAAACCCGCAACACCTGAAAGCCTTGAATGAAAAGCTGCGTAGAAGAGCGTTGTTCTTGTTCCCAAGGCACGCAGGAAACCGTCTCGCACTGCGATGGCTATCGCCCGGGTTGGAGGCGGGGAGCCCACCCCTCCCGCCGCTCCGGCTCCAGACGCCACCCCGGGCCGCCCCGGTAGCTCCCGGTTCGCGTGCGCTCCTGCCAGGCCGGAGCTTGTCCCTTTAAGAAAGTGCAGCACAGTAGCAGGGGCCGGCCCTGCCTCCCGAAGCCTGCAGCGCTGGAGCGGGGCTGGGGAATGGGAAGCAGTTCCTGATCTGGGTCCGAGCGGGCGCACACGGCAGCGGCAGCAGCCACCCCAGCTCCACTCGCTCAGCAGCATCCAGCGTGGGGATCAGCGCTCTGCCGGGCTCCCTGACACGGGGTGGACGTTCCTGAGCACTGAGCTCAGCTGCTGTAAAAAGGAAGCAGGAAAATACACAGCTGGATAAAGTTGGTAAGTCAAACTAAAGTCACATCCTCCTCCTCGGGCTGCAGTTTTCCAGTCTCTTAATTTGTAATGTTTTTTGCAGGCCGTTTTTTATTGTCTTCTAAGCAGAGCAGCTGGGAAAACATGGAGGCAAAATAAACGTGTAAAAAAACTTTGAGGGTTTGTCAGTGTTTGTGCTCCTATTTTGAAATCCTCTTCCTACATTGACGCTTTGCTGCAGGAGAGGGCAAAGGGAAACCAGCAAGTGCTTTTGGATGTGGGGGGAAAGAAAGCTGGTAGGAGTTGTAATTGGCTTTTCTCGCGGAGGTGATTAAAGAGGGAGATTTGAAAAAACAACTTTCAAGAAGCTTGGAGTTGTCATTTACTTTTCCAGAGTAAAAACAAATCTCGTGTTAAACAGTTTTGAAACGCACTGGGATGTGTGCAGGAGGAATAAGAATCTTTTTAAAACTGTGTTATCAGTGGGAATCTGGATGCCAAAGTATCGCCGAGCAAATGTTGTATATGTTTGTTTAACTAAGTACATTGGCAGCTCTGGAAGAGCAGAGGCATTAAGCGCCATTTTCTCTGCATCGGACAGAGGGCGCTGATGCTGCGCCTGGCACTGCCCCCCTCAAACGGGGAGCTGGTGAAAATTCAAGTTGGGACATCGAGTAGAGATACGATGTTTTAAACAATTGGAACAGAAATTGTTCGGACATGCAGAAAGCTACAGTACATAGCATCCAGTTAGAGCAGTCAATGTTTTTAATTTTTGTTCCCTTAAGTTGTGGGGGTAGCGTGTTTGTTTTTTAAGTGATGATTGGAATTATAAAGAAAAGTATAAATTTCGTTGATCAGCTCTAGAAATTACAGCCTGGTTATGATCCTGTTATCTTTTCTGGAATGTGTTGTGGGATCAGCCTGGTTAAAGGAGGGGAGGGAAAGTGTGGAATCTCTTGACAGAAACGTTACTTCAGTAATGATGTGGGAGATGAGGAAGAACTCTCACACAGTGTTGATCAAGTTGCAGGCTGGAGTTTGCCATCTGATATGGGAATGTATCCTTTGTATCCAGCACAGATGTGTAGTAGAGGTTGGAGATCTGTAAGCTGAATAGTAAGACCAGTAAACCCTGATGAATGAACTGCATATTGTCAAGTAGTTTGGGGAAAGGGGGAGGGACACGTTCAGGCAGACATACAGCTTTCTTCATAGAAATCCCAATACGAGTACTGGTACAAGAGGCTGATAATTGTGCCATGTTCTACCCATATATAACGAAGAGTTAAGAGAATACAGTAGTAGACTCTCCTTACCTCTGTGTGTGTATACTTGCTTATGCGTACCCTGGTGTGTATAATAATACTCTGCTGCTTTGTGGAATAGGGATTTGGGTTTCCTTGAATCAAAGGCTTTAAAAGGAATGAAGGTATTATTTTAACTAGTGCAGTTCTGTTGTGAGTAGAGAAGGATCAGAGCTGTCAAGTTCCCATCTGATACAACCTCTACTAGAACCTGATGTTTCTGTTGTATCCTGGGGCTTTGGTTTGCCTTGAACAACAAGATGTTTCTGTCTGGCTTTATTCCAGTTACTTACAAATCACTTGCAGTGGAGTGGAAAGATTTGCAGGTTTTGAGTCCTTAATGTGAGACATGCTGGGCAAAGCAGATTAAAATGCAGTCATTCAGACTCTCAATTATTATACCTCATCGAAAAATTTAGACTGCTACTACCTCTGCTGAATCAGTGGAGTATGTGAGCAGAAGTCAACTTTCTTTCCTGCAAGAGACAGTTAAACAGTTATTGTGAGGCAGTGTATCCTTGAGATATTAGTAGTTTTTCAGGAAAAAAATAGCCATTTCTTTACACTCCTTATGGTTCATTAGACATCCAGGTACGAATGGCCCTTTGAAATAATTTACTGGATCAGAGGAAACATTCCCCTCTTCAGTTCGTCTCTGAACTAGCAGGCACTAGCCAGATTTCTGACTGCTGCTTCAGTAACTTATTGAGGAATCTTTTTCACTTTCCTTCAAGCAGACTACTTGACGGGATTACTCAGCTGTCCCCCGTGTGTTGTGCAGGACATGCTGGACCCCTGGGCAGTGGAACAAGTTAATTGAGAATGATAGAGCTATCTGACATCCTGAGACACATTTGGCCCTTGCAGATGTTTGTCTTGGTAGGAAGCTAATTTATTCACTGAAAGTGTGTCTCCTCCACCGTCACTGATGCTCAGCTAAGCTCTTATCAGTTGCATCTCCCCATCTATTTCATTTGTCTGCAAGACATGTTTAATATGGTGGTTGAAGTGATTTCTGTTCAGTTCTCCTACTTGCCTATATTTCAAATTTAAATCTTTGCTTCACAAATGGAAGAGACAGTTTGATGTGTCTGATCCTATTTTTATTGTGTTGTTTGGAAATTCACTTTAGCATGTGTTTTATTTTGTTTCTGAGTGGTTTTTTTTGAGTTGCTTTGTACCTGAGAGCCCGCACTGTAAGTCTGTCCATGGCTGATGCTGAGGTCATACAGTTAACTCCTGCCGAGTCTCCAAAACGTTAGCTTAATATGACATATGTGTGTGATATTTAAAATATGAAGAAATCCTCCACCTATATTTATGCCTAATTAAAGAAATGGAGCTCCCTGGAATAGCTTTTTTCATTAGAGACTGCTCTTCTTACCTGCCAGTAGATACTTACGATGTTCGTGGTGCTATGAATTCTGTGCCTGCCACTGGAGTGCTTGTCTACTTCTTGCTTACACTGACAGTAACTCTGCTGAGTGAGTCTAGCCAGAGCAAGACTCATGGTTACTCAACAAATTACTGACAGTTTGGTTTCTCATATTGTTAGTTTTGGTCATTGTTTTGCAGAGCTTCAGGTTCTTGTTGTTAATTATAGTCTATTTAATGAAGCCTACCGCAAAATCCTTTCTCTAAGAATGTTTCTGGCTTCATGTAGTGCAGGATGTTACCACAGGTTATGAAGGCTTGTGATGCTCACATAGCTGAGATGACCCTGGCCTTATTCTCTGTTGTAGGTAAAGCCTCTTTTTTCTTTATATAACAGAAGCAGGATCCCAACTTAAAACCTCAGTTTCATATCAAAGACTCACTGTGCTGATAGCATAGTAACCTGTCTTGTTCTTTGATAACAGGTTTCATAGACAATTTTTTACAATGAACAGTGATAGATGTGGTTTTATGTCTGATTTATTTGCTTGTCTCTACTTTTGCAATCATTTGGAATGCCACATTCTCCATTGCACAATGGATATGCTTATCAGTATAAGTGGAGACCTCTCAAGTCGTTGTCCTGTGCAACATCAAAAAATGTTGACTTGCAGAGAAGGTGAAAGAAAGTAAATAAAATTTAATAGCTCTGAAGGTGGAGATGGAAAAGAATTATTGCAAGAATGTGTTCCCCAAAGAATAATTTCAGTGGAGTAGATACCTGTATGCAGCTAGTCCCAACTCTTCCAGACAGACTACGTCAGATCTGCCACTGCTCATGTGCATGAGCATCCTCCAAGGAATTAATTTATTTCCATCTTCACATATGTACAGCTGTCGTCTTGTGTCTGAGACAGTTGATGACTGAGCTGTTCCTTTTTCTTATCTGTAGTTCCAAAGTTCTTTTCTTCTTAACCAGATTCATCAGAATCCTTGGAAAACTTCAATCTCTAATCTCAATCCATTATTGAGAGTATTATTCATTAAATGTAAAAAATAATGAATAAGAAGTATTTAAAAAACTTTTAGGCACTCTACCAGTTTAATTATACTTACAAAAACATGGTAGTGACCTAATATATCATTAAATTAATCACATTTAAATACTGCACTGACCTTGCCAGCCAGTAAATCAAAGCAATGGCAAAATCCCTTTTGTTCTCTTTGCTACACCCTAAAACCTGTGAAATAATCTTCTGAGCACTTAGCAAAAGTATGTATCAAGTTGATGTGTTTTGGAGCATGAAATGGAGTAAAGAAGTAGGAATTTCTAGATTCCTAGGAACCAAAAAAGGCCCTGCTGAGATCCCCCCTTCCTTTTTTATAATTGGATAAGTTCAAGAGACCATGGATTGTATTTGCATATGAGGAGAAAAGACAAAGTGGCAGCTGGCAGTGCTGTCATTTAGTATGGGCTGCACTTCCCAGCGCCTTCATTGGAAAGGATAAGTTTTGTACTCAGGGCTGTTGCTTACCATCTTGTCAAATTGTCCTTTTGAGGAGTGGTGGGGAGTAACTGATTCACAGTGCAACTGCTGACTTTTAAAGTGGAGCATAGAGCAAAAGTGGTTCTGAAGTCTTCGTCTGCATCATTTTTATTTTCCTGCTCTCGTGCATTGTTCTATCTGAGAAACTTGACATGGTGAGAAATGTGGATGAGCAGAAGGAGCATCAAATAATGAACTGTCTTGTATGCCGTCTGGTGTATAACGCAATATCCAGGTGCTCCAGGTAGGCCAAGGGCAGCCTTTGCTACTGGCCTTCCCACTTCTTTTCACTTGTGCTTCATGGTTTTTTTAACTGGGCGTTCTGTCGTTTAGCCAATATGATGTGTTAGCCACATTGTGTGTCTAGCTCTGCAGCCTCTTTCTAGATGTATCAAGACCTGTACCTTTACCTACATCTGTCTATTAACTGGCATGATCATATAGCTGTGTTTATTTTGAGATCCACAGAAAGTACATGGAGAAACACTGTAATTTCATTTCTCCAAGACAGTCTTTTCCAGCAGCTGATGAAACCCAAGCTCATGCCAGATGAAAAGCTCTTGTGTTATCATTTTCAGTTAATTAAAAAAATAAACCCCAAATCCCTTACAGCAGCAGTTTTATAAATACTATGTGTGTGCATGCGTATATATATGCATGCCTATGCTAGTGCTTCACTCTCGTGTTGACAGCTTGTGCCTTTGACAGCAGGCTGGGCATTATCCTACACTTTCAGGTAGGACAGAGGATCTTGTTTTGTTTTGGTTTACTTTTTTTTTTTTTAATACATCTTACTGTAGCTGAAACAGACCCAAAATAAAGTAAAAGCTTCAGTGTTTGCATCAAAATGGTGTTTTTTGTTGTTTTTTTTTTTTTTTTTAAGAAAATGTGCTAAAGGCTCAATTTTATCTTCTGGTAGGCAAACAAAACATTTTTCTGGCAATTTGATACTTTAGTAAAATGAATAGTAACTTGATTAAATGTGCCAAATTTGTGTGTGCTAAAAGGCAGGAAGCTGGGTTTGCTTGAATAGAAAGGTGCACTGGCAGCTGGGGCTGAACTACCTCTTGGCACCCACATCTATATATTAAGTGCAGATCCCAGTAAGCTGAAGGATTATTATCTTTCAAAAATCTTGGACAGCTTCACCCGTGAGTTGCACTTCTTTTGTTTTCATTTTAAGAAGGCAAAATTAATTTAGTTTGGGTGAAAGCTGTTAAACTGACAGCCCTGGAAGACTGCACTCCCTTTGTTCAGCCACAGAACAAGTGATGCCTTGGACCATGGCTGAAGCTTCCCCAGTGCTGCTCTCTGGCTGTGCATTTTAGTCTAGTCAGAGGATCAAAACTGAAGTTCAGCATCTTTCTGTTCAACTTCATTTTTTTGGCCAGCATTGTCAGATTGCCAACAAGGGGCTGCCTAGTTAGATTTGGGATGGCTTCCTCTGTAATCTGTTTAGGGTATGACAACAGGAGTCCTTGTGATCTTTTTGTTTCAAGTGACAAATAATACTGTGGCAAACTCACTCACTTATCAGGACAGCCTTGATCAATTCATTTCACGTGAGCAGCCATCAGATGGGAATGTTTTTTGTTCATGATCCAGAATGGATTCAGCCTAGTGACCTGGTGGAAGGACATACTGTATTCCATTACCAGCCCTCTGAATCATTCAATCGCCCGATGCAGTTTTTCAGTACTCCACTTGCATTACACAAGCCCTGTGTTTTGAGGCTCTGCATTTTTTGCCTGATTCAGAGGCTCTTTGGAAAGTTGCATGTGGGCTTTTGCATTAAGCTCATCTAGAAGGCAAAAGACTGTGAACTGCAGACACTTCCTTTCAGACTGGAAGGTGGGACAGACAGACTATGTATGACAGTGGCACAGAGGTTGGGGTAGTACCTACAAGGGTGTGTAGTAACTTTAGCACAGACTAAACTTTTGGGCAGGATGTTGTATTTAAAAAAAGAGATACTGTTTTTAAACATGATGCAAACTTTGTATTTTCAAGTTTGTATATATGTCTTCTTCCCCTTTTCCTGAGATTAAAACAATAATTGTCTTTTAATCCTATTCTCTAGAAAAAAAATCTTTGATTTCTCTCTATAGAGCACTTAGTCATAAAAATATCTATTTGTACTGGAAGCTGTTTTTCACTCTGTGCTGGTTATTTTTTAATTACACATTACTCAGGTTATAGAGTGAAACTTGGCCAGGTAGTTCCAACTTCCTGTTTCTTGTTCACTTCGCTAACAGTTCTTTCATCGTCTAATACTGTACAGCATTTGGGTTGGAAGCCCTTCAGGGATTTATTTATATTGAACAACCTTTTTTTTTTTTTTCACTTAAGAAAATACCCAAGAACAAATAATGAGTTCTAGTGACGTTAGATTTTAGTCAATAATGATGTGCTTTTGCCAGCCGTCCAGTGTCATGCTTAAGGTGGCTGACTTTTAGGTGAAATTAAAATGGAAAAATGAAAATGTACTCCAGCCAAGTTATTTTTCCCTGTTTCATTTATCTTTTCAAGACACTTTAATTAGCTGGAAAGAAGGCAACTACTGCAGAGCTTTGACTTTGAGCACAATAGAGAGAGAACAAGAAAGTGCAACTGTCAGGGTTTGGAGACTTATGCTCATGCTTGCTACTTTGACTTCCTTCATGTCCCAAGGCCCAGACAGTCAAAACAGCTCTGAGTTACATTTTCAGTTTCTCAGCCTGAGAAGAAAATAACATTAATAGTCAGGCATCTAATGTGCAAAATTCTTTAGGAAAATACAGCATCTCTTACCTCAGCAATACTTGAACTGTCTTGAAAGTCTTGCCTGTCATCTTTACTCGGTGGTTAACATGAGTCTTTCCATATTTCAGAAAGATTTGCTAATCTGCACAGGGTGCTGTAAGATACTTTATTAAGAGAAACTTTTTTTTACTGCCTTTGCATGTTTTAACGTTATTTCTTTGGGAACCAGAGCAAAGATCAGCAGGACTGGAGTTCCAGTACAGGGTACTTGCAATATGTCTGGTTTTTCAATCCGACCTTTAAGTTGTGGGGGTTTTTTTCCTTCTAAAAATTTACTTAATTTACAAACCACTTTGACTCTAAAAATGCGCTAGACCAACAGGGGACCAGTGCATCATTCTCAGCACTCAGAATTTCTTGCGGGACAGCAGTCGCAGGGAACATGTGGGTTACCAAGTAGCTCTAGTGACGCTTCTTCTGAGGGCCACTTCGTATGGAGCAGAGCTGAAAAATCACTGGAACAAACCAGCAGCACCAAGAGAACTTTCTGCATTAAAAACTTATGTTCTCTTCTGCTTCCTCAAATGTGAGAGATCAGATCTGGTAAATAGTCTTGGTGTGGACAGGGTTAGATAGCTACTGCTATACAACAGGATGTAGTAAATGATGTGTATTTGAGAATATATATTTGGATGAATAATGGTATATGGATACATATAGGTATGAGAGTGATCATTGCTTTGTAGTTGGCCAGTTTGAAGGGCCTTAGGTAGATTTGATTCTATACATGGCTGCGTGTGTGGAAGGGATATACATGAAGTTATCATGCTACTTGGTTTATTGAGCCCCTTATCCCAGTGTCTGAAACTGTGATTTGTTATGCTGTGATATGATCCGAAATAGAACCACAACTCACTGTAGTGGGTTCTTTCAATCCCCTGGGAATGTTTGTCTGGCTTAAATGCATGAAACTGAAATGTGTAATACAGAGCTGCAGCTTATAGATCAACACTGACTCCATTTGTGGGAATGAATGAATACCTCATGTTTGATGTGCTACAGGAGAGTTCACAGATGACTTCTTATGTTACAGTAGTATATTTTTCATGCTTTTCCAGCTTCATGTGTTTTGCTTTTTCTTCTGTTTGTAGAATAGGTGGTATTATCCTGGATTTTTCAATATAGAAATAGAATGTGAAAAGATTTCTCCGTGCTGACATTTTAATGGTTTCAGAGACTTCTTTCCCGTAAAATTTCAGTCAAGTCTGAAAAAGACAGGTGATTGTTTCTGTACCCATCCACACATTTTGCAGCTATAAAACATCTTTGTTTAACTCACATTCTTCCTGAATGATTTGCTGTTTTAATTTTCTCATTTATCTACCCCTTTTTACAGTTCCTTTGACAGCTTTAACCCCTGGATGCAGGTCTGTGAAGATAACTTCTCACAGTATAGTCTAATGATTGCATGATAGGTGGGAGGGTTCACCTTCATACTGTTCTTTGCAGGTGGTCATAGATATATAGAACTTTATTACTGAGCCAGTCTTCCCTTACAACCCAAATTTTTACCTGAAAATACCAAAGTCCCTACAGATGGATAAACTCTGCTCAAAAAAACTCCATAAATTTGCTTAATAAAGAAAGCAGACCCACCCTTATGCTAGTTGTCCTGTTAATATTCTGGTTCTATTGCACCTTGTCTCTGGATTTTATTTATTTATTTATTTATTTATCCTGTCTTGGCTCAGCAGAAGATGAGGTGTGCAAGGCTGAAGGAGACCTCCTGAGTCATGGAGTACAGCATTTCTGTAACTGCAGGAAATTATGTTGCAGGATTCCCTTCATAAATTTATCAATCTCTGCCTCAAAATTAAACGGCTTTTGCTCCTGTTGTTTCCTATTGGGAAGCCATTCAAGAACCTCAGTCCTCTGATGTTTAGAAATCTGCTTCTAATTTCCAAACTAAATTTGTTCGTAGCCAGTTCATGCCCATTTGGTTTTGTGCCAATACTGGTCTTTAACTTTAATAGTTCTTCCCCTTACTTACAATCCTCCTGTGATTTGAGAGGATTCTTGACTTTCTCTCCTTCTGTTTTTCCTTAAGAAGGGAAGATAATTAAAATTGTGCTTCTCTTTGCATTGTTCTTCATTATCAGTGTCATCATGCCTTGGTTTGATAAATTCTTTAGTCTTGAGAACTTTTTAGTCTTTCCAGTCAGTTCTCAGACAAACAGAAGCAGGAAAAGGTGGCTGTTCGCATTTTACTAGATAGGCAGAGAATATGTGTAACTTTCTGGTAACTTTGGGACCAGGGAGGTGAGACGGGGAGAAAGAGAAAGTGGCCTCCGTGTTTTTGCATCTGTGAAAAGCTTTCACTGGGGTCATTGTGAAGAATGAGTTGGGTCTAAGAATCTGGTGGCTGGGATAGGCAAAGGCATTGATCCAGTTCTTTCATCCAGTCCAGCTCTCCCATCCCTCTGTAAAAACCTGCTTGAAATGAGCCAGCTGATAAAACTTTTGGAGGGAATGCAGCTCGCAAATGAGTTTTTGAGGGCAACTTTCCAGCTGTTTCCTCAGAAGGAATGAGGCAAGCGGCTCCCAGAGCCCCAGACGAATGCCTGGGATCTTTCTTCTTTGGAGTGTGTGGAGAGTCCCTGAGAAGAACTGAGAGTCCGGAGGCTGATGGAGAGATGAAGCCAAAGGCCTGTAGTGGGAACCTCCTGCTGTCAGGATCCCACGCTAAGCTGCAGTTGAGGGCAGGCATGGAGGGGAGAGAGAGCTGAGTAAGGTTTGTGGTGACCTTGATATGTTCCCATGCAGCTTCCCTCTCTGGGCAGTGCTTGATGGCATCATTTACAAGATTCCTCAAACGCCCTTAAACTCAGTAGAAAAAAATGTATAGTCCATTCAGCATGCTACTGTACTTTATACTATACTTATCAGCATGCTACTGATCTTAAAATGATATGATTAAGGTTGGATGTCTCTTATAAGACAGCTTTTTATTTAGCAGAGTATACCAAAACCAGGACATTTTGCAGGGAAGTACCAGTCTCAGTCAAACTGTCTGAGATTTAGGGTGGAATTTTGGGGCAGGGGGACAAAGGGTGGAGAGGAGGGAGACCCAAACCAAAAGATCTGGCTCCTGGAATAGAGCAGATGATAGGTAGGTAGAACAGGTGGTTTGAGAATAGTGGGACTTCTGTTTGGATCCATCACCTTAAGGTGAATATGGTGGTTCTCAGCTCTTCTGAAGTCCGTGTCTGTATTTTTCTGTGTACATCGAGTTATTTTTGATTAACAAAGAAATTACAATACTTCTTTTTCTTTTTAAGTTTTTTTTTTTCCCTGTGATGCAAAGGCAGCGAAAAAAAACATTTCTCACCCAGTTCTAAGTAGAGCACCTCCATTCCAGGAAAAAGGTGTTGCAATATATTTTAAAAATTTAGCAAGACTGTAGCTAGGATAGCTCTACCCAAGCAGTTTTTCCTCTATACCCTGTTTTATTGGCTCCAAGGCTTCTGCAGTTGAGGTATGCATGCACAGATATGGCTGCTTGCTGCATTGTGCACTGCTTGTATTCCCTCTCTGCTGGGAGTTTACCACGTAATATAGCTCTGGAATCCTCCTGGAATGAAGGTGCCTTGGGCTGGTGCAAATGAATATTTGGGACTTGATCGCTGATCAGTAATTCAAAGTAACTATAGTTTTGCTCCTCCAACAGATCTATTTAAACAGTTTTAATCATTCATTGCATGAGGTGCTGATGCTCTGATGACCATAAGTAAATACATTTTAAAATGTCTTTGTTTGACTGTATGCAAAGAAGCAGAACCAGTCTCTTTCTTTTCTCTTCCATCCTAATGATCTCCAGCAGGAAGAGTCTAAGCTTACAGGTAAAGTATGTCTCTAGTCAGTGCCAGCATAGACTGACTAGAGCTAGCTGGAGGTGCCCTGCTCTTAGTAGATTTTTTCAGAGCCCAGCATACTCTTCTGTTTTATGACAAGCCCTTGTAGTCACTCATTGGTTCTTTGTTCATTTATAAAATATGAATGGTAATGATCGGCCCTACTCATGTAAGAAAATAGGCTGGTTGAACATCTTTCCATTTTTTGACTCGGAGTATATCCTTATGCTCTGATTGCATTTTGTGATGGTATCCCAAGATGAAGGAGAAGTTACATTAATTATACTATACCTATACTTCTGTTCTCTCATTGGAAATGTGTGACAGAATCAGGAGAGGATGCCTGACCACGCTCCCTGTGTTATCCAAGCACTCCTTCTCCCATGGAGGTAATGTAAGTTTCATGCAGCTCCCATGGTTCAGTCCAGAAGGCACAGTGAGGACTCTCTGAGGCCTGTGTGCAGGCAATAGGTGCTGAAGGAGTTCTCAGGATGCTAAAAAAGACGAGGGTCCCTATGCTGTTGGCGCTTGGTCAGTACTTGCAAGGACTTAGGAGGCTGAAGTTCAGCTGCCCACCCAAATGTGGCTTCCTGGGGACTCTAATCAAACATCAGTAAACAGTCCCTCACTGTTCTCTCTTTTTGGCCCCTCACTTATTGCACAGAAACTGAAGAAGAGGGTCATGACAAGCAAAGGTTGCTCTCTGAGTCCTGCTGGTGATTCTTATTAGTTCCTTGGTTGGGATTAGTTGTACTTTCTCCCTCCAGAATCCTGGAGAGAGGGTTCATACAGGACAGGCAGAGCCAGAAATAAATGTGCTTTTAAAAGGCAATATAATGTCCATAGAAGGAAACAAATGGCTGGATTCAGCTTGCAGGAACAACAAAATTCTTTGCTATTACCTTCTGCCTCAACACCCCCACCCCCACCACTGACAAATGTGATACTGAATACATTTAACAGGTTCAAATTTTGAGGGCTTGATGCTGAGCATTCCTCCTGTATTTTCTTTAATTTCTTAGTAAATATATACATTTGTGATACACTGAACATACTGTACATGGTACTGTAAGGCTCGCTTGCAAATGCAGCTCAGTTGTTTGTCTGCAGCTCACAGCTGCCATTCATTCAGAAGGCCAAGGCAAATGACCAAAATTATCCTTTTCCAATGGGGCAACACTTCTGGGAAGAAAAGATATACCTGAAAGCTCCTAGACATACAGCAACACTAATGCTGGGGAAAGGGGAGTCTCTTTTCAGAAGTAATGCAATGGGTGGTTTAAGCAGTGATATGAGGAAGAAGGGTAGTCTGGTCTGAGCAGAAAACATACTTTTTAATTAAAGAAGTCCCCATACAATGAAAGGTTTTTGTTGTGGGTTTTTTTCGTTGTTGGTTTTTTGGGTTTTTTTTCTGACCATCTAGCTCTTTATACATAGCCTTGACATAGCCTGAACAAGAACCTGATGGCTTGCTTTAAAAGAACAGCATCTCCATTCACCAAATCAAGACATAGTGCTTTGAATTGAAAGCCTAGTTAAATAGTCAAAACAGAGTATTATGGAAGTTTAATTGTTAAAGAGGCTTTCAGTTACAACGATGTTTTTAGTAGCACTGTTTTTAGACTGAGTTGGTTTGGGGGGTTTTTTTGGGCTCTCTGATGTTAGCAACCTGAGATTTAGTTTCCAAGTGATTTTTGTCCTTCTGTTCAATGGGATATCTTTCCATTCTGAATAAGGACCTTTTGCTAAAATGTTTTTGTCTATGCCTTTCTTGTTATCTTGCCCATTGTGTGTTTGAGAGATATTCTTGGGAGCTTTGTGCACAGCTGACTGCTTGGTCACTTCTGACGTGCTTCCTGGTAACACCACCAAAGGCATTTAATGTTTGTAATGTAAAAGGCAGGATTGCCCTTGACTTACTGACAGCAGTCAATGCCAAGTCTAGAGTCAGAATGGCCGCAGCTGTTAATCAGGTGTGGAGGTAGGAAAAAATCTCACAGTGGATCTTATGCAGACTTTATTTAATATGTGCTATATAAAGATTATTCCTCTGAAACACAATTGAATTTCACAGTTAGGTGGGAAATGGACTGGATCTGTTCATGGTGGCTAAGGAAAGAGCTGTCAGTCAAACAAAGCTGGCAAAAATCTGGTTCTACTGATATGCTTTAGACCTTTGCCACTGACTTTGTTCTGACTATTTGTTATGCAAGACTGGAGTTTAGCTGTTTCAAGACGATTATCTTCTTGATCAATTATGTGAGTCTGACATTCAGACCTTGCTTTTGCTTGAAATTATTTCTACAAGGAACCTTGAGCTTGCTGTGTGTGCTTAATACATAAGACAAAGATCCAGAATATACAGACAGCACTGTTAGGTTATGAAACTGGCTTTAGCCTGGGCACTATTCTAATTTTTCTTGTGAAGTAGGAATATTGGTAATTCTGGAAATGAACATGTTGCCATTCCAACATTGTGCAGATGGGTACAATTTCCTTAATTAAGTTCTCTCATAATCAGCATGTAGTTCTCCCTCTGATCTTTTTTACTCATTACCAAGTCTTAATTTGTAGAGAGTTTCCTTTTTAAGTGGTTTAAATGGAGTTCAGCTTTCCTGAGGCAGGCTGCAGTGCCACTTTCTGGGACATGTTTACTGGGTTTTTTCTTTATCAACATGAACTATACCCTGCCCAACCTGTCTGAACATAGTCTGGTTCTGGGTGTGTTCTGTAACCAGAGAAGTGAAAATTCGTGGTACTTTACTCTTTCTTATAAATGAGTAAATATCTCTTAATGGCATCTCTGGGCCCAACCTGAAAAAAAAAAAAAAATATCTGTCTTATCCCAGTTCCTTTGAACAGCCCAAAAGCAGCTCTTCTTCCTTCCCTCTTGTTTTAACTTCAAACATAATTGTAATTTAATTATGAACACGTTCTCTTATGCAGACAGAGATCATGATGAGTAACAGATGGTACTTCAGTCTTACCTTTCCAATGCAACTTGTAGAAGAAACTATGCATTACTACACTGTTTAGTCCTTCTTCAAGAGAATAGCAGAGGGACTTGGGAATCCTGACTTGCTGACTGTATTCTTGGCTTTGGGATAAGGTAGGAGGGAATATATTTCACCAGTTAGAGCAGAGGATGGGTGACTTGGATTTCTGGTTCATTAAGTATATCCTCTGTGCTTGTCTGCGTGGTATGGAAGAGCAGTGTGTGATTCTGACTCGCTGCCTAACTTTGGTGAATCACCTAACTATTCTGAGTGGGATCCAGACCTCATCAGAGTTGGTGCCAGCACGCTTATTTTGGCTTCTCTGAAAGCCTATTCTTTCTCAGTCAGTGAGGTTGATTTCTATGTAATCATCTTTTTTGGGGGCTAGATTTTTATCAGTCAATCATCTTGGTCCTATGTGTCACAGATGCATGTGGTATTTTCCAGAATTTGACAGTCTGTTAACATCTGTTTCTCTATCTCCTCTTTCTCTCTGTGCAAGAGTGGGTAGGCTTAAACTGGGGGACTCAATCCATTGAATTGGGCAGAGTCCCTAGGATGAAAGAAATATAATACAGCAATAGAAATGGTGAATAAGTTTGAAAGCTCCCTTCCTAATTAAAAGGGATGAAATCCATCTCTCACATTCTTTTATGTGACAGTAAGATTGTGTGTTTAGGTTTGGAGATTCAAATTGTTCTATGGAAAACTTTCATTCATCCTTACTTTTATCTTGGATGGATACATGTGTGCATGTGCACATATACACACACACAAGCTCTCTGTCCTTACAGTTCATGTACAATTACCTAACCTCTTCAAATCATGCTGTACAGGAATGTGTTTCTCCTACCTTTCCCTGCCCACCTTAGCTAGAACTTAAGCAGCCAAGTTGTCCAAAATGAAACTTTTAGGGTACTTAAAATATAGTCCTTGATTTTTTTATATCTTTTTAAAAAAATCCAGAAAAGCTTCCATAAAACCCAATGTCTCAGTGTTACTTTTTCCTCCTTCACTTTTTTATTTTTCATCTGTCAGGTTGATGGAATTGGTGCACAGAGTATGTAGAAGTGATCTGGGCAGACCTTTCACTTCTCCATTGGCTTCATATATTCCCATTTCTGTGGACTTTAAGTCTTATTTAAAGTGTCCTCACCTTCTCTGTTGCTTCCAAAAATCTTGAACTAGATTTTTTCCCTTGTCTTGTCACAGACATCATCTGGCATCTGCGGCATTTTTGTCTTGAGCTACCCTCTGCTGAAGTTTCACAGTTGTCAGATTCCCTGCCAAGTGGTGGGAGAAGGGTCTTTGAGAGCTCTACCTCTGAGCAATAACTCAGCCTTCTCAGATAACTGTGCTTGTCTGAATTTTACAGCCTTAAAATTCATATTCATCTCATGCATTTTTTTTCCCCTGGACTGTTATCTCTTGAGTTCCATGTTTCTCTGGGCCTGACTGACTCTGCCTGTCATTACCTTATGGTTTGTCTTTTCTCTTTGGTCACATTCTCTACTTTCAGCTGTCTGTTCTTTTCCAGAAGTTGTCTTTCATCTGAACTTGAATAGCTACTGATTTTTTGCTTTTCCACTTTTAATGTTCTGATTGGGCCCTCTTGAAATATTTGTCCTCCCAGAATTTTTGGCTCTGGTTAGTCTTCCATTATCACCTTTCTTCCTATTCTTCCCTATTTGACATTTTTCCCAGCTTATGCTTATCTGTTTGTGCATTCAGGCCTCCTGAATGCATCTCAGCCTTCCACGTAGAGGAATAGTATAGATTTTCCAGAAGTTAATTCTTCCATAGGAAGAAAATACCTCTTCACATGTTACCTTTCAAGACAGTCTTCTCTTAATGTGATCCCTTAATTCTAAGGCAGTCTGTGATACAGTAGCTGAGAAATAGTAGCCGAGACACTGCTTTGGTGTCCCACTAAGAGTGAGTTTGAATAACAAAGAGCTTCTGACAGCATCACTTGAGTGGATGAATTTACAAAGCTGGATGATTTGAACAGGCACTTGCTCTAGTGAACATCGCTATAACATAAACAGTAATCTTACTCTTGGCCATTAACTTTTCATCCTGAAGTACTTTACAAACACCAATTAATTTGGTGACACAGCACTTCTCTGTGAAATGATATTACTGCCACTGTATAGAGGCAACACAAGTTGATTCTGTGTCATGACGGGCACAGTACTGAATACCTTACAGTCTCCTTTTCTTCCATCTCTAACCATTAGTATACATGTTAGCTGATGGTGAAATGAAGTTATGGAAAGCAACAGCAACTTACCAGTGTAGCATTTTTGCACGACTGTTTGGGACAGGAAATGCACAATGCACACAGACAGACCTGAGCTAACTTTAGTCTGGGGAGCTTAGAAATCAATGGCAGTAAAGTTGTGGTGTCTTGAACTTGAGGACGTGTTAGCCACCTGTGTAAGTAATCTGACTTCTAAGCAGGCTTAGATAGCTTCTACAAAAGGGTCTGCTGTGATCCCTCAGTGCTGTTTTACCCAAGAAACCTAAGTTAAAGTTAGAAGGCCATGGCTTCACGTGCCACAATCGGACCTTTCATTAAAGCTAGAAATAACCATAATTTGTCATATAGCAAGTGGGTTTAAAAAGACTTCACTGTCCTTTTTGGGGGACATACTTCATATGTCTGTCTTCATATTTCCTTGCTTTTACTCTGCATGAAGAGTGTCTTGTTCTTCCTGTACCTCAGTTCCTCTGTGTACCCGTATCTGTGCACCTCTTTATACCTTGAAGCTTCAGAGACATGAAGGGCTATGGTCAACTGTGGCATAACTCCTTTGCATTAGCCTAGTTAGCATTCACCGACACTGCCCCCTTCCTCTAATGACTCCAGCTGTCTCACCTTCTCTGTTGACATAGCAGGAAATGCATGGAGGAGGGTTAGAAGTAAGTCACTAGAGGTCAGCAGAACAAAGGGGTGTTCTGTGTAAACTTCAGTAGTCTTAAAGACTGGCAATTGGAAAGCAAAAGATTAAATAACTAGTCTCCTTTTTTGGCTCCAGCTGTACAATTAAAAATCATAGCAATACAGATACTATTGTCCTGCAAGTAGAGAATCCAAAACCAATAGTAATAAAGCTGAAAGAGCATGGACATGAGCACAGACGTAAATGCCCAACCAGTCCTGTGGTCATTGTGAAGTAACTTTGGTGTTACTACTGGACAAATGTCACACTGAAATCCTAACAATGGTAAAAAATCAACTGCGTATCTTTTTGGCAATCTTGGTCCATATAGGTGGTTGTTCTGGAATTAGAATCTCAGATGCACTCAGCTGAATGTTAAACCTCAATTGGTTTAACCAAGTCCTCAGTTGAGTGGTCATAGACTCATGAAACAGCCCAGGTTGGAAGGGACCTTGAAAAATCATCTGATCCAACCTTTTATGGGAAAGAGAGCTTAGATGAGATTATCTATCACCCTGTCCAATTGCATCTTGAAAACCTCCAGTGATGGGGACTCTACCACATCCCTGGGGAGGTTGTTCCAGTGATTGATTGTTCTCACTGTAAAAAATTTCTTTCTTATATCAGGATGAACAGGTCTTTTGTTTGTATTTAATGTCTGACTCTGGTACGCTTTAAGGATTACAAATGGGTCCCTAGGCACGTTCTTTTCTTCTTCTGAATATCTTTATTCCTGTGCAGATTTTTTTCTCTTTTTTTTTTTTTTCTTTTCATCTCCCAGTGCTAAGAAATCCTTCAAAAGACAAAAACTCCCTTAAACCTTTACCAAACTCATGGATGGTCAGAAGCTGCATTTTCCCCACCTTCTCTTCTCTCTCTTCCTCCTCCTTCCCTCTCTCCCCCATGATAGCAAAGGTCATGAACAGCATATAACTGAACTAAGTGAAAGTGGAACAGTTTCAGCAGTGCACATCTCTCTTCCCTAAACAGTGAAGGGTACTTTTGGAACTGGCTGGTCTGCAAACATTCCCTTGATCCTGAAGCGTGGTGTCTTTATACAGGACTTTACATTCTTGGATGTCTTGTTATGTTTGTTTGTCCATGATTCTTGCAGTACTCACCAGTAACAGTGAAAATTTTGACCATCACCTTTACATTGTGCCTCTAAATGCAAAGGTCTTAACAAAAGGCTGCACTTTACACTTTTCACGGTAAGAACACACTAATTACACTTTTTTTATGTGGCTTTCATATCTTCTCCCTTGAAGCTGTTCCAAAGCTGCCATCCTCTGTAGAAGTGGCATGGAAGTGATGACATGGCAGGGAGACAGGCATTAAAAATAGCATGACCCAGGGATCATTCCCCCTCTCCTGTGGCATCTGAGCTTGAAAAATTGTCTGGATTCCTTGCAGTTCACAGGCTTCAGAATAAAATGGAGTTGTGCTCTTTAACTGAGCTTTGCTTAGAGGACAAAGCAAATGAAAGTGCCACTTCTGTGATTGAGACCAATGCATCAAGTTGGAGAATCTGATAAAACTGTTCTTGTATTTGGAATTGCTCTCAATCCCTTGATAATGTGTTCTTTTCCTCTCTGTACATGTGGCTAAATGTATTTAGGAAAGCATATCTGTCATCAGTTTGCACTTTTATCTGAACATTTTGGTGGCGTTTAACCCTGATAATGAAGCAGGAGTTTCCAGTAGCAGACCTGCAAGACTGGCATAGGTATTATCTATCTGCTGCATTTTGTTTCCCAGTGTTTAAAGCAATGCATAGTGTTTCTTTTTGTTTTCAGTCTTAAGCCCAAAAAACCCGCCATAAAACCAACCCACCAAAACTGTGTGGCTGGAAACAGTGTTGATTGATGAATAACTATGATCCTTTAGCTGGTTTGACAATGAGGAGTTGTAGCTTCAGAGAACCCTTTCTTCCCAGCTTCCTCAGGGCATGCCAGTTTAATGTTAGGGTTGCCAGCCCAGGGCTTAAGACATATCAATATTTGTCAGTGGTAGGGTTCCGTAACATTTGATTTCTGCTGGGAGTTTCTTGTCTGTTTGGAGTTGATAGAGATTACAAAGTCATTGTCTCTTCCTGCTGCAGAACATTTGTTAGCTGGAATAATTTCTTGTCACTACAAAGCAAAACCAGCTTTTAATTCTTTGCCTGGAATTCCGGTGGTGCCTGCTGAACACTGCTTTAATGCCTGAGGCTCCTGTCATTCTGTTGGTGGGTTAGAAGTTGGAGGGACAGGATATGGATCCTGTGGCACAGCTTTGGGAAACTGGAGAATATAGGTTCTGTGGTTTTAGGGTCATTGAAAATCTTAGATTGGTAGCAGCATTGAGCAGGCAGAGTAGCTGTTCACATTTCCAATCCTTTGTTTCATTACATGGTCTAGAATGCTCTAGAAAATAATTAGTGTCTGTGAAGGAAGACACATCACAGAAAAGCACTGTTTGGGTTCCAATTGAAGCAGCCAGTGGCTTAAAAGCACAGAGAAGCCGTCCAAGACCCACAGCGTCGCTTCAAAGCCTCAGCTGATGCTGTCATATACAGTGAAATGTACATAATCCTCCCCTGTTTTTATCAGAAATGACTGGATTTCATTATGAATGTCGGAAGTCCCAGGTTATTAATACAGTGCAGGCAAACTGGATAAGAGCCTGCAGAAGCCTCTGTCTTCTTCCACAGTCACCAAATGACCTCACTGTGGTTTTGACTCTTCTGGTGTTCACAGGAACACAGATTCCTAAGATTTCTCTTGGAGGATGTTTGTCCCGCGATTAGAGCATCTACATCTTTCAGGGTCTCAGTCTTCATGGTTTAAGCCAATTTGGTAAACTTGTCACTTCTCCTTCTTTAAAAAAAGAAAAAAAAAAAAAAAAGAAGGAAAAAAAGCTAGAGCTGTTCCTGGAATATACTATGACTTCATGTCAGCATGAGGTGCCAACATGAACATGGAATGGAAGAGCAGCAAGAAAAATGGCTTTTGCAGCTTGGGTGGTATTTTCTACATGAGAAACATCACTCTTTTCTGATTGCCAAGTTATTGCACTCAGGCTCTAAATATGTGTTTTGTATACAGAGAAGAGGTAAGAATTGCGTGTGTGTGAACTTGTGTTTCTGCCTTCATCCCGCCTGATCAACATGTGTACGCCTGAATATGCGAAGAAGCATGCAATCACACGCTTTTGTCCTGGGATACATGAACACATGCTCATGCTCTTCATCACGGATCTGCAAGCTTCCTAGCATGATGCTGTGTATGCACGTCATTGTGCAAACCCACAACCACATCCAACTCTCTTCTTCTGAACAGTGGGAACAGACACTTTTTATTTTGAGCAGAAATCATGTATCTGGGACCTTAAAAATACTTTGGTTTTGCTGTTTTTAAAAATCCTTACTCAGCTGCTGTGTTGTGAAATGTGGCTGTGTGAGAATCTCCTGACTGTGAAATATGAGGGAGGGTTTTTTGTTGTTGGGGTTTTTTTTTGCTGGTCAGCAGTGGGATTTTGTGACCTCCAGTTGATATCTGTACAGTACATCTTGTATGCGTGCATTAGTGAGACAGTACAGTGCCTCCAGGAAATGCATTCTTTCGCAGTGGGCCATATGGGTAGCTTTGCATTTTTATGATGAAGATGTGAAGATAAGGTTTGTTGCTTGCTCTTTTTCCTCTTTATTAAAACTCTTTTATTGCGTTTTGTCACTGCACGTAGTTGAGGCATCCTAAAAGCATGCCTGAGATAAAGCAGAGCTTAGCCCCTTAACCAGCATTTGCAAGACTGCTAGATTTTTGTGAAGTGGCGCCCCTGTTTAGAAAGACTAGTTTTTCTGTCTTAGCTATTGTTAAAAAAATTAATAGTAAACATACCAGCCTAACCTCAACAGGTAGGGAGTTGGAGACTGAAGTAGTTTTCAACCGTATCAAGACGAGGCTAAAGCAAATAGAAAAAAAACCAAGTAGTCTTCTATCCAAGTGCATGCAGGCACTCGTCCTGTGTTTCTGGCATGCAGAGATCTTAGGATATCAACAAGAAAATTATAGGCTTCTATTGCTTTAGATAAAGGATTAACTTGGCTAGTTACTTATTCCTACTCAGACGAATCCAGGTGCTGGAGGGAGAGAAATACGTGCTAAGCCATTATGTTTCAATAGGAAATGGGGAGTTTATGTGGCAACTTGGGACAGTCTTCCTCAACTCAGGGGAAGTAATTAGTACTGTAATAATGCATAAGGCTGTTTCTGGCCTGTGTCTTACAGATATTATCTACTGTTGCTTAAAGATAGGCAAAAGGACTACTCCATAGCAGGTGATATAGAGAAGATCATGCTATACCAACTTTGAGAGGAAAAAATCTGAGCTCTTTACTGCTGCTTCTAAAGTCTTCTTGCCTGACAACCAGCTGTCCACCTTAAGCATACACCTGTGTGATTTGGGGACCATTTTGTTCTTTGATCATTATTTCAGCCCTGCTTCATTCTCCTTTCTTCAAATACATTTTCTACAGAGGAACTGCTGCCCCCAAACTAACAGTTGGGCTCTCAGTCTACCACTTAAAGTTGACTGTGAATAAGAACTAAATAAAAACCTTCTTTATTTCTGTATCTTTGCTCTCCATCCATGTCCCAAATGGTGTTTCGCTGTCTTTCTCCTTACAGGAGCAGTGCTTAAATCCATCTCTAGCTACCTGGAAAAATGAGCTTTTTGTGGCTACTTCCCCCCCCCTTTTATAAAAGGGAGTCTTTTCAAACCATGCATGAAGTGAACACAGAAAACCAGAACTCCTAGTTCTCTAGGACATCCCTGTTTTCTTCATCGAGAGATTTTATTACAGTTGATAATCCAGGATATTTCTCGAGACATGTTCACAAGTTACTTGTACAGCCAAGTACAATGTTCTTCTGTGTTTTCTTTAACCCCTCCCTGGTTCCATTGTACCTTCTTTTCCTTCTGACTGCGGTGGGGCCCTGTATTTCAGGACCTTGTGTTGGCAGCAACTTTAACAGAAATCAATATTAAATTGGTTCAGAAACAGCAAGGTTAGAAAGTCGTGTTACAGTAGCAAAATGTAACAGTTCAACAATTGTTGTGCCAAGAGGGACCCAATAGTCATTTCAGCTGGAATCTTGTCTCTAATGGAAGCCAGTGCATACTCCCCTGCATTCCTTGCACAAATAACTTGCTAGTTACAAGGGTAACTGTCCCTGCTCTCAACTTCTGATCAACTTACATCTTGAAGAATAATGACTTTGGCAAGGAAAATAGAAAAGCATTATGCTGAGGAAAGGATAAGCTAAACTTCATGGTGTTACATCCTCTTCATCCTATACAAATTGCACAGTTTAAGATTCCCATATTTCATACTTATTGGTAGAGATAGTGTTTCTTGTCCTGTGTCCTGGAGCCATTCAACATAGTTCCAGACTAAGGAAAACATCTGCCTTTTTTACTCCCCCCCAAGTTAAGAAAGGCGGTGGAGAGGACATGCTCTTCCTGACTCCTGTCAGAGGTTAGCTTACATCCTGAAGGTTACAAATACATTTTTTTGTAGGCTTTTATGCTAGTTACAGTATTTATCTCACATCTCTAGATATTCTTCTTTTTCACTGTATACCCATAGTGCATACAGGATTTCTTTGGCCCTGGAAATACTTGTCTGTGGTGGAGATCACAAACAGTTTGTACCAGGCACAGTGGAGGAGCCTACTTGCTGTTTGTGAGAGAAGAACTACATCATTACTAAGTGAAACTTAATGGGATTCAGAAGACTAGTACCAGAGTGCTTAGATTTGTTCAAAAGCAAAGTAGAGGAAGAGACTGTATCTTTCTCAGAACATTGAATGGGGATTATGATCAGCCTGGAAAATGAGAAGAATTGCCTGAACAGGTCAAAAGGAAAGCCACTGGGTTCAAGTAGTGTTGATAGGAACAAAATAATGGCATCATAAAAATTAGTGGGAATTGTACCTGGTAGTTGGATCTTAATGACTGTAGGCAATTTTGAGTCAAGTTCTTGGCTCGTTTACATCTTGCATCCCACTGGAGGTCAAGGGCACCTTTGAAATACTAATAAAATCCTGCTGAAGGCAGACATGTTTGTTCTATGACGGAGCAAAGAATTCGGCCAGAGGCATCAAACTTGTAGTTATTTCTTAGCTTTGTGGTAGTGTAGATGTTTTCTGGTTGCCTCAGTCACAAATACTTACTTGACTGGGAGGAAAATTATATTTGAGCAGGATTCCTAAATGTTTTCCCTGCAACATTTGAGAGTCACAGCTATCTAGACCTGGTGAATGGCAATTTGCTAATCTACCAGTGAACTGAATCTACCAGTGGATGTTTGCTAAGCTGTAGAAAGAACTCTTGTGGTCAAACCTGTATCCTGCAGATTCGAGGTTGTGTCACATTTACACAAAGGCAGGAGACATTTTAGAAGCACTCAAGTACGATGAAATTTCTTGTAGTCTGGTAGGTGTTTTGGTTGGTTGGTTTGTTTGGGGTTTTTTGTTTGTTTGGTTTTGGTTTTTTTCTTTCAGCTCACTGCTTCACCCCAATCCCCTGTGTCTGAAAGAAAAAAACAAACAACCCTGACGACTGCTTGGATCTTGTTTCTCCTTTCACGTTTAGAAGCTGTAGTATCTCATTCTAAAAGACGTGCTACTTTCTCTATAACTGAGCAGTCCTACCACACCATTATACACATTACTGGGTGAAATTCTATAACCTGTTTCAGTGATGGACAAATTCTGGGTTTTGGAGAATGACATGAGGAGGCACTTGGGGGGGGCAAACTTTCATTGCTGCCATTCAGTATAGTGGAGGTCACAGGATGTGATGATTATTGTTCCTTTTGGATCCTCCTATGAAAAACAATGAAACAATGAAAAAAAGACTAGTTTTCTGCATTACCTGGTTAATTTGAAGGAAACTGCTGTTCCAAAAATGGGTCTGATCTTGAAAGTAGGCGACTTAGGTTCTGTTTGTAGCTCTAAAATCCTGCTCTATATAGTTGTAGTTTTCCGATTTCTAATTCTGTTTCTTTATGTCTGAAATAAGGGAAAGAGAACTCCTTTAAGCCATGACCTGAGACTAAATTCACTGATGCTAATAAAGCATTTACTGATCCTTGGGTAAGGAGGATCAGGTGGAAAGCTTGATCCAGAATTTGAGGGGTTATCAAACATGATTTGATGAAGTGTCTTTGGCTGTTAAGAGACATCTCCCAGCCTTTTGTAGATGGGAGTCAGAAAAAAAAAATTAGACCATGCAATGACAGCTCTGTTTCCACCTCTATGAGAGATAATGGATGAGAAGTTATTAGGTGAGATTCTGCAGTTTGTGCTCTGCAAGAGGTCAGGTTTAATGATCATAATGGTCCATTCTGAGCTTCGTTTTGTAGGAATATCTTTCCATCGGGTGCTGGGAAATGTGGGCTGTGCATTTATCCATAAAGCGTGAAGCTTAGAGCTGCATTAGTGTATGAAACAAGTAACCTCCTGAACATTAATCAGAACAACACTTACAGAGGGCCTTTAGACTAGAATTGAGGAGGGAGAATGGGCTTTTGCAAGGAGGTCTAATCCAAAAGGAGGAAGTACAGCCATTTTCCTGTGTCTGGCTTTTCTCTGCCATCTGTATTACAGTGTTTAGATTCTTGGAATGGAGGACCTCGTGGCATAAACCCTTGTGTGTGTAGGTGTTGTAACCAATAAGTAGCAGTGCTAGTCTGGTTTGGTGAACTCTGTGCCTAGTACTTCGTATGAATTGAATTTGTTCATCCCATTATCCACTTGCTCACTGTGATACCATTCTGAGTGGTCCAGTATTAGCAGTGTTTTGGGAAGGTGTTGCTATGACTATGTGATCATAATCAATGGGTTCAAAGGCAAACTCATCCCTCGGAGGTGAACAATGGCTGTAACTGAGAATGCAGAGCAAGCATAGGAGAATATATTTAAGGTCAGAGAATTTCTGACGCTTTCTCTGGGCTTGATGCCTGGCCATAGAAGTTGTTGCCAATGAAGATCTGACTATTATTCTTTGTAGCTAAGCTCCAATGAGGAGCAAAAGGAGAAGCTGCCACTGCTCCAAGGAACTTTCAGTATAAACAAGCTGAGGATCTGATACAGGAGAATTTGTGGGAACAGTACTAGTTTAAGAAGCAAAAGCAGGACTGAGGTTGCTTTTTGTGCAAGAGATGTTAACACTGTTTTACTGCTTGGAGGGGGAAAGGACTAGTGTTTCATGAGCCTTGTCCAAGTGGGATTTCAGGCTGGACAAGGTATTATTGTGAGTTCCCCAAACACTTTCTACCTAAGAAGGCTGTCCTGGTGCATAACTGTTTCAACACGCTGCTTTGGTGGAACGGAGGGTTTAGCTCCAAGGTAAACACTTGCTGGCTTCCAGTTTCCTGGGGAAAATGTTTTTCATTCAGTACTGAATTGCAATTTACCCCTAAGTTCAGTAGGAAGGTGGAAGTGAATATTGTGCCAGTCTCATTTCCCAGGGCTGAAGGCAGACATGCCACAAATGAATCCCTACCTTATCTCCTCAAACATACGGTCCTCTGATTGTAGAAGCCAGGGACAAATGAAGCCTGAGTAG
The DNA here is from genome assembly GCF_034638445.1 of Ciconia boyciana. Taxonomy (NCBI): domain Eukaryota; kingdom Metazoa; phylum Chordata; class Aves; order Ciconiiformes; family Ciconiidae; genus Ciconia; species Ciconia boyciana. The sequence goes on from NC_132936.1 coordinate 95,729,762, forward strand.
TCTTGCTCTGGAATGTGCAACAGGGCAATGGCATGCAAACATAAGCATATCTTCATCTAGGGAAAGACTCAAGATATAATGTTGCCTCCGCTCTCTCCTCATGCTCTTTTGAAAGACTAATGTCTTCTCATCAGGCAAAGATGGTGGTCAGGGATGTCAGGATACAGGAAAGCAGTGAGGGTTTCTGCTTGTCTTTGAAGCTGTACCTGTTCTGCTGGTGACATTGTGTACTTGCTCTGTGCTTGCCTGGTAGTTTTAGGATGTCTGCAGCAATGAGCTTTTGAATTGTCTAAGTACCTGCCAGTGGTGGTCAACCCAGAATTTCAGTGGTTAGCATGAAAGCATATGATACTGAAAGGCAATGAACTGCTGTAATACTTCAACCTGCACTCCTGTAGAAGAATCCACCAGAGGAGTGGGTGTGGGATGCCTTGTGTAAAGTGCCTAGAAAGTAATTAAGTAAGGAATATTTCCATCTGAAAACTTAGAGAAATACAAGTAAGGGAGCCAGATGTTGTTTCTGCTAACACTTGCTGAACAGCAATGAATCCAACTGCAGTTTTCTTAACACTATCTGACATTGCATTTTCAGAAATAAAAGGGTCCTGGGCTACTATAGCTGTTCCAGCACATATAATCTGAGAGGAAAAAATATTCTGGTTTACTCAGTCGCTGCATGGACTTCTGGTGCACCTATCTTTGCCTGTGTCTCTACTCATGTACCATCATATAGTGCTGGTTTTGGATCGCTTATTCTATTTGCTTTTCTCCTCTGCAAAATCTCAGTTCATAAAACAAGCTGAAGAATGTTAACAAGGGATGCTTCTTTGACAGCTGTGTGATATGCTGCTATCTTGCATGTGAGGAATATGCATGGAGTCCTCCAAAGTTTGTGTAGACACAATCCGTGTGCCTTGTGAAGACACAGGGGAATTATGTTATAAGCCTCACTTTCCAGGAAAAGTAGGATCTAAGTCCAGGCTTAACTTCTGCCTTGCTGGCTTTTTATGTTCCTTTCATGGCTTTCATCCTCATAATAACTAAAGGAGATCTTAACTGGAAGTTTTGGTCTGTCATTATTAAGCAATTCCGGGGTAGAGCTAAAGGAGCTGTAGCCTGAGAAGAGAGGGAGGAAAATAGTATCCAGCAACTATGGCAAAGCATGTTTTCCGTTATAACACAATGTGTTTATTTTGTAATTGGACCAGAATACCAATAAATGTGTTCCTAGATGTCCTCTGTTCAGACCCAGACAAACATGGCACTAATCAGAAAACACTGATAGGTGTTCTGTGTGCTATATAAAAATGCTTTCGAGCCACTCTTCTATTTACTTTGCAAGAATCTAGGAATCGCAAAATCTTTCCCTGCAATCTTACAGCAAGTTGGAGTTGGATAGTCCAGGGTTAGTTGTTTAGGGAGCTGGAGAGAAGTGCACGTGGCTTTGGCACTTGCATGTAAGATGTGTCTTACAATGCTGCTGGCCACAGGGGAATTTCTGTGGGTAAATAAGATTTCTGTCTCAAGGGCTGTCCATATGGCCCCTTTCACCAGCACTAATTCCACTTAGATTAACTGCACAGCATGAATATGGGTCAAAGCCTGGATTGTTGGGAGAATGAGTTCCTGCTTGCAAACTGCTTCCTGCAGAAGTACTTGTTGGCAGCTGAGATCATAGTGCTCATACTCCTCACAATAACCCACTTTGAAATGTATTTAAAGAGGGGTCTTGGCAGTCTGCTTGCTGCTTTTTCATGCAAAGTGCAGGCCCTGGTTTGTAATCCCACTCAGCACGTCAAGGCGTTTGCTGCTGGGCCATCATCTTCTCTGACTTTATGTAGCACAAGGCAAGGCATCTGCGTTTGGACCAGCAATACTAACTGCTTTGGGAAGCATTTTTCCTCTCACTCTTTAGCAAGAGGAGAGGAACTACTCTTTGAAGTACTGCATTATTTATTATAGAAAAAACTGCTGGGTTGTTTCTGTGAACACTATGCCCTGACTGCAAGTGGTGAAAGGAGCTAGAGAGACGGAAGTGAAAGAAGGGAAGGAACAGATCTCATGGTGTCCCTGGCTTGCATGTGTCTGTCATTCCAGTGAAAACAGATTCTTGCTTTTCTTTCTCTTTTGCCTGCTCTACTGGTGGCAAAGGCCCTGCATTGCAGTCAGTCATTCCTGAATCTGCAGCTAGTTTGGTTGTCTCCTATTATGTCAGGATTCCTTATGGGGGAAATGTAAAACTTAACTATAAATGGCCTGCTTCATAAAGTGGATCAAAGCTAGCAGGTGAATAAACTTCTTGTTTGTTTGTTTGTTTGTTTGTTTTTGTTTAAGTCTGAAGTGATCTTCAGAGCCCAGTTTCCTCTTATACATTCCTAAGTTTTTCCCCAATTCACTCCTACTATTCACAAAGAGAAATGCCTTTTACCCAGATCTGGAGGTGCTTTAAGCACAGGCTACCCTAAGCAGTAAGTATGGGTTAGAGGCTAGAACCTGCCCACACTGCAGTGAGTACAGAGGTAAGACTGTTTCAGTGCCACTAGCCCTCCCATGTTTGTCACCAGTCTCTTTCCTTCCCCTCTGGATAGAGAAATTTTTGACAATTGACTGGAAAATGAGTATAAGTCATCACAACACAGAAAACTCTGTCCCTTTTAGATGTTGATGGTGGACTACGAGGACACAGTAAAATAGACATAGATGTGAAGTTGCTTGCCGCTTGGTTCGCATAGGAGGTTTACATGCCTCTTTCTGGGGCTAATACTGCAGTACAGAAATAGGGGAGATAGTGAAATAGTTCACTGGAGCTAAGGGCCTTGTAGACAAAGAATACAAGGCAGGTGTTTGCTTCTTGCCTCTTCTACTGATTTGAGTTTGGACAACTCTCCCAATCACATTCTGCTTGCATGTACAGTGTCCCCCTCCTCCACCTTTGTAGATTAAAAACATCGAGTATTTATCAAGCAGCTTAAAATTAAAGTGGACAGACTGAAGGTGGATGCAGTTTTGAGTAGAGGGTGAATCCCTCACCTTTTTCCTGGCCTCGTGGTCTTGTGACAGTGTGAAGCCTTCTCCCATCCTCTGCCCCCTTCCATTCGGTGACACAAGGCAAGGTGTCCACCGTGGAAGTGCACAGGCTCCAACGTGCTTTGGCACCCTGCCTTCTAAGTGGTGCAGACACAGAAGTCAACATACCTGAGGAAGTTTTGTTTACTTGTTTTAGTACATGCAGAAATGATGATAGCCACTTGTGCTGCATGCAGTCACGCTTGCAAAGCGATTCCTGGCAGCTGAGAGAAATTGGGTATAAAGAGTTGTTCTAAAAATCTGAATGGTCTGCATGGCCTAGAAGATGAGCAGTCTTATAAAATAATGTATTTCCTATGCATGGTTGTAAAACACTTTGGGATCATTAAAGGACAAATATTTTGGGGCTAGTTTTGTTTTGCTTTTTTTATGAGAGTGCACTTTTGAAGTCTTCTACTGCTGTTTTGAGACCACCATACTAGGAACTTTCTTCAGTATTTTCCCATCTCTTTCTCCTTATGAATGCAGGAAGCACAAAATATTCTTCTGGCATTTCAGCTGCAGTTATTTTGAGTGGCTCCAAACAGAGGGAAATGTGTTTCTGCGGTAGTTGCTGCAGAGAAAGAATTTTGCTGAAATGTCTCTCCCCCACCGCCCTTTGGTGGCTGCAGAAAAGAAGCCAGTGTTTGAGGCCCCAGCTCTGTGCATCTGCTGGATCAGTTTAGGCCAATTTCTCCCCCTCCCCTTCCCCTCTTTCCATTAGCAAACTAGATATAAAACAGAAGCCATTGGATAAATAGGAAAAATGTGTAGCAGAGGAAGCCCTTGTGATTAGGGAGCTGTTAACCAGTTATTTCATGTCCGGCTTTCAGTGTACTTATAAAACTGATGCTATTCAGTGACACGTCAAATTACTATAAATGGCATTGGCTCAGTTGATTTCTCATGGAAGCCAACTTGCACTTTATTTTTAACTTGGGCCCACTGATTATTTTTAAAGTTAGTATACTATTTGTTAAAGTGGCAGGCAAAGTGTGGGCAATATACATCAAATTTGCTCACACCCTGTCTTGCCAGTGCACTCCAGAGTCCTGCGGAACTCCTCCCATGTTGGGAGAGAGCGGTTTGGTCCATGTCTGTCCATTTGCTGCTTGGCTGTTCTGGGGAGCTGGCTGATTGATGTGATTAGTGGCAGCTGCAGTATTTGGTTTTGTGATGTGGAAGCTTGTCCATTAGGAGCTGGCCCAAGACCCAGTAAACTCCTTCCCCTTTTTTTTCCATTGATCGCCAGCAGCCGTCACATCATTACATGCATTTATAATGTCCTTGTTGAGACTTCACTGTGTGCACATGGTTTAAATCAACGGCTTCCCAAATAGGGGGAGCAAAAGCACCAGTACTCCCTACCTGCCTCCAACAATGTGCTTGTAAACTTCAGGGACAGGGAGAAATTAAAATACAGCTCATGGAAAAGCGCCAGGGGGTTCTGAGTCTACAGTTCACACTATGCTTTGGACAAAGAGGTGAGTCTTGCATCATGGTCTAAATGTGGTGAGGCTTAGGCTTCCATACATTTCTTCTGGAACAAATTTCACAGAACAGAAAATGTTCTGCATGGCACTGTGGCACCTGAGGCAGATTCTCAATGCTGTCTTTGTCATATCGAGGCATCTGGCAGGTCTAGTTCACTTGATGAACGGTGACTAATAACTGACACCTAGAAGTGGGGAAGGAGACCATTGGAAGCCTGGGGCACAGGTCTGATGTCCCTTGCTTTATTTAGAGGGTAGATTACAGCTCTCATCACACTTGCTGGAGTTTCCAGATAGTCTTCAGGGCTATCACTCTTAGTAAATGAGATACCTGTGGGACTAAAGCATTGTACAAAACTGTCTTAAAGACAGCTCTAGCCTGGGTTGCAACTTGGAGATGAGAATCTTACACAAGTGCTAGGGAGCTATTTCCATGTCACTTCAATCCCAAACAGGAAGCATTCATTCCAATGGCACAGTCTTCTGGTTTCCAGTTATATTCCCTCAAGGATCAATACCTGTACAGTAGCTCTACTGTGCATAAAATGGCAACACTTGAAATCTAGATTGAACTGATGACTCAACAAAATATTGTCCAGCACAGTGATTTTGCAGTGGGACAAATAGAGTATACAAACCGGGTATATCTTTTCCTTCTTTGTTTTCTCTGATACTGAGAGATTCAGTGCATCATAGAAAACGTCGCTGTCAGAGCATTCAGCCTGTCCTTGGTAGCCATCCAGTTTGTGTGTTTCGAGAGATCCTTCTTCATAATATTTACATTTAATATTCTGATTGGAATAGAGAAGACAGCATTTGTTTGTACATTGCTGGGGTGAGAAATAGAGAGTTTCTAATCATACCACAGGACAGTCTGTTTGCTAACAGGCTGTTTTCCAGTCTGGAAATTTTATAACCTACTTAAACAAAAAGAAGTTTCTCTTGGCTGAGATTTAATAGCAGATGCATTTGTGATGAGTCCTCTGATTATTCAAGTATTGCTATTTAGGTAGGTGAAATATAATTAAGAATAATTGAAATTAATTAATTTTGACCTATCTTTAGTTTTACTGCTACCGTAGTTGACAGCAGAATTTAGTCCTTACAGCCATCAAACCAGGAAATGGCTTTGCCTTGCCCATATCTCAATTTTGTCATCTGCATAATCATCTGAGGGATGATTATGTTGCTTTGATATTCTGCTTAGTGAAGCAATAAAATCCTTTTTGTGATCCAGTACCCCTTCCTTGCTTGTTGTGTTTATTTGCTTACTTGCTAATTTCCTTGATTTAGTTGAAGTTTCATGATTGTAAAGACCCTTCTAGTGTGTTCACTACTTGCATGGACTGACTCGCTAGAAGGCACCCTCTGGTATTTTGGTTAGGTAATGGAAGTATAAGGAGGAGGAAAGAAGATAAAATACAAAGTCAGACCATACGTGGTTCAGCATCCTGCTCATAGCTCAGCATGGTTGCACTGGAATCCTGCTGGTGGAATGTCCTGACATTATGGTGTTTATTTCCACCACAGCCCTGAAATGTAAACAGGACATCGTTGGATGCTAATCCAAGGGTCAGGAAATGACTGAGAATCCTGGACTCTTGGGCTATTGGTAGGAGACAAGGAAGTGACTTTTACAGGAGGATTGGCATACGGTACCAGCAGTGCACTGGACCACACGTCAGAGAGGGTGTTTTCAGGAAGGGTATCTGATATATGTTTACGGGGAGTAACAAAACATGGCACTAGTGTCAAAAGACACATCAACATACACAGCAACTTACAGGACATTTGGCATGTTAGGATGCTCTGAGCATCCCGTCCCAACAGGATTAAAGATATAGAGGGAGTTTGCCTTGAGCTTGAAATGTATACAGAATAAATGGCAGCTTATCACTGTGGTATTTATTTTCCCCTGTGCCTTATAATGCAAGAGTGAATTCAGCTGAGGAACATGAAAGTAGCAGAGAGGGGGGTCCAGCCCTAAAGCCCAGAGGGCATGGATGGGACGTAGTGCAGTCAGGGAAGTGTTGGTTTAAGTGGTTTGATACACTAGAAAGCAAGCTGTGCTTCTCTTAGGCAGGCCTAAATAAATTAATGGCATGAGAACAGTATTGGACTTCCAGTCATGGCTCCCTCTCCCCTGAAATGGAAAGGGGCACATACAACTTGCATAGGATGGTGCCTGCTGTGCTATGTTCAGGGAAGAGGGAGATGAGCCATGTCAAAGCTATCGCCATGTACTGTGGGGCACTTGAGACTCACATTGCTGGAAAGAGGGTTGCACCCCACTTTTATCCTACTAGAAGACTTTGACTCTTCCAAGGAGCAGCTGCTAATGCCTCCTCTGTAGTACCCCTTGTAGCAGCAGAGACAGAACTGTGTTGTAATGAATATAAAGGGGGTCCTTTATTGAAGTTGCTAAATGCATACAGACCCTGTAATTCACATGGCTCTCTAGCTTCCAGACTGGCTGACTGCTGCCTGATGTTGCCACACAAGGTCTCCCTAAGACTTGGTCTGGCGTCTGTAGCAAGAAAAAGACTGGCTGAAGAGAAAATGAATCAAGTTTTCTGTGCTGTGTTGTGTGCTGTTTTTTGTACTAACTCTCCACACACTCTGCTGGATGCATTTTGCAGCAAGGCATAATTTTATGGTAGGCATCTTCAGACTGTTTTCGTGAGCATTTTGCTGGCATGGTTGCCAGTGTTGATACCTTTCGAACAAAGTGCTCTGAATTGTGCCTCTGCTATGCTGCTTGGGCTGGGTTTCCATCCGGATCTGAAATTGGAAATTTATTACTTGGAACTGGTTTTTAAAGGTGAAACTGACACCGGTTTCTTATTACTTACCAAGTCCTGAGGGCAGAGTTACATTCCTGACGCTGCTGTAGGTGTTAATGATTTCATCAACTTGAGAAGCACAGAGCCCTGAACTCTGCTTTTGGCAGCTGGTAAAGAAGGGAAACTGACTTTCAAATATTTTGGTTTTAAAGTTTTGGGGTTTTTTTTATGGTGTTTACATTAGCAAATTGGAATTTGTGGGACAGACTTACAATTGGAACTAAGAATTTGTTGACTAGTTAGTCCTTAGAAATCAAATTGATAGCAAAGCCTCAGTAGGCTGCTGAAACTGGCCTTGCCAAGCACCTCTGAAGTTGCAAAAGAACAAGAATCTATGAGTGGGCCTGCTGTGGGTGCAGGCCTAAGAGTTTCATTTGCTTGGTATGTTTTCCATGCCTCAAAATAATCAGGAAGGATACTATTATGCAGATCCCAAAATTTTTTCTATATTACTTTCAGTTGCATGCAAATAGCTCAAAAACCTTGCTCTAAATCTGGAGAGATTCCAGAATGTGTTTTTTTTGTTTTGTTTTTAGAATAGTATCTGTCTTGTGTCATGCAGGAAGATGGCATTGTGAACAAGGGCCAGGATTTAAAATCAGAATTAACTGGCATTACTCTGGGCTCTGCCACTTACTTGCTGTATGATCTTAAGCAGACCATCATTCTCTTCATACCTGTATTGTGATATCCTTGTGTCTTGCCAGGTTGCCATGAGACAGAACTTCCGTTTTAAACTTGCATAACTGTTTCAAGCCAAGAGCTAGGTGGTTTTTCAAGTGACCATTGTACATGTGACAGTCTGCTGCAGAGGTAGTAAATGGAAGGTTACGGAATTTGACATTGATTAATCCTGGCTATCGATGGATGAGACTCAAAAGCTTATCCTGTAATCATTTATAGAGTGCTTAAAAGGTGACTTGTTGATCACTGTTTATAATTAGCTATACAGAGAACATTTGGCGATAGCTTTCTTCAATCTAGGAAAAGTAAGTCAGGGCCCAGGCTCTGGGAATTGAAACTTGGCAGATGAAGCACAAATTTCTAAAGTGAGAGACAGTTTACTGAGGGTTGTGGTAGATTTTCTACTGCTGGAAATCTTTAAATCAAATGAGATGCCTATTGAAAAGTTAAATTCTACTTCAGGCAGGAATTAATTTATGGCAATCCTGTGGCCTGTGCTATGCATGAGGTCAGACTAGCTGATTGGTACAAACCTTTCAGCTTTATAGTTCATAAGGTTGTCTATCAGATTTGTGAGTGTAAGTCTCACTGGGGCCAGTGGAGGCCAAATAAACCCGAGGCCAGAGTTTTACACTGCCTTCTTTCATATCCTTCATGCTTCCAGCCTGTATTCACTTGTTGTCCAGCTAACACGTGGAAATATCTGCCTGCTTTGCTTTTATCTTCTTATCACTGCATGGTGCCACTTGGCTTGCTGTGTTCCAATCTGCAGTACCTTCCACATGTGCCGTAAAATTGCGGGATGGTGTTTTTTTTTTTTTTTTTTTTTTTTCTGGGGGGGGAGGTGTGTTAAATGGGAATTGAAAAGTGGGAAAGATTGAGCAGATCTAAAAGGGAGTATATCAGGTTGTGGACACAGCTGGACACTCCTGCTCTGCTGTCCCTTTGGCAATGATTGATATAGGGCATTCATATGTATTTGTATTTATGATTTTTAAATTCCCCCCCCCCCCCCCCCCCCCCCCCAGCATTGTACCATTCAAAAGTGCTCAGAAAAAGAAGGGATCCTTGACTGCTGAGTTGCTGTCTGTGCTTCACACACTTGTTGAGCAAGGCAGATGGAGATCCACTGTCACTTTTCCCCCTGTACGTTATGGCACAAGGCAACCAGCCCAGTGGGTCGTGTTTATTCTGTCTCCTACTGTTGTGCTATACTACCTGTTCAGAGTGGATGAGACAGCTCAGGCGTGAAGTACAACTCCATATTCCTGACCAAACTAGCAGGTAAATGATTGCTGTTACTGAAGGACCGCAGCTGGTAATAGCCTACAGGTGTTGAAGTTGGAGAGGATAATCACTTGGCTGTTTGAGTGACTATTCTAAGACAGACTAGATCTTGGTAAGCGTTCATCTCCCTTACTGACACTGGTGGTTAGACTTTCAAAAGAGCTCAGTATGTCTCATGCAAATTTTTCCATTAAGATTTTCCATGAAAAGTTCTGTTCTCAGAATTGCCAAATTTTGAAGAAAACTTAGAGCTTCCCAAATGTTTCCACATTCTTATGCGAGCTGGATATTTCAAAATTTGTGATTAGATCACACCAGAAACATGTATTTATTTGTAACTATTTCCTTCTTCCTTTTTTTTCTAATGCTTCTGAATGCTATGCAATGAATGGTGATACATTTTTCTAAATTATTTTCTTTATTTCTTTTGGGTTCAGCAGAAGGGGAAACAATATTGGTGAAAGGGGAAATGTCTTTGTTTTTTCTTTAAAAGAAAAAAAATCTCAAAAGGCATCTATAGAATTCCCAACACTAAAATAGCTGCTTCTTTTCCAAATTATTTTTTTCTTTTTTTCAAGACAGTTCTTTCTCCTTTTGACCAGCTCTGTTCAATAAGCTGCACTCTCTGGAAATTTGCATCCTGTTTTGCACTGAAATGGAAGCTGGATAGCTTTGTGAAAATCTGTTCTTGATGGCAAGGGCCAAACTCTCTTTAAAATGAAATTCTAATTATTGAAATTCAAGTGTGTCTTGTATACGCATGGCAAGTGAAGTTTGCAGATTATATGTATAATCCTCCTCTTGTAAGCGACAGTGACGAAGAAGGCTAGGCTGCAGAGCAGACTGATATCAGTGCATTTAGAAAAAGGATTTCCTGCATTTCCTCTAAATAATAAAATGTTCCTTTTATGGCATGCAGTTGAACAGAAAAAGCATCAACTAATTGAGATGTTCTCTTCAATTAGTCCCCGTTTTGAATGAATGCCCTGTATGAAGGGCCACATACAACTTGGAGAGGCCAGGCTAGCTGTCTTTGCAGGCATCGTTTCAGGTAACCCTTTAGAACTGTGTTGTACTAAATCCTTCTTACTCTTCAGGGACTAATTCCATGAGGCTACAACTTGGACATGGCTGGATAAGCTTAGCTACTGCATGCAATAGGCCTGGCCCCTAGGGAGGTTGGGCAATTTTGTTGGAAGGAATCTTACAGCATCTCCTGGGTGTAGTCTAGCAGGTGAGTGTCCTGAAAAGAACAAGCAGCTGCATGGAAAAGGATTGGCTGAACAGAGAGAATACCCGGCTCATAGCCTTTGGGGGCTACACTGGTTTTCCAGCATAGGGGTGCATGCAGCCCTATTTTAGGATAACCTGAAATGCAAGGGCTGCATTTGTTTTTTCTCTCTCTTTTACATCTTTAGAGATAAAAATCAAGCTGTCTTGAGGGGAAGCCCTTCTGATTTTGAAATGGTTATGAAAAAGACATCACCCAAGGGCTCTATCAGAGGCTTATCTGATAGATAATGTATACAGTGCGGGAGGGTGGCAAGTCAGGGCCAAGTGTACACTCACTTGGCACATGATGTTTTGGTGAACGGGAGAGTGTGTTTGACTTCAGGATCCCATGGGGAGTGGCTTTACCCTTGGTGCCTTACTCCCACACTGGTGCATTGGTGTGGGAGTTAATACTCTTTTTTTCAGACCTGGTTGGGGGGAGGTGTACATGGTGTGCTTTGGGAGAACCACAGGCAAGAGAATAAAGTTAGAAAGTAGTACAGGATGGAGAGTGTGAGGGAGTGAAGATGAGCTGCTTGCTACTGGAAAGCTGTCATTTTCAGCATCGTGGTCTCTCTAGCCAGGTTTCTGTGGAGACAGTACCTGGTACATAAACTGTCAGATGTTTGGGGAGCTACATGCTGCTGAGCAGGAAATCATTCAAATTCCTTATCTTCCACACAACAGACTCAGGAGAAGTCCTGCCAGAAAGCTTGCACCCAGGCCTCAGGGAACAGGGCTTGAGCTCTGGGAAAGGGTTTTTCTGGGGTTTTGCTTGCAAAAACTGAATTTAACTACTTTCTAAGCATTTGCCCTGAAAAGCTTCTGAAGGACAAATACTAAATGGTAGTGGTTAGCAGTCCCGCTGTGGCTAAAATCCCATCCTGTTTCCACAGAAATCAGTGGTCAAACATCTACTGACTTCAGTGTAAGCAGCTGAGGCATACAAAGGGGACAATTCTGCAAAGCCCCTAAACTTCTGGAAAATTCAAATCCAAACCAAAGGGTTTTTTTTAGTTTGGATCATCTCCAGTTACGAAAACTTATTCCCAAGCAGTGAAGTAATGAGACTGTAGCCTAGCATGTCTAGGGAATGTCTTGGAGCAAGCCAGTGCAACAGCAATGGTCTTACCTTACCTGGTATCGGAACCCGTAGACGTACGAGTCCATTGTGTTTGTCACTGTCACTGCCTGTGTTAATGCAGGGACACTGTCTATACTGTGGATAGTACTAGAACTGGGAAACAGTAGTTTGATAGGCGCTACCAGTCAAGAGCTTTTCTTTAAGCCTGCCTCTATTTGTTAAATCCTCTGGGAAACCACAGCTTTTAATGTTAATGACGGTTTTGTCATTAACAAAGTTTGATAAGCATTACCAGTCAAGAGCTTTTCTTTAAGGCTGCTTCTATTGGTATTAAATTGCCTGGGCAATCACAACTTTTAATGTTAATGATAACATTCTGTTGTCATTAACATTTGGTTTTGAGAAGGGATGGGGCAGATGCCTAATGCAGTGGAGTAACAATTTGTAAAGACTCACCTTCTACAAATATGAGTCTTTTTTTGGCTAATTGCCACCCTGTCTGAATTTTTGCGGTGTGAGAACCTATAATGAGTTTGATTTATGCGAAAATGTACTGGTGTTTTTATTTCTAACATACCTCTTCAATGCATGGATCTTTTTCTTCTGCTTGTTCTTGTCTGTCATTAGCAGACATTGGCTCAAGAGAGAATTTCTGCAGCATTCTCTTGTCATGGAATTCCATCTGAACACAAGAAACTTTTTCACTCTGTGGGTGGCTGAACACTGGCACAGGTTGCCCAGAGAAGTTGTGACTCCATCCTTGGAAATACCCAAAACCCAAACGGACACCTGGGCAACCTGCTCTAGCTGACCCTGCTTGAGCAGTGGGGTTGGACTAGACAGTCTCAAGAGGCCCCTTCCAACCTCAACTGCTGAGATCAATATTGCAGCATTTTCTTAAGAGCTGGCTACCTGCCTGGCTCAGCCTTATCTCAAAAGCAGCAGCAGGAGTCATGAGGATTTATTGTCACATGCAGCCTGTGAAACACTTCCTAGCGCTTTCCCTTTCCTCAGCTCCACAAGGTATGTGGTGTGTGTCTTTTGGCTCTTGACCAGGTGAAAGTTTTCAGCATGTGGCTTCTGGGGCCAGGAAGTTGGGTCTTCCCTGGAAAAGATTCTTGGTAGTACATGTTGCTTCTAAATGTCCTCTTTAATCCCCCTTGCAGACCAAAACTATACCTTTTTCTTAAAGGGAATATTTTGACTCATCATTTCACACTTTCCTTTTCTTTCTCTCTTTTTCTCTCCCTCTACCAGTTGCTCAGAACTTGTTTATCAACTTCTGAATGAAAGGTGAGTCATGGCTCACCCCACTGCTACCTGCTCCAAGAATTGTTTGGTCTGCCTCTTAAAGAAAACCTGTCAGATCTTTCTTGTTAATCTGGGGACTGTTTCTTTTTAGTTTTACACTGCAGTGTTTGCAAAGAAAGAAAAATCTCTTTATAAGTGCATGAAAGAAGCATTGTTCCTTGGGAAAGACACAGAAATCTTCTTAAGTGAGGCTGAAGGCAATGTTTTCGGTTTTTGTCTTCCCTTCAATCATTTTTTTTTTCCTTTTCTTCCATATATTTCATATAGATTAGACTCTACTGCCTGTAAAATAATGTGGACTTGTAACTTTTTCTGCCTTTCAGAGATGGACAGAATAAAACGTGTGGTTTGGGATTCCAATGTCCTCTTAATGGAAAAATATGGATTTAAGCATAAAATGGGGTATTGGAGCCTTGTGATATGGGGCTCTGTGTGTGTAAAGCCATTGTGGGATGTAATACTTGAGGGAACCCTGACCTTTGTCTCACCTCACTCGGGCTTTGAGGGGACCAAGATGCTCCAGCTATTCTCTGAGCTTGTTTCAAAACTCTCTAGTTGCATCCCCACCAACTTTTGGATCTGGTGAGCCAAAGCGGTTAGTCATTTTTGTAGCTTTGTACAGATCCCCTCCCCACATAGTGCTTGGGAAACTGCATTGATGAAGGCAGGCATGGGGTAGCACGGTCAAGCTAGGAGAGGACTCGGTACAGAGGGATGTACATACACATCATTATTATTTTCTGCACTGGATAAATTCAATTTTCTTTCAGTGTTGGGATGCAGGTGGTATAGAGAGAGAAAAAGAGGCCTGGACCTTCGAGTGGGACTTGTTTAAGGAAAATTTTAGCATGTGACCCTAGTGGGACTGTGCATCCAAAATGCTGGAGGAGAGCCATAAAACAAACCGGCATAAAACAAACTTGCTGTACATGTTTTCGTACTGACGTGCCCAGCTACTTTTGGTGTGTTTATCAAAATATTGTGGGCTTTTGGGTCTGTCTGGTGGTGGGAATGAGGACAAGGAAATTATATATATATATATACAGAGAGAGAGATATGTGGACCATAGTAAAGCTTTGTTTTAGGTCCTCTATCTTTAAATCTCCTTACTGAAGTACTTTCTTGGCTGGAAGAAGATAGGAAGAGGTGTTGCAAAAACCTGTGTTCTCAATGTTCTAATAGAGCCGGTGGAAGGTAATTCCTTCTAGCAGATTATTTCTGAGACGGGTTGCATTTCCTTTTACTTTTGCTTTATCTATTGGGGACAGAGAGCTTGAACTAAGGTGGACTATTTGCTATAGTGGCAGTCAGTGGAGTTTGAAAGAGGGGACAGAAGTCTGGACTGAGGCTGTTTCATTATTTTCAGATAGGGAAGGAAGAAAGACTTGCATGGAAGTTGTCTGTTTTTCTCTTTTAGAACTGCATTGGGGTGTGTGTGTTTGGTTTTGTGAGCTTGGAAACATTTACTGTGTAGAAACACCTTGCACTGAAAACCAGGGATATATAACCAAAGCAGTGAAAGAAGCTTAGAATTTTGACTCATATTTCGATAGTTAAGCTTAAAGTATATGTTCTACCAGCCAAACCTGTTACCCATTTTTAACATGTTTATTCACGAGTTACTTGTGGGAGCTTAACTGACCAGCAGAACAGGAGGACATTGTTTTACTCTTCACCAACTGTCTGACAGTGCCTTGGGTTGTGAATGCACGTATGCTGTTTGTAGATGGCTGATGCTGAACAGCTTATGTGGCTGTTGAGCAGATCCTGAATGGCAGTGTGCTGGCATTAGCTTATTTCCATGGGGTTGACTCAGAAGCAGCAGGCAGGTGAGAAGCATTTTGTTTGATGGGCTCCAAAGCTATAGCTGGTGAAGAGAATCTGCAAATAGAAGTAAGAAAGGAACATAAAATGTTCCTTTGAAACCAACTAAGGGACATGCAGAACACTGGCATATCCCAACAAGTACTTCAATCAGTGGGCGAAAAAGTCTGCATCTAAAGTCACTTTCCCCTGTATGTCTTGTGTTAGTTATCCTTTTGAGAATGAGTGCTGCTTATCTACTGCTGCTCTGTGATGCATTGAAAATCTATGTGTGAGGAGGAACAGTGAGCAAACTACATCTAGGTCTTTGCTGGCAGTGGTGATGGCGGTGCAGGATAGAGAGAGCTGAAGGTTGTTGCAGTGCAGTCCATGATGTACAACTCCATGCTCTGGCACTGGCTGGTAAAGGTGCAGAGGCTCTGCTCAGGGCCCAGAGAGAAAGGGAAGCTTTGACTTTCTGCACAGCTTGAGAACAGCTTCTGCTTAGTGGTGTCAGAAGCAATGATTACTCTGCCCTCACTTTCTTTCTAATTTGAGGCAAGCTGGTTGAGCTGTTATAAGCAGTATGGAAGAGTATTCCTGGGCAAAGAAGGTTTAAAGGGAAGCACGGAAGTGTAGCTGAACCATAAAACTACTACTGACATATGGCATATGTTGCTTTTCTGCATCTGTAGTCAGACACTTTCACAGAGTTAGGATTAAGGTTGAAAACTAAGCCTTTTTTGAGTACATCCAGCCTGGCAAGAGGTCTGTGCAACACTAACCAAGTACATGTATGCTTTCCTGTCCCAGTGTGAGGTATTACCTCCAATTTAGATTTAGCTTTTTGCCTCACTGCGTTGCCCACTTCTTGAAGGGGAGTGAAGAAAACAGTTTTACAGCCCAAATGAAAAGGTGTTTTATCTTCAGTCTAACCATTAATTTTAAATCTCAAATATTAAAAGAAGGAAGTTTGTCTGTCAACTCTGCTCCTAGCACCATCGGATTTTCTTTCCCTTTTTTAATGATAGAAATTGCATGAGTGAATGAAGTTAAAAAGAGGTGTTCATGCCGGCCCCTACTGAAGTTTCTATATGACTTGGAATACATACCCCAGGAGTCAGGAAATGATGATTTGGATGCTCTACTTTGACTTTGCTAAAATCAACTCAAAAGGCCTTTGGAGAAAATGAAATATTTAGGGGACTAAAAAGAAAAATATCTCGGGTGTCCACCTGGCACAATTCCAATGGGGGACATTCACTAGAAATTAACTGAGTCTGAGTTCTGTTAGGAAGAGTCAGTCTCTTGTTCTACGAGGTTATGTGTTTCCATTGGAATTAATAGGAGTGTGTTACACCCATGGAGAGGAAACTATATGGGGAATGTATGTTGTTCACTAATCTGAGGAATGAAAGGCTCTTTTAAAGTCTCTATAACCTAATTCCAATAGTATGTTCACCCTGAAATTACTGCCTTGATAAGACAAACAGAATTTTGAGTAAACCTTCCAGTATCTTTCTGAAGAGAAGGATAAAATGCTTCTCTTTTTTTCTTTTTTCTTTTTTTTTTTTTTTTCCTGATGACTTTGCCTACATAAATATGATTTTTGGGGATTCCCTGGCAAAGGTCTGAAATAATTTGCTTTACAGAATAGAAGACCCTTAGTATCTGATAAGACAGAGATTTCCTCTGGAGTGACCTCACCTAAATATTTGAAGAACTGAATACAAAGGCATAAATTAATTTTCTTGACTGAACTATTGGCCGGTTGACCCACTGGCATTACCTCTACATCAAGGTCCTTCCACAGCACGAGACTTGCTGTAGTACTCCCACAGAGCACAGCATCCTTCCAGCTAGAAAACTGATCTTTCCTCTTGCCCTTTGCTCCATTTCCTGTGATAAGTGGTTTCCCTCTATTCCGTTATTTAGTAACTCAAAGCTGAAATTTTCGTCCTTAGAGGCACTCCTTCCAACTTAGAGAAATGCTTTCTTTGGTCCGGAGTGGTAGGTTAGAAGGGGCAGAGAGATCTCATTTCCAAGATATAGTCAGTGTTGGTTTTTCTCTATTAAATGAATGAGACAAAACTGCTTCTTAAGGTGGATCAAGTCCCAGTGCTACAGTTTTTTGGTTTGTTTTGTTTTTTTCATTTGGGCAATGTTATGTTTCACCCTCTTTTGCACGGAGGTTTCTGAGGTGCTGTGAAAATCACTTCCTTGGAGGGCACTTCTACTATGAGCAGCTTTCTGGGAAACAGGTGACTTGGTGGTCATCATGCTGGGATTTGATGATTGAGAACAGTTCGCCATGTAGTTGTACTATTCCAATTTAAATGGAGAGAAACTCTTGCTGTAGGAGTATCCCGGTATATGCTCGAAATGTGTCCTGCAGTATTGATATGGATATGAAATGTGCTCTGGGAATTAAGGAGAGTTAGTGCTGCTATTAGTAGGCCCTGTAGGAGATGAATTGTTTCCTTATCATGCATGACCTCTTAAAAATGTAGAAAATTTTTGCCTGTGTTTGAAATCTCAGCATGAACAGGATATTCTAAGACCTTGTGGACTTGCTCCTGTCTAAAGAACTGTTTTTTTCCTTGGAAACAAAATAACGTTCCTTAAAACTACTTCCCACACCGACTCCCCTCTCTAGACTTGCGTTGCTTAATTTGTTTAATTCTGGGGTTATCCCAGTGGAGCTTTTTGTGATTAATAGCTGATGACACTGTAAACCCAGCACTAAGAACATTTCCTGGGCAGTAGCCATGCTTCTTACACGCTGTGTTTTACTGATGTTAGGGTATGGACAGAATAAGCACTAGGGAAGAGGTCACCCTGAAGACTGTCTCAGTGGTGTGGGCTCAGTGTTTGCATTATACATCTGCTAGTTTATCTTCCTTTCAGAGATTTGGAGATGGAGCCACTTCTCTACACTTTTCCCTGTTTTAAGCATTGCCAGGCACCACTGTAGTGTGGTGGACCCTTTGCTTGTAATATGAAAAGGGTGGGGGGGGGGGGGAAGTAAAAGATGGGGATTCAGTAGTGTTAGTGCCATTTTCATCTCATATTTACTGGTCCAACAGCCAATAATTAAAAATTAGTGATAGGCTGGCAGCTTGCATGCAAATTGTTGGGTTACATATAATGTATTTCTGCTTGGATTTGCTATCCAGTCCAAATACATAGCTGATCTTGATGTTTCAAAGCTGCTGACATTTTGCAGTTCCCACTTATTTTGCTGGGAGGTAGGTGCAAAGTGTTGTGTGAAAATTGAGAGTACTTCCTTGTTCGAATGGGTTTCTGGGCAGGGGGAGAGTCAAATGTTGCTGCTACTTCTTGTTACGGGAAAGTTTTTGGTACTGGTTGGCTATGTCTTCTCTACAGCAAGTAGAAAATGGGGATAACAGCAATTTCAGTCTTTCTTGCAGTGGGATATATTCTGGCATAATATATATTTTTCTTACAAATGTCCCTGCCTGACCAGGGCAGCAGAGCCAAGACCTGAACTTGTAGGAGGCAATGTATGACTGCTTACTGTCTTTATTTGTTCGTATTCCATCCATAAATTTAAGGTATAAGATGCAAGAAAAATTAATGATTTAAGTAAGTTTTAAATATGCTTCCAAAGGGTGAGACAAGACAAACTGCAGCAGGTGATGATTTGGATAAAACCCTGTACAATCTATCAAATAAATCAGTGCTGTACAGAACTAGAGACAACGAGCAGTGATATTGGTACATGTTCTGCAAAGACATACATCACTGGATATAATAATAATGTTTGCAGCCCTAGGGGATAAAGAAGATGTTCCTTCTCTAATAGAGGGTAGACATCTGTTATATTTGTATACAATGGACCTTCTTTTTGAATCATGTCTAAGGACTGTGTACCCAGATCAAGTGGCTGTATAGAAGCAGGGATGGGTTTTTTGTTGATTTTTTTTTCTTTTTTTTTTTTTTCTTCCCTGTAGTGTGCAGCTGTGGTGGGGAGCTGAGGAAATTTTATACTGCACTCTGGTTTTCTGTGGAGTGTGCTCAAATCTTTGTCAACAAGATGCAAGTAGCTTGGGCTCAGAAGCTGAAAGAACTTGCTGTATCTTTGGACAGGCTATTGACCTTCTGTAGATACTTGGAAGTCTGGAGATGACTACCGAAACATCCGCTGTATGCAGCTTCTCTGCAGTTTTCTTTGGGTATCTGAGCATACATTTAAGCAAATGAGCTATCCTGGGGGAAGAACAGCATGTTGGTCAGTTACAGTTCTAGGAAATCTTCCCTAGATATATTTCATTACTTAAACTTTTCTTAATCATGAACAGTAAAGGGCCTTGATGTGGACGTGACCTCTTGCCATGAGAATCTGGGAGACTGGAACTTGCTATCGGCAGCCCAGAGAAAGCAGTAGAATAGAGTTGGTAGCGAGTGGCACAGGCACCACACCCTCATGTACCATATGCTCTAGACCACATGGATATGCATTGCTTTGTAGAGAAGCATATACCCTCACATTTGGGTATTTTAGGGGGGTTCTCCCTGTCCCTCCTTTTACTGCACTCTGAAACATACTGCTGTTGGCCAAAAGCACCCACTGACCATGCAAGGAAGGTGGCTGGTTTTAGGTAGCGCTTTCTTTTGAAACCCTCATAATTGATCACTACCTGTGTCACCCAGAGCATCAGCCCTGTGGAATCTGACCTAAACATAGATGAGGCCTTGTTCACCCTAATGGCATGAAACACTTAACAGCCCCAAAAGTCGCGGCTCTGAAACCAGCTTTCAGTGTTGGTGTAAAGTCTCCTCCTGTAAATATTACAGCAGCCAGAAAATATATTTTATCTGGATGCCACTTAAAAATACACACAGAAAACAACCCAAAATCCTTGAGCAGAACTCTTTCCAAATATCCATTCTTCATGAAGACACGTTAGGTTAAAAGTTCAACAATTTCACCAAGCTGCTGGCTTGGAGTTCAAACCTACTTGCGTAATGTTGAGGTTTCAGGGCATTGAACCCAGAGTATCCCTTGTCAGAATGTTGAACAAAAATAAAAATGCTGGAATAAAATGCTGTATATGACCTTTTCTTAACTTCATTTTCTAGAGTGCATTTATTTTTGGTGCCAAATTGACAACTCTGGAATCTGAGTAGCTTAAAAAATAGGTATATAAAATCAATGACACTTTGACCCTGTCTGTGCCTTGACCTACGGAAACCACCTCTAAGATGGAGAGAGCATCAAAATTCCAAGACCTGTTCCCTTTGTGATGCATCTACTGACTATTTATTTCATTTAGTGTACCACTAAATAAGCCTTTTAACTATCGTCCCCATCAGCTGTCTTTTTCAGTGTATGGAACTGAACTGAGAACGACCATCTTCAGTATTTACAGGTTTGCAGTGACATGTAGAAATATACTGTACTTGGGCTGGGGCACTAGGTAAGAAAGTGGCAGATCTGCAGCCTGGAGCCTGGCTTTCCCAGGTGGCATTGATGAACACTGGTTTTGAAGAGAGTCAGTGCCATCCACAAAAAACATGTAAAAGTCCAAATGTTGTCTGTGTTGGATTTTTCCCCAGTTATACCCATTTCCTATAAAGACTGATTTGCTTTTTCCAATAAGAGAACTTCAGGAAAATTTTATCAGTGCAGGTAATTGATTTGCCTGTCAATAGTGAAGACAGCACTTCTACACATACAACTGTGGCTAGTTTTCAGTGGTTTATAACCAAGGCATATTTCCAGTCAAGTTGAGCTTTAATGTCCTGTAGTGGCCCTGAACCCAGTGTTAGAATGGAAATTAATTTTTGTATGCTGTGATGACATTGGACCACAGATGAAACATTCTTCTACTAATTGTCTGAATAAGAAAACAGCTTTTCACATGGAAATGAGCTAGAGTTTGAGAAGATGTAATTTGACCTTTACCATTTGTTTGTTTTTCTTGGAGCACGCTGGCAGTTCTTACAGATTATTTCTCTCTCAGCAGAGGCACTCTAATGCCCTCAGCTGCTTATTTTGTCTGGAAAATTCAGGCACCCAGGATGACAATGACAACAGCAGCAACATTTTGACTCCCAAATCCCCTGGCAAAATAGTTACATCATGTCTGGAAATAATTGGGCAATGACAGAATGGAAAAATTACAATGACTCAAGCAAGACAGGGATGCTCTTAGTAATGAGGTTTTGTGTGTTCATTCTTCTGAAGGTGGCAGTTCTTAGTGCTACTGGGAAACTCTGGATTGACATCCCTTGTAACTAAACCCCACTCTTCCCAACAGAAATCTTGCAGAGATTTCAAGTCCTTAGACCAAGCTTTAGCACTAATCTGCCCTACCAGTATTCCTGGTCTTTTGGCATGGAGTGTTGAGTAGGACAGCTTGTTCTCCAGATCACTCTATCCTTGGCTTCTGTCTTGAGGTAATCAAAGACTTTGCTCTGGGGTGTGGACGTGTCATACTTGGGAGCTGGTCTTATGGATAGAACTGACAGACATTACTGCTTAGGGCCGGTTTCAAACCAGTGACATTAAAGGTGTTTCATACCATAAGACCTGTAAAAGACATGGGACTTCATCTTCCTGTAGAGGAAAATAGTCTTTTGCATTGGAACTGAAGCAGCAATGTGCTGATTCTGGCTGTCAATGTGTATGTCTGCTTGACTGATGTAATCACGATCTATTTCATCTTCAGTCTATGAATTCTTATGTTGAATAAAGGCTTCATCTCACGCGCCAGCTTCCAAGGTACTCTCTCCTGTGAAATTGTATCACAGTGCTGTACCCACCACCAAAAGAAAGTAAAGAAAGTTTAGAGTCTAACCTGGGCTCTGCTGTCTAGATCCATAGCTTGCAGAAAAGGCAGTTCAGACCCACTCTGTTGGGTAGCACAGACATAACTTGGATTGTAGTCTTGTCCTGAATTCATGGCTCTGAGATTAGAGTATATTCTTGGCAAGTCCTAAAAATAACATTTTTAGCACCTGAATTCTTTCAAGAGTAAAATCTGGGGATTGTAGAGACTGTTTGAAAAGACTTACTGCTGGATGGTCTTATCCTCAGTTATGATTGGGTCCTGGGGTAGCATCTGTGGGGTTTGTGGGATTCTTTCCCATGTTTGCTTTTATGTAGCGTATTTCCCACAGGCTCTTACAATCACAGTGATTTGAAGAAGAACAATGACATAACAAACCAACCCATCTAGTGAAGCTAATGCTGTGGTAGGGGAAATCATTGCATAAATTCCATTATTTCATAAAGCATAAATTTATCCACACTGGATTTGTGAACACTGCTAAATGCTGCCTCTACAGCAGCATCATTACTGGGGTGTGAACAGTCATGTCCTGGCCAGCTTCCAGCTGGGTGATTGCTTTTTGCTGACCTGCTGTTTTTATTACTATTTGTATAGTACCATAGGTCTACTTGGCACTGTACAATAACTGATTTAAGCAGGTAACTAAGACCCTACACTGGAGAACCTACAATCTCACTGCCACAGCTGGGACAACGGAGTACAATATAACAAAAATAAAACATACTGGTGGAGTATAATACAACAAAAATAAAACATACACCAAGTGTGGTGCAGGCTTTACAGCTTGTGTCATGCAGTAGGTGTCTCTTCAGAAGTTTTTTTTTTTTCCTCTTTAATATCTGCTTAAAAAAAGAGAGGAGTTTTGCAGTTTGAGGTGTAGGAAGTGGCTACTAGAAGCCATTCCAAGTCTAAGGGTTGTCATGAAAGATAGTGAGGATATTGCAGTGGAACAGTGGAAAGAAAGTAGAGAATAAAAACAAAGCTGTTAGAAAAGAAGGGAAGAGAGAACTAGGGCGAGAACTGGAAAGTGTCGTTCTTCCCTACCTGAAAGAGAAGCTTTTTTTTTTTTTTTTTTTTTTTTTTTTAAAATAGAAGGGAATGGAGTAATCTTTAGTGAGGTATATGAATAGAAAAAATGTGGTTCATGGTGACAAAAACAGGAAAATTAATCTTGGTAACAGTCCAGACTTTCTGATTGAGAAGGAAATGGAGGGTACTGGTATTACTGAAACTGCAGTGCTGCAACATTAGAAAACTTGGAAGTAGTAACAGGGAGTGGGCAAGGAAAGAAAGACAGGACTCCAGACTACTGCACTCAAACCAGAAAGGTTGCTTATATTTAGGGGGTATGCAATCCTGTTGGATCCACCGCCATGGTGGTTTGAATTGTTCGTAAGCTTGCCTAAGTGTGGAAGGCCTCTTACAGTTCTTTAGCTTTTTTTGTGTTGATAAACTGGTATCAGGTTAGAAGTATTGGATTTGTGGGATTATCAGACTAACATTAGTGGTCACTAGTCATCCAGCATATCCTGAGCATCCTTAAAGTATTAAAAATAAACAGAGTTTTGATAGACATATTGCATTAAGTATGTTCATGGATATAGTTACACCTGACAGTCTTCAAATAGCCCTTGCCTTTTCTCTTCTCTCAGGACATATTTCCTAGACAAATAAATGAATAAAAATTAAAAATTAAATAAAGTATTAATAATATATAATACTATGTGTATAGCAGGAGACAATCTTTAGGTCTGTGGAATGGTTTGAAGCTCTCAGCCATCTCAGTTTTGATGGGATGGTGTGTAAAACAGACCAGAGCTGAGTGCCTGGGCTGGCTTGTGAAGTCCTTATATCACCTGGAGATCTGCACCCTTGTTTTGATATGTTGTGGGAAGGAAAATCCATGAACTGGCTTCAAAACACACAGTGTGTTTCAAGCTGAGCTCTCTCCTGTGATGGAACTGGTAAGCGTGGGCCATGGCTCACCGGGACTGAGTGGCTGTTGCTGCACAAGGCCCCACTCATTTTCCAGGATTTTCTTTCCTGTGATCTGTTGAATCATTTTGGGTCTGCTGCCTTCCTGTCCAACATAGTAGGCAGGTGTGCTCTACAGGAATGACTACCCTCCTTCCTGAAAGAAAGGTTTTAACTTTGTGGATTTCAAGTAGTTGGTTATTTTGTTGCTGTTTTGTGTTCTGAAGACCAGGAAACTCCTTAGTATAGTGACAAATCCAAACCAAAGGAGTTGGATTACTACTGCAGATGCAACAAATGGATTACTTGTCTGCCCTCTTTCCCCATCCCCCATGCTGCAATTGCCTTAAAGTGCATCTGACATCCGTCACGTTATGTGGAAAATTCCCATGGTAATTAGAACATGCTGTGAAGCTCATAGTTTCAACATCTGTGTACTGGAGAAGCAATGTGGTCCAGGGAACTGAGCACAGGATCAGTATGGAGCTCTTTAGCTTTAGCCAATGCATATATTTTAACAATTTTGAGCATGGTGCTTAATTTCTCCATTTCATCATCAGTAAGTGATGATGAAGGTAGCTATTATAATACCATGAAGTTCTGGTGGTTTATTATTTAATAGTTGAATAATATAGAGATTTAACCTGGATTTGGGGGTGGGGGGTGATTTGGGGGATTTGGTTGGCTGATGTTCCAAACCAGTCCAAATTCAGGTTTCTTTCTAATTCTGTGATAATACATCACATTTGTATGTTTACATATGTAAACATCTCTGCCATAGAGAAAGATATGGATTTACAGGAAAATGGAAGTGATTTGCTTTGTTTCCTCTCCTGTTAGCATAAACCAGTGTGGACAGTGATTCTGCATCATACATTTAGTCCCATGCTTCCCACTCAGGTGAGAGCTGTGGCTACATCCACCGATATTGTGTGTCTGTTGATGATCAGTGGAGATTCAGCTGTGGAAGTGAGCACATCAGTGTTTTCCATTAATGCTTCCTTATGTTGCAAACTGGTTTTGCAGGACTGCGTGTGTTTAGTTAACCCAGAGTTCTCTGTCTTTCTTCTGTTTTTCCAAAGGTGACGATACAAAAGTAATTTTCTCTATTTTATTTATAGTTGTGCTCTGGCTGTTCACTGCGGTGAAGGACAGGACAGTGAGGTAAAAGCTATGATAATCAGCTCTCTTGCATAGGAGAGCTGCTGGCATAGCAGTTTTTTCAGGTGTCTTACTGTTTGTGGAACGTTGCTTATTTAGGATAAGTTTGCATGAAAATTTTAATTTCTGAGATGAGAATGAAGAAAAGAGTGAGATTGAATTTAGAACCAGCAATTGAAAGAGGATCCTAGTGTGCAGTTAGCGTGGATCCCATCCCATGTGGCTAAACCGTCAGATAAGACTTGGAAAAATTGCATTAGCTTAATTATGTTTGGTCACTGAGCCAAATGGTTTAGAAATGAACACGTACGCCCTGTCAGAGGAGGAGGACGTTGTTATAATTAGACCTTGGGCAAAGTTCCAGACTGTGACTCCTGACCTGAGCCGAACCACAGATGGGGCTGGGAAGCAGGAAGGGGATCGCTATGAGGAGCGGGTGTGTGGTTAGCTGTTGAAATGACGGCAACTTGTTTGTGTTGTGCAAAAGGGTAAAACAGTACAACTGAGAAGAGCTGTGGGAGGGAGGGAGTTATGTGTAATAGTGGGATTCTCTCCGGAGAGAGATTTCCCATTGATTCTCACTGGAGGTATATACAGAAATAGATAATTGCACATGTTTCATTTTTACAGTCATTTTACTTGCAAGAAGTTGAAAGGCAATACAGTTTTATTAGAATAAATAAACCACTTTTTGTTATTTTCATAAATTTTTGACAGCTTTGTTATCAATTACCACTCAGAAAAATGAAAGATATTATTTTCTTTGTTCTCTCTCCACCCTCCCTTGCCCTGTCCTTTGGAAGCACCTTTTCCCCAGATCTGGTTCTTGACAGAGAAAATGCAAAAGAGAGAGAAGGAAAAAGAAAAGATTATTAATTTGGAGGCTATTAGAAAATGTTTATTTTGTTTAAACTATGTCCACCAACAAAAATCAAGTAGTTGTAATTAGTTCTTAAATAGCATAAACAGTGCAACTTAAGTAAATGCCCCTCAGTGTCCTGTGACTGGCAGGCTTAATCTTTAGAAAGACAGTGCTCCCACTTAAAAATAGCATTCATTCATTTAGTGATTGAATTCTAAAATACCTGTGCTGAATTCCTCTCTAGCAGTCCTTAATTCTTCTTATTTTAAAAGTATCTAGACACTTCACCTATCTACAGTTACAGTGTTGTAGCAATAAGAAAGTGCCATTTTACCCCTCTGTGTCAGTACGAATTCCCTGCATGCTGCTTATAGATGGACCTGGAAAATGCTAGTGTTAAAGAGTGTGAGCTGTACAATGGAATGATACTTTGTGAAAGTGAGGCAATACAAGGTTACCATTCGTGTGAGCTCTGCGTGCTTTTGCAGAGTAGTAAAAGCTGAGTAGCTTTGCTGAGTTTCTCAAGTATGGATCCCAAGGAACGGATGCCGATGTAAAAACACCACAGGAACAAGCACTAGCTTGTGTATTTTTCAGCATTCTGGATGAAGAAGGCCCGAAGACTGACTGTTCACCTCTTAGGTGAACCTGCTTAAGATGAAAGCTGAGTGATGAAATGTCAGTACAGGACAACCTGTGGTGCCTTGAGCAGGGCAGTACTTACCCTGTAGAAAATGGTGGCCTTCATATCCATTCACATAGTACTCATTTCCTGGTAAGGTACCTCTTTTGGAGGAGTGCTTACCAAAGTCTTGACCTGAGCTCATAAAGGAAGATGTTATGGTCCTATCACTTAAATGTCTCAGCCAATTTTTCCAAGGAGAATTCATTGTCCATGCCCCAGAGAATGCTGGTCCTGTGATGGTTGGTCAGGAAGCCTCTAGACAGTGGGCCAGAACTTGCTTACAACTGAATTGATGCAAATGTAGTTATATTGTATGTAAATCAGGTTTGTCTCATGGATTTGAGTTCCTTCCAAAGCAAACTTTTGTCAAACTAATGGGTTCTGACCTCATCCATGACCAGATTACCATAAGGACATTGCACTCAGAGTAGTCCCTGAGAAGATGGGCTGTGATGGACAAGTTCAACTTCTTCTGAGGCTCTCTTGTGAAATCTTTTCAGAACTAAATCTCTTAATTCTCCACCACGGAGAGGAAACAGCAGCTGCTGTGCACATCTTTGTGCTAGATTTGAGGCCATTTTGGTTTTGCTGACTGAACCAGTGTCAGAGACCAGTTTTAGGGTTAAGTTGACCTTTGGCATGTCCTGGTGAGAATCCAGTGTTCTTATGAATGTGCTTTTGAAGCCAGCATCACCCTGCTCTAGTGAGCCCTGCTGAGACATACCACCCCTTGCAGAGCTGGCATGCAGAGCAAAGGAAAGTGGGCATGCCAGAAGACAGTGCTTGGTACCAGGTCACTTTCCTTTCAGCGGCAAAAGAGTTGCAGCTGATGCCCCTCCAGTGCATAAGAGAAGGTGTTAGGTAAATTAATCCCAGCACAAAGTAGGGCAAGTGGTTCCTGCCAAGCACATAGTGCCACAAGGGTGGAGTTTCGGGTGCTTTGGGTTTTTTTTGTTGTTGTTTGTTGCTTAGTTTTTTCTTAGGTGAGTATGCCGATTTCTACACAAAAAGCCCCTGGAGAGCTTCTGGCTGTGTGCAGCATGTTAAGTCCCACCATGTAACTGCTGTCCTAAAGGCACTTTTCTTAGCACATCTACTTAGTCTCTATGAAAGCTCAAACCAGCCTTGTTCTGGCAAGCAAACAGACCAAAGCGTTGTGGGGCAGGTTAGGGCAGCAGCTGCTCTGATGACAAAGCTCAGCTGTGTTGCTGCTGATACAGCATCCAGCATCCTGCAGTTCGGTTCACCTGCCACCTCCCTCCTTGCTCCCCTGCCCTGTGCCGAGGGAGCTGGGCTTCGCAACAGCCTTTCATTATTTACTCTCTAAGGGTATGGCTTATTCTGCAGATTAAGTGAAAAAGTGAAGTCCTTAAAAAATATAACACAAATAAGCCCCTGAGCTGTCAAACAACAAGTCCCTTAAAAGGGCAAAATATGTGGCTCTCTGTGGACTGCACAGATCCCTCCTTTCAAACTGCTGGCAGGAGACTTCCTGTTTGGATGGGCCGCTCACAAACGGTGTTGTGTGGTGAAATCAGTCACTTCCCAGCTCCTCCTTCAGGCCTCCTTTTGCCTCCCTTTACACTTCTAATACCAAAGCCCCTCAAGCCTGGGTCCTGTCAAGATGCGATCTGGCTGCTCAAATGTAAATCTGAAAGCATGCATTAGCACCATGCAGTTTCTCCCCTGGATACATAAAGCAGCCCAAACTAGTTAAGTGCATTTGAAAACGGGATAGACAAAATGGTCCTACTGCGATAGTCCTGGCCATAAAGGGATAAGTGAGTGTTTGGTGGTCTGGCTCCAGAGTGGTGGAAAATTGATTTCTGCTTCATTGTTTCATTGTTTGTTTTATTTTGACCAAATGGGATACCTTGGGAGGATTCTTCCATTTATTCTCGGTAAATTCTCCAGTATATGCTTTTTGCTTCTGATACTTTGGTTTCTTTACTGTAGTAGCAAAAGAAAGGCCAATACTGGCATTCAATGGTAGCATTCAACCTTGGCTACTGAGCATTACTGATGAATCTGCCTGCTGGGAAATCCCACATTGAGTTTGTAAAACTTTTTCAGAAACTTTGGGAGAAGTGATTCTACACTGCCATACAAGAACATGTTAATACCATATTAAAGCTTAGCTACCTTGTCTAGCTTGCATGTTTATTTTGCTGTTTTGTGTCTCAGATCCTTCTGTCCCCTTCCAGCTGTTATACCAGTGATAACCATTGTAACTGCAGAGGGCTGCACAGATCCAACAGAATCTTGTTTATCATTTAATGTCTGTTGTGTTTTGTTTTTTGTTTTTTTTCTT
This sequence comes from Ciconia boyciana, assembly GCF_034638445.1. Lineage (NCBI taxonomy): Eukaryota > Metazoa > Chordata > Aves > Ciconiiformes > Ciconiidae > Ciconia > Ciconia boyciana. The sequence goes on from NC_132936.1 coordinate 95,758,416, forward strand.
TCCTGCAGAACATGATCAGAAGATAGCATCGTACACCATGATCATGGCCCCGCGGAAGAGGAATCGTCATGCATTGGGGTTTCTTTGTTGTTTTGGGGGTAGCGACCTCCCTGAAATCAACCTCAAGGACAATAACCCCCTCCAATTCCTTGAGTTTTCTGTCCCAATTCCACCAGCAGAAGAGCTCAATGCCAGATTCTCTGAACTTGTGGTAAGTTTCTGCTGGCAAATTGATATATTTTAGGGGCTGGATGAACTCCTCTTTTCAAAGGAGGACTAAAGGGAATTAAAGGACTTATGACTTATTAGGGATAGTAAAAATACTTCTGTTGAAGCTTTTTTTTTTTTTTTTTTCTTTCCTTTATGACCAATTCCTTGGTGGGAGAAAGGCAGCAAATTACAGGTTGGATGACAGTGGCACTTGGGTATAAGTACAACAAAATGCTTAAATATGCTTATTTATTCTCACAGCACTATGCAATTCTCCAGGTGTAGGATTGGGCATATTAGAAGGAACCTCATAAGTTCTCTATAGAATGAATCCCTTACAGTGAATTTCTTGTTAACAACTTTGGGATAAAATCTGCTGTATAATATAGTACAGTGGAAAATCTTATGGTTTGTGGGCCTGTAAAATAAGGACTATACTGTTCTGTTGATCAGTAACATACTGCTGGTGAGGTATAAGAATCAGGTGACCATACTAGTTGTGTTTCATCAGCCAGCTGCCTTTGAACCATGAAATGGTGCTGTTGCAGCAACAGACATAAACAGGGAGAGAAGCAGTTATTTCAGATTAAATTTGTTGTTTGATTTTGTGGTAAATGTGGATTCCAGTAGCAGGCACTTGCTATTCATGCCTGGCATCAAATGACTTCACTGTCTTTGCCCTCTTGTTCAGCCTGCATGCAAAACACAGGCAGGGGTCATAGGGCTGCGATGTTTTGCATTCTACATTGTAAAGGTGATGCCCATTTGATGCAGCTGATTAGCTATCTCATTACCACTCTGAGACTGGAGGTATGTAAAGTGAGGTATCTGTATGTGTACATATATACCTGAGTGGTGCTACCGAGATGAGGAATAGAACAGAAAATATTGGATCTCAGAATCAGAGGAATTTGCCAGTAATCTTTCTACATTACACTTATAACATTAGCCCAGTAAGTTCTTGTCCGTTACCATGGCTTCAAAGTGCTATAGCAATGAAAATAACCATATAATTTGGATATGCAAGTGGAGGTTAACATATGGGCAACTATAGTATGTCATACCAAACATAGGGACAGCTATAGTTTGTCAGATCAGTGGTCTGACAACCTAGCCCAGGCTCCTATTTCAAGATGGGGTCCAAAGCAGATGCCTAGGGAAGAATACAAGATGTGGCCATAGGGTCATCTTTTCCAGGATAGTCTCCAACCCTCTAGCAATTTTCAGCTGGAGGACTTCCTCAGCCAAAATTGCTTTCTGTGTACATAGTAAATTGGTATGGATTTCTTTTCCATTAACTGTTTCCACCTTCCCTAGCACCCATGACAATTTTTTAGCTTTTGTGGGTATTCTGTGGCAGGGGTGTGGGAAGGAGTCAATAGAATTTGCAGCTGTTTCAGGAAGAATAGGTTGTGCAGCAGAAGAGAGTCTACTTGCTTCTGACTAAGCAGCAGATGAGAAATCTCCTCTTACGGAGATATCTCACAAAATCTATATTTAAGTCACTTTGCCTTTTGTGTGAGACTACTTGAATTCCTCTCGGAAAGTGCAGCTGACAGACTGTGGAGAATTCTGCTTGGTGACAGGTATCTCTTATGAGTAAGAGTGTAATCTGTAATCTGCTCTGCTGTCAATTTATTTCTGGATGTTGCTTAAGTATTGGTTTTCACATGCAAAGCTTTAATTGCTGTATCGAAGTTCACCTCTTTCCAATACCAAGATCTGTTGAAGCATTCAATCCAGCCTTCCTGAAGATGTCACCAACAGATGTGCTTTGCTCCTGAACTTGGCTTGCTAAAACTTGAACTTGTTTACCTTCGGGTCATAGTGAAAGACCTGTTTTAGTTGCTGCTGGGCTTTTGCTTACTGAGAAGGGTATCAGTTTCTATGAGGAGTTTGAGAGTTTGTGGTGGTATTAAGGGTGCTTTTAGCTTTTTGGTTTCTTGCCTGGCAAATACTGGTGTTCCATGTGCTTGTGGCAAAACAGCTCACAGCTGCCTTATGGAAGTCTATTAAACAGTATAATTTATAAGGTTTTTGGTGCAAAATTTAATGACAAGTATACATGATGATCTGTAAAAATTTTTGGCCCCAGAAGTTTGTGAGTTGTTGGTCTATGCTATAACTTATTAAGTGTGCTGACAGCCTGTAACTGGCATATACATTTCAAACAAATGAAGCCATTGAAATGAAAAGAGATCATACTTGTGTTCTTATATTTAATGATAGTACCCTAGCCATCATTACATGAGAAGTGAGCAGGGAGAGGAAAGTGCTATTTTTCAGGAGCTTAATGGTGTGTATTGCACATTTTTATAGAGCACTCAGATAGGATGGTGGTGCATGTCCATAGGAGTTCCTGGGTAGGCAGGTACATGAGAGCAGTAAGGGCTTTACGAGCAAGAGAACCTGGGCTAGAAACCAGGCTGGCAGAATGCAGAATTTGCCTAGAAGGGCTTGTTTGTCCACAGGTCCGGGTTAATGCATGTTCTGTGAGACTAAAATAAAACAGGCTACATGTGTATTGACAGCTCAGATGAGATTTTAATTGGATTGGAAAGATTCAGTCTGTAAATGCACCAGTGTAAATCAGCGACCTGGAAGTGCCTGAGAGGGCTCTGCGCTGTGTACTAGCCTCCCTGCTGCTTATCTATTAGGGTCTAGTCTGGGTGCACTTGTACTAAATAAAAACCAGATTTGAGTGTAAAGCCTTTTGACCTAAATCCCAAAGTGAAATGACACCAATATCATCTGAGATCTGTAGTGAGAAGAGCATTTGTGTTAGCTCCCCAAAGCAGGCCCAGGGGGTATAGCCTCATCTTGCCATCTGCTCTACAAAGGGTATAATGAAACACTGGTGTGCCTGAATGAATTTTTAAAAGCCTTATTTTTCCCCTTGTTGCAGTTAAAATCTGGGGCATTTTCCCACATAAGAGTTAATGACAAGAAGAGCTAAGCTTAGCTGTACTGGAAAAGCCTCCCCTGTGATTAATTTTCCAGTCCAGTAAATATTCAGTATGTTTCTACCTGCCTTTCTGAGGAAAATGGACATTTTGAAGACCAGAAGAATGTCTTCTCGTATTCTTGTGGTCCTTAAATTAATATAATGAAAAGTGAATTTGGAGATGTCCATTTTGCAAGAGGAGGAATTAGGAATCTGTTGAGATCCTTTATTTGTGATGGAGTCACAAGACTCCTCCAGAGCTTGCAAACTTGCTTGTATAGACTCCAGGCTGACACAAATATACACGTATGGGCTGCTCTGTTTGGGGAGTGCACCCAGACCAACCAACTGAGTAACAGCAGCTGCCTAACTGGACTCTGACCAAGGCAGTGGTTGTCAAATGACAAATTGATGCTTATTTCAGCTGAAATGTCTGCTCTCGATGCCACTCAACCAGAAAAACAGTTCTAGGATGGATCCCAGGCTTTCATGTTTCTTGAAGCTGGATGCTGTGTTTAGGCCTTGTCTCCTCAATTAGGAAATTAAAACAGAAAAGGTTACTCCCGATATGGGCCAAATTCAATCTTGATTTATTTCATTGGGAACATGTGCAGAGAGTAGGTCTGAATGAAGACTATGGCTCAGGGTGATTTGGTCTGATTTTGTTTGGGCTAAGGCAGGAGATGATGTACTAGCTCTCAGGCTGTCTGCTGGTAGGGATTGCCTTGGGACTAATGCAGTGGTAACAGTACAGGTAAGTCCTTATCAGAAGTCTAGATGCACAAGACACAAAGCAAACAAAAATACTTGTGTCCAAAAGCTTTGCCCCCCAAAGGGCCACTTTCATGCATGCAGCTGAAAGAGGGCAGAACAGCTGGCTTTAGCATCTCTCCTTCAGTGAGCAGGCAAGGAAGAGAAGCTCTAGCGAGTAGGGTGTGTGGAGTGGTCCTGTACCTCATAAATTGTAAAACTGGCCCTACCTGACCATCAAGGCTGTTCTAGCCAGCATCACTTCCGCTTTTTTCCTCAGTCTCTCTTCTCAGCTGTCACTGTCTATACTACCATGTAGTAAAGTGCTGTTGCAGTTGGTGGTCTATTGGCGGGTGCCAAACTGGTTTTGTGCCTGCTGGCAAAAATGGCTGTGCTAAGCACATATGTTTTTCCTTGTACAGATTTATTGACTGAACATGAACTGCAGAAGAATCTGGAAGAACTATTGCAAGGCAAGGGGAAGTAGTTTTTTTCATGAAACAGCTTCTCCATGTCCTTGTTCATATTTGTTAGCAGCAGTGTGTTCTTGTCACAGGGGATTCTGATTCCTTTTGCTCAATATTAGAGTCCTGGACTCTTCTTGTTGTTTAAGGGTGTGCTGCTTGACACTAAAGACTTTGCCATCTAGATCTCTCTTACACCAGCAGCCTGATCCCAGATATGAACTCAGACCATGCCAAGAAAGGTAACTTAAATGCTGGCAATTCAGGGAAAGCAGAAAAATGTAAAGAATGCTTGCACAGAGAAGAGAGCAGTGTAAAGAGCTCATGCATTTGTTGTTTCTCTTTTTGTTTCTTTTGTTAGTGGCTCTAACAAAGAGCCACTCTGAGATGGTCATGATATTTGAGAAGGTGGAGTTCAAGATTATCTATTTTAGGATGGAAGGTCCATGGGGAAGAAGTAGAGTTGTCTTTTGAGTTGCCATTTTCAAAGTTGATCATATTATTACAGCCTCCAAGCTTGAACGATAATATCCTTGTCTGAGATACCTGCACCACATTAGATTCTTACACTGGGAAAGATTTGAGAAATGATTACTGTTATCCCCTCTTAGTCTTGGCTGCCTTTGAAGCATTCTGGTATTTAGCTCAGGTGGGACATTGACTGGATTCTCCTGTCATGGTTTGTTTCTCTTGCATTGCATTTGAACCTGTTTATTTTTTAGTTTTGGTTTGTTTTTTTTTCTTTTCCTTCTTTTTCCTCAAAGTCCCTAAATAAGGGGGTTTGTTGACTTTATAGATTCACAAAAGCTTTTTATCCATATTACTATTTACCATCCTCCCAGGCTTTTCCAGAACCAAAGTTTAGACCTTATGCCACTAAAAGTACCTATTAAGTAACATTATTTACAGTTGAGAAGCAGCATAAATACTTATGAACTCTCTATATTTGAAAACTTCAGAATTATCCAGCATGTCTTTTGGCCTGCCTTTATGCTTCTTCTCATCCATTGAAATGACAGCTCCACATGAGGTCCCATCATTCTTTAGTTACTGAAAGAGGTAGGTTGCTGCTTGGGTGAGGCAACATACACTCTTCTCTCTCCCCCTCTCTCTCTGAAGAGATCTAGTTTTCTGACCCTACTGCAAAACCCCAGCTTCTGTTGTAGAGAAGATGCACACAGAACTGCTATATGTTCCTGAACAATGAGGCCACTGGAAATAAAAAATGTATTTTCCCTTGTAGTATTGCCTGAGTGCAATGAAATGAAGATGGAACCAAGTGCTGGATCAAGGGCTCTGTCCTTCCTTCAGGGTCAAGCATCTTCAATCTGTTCAGCCCATGCTGGGAACCATGATTGAAACCTTAACCTTGGTTTCTGTCTGCAGCGCTCTGTAACACCAACCACAAGAACATGGAACTATGTCCCTTCCTGACATAATCCTGAATTCAACTCTTAGTCTCTCATCTTGTCACCTCTGATCCCATAATATTTAGTAATGGCTTCCACAGCATCACAGTTGGCTCAGTTTCTGAATTAAAGATGAGCTAGCCCAGGAATCTAGCTGGAAGGAATGGCAGTGACTAAGACAGTAAAGAGAAGAGAGAAAATGAGGATCATGTTAATTCCTTCTCCTTCAGTCTCCTTGGACTAAAAGCTGTACAGAGGAACTCCCATGAAGGTGAAAAATATGAGATGTGGCAGGAGAATCCAAGCAGCAGAGGCAGCAACTTGGTAACCTCTGAATACTCTGATAATTTCTGTAACTGTGACTAGAACTTTTAATGCCTTGTGTCACCTGAGGAAAGATGGTATCTAGAGCAAGATGCCTGTTGCTTTACTGTACCTTTTGCTCTTACCTTTTTTCTCTGTCCTCTCCCATCACATGGGCCTCACTTGGTTTTTCTGCCCATTTAGCTTATCCCTACCTAACTACATCAATGTCTTCATCTTGTCCTGGAACAGAACTATGGAATTACTGTGATATTTGCTGCTGTCACACATTTTACTGTGCTCTCTTAATTTCCCAACCCTCCAGGCTAGTACTTGCCAGCACTTTAGTGCCAGAGTGCTGAAGAATTTGAAGGGAGTTGGTTAGTGTACTCTGAGCACATGAGCCATCCACATGACTGGTATCTTTGCTAGTCCTCTCAGGACAGAGACAAAGGAACAGTGGGGTCACCAGGGACACATTTCTAGTAGCATTGGATGAAGTGATCATTAACAGAAGGTGTGGGAAAACTCTGCTCTTTGCTTACTCTGTGACATCTCTCCACATCTGTTCCTTTTCTACCTTCACACAGAATAACATTCAGTGATTATAGTCTCTCTTCCCAGAGGAGAGAAAGTTGAGGAGAAAAGAAAGAAAAAGGAGTTTTGTGTTGAAAGAGATTAAGGTACAGCATGGAAGTATCTGAGAATTCATTTATTTATTTATTTCATCAGAGGAAGCAAAACAATTTCTGAGAAAGGCATCCATTTGGCACACACTGGATAACACACCTTCATCAAGAGCCACAGGGAGATGAGATCCAAACCTAAATAACTGTAGTAGCGGTTCCCGCTGCAGCTGACTTGGAAGTAGCAAGTTTCCTTCAAGCTTAGCTCTCCCTTGCAGGCCATTTAATGTAATGGATACAACATAAACCTCAGATGAAAACTAGGCTTCACCACATTGCATAAGTACTTCCATATATCACCAGTCCCACTCAAGCTTGCCAGGTCCTAGCTGTGGCAGTGTTCATGAGGCCCCTCTTTGGCTCTGCAACCTGCAAGAGTATTTATGGGGTAAAAAGTACAAGAAATGCCTGCATTGTGGGCTTTCCTGTGGATGTAGACTGCCTTAAACATTCATCTATGTATGTAGGCACAAGAGGGCATCAGCTGTGTTTCTCTGTATTTATTGACGTGCCTGGAGAACAAAGTTCTCTCTTTCTCCGTCAGCTCCCTTGTAATACTTCTGGGGAACACATATACAGAGTTGCCCTTTCTGTCTCTTGGCTCCCAGTGTGGAGCACCACCTTCCCAGAAAAGTATCCTCCATGTCTGAAGCTTATTTAGTCCTTAGTTTCTCACTGAAAGTTTGTGGCTTAGCAAGACATGCATTTTAGGTCCTCACTTCAACCCCCAAACACATGTTGTGTGTATTGATAACAATATTTAATCACATTTAAATTCAGGCACGTTACCAAGATTTGAGTATTTCAGTTTCAAATTATCAGTCTTTTGAGTGATTCTGTCCTCTTGCTGGATTCTTTTGAATACAGGGATTTAATTTCTGTCACTTGCCCTGCATGTAAATCATAGTTTCAGACTACACCTCTGACAGGCCTGTGGCTTTGAGTTGATCAATGCAAATTTCTCCCCAACCATAATTTAAAAGTGCCTCTATGCTGTTTTGCCCATAAGAGGAAGTTCTTTTATTCCCTGTGTCCATCCCCTCTGTGCTTTTCTGTAATGAATGATTATACCTAATCAGTCAGGAGGGTTGTGTAGTGCCAAATGCAATCAAGATCTGGAGAGGTCCTTCATTTTTTATTTGCATATGATGAGCTGTGACTCCAGCAAACTAGGAGGCTTTGCTGGCCTTGGCTCAGTGGAGACTCCCCACTCCAATTATTGCTTCCTTTCTTGCACTTAATGAGAATGAGCCAGTGGAGGCTGTAAGAAAATACTGATGATGAGACTAAGCTGGATTTTTCATGACCAGAGGCTCATATCCAGGAATAAGGCTTAGCATCACCATGTGAGTAGAAGACACCGTCTCTGAAGGCAGAAAAAAGCAAAGCTTTGAGGCAGCAGATTGCTTTCCTTGCTGATGGGGGCCAGGCCACAAAACCCTTCCTCTTGGGTTAATTTATAGTTGTCAGACTAACACTTTTCATGCCCTCAGATGTGCTTGTCTTCTATTATAACAATGGCAAAAGTACTGGGTGGTTTAAGATTTCTGAAGCAATTAGGGGACTGAGGCTTGGGAGGCAAAAGCTCTTCATGGTATCAGTCTGTCTAGTTATGCACAGATGTTCCTTTATGTCCAGCATAGTTCTTCAGTCCAAGATTGTCCATACCAAGGATACCTTTTTTCTTTTTCTTCCTGCTCTTCAAAGAGAGATTTTTCATAATGTTGGGTCTGCTTTCCACGTGTCCCATGTGCAATACATGTGTACAAGTCCCTGATTTTAATGCACATATCAGTACAAGCAGCTTTCTATAGTTATTCAAGTCCCAATACATAAGAGAGATTACATTTTAGGCTTTGTGGCAGAGACAGCTCTCCTATTCAGACACTCACCTACATACGGAGTCCTGTGATAGGGACAGGCTTGTGGCACTGAGTGCAGCAGCAGCACTTTCTCTCTCTAGGCTCCCTTCCAGTAGGTGCAGCTGGTTCACAGCTCCCAGCTCCCAACCAGCTGTGTAAGAAGCAGCAGCCACTATGCTGCAAATGTGTGAGACCCAGATGCTGTGAGAGGAACACGAGATGGGAGCCAGGTCTTGCACTCCATGTCTGAGAATCAATAGGGTTGTGTAAACAAATGTAAATCCAGACCTGGGATTACCTGCCAGATTTTGGGTGTGAAGAAGCTGGGGGTGTTACCAAAGTACCTGTGTAGTTATTTATACAGCTTTTGTGCAGGGGTACACTGTTTTGTAGATCTTGTTGCTTTACTGTAAAACTTATGGACAGATAGTTAACTGATGTAAAGCGGTTCAGTTCCACTGAAGACAGTAGTTGAGTTATATCATTCTACGTTGCCTGAAATTTGGCCTGTGTGATATTTTCTGTGTTTGTGGTGATTGTTGGCTTCTGAATATCCCAAACAGAGCATACTGGCCACCTTTAGGAAAGGTGGGGAAGGTTGTGGTCATGATTCGAATACCTGAAGGCAATGTTTGAGTGTGTTCTGAGTATGATTTACTTACAGTAGATATGAAACACCTGAGAAAGACCTAGTTACTGAACTACATGTTTTTAACAGGGTAATCCTGATGTTCCCTGACTGAGGAAATGCATGTAGTCCATCTAGGGCATAAGAGGAGAAGTACTGGATTTTGGAAGCATAGCACATATGTAGCTTGGGATGCAAAAAGAGGGGAAAGAACAGATCCTGCCACTAGAGACTGGATGTGCTAAGATGTCAATCTTGTGTCTTCCCTCTACTGAATGCTTGGAAGCTGTCATAATATCTTATCCCCTAAGCCATAGATAGTGTGGATGTGCTTACTGTTCAGAAACCTTGTGTCCGTGTGTTTCTAATACCTTATTACCTGATTTGATAACACTATCCTGTTTTGGCATAGCTGCAAGTGTTAGGCAGCATTACGTAAAAAGAAAAAAATAATGTAAAGCTCTACTGTAGCCTTTTTCCTTAGTAAGACATCATTAATATTTGAATGTTTTTTTGTGTTGCATTATGGCTATAATGACGAGTCAGGAACTTTCTGGATTGAGTCTGAAGGCTGCTGAAGTGATAAAACACTGAGATTATATTGATAGTAGGAGTCATACTTGCTAGCTGGAAGGATCAAATTAATTTATCTTTATTTCAACTTTCTGGGGGTTTTCCTGGATGGATACAGGGTAGACAATTTCCTACCTTCCTTCTAGAATTGAACCAGCATTCTTGTATAGTTCCTGCCTCTCTGATGCCTGCTGACTTAGGGTAACAGGCTCTGCCCTCTCCAATAGAAAAACAGCCAGCAGCAGCAGTACAGGGATGTCCTATAGCTCGACTGCTTTGAAATGGCTTCTGATGGCATATCGTTTTATTTATCATTGTTATTTTATTACTATGTAACATAATGGCATATGATTCCTGCCCCTCTGCAGCTTCTGTCCTTTCTTTACTTCTCTTTATTAGTGTCTTACGTTGTTCAGAGCTGTATTAGATGACTTACAAATCTCTTAAGACCTTATTCCTTCTAGAGAGGATATTTGAATCTAGACTTGGTCTGCTGAGAAGAGGTGGGAGACTGTTATGAATCAGGTCAGAAAGGTCATTTGGGATGAGAAGATGCCACCTGGAGATGCATCTGGGAGAAATGGCAGAGGAAAGTACTACATCATGCAAAGAGCATGATGGCCAGATTGTAAATGGACAGGAGATTACAGTAAGGAAGGACAAAGTTTTCCAAAGCATTGAAGAAAAAAAACCCACAACAAATGAAGTAGCTGTGGTGTTGAAGGGAGAGCAAAGACAGGGTGCAAAGATGGAGGTGACATGGGATGAATGCCAGGCCAAGATGATCTTTTGCCTATGCTTTTGGAGAGAGAGCTTGCACGTTGATGAAGGGAGGTTGAATGACAGATGTCTGTTTCTTCTGGAGCTCATAGAAGAAGGGCCAGATCTGAGATGTTGTAGGAGGTATGATTTGTCATTTAGCCTGATTTAGGCAAGAAAGGGGGAGCCAGGTCCCCTGTGATGATGAAGACCTTATAAAATTTATAAATTATAAAATAACAATGTAAAAGTAACCACCTGAAGCCAGGGAAGCAGTGACATTTTCCAGTGAGGAGGAAAGGTAGTGAAAAAGGATGGGATGCAAGTGTTTTGCAGGATAGGAGTTATCCTTACTGAGGTAGAGTGTAGCTGGGGTTTAGGAGGAACTGTTAACAAAATAATTGAATGGAGAAGTAGATAACAATAATGAGGAATCATCTGTTTAATGTGTTGACTCAAATTGACTGTATTTGCTCATCTACTAGCAATTTATATCAGATGTAATAATTGCTCAGATAGTGTATCATATAGGGTTTATAATTATGTCATGCCTCTGTGTCCTTCTATAGGTGGATTGTGTCTTCAGACAGTGCTCAAGGTTGTTTGTCATTCAGGGAAACTGTTAAGGTAATCTGGGATGGCTCTTACAGTGTTGGAGGGAAATGGTCTTTTCTTGTCATGGGCCTGGTCTGCTAGACTCCAAAGTGGGGAGCACAAGGTGCTACAGGTGAGGCTGGGTGGATGGAGTAGCACCTTTTTAGGGTACAAGGTTTTCAGGTCAGCAGTTTCCTGGCACCTTCCTCTGCACTGGGTAAAGGGGAACTTTTGGTGTCACTAAATACAGGAGATGAGCGGCCCTTCTACTCATCCCTTCAGCACCGGGCAGGAGCAGCACATGGAAGGCAAGTGTCAAAAGGTGCTTTTTTTGTCACTCGTCGCACTGGGCTGCCTCCACAGCTGCTCTGTCTTTGGCATGTTTTGTCTGGAGGAAGTACAGACAGATGCCTTCCACCTGGCACTGGAACATCACTGACCCAGAGCTTTTAATGCTAGGTACCTTACTTTCTGTAAATGAAAAAGTCTGTAAGCTTGCTGGGAGGAAAACATTTCAAGAACATTACATCTTTTTCCTAGGTACCTCTGCAAACTTATACAACTCATTTCATGGATTTGTGAGTTTGTTTCCCTGGTGTGAAACAGCGAATAGTAATGCTTCTTAAACCAGTTTTAGTACAGAATTGTAGCCACATTGAAAAGGTGCTGAAAAGGTGTAGCACGCGTAAGTCATAGGTAGTACAGGAGTCTTCCAGTGGCAAAATGCATTGTATTTGAAGATCTTGGGAGCAAATCTCTACTACTGCCTCCTGTCATAGACATTGCCCTGCTCTTATCTACTTGTTCTTTTTTTAGGGAGAATCTGATACAAGACTCTACAGCCTTCCTGGGCAGACTCTCCTTTCTTTCACATGTGGACCCAGTGCTGTATGCAGAAGGGCCCTAGTCCACATCTGTATATTCTATGCACTTCTATATTAAAAAGACTTAAGGGCATCTTTTAATTTTGCAGTTTCCTATCATTTGTTGACCACGTAAAGGGAAAGGCTGCCCAGACTTTATTAACACAAACACCTTCTGAAAAGAATTTAGCAGCGTGCACAACAATGTTATGCAATGGTTTACTAGGTGGAGGTTTGATGAATAACTTCTCCAAAGGAAATTACAAGGGGAAACCAGATTGCAGTTTCCCAGTTTGGAAGGTGTCCAGGGAGATCCCTAAGTCATGGAAAATCCATAGGGATTGCTTTAGTGGATGTGTTTCAGCATTACATCTTGTACAGAGAGCAACAGCTGGATGAGCAACAGCTGGATGTCAGTCGGTGTAAAGTTGTTGGCTTCTACATTAATGATGCGAGAGAACTTTTGGTTTACAAATGTTTAACCAGATAATAAATACAATTACGATGTGTTGTTAGGAGATGAGTTCGTTCTGCAAGGCAAATACTTATCCTTCTCTTATTTCTTTTGCTGTATTTTGTGAAAGTTTCTGATAATTTCTTTCTTAGAAATATTTAGAGAAAAACATCTTGGCTGGTGTTTTTCTTAAGCCCAGTGATGTCAGTGCAGTAGTTGCTGTTAGTTGCTGTTCTGCTTATCAGAATACTTGAGCAATGAGACAGGACAGGGTGTGAGTGAATAACCAAATATACTGTCATGCCTTCAATTCAGTGTTTGACTATGGAAATACTCAGTTTATGTGAGTGAAGAGCATTGTGGAATTGCCCTCTACCTCACCCCAGAGGAGGTAACAGAAGCCTCATATGTGGGTGTTCTAGCTGGTCTGGACTGATTAGTAATAGATACAGCTCATGTCCATTTACTGAAGTAGAAGTTAACAGCGAAAAGGAGACTGATAGACTGCTCGGTCTCTTCTATGTCTGAAGTCCATGCTATAGAATTTAGAACAAGCCTGTGTTATAGGCTATCTAGCCGAGAGGTTTAGTATCTCTTACAATTTAAGGCAGGTAATTTGATTAATATTTTGCACTGATGTAAATACAGAGTAAGTCCACTCAGTTTAATGGAGTTAGGGTCATTCTGATCTCTGGTTTGCATTACTAAATCTGGAGTAATTATTCAGAGAGCAAGAGAAGAACTAAAGCCAGCTTCTGGTTTCACTTCTATCTGTGTAAACCTGAACTCATGCCAGAAATGATGTTGATTTATTGGAGTTCCTTTGTTACCCTGGATATAAGTTTAAACATGTGTGTCTGAGCTGCACAACCAAAGCTCGATAAGTTAATTTTGCTCATTAAATTCTTAACCGACCTCTCAGTTCCTCCTGCCCTTTTACATAATATTTTATCAGAGATTTAAAGGTCAGCCATGCTCTGACTTACCCTTGTTTTCCTCCATAGGGGCATATGACAAATAGGATGCACACAAGAGGATGAAGCTGGGAGGAGAGGAGTAGGTGGCACTGACGCCCCTGGAAATTCAGCCTGCCTTTGGCACAGGGCCGCAGTAGCAATTCCCAGCCTACATTTTGAGGGTTGAGCCAGCAGGACTGTGTTTGGGCAGGAAGCGATCAGAGAGGTGTGTGCCTGTGTGCTTTGGCACAGTCCAAGCTGTGAATTGCTCCAGCCTAGGAACCTCCTCTGAACTCATTAGTATTAAAACAGAACAGAGGAGACTTTGTAGGGAGGGAGAGGGTGGGGAAGCCGGAAAGGTAGCAGTTTAGATGGCAGTTTCCTAATAACCTTTCCCACACCTACCTTCCCATACAGGGTCTCATCTAAAGGACCTTGGCATGAAAAACAAACCTTGGCACAGGGAGGGGGAAGGGAAGGGACAGGGAAATGAGGGGAGGAGAAGGAAAGGAAATGAGGGGTGGGGAATGGGCACTGTGCTGAAACAGCAGATTTTGTTGTTATTTAGTGTTATATATGGTGATACTAGAAGCTCTGTTTGAGAGAGGTATTTGATATACTGTGTGGAGGTAAATGTGGTACTTGCCCTAGAGGACTTGCAACCTGTCACAGTGAAAAGATGTGTCCAGCAGACGTTTAATGGCTTCAGTTCTGTTTGGTGTTTTCATTTAATTGACTGTATAGTGGAATACAGAGCATACCTATTAACTTTCCAAATGTCACTAGGCTGTAAACACTGTGGATATGTTAAAAGACAAGCTTAAAAGAAGATGGAGAAGTTGTGTGAAAAAGGATGGGATTCAATGGGGACAGTTAAAACATGCTGCTTTTAGCAGCAAGTCTGGTAATTCAAGATGGGAAGCAGCCAGGTGGGTACACTTCTTCAGAGAAGAAACTAGGGATTATAGTGGATCACAAGTGAAAATAAGTCATGCAGGTTTTGAGGTTTTTTATTAAAAACAAACAAACAGAAAGTCATTGTCTTCATGGAATATATAACCAGGAATGCAGCCTGGAAGATGCATGAAGTAATCTTTGCACTCAGCATTGGTAAAGTCTCGGCTGGAACATTGTCCCCACTTTTGAACAGTGCACTTCAAGAAAGATGTACTTTGACCGGGGAGAGCCCGGAAGTCAATTAGAAGAGGAATGAGAGGTCCAGAGGATGTGACCTCTAAGAAAGACTGAAAGAGCTGGGCTTGTTTACCCTTAAGAAAGACGACTGAGGAGGGACATTACAACAACCTTTAATAGGCTTGAAAACTGTTATCAAGAGGAAGGAAAAAATCTGCTCACCATGTCTGTGGTTGATAGGGCCGGAAGTAATAGGCTTAAATTGCAGCAGCAGGGATTTAGATTAGACATGAGCCTGACTATTCAGTTTTCATCCCCATCCCTCTCATTGTGCTCATTCCAATTCACTGACATGGACATGCAGCCCATCTTAACAGAAAAAGCAGTGATGATAATCCACTGTTTGCATTATTGTCCTCATATGCCCACCCATATCCATGGAGTATCCCTCTTGCTCTACCCATGTTGTAACCCGGCATATAGGAGAATATGTATCTACGTCATGATCTCCCTCTCTCTCTCTAAACATCTGTGTGTATTGTTGCACAAACAGGTACTGGTTTTCCTCATCCTTTCTCTTTCTATATGGCCCAGCAGATTGTTGTCTCATGCATGTGGTTTGCCTGTGAAGGGCAGAAAAATGAACAGCAGATGCTTCTAGTGACCTGTGAAAGGGGACTGCCACAATAAGCCTTGCTGGCTGTAAGTACTTGTATGCTGTCAAGTCACAGAGAACTTTGAGGAGTAGGAGAGAGACAGGATTTAGCTCTTCTCCAGGAAGCAAAGAAGCAATTAACCAATGATTAAGGAAGAAAAAAGGAAGCAGTACGCAGTACAGCGGGGCGGGGGGGGGGGGTGTTGGGTGTGTGTGGGATGTTAATTGACTCTCTGTAAGATAAATTTCTCTGCCAAAAAGCAGTGCCCTTGATGAATTAAATTCTTACTCCATTGCTGAGCCTTAAGAATGAGTAACTTCTGTGTTGGCAGGGTAGAAGAGAAACAGATCTTCCAGTATTTAAACATCAAGTGCTTTCTGTCTTGTACTCTTATGACTGAAATCAAGAGATTTGGGTCCCTAGTACTGAAAGGGTTTTAAAGCCACAACTTTTTGAAAAAGGAAGAAGGAAAAAGGGTATAATGGGAATCACAGCCTCTTGTTTGTCTGCTTTTCTGCTTTGAAGTCAGATCTGTGACAGTAGCTGAAATGTAAACATTGCTTCCTATGACAGCAGGCTGTGTGAGCAACTCGTGTGTGCACAGTGGTTTCATCATGCACAAATGTAACGATAAAACATTGTAGATATAGGCAAATGTTATGTGATATGTCTCATGTATACAGTTCTTGTGTATGTAAGGTGCGAGTGGCATACATATCTGCACATACACATACTATGTGTATGCAAATGCATGGAAACCCAATGATGTTTTTCAGTGATCCACCTAATTCTTATCAATTGGGAAACTGATCAAAATGTTACTCCCCAGCCTCATATGGTGTGTTGTTTCTGTATGCTTTACAAACGCTACTTTTAATTCCAAGAGTTAGGATGAGATGGAAGAGCTTGAGGGGAGGGAAGGGTCTGTTTTGGGGGTTGTTTTGCTTTTTCTTCATGGGTTATCAGTGGACTCGGGACATATATAAGGTGCCCAAGTGGGAACTTATAACCAACGTGCTGCATCTGGAGATGTGCTAGCTGTGTGGGTGGTAGTGCTGTTGCCTGTTGAAAGAGCATCTGCCATCAAGTTCTGCTGTGGGTACAGCCACGCAGTTGTGCCAGGCACAGCTCTGAGAAGATAGGGATGGGAACTGGTTGTTGGCTAGAGAAGGAGGCTCTGTTTCACGCCTCTCGATGCCTGCCTCAATCACACTCCAGTGTTTGCAGTTGCATATTAAGTAAAGCCTGTGAAATGTTTCTCTTTTTTAGGGAGCTTTGCTGAGCAGTACTTTTTTTGCACTGCTCATTGCTCCAGTTTGTACATGAGTGTAGGCAGTTTGTGCAGTCAAATGAACCTCATTCACTGACAGTTCGGACAGGCAGTCTTTCAGAGTGCCTTATCAAGCTCCTCAGTATTGGAAATGCACAATCTTCCAGCAGGCTGCCTCTTACATGTCAGCCTGGTGAGCTGGATTGAACAAATTAATGGAAGGAAAACTGCAGGGGAACAATCCTATGCTGTCCCCTGGAGGTGGACACAGTGATTAAATAGGGAAGGTTTATCTCTTCTACTTGAAGGATTCGTAAGTTCTTTGCAGAGACTGAGATCTGAAGAAAATTTATTTATTTTTTTTTTTATTTTTTTTTTTTTTTAATTAACTCACTGCAGTTCTCTCTGAAGCAGCTTTTTGGACAGTTGCCTCTGGACCTGTGATGAGAGTGTCTCCGCTCCTCCCTGACCAACCTTCCTCCCTGGTGGGCAGAGGCACAGCTCGAATGTGAGCCACTAGACTAACCTGTTTGTTATTTGCCAACAGAATCTGGCATAGGCAGCATGAAGTGAAAAACAAAGGTTCCGGGGACTGTTGTTAAGGTAAAAGTGTAGCTTGCAGGATATCTAAGTCACGTGTTAGCAGTGTGGTCCTACTCAGTTCACTTGTTAAAGCTATAATAGTTATGCTGGATTGGATTCTCTATTGCAAAGGCTTGTAGCGTGCTGCTGACAACCTCCTTCCTGATCTCTTTCCACTGCTTCCCCTTCCTCTACAGTCCCAGACATGTCAGCGCTGTTTATCTCATGTCAGCTTGAGTTGTACTTTAGCACTGATTAACCCACCATCAACTATTCCCTCAAAGTGATTTCATATGAACATGAGTCTTCTCTGGGGCCTGCCAGTGGATGCTGGATGGGATCCCATGGTGTGTCATAATGACTGTTTACTTTGTACAAGATTTAAATAAATTCATCCAGGGCATAAGGCTGTCAGCTGTGCTATGCCACTTGGGAGCATCCGTGGAACTGGAATATGGCCCTTTTGGGAACATGGTGACAGACATCTCTATATATGACCTTGGGGAACCTGAGGCAACAGGTACCATACTGTATAGGGAATTTATTATACTGGCAACAGTATATTTACTTCATTTTGTAACTTGGGTGGATTTGATGCTGTTAAGAGACTGAGAGAGAATGATTGATGAGGTGTATAAGGGAGAATGCATTTGTGCATGGCAGGAAAAAAGGATCAAGGGGATTGAGAAAAAGATTAGATAGGGAAATAAAGAAAAGGTAGGTGTGTGCAAGAGAGGAAAAAAGAAGGAATGGGGATCTGAACAGGAAGCAAGATAAGAGCGGTGCATTTAACTACCATTCATAAAGTGCAAGTGCATAATGTAAAAATGATCATACCCTCGGAACCTAAATTTTTGAGGTGAGTATGCAAGCAAGTTACTCAAATAAGAAGTCTTCAAATCATGGAGGTTTTCTAGAGTGTGTAAAGGCATCCTCATATAATTCCTACTTTCTCAGTTTTGTTCCCTATTGGATGACTCACAAAGAAGGATATTAAGGATAATGCTGGTGTGACTGAGCAAAAGGAAAACTTTGGAGCTGTCCAAAAAAATATTTGCAAATACCAATACTATCCCCATCTTGAAAGGGATATTAACTCGCCTACATTACAGAATCAGCCAGTTTTTTGAGGCAGGGAGTTGGGCAGTGTTTGAATATCTACAGAGTTTGCTCCATGGCTTTGTACTTGCAGGGCTTTTGCACAGCCCTCTGAAGCTTTTGGTGCCAGTCACAGGTCAGATAACTGCTAGCCTTCTGTCTGGATAACTGCTAGTCTGTTCTGGAAGTTCTTAAGTTTCCAATTTGAGTTTAACAAGAGGGAGTAAAGCTTTTAACCTTTCTGGGGAGCTTTGCCAGTTTGTGCCATCTGAAGATTTGGTTCCCATGGTGCCTGTTGATGCCGAGACACCTGGCTGTCCTTTTGCTTGAGTACCCATCTGCTGCTAAGGAACCGAACAGTGCAATAGAGCTGTAATCAGACAGTCAAAATAGGCATCTCTGAAGAGCAGAAGTGATTAAGCCTATTTGCCAACGTATTATGTCTTAGTGTTGGATTCTGTGGTGTAAAATGAAGATTGATTTCATGCCAAAGCTATTCCCTCTGGGGGTGGTAAAAGGATTTCATTGTTTAATAATTCTTTAATAATTGCCTGAATATGTTTGTAGGTAGAAATAAACATTTAAAAAATGAGAATATGCTTTTAGATGTCATTAACTTCTCTCAGTCATAAAAAAAGTCATTAAATGTGATACACAGGCCTGGGATGGATGTTCATAGAAAGGATGTGCTTTCAAGAGCACTGCAAGTAAGAGAGACTGTGACCTACAGACAAAAATTAAAAGTGTAACTCAACTATCTGTAGCTGAAATTATACGAAATTGATGAAATGAGACAGGTATCCAACTAAACATAAGAAAATAAGCAAAATCTCCTCTCCTTCCTGGCAAAATATGTTATGCCCATATTAATCAAGTTATTGCCTGCAGTAAACAAAATGTATCATGTCAGAATTCTGTGCTTCACCATGCTGGAAATGCTATGCATGATTCATTAAACTTTTATGAAGACAAAACAAATGCAAAAAACCACCACGAACAACAAAAAACCAATCCCACAGCCTCGGAAGCTTGGTTGGTTGGTTGTTTTGGGTTGTTGTTTTTTGTCTTTTACAAAATGAAGCAGCTATCTGACCTTAAGTCAGTGGGAAGCTCCCTGGGGACCAGGAAGTCTGGCAGCCAGTGGAACTGGGACAAGTAGAATGAGAAACTGGAACTGAGGAAATCTCCCATAAGTGTCCAAATATCCCTGGAGAACTAAGTTTGGGGCTCTTGGTGTCCAGCATTCTGATTTGAAGCCAAGAAGCGCTGGAGCCCTGAAGCCCTGATATTCTGTGTACTTATAGTCTTGAGGTCTCCATCCTACCCCTGCTGTGGCTTCAGCATTGATACGTTGAAAATGGGAAGTCTCATTGTGTCTTTGAGTAGTATCTTACTAAGTTTGTAAGTAAGTAGTATCTTACTAAGTTTGCCTTTCAAACTATTTCAAGTTTTCCCCATTGAAATTCCAAAATTCCTATGGACTGTATAAGCCTTCTTGCAAGGCCAGGTGAAGTAGACTGATGAAGGAGCATCTATCCTGTGACTGTGTCCCACCTTTCCACAGATGACTGAATGGTGGAGATGCAATACACATTTCAGTATGGAGATGTTGGTAGGCATTAAAGATTCTTCTTTAGAGAGGCAGGAATGTTAGTAGGTGTTAAAGGTTCTCCTTCAGTGGTTCTCTCTCCAAGTGAACCACTCTTCTACATTCCCAAAATATTACTTTTTCTCTATATTAATTTCATTTCATGTCATTAAGAAAAGTGCTGCCCAGTCTAGGTGAAAAATGCTTTTCTGTTCAGCTCTTCTGGGGCTTTGAGTGATACCATTATTAAGCTGATGGCTACCCAGCATCAAATCCAGGTTTCACACTTTGATGAATGTTCCCAAAAACAAGGGACATAATGTGGTTTTAAATCCCACAAAATACTGGTTTTATGTTTCCTACCCATTCCTCCTTCTTGTTCCCTTTCTTTCTCTCTGTCTCTTATTTCCTTGGGTGGTAGCCATTTTGAATGGAGGCCATCTTCCCTTTTGGCCTGAGAACTGGACTGGAAATATTTGAACCTCAAATCCAGCTCCAGTACATTTTAAATGTTTTATCATTGAAATTCAATCTGTCTAAGTAAAAAAAAAAAAAAAAATGCCCACATGAAAGTGAAATTAACTGAATGTATCCCTCTCTTAGTAAATAAACTAAAATAGGAAATAGATAAAGGAAGGGAAATGTAAGGAATATTGGCTGGAGGTACTTTACATCTCCCTCAGGCCAGCCTGGCAAATGTCTTTTTAATCTGTGTTTCATGAGAACACTTGCAACTTCAGGTATTTTTAAGAGCCAGGAGGCTGAGCACCATTGTGCTGGGTCATGCTGGTATGAATCGCTTGAACAGAGCCACCCATCCAAGGCATAGAAGAGGAGTTACTACATTTCTGTTGGGAAACTGGCACAGGTGATAGAGGAGGGCATTTTCCCCACTTTGTTCTGACAGACCTTTTTTTTTTGCCCTTTACATTTGCTCCTGGGTGTTCGGTCACATCGGCTTCCTTAGCCTGGCTCCAACCCCAGCCTTGATGACTGCATTCAGAGTTTGTAGTTCTTCCCCTTTCCTGCCAACCTTTGCAGTTCCTTTCTCCTTCAAGAGCTGCTTGCTGTCACTGAGCTAACTCTAGGGTCTGAAGTTCTACATACTGACAGATCTGCCTCTGTAGGCAAATCTAGCCTCGTTGGGTCAGAATGACCTATTCATGGACCAAATTACCCTTCTGAAATTTATTCTTTCTATTGTTCCTCCTGCTTCCCTCCAAGGCAGCAAGTTTACTTATGTGCGGTCTGTTTAGGATCCTGAGTCAGAATAGGAAAATGGTCTCCCTGATCTGGGATCTTCTTTCTTGGCTAGATCCAGGGGTTTCCTGTGCAGTCACGGTGGTCTTCTGATTTTCTTTTATAGAAAGGGGGTGGGGATGGGAGAAGTAAGATGATTTGGAGGGTTCCAGAAGAAGGGTTCTTGTCTCCTGTATTTTGCAGGGATTTCTTGGTTCTTTATAGGGTGGGATTTGATTACTGGTATAGGTAGAGAGGAGCATGTAGGCCTCTTCAGTTCCTCCCACTTCTTTCTTCCTCTCAGTGAAGGAGCACACTTGCTGAAGACTAACTTCAGGAAAGGGTGTTGAAGAGCTTGACTGCTGCTTTGCATTCTGGAGAAGGTGTCTCTTTCCCTGCTGAATATTCATGTTTGCTACCTGCCCATCTGACCCACGGGTTAGAACCCAGCATTTTGCCTCCTAACGAAGACAAACACTAGCTGTTTCAAAAGGAAGGGTAATCCATTCTCTGTGTGCTATTTTCCAGTCAGATGTGTTTGGGTCTGCCTCTGGTGATCACATTATGCCTGGAACCCTGAGCAGTTTCCTTGTTACTATGTTACCTGAGCTAATATGATTACTTTTAATGTTCTTCTGGCTTAATCTACCCTCCTGATTCACAACAAAGTAGGATGTAGATGCACTCTGTTCCCACTGGATCTTCCATCCTTTCAAACTACCTTTCTAGGCTTCCATCCTGAAAAGAATGTCATGCTATTAGGATGCAAAATTACATGACTGGAAGCTGCATATTCTTATTGCCCCATTGAAGGCAGAGTGCTCTTTATGTCCCTGATACTGCCAGTGTCCAGGGCAGTGTCTATAAGCTCCTAAGTGTCAGCATCCTGCCCTCTGGGTGGCTTTAGTCAATAGGAGCATTCTTTTGATGAAATGGTTGTCTTGAAATACATTGGTTGAGATCATCATTCAGTTTTGGGCACGGCTTCTGGGAAGAGCTTTTGCTGCTTGTCTGATCTGCCACCAGACTCCAGAAAGAGCAGTATGGACTGGAAAACCAACTTAGTTGCTCTTCATTAAAAAAAAAAAAAAAAAGGCTAAGATCATTAAGCAGTTCAATAAAATAACCATAATTTTGCTAAGAATTTAGCTGAGCCCAGCCAGCTCATTTCGGATGTGTATGCTGGTCTCTTTGGTGATTCTTCCAAACCTGGCATTTCTGATTCCCTGTCTGCCCCTCCTTTCCCTCCCACATGCTTGACCTCCAACAGCATTCCTTTGCTTGTCTTAAGACCTTACATGTTGTTTCACTCTCCTTCTCCCCCCAAGAATGTGATCCTGGCCTGAGCTTTCTGATTGTGTATAGCAAGGATAAAACTCCTTGCCTCGCTTGGCTGCCCCCTTGTTTGGAAACTCACCCTAAACATTTCCACATGGTTTGCACTCTTTTTGCACAGCTAAATTTTTGGGGTTTTTTTTCCTTTAAACTTTTTCTTGTTTAAAAAAACTCTCCAGCTTCTTCTACCTTGGGCTGCTGGCACTGACCTTGGCTTGTTACTGTTTGCATTTCTTTTGTACCTTTTTGCAGCTGAAATCTCTATGGGCTTTTAAATCTGTCAGCAGCCGCTACCAGGCTCAGTGTGTAATTTAGCTCACTGTTTTCACAAGTTTCCCAGCCCTGAACGCTTTCCAAATGAGCCATTGTTGGGCTGAGTTAAAGAGGTATTGTCTCTGCTTGGGCTAGGTTAGTGTGGGTGCCAGAATCTGCATGTGCAGCGTTCTTAGTACTGCAATGTCATCTTGATATTGGACCCCTGGATGCTTCCTTCTCCAAACACTTCCAAATATATAGGAAAAAGAAAACCCTGCCAAAACTGATTCATTGAAACATTATCGGAAGCTTGTCGTTATATTGCTGAAACTCTGATTTAGACATCTTTGTCCCTGCTCATGCAGGCTGCTTGCTATGAAGACCATTCTTATTTAATTCCCATTAGCACCTGAAACTGGCAGCTGTGTTTGAAGCCCTGTCCTGGTCAGTGCTGAATGAACACAGAGCAAGTAGCAGTCTCTGCTTTGATGATTTTAGAGACACGTTGTATAGGAAGAGAGTCTATTTTTATCCACCTTTTACAGAAGAGAAACCAAAGCTGGGGAATTTGGTGGGGTATCCAGAGGGAGCTTGTGACAGAGTTGGGAGTCAGTTCCAGATCACAGCATTATTCTTCATTTTACAAATTTAAGGTTGGCTAGGCTCTAAAAGGGTGTGTTCCACTGAACTCACTTTTCTTAACAGAAACTGAATTTGCTGGTCTGTTCAACCTGATGTGATGCTGTGTGGAGAGAAGTCTTTTATGTCTGACATGCTAGTTGTCTTTTGCTGGGGACTGTGTGGTTCAGAGGACAAACATCTGGATAAACATTTCAGCCTGTAGGTTGCTGTTGACATTACTGCCACTAGACAACTGTCCCATGACCTTTGTTTAAAAGATACAGTGATTTCACTCTTCTCGTTCTGTGGAAGACCAAGCTGGTACTGCAAGCCAGGAAAAAGGTGTATTGAATTTTTAGCCTTTTTCTAAGAGTTATAAGGAGTGTCTGTGTCACATAAGCCAGTGCTTTGAGTTTTTCACTTCATGCCTTTCATGTGATCTTTTCCATCCTTGACTAATCATTAGTAATGGAAGTTTGACATGGGAGTTGTTCAGGCTGCCTTTCTTCATAGGTTCTGCTCTGATAGGGCGAACTCACAGTAGCAAGGTAAAAATTATGAAACCAATAATCTCTAGAGTCTTTGGGAGCCACTAAGTCCTCTGCCTTTTGATTGAAGGCTAGTCAACATACCTGGTCCAGATTCCTCTCAACCTATTAGAAGTTACTGATGCAGCTGTTGACTGTTTTTTTTCTGGTTTTCTTTTTCACAATCTCCAGGATGAATTGGATCTCACAGACAAGAACAGAGAGGCTATGTTTGCGCTCCCTCCAGAGAAGAAATGGCAGATTTACTGCAGCAAAAAGAAGGTACTACTGTTGTCCTGATTGAAGTAGCTCACCAATAAATTCTGTGTGCATATACATCTAGATTTGAATGACGTGTTTATCTACTGTTTGCTCAAGAACATGACTAAGTGATGTAAGGATTTTTATCAGCATGAATATGGCACAACTTTTCTTGTAAGTAGTGTATGCATGTGTGATTTCTGAAGAGAATGTTATCAAGTTAAAATCATACGTTGTCCTGTTTTGAATCTTTTACATGTTTGGTTTTGGGTTTTTTTTTTTTTTTTTTTCTTTGAGCTGGAAGAAAAGCTATCATGGAAATGTTTTAAGGAATTTTAAAAAACTTTTGTGGGTTGCTTAGAATAGAAAATGTGTTACTGAAATCTTTCAGGATGTCTTCAAATATCTGTAAAGTACATAATAGTAGTGATGTCTTAAAACTTGGCAGTTCAAGGTCTTCCAGAGCTCGTAGGAAATGTCCCATATTGCACTGGAAAGTGAAGAAGAGCTGCTCCTATCAATTTCTGTATAAGCCTTCTCCATTCAAGGTCTTCAAATTTCTGACAAACCGGTGAGAGGGGCAGTGAATGAGAGGCTGCTGTATCACACTGGGTATTTTGTCACTGGCAGAATGATGGCCAAGTGAACTGAGAAGTTGTATCGCTGTTGTGAAACGTGTAAAAGAGGAATTCCTGCAGGAGTGGTGTGGTGGAAAAGTTTTGCTGCTCTAGGAAGGAAACAAAGTCAGAAACAAAGACAGTCCCAATAGCTTGTATTCATTAACAATAAATGTTAGGGGAAAAAAGGTGTGGTGAGTTTGTTGGTTAGTTTTATTTCCCAAATGTGCAAGTCATGCTATGAGAGCATCAGTCTTTATACGTAAGTCCACATAACAAAAGCTGAAAGAGGAGGTTTTGATTTCAGTACTGAAGATGGCAGATTGCAACCCTGATGATGATCCTTCTGAGGTTGTGTTTGCTGCCTTTCTTTCCTCAGAGGGGGAAAAAAATTAGCTTTCTTACCATGTAATTAAAGAAAACCTCAGTCAAACCAATCAGATGGGTGCTTTGCATGTGTGTTGCTTTTGTTTGAAATGTATCACACAGGGAGGTTAATAGCAACAAATTAGTTACAGTGCCTCTGAGCTAGCAATAGTTCAGGAAGTGCGTAAGTCAGTCTAGGCTCCGTTGCCTTTGGTGCTCTCTCCATTCTTCTTCCTGCTGGTACACAGAGCTTGCAAGTGGAGGGAAGGTGCAGGCTGCTGTGATTAATGTCTGCTTTACATTTTTGCTGTCCAGCTCGGCTGGCTTTTTCAGCTCTGGTGGGAAAGGATCTATTTGTAGCCGTCTTAGAGAACCACACATTCCACCTCCCAGACCAGTCAGCCTTGGCAGGAAGATTCAGACTTTAATGTATTTAATATGTTGGTTGGATTCATTACATTACACTTTTTTTTTTAAAGCAGTGGATTTGATATAAGAATCTTGAAGACCTCCAGGGTTAAAGGAGCTGCATACTGGAAAATCTTTATAATGCATTTATAGTGCAACCTCAGTTAGCTGAACTACAGCTATCTAAAATGATGTGCTAACTGGAACAGGATACTGTTGCCAGATGTCTATTCATTACATTGTAGATACTTTCAATTACTTTAAACCTTAACTGTCCAATGTTATTCATTGTTTCCCTCACAGGCAGTCAGATGATCAGTGATGACATCTCTCTCCCTCTAGCCTACTACCTAATCTACCTATCATTATTGTTTTACAGTGACAGAGAAGCTTGTTGCAGGCTTCCCTTTAGAGGAAAGCTGTCTTTTCCCTGAAGAATTTGTAATCTAATTTTAGCCACAAAGGGCCCAATTCCTCACTTGGCAGAACACTTTCAGCCATCCAGGACTAGCACCCGGAGAGCTCTGTCTTGCTGATGTTGGGTTCTTTGAGTTTCCTGGGAAGCGAGGGCTCTACACTTTGTGATGTGGCAAGTGAAAACACTATACACTAGAAGGTCAAGAAGTGCAGGCTGAGGCAACTGTTCACCATCATTAATCTCGGATGTGTTTTCTAGTCTAAAAGTAATGGAAGGTCAGAGCTTCCTCATTTGATCCAAAGGTGGCAAGATTAGTGGACTCTCTTAAGTAAACAAATGTCACTTGCGAAAATGAAGATCAGTCATTGTCCATTTATCTTGGCAGTTAGATTTCAGGTATAATTTTCTACGGTAGTTGTTCCCAATGTTGTAGCAGCAAGTCACTATTGTATCAAAAAAACTCATTCCACCTGTTTCTGATACCAAGCCTTTCTGAAGAAATGGGGGAAGACATGTATGTCTGTACATTTAAAGTTATATGCCAGGAGCACAGCTTGCCAGTCAACATTCCACGGTACTCAAAGGAGATTCAGTTCTGGATTGAAATTTCATGATTGTGGGTGATATCTACAGAGGAGCGTTCACATAGTATTATATAGCCATGCTTGCTTTGGTCACTTTTGGCCATTCTAGGTTCATATCTGAAACCATTAGTACTAAAAACTGTCACGAATGGGTGATTTAGATCACTTAAAGAACCATTGTCAAAGGTATTAGCAAAAGTGGTTTTAATATGATGTTGTAAAAGTGCGACTTAACAAAGTTTGATGGCAAGATTCACTCTATTACTGTTCGGCACAATCATTTGAACAGTAATTCAAAGCTACCAAGGCACAAATCAAAGTTACCATACTACAAGATTATGTGCGATGTCAGTCACTTAACAAAGATCTGCTGTTGGTAAAAGGTCTCTCTGTCAGATGGCAGCATGTGGTCCTTCAGTTGAAATATTGACCCCAACCCCAGTAAAAATTGGGAGGCTACAGTACTCTGTGCAGCCCCTGTACTCCCCGACTCAAAAATCACCAATGCCCCACAGTATCTGATTTCTGCTGCAGCACGAACTGGAATTTCTGAAGTAATAGCAGATTTGGAAAAATGGCACGTTATTTCCAGAACCCACTCCCCATAAAAACAAATCACCAATGATTTGATCTAAAGGAGTAGCTTCAGCTAGCAGCTCTAGTGAATGCTTCACTCTCATTTGTGGAGTAGCTATTTGCAAGGAATAAAGGCTGCTCTGTCGGAAAACGTTAATGTGTTCTCAGTCTCAGCTGTCCTCTACCTTGCCATTAATCAGTACAAAGTGGACAATGAGAGATGCAGTTGTCTTAATTTGTATCAGAAGAATCATTAATCAGTCACCACTGATGGCACCATGACCATCTACCCAAAACACCAGTACTACACGTTTTAGATTACCTCTTTCTCTGTAGTATGAACTTCCCCTGATACCATATTGAGTTATAAGTAAAACCATATGTAGACAGAATGCAAATGATGACATGTACCTCAGTTCAGGTACTTTATTCTGGTTTTGTTTAGGGTAATCTTCATGTCTCACCATCATGTCTCAGCTGAAATTTAGACCTATATAAAACATATAATCCACTTCCGTAATTCCTTCCTGTAAAATTATCTCTAGATTTCCTACTAGTTTTATGTTTTGCAGGAATTAGATCAAGCACTAGACCATGCTTTCAGATTTATTTATTTGTAAATGGTAAAATTTCTGATGCCAAGGTTTAGAAAACTGCTGTTATTCAGTGCTGTTTTACCAGGAGCTGGTACTAAAGTACATAATCTCATTAGATACTGATCAAATAATGATATGGAAAGAAAAAGTTGGCAGCTCAATTATTTCACCTGTAAATGAGCTCATATTGGGATCCCCAAAAGGGTCGAAAACATAGGTATTGCACTGTTTTGGCACACACTGCTTTGGATGCAGTCTGTGTTTCTAAGAATGAGGCCTCATTGTGCAGGCAATAGCTTATTGCCTTCTGTACAAACCTACAAGCTCTTAGACTTATTACTATTGGAAAGCAAGTCAAGTTGTTTTCTTTTTATGGCCTTTCCTGCCTCCAGAGATTAATTTGTAAGCCTTCAGTTGAGCAGTTTTTAGTAGGAAGCATGCACATTTTGCAGAGTTAAACAAGTTAGGTTTTTTTTACTTTTGTGTTTCTTTGAGGGGAAAGGTTGGTAGCAAATCTCTTTCCAAAGTACAGTCAAACTGGACTAGCTGTATCATAAAGCTTGCCTCCAAACAAACAAACAAAACCAACAAAAATCTCAATCCTAATAACGATCCTATGTTGAGCTCTCCTAGACATTTTGGGGTTATTTTGTACTCTTCTGATTTTAGTTGTACCCTAGAATAGCTGCTTTCGGTTGATTGTGCTTTACCTACTCAAGTGAGATTATTCAAACTCAAGTAGGGAAACAATAATCAGCACACTGCAACTTTCCGGAAAGAGGCATTTATAGCATCTGAAAAAAGGGAACATGCTTATAATCCTTAAATTGATTATACTTTTTATATTATGGGAAGCAGATCTAGAGAAAGGCTTCTCCACAAGAGCAAAATAGGCTTTAAAAATTCTGAGGAAAATTTATCTGAACCATACCCTGTAAAAGCCAATATGCAGCAAAGATAATTTCCTTCTGATTCCATCCCCTGCAATTATTTTTTTTAATATCTGTCAATTATATTATTCATCTACCTGATGAATAAAAAAACTGGTAAACTGAATATGAGAATACGAGTCAGGAAACTCCTTGGTTCTAAAAGTCTTTGATCTAAATTGGTGTATAATTTCAAAGAACTTGTCATTATTATGTTTATATATAAATGCATTTCCCTCTGCCTGAAAGAAAGACTAGCAAAGTTAGGAAACTTTGTGGCCATGTTCTGGCCATGCCATCCTCTCACACCTTTTCCCTGCACTACCTACACGTCTTGGCTGCTTACAACATTCCTCTTCCTCTTCCTTTTCTTTTTTTCCTTTTTCAAGATACAATCTTAAAAATCTGAATATATTTTCAGTTTAACCACTCTTTATTCTTTTTCCTTGCTGCACCTATGTGTCTTATAAGGTATTCTTGTAGGAATGGATGCTGTGGTGAAGTCTCCAAATTTGGGAGAGCTCACTAAAAGGAGCAGGATGGATGGAGTGGAAGGCACTTTTGTGCATTACACAATCACTAAGGAGTCCAAGTCCTTTGGACTGAGGTTGCAGATCAGTGCTGAAACCAGTGAAGCTGCAGTCCAGGTGCAGTGTGCCCCAGATGCCCTTCTAGAGAAGGTTTATACCTCTCCCACAAAGAAGCAGCAAATACCGCTGCATCACCTTGTGTCCAGTTCCCTTTTCCTAATGTGAGGGCTCCATCCAGCCTTACATTAGGCTTCAGAATGCCCTGGGGAATCCTAGCCTTAGTCAGACTTTAAATTTTAGTAGTTTTATTGCAGTCTTATACCATTTGCAGCTCAATTTCACAAACTCCCACTTTGGTCCCATGCTGGCTGTCTAACGTTAATGAAGATAATGTCTACATGTCAGGTTTTTTTTTTCTTCTTTCTTTCAGAGTTTCTCTTTGAGCTTTGCCCTTGAGGTTTGCATTGTCAGCAAAATGTCACCATAAAAAGTACAGCTTGATATTGTGCAGCTGGATATAGAGTAAGATACTTCTGTCCTCCACCCTCATGCCCACGCCTGCCTTCAAACTCCTGCAGAGCTCTAAGCAAAATTTCCAATCCAAAACCAGGCTGTATTACTGCTATAAACCCTGATTGAAATCTAGCTACACTTCCAGCTTCCAGAGAGTGCAATTCACCCTATACCTTGGATTCATCCTCCTGCTAAAACTATAAATATAAAAATTAATTCATATGTATAATATAAATTCATATATCTATATATGTCTGTATATAAAAAAATATGAAATCTGCTGGAGGAATCTAAGCTGCTTTTGCAGCTTTTTATATAATTACCTTAGCCTACCAGGGATGAAGCAGAAGGTGGATCCAAATATAAAAACTGGAGCCCTCCTTGCCTTTGGGGAAAACTTTCTGAAGTGAGTGAAAGTTCCAGCACCTACTGTTTGTTCTTGGGATGCTCTGTTCTGTGTTTTTGCACTGTAAAGTGTAGTTTCAGCTTGGTTAAGATGGAGAGGCAGTTATTAAGAGCAGGAGGCTGCATTATATCTGTTGTATTTAGGTGGGAGTTCTGCAATTCTGGCTGTAGGAAAGTGTTCATTTCTTCAGGTTCCTACTTTAAAGTAGGAGATATACATGGAGATATTCAGAGGAAGATAGATATTCCCTGAAGAAGAGAGAAAATGGATCTTCATCTGGTCTCATTTAGTGATACAATATACCAGATGAAGATCACACCATTGTGTTGTCTGAGTGTGGGTTTTTGGTCTTGTATTGTCTGATCCGAGCTATGAAAGCCCTTTGGGCTTCATCCTTTCTGTATGAAGAGTGCCAAGCACGTGGTTGTCTCATAATAAATGAAGTGGGTGGTTTGAAGTTGTATTGTTTTCAATTCTATCTTCTTGCAGTATTTTTTCCTCTTTGAAATACTCTTAGAGTCTGTTATTGATTTGGAATATTAAACTGTTTTGGTTATGGATTTATAGCTGTAAGGAGCATTTAATGTGTCCCTTATAAGTTCCTTTCTTTAGAGTTGTTATTCCACATGCTGTATCTGGGAGCAGTAGACATGAACATACAAGATGATTTGCTGCAGTATTTGAGAAGCCATTTGTAAGGAATCCCAGTTTAACGAGGCTTGGATGTGACTTCATGAGAGTTTTTCTCCCAGCTTTGCATGAAGTGTTTAGGGGGAGTGTGGGTTGGTGTGTGGGTGGGTGCTTCTACTCTCTCTTCCCCTGGGAAGTCTGAAAAATGCATAGTAACCCTCACAGCACATGTGATAGCCTAAAAGCAAAAGCAGCTGGTAGACAGTAGGAGGCTGAAGAAGCTGTGTGGGACTTGGAGTGCTTAGTGCAAGTGTATTCCTGGCTAAACGATGAGGATATCTGATGACCACAGGGCAAAGCCCACCCTGTACATAGGAGCTGGAGAATTAGACTTTATCTGAAGTCTTTGGTGCATCAGAAAATTGTTTCTCTTCCTACCAGTGCTTTAGAAGTTTGTGGCAGGAGTTCAGCTCTTCAGTCAACACTTTAATTAAACTCAAGGTATTCAAACCTTGACAATGACCTGAACAACCTGATCTAACTTTGATATTAGCTCTGCTTTGAACAGGTCCCTTCTGCCCAAGGCCCCTTCCATCCTAAACTGTTCTGTGATTCTCTGAACTGACTATAAATCAAACTAGGAAAGCAGCTGTATGGCCCTGTAAAGAAAGAGGGCCACAGTAAGGCTCTCTGCAACCTACTGTCTCCTGTATTATTGCTATGAGACCAATTCCTTGAAATAGGCTGTAGCAGAAGATGTTATTTGGTTCCCTCACAGTGTCTGGGATCCATGGTTGCTTTTGGTCTGAGTGACTGCATGACTTCCTTAGCTCAGGAGATCACTGGTGATACAGTTTGAAATGTGGAATTTCTCAAATGAATTCTCTGAAAATAGACTTGCTTTCAGTTAGCTATGGCTCAGTGGAAATCTCATAACACTGGTAAGTCACAGTGGGAGGATGTTGCCCTTTGCAAACCGCGGCATTCCTTCAGCTGGGTGTTTGGAAAATGCCAGCAATTGTGGAGTTAACTTGCTTTTTTCCCACCACCATCTGTTCCTTTTTCTGTTAACAGAATGACTTCATGCTCAGATGTTTGGGATGATTTGTTAGCTTGATGCTGACATTGGGTCATTCCAATATCTTTAGTCTAGGTATGGAAGACAGGCACATGGCTTCAAAAATTACTCTGTTATAAATGCAAGTAGGCTTTACAGCAGTAAATTCAGAAACTCTGGCCTATGACAAGCACAGGATATAATGGGAAACAATAAAATGCAGCAAGAGTGTCAGTAATGCAGCAAATGCCCACATTTCCTGATTAGTGGTGTACTTGGGTCTTTTCAGTGTGAAAGAGTTGTTTGATTAATGGCACCCGTTAATGTGTATTGCAGGCTGAAGTAGTAGTTCCCAAATTTGGGCAACATGGTTAATACAGTGTAAAATAAAGCCTAAAATGATATACATTTCCTTCTACATCATTTAATGCAGAGAATGTGTTCTCGCTGGAAGAATAAAACTTGAGATTCATATAATATACCATCTCATTCTTTTATAGTTCCATATAATGAATTTAGGCTTTTTTGTCATCTCACATAAGTATAAGTTTGTTGATGTTGACCCCATTATTCCTTGTGTAGGTCAGCATACCTGAGAAAAAATATTGGCCATTTTGTATGGTTTATCATTAAGTTCCTGTAATTGTGTCTTGGTGTTTTTTTCCTTGATGGCTTCCCTTCTATAGCAAGTGGTTACTTTGAGAAACAATATAGTAAGCTTAATGATGTGAGAGACTCCTCTTAAAAATATGTTCTTTTTTCTTGGGGTCACTCTTGTAGTGGTTTAAAGGATGAATTTGGTGTCAAGGAGGCAAAAATGCTTGCATGATTCAGCTGATATACCATTAGTACAGCTTGGAATTGTGGTACCTAAAAGACCACATTGTAGCAGACATAAAAGGAGATAAAGAGGTTTTCCAAATAGTTTGTTTTACTTGGTTTATGTTTTCCATGCTGCAATGCTAACAGTTACAGACTAATTTATTTATCCTGGTATAAGAGGTTATTTTGGGTCAGGGCCCTGAAATTATATATTTATTTATGTATAATCGAAAAGCCTTCTCTTCCCCACCCCCCCATGGGAAAGGCATGGAATATTTTTAGTTTCTTCCTCCCTCTCCCTCACTCCCTCCAACAAGAAAGGTTAGCTGTGGCTTAGAAAATGCCCTCCCAGCTCTTTTGTTCAGACTGCTGAAGACATAAACTCCATAAACTTGCCATGGTATTTGCTATAGATATTCTGAGTGTGTAGAATTTGGGTGTCCATCTTGCAGTTCTACATTTTTCAGGTGTGCTAGTAGTGCTTCAGTTGAAGTTAGCACTCAACACTTCTCAAAAATCAGGCCCAAAATAGTCCTGAGCTTATACAGTGATAGTTGGAAAATTGTCATCATCATGCCTAATGCTGTGTTTTACATTTGGCTTGGATTCTGTGGGACTTTGGGAGAGCTCAGTGGGAGCAGATTTGACCCTACTGTGGAAAAAAAAGAGGGGGGAGGAGAGACAGAGAGAGAAAAAAAGGAAAACATTTATCCAGCTGTCATCCTACTAAGATGGTGTAATTTGCTGTACTTAAGAACAAAAATAATGGTGAGCAACCCAATTCTGCTGTATGGGAAATACATGTAAATGCTGATTGTGTGATTTAGTTGCTGTCACTGGGTTATGTTCTGTCCTTGTCCGTCCTCTTGCAAACGTTCTGGGTCTCCACAACCCAAGTATGAGTCAGTCCTGCTGATGTTATGCAATAATAATAATAATATATACTGTGTA
The DNA here is from genome assembly GCF_034638445.1 of Ciconia boyciana. Classification (NCBI taxonomy): domain Eukaryota; kingdom Metazoa; phylum Chordata; class Aves; order Ciconiiformes; family Ciconiidae; genus Ciconia; species Ciconia boyciana. Next base: position 95,791,840 of record NC_132936.1, read on the forward strand.
CAGTGCAGTTCTCACCGTTCAGATTAGTCTCAGGTGGATAAGCAAGAGCAAAGAATGTGTAAATAACTAGCATATTTCTCTGGTACGTGAGAAGGAGATTTGGCACAGACCAGGGCTTGCTCTTCTCTGTATTCCAAATTTCACTGAATGCTCACCAGCCTTTCAAAAGCCAGTGAATATTGAGCAGGAAGAGTTGCTGAGTTCCCTATCTTTTCAGTGAAAAGTTTAGAAACAGGGACAGTAAAGAATCATTGCCAGGATCTAGTGACAGCCATGAAGAGAAAGAAAAAGTTTCCTTCTACTTTCTGGAGAATTGTTTCGTTTTCGTTCAGTCAGATGTGACAGTTTCAGCTACGCACCTGAATCCAGGTGAAAATCACATTGTCTTCCATGATATTCAGTCATCTGTTGAAAGGCACCTGGCATCCCAAACATTTTGCAGATGTAATAGGCGAGATAAATGAAGGCTGGGAGAAAGGAAACAGTTTTACCTGAGTTTCTGGAAAGGGGAGACATAGACAAAGCAACCGAATAATACACTCATTGGGTTAGCAACTTAAAAGCCATGGGCGTCTCAGTCTGAATTTATCCCCTTGTTCACCTGTCCAACAACTCCTAACTTTACTGTTTTTTCAATAGTGACTGGGGTTAAAGGAAGGAGACAAACAGAAAATACATGGCTACTCGCACCATCTAACTGTCATCCCTCTTAGTAAAGGGGCAGAATTGAACTGGAGCAAGCAGTGGTGTCACTGAGACAAGCATTGTGACAGTGAAGAGAAACCTTTTAGAGTTTGGCATTAACAAATTCTCTGTGTGTTCCCAGAGGGACTTGTCCTAGGTAGCTGTGCTGCCTCTAGGTAGGTAGTTCCTTGTGTCTTTGAGCACAGTTAGTGATATTTCATTGCCATCATCAAGCAATATGCAGGGTGATGCTGTTGTCTGCTGAACATTTTACTTTTGTCATCGAAGTTGGTCTCTTGTTGGATGTGTTCTCCTGACTCTGTTGCTGCCTAAAGATCATTCTGTCCTATTAGCTGAAGTCCATAGTCATATTTAAAACCTCTTATATGCTCTATTTTTCACAAGCCCCAAATCAATCAACTGATATTTTGCAGTTGATAAGTGTATAATCTTAGTGTATAAAATGAAGTTACCTACCATTCACAGCAGAAATTGTAGGTGACTTAGTTTTATTTAGAAAAGATTGTAAGTGTTTGCTTGCTGGAGATAAACAGAATAGGACAAAAAGATAAACTTTCAGTGCAGGCGTGTGGCGGACAGGAGGCTCAGTTACGCAGGCTGGGCTCTTTTGTGGCTTTTCATATAGCCTAAAGAATGCCAGGAGGAGGAGGAAAGGAAGTGAGGAAGGAGACAGTCCAAATGACATAAATATTAGCTGGGTAGGGATACAGTTGAAAACAGTGCTGTTGGAAAGGGAACAAGGTAAGCTGGATGGGTGAGGAAAAAGTCCCTTTCTGTATCCACAGTATGTTGACTGTAAGCCGAACAGGGTTAATGCTAGAATGGAAATGTACAAACAATACTTTTACATAACACAGAATAAAAAGGAGTAGGGATAATGCAGAGCCTGGATGTTAATGAAACAATAAAGTATGTGCTGCTGCTGCTGCTTAGGATTTGCTGGGGTAGTGACAGATTGTTGGCTTCACCTGCCACAGGAATCACTGCAGAACCTTGACCCTGACCTCAAGCTTGGCACAGGTTTGCGGGGACAGAGCTGTAGTCCAGGAGTACAATCTAAGTCCACAGCTATGCATCTGGAGAGCAGGCTGTGTCCATGAGAAATGTTTTGTCTTTTCCTGAAGACCCCTTGAGTAGAATAATCATGAACTGACCTCCTGACTGGTAGTATCCTCCATAGTGGACATTTCCCTTCACCTCCAAAATAAGTATACAGAATGGGCTGAGGGAAGGTAGACTCCTGAGAACTTCATTAATGGAAGTGCAGGGAATTAATGAATTGCCTTATTTGACAGCTCATTATTTAGATTATACACTTACCAACTGCAAAATATCAGTTGATTGATTTGGGGCTTGTGAAAAGTAGAGCATATAAGAGGTTTTAAATATGACTATGGACTTCAGCTAATAGGACAGAATGATCTTTAGGCAGCAACAGAGTCAGGAGAACATATCCAACAAGAAACCAACTTCGATGACAAAAGTAAAATGTTCAGCAGAAAAACAACATGTAATACCAGTAGACTTCAATTTGGCAAGTAAGCTTTATCCTGAGGGCTGAAGGCACTGGGTATTTCAGTGTGGCCTCAGCTATACGTTTAAGTAGTTCTGTAAATATAGGGACAAGTTGTCCTCTTGGTCACTGCCCTATACCCATAAATCAATGGCTGGTGATGATGGGATCCCCATGCTACAGCAGGGCTAAATATGTTTGAAGAAGGACAAACACACTTGTACGATCTGTAAATGATAAGAGGAGGCTGATGGAGCAGTGCTGGCAGCAAGTTTACATCTGTCTGTATTGAGGAGAATGATGAAGAGCCAACAGAAGAGGAAGAAGAAGAGAAGAAAGGTTCTTAAAACTAAAAGTGTGCTATGCAACCCTGCTATAATTTAAAGTTCCTTAAAATGGGATTCTCTCCATCAGTAATCTATAGTAAGTCTTGTGCCAGATATGGTTATTGTAAAACTTAATCTTGGTTTAAACACTACAATTATACAGTTCATTAAAATCAGTGGTTGAGAATTCTGAGCTTTCAGAAAAAAATAATTCTTATCTTCAGCTCATAACACTGCACCAACCTTTCTGCCTGCCAGGTATGGCATTCCAGTCCATTTTCAGTGAAATGCTATGTATCTCTGTGTGTGTATGCAATGGATCTGGCATGTTTTCTGGAAGATAAGAAATAAAAGCATAGCCTTCATCTCCATGAGACTGATACCAATTAGGAGTAATTTATTTGAAGTTGTTTTGAGTGTTAGATGGGGTTGGAAATGACACATCGTTTGTATACAATGTACAACTTCTGGAGTTGCAATATCTGTGGGTGCTTGGGAAGCAAAAAAGGTGATGGATGGAATAAGCAGTTCAAAACAAAGCATGTATTTAACTTTATTGGAAAGTTTTTCAGCCTGTGGTAGGGTCCATTTTAATTTCTAAAGGCTGGTGAATCTCAGCAGCATTGAAGCTTTTTTCAGTATTATGAAAAGATTTCTAAGAAGGAATCCTCATCCTTCATAAATGTATCCCTTTTTCACTTTTATGCTTTTAGACTTTTTATATTTTGTGGCAGTGAGTTCCACAGTTTGGCAGTATAAGGCATTTTGTGATATAAATAATAATATGAAGCCTTTGATTCTTCCTTTGAAAAGCTGGTTAGTAACCAGCATCAGAGGTCATTATTAGGTTCGTGAAGTTACTGGCAGCAGGAGAGAGATCAAGCTAAATGAAGGAAAAAAAAAAAAAATCTCCTATGGTCTGTTATGTAAAATATTCCTGTGTCATAATCTAGTGAACTAGAAGCATGTATGGCTATACCTGACCTTTATGAGAGGCAATTAGAACGCCTCAGCTGCATGCTCCAGCAATTTTAATATTAATGAATTCAAGCAATTCAATATTAATGAATATTCCCTTTTAATAAGTTATACTGTAGACTGCTTTTGTGGCAGAAGGATTATTATCTGCACATCAATAGCTTAATTCCAGGGAGAGAAGTAATGTTTGTTTTTTCTCACTCTGGATAAATTGTGCTTAAAAGGCTTGGATATAGCTCCCTCCCCCAAACCCTGAGAATATTTGTGTAAATGCTAGTCATGGAGTCTGAGAAATGGAGCAGTGACCACATCTGTCTAGTGAATGGCTCAGTCCTACGGTCTGTCCTGTTTCAAAATTAGCATCTCTTGGGACATGGTTGGTTTTTTGGAGGCATAAACTGTCTGAAAAGCTTAGATGTATTTTAGCTCCACTTCTGAATTAGTATTTCATCCCACAGCAGATCAAACACACTTTGTGTCTTTTAATGAAAGTGCTTTTTATACATGCAACTTCGGCTGCTCTGAACTGAGACATAGCCAATAAGATGGACAGTGTGTTAATGAACAGGTAAATATTTCTTTGAAAGCTGAACTTCTCCTTAAAGTGAAGAAAAGTCAGTAAGTCAGTGTGGAAAAAAGGGAGAATGGTGATTTGGATGAGAGTGCAGTACAACTTCAGTGTGGATTGATTCTTGGCTGTGCTACAGATTTCCTCTGTAACTGGGAACTGCGTAATTGTCTGCATCCCATTTTCCCTGTTACTGCTGATCTCACTGAAAGAGAGACTGAAAAACCTAATATGTGAATTTTTTTAAGGACCTTTGACAGTGTAGAGTGCAAGGTGTTGCAAGATTGTATTGTATTCAGCATTAATAGCAGATGTTGTGATAAGCTGTCTTTTTTAAAAGCATCTGAAAGGAGAAAAGTAGCACTTGTGGGAAATGAAGCACAAGTGATAACCGTCTTCCACCGTCCAAGCAAACAAAAAACCTACCTTGTTTATAGTGGCCAGAATATTCATGTGGAGAGCAAGGATCATGCACCTCACTTTGAAACAGAACATGGACATGAGTCTGAATACTGCACATCTCAGATGAATGTTTTACCAGCTAAGCCATTGTTCTGAAGAGCGTGGGAGGGCTTCATCCAGAAGCAGAGAATCTTTATCCAGCAAAGCTTTCCTCTCAATTGATGTAAGTCATGTTAAAAGTTAAAGTTTCAGTGAACTAGCATTAAAAAAAAAAAAAAATCACTGAAAAATCCCCACTTATTTGTAATCAGGATCCCAATTCCCCTTGCCTTTCAATGGGAAATATGAAAAAAATAGCTACAGGGACTTACTCAGTATGACAAATAACATATTTCACTTTTTCTTAAAAGGTATTATTTTCTGGTAATGACTTGAACTCCATGATTTATATTTTCTGAACTGTATGTGATGATGCTGACCCTTCACTCCAGGTAAAATAACCTGTCTTTCAGCTCTGTGAGGTACTAGAATGATGCATGCAGGCTGTTGTGAGGAGGAACCACACTAACCTTAATGTGGCTTTTGCAAGCAAATGCAATTCTTTGTGACCCAAGTACAAACTTGAGCATGCAGTGTCTGGACACGATACAGTGAAGAAGCTGGAACAGGAATTTATGTTACAGTAGCCTCATCTCATATTCTTCATCTGTGTTTGCACACTGTTTTTATTGATATAGAGAGGAGCTCAATGAATGGTATCATGATTCCTTGCCCAATAAAGATTTTAAACCCACATTTTGCAGCATCAGTTACGTGGCTTGTTCCCATTCTGTTTTGAACAGTGCAAAGCAGTAAGGTCAGCTGCCTGCAGTTCTGAAGAGATGGGTCTGAGAAGGGAGTCCTGTTGCCAATGAATAGATGTCGTCCCAATAGTACCCATGGTTGTTGTGTGACATCCATAACATATGGTGTATTTCTTGATGCATCTGTTCAAGGAAGAAGTGTTATTTTCGTTTACATCTTAGAAGGCTTCATGAGTCATCAGCCCTGGCAATTTATCACAGGGGTGTGTGTGCAGGTAGTGGCAAAGTCCATGTAATGGTTGGACGCGCCGGGATGCCAAGCATCTGCTGGTCCCAGGGAGATAGGATTTGTCTACATTGCATAAAAACAACCTGAGATAAATGATGGTAGAAATAAGAGAGTGCTGGATTCAGTGTCAGATCAGTGTCTGTTCCTAACTCTACCAGTGATTTCCTGGATGAGTTTTAATTGTCATGTCACCATAAATGTCTCCCTGTCTCCATCTGCAGGAAAGAAGCCTTGTAAAGTTGCTAATTTTGTGGATATATTTATTAATGCTTTGACATGCTCAGATTTTCAGGACTAGAGAACTGTTCAACATTGTTTGGGGTCCATTTGGTGCAGAGTAAACTACCAGTGTGTCATCACTGGAAACTGAAACTCAGTGCTTGCCACAAAAGAGCTTCAGTGCAGGCAGTTGCTGTTCAGGCTTTCCCTGTGCTGTTTCTTTCAAGACTGAAACCATCTTGAAAGAAGCACCCACCATATAAACAGCATCTTTCATTTTCATGATCCACTCAGCCATGAATATCTGGCATTTCCACATGATTTCTGTAACACTAGCATTTGGTACTTCTTTGTAGAAGGTCTCTCAACAAAGACAGTGGTCTGTAATTCTTGATTATGTCTGTTAGAATGGCAGTCTTTGTATTGCAAATGCTCTTCCCACTGACATGGCAGCCACTAAAGGTCTCCGCTCTCTAGAGAACTGCTTGCCCAAGAGACCATGTCTCCTAGGATTCGCAAAAAAGCTTTCAGGATCAGCTGAAATGTGCACAAAATACTTTGTTTTATTTTGTTTCATTTTGATCAGTTCAGATGGTCCAAATATTTGCCGAACTCCATTAAGTCCTATTTGGGATGAAGTCATAAGTTCCACTTTCCACCAAGGCATGGAGCCTGTCCAAATTAGTGTCAAAGCCTATATAATACCTTGGCTATATTGCAGGCTTGTATAGTATCAAGATCCTGTTTTCACAGCAGTTACATAGTTGTTACTCCAGCGAAGAATGATATGGCCCCTTATAAAGTCCACAAGCTGACGTCTGTTTTTTAATGTAATATTTACACTATTCAAGGACCTAAAAGAAGGCTTTGCTTTAATAGATTCCTTCAGCTAATGTTTTCCCTTATACAGATGGGTTATTGTTTCCAGCTTTTGATACCTACATGGCTTTGTACATTAGGGCCTCATTTTTTGGTTTGGCTTTTTTTTTTTTCCTTCTCTGTGTCTCCTGGAGCAAGGGAAGGGTTTTGCCATTATCATCAAGTTGCCTTGCAGTTTTCTCTGAGGTTTTATTTGAGGGTCAAAATCCTGAAGACATTAAAAACAAAACAAACAAAAAACCCCAGCACCCTGTTGTTGCCCCCGCATGCATATGCACACACCACACCCCACATCCTGAATTGCTTTCCATTTTCGACTTATCTTCCCCTCTCTGAGAGGAAACATGGTACAGCAATTTCTTACCATGGGCAGAACTCACATAATTTGGGCAATTAAATGGTTTTTTTCCAACGGCTCTGATGCTACAGGTGTGAACTTGTCTCCTTTTTGAAAATGTTGCCCAGGTGATTTCTATAAATAACACTGTGCCATCTAATGATTCCAGGGGGCTGGGTAAAAATGTGTATGTTCATCCCAAGTATAAGTAGCTTTCTGGGGCTTCATAATGGAAATAGAATGCCAGGTTTTAAGTACATAATCACATTTATTCTACTGAAGTAAAACACGCATTGACAGCCGTAAAGTTCTGGTCTGAATAGGGAGTGTGGAGGATGACTGAAATTAGAAGGACTTTTCTGCTTAATATGCTTCTGGGCTGAAACAACTTCAGAAAGTGCGGATTGCATAGTGGAGTATCTGCTAAAACTTTTTTACCCTCAGCAATGTAGAGTTTCAGTCTGGGATTTAGTTCAGGAAAAAAGCTTACACTTGCTGTGTTCCACTGAAACCTTTTTTCTCCTAATTCTAATTAAGAACAAAACAAAAACATGAGACTTACAGACTCAGAGTTCAGACCAATTTGCAGTGGATGGAGAATGGTCAAAAGCAGGATACACCAAGGATCTTATCTCATTTGCCAAGCTAACCACATATACAGATATACTTCAGGGGATCAGAGTCTTCTTATCCTCGGTTCTGATTGTGAAATTTCTAATGGTTTGGGTTCAGGTAGGAAATTATTCAGAATTTTCATTTTTTTTAGTGTATCTATCCTGATGCTCTTCAGCCTGCATGTCTAAACTAGACATCTAGTAAGGCTAGTTGTGGCATTCCAGCATTTATACCTCTTTTTCCCCTAAAGAATTTTAAGGAGAAAAAGTATTGTATCTTATTTTTGGATATAAAGGATGGATCCAGGCAGTCCTTAATTTATGTGTGTTTGTTTCTTTACTTGGAGTTCAGAATGGAGGCAGGAGAAGTATAGGGAACATACATATTCCCTGTTCTGACAATGTTCTTGTCACTTGTACTCTGCAAACAATTACAGCTGTCATTTGCACTTTTATAATTCTATGCAGAGAAAAATTTCAGAAGGGCATGTGAGCACACCTTGCACTTCAGATTGGTGTCTCAACCTGGTTCCCTGCAGAATGACCTTACTTCGCTACCTCTGGATTAGCTACCCATCTCTATTGTTCTCTTTGGGGATGATAAGATTACCTTATAAAAATATTGCTGTATTTATCTATTGTATGTTTTAATTTATTTTTCCATCAGCAAGGTCATATTTTGACTTTTGCATGGGAGGTTAAGGTCTGCCGAGTGTGAAACTATTTTCAGGGTTATGTTTGCCACAGAAAAGGGGCAATGAAAGGCAGTCTACCAGTAACATGTGGTGTGGCAATTCTACCTGGCTACTGGTTGCATATTTCTGTAATGTGCCATTTGGCACGGGTTTGGGTCCATCATATTGCTGCTGATTGTGGTCAGGAAAGGGAAGTAAGGAAAACAGCAGAACTTCTCACTTAATTTCAGAAAGGTCACCTTGTTCTTACTTGCACCATTTATTATTGTGAGGTGGTGGGTGCATAGCAACTGTGGATATAATTGGTATATCTTGCCACTTTGCCAGCCTCCCATACTTTTCATACAGTGGTAGTCTACTATATGATGCTTTGTTTAAATCTTCTGCTCTTAATTATTCAGTTGGATGCAAGGGCTGAATAAAGAGTTATGATCTGTCTAGGATGTGTCTGTACTGCAGTCCTTTGTTAGATGGGAGCAAAGCTGTTTTGTTGTTATCATGAATGGAGATGCTCCTTTAGTTTACGTGTTGAAAGACCAGTGGAACGAAGAGAGGGGAAGGAAAGATCCAAGTCTCAGTTGTGAGTTTGTTTTTAATTCTAAATATGAAGATTTTAATTAGTGCAGAATTGTTGCCATGTGTTGGTATGTAGCCTGGCAGGAACTTGTCAGGTAGCAAGGTATTTTCTGAATGTGGCTCAGCAGGGAGCATGTAGAGCTATTTCTCATCTCTAAATCAAACCTATTGAGTAGGAATAGCTGAGGTACTCTGATAGAGCTACACATTTAATATTGTTCTGTATATCTTCCAGAGTAACTATTCTGGTATGAGTAAGCATTCAGACACAGACAACATTGGTGAGATCCACAGTCGTACATCTTTGGACATCCTTAGGATGACTCAAGTGGTTCAATCTCTTATCATATGCTAGGAGTCTTAATATGAGTTATTTGTAGTTTATAATGGGAGATTAGGATCCTAGAAACCAATCTTCATTTTGACGGTGACTGTTACACCTATCTAGAAATAAATAGATCCATTAGAATGAAATCTCATTTCCATTGAGCAGCCAAGGAACAAGAAAGAATTGGTTCCTGAGTAGGGGTAGGTCTTTTAGAAGTTGAGCTTGGCTGAGCTTAGTCTAGTGAAGATGATTTCAGGTGGATTATTTGGGAGGTCGGGATAGAAGGATTAATACTGCTCCTACTGTAATTGAGGGGATGCTGTTCTGTTCCTTTGGATGTTCTGAGGTTGTGCTTAGCTTTTTAGAATAGACTATTTCAGTTGGAAGGGACCTACAATGATCCTCTTGTCCAACTGCCTGACCAATTCAGGGCTGACCAAGTTAAAGCATGTTATTAAGGGCATTGTCCAAATGCCTTTTAAACACTGACAGGCTTGGGGCATCGACCACCTCTCAAGTTCCAGTGTTTGACCACCCTCTTGATAAAGAAATGCTTCCTAATGTCCAGTCTAAACCTCTTTTTGGTTTATCACATCACAATGAGACAGTCTTTTGGCTTCTTTTCAGGTTCCTTAAGTTGATTTATTTTTTTTCTTCATAGCAGATGTTAAAACCCCTTTGTTGGTGAATCCCACCATCGCTCTAGCAGTAGAGAGGCAAAATAATTTATAAGATCTGTCAATATAAAGCTACAAAATGTAAACCTGTTACCTGTAAATGGGCTATCCTTCTGCTTGGAAACATAGTATATTTAAGGGACTGAGGTTTGCTGCTTAGATGCCAAAGATAACTGTGTCTCCATCAAACTTTATTATTCTGTGTTTAATAACCTTAGCTGAAGGGGATTCTTTTTATCTGACACACCGTGGTGACAGTGCTAACATTACAGAAATGCTTTCAGAAATGCTTGCAATAAATGCCACACATCTATGTGCATTATACAAGAATACGGGGGAAGATACCACAATAGAGAACAGAGCAGTGAAGAATCCCAGGTGGTTCTACAGTGGCATTTCATCCTGTAAAGGCTTCTTGTGTAACCTTGTTTAACTTTCTGTTTCAGGAACAAGAAGATCCTAATAAGCTTGCTACCAGCTGGCCAGATTACTACATTGACCGCATCAATTCCATGGCAGCAGTAAGTTACCTCTCCTGCAAAGCAGGGAAGATTTCCTACCATAGAGATGTGTTTCTTTAGGAAGAAGTCCCCAAAGGAGAAGAATGTTAGCCCAAGTGCGTGACTGATTTAAAATAAGACTTCTGAAAGAAGATGAGTATATGTATTAAGAAAGAACCCTGATCTAGCAGAATAGATTAGAAAGCACCATAAGCATTTCCAATTTTTATTTCTACAATACTGAGCACTGAAGGCAATCAGATTAGATTCTGGAATGAAAATTCAGAGCTGGAGTAATGAGATTGATGATTTTAAATTATTTACATGCCAGCTGTGAAGCCTATCCCAAATTATGGCCCTGATCCTTAGATCTGTGGTCATTGGCACTGGTCCTGAAAAGAAGGGGCAAAAATGGCTGTGTGCCTTTTTTGAACTCCTGTACAATTCAGCTGCCTTTAAACTAGTAGACCATAATGATCTTGAAGAGATTGTCATGCTCTTGCGTGTTGTTGGAGCACAAAGGTAGTTCAGTTATGACCCCTATTTTGGAAATTTTGAGGAATGTCAATGTAAAGCTAGCTTTCAGCACATGCACACACTCGTACTTGTGTCTTGGCAGGGCTAGCCAGTCTGAAACAGTGACAGTTGAAAGCATGTTTTTCCAAAACTATACTTTTAACTGCAGTTAGCATTTTTGGAGACCTGTTTGTCATTTGGTCCGAGTAGAGGTGAAATAATTTGGTTCTTCAAGAGGAGTCTTGAGTGCAGCCTGTAAGTGAAGATTATATGAAATCATGGACAAGAGGGATCCAAGGCCCCCTACTTATCCTTTCAGAATAGAAGAACAAGAGAATATTGATGACTCAGAAAAGTAACTATTTGAAAACTAGGTAAAGTTTTGTTTTGTTGTATAGTTTCAGATTGATTTCTAACTAATCTACAAAATAACACTAGGGTTGTTATTATTTTAGTAGAAGAATTAAAGAAAAGGTAGCTATTTATGTAAGATAATATCCACTTTTATAAGAGCAGATAAATAGAGGAACATAAGGCTGTAAAATCTTAGACATCAGATACAAGCCAACAAGATATTTGAGGAAAACTTTAATTGTCCTTGTTCAACAGCTGTATATCTCTTCCTCTGGTCACCAGCAGAAGCAGAACACCTGCATATAGTGTTCACTGATCTCTTTTGGTATGGTTGATCTTATATTTTGAAATTTGATCCTTTTACTGATTTTATAGTCAAATTTTGCCTCCAGTTATTCATGTGCAATGTCTACTCAGCTTTTTTTGGCAGTTGTGCACAAGTGATGATAGAATTCTGTTCCTAGCATCTTAGGTAGCACACCTTGTTTGTTTACTTCTGCTTTTGTGTTTGATTTCTAAAGACTTCTCTGCACCTTTTGTATTGTGGTTATGAGCTATAAAATAATTTCATAAAAATAATGCCTTAATGGATGCTAAATGTGTCAATACTGATGCATTTCTCATGGTGAAATATGTCTTGCTCAGTAAAAAAATCAAGATTTACAAGTTGTTACAACTCACTGTAAGAGGATAAAAGAAAAGCTGCTTTCTACTGTGAGTCATGAATAACCAAAATGATCACCTTCCTTCATGCCAGATTTTCCTGCGGCAGAGTAATGGAGTAGAAAGAATAGGGACTTGTTTTGAGAAAAGAGATTGAGCTTTTGTGACTGGCATGGTACTGTGCTTTGATTTCCCGACTGAACAAATTTGCTCTACAAGGGCCATTAAAAAAAAAAAAAAAAGTATGAAACCTTGCAATGTCGCTGAGACAAATACTTCTGGTAGTATTTGGTCCAAGGCCTCTTGAATCTACTGAAAGTTTTTCCATTGATTTCAGTGACTTTTGTATTAGTCTTTAAATGATCTTGATGTAAACCTGGAGTGAATATGTACACGCCACTATTGTAAATCTGGAGCACTTCCATGGAATGAGACTATATTTTGGCCTATGTTTCTAATTTTAAACATGTTTTAAGAGCACCAATAAACACCAGCCCCAGTAATGTTGTTTGCATGCCTCAGCGCTGAATGATTGATAACCTTTTATTTGGCTTCAAGCCTCATGATTTACTCTTATGCTTGAAGTGTTAAGAAGACACACTGGAGTTAAAACCCCTGCTTCTGATTTACCACTTAGTTGCTTCACTTTTAGGCAGGTGAAACTTAGTTGACTTGATTTCACAGGAATTGTATCAGCGGAAAACTGGAGTAATACAGCTGAGAACCAGCTCCAACAGACTTTAAAAGACATGTTCTACTCATTATTATTTAGACCTCTGAGATTCTTAACTTCCAAACGGTTATTTTGGGTCCCTTATAATTTCGGTGCTAAATTTAGTGGTGGGGTTTTTTAAATTTTTTTTTCAATGTGCATCCAAGTGGAGTTGGCTCAGAAGTCTTGAAAGAAAAACATGTTTCATGTTGCTTCCTGACACTGTCTAGTCTATTTCAGTTTGCATCTCTAGGGCACTATCAGGTATTGCAATATTTTAATTAGAAATACTGCAAGAAGTATTAGAGTTGAAATGGTGGCAGTGATCACAGAAGTGTTAGTTTAAAATGCCTTAAGTCCTGTATTTTTAATAAAATTTAATCTTTGTATCTCCTGTGAATTAACTGCATAAGAATCTTTTTACATGCAGCTTTCATATCTTTTTCTATATCCTTTTGTTTAATTATGAAGTTCTTTTTTATATATTAGCTTGGCAAAAAAGTTCTCCCTACCTGCTGATAAAATGAAAATGGCACCTTTATCCTGCTGATATCATTAAGTATCTTTCTGTGGATTTCAGCAGGCCAAGGCCCCTGTGCTCAAGGATCATTTTCTCAGAAGACTTGCTGCAGTGTTACCCATCATATCTGCCCTTCATAGATTATGCTTGAGAGCAATGTGGTGATTCCTGACATGTTTGACATTCCCTACTTGTAACCTTAGACCACTATGTTAGGAAGCACTTTAGGTCACAGATTCCTGATCCAGTTCAAAAAGCCACACATTTTAGGCACAGTTCTGTTCCCACAATTGTTTCTGTTACTGTGACTTTTAAGATTTTAATAGTTTTTAAACCCAGTTCTCACAAGAGCATATGACAGTAAAACTGGATCTCTTTTACTAGTCTGTGCAATTTCTGTGGAGGGACTGTCCCATCCTTCAGGTAGCCTGACTGAAAGGAGGGGACCAAGTAGATCATTGGTAGAGAGTCTTCTAGACCAATCCTTAAGAGAAAGGGTCGGCTGCTAATGATGTCTAATTTAGAAAGATGAGCCTCCAGATTTTCCCAGTCGTCTAATGTCTACATGCTATGAATAATACTGGTGATTATGAACAGGTTGCATGCCCACAATTAGAGACCATTTCCATTATCAAGGTCATTGTCATCTTCTGCTGATTCATCAACACACAAAACTTCTTTTCTTAAAAATGCAGCAGCTGCTGTGTTAATATAACACGTAAAGAAACCTCCCTGTGCTCCTCCTGCCCTCCTCACCCCATGATACTGCTGCCTGGCAGCACAAATAAACACAGCCCTCACTTTACTGGGGAGGAAAACTTCTGACAGCACTGCGTTGCTTTTATGAGCTTGGCTGTGTATGCATTTCCACAGAGAGACTTTCAGGTGAACAGTAGTTGCAGATCCAGCTTTTCTGGAGAGATGGCTCAGTCGAGGGTATGAGACAGGGGTCAAGATTATTAAATACAGCTGTAACCAGGCCCTTTTCCTTGACTCAGAAAGCATTTGCTCAGGGCAGAGGAGCTTCACAGGATGTTAAAAATATATATCTTCCAGAAAAATTTAGCAGGTGGACGATAACTCCTCCATCTGGGTTAGATGACATCTATGTTACTTCAAACTTATTTACTTAAAAGTTCAGGTTTTTTAAATTACATTTATTAATAGTTTATGATTCATAGTTTATTCTCTTAGTTCAGCCTTAATGTAGTTAGAGATGTGATGCACCTTGAATTTCAACTGACTTGTTTTCTTTGAAGAAATGTTTTAAAGTAGTACTGTCCAGGTATGTCACAGGAGGCATGCAATACAATATTTTTTAATCAAGTTTTGATTTTAATTTTACTTGTATTTGTTTATGAACTGGAAGTGATTGCAATAACGATAACACTTTGTTAGTTATGATTTTAGACAAGATCTAAAGAAAGGGCTTGGACTATAATGAGAAATCAGAACATCCAGGTTGCTTTTTCACTGTTTATTCTATTTGCTTCTTTCTTTTTTTTCATTTAATTTGTGTGAGACTGTTAAGTAAAACTAGGTCCATCATACAGTATATTGCTGATGCTAGTTAATGCCCTTTTTTTTCTTTTTTCTTTTCTTCTCTCTCTTTCTCAGATGTACTGTCATTATGGTCCTGTATTTTCCTTCCCAGCAGTTTAGGGGCATGATTAGCCATGAGGATAAGGTGTGGGAATTAATCTGTGCTTTTAATAAAACTAAAATATTTCATTTGAAGTGGAGCCAAATTTTCAAAAGTAATTTCTTGGACTACCTGAAATTTTACACATAAAATTCCATGTGAATGATTGTTTTCACAAATTAGTGAATTTTTTTGAATTGGCAAATAGCAACTAGATGCTATACTTTCCTGGATGATGCACTTAATGCGGAAAACTTTAAATATGCAAAATGTGCTTGTAAAATAGAGCCTTATTTATACCACTTTTTAGGGACCAGATAAGGACCTGGCACTATTTTGCTTCCTCTTCCTAGTATGTTTGGTTAACTGATAGTAACTAGCTGCATCCTCAGCACAGCAGACATAGTCCTCGAGTGTAGCTTGTAGTTCAGGAAAGTAATTCATCAGTCAGCCATATTAATGAAATCCAGCTTCAAATAAAGACAGTTCCCTCCGCTCTGTCTCCCAGGGACAGTTATGTTTTCTATAACTCTTGCCGAGAAAGCTATTTCATAATGCAAATGTGTGACCAGTCTGTCTTTAGAGAGGGCATGAGGATTTGAGTTCCTGGCCATGCACCGGAGTGAGAAATGAAGGGCTCTTGGCTGCCTGCAGCTTTAGAAAAGGGGTTTTCTATAATCACCCTCTGTTGTAAAGGCAGGATTATTTGTATTTGTTTCATTTGGAAATGGGCCTTTTTCACTCTGAACGAAATACTGTTGAGCACCTTCCTACCATCCATTTGCTTTCCCCCCACAATGGCTCAGAGGAGAAATTAAGCCGTTGGAGGAATGGGAGCCTTTCAAAGGAGCATTTATGGGCCAAAGGAAAGATGACCAGATGGGCTGTCACCCAAGAAAATACGAATCAAGCCCCAAATCACACCCCAGGACTCTGCCATTGAGATTCCATAATGCCTCTTCAGGATTTCTGTTTATTTTTCGAAGAGGGGGATCATATATGGCTTGGCTTAAGCATTTCAATTTATGTTTCTGGCTGTCGGGGGATGCTGGCAAAAGATAAAACATCATCAGCTCATTTTCCATCAGTAGCGCTCTGTCATTCCATTAGGGCAGGAAATAGCTTGCTCTGTTACTGAGTGAATTTGACTTTAGCGTGGATCAGAGAGAGGACCCCTAGAGTTAAACACATCTCCCTATGCCAGCTGTTCAGCATAAGACAGCAAAGGCATGTAGCCAAATGACCACCCTCAGGATCCGACATGTGTTGGCACCACATGGTTTGCAAAAGCAAGCAACATGGCAGCACTTCCAAGGGAAGTGAGGTGTTGGGGGGCAGGGGGGAGGGTTAAACGAAGTTCCAGTGAGAGGGAGGTTTTCTTTGGTGCTTGCTAAATAGTAAAATAAAGACTTAAATATTTTGCTGTAATGGGCCACAATTGTGGCTACTCAGATTCCACCACTGACAGGTATAATATCAGATCCCTGACAGATGATACTAGTTTAATCGGGTTATTCATTTGAGAAGGGGTTCAGAGCTGCTTTCCAGATACCACTGAGTGATATCCCCCAGAAGTCCTGCCAATAAGAGAGGCATTTATCCTCTGTATTTTACAATTAAAGCAACTAAGAAGACATAGCTATAGGCTAAGAATTTCCAGCATTGAGTCTTGACTTTTTAAAAAGTCCCGCATTGCAGTTGTGAGCCTGAATGGTATATGCGATGGGCACTGCAGAGCTTTGCTTCACATCACAAGGTTGCAGTGGTGCTGAGTGCTGGAGCCCTGATTTCCTGATATCCCACTTTTTTTTAATGGTATTGTTTGACTTTGAGAACCTTATTTTTTGCGTGTATTCCACTCATCATCTCTCACCATAATTTACAGTGGCCCACAGCATCTTCAGTTCCAGTTGACTGCAAGCTCTAGTTATCTCAAGTTGCATACCAGGGGAAAATCTAGTCTCCGTGTGTTTCAGTTTACTTGTTAAAAAACAGGGACAGGGATTTTATGATGCCCCAGCTCTTTGCAGTAAATGTTCCTAATTAGCAAGGGCAAAGTGTACAGGGAAAATCAGTATCTTAAAACAGGTGATATACTTGGCGTGGGGAAGAAAAGTCAACCTTGTGTGTACGCAAACTGTAATTCAGGGTACTTGCAGGCTGTTTAGTCACTTGAAGAAAAAGCTTTTATGCTTTGAAACCTGACACACAAGTCTGGGGTTTTTTTTCTTCTTTTTTTTTCCCCCCAAATCCCTCCAGCCATGTCAGTCTAATAAAAGATATTACCTCTCCCTACAAACTTTGCCTCACATATCCATAGATCACCACAGCAGATCACTGTTCCAAATTAGGTACAGTTTTCTGAGGGCATACTGGCAAGTATGATTTTGGGGGGGTAATCTGAGAACCCTAGTTTAGCCAGTGTGGCAAAGCAGTATGCTGCTGCCAGTCCCCATGAGCAGCCTCATCTGGATTCAGTTTTGTAGCTGAGGCGCTGCTTTCCTGGTGAGAGGTCGGCAGGCACCTCTGCATGGGTTGATGGGATAGTTGTTTTTCATAATTCCCAGCCTGTCTCTTAGCTTCCAGGCAGCCCTAGCTTTCCTGATTGTCATCTTCTTTTCTGAACAGATGCAGACTCTGTATGCTTTCGATGAAGAAGAAACAGAAATGAAAAATAAAATAGTTGAAGACTTGAAGACAGCTCTGCGGACTCAGCCCATGAGGTAATGTTGTTCATCTTTCATCACAATTCACTGCCTCCCTTTGGTCAGACGTGACACAGGAAAGAGTGGCAAGAACAGAAACCTCATTGTCTCACCTCATACAAGCCTCTCTGATATTTCAGACAATCCACAGAGAGCCCGGCAGTCCCTGGTCTGAACCTGCCTAGTTGGGAGGGCACACTAATGCTGAAGCATCTAGCTTCAGGAAAATAAAAGACAAAGTCTGCTGTGAAAAACCTGTGGCAGATATGTGCAAACACAGGTAATGACCACGAAGATCAGATTCTAGACTTCATAGCCCCCTGAATGTCCCATGTAATTTGATTCATGTTCAGCAAAATTTCAGCCTCTACTCTGAACTTTGAGTTCAGGCTTCCCCTTATCTTTAGTAATGTGAACTGTTTGGTACAAAGCAGCTAATCCATCTGACATCACCTGGTTTGGCATTCTTCCTGTTCTACGTGTAACTGTGGCATAGAGAAATGTTAAGAGACTTTATTGTGTACTGTGTCTTTGAAGGTAAGGTCATCTTTGTTTTTCTGGGAACAACGCTCTGAACAATAGCAAACTAACTAGCATAGAAACCTTTTCCAT
The DNA here is from genome assembly GCF_034638445.1 of Ciconia boyciana. Lineage (NCBI taxonomy): Eukaryota > Metazoa > Chordata > Aves > Ciconiiformes > Ciconiidae > Ciconia > Ciconia boyciana. The sequence goes on from NC_132936.1 coordinate 95,809,973, forward strand.
TTAACACTTTGAAGAGCATTGTGCAGAAGCAATAACTATAGTTGATAGCATCTCAGGAACCACTCAGTCAAAAAGTTTCTGAATGTCTTTGTATTGGACCCAAAATAGGCCAAATGTGTTTGCATCCACGCCACGCTGAAATCATAGTTTCGGAGAGCTTCAATAATACCTAATCAAACAGGGGTTTTTTGGGGGGGAACCTAACCAAACCAGACAAATAAATATTTTTTTAGTTGTTTTTATTTATCTCAAAGAATTTGCATTGCAGTTATGTTGACTTGAAGTGAAGATATTTCTGGGACTTCTTGCAGGGCTAAGTGCTGATTGTGCTTCTCCCCTTCCTGATGTTTAAAAAGTTGACTGCATGCAGCTTCTCACCTCATGGCAACTATGAGGTAGAGCGCATCAGCTTAAACCTCAGTGTTTCACCTCCTGTTGTGAGAGGCTGTAAGAGAGCACAAAGCCAGATTCTGATGCTCCTCTGAGGCATATTCATCAGGCTTTGGTAACTTTAGCATGTGGTTAGGGTGAGTGCTTTTACCATGAAAGTGGAGAAGCAGTGGCCTATATTGAGACCTAGCCAAGGGGATAAGTGACTGTTTGATCCTATCTATCACTGTCCTAAAGCAGAGAACACAGTAAAATGCAGCTGGACTTTATGTTAAAATGGAAGCTAAGACAACTGCCAAACTCCCAACTCTCACAAGGATTTTAAACCAAAGACCTGTGCTGTTGAGACATGATGTAGCAACTCTATTCGGTTTGAGCTGGTTTGATGCTTCCTCTGTGAAAGTGGTAGCTTTCATTGAGCATAGCCATAGCAGTAAGGCCTCTCTGCTATGCCCAGCTGAAACACTTTGGTGGCCACTGTTGGTTGTTCTGCTCTGTCATTTTGAATAGGACAGCCCGGTCTCCTTGTTGAGAGCAAGGCAATAGAGAAGAAGAAAGAGAAATGTCTTTTGCTCAAAGTTTTGCAAGGTTTTCCTTCTCAGACCTATATTACTTCTGCCGGATCCCCTTGACAACAGCGTGTTGCTTCATCTGTTTATAATAACCCTAACAAGCTTCACTACAAGCATCTATGAACTGCCCTATAAAGTGTTCTCTTCTAAATCGCTGGCGATGGTTATGGGACTTTTTTTTAAAAAAAAAATGGTTAAGCCAAGCCAAATTTTGAGTTAAGTCCTATGTCTCAACTAATTTCCAGCGACTCAATTCGTTAGCTGCCAAATGGGCTGCATGCCAATGCCTGATCAACAAGCCAATTTCTTCTTGATGGAAAGGTTGCAGTAGAGAGGCCCTCGGCTCCATCAAATCCCTCTCATAAGCAGTATGATACCCAAGCCTTCAAAATACTAGTCTTTCTAGTTGAATTTGGACATCAAATCCTATTTTCTTTGCCATTTCTGTTCTTCAGGCCTCTGAAGAAAATAGAGACCTAAATTCACACAGGATGAACTGTCTGGAATCGATTTGTGATGGTAGGGTACACAGGGGCTCTGACGGCTTACCAATAGGCTCCTCTGCTTGAATTCTCTGATCTAGAGGAATCAAACAAAGAAAAATGCATGTTTTTGGCCCTGTGTTTTATTTTAGTCTAGAACTGTGTCTCTTCTAGTAGAAAATGCAGAGTAATGGTACTAATCTGTGCCTCTGTTCCAACCCACCAGTTCTAACAGCAACAAAAACTGAAGCAGACCTACCCAAACTCAAGTTCCTCTCCTCTTTGGACAAAAGGTGACAGAAGCATCCCTTGGCAGCTAGTTGGCCCCCTTTGAGCAAATGCATTTTGTTCTGCTATTTAGGAGCTGCCCTGAAATAATAAAGCCAGGTTATGTCCCAGCATGCAGGAGCAACCCCAGCCTTAGAGAACAAAAGCCCACATCTGCATCTTGTAAGGAAACACATTTTCTATTAGGTTTGTAAGAACTTACGAGTATAAACAAGTGTGATGACAACCTGTTGGACAGAAGCAGTGAGAGAAGAGCTTTTCTTTTGGTATTTTAGTGCCCAAAAATGGAGGTTCAGAAGTGCACCAAAAGTAAAAACTTACACGGGACTGGAAAAAAACCCACTTTTTGGAACCCCAGAAAAATACCTGCTTTAGTCTGAATCATCACTAACTCCTTTTGCTGTCTGCTTTTCTCCTTTTGTTTAACTCAGATTTACCTCCTGTTATTTTTGTTTGATTTAGCCATGTTGCATTCAAGTGCATACTGGAGATGATCATTCATGCATCTAGCAAGCAAAACCCATTATGCTGAATTTTTCATCAGTTCAGTAGTTGTCAGGATTATGTGTGCCCCCTGATTCAAAAATTGATGCTGCAGGGAAGCGTAGCCTTGGCTGTTAACAGAGTGGGAACATCCTGCTCTCTGCACACCCACGGTGTATGATCTTTCTGTCTTTCCTGAGCTGGATCAAGTCTCACAGGGAGGCTGTCCCCCCCCTACACTTGGAATCCATCAGTGGGTCATTACCTCTTAGGCTGCACTGCATCTGTATTTGGATGAAAGGTTTGTTATTAGAGCTAGCTAACTCATTCTGATCAGCACTCTCTAAAACTTGAAAGGTTAAGAGGCGCCCTGCCTTTTAAAGTGTGCTAAACTGGTCAAGTGAGAGTCTGAGGTGAGGTTAGGCTTTAATTTGCTTGTTTAGCACCTATTAAAACACACCCTGCTTTATTTACACTTGAGTTTTTGAATGTGTTAGCTGGAATGCATTGGCAAATACGCTTAACTTTACACCTTTCAGTCTAGAACAAGACCTTATTTTGCAGCATATAGGACTTATAGGATGACAGTTAGTTACATATGTGTATATTGTGAGGAAGAAGGTACTTTATTTGTATGAGCTGGATTTGCCTTTGCACATACACACACACGCACGTCCCTGCTTACAGACATACAGATGCACAAACGCCAAACAGTGTGAGGATTAAGGCGCTCAGCCTGTCAGCTAAACTCCCACTTCTTTTTCTCTCCTGTACAGACGTTTACATACATACCCTCCCCACATACATGCTCACACCGAGCAAATTCTCATACTAAGAGTGTCTGTTGGCTCAGAAACTGCTGTCACCATTTCTTTATCTTCCTCTTGCATGATTTCTAGCTTTTCCAGAGAATAGTGAACTAAGTGTTTTGGCAAAGGAAGGTGAAAATCATCATTTGATTCCTGCTTCTGATGTCAGCTGAAATGGGAAGGTACTTGGTTTTGCTTCCTATTGAGTAAAGCAGTTTACTGTTTGCTCTCTGGACTAGGAAGAGGACAGGGAAATCCCGACATTGTTTTAAATTATGTCATTGATCAAGGTCTTCGACACACACCACTTTCCTGCGCATGCCTCCTTTTTGGAATGACCTCATCCAAACAGTCCTAGAAAAATTGCTCTGCCAGTGAATTTAGTAAGGGATTGTACTTAATTGGGACAATGTGACTTTTGTGCATTTGCCATTTTTTTCACATGGTCATCAGAGCAGGCTAAAATACATGAAGGTTGTATTGCCTTGTATGTCTTGCCGTGAGACCAGGTGTTCCATCCAGAAGTATGTTTAAGGGACTCTTTGTTCAGCTGCTCCTTCTGTATGTTTTCTTTTGTCAGTAGAGCTCTGTATTTTCAGAAAGGTATCCATTTTAAGTCTTCTCTCAGCCCTGGAACTGAAAAGAACAACAAAACATCAGCTTTTTTTTGCCTTTTTTTTTCCCCTCCCCTAAAAGATGGAGGGAATAGCTAAGGTATAGGATGGATTCATGGAACTGAACTTTGGAGGTGAGGAGGAGAAGGCAAATTTAAACCAGTCCCTCCATAGTAGAGGCAAAGAGCAACTCTGCTTTTTAGGCCCAGGTTAGAGAAATGCTTAGAAGTCATTGGCATCACATTGTTTGGTAACAAGTTGAATTTGTGCTTATTTTGGTTCCAAATACATCCTTCACAGCAATTCTTTTAGCCATGAATGCACTTATTTCAGTTGTCTTTGGCATGCTAGCAGCTAAATGCATTACAAAAACTGAACTAAGTTTTAATCTTTCTATAATAAGTTTAAATAACAAACTGCTTTGAGTGACTTACCAAATTCCTGGTGCACAACGTTGATCCCACTCTCTGGCCTGGAGGCAGAGGGGCTTTTGCTCCTATGATTTGTTAGGATAGACAAGATGATGCATCCAAAGAATGTGCAATCAGACCTGTGTGAAACTTGGCAGAGTGTCTTAGCAGGGTTCAGCTAAACCTTGTTTTCATTTTTGGTGCGCATGTATTCCTGTGTGTGCTTGCCCTTACTCTGATATTCACTTTGAAATTCAATTTTGAACAAAACCCAAACCTCAGACAGAAACTTTGTTGAAAGCACCAGGTTTTTCCATGTTTCTGGTCAAACTGCTGGCCCAAATAAGCTGAAAGTTGGCAAATCTATCAGCATAGTGAGCATAACTTTCAGGTAGGGCCTGAAAATTCCTGTATGGTGTGGGGTGTAACCACCAGAAGACCATACATACGTCAAGTCCATATTATCCAGGAGATATGTAAGTATGGCTCAGGTTTGTCTTGCTGGTGCAGAGACATGAACAGAGACCAGTGAAATTCCGTCTTTCAGTATGGTGCTTCTATTACAATGCATATTAGGAACAGCATCTCACTTAAGGACAGAAAAGAGAAAGACATTAGGAAGTATCCAACAGGGAGGAAGATGGGCTGGGTAAAAGCAAAATGATACAGACTTTTGGTATTCTTAATTTGTTACACAGGTGGCAATTGTTAACAAACTTTTCATTTGCTTGAGGTGTCTTTCTGTGTTATGCTGTTTAGAGCATGGTCATGGACATATTATTGTTGGTGTACATTTTGATAGACTGAAAATTCAAATGTCTTTCACATGGCTTTACATTCAGACATTCTAAAAAAGTGCACCTGCCTGAATTACATGTTAGAGGAGGCAGGAGGTAAACAAAGCGATCTAGAGAAATTATTTGTAGGCCTTTTCATGTCTTTGAATCCCCATTTTTAAGCCTGGGAACTCTAAATGAAACATTGCTAGAATGGTCAGTTTGAACTGACATATAATTCCATTCATTTCTAATGATTTGTCTAGGAGGCTGTCTGCATGGTCTAATTTGACCCACCTGGATTTTTTAACCCTGGTTTTCAACAAAACCTTAAACTTTTCCAAGGACTTTCTCCTACGTTGTTTTCATCCTCAGTTTCCATAATCCTAACCTGAAGAAAGGCAAATTTTATGGCAGAATACAGTAGAAACAGAACTCTAGTGATGTCAATAGTCAAAATAAACCTGTCCTACTATAGGTTCAGTCTTCAGTTGTCATGTGGTAACTGATTTATTCTGTATTTCCTCTATTTATGATGTTTTTACTGTACATTTTGCTACTGCAGGTTGACAGTGGACCTGTTCCATCCTTAATATACGTCCTCAAACTAAAAACAAACAATCAAACAAACAAAAAAATGCAGCCAAGGCCTTTATAGGAGCTTTGCCTTTTACTGAAGTACATGAACCTTTTAAACTTTAACTTTATATATTCCTATAGGTACATCACAGGATCAGAGTGTGAAGTCGGTACAGCTGACAGACACAGTGCTAATGAGTTCGCCTCTGTCAGTGTACCCACTCCTGGAGGTGGAAGCCTATAAGTAGTATTGGCTAAAAGTTTGATCTAAGTCTAAAAATGGTTTTCAAGGTAATCTGAACTCATAATTAAAAGTGTGGTGATGAGTCTGTAAGAAAATGTATCTTGTGTGTATTAGCATGTATGTAAGATGTAGAAATTTGAAATAATCCATTCAGCCTTGAAAATGCAGCAGCTACTGGGGTGGACCACAGCAGGTGTTTGGTGGTAACTGCAACAAAGAACACAGTGACCGAACAGTAGGGTCATACGGTCAGAGAATATAATTACCCTGAAACTATGTGAGACACCATTGTTAGCTAGTCTGTTTTCTTTTTTGTTTGTTTTGTTTGCTTTGTTTTGTTTTGTTTTTCTTAAATACCTGGGAATTATTCTCTGAACTTTAGGCTAAAAACTAGCCAGCTCTTACAGATGCAGGGTTGAATAATAAGGTATCTTTTGAATAAATTGCCTTTGGTCTGCTTTCCTTATTTTTCCTACCTGGTTTTTTTTTTCAGGTTTGTGACCAGGTTTATTGAGCTGGATGGCCTGAGCTGTTTGCTGAACTTCCTGAAGAGCATGGACTATGAGACCTCAGAGAGCCGTATACACACATCCGTTATAGGGTGTATCAAGGCACTGATGAACAACTCCCAAGGACGGGCTCATGTCCTCGCTCATCCAGAGAGCATCAACATCATCTCCCAGAGCTTACGGACTGAGAACATTAAGACCAAGATTGCTGTGCTGGAGATCCTAGGGGCTGTCTGCTTGGTACCAGATGGTCACAAGAAAGTCTTGCAAGCCATGCTTCACTATCAAGTCTATGCTGCAGAAAGAACAAGATTCCAGGTACAAGGAGGATACTTTGCCAGAAATACCCAGTATGATGAATCTCTGCAGGGAGTGAATTTTACAGTGCATGTATTGCAAACTTGCTAGGCAGTAAAAAGGCAATATTTCTCATTTTGCTTTAGGAAGGGCACTTCCTGAAATAGATTGGTAGCATATATTTTTTTTTTTTTTCAAGACCTGATTGCTTGTCATTAATGCTAACTTAAAATCTCCTATATTTTACCTTAAAATGAGGGTTTGCTATGTTAAATAAAAGCTGCTAATCTGTTCATACTCTAACCTGATGGCGTTTCTGGGGTGGTAATCATTTGTTCTGCCCTAGAAGCCAAAGCCACAGAATTCCCGGAGCCTCTGTCCTGATTTTAAAGCCCTTAATTTAGTAATAAAAGAGTTGTGGATTAAATAATAGACAGTGGAGGCACTTCAACTACCACTTAGCAATCAACTTGTGAATTGTCACCTCTTAGCAATTGTTGGCTCAGATATCTCCCATTCAGAACACAGAAGGAAAACTCAGTCTCAGAGATCTTGAGGTGGTAGGTCAGTAGATCATTGACAGGCTTTTATTGTGGATACTGCTGGCTGCTATTATGACGTTCCTCTTCCTAGTGAACTGAGCACCTTTACAAAAAGATATAACAGAATCTGTTGCTGTGTATGAAGCTGTAGCTCCTAAGCTTTGGGGTAACCTCACCCATTTACTATTCATTCTTAGGTGAAATGATAAGGGTGGTGTTGGGCCAACAGGCCCTGGATCCTAGTTTCCGTCAGCCATTATCTCCTGCCTCCTCCTCAGCTAATGCATCAGTAGATTTTTGGCTACAATGAGCTATGACTGTAAAAGTGAATGGGGAAACAATCTGTACTCATGAACAGGAGCTGCCAATGTTTGTTGTTAGGACTGAATGCACTATGGGTTTCACTGACTGTGACTCAGACCTGAGGCTGGGATGCAGGAGATCTTGGCTTGGTCCTGGCAGCCAAGATCCTGGCAGCCAAGAGGGCAAACCACATCCTGGGGTGCATCAAACACAGTATAACCAGCCGGTCAAAAGAGGTGATTATGCCTCTGTATTCAGCATTAGTGCGGCCTCACCTCGAATACTGTGTGCAGTTCTGGGCCCCATAATTTAAGAAGGATGTGAAGATCCTGGACTGTGTCCAGAAGAGGGCAACAAAGCTGGTGAAATGGCTGGAAGGAATGTCCTATAAGGAGCGGCTAAGGACTTTGGACTTGTCTAGTTTGGAGAAAAGGAGGCTGAGGGGTGACCTCATTACTCTCTACAGCTTCCTGAGGAGGGGAAGTGGAGAGGGAGGTGCTGAGTTCTTCTCCCTGTTATCCATTGATAGGATGTGTGGGAATGGTTCAAAGCTGCACCAGGGGAGGTTTAGACTGGACATTAGGAAGCATTTCTTTATCAAGAGGGTGGTCAAACACTGGAACAGGCTTCCTAGAGAGGTGGTCGATGCCCCAAGCCTGTCAGTGTTTAAGAGTCATTTGGACAATGCCCTTAATAACATGCTTTAACTTGGTCAGCCCTGAATTGGTCAGGCAGTTGGACAAGAGGATCATTGTAGGTCCCTTCCACCTGAAATAGTCTATTCTATTCTATTCTATTCTATTCTATTCTATTCTATTCTATTCTATTCTATTCTATTCTATTCACCTATGTGTGGCATTAGCAGGTCCACCCCTCTATGTGCGCTGCCCCATCCAGCTTGCTCTCTAGTAATTAGCTGACATGGAGAATCCTTCCTGAATTAATCTGACATTCTTGTATACCTTGGAGCCAGGTGGGGGTAACCTTAGATGCTCAGCAAAAGGCAGTGGTAACTCACAGCCCTGACAACACTTGTGGTCCTGTGTTAACTTATCCTTACTTGACCAAGTGACTCTGCTTAATAAGCCCATATGGGAGATAGACGCTGAGTTTACTCAATGTCTCCTCCTTGGGTCTTTGCTCTCTCTTTTTTTTTTCTTCCTTTTTTTTTAATTGGTTTAAAATTTACTGAATAACTGAGATAAGTCATTGCTGGGCAAAGTGTGGTAGTACAAGTCTTGTTGTGAGCTTTTGAGGAATCTGGTGTAATGATTTGCAGATGCTTACCAACTCTTACATTCATGAAAGAGTACTTTGCATAAATGCTTGCTTTTGTAAAAATGCTTTTCCATTGGAGAAGAAATGAAAGATAAATGGATACTCTCTCTTTTTTCTTTCTTAAACAAAACAAAAAACACCCACCCAAACCCCAAAATGATTTAGCAGAAGGATGCGTTCTTGTTTGCAATTTCTAACACTTGCGTCCAGATCCTAGAATGGGATTTTCCACTACATACAGCAATAGCTTAAGTTTAATTTTGAGGAGGTAAGGGTTCATCCAGAGACCCTCATCCATCTTCAGTCATTTTCTTCTAACAGAGGGACTGGGGATTTTTTAAATGCTGATGAAACAAATGTGGTTGTGGTCTTCCTTACGTCTCAGTGGAAGGTTCTCTGATACTCTAGAACTTGTCAGTTAAGAGAGTTTTATATCTCTTTGCCTCTTGCCCTCCCACACCTGTATCTCAGAATGGTCTTGCAGCTCATTATCAAGAGAAGTATCCACTGTAACTTGACTATGGGAGGCTAAGTTAAGAAAAGGATCAGCTGACAATGCTTATCCTATACCTTTTCTGTAAACTTCAAAGATGTGATGTACAATGAAAGCCAGTGAAAGCCTTTTTTTTCTCTATCCTAGTCCCAAGTGTAATCTTTGTAACCCTGACTTTGCAAATATCTGAAGAGATCCTTCAGGTTTCAAACTGAACTCTTTTGCGGATGTGTTTCCTGTAGCTTGAGTAACTAGCAGCATCGCTCAGTGTATTGAAGTGTCTGAACAGCTTAGAGCTTGCAGCTTTAGGTTGACTTTGACTGACCACACCTAATCACTGTTATGTTGAAAATGATACCCCACAACTGAGGATCTGGCAGAACCAAGAAACAAGGATTCTTTCTGTGAAAAGTAATAAAAAATGAACTAAACTGTAGGAACAGAAGAAATATACTTTGAATGTGCAGAGTAGGAATTTATTCCTTTGGCTTTATGGTTCATTATTGCAGACTGATTCTATTGGGGGGGGATGGGAAGAAAAGCTGAGAACTGTAAAGGCACTGCTCAGTCTTTCTCTAGATCTAGCTCCATAAGACAATGGCCAAATTAGAGACACAATACCTAAGAGGAGAATAATTTCAGATTCTCAGTTTTGGAAATCATACTTGGTTCTTGTGAAGTAAAAAGTGTAGGGCTTTCTGGAAACTGTACTGAGCTCACTTTTATTGGAATGTCCAATAAATAATTTACAGGTAACGCTGACCTCTGATAACATCAATGCAATTGTTGCTCTTCCTTAAGTTGCCTTCCTGACAACAGTGGTTGATAATATTCTCCATCTCCTTCAGCCACCTAGCTGTCAATTTATCCCTCCTTACCTGTGAAAGCTGGCACTTTGTTTGTGTTCTGTGTGTTTGGGTTTAGTTTCCCCTCTTGCAGATTGCAGTAACTCTAAGTGTCCCATTCTCCTCATATCATCTGTGGTGACCAGCACTATGTACTTTGAGGAATCAGGAGGTAAATGTAAGAAATAATGTTCCAGATCTACTTTTCCCCACCACAAATTGTTGGTTGTTTTTTTTTTGGCCTTCTTGCAGAGGAATATCATGGTTATGAATAAAAATTTGGGGTGCTTGGTTCTGCTTCTACTCTTCTTTGTAAGAAGGAGGAAGAGAGGTGCAGAATTATTTACTGGCAACTACCTAAAACTAGAGCTCATGCATAACTTGCTGCTGAAAACTTTAGATTGGAACAATGATTATTTCCAATTTGCACGTGTTCAAGCGTGCTAGAGTGATGTAGAGATAATGTGTTTAACACAGTAATATAAAACATGGCATATTTCATTGAATATCAGAAGTTTTTACTGGTCAGTGTTCTAAGCACAACTCTTGCTACCTGGCGCAGCTAGCCAAAAGTAGTCAGAGGACCCAGCAACTGGTGAATTAGTAGAGAAGAAAAGCTGCGACTTAAGATATGGTTCTTACTAAACTTGCATTTGCTCTGTCCTGCTATAACTCCTACTATTTGAATAGGAAACTTACAGTTTTATTCTAGTGTATCTAAAGTCAAAATCCAAATTACAGTGAGATTCCTGAGTGATATAAGCACTTGTAATCCCAATTAATTTTACTAAATTCCACCAGGTCATACCAGCTGAAGACCAGTAATCAAACTGTGCTGAAATATTTTGGAAAGGATGTCCTTGCTTTTTGGTGTGTTATTTTTTTTTAAATTTAAGTTAATGGAAAATATAGATAGAACTTTTATGAATATGAAGGACTATCTCCTTAACAAAATTTCATATTTTGCTCTGAGTGGAAAATCTGATGTAAAATATTGCTTCTTTCTAAATTGCCAGAATTTCATCTACTGACTTCAATTATCAATCTAATCCTTAACTTCAGAGAGGAGTCACTGTAAAGCTGTGGGAGATTCTCCAGAACTTATGCCTTTTAGTACTACAACTTCACCCTGTGTCTCTGCTGTTCAGTGTGTTCACAGGTCTATCGGGATCATCTTTGTCTTGGCACTTACAACAAGATTCTATCCTTTATGTTTGTGTCTGAATTTATATTGTGGCTGTTCCTATTTTCTCACATTTGCCGCAGCTTCTTGCCTGAGCTGATCCCTTTGCCTGCTTTAATCTTTGACCCTTCTTTCATGCTGCCCTTCTGCCTGGAATAACTCTCCCTTTAATGTCCAACAGGCAGTCTGCAGTTCCTCTTTTAAGATATTCCTTGAAAACTGTCCTCTTCAGTGTAGTATTCATCTTTACTCAAATACCACAATAATATAAAGGCATCCTTCAATCTCCTTCCTGAGGCAATCTGGAAAAGCTCTGTCTTTTCTTCATCCAATTTTTGTTTGAAATATGCTTCTTTGCCTACAAATTCTACTCTGCCCCTTAAAGAAGAAAGAAAACATTGGAAAGCCAGACAATAAACCCTCAAAGCAGAAATGTGGAATTAGGAAGATGAGCCCTTGGTGCCCTTGCTGAGATTCTTTTCCATCTGATATATTCAAAATCGGTACCAGTGTAATTCTGTCACTGGCTCACTGTGTGACCATGAAAACGTTGCTTTATCTTGAATTTCTTAGGTGCTTTTCCTATGAACATGGAGGTTTCTAAAATGCAATGAAAACTGTGAAAGAGTCTCTGATTTCAGTGTCGTTTATGTCTGCTTTATCCTATTTATGACTGGTTTCCTTTGTGAAAGGGACACAATCTTACTCTTCCCTAAGCTGTTGCCTTTCTGATTATTGTTATGCTTCCTGCTTCCCCTCATTTCTCCTGTGGAGTGAATGCATTGTGTTATGACATTGTAGCATGTTGTACTTTTTAACATGCCATATTTTGAATCAAACTAATGTTGCAAAGTCATAATACTGTACTGGCCCAGAAAAGTATATCAGGATGTTCCAGTGCCCTTCCAGCCTAGTTTGCTGTCTGAAACACCCGCCCAGCTGGGGACCCCTGTGGGGAGAAAGAATTTTCCTTTTAGTCTTGAAAGAGCCTAGGTGTTAGATACTGTCTGAAAGGAACTGATTTCACTTGCTGATGAAAATATTAACTGGGCTGCTTTGGGCAGAACACTTGTTTTCCTCCTTAATGCTGCTAGAAATTTTGAAGCTTGAGGTGAAGGAATAAAGGAAGCTTGGTATTGTCAGTTGAAAAGGTGGAGATTAGGAGCATTCCTTCCAGAGCCCCCTTGTCTGGTTTATGTTAAACACCGTCAGTACAGACCATAATCTGTAGGGAGAAACCTGATCAATTTGGAATTGTAGTAGAGGAGCTAACAAGGAACAAATTAAAATCTTGTATTCCCACTTGATTTGCTTCTTCCCCTCAGGGGTCATCCAAAGCCTGTTGAGGTTTGCTGCAGATTGAATGAAACCCTACTGGATGTCAGTGATGAGGAATAATGGGATTAAGTGAGGAAAGTTTTGCTTAAATAGTAGGAAAAACCTTTACAACCATAAGATCAATTGGGCCACAGAGCTGGCTGCCAAGAGGTGTGGTGAAAACTTTTTCACAGGAAATGTTCAAGTGAAGACTTGAACCGCAGCCATTTGCAAAGGGTTGGAGATATTGGAGTTCGGCCACCGTGTGTGGGTGTAGACTCTGATCTTTAGGAATTGCATGAACTTATGGTGTTTCCTTCTAGAGCTGAACAATCACATGAAGATGTGCTGCTCTTCAATTAGCTTAGTGAAACCCAGAGTTTTTGTTTTTCTTGCCCTGAATTTGGCTTGGCCCCCACTGCATTCTGCTCCTAGTCCAGCCTTCTGAAATGAGGGATAGAAAACTTTTGTTAACATCCTTCAACTTGTCTGGATGCTGTATCTGATATATTGTTGCATAGTCTAGCATGTTCGTAAAAGTCTGTGAGAATATATGGTAGGAATGAGGCCTCTGAAGAAAAACAGCAAAACCATCCTTGTTTTTGATGCTTCTCTAGTAATGGCTACTTAAATTATTCCAAAAAGATGCATGTGCTTTGGATTTCAGTGTCAAATCTGACAGTAACAGAACTAAATTCTCTCATTTATTGCACTTCTGCTTATTTGTCAAGTTGAAGAGTTGCGTTTGTTGGTGAATTTAAAGGCTTCTTAAATAGTCTCCTGTTGTCATTGTCAGAGATAGGATGCTGGACTGGACTGATCATCAGTCTTACTCAGTAGGGCATTTCATGTATTTTTATGTAAGACTCATTCCCATTTCTAACAAAATGGGGGAAGGGTTGGTATTTGGCCATAATACAACTACTGGGAAATCATGGATGTGATGGAAGTTCAAATGCCAGGAGTAGGGACATTTGCAAGTGCCAGCTGGGCGATTTAGAAGATGCAAGAAAAAGGAGTTTATGAAATCAAGCTTGCTTGATAGTGAACATACTATGCTCAGATATAAGAACAGCTGCCAGTAGCAGTGTATGATAGATCAAAAGATTTTTACACAAAAACAAGCAAAGAGTTTGCATGAACCCAGGAGGGTATTTTTTCCCCTGGGGAATGCACAGGAGGATATTCCCTCTGTTTCTTGAGGCATATCTCCATGGTGATGTCCCTTTTCTACGGGAAACAAGATAGACATATGAAACTGATGACTAGCACAGGAAAGATATTGCTATGAATGAACACTTTCAGTAGCCAGAGACAGAAGACTGACTAAAGGAAAATGAACTTCCTTACTCAGCATCATAGCTTCAAAATATTATTTAGATGGATCTGCTGAGCTGAACACTAAAAAGTTATTTTCATCTTCATTCTTCCTTTATGGACAAAACTTCTTGGGAAGAGTAAAAATAATTGTCTTTTCTAGTGCATAAGCAAAACAAATATATGAGCGTGGGGCGTTTATTAACGCTGGAGTGGAACGCATACAATTGAACTGGCAGATCTCAAGTGGCATTTGTTACTCTTTCAGTAAGGAAAATCATCTTTGGAATTATGAACTGATCAGAGAAGATCCTGAAGAGAAGATTCATGGTCACCAGCACAAAGCTAAAAGTAGAGTTGCTTTCATGGCTAATCAGTTTCTACATATAACCTCTTCGGTAAATATTCAAGTGGAATTAATCCTAAATAGACTGTATAGGGCACAGGCTACCAACATTATTTGTCTAGTCTTTTTTTTCTCCTTTGTCTCCTGATGTTCACAAGATTATGGTGAAATATCTATAAGTATGTAGAGATTAGATCAAAAGCATTTCTTTGCTAAATACCCCCTGAACGCAAAATATCCCTGCTGTTTGGTTAATAGGGAGACACATACAGTGTCTGGGGAGACCTTATAGCAGCCTTTCAATATATAAAGGGAGCTTGTAAGAAAGATGGAGAAAGACTTTTTACCAGGGCCTGTAGTGACAGGACAAGGGGTAATGGTTTTGAAAAGAGGCTACATTTAGATTGGATAAAAGGAAGAGATTTTTTTACAATGAGGGTGGTGAGACACTGGAACAGGTTGCCCAGAGAAGTTGTAGATGCCTCATCGTTGGAAGTGTTCAAGGTCAGGCTGGATGGGGCTTTGAGCAACCTGATCTAGTTGAAAGATGTCACTGCCCATAGCAGGAGGGTTGGACTAAATGATCTTTAAAGGTCACTTCCAACCCAAACCATTCTATGATTCTGTAATAAGGAAACTGGCGCTTAACGGCACTTCCAGTGGAGCTGTGTAATTCACCTTTGAGCTTTGGAGCTGTATGCAGAGCAGATATTCCTGTTATTTGCAAATCCCTAATAGGAGCTTACCAAGAGGTAGGTAATTGACTGCTTCATGTGGAATGGTTGTAAGTGAAGGAACAAGGAGAAATCTTCCAAGGTCTACGTATAGGTTTTATTCCTCTTTTGAGGAATTCCTCTTTAGAATCCACTCCCCTTGTATACATAAGTGAGATCCAAGAAAATAATGAAAATTACGTGAGTGATGTGAGTAGAAAGGATGTGTGAATCTGATGCTATTTTTCTGCTTGTATAAACTCCCTGTCATATTCACTATAGAGAGTTAACTGACTAGGAAGGACATCATTCTGCTGCTTTCCTAGATCATGTTGGCAGGAACTATAAAGGGCATCTGCTTTTTCTCAAATAATAGCTTATTTAATTTTTTTTTTTTTCATTAGGATCAGGTGGGCATTTCATTCCTATCACTATTCTTCATTTGTTTATTGTGGCATGCCCAAAATTGCTAACAACCTTATCTGAAAAAAATTATTTATTTAAGCAAATATAGAGCAAATCAAAACAAGACTGTGGGCATATCCCATGAACTATATGCAAAATGGTACAAGAAATTAGATTATATCCTCTAACCCAGCCTGCTGTTCTGTTTCAGACATTGTTGAATGAGCTAGACCGAAGCATGGGGCGATACCGAGATGAAGTAAATCTCAAAACAGCCATCATGTCCTTTATCAATGCTGTTCTGAATGCTGGTGCTGGTGAGGTGAGTCACTGCCCTGGAAAATCCTTCTAAAATGTTATGCATGAATTAATTTACCTTGGAAATGGCTAGTAGATTAAGTCACAAATCTTGTGTTATTGAGTAGATATAGTTTGTGGAAAATAATGCTTAATTGTTAATATCAGTCTTATAATGTCTTCCATATTATTTCATTCCCAGCCTCTTCTAATATAACATAGACTACTTGCACTCAA
Source organism: Ciconia boyciana (assembly GCF_034638445.1). Lineage (NCBI taxonomy): Eukaryota > Metazoa > Chordata > Aves > Ciconiiformes > Ciconiidae > Ciconia > Ciconia boyciana. The sequence continues at coordinate 95,825,702 of NC_132936.1, forward strand.
AAGATTGCTTTGGGATTTTGTTTTTGGTTTTGTTTTGTTTTGTTTTGTTTTCCTTTAAAGAACTGCAAAGCATTTACGTCTTGATTTCAGCCTTTTAGAAAACATTTTGGTTTACCTTCAGAAATGTTTTGAAATGTTAAGTTGTTTTGACTCAAAGCCAAACTCAATACCTTTTAATTTTAAAATGTCAAAGGGAGACATTTCAGAAAAGACAGTTTGTTGTTTTTCTTTCATTAACAAGACTTTCTTTTGAGTCTGGAGGATAGTTTAAACTGATTTTGTTTCATTAAAAGTATTACTTTTGTTACATTGGCTTTTCTGTTTTTGGTTAAACCACAACAGACAACAAGATCGTAAGAGCTCTCTCTGGCAATGTATTTGTCTCTATATACGGCAGTCCTGTAACATCCCACTGAATAGGTGTCAAGTTTGCCAGACCATATGGTGACTTTATGACAAATAAACATAAAAACTAGGAGGAAGCTTGCAGTACTGTTCTTCTGTAAGCAGGAGGCGGACATTTAATGGACTAGCAGGACAAACACTTAATAATTTTTGTTCTTTGTGGAACAACACGGAGTGTGCTGTCCTTCTGACTGGGTAGGCAGAACTCATTGTAGGCAAATGAGGACTGTATTTTTAAGTGAAACAGAGGCAAAGGCATTAATTTCTTTTTTAGTTTACTGGAATTAATCATCCTGTTAAGTTCGTGTCAGGATAGAGGTTATTAAAAAGGGGAAAACTGAGGTTTTAAGTAATTTATTTTTTTTAATGTGATTAAAAGCTTTTGGAACCTAGTAACTTGGTTTTCCCTCACTTTTTAAGGACAATTTGGAGTTCCGATTACACCTACGATACGAGTTTCTAATGCTGGGAATTCAACCTATCATTGACAAGCTAAGAGGACATGAGAATGCCACACTGGACAGGTAAGATGTTTTCTGAGAACAGCTATTGATCAACAGAAAGTTCTTGGATACTCTTCTCCATTTGGGTTTCAGATTTAAGCACAAACCTGTCTCTGTCTCTCCCTAAAACTGACTCCCTTTAAAGACAAAAAAGAGATTTGTCCTTAAAATTAAAATCAGCAGATGAAGTAGGAAATATACATACTAAATTGGCAGTGGCTGTGGCAAGGAGTTCCTGAATTGCTTTTCTTCTAAGCTGGGGATGGCAATCAGAATGAAAAAAAAAAAAAAAAAAGTTCTAATTCTTTTTCTCTTGTAGCAAAACTGGAACGAAAGCCTGTCCTGGTAGGAGGGAGGGAAGCCAGTAGTTCATTGACTTCATTGAGACTGAGTATGTGTGGTCAAAGCACAGGTTCTGAGTTTCCAAGGTTTTCTTTAAGCTCAGTCTTTTTTGTGATCTAGCTTGTACCACAACCTCCCAAACAGTGGCAATGGTACAACTATGAGAGAAGGGGGAACCTGTGGTGGGTGAAGGGGTAGAGATGCTAAGGGGGCAAGAGGGAGTAATGAGGAGCATCTTCAAACAGCCCTGCTACTGCACAAAATGTTACACTGAATGGCACCTTCAAATTACTGTGTTAAAATTTACGTGGATAATAAATGCTTTCTCCACTACCAATTCCATATTTTTCCACAGTAATTGAAGCTTCTAATGACCTTAAATTAAACCCTTCACAAAGCCACATGCTGAAATAAACTTGGAGTAAACAATCTGAACAATTTGACTGAGACACTTCAAGAAGCTAAAAGACTGATGAACCAATGAAGAGCCTGGTAAAATCATTTGCTTAACAAAATGAAGCATTTTAAGGTGTAAGAGCAGGCAGCCGCAGGAGTCTACCTTCTCCTGTGACCACATTAAGCTTTGTGGAGAGGCATTGACCTGCTGATGTGCTGCTATCCCTTATTATCTGCTACTCCAAGCCCCTTCCTACAAAGCAGGGCTGATTTGTAGGTATCTGATATCTGGGATTTCCTAGATAGAAGTGTCAAGTTTGCCAAAGCACATGGTGAAAAACCTGTGGATCAGGCCTATGCCTGCAGCTTTCAAGGCACTGTTTTCTCAAACATCCACTGTCAGGAGCTGCTATAGTGTGATAGAGCTATCCCTGGGGGCAAATATAATGTACCTGAGATTTTGCATAAGCACCAGGTTAGCACCAGCTGCCTGTCATAAAGAGTGGCCTTACATCTTTGAGCAGGTGGAGGCATATATCTGTGTGTTAATGTCACGGGGAAAGGTTGCATGCAGTTGTATGTGTCTACAGTTTGCTGCAGAGCCAGAACCAGTAATGTTACTTTTGATCTACAACATCATAACCAAGAAGAGAATCTGTCTTATAGGCAATAGGACTGCCCTGTTCCTTTTGTCAGTAACCAGGAGTGTTTAGGAGGGGCTTAGGGGCACTTTTGGATCTTAAAAGTTACAGTGATGAAAATGGTAACAGAGGTTTGAGAGGATCCCAGATCCCTGGATTACATAGACTATATGCCAGATCTATACAGGGGGATGTATCACAGCCTTTCTCCCCATCACCTGCTGTGCTCTGGTCTCCATGCAAGAGAAGTCCAGATGCCATCATCAAATGTGTCTCTCACCAGGTCCCCCAGATCCCAACAGAGGCATGCTGCTGTGCTCATCAATAGGCAAATGTAAAGACAGCTGTGAGCTCTACTGTTTAACTAATCCACTGAATACATCTCTGCTCCACCATGTAAAAGAAACTACTTGTTAATGGTCTAATATCTGGTTAACAAGTATGGCATGGACTTTTTAGAAATGTGTTATCACAGCAGGATTGCATTCATCACAAATAGAATATCCCTTTCCTATTTTATGTTTATTTTTAGCAGCTTTACCTCAACACAGTGTCTTAGCACAAGGATCAAAGAGCATGTATACCTTAGCCAGCCATTCCTTTTGGCCTGTCACTGACACTCATGAGTTGCCTTGCATACCTATCCCAGAACTTCATGTAAGAAAGGCTTGCCAATTTGCAAGTGTTCCAGCTGGAAATGAGGTGTTGCTGCTTCTGTAGTGACACACTTAGTTTAAGTCTGAATTATGCCATGAACATTGGCAGGTTTTGTTTGTTTTGTTTTTCTGTTTTCTCTTAGGCACTTAGATTTCTTTGAGATGGTCAGAAACGAAGATGACCTGGAACTTGCCAAGCGGTTTGACCTGGTAAGTTTTTCTCTGGAGTACCTGAACTTGCCAAAGCAGAACATCCACTTTGGATGCTTGGTGCAACTTCCCTTTGAGTTCCCTGAAAACAGTGATTGACTTGGGTGCTGAGGGTGGCTGGTGTTCTTGTTTTCACTGTTTCTCATTTAGTAAGTAGGGGGTCTGTGATGTGTGAACAATGAAAACAATGATCACAGACAGGGCTTCTGCCAAGTATCTTTGACAAAGACTTCTTTCTTTTGTTTGGCTGAAGATTCAGGAGTGGAGGAGGTTCTCAACCCTGCTCTCATGTTCACAGTCCTGATGATCCAGATGCATTCCAGTTTCAGACATTCCCTTTACAGTACTATGGGTGAAGCTTGGGCTCTTCTTTGATATTTTTCCCAAGATTACAGGAAATCCTGAAGACTGTCAGTCTTTTATAAATCAGTATTTTATATTGGGTGGATTTTAAAGATGAGCATAAACCAAGGACAGTTTCCACAACCTCTAGCAACAGTAAGAGGCTGTATGTTCCAGAATAGTTATAATTTCTTCTTTCTTCATGACCAGCTCTTGCCGCACACCAATACAGAACACCCAGCCCTTTCCTGCTTAGCTTCTACTATTTGTGCCACCACTTTCTAGGACTCAAATGTTTTGCTTGCTCCAGGACACCTCTTGGTGGCTTTGCGTGCCTCCCACCTTTCTAGCCCTATACTTTGGGGATCTTTTCCATACTGGAGTGGGGATGGCAACGCTGGTTTCAAAGACCCATGTGCCTGCTCCTCACTGGAACTTGCAGCTGGACATTGCAGGATACTCTGCAGAGGTCTAGTTGGTGGAAATTTGCCTGTCTCTGTTGATCAGATCTTTCACAGTTAGTCAGGCTTTCACTGTGCATGGTTTTTCTCTCACTTGTTCTTTGACTACCTTCTCTCACTTCAGATCCACATTGATACAAAAAGTGCCTCTCAGATGTTTGAGTTGATCAAGAAGAGATTGAAGCACACAGATGCCTATCCCTACTTGTTATCCATCCTCCAGCACTGCTTGCAGATGCCATGTGAGTACATCACAGTTTTGCAGAGCAAGGGATATTGAAGAACTGGGTGAAGCTTTGATGTAGGTACAGGGTCACAGATTCCAGGACACACACTGCCCTTGTCTTCCATTCAGAACTTGGCAGTAGGTAAGGGGCTTGGTATCTTACAGTGACTCCATCCAGCAGATTTTTGTTGCAATACTCAAAGCAGCAGTGTGACCCCTCTGCACTTGCAAATAAAATTAAGTAGCTGAGACATTCCAATTAGTCACTGACAGAGCTTTTAACAATTTTAAATTAGAAGTTTTTGAAAAAGAAAGAGCCCTTGTGCTCTAGATCAGGGAATTCCCAGAAATAGATGCCATTTTGAATATTAACAAAATGCAGTGAGGAATTTTTCTGGTGAAACAATACAGTACTGAAAGCTGTTCTGTCACTGGGAAATTCCACAGTAAGTCTTCAGGCTGCTATCTCATGGCAATGGATCAGTGGAGAGCTCCTGAACTCAAACTGAAAAATAACATTGGCAGTTGTTTTCAAGAGAAGTGATAGGAATCCTCTTGTTAACTGTAATAAAATAATTCAGTTATGCTTCCAGAGTGTAGCAGCTGAGCAAAGGCATAGCAAGATCATTAAAGAGCTGCCTGCCTTGATCCTGTTAGGTATCAGGTATCAGGTGCTGGTCTTCATTACTTTCAGCCATACTTGAGCAGTCAAACTGAGAAAGGAACATGGGAGAGATGTACTGTGGTGTGCTTTTTCTGAAAGTAATGTGGTATGTTTACAGGCATACACTGGATTCAAGTACTGCCATGCACAGATTCAAGCAGTTGTTTGTCCTGGTGGTCTCCTTGATATTACCCTTTAAGACAGTACTTGAGCTTTAGGTATTGACCTGGATTTTTGGTGGCAGAAGGGCTAAATCCTGCTAGGCCAGGAGCAGTTTTAAAGAATCTAAAGGTCTAGGTTATGTAACTCAGGGAGCTGAGGTGAACTTTATGTTACTCTGGCTCTTCTGTTTGATATCCATGGGATCAGTCCCTTTGCTTCAATTTCTATTCTTTCTCTCTACACTTTTTGGTCATGTTTGTATGAATTTTTCATGCCAGTTGAGTTTCACTGACCTGCAGACAACTGAGCATGCAGATAGAGCATCTGATTGTTTTTACAGTGCCTGGTCACGATGTTACCTAGGTACCAAAAAAACCCAACATTAAGCCCCAGAAAATACTGAGTAACAGTTATCATAAAGGAATCACTTCTGTAGGCGTTTAAAGTGCAAGTTAGAGTTAATCTGTCAAAAAGGCTGCACAGCCTGAATGTGCAAATCGGGCACAGAGTTGCCCATGCCTGTTATGTGCTGTTCCAATATGCCAGGTGTTTGTAAATAATCTGCTAGCAACAGTTAGATGTTAGGCTTTGTGTTCTATAATTTACTACATACAGGATTGAGATGGAAGGTGGAAAGGAAGGAATGCCAGTCTGTTGGCAGGTCTGTGCACTTGGCATGGAAATGGAAGTTCTCATGGGGTGGTCTTTTTCCATACAGATAAGAGGAATGGAGGAAACTTCCAACAGTGGCAGCTGTTGGACAGAATACTCCAACAAATTGTTCTTCAAGATGAACGAGGAGATGATCCAGATATAGCTCCACTGGAAAACTTCAATGTCAAAAATATCATTAAAATGTAAGCTGCATTATTATTGTTTATTTCTGTTATGCAGGTATAAGTAAATTATAAGTATGCAGGTTCTTAGGAAATAAAAAATCATATCTGAGGAATTTCTTATTTTAACTTATAGCTTCTCATTGTCTTCTTAGTCTTCTAAATAGTTTCCTTCTAATGACATCTTAACCAGATGGTATTTTCTATCAAAGTCCTTGCCTTTGGCTTCTAATTTCTTCTAAATATTAAGCTGGTTAGAAGAGCAGAAAAAATACCCATGATACTATAACAAGGCTTCCTCATGTGCCTTTTTTCATTGAGAATGTTGATGAAAGCTTTCATTGATATTTAAAAAAAAAAAATTTGGTCATCTCTACTTCGATCTCATTCCTCACTAATGAGCACATAATTTAGAAAGATTTCAAATAGTGGAAAGCAACCCCCACCTAGCACACAAACCTTTTACCTCTTCATAAAATGTCTGCATGCTCTCACCCACAGACTTGGCTGAGGGCACTACCATTATTTTTTCCCATAGGACGCATCATTTGAGAAGTCTAGCTACATGAGCTGGCTCTCATCTCAACTTCCCTGTTCTCAGTCCTTTTTTAGCCAAACTTTTGGACTCTTCATCCCATCCATCTGCCTCTGCAGGTAATTCATGGCCCATTACCCTTCTGAATTATCCACTGAAAAGAGCATTTTATGGAACATAAGCCTCATATGAAACCAAATTCTCCTGTACTAAAAATCTTACAGTCCCTCCTATTACAGGCATGAGCCAAAATCAAAATGATTTCTCATCATGGAAAAATACACTGGTATTGATCTCTTTCTGTCTGTCTGGATATCAGACTTAATTGTAAACCTCGTGCCTGATCTTCCCTTTCTGCTTCAATAGCTACTCGTCATTCTGCATATCTAATCAATCCCCAGCATGCCCTGCATATTTTCTGTCAGCAGTAGGAAATAGCTGTGCCAGTATGAGATATGAGCATTGCCTTGTTACTGATAAATTACCCAATAGATAAGCATCCTCCCTCCTTGTAAGAAGGAAAAAATAAAACCACAGAAAGTAGAAAAAAAGATGGCAATCTGGTCTCATATTAAGGGTGGGGTAATTTGTAACCCACAGCAGCTATGATTATTTTAGTGATGACTTCTCTCTTTCAAAATAAGTAGACTGGGCACTTTGAGGGCATTACCTGAAGACAGGAATGTATCAGGATTTTTTCCCCAGGCATTCCTTTATCCCTTTTTGGGACTTTGAGCAACAAGCCATCACATTTATATTAGCTGTTGGCTACAGGAAGGATCAGGATCTGGAACCAGACTGACCACTGGTATCATCCTGTATAAACATGTAGATTCACCAGGTTGCTTTTTGCTGATCACTACACATAATGGCCACTTGCCTTTCAGCCTGGGTAGCTCAGAACAAGTTTAAATGATCTGATTTAATCTTTCAGGCTGGTGAATGAAAATGAAGTCAAGCAGTGGAGGGACCAGGCAGAAAAGTTTCGGAAAGGTGAGTGCATCCTCTGTGCTTGGGGAGGCAAAAGAGGAGGCAAGACTGATCCTGATTCAGTCACAGAGCAGCGGGCAGCAGAGCTGGGCGCAACTTCTCCTTTCGTGGACAAACCCTGCTTTGTTCCCTCCAGTACCTTTTGTCTTATGGTGATCAGTTTGTGTTTCATAGGATGGAGCTTCCCTCAGTCCTCACATGAAGTGATTTTACAGTCTAAGTGAAACTTGGGCATTGCTGTCTTGATCACTGAAGATCCCTGTCAAGACAGTCAGACTCTGTTTTCATTTTCCTACTGTCATTATACATGCCCAGTTGAACTGACAGATTTGTCAGCTTTATTTCAGCATAACCTGCATCCCTTCAGGGACTGTTCATGAGCTTTATTTCATTAGCCCCACTTGCCTGTTCCCCCTAGATCATGCCGAGCTGATGAGCAGGCTAGAGAAGAAGGAGAGGGAATGTGAGACAAAGACGCAGGAGAAAGATGAAATGATGAAGACACTGAACAAAATGAAGGACAAGCTGCAGAAGGAATCCTTGGAGCTGCGCCAGACCCGGGACCAGATGAACGACCTGGTGGCTCAACTTAATGAGTTCTCGGTATGAGACTGGGACTCTTCCCATCCTTGTTTAAAGCCTGCTAACTAGTGAACGATGAACAAAAAACCATTATGAGTGAAACACTTTCTATGGTCAGTACAGAGAACGTCTGTCTAGCCAGCTAGAAAGATGAATACTTAGAAGCTTCTCAGCTTTTAGTTGAGATTGAAATCCCTGAGCTGGTGGTATAGAATAGATAATGCATGGCCTGCTCCATTCCTTCTCCTCAGCCACTTTCCTTGCAGGAGCTGCTGAGTCACATGTGTTGTCCTCCAGCCATAATTTTTACTGCTGAGTGGGGTGGCCCTGGTTGTTATTTCAGTGGAATAGAGAGAAATCTCCCAGATATGAAAGTAAATTTAGTGAAGAAACAGGATTCCTGTCATGCTTCAAGAGCATCTGTACTGCCTTGTAGCTCTGCAGAAGTGACATTTGCAGCTGTTCCCTCCTGCTTGGTGCTCCTTCTGTCCCAGCAGTGTGCGTGAACCTCAGCTCGCCAGGACATGGCTCTGAGAAGTTAGACATTGCAGAAAGCAGACTCATTCCCTCCTCCCCTCTCCCACTTTGCATTAGTGGGGCCTAATGACAGGTATTCAGTATTTCAAACCCTAAGGTTTAAAACCCAGGAGTTCAAAAGTTCATAAGATTGAACTTTTCTCTTTTTTCATACATAAGGAGAAAATAATACATTTTGGCTTCTTTAACTAGCTTTCTGTTTTTCTGAGCCATTTATGGTTCCTTTTTTCAAGCTCTTCTCCACAACTTCAAGGGCTTGAAACTTTCTCTTAAATGAAAGCTGAGATTCCTCCCTTTATTGCATGGCTTTGAGTGCAGGAGGCTTTAAAAAAAACATCAAATATTTTGAGACTCGTAATAAAATCACATCAGCTGGCAATACAGAGTTATTGTGCCTTTTAAACTGTTTGCTTTCTTTTTCTGTGTGTTTTTTATTTTCCAGCAAGGGGGCAGCATTTCCTTCCCACCCCCACCACCCCCTCCTCCAGGTGGCCCATTAGCTTTGTCCTCTTCTCACATGTCTGAGAATTTGCCCCCACTGCCACCTCCTCTGCCTTTCTCCAGCTGCCCCCCTCCTCCTGCTCCACCACCTCCACCAGGAGGGCCTCCTCCCCCACCAGGAGCACCACCTTTCTTCAGCATGGGGATGCCACCCCCTTCAACAACCACCTTCAGCAGCAGTGGCACCAGCCTGAAGAAGAAATCTATCCCACAGCCTTCACACCCACTGAAATCCTTCAACTGGGCTAAGCTGAGTGAGGTAAGAAATTGCAGTACTCTCAGCAATTAATTTACTTTCTAAGTATAACTCGGTGTTGATTAATACCATGAAGTGCAAGGTGACAGAATGCAGTGATATTGTGGCTTTCCTTGGGCTGAGGTCAGTAGAGTCAGTAACTGTCTTCAGGGAGCCTCCCCAGTTCTCCAGCAGTGCAACATATCTCCCGTGATCACCAAGGTGCTGGTTAGATTGAGCTGCAGTTGATCTGGGCATGCTATCAGTTAGGCAAAGCTGTAGTGGGACTGAATATGTAAGCCAGAGCTGGACATCTCCAGGACTGGTGTGCCAGAGCTTTCCTCACTTGTGCATCAGGGAAAAGGATGGCCAGAGCCAATGTGGGCAAAACATGGTAGAACCAGCTCTAAATACAGCCTCCTCTACCCTGGCAGGAGCTGTCACCAAGGAGAGAAAAGTGGCTTGATTCTCCTCACTATTTGTTCATGGCCACAAGGGAAGCTGTCCTCCTTGCATGTTTACAACTCCGTCTCTTGGCGATAAAACTCCAAATTGGCAATAAATCAGAGGACTTGGATTCTTCCTGTTGCACTCATTTTCTGCTACCTTAGTTGCCTCTCCTTCCCCTCCACTTCTCTCTCTTCCTTCTCTCTTGTTTTTTTTTTCCCCTCCCCTTCTTTTTAGGTCTTAATTTTTTTTTAACTGATTTAGAAAGAAAAAAAGTGTCTGTGTTGAGTTTGGATGGCTGCCTAGAAACCCAGGTTCTCTTTTAGACTGAAACTCACCCAGGGCCCAACTCCGGCATTTGGAATGAGTGTCCAGGGACCTCTGGAATGCCACAAGAATTCTCTCTCCCCCTCTCTCCTTTTCTTTAAAATAAAGTGAAGTGAAATATTTGCTGCACCGTCTGTGCTTGTCTGTCAAGGCCACGTGGGGGGTGTGGGAGAGAATGTAAGGACGGGGATTTATTTTCCTTTGCAGAACATGGGACTTAATGTTCTGAAGAAAAGAAATAATAACTAATATATGTATATGTATGAATGTATATGAAAAAGAAAGAGTCACAGGTGTTTCTGTTTAGTGTACAGTAACTGTAGGCTTATCCTGCCCTCTGGTTAGGAGTGAAGGCAGCTGTGCTAATAAAATGGAAGACCTGGGTGGTGAGGTGGGTAAAAGACGCTATTTTGAGGAAGGCAGAATAGTTGGAAAAAGGGGCATGAGAGGGTAGGGGCTTCATTTTGCCAGTGTTAGTGTTTTGACCTAGTAGGGTCTCTGCAAAACTGCAGAGGTTGTGGTGCAGACACAGGTGGCTTGCCTTGTTATTTGGGGTGCATTTTGTTACAGAATTATTTAATTCCACTGACTGCTGGAGGAGGCCATAGGTTTTGGCCATCTTCATCAGTTATACTAGATTCCCTGCTTCAGTACCTGACACTTTCTCTCTGTTCACACGGATATGAATCCTCTGAATGCAAAGTCACAGGTAGGTCAGATGGCCTCATCTTGCCTTTTGTTACCATTGTGGCACTTCTGTGGTGTTCTCCTGAACTGTCAAAATAGCCATACATGAATGAATGAAGACTCACAATAAGCACACTGGCTGGGAGCAGCATATCTTGAGTTTTTGAGCACGGGAAACTTAGGCCTGGAAGTGTGCATAGTATCATTGTGGTTCATGGTAGTGTCTAACTTCCAGTTCATATGAATACAAGTTTTCCCCACAAAAACATTTAGAGGAAAAATACATCTGACACCATGTATATGTTTTTCTTTTTTAAAAGATTGGTCTAGTTAGCAAAGAGCACAGGCATGTCTGCACCATGCAACACAGCGAGGTGCAGTGACACAGTGTTGGAAACAGAGCTGTACACAAACTCAGGGCTGCAGCCAGGTCAAATATGTTATTCAGCTCTTAGGTATCTCTGCATACTGTTTAGACCATCCTTCTCAAAGCAGTTAGTACAGAGTTTCTCTCCTAAGCTTTCTTAAGTGTGAAGATGATGCCAGGACTGAGGCAGCCCACATGAGAGTGAACCCCTTTCTGTCCATGCAGCCTGCCTCAAGGGAGTGAGAGAAAGCCAACAGAGCCCAAGAGGCGTGTGGATGGGGCTGGCCAAGAGGGATTTGTGCACAATACGCTTTCTCAAGGCTGTTGAGGAATCAAGGCTGTTCTCCAGGGCTATTCATATGACATCTTTTTTCCCAACGCTGATACTGTCTTTGGAAGGAAAGGACTGAGCTGCGGGTGTTAGGAGAATGATCAAATATATTCAGACTCTTAGCAGTTGACAATAACAGATTGGCCAGACAATAACAGATTGGCCACAGTTCCTATGGGCACCATGAAAAAAGGTTTGACCGGAAAGTATTCGTGCTTCTAACAAGGAAACTCCAACAACCAGCTAATTTCCTTTGAGAATTAAAGATTTTGTACTAGCTTTGATGTGAGCTGATGATCAGTGGCAAAGCCATGTAGATGCATGGATGGACTGAGTTCTGGTTAAGCCCTTCCACACCACACCATTCATACAGCACTGTAGCATCATCTGTGAATTCCATTCATACAGCACTACAGTAGCGCTGGTGCCAAGGATCTCTGTTTTTTAAGAAAAAGATATTGCAATGTAACCACTGTGATGTCCTGGAAAGATTCCTTTATTTGTTTCTGGACAGCAAATGGAGTTTGCTCTCCCATTCTGAATTTTACACAACACCCAAGGTCAAACAGAGACCAGACATTTATGGTTAATCCAAATGATGGACTGGTTTCAAGCACACTGGAAGTATGGATTAATATAATTACCTCTTTAATACATATAAACATATTGATTTGAAGTTATCAGAGTAAATCAAGTCAACGTTCAACTGCGCTGCTTGTTATCTCATGGCTGGAGAAACAGCTTCCCATTAAGAGTCAGGATGGTAATGACTCTAGTCAGTGATCTGAAAGGGGCTTTCTTTAGCCAGCCCTAAATAGACCTGGGTGAAGTTGTCTCAGAAGAAAGGTATTTGTTCTACATACCACATAGGATTTAAAAAAAAAACCCACACCACCAAAAAACAAACAAAAAAAATCATATAAACAGAAAATGTTAATTTTGACACTATTTTTTTAAAAAAATGTTTCTGTAATGTTATTGATGTTCCAGAAATCAGAATCTTTCTTCCTAAATGCAGCCTGAGGATCATGGCAAACAATGATGCAGGACTGCTGCCAGAGATTCAAAATTAATTAAAAGATTTCTACAAAATCTCAGTGTGAAGCTACTCATAATAGCCTTGGTGGTGCCTAGTCCTACAGTGACATAAAACATCTGTCTCAATTAACAAACATGCCAGCAGTACGATTTTTGCTCAAAGTGGATTTTTCTTACACTGAGGAAAGGATCTGATATCAAGAGAGAAATTTGAAAAATGCACTCTGGTCATATCCCTTTTTCAGATTCATAATGGAATTCTGAATTAAAATTTTAAGTTTCTTCACTTTTTGATTGTTAATATTTGTAAAATATTAGCCTACTAATAAGCAGGATTGCCTGCTCCAGTATTCACAGGACACTCAGTTTCTATGGTCTCTCTGGACCTGCAGGACAATTGAAAGGCTTTCCCAAAGTACTGTAAGTTTTCACTCATGTTGTGAGGTTATTGAGGCATGATGGACTTTGCTGGCTTGCAGAGTCTCACTATTTAGCTTTCAGGGTAAATAAAATCATCTGTTAGATGTAGCAGAGGACAGCTTGATATGATTTGTAGCTCCATGAAATACTGTCATTCTCTAATCTTAGTAGGTGTCTCAGCAAATTTGGCTTCATTACAAAGGTGGAAGGGCATAACTGCAGCAGCTACAGCGAGCAAATTGTTAAATACAACATACCAAAAACTCAGCTTGATGGAGCAAATGCCTTGTCAATACTTGTTGTGATAATAAGGTGTTTCCTCACCTAGTATGTGCTACCATTTTGCTAGAGGACGCTGGGAAATGTAGTTCATAGGATTTGCTTCTCAAAAGGAGCCAAGCCTTTGCAAAGCAGATGAACCACAGGTCTTGGAAGACTTGTAGAATGAATAAATGAATGAATGAATAAATAAATAAATATGGGGAGAAAAGCGTGTCGCAGATGAAGTGACCTATCTTTTTTTTTTCTTTTTTCTTTTTTTTTTTTTTTAAAGGAGAAAGAAAAAAGGAAAGAAGAAATAAAGAATTTACTTTATTTTTAAATTGTTATTTAGGGACCACAAATATTTTTTATGGTGCTGAGGAAATAATTTATCATCGCAACCACATTATGCAAGTCTGTTTCTCTTAAAACGCTCAGTCTCTCTGGCTGATGACAAGAAACTATCAGCCAGTTAATCCATAACGGAGTAGCAAGAGCTCAGTGTAGGAAATTATCTGGCAAAAACATGAAAATTTTCAAGGTCAGAGCTTGGGGTAGAAATAGAAGGGACATCCCCATTGTAAGTGTTTTGTGTAACAAAGGTTGTTTATACCTCTGCCTGCCTCATTTTTTCTTTGACTGGATTAGCCCGTTTGGTTTTTAAGCACTAAATTGGGTTGCTTGGGTCAAAGTTCTGTTTGTGCACACCATTGCAATGGGTGCTGCTTTGGAATTTGTCTTTCTGCTACAAGTAGCATACAAACCATCCTATACAGGACCAGATTCAAGCTGGGACTTAAAATTTATCTGAATTGAAATTAGAATAATTTTCACTTCCTTGGGTTGTTTTTCTGGAAAAGTATGGATGAGAACTACCCTCAGTAATCCCTTTGTGAGTCTCAGAACTGCCTGTTCTGGTACCTCTGTAATTCGTTCAGACTAGCCCTTTCTGTAGCACGTTTTCACTGTTCTTGCCATTTGTGAGGAAACTTCACTCCCATGAAAGTTTTGCAGCCGGACAGGTAGATGGGCAAGACTCTCATGAGTAGCTGTCTCTGGAGTCACATCCAGCCTTCTGCCAAGCACAGCATATAGCTTTTTGGCATCCTCAGGGCTCTATCTCAATGATGACTCTAAGGACTGCTCTTGAAGTCATGTTCACTGGCTCCTGTCAAGAAATATTCTTCCATTTCAGTGTTTGATGGGACAATCTGAAACAGTGAGGAACTCTGAGAACTGCTCTGCTGTTCAAATACATCCCTCAGGATTTATAATTCAAGGCTTATAAAGCCAACCTGGAAACTGAAAGAGAATGAACACTCTGCCTGGATGCTTCTAAGATTGGCAGTAGAGTCCAGGGTTAGGATAAAACGAAAATTAACTTTGTCTCCTATTCCTTTGGCTGAGATGAGCCTCTCAAACTTGTTTGTCCATATTACAGTCACAGGGTCATGATGTTTTTCCTACTATGGAAAGAAAAGCCACACTAATTGCAAGGAATGATACAGTGACATTGGTGAGCCTGTTCAGGGATGCGTGCTGCTCCCATCTAGTATATGCTCTCACTGTAAATAGCACTGCGGACACCCCTCCTTGCCCTCAGGCACTCACAGGCTGCCTCTGGAGGGAGGGTGTTGGTTTTCCTCCACAGTGTCTGCCCTGCCAGGAATTTCCTCCAGAACACTTCACACTTTTATTTCCCCCTCATTTCACCCTCCCATCAGGTGTTTTTCCTTGCTCCCTGAGCCTTGTGGCTTAGCACATTTCCCTCATTCCTTTGATGACTGTGAATGGGAAGTAAAGTCTGTTCCTAATTAGTTCTGATAATGAAGTGTTAACGCACTTTGCTGTGTAGGTACAAGTCAGGTACTTCAGAGCTGGAGCCTGTGTGAGTGTTTCAGTGCTATTGCTTGCTGTTCCTGGCTTTCTCTGCATCAATGTTCTGCTGGCTCTTCATCTCCTGGGGTTTGCTAAGGTCTCTTTACAATCCCTTCTGTCCATTTCCTTTTTCTTTTAATCAACACCTTCCTTATTTTTCCAGTTAATAAAGTACAATAAATGTACACTTCATTAACTAAATTAACTGAAAGACAGTGTTGTCAGGTGTGAAGGGCAAGTTTTCCTTTTCTGAATGTGTAATTGTCCAAAGCTTGTCCCACACAACATGCACCTTAGCAGTCAGTAGGAAGGAGAAGGTAGTTCAGTCTTTGTGTCCTCTTTGCCAGCAAGGACATCTGTCCTGAGAAAGTCAGCAGGAGACCCCAAGGCCTTCTCCTAGTTTGGGATGACTGCTGGCTAGCTAATTTATGTACTACAAGAGCTTGTTTGGTCCAGGGTTGGGGGACAGCAAAGTTGGAGGAGGAGTCTGTGCCTGTCTCCCTCCATGCTAATCATCTGCCAGACAGCTGGGATTCCCTGGCATTCAAGTATGATGTATCACATGGGTTGTGAACATTTCCAGTTAGTGTGGATGATGCTCTTTCAGAGATCTGGGTATAGTTTGTGTCTGTCCAAGTCAACAAAGAACTCATGTAGACAGGGGAGATCATATAATAGGAAACAATTAGATTTCAAAGACTCAGAGCCTTAAAAGTAAAATAAAATAAAAACTTAAACTACTTTCACAGGCAGGCAGAATGAAAACCACACACCCTTTGGGGTTTACAACTGAACCTGGCAAAATTTGCAGAAGGGAAGATGTGTCTGGGGTTTGTCATGCATCAGTGCCCTTCCTAAGCTTTTTGCTCATGATGGTAACACTTCTTTCAGCATGACCACAATCATTGTGTTAGACAGATGGCCACTCTTGAAAGGAAGCGTACTGTGGGGTCATGGATATTGCTTGAGATGTGGTCTGCTAGTCTTGGAATGTGCCCTTTCATCAGAGGCTTGCTGTGATGAAAAATACAAAATACTCATTATGTTTAAAAACGCCCAAAAAACACACCACTATTTTTTTCTCCTTTGACTCTTGAAACAAAGCACACCCTCTAAAATGACAGTAGTAGTACATAGGAATATGGCCAGTGAGCAGGAGAGAATGATCTGTCCAAATGGGATGGGATATTCTTAGCTAAAAGCTTTTGCTATCTCATTAAAATATGACCTTTTCTTTCAGGAGAGGATCCATGGCACAATCTGGAATGAAATTGATGATTTAAAGGCATTCAAGGTGCTAGATCTAGAAGATTTTGAAAAGATGTTCTCCGCATATCAGAGACACCAGGTAGGGGTGAACTCTTCCACACCTTGTCTTCCTTGAATTTCTGGAGGAGGAAGAACACATGACAGTGGTCTGGGTCCTTGTCCACCTAGAGTCAGGCTGCATCATTTGCTGCTCTGTCACTGTTCAAAAAATCACAAGACCAAAAGAAGTGGGGAGGACATACAGGGCAGAGTATAACCTTCTGTTATCAACATCCTTCATACTAATGGGCATCTCTCAGAGATAACAGCTTCCAACAGGTAATGCTCTACTTGATCTCAGCAGCCACTGGCTTCCAAAAGCTCCTGAGCTTTGTGTTCATGCTTGATATCCATCATTCTGTTTCTCCCATTTATCCAGAGAAAAAGTCTGTAGTTGCCTGAGTACAAAGCAAGGTGATGGAATTAGCTGTCTTTCACTTTGTCTATTTTTTCTTAAACAGCCAACTGACCCAACTGGCTAGGTGACAGAAACTGTCTGAATTACAGATTATAACACAAGCAGCATACTTTAAAAGCAGCCATTTATTAGAATGTCTTTTTTTCCCTCCTCTTTTTCTTGGAAAGCAAGTCACCTTCAATCTGTCTATCTCCACTGAATGAGATTTAGCAAGAGAGGGATTGTACTTGCACTCCCTGAACTCCCTCAGCTTTCCTTTGCTTTTGGAATATGTTTGGAGAAATTAAATCTTCTGTATTCTGCAAAATTGGATCATTCCTCTGGAGTTTTAGGAAAGGACACAGATGTGATTGCCATATGATTAAGCCTTTATGATTAAGCCTTACAGTGATGATGATCACTTCATTGTCATTATGATTAACTTATTCAGTACCTTAAAATTAACAAGCAAACCCCTTGTCCGCGGACTTTTCCATCTGTTCCCTTCTCTCCTTTTTCTATCTAATCCAATAAACATCATGAATAACTCCTCTGATTTACTAGCTCACAGCCACCTAGATAAGCATCCCAACTTGAACTGTGAAGAATGTGATGTTACCTGTTGCATGATGACATTTCATTTCTCATTCTGCTCTTGCAAATAGCTGTTGCTGTTTCAGTGGGTCCCTCTCTGTTTCTGTGAATCCCATTCCTTGAAACAAGAACTTAGTTCATAGAGGGGAAGAAAGGCACATGAAACTTCAGTGCTGTTACAAGATTGGATTTAGACCCTATGCCAACAGCTTAGCTACGGTGATTGTCTTGCAAGTAGCCAGACTGTCATCTGTGCACATGAGCAGCCATTGCAGCATCAAGGTGCCATTGCAGTGTTTCAGGTGCAAACACTGCAGCTTCCTCACTAGAAATGACCTTGCAAAGCCTTGCTTCCTTTGGGCCCCAACATCCAAAGCCAAAGCTATCCTGTTCTGCTAACTCTCAGTTAGAACCATAATATTTATGGCTGTGTAACCAACCACTGAAAAGCAGCCTGGCCTATTCAACCGTAAACTAACCTGACCCTTACCCCTGCCCACTGGAATGGAGCCATCATCTCAGAGTGACCTCCATGTGTCTCACAACAGTTCTCTTCCATCCTCATTAAACACACTTTATGACAGTGGCCCCAGACACTAGAGTATCACTTATGTAAGCTACTCATTTTTGTGTAGTTAGGTGCATTGTTGCCCTTCCAGCTTTCGTTGAGGCTTTTGTTGGTTTGTTGTTTTTTTTTTTCCTTAAATATTCCATTGTTATTACTTTATGTGATACTTTCTTTTTCATCCATACTCACTCCGGTGTGAACTGGATTCCAATCAACAAGTCCTCATCACTTTTCTTTTTTCTTTTTCTTTTTCTTATTTTTTTTTAAGACCAGGCAACCAAAATTGCTTTTGCATCAAAATCTTACGAGAACTTTTCCAGTTGATTCACACTTAGTCATTTTTCCTCCTTTATTTTTGGAAAAACTCCACTCTGGCCAAGTATGTGTTTACCCTGGGTTTGTGACTTTTAAACTTCATCCAAATGCCCGTAAAGAAAAATGTCAATGCAAAGCTCTGCTCTTGTGCATCTGAACTGTTGAATGAGTACAGATAAAGACATTTCTTTTTTTGCTGTTATTAACATGATCTTCATATTTTTTCCAGTTTCATTTACATTAAACAGCTTTTCTTTCTTCTTCATTTTTTAATGACAAAGGGTCTCTTCTCCTTTCTCAAGCCCAGTGTATTGTTTTTGGTGGCTGAGGGAAGGCAGAATTGTCCAGTGTACAGAATGCTGGACCAAGAATTCTTACACTTGTCTTTTGACCTTGCTCTAATCTTACTGTGTAATATTGACCTTTTGATTCAGTATATCTGGTGTTTTCCTCGAGTATGGAATATGTTGTGAAATAGTTGGTGTCTGTCACCCAGTAGTGCTGTAAGGTTTCTTTGGTGGTTACAGAGTGCTTTCAAAATACTTGGCTATAAGTTGTTAAAGGGTATAATGTGCCGTTGAAACAAGTTGTTACTAATAATGGCAAATTGTGCCTGTGCATCAGGAGAGGAGAACTGACCCTCAAGTTTTAACCTTGGCAGTTCTTTCAGTAAGGTTCCAGACTAGATTTGTAAAGGTATTTAAGCATTATCCTAGTTAATGTTTCAGACCTAAGAGATTTATGCTTTGGAGACTGAATTTATTATTTTCAGAAAAGACCTAGAACTCTTAGTTTCCCAACATCTGCTGATTTAAAACATTCGAAGAAATGCTGAAATACCTTTGAACCATCTGGGCCAGTATTACTTGCTAAGCATTTTATTCTCGTAGAAAAAAGTGTGTGTCTAAATTCAGCTGCCTTGTTAAACTTGATATCTTTCTCTGTGACTAATTCTTGGCATGTTTCCTTCTTCGTTATTTGCGGCTGCTGCCTGCATAGGACCTGCTAACTAACCCCTCCTCCTGTAAGCAGGTGAGTATCATTGTCTGCTTCCTGATCCTCTTGCAGTGTGTGGGAAGGTGAAGTCCTGCACCATGCTGTTATGGGGTCATGACTCATCTCATGCTACTCTTTCATATGCCCTTGCACCTCTGCTTTCTGGGTGGGGAAGGTGGTACAAAAAATTCCTTTAGTTGTATTAGCTCTGCAATAGGAAGTAGTTCCTGTTCTTTCACTTAGCTATAACCTCACTGTGGTTTCTGCTGGTGTCTGTAGTTCCCTTTTTGATGATCCTCAGGAAAAAGGCCTGGGACAAAGTAGAACGTGAACGTGAACTCTTCCTTAGTCAAACTAATAGTCTCTCTAGTGGAGAACAAAAGGGGCTCTAAGGGAGCCTTCACTCCCACTGTTCCCATCTGTAGTCCATCTGCTTTGGACAGTACTGAAGTCTCCAGGATGTATTCACTAGCCACAGACTTTCTGATAAAGAAAATCTTTCTTTCTGTAGAACCGGAAGGCACTTTGGTGGGGTGGAAGGATTTGTGCCAGCTGAGGGGCAGAAGGGTTAGACTGGAGGAAAGCCAACTTAATTTCAGACTGCTGAAACCCTCAGAAAGTTCAGTGAAAGACTGAAATGGTGTTAGATGAAGTAGAGATATCAGACTGCTCATATGTCTTCAAACTGGTTACCTCTCAATTTATTCATCATCTTAAGCAAAATTCTTGGCAACACTTTTGGGAAAAGCAATGCTCTCAGAAGAGGGTTGTTCAGATGTCATCACAAGTGTCTCTGGTGCCTTCAGAAGAAAGTAGTCCTCACCATGAGTGCTCAGGGAATTGTATTTGGAAAGTCTGGTCAGGACCTCTACCACTGGGTGAGGCTAATACATGGCTCTGGGCCATTTACTGGCTTTCATCATGGCAGCGCACACCATGAAACAAGTCAATATGGTAGAAATAGTTCCCTAAAGTATTGATAATTACTAGAACCTAGGGTTCTGCTGTGGTACCAGACCACGAGTTCTGCAGCTAACTAAAATCAAACTGTATTTGAAACAGGGCAGCAAAATGATGAACACATTCCACATGTCTAGTCATCCCAGCACTGAAATTTTAGTTAATTTTTGAATTTGCAATTAAAATCTCAAATCTGAAATACTCTTTGAAGCACATAACATAATGTTATTCCAGATGGAAAGTTGGTAAAGAATGATGGGATAAAACTTAGGGACCTTGTCTGTCAGGCTGACAACAGCTCCAGGTATTCTTGCTTTGTGTGCTTGGCCTGTCTCACAAAAGCTGGTCACTACTGCCCCCTTGCTCCTCTTTTTCTGTGTCTAAGAAAATCCATAGTCTTTATGCAATCTGTTTTCCTTCAGCTAAGCTTGCAATCTGGCTTCGGTAAAACCTGAGGCTTCATCTGCTTTTGCTTACACACAACTCCAAGTATCTATAAATATCTCTCTCCTCAATGTGAGTTGAAGAGAATGTATCTTCAGATGAGACTAGCCCACTCCTTATGACCAAGGAGTGGGCCATGTCTGAATAGTTCAAGTTATTCATGTGTTGAACCTTGTGAGTTGGGGAATTGGAATTGGCATGCAGACTATTATATACCAATCCCTGCTGCATGGCTTTAGGGGAAGCCGTCTAAACCCCCACCCCACACACACACAGCCAAACCCTGAAACAATTTGTTTTTTTCCTTGGGATGGGTGCTGGTTAACGCTAACCAGGTGTGCTTGTCTGCAAACATTAGCTAGTGAGGGACAGTGAAGCTTTTAAACCAAGATCACAGACCAACAAGTATCTTTCTTACCTTCAACAGCTGCCTATCTCCCCTGTCTTCCTCCCCACAAACTGAGGAAACTCAAGAAAACTTTGACATTTCTGCATGCCAGATTATACTGGGGGTGCCTTGCTTTTTGGTATTGTTAGTTATTATCTCAGAAATAACAAACTTGCCCAATGCCCAATTTTTCCTTTTTTGGAAACACTATTTGATGTATCAAGTAACATTGCAATATTTTTCTGCCAAGCTAGACACTTTGGGCACATCCAGCAGGACTATTGTCTGCATGTCTTCAGCTGGTGCATTGTACCTGCTTATAAATGCCACTTAGTATTGGTGGTGGCTCACTGCAGCACATTTGGATGTGGTCGTAGGAATCCTTTGCATATCCAGGAGCAACACAAGCTCATTGTAGCTGCTTGTACTAAGAACTCAAATGACAACTATCAGTACGAATCTATGATTTACATTTAACTCTCAAATATTTGGGTGTCAAAATCTCTTGGAGTGGATTAGTCATGCTGATATAAATAAGCCCTGAGCTGCAGAACCTTGAGTCCTGGAAGTGAATTCTGGGAAGCACCGCTATATGCTTGCCATGATCTTACACCTTTCCCTGGGTCTCCTGTTGACCACTCTCAGGGACAGGTTACTGGGGTAGATGGACCTTTTGATCTGACTCCAGCATGTTTGCTGTTATGTCCAAAGAAAGAAGTCGTGTTGCTAATTTGATGGGTGCATTCAAAGCTAGGTTATACCGGTAAGTCTCAAAATCTCAAGGCATGACAATATGGATATTATGGAAAGGCATTTTTGAAGAAGTTCCAGCAGCAGTTAGATGGGAAAATGAAAACTGTCCTGTTTCCAATCCCCTCTTCTCTGTTGGTAACTAGAGAGCTATTATCCAGGATTAATACCTTTTATCATTACCTCTACTTCCCTTTAAAGAGTGGTGTTAAAAGATACTCAGATTAACCACAGAAAGCCAGTCTCTGGAAGTGAAACAAATCCTATGGCTCTGGTGTGTAGGCAGGACAAGAAGACAGAGACTTCGGGATGGTCAGACTGGGTTTGCAAATAGTTTCTCTCTATGTGCTGTGACAAACATTTTGGATGGGGATTTTTCAGGTTTTTTCCAGGTGATGAGTTTGGCAATGGGGATATACCAAGAACTTTGAAAAAGGGTGGTTTCTGTATGATTAAAGATATTAATTAATTTAAAAAAGAGAGGCTAGTTCAGATGTAGATGTTGACCATTTAGTAAGATATATTTAGTAAGATAAATACCATCTTGCCCTACTGTTTGCATCTCTCCTATAATATGGATTGGACTGGTCCAGTGGCAGCCTTAAGACATAACAGAAGGATTTTTCTTGATTGGGCTGCAGCCTTTCAAGAATGCTGTGTAACCCCTGCAGGAGGCATCTGCTGAAGGATATGCTGTGACACCAGTGGGCGTTACCATAATGTGCCTGATTTCCCTGTCATGCCAGTTTTGCACAATAACGTAATAATAATAACATAACTGTTGGTAGAGTGAGTCCAATAGGTCAGAATCAGGTCCAGTATTTGGAATCAAGGATGATCTTATAGGTGGTAATGAATTAGTTCTGTTTGTCTAGTAATATAGGATCTACCTACATGTTTTCCGCCCTTCCTGTCTCCTTTTCTCACCACGTGGGTGGATTTTCCCGGGTTGGGATGGGTTTTGTTCATTACACTCAGCTTAAGTCTGTCAGTCTTGGGTGAGAAACATGATACTGATTGTTTCCCCCTCCTTTTGAATTATATGCAGAAAGAGATGGGTTCAACAGAAGACCTTTACCTCTCCACACGAAAGGTGAAAGAGCTCTCTGTGATTGACGGCCGGAGGGCCCAGAATTGTGTCATTCTCCTTTCCAAGTAAGTGTGCTGAGCCTTAGCTCACAGGGTATCCTGTGGTCAATGTAGAGGCAAAAGGGGATGGAATTAAACAAATGGGCATGTTTCTTTTCTCACCTAGACCTGCTGTCTAATACCTGCAGAGCTTCAGAGAAACCTCTCTTGCAGTATCATAAAAACACATGTCTCTCTGAAGCGTTAGCTCACTTAAACATATGCACACACACATTTTGTGCATTAAACAGATAGACATAGATACCAAGATGTATCTGAAGACTTGTCACCAGAAAACTATCAGTACTCATAAGTAGATGAAAGCAGCTCATTGGCAGTGCTTGCACTTCACTGTAAATGATGTGTCCCCCATGCTCTGTGTATGTCATTTGTCTCTGTTCTGTACATTTTTTTCTAAATGTTGCTCTGAGCATCTCCCTGGAATACAGCAGAGCTGAGAGTGGTGTTCATCTTTGTAATTTTTGACTCTTGGTGAGAAGAGTGGTAAATGTAAAAAGAGATATTCAATAATTAGGTCTTGTATTTGTAAATTAGGTTTTGGAAGCCAGGAGTTGCCTTTGCATGCTCCTGCAATTACTCTAATGCCTTCAAATGCTGTGACATCAGGTCCCTCTATAGGCTTTTCATGCCTTTCTACCAACATGAGTACTGGGCTGGATGTCTGTCACTAAACATCAAATTTGTGTGGACATTGATCCACCTGAGAAAGTTGCCTTTCCTGCTAGAGGAGGGACAGCAGGGCTGGAGACAGATCCTGGGAAAGTTGTGGCAGTACTGAGCAACAAAACTGTTTCACTGATCAGTAGAAAATGTGGGTTTGTATGGATGTGATTGCTTGTCTGCTCTAGCAAACTAACAGTTAAAAGCAAAGTTGCAGCCAGACCACCAGGACTGGAGTGAGTTCTTTCCATTGCTTAGTGAAACCCATGGAGGCTCTCATTATGCTACTCATGTGGCATTAGCCTGCATGCCAGCAGGACCCCCACCATCCAAACCAGCAATGAGGGAAGGCTTACATTTCTCTCTCTGCAGCAGTTGCCAACGCATGTCTTTGCTGGTGTTGGCAGCTGACTGCAGGCTGGGGCAGAGGGACGGGGAGGCATAGGGGCAACAGGATTTTCATGCTGTTTGACAGACCTGCTAAAGTATGTCTGGGGTTCAGACTAACTCATGTAAGCACATGGAACATTTCCTAGAAGTGGTAACATAATGTGTGCAGGTGGCTGGGCTGAGGAGGATCTAGGAAGGTGGGCCATGACTTAGTATGACACAAGACGTTTATTTGTAAACACTTTATATCCCCAAAACAAAAGCAATGTGGATGACAGCAGTGCATGTTTTTCGCCATTCACCCCTTCTGCTGCGCAAGTCTGGCCCATTCTTACCTGAGAGGGATCCTCTCTAAGCGGTGAGAGAGAGAAAGGACAGTCTCTGTGGTTTGTCTTCCCTTCTGCTGCCTCCAGCAAAGTGGCATTGAAGCAAGAACCTTGCACTTCAGGGTACATAGTGTGTGTTTGCTCCAGGTGTGCCATGAAGCCAGTCCACCGCAAGTTGCTAGTCTGGACTCAAACCAGAGGTGAAAAGCTGTGTTTTGTGACTGCCAACTTCTCCACTAGGAAATATCCTGATCTTGTTGTTAGCAGGCCTAACATGGATGATAGAGATTTGGAGACTGAGCTCACTGTCCCTAAGGAGCCTGCCAGTTTGCGTTGTGCCCTGTTAACTTCGCTGTGCTGCGCTACGGGAAATGCCAGTCACCAGGGCTATCACTGGCTTAGATCATTTAATGCTTGTAACAGATAGTGTTACACACAGGATATCAGAAATATCTTACAGCTTGACCCAGGATTGCTATTCCTCCCCAAACTTTCCTTTTAAAGGCAACTAGAAAAGCAAAAATCTTTGGGAACTGAAATGGCACCTCTACATTCATGCCTTTATCTGCTCTTTGCACTTCTATGGTTCTATTATTAAAGACACCAATTGGGAGGACTGGCTGCAGAGAATAATTGAAAGGGTTTTATGACCCCTTTGCAGTTTTTTTCATTATGCCACTTCCTCCTCCTTTAGGTTAAACCCTGAAGGAGAGACACTCCTAGCCAAATCATCCCTGGCTGCTGCCGTGCCCTTGCTGCTCCTGCAGCACACCTTACACATGTGCACCTGGGTGCGCACACACATGCAATAAGAGAGAACTTAAAATCGGTGACAAACAAAGAGAGTTTGTGCAACCCTGAGCTGCAGCCCCAGCTTTCAGGTTGCCACAGTATCTGCCAGCAGCTGTTTCCAATTGACTCTTACTGTGCATATATCCCTGTAGTTTATTCCCCCTTTGTTTACACTAAACTGTCGTGTCCTTTAAAGTAAAATAGCTGCATGAGCTGGGTTTTCTTTCCCTCCACTACTCAAATGTTTTTGTTTTACTAACACTGTGTTAGAAGGGGTCAGGCAGAGCTCATATTTCATATGGTCCAACAAGCCAAAACCTAGCTAGTGAGAAATAGATGTCTCTTGCTTTCTTTCACAGAGAGACTGGAGCATGGTAGACTGAAAAGAGATGAAAGTTGAATTCCTTGCTGATTGTTGCTGACAGTTAACAGATTTGTAAGCCTTCCTCCCCATTCTCATCTCTATTTTCATTTTAAAAGCTCTATTTCAACTACTTGATAGCAGCATCTTTCAGTTTTCCTGCAGTGGAAGGATGTAATTGCCCTTGTTTAATGGGATCTGATGGATCCAGAATGAAACTCTGTCCCATAGGCCAACTGAATAGGTTTGAATAGGCACAAGATCAGCTTATCTCACAGTATTTCCAGTAGGCCATAATTTAAGTAGGATGTGGAACCATCTGTCTGTGGTGAGTCCCGGCACCCACCAGCTTCAAATCTGGCTTTCTTAATGGTGTTTCCAACATACAGTTATTTCTGTCACACTGGAAATGTGCTATCCCTCATGAGTTTCCTGATGTCTTCAGTTTCCACCAGGCTGAAGATTTATTGTCAGACTTGTGTGGTCTGGAAGAGTCATACCAGATCCCTGTGTTTCCCTGCTTTCACCTAACAGCTGGAAATTTCTCTGACCTCTCTCACCAGTATGGCTTCTCCCTGCCTCCATTACTTAAGTAATGGGTAGTATTTTCGCTGCTCTAGTGTTTGTGTTGTACTGTATCTTTAAATGTTCTTGCAGAACATTAAATGGCCCTTGCAGAACATGCCTAAGACATGTCTCTCACTGTCTGGCTCTGTGAAATGCTCTGGAGAGGTCCAGTTCTATGAGACACGTTGCTCAGAAGGAGGTTGAATGTATACTTGTGGAACTTTTTTGTGCAAGTTATTTTGCATAATTCCAGCAAAATCATTATGTCAGTGTTCTTCTGAGATGTGTTTGTTATTCCTGTGGCCCCGCTAGTCAGCAGTAACCCTCTCAAGAGGCTGGAAACAGTAGGAGTGCTAGCAAAATGTCATAAAACCAGTAGTAGCAGAAGACAGAATCTGACTACACAAAAATAGTTTTAAATGTGAATATGACAGTAGATAGATACTAGCAGGTAGCTTTACCAAATGTTTGTGGCTTTCATGATTGTCGATTCAAACATCTATCAATAAGGGAGAAGAAAAGGGACATGTGCAGCATTTCCAACCAGAATATTAAAGAGACCGAGTATTTCTCTCACATAGCTGTGCCTCCTCAGTGCTTCTAAACCCTTTCAGATCAGATATTAAGAGGACAAGCTATTCAGCCAATATCAGTCCCTGTGTACTGCCTCTGCTGTGTCCCCAGTCCCCGTGTGCCTTTCTGCCATGTGACAATACAGTGTTCACCCTTATGTCAAGGTAGATTCCTAGCAGTATGATATTTTGGGGTACAGATCATATCTGGATACAGAAACAGCTCATTGGAGTCAGCACTTCAGTTCCTCAGTGTGCTGTCTTGAAAAACACTAGGCAATAAACACTGCCTCCTGGGTTCCTGGGGAGATTTTCTGTTTTTAAGTTAATGTCCACAATAAATGGCTTTGCCTGCTATTCTGAGTATGATAAACCCCCAGGTTAAACTGAACACGTGAGTCTGTGCCATCTTGTCTTAGATCACAACTAGGAACCAGTAGGTGGGGTTGTGATAAAAGATGAACCACTGCCTCATCAATATGTCACTGTAATTTGGGGATTCCCAAGTTTGGCCCTGCTTTGCTCTGCTTAGCTCTGAAAGATGGCCATCCCCAGATCCTTCTTGGTAGGAAACTGAGAGTATTTGGATGCAAAGTAGCTTGGTCATTCATGAGCTTTTGCTGAAGGAGGAAAATAAAAGAAAAGCCTGTTTCTTTATGCACTTGGCAGAATACTTTCACAGTGAAGTGCTGAAAAGGCACTGATGGATTTTTTCTCAACATGTTGATATAATGATGTAAGATGTACCTGATAAAATGTCCCAACTGTTGTCCCCAAAAGGTTAAGGCACTGTCGTCTTCACTGACGAGATGAGTTGGCAGCTGAAATAAGAGGATGTGAAAAGAGTGGCTGCATCTTTCTGTTGTCTGGGTGAACATGCAGTTAGTCCAGCCTGGCTCCTGAACACTGCTTCTGAAAGCAGGGAGACAACTCCTTTTCCTGCCTTTATGGGGTAGTGACAATGAGTATTCCCAAAACGTAGTTTTTTAACAGCCTGCAGCTTGGCAATTGTACAGAGCCTTAGGAGAGCTCAGGAGTTAGAGAAGGCTTATGTCCCAGTCACAAAGTTTGGGAATGAATTGACTAGTAGCCTGTGTGAAAGGAGTTGTAGAGATGGAGAAGTCTGCAGTCAGTAAAAGCTAAGATTTGGGTGAGCTGGCCTTAGGATGCAGCTAAGTATCAGCCAGTGCCTCTCACTGTCACAGCTACTACTGCTGGCATCTTTTGGAAGCACTGTGGTTCAGTTCAGTTTGAAGTAGAAAATGGCCTTGATACATGATAATCAGTCCCCTTTTCCAAGGTAAAAGAAAGAGTGGGAATGTGATCCCTGTGATGCGGGAGTTTAATGTAGCTGCAACGAAACTCCAGGTTCTCTGGTAGTAGGCAAACATGCTTCTTTCTCAAAAGCTAAGCAAGATCCAAGAAACAAGCCGATGAAGTAATTCACTTTTTCCTCTGAGGGGGAGATGGTTAATGAGCGACAAGTATTCTGCTTTGATCCATGGGAGGGAGGAATGAAGGGGGGAGGTTACTGTGAGTTAAATCAATGGGTATATTTAAGGAGGAAAAATGAGCGAGCACTGGATGTCTGTAAGGGAAGTTGATGTAAAACTGCAACATGTCTCCCAGGCATGTTCAGAGTCAGGCTGCCGGCTTTCTCCGGGAGGACAAAACAATAAACTACTTGATGTCTGCAAGTGAAGCTGGTGTTAAATCAGCCGAGGTGTCCTGGAGAGATTAGTGATGAATTACTCTGCAGAGTCAATAGAGATTATTTATGAAGCCGGAGGGGATAGAGCAAGGCAGGCTAAGTACCATATCAGAAGTTATTTGGTACTTGTTGAGCTTTAACATTGCTTGAAGATGACTCAAGCCGTTGGACTTCCATATGCTGCCACCAGATGTATGGGTGAGGGAAGAAGGAGGGAGTATTCTCAGTAAAGATCCTTTTCCTTCCTCATCTGACCAGTGTCAAGCTGCTGTTGAACAAAACCAGTCAGTATCTGCACTATGAATGAATATGCTGCAGCTGAGGAAAGGGGCACTGTGTTTTCTTCTGGTCACATTTACTTCCTGAGTTCTGATGCCAGGTTCCGTGATTTGGTGAAGCCTAAGGCAGAGAGAATACAGCTTGAGTTGTATGCTGTTCCAAATTGAGTTGTCTCCAGCAGCTGGAGGAAGAGTGCCTGGATCTGCAAAGCTTGTAAGAAAGTCATTGCAGACTTTCAAATAGACACTAAAATGTAATTTCTGTAGTGTAAATTTCTGGGCCATAATTCCACTTTAATTTGCTGTCTATCCCATATGAGTTTTAGGTTCTGAGAGATGCCTCTATTCAGTTCTAAATGGAAAGATTTTACGCATCTGCTTTAGGTTCCTCTTTAATCAGTTCACCTGTTTCTGTTTAAAAGCAGGACATCTGTTTCACATTACTGCTGGCCATCTTTAAGATCTACTGCATGGCTGGGCATGAGTTTTGAAAACACAAGAAGAATCACTTGATTAACAATTCTTTGGCCAGTTATTCAGCCCGTTTTTAAGTGGGAAGATCCCTGTTTTGTGCTGTTGATGCTTACAGTTCTTGAAATGTGTCCTGCTGCAGAAGAGCAACAAGCCCACTTTGGAAGAGTAAGATTGTTTTGCTGTAAATCCTTCTGTACTTGTAATTGGATTGGTAATAATCTAGAATGCACACCTGCAGGCACCGTGACCTCCTTACAGGCCTGTAAGTGACTAAGTTAAACTGCTTCTCGGCAGGGGGCTGGCAAGCTTTCTGCTTCTCTCTACTGTGGGCTAAACCATTCAAACCAGATGTTTTTCTGCTGATGGCAGGGCACAGAATCATCCAAGAAATCAAAGTGTTTGTATAACTGTCTGTCCTTGGGGCTCTCAATTATTTTTTAACAGAAGATGTTTTCAAGTGTATTTAGTGCTGATGAATGGCAGAAAACAGAGGAGCTTGGAGTCTGCAGTCTCGGGCTCCTGGACAGAACAGCAAGATCAGTCATAGTATGCGCTACGCTTTCTGTTGTGTTGACATACCTCAAACCTGTCTATTCGGTCCTATTTACTGCATTCCCAAGCACACACAGAGGGACTTGCACTGTGTAATGGGGTGGTCAGTGTAGTAATTGCTCAAGTTATTTGCATGGAAAAAACATGAAACTCACCCTCATTCTTTTTATCTTCAGTGAAGGCAGCAGCAAAAAAAACCCCACCCTGGTGTTCATGGGTTGGTTTATTGCGTCCCCTCTGACAGACTGTGTGCCTGTGTCACAAGACACGGATAATCTGCGGACTCCAGATTCTGGAAAATGTTAAGGTGCTCTCTAAAGGAAACATAACCCACAAAATGAAGCACGTCAAAAACTGCAGGCACCAAATTCTCTGGGCACGTGTGTATGTGTCTGCTAGGAGCCAGGCCCACACTCGCCAATATGTTGCTCAGCCCTCATGTGGTCACAGGGTTTGAGCAGTTCAGGGTCACACAACTATGGACTTTACAATTTATGATTATTAAAGCCAAAAGAAACCCTTTAGTTTTCTGACTGAGACTGTAAAGCTTTATGCAGAAGCCCATGTACTGAGGTTTGTTGTTTTGATCCCGAGTCAAACTGATGACCTAAAGTAAAAAGTTTCCAGCCTTTTTATTGTAAAACTTCCAATCCTTCTCATCCAACCACGGCCCAATTATGTAGCTTTTCTGGAAGTTCAGTAGCCTCATCTTACTTGGCTGGTATCAGTTTGCCACCCTCGTCAAAAGCAGACACAATGACAAGCTAGGAACAGAGTGAGAGCAATTAGTTCAGAGGTGTAATATTTAAAAGCTTTTGAATGTCTGCTGATTTGTATTTTAGTTTCCAGCTGTTGGTTATATTGGGCAATATTAAAATGTTTTAAGTTTCTTAGATTTAGTAATATTTCCTGTCTGTAAAAATAAAGCTCTTTCTTTTGCTTTTACATAGTTCCAAAAATATGATTCTATCCAAATGGCAATAGCAATGTGAAATTTCAACATGGAATTTCTTAGCACTGAAGACAAAAACATTCTGCCTCATGCATCAGCCTGTCTCTTATTTATATTTGCATTTTCTCTTTCTGCTGTTAATTAATTATATTGATTGTAGAAGGTCCATAGAGACTGCAGACTTCGCTCCTCAAGTATTTCTTTTCACACTTTCCTGTTTCTGTCCCAAAATTGAGATTTTCTTGTGGATAGCCTTTCCTTTATGGTTCATTTGGTCCTCCCCTACTCTCCTGAAATGACTGATGAGGGTGTCATGGGTTGGGGGTGGTGGGGTAGAATTTGTCACTTGCACGTTTGTTCATTGACATCTGCGCTGAGAACCACCAAGTTCATTTCATGTAATCTATCAAACAGCCTCTCAATAATCACAAATTTTGACTGCTTCTGGTCTGCCCTGGATTTCAAGTGGAGATCTTGAGGGGGTTTTTTATTGATTCTGTGTTTTGTTGTAACTGATGACCCCTACTCATTGCACACATATGGACAGGAGTAGGTGGGAAGGAGAGTGAATTTTAATACCTCAGAGAATAATAAGCTCTTGTTTTTAGAGTTTGTTTCATACTGGATATGAAACATGGTTATGTAGATGCTGTCAATTCCTTCTTCAGCTGTGACTGCTGACAGAGTGAACTTACCTAGCACAACCTGTCTTCTTACAAGAAACCCTTTTCTCAGATCTGTAAGGGAAAGATCAATCCAATTGCTTGTCACTCTGGGAGATCCTTTCATATACACAAGTAGAAGTGTAACATGGGCTCACAGTCACTTACAAGTCACATGGATTTGAGGGGCTTTACTATAGCAAAAAAACTTGATGAGGGACATATCTGATATGGGGGAAGTCGGAAGCACTTTTGCTCTATGAGGGCCTGATTGTTCTTAATCACCATCTAATTTTTGATGTGTGTTTGATTAGATGAAGAGGATAAAAATATATGATCTAGAAAATCTATGCCTTTGGAACTGATTCATTAATCTTACTGAATAGAATAGCAGCTTCATAGTGGAGCTTCCCATGGTTCTTTTGTACCTTTTTAGTGCAGCTTTTCAGGCTTCCTACTTTCTAAATTGTCAGAGTCACTTAAGCTTTGCACTAATGGTACAATGTTGATCCTGTTGAAAGGCTGAAGCTGTCTAATGAAGAAATCAGACAAGCAATCCTGAAGATGGATGAACAAGAAGACCTAGCGAAAGATATGCTTGAACAGGTGAGAAAGATTACAGTCAGATATATCTTATTCTTAAGTCCTTCACTGCCTTTTTTTCACCTAAAGTAAGTGGATATATGTACTGGCTCTGCTGGCATGTCTGCAGATCTGAACTTGCACTATCATGTCAGCAGAGCTGCACATGGGAGCATGAGAAAAGTATTTTTCCCAATATTATCAAATATACCTCCCTCAGGTAACTCTATTTGTATCAGGTTAATTTCATGATAGTTTTCTCTTCTTGATGCAAAATATGCACGATTACAGTTGGTATGAGGTTTCCTTTCATGTTCTCTTTTCTAACCTATGGCTTTCCCATAATTTTTCCAATCTCTTCTTTATACTGCTGATTATACTTGGTTGTTGTTGTTGCCCTTCCCTTCCCTTCCCTTCCCGCATGGCAAAATTGGGAAATGCCACGAACTAGGACATGTAGGTCAATGGTTAGAGCTGGAACTAGAACGGATCTTGCATTCTAACTCAAATGGTTAGAAAAGGAGTCAGGGACTTCATCCCTGGCAGTTGGTTCACTGCATAGCTTGTGGGGGGAAAAAAAAAATAAAACCACCATTGCCCAATTTCTCCCATTTATAGAGGGTGAAAGATGATGCTTTGACCAAAGATGCATATGATAAAGTTCCTTAGCAGTGCACAAAATATTATAATTCTGAACTGCCTGACAAATGTGATTCCTTCTTTGTGTGCAGCCACAGTATTTAATCGTGTACAAAAAGGTTTTCCATTTTGGAAATTTATAGCCTACTTGTCATGTTATCTGAATGCTCACAGCAGCTCTAGAAGTCACTGCAAGCTTCTGATGCTCCACACCTTTGACTATCGCATTTGTGGGGAGTGGGATAAAATAATAAAAAGTGGTAAAAAGCAAAGTGCTTGATATGCCTTGTGAGCAGTTTTTGTGGGTGTGCGCTGAGGCTGTGTGCATGGCAATATTTATAACCATACTAAAGCACAACTACCACCAGATATGTCAAAAATCTGTCAAAGTATGAGCTTTAAGGTCAGCATATGAATAGCAGCCAGTGTCAGAGACATATCCAGTCACTTGATTATTGTTTATTGTTTCAGCAGAGTGGGGCAGACCCAAGAGAGAGATAGATGAGGCTTTGTGTGTAGTCTAGAATAGGCACGATGGGCACTTCACACTGAGTGGGACACATCCCGCTCTTGTTTGCACCAATCTAAACTCCAAGTAATGCTGTCGGAATCAAAGTCCTCTCTGTACTTCCCCTTGAGTAAGTTGCAGTAGCACTGGGCCTTTAGGATTTAGAAATGGGAAATTCCCCCTTGGAATTAAAAATTAAT
The DNA here is from genome assembly GCF_034638445.1 of Ciconia boyciana. Taxonomy (NCBI): domain Eukaryota; kingdom Metazoa; phylum Chordata; class Aves; order Ciconiiformes; family Ciconiidae; genus Ciconia; species Ciconia boyciana. Next base: position 95,858,777 of record NC_132936.1, read on the forward strand.
CTAATGGGGTCAGTGAGGGATAAAGACAGAACAGCAAGCAAAGGTTTAAAAAAGGTCAGTTTTGTAGCCACAGCTGCACTTTTTTGAAGTTACAGTCACACGGCTGAGTCAACGTAATGCTTCCCCATGGTAGCAGAGAAATCTGAGGGCCCTTTCTCTCCCCATCAGGGTTTGTTTGTGCCTCTCCAACCCTCTCTCCTTTTCCTGGGATCTCTCATCTCGGTGTTTGGTTTGTGTCTGTCACTCTAGCTGCTGAAGTTCGTTCCTGAAAAGAGCGATACCGACCTGTTGGAGGAGCATAAACACGAAATTGAGCGCATGGCCCGAGCGGATCGTTTCCTCTTTGAAATGAGCAGGTCTGTTTGATGCATTATGGGAAAGTGCACGGAGGGCTTCTTGGAAGCAGCTGTAATTGTTATTGAAAATGGATCATCTGGCACTGAGGGGGAATGTGCAAGATATTGTGGGCCAGCATTATACCCGGCATTTGCCAGAAGCCCACAAATGTTACAAATGTGTCAGTTCATTACACAAACTTTTTATTGATGATAAACATTCTCTGTGCTGTCATTTAAGGACCAGTCCCCTGATGACAAGCAGAAATCTGCCTCCTCTGCCTAAACTTGTTCACAAAAAAAGGAATTCAGATCCAACTATCAGATGTAGTGTAGCCAGGGGTCAGGATTTCATATAGATCCCTTTTTCCATTCAGCTATCCCACCTCCTCATCCTCTGACCTTATTTCTTGCTCCAACTTTGCTACACCCCCAATCAGGATTAACATTTTGTTCTGCTAATTGAGATGCAGTTGGCATCTCCTGTGACTCTCATATTTTGAGAGTAATGGGAATTCTTCCATCTCCTTTTCAGTTGTGATCAAAACATGCCTTCAGGTCCTCCATTTTCATAACAAGATTGATTAGGTAGTGTTTGAACTATGTCCGTAATCCCATGCATAAGCCTTGTGGGACTCAACATCCAGTCATTAGATTATGTAGGCAGCATACTGCCCTGGGCTTCAAAATACAGTTCTAGTTTGGTCTTGGCTTTCCTCTGCCCTTCATGCAGGATTGACCACTATCAGCAGCGGCTGCAAGCATTATTCTTTAAGAAGAAGTTTCCAGAGAGGCTGGCAGAAGCAAAGCCAAAAGTGGAAGGTATGGTTAAAGCTTTTGCTAAGAGTTGGGTAGAGGGGCAGGGAAGGTCAAGAGAGGCTTGTCTTCAAAGGAGGTGCTGTTACATGCATGCTATGGTTGTAGAGCCAGTAAGTCTAAGGCATGTCATGTGCTAAGAAATGAATTCTGTCTGACACTCTTCTTGCACCCATTGACTTAATAAAGTCAGTTTCATGATTGTTACACTGTAAATATGACCTGACAGATGTGACAGTGTGCTACCAGACTGTGCTGAGCCACCAAAAGCTTTTGTGGCCTTTCTGTGGAAGTCAGCCTTCCCTTCTCACCCCCAAGTCCTTGCACCTTCCCTCTCCATGGGGCAGTTAGAATAGATGCCTCAGGATGGTAATATTCTGGGAATATGTAACTTAGAAGGATGAGGGGTGCATGGCTTCTGTGCCACATCCATGGTTATTGCAGAGAAGAGTGTATTCTACTCTGCATTTTAAGATGAGCTCAAGCCTTCCCCCTGTTCTCGCTGGCTGTGTTTCTAGAGTGTGAGGTCCAGGAGAAAAGCCTTGCTCCTGGGTTCAGAAGAGCATCCTACAGGCTAGATGTAGTGCATCTTCCTTCCAGTTGTCCTGGTTCTGGGCATGTGGGTGCGGGAAGGACAGTACACACATAGACTGTATTGCAGCATTTGCTGGGCAATAGTCAGATGGGCATTTTAGGGTACTTAAAATTATAGGCCCAAGCATGTTAAAAACAGCCATGGTGCAATAACCTGTTGTTCATATTTTTTCTCTTTTCAAGCCATTCTTCTGGCATCCAAAGAACTCATCCGAAGCAAGCGTTTGAGGCAACTCCTGGAGGTAGTTCTGGCCTTTGGGAATTATATGAACAAGGGCCAAAGGGGAAGTGCATACGGCTTCAAAGTCTCCAGCCTGAACAAAATTGCAGACACCAAATCCAGCATAGACAGGTAGGCTAGAAGGCCGTAAATGAGTTAGTTACTGTGCTGCTGCATCTCTCATCATAGTAATGAAAGTGGGTTTTGTTTGTTTTTAGCTCTGTAGACCATTTAAAATAATGTCTTATTTGGCATTTAAGTAGTGCTTTTCACTCTAAAAGATCCTGCAGCAGTTAAGACCAGCTATTAACACAGCACTCAAATTCTGCTGTTTCTTTGGATAATGGACATCTGTTGTTGGATTGTGTTTCTGCAACACTATGCAACGATGACAAAATGTAGTATTTCACAAATAACTGAAATAAGTTGGGGGGGGAGAAGGATTTCTATGGAATTTGCCCTTTATACCAAAGTTTTATGGCCATGGTTTTGCAAAAAAAGAAAACACAAAAAACTCTGACCACAGTTTTATGTCTCCTGTGAAACATGGCATATGTTTTTGATGCAGGACTGTCATAAACTGGCTCTCTACCTACACCAGTAGTGGAACCACAAGGCATAGCTCAGAGAGACTGAGCCTGATTGTATCTAGAGCAGTTAAGGAAAATAGCTGGTTTGGGGAAGGTAGAGCTAACTATTTATGGACATGGGCTGCAGGTCTTTATAGAGCTGCTCCATGTTTTGCCCCACATCCCCATACTGGTTCTGGAAACTAATCAGCTGTAACTGGGGAGAGAGTACCACTTTTGGGCTCCAGCAACACTAAGGTTTTCCTTGGAGATCTCCTATACTGGTTCTTACTAATTCGGACCTTTCTTGACTTGTGAGACCTGCTGAGACTATAGTTGAGGTGAAATGACTTCAGGCTGTGACAGAATAAGTAATGGCAGTAAGAAGCCATAGGAAATTCATCCCTACCTAATAGAGTTTGAACTAACAGAGTTCTGTTTTGACTACCATGATGTCCTTTCCATATTCCAAGGCTAACACTTGTGTAGCTAGTGTTGAACATTATTTTGCCTTAACGTAACTTGGCTTGATTTTCCATATATTAAATGTCCTGTGCAGATTCTGTTCTCTCACCAGTTCCCAGCTCCCAGGCTCCAGTCTGTGTGAAGCAGTGGCCATCTGCTGTCTTGCCTGTCAGTTAACGACATAACACCCACCTCAAGTAGCTGTTATGGCTGGCTGTTCCCTCTACATGCAAAATTCACTGATGCAAAATTCATCATTTACTTTAAAAATTTTCTTAAACCTTCTCCTGCGTGTCTCATACATCTCTATCCACTCCTACTTGAGCTGCCATTGCTGTTGTAGTAGTGAGCCTGACTCATAAGTATAGCTGCTTCATTACTGTAGGAGTTTTCTTTGCAGCTTCTTCAGTCTTCAAGAACCTTTTCCTCTTCTTAGTTAACTCTTAGGTTTTTTTCCACGTTGCCTCTGAGAACAACTCACTTCTCCTTTACGAGTTAGTGCCACTTTAGTACTATTAGTTGTTTATTCTCTGAAGTATCTGGGAACAAATAGCATACTGTGTTACACAATTTTCTTTTCTGTTACACCATCTACACAGATGGATGGAAGCATGCTGGTGCTTCCAGAATAAATCAAGGCACAGTATATTGCTTGAGGTTTTACGAAGGATGGTTTATAAAGGGCTAATTCATTTCAGTCTGTGATACTTCTCTTTCAATAACAGAGCTGCTAACTACTGATATATTGTTTGTTTTGTTCATTCAAGCACATTTCCTACCCAAATATTTTTCACTGATTTGTCACAATCCTCCCACCATCCTTTTCTTTCTCACCACCATCTTCCTTCTCATTTCTCCCTTCTTTTTGTTTTTTTTTTTTTTTTAGGAACATTACACTGTTGCACTACTTAATTATGATCTTTGAAAAGAATTATCCAGATATCCTAGATATTCAGTCTGAGTTGCAGCATCTTCCAGAAGCAGCAAAAGTCAAGTAAGTCCAATGCTATTGCTTGTTCCCAGAGCTAGAGTTCCCAGTGATTTCTGTTAACGTAATGATCATCAATTTTTCCATTGCTGTCTTCTAAACTCATGGCTAACCTTACAGCTGAAATGCCTTTGCTCTCATCCTTGCTGTTATTCAGATGTACATCAACAGATAATTTGGGTCCAAAAACATTTGTACATAACTAAATTGACAGCTTTACTCAGATATGCCTATATCTACTTTATTCCTGAATCCGACATTGTAACTAGACTGGTTGTTGTTTGTAATTCACTCACCATATTCTATGGTTGTTCACCTAAGTCACATGCTATTTTTTCTGGATAATTGAAGGTTTGTTTCTAAGGCAGAGTCAATTAGGCACAGAGGCTATAGTAAGCCCTTTTCAGGAAGATCGTTCAAACTTTTGCACAAATCAGTCTTGCACAGAAATGTGGAAAGCATCACACTTTCTGCACAAATTTCAATGATTTTTTTTTTCCATTTCTGTAGGTGTTTGTGAAAAATGAATACACAAGCCATCCCCCAAGTATTTTGCATAGTTTTAGCATTTTTTTCTTTCCAAAGCACTGCTCAAAAAGACCTTTGCATATTATTTGCCCAGACATGATTCTTTGTATAGGGAACTACTCCTGTTAATGAAAGGCAAGTAAAAAATAAATGTAGGTTCACACTTAAAGGCATTTACTAAGGCTTTAGTGGTGTTTTTGAGATGTAAACTACTACTCACCAAATACTTGGAGCAGATGCCTGCTGACTCACAAATAGGTACTAACTAGTTACCTGGAAATGAAAAGTCATTTTTTTCATAAAAGTTGTAGAAAAAAACTCTTGTTTGTATATAATGAGCAGAAATTCAATACAACCCTTGTGTCTAGGGAAGCATGTATTAACATTAACAGTAAGGTTATACGCTCAGTTACAATGTAAGCTTGCAAGGACTACCACATGTTAGAAATGCAGATGGAGAAAACAATGTTTGGACTGTGAGGAAGACAAAAATCACATGTAAATGTACTGCTAATGGGATTCAGTAGTTAAGTGGTTCAAGAATCATATATAGAGATAATCCGAGACCCCAGTAATGTGTGTGCTAAAACTGGGGTCTTTGCTTATGTGTCAGCTGATTATTACAAGCTGGCCGTGTGGCATACGCTCCTTGCTGGAGGGTCAGGCTCAGCTCACAGGGCAGATGTTCTGAGGGTAACCCCTCTCTTCTTCCCAGGAAAATCCTGATCTTCAGTGTGACCACAGGCGAACAGGGTCTGCCTCATCTTACATCTTGTACAAAAAGCAGCACAGAGCATTAACAGACCCCCTTCCCCTCATTTCTAATCATCTGGTGTGGCTGGTGCCAGTGACCGGATACCAGACTTGATGGGCCAATGGTCTGTTTTGCTGTGCAGTTCCTGTATTCCTGTGTAACACTGCTCTTTTTGTTTTATCTGCTCTGTGTCCGTCTCCTGTGCAGCCTGGTAGAGCTGGAGAAGGAAGTCAACAACATAAAGACCGGATTGAAAGCTGTTGAAGCTGTAAGTATCTGAAGGTTTCCAAAGCACCATACTTAAAATATCTCACTCAGAATCAGGGGCACTATATATTTTACGATAAGAGAAACTGGGCTTTCTTTTTCTGTTCCTTTCCATTCTGTTCCAGAATGCATTAACCAAGAAAAAACAAATAAAAGCTTCTCATGTGGAGCTCCTGCTGATGATCTTAGCAGACTTAAGCCTAATGAAAAGCTTGTTTGATCTGGGCCTGGAAAGTAAAAGGACAGTTTGATAAATGACATGGACTGAAAGAAGAAATAAAATTCTTGTTCTCTCTTACTGAGGGATGGCTGGCTGCTGAGCAAGTGTTTCACATGGCTCTTGGAGTAGTAGTAGTGCACTGTTATATGCAACCCTAACTTATCCTAAGCGCTCCTTGGGAAGGCAAAGGAAAAGATAGTTAAAGATGAGGGAGCTGAGCTGGCAAGCAAAGCAACAATGGCGTTTTTTCCTGCTATTAATGCAAGCTTTTTAAGCTGGACTTAGGTTGCCTGTGTTCAGTTTGTACTTAGGTAGTGCAGAGCCTTCCATCTCAACAGAGAACAGTACAAATGGTGCATTGATGCAGTTGTGTGTACTGAATTATAAGAGTTAAAGATGAGGGATGGACCTAAGTGTTCCCTGGAGTCACAGCTTCATGTGTCAGCTGTGGTTCCCCTGCCTGGAAGCCTCCTTTAGTTAACATGTTGGGTTTGCTCCTGGGGAAAGACTCCAACCTTCCTGAGGCAGGAGAGCACAGAGTGGGACACCATTTTTGGTGGCAGGAGGTAGAAACTCTCATATTTGCCTCTTCCTTATGCCATTGAGATATGTGTGTGGCTTTGAACAACCCCATGCGTTTGCCCCCTCTCTGTGGAATGGCAGCTACAAATACCTACCTCTCACAAGGGCTGATGTGAGGAACGGCAAGTTAGTGTTTGCACAGCAGTTGAAAAAGTAAAGATTAAAGGCTAAAGTCACTCTATTGTCTCTGTGCCTTAACATCTCCCATTGTGCTGGTTTGGGATGGGATAGGGTTAATTTTCTTCATGGTAGCTGGTATGGGGCTATGTTTTGGAGTGAGCGAACGGCTGTGTGGTGTTTAGCTGCCTGCCAGGTTAAACCACGACACCCATCATCTGCACATATAAACATAGTCTGACCCTAAGAACACCACTGTCTCTTTCTGCAAGTATAGGAACAAAATCCTATGTTCAGGTTGGTGCTGGCATCTCTTGCCTGTTGGATATACTAAGGCAAGGGTAGTGCTGAGAGACAAGGCAGAGGTCTTCAGAACTCAAGAAGGTCCCTGCTGTGTTTAGCTGTTCTTTGCCCTTTCAAACAGGGTTTTATTAGCCACACTTCTGAGTGTCCCTCTGTCTTCAGGATGTTTCACCTGTCTTTTTCAACTCATGTCAGTTTAATGCTAGTGGAACATTCCAGATGGGGAGCATTCTGCACTGGGACTGCTAGCAAAGGGACCAGCTGTTGGCCATTGCATTGGGCGGTTTCTGTGCAAGGATTACCTGTCTACAAGGAATTAACACAGGACCCTCCAGTCCTTCCCATCCACTATGAGACAGACAGTGCTGACTTCATTTTCCTTTCACCTGGCCTGAGTTTCTGAGTTTGGTTTGGCTCTGGAGGTAGAGGAAGGGATCTTTGTCCTGTCAGCAGCCCCCAGGCTGTCTGGCTGTCTCCAGCGGTTCATCATGTAATTAGCCAGTGATCCTCCCGTGAAAGAACAAACTTTCCAAACCTTATTTCTGGATTGTTGGGGTAAGGGAGAACGCAGCAATGAGAAGAGATACTGCTGCATACATGGAGTGCAATGTTTGGGAATTAAAAGCACTTGTAAAGGGAAGGCTGACATGGAGTTCATGACACGAAGAGAGGCCTAGTTTTGGCTGGGACAGACAATTCCCCCCATTGAAATGTGAGTACCTACTTCTGTTTTGCTTTTTGTGATTGGGTTATTTGTCCTTTTGCCTTTACAGCCAATTTTTCTTCTCTTTCCCATACATGGGTTCCATGGGCAACCTCTCCTTCCCATTCAGTCACCATCTTCCCTCCTCAGTCTTCTCCCTGCCATGGTATTTTTCATCTGGGGCTGCCAGCACCTCCCAGTCTGCTTGCTCAATTCGTGGTTTTCTGGCATGTAAAAAGCAGCACTATAGCAACAATAGAAGATCACTGTCAGGTGGAAGGGGGAGGAGGGGAAGGTGTGATTCTTGATTCTATTCCAGTGTGTTCTCACCACAGCCTTGGCTCCAGTGACTGAGAAGTTTCTTCAAGGCCCCTTAAGAATAGAAAGCTAAAAATAGTTTCACAGTCAGATGTTCTTAAAGGTACTACTAACACTTTGTCTTCCTGGACTTGCAGCTTCTTTGTAAAAATAAGTTTTCAAGAAAATGTAGTTTTCAAGACATGCATGCAGCTGTTGCCTTTGTGTAGGATGCTCCCAGAAGCACAGCTAAGTAGTTCTTGGTCTTCTCCAAATCAGGAAGTTAATTCTGTCAGCAGAGCCCTTCTCTCACACAGCAAGGAGATCATAACCACCTCTTGAGAAACCACTGCCATGGCTGAATCATTTCATCTCTCTAGAGAACCAGCAGCCCAGCCCACAAGGGGCAGCACTAGCTTCTGCTGTTGTGCTGTTATGACTAGTATAGACCATTTCTAGAAGATAGAGAGGAGTTTTTTATTCTCTGGCATCGTTTTCAGGCTGATTACATAGTCATGCTGGTTACTTGTGTGGTTTTTTTATTTTGGAAGAATTATTCTGCAGGGAAGGACTGAATTTGAAATTGAAGGGCAGACCACCTAATGTTAATTTTACTTTGAAAAATATTGCTCTCCAGTAACAGTCCCAAATGCCATAGCTTTCAACAGTGTGTAAGATGACAGAACTGTTATACTCACCTGCTCGAGGAGCGGGGGGAGGAGGGAGTAGAGCAACTTTCAGCTAAAATTAGCTTAAAAATTTGAATGGGAAAGAGTGGCTGAAAAAAATATGCATAATTCTTAGAAGCATGTGAAGTGACATTTCCTGTACTTGTAAGGTCCAATTCAAAGTGATTGTAACATAGAGACAATTCATTGCAAAGTGATGTAACTGAGTAGTGCTCCTGGGAGCGTCCCTTGTGATGTGTTAGGAAAACCAGTGGAGAAGAGGATGTAATATAAAACAGGGGAAGTAGCACTTCTTTAATGCGGACTTTTCTCCGGCCACCTGCTCATTGCTTTTCCTGCCCCGTTTCTGCCTTGTGGTCTTTCCTTGTAGTGGTTACATTCTCTTTCCAATTCACATCAGACCAGAAGATATATCACATCTGATTTCAGATTGTTGATGGCCAAAGTAATTCTTTGCATTCAGCAGCACTGTGGAGCAAATCCCAAGGAGTTTCTCCGTATAGATTATTATAAACCTACTCATCTGGCTCTGTGAACCAGTATTTTGATGACCAATAACAGAGAGCACCAAACATGCATGTAGCTGGAGTTGCAGCCAGCAAAAAATATTTCTTTCCAAAGGGAACATAGGGTCAGACTGTAACTTGACCTGCTGTTTCATGCTGCTTTCCCTACAGAGAAAGTAAGGCTTTATCGTTCCCACTGATTATTCAGCTGAGAATAAAGATGAGGCCCAGATTACAATTTCATTGTCCCCATGAGACTGTCAACAGCACACAAGCCAAACACAGGCATGGGAGACTGCCACTCTTACTATAACTTAGTCGTTTTCAGGAGCTCTGTAGCTCTTTCCGTGCCACAAGCATGGTGAATAGAGTAAGGAAAGAGATAGCATGGGTAGCCTTGGCTTAAAACTAAAAAACGTGAGCCAGAAAGAAAGAATCTTACTTTTTTTTTTTCTTTCTTTCTGTAGGTAGTGGACAAATAGAGCTTCGTTTTCTATGGTTTTGTGTCTTGTCTTTTTTTTTCCTCCCATCAATATTCTTATCGCAATAGCCTCAGTTTATAACTCTGTGACTTTTATGACATCCAAGTTAATGCTTATTGGTTAGCAGGGTGCTAGCAAATGTTGCACCTGACATCTTTCTGCTTGTTCTTCAGTGGGAGAACCAATTTTGATGTCTTTTTGCTGCCCACCTGGTGCTTTTCAGAGAACTAAAGGGGAGATTCAGAGATAGGAACTATATAAATTATTCATACACGTACACATGTCCCTAAATATACAGCCTTTTGAGTCACCATGGGAAGAGAAGATGGAGGGTAACTCACTATTAAAAATTTCAAATTCACTTGCTACACAATCTGAGTTCTCTATTATTTGTCATTTTGCATAGGAAAAAAAAAGCAGCATTTCATGTACTTGATGCTTAAATTATAAAGTTGCTTTAGAAATTCAATATGTTGATGGCTTTCTTGGGATTGGTTGTTGTTTGAGGATAAAGAGAACCGTAACTAAGACCTTCCTTCATCACACCTTAACCTTCCCTCTCATGCTGAAAAGGCAAAACCTTTGACTTAGTGAAAAAGTCATTTCTGAGTTACAACTCTGGATGAATGCATGAGGAGTGGGAGCAGAGCATGCTCTGCACTGAGTGAAATAGATGGGCTTCCCTGCTCCCTTCCTTGTCAGCGAGGAATCTTTGACACTTGCCTGTCTTACATCTCTTACTTCTTCTCTTTCAGGAACTGGATTATCAGAAGAGACGCATGCGGGAATCAGGGGACAGGTTCGTTCCCGTCATGAGCGATTTCATCACTGTGGCCAGCTTCAGCTTCTCGGAGTTAGAAGACCTTCTCAATGAGGCTAGAGACAAGGTAAGAATACCTTTTGAAGTGTTTGGGGTTTCACTGGCTCAGTCAAAAGCCTGAATCAAAATGGAAGCAGCAATTTCAGATGCTGAGACTGTAGTGAAAACTATAGTAGACACTGAAAGTGGTTTAGGCTGAAGTTTCTCACTTTTCCTAATCTGGTCTGTAGCCATTTAGAATGTATTTTAGGATTAAAAGAAGGTCCAGTGCTCTTGCCCACTTCTTGCTAATCTTCCTTAACCTTATCCACGTGTGGCATAGAATTGCAATGGCAATGTCTGCACCAGGATACCACACCGTGCCGTGGTGTTGAAGAGACTGTCTTTTACGCAGTCTCTCAAAAAGAGGTCATTGGTGATTAGTGATAGTGACCTCATATCTTTTACCTTCTGCTTCTGACTTCATCCCACTCTGCTCATTCAGCTGGGGACATTTGTGCTTCATTTATTTCCTTTAAAAATGCACCTCTGGGTAGTTTGGTAACCCTTAATACCTGATCTTTTCCACTTATGCTTCTCTGTTACTGCTTGTATTTCATTGCAAGGATAGAAATCCCAAACATGCGTGGTTTGTCTGACATTCTTAGATCCTTCTTACACAGCCAGCACCATGTGCGTGTTAGTCTTCAGGTGCTGCTGTGATCATTTTGTTCTTTCACTGTCTGCATCTCCATTACCAGATTTGTACAACTAAGGAGGTGCTTGTTCTTTGCTGATGATTGGAGTCTGGCACTAATCCCTCTGTCTCTCAGCTGAATGAGGAAGAATTTATACAAAAAGATCATAAGCATATGAAAATGTTTAGAGAAAAGCAAGTTCTAAAGTAAACGATATGTAATGGCAAATCTACCCTTGTTGGCTGGCATACTAAAAGTGCTTGGCTTTATGAAGCTAATGCGTTATTTCTTTTGGATTGAATTGTTTCCACGGCTGGTGTCAGTCCTTGTAGCGTTAAGGGACCTATTGCATTATTAATGAAACCTGTGCTGTTGTATTGGTAGGCCTTAGATTTTGAAGGATAGGCAAAATACAGGCTGAGGATTTGAACAGTAAGACTTCTCACTCATCCAGTCACTCTGCAGTAATGTCATCCTGTAATTCAAAAGCATTTCCTTGCTGTGGAGATAATGTTGGTAATACTGACTTGCAGCTGCAAACACCAGGAGCTACTGGCTGTCAGCTAGAGCTAGCTGCCCTGGCAAATGCCAGTGGGGCAGTAGTTATTACAGCACTCTGAAGGCAAAGCTGTGCAGTCTAACACTTGTTAATGTTGTAAGGAAATTTTGTGGAGAACAACGTGCCTAATTTTTTCATTGTTGTCATGTTGCTTGAGAAGATTCAAACCGCTTCCAACATAATGATGTTCCACCATACTGGCTTTATAATCACAAAAACAATTTTACCTTCCATGCCTCCACTAAATTTACTGAGAAAAGCTCAATTTTCTCTGGTTTGGGGTCTTCTGTTTTATGACTGGGTAAATTTTTCAACTTCATTATACTTAGATGCACATTTGTGGAAGCAAATTCACTCTGTCCTTGCCTTGGACTGCCTGCTTTTGGTCTGGTGTTATAGGTGGTCATGGTCCTTTATTTTGGCACACTAGGATAAAAGCCCAATGCAGATTCTTACAAGGTCAGTCAGGGGTTAAAATCCAGCAAGTGGTACATTTCCAGCACAGCAACGCAACTTTTCTTGGTCAGGCACTTGCAGGAAAAATGCTGTTCTTTTGCTTTAAGAATAACCAGAGAATCTCCCTACAGACAGACCAATATGTCTGGAAGTTGTTGCATGCTTTTTTAGACATAGCCAACATAAAGCACTAGACATAAAGAGATGTTTTATTTTAATGACTATAACATGCTTAGGAAACGTTTCTCTACCTTCTCCTCACACACCCTTACTATGTTTGAACACATGCCATTCCAACTTCTGCTCAACCTATGGCTTTGGTTCTTCCACTGGCAAAAAGCTGCTTTTGGACTCCTAAAAGGGAACTGTCTGTCCTTACCAATGCTGAGCTATTTCTCATGTTTGCCTCATATTATTTTTCCCCTCTCTTCTTCCTCTTTTTCCTCTTTTTTCTTAAAAAAGAAAAAAAAAGGAAAAAGAAAGCTGGAAATTTTCAACAAACCAGATGTGCCTTTCAAAGCCTATAACATCTTCCAACCTCAATGAGCTCTCTGTGTTTGTTGAATCACAAGCTTTTTTCTTACCATGGAAACCTACTATAACTAGCCAATTAAAGGAAGAGAGGGACCAAGATATCTGATTATCCTGTTCTTTTTTGATTTCTCAAAGCAAAGCAAATTGAAAAAAAAGGTAGTGGGAGAGGGAGGACTTTTAAAAATATCCTAATGAGCCCAGGAAGAATTGGTCTGGTTCACAGATTTATTAATAATAATGAAGCCCTAGTTTTAACAGCTGGAGTTAGGTATCCTTCTAAATATAGATGTGGCTAATTGATTGCCATGAGTTAATCAGAGCCATGTTTCTTCAGCTGGGATTTAAAACAATACAAATTATCTTTTCAAACCTGGGAAGTTTTTTATTTTTTTTAATGTGTTTAGTATTAGCAAAAGTCATTTCTTTATTCCTTTAAGTTATGGAAACAATCCATTACCAAGGTGTGGTGCTGACCTTCTCTGTAGAGGATATTTTTCACTGTCCCGTGCAGTACTGCTTTTTGACTTTTTTTGCCTAAACAGGACTATTTATAGTTAGTGGCCATGGGGAGGAAGTGATATTTTAAATTTAAAGGGCAGGTTGTCAGATGCAGGCATCCATGTTTGCAGAGGAAGCCTTGTAACTGTACTTATCTTCATGCAGTAAACAGATGGTTTGGTTAAGAACTGATTGAAAACTTAGACTGACTCTTTAAACAGGCTCCCTAGCACAGCTGGTTCTTGTTCTTTTTGTGTTTTTCTCACTTTCAATACCACTTTATAAGGGAATATATAGATTAGATCAAGGGATAACGTTTTCTGCCATTTCCCATAAACTGGAAGGTGGGGGCAGGAGAAAGTGAAATTCTACCCTGGAATCCTTCACCAGTTTTTACGTGTTTGAGCAGATGAAAATTTGACTTTTTTACATCAGAAAGAACAGAATGGGGTTGAATTTTGTTTGTGAAAATTTTTCCCTGTGTTTCCTGTGGGGAAGCAATGAAAATGCGCAAGCAGAGGAACAGTGACCTCCCATGGTATGAATTTTATTTTCCTACTTGAAAAAGGTGACATTTGCCCTATATGAAGCTTTACAACATACTTAAATTTTGACAGGTATGAATTTAGATCGCTAGACTGCTTCATAACTGTTCTACTTTGTGCTTGGTTTATTACAAACCTGTTTTTAAAACGTTTTGGATCTTCCTAGAAGAACAAAGTCTGCTTAGTCAGGTATTGCCATTCTTATGATGAATATCAAACTTAAGTCTCTCTATAGAGGCACAATGGAGGCCACTGCCTGGGCAAGGCTGATGAGGAGGGTAGGAAGAGTGTCCATCCCCAGTCTTTCTCATGACAGCTCCTCTCAAGCAGGGTGTTTGTCATCACGGAGAAAGGAGTTCAGACTCTGCACGTCCATTTAAAAAGCTTAGCACATATAGTAACTGTTTTGAAGAACAGCAAGGCAGTGAAAGCCAAAATCCATTTAAGAAAATAGTCATTAATGGCAGAATGCTATGAAGCACACAGAAATACTGTAGTCCAAGTGCCAGTTACAGGCTGTGCATTTCAGTCATTCATTTTGGGGGACCAGTATTTTCTGTCAGCCACTGGGGCTAATGAAGAAGGAACAGATCAGGACGGAGACTGAGGAAGTCAAGACGAAGCGTGTTACAAAGGGCATGAGCAGGCACCACAGCCTGCTGTCAGAAACAGCGATTTGGTAAATAAATTATGTAGCTGTTGTACAGTAACTTAGAACTGCAGATGCTTCAGGGCAGGTTGGCATCTAACATATCAGAAATGTTTATAGCACCTGCATCTCGATTTTGGGGCTGCCAGAGTCACTGTCGAACTCCTGGGAGAATCCTTTAAGAGCATTTAGGCGCAAGGAGAGCTGGGCCTAGCCCGGCCTGAAATCAGCCGGGCTCTTTCCATTAACTGACCTGAATCTGTCCCATAAAGAGAACAGACATTTATTTGAACTGCCTCGGTACAGGATTGAAGTCTTCATAACAGCAAACTCAAGATTACTTCTCTAGGGAAGACAGTTCATGTTGCATGGGTACATGGTATAATTCACTCGTGCATTGGCTCCTCCCACAATAGCGCAGACAGCACAGACAGCAGGAAATTTTTATCATGGCTGTTTTCCTCCTCCTTGTAGAGCCCCGTTCCTGCCGTTTTCAGAGCTCTTCTGCCACTGTTTAACATTTCGTTGGCAAGCACAGCAGAGAGCGTTGTGCTGCTGTCCCGCTTTCCCTCTCCTTGCTAAAATGGCTTTTTAAAATAAACAACTGTCTAAACGATTTGCTTTGGCAAGAGGATGAATTCAGTGGAAAGTTTGGCAGAGGAAGCAGAGCTGGCACTGAGCTCGTGGACCTGTTATATCATGGAGCTTGGGGGCCCTTATGGTGTGGAAATGAAATTTTTAATGAAAAAAAGAGATACCATCCTGTATTACAGTGGAAAACCTGCTGAAACACAGTTTTCCATCTTGCTTTTGCCCATGTCATCTGTCCCCAAATGACTTAAGGAATAAGCAAGTTTCAGCCCTTGTTCTGCGATATTACAGCACGTCACAAAATTCTGGGAAGGGTTTTGCGTGCGTGAGGACTTGGCTACAGATTTCCCAGTTGTGCATGAGAGCAGGTACTGTTTGGCAGGGAACCTGCCCATGGAGCAGTCAAGTGATTTGTACAGGATGACACAAATCCTGTGTGGCAGAGAGCAGAAGAGAGGGCTGGGGTCCAGAGCACCTCGGTCTGCGCTGTGCTGCCTCTTATGCCCTGAACGAGGCAGACGAGGCAGTGTCGTTTTAGCCACCGTGGGCAGGTAGGAGCCTGACCTTCGTACCAGGGTTGGGGAGGCTGCCTCCAGCAGCTCGCTGCCCCTCGTCCCAGCACCAGTGCTTTGAAAAAGCACACGTGATCGCAGAACCAGAGCTATGGGGAAATAGAAGAAGTAATAAAAACAGAGGGGTCTGTTGCAGTTTAAACAGTGAAAGGACAGCATGGCTCTCCCTACAATAGTGCATTGAATTGATATAGTGCCCTACAGATGTGAACAACTTATTTTTTGCCATTTCCTATGTAAGATTAGTGGGGCAACACTTTCTGTTCTGTAACTAATGGAGAAAGGAAGGCTCAGAGAGGGAGCATGAGTTCCCAAGCCACATCATGGGCAGAGTTGGCAGTGGAGGCTGGATCTCCTGACTTGCCTTCCTCTGCTCAGTCAGCTTTTTTTCCAGAATGGGTAGAGAAAGAAGGAAAACGTTTACTTCAGTGAACTGTAGATTTCTCTTTTGTAGTTATTTTGTTACAGCTAGCTCACAGAGTTTTGCTTTTCATCTTTCACTGCTTTACAGTAAGTGATTGTGACCTGCTAAGCCGTGTTACAGGGCACCAAAGATGGGCTGTTCTCAGGATTTGTCCTCCTCGCTGCTGCTTGGAGACCACAACACCTTATGAGTGTCTCTGTGAGTGTCTCTGCAACAGCAACACTGTTCCTTCTCTGAGTGGCAGTGGGGAGGCAGTGGCAAAAGCCCCTCTGCCAGTGTGACGAGAACTAGCTGGTGCTAGTGCAGAACATTTGCAGACAACACCACCCTCTAATGGAGACTTCCATGAAAGTAGGATCCAAGAGCCCCAGGCAAGGACCCCCTCCTTTTCAACCCCCAGCCTCCCTGAAAAACTAGGACACCCCTACGGGCATCCATGGGCTCAAACCAGCTCTGTTCCTGTGTACCCCCTCACTCACCTTTGCTGTGCACAGGAGGAACACAGGGGACGGAGGTGGTGCATCACTAGGTATAACAGCCATCTGCTGTGGGCTGCCCCTGGACTTCAGGCT
Organism: Ciconia boyciana; assembly: GCF_034638445.1. NCBI lineage: Eukaryota > Metazoa > Chordata > Aves > Ciconiiformes > Ciconiidae > Ciconia > Ciconia boyciana. The sequence goes on from NC_132936.1 coordinate 95,875,109, forward strand.
TCACAGGAGGTGGACAAGCCTTCCTTCTAGCTGGCAGCTCTAGTCACTGCTCTTAATTTGTGCCTTATTTTCAATTTTCACAGGAGTTAACCTCAAGTTAAGTGGGAAGAGATTCCAGGTAGCACATCTCCTGTGAGCAATGAGCTTTAGGCGCTCTATGTGTTCAAGCAGCGGTGGCAATACCTGTGCTGAAGTCTTTCTCTGGCACTTCTGCTCTCCTGGCTGATTGGCATGCTGGAGCAGGCAAGCCAAGGAAATATAGCACATGGAGATGCATTATCTCCCTCTGTGGTATTGACAGCCTGTATTCTCTCTGCTAAAGAGCTGGTGCTGGTCAGTGTGGATTACTGTGAGACTGCTGCACTTTCCTAATATTCAAGCAGACTATGCATACATTATATACAGAGAAAATACATATATACAGAGAGGGGTGCGGAGAGGGAGAAGGGGTGCATACATCTGTGTATGTGTCTTCAGGGGTTTCAGAGAAAAGGAGTTAAAATGGAGAAGTAATCTGTTGCTGTTTCCGTACTCTGAAGTCCCTCCATGACTTTCTGCTGTAGTGCTTCCTTCAACTCCTGCCATGTTTGGTAGCTCAAAGCAACTTGCATTTCTTCCAACACTTTTTTTTCCCCCCCCAGATACTTTGGGTTTCTTTGTTTGTTTCTGGCTGAGAACACAGCCTTTTTAAAGGAAAAAGAAGCTATTGCTTCAAACTGCTTTGTGGGCCTGGCAGGGAAAGCAGGGGAGGGGAGATGCCGAATCTCTCAGGCTGTGCCAGAAGGAAGCTGCTTTCCTTGGAGATTTCTTCCCCCTGCAGTTGACTGGGAGACATTGTTTATGCTTTACCTGGTACATAAGACCTGGTTTATGCTGTACCTGGTTTATAAGACCTGCTTCCAAACTCATTTTGTCCTTGGGATCGGAGCTTGAAGTGTTCTTACTGTCTTTTCCATTCTGCGAGAGTACCCACCTAAGGAAAGGAAGCTGGGCTGTGTTAGTATGAGCTGAATACATGCACAAGAGAGTTTGAAGGCAGTCCATAGCCTGGGAGAGTCTTTGTTTGGTTTGGTAAACGTTGAGGTCTGTGAGGATGCTCTGCTGCTCAGTGGTGGTGTGTTAAAGTGCAAGCAGGGAATGCTAGGGGAGTTGCGCATCAGGGCACTAGTGCCATCAGGAATGTGTTTCTGGTGCTGCCTGTTGCGATACAGAGGTTTGTGAATGAAGGTGGTTGGACAATGATACAGCTTTTGGATGTGTACACTTATATAGGACTTAGTGGACACGAGCATACGTGCTGTTGACAGCCTATATGTGCATGCATTTGAATGCATTTTGGTGAGTACAGAGACATGTTTGTGAGTGTAAGAGAGCAAAAAAGAGAGTACAACTACTGCGGGACTGATGTCCAAGAGCCAGGGGTTGCTGTGAATTTACCATATCCCAATCAGGACTGCCCTGTGACTGAAGTCATGCCAGTTGGCTGCCTCCACATGTGTCCTGCACCCTCAACATTTGCCTTTTAAAATAAAAGTCACTTGTGATGTATTCACTCTCTTTTCAGTCTGCCTGGGAGCCCTGGCTGCTTTCCTTGCCCATCTCTCATGCCATGTCTGTCCATAGTCACCTCTCTCCCAGGCAACACCCTAACTCAGAGCACTCCAGAGCAATGGATGACATAGCAAAAGGCTCCTGAGAGGACAGACTGTAACGTTATTGCAAAAAACCCCTCTAACTCCAGCCATTTTAAAAGTGGATTTGAGGGGAAGGTAGAAGGGAAAAGGATGGGCTAAAATTACTTGTTTGGTAGTTAGGATGGACTAAAACTACTTGTTTCCCTAGGTAGCTCACTCTCTTCTGTGCCCCTGCTGTCCCACAGCTGCAGCTGAGAAGTGGCCAGACAGTTGTCCTCTGAAATTATTCCATCACCCTCAGGCACTGAACATGTTTGGTTTTGTATAAATGGACAGCTAGTGCTCTCTAGCACCATTGCTCCGTGTTGCCCAAAGGATATCCAGGAGAGCAGATTCTTCAGGGACAGAGGCACCTGCCTTAAGGAGAGGCACTTCTGTTGCCAGGGGGTAGTTTCTGCTCTTTTCGTATTAATGCTCAGAGGGTATTGACTTATATGTGTGGTTACTCATAAGCTTTCCTCGCTGTCTTCACCAAACAGTCTGCCTAATTATTGCTCTTGTGTTTTCTGCCCTCTTGACAGTATGCCAAGGCACTGAAGCATTTTGGAGAGAGCGAGGGCAAGATGCAGCCAGATGAATTTTTTGGCATCTTCGACACTTTCTTACAGTCATTTGCAGAGGCCAAGCAAGATCTGGAGAATATGAGGAAGAAAAAGGAAGAAGAGGAGCGCAGGGCACGCATGGAGGCCATGGTGAGGACCTGGGCACAGGAAGATGTTTCCTTCCATTGCCTTTTCATGTCTCAAGAGAGAAAGGTTGAGAGACCCAATTCTGATGCTCATGTCCTGTCACTGTCACTGTTTTATGTCCTTGTCGCTGCCACCTCTCTTTGGCATCATTCTCTTCACAAATGATGACATTTTTGCTGCTGGCTGTTCTGTCAGCTCTCAAGAACATACCGTTTGCCTCCTAAACTACCCTCTTTTGGATTCAGATACCAAATCTAGCCCTGCCTGTTCTGCCCCAGCACTTTGCAGGATGGTGCTGCCCCTGCCCAGTGCCAGACTATCCTGCTTTCAGGCTGCAGGCTCTGTGCAAAAGCTCCGGGAGCCAGATCTCCCTCGGTCCTGCCAGCTGGTCAGCTTCCACTCAGACTCCATCATCATCTGCTGCATGCCTGTTGCCTGACAGCATACGGTGACACAGCAAATACCCTGGCACCTGCTGCAGCCCGCACTGGCAGTATTTCTCTCTGGCCAGCCTTAATGCTTTGATTACTGGGGCCGCATCTGGCCTTGACATGGCGAGAGAGCTTTTGTGCATCGTTGCTTTTGCTGCTGGGAGTCAGACATGTGTGTTCCCAGGGGTTCGTGTGAACCAGCCTCCCCCTCTAACCTCAGCCTTTCCCAAGGCCTGAGAATGGCTCAGCAGTCCCCTACCTCCTTCCCCCCTGCTGGCGCTTTAACCCCAGCTGCCGCCATGGCCCCAAGCCTTGCTGTGCGGAGTTGCTGCTTAAATGCTTGCTGTGCCAAAAGCACCGGTTTGTGCCTTTCAGAAGAGGAGAAAGGTAAAAGACCAGGATGCCAGCAGCCTTACTGTTGGACACAGGGATAAAACACCAGGACTTAGGCTCAAGTTTCCTCTCAGCCAGCCTGGAAAGTGCAGGAGCCTTCTATTAAAGCACTGGGATGGTTTCATAGGCCTAGTACACCATGAGAGAGGTTGAAGTTTGCTTATGGAAAGAGTCTTCCTGCAACGTGTGGCTAGCGTGCAGAGCAAGCAACCTGCTTCTTGACAGCTGCATCCATCCCTTGCTGTTTCCACTAATCTTGGAGCTGAGCAGTGTGGGGGTATAACCGAGCTCCCTGGAGCTACCCTAAAGGACACCGGGGGCATTATGTTAACAGGTGGACCTATCCAATGATTTGTAAAATCAGCAGTTCTGTTTCATTGCTCTTTGTGTTTATAACCAGTTTCTCTTTCCAGAGTCGAGGCAACGTGCCTTCCTCTTCCCATCATGCAACATGCTGCCTCCATCCAAACATGACCTGTTTGGTGGATAGAGTTTCTGTTGATGTTTTGATATCTCACACAATTTTCGTTCTCCAGTACGTTTAGCTTGTGGCTTTCTGGCGTTTTTCCTTTCTTCTTTTCCTCCTTCTGCAGGACTGCAGCCTTTCTGCCTGTCAATTTACCTAGCTATGCCCCAAGTGCAAAGCTGTTTGTGACTATAGTAGTGACTGCGGTTTACACAGACACATCCAAACCAACTTCAAACTCACTAGGTTAGGTACTGTCAGCAGAACTTAGTGCTGCCACACTAACAATACTGCAAGCCTGGTCCCAGAAGCTGGGTAATTAGCTATGCCAGCATCACTTGTAGACTGTCATTTGGCACAGCTACTTTGCTGGCACTATCCTACTGTAAAATTAGTGCAAAACTGCAGCAGCATAGACAGATCCCATGTGTCCTCTTTGCTCCAGGATGGTAGTGCTTTGTGAGGCAAACGTACGATGCTACTCATTCCTCATCTTCCCTGCTCTCTGCTTGCCTGTGCAGAAGAAGGGAAGCCCAGCATGGTCACCTGTTGCTCTTGGCATAGGCAATGGCCTTGTGGATAAGCTCCTGATCTCTTTTTTTCCCTAAACTGTACTGATGCATCTTAGCTGCTTCTTGGCAGCATACCTAGTGATCTGGCATCTCAGTTAGCTAATCCTAAAGCTCTGTGTCTTTCTCCACAGCTAAAAGAGCAGAGGGAAAAAGAAAGGCGACAAAAGAAAGCGAAAGCTGGAAGCATCTCCGAAGAGAGTGGGGAGTTTGATGACCTGGTGTCAGCATTAAGGTCGGGTGAAGTCTTTGACAAAGACTTATCCAAGCTCAAGCGTAACCGCAAGCGTTCAGGGAACCAAGGCTTAGAGACAAGCCGGGAGCGGGTGGTGACAAAGCTAAATTATTAATTACAAGAGGAAGAAAAATAATCAACCAAAAGAAGGTGATGAAAAAGTGCAAAACAAGGAAGATGAATGTGTGCGATGGCGCCTGGCTGACAGCTGCCCAAAGGATTTCTTTGGTCTGTGGCTAGAGACGTTACCTTTCCATGATCAGCTTTCCTCTCATCCCTCTTCTGTGCTCCTAATCTGAACCATTATAAAAGTGCCTCTGTGGAGCCAGCAGGTCCTGTGACTGGGCCATGCAGAGCCAACAGATTTACTTCTGGGAGTTTATTGTGTCATCAAAGGCCTCATGGTGATGACAGAAAGTACTTGGGCCTTGCAAACTGCCTCACAGCTGGAGAAAGATAATTTTCTGTGTGCCAAAGTGAAAACTAGTCATGATCTCCATCTTGCTGATAATAAGCAAGACTAATTTCAGAGCAACTCTGTAAACACCTGTTGCTTCTTCAAGATCTAGACTGGCCTTCAGGGGCTTGTCAAGATGTGGTTCTCGAGGTTTCCAATTCCTTTCCAGAATTGGATTTTATAAGCCATTGATTAGCACCTGAAAAATGCTTTTGATCTCATGTTCTGTATAGTATTTTTGTGTGGCCTACACTGTCCAAAGCAAAAGATGCTCAGATGGAAGCATCAGGTTCTGGAACAAATTGAAATTCGAGAATCAGGATCAACATAAAATACTTTGCAAAAGTCTTTCGGATTCTGCTTTTCTAGAAGCAGTTTTCTGGAATTTGTTGATGGTTGAGCCTTGAAGCTATGAGATGCATCTAGGAAAGAAGCTCTGGCTTTTCTTTAGAAAACTAAGCCACTACCAGGTTGGGATTACAAGTAGATGACTGTGGAGCCTGTTGTCATTGCTGGAGGGTGGGAGGGAAACAGCGGAACATTTCTTACCTGTTTGTGCAAGATTTCTTAGTGCAGCCCAACGGAAATCGGGAGCTCCCTCACATCATCCACAGCTCACAAGTAGCAAAAAGCAAATGGGGTCACTGGCTGCAACAAATGAGATATCTTTTCCACTTGATGCTAGCTGTGATTGCTGTTGGCACAAACTGGTCTTTCTGTCTAACGGGCTGACCTTCACTGCACACACCCCACTCCTACCTAGGGGAATCACGTAACTCAGTAAGATATGAATGGTGTTGAAGGAGAGCCTTGGAGCCCACAGCCTTTTTAATTTTGAAGGGATCACTTGGGGTAAACCAATGGAGGGTCCCATAATGAAAACTGCGAATTTTTCCAGGAGGACACAGAATTGCGTAAGCCGAGCAGGCTTTGGAGATGGGTTAATTCATAAGAAAAAAATAAATTTGTATTTAAGCTACATGTATGAAGCACACAGTGAAAAAGCAAAAAACCCCAAGAAGCAACCTCAATTCTGAATTCTGTGTGTCTTCATGGCTCTAGGAAAGGGATTGGATTGTGTGGGCTGTCATGGGCTTTTTTTTTTTTTTTAAATCTTGTCTTCCTTTTTTGTTATCTTCCCTGGAGAAGGAAAAGAGGAAAAGAAAGAAATGGTGATGGATTCTTCCTCCTAGACAGGAAGAAAAGAGAGAACATTTGAGAAGAGGGACCCACCATCTACAAACTGCATCAATAGTCAACAGCACAAAATGTCAAGGAATCCCAGGGAAGTGAAAAAAGCTCTATTTGTCACTTTAATCATTTGGTTTGATTTTTCTCTGAATGTCACTTAACCTCAGGCTCTGCACTGAGTCTGCAGAACAGAACTTCCTCTGCCATGCACGCTGCCTGATCAGTATTACACACTACCAATATTGGAGAAGTAAACTGTGGTGGTTTTCTGAACACTTTGAGAGTAAAATAATTATGTAAACTATGGAAAGAAGCAAAAAAGTCAGAATTGTTAAACTCTAATGTTTCATTGTTTACTGAATTTTGAGTCTCCCACCCCAGTATTTCCCTATTTACGACATTCCAGACTGCCGCGCCTCTATATAATACTCATCGTAAAGAGCTGGTATCTTACAAGAGCTGGGTGCATTCTCCTCCCTTACTATCCCACTCCCCTTCTGGGATTAGCTATTAACAGCAATGCGCATTGCAGTGGACACAAGCACCTTGTAGAACAAAGACTGTATTTCATAAAGGTTTTTGAAAGTTTAAGAAAAACTCACTTTTTTAAGCATTTTTATTTTAAATTACAAAACGGATTTTTAGAAATGTCTCTTGTAAGTTATATTAACAAGCTCCTTGCTGCTCCCTGAAGTAGACATGCTATATCCCAGTCCTTTTTGTTTGTCTTGTTTTAAAGTATGCCCTATAACCTATGCCATGTAAGCCGTATGAGAGGTGGTAATATGTGCCAAATTGGTATACAGTTGAATTTAGATTTGGATAATCCCTGAATTCCAAAGATGATGCTTTTGGGGATTAGAACATTGTTGTTTTTTTCCCCCTCTTTGTTCTCCCTGGGTTTAGGACTTGCCCAGAAATTCAGTAGTGCCAAGGTCAGCCCTGGTGCAAGATGATGTGACTCATGGCTCTGTCCAATTTATGGCTGCTTGCTTGCTCCCCAGGTACTTGTTTGATAAGGCAGACTGTCAGCATGGCAGTGCTGTCAGAGAAGAAACACCTCAGGGCAAAACCCTTGAATATAAATACAGCATTCCCCCCGCCCCACTATTTGTCAAACCAGGTTTGTGCTGTGCTTTTTGAAACTGAAGTCACTTTGCCAAGCCACAAATGTAGCAAAAGCAGAGACAGTGATAAGCCCTCTGTCCATTTGTGTACACAGTTCAACCCCGATTTAAAGAGATCCTATTTGATGGTACGCGGCGCTCCAGCCACACTGACAGAGTCAAAGAAAGCTGCTGTAGTTTTGCCACCTCCTTGACTCATACGCAAATAATAAGAGATTGTGCAACTCCTATAAATCAGCTGTGGGATACTTACTAGGACTGACAGAAAGCTCGGAGTCGTGCCCCCGATTCACTGCAGCTCAACTTTCTCAGCACTCCGGTGCCCCAAACTCTTGTTTTGAATCTGTGATGGTGGCAGAAGGCTTCGTTCAACATGCTGGACAGTCCCCCCTGGCTCTTGACTCCATGGTGAATGTTCATAAAGAGGGTTTTGGAAAAGCTCAGTTACACACTGAGGCAAGCAGTGACTTCATATAAGTGGTGACAAGCGGAGAGGCCCATTAATAGGTCTACTGTATGAACTGAGGCTCGCCACACAGAAAATAAGGAAAAAAGTTGGCTCTGCTCTAGGGCCTGGCATCAGATTCTTGCTGAAGCGAAGTTTGTCCTTGTTTATCATCTCTTGGGCACTATGGGTGCATCTATGCTCTGTTCTTCATCAGCAGTTGTGGTAGAGTTGCTGAGTGCTGAAGGAGAAAGGAAAATCTTATTCCTTGTCCTCTAGTGCTGGCAGAGCCTGAGCAGGTATAGCAAGCAGTCATGAGGTATAACATTGAGGCATAACCTCTTTATCGCACTGAGAGCTGGAGAAGAGCTAGGGTCTGCTGTTGTCCTTGCACCTGTGCCTAGCACCAGCATTTTAAGTGAAATCACTCTGTCTTTGGAAATAAGTGGAGGAGATGTGAGAAAGAGGGGTACAATTGAGGGCTTGTTCTGCTTCCTGCAGAAATGTAGTCATTGCTAACTTTATGAAGTTCTTCACACCTAGAAGAGGAGGTACTTTCTAACTCTCCAGACCTTTCCCCTAGAGGTCTAGTGCTCACTCACTCATCTCTGTGTCTCTGCATTGTTCTTAAGCAGGTTGTGTTAGGATGACCCCAGAAAAGACTGAAGAACTCCTTCCCTCTCCCACTCCTTTTGGTCTGGGTCACTCTTCTCAGTCAGTCATAAGTCTCTGGAAATGCTACAAGGTAAAGTGACTTCAGGGCAGCAAGGCCTTTCCGTGTCCTGCAGCACAGCTATCGTCCGGGCACCTGTTCACTACGAGAGCAGAAGTAGGACTAGTGTTCAGGGGTGAGAGACTCCCCACTAGGGAGATGACCTGGGCGTCCTTCAGAAGCATTTCTGTAATGTGTTCACAAGGTCTGAGGAAGGGAAAGGAATCGTGAGGGGCCCTGGTTGGGAGACCGTGGGGCAGGTGTTTCCGTAGTGGTCAGCCCCACTGGCTGAATCTTTCCTCTTCTTTAGGAAAGCTCACACTCTGAGCTGGGTTGCATGGGAGAAGTTGGGTCAGGAGTTTGTGAGGGGAAAGGAGATCAGTTGTACAGTTGATGATGTACATGATATATGCAATTTCATTTCTGGGTTGGTTGTTTTGGGGTTTTTTTGTTTGTTTGTTTGGGGGTTAAATGATTTAAAAAAAAAAAGGTTTTAGGAATCTCTAAGGGGAACCTGTAAATCTGACACCTCTATTTATTTTGCCTTATTTTAGTTTGCTATGTTTGTATGTATACACTGCATTACAGCAAAGACTATTGAGACCGTGCCAGGGCATTACACCGGCTAGACAGCTGGCTTGGCTATTGTGCAGCAAGCTGAGCTAGGCAAGGGGATGCATGTGAGCAGTCTTGGTATGGGAAGGGAAAGAAGAAAAAACTTTCCTTTTGCTATTGTCATAATCACTCTGGTCCTGGGAAAGCATGCATTTTAAAGCATGTGGTAAACTTATGCAGGTTTGTTATTTTAGAACACTTTCTATAAAACCTGTTTATTTCTTATCATGAATCACAGTGGGAAGATTGAGAAGAGTTAAGCTGCACAGTTGCTCACTCAAACTTCACCCTTCCACATAAATTCTGGCCATAATGCCAGAGAATTGGATAGATGGGCAAAAGTGGTTCATGTCTTGTAACTTCTCACCAGAGTTAACATGCTGGTGGGACAAACTGGGACAGTTCTCCTTCCTCAGAGCTAATATTCCTTCCTATGTTCAAGGCCAAGGAAGAAGGATTTCCTCTAATTCCCCTCTCTCCTCCTCCATCCCACCTCTCCAGATTATCCAGGGTAAACAAAATCTTTCTACTGGTTGGTTTTCTACCTGTGGAGTCTCTAGCAATCACCAGGTGTTTGGCCATGGCTCCTTGGCTTCTGTGCTCAACATAGGAGATTTCTGGTTGCCTACCATCCAAACAGGTAGCCTCCATTGGCCACCTTAGCTTCTGTTATCAAAGGTTGAAGAGGCCAACCTGAGTAACACAATTAGGCCAGCTGAAAATATAGAATTTATATATGTGTGTGTATGTGTGTGTATATATATATATATATATATATATATATATATATATGAGCTGTCTACTACTCTAAGTAGTAGTTTTGATGACCAGAATCCCCTGAAGTTGGCCAGATTTTGCTCACTGTGCCTGCTGAGAAGGATGCCATTAGTCTAGTATGGTGTTTTGGCACCTCGTTTCATGAGAGAGTCTGGATGCTTAATAGATCATAGAATCATAGAATGGTTTGGTTTGGAAGGGACCTTAAAGATCATCTAGTTCCAACCCCCCTGCCATGGGCAGGGACACCTTCCACTAGACCAGGTTGCTCAAAGCCCCAGCCAACCTGGCCTTGAACACTTCCAGGGATGGGGCATCCACAACTTCTCTGGGCAGCCTGTCCCAGTGCCTCACCACCCTCATAGTGAAGAATTTCTTCCTTATATCTAATCTAAATCTACCCTCTTTCAGTTTAAAGCCATTACCCCTTGTCCTATCACTATATGCCCTTGTAAAAAGTCCCTCTCCAGCTTTCTTGTAGGCCCCCTTCAGGCACTGGCAGGCTTCTATAAGGTCTCCCTAGAGCCTTCTCTTCTCCAGGCTGAACAACCCCAACTCTCTTAGCCTGTCTTCATAGGAGAGGTGCTCCAGCCCTCTGATCATCTTCACGGCCCTCCTCTGGACTCACTCCAACAGGTCTGTGTCCCTCTTATGTTGGGGGCCCCAGAGCTGAATGTAGTACTCTTAGGTGGGGTCTCACGAGAGTGGAGTAGAGGGGGAGAATCACCTCCCTCGACCTGCTCATCATGCTTCTTTTGACGCAGCCCAGGATATGGTTGGCTTTCTGGGCTGCAAGCACACATTGCCGCGTCATGTTGAGCTTCTCATCAACCAACACCCCCAAGTCCTTCTCACTGTTCTCAATCCATTCTCCATCCAGCCTGTATTTGTGCCTGGCATTGCCCTGACCCATGTGCAGGACCTTTCACTTGGCTTTGTTGATCTTCGTGAGGTTCGCACGGGCCCACCTCTCAAGCCTGTCAAGGTCCCTCTGGATGGCATTCCCTCCCTCCAGCGTGTCGACCACACCACACAGCTTGGTGTTGACAGCAGACTTGCTGAGGGTGCACTCAATCCCACTGTCCATGTTGCCAACAAAGATGTTAAACAGCGCTGGTCCCAATACCAACCCCTGAGGAGCGCCACTCATCACTGGTCTCCACTTGGACATTGAGCTGTTGACCGCAACTCTTTGACTATCCAGCCAATTCCTTATCCACCAAGTGGTCCATCAGATCCCTGTCTCTCCAATTTAGAGACAAGGATGTTGTGCAGGACAGTGTCAAATGCTTTGCACAAGTCCAGGTAGATGACATCAGTTGCTCTTCCCTTATCCACCGATGCTGTAACCCCGTTGTAGAAGGCCACCAAATTTGTCAGGCACGATTTGCCCTTAGTGAAGCCATGTTGGCTGTCACCAACCAGATCTTCCAAACCGGAGTCTTCTGTTACTAGTGATAATGTAGAAGAGATCCAGTGTGACCAGTACAAGTTGCCCTGGGTTTACATCAGCATAATTCAAAGCAGCATCTGGATCAAAACTCCCCTTTAGGCAGTTTTGGCTGTTTACAAGATGTTCCACAGAGCTCATGAAGGGCTTGGTCTTTTCAGCTGTCCACCACTAGGAGCTCTCACCCAAGTGATCTAGAAAAGCCTCTATGACAAGCTATTTCCCCCCCTTCACACTTGCCCTTAAACAGGCTCTTTAAAAACCTTTGCCATTTTTAGGAGAATTGCAAGGGGATGTCAGGTACCTGAGCCCCTCTGTGCTCAACACGTCCCCTCTAAACCAGCCCCATCTTCAGCCATTCTCCTCCCCTGCAAGCCTGCTCAGCTTGAAACTCACGGGTCACTTTGGGAGGTGCCCCTGCCCACCAAGCTAGAAAGTACAGTGCTGCTTACTGAAGTGGGAGGTTGTGTGCTGCTGTAATGCCTTGGCGCATCCTCATTTCTTAGTCAGTTTAAGACTATAAGTGAATTAAATGTACAAATCCTGTAGTGTCCTTTTTATCTGTATCTTTTTATAAGAATATACTGTAATACTAAAAAACAAAAGCAAAAAAAATTAAAGATATATTGCCCCTAATGTGTCTCAGTACCTTTCTTTGTAGTTGCATTTTCTGTGCATTTTGCTGGAAAATCCTAAAGGTGAGTTGGAGTCTGGGTGCACTTTTTTGCTAAGCTCTGGGTCTTTCTCTTTGGTCAAGAGCATGCAGGTCTTTATGTGACACAGTCACTGCAGAGCTGTTCAGAAACTTCACGGATTGTTCTGGGGGAACAAGCAACATGGTGGAACACAAGTACATCCTCCTCACACATTGCAATAGTAAAGAGCTAACCATGGAACCACCAGGCTACCATATCCAAGGGTCCTCTTAAAGCACTCTTTCATTGCTCTTTCAGAACAACATAGGGAACACAGAGGTTTACTTAAAAAAAGGAAGGCAGTCCTGCTATCTAAGAGCTTGTAATCCACACGTGGACATAACTAGTTCAAGAGAGGAAGGGAGTGCAGGGCTGCAGTGCTGGCCATAAGCTCCCGTACTTAACTGAGCAACATCCTGACAGCAAGAGCGTGACTCAGAGGAGGAGGGGGCAGGAGAGGATTGCTTCAAAGGACGGAGTTAAATAAGGCCAGCTGAAAAGAAGCCAGGAAAGCCAATATCGGGAGTGAACCCTCAGGGATGTGGGAGGGGAGAGAAGTTAGACACAGAACAGCAGGGTGAGCGGGAGGCACGCAAGGGCTAGGGCTAATTTGTGGGTGAATCAAGGGACATGCCGAGGAAGTCCTCAGAGCTCAGGGGCAGAAACTTGTTTTCATCTTAGATGCAACGTGTGCAGCTGTTTCACTTACACATGGATCTCCCTGTCTCTGTTAATGGAAATAGCCTGCTGACAAAATTCATCCTTAAGCCACAACTTTTCATGTTTATCTTCAGCCCATCAAAGGGCAATGTTTTAACCGTGAGCTCTTGAGAAGCTCATGCCTAGCTTTGAGTGGGATCTTTGCTGGTTGTGCAGCACGTTCCTGCAGTATGTGGGTTCCCAGGGACCCCAAACAAAGCTCCAGCTGCTGGTTCTGGCTCTCAGGTGGGAAGGGCCATGGCAATGAGGGAAAGCAATCAGGGGATAATTGCTTGCACAGGCCGAGGACCAGCAGGCAGCAAATGGGAGTCTGAGTCCTGAGTGGGAAGGCTCTTGGTTTATATTTGTTAAAGGGGCTCTCAGTTTCTCTGTTTTGATCTATTTGGTTCAGACTTGGCTAAAAGTCTGGTTATGAGGTTCTTGCTTTACAGATGCAAGGGCAGAGGCAAAGGGATGTTTCTGAAATCCAGGTAGCACATGAGTGGCAGAGGCAGGATGAAAATGCAGGGACCCCCCCGCTTTCTCTTCTCTAGCAGCTGGGTTTTAGCAGAGGGGGCCAAACCATTGCTTTTCCTTGTTAGAGGTGAAACCCAGTAGCATTTGAATTGTCTGCTTTGAACAACCAGAGTGGTATCCTGCCTGAATTCTAACAGGAAGATTTTTTTCTTTAATATTTTGACCGGGGTTGGAGCACGCAGCAAGGGGCTGGTGTTCTGCCCTGCAAGATGGGTCCAGCACAGAAGCCTCCTTCCATCTTCCCATTTGGCATCTTCCCCATGGTCATGGACCTCCCTGTCCTTTTCATTGCTGCACAGAAGCAAGGTAAGTGCCTCATGGCTTTTTCTGAGCAAAATTAGCATTGGGGTTTAGCTGCCCTGAATGACTGGGAGTGAGGGGGAGGGTAAGGGGAGCTCTTTGCTCATGATGGGAAGGGCTGAGGATCTATTATTCATTGGCTTTCCCTTTCTTTAACCTTTGGCTTCTGTTTAAACAAAGATGACTTTTATCTCTGCCATAGCAGACATGGAGCTTTCTGGGAGAAATCTGCTTGGCCCTTTGGGAACAGATTTCTACTGCTAGGAAACAAAATAATTAAAGACTTTTTTTTTCCTAAAGCCCAAAGCTTTGGTTTTCAACGTTTTTGTGCTAGATTTTGGTTATTTGTTTCATGTTTCTGTAGCTAATAGGCTCCTTGCTGTTTTAGCTAATGGGCTTCTTGCTGCTTTCTCTGAGACATAGTTGCTGTTTATCTCTACTTGGACAGACTCTCATCAGGAGGTAGGGTCCTTTTTTTTTTTCTTTTTTTTTTTTTTTTCCTCCAGTCCCCTCCCTAACTCTCCCCCCCAGGCTCAGCACAGATGCTTAGGGAAGATGAGGGTGTTGCTGCTGGTGGAGCCATGTAACTCTGCTAAAATGTTGCTTTTTATCCATTTTTGGAGGTCTGCTGTTCTGTATGAGCACCAGCCTGGCAGACTGAATTTTCATCTAAGATACTGATGTAAAGATTCATTAAGAAAGCAAAATGCCTTGCTCATATGTGCCTTGGAGAGGGAATGAAGCAGAGGAGAAATAAACTTGGGTAGGATGTCAGTTTGGGGTACCTGGTTTTAATCTTTTTGTTTGTTTCCTGGCAAGGTATGTTTCTGCTGCTTTGAAAAAAAAAAAAAAAAAGTCTTTGAAAGGAAACACAACTGGGATTCTTCCAAAGGGTTAACTTTTGCTTTTTAGGTACAAGTATTTGCCCTCTTCTAAAGCTGAGCTCCCCTCTTCCTTCCTATGCTTAGTTAATGAGGAAGAGTCATCTGGCTAAAAAAAACCTTTCCAGCCATGATCAAAGCATGAAAAATGTCACGAACGTATTGAGGAGTTCCAGCTCATTTACTGCCTCTGCTGCTGGGCTGGATGCTGGCTAGGAGTGAGACAGGGGCCTCTGGGCTGCAGGTGGGAGTGGGAGCTGCGGCAGCTCCCAGTGCATGGACTAAGGAAACCCCTTGTGGGATGGGAAGGTTCCTGGGGCTTCCCACTGCATGTGGTCACTTGCGGCAAGGAAAGGGGTGCCAGACATCCCTTAGCACCTGGCCTATGCAGGGGGATGGAGCACCTTAACGTCTGGTCTCATTCCCAGCCTCTGCAGTCACTCCTTCAGGTGAGCTGTTGCCAGCTCTCTTGACTAGGGCTACTGTAAGTCTCTGCAGAGGGAGCTTAGAAGGTGTTTGGGTAAATATGAATAATTTGCTGCCATATACCCTCATTTGTATGTCCCACATACCAGTCTCTTCCTAGAGATACCATGTCAAGTAGCTACTAGTATCTGTAGACTCCCTTCTCTTTTTTTCTTTTTTCTTTCTTTTTAAATGGTGGAATTTAAAATGAGCAATTAATTGTGCTGCTGCTTCTTCTCTCCCTCCAAGCCAACATTTTTTCCCACTTGGTCTCGGAGAATCTTTGTGTGAGTTGAAGAGTTTGCAGTGAGCTGGAGGCTTGCCTTTGGAGAGCTGCTGCATCTTTCCTAACATGACAGCATTGAACCCTGGGGGTCCAGAAGGGTCTGAAATGCTGCGATTAATTTAATGTGGGAACCCAGGAAGCGTTCTTTGCCCACCTTATTTTAGATGTGGGCAACAGTGGTGTTGAGCCAATTCCTTGCAGGGCTCATGAAAGGAGAACGTGTCTCTAATTACATTAGCTAAAAAAATAATGAGAAAATGGGGGCGGGGGGAGGAAAGAAGGGGGAATGGGGAACAGGACTTAATAATTTATTGTACAGTGTGAGATGTGGAAAAAGGCTTTTGTCTGGCTGAAATGTCTATGACCAATAGTGGTTCAGTCTGTCATATTATAGCAAGACCTTTGCAGTCCTCTCCCTTCATGGAGATACAATGGAAACGGCTATTCGGAGCAGTTCCACCAACTACTGAGGCAGCTGCTAACCAGGGAGAGCACAAGAAGTCATGCAGAGGCTGCAGAGATCTGGGGAGCGGGGTGCACGATAGCCTTGACCACCCTCCCTGTGGGGCAGACAGGGAGGCAAGTATGTTGTGAACTATATGATGTTGCTGCCTGTCCCTGTGGAAAGGAGGGCTGCCTTCTCTCCGTGTTCCTTGTGGAGGTTTTGAAAGGTTGGGGGGGAACTGTGATTGTCAGATTTCTTGAGATAATAGGGTCTTGTGCCTGACGGACCTGGGAAGTAGGGATACTCGCTACTTGTCTGTTTGTAAGTAAAGGATCTGCCTTGCCGGTGGGTCCTTTTTTCCTGTTTCCTGCTCGTGTTTTATGATCCTCTGAAGTATCAGGAGTATTGTAAGAATTGGCTTGGATGCCCCAGGAGAGACTACCTGAGTACTTGCCTGTGGTGAACCCACAGCTCATGCTCCGATTATCATACTCTGCCAGTGTTTTGCCATTTGTGGTTCCTGGAAAGCCAGTGGTCTCTAAAGGTTATCAGAAGGTGGTCTGCGGACAGTGGCTGAGGAACGAAAAAAAGATCAAAAGCTTTTGTGCACTCCATTGCCCACACAAGGAAGCAAACAAAATAGGAGGAAAATGAATGTCTACCTACTTAAAGCTTAAGCTATTTTTCATTTGGTTATGGCACTGTGGCAATACTGTACAAGAACAAAGATGGATTCTGCCCCCTCCTCGCCCCTGCAAGAAGGTTAGGTCATCACTGGATTCAAGAGATAAGATCTCTTTGCTACTGCGTGTTCCTGTGACTGTGAGCAGGTCTGATGCAGGCCGTGCCTTGCTGGCTGCCGTCTGTGTGCAATGGCCTTTGGGTGTGATGGGAACTGTCATCTTAGACCCTGCAGAGTCATGAGGTGCTTCCAGGGGGAGAAGTAGGAATCAACCTAGTGCCTGCCCACAGCAAGGTATTATAACAAGGCAGGAATTTCTTCAGGTAACGCAGACTGTGTTTGTGTCCCCAGGCAAGTCTGGATCTGCTCTTACTTTGTAGAAGGAGCTGGTTAACCCTCAAAGGCAGGTATTTCCCAGGGTTGTCCACTCCAGGGTTTTTTGTCCTTTTGTGCTCCCAAACAGGAAAATAACTCTTCAGAGCCATGCCCTGTTCTGCTGTAAACTACCCCTTGCTTCTGCTCCTGCTTTGCTTCAACATCTGAGCCCTGTTCACCTCCCTCTTGTGGCCCCACAGGTCCTTTCTGCTGCCATGACCCTTTGCTTGCCTGCCTTGGGAGGCTCTGCTGCCCTTTCTCTGTGGCAGTAACAGCTGCTGGAGCTTGGGCACCTCAGGCTCCAGGTGAAGGCCCTTGCAGAGGATTGTCCCTGGTACAAACCCTCTTGCTCTGTCCTCAGCCCAGGCTCACGTGCAGGCTCTGCTGCAACAGGGCAGGAGTCAGGAGGCGGACCAGATGGCATTTCGTACCTTCCTGTCATTCTCCTCGTGTGATCTGCTGGTGGTGTAGCTGTTGTTCATCCAGGGAGTGAATGTTAAACATGTAGTGTTGCACTTTTAGAATGGTGGTAACATCTTCCCTTGCTCTGGTCTCTGAAATGAAAGCTTCTCCTGAAGCGGAGAGGAGGCCCTTTTTGCAGCTGGAGAACTGAAGCTGCTTCTGGAGCCAGTGAGGACGGGCAGCCTTTCACCACAGAAGCGGCTCCAGCACTAAGGCAATACAACATTGGGACCAGAGATAGCTGTGGCCTCGGGGATGCTGATCTTGTGCCAACTCCTGGGCGTCAGTGCTGGGATGCATCAGCAAGCATGTCTTGGACTTGCACCAGGGTCAAAGAAAGAGACTCCAAATTGCAGCTTGTCCCATAGCTGCGATCTTGTCCTTGTCAGGCTGCCGCCAGTTCTCTCTCTGTTCCTGATTAATCGTCTCCCAGGGGGATGCTGACCAGCACATCCCAAAGTGGGATGGGAGGAGGAAGGGGATAAATCGGATATTGAGGCAATCTTACTCTCTAATTTTTAACCCATGCTGGCACCCTAATCCAAACAGGAAGGCAGCAGGAGTTTGGAAAGGGATCAGTAGACCTGACTTAGTGCTGTGCAGAGCAGAACCAGTATAATTATGGGCAAGCGGACATAATCACAGAAATAGCTGTGCTCTGATGAAGGGGCAGGCTCTTTCCTGAGACCTTCTTGAAGGAGTGGTGGCCAGCTCTCTTCCCTTCTTACTCCTGCCCACGCTTTCCCTCAGCTCTGCAATGAGCTTTGCCACCCCTCAACATCTGCACTTCTTGCATTTGTCGGAACAGGATCTGGGGCGTCACCAACGCAGGTGGAGGTCTTCCCTTGGGAGGCAGGGAAGTAAAATTTTCATCTAACAGTTGGGAGAAACCGAGGGACAAAAGCCACATCTGCTAAAAGCAACCTCATCAATCTGGTGGCAAACATTACCTTCTCCAGATGCATGTCATGCTTGCAAATCTGTCTCCAGGCACTCACTGCTGAGCGCACAGAACGACAGGAAGGCTGGGTTAGTGTCCCCACCTGCAAACGATAATTTGAGTGACTTACCAAGCATGACATGTTGGTCTGGCCCACATCCCTGTGGTCAGGTCCTCCTGGATCGTGGTCCAGGCCTGTAGTGGGGGGACTGTCCTCTTCTTCCTGCCTTGATTGCAACAAGCTTCATGGGATGCCAGGGACTGTCTCTTTGCTTGTAGCTGGGAGAGCAGCAGCTCCTGCCTGTGCTCAGGACAGGGCATGGTTCTTGGGCCACGGGGGAGCTGGCACTTGTGCCTGGGGGCAGCAGCTGCACAGGCACCCCTGACCTCACCAGAGTTTTCACCATTTTCCCTGTTGCTCAGCTGTCCCGCTCAGCCATCCCCATTTCTTCCACTGCTGCTTCTGGTTCACAGTTCTTTGCCATCTTTCCTTGTCCCACACCCACGTGAGCCTTCTGGTGCAGAGCAGCGAGGTTTGGGGATGAACCCTGCCATCCCACCCGTGGCCCTCGTGGAGCCACCTCTGCCATTCCTGGGAGCTTTGCTTCCCAAGCGCCTCCAAGGCACTCCCAGCCCCACGGGCACGAGGCCTCCATCAGCATCCAGCTGGTCCTTTGGAGAGCCTCAGCCGTGCATGTGTGGAGACATTTTGTCTGAGGGAAGAGGCTAAATCTAGGCCAGTGCAAAACCCCTGAACAGCAGCTCTGGCACCAGCTGCTCCAATAAGCTGATGCACTCGTTTCTGAGCTGAGCTACTTGCTGATGTAGAGGCAGCCCCTGTGCACGTGTGTCGGGCGGGGGAACAGGTGCCAAGAGCGTGTCTGGGGGGGAAATTCTTGCTGGTGCCATGCGAGGTTGGAGGAACGCTTGGGTTTTCCCCTTCCTTTCTATAAATGGTCTTTGTGAAAGCAGGTTTCTTAACTTAGATTACAACAGCGAGGGCTAAATGAGCTTCACTGTAAGGAGGAAGCTACGAGTGACACATGAACTGGAAGAAAATCTTGGCTAGGTTAGATAGGAGATGAGGCTCAGGAATGCAGCCTGTCCCCACAAACTATGTTAAAGGGCTTCTGGCCACGCTCAAACCTGTGTCAGATGCCTGGTGGGATGTCCAGTGTCCTGCGGCGGGGCGAGGGCTTTCCCAGGGCTGCCGGGGAAGGAAGTGCAATGACTGCTATTAAACCCTCATCCCCAAGGAAGCAGCGGCACTCCTGGTTTTGGGTAGGGTGCTTGGTCGGAGCCTGGCTTCCCAGGGAACTGCCTCCCTCTTGGCTGAGGACACAGGAGGCATTTTGCCAGGCTCTCCTGCAGCTCGGTGAGGGTGGGGGAGCCTGGGACATGGGGGGCCCTGTTCCCACTGCTGGTGGGAGCACAGGAGTCCTCGCTCACTTGCTCCCCACTCCAGCCAGCTGGGCTTAATTTTAGAAACACAGTGCTATCTTGGGGCATCTTTTTCCACGGAATGCAAGTCTTTAAGTAAATAAATAACAGCTTTGTGGAGGTGGAATGACGGCCCGTAACCGCACTGCAAAACACGCACTGAGCAAGTCGAGCCCTATTTTGCTTGCATGTGGAACTACTTTGCACAGATACAGTGGCTGCACTGCCTCCCTCCCTTTCTTCAGCACCCTCTGGAGCTGGCCACGTGCATTGATTAAAAAGAAATAAAAACACCTTGAAATACCAGCCTTGGAGAAGTGGAAATGAAAACCCCTCCAGCTGCTGGGGTTCAGCTAGAGTTCTCTGGCATAGGTTTGCAAAAGCTATGGTTTACTGGCGATGGGCTAAGTGTTACTGGCCATGCCTTTGCTGCATCTGGGACATCTCAGAGGGATGTGCTCTGAGGCATCCTCACCAAGCCGGGAGGGAAATAGCAGGCTATAAAGATGAATGCAAGAAACTTGTGTTTAAATACCCCTCCCAGTCTGGCTGGCCAAGAGCCTTTTGCACGCAGTTGTGTTGCTTATGGCTGAATGTCCTGGGTGTGTCTGTCAAAGCATGTTTGCTGGCTGGAAAATCCCGTTAAAGCCATTTTACCAGAGCAAGAGCCTGTTTTCGCTGCTCAGGTCCAGCAGCTCCGAGATGCCTGCATGGCATCTGTTGCATAAGCTGCTGGTAACCCTGTCCCCCTGAGTCAGCCAAGGGGTCTCTTCTAAAGCTCCCAGTCTGAGCAAGACCTTACCACAGCGGCCTTCTCTGATGTAGGAACTTCAAAGATGCACCTAAATCTGCGACATGGAACAAATGGTGTCAAAATCATCCAGACTGCTGGCTACTTGCTTTGCTCTGCTCCTGCTGCACATTGCTGCTGCTGCTGGGACAAAATGGTGGCTGAGATGACAGGACACTGCGTTTATAAGGACATTGAGTCAGGAGCACCCATCTTGGGTGCATTAGGAGTTGGCAGTAACACCTCTGGGTGTCTCCTCAGAGCCAAAGGGGTGGGTAGACTGTGCCTAATCGTGGAGTTATGAGTGAGCTCTGGCAACGGTCTTTGTAGTGAGTGGGCTTGTTGAAATCAGTGTCTGTGACTTGGAAAAAGCATCATGTAGCATCCTGGTGCCACAGGCAGACAGGATGCTTGACGAGGTTTTGCTCTGGTCTTTCTCGCACAAGAAGACAAGCTTATCTTGTCCTTTACCCTATAGCCCTTGGCAGGAGCGTTTCTGGGCAAGACTGTGACAGTTGTGCGTGTTTGTTCAGGGCTGGTTGTAGTATTTGGATTCACTGCGGGGCCTCGGGATTGCCGGCTGCCCCTCGGCCTTGCTGGTAGCTTCCCTTCCCCGTGGGCTGTGAGGGCAGGAGGATTTTCCATGTGGTGTGGTTCTGCCTGCTTCTCCTCTGCAAACTACCTGGCTAAGCTGTCTCCTCTCCTCCTTGGCCTCAGCCTGCTGCTTCCACTGATACCACAGGTCTGGAGGGAATTTTATTTTATTTTTTGTAAACCCTAGTGAAGGCCCTCTCCTGTGGGGCTGGGCAAGCTCTGCCCATATTCTCTATAAGCCTGGGATCAGGGCGGCCCTGGCAGCAGCTTCTCTTTTCCACTGATCCCAATTAAGATTCAGTCTTGGCAGGATGGAGCCTTTGGAGCTGCCAGCTGCAATAGGAGAGATGAGGCTTCAGGGGCAGCAGAAATTATTCCCTTCCCTCAGCTCAGCTCATTTCTTGGATCTGGGCTGAGGATGGCCCCGGGAGTTGATCTGCAGAGGCCAAATGAGCCACACAGAGCTAAAACATTTCCATGCAGTGTCAGGCCCAGGGTGGGGAAAGGCAGCTCTCCGAAGAGGAGAGACTGTGGGTGGCAGCTGGGGAGGAGAGGGATGGGATGGGATGGGATGGGATGGGAGGGAGGATGCAGCCCCATGTGCTGCCTCGAGACAGCAGCAATCCCAGCCTCGCTGGAACTCTGTGTGTGGGGAGGCTCGAGTGCCAAAATGACCCTGTTAATGAAACGGGAGTTCGTTAAGGCCTTGGGAAGTGGCAGCAATGGCAGGTCAGAGCTGTGCAGCTGAAACCCCCCTCTCCCAGGCCCACAGGAGCAGATGCTACTGGCCAGGTCTCTGCCTGGTGCCATGCTGCGCAGCTCTGCTGACGTTGATGGAGCTGTGCCACAATGTGCACCAGCTGGTAGCTGGCCTAGGGCATGACTAATGGAGCGGCTCTGTATCTGATAGCATGTGTTATTTTTCCAAGCATAATATTAACACAACTTTACAGTTGCCTGACCCTTCTGCTCTCTCCTCCTCTTCCTCCCCCGCCTCCTGTCACTCCTGTCACACTGCAGCCAAGCTGCCCTTGACATTGGAACTAGAAACTTTGCTTTTGCTGGCCTTGTGTCCTTTCAGCTGTGCACCCTGGAAGTATCATGGGTATAGAAGAGACCGTTTCTGTTGCATGTATTTAAAGACTAAATCCTTGCAGGAACAGCTTAGTAGTACTGAGAGTTTCTGGTTTTGAGCAGGTTCTCCAGAATTTGAGGGTAAGCTCTATGTTCTCTTTGATGAAGCAATGGTCCCTGTAATACTGTTGCTAATTTGGGGTTCTGGAAGCAACCCTTAAGCAGTAATGAAGTGTGAAGCTTTGTTCCATGGAGCAAGTGTCGTATAGATGGCACCTTGGAGAGCCACAGACCCTAGGCAGCTTGCCTGATGGCCGTGGCCATGCTGTTGCAGTCGGGCTGTGAGCGTGACTGAGCAATGCCCAGTTTGTCACACAGCTCTGCTCAGAGCAAGGCTCAGCAGCGTCTTGGGGCATCTGGCCCTTCGGGTAAACTTGCTCGCAGCTGCACTTCACCGCTGTTGAGTACCCTTCGCCCCCCAAAGGAGCAGACAGGATAAGTACAAAAATAGAGGTGCTAAACTGAAAGCTTTCTAAACATGGCACTGGCAGCATGGAGGGACAGAGCAAAGTAGAGATAGCTGGATTTGTGTCTTGGCTACTGCTGTATGAGCTTGTTGTGACCAAAATGAGAATCTGCTCTTATGACAGGATGCACTGAGCTCATGCAAAGTCCTTCAGCCCTAGCCTATGAAAAACGATTTGGCTGCTCCACCCTGTGCCTTTCCAGGGAGCGTGCCAGACATGTCAGGGGTTTGCCTGCCATCGTCATGGCTTTGCAGTGCTCCTCAGATCCACTGGCTTTTGAGACTGGAGTTGAGGCTTCAACCTGAAGTCTCAAAAAAGTGAAAGCCTAGTCAGCCCACTGCAACCAGTGACTCCTCCAACTGTTTTGAGGTTCCCTGAAATGCTAAGCTTCTCTTGGAGCAAGGCTCTGTAAGTGGAGGGAAGTGAGCTGTGTTTCCATTTAACTAATTAGCAGTCCTGTGCCCTGGCCAAAGCACACATGATGTTACAGCCATTTTTAAGCTGTTACATGCCTGCATAACTGCTGCTGAGCCAGCCAGAAGGAGCTGCAAACTAGCAAAGGGCCAAGGAAGGGGTGGGATGAAGGGCCAGATTCTGTTCAGTCAAATCCCTTGTAAAGCTGAGTAACATCAGCGACTTAAGGAGAATCACTGCAGGTCACCAGTGGCTTAGAATAGCTAAAAAATTAATTCCCCTTTTTAGTGCTCAGCTGTTGTTGCTTTTTGAGTCTGGTTTTGAGTCGTTCCCATTCGGAAGAAGAGGTCCCTTCCTAAGGTATTTCAAGCTGCATCTTCCCTCTATTTCCCACTATTCTTCCCCCAGCACTTTCTGAAAGCACTGCTCTTTTGCTCCTTTTGATGTAGATTTAATCTCTTTAAGAATACTTAGTGACTAGGTTCTGCTGGCTTCTCCTTTATATGCTGCATCCAATTTTTTCCAGGGCAGGCTGAGGGTGGGGTAACTAGCCTCAGGATGTGGCCATGAAGGAAAGACAGGCTGAGCTGCCACAAAAGACACAGGCTGGATTAGCAGTGAACAGACAATAACATACAAATGGGACATTAGCTGGCACAAGTGAGAGTTTCCAGCAGGCAAAAGCTATACTGCACATGGATTCTGAGGGCTGCCATGATCTGCAATATTAGCATTCGTGTTGTGTTCAGCATGCACCGTTAGAGGTGCAACCTGTGCTCTTATGGCACCCTTCAGGAGAAGGAGGTGGTGGGCTCAGTGCTTTATACCATTTCTCTTGATTAAATCTTCAAAAACCTAGGTCCAAATTAGGAAGCAGCCCCTAGAAAAAGGATGTAAAGCTTTGTGCTATCGTCCCAGGATCAGCAGCATTTGGAGAGACCCTCTAGCAGTACAGCTGCTGCCTCTGCCCCTGCACTGGGGTCCTTGGCTTCCTGTGGGGCTGCAGCGTGTGGCTGATCACAGTGAACAGCTCAACCAACTAAACTTCCTCGGGTAGGAACAGGCCTTCTCGATAGTAGAAGAGGTGAGAGCTTTCTTGGAAGCTCAGATGGATCAGAAGGGGAATCTCCCTTTAAGTTATTCATGATTCAGGAGGGATGGACTTCTATACAGGCACTTCCCCGGATCTCAGTTGCAGTGCATGGTCATTCAGACTAAGAGGCAGAGTTCTGGAGGCACCAGTTCCTTATGTTACTCTGCAACACAAAGCAGCAGGGTTATACGCATCCACTGACTCAGAACAGGCATGTGGGAGAAGGTGGGATAATGGTGAGAGATGATAAATCATGATGCTAAGCCTACAGGATTACTCAGTTTAAGAACAGCCAGATAAAGATGAGTTTCATGCAACAACAACAACAAAATAGATTCCTTTAAGTTATTGTGACTGATCCCTTGTTAACTGCTGACTAATCATTGCAACTTATAAAGTCTATCCTGTTGCTTGTCCTGAGTTAACTACTCATAGAAGCTTGTGGATTAAAACCCTCTGAATGAATAAAAAGGGTATTCAAAGTAATGCACAACATACTCCATTACAACTAGTATTTATTAAAAATGCAGCGGACAAAAAAAAGCAAGTCTCCAAAAAGTAGTCAGTTCATCAATGTGTATTACACCATTGCCCACCCAACACTACTGACACATACAGTGCTACCGGCTCATTTCTCTCACAAAATGTTCTGTTGACTCATGCTTGGTTCATTATCTATAAATGTGCCCAGTTTCAAGACTCAATGTGACAGGAGCAAAAATGGCACCGAAGCCTTTGCCCAAAGCTTCCAGCCACTCTCAACCCAAGAAAGTAGTGAAATGTGCGTAAGTAGTAAGATGTGCGTGGTAGTCATGCATGTGCTCTGTAGTCCCTTGTGTGGTCTTCAGTCCTTTGTGTGAGCTTTACAGCATGACAGCAAACTTCTCAGAAGCCAAATAATCGTATGCCCCAAAGCATCATTTTATTACTACTGAGTATGTCTAGTCCCCTTTTAGTTTTCAAAATTATCTAGAGACTGGGTGAAGGCAGGGAGGGCAGGGTGTGTTGTGGGTGGTAGGGGGAGTTAAGTGCTTGTGTAAATCAGTTAACTTAGCAGGTTACACACGTGCTTCCTTTTCCTGGCAATTTGTTTCCATGCTGAGCTACAGAAACATTTGCGCTATCAGCGCAGCAGCTCCACAGATGAACAAGGTCTCATTTGCAGGGTGAGCTGGGACTGGTGCTCAGTACAGCAGTACTAGGTACACTCCTGGGAAGGAGCAGGAGTGCCTCTACTGTTAACTTAGATCAGTGATATCAAGGGAATCAGGACTATAACACCGAATGTAGGTATACAAATGCTTATGGAGTTTGGGTACCAAGCTTTCCAGGCTCCTTCCCCTTTCAGCTGTAGATTCTATGTGGGTCATTGTATGTGCCTTACCTCCTAAAGAATCAAATGAATTCACCTTCAATGGAAAAAGCGCCTTCTGTGGTAACTAGGGTATGAGATTTGTAAAGGATAAGCAAAGGCAGTTGTAGTAAAACATTGCCTCCTCATCTTAGACCTGCACTTACTTTAAGTGAGTAGGACGTGCGTGACAGTGTGGTGTGTGCTTTACTGATGCTCACAGTAATTTAACCTTATTTCATGAGAAGCAGCTACCTGCTTTAAGATGCTTTTTCAGTAGCCTCTCTGATGTTATTAGAGCTGTCTTCAACTCTCTGTGCGTATGGAGAGGGGAGCACCCTGAATCATGTGTGACTTCACATTAGCCATAAGCACCAGAAAACAAGTAAACCAAAGTTGAAAATACCCTGTTTAGAGCATATAAATTAATATTTGAAAAGGATCCATCAGTATTAACAAAATGTTGAGTAATTTCTTATCTAGGATAGTCAATTAATCAAAGCTATTTAATGCTACATGACAGTGGCTGCTGGTACATTTATGGGGACACTTAAGTGCTCTGAGGCCAGAGGACTTCATGAAAGCAAATTTGAGAAAGATGCAGGAAAACACTCTGGCTGAGGCAACAGCAACTACCTTAACTCTTCCAAGTGGCTACTAGTCTTAAAGTTTGTTTTATCTGTCAGGCTGCTGGTTACTAGGAGCTGCACTGTAGGATTAAAAAACTGGGAGTCTTCTGGGGCTTGGTGTGACATTTAATTCTAAAGTCAGGGAGAGCTGACACCTACTTCTGTGCGTGGCATAATTAAACCATTAAGCATGCAGTAACTAGGCCTCAATGTATTTGAGTGCTAAGGTCAAAATGTTGGAACATGCTTCTAAAAGTGTAAAAGGTATCTTTCAGATCAGCAAAATAATCCTTCCAAACCCAGAAATCCTCTGTTTCTACATCATGTTTTACAGAGCACTCAAGGCAGAGAGCTGGGCAGCTGTCTTTTTTTTTTTTTTTCTTTTGAAAAGGATATGTGGATATTTCCCACCTGCAGGCAAGGGAAGCAGTAGCAATGCAAAGGGATGGGAGCTGCCCCTCTGACCCCGGCTGTTCCACAGTTATAATCTCTGCTGTATGGTCAGGTTCCCCAGTTATGTTCTTCTCACTGTCACCTTCTAAATTCAACTAAGGAGGTCAGAGGGACAGACACAATTCTGAAATCTTAATCCTTGACTTAAAAATAGTTGCCAAATAACAGCACTTTCAGCACTTGCTTCATTTCCAGAGCTCACAGTTGCATGGTGTGATGACAGCAGCTGTGAATATTTCACAGCAAGAAGAAAAAAAAAAAACCCAACCTCTGTGGTATAACTAGGAATCTTTGCTCCTGGTGAGGATACTGAAATGAAGGTATTGGCAGAGTGGAGAAGTCTGTCCTCTAAAACACACGCATGGTTAGCAACAGGGATAAGTGCCTCCACTGTTCACCCAGCAGTAAGCTGACAGGGTAAGGCAAAACCGGAGTCAGAAGGTTGTTGTATGGTACACCTGCTGAGGTCTCCAAGCCTACCAGCTGAGCAAAAGGAGTTCATTGAGAGGCTGAACATAAGCAGTGGTCACCTGGAGGGCTGGAGGTGTCTGGATATGATCTAGACCCTTGAGAAGTCTCCCCTCTGCCCACCTGTCTTACTAAGCAACTTTACTTCTTCGATCACAATGTCATGAGTAACTGCTTTGCACATGTCATACACAGTCAGGGCAGCCAGGCTGGCAGCTGTTAGAGCTTCCATCTCCACACCTGTCCTCCCCCAGGTCTGACAGGAGCTGCGAATCACCACTGCATATCTGGCCTCATCCAAGCTCAGAGACACCTCAACATGGTTGAGGGGGATGTTGTGACACAATGGGATCAACTGGCTGGTCAGCTTTGCTCCCTGAATTCCTGCGATCTGGGCTACTGCCAGCACATCCCCTTTTTTCACCTGGTTCTGCCTCACCATCCCAAATGCCTTCTCACCCAGGCGAACCACAGCACCAGCAACAGCACTTCTTCTTGAATCTGGTTTCCCTCCAACATCTACCATTGTGGCCCGTCCTTCCTCATCAGTGTGCGTCAAGTGGTCAGAGGCATGAGGTACCTCGGTGCAAGATCCTGGACTTGCCTCTTTGGACTGACAGTTCACAGAAGCTTGGCCAACAGGAGAAGCCTCAAGGCACTTTGTGTCAAACATGGAGCTTGGGTCCTTCTGGAAGACACAGCAGCCTCGGAGCTGGGTTTGTAGAATTCCTGTCGTTATGTGCCACTGTTGCTCTGGGTGAGATCGTGGCAGGGAAAGTTGTCCTGTAAGCTTATTTTTCATTAATGCTTTTCCCATTTGTTTGGGTAAACTTGCTCTCAAAGTCAGCCAACGGCTAAATGTGTGGCCCCACTGTTTTGAATTTGGGGGATTCTGTAGGGCATCTTGGCATAGTGGGAATGACATCAATGCATGCTCTGGGGAAAAAAAAAAGTAACATGAGGATACATCTTATAACTGGAAAGCTAAGTCTGCAGTAGCTGAGAACCCTGTCAGAGCACTGCTTGGGACTTTCTGTATTGCAAAAACCTCAATAAGCCTGCAACCATCCACTTTTCTCCTCAAGCTCTTTCTCTTCTCTCTCATCAGTTCCCTGCATTTGCTGGTTTGTTATTACAAACCCCAAGACTCAAACCACTTATTTCAAGGTCCCTGGCAAGAAGAAACAACTTGCTTTCAAAAAGTATCAACACTTGCTGAGAAACAGCAGCCAAGAAAGCGTATAGGACCATCAGTTCTGAAGAAAAGCAAGTCACAGCATCTCAGCATCCGTTTGAGATTATCCCAGCACCAGTCTTCTTTCGAAAGCCTGGCAGGGTTAATAGGAAATTTTTGCACTCAGATTCTCAAGTCTGCCTTTCCAACCACCTTCCTCCTAGCACAGGCGGCTGCACTTCCTGCTTTCAGCTCCTTCTGCAGGGAAGGGTCATGCCAGCACTTGAGGACAGCAGGGACCAGAAGCACCACATCTGCAACTGCACTGTCTACAAGCTCAGAGGGTGGCTCTGTGATGGGAACCTCACTTCTTACTGCCAGCTCTTACCACATTAATGACAGATGAAGTTTAAGCACTGGAAAAAACCACGCTCCCCTCATTGACAGATAGGTTTTAAATCTACTCAGAAGTATGTTCCAAGTCAAGCTGGCAGAGCTCCCAGCTGGCAGAGAGGTAGTAAGCCCTCCTGCCCCTTTTCACCATTTAATCCCTTGGTTTTGGCATTTGCACAGGGCTAAATGCCAAGTGTCAAGACAGAAGGAGTCTTTTTCACATGAAAGAAGTGATTTGTTTTGTAAGTAAGTAAAGAGAAAGCAGTACAGAGGGGTAAGTGGCTAAGCCCTAGTTTAATAGCCTCATTGATAAGCATGTTTCTCTTTTTCTGGAGCTCCTGCTCTCTTTGCTCTGCTTTGAGAAACTTGGAATTGGGTTTTGCTCAGTAACCTCCTTTGGTAGCTCTGGTATTCAGGGACACCCTTACTCATGAGTTTTCAGACTGCCCACAGGTGAATCAAAGCAACTTCCTGGACTCTCTGCACCTTGCTGAGCTACCTCTGCTGCCCAGACCTACACGTATCACCTTGGACTGCCCACATGACAAAGACATGGTGTGGACAAGGCATTGGTTGTGCCCCCCACCCTCTTTTTTGAAAACCAAACCAATTTCTTCCTCATTAGTCCCAGCCTCTGCTATAAGACTGATGCCCTTAGCACTTTTTTCATCCAGAGTACCCTCCAAACATTGACCTGAAAGTGCCCTTTACTGAAGCTTAAATCAACTGTAGATTTCATGATCTTTTTTTAATCACTGCAATACTCAAAATTCAGGCAAAGGCCCTTTTTGATCTACAGCTGATGGCCTACCCACTAAAATTAAGATTCCTGCAAGTTTAGTGGTAATGTGTTTACCCTCAGAGGAATTAGATTACATGCACATAAATGTTTTGTGTGCAACATTGCTCTGCTTTAGAAGAGCACAGAAAATTGTGCTTATTCCTCCTTTCTTTCCCTCTCTCTTTATACAGTGGGGCCTAACCTGAATATTCCTTTTAAAATCCAGGAACTCAAAGTACTCTGTTCTTCTGGATTCCTTGATTAGCTTTACAGCTGAAGTTAAACCCCTGGCAAGGTGTCTTGTCTTCAGCAGAAGCTGGACTGCAAAGGCAAATACTTACTTCCACAGGGTAAACACATGTGGGTGGGAGCAAGGAAGAGAAGAACTGTTTGCTCAAGTGGTAAGTAAAAAGACAGCAACAGACAGTAATGCATGCAAAGCATCTTTGCTTTTCCTAACAACATACATTTTCTTCAATTTGTACCTAGTCATCTCCATGTTCACCCAAATGGCTCATATACCTACAAAAATAGATAATGTTTTTCTACAGCACTATATATAACACAACTGAAACCATCTGACAAACTGCATCTCCTCATATTCTATTACTGCACCTGAAGTTTAATTGTGTTAGCTTCCAACTAGCACAATCTCAGGCAGGGAAAAGAAGGGAGGAGATACTTAAATTAAGGAGGAAATTCCCATAACTGAAGCAAACCTGAGGAGAACAACCTGCCAAAAGGAATATTTTGATTAGGGGAAACAGGATACAAACCATATAGCAAAGGATCAGACAACAGCAGTGCAGGGAAGAAGCCAGGTTTGGCTCACTGGGACTAGCAAAACCAATTAGTTATTTCCACAGCATTCGTTAAGTTTCATTAAATTAATTCCATACACACATACCCCCACTGACTGTTTGCACGCCAGCATTATTTGAAGTTTGTAAGTAATTCAAAACACAGTGAGGAAATCTCCTAACGCTTCCCCATGTGTCGCAGTGGGATATTCTCCACTCATCTCCAGTCTCTCCACTGATGCAGTGACTGCCAGCACTTAGTCTTGAAGGGACATGGAACAGCTGGGGGAGGACCTGGACAGGCTGTCTATTTTACTGTATGTATGTCAGACTATGTTAAAGCACTTTTCAAAAGGAAATTGGATGGATCTGATCTGTAGACATCCAAACATTGCCATGAATGCTAACTTTGGAGCGTGGGGATTCTTTCAAAGGCATCTTGACAAATTATGTAGGTCCCAGTGAGCTGTCAAGAGTTTAATATAGTATTTTTCATCTTAAAAAAAAAAAAAGACAAAATTTTTCCTCATGCAGCAAGTCAATACACACTTTAAACAAAGGGTCCTCTTTCCCCTTTTCCTGGAACACAATGCAGCAGTGGCCAAATACAAAAGAGCAAAAGCAAACAGAGAGACAATCTTGCACCACTGAATCCATTCACTTTAAAACTCAACATGGAAAATGATGGCCCTTTAAAGGGGGAATCAAGTGAAAAATATTCCCAGTGAAAACCTATGTTAAAAGACCTCTGTAGATCCTATTTCCTAATAAAGGCAACAGAAGTACAAGCATTAGGGTCTTGGTTTAAAAGAGAGGAGTTATTATATCACCTGTAGCAGAGACTTGCAAATTAACACACATTACCCTCCCCAAGGGTACCTCTTTTAAGCTGCACAGCAGCTAACCAGCTCCAGAGCATCAATGGGAGGATGAGAGTTTGGGTTTGAAACATAATGTTCATCTCTTCCACCCTTGCTGCATCTCCCCCCCTTGTTGATAAGGAACAACTTCCAATTAATCTCACAATGCTAACTTTTGCAAGCATTTCTTAAGTCTAAGGAAGAAAAAAGTATTTAGGAAGATAGCTATCTTACAAAACAGGGAAACGTAGGCATGGAGGAGGTAAAACCATACTGAAGGAGATATGAAAAATCAGTAAGAGAACCCCAGCAGTGCCACATCACTCGTGGACAGAGCTTCAAGCAGAAGGGAAAGTTAGCAAACATCTTCAATAGACACAAGGAGAAAAACAGCTCTTGCCCGTAAGGCTGGCCAGATACCAGATACTACAGTTTTCACAGTTGTATTCTGAGACTTTGCAGCAGTAAGAGGACATTTCGAAAGAATGAAACCCCAAGTTTCAGATTTTGAAGTAAAGAAGTAATGAGGTGGGAAAACTTGCATTTCTGTCAGGTTACTGGCTCTATATATTACAATCAAAGTTGAATTTCTTAATTGAGGAATAAAAGTCCATCCTGCATCCTTTATGTTTATATGGCAATTTGGTCAGTTTCATAAAACTCACCCCAAACTGCCTTGTTAGTTACTATACAATTCTTGTTAAGTACAAAGGAAGCAGATAGATATGAAATTAGATAGGAAAGCTAGTGATCCCTTTGGAAAATTAATGAACTTTCAAAATTAGAGAAAACAAAAACAGTGTTGTCAATAAGAAGATTGGGTAAGGCTTGGTAGGGACATTAAACCTTTCCTCCTCTTCCACTTCAGCATAATTTTAACTGCAACTGCCTTTTAAGAAACCCATTTCTTTGCCTAAACCTAAGCCAGAACCAATCACAAGTTAGACTTAAAGGCCCAATCCACTCTGCTCCCCCACAGACAAAAACCAAACAAAATCATGGTATATTTATTACGTACTGATTTGTCACCCACCAATCAGGATCATTGGCCGGTTTTTCATCTGGGAAATGTTAAACATGCCTAGAAATAAAATAAGGAACACATAAAAATCCTAGCTTTTTAGGTTTTAAGTCATGCATCTGGTTTATATATTTAGTTTTCTGCTCTTCACAGTGCAACCTGCATGCTAGGAAAACCAAAGCTCAATAAAGACCGAGGGAGCTGGAGGAAAGGGAATCTAGCATGGTATTATTTAAAACCATAGCTGCCACAGTCTCCAAGCACCCAGCTGCTATGGGTCTATCACACTGTAGAACCCTTTCCCAGAAAGTTTTCCATAATCTGAATTACAGTCTACCTGCTACAGAATTCAAACAGCTTGGGACTATCTTGTTTCTTAACAATAGCATTTAACTGTACTAGTTCTATGGATAAGCTGTTAACAGTGTTCCAGTTCAAAGAAGTCCAATCACAGAAGGCCCCAAGGACAACACTAGGATTAACACAAATTGGAAGAAGACAGACAATGTCAGGTAAATGCTGCTGATGGCAAAATGCCTTTACTAGAGGGGAAAGCACTCTTCTCCCTGCCCCACCCCCCCCTTCCCAAATCAGAAATGAATGGTCTAAAAGAAAAGGAACCAAACCCTCCACCCCTTCCCTTATGTTTACAAGGCACTATTTTATCTGGGTCAGACCAATGTACTTGGCAAGTTAGTCTATGCTCAGATTTAAAAGCTTCCTTTAAATTTGTTTTACACATCACGAAAAAAAGGCAAAACCAACTGTTAGTAATCTGGCAGAATCTGCAAGAGAACAAAAGGGCCAAAGTCTGTTTTTAGTGTAAAGGGGACTGTTTCATGATCATTAAGCCAGTTCATGTACAAGAGGTCAGCATTCCCAGCTGCAGCCAGATTACAAAAATATGGTTAGGTTCAGATGTGACTGAAATATAGTTTATATCAATGTAAATTCAGAAAAGACTAATACAGCCTGAGGATGTGACTGCATCATCATGGACCTTGTGTCATGACCTTATGCAGAGCACTAGATGAGTGGCTACAAATTTCTGCATACTCAAAAAGAGACTTGTCACTTCTAGAAACATGTTAATGCAGTAGTTGGACAGACAGCTCAATTTAGCTTTAGTACTTATTTTACAGCAAACTAATTTTAAGAAAAAAGGGATCCAGTACAACTCCATCGACTTTTGCTTAGCTTTACACTTTGCTGTTGTTATCATGAGCAATAGTATTCGCACCTCTTTCTTTGAAGACAAAAGTCAGTCTGAAAGGCTTTTAGACAGTCTGGATTCTAGCTCATGTGGAAGGTTAGAAGACTCAAAACTGACATCCAAATTCTGGAGTAACTGCAGAACTGGTATGTTACCAGCTTTCTACCAGACAATACTCTTATCAAATGGGAAAATTCTTTCCTTAGTTAATGCAGCTTCATTCAAGAAACTTTTTGTTCTTTCCTTCTCCTGGCAAGTCAATGCATCCCACAGCAGTACCAGGACATTGTTTTCCCTAGTCACTGCTGTTATTTCTCAGGTACAGCAAACATACCAGCATGCTGTTTCTTTTTTCTGCCTACTGCTGCTCCAATGATTTGAACCAATGCTTCCTCTGAGGCACCTGACCGTAGGTGATCTCTCAAGGACACTTCTGAATTCCCAAAAAGGCACACCTGCAGCCAATCCAAGGAAACAAAAGAGGAGAAGTGAGAAAGAATAAAATAAATGGCTTTTACAAGTATTTCGTACTAACCTCAGAGTAAAGAGTTTTGAAGAGGCCTATCCTACTGAAGAAAGAGAACGTTTATGGAGATTGTTTTCTTTATCTCTCTTCATGTACACACACACAGACAGCATGGGACATTTATGTAACCTAAGCTCATTAGGCCTTCAGGCTGCCTCAGTCATCTGACATTAGGCAGCAGCACAGCTGTTGTCAATATCAGGTGACAATGCATAAGTGCCAATTTTTAATTAAAAACTTTAATTTTCCCCCAGAAACTGCCAGTTTCAACGTGGCAGGAAATGGTTATCCCTCCCTTTTCTACAGCCACTGAGCAAATGTACAGGCTGCTCTTGAAGGAGAAAAGTTGCAAGATGATGTTTGGTGAAAAGAGGCAGGATCCTTGTGGAACAAAAAGCTAAGCCCGCACAGCTGCTTGGATCCTTTTTTAATGGGAAGTCATCTGCTTGTCACATGTTTAAGATGATTTTGAATCAAAGATTAAAATAAATGTTTATATTTACTGGCCTTGCAACCATGTTTTACAACTGAAGTTAACTATGTTAGTAAAACAGAGAAACCAAAAAAAGGTGATGTAACAGCTCCCTAGCAACCCAACAAGCTTGAACAAGAATGCATACAGGATAGATAAACTGGAGTTAGCTGGTAATAATTATGCGTCTTTCCATCCTACTTTACTTCCCAGCTACTTTTAAGGGAAGAATGTCAACACTACTTTTGCTGCATGAAAGCAAAGAGAATCATGTTTCACTACCAACCTTTAGGTTCCCATCTGCTGTTATCCTCAGCCGATTGCAGGATCCACAGAAGTGCTCTGACATGGAGGTGATAAAGCTGATTTGTCCCTGGAAATGTGGCACCTTATAACTCTAAAGAAATGCAGAGGAGAAAAAAAGAAAAGTCAAATACAGACTCCTCATTTTTAAAGCTCCACTTTCCAGAAGACCAGAAGACATTTTAACACAGATTTTCTTCAGTTGTAAGGTCACATGAGAGAAAAAGGCAAAATCAGTTTTGTCAGTTTTGTTCCAGTCTATTCTGCCCTGTTCCTGGAAATTCACAAACTTGTTAAATGTTTGCTCTCATAGTTATCAACTGACAGGTGATGCAAGTAGGCATGTTCTTACTCAGGCAGCCATAAGCCACAGATTCATGTAGGCTAGAAATCCCCCATGTGACACTGCACACTCTAAAGCAATACTGTTATTTCACTGAACAACTGTTTCATCAGACTTGTTAATGTGCAGTCATAGACAGACATAGACTGACAAAAGTTTCAAAAGTGGTAAATACAGGATACAAGCCTGCCATTCTTTATAGCTGACCGAGGCATCTAGTAAGCACATTGTATTTCTAAAGGTAAAGACTATGACCAGTGCATTAAACACTCAAAGAGTGTTTTTGAGACAACACTAAAGAGTCAAACCACATGCAGGCAGCTTGACCAAAATCCCAGAGTTACTACACTAAGTATTTTTTACTTTGCTTGTCAAATATAAATGCTGAGCTTGGGAGAATTTGGGGATTTAGGGCAGGGAAAAAATGGGGACACATTTCAGATGTTCTTTGTCTAACCCCACCTTGGCTGTGCTGGAAGCTTCACAGGGCAATTTCTCCAATTCAGGCCATCGCTGTTTAATTGTATCAAGCATTTCTTTGTAGCTCACCATCTTCTTGAAGTTCCATTTATTCCCTAGAGTTAACAAAACCAGCATAACTTTAGACCGTGGATTTTATTTTTTTAATTAGCAGAGAACCACCTTTACATTCGCCACAAATCTGTTTTTCTTGTAGGTGTCCCAGCCCCAACTAATCCTGCTACTAATCCTTCTCCAACTTATCCAAGGAAGACAGATAAGCTGCAAAAGATACAATGTAAAACTTAGGGCAATTCCTAATTCCCCAAAAGAGCTCACCAAAACTTCCAGAGACAAGCCCATGGGGTGAATAACCACCAGATAACCAACCAGATTCACCTATGTCCAAGGCAGACTCCATGCCATGAAGAATCTCAAAGCAGGACTGCTTACCATCAAAGGGCATGTATTCTATAAACCGCACATCAAGGGGCAGATCCTTTGTGAAATCCACAAAGCCCAGCAGTTCATCCTCATTGAAGCCTCGCATCACCACACAGTTTACCTGCAGGAAAAAGCAGACACCTGAAATTAGTGAGCAGAGTATGACTTTCTTCCCTCCTACACAAGGTTTCATGGTCCTTGCAGAAGACAAGGTAGATAAAGAACTTTTTTTTTTTTTGAAAGAAAAGATGATGAGAGAAGTTAGCAGGATTGAAATGGTATAGATGATCATTTCTGCCAAACTTGCCTGTAAGTTTTGGCATCCAATCTAACCAAAGTTGTTTAAAGTTGCCTTGCTAAATGGAAAACTAATAAAAGCTAGGTAACAAAGGCATCATCTTACCCACCCAAGGTATGGCAGTTTTTACTGTCTAAAATAACTCCTCCACTCCCCAGTCCTACATTGTATGGCTGCTGTAAAAGTACTGGCAGGGTACCTTCTATAGCACTCTTTTTGGCAGATGACAGGCAAATGCCCCAGACCAGGAAGTGTTCACAGCATGCTCCATAACCCTAGGCTGCAGGATGACTAGCTCTACCTTCCTCCAAAAACAGGTTAAAACTAAGTTTTCTGCACATTCCTCATAAACAATATTTACATTGGAGCCTCAGGTCCTCTCTGCTTTATCTGAAGAACAACAGATAGCTGTGCAGTTGCTAAAACACTCCCCATTAGCAAGGCAGACTTATATGTCTGAGCATCGTGCATCATAATTCTCAAGATCTTTCAGGAAAGCCTAAAACCTAGTTTAATTTCAAGTGTTTTTCATAGCTCTATAGCCTAAAACACTTACACATCTTCCAAAGCACCAGTGAAACTGAAGGGAACCACAGCTGCAGAACTGCAAACAGCTGAGTTAGGGTGGAGTTTCATGTTACAGCTAAGCTGGTGTACCTGCACCCCCAAAGGAGGACTCCCTTTCCCTGTCTCTCACACTGGCACTCCTCAGAGTCTGCTGTAAGCAGCTGAAGGAGACAAACCAGGAGAAAATTAATGTCTTTCTGCAGGGTAGTTTTCTGCCTGTTAACCCCCCTTTGGCCAAGTTCACAGCTGGGTCAGATACATGCCAAATCAATAGAGGGAGTAGGAAGAGGCAAGCATAGAGCACGACCACCCTGTAGCCTGCAGCTAGGCAACTGACAGGCTTTGTGGCAGAGTGAACCAGTACCCTCAGCTGCATGAGGAGATAATACGAATTTCCTCCATCACCTCTTGATGTGATCTTCAATCTACTACAATTTTCTTCAGTCTTACCAAAAATTATTCAGAGAGGGGGAAAAATAATAAATACCTCATCAGGTGAGCTGTATCTTTTATCACCATTTATGGTAAAAGACAACAGCTCCAGAGTAAATAAACACTGGCTTTACCTTAACAGGACGGTAGCCAAGTTCTGTGGCTTTGTGGATTCCTTCCATTACCTTGTGAAAGCCTAAGATATAAAAAGAATAAAAGTTTTTCTTGTTTAAAAACAGAATGCAAAAGGAGGTTATTAAGTACAAGACAAAAAGATGACAAATAAAACCCAATCTGATTCAGTAGACAGGGCTGCAAGTAAGAAGAGCTGCAAGTAAAGAGACTTCAATGCTACACACACACCCCCCACGCCCTCCCCAAAGGCTGCCAATGTTACTGTGGTCAAGTCACAGAGATAAATTTTTTAACTCATATATGGGTAGACAAAAATACTGGTATGCTTTTCTGCATCTTTGGACATCCATGTATCATTAGCGTATAATTCTCTGCTTCCCCATACTTCACCTTTGTCTTGTGTTACGTTCTTCTTAAAGTGAGTGGCAAGCATTTGTGAACTACCTCCAGATGCAATGAAGAAAGAATACTAAATTAATGTTTATTTGATAATAACAGCACATACATCTTCGCTAAAATGACAGAATATCACTGTTCTGAGTCAGACAGCAATATTGCTAAGTGAATTTTAAAAGGATCTTTCTAAAGTATGTATGGAGGGCAGTGGGGTTCGGAACAAAAAGCCCCTCGATTCCCTGTTCATCCCTGGCTACAGATGTAATTGGCTTCCCAAAGTTACTGACTATCCATTAGTTTGAAGATCACAGGCAGCATTTTACAGGATTGTCATTTTTATTACTACTTCAAACATGTAAAATTGGTGAGCACAACATGGTGGGGATTAGAGCATTTAGGAAAGCAATTCAGTTGGCCTTTGACCCTTGAAA
Source organism: Ciconia boyciana (assembly GCF_034638445.1). Lineage (NCBI taxonomy): Eukaryota > Metazoa > Chordata > Aves > Ciconiiformes > Ciconiidae > Ciconia > Ciconia boyciana. The sequence goes on from NC_132936.1 coordinate 95,913,008, forward strand.
ACAAATGAAAGATGTCAGAAACTGCAGTGACTTCAAGGAATGAAGCGCCCAGCCTCACCCTACCATTTAGTGTGGCCTACACTTGTCAGCTGCTCCCAGAGAGATATAGTTAATTTAGGGCAAGTGTCTTCACCCCTACATATACCTCCTCAATTTGGAAGAAAAATAAAGCAAAAATGCTATTTTCGAATTCTAAAGGCCTTTAGGAAAGCCTCTTAATCTTCTCATTCAAACCACACCTTCTGTCAACTTTAAACAAAGTTAAGACCTTTCATCATGATATCAGTTTTACACTTGACATATTATTCCTTCCCTGCCACACTCACCAGCTGGCAGAGAAGCAAGGTGAGAGTAGCAAGAATGAGACAGCAAGCTACCGAGCTCTGGGTATGCATGTCTGGTGAGGGGGCCTGCTCAGCTGCTAGCCCTGTGGTACTTGACAGGGCAGGAATGTCTCCTGCCCTGTCAAGTACCAGACTAAGTTCCCTTCCTGTTCCGAATTCTAAACTCAGGTGTGAGAGACCAAACACGGTATGAGATTAAGTTCCTTCTTCCAAAGCTGTAGTCTTCAAGAGCATATACTTTATGCATGCTAGCAAAAAGGGCAATATCTTCCAGAAGTTTGTGCTGACAATCCCTGTGCTGTTCCTAGTCATGTTTTTCTGTGTAGGTCCATCACCCTCCTTTCCCTATCTCTTATCTACTGGAAACTCAGATTCTTTAGTGAAGAGATGATACCTTCATTAATCTGTAGGTGCTTTACCAGAAATAAGCAATAACTCAATAATATTCTGTGCATACTTAATATCGGATGTGTGCAAGATCAGGGAAAAAAAAAAAAAAGGAGAGACAGGAAACTTTCACTTAACTGCTTTCTGGCTGGTAAAGGCATTAGAAAGCATGAACACAGGAAAGCAGAGGATGCTAATTGTTTTATAAGCAGGTCCTAATGCTAGTCCTGGCTGCAAAAAGAGAGGTGAAAAGCAAGGAGAAGACAGTAAACTAACTCTTGCAAGCGACTGTTTGACGTTATAACTTGTCACCCTTCTCCTTCACCACCTATTTGTTTCGCATGCGCCCAGGAAGTCTGCAGCACTGGTGGTAGCTTTCATTCCAATTAAGCAAGTTTGCAGGCTGAATGGGGTAACAGAGATAATGATAGACTGCTGTAAGCACATCCCAGAGCCACGAATGGGATCAAAAGGCTCTGCAACAGCTCAGAAAACCTTATATGCGACTTCAGGATTGCAGAAAGGTGAAACTGAACTTAACTAAAAAGGCCAGGAAGCAATCACTAGCAAGCAGCAGATCAAAAACTCCACGTTTGAATACTCGCATGCTTGGGCTCAGCTCCCTGTAGAGGTATGGAACAGGATTACAGCTTGCAATGTATCTAACTCAATGTCCTTCCCAGTTCTACCTCCTACCATGCTAGCACAAGAGTGCGGTTTAGAACAGCTATCAAAAATTCTCTACAAACAACAAAACAGACTAAGCTATTCTGATTAATGACAACTATAAGCTTGTTTCCACTGAAAGATTTTGAGGGCAGGGTGATTATTTAAAATAAAAATTTGTTACAGCAAAAAAATAAAACCCTAACTGTGTTTCATATTTTGATGTTAACTGTTCTTTGGTTTTTCTTTATGGAAAGCTGTTAGGAGTTCATTTGTATTGCCATACTTATTGAAACATCCCTTCTAGATCAAAGTCTAGATCAAAGATCAAAGTCTGTGTGGTAATAGAACAACAAAAAGGATAAAACCAAAACATTTCAAAATACTAGAGCAGAAATGAATACTAGATGTCATTGTGTCAGGAAATATTGTTGAGGCACAGAAGTTCTCTAAGTTTTTGTTTGACATTTCAAAATGACAACCCTTCTCCTCTTCCACCCAATGAAAAATTTCAATATTTTCATCTTTTTAGATTTCTTCTGAAATCATAACTTTAGCCAACTTTAAAGCACAGAGAACCTTAGACGCATCCAGAACAATCCTATGTGGGACAACACCTCCCAACACTTAATCCTTACAAGAAGAAAGGCTTCAAGCCAATGCTTAATGATTCAATTACAGGACAATATTATCTCATTTTCCTTGTACTAAACAAAAAAGAAGGGACAGGCTGTGAAACAGGTTGGACTGGCTACCTGCAAGAAAGTACTTTTCATTTGTTCATCCCTTAGAATGTGGTAGATAGGGAGAAATAGAAATATTACAGTCCTCTAATGTGCTTTCATGCATCAGTGAAATCTCTGATCATCTCACAGTCCTTCCCTCTATCCCAACCATTTGGGAATAAAAGCAGGTGTAATGCAGGTCACCTGCACCAAAGACAAAATTCCAGCCTTTTCTTAAAACCCTAGAATGAGTTTCCAGAGGAGCAGAAAAATTCATTCCCAGTTTCTTGAGTTCCAGGTTAGCTCCATAATCAGATGCCACCTTTACTTTCCACAGAAGTTACCAGCCTGTAGCAGTCTCAAGACCAGGAATCCCTCTCACCTTAATAGAGCTATATCTTGTCACCTCTGGAACTGACACAGGAGACAGGGTAGCACAGTAGGGCAGGCACTTTATTCTCTGCTCATTCCATACTGGGAAACCTCCTATTAAATAAAAAACCCTCAAAAACAGTAAAAAAGTATTTTTACATAATTTCAGCCCTTAACAAAAGAAAAAACCCAACTCGGCGTTACTATTTTTATCTGATCTCCACTTAAAAAAAAATTATCTATGATTTGGAGACTTCAGTCTCCTCCTGTTCATTCTCTATGCTATTCAGCTGAGCAATTTCTTTCTCTGTGGCTAAAGACCTTTTTTTCTTTAAAGGGGGAAGAGAGGAAGCGAACATTTATATAAATAAAAATTACCCTCATCCCCCAATAACTTTTAGTTTACTTTATAAGCAGCACATTCCTAACAGCTTCCAATCAGATATGAAGAGCTGTGGCCATATAATTCAGGAAGCTGGAGGATCAGCTTTGCCCCTTCAGTAGCAAAGGAAGGGCTTGTTTCCAGTGGATGTCACAAACCAGGTAATATTCAAATGCAGAGAGCAGAAGGAAAGAGCACAGTCAGCACCTGCTTGTGATTAAATACTTCCAGATTCTCCTCTGGGAGCCAACTGTGCCATGACACAACCAGATTAATGCAGTAGCCCATGCTGGAAGGATAATGCTCCAGTCAGATTTATGACAGGAACCATTTCTGCACCATGACATAGAAACACGAAGAAGTGCTCCCAGAGAGACTGTAGACAAGGACACCTTTCTGCACCTGTCAGCAGAACTTCGATTTGATAGCAGAGCGATTCAAACATTGTAATTACTTCTCACAACATCCCAGATTTCTACAGCCCTTGCCCTACATTTATCTTACATTGTTACACCATCTAGTGGCTACTTGCAGGTTTTGTCTGGATTAGAAGTTCACAGACTGCCAAAGTTACATTACTGGACAGAAATAGAATGATACAAGATCAAATCAGTTTTAGGTTGGAAGGAAGCCCAACCCTGAAGCTGAACATCATCATGAGCTTTAGGATTCACTTAAACAAGAATCTGTAACACTGGGCACATCCAAGCATTTCTGAAACTTTGTTTGGAATTACTAGCTCAATCAGAGAGAAGTTACAAAGCTAGTACCCCTCCTCAAATGACCTCAGCCACGGTTTATGTTCATTCCTATTAAAAACTAGTGCAGGTAGGGAACATCACTAATCACAAGCGAGACCACTGCTAGCATGCCCCAAATATAACTTCAGAAGCTGCCGCTATTCGTGACAAGAAGTTCAGTTCTTCTGGCATCTTAGTCCCCGGCTGCTATACTGGGAACATCTGTTTTTTGAACAGTATTAAAGAACAGCAGCACATGATTTGGAGAGTCCTCTTGATACCCATGATCCAGTAATCAGCCAGTTACTGGCAGCTGTAGTCACCGTCCCACTGACTGTGGTGAGTTGAGCATCTTCTACTCCACCAGCTCCAACTAAAGGGGCTCTACCTGCCTAAGGGTTGTAGAAAGAAGGAAAAAGAGTCACTACCAAATAAGCTAGTATAGACTACTTTTCCTAGCCTCAGAAGGACAGCAATTCACTCCCCTCCCAAAATAACTGAGTGTGACAGACATACCAAACAACTCACAACATTACTGCAAGTATTAACACAGTTGCCTTAGAAGACAAGCCTGTACCTTTCCTCCGGACAATGAACTCAAATTTAGCTGGGACCAAAGTATCCAGGCTAATGTTAATGGCATTCAGTCCTGCCTCCTTCAGTCGGGGCAGCAATCTGGCTAAGTTGATCCCGTTGGTTGTGACAGCAATGGTTTTCAGCCCTTCCAGTTTGTACAGTTGACCTAGGAAAATAAAAAGTAAAAAGAACACCTTAAAAGAAGTAATTCAACTGTAAGTTACACAGAAAACCCAAAAGAAGATTTGTGAAACAAACAAACAAAAAAATATCACTGAGGGTGCGAGGAAAGCATGGACTTTTCAGTCTTCTTCCAGCTGTACTGGTTTAAGAGATCCATTTTAGCACAAATGCATTTCAAAAGGTATGAAAGACAGTAGTTTATTGCAAGCTAAATTGGTTATAAAGAACACTGAAAATGCACACTAATTTTGTTCTCCCTTTCTTAAATAGCTACTTTATTGTTGTAAGAAGGCCTCTGATTTTGTTTACCTTCTTTTCCTCAATCTAGCTTTGCAAACTGAATTATGTGTTCTGCAATAATGATAAGAAGCAGTAAGTCATCCCTTTCACACCTGACACCTGAACTAGCTGTGTTTATCTAGCAACATTTATCCTGCTATGCTTTACCAACAACCAGTTCTAACCCAGAGGTAGCTGCCAGCAGTAGTGACTTTAAGCTGCTGAAAGAAATACCACATATACTCCTAACTAAACAGGAAAAGGTCAACATATTAGACCATTACAGAGTATCCAAGGCAACAACATCCAAGGGACAACACACTTGCACTTAACAACCGAAATATTTCCATTACCCACAGTGGTAGCCCAGCCAATTGAAGAGGACTTACGCAAGACACTAAAAAAATGGTCAACAAAAGAAAACCACATAAGAAACAGTTAATATGATGAAACTAAGATTTAGGAATAGCTGCCTCCTCATAAGCCAAATGCAGAAATCCTCGGTGTACCAGATCTCCAGAGGGCAGGCTTTCAAACCTCCAGTTATCAGTACAATAACAAATAGGAAAAAACCCTCAAAAACCACTTGCAGAAGCAGAGCCACAGCAAAGTAATTTTATTTTCTTATTTTCCCTCCCTCCCTTCTCTCATAGCCTCCACCCTAATTAGTTGAGAAATATTTGAAGAACCCTTACTCTGGAGGCAGCTGTAATTACAGCACAAATATTTCATAGTCCCTTCTTCCCTCCCTATTTATCTCTATTTGCTCATGTTGATAAGGGCTTTACTTCTGTTTTATCTCATTTCCCAGCTATTCCCAAAATATTCACCCTAAGCTGGGCCCAAAACTCTGCAATGGGACAAGCCAGGTCACACCAAAGATGCTGAAGCTCACAGCAGCAGCATTTTGCAACTTGACTAGGAGCCCTGTAAAGAAATTTGGAACTTGAGGCTGTAATGAAAGAGCAATCTTCACTAAGAACTAGATTTTTCCGGCATTCACCTCTCAAAATTCCTGACCAGGAGAACCTTTTCCTAGAGGATGAGTTTTATTGGCCTAAGTTTGCCAAAAATTACTTAACACTAGCTACCACTAGCACCCTAGTCTTTGGGAGAGCATAGGATACACACTGCACCCAGAGGACAGCATAGCAACACCACTTTTGTTTACAGCCTCAGAACACACAAAATGCTCAACCTCCTAACAATAGAGAAAAAAGACTAGCTGCCATACAGGCTTCATTGCTAGAAATGTAAAATGCACAAAGGCATTGAAAGGCCATGTTGCAGCCGAAAATGGAAAAATTAAAAAAGTAGCACCAGCTGACTAGGTCAGTTAGTGCAGACAGCAGCTGTTATCAATGCATTTTCTTTCTCATCAGACAGGACGAGATACAGGATGAGGCACTGGAAATACACTAATATGTGGAACCACCTGTAATAACAAATTTAACAGACTTAACACTAAGACCACCAAGTTAAAAAGGACCAGTTAGTACACTCTGCCTTATTTGTGCAAGCTAAGGAGCAGAACATTTGCAGTTGCTTGGTTTCTTGGCTTGTTGATCTCTAAATTCAAAAGGATGAAAGAGATTTTGTAACTTTGTAACTCACCTTGTACCTGTATTAAGTTTGTCTGCTGACCTTTGGTCACTGCTTTAGCAACAATCAGCACAAGCAAAGACAACTGATAAAACTACCAAGTAAAAACGGAAACAGAACAGATACTACAATTCAATAGCATGAAGCTAAAAGGTTGTATGTCAGGCTCAAGCTACCAGGTAAACCATTTTACATTTACCTTTTCCTTTAGGATCAGGAGCATCTTCTTAAATAGACAAGTTTCTTACATATTCTCCTCTAATCTTTTTCCTAATTGCATTTCTGATTGAGTCCAGAAAAGGTATGTGTATCTCCTAATACATGAATTAACAAGTCTACCCTGCACCATTTCACTCTTGAAATGCATATGTTGCTATAAAAAGTCATCCAACTGTCCATCCCCCACTCCATGGAAAATTATTTTGTCAGTGGAGATGTGCACTTCTCAGACTATTAATAATAAACAGCTATCACACAGTTTATATCTGGTGCTAATTAAACTTTGAGTATCCCAAAGGAGATGGTTTCTATATTCCACTATCAGCTGCTTCAGAAAAGTCTCAAATACATGTTTTCAGCAGTCCCCAGGACATGATTTAGCTTTCAGCAACTGCTAGTTGCTGAGTCATAGTCTATGTATGTGCACGCGTTAAAAGAAGATTTGAAATAATCTAAAGAACTGTAGCAGGTCTCTGAATAACATGGTCTCCTACAGGAGCTTCAAATCACATTTGTTCATTGAAACAACAAAAAAGTTTGAACTAGAGTATTAGAAAAATAGGGTAATAGTAATCCAGCATTAATATTTTTGAGCTTTATTGGTATTTCACAAATCATTTATGGTTAAGAGAAAGGTTTGCTGAAAACAAACCTAACTTAAATCTCAACTCTATTCAGCACCTGAGATATTGCAGCTAGCTTCTATAAACTATCTAGAAATCCAGATTAACTCTATCTCAGCCCAAACCAGTACACTGTGCTAAGATGGCTTCAATAAAGGTGCCTAACTCAAATTCTGCAGAAGACATTTTTGGACTTGTTTTGCCTTCAATGAGTTTTGCCATAGCTGTTACATGTGATCTATTTAGTTTTGGGACTTTTACCGTGATCCCAAACTTGTGCACCACAGAGTAACACCAAACTCTGAGAAGACAAAAAGTGTTTATAGACTTAATTCACCAATTTTCAATATGCCTTAGAAAAAAACAGCCAGGCTAATACAAATTAATGACAGAATGAACTAATGCAACAGGACAATCATCATAACATCCATTACCTTTACCTCAACATCACTACTCTCTTGTCATCCATTAAAATGATCACTATGAATATGTCAAAGTTCAGCTGTGAACAAGAACACAGGAAGAACAATGAAAGTCCAGTGGTTCAAAAAGATCTGTCTCCCTCTTTCAGCCACAGAAATAAACCTTTGAGAATTCTATCACTGCAGTAAAACAAACAAAGCAAGCAAGCTTTCTATCCTTCCAATATCAATACTTCAGAATTGCAGCAATGTGATAATTTTGCAGTGACCTGGCTACTCAACTTACACCCTCAACATCAGAGTAGCTGTGTTGAGTATAAAAAGCCATCAGCTACTGCTGATAAATCGAAAAGGTGCATACAGTAAGAAAGAAAGTTTTGCACTGAACTGATGACATTGTTGATTTCAACTAATTTTCATGCCAATACTTTATGCTGAACTGTAAAGCTTTATTGTATTTTAAAATACAACCTATTTTATAAATCTGCCCCCCTTTTGGGTGGTGAAAGCCAGCTAAAAATAATTATACCTATTGTTACTAGAAATGGGGAATGCCTTCTTGAAAGAAACAGGTCTCTTAAAAGGCACATAGCTCTCTCAGTCCTAAATAAAAAATAACCTATCATGCATGGGAAAAAGGCCCTAGAGAATGGTATTTCAGAGTTCCAAAAAAATAAAGTTAGTGTGCAGTTTCAGGACTCCTCACAATCAAGGTTCAAGGACCCAAGCCAGCTCACTCTAGCCATACCTTTTCCAGCTATAAACAGATCAGTTCTACATACTGCACTGCTCTGCTGCCTCCTTTGGAAACAGCCATAAAGGTCTTCCAAATCCTGAACAAAACAGAGCAGGAGCAGAGACCAACTGTTTTCTGCACCAAAGCTCAGTGTATCAGTAGCCCGTTACTCTACTTTCAAGACCTTCATCTTCCATATTAACCCTTTCTTATGTTCAGTACTTATAAGAGTATATGTGCAGAAGCAGACAAGTTCAGTTGCCTACAATATACCAAAGCGCACCCACCTACATAGCCTTAATCTAATACATTGCCACAAAGCTATTGTAATGTCCATAACATATGAGACTTTGGACAGGGAAAAAAGCACCTGACTCAAGAAAAAAAACCAGGCACAGTCAGTCAATACAATACCAATTGAAGGAGATAGACTTCTAAAAATTACAGAGTAATTTATCTTCTATTGAAGTAATAGTCTTCATCAATAACTAAAAACATAGGCATTTCCACCATTCCTTATTGAACGCAGACAAGCGACATCTGTTATCAAGGAAACAAAAGAAAAACACAAAAACAAACCCCCCCAAAAATTCAAAAGAAAACCTGTTTTGTTTGTAAGCACGTATCAACTGTTTCTCCCCAGTGAGGACCTGGTCACATCAATTCTTGATTTTTTGATCCAAGGCTGCATTATTGCAAGCTATTCTAGTAGATGTGAATATGAAGACAACGCTGTTTGGCTGTTATAATAAGAAGAGACATAAGTCACATCCAAGCAGGAAAGCAGAACTGGAAGTTTTCTGAAAGGACCTATCTTGCATTTCACAATGTCCGGAAAAAGCACCGTTGTTTAATGTATAATTATTCTTCAGGTTGCTGGACTGTATTAGTAGATAGTTACAAGCATAGTTCTTGGATCAATATACAGCAAGTCACTTTGAAACGCACTGTATTTATTGGGAACTCACCCACAATATCAACCACATCGGGACGGATAAGCGGCTCTCCTCCTGTCAGTCGGATCTTTTCTACACCTTCTTTCACAAACAGTCTGGCTAGGGTGATTATCTCCTGAGTAGTAAGTAGCTCCGATTTAGGGGTCAGCTGAACACCTTCCTCTGGCATACAATACTGACCTGAAACAAGAACACAGAAATATATGGGGAAAAAATAACCAGCAGCAGTTAATCTAATATTGATGGGCAAAATGCACCAAGTGCAACTATCTTTAATGGATACCAAATGATTTTCTGAAATACATGCTTTTCTGAAATACAGGTAAGATCACACACCAAATCTTACAAGCAATCTCCTAACAATTTCCTGTGTTCCTTCAGAAGAAAACCCAAGACTCGCTTGATGGGTCTCAAAACTACAATGGATCCACTTTGAAGGAAAAGCTGATCTTACTTCTATCTAACCTGCATTCAGAGACACCAAACTGAACTGGCAAGCACTGGGACATTGCCACAAACTTTGCAGACATAATTGTGGGAATGCCTAGGTATGAACTCTTATGCTTATCACAAACTTTGGGTACGGCATACAAACATCCACAAGCACCATCATCCAAACCATACCAAGTCTGATGAAAGACCTGTCACTCCCACCTGTCTGGCAGATCCCTAGGTTTGCTCCTGCTTCCCCATCCCACCAGCAGCTCAGCCCCAAATCAGTCTATCTATCCTTTACCATTACTTTGTGAAGACAAGAAACAGCACAGGGCCAACACAACAATAAGTACCCTAACTCAATTCTTGGCCTGTGCACAATATCGTGCATAAGAGCTTTGTGCAAGCTCTGCAAGAAAGTGCAGACACTTACACCTGAGGTTGCATTTCTCGGTCAAAGAAATTCGCAAGTAGTTGTGCTGACGCCCAAAGCTGTCCGTCAAAAAAGCAGAGAAGGGAGCAGCATGTTCCAGTAGAAAGCGTCCTCTTCCTGAGTTTTGCAGTTCCTGTAATGAAAACAAGCAAGTGCTAAATATTTAAATAGTTATCCTATCAACTTGCTGTATAAATATTAACTTTGAACTCAACTGATAATTATTATTCCATTTTTCCCCACAGGGACAACTGCACAAGAAAAACCCATGACTTGTCTTTATGGTCAAAACTGGCCGTTTATTGATTAAGTTTCACACCCTACTTAATTCCATGGAACTGTACTACAATTTTCCCCGTGCATTTTAAGATACAGCCTCTTTGCCACAGGTGCTTCAGGCTTTTTGTGCAGAATAGGAGGCAGCTTTTTTCAATTGTGTGACTCTTCACTTTACAGAATCAATGATCCAGGACCACCCAATCTCACTACAGCCCTCAGATAAATGAAATCATATAGAAGGGTCTCTCCCTGCACTTCAGCACAAGAGAACTAAAAGTTGATAAAACACTGCATCTCTGCTTGTGTCCTTACCAACTACCATGTGCAAGACATAACATCTTGTTAATAGCAAAACCAAATTATTGCTGTGTTCAATTATGTTTTATGATGTCTGTTGCAAGAACATTTCCAACAAGGTCTTCTTGCCCAAATCCATACAACAGAATACTTCCAAAAAGCTTGTCTTAGTTAAAAGATAAATAACACTGGGCACAGTGGGACTGGAAGAGAAATGTATGATCCTGAACGCTCCACCTGTTCAAGCCTGCATAAAATGATTCATAATTTTCATAATGTCTTTATTAACTGTCATGAAGTGAATATTAAAAGTAATTTCTATTTACAATTTTGCATTTTTTTAAAGCACAGTGTAACATATTCTAGAGCAACACAGTTTTCAGGAAGTACTGAGTATTTGCCCTCCAGAATGAGGGCTGATCACTTCAGCTATCAAATGAAATATCCCAAATTAGTAGCTGCTACTGGAAACGAATACAGTTCAAGTTTATACCAAGCATCTTTAAAACATCACTACTGTCAACACCAGAACATTGTTGGTTATAGCAAGGTCTAAATGCAGGGAGTCCCACTGCTTTAGCCTATGACTTTCAAATTACCATGTTATATCTCTATTTTTCTACACCTGCAAAGCACAGCTGAAACCACTCTGCTACTTTTGGAAAATATTTCAATACCTTAAGTGAAACATACAGTAACTGAACCAACTCTTATCACAGTACTGCAGAAGAGCAAAAGTTTACCAACATACTTTAATCAGCTGGTGGATACTTGGTTCAGGCACTACATACAAACGTCCACAAATAACATAATCCAAATCCCGCCAAGTCTGCTGTCTTTTCATCTACTATATCACAGTTAAATTAACATTTTGTAGGAGACCGATTTAATAACTCTGACAGATGCCAGCTGCATAGCATCACAAAATGAAACAGAGAAAACAGGATCAAAATAATTAAAGGAACTTCTGTGTGTAACCTCCACTGTGTCCTTGTTAGTTAACCACATACAGACACTTAATAGCCAGCTAAGAAAACTGGAAGAAAGCTAAAGGACTCCTGGACGCACAGTGAACTTCATCTCCAGTGAAAGAGCACATACAAAAACATTTCTGGATACATGGTGTTCACAAAGTTAAAAAAGTGAGGGGGAAATTAATCAGCTGCAGAATTGTGCCTCAAGTCAAAATCATGCTAGCTAGTCTTGATAGGCTGCAGCAGGCAAAGGATTAAATAAAGTTTTGACAAATTTAAGATGTAGAATGAGGAACCAGTCAAAATGACACATTAGCTAGTATTCAAACAGCGTAACTGAGCAGAAGTCATGATTTCCATATAGTGAAAAACAGACCTGTGAAATCTCCAGACATACTAAAATCGGTACACAGGGGACGATGCCAAGGGACTGGGCAGAAACACACATATCTGCGGCCATCATCTCCCTAGCTCTGGTCATCACTAGTAGTAACCATAGGAGTTAATCCTGCACAGTATTTCCAAACAGCCCTAGCAAAAAGTCTGGAAATGGTCAGCTAAAATGTTGAACAACCCAGGTATGCTTCCACAAAACACTGTATTCTGAAAGCATTTGTAAGAAAGATTTGGGGGCGGGTGGAGAGGACACCCTCAGTGACCAGATCAGCCAGACAGCAAAGGTTGTCTGGGGAGAGGCCCAACTTCAGCCATCAGCAGCTGCAGCAAATTTTGATTCCAGCTGTGCTAACACCACGGCTGCTGCTAAACTTCGAAGCAGGAGCCCTCTTTCTTGGCAGCACAATCTTTCCACCAGCCTTTAAACAATACACTAAATTTCTTGATCCAAACGGCTTTGTGGTTAGATAAGATCTCTAAGAACATCCCTGGCAGTGGGGGGGGGGTTAAGAGAAGATAAAGGAGACACAAAGTGGCTCATTTCAAAGCGCAGAAAGCATCTGTTTACGCCTGATAAAACAGCAGTACTAGTTTCCATGTAATTGCTTTTCTGCCAGAAGAAAGAAATCTCTTTCAGTTTCTGTTTTGAAAAGGCCACAACAGCAGAGGGATAAGGGGCGCAAGGCCAGGCCTGCGGCACCAAAGGTGTCAGTGACAAGAGCTGTAAAACCCGACCCCTCCGCAGCCACATGCACTGCTCACACCCCTGCGGCACCAAAGGTGTCAGTGACAAGAGCTGTAAAACCCGACCCCTCCGCAGCCACATGCACTGCTCACACCGACACACGTTCTTGCATCTCCCTCTTCTCCAATGTGCCCAGGCAGAACAAGTCGTCTGGTTTTTAATACCCCCGGGGAAATGCTCCCCGCCTGGGCACCTGCGGGTTGTGAGCGAGTTCTGCACAGCTTTACTGTCCCCAGGAAATCCCAAGTTGGGAGCTTGCTTTGTTAGAAATGCTGGCTCTGTTGCACTAACTGTGAGAGTTTCTCAGAATACAAGCAGGGTTAAGTCGAAGAGCCCAGCTAAATATTCAGACTTCATTTCTGCTTCTTCCCCAGTTAGAAAACTCACCCCTGAACAGGCTAAATCTGAAGAAATTTTAAATACTGCCAAATTCAAAAAAACCACAAATATTTTTTCTTGAAAACTGCATGGCTTTCTGGCCTGGCTGGATTTCTGACATTCTCCTTCCTATTACTTTGGAAAGGTGTTCACTTTTGAGAGGGAAAGCACTCCCATGCTTATTAAAATTGTTTTAGCCCTCTTTTAGGAGAACTCCTCTCCTGTTTCTTTCCCAGTAACTCATTTTTGCACCTTTTTCAGGACCAGGCTTCCTTACCTACTCCACTTGAAGACAGGGGATGGGTAAAAGAAAAAAGTTTTCCAAAGCTACTAGAGCTTCTTTCCATCAGCTTCTTGTCCTGTACAGAGATGGGTTTGTCTGGGAGGAAAAAGTGACAGGAGATGGAATTTTTAAGCTGTTAGTTCAGTTTCTATCCAGTTTTATGTCAGCAAGGAGGAATTAGGAGACACCCATGAGGAGTTCAGTAGCATCAGCTTGAGCTCCACTGGGAGTGGATCCTGTATTACCAAAATTGCCACTGCACCCAGCACCGACTCATATTTTTATCAATTCCACAGGGAAGGCCAAATACCAGCAATGGAAACTCAGCTGCCTTCCTCATAACTCAGGGCAAGGATGAAGCACTCTCTCAGGTAGCTGTGTAAGCAGGATTTTTCCGAAGGGGAAGAATAGGGTAAGGTTGGACCTAGTCACTCGCAGCCTGTGCGAGAGCTATCAGAATAGGGAGAAACCAAAAGCTGCCTGCTACAGTTCCCAGTCTACAGGGAAAGGGTTATTCAGTTCCCTGCAGCTGGAAAAGATGGGTGGTTGTTGGTATTTTACCGTATCAATGCCGAACCACATAACTTTTTCACTCAAAAGGGATGGCTAGAATTCCCAAGTCCCCACTCCCCTCTCTCCATAGTTCACAAAAGACACTTCTGCGCATCAGAGGAGTATGCCCTGTCACACAGTGTGCTTTATCTGATCCGTGAAAAAACAGTTTCAGTCTCTGGGCTGTCAGTCCTATGTTCTATACTAGTACTGAAAGAATGAGAGCTTAGATGACTGCACCTAGCAGCTACATTTTGACAAGCTGTCAACCCTTCAGACCTGCCAATTCACCTGTGATTTCCAGGAGAACTCTTCTAACAATGCAGCAAAATTGGAAGCTGTCACCAGAGGTATGAATAACCACCAGGAACACCACAAACTGACAGATACTGGAAAGGCTCAGTTAAACACAAGGGGAAAGAGAACAGAGCTCTTATCTATTTATCAAGCTGAAGATTGAGTACTATACTCGCTCTAGCCTTCCACCTTTATCTTATCCCCAGTGATATTTTTGCACTATGAAACAGTAATACTTGCAAACGCTTCTTCTGGACAGGCCTCAGGGACCACCACAACCTCTATACTTATGACACTGCTAGCACTGCTCCTGCACCCCCCGGCTCTTTCAGCTCCTGCAATCCTGTTGGGTCTATGCATCAGTGCTGCTGCCTCACTGTAGTACCTAATGCTGCTGCGCCAGCGTCACGGACACCACTCAGCAAAAGCTCTTCTGTTTCATGCCTCACCTTTAATATCTTAGTCTGCAGGGAAGCGGTGACATGGTGTCCCTGTTCAACCTGGAAATTAGACAACCACAGAGGCTGAAAGAGGTCTAAGTAGGCCAAGTGCCAGAATGAGGCCTGAGCTGAGAAGTCCAGGACAAATGTTTTTCTGAGGGCTCAGCAGCTGCTGCCCAACAGTTGACCCCAAACAGCATGCTACAGTTCTGGCTACAGGCACAGAGGGCACTGCTCAGGGACTCTGACCAGCTACCCACAAAATGGAGCTCCAGGACACAGAGAGTTTCAGACATGACAGGCCAAGAATAAGGGCCATATGAGGTCTTTCTAGACAAGACCTTTACTGGAAATGATACATCTAGAGCAGGATAAAAAAAAAAAGCGCTAATTTCCTCAATGTTACTGCTCTCAAGCCTCACTATCTTAAGAGTCCTTTCATCTTCCTCTTTTGTTTCAAAAAGCTGGGGATTTTGCATGTAAACTTCCAACTTGCAATAAAACAAAAAACAAAAAACAAAAACACAAAAAAGAAGAAGTACAAATTACTTTTTCTATTGTACTGGAAAATACGCAGTTTTGTAGTAGAAATATGTAATCCTATATGATTTTTTTAAATTCGAGAATATAATTTGGACATGTATTATGATGTTTACGAGATGACAGGATGGCATCAGACTTTCCTTTGTTAATTGTGAATTAATCAAGAAATGCTTGTACACAACCAACCAAGAAAACGCTGCTTTCAGAATGCCTGTTGCTACCTGCCCTTATCCAGTCTGAGAAAGGGACTCCACCTTGTGCACATCTCCGAGACTGACACTTGTATCCTGAATACTAAGATACAAACCACCTCAAACATGTGGACTAACCAGTCCAATAATAAGCTGATCAAGTTCTGGGTTTTATTTGTAAACAATTTAGGATCAGCTTCCCAAGGATATCTGATTTGACCTTCAAAATTGACATAAATTTTCACAGCCTCAGATTTACCCAGTCAGGTTATCCAGTCAATATAATTTCACTTCTATAAATACATCATTTTCACCACATATTTCATATAGAAAACATTATAACGATTTAATGGACATTCAAAACATGAAAAAAAGCTATTAAATGTTTCTGCTGGAGGGAGACACTTACCAAGCATTCATAGAAAGTGTTATTACAGATAGCAAATGCAGGATACAGAATGGATAGCATGAACACAGACATTGTCCCACTGTCTCAAAAAACAGCATGTAGGAACAGGGTAAAAAGGCCATAAGTTGAACATAAGTTCACCACACAATACCAATACAGCAGCTGTACCGACCCCGCTGTTTGTAACCTAACCTGAAGACCATTGTAAATGGATGGCCTTGGACACAGCTTTTCAGTTGTCTCCTAAAGCTCCTGAGTTACAGAGTTCTTCCTTCCACAGCTGGAAGGACCATTTTAAAAGGAGATGAAATACAGAGTCTAGTGCTCTCTTCTCCCCTTTGCACTCCCCCACCCCCAACTGAAATCTCATGAAACTAAACAGAACCCATAAACATTTTCAGATCCAACCCAGAAGACAGTCAAGCAGGATTCACAATTGTTTTGAATGTTTGAACATCCTGTCATCTGAAAGTTTCACTGTCACCTATGGCTGTAACGTTAATTGCTCCTCTCTACAGATGAATCCCGGGAGAGACCAAGAACAGAAAGGAGCAATGAGTATATTATCACCGTATAGTTGCTAAGTTTGCACTGTCTTTGCTTTTGGATTAGCTTGCTCCTCAGGCCCTGCAGGGTATCAGCCAGTGCCCCAGCACAGTTGTCACAGTTACTATGCCACACACACAAATCACCCATCCCATTCTCCAACCACTGTGGCTTTCCTCCCCTAAGGGAGTAGGGCTTTCAGAGATGGATGTTGTAATCCAGATCTCTCACAAGTATTCCTGAATGTATGTTAGAACTACTCGATTTATAGAAAGTAGTTAAAAGTAATTCTGATCAGAATTTATAAAGAAGTACATGGTTTAGAAAAGACAAAAGAAACTCAATAACCTTTCTAGATTCCCAAGCCAAGTAAGCATTCAATAAAGCAACACACAAATCCATTTGACTTTCTATAATAAGTAAGTGGTAGCAAATGCGTTGAATTCTGGTGACACAAAGACTGTCACTAGTAGCTTTAGCTTATTTTCTGCTTGTTGAAGCCAGCCATGCAATTGCAAGTAAATCAATAAATCATGTCCCAGCTGGGATTACTCTGCATGTCATGTCCTATTTCTGCTAGACATTTACAGAACCTTTGCCTTTCTGTGCAGCTTTTTCTCCCGCATTTGGACACCAAGAGACCGAATCCATCTGGGGGACCGAAAGTTAAACTAGGAGGAGCTAGGTCTGGACAACACCTGTGTTGATTTCATGCCAGCAACAGAACAAACAGCTTCATTGCAAGGCTCGCATGACCCCTTGGAGCACAACCACTGAAAGCTGCCAAACCACTTGATTTTGACCTAGGCAGATTAAATGCCATTGTGTAATCTCTCCTTTGACTGGGAAGGAACACAGAACTGGTTCAGTCCAAGAGACTGAATGTCCTACTTACTTTCAAAGTAAGGGTGACATTTCAACAAAGTAAGGACATAGAATTATATATTACTACACGTTTTCTTGACTCTCCCCCTCCCATATAATCAAGTCATGTTCACCATACAAATTACCTATCCGTCTGGGACAGGCTGCAAAATTAAGTATTTCTATTAAAAAGCACGAGGCAGAGTTTCGGTGCCGCCCACCCCAGCAGATTCCAGCTGCCGTACCCCGACGCTGCAGACGCTTATGGCGGGGGAACTCTCAAGCCCAAGCGCCCCTCGGGAACCCCGCCAGGCGAAGCCTGGCTTATCGCAAGCACCCCTCCACAAACTACGCTTTCCTCACGCCAGTGCAAGGCACCGGCCCGCGACTCAAAATCCCAAACACGACCTCCGGCGGCCGCACGCTTCCCAAGCGCCCCCCCGGCAGCGGCACCCGCCCGTTACCGGCCGCCGGCCCCGCCGACCACCTGCGGCCCCACACCCTCCATTCACCCCGCGGCGCCGCACCGGCCTCGCCTCACAGCCCTCCCCCGCCGGACCCCTCAGCGCCCCGCGCCCCGCCTCACCTGAGCCGCGGCGGAGGGAGCCCTCACGGGCGCCCCGGAGCTGCAGCCGCGGCCCGGAGCCTCCCCCAGCGCCCCCCGCAGGAGCGCGGGGCCGCCGCGCCGCCCCCACGCCGCCGCCATGCGGCTCGCCGGCCCCCAGCACGCGGGGGTCCCCGGCGCCGCTGCCAGGCTCGCTCGGTCACGCGGGGGAGGGCGGGGGGCAGGCAGCCAATCAGGGCGGCCGCAGGTGCGGCGCTGCACGCCGGGAGTTGTAGTCCGCTCCCCTCAGCCGGGCGGGCGAAGGGAGCCGCTGCCAGCGGCGGCCCGCAGGTCCCTCGCTCCAGCCGTGCCCTCTTGGGGCAGGGGGGCCCGGGCAGCTCCTGCGAGCCCCGCGTCCCTCAGCAGCAAGGGCAAACTCTGCACTGACAGCCTTTGTTGTCCGCCTTCCCCCTCCCTCGCCTCGGCCCGCCAAAAGCCAGGTGTAGAGCCCGAGGCCCGTAGGCCAGCCCTGCCTGCCGGCTGCCTTCGTGGGAAAGGCAGGTGTTGAAGGGCTCGCACACGGCGTACGTGACCCCGCGGGGACAGGCAGAGGACCAGGAAACACGGCTATCCTCAGCTGGGGAACATTTCTGGTGGAAACAACGATTTCAACCTCAGTCCTGCCGAAGTCTCGAGTAAGATCTGTAAAACGTTATCAGAAGATGGGCACAGGAGCTAAATATTCTAGTCTTACGGGGCATAAGAAAACAATATTTCAGTTTTCTGGCCTATTATACTTTCCCCCACGCTCCCAATGTTTCACAGACAGGGGGCCTTGCGGCGAAATATCCGGTAGCCCACCGTCCACCTCCACTGGGCAGTGGGTCTGCAGAGCGTGGTCGCCCATTGCCGAGCTGAACTTGAGGCACTTGTCCTGAACCTGTTTCCCACACAAAAGGAGGGCTCGGGTGCCCAAAATTTCCCTGGATCCCCGTCCCTGAATCATGTCAGCTACTCTTTCAAGACACACGTGTTTCCCTAAATGACTTTTATGGCTCTTAACCTTAGATTCAGATGTTTAGTCAGGTTATACTTAAATCTTTGTTCTGTAGCAAAACACCTTCTTCTGTCCAATTCAGCCTTAAGCATTTAGACTTTAGACTTTATTCAGTCTTTAGGCTGGATGGAAACTAACAGGAAAACTTAGTGAGGCATTGCTTTTTTTTTCTTTTTTTCCCCAAAGCTGAAGCCATTTGAAAAGAAATACAGACTTGAGTGACCTGTGATGTGGCCAAATATCTATTCTGAAACCATTCTCATCAGTATAATGTCAAGGTAACATATACACAGATCAAAACAATAGAAACAATAACAAGGCAAAATACTGTTTTTAATTACAGTTTTCAAAGGATGCAGAAGCAAGCTGGATGTTTACATTTACAGTAGCTTTATGAAGCATTGCTTCTCCCTGTAGAACTGGAATAACTGTAATTAAAGGATTTCCTGAATTTCATTGAACAGCAAGTGATAATGAAGGCTGAAATACAGAAAGCATTTTAGCTTCATATTAAATGTAGTAATTGTTCAATTAAGTGAACCTTTCAATTGCAAAAAAAGTTTAATTAGATATAAAATGAATAAAGATCAAAATTTGTTACAACCTCAGAAAGAGACAAAAATTATCATTTGCTTAATCAGCATTAGAAAACAATCTGCAGGTTCTCTAATATCTTTCTCCAGTAAATGTTCTTACCTACAGTGAAGAGTCTGGTTCTATGGTTCTATAGTTATTTTATTTTACTTAAAAACTATGTTAAGCTTGACTTACACCTGTAATCCAATTGACTATGGCAGGGCTGATCATATCAGGAAAGTTAAGAAATGAAATGTCTTTGCATACCTGAAGCCTTGTATTTTTCCAGTTTTATCAGATTGTACAAATATAGGCATATCTCCTTAAACCAGCATAAAATCAGCTTTTACACCTCCAAAGGCAACCTCTTACTCTCAGAAGTAGCTGCTGCTGGTTGACAGAAACACTTGCCCAGAATTAAATGAAACTGTAAAACAAATGTAATGGAATAAGAGCATCTGCATATAAGATGATTCTGTTTTAACTTTACTGGGATACAGTCATGTCATGTCATGTCATGTCATGTCATGTCACAGGTCATGAAGAGTAAGGGTTTTTGCACATCTGAGACAGCAGCTGGAGGTTTGATTTCTTTGCTTTTCTCAGCAGCTTTCTGAAGAACTAGTACTCAGTAAAGGATTAAAGGTTTGAGGTTTGTATACTTAGGCCAAGATGTTGTGCAGTGTAATGCCTTTGCATTGTAACTGAAGTTGCATGTGATATTCAACCATGGCAAAATAATACTTATCTACATCTAGCTGCAGAGACCACTGTCACTCTAGTGAAGCTCAAGACAGTTACTCAAGGCAATTTTAGCAAACTCTCGCCACTGGTCTTTTAGTTGTCTGCCAGACATTGTGCAGACATTCACTCGTGTTTGGCACAGAGTAATTCTGTAGTCCAAATTCCAAAGAAAGAAATTTCCTGTCCTTCCTGCTGCTGCCTTCCTTTCTGACTTACAGGGAGCCTAGATCAGCCATGTCTTATTTAGCTGTTTGTTTCAAGATTTTGCTGAATTCACACTTAACACCTTACGGGTCTCATTCAGCACTCTTGCACATTCAGAGATTAACTAGCTTTCCTCAAGAGACTCTGCACTGTGCCATTTGTAAAAGTCCATGTGCTGGCCAGGAAGCATTACTCCCACATGGGCAATTGAAGGGCAGAGTCCAGTCCACATATCAGCATCCTCTGTGAGCCTATCCCAGAACAATACAAAAACACAAAGTGCTGGACTACTTCCAGTGCTATTCGTGCTTCAGATAAGCACTGAACAAAGTTTTAAAGATATGTTAATAATGAAATAACAATAATAATTAAAAAGTCTCATGAGAGAGCACAGCTGGATGGATCTGCCACACTGAATCATGATTGCCTCATTGTCCAAACTAGGCATCTGTTAAGAGTTTCTCAACATCTTTCTGAAACTTTGGGCTACATGCCTGAACAAAAACCAGGGCAAAGTGGAAGACCTGATCCTGTCCTCACGTGGGGCTGGAACACAACCAGGGCTTGTGTTGGGACTGCAGTTAGGAAAGACAGTGGGAGTGCCTAGTCTAGGGCAAACAAGGGAAAGCCTCCATGACCAGCTTCCTGCAAATTGAGCACAAAATAACTGTTAGACTTTGCAAAGACATGGTAATTGTTTTTTCTGTTTCTTGCAAGAGCAGAACATCATCCCTCTCTGCATTTGTTACTAGTGAGTAACGTAGGCACTCCTTTAAAGAAGCTACTATGAGGACAGAGATTTACTGTTAAACTTCAGGGCGTATGTGAGGTACGAATGGCTAGCTTAGGACATCTCACAGTTGCTCGTGAGAGTCATAGTATTTTTCAGTTCAGAGCACACCACTGCATAATTATTCTTATCTACACTTGAAAAATCCTAGGGAGCTGATACAGCAGAAGCTTCTGTTATAGTTTGCTTTCCTCCTTATAAAGAGGCATGAGAGTCTTCTTGGTATTTCTTCCTGGTAGCTGGCACAAAATAACATCCACAGTTCTCTAGGATGTACTGCTCCCATGGAATTAAAAAGCATGTGTAAAAAAACACACAGAGTTACAAATAGGGATTTTGTAAATACCCATGCCAAGGCTGCCACAAAAACAACAGCCTCTCACAGATGCCAAAGAACAAGACCAGCCATTCTAATCAAATTGATCTGAAAATTGTTGGCATGGAACCGGCCAGGCTGGTTAGAAAATATGTGTCAGTGCTGTCTTCTCCTATCCCTCCTTACCTTCTGTGTGCTGGAGAAACCTTCTCCTCCCTCATCTTACTACCCTCCTTTGCTGTATTTTCTTTAATGTCATCCAGTTTTTCTGCTCACAACAAGAAAAGAAAAAATGTTTGTTTAATGTTACTAAATTCATAGTGATGAAGTTTTTGGAATTCTCTGTTTGAGCAGTATCTAGCAGTATCTAGAGTAATGGACTGTAGAATACCAAGGAATCCAACTGATCATACACATTAAAGCTAAGTCTACATTTACTTTTCCCATACTTTTGCACACCAACGCTACAGAAAGGGAATTCAGGAATGCATAAAAAACAGAGGCTGATATAAGTAGAAAAGGGGGGAAAAAGGAAGGAGGAAAAGAAGGGAAGGAAGGGGAGGAAGGGAGAAAAGGAGGGAGGGAGGAAGGGAGGGAGGAAGGGAGGGAGGGAGGGAGGAAGGGAGGGAGGAAGGGAGGGAGGAAGGAAGGAAGGAAGGGAGGGAGGAGAGGGAGGGAGGGAGGGAGGGAGGGAGGGAGGAAGGAAGGAAGGAAGGAAGGAAGCAAGGAAGGAAGCAAGCAAGGAAGGAAGGAAGCAAGGAAGCAAGGAAGGAAGGAAGGAAGGAAGGAGAGAGAAAGAGTTTTGCTGTGAGCTTGACCTTATCATTTATGTATGACCATACCCTTCTCTCTTGGCTTCCTTCCTTTACGTGAAATATTATCATCACGCCTTCAGCATTACACAACTGAGGAACAGTAGCACTTTGTGCCCTCCTGTTTTTTATCTAGAAGCTCTGTGCAGGACAGCTGCTGCACTTTTGTTTATCTGGAGCAGGATTGCACAGTTCCACCCTTTAAGCAACATTCCTGGTAAACAGGCTGTTTATGGGCTGATCACAACTTTGCTGGTCTGACTGGGTGCCTATCATGTTAAATTCCTGAGAACTGTGAGAAGAATGAATACAGAGACACAGAAAAAACCCATCTAATAAGGTTGACACTGACATAACCAAAGGAAAGTTTAGACAAAGTTGTACATTGTCTCAGCTTAACTCTCTGTGGGCTTATTCTGCCCCAGGCAGTTCCAGTTGTAGTTTTGGCATTAATCTGTCAGCATGCCTACATTTTTTTGTATTTGACTGAATTCAAGGACATGGTAAAAGGAGGTACCTGAGTGTTCGGAAACACCAGGAGACTTCTTTTTCCTTTCCCACAGATGACCTGGATTCCTGATGCCCTCCCCTCTCCTCCCATGAGTATCTCCCATTCCTCCTTTCCATGTTAAAGAAATCCTGCTTAATTTTACAGAGTGAAGTTAACTGTATTGGTGGTATGTGATGGTATCTTACATATCAGCACCACCAACACTCCAGGCATAAGGCACTGGGTCAGTGGGATGATTCTCAGACCTGAGAATTCAGCTGTATTTTGGACAAAACAAATAATGATCTCCCTTTTTCCTCGAAGTGCAGATCCAGTTCTTGGTCTTCATCTACTCTAAGAGAAGGAATTATGCCTTCCCTGCTCCAAGAGAAGTGTATTGGACTTCAAAAGGGGAGAAGAGAAATAAAATCCAAATGGCCTTATACTGGCTTTGTCATTAAGCGTTACCAAAAAAAAAAAAAAAAAAAAGTCTCTTTTCCAAGACAGGTGCTGTCTTGCTCTCTTGAAGTTAGTCCCTGTATTCGGAACAGCAATTAACTTAGTTAAACAGCTGTACATATGATCTTATGAAATATGATGAGGATTTCCCTTTTCATTTGCTTTGAAGCAATAAATTTAATCAATAACAACAAAAAAGCTTCTTCACATCCCAACAAAACAATAACTAAGAGCACAGACCTTCAAGACTTTTTTTGTGCTGGAAGAGTTTGACATAACTTAGAAATCAATTAAGTTCTGTCAAGGTTCTAAAGTATACCTGTCTTGTCCCTTTCAAAACTAGGTGGTAGTGTTTATAGCCAGGTTCTTAGTCTACCTAGGATAGGATTTATTTTCTGCTTATTTCTTGGCTTATTTCGCTGAAACAAGCCAACTTCCAGTCTGTTAAGCATCCCCTCAAGGTAAGTGAAACTGTAACAAACAGCACTCTGAGAAAGTTAATTT
The DNA here is from genome assembly GCF_034638445.1 of Ciconia boyciana. Lineage (NCBI taxonomy): Eukaryota > Metazoa > Chordata > Aves > Ciconiiformes > Ciconiidae > Ciconia > Ciconia boyciana. The sequence continues at coordinate 95,936,778 of NC_132936.1, forward strand.
GTATCCAAAGAGCTTTATCAAGTTAGAAAGTCAGAAGGCAGAAAATGGAACAAAACAAAATAAAACAAAATAATAAAAACATCAGGGCATATTTGTGGGCTGTTGGCATTTTTGTTTTGTAGATGCTTATATCAAAGACTATATTTTTTCAGATGCTGTTAAGTTCCAGATTTAGCATCCCACAGATATTTCTCTCTGTCATTTCAGTTCCCCTAGGCACTACAGTTCTGTTCAGTTCTTGCAAATTACAATAAAGAACTGTGATTAAGCAAACCGAATCTCACTGAATATTTCCCTCTTTCACATCTTAGGCTATCATCTTGTAAAAGAAAGACAGAAAGGAGCTGTTTGCGGATTCACTGTTCTCTCATCTGCTCTTCCCAATGTTTTCTGTATTGCCAATTTCTAAGCTGCATTTCCAAGAAAGGTGAAAATAGGACAATGCCTTGGAAAAATTTTCTTTGACTTTTTGGACAGACAGTCATTACTTTGTTGTGCATTGTTTAGTCACCTAGGTGATGGAAAAGTGGGCCTGAGGTGCTATCTTTAGAGGAGAAGGGAATTCTGCTCTCCTGGTTCCTGCCATTCACCTTCACATCAGTGATTACAAATAGCCTGTAAGGTAACAGAAAATCAAGCCCTTGAGAGGCAGCTATCTGAACAGTGGCACTCAATCTAACCTCAGAGAAGCCATCAGGCCAGAGATTTCAAAGGTTATGACAACTATGCCCACTACATTTGAGAGGTCAGAAGCTTTATTTTCTGTAGTAGCTACTCTTCTAAAGCTTTTCACTCACTACAGTGGTAATTACTCAGACCTTGTGACTGGCTAACCACTGGGCCTCTGAAATACTCTGTTGTGGGGAAATGAGAATAGGGTATTTATTTCACAGGAAAAAGGCATGTAGGACACTCTATTGGCCTTGTATTTCCTCGTGGATAGTGACGTATTCATTAGGATGCCAGCCTTGGAAATCTGTTCTCCTGACCCAGTTATTTCAACTTCAAATGCTGTGGGTGTAAAGAAAATTAATTATAAAGTAAAACACAAAAGTGGAACAGGCTGATTTGATGATGACCTGAATGGGCTTTTGTTTGCTAGAAAGTCTTTCCATTTTAGCCAGTGGAATGCCTTTGCTTCTTTTTTTTCTTTTTTCTTTTTTCTTTTTTTCTTTTTTCTTTTTTTCTTTTTTCCTTTTTCTTTTTTCTTTTTTCTTTTTTCTTTTTTCTTTTTTTCTTTTTTCCTTTTTCTTTTTTCTTTTTTCTTTTTTCTTTTTTTTAAGCTTGGCAATTAGAGTCAAGAGGTTTTGTGTTGCTGCTGTTTACAAGTTTGTTTCTTCCTCTGACAGAAGAAAATAACTTAATCTTGATGATATCTTTCTATTCCAAAAGACATCCAACAATGTTTGGCAGTACTGGCCTGTCACTCTACATCTTGCTGTTGTGCAAGTCCTTCACGTCCCCACACAGCACTCATGTGATACCTGTGAGGAAGGCTGAGCACTTTGGTTAAACACAGCATGGCAGAAAATGGAGAGAAAAAGAAGGATTAAACAAGGACATAGCAGAGAAGTGGGTCTCAGATATCTGATTTTAGTGTTTACCTTAAATTTCTGTTCTGTTCCCTACCCTGAACACATGCACATCTAGCTGTCGGAGCAGTGAGGCGTTAGGATACGCCTTGGCTCTGTGACAGTGCTGTGGTAGTTTCTCTTCAACATTATTCTTCATCACCCCTAGGAGCTAAATAATAACCCAAGCAGTTGTTTCATAATTGACTTCTGCCTTGTACAATAATTTGCAATCATCTTGCATGGGTAAATGACTGCATGAGTGAACAAGGCTACAGAGTACTGAGCCCTTTGATCCGATTTTGATCCAGCTCAAATGAAGAAAGAAGTTTGTCCTTGGATCAATAGGAAGGCTATGGCCCTATTCCTCCTAATTTATTTATAATTAAGATATTAACTCAGTCTTGAGGAAGTTTACAAAGACGTTATTCAATTCACATGCAGACTGAGAGTCTGGAGAATGAGAATGTGCAGAAGTTAATTCTAAGAACAGATATATTGCAACAGAGGTAAGACCAAAACAAGAGCCATCAGCATTTCAGACTCTCTCTGCTTGTCTTCCCAAGTGACTCCAACTCATTGGGATTACTGGAGTTTTATAATTGTGTTTCACTGCCTGCTAGCACCTCTTTGTCTCTTTTTCACATTGCCATGACCTCCAACAATCATGGGGGTGCTTGTCAGAGGGAAAAAACGAAGGGGAGGGAGGGGGAAACCTGGCTGGAAATTTTCCCTAAGAAATTTAGTAGGACAGGAAGGGACTTGGAGGATCATTGAGATGAGTCCATTGCTGTTGCAGATGGTCATGTCACAAAGTTGCACCTTTACTGTTGCTGAGAAGCCAATTTAGAGCCAAGGAGCTCTGATAGCTATAAACCTTCTTCTAAGTTTCAACCTAAAAAAACCTGGCAGTAGTTTATGCACAAGCTGGCCTCTGTCTTGTATACCTCTTTCCCTGGCTTTCCATTCATGTGTACCCCTTCTCAGAGCAGATGAAGCACACCTCTTTTAGATTTCTCTTATTAGCTGTGTTGTTAGGGTGAGCAGGGACATGGAAAGCCTTTCTCTGCACTTGTTCTGCTGTAATTCATTTTGCTCTTGGGCAATTAAATCTGTTCTTACTGTTCTTTAGGTGTTGTGAGCCAGATAAGTGTCACTACTTTTTGGCAAAGTCGTTCCTGGAGGCCCTCAGCTACAGAACAGTGCTATAAACTCCCAGTGCCATTAGACATGGCACATACCTTGATCATCTTTCTACATGACCCAACATTCTCCTTGCACCTTTCCAGTATTAAGAAAGAAGAAAATCCTTTTCTTCACCTGGGTAGCTGGCTAGAGATACATTCTAAGATACATCCTTCCAGCAGCTTAAGTCCGAACTCTGCCTTATATATTAAAATTAATCCTTCCTCAATACAATGACTGCTGGAAATCTCTTTCCTAATATGATCCCACGATATATTTGTCTTTTTGAAGACCATATCATGGTGGTGGTAATAGACAAGCTATGACTGACTAGTAAACATAGGATCTTCTGTCATTTCATCACTAAGGAATTAGCAATAGTGTATGATGTAAATGTATGACCTTCTGTTTTGTGTGATTTAATCTCACCTCATTTCTATTAGTCAGGGCCCTGTGGTAATCCAGTTTTTCTTGTCTGATATTCAATATCTCCCCTGATTTGCTAATGGCTGCAAAGTGTGTGCAACAAATTTCATCAGAGCACCAGATTTCTGAGCCAACATCATTAGTGGAAATATTTGACAAGAGAAGTCCAAAGACAGATCCTGAAGAGCTCCACTAACCATCTCTTTCTAGGCTTTCTCTTTCAGCAGACTGTTCTTTGTCATTTTTAGATAGCGCTTAACCAGCTGAGGTCAAAGTAATAGACCAGTTGTTGTCAGAATCACATGACTATTACTTTCTTAAATAGAAAATATAATATCCTATCCTCAAATCTCATGAACCATTTAAGACTAGAAGGAATAGCTTTTTAAATAACGTTGCCACCAGACTTGGGTCAGTTATTTCCCTGTTGACTGTGTACTTTCCATATCTATGCAGTCATTCATATTAACAGTCTTGCCCTTACTGCACTTTCAATAAGAATGTGTATGTAGAACAGAGACCAAGGTATTATTTACCATTTGCTCATATATCAGTTATCTCTAGTCCAAACCATCTCAATACATAACAACACAATTTTGTTCATTTATTAGTTTTTATTTCTACAACTAAGCAATGTTTTGCCATTTATTTTTGTAAACACTGCAAGCTCTGACACACATTGATGTTTTCCAACTAGTTTTTTACTTCCACTTTTGGATCTCCAAAGCATAACTTTGTCTTCTGGTCAAGGCTTTCCTCCTCACCCTTTCTCATTCCCAATATTCTTGTGGAAGTGGTTCTTATCTTCGAAGCTCATCCTTACAGATTTTTCTCCTTGGCTGGGATGTAAATAACACATAGGATTTATCAGTCCAGATGCATTTGTGGTCTGGATAAGGGTAATCCAAACTCATAAGAAGCAATTGTGTCATGTGAGGTACTGCAGCAGTAGGTACAAAAGGGAGATAATAGCTATCTTAATTCCCTGAGTAAATCCCTTCCTCCTTTTTTAGAATATGAAGAAATTATACTCTTTTTCAGTATTTCATATGCCTGTGCTGCAGCAAATTTATTTTAGCTCTCAAAGTTTGTCCTATTAAACTAAATAACTAAAGACTTTGATTTTAAATTAATCTACTCATGATCAGCATATGCAGTTATTGGGTTCTTTTGTAATAACCTCTGTCATACCAAACACAAGTCTAAACAACAGCAATTGTTATTTGTTTAGGGACTTGTGGAAAAAAAAACCCCAAGCCTTCTCATTCATTGGATCAGGATATGTCTAGAACAAACTAATATTTAAGTCCTGTTACTCTTTTCCTTGGGAAGTTTACTCTGACTTTCTAGGCAGTATCTGCATCTAACCAGGATTCAAAATTACAGAACCTCTTCTGGACTCTTATGGCTAAGTATCTGTTTTGTGGTTTTGTTTGTTTGTTTTTATTTATTTATGTAATGGAGATGCTGGTAAAGCAGTGTGGAGGGAATGAAATGCCAAGTAATTTCTGACAACATAGATTGCAAGGAAAAGGAGGGAGGGGCATAACACATTTCCCCTTACCCTGTTCTTCAACAGTGTACTGGTTTTTAGGGTGCTCTGGCACATTGCTTCTCCTGCCTGAGGAGGCAGGAGTCCACTTCTCCCACCTCTCTAGCCATGCTATAGTCAGGATACTCTTGAGTGGAGTACCATCAGTCCATCTCTGTTGAAGATGCTGTGCTTTGCATGGAAGAATTAGCTTTTGAGCCAGAGGGGAAAAAAAAAAAGACTCTTCAGTCTTACAGCTAAGTCATTCCCTTCTGTGACCAGAGGAACATGACTGCCATTTGCTACTCTAATGAACATTTAATAATTATAATTATTATGTTCAGTAGGCAATGACACCTGCGTCCCAAGCAGATGCCCAATGCACAAAACTCACACATAACAAAGTTCTATTTTATGTAGAATTATATTAAGACCTGTCCACTGGATGGGGTTGGATGTGAGCTGTGTGTATTTACCAGATTTTTCCTGTACCCCGGTTTTCATTTGGGAAAAGATAGGCATCATTGCATTAGGCTTACTGAATCAGACTCTGGAAGTAAAATTACTATTTTGTGAATTCTGTATCTCTGGTGTGAGATGACAAAACATATCAGAATAATGCAGCAACCTCCAGCCATACAGCAGAAGCAGCCATGTATGTTCTGGACAGTGGGGAGGAGTGTGTGTGGAAAAGGAGGTCTGAATGCCAGAAACACCTAAATACCTTTTCAGGCACCTTCACTAAATGTTTTAAGTGTTTAAATTCCCCTTGAGATGCTTTCCCATTTCAGTTTTGCTCAGCTGTAGTTCTTTGTTCATGCATCCAAAATTTTACTCAGAATTATGTGAGAAGTATCACTAAGGTCCATTAAACCCAGGGTTCCAAGGACTTTTCTTACTTTTGTGCAAGGCTGTTTTTAACATAAATCTGTTCTCCTATTCTTGTCACCATGTTGTCCACAAACAACCCTGCTGGCACAACCAGGAGACTCATTTCAGAATTAATGAATACAATGCTAAAAAGAAAATTTCCTGGTGCTTTCTAAGTGTCCGTGCCCTGCTCAGTTGTACCGAGTAATGGATAGTAAAGGGCAGCAAAAGCAGTATATGCAGATTCTTTGATATGCATCAGAAAGCAGGATAGGGCAGAAAACCTATGAATGATGAATAAGAACCCAGGGAATCATTTCCTATAGAAGGTTTTGCAATAGCTTGTTTGCTTATTAGCAGTTACCTCCACTTGTTTAGTCTGGAAGTGTGAGCCATTAAGAATAGTGAATTCGGTCCCAAGCCTTTGCCCTGAAATTCATCCAAAACCTTCCTGAAGATCAGGAAGAATTCATGACTTACTTGAATGTTTTCCTCTTCATTTCTGGGAAACTTCAACAGCAGGGCTTGGGGGACCAGAGCTGTCAGGATGCAATCTTGCATTGAGAAGGTTGCAATAACTTCACTAAGCTTTGGAAAAGCCTTTGTGTATGGTGCAGTTAAGGGAACTCAGAAATCAGCATCTAAGTTTCCAAGTCAGTGGAAGTGATGAAATGCAGACTAGCGTTACGTCTCTGGTTCAAACAGCTCACCTTGCCATACTGCAAAAACAGCCTTTCAGTGTGCTTAATAAAAACCTTATAACTCTCTGGTTAGTTGCTAATAGAAGACTTGCTTGGGGAGAAAGTTTGCATCTTTCCTCATATCTGTGGTAGCATTCTTTGAGGCCTGGAGCATGAGATTTAAGGTGCTGGTACTATGATTTCTTTTTTGCCTGCTTTTTCTTCCTCCAGTTTCCAAAATAAATCTTCTGAAGCATCAACCAGAGGACATGTGTGAAGGAGCTAGCTGCATGCTGACAAAGCATAGGTCCAGCTGCGCTAAAGCTGTCATTTCAACTTTTCTGCAGGACCTTCGATAACGATACAGAAAGAAAAGTCGGGACAGTTTATAAGTCTCTCCAAGTAATTTTGCGCAATGGCATAAGTGAATCTTGCATCCATATTGCAAAGAGACAAGGAAGCTGATGTGTCTAAAATGCCATCTCTAAGAAAAAGAAAAGCCCCAAACTATTCTTGTTCTCTAAAGCATGTACTGCATCTTCCTCGAAGGCATTTTTCTGAACTCTGCCTGAGATGAACATTGATAAAGAAAAACATCAGCTTTCTGTTCTTTCACCAAATATAATAACTATTAATGCTATAATAATCAGTCACAAAGACCTTTCCCTTACAACTCAAACATCTTTTCTGACTGTAAGTGTATCCAAGGCCACCAAGTTTATAAAAGACCCGTTTTGTAAATGTCAAATTCTACTCCTTTTATGCCAAGATTTCTGAGAAACGTATCAAGAGCAATGAAGATATTAATACATCTTGATGTGTCTCCAGCCTGCTTTGTGGAGTTGGCTAAATAACAGAGTATTTGATTTTGTTCAATGGCTGTAAGAGATGTCCCAGAAAAGAAAAGGAAGGCACATTCGTTTAGATTAACGTAGAAATGAATATCTATTTAAAGAAAATAGACAAAATACCATTTTGTATAGAATAAGAATGTTTGTTTTGACCCCCCCTGTTAAGTGAACTGTTTAATTTCCTTGTTAACTTTTTCATTTAAACTTGAAAAATATGTGTGAGTTTTGTTTTTAAACAAAAATATATTTGTCACGTTTTTGAGAAGTTGCAGAAAAGAGGAGACCATTTGGGAAGGTTGATATTTCTTACCCCTTTCTGGGAAGTTGAAGCTGCCAAATTTGATCCAAAGAAACAAATACTTCTAGTTTTCACAAAACAGCACAATTTGGTACAGTTAGTTGTGAATATTTTTTTTTTAAGTGCAGCTGTAATTCCTATGGTAAAATAAGTATCTTTTTTGTGGTTGTTTTTAGATACCTAATTCTTTTTCTGTTCGGGGTGATAACACAATTTGGTTATTTAACAGACAAATAACTTCAGCATGTGTTCTGGTTCAGAAGGAAGAAATACAAGGACCTTGGCTCAGACAAGCAGTCTTGTACTTAGAAGTGAGCCCTAGACAGCTGAGTTCTTTCCAGCAAGTCAGTGCACATAACTAAGCACTAACGCACTATCCTATAACAGATCAGTGAGATAAGCCAGCACATGCAGAAGACTTGGAACAGGTCTGGGGAACCACAGATCAGATAAGTAGATTTGTAGTAAATACTTAGCCCACTTCTTAATTCAGTGCTAGCTGAATTAAAGCTGAGAGCTGAATTAAAAATGTGGGTTTTGAAGTGAAAACATAAAAAACAAGTGTTTGCAGCTAGGTGGTGCCATAGGCTTATGCAATCCCAACCAAATTAGTGATGCTTTATAAGAGGACTTCCATTCTACACATGATATTGTACAAGAGCAGGCTGTGATCTAGTAGTCAGAGACTGCTCCACAGAGTCTGTTTGCTGTCTCTAGTATTGCAGGAATAGTAGTCACTTCAGAATTATTTCCTGTCCCATGACACCACCCAAATCAAATAGAAATTACAATAAGACCCCTCTGTGGAGCAGCAGAATTGAGGTAATAACAGGAAACTTCTGTGACAGAGGAGGAGCTGTGTTTCCTGACAAATACTGAAACTCTGTATGAGCTCTTCATCAAATTCATGCATACAAGTGCTGGAAATGAAATAAGATTTGCCAAAAACATGTGGCAGATTGTCTTGCTTGAACTGGAGTTGAACAATATGAAATTTTGCCGAGGTCCGAGGTCAATTGTATGAGGTTCAACAAGGCTAAGTGCGAGGTCCTGCACTTGGGCCACAGCAACCCCATGCAATGCTACAGGCTTGGGGAAGAGGGACTGGAAGGCTGCCCGGCGGAAAAGGACCTGGGGGTGTTGGTTGACAGCCGCCTGAATATGAGCCAGCAGTGTGCCCAGGTGGCCCAGAAAGCCAATGGCATCCTCGCTTGTATCAAAAATAGCGTGGCCAGCAGGACTAGGGAAGTGATTGTGCCCCTGTACTCAGGACTGGTGAGGCCGCACCTCGAATACTGTGTTCAGTTTTGGGCCCCTCACTCCAAGAGAGACATTGAGGTGCTGGAGCATGTCCAGAGAAGGGCAATGAAGCTGGTGAAGGGTCTAGAGCAGAAGTCTTCTGAGGAGTGGCTGAGGGAACTGGGGTTGTTTAACCTGGAGAAAAGGAGGCTCAGGGGAGACCTTATCGCTCTTTACAACTACCTGAAAGGAGGCTGTAGAGAGATGGGTGTCGGTCTCTTCTCCCAAGTAACAAGTGATAGGACAAGAGGAAATGGCCTCAAGTTGCGCCAGGGGAGGTTTAGACTGGATATTAGGAAATTTTACTTCACTGAAAGGGTTATCAAGCATTGGAACAGGCTGCCCAGGGAAGCGGTTGAGTTGCCATCCCTGGAAGTATTTAAAAGACGTTTGGATGAGGTGCTTAGGGACATGGTTTAGTGGTGGTCTTGGTAGTGTTAGGTTTACGCTTGGACTCGATGATCTTAAAGGTCTTTTCCAACCTATACGATTCTGTGAGTCTGTGAAATCCTAGGAGAGATTACAGACACTGATGATTTCCTTTAACGCCAGGGGTCTTTAGCTAGTTGTGCATATGGAAGTACATGCTCTAGTGATCCCCTCCTGAATACTATATTCAAATGTTATTCTTTATCGTTAAAAGTTATCCAGTTCTTTCAGTTACTTTTCCTTGACTCCCCTAACTCCTCAAAACTAGCAAGTATTTTGTTAAGAAACTCCCACAGAAATCTTATGTAGCTGGGAGAAACAGCAAGCTAAATACATTTATAAGGTTTATTTTCCAGACTGTGTACATTCATACTGCTCCTGAGGTTCACAGAACTATTTTAGTTGAATCTTTTCTGTGCTTCTTAACAATTTAGATTGAGGTCAACTTCTAATTTTTACATTAATATGTAGCACAATATAAATCACGCAGAGTACAAATGCGTCATCACTACATGAATGCATTTGACAGAGCATTCAAACTGTGTGGCTCACCAGCTTGAACCCAATAGCAAAATCTGAAGAGAAGCAACACAATTATTAGAAGGCAGACTTCAGCTGAACTAGGCAATGTGGTTTTCTTGAATCTCTTTCCGTATAACACATGCATCTCTCTAGAAGTCAGGTTCATTTTCTCTTGCTCTGGAGCTTACTGCAGTTCATATGGTCACAGTTCCTTTGGAAGTTGTACGTTAACAGACTAGGAATGGGACTCCATCTGAATTGAGACTTGTCTGAAATTTAGGTGGCAAAAGGTTCAATGAGCTATTGAGATCATCTGTCTTCAAGTGCTACCTAAAAATTACATCTCCCTTTTGGGCCACAAGAAGGACCCTTAGTGTCTAACCTTGAAATCACTAAGTGGATTAAAATCTGGGACTTCCCCCTGTACTAGAAGTGTCTCACAACTGAATTTCTTAGCTAGGGTGCCTTTCCACTAGTTTATGCATTTCATTCTCCTCTTGTCATGGAGAGCTGTGTTCTTTCCTCCTCTTTCTACTTCTTCTACCTTCCTCCCTCCCGCCTTTTGAGTCACAACACCATGTGGAACCATATCATCAGAAGAAAAATAGTTTATCTTACTGCAGGTGATCCATTCCTTAGCGTTCAGTACACTCTTTACACTTCAATAAGTATAAGTTATATATCTTGCAGTAAGAGGGCTGTTGTGTTTATTCTGTGCTTTTTACTTATTTGTGCCTTGATTATACAGTTCTTTCTTATAGTGACATTTGCAGTGAAAATGTGTTCAGAGGAATTGTATGGAAAATTGTTACCTACTGCTTATCTGTACAGTGTCTTGTTTATTTTTATGCCTTTACCAGTCAAAACTCCCTGAATGTAAAGGAATGACTAATGCCATTAGAAACTCCATTATTATCATCACAGGGAACCTGAGGCAGACAGGCTAGCGATAGGAATGAGGAAGGTTTCCATTAGTGCTTCTCCTAATCACACTTGCAAGCTAACGTATGACAATCGGGTACCTTGATGCCTTACTCAGTGAAGGCCAAATCCAGTGGTTTTTACTCGGCTTCTGGAGATGTTGTGCAAACCTGAGAATGCAGCCCTTCACGTGTTGCAGTAGGATGGGGTACGCATCTGTGGGCTGTGACAGACTGCCCTGCCTCTCTTTTCTGTAGTAGCTATGGAAGGATGGCCTCAACCACAGCCAGAACACACACTTCAGCAGAGCGCTAGCATCCTGCCAGGCCCACTTACGCAAGCATCCATCTTTGAGGTGACAGGCTGATGGGTGTTAAACAGGGCACATATTGAGCCCTTCTTGGAGCCTCTTTATCACTGTGTAGCCAGTTACTCATCAGAGAATGATGCTCTGGTTTTCAGCAGAACTGTTTTTCCACTATCATGATACAGCCAGGTGTTGGTCAGATGGCTGGGTCATTGGTTATGCCTTGTCTTTCATAATGCAGTGCTTTGCACTGGCTTTTCGCAGCTGGTTTGAGTGAGTTAATTGTACATGTACAGCTGTCAATACAGAGTAACTCAGTTCAAGGTGCTCAAGAACAAATGGACTATGATGGTTATTATGTTCTTTTTTTTCTTTAAAAAAAAAAGAAAAAAAGAAAAAAGATCAGGGAAGTTGGATGGCAACGTGCCCTGTTAATGACCTTCCTTGCTGCTCTTAGTATGATATTAGATTAATTTTAACTCATTTTTAGGGGAGCTGGCCAAATGCATTGAGCCATTTCAGCATAAGAGTAGGCAATACCCTTTTCCCTGCTGCAGTACAGATGGTTGGGATATCTGTAAATATTAGGACACTTTCAGAGCTAACATGCAGATGCCTAACATGGGATATGCTGTTGCTTTAGTTAATCCAAATGCTAATTGGAAAGTAGATCCCTTAAATAAAACAAGAGCAGTCCATATAACTGAATACGAGAGACTTGTTTTCCTCAGTGTAAGAGCTTCAAGGCATGACAGATGTAACTTGCCTCACTTCATCCCACATTTGGGAATACTGCACACTGTGCAGCATAAGCAAAATTCAGACTTAAGAGGTTTTTTGTATCACATCTTGTCTGCCGCAACACAGAGGTAGCTGTCAAGACGACCAAGGAACTGTTACAAAAAGGTAAACTAATTGAAGGCAAAACCCCACAGACTGTATTTCTAGGCTGCAGGAATACAGTAAGAATAGGCAGCATCCAGGTATAGCACATGATGTCATATCTGTCATGTCCTCCTATGCCTACAAGGACAAATATTTGAAGTTGGCAATAATGGAGTCATTGAAAGACTTCAGAGAATGACTGTTAAGCAGGTAGACACAGGTGAATCAATCGTGTCAACAGTCCTTCAAAAGACCAACAAACTCTGCAAAAGGCATTTCCTGCTTGAAGGAGGGTGTGCAAATACACAAAACAAACCAAAAAACTACTCCAAAGAAACAGATATGGAAAAAACTAAATGTTGCTTGCATGATAGAATTCATAAAAAGTGGTAACTATTTAATTGGTATGGACAGCCAGTTTTTCTGCCTCCTCTAAAAATCTTTCTGGAGCAGCAGCAAATGTTCTTCTGCTTTTCTGGCACACCTTTTGAGAGTCTATAAAGTTATTTCTCTTACATAAATCTTCTGTATTTTCCCTCCTACTAGAACCCTGGGTTTCCAAAGAACTGTGCAAAACCTTAATGGAATTTTATACATACGTATTGTAAACACATTCAGGAGTTCCCTCCATATATATTTTATTAATTTCAACTTTCTCTCTACTACCTCATTGCAAGACCTTCCTCTACCATCGTGTGAGAGCTGAAAACTTGTCTGTATCTTTCCATCTGATCAGCTGAAAAAAATTTCCTAATTTCCTTGCCTGCCTGGCTTTTAATTTCTCCATCCTTCTACCCAATTTAAATTCATAAAGCACTTTGAGTTCACATTTACATCAAAGACACTCCCCAGGATACCTCTGTATTGCATTCGTGTTCTGTTCATTCCTCAAATACTCGCCCACTCTATTTGGAACATACACTATTGAGTTTCTCCTTCCTTTCAAAACACCAGGAGTTAAAGAAAGAAAACCTGATTTTTAAAGCCCAAATGTTTGTGTGTTTTCAACAAGACACTTCACATTATTTGGATGGTTTCTCCTGTTTATCAGGAAGGTTTGCATCAAGTGGAAATGAAAACAACATCAAGCTCCAATGGATTGAGATGGTGACAAAAATTTAAAGAGATATAGAAACCTTTCAAAGTCTAATAAATGAAGTGACACTTTTATCTGCTATCATTTGAATGACTCTGCTAGAAGTCTAACATATTTTCTGTGCCCAAGTCCTGATTAGAATTTTGTTTTAAAGAGAAAAACAATAGTTAGGTTTTGAATGCTCCTTGCTTTTTTTATTTTTTCTTTCCTCCCTCATCTACGGACTACATGAAAGCCATTTCCAGCATCACATTTTTGTATATGACCTTCCCTTCTGCCCCCACATGTGCATCATGTTATGTTAAATTCACTGGGATCTGTACACCCTAGAAGTGCAATAAGTCAATGTTTTATTTATAAGTGTGGCAAATGCATATACCATTATATTATCTCAGCTGGGCTAGTTCATTTCATTTCACCTCATTTTCTATGTAACTCTAAAGTTTTGTTTCCACCCTCTAATTTTGGCAGCTGCCTCTAATCACATTCTCTTTTGCTGCAATTCTCCTGTGGGTACATAGGAGTCCATAATAAGTTTATCAGAAGCAGTTGTTTGTGTTCCTATTATCATTCATCTGCTGATGGCATTTTACTTTTAAAAAAGGGGATTGGTCAGTATGGCTTCAACTTTGTATGGCATGGGGAAGTTTGCAAGTTACCCTATACTGCATCTTCCATCTTTGTCTTGCAGCATTTTATTATTCGACTCCAGGAATTTCTGTTATGGTTATCTACCATACCTCAGTTGTGATTTCTATTTTTCTGTTCCATATGTAGTACTTTTATAACTCCTGTCATCTGACTGATACAATCCATATGCTGTTTTAACCTTCCCCTCCTGTAGATCACAATTATCATCTCCATTTTAGAGGTGGAGAACTGAGGCAGAGTGGAGAGCAGAGGAATGTCCCTATAAACCCAGGGGAAGAAAAAAAAAAAAAAAAAAAGCAGCATACTCATGTGACGAAATCCTGTTTTCTTCATAATGGAAACATGGGCCATCAAGAAGGCAGTACATAGAATTTGCTGACATTTAAAATAAAATGTTTTCAGTGAGCTGCTGTCAGTAATGAGACAATCAGCAAGAGGCTGCAGAAATGAAAACTACGGTAAGGGAAAGGGAAAGCCTGCTAATAGCCAGGCTTTTTGGTTTAATGGAAGAATGGCACAAGAAATGACTAGCTGACATGACAGAATGGGATGGGAGGAATCCGGATTTAGACAGAAAACAAGAAGTGCAAGGCAGAGTACAATAGTTTGAATATATAAAGGCAATCTGTAAGTTAATAATTAGAAGGAAGAGAAAACACTCAGCTTTGATAGTCAGAAATGGGATATATAATAGTTTCTTACATAAATTTGTAAGTTCAGAATATTTCCTTATTTCTATGTTAATATACCTGATGTTTTCCATATCATTTGTCTCCAGATAAATGGCTGACACTTAGAAAGATACAGAGCAGAAAATGTATTTCACTTTTGAGTATTCTAGGAGTTAACATCAGCTGACTTAAAATTCCCCTGCCAAAGCACACTCTCACCTAATACAACTCTAAATGAGTATCTGTAGAGTCACTTGTTGCATATTTAACTTACGCTGTTATCTGTCACCACAATATTCAGGCTGGGACTCTATGATGAAATATATCAGCCTGGTGTCCCTAATCCATGTAATTTAAAGTAAAAAATAAATTGAAAGAATGAAGCAGAGAAAATATTTTTAGCTGGGTACCATTTATTCTGTTCTATACTAATCACTCCCTGCCTTTGATAATTGACTCATTTTTAACACTGTGTTGTTAAGCTCGTGCTGCTTAATGCTCTGTGTGACCAGGATCTAGCTTGTGTTAGTCATTGAATCCCACAGTTTAGAAGTGACTGAAATTCAACAATGTTCTCCTCTAAAATAAACACTTATTAGTGTATCCAAATAAGCAATAAGAGAGGGAACAAGCTTGATTCTGGTGCAAATTTAATGAAGTTAATGGAATGACTCCTGTGCAAAACCAGCATGCAACCAGAACAGGACCCCAGAGTACTAACAATGATTATTTCCTCATCAGATCAAAGTCCCAGAGTACACTGCACTGCTATTTGCTGACCTCTTGGTCTAGATTCCTCTTCAGGGTAAGTCTAGTGATATCAGTGACAAGTTGTAATGATAGGAATGCACACTTACGGAGTAATACACAGCAATCTGCAGAACTGAGCCAGAGACCACTGAGCAAAGTTCAAAAGATAGTTTGCAAAGGCTTCAGTGGGCACATACATTTGAATCAGGAGAATTCACAGAACCCCTTCTCCAAAAAGGAAAGAAACCATCCCCTAGACTTCCCATTATAGGCACTGATTCAGAAAGACATGTAATGAATGTTAAGGATTTAAGTTGCCTCACTGAAGCCAATGGACTTACCATAATACTTAGAACTATAGACATGTTGATCAGGTATTCTGTAATCAGATCTATTTTACCCACAATATGTATTTGCTTTTTGCATTGTATTCTTGAATCTGCTTGTATATGATAAGTTAACAAAAGCAACGTATTTAGTAAAACACTTGAATGTATGTTGTTTTTCTCTCCTATAATGAAGTCAAGATCACAGCTAAATGTTTCATGGCACAGCATTCAAAAAAACAACCCAAACCACTGTTGGCAATATTAATTTATTCCAAAGTAAAACTGAAGACAATTGCAAAGACAGCCTCCCCTTATTTGTATGTTATTGAAATGGTTGAAACTATTTCAATAAGAATGTAAGTATATCTTGAAATGTCTTGCATTTCTGCTCATATCTTGGGATTCATGTGCTTTATCAAATATCACACCTCCTACATCAGGTTGTACTGCTTATTGTTGTTGAAAAGAACCCATGGGATTTTTTTTAGTATATCACATGGTGGGGGGAACCAAACCAAAACCATTCTAACTTCCAACTCTCACACAAGACCAACTAGCTGGAAACCATCCTCGGATTGTTTAGCTTCTCCTTTAAGATACTGATGAAGTGGATTCCACATTTCTAGGCTGCCTGGTCTAGCACTTCATTAGTCTGCCTCATAGTATGCAACTCCTTACATTCAATCTAAATCTCTGCTAAAAATAAAGTCAACTTTTCTCAATTTCCCTTGGTATGTATAGAAAATCTTTTATTCATTAGAAAGCTCATATCTCTCTCTACATTTTTTTTAAAAGGACGAAAACAAATTCAAATCTTTGAATATTTCCTCATAGTTGTTATTTTCTCAGCCTGAGATTGTTCTGTTTCACCTCCTTTAGGCTCTTCACCACAACTATCTTATTTAAGATTATCAGTGGTTTTGTGATTGCTTGTAACATTTTAACTGAATATCATGTTTGTTATAAACAACAAAAAAGGACTTGACTCACTTCATCTGCCTGTGTTAGGCAGGATTACAAACAGAATGGACTTATTTTTGTAAGGAAGGAAGAAGGCAGCAGAGTTAGAACAGGGATGAAAAAACCTTCCTATATTTAAAAGCTGTATTCCAAAATTGTGCTATTGCCAAGACCCACAAGACACATGTATAGGATGACCTGGTTTTAATTTGGGTGGCTTTCACTTCCATCACCGAAGTACAGGGAATACATAAACTGGTGCATGGTTTGACGATGTGGTATCTGCCTCTTTTTGCAGTTGTGTGATCTGATGTGTGTTGAAGACCTTGGCTGTGCTGTTTACATATTTGACGTGTTAGGAGGTCTCAGTCATGTACTTGAGAGATTGTGTGAAGGCCTTCCTATTCTCTGTGCAGCAGACAAACCTGCTACATAATCTTCATACAAACAGAAAACTAGGATTAGACCTTTTATCCCTTATCTCTAAAGTGTACAAGCCCTTAGTGTCAGAACTATGAGACAACTTTGATGGCCAGAGTTAAAAGTGTTCTTGGTGCCAGCGGCTATGAGGGGACGTCACTTGTAGTTAGAAGTCATAGAATCATTAAGGTTGGAAAAGACCTCTAAGATCATGTAGTCCAACCGTCAACCCAACACCTCCATGCCTACTAAACCATGTCCTGAAGTGCCACATCTACATGTTTTTTTAACTCCTCCAGCGATGGTGACTCCACCACCTCTCTGGGCAGCGTGTTCCAATGCTTGACGACCCTTTCAGTAAAGAAATTTTTCCTAATAGCCAATCTAAACCTTTCCTGACGCAACTTGAGGCCATTTCCTCTCGTCCTATTGCTAGTTACCTGGGAGAAGAGACCAACACCCACCTTGCTACAACCTCCTTTCAGGTAGTTGTAGAGTGATAAGGTCTCCCGAGCCTCCTTTTCTCCAGGCTAAACAACCCCAGTTCCCTCAGCCACTCCTCAGAAGACTTGTTCTGCAGACCCTTCACCAGCTTCGTTGCCCTTCTTTGGGCACGCTCCACCAACTTAATGTCCTTCTTGTAGTGAGGGGCCCAAAACTGAATGCAGTATTTGAGATGTGGCCTCACCAGTACTGAGTACAGGGGCACAATCATTTCCCTAGTCCTGCTGGCCACACTATTCCTGATACAAGCCAGGATGCTGTTGGCTTTCTTGGCCACCTGGGCACACTGCTGGCTCATGTTCAGCTGGCTGTCAACCAGCACCCCCAGGTCCTTTTCTGCCAGGCAGCTTTCCAGCCACTCTTCCCCAAGCCTGTAGCGTTGCATGGGGTTGTTGTGACCGAAGTGCAGGACGCGGCACTTAGCCTTGTTGAACCTCATACAATTGGCCTTGGCCCATTGCTCCGGCCTGTCCAGATCCCTCTGTAGAGCCTTCCTACCCTCGAGCAGCTCGACACTCCCGCCCAATTTGGTGTCATCTGCAAATTTACTGAGGGCGCACTCAGTCCCCTCATCAGAAAGATGACATCATTCCACAGCCATGGGGAGAAATTCTGCTAAAGTTGTTTTCTCTTAGCTTGTCCACTGCATGAAGGAAAAACATGTATTTTTTCTGGATTCTGACCAGAATATGCCTTTTCTCCAACACCTGTCATAGAATTTCAAAAAAATATGCATTTGTGTCATTAGGTCCTAGGTTTTCCTTACATGCACTGGGACTTTTGCTCTCAGGCTAAGATATAAGCAGAAGATGATGAAGACAGGGTGATATTGTCAGAAGCACAAGCAAGCCAGCAGGCTTTGCTTTATCTGAATTATAGTGATATATCTATCCCCACATTTTATCATCTTTCACATATTGTGAATAAAGCAGGATTGGCCTTGAAAAATGTCTGTTTATCCTGCAAGATAACAATGCTTTGAATTTCTATACAGACCCACATCTAAGGCTTTCAAAGAGTTTTACAAATGTTAATCCATTAAGTATCAGTGTAAGGCATTCCCATGAGGCACGTGTTTTTAATTACCTCCATTTTACACAGCACAAGCAAGCAAAGCACAGGGAAATCTAACCACCCTATTTGTAAGGTAACACAGCAAATCAGAGCACAATCAGGGAGAGAACCAAAGAGTTTTGACACTCAGCTCTGCTGCCAAGCTCTCTGCCTTTCAGTGCTTTCAATAGTTTTTATGTCTTAAAAAAGAGGGCAAGGAGGGAAGTTTTAGTAAGGGGATGAACTGGTTAGATTTTGGCATGAGGTTACACCATAGAAGAACTGGACAGAATCTTTACCCCATGGATCAATAGTCAGACTGCTGCCCTGAATGTCATTAAGCCTGCAGAAAAAAAAAGAAGAAAAAGTAAAAAAAGCAGTAGCTACCTGATTTCCCTAAAGGATAATGTAGGAGTACACTTCTTCACCTGAAGCAAGTAGCATGTATGTTTGGAACCAGTCCATTCACCTGACATCAAGCCTGCCAGCAAGAAACACTGTCATCCCTTTGGCTTCTGCTGTGGGGACCTTCTTAAACAATCTTTTTTGATGCAGTTGTAGAACAACATTATGAACCCACTCTTACAATCCTACTCTCTACATGCTATTATCAGGAGTTTCATATATTCCAGAGGAGGCAAAAAGTATCAGAAGGCAACACATAATGCTGTTTGTGCTTTTACAAGAAAGAAGACAAAACAGTTTTGATGAAGAAATGGGCCTTGGTTATCCTCTTCTAGTAGAGTCATTGTAGGCTTCCTTTTCTCCAATATTTGTTTTCGTAATCTTATGGAAAAGTAGATGCTCACATGTATACAAACAACCTCTCCTCCTCCAAGGAGTAAGAAATTGCCCTACAGAGCACCTGTTGGAACATTCATAGACACATTTTTTCTTCTGAACTCCTCACCCAGCTCTGTGTGATGGATAAAAAGACGCTGCTTCTTATTTGAAATTATTGGAAACTGATTAGCAGAGTACTCAAGTGGGAGTTACAAGGAGAGGACAATATATCAGTAATAAGGATATGCACAAGTCTTCCTCAGATAACCCCTGAACAGGCATGGATAGTTATAGGTAGGATGGGTAGGAGTACTCCTACCCATGCGAGTAGAGTATTCCTGTCCAGTGATCTTACCAGGGCCTTTTTTTTTTTTTTTTTTTTTTTTGTGTTAAGTATCCTGGAGCAGGGACTCAACCCCTCTTCTCAGTTTTCATACTAGCAGGGGCATTCAGCATTAAAACACACCTCTTAATAAAGTTATTCTTGGTAATAATTCTGAATAATCTTATCCTTTATTATATCTAACATTATCTTAAATCTCTTTATCTTCCTTAAGTAGTTTTCCTGTGATTGAATCCCTAAACACTGCATAGCTACAATCATTTTTTGTTTTAGGTCTATGTCATGATGTGTCTTTCTCAGTCCTTTTGAACATTCCTACTACACAGAATACTTTCACTTTGAAATTAAGTCAAGCACTCTGGTTTGCACAGCACTGCTGTCTCTCTGAGGTATTTGCCATGAACAGTATCATCATTTGCCATCAACCTGGACTCTGTAGTCTGAATAAGATAAATATGTTCCATCTCTCACATCTCATGCTGTTTTTTAACATGGTGAAGAGCAATCTACTGATAGTGACATTTAAATGGAGTAACATTTGTTAAAATTGCTTGCTGGAAATGCAAATCTATGATCACTTGGGAATTCAAGGATGCCTTGTTGTTGTATATTATGCCAGAGAAGAAACACATCTTTGACCTATCTGCTCTAAG
Source organism: Ciconia boyciana (assembly GCF_034638445.1). NCBI lineage: Eukaryota > Metazoa > Chordata > Aves > Ciconiiformes > Ciconiidae > Ciconia > Ciconia boyciana. The sequence goes on from NC_132936.1 coordinate 95,956,766, forward strand.
AACAAATAGCCCTTGAGAGAAATTGTACTAATTGCTGGTAATAAAGTAGCTCTGGCAGAATTAGCCGTCACTACTCACCTTTACTCTGCCTACCTTTTTCAGCCTATGCATATTTGATCTTCCTTGCCACAGGCTTGAATTAGTACCAGAACCACCATTTAGATATTTTTACTTTGGCAATGGCAAACACCAAACAGCACAGCATTTGTATGTTCCTGGGCAAACAATGACCAACAGCATTTCATCAAATCAAAATTTCATAAAATCAAATGTACAATAGCCATGACTTCCTTTACACAGAAACATATGTTCTGTCACTGCATGATGCATTTGCTAAGGGGCTCCAAACATGTTTACATATTAGACTATCCACTGTCTGATAAGCACATGGATCACATATTTGGCATAGGTCTTCCCTGTTAGCTTTAGAGGACTTCTGACACACAAATGCAGTTTTGGAAAATTGTGCATTTACACTGATCATAACTCTAACCTTGGTCAGGTGAGGTACTGGTGTCTCATTTTTGCTGGTGTTAGAGAATTCATTGTAGATCTCTCCAGCAGCTGACAGCTTCCCCACTAGTTGCCATGCATAATTTTGATGATCAGTTCAGCCTAGGTCTGCAATATATGTCAGGGGGCTGCTGAGAAAAATAGCATGCAATCAAGGAACTGAAGTGTGCCATAATAGAGACAGAAGAGGACTGAACTGATATCCTGTGTACTGCCATCATTCTGCCACTTTCTAACTTCGCACTGCAAAGTTGCAACCTTAATAAAATGCTTTTCACTTCTTATAGTGTGTAGATCTAATTTACAATCAAGAGAGAAGTGTACTTGTTGCTTTCCCAGCTATGACATTTAAATCGGAGAGCTTGTGCTTTATCTTGTACTACAAAAAACACAGGGCAACAGTTCAAGTACGGGGAGCTCTGGAGAGGCCTTTGGGGGAGGTGATGGACATAGAAGTGACAATTGGTTTCCATTTATTTATTTGTCCTCCCTGCTCATCTCTGTCCTGTGTTATTTCCTTGTACTAAAACGTCTGTTTCCACACATGAATTGCCTTTCCTTTCACCTCAGTTTCTTTCAGAATTTTAATTTGGACCTGGGGCTCTCTTTTATATATTTACTCAATGCTTGGCACAGCAAAGCTCTGATCTCAGCTGGGCCCTCTGGTAACTTAAATTTTAACTGTTGCCTGCAAGATGCAGAGTTTAGAAAGAAGCCCCTTGTAGTCTAGCTGTAGGCCATACAAAAAATACCCTTAGAAAAGTGCTTAATAGTCTGCAAAATGATTACTGGTAGCCAAGCTATTTGCACTTACATGGACAAGAATAAGGATTTGAATGATATGTATGTGGCTATGGCAACTACACTCCATCTCCTGTGCTTTTGTACTCAGAGAGAGTTCTTCTGGGAGTAAGCAGCATTTCCATATTGTAAACACTCAATTTTGAATATGTGCCATTAATCATCCAAGGAAAACTGAGGCAGAAATCCACGTTTGGCTTTGTATCCCATTAATCACAAGGCTAGTCCTCCATTTTTACCGCCCGGTTAGGATGGGTCTGTTCTATCGCAGTCTGTGAATGGATGCAGAGAGCAAAAATTCCTGCGTTCCTCCAACCTGCCTGGTACACATCACTATCATTTGATGGTGATGGTGAAAGTTGGGCAGCGACACATGCAGAGCTTTTAAGAGCCTGAACTTTTACGACTGAGGCCAAAGGCTCGCTGCTGACCGGGGTTGGAATACGTGACACACTTCCCCTCTAGCACTCCTTGTCGCCTCCTCACTTGTTGCTGCCATCAGTTCATCCCCAAATCGCTGGCATGAAGATGCAGTTTTCCGTGGGAACCACTAGATGCCCCGAGATCTCTTTGGTTCAACATTTATTTCAACAACCAAAACTGTTACTAGGGAGAAGAAAGGAACAGCGTCCCAGCTAAGCCATGAGAACAATAGCATGTTCGCTGGTGGGGAATATTTTCCAGATTAAAGTAATATCTGCTTTATAAATGTATTCAGTTCAAGCACTGGAAAGGAAAGCAGTATACATATTAGGGGATTTATCAATATCTCTGTTGAAAGAGGTTGAAAGGTGGTTCCTCGGGGCCATGCTGATAGAAGCCAAAAATTAATATTACAGAGGTGGAAATCTCTCAATTGCCCCAAATAATAGACAGTTCTGCAGAAATTTAGCATTTCTGGCAAAGGTATCCTCAGAAGTGCAGAGCACAATAAGAGACAGTTACTATAGTCAAGTTCTCGTATTATTGCACGGTAGTATAAGCTAAAGCAATGCCACTAATCTCAGTGGAGTTATTCTAGTTCACATCAGTGTTAAATGAAAGCAGAATATGACTCCTTGAGTACTAAGACTTGTGCTGGGTCAGAGCTCAAGCTGTCAAGGGCATGGGGCACCTTTACCCAGATACAGCAAAGCTCTTAAGTATATGCTAGTCTTTAATTCCTTGTAGGGAGGCCCTTGCTGACTATGGCAGGAGCACCGTTCTACTTAAGCATGCGCGAGCTTTGCTCTGGCGTGACCAAGCCCTTCAGCACACAGCAGCACAGATTGTGAAAGGGCTGTGATTCAGTGAGCAGGCCCGGCCTTGCCAAACTGCCAAATCTAGATGATCAGTAGCTACCATACAGCATGCTTGTCCTGCAGCTGAAACATAACTGAGTTATATATTTGCTTTTTTTAAGCATGAATTCGTCCTCAATCTACTCAATGTGCACCTTGGGGTAGATTTTAGTGAGGTAAAGATCAGACATCAGCTATTTCAAGACATTTAAAGACTGTAGATAAATATTTGTTATATGCACCTTCATCTCAAATTAGAGGGTTCTGTCTGAACTAGTGTAAGCTGACAGAGCTTCCTTGACTTCCCTTGGCTTTCTCATGGTCTGGGCACGCTGTTTAATGAGGGAGCATTCATCTTTCATAATATAAGTGCTTCTACCCAAGCATTTCAGCAGTTTTCACATAGTTAGAAAATATTGGGAGGCCTGTTTTTAAAAAAGTGGGGCTTGCAGCAATCAATTCTGCTGCTCAAAGATACCCAGCAAATTAGTACTAGAGGTGGAAAAATAGCAAAGCTATCTGGACTCCTACCTTTTTACTTTGAGTGCTCCATGACCCTGCTACATTAGTACACCTGCAAAAGATCACCTCGCTTTATTCTCTGGGTTCTCTGAAGAGCTCTGTGAAACAGCTTGGGAGATCCCCACTACGGAATAAAATTCTTCTGGTAAAATACATAAAACTGCTCTCACCCGAACTGTTGTTCCTCATTTCTACAAAAGCAATCATATTGCAAAAAAGGATATTGAGACAGGCTTACCTGTGCCAAGCATTAAGGCACCACGTTTCCTCCTTTCTGTTTTTTCTGATATTGGAATGCATTTGCTCTAGGCTGCAGCACCAGGGGCTTTTAAGACCTCACTTTTATAGGGAACTCCAACAATAAATCACTAGGCAAGTGGTTCTCAGAATTAGCTAACACAGAGACAAAACTCAGCCAGGCATAATGTTGTTGTATAATCACTGTAATCAGGCTTACACTTGTGAGTTTATACATCATGTATCCACCCACCTGGATTCTTCTTGAAGTCTGACCTTTCTGAGTGTGAGGGGTGAAAGCAGCTTACTGACCTGAAGACTGTTTTTTTTCAGCATGACTCAGAATGTACTGCCCCTTTGAGAAGTGTTATATTGAAATTGGACTTGACAGAGAGTGATTAGCTAATTTAGAAGTTGCTTTGGATGCACAGATGTTGTCTATTTCCCAAAGAGTTCTCCAGTCCTGAATACGAATGCACTGAAAAGCTTGCTAAGTTGAGGCTTTATACTTGTCACATACAGAGACTGGATAAACTCAATTTCATAGAATCATAGAATCGTTTAGGTTGGAAAAGACCCTTAAGATCATCAAGTCCAACTGTTAACCTGACACTGCCAGGACCACCACTAAACCATGACCCTAGGAATGATGTCTACACATCTTTTACATACCTCCAGGGATAGTGACTCAACCACTTCCCTGGGCAGCCTGTTCCAATGCTTGACAACCCTTTCAGTAAAGAAATTTTTCCTAATAGCCATTCTAAGCCTCCCCTGGTGCCACTTGAGGCCATTTCCTCTTGTCCTATTGCTTGTTACTTGGGAGAAGAGACCGACACCCACCTTGCTACAACCTCCTTTCACATAGTTGTAGAGAGTGATAAGGTCTCCCCTCAGCCTCCTTTTCTCCAGGCTAAACAACCCCAGTTCCCTCAGCCGCTCCTCATAAGGCTTTTTTTCTAGACCCTTCACCAGCTTCATTGCTCTTCTTTGTACACACTCATTTCCTCATACTCACTAATGGATTTAGATCAAACTGTTCACAACCCTACCTCCCCCCAACCTTTTCCTCCAGCTTTACTAGTGTGCTCCTTTTTTTTTTTTTCTTTCTTTCTAAATTACTCACCTCCCATACAAGCTTCAGGGAGCTACAAGGCAGGGCAAGTTTGTGCTTAAATAGCAGCAGCATACAGAAGACACTGCTCTATAAGTGGAACCATCAGCAAGAACCACAGATAGGGTGTTAAGCCCCAAACACCTGCTACCTTTTAGCTAAAGGATTACCTCTGTTCATAACCAGCACAGTAAAGTCTTAGTAGTTCTAACCAAGAAAAGCAAATAAAGACTCACCTTGTTCCAGACCCCCTCACCCATATAGCATTGTAGAAAATCACATTGATATCCTTATGTAAACCACTTTGTAAAATCTGTTGCTGCTTGTAGAGGACCACATAGAGTATTTAATACTCTGATGAGTATTTAATGTCTCAGATGTTCCCTCTTTGGGATTTCATTTGACTATGGACACCTGGTTTTATAAGAGCAAAAGCAAAGGGGTGATTCTTTCAGAGTTAGAGGGTGCTTTCTGCATCAAAAAGACAGAGATCCTAGAAGCAAAAGTGAGGCAAATTTTGCTTGATACCCTTTACCACTAGGAAGGAAAGGGTTGTTTTTTACTATAGCTCTTTCCTTGTTAAATGAGTGGTCAATATTTATAGAGTTTCACTTTCAGAGAAGGAACCTTAGATTCTCATAGGTTTTAATACCAGAATGGACCGTAATAGTTACTCTGTGTGGTTTTCTCTGTCCCAGAGAGTTTGGGCTCCAATGTGAGGCAATGCCAGAATCAGAATAAACTATGTCATCCTGTGATCTCATTTTCTTGTCAAAGGCTTCACTCAAGCTTCAGAAAAAGCCTTTTTCCATTGGCATTTAACTCAGCCTAGAGTGTGCCGTTTTTGAGTGTTCCCTGATTGAGGTCTGTTCAGGCAGAAGCTTTTCTCAGCTACAAAAAGCTACATTTTTTACATATATCTATGCTTCCTTTAGAATGCATTGGTAAGTCTGCTATCAATAAATAAGAGGATGGAGTCCAAACTTTAATGTTAGTTGGGAATCAGAGAGGAGGACCCCTTACCTGGAAAAAGCCTGGAGTAGGCACTGTTCTGATGCAGTTGTAATGTCCACAGTAACATATGCTGCATAGAGCATCTTGTCCATCTTTTATGGCTGTTCCATAGCACAGTCCTGATCCCTTCTGGATGGCAAAAGCACAGAGGAGAGAACAATGCTACCTCTCTTTCTGGTCACTACAAAAAGGAAGCAATTAATCGTTAAACAAGTACAGGAAAAGCAATCTTGGAGTATTTGGAAGTGGGGGTCCCAAATAGTCTCACAAAGGAGTGATTTTAAAGTGAGTACAAGAGGGTAGGATGAGGATAAATACATTAAGAGGGAATACTTTAGCAGAACAGCAAGGAATGAGATCTGTTAGGTTATGGGATAGTTACCAAGGGATGTGATGGAGGCTCTGTTACATAGGCCATTTGGAAAAGCAGACTAGGCAGAGTGCAATTCAGTATACTCCAAGGAACGATCCTATCTCTGCAGGGAGCCTGACTGTTACCTGGTTAATGGCCTGATTTTCTAAATGTATCATGTGGCTATTTCTAACACTGAATTTAGCAAGACTTCTGGGTGTTGAATTCTTCAAGAAAATAACAGATTATTGATCATCAATGACCTCATTCCCATTTTCGTGGCCATGAAAGCTCTGTTGGATTTTTTTTAGTCATGCAACGTGCAGGAGATTCATGACTTTTCCTGGCTGCAGTAGACCATGGCACTCTTTTTGAACGGCTGGTGTCCCACTGGCTTTTGCTTCTATCTGAGGTAAAATAAAGTGCACTAGCAGAAGCACCTGGTACCACCTGCCTCATCCATATGGCATTTGAGCCACCATCTGCAGCTGCCTGGGGCGAGTAGAGCTGCCATGAGCAGAAGAGGTGGGTGCGTTGCAGAGCCAAGCAGCCCCATGGAGTGGAGAGCAGCAGGGCTACTTTAGTTCTGCAAGATTTGCTCTGCCTCTCCTGGGCAGGGGATAGCACATGCTGCAGGCATTGCGATGCTGGTACTGTATTTAAATTTTTAAATTTCATTTACTAGAGCAACAGTGGAAGATGCAATTATGTTTTATAGGGAAAATTATTTTCCAGCATGCAGGTTAATTTTTAATTTGTCAGATTTTTTCCTACCCTTTTCTCCTCCCTTAACCATCATCCCTCTTGAACCTCCATTTTTAATTCCCTTTTAATTTGCTTGAGTGACAGAGCAGAAGGAGGAGAGCTGGAGGTAAAAAGCACCTGAATAAACACTTGCTTCTCTGTGGAAGGTGGTCTTGGTTTTACATAAATCCTCTGCACCAGACCCTACAGCTTTAAGGACCTCCACTGTTCAGATATACCCACTCTGCTATGCAACTCCTCTTAGCATATAAGGTCTCAAGCTCCTTGTGGACTAAGCAGCATTACTTCCCACCTGCATGGTAACAAAAATTAAATAAATATGCAATACAGTCAATAAATTAGAAACATTACAAATAGGCCAATTTCTGAGTTATTTAAAATATGTGCTGCTGGTGCCCTGTATGGTAATATATAAACACAGAGAGCAGGATTTATGGTGGTTTGTTATGCACTTTACATATCATGAAAACCAGTCAATTTAATTTTGTTACAGCCTAAATGTGTCTTGGCAGCTTGTGCTACAGCCTAGTTCCTGTTGCAACACGGGGCACTGAAAATGGTACAGCCTGTTTACTAAACCGATTTTATAAGAGCTTCTGGTAAGGATAATGGTTCTTAGTTTTTTTGAAAAAGTCAGTAGGTGATACAGAGCTTTAGAATTCAGTCACTGTGAATTAAGGGTCTGTCTGAGCTGATCTAAATGGATCTTCTCATCTCTCTGTCTACATATCCTAATGTGCATGATCTGCCTTCTTATGCTAGTCCTTCACAACGGTATCCGAGCAGTTCTGTGGAGAAATGAGCGCGCTATACAACGTGCAGTATGTGCTGCTCCTGCCTGAAACTAAATTAATTTTACCATATCTTTCCTTTCTTGCTTTCTCTACCTTCCCTGAGATAATCCTGTAAAGCAGATCTGCAGGCTGCAGCATGCAGTAGGCAAGAGGGAAAGGCACTGTTTGGGTGATACCTAGGAAATATCTAGATAAGGAAAATTTAGTCTGAGTGCCAGAAATATCTTCTGTCTGGTGAACTGTGGATTCAGCAGAGTCTCCAGGCACATCTTGGGGCCTAAAACTGCAGACTACTGAATGTCTTAACTCTGTGCAGCCCTCATAAGATCATCCCCAATGGAAGAGCAGAAGCACTGGCTACTCCTTTTCTTTTTGCCTTTTTGAGAACTTCACAAAAGTGAGTTCTGTGCCCAAATGATGAATACAAGGGAACTTCACTGTAGTGTTTACAGGACTGCACTCACAATAGTTTTCCTGACAGTGATAATTATGTATCTGTATTTCACAGCTGCAGGGATCGTTCCAGAGTGTCACTGTCACAGGGATGTAGGACTGCAGGGTAAAGCTCAAGGGAGCAGCCTCCAGTGGGTTAGTTACAGTGATCCTCCAGGAAGCTTTAAATCACTTGTTGAGTAGACATGAGTAGACTTCTGGATTAACCAGAGGTGTCAGCCAGGAGAAAGCTTGTGAGTCTACTGCTCTGTGGCAGGGTGGATCCATGCTGCACTGCAGCAAGGCATAGCAGGAGTCAGCGTGCCTGGTTTGAAGCCATTTCTCTGGCTTCATCATATATGGTTTCTAGATGTCTTCTCTTTAATGTCCCAGTCAGTACCAGAAAAGGAAGAATGCAGCTGTGGATGTAAGGAATTGCCAAGAAAGCATAGCAATTTTTATATCCACTCTGTGCTACCTGGCTGTACGGATGACTGAGTCTGGTCTTCATTAACAGAACTTTACAGTCATCTGTGAGGTAAATCTACACAGGGACCAAAGATACCTCTTAAGAAAGTCCTCACGTACTCATCCAGAGGCATGCCAGTGAGATGATCTCTCTGAATGGAGGAATACCATTGCCTGATCATTTTGGCAGTCCATTTAACACTGTTATCTGTGAAACAGGATTCTTCAGTGAGTGGTGTAAGTGTCTGAATGATGGACAGTTGTAAACAACTTGGCTTTCAGGACAGCATTATCCCATATTCAGAGCTGGTAATAAAGCCATAAAGGCTTCTATGTCTCTTAATTTATGTAGGCTATCAAATCACCATATGGATGTCCTCATTATCTGTGTAAATACCCAGTTCTTTCTTCAGTGCTGACAAAATCTTAGGTTTCATGGGTTTTCATGATGTAGCAGGTTTTACAGATAAACTTTAGGTTTTTTTAAAACCTTTTGCTACAAGAAGTTGTTGCCTTTACCACATTGTGTGTTATTTTTTGATAAGAATGTTTCTCTGTATTAATCAAAAGTCCAGAGCATCTTCCAGGAACTACTGGTATGAGAGCCAATTCACAGAATCCTCCAACGTAGATTCTCAGTTTAGGCCAGTGGAGTGCTAGCATGCTGATCTAACGCCTGTGCAATTATTCTGTGAAATGAGTTCCTGGGAGGCTTTTAGTCAAGGCAGGAGAGCTCTGAGCAAGAATCAGGGCTTCAGTCCTGTGCTAAATTCTGGTATTTCTTGTGTTCCTAGATTTAGAAAAAGGTGAAGTACTGAACTTTTTCCACATGACCAAAACTTCATTGCATTTTTAATTCAGATGCAGTGTAGTGTTTCATTTTCAGTTCTGTCTAGGAACAAGATGCTTCAATATTTCTAAATCCGAACACTTTGTTGCAATGACTCAAATGTGTCCTTCATTAAATTGTATTTCCTTTAGTTGCTGTAGTGATGAAGATATTTTCTAGAGTGGGAAGAGAATGTATGTCTTGCACATCTATTTGTTCTCATCGGCTAGACACATTGCAGTTTTTCAGATGCTGGTTTTTTTGTCCCCAAATCATGTTGATTGAAATTTTTTTCTCAGATTTTCTAGATACATTTTTTTGGCAAGCAAGTGTCCACTGTAATTCACACTAATTGTCACCCCTGTCATCAGCTTCAGCAGTGAGGCTGATGATTAAGTAGTCATGAATGATTAACTCTCAGCCTTTGCAATGACTGCAGTGGGTCTGGGCTCAGGCATGTTGGCAGGGCAGCAAAAGACAAAGTTACATCTGAGTGGTCAGACTGAATAGCATATTGAGACCCAGAGATTTAAGTGGCTTGTCAGGAAGAAAGAAGTGCAGAAAGAAGCAAAAGATTGCTGTGGTAATAAGTGAACTACTAGTAAGGTAGAAAAAATACGAAGAAAAGCACAAAAATGATTCAAGGATTGAAGGATGCTAAACACAAGGAGCTAAATTTATATAGTCTAGAAAAGAAATAGTACAGCTAAAGACACATCAGTCTATGCATGCCTTCATCAGGACCATGAAAATTTGCACTATCAAATCATTAAGTAGACATTAATGGAAAGCATGTCGACTACTGGAAAATACTGCAGAGGTGTGGTCATATAAGCTTTATCAGGGAAAGTACAATATCTAATATCCTCAGATGTCTTTATATTTAGGGGAGGGGGGGTCCTATAATTCAGTAAAAATGTGAGATGCTGATACAACCACTTTGTAATGCTGTTGTCCTCTTTTGAGCAACCTGGCTTTATTAAATACACAAGCCTGGTCTATATTTTCTAGATCAAATGCAAACAGATGATAACAGGAGAGGCAATTTTTTCTTTCAAAGCCCTTTTCTGCTGCTTTCGCTTAAGACCAGAGATGTATTGCAGAATCATTTGCCCCATGTAAACTAAGTTTGAAGTTATCTTTTTCCCTCTGGCAATTTGTATTTACCATTAGAGATATCTGTGATTTGACTTCCCTGTGTTTATGAATTACCTAAACAGATCAAAGTGCCATTTTTAAGCTGTTAATAGCATTAAGAGAAGGGAGTTGGTAGAATGGATAGCCCTGACACCTACAGGCTTTAGCAGGTAAAAACCCTCTAACCCCTCCTCCCCACTCCCAATGAAGTGTAAAGACAGTTTAAGATGGGAAAACTAAGCACTCAGTGTGTCAAGTATAAAGTCTGAACCTGCAGGTGCACTGCATATAAGTTCTTTTAAGATTCAGTGGTCCATACAACAAACTGATAGTTTTCCCCAGTCCTGTGAGACTGCATAACTTGGAGTCCTTTGGAATCAATACGTCAGGAGACTGGGCCTGGATCTCAGCCGTCATCTGATGTAAAATCAACTTCACTTTCCCATTTTAAGATAAGGCTGTTGGAGAAGGTGAACTATACAGACTTGAGGATATTAAAGCTGGAAGGGATTATTGCTAGGTCCATCTAACTTGACTTCTTGCACAGCACAAGCCATATGGTTCACTAGTTAAATTCTGTATCAATTCTGTATCCCCTGCTTGAGATATGAAATATTTCAATGGCTCAAGATCATTGTAGAAATATCATTGAGGGTGGGGGCAGGATTCATCCATGACTCAGAAACTGGGGCTGTCATCAGAAAGGAGGGACAGATGGATTTCCTGCTAAAGCAATGATGTACAGTATCGTTGTCAGGCATGTCCCACCTCTCAGTTCTTAGGACTTTTCTCCTTACTCATAGTTTCTCCTTTCTTGCAGCCATTTTCCTGGTTATGACTGATGCACAAATGTGCTCGTTTTGTTTTCTCTATTTATGCTATTCCTCTACTGGCTACATTCTCTGTAGTTTGGGATAACTCTATTGCTTAAAGTCTCATGACAAAGATGATGCTTTTGAAGTGCTGATGGTAAAGAAGGACTTCTCTGGCTTCTTTTCTGACTGTTCCTCTTGTTTCCAGTCTCCACAAGCTTCCTGTATTTTGTGTTTGAATAATTTGGTAATGACTCACAAATTACTAACAAGGCTTTATTACAAAATGGATCAGACTATTAACTCCTCTATGGGTTAAACTTTAGCCAAAACCCAGCGTAAAACCTGCCACTTGCATATCCATACAATAGTTTGTTGTTTTCTGCAATGTGAGAGCTGATAGCTTGTAACTAGAAGCAGGAAATGCGTATCCCTTGCTTTGTCTGACTTGGCTTTTATGGATGTAAACTTTTCAGACTTGGACTGTCTCCATGACCTCACAGTGAGGCTTCTTCAGAAATAGTTACCTTTTATTTGGAGAGCAGTTACATCTACTAAAAACAACAGATGTTTCTAGTGCATACTTAAAAAATTACTTCTAAGTTTCCTTCAGTGTTGGTGCTGCAGCTGGATACTCTCAACCCAGGCATCATAGGTGTTAAAGGTACCACCCTTCAACAACTTCTCTGGTTCTACTGAAACATTACTTTCAGTAAGGAAATGCAAACTTTTAGATTTTAAGAATCTCTCATGGAATGACATTTCCCGGGCTTTTAATTTTGCCTGAAGACTCAGCACCAAGGTTTAACACATTGGGTGCCAATTGCAAAAGATTTTACATGATTTGATAGGCAGCAGGATAAGTACCCAAGCTGCCTAAAGAGAGAGATATTCTGTATTAATTTTAAATTAAAAAGAAAGAAATAACACTTTGGTTGGTGTCAGTTTTCCTCCTTCTCTTCCTACCTGATAGAGCTTTATCTGGCAATGCTCTTGAGCCTAAAGTTTGCCTTTTCTCTGTTGGATTGCTGCATTATGCTAAGTTTCCAAGTTTTGAAGTACTCTTCTTATATTCTGTCTTCAATCTGTTAATTTTGCACAGTTTGAATCTGGGAAAAAATGCATCTTCAGCCCTCATGTCAAAGTCTCATATGGCATAAATCCATATTATGTTTTCCCAAACAGAATATTTTCCCAAACAGAATATAGTGTTTATTGCACACTAACCTTTTCTATATTACTATTGGCAATTTCATCATGGATTGATACATTGTTAGAATTTATTTTTTTCCTAAAACACTTCATTTAACTCTGCTGACCAAGTATGGTACTTTATACACTTTGGCTTACCTTATCAATTTACTACAGCTGAATAGAGAAAAGTGATAGATTTCAATAGATGGAAACAATTTCCAGTAATACAGGAAAACACCAATGTTTTAAAATATTTCTGCTTGGTGTTTGGAGAGAATATCCATTGACAAGGATTACATGATGTAATCATATAGGATGCTCCTGAAATAGTTTCTTCATCAGTACTAACACATAAGGATATTAAGTCCTTAAATTACCTAATAGAGGTATCAGGAGGGGCTAACTAGATAAGTACTTTCTGTCTGCATTTGACCACAGTCACTCCTGGAATGTGGTGTCCTGATTTGATATCTGAAGGTGAACAAAGATATTGATAAATCAGAGAATTCAGTATTTCTGCTTCTTCATCAGATATCCTTGCACAATAATGTGTATTGCACCTCTTCCTCCTCTGGCCCAGAGCTGGAGAGGTATGCCAATGCCTTACGTCATTGTAATTATTATATTCTAAGTAGCTTAAGTTTATTTACATCATAGGTACTTCAGCTGTGGCTCTGCAGCATGGTAGAAGAGCACTGATTGCAAGGGAATTTAGGTAGATTTTTCAGCTTGCAGAAGAGATGATCAAAGAGAAATTTGATAGAGCTCTATACATTCTCAAATAGTCTAGAGGAAGTAGTGTACAAGTGAAAGAATCAGGTGGATCTTTTTAAATTAAGAAATGAAAAGGAGACTATTTTTCATACAATTAAACTGAAAAATTTGCTACTTCAGGTTGTTGCAGGGCCCCAAAGTGTAAGTGGGTTCAGAAAAAAATAGACATATTCATGGAAGACAAGTCCACTGAGGGCTACGAAACGTGAAGATTCAGGTACAATCTCTCGCTCGGGACATCTGTAAACTAGTCATTGCTAAAATCTTGGATGTTATAATAAGGAAGTGTCACTCTAGACTTACCCTAATTTTATATTTCCCCCCAAGTTTGTACTATTGGCCAGTGATAGGTTCTAGTTCAGTATGGCATTCTGGTATTTTTATTGTCTGAAACAATACAAGAAGTGTGTTTTTTTACAGGCTTATTCAGTCTAGCTGAGGTAATGCTCTGCTGTGGTTTAATAATGGGAAATACTGTATTCTTTCCCAAATAGTGAGCAGGATTGACAAGGTTGTCTGCAAGATAAAACTAGTGAAAGCTTTTTTTTTTAAAATAAGTAAAAAAAAAAAAAGGCATGAGTGAAATACAGCACCAGAAGCAGCAGCAAGTCCAGCATGTTGCAGGGGAAGCTTCATGAGGTGAATAATAAATACAGTATATAAGATGAGAGGGATACAGGGAAAGTGCTGTATTGAACATTCTGACTCCTGATGCTCTGAAAAACATACAGACTGCTCAGCAGTGGCTTTGAAGGTCTGTTGCCAAAATTCAGAATCAGATAGGACAAGGGAACACATGCATTTTGCACAAGAAGATGTGGCATTTGAACCCTGCTCTGGTTGCCCCTAAAAGACTGATTTCTCTAATGGTTAAGAAAATCTTGCTTATGGTTTAGACACATGGACATGTTGTTCTAAGGTAACATGCAAGAGCACAGCAGTCCAGCCGTGGAAGACAGCTGTGTTCTTATTTTTAGCTGATGGCAGCTGAGAATTGCCTCAGGTTATCTTGCTTCCTATTAGAGTTGTCTAATGGTTTAGATGTATGAACAAAGTAACATAGCTAACAGGTTATTGTGCATCAACTAGTCTGCAGTAATTGCCTCTATGAATCCTCTTAGCCTGAAACAGATGCAAAATAATTCAACTTAGCTGAGGTCTCAGTGAAATATAGCTAAAATAACTCTCGATCCAACACCAGAAGATAACATCGTGCAGAAAGCCTGTTCCATATTCCACCCATAACACCCACACATTCCACTCACAGCTTGGAGCTGGGCAATAGGTCTCACTAGAACAGAGAGACAGCTATTGGGAGTTCTACCATTCCCGTCAATTTGATAGCCAAGGAATGGAATTCAGTTATCCTGATTATGTGGCCTCTACTCATATAAAATGCTAAGATCTGTAGGACCAGGATGAGGGTGCTGGGATCTGGAGAGAGGGCATTCTGGAAAAGAGGCCCATCTCTGCAAATAGCTTCTATCAGAAATACTTTGGAGCATATCTGGGTGTGCTCAAGGACTGCAATTGTACCTCTGTGTGTGGGCTGATCTGAAGCAACAAGCTTCTGCTTTTTTAGCTGACTGGATAAAAGCCACCTCCTTTGCCTTTCAGCTATAGGGTACTGCAAAGCAGGATGGTGGATTTTTTTCTTTCTCTTTTTAGCTATTAATGACCTAATATAAACTATAAAAAGTGCATCCAGATATCATGGTGATGAGTGCCTTAAAAGCATCTGTAATGATAAATAATTCAAATGATGATGTTCTTCATGAAGCTGTTAAAGTATATTAACCAGAAACTTATATAAGCAATGAAACCTACATTACACACACACATGCATATGCAAAAAGGAGTGAGTAGATGAAGAAACATATCTGCAAGAACGGAACGAGATTTTTTTAACTTCTACATTCTTCTTGTTCAGTCACATGTTCACCACCTTCCGCTCCCCTCCCCCAACCAAAGCAAGACAAAATCAAAGCTCCAACTCAGTTTAGAAAATGAGTGTTCATAAATGGTAATAGTACATAATAGCAATGTTTGGTGGGACATACTACTCATGGCAGAGGATGATCTGTTTAGGAGCTTTTTAGATAAACTGCACATATCTAAGTGTTGCACAGACACTTGTGAACAGAGTGTCTTACTTAAAAAAAAAAACAAACCAAAAACTTAATCTATTGGGTTCTTTGGATGTAATGTTCATGTAAGGAATCGGAGCTCTTGGACAGGACAGTCAGTATCCAGACAGTAAAAGGAGTCACCTTTCCAAGGGGCTTTGTAATCTTCAGCTGGATCAGGTGAGACATCCTTAACTGCTGTTCTGCTGAAGTTTTATACACATCTACAAAGTGTTTAGATTAGAGGACTGCTTGATTAAAAGCAGGATCTTGAACTCGCATCCTGGCCATGAGTAATGGGTTACTGACTATTACTATGTGCTTATCTCTCTATATGTCCATTTAGACATATGAACATGTCTGTATGTCTCTACATGTATGGAGAGGCTGTACTTTGCATAAATAATTAAATATTCACTGGGCCTGAAAGTAACACAACCTAATTCTACAGACCATTATCTGAGTGATTTATGAGGGTACAGAGGTTCAGGTCCTGGATCTAGTGATTTTCCTTGTACATTCTATTGGGAAAATACAGTGCTTAGGGCTGAGGGTTTTCCAAAGGACACAAAACATCCTTTGAGACTGCTTTTCCCTTCTATGTGCTTCTGTTCACTATCTATAAATTGGGCTCATTCCTATAAACCCTTTACATCTATTATCTCTAAACAACATATGTTTCTGACTGGCAACTAGTAAATGTTGCATATTTACAGCAGCTTGAAAAAATGTCCCCCTTCAGCATTAATACAATTAATTCTGAATAAAAAGATCATAAATGTTACTCAGGGAAGAAAGATACCCCTACACACACACACACCCCTACCCACCCCTTTTTGAATTGCTGGACTTCTCAGGGAATGAGTTTTGAATTTGTGTGTGGGAGTCTGTGACATACGTTCAGCCTTCGATGAACCAAAAGTGAGACCATCCCCTGCCAGAGCCTGGGGAATAGCAGCAGCTGCCTTTAGAATTATGCTGTCTCCACTGCAGATTACAAGTAGGAATGAACAAGAACCACTCCAGGCATCATTCACCATCACCTTGCAGGTTTCTGGACATACCATATTGCTTGAAGGATGGCTGATGTGATTCTTACTTACGCTTTTTTCTTCTTACACTGCTTGGAAACTGCAGAGAGCCCTCAAAGTCTTTTGGTAGCTATTCAACACAAAGGTTGGGTTACAACCTCTGGATCAAGAAGTCTTTAAACTGTGATGCTGGGATGGAAAGATGTAAGAGGGGAGTGATTACCATAGGCATGCTCTGCTTTTGCACATGTAGCTTGCCACTCTTGGCGACAGGACAGTGGACTTGAGGAACATGTGGCAATCCTTATGTTCTAAAGAAGTTTAAATTGCACTTACATTCACTTGAAATCTCCATCAGACATCCAGAGCAGTGAAACAGACAAGTCCTTTAAACATGAAATAAATAACAGAGTTACTTGCCACATTGTCTCGGTTTTCAGGAACTAACTGATAAAAATGGACAACAACAAAACATGCTGTAAACAGCTACTGCATATTCTGCCCCGGAGAACTGACACGGTTCCAGGATCTCCCAGCAGCATTGACAAAGCGTTTGGTATTGAGCACCTGTATTTAAGTTATCTTTTCCTCTGTCTTTGCCTTTAGGCTCACAGGAAAAAAAAAACGCAACACATTAGGAAGCAAGTGTAAGATTTCTTTGGACAAACTCGGTAAGCTTCAGTGGAAGACTTCAGCAAGCTGTAATTTGAGGAGCCAAATGCATGTTTTTACCTATTTGCAAGATTCATCTTTTTGCAGCAATGTGGTCAGAGACATATCTGTTCCAAAAGCATCAGAGCAAGGATCTGACTTACGCTTTTCATGCAGATGTGTGACAGAGGCAACCAGCTAGGAGATCTGAAAGAAAATGGCACATGTAGTGGGCTGTGACTATTTCACTAACATTGCATGCATTGTAGGATCAGTCATGCCATTCATTTCCCATTGGATCCTCCCTGCAACTTTCTCAAGATTCATTCTTTTTCTGGAAGAAAAAAAGAAAGATATTTAATAATTATTCAGTTCTACTCCTACAGTTTATTTCTACCTTTTTATTAAGAAATGAATAAGCCCCCAGGATCACTGTCCAGTATTCCAAGTGCATTTTCTCTCTCAGCTGGGAAAAAATTGTGAGTTCAATTCACATAAGAGCATTAACATGACGATTTGAACCCTTCTGCAAGCCACACTCTAAACTCTTAGTGTCTCAGTTTATCTGTTGGTACATGGCGATAACCCTGCTGACCATCATTTGTGGAACATTTTGTGATCAGTGTGTGAGTAAAGTTAAAGAGAGAAGTGCAATGCATTATTGTGTCAAGCACTGCTTTAGTGAAAATTTTCGGAAACCATATTTCAGGACATGTGAAGGTCTCCTGTAAAGTCACATCAAACCAACTCAAACCAACAAGACATAGGACAGAGATTTGGAGATGAAGTGTTTTTAGATAAATATGTCTGTGGGTATCTGTTACTGCAGATGGTGCAGTCCTCCACCTATAAAGTAGGAATAATAATAGACTCAAACCAAGATTAAATTAACATTGCCTGTGTTCAAAGCATTTGGGTACTACAGAAAACCACTTGATGAAATAATATAATACCGCTTTCTGGTCATGTAATGGGGCGGGCGGTGGTGGGAAATTAGGAAAAAAACAAATACAGACTAGATAGATGCTTGTTAGTCATGAGATTAATCTCATTTAATTTAAATCTTCTAAAAGTTCTGTGTCTAGGCTAGTCATCCAGGGCAGGACTTAGCTAACCAGCTGTTAACTCCTACATTGTGCTATAAAAGGAGCAAAAGCTGACTAGCGCAGAAGTGAACACCTACACTGTAGACTTCTAAAGGTAGACAAGGTGAATCTCAATGCTAGTCTTCCTATGCAATCAGTGCAAAGAGAGAAGGACGCTTTCAGGTAGCTTTCTTCGCAACTTCTAACATGTTCCCACTGCTTTGTTGCTGAGAAGAGGTTTACAAAGTTTTCTGGCTTGAATGGGTTTTAATGGAACAGCAAAAGGAACATCCCCAACACAGAGGTAACTTAAAATGAAAATATGGAAGAAGTCCCTTTTCTAGACCCTGGGGATCTAGAGTTTCTAAAACAATATTCTACAAGAAGTATCCTAATGTGTCTAAAAATGCCCTCTTGGAAATGGTTGAACTCTCCTAATTGAAACTTTAAATAAAGAGCTTGTAATAATGGAATTCAGGTTAGAAGGGACTTCAGGAGATCTCTAGTCTGACCTGCTGCTCAAAGGAGAGTCAGCCATTAGATCAGGCTGGTTTCCTCAGGGTTTTATTCAATGTGGTCTTGAACATCTCTAAGGACAGGGACTGCATAACCTCTTCTCTGGTTGGCTGTCCTCATGGTGAAAAAGCTTTTCCTTATATCCAGTCTGGATCTCTCTTGTTTCAATTTGTACCTATTGTCTCTCATCCTCTCACCATGCACCACTGTGAAAAGGTTGGCTCTCTTCTTGATAACCTCCTCATAGGTACTAGGAGGCTGCTGTTACCTGCCCACAAAGTCATCTCTTCTCCAGGCTGAACAAGCCCCCTTCCCTCAGTCTCTCCTCACAGGACAAGTGCTCCTGCTCCTGAACATCTTGGTGGTCCCAGTGAACTTCCTTCAGTTTGTTGATATCTGCCCTGTATTGGGGGCCCAAAATTGCATGCAGTAGTCTAGATACAATCTAATGATTGACAAGTAAGGTGGAAAAATCACTTCCTCCAGCCTCCTGGCTCTTCTGTTAATACAGCCCAGGATACTGTTGGCCGCCTTTGCTGCCAAGGCACACTGCTGGCTCATACCCAGCTTGCTGTCTGCCTGGATACACAGATCCTTTTCTGCAGAGCTGCTCCCCACCCCATCAGTTCCCAGCCTGTACCACTACAGGTGCCTTTTGTTCCCCATTGCAAGACTTTGCATTTGTCCTTGTTGAATTTCCTGTCTGGCCATTTCTTCAGACTCTCTAGGTCCCTCTGAATGGCAGTCCTGCCCTCATGCATATCAACTGTTCCCACCAACCTGGTGTCACCTGTAAACTTCATGATGGTGTGCTCCCCACCTCCACGTCACTGATAAAGCTTAGGACAAATGTTCAGGATAGCAAATCTCAGCCTGGACTGTCAAAGTTCAGAAAAATTGTAAGAAATTGAGAACCGGGTCTTAGCATCAAGCAAATCTAATTCTATAAGGTATGGCCAGACATGCCTATTTTTGCTTCATGTGACCTAGGAATTGCCTTGCAGGCATGTAAGAACATAGCATCTTTCCAAAAAATAGAGCTTCACAAAGAAGAAATGGGATTTTTTCCATGCAAGATGAAAATCTGGTATGAATTATGGCAGTTAATAACATAGAGTGGCATAGGAGATAAAAAGGGTACACAAATACATAGGAAAAAGTTATGACTACCACATGTAACAGAAAATACAAAAATAATATTATATATACAAGAAATATTCTTTTCCCATACAGGATTCTTTTTCTTGTTGGGGAAATATGTTTGCTCTGGTCAACACTTTGGTGTTTTAATGACCACAAGTAATCAGTCACACAGCCTTCCTCTTGCTGAGTTAGAGCCCCGGTGCACCAAGCAGTGCTTCACTACTCTCTGTGTATTGGACATTTCTACCTGCAAAGTGCTAGTGCTACTTCCTTTCCCAAATCTTCAGAGATTTGTCAGCCAAATTGTGAACAAGCTTGACCATTTGTGAACCATTTAGTTGGTAAGTTATTGTATGAAATCATAGTCCTGTGTGTCTTTCTACTGATAATGTCACAGAAGCCTTTCAAAGTTACCCATGGGATCTCTCCAGGCATACATGATTGGAAGGAAACATTGCTAGTGGGTCAGAAAGGTCCCAGCTTGACTATGGATCTGACCACTAAAGTGGTGAAATTCCCATTAGTGTTTGATGGTAAAACCCAGGTAGCATCTAAGAGGCCAAACACTTCAGTGTAATAAATAGAAACCCAAGATTTGTCGGAAAGGTAACAGATATCATGCATATATAGTCCTAGACATAACCTGTTAAGATTTTTCCTTCTATCCTTATTTTGTCCCAGACCCCAGGTTATCACTACTTAGTAAAGGCTGATTGCCATGACACTTCTCCATCCACCCTTCTCTCTGTCTAATCAGAGAGGTAAGACATGTACAACCTAGTTATCTTTCTCTCAGAGCAAAAGATATGCACCACTATCCTTACTCTGAAATCAAATCCTTGAGTAAGTTGTGTCACTTTCTTGGTATCTCTGGAGTACTGGTTTACGGGGAATCAAGTCATCTCCCTTCTCATTAAAATGAATGCTCTGAGTGTGCATTTTAATGTCTCTCTCTCTCTCTCTGAACAAAGTATCAGAGCAGAGCAGGTGATTTTATCATACACAGGCTGCTTGTCACGTAGGTGACCTTCAGTCTAAATGACAGCAAACAAGATCAAGGCTACCTAGCCCAGATGGCACTTGGCTTTTGTATTGTCAGAGCCTGTAGGTCAGACAGGATTGACCAGAGGTTTGTTATGGCTGTTCTACTGGAAAACCTCTCCTCTATCATTAAGTCTCAAGGCAGAGAGGCTAGATGGGCCATATCAGTGCTGTGGCTGGCCCCTTCCTCCTGTGCATTGGTGGCCCCTTCCTCCTGAAATGAGACTCTCTGCTGGGAAATGGCAAAGCTCTGAGCATGGATTAGCACACAGCTGCCTTCCTCAGTCCTTTGGCATGGCTTGGGCAAATGAGATGGTTTGGGGCAGCATCTGGGACAGGCCAGGCATGTTAGAGAGCATGTCAGGTTACTTTTAACCGTGTGAAGAGTCAGGCCTGGGAACTCAAGTTTTAGGTTGACCCTTGCTACTACAGTAGCTATTGTTATTCACAGAAAAATATTTCACAGGTTGAAAAATCATTGGATTTCTTGCCTTCCACACTTTATTATTATGGATCAGGCCAAAGGAGAGAGAGGAGCAGAAAGGTAGGGCTAGCCAATACTTGGATATTACATCCTGCAATTTAGCTTGAATTGGCAATTTACCAATGTGAATACCCCCAAGTGGGCCTTAATGCTGGAGTAGGTGGTTTAATTAGCACTGTGCTCCCATTTATAATTAGATTTCTGTTAGTTCAGTTTGAAGCATGATTTCATAATACAAAATTATTTTTAAAAATCCTGTGGGGATATTCCTGGTAAATTAATACTGTGGACTTTGATGAACTGATGCTTTTAATAGACTGTGGTATTTGGAAAGAATCTAAATCAAAGCAATAACATTACCATCCCATAAAAGTCAATGCCACATGATAATAAATCCACATGCAAGAGGGAAGAAGAGTCATAGGATTATCTGAGGAGAATCTGGACTGCGTGCTTCTCTATTTCAATTTGGAAAGCTTGAAAAATGTAAATCTGGTCAGGAAGCATTTTATATTTTTAACCTCAAAGCAAGGTTTCATATTCCTATTTGCCAAATAGATTTTTAATAACAAATTAAGATATGTTAGTGATATCAAAATATAAAAAATAAGACTAAAAATGAGAAACATGCTAAATGCTACACATTCCAGCATGCTGTTTACCTTCAACAAACTGGTCATTTCAGATGTGGTTAAATCCTTCTTGATCTGTCCTATATGATTGGAGGATTTCCTTTTTTTATTTTCATCTGATTGTATGATAGTTGCAGAACAAGGATTGTCTATAGAATGATAAATCATTAAAGAATGACCAGAGCAAAACTAACCATGATTTTTCTCAAGTGCAATGGCAGATTCATTTTTGTGTGAGGGGCAGTGCTGGAGGGAAGCCTCACTTGGATAAAATGAGGTAAAGAAGAAGTAAGAGCTCAGTGAGAAGCTTGCGATGATCAAGTATTTATAAAAGGACACCCATACTAAAAACATACTGAACATACTGTGTTTACTGTTCTTTGTTTCTAAAAATAAGCCTACAAGTGCAAAGCCTTACATTTGGAAAACATCAGAATCTATGATACTAGTGAAAACCAATTTAGCTGAATTCTGATCTATCACTTCTGTGGGTAACCCATGTGCATGATCTTTTACAGGTAGACAGGAAGATGAGGTTCTTGCTCCCAAGGATCATCCAGGCAAAGCCCTTAACCTGACCTCCATCAGCTGGGGGCAAAACTCTCTGTAGACTTCAAAAGGAGGTGAATAAACATACTGAGGAAGACATGGGGAAAAAAAGTGTCATTTGAAACCGTCTCTTTGGAAGTGGATAGCATGCTAGCCAGAGGTTTAGCACACATCTCCAGCAGGCATAGCCAGGGCTGTTCACATCCAGGGTGGATCACTCTGCATCAGTATTCCTCTATTATAATTTTATTAGTGCAGATACTGATGCCTAGTGAGTGTTAAAAGCCCCTCCAGTATAGGAAGTGACTTGCACTGCAGTTTGTCTTGCATCTGGCCAGATCCTTTCAGAGGGCTTTTCTCTACCTATGAAGTGCCATGTGCCTTTACAGCAGCAGTATGTACAAGCGAATGTTTGATGTTAGGTCTGTGTTCAGTATGAGGCGCTGCACCTGGAGGAGATATTGCCTTACTTTACTATTAAACAGATGGATCTGAGCCAGGAATGATACAACCAGTTGCTCTGCTTCCAGAGGAAAAAAGAAGTGGCTTGCAGCTTGCCTCTGCACCCTAAGGACAAATTGAAATCTGTAGGGATCTGCTGGAGAGGAGTGGGGGCCCATCCTATTTTTCCAGGTTGTGTAAAGACCCCAGGGTGGAGGTGAGGCCTAATGGGAAAAGCTAAAAAGGGGCAAGTCTAAAGTCTCCTTTACTCCCCTTTTTCCAGAAATGGGAATATTGAAAGCCATCTTCCTTGTAGTTTGGATTCCTGCTCCAATGCAAGAATCCTTACAAGCCCAGCCAGGCTCCTGCCCTCCAGGCACTCTCCACTTGGTCATCCTTGCTAACCTTACCACCATGGAATGGGAGGGATTACCTGTAGGTTTGTGTCAATCTGGAAGCAAGTCAAACTTTTTTTTTGGTAGGAAAAGCAGACATTAGGATTTTATTTTTGGTTGCTTTCAGTCTTGAGCAGATTTAGCAATGTGAATGGTCACATGGCATTTCATCAGGTAAATTATTCTATATTTCATTTTTTAGAGAAGGAGAAAAAGAGAAGGTCAAGGAGAAGATAGAGGGGAGCAGGGTCTATTGTGTATTTTCATTAGCCATTAACACTTTACCTGTCAATTTTTTAAAGCATTTGGAGAGATGCCATGAGAAAAACACACAGATGGCCAAGATAACGGGAGGCTGAGCATTTTCTCTCCCTTGATTGTTTTACTAAAATAACCTTAGTTTAAAGGAGCAGTGGGAGCCATTGCTTGCTATTGCATGAAGAACAGAGAACTGAGTAGCCCTTGCAGATTAGATGGTAATATTTAGTAATATAAATGCTAAGTAGTTATTTAAGAAATAGTAAAACAAATGTTGAATTATTAAAATTAATACTT
Source organism: Ciconia boyciana (assembly GCF_034638445.1). NCBI lineage: Eukaryota > Metazoa > Chordata > Aves > Ciconiiformes > Ciconiidae > Ciconia > Ciconia boyciana. The sequence continues at coordinate 95,980,453 of NC_132936.1, forward strand.
GCTCTCTGTGTTCTTCGTCCTCCAGAAAAAAACCCTTATCCATTGTTTGTTTCTTTTCTTCTTACTGAACAGTTAGACTAAATACGTATTCCCAGTGCCACCATACATATTTGAGCCATTACTGCTAAACTGATGATGTTATAATGAATTATGTTATAATGAACATAACCATATCAAAGAACATCACGAGTTTCTGCAGCCACACAGGGGCTAGAATGCAGTCCAAAAGACTTAGATAAACATTAGAGAGCACTTTAAACTTGCAGAAGCTATTCTTAATTATGTTACAACCTCTACCATATTTATGACAGCAGAAGGGATTGGCCCATGCAGGCTTGAAACTGAATGGCAGATCCTCAGTTGGCATAAATCCTGACGCATACCTGCAAAAATGTCTGTATCCTGGCTGTCTTATTACTTCCCTGCCCTTTGTCGACCTGACTGTCTGGGTCACTAACATATATTTAAATCTCTAAGTTCAATTTTGTATACATCTGGTACAATAAGTCCATGAAGACCAGGTAAATTAAGCTTCCAGCTTGGTGCCTTGGAGCAGTCAAATCCCCACTTACATAGGTCTAATTAATAGATAAATAAATTACAAGAACTGAAAGAACATTATGATTATCTCACCTGGTCTTCTGCCTGTAATAGGCCTTGAGGATTTCTGGAGTTAATTTTTTATTTCCCAAATATTTTGGAAGTTTAACTCCCTTTTTGATCATCAGTCTTCATGCATCCTCCTATGGAAGTAGGTAGAATTTCTTAAGCTTAAATACTTCATAAGCTGTTTCTAACATTTCTTTCTTAAAATTCTCTCTCAGTTTTCTATAATGTCTTGGGGAATAATGACACAAAGTTTAAGAAAACAAGCATAATTTATATGATATTAATTCAAAAAATGCCAGAGGTGGAGTCTCTACAGCAGCCCCAATAGAACTTAACCTGTATTTAGATAACCTACTGTTTAAAATACACTTTTGAATTATATAGTCCCTCTTTCCCTGTAGTCCCTTTTTCTGATGTAAGAAGATACTTACAGACTGCTATGCAGTAAACCTTCTTTTTGATGAACTCTTGGAATCTCTTTTAGAAGGGCATATTTCCTTTTCTGTAACCATTCTCAGGGTTACTCTCTGAGCTTTCTCCAATTCTTCCATATCCTATGTCCTTACAGACCCCAGAGCTGAACATGGTCTTGCAGACAGTGCTATAAGGCTGCTTAGCATAGATAGAGGCAATGCAACTGCTCTACTGCTGCCTGACCTGTTTATATGTACAATGGTCTAATTAGCCATTTTAGTCACTTTTATTTCACTTTGCTAACATCTGTGTTATCTGAAAACCTGAAGATTCATAATTTTGTGTTTACTTCTGAGCCACCAGGTAAAAAAAAAAATTACTACATTAGTGTATGCCTCATCTCCAACAGTGGCCAGCAAAAAATGTTTCAGGAAAACTTATAAGAAATAGGGTACGTATAAAATCATTCTTCCCTCAGTTTACTCCCATCTCCATAATCATAAGACTTTCAGAGCTTGCAATGACATCAGGCAGATATCTTAAGAAAAAGAATGAGTCCTAACTGGATGGCACCAATTCCTGGTCTTTTACAGAAATGTAATTCACAAGTACCTTTTGAAGCTTGCCAATTGGCCAATTCTTAATTTCTGTAATATATGCCTTCTTGATTTTATATAGCATAATTTGATTTTAAAACGTCCATGTCATACCATACCTTTTGAAATCAAATTGAAATGCATCTTATCTACTGTATTTATGAGCTTTTAATTTTTTTCAAAGTAAGTTCTGATGTTATCTTGACAAGATCTGCTTTTTGTAAACCCACGTTTCTTGGAGTTAATTATATTTCCCTCCTTTAATTCTGTTTTAATCTAGGCCTGTATCAGTCTTCTATCAGGCTGTGTTTGTGATCAATGTCAGATTGACAATGACTCAGGTCATTTTGTTTAAGTATCCTCTGGAAATCTGTTGGTTTTCCAAGATTCATTGAAAATCAACATTTATGTCAAAGAGAACTTACTAGTTTTCAAAACCTGTGCATACTAACTATATAGGTCTACTGATTTAAACATATTTAGTACTAGTAGCTCTCTTTAAATCCTCTTGCATTGCTGGAATAAAGGAAGGTATTGAAAGACCATCAGGTGCTGAGAATGCATTATCTGTTTTTTCCAAGCAGAGAACAGAAATATTTACTGAATACTTATGTCCCTTGCACCTTTTTGTCAATGGTTTTATTTTTTCTGGGTAGGAATAAGCCAGGACCACATTCATGTTCTTTTTGTTGTTAAAAGCTCTTTCTTATCTGCTAAATTTCTCAGGTTACAGATTATTCCCTTGATATCCTTTTCTTCCCCCTATCAATTTTCTGTAATTGATAATATCTGAGTTTTATTAATTACTATCAATTTTTCTCTCACCACACGCCCCCCCGACCCCCACCCCCTTTCTCTAAGTCAGATTGTTTTAAATTTCTTTTAAGCTGTGGTCAGCAGAAACACCACCATGACAGAGTCTAGGAGTTCAGGAAAACTGTTGGATTAGATTTTGATGATAATCAGCTGTACAAATGTGGATTCTGCTCAGATTGCACCAAAACAGTAAAATCTCATCCTTTTCTCCCTGTGATACTTCCTTGTGTTTTAACCTTTTAACTACTGGGAGACATGTGGAACAGTATGCCCAGGAAATCATATTATTACTTTGTGGAGTTTTCCAAAGACGGCTTGCTAATTCAAAGCATATCACGGTGAGTTTTTTCAACACCCTGGAATAAATTCACTCACTTAGAATTCAATGGATTAATCTGTTATGAAAACTAATTAACATTTTGCCACCTGACTGAACAAGTCAATTCCATTAGGGCACCTTCACCTTTAGTGACAAGGTAGAAGAAGAAATTATATGGCGTTCTGCTGTATGACCATATGAGAAATTAATAAATAATGAAACTGCTAGCTTTAAGACCATATGTATAATATGTTTATCACCATCAGCATGTTTACTTCTCTGTGGCAATATAAACTTTACTTAAAAATCCCTCAAAAATGCTGGTGAAATATTTGTAAGGTGTTTGTGGGAAGGAGCTGCTTGCTTTATTTCACAGATGTTTTTATGTGGGGAATTCACAACTGAAGTTTCTGGTTCAGTTTGTCTTTCTTATATGGACTGTACCCCTAGGCAGAGACTGTGTTCCCACATATTGCCATAATGGGCTTGGTTGTTATTGGACATTTCAATGATAGTTATCAATGAATAACTGTTGTAATATCCTTTGGCATCTCTCACAAGTGACAAAATTGGGAAGTGTCATGGTTTAAACCCGGGAAGTGTCATCGTTTAAACCCAGATGGCAACTAAGCACCACACAGCCGCTTGCTCACTCCCCCCTGGTGGGATGGGAAAGAGAATCGGAAGAGTAAAAGTGAGAAAACTCGTGGGTTGAGATAAAGACAGTTTAATAAGTAAAGCAAAATCCACACACACAAGCAAAGCAAAGCAAGGAATTCATTCACTACTTCCCATGGGCAGGCAGGTGTTCAGCCATCTCCAGGAAAGCAGGGCTCCGTCATATGTAACGGTTACTTGGGAAGACAAACGCCATCACTCCGAATGTCCCCCCTTCCTTCCTCTTCCCCAGCTTTATATACTGAGCATGACGTCACATGGTATGGAATAGCCCTTTGGCCAGTTGGGGTCAGTTATCCTGGCTGTGCCCCCTCCCAGCTTCTCCTGCACCTGGCAGAGCATGGGAAGCTGAAAAGTCCTTGACCAGTGTAAACACCACTTTGCAACAATTAAAACATCTCTGTATTATCAACACTGTTTTCAGCACAAATCCAAAACATAGCCCCATACTAGCTACTATAAAGAAAATTAACTCTATCTCAGCCAAAACCAGCACAGGAAGGCTCCAAGTTTCAAGTAATAATAATGTGCTTTGAAACTAAACAGAGCTGTTGCCTATCAGTTACAAAATGTTGTATAATGATGGTGAGAATGATGTCGGTTTTTCTGGTGAGTGGAGGGAGGTTCAAGCTGTGGCATTCAGAGCTACACTCTAGGTCTGAAGAGGTTCCAGGGATAGAAAGAACCTCTATTCGAATACCGTGTGGATGGTGTACTTAAATATAGCTACTCCAAATGTCAGAAGCTCAAAAAAAATCATATTTCTGGAAAGAAGTAATCCTTTTCTGGATACAGCAATTCACAATGTTGACAAAAAAGTTATTGGCATTGTAAGCGTTTTTGACAGATTCTTTTCATCTGGGTTTCTACTCATCTTTAGCCCAATGCAGTTCTTCCTGGCAGAATTTCCCTCTGTATTTTTGCAAATTAAACCTGAAAATATCAAGGCTGTGCTGAAGTTGAGCACAATGAAAGACTGTGAGGGAAGCAGCTAATGCAAAGTAATTTGGGGAGCAAAGCTTTGCTAGCTAGGAAGAAGATAAAAGGGAAAAGTGAGAAATCTTATTTCAGCCAAACCCATTTCTCTGACCTTGATTTGAATCAAGCAGAATGTTGCAGAACTGTAATAGATAATCAATACCTGCACTGTTTTCCCTTAGGACTTATAAATGGCTCACACTCTGTTCCATACCCTGAAACCTAAATTTGAAATTCATAGTGAATGATTCAGAGACTTTGGGAACTGATTATTGGTAGGGGAAGAAAAAGGATTCAGCTGTTATATATATGCACTGCTGTAGAATCAGTATCCCTTTTCCTCAAGGGTTAGCATTTATAAAAGTAAAGTAAAATAATGCAGTATAGTCAGAAATGAAACCAGAAACTCTCCAGGTGTTTGGTCTAGTCCAGACACTTTCAAAATCATTCTAAGTAACTTCCTGCGAACACTTTTCTGCTCTTTGTCTTGCTTTCCCATTGGAAACACAAACTTTGCAATATGTATGATGCAGGGGCTACTGTGAAGCATGCATACTGTTTTAAGAAGGGTGAGTGATCTGTGACAGGGTTGAAGATCATGTTTCCTGTCCACTTCCAACTTTTACTGCACAAGGCTTGTTCAAGTGGAGAATAGGTTTCATGACTAAAAGCTACCACTTTTCCCTTCTTGAAATTCCTGCCTGTTACCACCACTGTATTTCTCTGGGAGTGGATGCAAGTCACATCTTCATCTTGCGTGGTCACTGGCTGAGGACTGGCCTAGGACAGTCTCACTAATGTAAGGGGAAAAGAACCAGGTCTCCTGTAGGAGTATTTATTTGCATTCATTCATTCTCTTTAAGGCTGATATGAGTTTTCATTTCCTTAGCAACTGGCAGGGGGCTGGGAGGTAGCAATAAAGCAGTAAAGTAACTCATTATTTCTACAACCTATTGAGCTATTCCTTTAGAAAAGACTATAGTAGGTCAGAAAACTACGTTCCGCTTCTTCATAAATTTCGTGTTACCCGAAACCTTTTCATCTTCAGAAAGAGAGACCAAAATGTAAAGAAGTTTGTTAAAATAAAATTCCAGAGTATTTTGTTTCAGAAATGCTGCAAATAGATATTCCTAAAATAAAATCTGCTTCTCCAAAGTCTTGAAACCTACTGACTCAAAGTGGGGCTGTTTCTGGCCATTTTCGTGGTGCTTCAACATAAAATTACAAGGACAGATGACTGCTGTACTTTCAAGGTAATTGGCTCCCCAAGCTGCAGTGGTCACATAGCCAGGGCCACGTGAGGTGACTAGCCCTAGGCCAGTAGCCAGACTGTAATGGAAACACTGGGTTCCTTGCACTTCATTCTGGAAGGTGGCTTGCAGGGTGACCCGGAGCCCATCCCAGAGTCGGGCTCTGAGCACTGTGGCAGCAAGATTGGAAACCTTGTCCAATAAATTCTTCTCACTGCTGATGAAAACAAGTTTCCTGAGCATAAAAGGTGGGCAGCAATTCTGGGAGGCAGCTATCCTGGAAGTTTAAAACCCCTGGGGATCTGAAGCTCTGTGGCAGTCCAGGGAGCAACTGAGAAGCTGGGTGGATGAGCAAAGAAGAGAATAGGCAGAGAACTGGTGAGTTTTGTTAGCAGATTTGTTCAAAGTGGCATATTTCTGCAAAACATTTCACTTTCAATGGACTGGCATTTTTCTGACAGAAAAATGACTTTTTTTGAAACATTTCTGACTATTACCAGTCAAATCATCATGAAACCCCAGGAGACTCAAAAGCCCAACTTGTTACTTTGTAAGAGAGGTTTAGGCATCTTGCTTGAATTGACATGACTTTTTTTTTTTTTTTACTTAAACTTGTTACACTGTAGATCCTCTGGATACTATTTGTGCTTCCCTGTGGCTGTTCTGCCACATGCTATTTTTTTACAGGACTTTGTACTAAAGCAATAGCCTGTGTGTGTCTGCTTTGGGGATTTATGAACCATCTTGCACCTCTGACCACACAGCTGTGCAAAGAAGTTCATGTTTTTAACAGTTCTCCCCAGATAGCAGCTCTTCAATGGCTGGTGAGCACAGAATAAAAAGAGAAGATACTGCTGAAAGCTGAGAGAGGGCCAGCAGAGGGAGAAGTATTAAAGCAATCAGGGAGAAAGTGGAATTTTGCTTTCCAAATGAAGATCAACACATTCACATTGCTGTTCTTAAGACACTTAAGACACTTAAGATAAAAAAACCCCAATCATTAACTCAGCCTTAGCTAGATCAGATGATTTATGCCAGGACTCAAAACTGATCTCTGGAAGAAGACAGTGTTCTTTGCTAGCCCCAAAACACACATCACACTAGTGCCAAAAGGGTAAACATGTTCCTTTTTGAGCCTTCCGTTTTTGTTTTCACTAAAAGAAGATCCATAGAGTGACCTACAATCCAAGTTCTCTTCCCTTTCTTAGCTATTTCTGAAGTTTCATTTCCATTTTGAAGCCAAACATCAAAGAAGTTTTGCCCTTTTTTAGGAGATAAGAGAGCGAGCAAGAAAAGGAGAGATGTTCATATCTTCACACAAGAGCTCTGAAAATAGTGAATTCTCATCCTGTCTGATCCAGATCCATCACTCTGGAAACGACAAGTAGATTTTGGCTGTGTTTTACAGAGCTCCCAAATGTGTGACTTCTCCAGCATCTTGTATATCTTTCTTTACTCAGGGAATGGATGCCGTGCAATACCATAGTTCCTAGGTGCTCTGCTTGAGTGCAGTGTCTGGTTGGCCTCATATTTTGCTTTTTCCTGAATAAACTTGAGTAAAATCATTCTTATTAAAAACTGAATTGCCTGCTCTGCATCTGGCAGTTTATAATATTTATGAGATACAAGGGACCCAGAATCAAATGTTAACTAGATTTAATGCTGCTTTGATTCAGAAGAATAAGGTCTGGAATTGACCTCACATCCTCAGCAGGGCGTGTTAGCTACTAGGTGACCCATCTCTGGACATACTGACAACTCTTCTCAAATCAGACCTGAAGCTTTCTGTTTGGAACTAGAAACTTTGATACGACTTCCCTGTTTTTAAAAAGCAAACAAACAACAACCAATGACTTATCAAAGGTTTCATTTTCATTTCAGGTATGAGCAAGGACACACTCAGAAATCTGAAAGATTTTCACAAATGAGAATTCTCAGCCACAGCTCTATCACAGCATAGAGATGCCACTTGATCCGAAGTACCACTCAGACCAGCTTTACACAGTGAACAAATGCCACCAATCATGATGAAATAGCAAGAGGTAGTTAGCAAGGAAGATGCTAAAAGTATTGAACTGAAAGAAATAAGACACTCTGTTGCAATCACATTTCTGTTCCTGGATTAAAGAAAGAACATAAGGAAACAATAGTTTACCCTGACTGCTTTTGTAACCTACATGAAATGATTTCAGGGTTCTTCACAAAATTGTATAGCTATCACTTGAAACTATCTTCAAGTATAGTGTGTACTACACTATACACTGTATGCTAGACTAACAAACATTCAATATCACTGAATAATACCAATTTCAGTGAAATTGTTTAACATCAATGTTTCATCCATGAAATATTAAAAAATACACTGCTTACTCCTTTTAGTGCAATAAAATATTTTTGAAAACTCTGAAAAAAGTGTGAATTCCAGGAAAATAAATTAATATTTTAAGTGAATTTAATCAGATAGTCCATTTGGATTTGCTTTCCTCTTAAGAAATAGGTAGCTGAGAAGGAGGAATATTTCTGAAGACCCTATTAATTAAATAAATATTAATGAACTTTTTGGGGAGATAAAATATGATTCCAAGACTGGTATTCATCCAGTGCAAGAACAAAAACATAGTGTGGGATATATGCAAGGAATATAATGGAGCGGTGATTTTAAATGAACAACATATTCAAGAAAATAGTGATTTCCTCAAGGATAATGCACAAACCAAGAAAGGGGAAAAATGAGTTGAAAATACATTACTGAAATCACTCAGCTACTTCAGTCTTTGAAGTATTAGAAAGTTCTATTAATTTTATTTCTTTTTTATGACCTTCTGCAATCCTGAAAGTACACCTAAGGATATTTTTGTCACTTTCTTTCTAGTCAAGAGTAGATTTTGTTCTGCCAGTCTCTTTTGCATTGTTCTTTTTTGCAAGTTTTTCTTTTTTTTTGGATAACAGGGGAAACCCATGTTGAAAATCTAGTTTTGTATTTTGGTTTGAAGATGTTTATATATGGCAGTCATTTATGCCTCCTTCACACCCAAGCTTCATATTCATCAAGTAGCTGCTAAACTGACTATACCCCCTGCATACAGATTACTTGCATACCTTACTCTGGATGTTGCTAGTTCTACTATAACATCATGAAAGCCAGAGCTAGAGTTATTAGGTCCTCTGGCAGGACTTCAGGCACTTTTCTTGCTTCCCGTAGCACAATGGGTAGATCTATCAGATGGATTGTAAGGTAATAATTGCCATGCCTTTAAATAGCCTCTGGGAGTCAGGATCCAAAAAAGCGATCATTTCTAGGTACCTTGGGCCAGACTTCAGGAAAGCTGTGAGGAGGATGGAAAGATTTTAAACACTTTATAAAGAATGCTGACATGAATGAACCTAAGCACATTTAAAGTGTCACAGTGTCCTTTGTATAGTGGACATTGCTCTTTGGAAAAATGAAAGAAGGTGCAGATATTTACAGATGTAGAAGGAGTATTATCTGAAAACAGGATCTTTGTTACTGCACCTTTAGCTTCCTGAGGTCATACTCCTGTGTGCCATTCAACATATCTAATTCCAGGGCTACTTCTGTGCTGCCTAGAAAAAGTGAAAAGAAATCCCTCACATCTTAATTAATTTGTGAAAGTGTATTGGAAGATATTAGAAATGCCAGTCAGGGCTCAGATATAATAAAAAAGGATCTACAGGTTAAAACATGGGCAGAAAATAGCATGCAAACTAAATTATCTGGAGAATAACCTCTCAAATCCATGCTATTCAAGTGAAGACAGATAAGTGAAGAAGAAGCAAGGCTGAAAGAATCCTAGAGGTGGCCACAGAAAACAAATTAAATTACTTTGTAATGAAACACAATGGCATTAAGAACCAATGTGTTTGGAGGAAAAGGGAGAAGGATAGGGTAAGCTGAATTTGCAGATCAATCCTTGCCTGCTGTTTGCTGTACAGCACTTGTGAAACAGTTAAGTCCCACCTTGTTCTCAATTCTAAACCTGGGAATATCAAAACAAGATCAGCAGACTGGAAAAAGAATAAGAAAGAATAAGCGGAGACATTTAATCACTTCAAGCCTGTCAATCCTCTTCGGCTTTATTCACTCTTAAATCTATGCTTTAGTTAAATCTTCCTATCCATAGATATCCAGGCAGCCTGACGTTAAGTGCCTAACAAGACATAAAGAAGAGGGTCATTGCTAGGAGGCTGTATCACCCTCGGCAGTAAGGGTATTCTTAAACAGTAATTTATTAATTGTTCACTGGCTATTTTACCATTAATGGTGTGTGTAAGCCCTTGGCCACTGGGACTTTGCTCTTGAAGTTGTAAGATTGTAAGTCATTCACACTCCTTAGAAAGGGAGTCCTCTTGCCAGAGGAGGCAATGCTGGGCTTGTCCCCTGCTCTCACAGCTCTCACCCTGCTGGTGGGAGCTCCACCTTCCCTGTGGAGTGTAGCCTCGCTTTGGGGGAGGAATTATACTGGTACGGCAGCGCTGTAGACCTGTACAAAATAATCCCTTTATTATTAGAGGCTCCTCTGATGTTTAATTGATGAGTATTTGTGAAGCATTCTGAGGCCTTTGGGTGGGGATCTTCGCAGGAAATAATGAAGATTGTTCTGTGCTGTCTCTGTCTCATGATGTGCCAAATAATATTCTGTTGTCTCCTGTGGTCTGTGACCAGTCTGTTTTGAAATAGCCACGTTATCCAAAGTGGGATGGGGTGGAGGCAGAATGGCATTGTACTAATAGAGCAGGGAAGTGCAAGAGAAAGCCTTTGGCACTGTGGTTAAACAGGTCGTGTTAAGTAGCCCTGGGAGACCGATGCACAGCACCATGTCAAGATAATTACAGCGGATGGTGCCTGCTGGTGTTGCCTTTATTGTTTATAAGGACACTGTCTGTTTGTGTTCATGTTCTTGTCTCTCATTTGTTCCAGCATACGAGTCCCTTTTAAAACTGACATTAAAGAAGCCCAGAAAGGAAAAGTTACACTCCCATACACACACACGCGCACATACAAAATAAAACCTGACAGAACATGATACATGGAGTGTCAGCTCTTAGTTGTCAGTTTCCTGGCTTTTTGTCAGTTGTAATAAGATTTTCAGATAACTTAAACATATGAACTTCTAATCTTTCTTTATGTGTGTCTCTGTTTTTCAGGCTTGCATAAATAGGAATTGGACTCAAAAGCGACACATTACTTACGGCAGTGTTAAATAAACACAGACAGATCTTTTCCAGAATAAGGAGGTGAAATCAGTTGACTTCCTAAAATATCAGGTATGTGTGACTGTTAAGCAGCGGGTTGGATGTGGACATCTTCCCCTTGCCTGTGTCATTAAGCTGATGGAATTATTATGCTAAGGAAGGGCCACGCATGTAAAGCACATGTTAATGTGTCATAAGTTAAATGATACTAGAAAATAGAAGAACTGTTTATGTCAGTTTAAATCTGTCCTTGGTCATAGATACAGAAGATGGGAGCTAAATAGCTCTGACCAACATTTAATGAAGTGTCATTTTTCCAGTTATTCACAGTCTGTCTGTGTGGGCTTAGGGTGCTGGGCAGCCTTGCTGTCAGCTTTGTGACACAGAAGCTGACTTTCATGGGAGTAGTGACAAGAGTGGCTAAGGAACAAGCATAACTTGCATGAGGTAAATTAGTGGCAGAGTGGAGAATGGAATTCAAGTCTCTTAACATGCAGAATTAGTGTCTGATCTCTACCTTGTGTTCACTTCACACATACAAAATATGTGCAATGGGAATAAAAACATGGGTTTGATTGCTGAAGCAGTGGTTTCTGCCAGTGGAGGACATAGAAGTTATAGCCCAGGGTGTTATAACTCATTCTGTAATAAGATTGTAAGACCCACCAAGAGATTAAAATGTGTTCTTCCAAGACCATTGCATTGAGCAGATGTGCATCTTGAGAAAAAGGTAACAGCTGTTTTGCATTCTCTCACTTCTTCAGAGAAGACACTATGTTAACTCTTTCTGGTTAATTGATGGAGTGGCTGACACTGAAGTTTTGTGCAGAGAAATCTTCAGAGGTCCATCTGTGTTGATCAAGAATTACCTCTTTATCATGGTTGCATTGGCACTGCTGCAAATGGGCTCCACATGTTCCACAGGAACTCTGCTTTCTGGAAAAGGGGTTCAGTGGGCACAATCCATTACTTCTGCCAAAAAAGTGACCTCTGATTAAGAACAAATTTAGTCCTGGGATGAGAAAAGTGCTGAGGGATGCTGTAGGACCAGAGCACCTACTGCTCTTCTTCATGTAAGTCCTGAAAACCTCATATATTCCACCTTGGGAAAGGCAGAATGTACAGTTCCTGTGGGGTGCTTGTCTGACCAGGGAGAGCAAATATTTCCTAAAGGACCTAAATGTTGAAGGAACCATGAAGATCCAAGTTCTGTCCCTTAGAGTGGGCATGGTTAATTCTGCATTAAATCTGAATCTTCAGAGCAAGACCTGCGAGTCTGCAGTGCCTAGTAGCAAATGCTTTAGCAGAGCTTGCTTGTTTGTTTCTCTGATTCAGTGCATGTGATTTTGTTTGCTTCCAAAGGCTGGCCTAGCGTATTAGAAAAGCCTGCTATTAGTGCATCCAATAGACTTGCTTCTTCAGGTCAAGCGGTGAGGATTTATGCCTTTCATGCTAGACTTTGAATCTCATTGATGACCTCACTGTCCCTGTGTAGGTATCTTATACACTTTAATGTAAATGTGATGAACAGGAGTAACACTGACCTTTATTTCTTATTCCGAACCATATAATCTTGGTCAGAGTTTTGTTTCAAAACTAGCTGGTGACTCACTGCTGGAGTTGCTATTGCATATAAAACTGGCTTAGGCAGCTTACATCTAAACTGTGGGATGCAGGAATACTTCCCAGCTCCTAGGTTCAGGGCCTCTGTCTTCACACCTTTCTTTTGGGAAAAGAAAATAATTTGCGTGGGGAGGAAGAGAGCAAGGATACTCGTGCAAGTCTCCCAGTCTGCATGGTCAGAGGACATCCCAACTGAAGGACTTTTTGATGAAAAGTAATCAGCCTGACATTATAAACTTTGATCTTGTAGGTTTTGCCTTCATATGGCAAACAGCATGGTAATTTTCAAAGTGGTAGCAGTTTTCAGTCACCCCAAACTCAGTCAGGTCTCAATCGAGAATTCATAATAAATGAAAATAATCTATTCATTTCATACCCTTTTATTAACTCATGAGATCAGCTGACAGTTTGATCTGAAATGCAAGTTGTAGTGTAACAGGAAAACCAGTCTGGGATTTGCATGTTGTAATAACTTTGGGATAGCTTAAACATCCAAAAGATTAAAAGATTTGGTAATAGTTTAGTCAAGTAAAAGAGACAGTACATGGAAAGTGATGCAGCCAGTCAATACCATGAGGAAAAGGGAGGTGGGAAGATGAAAAAGAGCTTTCAATTCCTGTTATTTGCAGTTGTCCAGAGTTAATAAACATTTGAAAGCAAATTACCTTGAATCAGTGCATTCCACTCTTCTGGCTCTGGAGCTTTTTATCTCTGGTTTTGGGATCACTTGTACAAAGCTCCAAAATATTTAGTCAAAGTATTAAAAAAAACCCAGACCAACACTCCCCTTAATGCAGAGAAGTGAGGAGAAGGAATATCTGTCTTCCATTGGACAGTATTAACCAGAAAGGCTCTTCACATATAGCAAGACAGAGGTGAGTCTAATTGAACTTCAAAGATTTTGATGGATTTTATAATATTATTGTAAGTCAAGATTATGGGACAACACTCATAGACAGCCCAGGTTCCAGATAAAGTATTCTGTTATGTGGTTTTCTCCTGCCCTTGTCTTTGGCCACTAGAACAAAATTAAAACCTTCTAGTCCCTAAAGAAGAAACCATATTTTTAAAAGCAAAATCCCAACCATAATTATATCTCCAAATATTCTTCTTAACACTCCGGGAAGAGAGTCAGTATTGGAGGTTAGAAGTGTTCCATTGATTTTACTGTGAAAAGTCAAACTGAGTTCAGGTAGGGGTGGGGATATCAGTAAAACATTGATTAAATTCTTCAGCGACCAGCAGTGGATGGAGTTTACACCTTTATCAGTTCTTAGCTGTTTCATTTCAAAAGCAGTATAAAATCAAAGTAATTGGTGCACACCATCTTTTAAATTTATGGGTTGAATTACAAGCCTCATCAGAGTAATCTGCATAATGTCCTGACCTTGTGTTTCTTTGCTGGTTTCATGTTTGCTGCTTAGGCTCTTCCTTCTTTCATCCCTGTTGAAGTCTTCCCCCCACTACATCTTTCATTACATGGATCAATTACACTGCTCTCAATGGATGGTCAGTCATTTCACTTCATCTTTGAAAGGGGTGATTATTACATTTTCTGATGATAAAAATAATTACTAGGCTTCCATGTATATCGAAAATCTCCATCTTGTTATTCACACGTCTTGAAACAATACGTTGTAAGTTATGAATTTAGTGCGAGGGAATTTGGCATTGATGAAAGATGCTCAAGTAACATCTTTATTTCTTTCTCTAGGAAACATACATTGTGAGCAATGTCAGGCCAGGCTTTTCTTATAACTTTTGCTGATATATTTCTGATTTGGATGCAGGACCTACAAGAAGACTTGAAGCTTCTTACTCCTTATATTGGTGTTAAGAGGCCACATGTGAAAGAGGAACACCATTGTGCTTGGTGCTCTCTGATGTGAGCAGATAGTGAAAGACAATGATTATCCCAAAAGAGATAATGACAAGTAAAGGGTGGGAAGCACAAGGTCACAGAACAAGCAAATACCCTACTCTGAATCCTTATAACTGGCTCTGTGTCCTTGTGCCCTACTCTGTTTCCTTGGTGAGTGTTTTAACCGCTCAAAGTATAGCCCTCCATCTCTGGAACTTGAATGCTTTCAGGGTGATAGCACTGCTCCCTCATCACACAGATTATTTGCCTCTTTTATTACCTTTGAGTACAGTTTACTTGAAGACCTTCAAAAATACTGGTGATGCCATCAGTCTGCAGTGACTCTCATTAGCTGCTTCAGCTGCATGTGGGGAAGAAATCCATGGAACAAAGTAGAGCTGTACCTGCTTCCTCATTTGCTGTGCTCAGAATACTGATAACCTGTACAGATATAACTTGTTAATTGCTTTCTTTGTTTTCTTGGGAAGCAAAAAGTTGATAACCTGCATTCTGACAGATTTGTTTGAGATTTTATATCCTGTATAGAAACAGACAGCCATTTGGAGGATCCATGTCTACAAGTCTGTAAATACAGTCCTCTATAGCAATAAAACTGTCTTCCCTTCCTTCAAGTAAACTGAATATACATTATGCATTATAGGTCAAGGGCAACCTCGCAAAAAATGAGTGTTGGTTGTGGGATATCAGCACCATTTGATCTTGCAGCCCTACACATTTGGAACTATGACAGAAAATAATCCGAACCTGGGGATATGGGGAAAAGGAGGCTTGCAATTTCTCTAATACAGCTGTCAAAATTAGAACAGGTAACAGAATGGCAAGCTATGCCACCAGGCGTTGCCTCCCTGCTTTTGGATTACCAGTTCTCAAATAGTATTATTAGCTATACAGCACATTTGATTGATATAGAGTGAAATTCTCTCCATTGTCATAATATTAGGATTAAGGAATCATTAATAATTGTGACAGAAAAATGAGACAAACCAATCCACTTATTTATAATCCAGTTATTTATACTCTAATCTGACTTTCTCTGTCCTGATCTCCTTGATCAGTCTTTTGCTGTGTCATGGAAATGACTCTATGTGTTCTTTGAGGCAGGGATTACCAGAGAAATCCAATGTTGGCATGACTCTACTGGTCCTGATGATGCTGTATGATCTGAGAATCGGATGGAGGGAGTTATTTATAACTGCCTGGAATACTTTGCAGTACTTCAATGTAGATGATGAATTTATCACTGAAAAGGTTGAGCATTGATGTAAAATCAGCAAGGTGATAGGCTTAGTAATATATTGTAAATATTTATGTGGAGGCCAATGAGTTCCTGACAATGTGATTTCTTCTTGCATTATGCTCACAGCCTCAAACTTTCATTCACCATCCAAAAAAAAAAAGTATACTAAGAAGCACCCAGAACCTCCCTGCTTTCCTCTTCCAGAATGGGCCATGTTTTCAGCAATGTCCTGAATGAGAGAAAATTAACTCAAATTTAAGTTGTTTTCAATTTGTGAGGTGAAGTGGAGGCTTGGCTGAAAATTGACTCTGCTTTTGATGAGATATTGCACTTTCACTGATATTATGTCTTATTATTCAGAATGTCTTCATTAACTCTCAGAGATGAAGCCTTCCGGAATCCATGTCTTGTTGATCTCTCTGTCTGTCTTACAGAAGTGGAAACAAAACCACAGTGTAACTAGGAGGTTTATCTAAAATCTCAGAGTGACGATTGTGTGGAAAGAACTCTGCCTTCCTTATTTATACTCTTGTCTTCCAGCACTTTGACTTTGTCACAACTTTTTGTTTAGGCACTCTTGGGACACTCCCCAGTTTGTTGTTGGTTTGGGGTTTTTTTTTGTAATTTCAGCACTGCAAAGTACTTTTTCTGCTTTCAGTGACTTTCTTTAGAGCTCCAAATGTTTTGAGAACTTAGTACACAGGCTGTCTTTTTGCCATTTCACCCATGCTGACTAGTCTGTCCTCTCCCAGAAACCTAATGGATACCAGTGCAGTTTATGGGGGTTAAAGGTATCTCCTAGCTTCCCACACAATATCACCATTAATTGCCTCCAAATGTTAGCAACTCTGATATTTAAAGAGGCACTGACAAACTGCTTGATTTTCTGTGTTGTACTGCAAACTAATCTGCTAGCTAGGTTGTTTACAGCTTGGTGTACAAGAAGTTGCCTTTCTGGTTGTCATCCTTTTGGAATCATCTTATGCCTCTAGATTCCTCCAACCAGCTTCTTAGTCTGAGATTTATTCTCCACTTTGTTGACTTCTATTGGAGCTGACGACTGTCAGGAAGAGAATTTAGTGGAATTCTTGATTCTCCTCTTTCCTGTTATTAGCTTGGGGAATACTCCTAGTCAAGACTGAATTAGGAGCCTCACTGTGCAATCCTTAAAGATCCTGACATGTTGCCACTGTAAACAAATAAATTTGTTTGTTGTACAGCTGCTGGTTGAATGGTTTGTATTTGAAGGTACAGCCCAGTGGAACTGTATCTCCCAGCAGTTGTTGGAGGCTATATGTTAGTGTGTTAGCACTTGAAACTCCTCAGATTTGAATGTGTGAGAATGAGGTGAATCAGCAGGAAAGGCAAACATGGGAAAGTGAGGTGCTGACTCTGAATTCCAACTTATGATGGAACTGCCTGGGTCAAACAAAGCACAGATGGAGAGTAATATTCGTTAAGAGAAGAGACAGCAGGACAGACCATAGACCTGATTTACCTTATATAGTTCAAAGTGAAACAGCAGCAAATCCACTGATGTCATGAATTTCTTTTAGCATCAAATCAGTTTATAGGGCCAAGTGCATGCAGGATGAGAATAAATATACTGATTCTCTTTCTCTTAAGTAAGTCTCAGCACATTCAGCATTTTTCAAGAAATTCTCAACACTTTGGGGAACCAGATCTTAAATATGGAGTAATTTGAAACTTCCAAGCAATGCCAGCCTGCTTCTGGCATGATTTAGTTAAAGGGACAGTATGTGGCTACCTGACCTGGCAGTTAGAGAGAGTCACATGTGTTGTATTCTCACTATCCACAGGAAAGAGACCTAGTGTGAGCTATTTCTCCGAAGGACTTATTTCAGAAACAAGCCACGTTTGAGAACCAACAGACAGTCACTAAGGATGCCTGGGAGAGTTTGGGCCTAAGTGCAAATTCACTAGTCTGGCTAGTATAGGCTTTAGACAAGAGTTAAACTCTGTGCTTTGAGGCTCCTGGTCTGAATCTTTGGAAAGTGGCTGGCCTGGAAATTATTAATCATAGGTGAAATACTGAAAGATTTATTATGTTCCCATTGAATTTTGGATCTTAGCATCTTTAAGGGCCTGGCCAATTATTAGCTAATCTGCATGCACAAATGCCTATTTTCTAAGACATAAACTTTTTTTTTAATGCATAATCACCTTATTAATGAAAGCACAGAACTCACAAAATGCTTAGAAAGGTTAAAGTTGGTACAGGCAAAGGAGAAACTGATTACTAACTCCAGACATGAGAGGTGCTCTGAGGGAGAGGGATTTCATTGTATAATTTATGGGCAGGAAAATGAAAAGAGAGGCTAAAAAAGCAATGAGAACTGCTTGGCTAAATTCCTGCTGAAAACTTTGAAACTATACTCCCCATCTTCTTATGGCAAAACAAAACCAACCTAACCGTTTAACAGATGATCCCCTTGCTATAAAAAGCTTCCAGCTCGTATCATTTTGGCTCATGTATTTGGCTTGGAGATAGGAACAGCTGGAGCAAAGCAAAAGGAAAAACCCCAAAGTGCTCTCTTCTTCTCTTTGCTCACAGGCACTGAGCTTTAATTAACTTCATCATCCTCTTATTAAAATCAAACTCTTCTAATGGGGCTCCCCCTCTTCCCCAGACTTTTTATTCATGCTGTGTTGATACCAAGGATTTTTTTTCTTGGAGGCTGAAATTATCTGGATATCTCTCAAAGCATTCATACCATCCTTCAGATTAAGATTGCCTCTGAGAAAGCCAATACTAAGATCCCATAGAGAAAGAAGGAAAGTCTTAAAAAGATGTCTTGAATGGGAATGCTGTTTTTCATCTTTAGGTAATCTTCCTCTGTTAATTATATGGGAACACTATTAACAGTGTCGACAGACCAAGGAATAGTGTTTTGGGAGTACAGAAGAGCTCCAGAGACAAAAACAAACCAGAAGTTTATCTCCATCAATAGTAGTACATTCTGCAAAGGGAAGCACCATTCCTTCCAGGCTGTGTTAGTGATCTGCTCACAAATACCTCAGGCATACCTGTGGGCAGTGTGTGCTATTGTTCCATGCTTTATTGCTCGCAAAGTGAGGGCATGCCAAAGACACCCTCAGATATTCATATCACTACCCCAACATCTGAACAAAAACTGCCAGATATTAAAGGGCATTATAAGCAGCATTGACCATTTGCACAGGGATTTATACTGACAGTATAAGCTCTCAAATTCCAAGTTGGCATACAAGCTACCAATCATCTTGTAGGGTGATAAGCTCAGTGGATATGCCTATTGCTGTGTCACAGGACAACACAAAAAGGAAATAGTAGCATTTGTTTTCTTATTTATTCTTTAGAATTTCTTCTATTCCTTTTTACTGCCTGAATACAGATCCCCTGTTTGTGGTCTTCTAGCTGTAAGTAAACATTGTTTATTCTCCACCCATGCCTCCTCACTTTTCTTTTTTAGGCTTTGCTTTATTTAGGAAAAACAGTGTTTCAGCACTAAAATGAGTCTTGTATCAAGCCATAGGTTCTGTCAAGTCTGTGCACTTTCATGGCTTCTGCTCCTCCCTACCTGAGCGTTACTTGGTCTCTAGCTGGGATTAATATGACATGTCAGGGTCAGGATTAAAAAGGAAACCTTCACCTTTCCTGAGTGATGCTTCCTCTATGGATACCTCATGTCTGACTGTGTCCATATGATGCTAATTTGATAAACCATGACCTTTAAAAATGAGCTTTGCAATAATTCCACACTGGATAAGAATTTAAATCAGAAAAGGCTATTCTGATTTTAAAGCTGTTGATGTAAAAGAAAATAAACCATAGGAAGGATGACTGTAGAAAAAGTGGACTTGGGCAGAAAATCTCTGACGTACTCGCATGTGCAAATCTTTCTAGGTATCTGCAAGGGAGAACCTCCTGTGTATTTCTTCTATTCCAAATATGTCAGTAGAAGTATCAGAGAAATTTTTAGAGAACTGACATCCACTCCTCTGCCTGTAAAGCCAGGTGCCTTCATTATCTGATCCAAGTTTTTCAACATCATTGACTCTTACAACATCTGTGAGTATTCAGAAATTTGGAAAAAACATCACACCATTTAGGTTTGCATTCAGTCTCCCCACACATATCTGTACCTACTGTATTTTGATGCATCGTGTATTATCCAACTGTTAAGAATCAGTGTGTCAGTTCCAGTCACACTGTGATCCCTGGTGAACATGGGAGGTACTGTGAAGCTCATCTCTTACTTGATTATAAATACCTCATGTTTAAGACTGAACCCATATGTTTTGGCGCTGTCTGACCCACTTGCTTCCAGAAATGTCTCAACTGGCTGACAGCCCTGTTTATTTCCATATTTACTAGTCGCATTCTCAAGCCATTTTCTTTTTTAAGTCACTGTGCCTTGGTGTTCATTTACTGATTTTTGAATGAGCAAACACGCTATGTTCCTTTTGTTCAACCAATCCATTCTATTCCAATATGAAATTGAAGTGATCTCCCCTCCTTTTTAATAACTGTTATTTTGACATTCTTTGACACAGTACTCAAGATTTCAGTTTTGTAGGAATTGTAAGAGAATGGAACAACATAACTCCCACCTAAGGTAGGAAGAGTAGTGGAGACTGAACACTTTTTCCAAATGGGACCCCATTTCAATGTTCTTTTAGCACCTTTAACTAGGGTTAGACCTGTACTAGCTTGGTTCATTGCATATACTTCAACTTTATTAAAATCATGTGCATTTGACAAATCTCTATAAAACCAACACTGTCAGGTAACAAATGTACAAATATTTGTTAAATAGAATTAATATTAATAGAAGTTTATATCCATGTTTTGGAAGCAACTCTACTGAAAGTCTTAGAAATACATGGAAATAAACTTTTTCTTGATAGCAGCTTACAGAGTTTTAGTGTATGCCTATGGAAATAGGCACATGCCTATACTTGCATGTGCATCACATTCTGTAGTGGTTCTCTGTATAGGATCACATATTATCCAGTACATACCATTGGGAAATCCTTACTTGGTCTGTAGAAGACAAGTCAGTTGTTTCATTAACTTGGAAGATAAAAACTATACACTTTCCATGTTGTCTTCAACCTCTTCCTGTCCTGTCTCTATTCCTTTTGTGTTGGGGATGTCATAATGGCTATTCAGACTGTAGCAGAGAGACTATGTCTGGAATGGAGACAGTGTGCGCATGATTGTAAACAAAGTGTTTAGAATCACAATAGGCAAAGCGCATACAAGCTTGTTACTGGACCTGACTACAAGCGTCTCTTAAAATTAAATGAGCACATGGTCTTCACAAAACCAGAATTTTTATTTCAAAGTAAATTCCAATTCTGCAATTATGTTTCCCTGATTTGAATAAATTATGAATTTTGAAGTGATAAAATTTAGAAAAAAATCCAAAACAAATTAATTCTGAAATATCAAAAGGTCTGTATTAAAACCAGTTTTTAACTACTAAATCTTAATATTTTATATTTCTGAGGTAACATCTCTTTTAAACATATCCACTTTTGTCCAAAAAAAAAAAGTCAGAAGAGAACCAATTGAGAAAATAAAAATGAAATACTACATTTTGACATCAAATCACTTCAAAATTCTTTCTATAGAAAGAATTAAATCA
Organism: Ciconia boyciana; assembly: GCF_034638445.1. Taxonomy (NCBI): domain Eukaryota; kingdom Metazoa; phylum Chordata; class Aves; order Ciconiiformes; family Ciconiidae; genus Ciconia; species Ciconia boyciana. The sequence goes on from NC_132936.1 coordinate 96,001,723, forward strand.
AAATCAAAACATTCTAGAACAGACAAGACAGCATTTTACTAGTGAAATACTATTGAACTGTTTCTGATTAGCACTGGTATGCAGTTTCACTTCAGTTACAAGAACATCATGAAAGGTGATTTAGCTAAGTTTTGTTCCTGTATAGCACAATATATCTTCTACCCTTTAAAAAAAAAAAAAAAGAATAACAAAACTAGATGGTCTCTTGTTAAAGATATGGGTCCTGGAAGTGAGGACAGTAGTTTTCTCTTCCAGGCTCTGTCGCTAACTTCCTTAACTCCTCAAATAGTACCTGACTTTTGGAAATAACATGGACTGAGTTTGTTAATGTTTGCAAAGCAAATTGAGCCATCAAACAGAAATAACTTTCTAAGCGCTAAGTATTATGTTTGACCTGATCAAAGTTAAAGCTGAAGTTAGAGCAGAGTGGAAAGAGAATAAGCAATGCCAAGAACACAATTTTCAGAGAAAATGCAGGGTTTATTTTTAGGATAAATAAGTGGAGGAAATTGAAATAAAATGCAGGATTAAGTTGTTGCTATAAAGAATTATCTTTGTGCTATGAACACCTTTCATCTCTTCTCCTTTTAGTACAGTAAAAAAAAAATTACAATGCTTTTTAGCCACTACTGTAATAATCCTTTACCTCCCGAACTAGCTGTTTGGAAAAGGCAGAACACATCACAGGACTGAAGCTTGTGCAGAAGCACCCAGTGAAACTGAGGAAGCTGTTGTTTCAGATGTAGCCTCTATTGACTGTGGTCTGAGACTTCCCCAGAGACTGTCCTTTGGCACTTTGCTACCTTTTATCTAAGTATCAGTGCCACACATCTTGATTGCTGAAAATTACCATACTCAATCTGAACACAGCCTGAGCTAGGCTGACCCTAACTTACTCTTTGGCACAATTGGGTGAAGGGAGGCTGTCGTGATTCTGTTACATTTTATATTTCCCCTACTCCTGAGCTCGTCAAGGAAGGGAAATCGCCATTCGAGGAAACTAATTGCTGATTTAGGGATCAGCTAGAGTAGTCTGTGGGTGGAAGATCACAGAATTTGCATTTCTGACCCGTTCCCAATTTTGCTAACTGTCCCAGCTCAGACCGTCATCCATGTTCTCTACCAGAATTTGCCAATATGGAGAATCTTTATTGGCTCTTTTCTGTGGTACCTCATGCCTTTGTGTTATGTTTGGATTGTAGATCCCAATAATCTTGTGAGGTATGGATATGAAACTCAGTTTATTTCTATACTGCAAGTGAAGGTGTGATTGCAGAGTGGGTGGGAGTTTCCAGTTCATTCTACCCTGCTTCTCAAAATCTGTACAACAGCCATACCTCCTGGGACAGCCAGCTTTGAAGCATTTAACCGTCAGTCTATTTAATCATTTCACTTACAGCTGCATCATTTAGCAGCTAAGTGTGTTTTTTCTTTGACAATACAGTTTGAATACCTTTATAGGTCTGACTGCTTCTTAATGAACAAAATAAATGTTTTAGAGCTTTAAAAGTCATGGGGCCAACAATTTACTTTTTTTAAAGTGTGGAAGTGTGGATGTATTACTGAAAGCAATTCATTCTTTGGATTTGGCACAGAGCGAGCTGATTTGATCTGTTTCTATTGCTACATGCTACAGGCAAAGAATAAAATTGAAAAAAAGGAACATATTGTGCCTGGGATGGGAGAATGTATTTAAATAAGAGGCAGACCCCTAATTTGATCAGGGCTGGCATAATTCCAAGTGGGTGTTGTCTCAAAAATTGGAAGTTATCATGGTTTGCTGCTTGTTACTCTCTTCAAAACAAAACAAACAAACAAAAAATAATTTCACCATCTAAATGCAAATTTCTTTTTTTGTTTGTTTGCAGGTTTGGGCTTTTTGTTTGCAATCAAGGCCTGCCAAAGTACAGTTGCCTAGGAAATGTCAGTCCAATTAAAATTTTAATTCTAAAACTGTCAAGATCTGTTGGGGGAGAGAAGTGTTTCTAGAAGACCCACACAACAACAAACGGTGACTCTTGCATGATGTTGTAAGACTTAATGAAACTGGACTCTGGTGGATAGCACAGTACTTTCCCCATGTCCAACTGAAACCTGTGATTTCTTTGCAGCTCTAAAGCCCCATAACATGGAATTGTGAAAGAGACAAAGGGGCTTGGAAAATGAAAATAACTCTACTTGCTTGGCTGAATTTTTAAAACACTCTTAGACTTGTGTCTAAGACAAGACCACTTGTCAGAGATCTAAAACTAGTGGAACAAATATGGTGACAGGCAGGTTTATTATTCTGAGAACCACTGTGAACAGCAACCCTAAATCTTTGAGGTGTGAAGAGGTCTGAAATCTGCTTTTTCTTTGGGGCATTATTGTTTTGACTGACACTGTTGAAAGGTCTAGCTTAGCCCTTTTAATCATCTATTATTGTTAAAACTATTATTATGACAGTAATTTCTCAAGTGTGGACAAGGCACGCAGGAACAGATGGTGTACATCTCAAAATGCTCACAAGCTAAGTGTGAATATGCGGTTGTGAATCATCTCAATAATAAGCCACAATCTTTTTAGAGCTGTGACTAGCACCTGTTGTTGAGTGTACTGCTGATTTCTACCTGGGGTACTTGATTTACTGCCATGATAGCAGTAAGAAGATTAACATTAGAGCAAAACAAAAAGTTTTCCAGAGGCTTAGAAGCTGGAGTCAAGCCTTCCCCTATTACTAGTCCAGAACACAAGCAAAATTTTGTCTGTAGAATGTGATGAGTTGGGCTAGTGAAGAGGACTTCACAACTTTCAGAGCAAACCCAACAGTTCCTCAGATCCACAGCCAAGCTTCACCAACATGAACTGCAAATGAATACAATTCATGCCAGAGTTTCAAAATCTGTCTATGACTGGGTCTTTTGAAAGGTGATGAGTTGCTCTGTGAAGTCCCCTGCTGCTTCCTGTTCCTCTTTCCCTTTCTCTACCCCTTCCCTGCCCTTTTCCAATTCTTTTTTTGGAAATCCAAAGCAGCATAATGACACTGAACACTTTTTGAAGACAGCGTACTTTGGATTCACCTCACCTCTGAATAAGTTATTTGACTATCTGCTAGAAAAGACAGACACTTGCAATACCATTCTACATCCTTTAGAGACACATAAGCAGTAAAAAGATATTTAATCCAGATATTCTTCACTGAGTTTGATTACATCCTCCCTCTTCAGTTTCAGCCTTTCCAGATGTTTTCCCTTTCCCTCCACTTAAAAAATAGGAATCACTTGCAAGCTTGTGTGTTTTCCAACTTAGATTCCAGTTATTGTTTGTAATTGTCTCTTTTCAGCCAATAAAACATCCTACAGGGACTTTTTAAGGTTTCTTATGCTGAAAATAAATAATTTCAAACTCATTTTGAAAATCCATTCTAATTGTATTTACTAAAATATGCACGAAGTGCACAAAGGCTCTGCTCAAGCACACAAGCTGTACTCTGAAGTTGTGCTCAGACTCAGAAGAGAGCTCTAAAAGGCAGCACTGTGGAGAATGTAGATGTGCACATAAAAATATTAGATAAATGCCTAAATAAAGCAGATTCAGTGTCTAAGAGGTTGCCTCATTTGTCAGCTGAAGGAGTGCAATCAATGAGCTTCGACAACAGAGTTAAGATTCAGTATTATAACTCCAGCACTGACTGAAAGATGTGAAGGGATAAAGGTTCCTTCAAACCTACTTTTTCATTGATTTGAATCTAGACTGGAAGAGACCAGAATAGACAGCTGATAGCATAGGAGACTTCTCTGAACTGTGGTGACTTCTCTGCTGGAGTGTATGGCTTATTTAGCCATTTTGTTTGCATGGTTGAACTTACTGAATTTATGGTAAAGGCACACCCATGTATTATTTTACTCAATGCAGGTTTTAATCATATATTTTTAATAGTAGGTCAGATCATAAATAAAAATGGCAACCTAACATCCAGTATATCTTTACGGCAATTGAATGTGAAAAAAAATGACAGCCTCTTTCATTTCAAGCCTTTGATCTATTCCCCATTTCCATATCTCTTTTGGTGATTTCATCATTGAAAAAATATGAGGCTCCAAGAGGAAGGAAACAAACAAATGACCTATTATACAAACTCACTGAAAAACACTTAGTCTACATCTACTTTATATTGAAATGTAAACAGAACTCAAAACAAGGCTATTCCAAGTGATCAAATCTTTGCACTAGGAGAGTGCTTTGCATATTGAGTTAACTCACAGCTGTCAATATGCTAGCTCATTTTCTTGTTTTCCAGCCTAATCCGTGGTCACCACAGTGGCCATTCACCATTTTCACTCTGCTAAGATCTGAGGAACTGCTTCTCAAAGCTCCCTGCAATAAATGCGTCTGAGTTCCCTAAAACTTGGATGAGTTACTGTTAGCTAAGTCTCAGACCTTTGTTAAGTTTGATGTTTCTGCAGGAAAATTGTTCTATAAAGAAACGAAGGACAGATATAAGGGCTGGCTTTAAATTCGTTGACTGAATTCACAGTGAGTGAATTAAGATCAAGATAAACCTTAATTATTAATCTTAATCAGTATTATTAACATCCAAGAAAATTATGGCATTAAGGATGAACACAAATCTTAAATCTTGTATATTTTGGCACAAAGTCTCTAGGAATCTATAAAATAGCAAAGTAGCTGAAGATTGAGGAGAACTTCAGTCCTGACACCCAGCCTTCTGCTTAGATTAGGAGACCACAGGAATTTAACTTAATGAAGGTATCAGATACACCTGCTTTGGATAAATTTCTTTTCCCCTACTCTTTTCTCCCTTCTGGATGGAAGGAAAAGTTTATTTGGCTATTTGAGCAGAAGTTGGTTGTGAAACCTCCTCTTTTCCATTCACCATATTCTGGTGTACTATGTATGCATAACCATTATCTGTCGTAATGCGACCAGCAAAACAGTGGCCTTCTGAACTTTGGGAAGCTAGACCCTAGGGCTGTTGATTATATCACAACTTTTCTATGAAGCAGCTCTACCAAATATTTTTTTGAACTGGAAAGAACAACCCCATCGCTCAGCCTCAAACCCTCTCTTTTTTACTAGATTCAAATACTAGCTTTTCTGAGCCCTGGGTAAAATTGTTTATATAACATTAGGATCCAATCTCTTCTTTTCCATAATGCATTTCCCTAGAACATGTGACAGCTCAGTCATGGTGTGTTCTTGGTATGGTCTTTTCATTGGTGCTGCCCCCTGATGCCTGTGTGTGGTAGCTATGCTATGATGTGCTGTAATCTGACAACACGTTAACAAACTAATACAATTTACTCCTTAATAGTTTCCAGAATTACAGCAGCAGCTGCATGGCTGGATGACTGAATATACTTCATCACCTGTTGTAGCAGCTAGACATGCATTATAGACATGCAGTGTTTGGGCTGTAACTCGGCTTATAGAATACCACCCACATTCAAATGAGGTTTTTATGCAATCTCTGACTTTAATGATGGTTATATATATATATTTTTATTGCACCTAATAGATGGAGTGAAATATCTCCAATCTGCTATTGATTTCCAAGGCGAAGCAGCCAGCCAAATCAGATGAGAACGATTTGCCAGCTGCTGTTGAGCAATAAATATTAGTCCCAAAATGTCATGTTTCTTTGCATGCTTCTCTGGAAGAAGCTGTCAATATTTTCATCAGGAGGCTGGTTCTAAATCCTCTTCAGTGATAAGGATTTCCCTAGGGTATTCGGCACCTATGAACAACAATTAAGCAGCCTGTCCAGAGAGCATACCCAGAGGTTACCCAGCCATTTATTTCTATCTTGTAGGTGAGAAACTTGCTTGGCTTGTTAGCCAGTGTTCAAACAGCTGAGGGAAAATAGTCTGGGTAGAAATGAAGCAAAGGAGGAAAACTCAGTGCCATATGAGAATTGAGACTTATTTATTTTTCCTGACACGAACCAGTGATTTAAACAGTACTCTAGGCACACAACTTGAATTATGATGCTAGAGGTGTGACAGCAGTTTTATAATTGTTTATCAATCATTTTAAAAATGCTGCTCAGTGCCTGATGAAGGTCTTTGGAAAGTTTGTTTTTAATTTATTGCAGTTCTCAGTTTGATTTGAGAGAATGCTATAATACACGGACACATCTTCTCTTACCTACCACCTTTTTTCTATCTGAATTCTGCCTTACAAGGTTAAGTAATCTGACCAAACTGCCTGCATAAACATCCTCTCTTGTATACATGCTTTATCACCACCTGTCTTGCTGTTCCGCACTTATGAATTTATACTCACAAAAATGATTAATTGCCACCCAGCTCTCCACCACATGAGAATACAGTATCTTTGCAGGACTCTGAGGAAGCAAGGGGATGTGGCCACAGGAAAGAGCACATGAATGAGGGAACATCAACGAATTTTAGACCTCCTCTTAGCCCCATCCTAGTGCTATAGAAAACATAGTAATTTAAACATTTTTTAAAACAAATTCTCTTTTCTCAAGTCTCCCCCTGCCCACAGTTGTCTCTCATCACAACAGAATCACAGAATCACAGAATTGTATAGGTTGGAAAAGACCTCTAAGATCATCGAGTCCAACCATAAACCTAACACTACCAAGACCACCACTATACCATGTCCCTAAGCACCTCATCCAAACATCTTTTAAATACTTCCAGGGATGGCGACTCAACCACTTCCCTGGGCAGCCTGTTCCAATGCTTGATAACCCTTTCAGTGAAGTAAAATTTCCTAATATCCAGTCTAAACCTCCCCTGGCGCAACTTGAGGCCATTTCCTCTCGTCCTATCACTTGTTACCTGGGAGAAGAGACCAACCCCCAAAACCTTACACTCAATCATTTTCCTTCACATTATTGACTTGTTCAGCATATCAAGTGGCAAGGTTAGTTTACTCTTCTTAGGTACTTCAGTATAATATGCACAACCTGTACAATGCTTGCTGAAAAGGTGAGAGGAGAAAAAAGAGGGATACGGGAACCTAACATAAAGTGAGCTGATGAGTCAGGGAGTAAGACCAAGCTGTAGACTAACTAAAAGCAACAGTTTTGCCAGTTTCTTTCTACTTGTACCCAAGAGGAAACCTGACTCACACTCTATCCCAGCCTTTTCACTTTCTTAGAAAACTCTTGGAGCTTGAACATGAAAGCAGGCACCTCTCAAATGATCTGTTAAAAAGACAGCTGGCCCAAATTAGCTTGACTAGGAGGAAAGCAACAACACAATAAGCAGGCCATGTGTTTCAGAGATTGCGTTCCTTGTCAACTACTGGCATTGCAGGTTGCTAATTGTGTAGTGGAAGAAACAGGGATAATGTTTGTTGCCCCAGAAAAGCCAGGTTTCTCAAGGTATTTAGGTGCCAGTAAGACTTTCAGAAATAGATCTTTATTTTCCACTGGAACTAGAAGTGATGCAAGGGGGTGCATATATTGCAACTGTGGACACCGAAATATATTTTTGAAATATGACCATTTGCTCTGTAGGAGTGTCAGGAAGCTGTTTTCCAATGTGAAATGCATCATCAATTAAATCAATATCTCATGTAAAGGCAATTATGTTAAAGTTCATCTACTTCACATGCTCCACTCAGACGTGATATAAGGACATCTGAGAAACAGAATCACAGAATCATATAATGGTTTGACTTGGAAGGAACCTTAGAGGTCATCTAGTCCAACCCCTCTGCAACGAGAAGGGACATCTTCAACTAGATCAGGTTGCTCAGAGCCCTGTCCAACCTGACCTTGAATGTTTCCAGGGATGGAGCACGTACCACCTCTCCGGGCAACCAGTTCCAGTGTTTTCACTATCCTCATCATAAAAAATGTCTTCCTTATATCTAGTCTGAATCTACCCTCTTTTAGTTTAAAACCATTACCCCTTGTTCTATCGCAACAGGCCCTACTAAAAATTCTGTCCCCATCTTTCTTGTAAGCCCCCTTTAAGTATTGAAAGGCCACAAATAGAGTGACATTGACTAAGGTATGGTTGATAGTACAAGGGAAATAGAAGGCTAACCTCTAATTTTGCAATTGGTTGGGTAGGGAGACAGGGTAGAGTATTACGTGGTCTATCTTCTACTGCTGTTGGGTTTCCTATGGCCTCAGAGCTAGTCTCATGGGTGCCAGGACTGAGCTGTGCGTGAAGATCAGCAGATGCTATATGTTTACAAGTTGCATAAACTTGTACATTTACCTAGCTACATATGGATTTCAGCTGCTTCTTGTCTCCTTCAAAAACCACATGTAGTGCTTCTATAAGGAAGGCATTTGGATAGCAATCTAGGTCTTACATGATTGTGGTCAGAATACAGGAAGTTTGAGGAACTAGAGATGTTTCTGCTGCCCAGTTCAAGGTCTGACCACCTGTGTCTGTTGGCTGTCTGTGTGAAAATCCATTATGGCAGAGCCCAGCTCCCTGTTATCCAATTGTCTCATTGTCTGGCTAAAATCAGCAAGTGGCTGTGAAGCAACTGGCTAAGCCTAAATCCATCCAAAGGGATGCTAGAGACAGGAAGGCAGGCGGTGTTTTGATGGTGTTTTCACATTTGTATGCATTGACAGTAAAATTGGTTTGTAGCCTGAGAGCATTTCTGGACTCCTTTGATTATTGATACACAAATTTATTCCGATGTCAGAAAGGCATTTTTCCATCTGTGATTGGGAAAGGGACCGTATACCTCACTCTTTGGCCATTTTACTGATCCAATTAACTCATTCTGTATTGGAAAGCATACACAAATCCTAAAACTCCAACTGGTCCAGAACAGACTAGACATCTCCTGGAGCTATATCATTGGATGGAAGTATATTTGCTGAGCACTTCATGCATCACATTGGCTCCACACACAAGTTAATCTCAAGGACATTGATCCTCGTCATGGCATGATAATGAAACTACATAGAAAACCAACTCTCATTTAGGAATAAGAAAACTCTTATTGGCTACATCCTACCAGAACTGTTGTGGTGTCGGGGACTGGAGGACCAGGCTCCTCCTACGTATCAAGCACTCAAAACAGTATCAAACCTATAATCAGGCTGGCAAAAGTTAAGTAGCACTGTATTTTCCCTTAACGCTCTTCCCTCCTGCAAATCCTGTCTCAGTTAGAGATTCCCTTTATAGCACAACTTGCTTCATTTCTTTGAGCCTTAGTTTCTTCTCTGGTAAATGGCCTAGATTTATTCTTCATTTGGTCTAACTATCCTTATTTGAAAATAATCTTGTCAAAAACAAAAGGAAAATTGTGGCAGTTGTTGACATACTGGGAGGAAGAGAGAGGGAGGGGGCTGAGATCCTTCAGTCTTTCTTTCATTATCTGCTGATGCAGGGTGAGCTACCACATGACATGGAGTGACTATGATTCAGAATAGGTCTCAGCTGGCCCCATAGAACTGAAGAAAAACTTGTGAGGTTGATCCAGGAATTGCTGGGTTAAATTCTATATCATATATTATGCAGGGAATTAGATGAATAATCATGTTAGTCCTGTCTGGGCTGAATATGCAGTTCAGTAGTTCTTGGCTTTCAATTTTGCATACTCTTTTATGCTCTATAACATTATTTTATACTCATAACACTATTAATTTTCCCACTGAAAAATATATGCATAAATATCTTATCATCTAGATGATCAAATAAACAATGGGAGGACAGTATAACTTCCTCCTCCTGCCCAACCACACATACTACTACTACTTTCAAGAAGGCGTTCTAGAGGCCCCCTAGCAGAAGAGGGAGACTCATGTTTGCATTTGTAATTTAATTCTGATTTGCCTCTGTGTTTTCATTTGATTGCAACTACAGTGAGGAGCAATGTATTGCAGTGAATTTCGTATTAAAAAGTTGTTGCAAGATTAGGAAAGGTCTATCAGTTGCTAAAGCTATTATGTGCACCCAGTCTGAATTCTGTAGAATAACCTTTTTCTCATTAAGTGTAGCATTTTAATGAATTAAATTTATAACGGGCACTGCCTTGTACCTTACTGGCAATAAATTGACTAGAAGAGTCAGACCTTTGAGCTACAGGAATCACATATTGTAGTTAATTAAGGCACATTAGTAGGACTTTTATTAATCAGAAATGATGGTATCACCCTTGAAGCCTCTTCCTTAATATTTCTATATTAGCATTTCAACTAGTAATGAATCAACCTTCCAAATAAATATAGCCTAAGATAATACCATTAAAATGAAGTGTGTTAATATTCAATGCATTGACTTATTTCTTTTAACTGATCTGCATCCCCAGAAATATACTGTGAGGAAAAATGAAAAAAAAAAATCTTGAAATATTTGACCCAAAGTGAAGAATGGATCCAAAATAACTCCTTACAACATCTTAGCCTCAGCTCCAGGAAGCTCCTCTGTAGCCAAGTGAACCCAATGATGTCTCTACATGCTCACAATGAACCACATTTGTTAGCATAGTAGCTCTTGGTCATGCAACCTTGGGCAAATAAAAGGTAAGGAAGTTCTCAAAAATGGAAACTCTATTGTGTTAAGAAAATGGCTTCTCCAGTAGGCAAGAACTAGAATAACTGAAAAGAAATTCTTTGTTTCCAAAGTTTTCTTCCAAAGCCTGCATACAGGCTTGGAAAAGCTTCTGAAAACATCTTAAAACGTCACAAAAATTTTCACTTTAGAAAGAGTAAACCTGGGATCCTAAGGTATCGTATTTTAGATACTTCAAGCATAGTAGTACTTAAGCATCCAACTGTGGGGAGCAGAGGGGAAGCATACCACAAACAGGTGAAGAGTCTCTGACTTGGTGAGTTTTTAAGTTAAAATATTGGATGTTCTTGAATGTTAAAATGGAATCTGTCTCACCTTTATTGTGCTTTTTGCTTTTGGAACTAATAATTTATTTTTGTCCAGAAAAGTTTTTACCTGGTATTTTTTCAACTTAAGCATTGAACAAACATGAACTGCAATTCTTAAGAAGGTACCTTCTTCAGCTTCTCTATCCTCAGTAAACATAGAAAATAATCATTTTAAGGAGTCCCACGCTCACACACTAAACTTAATCATTTCCCAATCTATTAAAATCACATTGCTGTTTGCTACGAATAACATAACACCACTTTTTAGTGGGTATTGCAATCGTCTGTATTTTGAGTAGGCTCCTTCGATCTATTTCTACCTCTACCTCCAGCTGTTTTGCTGAGATCACTAATGTTGTGTGACAATGAAGATTTTTTTAAACACTTACAAATGCAAGGGGTCTTATCCTCATGGCCAATACCTATATTCTTGGACAGGATAGCTACTCCTGCAGATTGCAAAAGTGGTGAATTTCACAGTTCAAGAACAGGGCTGTCTCATGAAGCCGATAAAATCTTAATGAGGTTTTGTTATACATACCTAACCATTTTAAAACAGTCTGCCTCTTCTTTTCTTCCTTTTTAACATCATCTTCTTTAAGTGTCTTCTGCTTTTACATAGTTTCTTCATGTATCTTTCCATGTCCCCTCTACTTTATTTTGTTTCTTTTAAATTTTTTTTGCTTTTTTTTCTTTATGTAGGATTCAGTTAATCCAGTTTCTATTCACCATTTCCGTGCTTGAGTCCTTGCTTTAAAAGACCACACATGATTGGCAAAAATGGATACAGGTTTTGTCTTGCCCTCCTTCCTCTCCCTTTCCCCAGCTTGCTCCTATCACTGGCACTGGTATAGATATTTGAGTGCAGAAGGATAGAGAGGTGGGTAAAAGAAAGTGCTGAGCAGAGCAAAGCAAGGATATATTTGCAACCAGGTCATCATCTTTTCTGTATCTGCTTGATAAGAACATACAAAACAAAGTGAATTTTGACCAGCAGACTGCTATTTTTGAAACATAGATGACGACAATTCTCTTATCTCATTGTTCTAGACTCTGCATGGTCTGCAGGTAATAAAGTTCAAAAGTATCCATAGCCCAATTTGTTCTTCTATTAATTCCTGTCTGTCAATGTTCTGAGCATCTTCAGCTCACAAAGACAACATATGTTAAAAATTTAGAGCATTCATGTCTTATAAAATCCAGGCCCATATAGAACTTCAGCTATACACAAACCTGAATTTTCCTGTAAAGGCAACAGTAACTGATCTGAGGCATTAGGGACATCATTCAAGAGACAAGAAGAAAATTAGAAAAACAGTTTTCACAGTTGGATCATTGAGATGTTATCTCATATTCCAGGTCACCTTTTAAGAAAAGCTTCAAATACATTCAGATTCTCTGGTATTGTTCTTTTGGGATCTTACAGCTTATCCCTGTGCTTTCAGCATATGTACCCTCTTCATTAAAGAAAAAAGTTGAGGTACAAAGAAATATTTGACTGTTCAAAGAACTTTTCTGTAAGACAGTTTCAGAAATGAAGTCTGCCATATTTTCTTCTCAAGTTCTTTTGATGCACAGGTCTTTGAGTCATTAAAGCTTTTTCTTCCTTATTCCTTACTTGAAAAGTAACCTACAAGTTTTTTAAGAACAAATATAATCTCCTCCTGAGGTCCTGCCATTGTTTCTCTGAAGGGTCACTCAGCAGTGTGCTGTGTAGTTCAATACAAGGTACAGGAGAAGATCAGTAACCTTCAGAGGACCAGATTCAAATCCCACTGCAGTCAATGGGGTATTCAAAGTTTGATGTCAAGAGGATTGAGCTACAAGTGCGTTACTGCCTGTTTGTATGCTCTACTCAGGTACCCCAGTCACACCCTACCCAAAATATAAAGGCATGCATGTTTATCAAATTTTGTTTCAAGTATCTCTAGAAATTACATCAACAGAAATCACAGTAATTGTTCTGGTGCCCAGATACCCATGCGTCAGCTTTTTCTGCTTTGCACGACCATTTTCTTCCAGAGCTGCTACCTCTGCTGCTGGTAGTACAGTTTGGTACGTGGAAGCTATTTTCCACACAGACCAGACATTCTTATTTTCAAAGGTAATTAGAGAGGCTAACAAAATTCAAGAACAGCTGTGGGTAATATCTGTGTCCCCTCTAGCCACACTTTTTTATGGCAAAGGGTTGGTCTTTGGTTGCTTGGTATTAAAGTCAAGTTTCAGTGGTGCTCATAGCCCATTTTTATACTTTAGGGGTCTTTCAATCTTCCTTACTACAAGGTTTTACTGTAAGCCTTTTTCCTTTTTTCTCCTGTCCCTGCTCCTAGTTTATGTGACCAACATATTACCAGCTATTGAGCCACTGATGTTTAGCTTTTCTTCTTAAGACTCCTGCCTGCCCCTGGAAACATGTAATATAAACAAATAACTGACAAACCAATCTCTCCCTTGAGATTCTGGTGTAGTTTTCTAGTTTAGAAAAGCTGAAGACTTGCCTGTAAAGACTTGGGCTTAGAGTGTAAGCTGATGTATCTAAAATATAAGCAAACTTCTGGAGTTTTAGACTTTTTTAATAATTATCCTGGATTCTGGTTCCTGATGCTGAACACCTGATATTTAACAGTAAGGTATGGGAAAGGTTATATGGGAGTTTGTTTACTTCTTCTACCTCAAGCTCCAATCTTGAGACCAGATGAAAAAAACCAGGCATCTCCAAAATGTGCAATGACATGCTTCTCAATTTTCTGAGTGCTACTTTCTTCAGACTCAGACATCCACTATCCTAAGTCCTTGTTCTTAAACTACAGACATCTTGTAAACCTTCAGGCTCCTGCTTTCAACTATGCATGGCAACACACCTAAAAGAGAAGAAAGCATCCCTTTTCATAAAACACATATTTCAGCCAAAAGTCTCATTACCTTGTTGTATAAGCCCTGTAGCATTTTCATTTCTGGTGCTTCTGCCCAGGAGGAACACATAAGTATAGGTGGGGCCAGGCTCCTGGCAAGGCCCAATTCATTTTGTCACAAGGATAATTTCACTCTTTAAAAATTCTTGTTGAAAGAATGAGCATCATAATGTATAAGAAATGAATACAAATGCATTAAATATGCTGTTCATTTGAGAATGTTCTTGAATGTCCTGTGTTTTTCTGCAGTTCAACCATTTGACTTATGCAAGCTTGCAATTCAGAAGGAACCATGTTGCTTTCATGTTTGATCGTATGAGTCATGCTATAAGGCTTTCACTTTGTGATTGGCTGACTGTCATTCATTTCAGATGTAAATGCTTGCAGAAAGTACATTTTAAATTTTTTTCACACCAGCATTCAGATATGCAGGCTAATACGTATATTTTGCATGAATATTCATTTCAGAGAAACTCAATCATAGAAATGCTTATGGGAAATGATCACAGAAGACAAGTGCATTGATATGAACATACAGGCACTACATTGAAAATTATGATTCTCCAAAGACCTTCTCAGTTACAAGCTAAAATCTTTAAGCACCTCAGCTTTTGCCAGAATAATTTTCTAACAAAAGGCTTTCTTTATTGGAATGGATAATATATTTAGGTTTGCTCTTGCTATCTTCAGTGACTGACTAATCTCCTAAGCTTTATAAGTTACTCCATCTTTCTTTGTCTGGCCCAACTGTTTTATGCAGAATCGTATAGCTTCAGCTAGAGCTATTAAGAGGTCATGCCCTTCCTTGGCTCTTTTTCTTGTCCTCAGACCCCTTACCCAACTTCAAAAAAGGATGCTTGGTCTAGTTATAGGGCACTTCCTGAGCTGTGGAAGGATAAACCTCAGCCAGGGAACAGCTAAATTTAGGCATCCAGGGACCCCTAAAATGGCAACCAAGTTGCCTAGCCTAACATTTAATCTTACCCCCAGATATTCATTGACATCTACTTTTTTGTCCTTTTAAAGAATCCTAGGAGAACAGTTTTTCTTAATATAATTCAGTTACTTGGTGAAAATAGTAAAACAAAAGAAAAATAATAATCTGTGTGATCAGCGTGGGTCCTTGTGACCAGCTGTTTACATTGACTATGTAGTTGGTTTGGTTCAACAATTTCCTCATCTGATTTGAAGGAGGGACTGATACTGTTCTGAGAAGTGTCTTAATCCTAAAGCACTCCAGTGTGATGGGTTATCATCAGACACTCTGATGTCAAAGGCTCTGAATCTCTCCCGTTAAAACTCTCCTACTGGAAATACCTAACTATTCACTGAAACAGGACCTGAACTACCTATGATCCTAACTACTGGTCTGCTCAGCCATTGGTATGCTGCCATTAACACAACACTATATATTGTTGGTACGAAATGGGAAGGCTTCAGTGGGAGGGAAGGAGAAAGCTGTACTTCTGACTGCATGTGGTGGCATATAGGGCACTTTTCTGTATGGTGGATGTTGCTGATTTCTTATTTAAAATTAAGGACTGACTGGGTTTAGGCCCTGGACTCTCTAAGAGAGTTTACAGCTCTCAAACGCAAGTCAGGGGAAGTACTGCGTTTCCATCCAGATGTTTAAATCTCTTTGAGATGCAGAGTATAAATCACTTCTTCCCTAATTGTTTTCCTCAGTTGAGTTCTGCCTTTCCTCAGCTGAGCTATCAACTTTCTTGAATTAAATTTTAGGTATCTTTCCTTCCCTCTGTGTTATTTAAGCCTTTTTGCTCCGATCTGCACCTGAATGGCAAGTCATCTACAAATTACTGTTGGAGGGGTAAATAATGCTTCACAGAGATTCCCCTAAGGAAATCTGGACTCTTGAGGTGCTTTTATTAGTGACTATAATATGACCTCTCCCCTGTGACCAGATTCCCCTGGTAAGTCTTCCATTGTTTTTAGTTTCAGCAGTCCCATGAGATACAGTGGTATGGAAAGGTTCATTGGAAAATGTGGGAGGTAATGTTCCATCACCTCCATATTTCCCAATTGTTTTACAATAAAGGATAAAGCATTACAATGCGTCACGCTATTACATTGTCATGTTTTCACTGGTGCTATCATTGCACAGTCCATAAATTCTTGCAATGGAAAAAGACTACTAAACTTTCTATACAGACTATGTTAAATTCAATGTGTTGCCTTCCGTTTCATCTCAATTAGCAGCAGCTAAATGGTTGGAACCAATTCTGCATCTTCATTTGCACTGCCTGTCTAATAGCCTGATTTACATCAGTAGTACCAGCACAGAATTTTAGTTAATTGGGATTTCAGTAGCTAAATGGCATTTCATTGTCCTAGCAAAACAAACACGTGTTTATGAGTTTTTAACTAAAACTGTAAGAGCTTCAAATGATGCTTAGTTTATCAAGCAGCAAAACTGCTTTCTATTACAATTCACCATTCATAATGATACACAAAACACTAATGTATTCTTTGGGGAGGGGATGCCTATAGCCACAATAGTAACAGGAAAAGTGTAAACACTGCATAGAAACTCACCTGATAGTGGCTTCATAATAAAACTTCATTAGATAATTCTGCTGTACTGTGGAAATTTCTCCTTGTGAGCAGTATTAATTCCACAGAAGCTGTGCTGTTTTATCACAAAGGCTTAGATGCATTGTGAAATTCACTTCTTTTTATGCTCAGCTTAAGTCCTGCTGACACCCAGAGGGACCTAGAAATAGTTTCCTAGCTATGAGACAGTGTTTGTTTCATTGCTACAGTATTGCCTAAGGGCTTATGATATCATGGAGCTTTGTTTTTACTGTCACTCGGTATTGTTAATTCCAGGCATTCTGAGTCACGCCCTTGAAAATCATGAGACAGTGTTAAAAATAATGAATTTGAAAACCATAATAATAACATGCCTTAGGGCTTTATTATTTTACCTCAATTTTTTGAGATTAGAGTGGATCTGAGTCCAACATTATTCTCCCATCAAAAAAACCCCAAACCTTACATTATCAAGGTACAAAGGTGGTATATTCCCCTCATTCTGGGAGATGGGGGTTTTGAAGAAAATATCAAATTATGTGAGGCCTTTTTGCTTTGCAAGGTGTGTAAGCATATACTTATCCATAACCTGGTGAATGTACAATTGAGAAGACAATGTCTAAGGTGTGGTTGAAGTATGCAAGCAGGCAGGGTGAGGAAGGTGGACAGTGGACCAAAGTGGACCAAACTTTTGGTTTGTGTAAATGAGCACGTTCCCACTGGAGCTAACAGAGACAGAGCAAATGCGTGCACTGAAGCCTGTCCTGCTCTGTGTACAACTCCTACCATGTCAGATGCAACACACACCTTGCATAGCCTTTACCTGCTGTTTGCCTCCAGAAACCAGTCTTGAAAGTGTATCATAAAGCTCAGTCCCACTCTTGACCTAGGGCAATGGAGCAAATCAGTTGGTCTGCTCACCTTCTTGTTTTGTAATACAAAAAAGAGAAGAGTCTTACACAGGAAACAGAGGACAGTCCATATAAAAGACAAATGTGCAAATGTGAAAGCCTTCTAAGAAATAGTGAAGGTGCTTTATAAAGATTTGTAATAAGTTGAAAGAGAGAACCAGGAGAACAAGTATATATAAAGATGGAGAGGAGGGGAGAAATGAATCTGCAGCAATTAAAAAGAAAGAAAGAAAAAAAGGTATTAGAAACCCTGATTAGAATTCAGCACAGGCTCAGATGTCCTGCAAGGCACAGTTGCATATACTGTATGAAGCATCCTCAAGGCATAGCTCAGAATAAAGTGACTGATGACTATAATAATGACCATTATTTTAGTTCTCCATGTCAGCATTCAGAACTGGAAAACCAATCCTGCTTAGAGCTACAGAGTACGTTAATGAAAATGCAAAAGACAAAGTCAAGAATCTCATTTTACCTTGGGGGAGAGGCAGTTTAATACCTTTTACTTTTCAGAAGTGATAGAATTTCTCTAAAGTGATGACAATGTTGCAAGTTGGTGACAACTTCAGTGAAAGTCAAAGAAAGCAGATAAAATTTTGCATGAGAAAACTATTAAAACCCCAACACTTGTGAAAGGTCTTCGTGCCAAAGCAGAACAGCATGCTGAATTCTCTCTGAATCTCAAGGGAGCACTTAATCAGCATTCCATAAGCACTAATGAAAGGTGCATAGTAAAAATCGAGTGCAATTGTTTTAAAACTGCACATGTCAGTGCTTGGTCAAGGAATAATGATCGTGAAAATTTGATCCACAGAGTTTTCAATTCACAATAATATTTGTCTAATTTGTTTTCTTCTGCATTTACCACTTTATTTTCCTTACAGTGGAATGTGTAAAAGTTAAAATTGAAAGGAAATCCCTCAACTTTTCCATCTTGAAAATGTACACAATGTGGCTGAGTGTTGGACTTGTAGATTGGAAGAGCAACAGCTTTGAGTGATTTATAGTACATCCAGGATTGCATCCATTTGTCCACAACAGTGTGCCTCAGTTTGGTCTTGGGAAGCGAGCAGTTCTGTTTGTTAGGTCCATGTTGTTAGGCTGTCCTTACACTAATGCAATGTGCTTCATCAGCAAGAGCATGACTGCAGTATCAGGTTCTTTGATTCTACTTGCATGGTGTGGGCTCAGTAAAGCTGTTTTTCAAGAGTTTAAGATGGTACCCAGTGCTGGTAGAGGAACCGATTACATTCCCATAGAAGAGTTCCCACAAAACCCTTTCTGTAGCAGCAAATGCAATTTTTCCAAAATTATTTTTTTGGCTGGAAGCAAAGATTATGTGATTATGTTGGCTCTCCACCTGTTTGTTCATCTGTTTGTCTTCTAATCCTTACCTAAGTAACAGTCGAATCTGTTGGCCAGTTTCAACTACATTTCACAAGGAAGCAGAGGCATGAAAGGTAATTGCATTCATATATGCTTTGTGAAAAGCAGTGTATGAGCAGAGGAGTGACACCCAAATTAGAGCTCCCGCAGACGGAAAGGCTGCAGTGTAAACTCAATGGTTAACTGTTCTGCTTGGCTTGCCTCTGGCAAAATATTGCACACAAAGCTTGGAAGCTGTTTGAGCACATGTCCTCAGTCTGTTAGAGGGCAGCTAGTACAGGGATTAGACTGAGTGTGGAAAGGCTGTTCATCTTTGTATTGGGATGAAGGAAATGAGGAACATGGAGATATTTCAGAGAAAGGTAATTTTTTCAAGGTCATAAGGATAAAGGAAGGAGCTGGGGTAATTGCTGACAGAGAGCACCGGAAGACAGAGCACAGGTTCATGAGAGTTGATATATCCTTAGTTCTCCCAGTTCTGGAACAATGCAGTTTATAGGCCCCTGGTTAAAAACCCTTTACCGTTTCCATGCAATGATATTGAAATTCTGCTATGCTGTGATATCCTTTTCTGCCTGATAAACTTCCTTCGTGTATTAGCAGGATAATAACTACATTTAGAATTTTTCATTGGACTGATGGGAATCAAAATGTTCCTTTTTGTCACACAAAATAAGGAAATGTTTACTTTCTGGGTACATTCATGATCAGTCCACATCTCCCTGAACCACTGAAATTTCCTGTGTTGATACCTCATGCCACTATTGTCCATTGGCAAGGCTTCAGATCCTGTGACGAAGTGTGTTTTCTTGAGCTGAACTGCTGTAGTGCTTCACTGTAGTCTCATGACTGCAGTGACTGGGAAAAGTAGTCACTATCTTGCCAGCTAGCCTTAAAGAATAATTTTTTTTATTCAGAAGCGAAGGAATAAAAATATAAATGAAATCTGGAGGCATCTTACAAATGATGATGATGCTTTCCCAAGAATAAATTATACTATAATTCAATAAAAACAAACATGGGAAAAAAAACCCCAAACAATAGTACTAACACTAAAAATAAAACAAAAAAGAGGATGTTAAAACCCCAGAGAAAAATAGGTAAATGCACTGGTATCTGCTTTATGGCTTCTACAAGTGTAAATCAGTAGTATCTGCACCAGTACCACTGGAATCTCAGCCTGTGGAACTGGAGTGAGAGTAGAAATTGGCTCTGTAACATTTTTAGTTGGTTACATTGAAACACTTCTAAAGATGACAAATTTCCCAGTTAAATTTCCTTCCTCCCAGTCACCAGTGGGTAGGAAGCCATGGGAATCGCAAAGGATTGGTTAGAAAGCCAATAACTAAATTTGCTAAATTTATCTACAGGTATGTCTCAGACAAAATCTGTAGTTTCCGTCTCCTGTGACTTGTCTGAATGACAGTAGTGTAACAATTAAACTCTGTAGGAAGTAGAGAAGTAGAGCGCTAAAGCTGTGTGTGTCTCTCTTTGTTCTTGCTTTTATTTATTTATTTATTTATTTATTTAGGTCTTCGGTTGAATTTGACAAGATATCCCTGA
The DNA here is from genome assembly GCF_034638445.1 of Ciconia boyciana. Classification (NCBI taxonomy): domain Eukaryota; kingdom Metazoa; phylum Chordata; class Aves; order Ciconiiformes; family Ciconiidae; genus Ciconia; species Ciconia boyciana. The sequence continues at coordinate 96,021,876 of NC_132936.1, forward strand.
ACTCTTAATGGGCAAACTGAGGATGTTTTGATTAAACTTTTTCCCAGACACCATTTCATTCTACTTTAACAGCTCCACATCTCTGCTCGGTTCCCTCTAATGTTTCTGTTAAGAAAAATATTAAGTCAGGGAAAGTAACACATCATGAAGATGCTGCCACCACCATCAAATAGCTGTCTGACTGCATTGAAATCACTGAAATTAATGATGGAGATGTGATGAATTCATTCATCTTGTCCATCCTGACTGTCATAGGAGGCATTCAGTGCTTATACTGCTAGAAATGTTCAGATGGATAGATATAATTTAAAGTGCTTGGCACACTGCTTTGCCTAAAAATTGGAGCTCACAGCGAAGTAGGAAAATATTCCATAAATAGTCCATTCAAGAATAAAACAACTTTGAGCTGGCTGAGGACAAGTGTTCTCTCTATCTTTTCCATAAACATTTGCATGTGTAAGGTTTTGTTCATACATGTACACAAAAGGAAACTCAGAGGCATACAAAGAGACATGATGACGTGGCAAGGCTTAGCCACTTGAAAAAGGCTGCTTCTGCTATCTTGGGTTTGCAGAGGGAAGTGAGAAAGGGGTCTATTCCTTGTTCTTCACAGACAGGATGAAAGTGGGGTAGACATTTTTTAGTAGGCTTTTTGCTTCTTCCCCAAGAATAAATAATTCTGAGGTACCTCCACTACTTCCAAGTCAACCTCAGTCACAAAACAGGCTGAGTTCAAAGTATATATTTTTGGTAGAAGCACTTTTGCAATAGGTATTAACATTTTTTTTCCTTTTCTTTGAGTCAGGACATGAAGCTAGAACGCGTTCACACCAGTGGTGCGTCTGCTGGTTCCTCTTATTATGTATATCCTTCACCATGGTGCACAGGTTGCTAACCATGATTCTGTCATTTTTCATTCAGGTTGTGGATTAATCAGGTCCTGAACTGCTCCCCACCCTGGGTACCTCCAGCTGCTATGCTGCGAGGCAGAGTACGCTACACTCACCCCAAACTCAGTTTTGCTGGCTGTTGTTGTAGCTCCTTGCTTTCTGTAGAAATCTGCTTTCAGAGATGAATGCAATTTAAAACGTTCTTGCGATCTAATATACATAGTTTTGTGTTATTCATGTTTGCCTTTTGTCTGGGTTTTCCTGTCTTCCTATGTTTAAAGGGGATGATGGGATGAGCAGCAGGGATTGTGTTACTTATTTCATCAAGCTTCTCGAGGGGACTATTCAAGGCAGGGGTGAGGAGCTGATGTCACTAAGGAGCTCTGAGATTTACTATGAAAAGACAACTGAGTGTGTAAAACTGGATATGGGGTGCAAGACCATAGTTTCGTGATCACAGAAGGCTGGAACTGCTCACTCTTTCCCATGATGAGAGAATGTGAAAGATGAGAGCCTATACCTTAAAACTTTATTGTCTGCAATCACAAAGTGTGTAAGAGAAAGCTTAAAAATGCTGAAAAATTGTGAAGTGTGAAGTAAGAACCTATAGGACAAGTCTGGTAGACAGTGTTTGAATCTAGATGGGATTGTCTTGGACTCTCTTCTTATTTCATCTCACAGAGCTGTTAAAGCTGGAGGACAGCTACCATCATCACTCATTCTTGTAGCTGCTACAGATGCTAAAGGTAGCATCTGTAGCATCTGAGTAGAGGCTTCTGTAATGTTGTGAGGGGAATACATACTAACAGGAGTTGTGATGTTGTGAGAGGTTTCAAGTTCTTATGTATAGAGTGGAGAACAAATGCTATTCATAAAATTAGGATCCAATTTTCACCAGAGGAAAGGTAATCTAGATTGTAGATTTACATTAGAAAGCAATGAAGACATTGTAGATGAGCTTGTTCTAGAGAATCACCTTGGATTGAGTGCTCACATATAACTACAATTGAAACTGAATAGAAGGATAAATTAAAAAGAGCACTTAGCACTTGTTAGGTGAAAGTGAGGTTTCTCTCTTCTGTTGTCTCTTGCCTGTTGAGAAAACTGGATTCTGAGTTTCTGAAACTTTGAAACTCTGTCTTCAGAAAAAAACTCTGTCATTTGGCAAGAAGCACTTCAAATTCTGCTTGGTTTTGAGTTCACCTTGTAATCAAATTTTGGTTATTTTATAGAATTCACAAACATTAATATATGCTTATTTATACAAATTATAGCTTCAAATACATACTTTTAACTCTCTAGTTACCATTTTTCTTCTGTTGTTACACACACTCATACATTAAATTACAAAAACATAAATATATTTATTTGTGACTATTTATAAGCAGCTTTTTTTTGTTGTTGTTTTTATTGATTTTTATCTGTCTTGCCTGGTTGTGCCTTTGGGATCTTCCAGGATTTGAAACAGTTCCCAGTTGTTATTCTCTATTTAAATTCTTTCTTTCATCAGATTTAGCTTGGTGAGTTACAGGTAGTTTACTAGTTTTCACTGTATGAAACAGAATCTTCAGAAAGTCAATACATTCCTGGTTGGTAGCAAGTAAAGAATTGCATTCTGTTTGCAAGTAATGAATAAAATGAAACCTCTCCCTAAATAAAGGCACCTTTTGTTGCCATGATCTTGACCTCCACTGATATATTTTAGATTGTTTAGGAATGAAAGAGAGAGAGAGAGACAAAATATATGCAATCAGGAATTTCAAACACATTGTGTTTGGAAGTACAGATGCACTGTATTTGCCAGGGCAGGATTGACTTTTTTATGATTTTTTTCAGGGTTTTTATCCTGAGTGCGTAATAAAATGCTTTATGATGAATGAAATAATCCACTGGTTATTATAAGAAATGCTACCTCTAAAATATAAATTGCTGCTTACCATGTCTATTTTATTCCTCCAAGTAGAAGATAGGGCACAGCCTCCTTTGTGCAGTCTTCCACTTTTCCAAGCTATTGCACTTAAAGTTTTCTGAACAATAGTTTACAAAGAGAGTTATCAAGGATATTGACCAGTTCTCATGTGAAAAAAGCTTCTTTCTAATGCCATAATCATTTGTATTAGGGTGTCTTTTGGAGATAAATGACCATGATTTGCAAGATAATCCATCAACATTAGTGTTATCAAAGCTGTCATGGGAATTAAGGGGTTTAGAAGTAGGATCTTTATATTTAAGGAAAATAAAATTACCATTGATCAAAAATAGAATAATTATATCAGTTTTGATCGTAGACTTTTTATTAATGACAGGTTCCCTTTCTAAATGAAAGCCAACACACACAAAAAGGGATGCAGGAATACCCAAGGAAATTAATTTTGCCAGGTCTGTGTCAAGTCTGACACAATCCCTGTACCAACAGCGACAGTTTTACAAGGATCGGTTTCAATCCTGAATTTTGAAGACATCTCTTCTATCAGTGGTCCAATCAAAGGGAATCAGTATCATAGTCACACTGGCTAAATGGGAAATTCTTGGAAATAACTAGATCAATCTAATCATTTACTTGGAAAATACGGTGTATGCCAGTCTTATAGCAATACATAGTAGTCAACAAAGTTCTTACTTTTGTCTCCAGTATGCTCCTGACAAAATCTTTCATCTGGCTGCACTAGAACATAAGTTTGTGATACATAAGACCTGAACTTAAATATTAATAGTAGAAGGTTGTTCTCTGCTCAGGAAAGTCCAGGTTGAGCAATCTACTTCTGGAATATGACACTTCTTGTCTTTTTCTTTATTTAACTTAATCTAAGTGTACATATATGGACATAAATATGTATGAGGGTGGGGCATGTTCAGGAACACAGAGTCTGGAGTTGGTAAACAAAGTTACAGTGTTTGTACCACTAACATTAACATGGGTCTTCTCGCCCCCACAGCTTCCACTTTGTGGAAGTCCTAACAAGGACTTTTTGTAGATTCCTTCTTGTTTCACTCATATTCATTGTCTAAATTTTGTAATATGTTAACAGTGCCTAAAAATGAGTACCTGTCAGCTGATGATCACAGAATATTTGACATATATTGCAAACTCCCTAAACAAAAATCACTTTAGCCTCCATTGAATCCCTTCTGTACCACAGAATATAAGGTTATACCACATACTAATTCTTCATACTAGCTTAGGTAAGGAAGAATATAATGTATTAGATTCAAATGACAGGTCTATTTACCCAAACTTGTAAATGAAATTTTGCAAGTAAATCAGAGTTAGAAGATAACATATATGGAGATACCATCATCTTCTAGCAACTCAGTGTAGCACAAAATTTGGCTTCCTATCACATCTGGAAACGGACACCTCCAGCAAACATGACACCTACCAGCACTAAAAGCATTGGATATTTCCTGGCTCAGAGCCCTGATTGGTATCATAATCTATGGCACCTGAACAGTCCTGATGACAACACTGTGATCAGGAAGCTAATTAGCTAGAAAAGGGAAATATTAAGTCATCAATTACTGATTACTATCCCATTATGTAAGGAAGCAATCAGGCGATGGAAATGTACAAGCCTGTAGGATAGAAAAGGCCCAAAGTAATTTTATGAGCATAAATTGGTCCAGACACAGGAGAAAAAGAACAAATAAGGGTCAAGTACTAGCACTGACGGGCATAGAATCATAGAATCATAGAATTGTTCGGGTTGGAAAAGACCTTTAAGATCATCAAGTCCAACCGTTAACCTAGCACTGCCAAGTCCACCACTAAACCATGTCCCTAAGCACCACATCCACACATCTTTTACATACCTTCAGGGATGGTGACTCAACCACTTCCCTGGGCAGCCTGTTCCAATGCTTGACAACCCTTTTGGTGAAGAAATTTTTCCTAATATCCAGTCTAAACCTCCCCTGGTGCCACTTGAGGCCATTTCCTCTCGTCCTATCGCTTGTTACTTGGGAGAAGAGACCAACACCCATCTCTCTACAACCTCCTTTCAGGTAGTTGTAGAGAGCAATAAGGTCTCCCCTCAGCCTCCTTTTCTCCAGGCTAAACAACCCCAGTTCCCTCAGCCGCTCCTCAGAAGACTTCTGCTCTAGACCCTTCACCAGCTTCGTTGCCCTTCTTTGGACACGCTCCAGCCCCTCAATGTCTCTCTTGTAGTGAGGGGCCCAAAACTGAACACAGTATTCGAGGTGCGGCCTCACCAGTGCCGAGTACAGGGGGACGATCACTTCCGTAGTTCTGCTGGCCATGCTGTTTCTGATACAAGCCAGGATGCCATTGGCCTTCTTGGCCACCTGGGCACACTGCTGGCTCATATTCAGCCAGCTATTGACCAATACCCCCAGGTCCTTCTCTGCTGGGCAGCTTCCCAGCCACTCTTCCCCAAGCCTGTAGCGTTGCGTGGGGTTATTGTGACCCAAGTGCAGGACCTGACAATTAGCCTTGTTGAATCTCATACAGTTGGCCTCAACACATTGATCCAGCCTGTCCAGGATCAACGTAGAACCTTCAAAGGTCTCTATAGAACATTCCTACCCTCAAGCAGATCAACACTCCCACCCAGCTTGGTCATCTGCAAACTTACTGAGGGTGCACTCGATCCCCTCATCCAGATCATTGGTAAAGATATTAAACAGAACTGGCCCCACTACTGAGCCCTGGGGAACATCACTTGTGGCCGGCCGCCAACTGGATTTAACTCCATTCACCACCACTCTTTGGGCCCAGCCATCCAGTCAGTTTTTTACCCACAGAAGTGTACGCCCATCCAAGCCATGAGCAGCCAGTTTCTCCAGGAGAATGCTGTAGGAAATGTTGTCAAAGGCTTTACTAAAGTCTAGGTAGACAACATCCACAGCCTTTCCCTCATCCACTAAGTGGGTCATAGCAGGAGAACAGGTTAGCTAAGCAGGACCTGCCTTTCATAAACCCGTGCTGACTGGGCTTGATCACCTGGTTGTCCTGTACATGCCACGTGATGGCACTCAAGATGATCTGCTCCATAATCTTCCCTGGCACCGAGGTCAGACTGACAGGCCTGTAGTTCCCCAGATCCTCCTTCCAGCCCTTCTTGTAGATGGGTATCACATTTGCTAACCTCTAGTCAACTGTGACCCTCCTGGTTAGCCAGGACTGCTGATAAAGGATTCAAAGTGGCTTGGTGAGAACTTCTGCCAGTTCTTTCAGTACCCTTGGGTGGGTTTCATCAGGCCCCACAGACTTGTGAATGTCTGTGGTGTAGCAGGTCACTAACCATTTCCCCTTGGATTATGGGGGCTTCATTCTGCTCCTTGTTCCTGTCTTCCAGCTCAGGGGGCTGGGTACCCAGAGAACAACTGGTCTTACTGTTAAAGACTGAGGCAAAGAAAGTATTGAGTACCTCAGCCTTCTCCTTATCCTTTGTCACTATGTTTTCCCCCACATCCAATAAAGAATGGAGCTTCTCCTTAGCCCTCCTTTTGTTGCTCATGTATTTATAGAAACATTTTTTATTGTCTTTTACGGCAGTAGCCAGATTAAGTTCTAGTTGGGCTTTGGCCCTTCTAATTTTCTCCCTGCATAACATCACGACATCTTTGTAGTCCTCCTGAGTTGCCTGCCCCTTCTTCCAAAGGTCATAAACTCTCCTTTTTTTCCTGAGTTCCAGACAAAGCTGTCTGTTCAGCCAGGCCAATCTTCTTCCCTGCTGGCTCTTCTTTCGGCACCTGGGGACAGCCTGCTCTTGTGCCTTTAGGACTTCCTCCTTAAAGAATGTCCAGCCTTCCTGGACTCCTTTGCTCTTCAGAACTGCCTCCCAAGGGACTCTGTTAACCAGTCTCCTAAGCAGGCCAAAGTCTGCCCTCCAGAAGCCCAAGGTAGCAGTTCTGCTGACCCCCCTCCTTACTTCTCCAAGAATTGAAAACTCTATCATTTTGTGATCGCTATGCCCAAGACAGCCTCCAACCATCAGATCACCCACAAGTCCTTCTCTGTTCGTGAACAAGAGGTCCAGCAAGGCACCTTCCCTAGTTGGCTCACTCACCAGCTGTGTCAGGAAGTTATCTTCCACACACTCCAGGAACCTCCTAGACTGTTTCCTCTCTGCTGTATTGTATTTCCAGCAGACATCTGGTAAGTTGAAGTCCCCCACGAGAGCAAGGGCTAGCAGTTGTGAGAGTTCTCCCAGCTGCTTATAGAATATCTCATCTGCCTCTTCATCCTGGTTGGGTGGTCTATGACAGACTCCCACCATGATATCTGCCTTGTTGGCCTTCCCCCTGGTTCTTACCCATAGACACTCCACCCTATCATCAGCATCATTAAGGTCTGGACAATCAAAACACTCCCTAACATACAGGGCTACCCCACCTCCTCTCCTTCCTTGCCTGTCCTTTCTGAAGAGTTTATAGCCATCCATTGCAGCACTCCAGTTGTGCAAGTCATCCTACCATGCATGTTTCCATGCATGAATGCATATTGCACTCATGAATAATCAGCTTGTTTGAAGACAGTGCCTGCTGGTGAGAGAGTTACCACTGCTTTAGTAAATCAGCGACTGACCTGTAAAGGGGAACGTTGCAAGGAAAGTGAGTGGGTAAATTGCAGCCTCTAAGGTCAGCAACACCACGTGTTTCTCTCCCCAGTGTTTGATAATAGCAGATGGAGGAAGTGGTAGTGTGAAGTTCTCTGGCTGGTGTGAAATGAAATGTGAAATATTTCTTTTTGCATCTCTTTTTAAATTTCTTTTCTTTTTTTAAATTTTTTTTTCTTTTTTCCACTTATGCAGACTCATAGCTGGAGAAAAGCCTTATGAGCATGTTCTTCCTTATGGAGCTACTTTATATTATATCAGCTGCTAATTTGGTCTATTGATGTCAATGGAAATGTGACTTACATTGGAGTACTGATCTGTAGTACTAACTTTAGTATGGATTTACACCTTTTGAGGATTGTATCTAGAATTAGTTCTTTATTTCAGAGTGACATTCCCCTTCAGTTATATATTATTTATATGTATTTCAGAAGCGAACAAATAAGATCTAAAGTAACTTGACATATATACATTTTTTTTCTACTCTTGAGAGGACTATGTAATGATATAACTTTCCAAGAAGCACTTTGGGCCAACCACTCTTGGTCTTTAGGTCTTAATGAAATTAAAATCAACTCTCTGAAAACATTCTGCAACAGTTACCTAAAGCTTTTCTTTAATCATAGAATCATAGAATGGTTTGGTTTGGAAGGGACCTTAAAGATCATCTAGTTCCAACCCCCCTGCCATGGGCAGGGACACCTTCCACTAGACCAGGTTGCTCAAAGCCCCAGCCAACCTGGCCTTGAACACTTCCAGGGATGGGGCATCCACAACTTCTCTGGGCAGCCTGTCCCAGTGCCTCACCACCCTCATAGTGAAGAATTTCTTCCTTATATCTAATCTAAATCTACCCTCTTTCAGTTTAAAGCCATTACCCCTTGTCCTATCACTGTATGCCCTTGTAAAAAGTCCCTCTCCAGCTTTCTTGTAGGCCCCCTTCAGGTACTGGCAGGCTGCTATAAGGTCTCCCCAGAGCCTTCTCTTCTCCAGACTGAACAACCCCAACTCTCTTAGCCTGTCTTCATAGGAGAGGTGCTTCAGCCCTCTGATCATCTTTGTGGCCTTCCTGTGGACTCGCTCCAACAGGTCAATGTCCTTCTTATGTTGGGGGCCCCAGAGCTGAATGTAGTACTCTTAGGTGGGGTCTCACGAGAGTGGAGTAGAGGGGGAGAATCACCTCCCTCGACCTGCTCATCATGCTTCTTTTGACGCCGCCCAGGATATGGTTGGCTTTCTGGGCTGCAAGCACACATTGCCGCGTCATGTTGAGCTTCTCATCAACCAACACCCCCAAGTCCTTCTCCTCAGGACTGTTCTCAATCCATTCTCCATCCAGCCTGTATTTGTGCCTGGCATTGCCCTGACCCATGTGCAGGATCTTTCACTTGGCCTTGTTGATCTTCATGAGGTTCACACGGGCCCACCTCTCAAGCCTGTCAAGGTCCCTCTGGATGGCGTCCCTTCTTTCCAGCATGTTGACTGCACCACACAGCTTGGTGTTGACAGCAAACTTGCTGAGGGTGCACTCAATCCCACTGTCCATGTTGCCAACAAAGATGTTAAACAGCGCTGGTCCCAATACCGACCCCTGAGGAGCGCCACTCATCGCTGGTCTCCACTTGGACATCGAGCTGTTGACCACAACTCTTTGACCATCTAGCCAATTCCTTATCCATTGAGCGGTGCATCCATCAAATCCCTGTCTCTCCAATTTAGAGACAAGGATGTTGTGCAGGACAGTGTCAAATGCTTTGCACAAGTCCAGGTAGATGACATCAGTTGCTCTTCCCTTATCCACCGATGCTGTAACCCCGTTGTAGAAGGCCACCAAATTTGTCAGGCACGATTTGCCCTTAGTGAAGCCATGTTGGCTGTCACCAATAACCTCCTTATTTTCCATGTGCCTTAGCATACTTTCCAAGAGGATCTGCTCCATGATCTTGCCAGGCACAGAGGTGAGACTGACTGTCCTGTAGTTCCCCAGGCCTTCCTTTTTTCCCTTTTTAAAAATGGTGGTTATGTTTTTCTTTTTCCAGTCTGTGGGAACTTCACCGGACTGCCACAGCTTCTCAAGTATGATGGATAGTGGCTTAGAAACTCCATCCGCCAGTTCTCTCAGGATCCACAGATGCATCTCACCAGGTCCCATGGACCTGTGCACCTTCAGGTTCCTTAGATGGTCTCAAACCTGATCTTCTCCTACAGTGGGTTTTTCTTCATTCTCCCAGTCCCTGCCTTTGCCTTCTGCAACTTGGGCGGTGTGGCTTGACCACTTGCCGGTGAAGACTGAGGCAAAAAGGCATTGAGTACCTCAGCCTTCTCCATATCCCAGGTAATCAGGTCTCCCATTTCCTTCCGGAGAGGGCCCACATTTTCCCTAGTCTTGGTTTTATCACCAATGTACCTAAGGAAGCTTTTTTTTTGCCCTTGACATCCCTGGCCAGATTTAATTCTATCAGGGCTTTAGCTTTCCTAACCTGATCCCTGGCTACTTGAACAATTTCTCTGTATTCCTCCCAGGCTACCTGTCCTTGCTTCCAACCTCTGTAGTCTTCCTGTTTGTGTTTGAATTTGTCCAGGAGCTCCTTGTTCATCCATGCAGGCCTCCTGGTGTTTTTGCCTGACTTCCTCTTTGTTGGGATGCATCACTCCTGAGCTTGGAGGAGGTGATCCTTGAATATTAACCAGCATTCTTGGGTAATTCTCAGTCCCCTTTTCACTCTAGGGCTTTATCCCATGGTACTCTACCAAGTAGATCCCTGAAGAGGCCAAAGTCTGCTCTCCTGAAGTCCAGGGCAGTGAGCTTGCTGTGTGCCCTCCTCAGTGCCCTAAGGATCTTGAATTCCACCATTTCATGGTCACTGCAGCCAAGGCTGCCCTTGAGCTTCACAATCCCCACCAGTCCCTCCTTGTTGGTGAGAACAAGGTCCAGCATAGCACCTCTCCTTGTTGGCTCCTCTACCACTTGGAGAAGGAATTTATCATCAACGCATTCCAGGAACCTCCTGGATTGCTTATGCCCTGCTGTGTTGTCCCTCCAACAGATATTGGCATGGTTGAAGTCCCCCATGAGGACCAGGGCTTGTGAATGTGATGCTGCTCCTATCTGTCTATAGAGGGCCTCATCTGCTCGGTCTTCCTGGTCAGGTGGCCTGTAGCAGACCCCCACTATAATGTCACCTGTCGCTGCCCTCCCTTTAATTCTGACCCACAAGCTCTCGGTCAGCTCTTCATCCATCCCCAGACAGAGCTCCATGCACTCCAGCTGGTCATTGACATAGAGGGCAACACCCCCTCCTCGTCTCCCCTGCCTGTCCTTCCTAAAGAGCCTGTATCCTTCCATTCCAACACGCCAGTCATAGGAGCCATCCCACCATGTCTCCGTGATGCCAATAAGATCATAGCCCTGCAGGCATGCACACATCTCTAACTCCTCTTGTTTATTCCCCACGCTATGTGCATTAATCCAGCAAACTCACATACTGAAATCAACAGTGTCCTGATTTCAGCTGGGATAGAGCTAATTTTCTTCCTAGTAGCTAATATAGTGCTGTGTTTTGGATTTAGTATGAGAATAATGTTGATAACACACTGATGCTTTAGTTGTTGCTAAGTAATGTTTACACTGGTCAAGGACTTTTCCGCTTCCCATGCTCTGCCAGCTGCACGAGAAGCTGGGAGGGGGCACAGCCAGGATAGTTGATCCAAACTGGCCAAAGAGCTATTCCATACCATATGATGTCATGCTCATTACATAAACTGGGGTGAGCTGGCTGTGGGGGCAGTGATCGCTGCTCGGGGACTAGCTGGGCGTTGGTCGGCAGGTGGTGAGCGGTTGCATCACTTGCGCTTTTTCCTGGGTTTTGTTCCTCTCTCTCTCTTTTGTTGTTTTCCTTTTCATTACATTTATTATTATTATTATTATTATTATTATTATTATTATTATTCCCAATTATTAAACTGCTCTTATCTCAACCCACAAGTTTTCTTACTTTTGCTCTTCCGATTCTCTCCCCCATCCCGCCTGGGTGGGGGGAGGGTGAGCAAGCAGCTATATGGTGCTTAGCAGCCAACTGAAGCTAAACCACAACAAACTAAATACATAAACAGTTGAAATAGGTCTGTTTACCATTCCTGATGTTTGCAAAACAGTTTGTATTAACTTCTCTAGTTATATAATGACCTTCTCTAGTTTTTGAAACACTACTCTGGATTTGTACTTAGTGAAGTACTTAGTGATCTATATCCTTACTTTCTATTATTTTGTAAAGTGCCATTAATGTTTATTCCGAGTCAGATTTTACTGCTTTTGATGGTGTGGAATAGTACTTCCTTACTTGAACAAACAAATAAGAATTCTCATGTGGAGAGTGTTATTTAGTCAGAGTGAGATGTATTGATAGACTATGAAGAATACTTGCCATTTTACAAAACCCTATAAGGTATATTTTACATGTTTAAACAGTGGTACTTTATATTAAGTTGCATATAACATTACTCTTCAGAAAACTGGGAGAAGACAATGTTCTTTCAAGATCATATAACTGATTTCAGAGGAGCATCACATGTTACCATGGAAACCAAGAACTCAATTACTTTATGAAACTGCTAAACAAAACAGGTTGATTGAATGATAAAGCCCAAAATATCAGAGCTGGTCAAAGATACATTCCAAAACAATTTGTTTGCCATGGGGAGATGCCACTTAATCTGTACCAAACTTTAATTCAAGAACATAGTATATAACTTCACACCCATGGTTTCATGTAGGCTGAACTCCTGGCCTACACTGCATGATGGACCACAAAAAGGCATTCTGCCTTAGCATGAGAGCCCTTGGCTGATAAATCTCCTCTGCTAAGCATGAAATCATAATGGAGTGGATGAGATTTAAGGTGTTCAGACCTAAGAATAGCTCTACTAGTAAATGAACCATATCAAGTCATTTAACAGTCCATTTAGCTTAGTACACTGTTCTTCATGGTGTCCAGTAGACATTGAATAGGAAAAAGTATATGAAAAAAAAGTACAAAATTATATTTTCTCCCATTCTTATTCCCAGATTCTGGAAATCTGTGGTGTAAGGATTTCCTGAGACAGGTGCTATAACCTCATTTTTGTGTTTAAGAGCCCTTGAAGAATTTTCTTGCATGAATAAATCTAGTTACTTTTTACATCATTTATACTTTTGACCCCTGTAGTGTCCCGAAGCAATGACGTGCGAAGAGAATACTGACTTTGGTTTAAGACCTGCTTAATCATTGTATTGGGTTCCCTCTGGCTCTTGTGTTATGTGAAATGGCAAAAAAATGTTCATGTTCACCTTCTCCATGTCAGTAATGATTTTGTTGTTGCCTGTAATATCCCTTTCTTCTGCCTCATCTCCAGTAGTAAGATCCCTTATCTTCTAATTTTTCCTCATCTGAAATATGCTCCTTATTTTTCATTGGCCTCATTTAACTGCTCCAAGGCATTATAGCATGGCATAATGCACTTTCTCTTTTCTTTTTCCCAGTATTTCTCTCTCATCTCTCTAACAATCTGTTTCCCTCTTTGGCTGATGCTGAGCACTGAACTGATGCTTTCATTGAATTCCAGGATCATTTTTTTAGAAGTAAGAGTTAACTTACAGGTCGACAATTTATGTGTCTAATTAAAGTTGTTCTCCACGTGCCTCAGTTTGCATTTATTGACACTGAATTTCATCTGATGCTTTATTGCTTAGTTACTTAACACTAAGCCCTCTGCAACTCTTAGCTGTCAATTCTAGTTTTCACTGCTCTGAATAACTTTGTGCTACATCATCTATGAATACCCTGAAAAACACTTTCGATATCTTTCCATTGTGAAAATTAACCATTTATAGCTGATTCTTCTTTCCCATCTCTTATGCATTCTCATGAGAAGGCCTTTTCTTATGCCCTGTGGTAATGTATCTTCCAACAAACAGTTGGATAAACTGCTCTGGAAATCAGACCAGCTGGAACTAAATAGTGCAGTGAGAGACTGTCATGTGCTCTTGGGTTTTTCAGGAAGCTGAGAATCTGCACCAGTAGCCTAGAATAAGTCAGAAGCAAAAAAACCCAGCTCTTCAGCAATAACACCATGCATGGCAAATGGAAAATAGAGATATGAAAATGAAGTGCATCAGCACTGCAGAGGGATTCAGCACAAGATGGTAAAACAACACAAATGAGTTTCAGGCAGGGATTTCAAGGAAAAAATATTGTCCTCATGAATAGAACGAGAAAAACTGCACCTGATTTTTTATATTACTTGCCTTGCATTTTGGAGAAAGTAAATTGAAAGAAGTGCCAGTTGCACTGCTGATGTGCAGATCAACTACTGTATTTAGGCCTGTCTGCAGCTAGCAGGGCTTGAGAATTTACCTGGAAAGATGGTTTCCATGTGTAGGATGTCATGAGTAAAGTAATTCATACAGCCCACTCACAGCTGCAACTTTTCTTGATTGTTCTTGGGACTAGGACAGGGAGTAGACAGTGAAATGCAAGAACAGTCTATGCCTGGGAGTTCTTTTGCCTCTTAGTCCCCTCAGTCCTTCTTGTATTGTATGATCACATAGACACTTAACGTGTTGTAAAAGAAGATGCTTGGGGAAAGGTAGCCTCTTGCCTTCAGAAAAGTCCATCCTCCTTTGCAAACTGCTGTTGGCTCAGACTGAGACCTCTGAAAGGGAATCCAGAAGCAGGCAACAGCCTGAGTTAATTGTCACATAAGGCTACAGATGGCTTGTGGGCTGAAATCCCTTGTAACAAATGATATCATAGAGCATTGTTTCATTGTTAAGTGCTTAATTCATGCACAGGGTAATTTCGGAATGACAGTTTGAACCAGTCACTTGAAATGTTTTTGTTTTTCCTTTAGTAAAGCAAATTCTTTCAGCATTTGTGGTTTTTTTATCTTCAAGGTCACTGATGAGTGGTTGACCTGTGAGTGGAAAAAAATGCATATCTTCAGGTCACTAGCTTTCAGATGAGGCCATCTGCTTCAAATTGGTGGGAAAAAAATGGCAGAGTCTCTTGCTGGAAATTAATAAATTGATTCAGACATGCTCAGGAAATTGTATTGTGCCACAGGGAAAAATTTATTTATGACCTCATCTGGAGATCACCTTCTGCCTCAAGCCACAAAGACTGTAGAAGTAGGCTGGATAAAGATATTGGAGAATAGTTTCCATGGGAAATCCTGCCATTGGATGGACTGGATGACCTATAAAATAGTCTTTCGCATCTCTGATTTTGGAGTATCTGTGATTTACAGCCATTATAATCTCATTCTAGCTAGTGTCACTACAAAGTTATTCCTATGTGTGTCTTATCTACCCTTTAGATTTATGAAAGCTATCATCTGCTTTAATCTTGTAAAATAGGTCAAAGGAAAGGATGGGTCAGTATTTTTTTCTTTAATTTACCATTCTGTTAGGTGCTTTTGTGGCTCCTATTGCACTTGTACTTGAGTGTCCCATCCCATCTCTGCGAGAGAAGTACGTTCTTGCTTTCTCCATTTCATCTGTGAGGATGAAAGGTCTCACAGGATATCTATGACACTGCACAAATCTCAGCCTTGGACTTCTGAGCTCCAGCCTATCTCTTTGTCCACTTGCCCATCCCATTATTTGCAGGTCCAGGAAGAACAGCAGACAAGTGCAAGACTGAGAAAGGAAACTGGCTTTGTTTATAAATCCAAGTCTCTTGTAGAAAATTAAGTACAAACATTTTTCAATGTGTTTCAGTGCATGCCTTTTTTAAATTGTCATTTTTGGGGGCAGGGAAGTAAATATAACATAGCTAATTAAGGTATCCATTGCATTTGCAGAGATGGATGTATGACTAATGAAAATTAGTGGAATATATTGGTAGTAAATCCTCTTCTGGTGCATGTTGTCCTGAGTAGCAATGGTGAGCAAGCATGGTGCTTTGAATCAGAGTTCTGACACACCATAAAACCTCACAGTCTTTCAGGTCCAGAAAAATGTTGCCAACAGTTTCTTTAGACAGGAGACCTGTCTTCTGGAGTAAGAAGTTGTGAATGAAAGTGAGCAGAGGTAGGATGATGAGAGTATCTGCAGACTAGGAAAATAAGCTGAGGAAAGGGCAGAGGATTTGGGTGCATAAGAGAAGTAGCAGAGGTGTGAGAGAGCTCTGCAGAGCCTGAGGGTAAGTAGGGTAAGTAGATAAACTGGAGGAAAGATGTGAAGGCCCTCGAAGAGCAGGGTGGCTTGCCAGTTGCAGTGGTTAAAATGTAATTTTGCTAACTGCATTTAGGAAGATGGAGCTAAGGAAAGAAGTAGTCTGGGGCTAGAAGGGTTAGACAGTAACAGCTCAGGTATCAGTGTAGACAAAAATACCTCAGTGGACTGAGACTGGGACATGGCAGACTACTCCCTGACACAATAGTTGAGTATTCTGGCTGGAAGAGACATCAACAAGCTCTTGGTTTAGTTAGCAGGCACTTTTTGAATGTTTCAGCCCTCAGCTGAAACAGGGCTGGGAATTCCTTTATGTCCTGAAAGCGCATACTGCTGGAAGGTGAATTCCTGCTGCAGCTCTTCATTTTGCCAGCCCTTTTTCAACCAATTGTATTCCTAGTGTTGCCCAGGGATTTGCCTTTTTTAGAACCCTCACTGTTACCTGAACCTGGAAAAGAATCAGGGATTCAGGCCAGACTGTCTCCAAGTACCTGGACAATGTAGAGTTGTGACGGGTATCTGAGTCCAAGACCCAAATATCACCTCGATGGACCCTTTTGAACTCTACTTTTACTCTGTCTCTTGTTTAGATATTTCTCAGCACCCTAATCCCTTGTCTGAGAGTGAGGTATGCAGATCTTAAAAGCCCTAGAGAGAACGATGCTTGGAGGAGAACTGAAAAAACAGTCATAGTTTCCTTTTACCACAGGTCATGCCTGTCTTCTCAGAAGCATAATCCTAAACTAATCTGATATTTAAGAGAGGGCAGTCACCCCTAAATCCTTCAAAGTACTGTACAGCACAGAACTGTGGCAACAGACCTCCACTAAGCTGGGAAGCAGACCTGATTGTCTCTCCCAACTTTCATTTCCTGCTGAATGCTGACCCTAGTCTGAACCTAACCCTACAGCTAGGAAACCCTGAAATTTCCCCTCCAAACATTAAATAGTACAGGTGTTTGGCGGGAGTCCTGGGCTACGTCTCCAGTTCATAGGAAGGGTTAAAGTAGCAGTGGAGATTCTGGCAAGGAAAAAGCCTGGAGCTATACTGAGAGTGCAATCTGCCACAGTAGGCTAGAGGCTACTGCTAGGTTTCCTACCTAGGGCAAAAACAAACAGTCCAGAGGCTTCCAAGGGTCCTTGCTTACATCTTACCCTTCCTGGATATTCAAACGCTGTTGCTATCATCTGTCCTGGCTTTCTCATTCTCCAAACCCTAACCCTTGTTGGAGACATAATCCCCAGCTGCCACTGAGGTTGTGTGCATTCCCGAATTATTGCTAGCAGGATAATTCTACTGATGTGCCCTCATTTACTTCTGCAAACCTTTTGAGCCCCCTTTTCCTCTCAGCCTTGTCTTCTGTTCATTTAACCCCTTCCCCTGAAATGAACCCTAATCCTAGGTTCTGGCAGTGTCCTTCCCATGTATCCATACTCTGCGTTGCAGGAAGAGGAATTCTAGCTGCATTCTTCAGTTTGTTCTGGAGGACCTTTTGTTCCAGTGTGAAAGTCTTTCCTACGTTTCTCAAAACTTTAATTCTAACCTCTCTTGGAGGCAGTGATGTTTGACCCTGCAAGGTAGAAATTCAGCCCAGCTGCCACAGTTTTTCAAAACATTCTAGAAGATCTTTAATGAGATAAAACGTTAGTGAATATTTGCATTTTAGTGGTGTCATTATGCTTGCCCCACTACATCTGGTACAGTATATACAGGCAGGTAAAAGCAGTCCCTAGCTGAAATAGCTTAATTTAAGTAGACAAGAAGAACACGGATGATGTGATCGATCTTATCTGTCAAGGCAGGTTGACAAGAGCACAGCCTGGAGAAGAAATGACTGCAGATGTGCCCTGTTCACCACCAATCACAGGATGAAGAGCAGAGGCATGTATAAGGGCCAGCTGCACCAGTTTCTTCCTCACACTGATCCTCCTCCACCTCGACATTTCTCCCAATTAGTTTGTATTGGGCAGGAGTCTCTCCAGCATCAAGAGATTTTGGCAGTAATGGAAATAAACCCCAGAAATTAAAATGCACCCAGAAAAAGACAGACGCTGTATGCAGAAATAAGTGACAGCAGAATCATCCAGGCATGAATTACAACCTCACTTGGCAGCAACACTAAGGGAGTGGAGCATCAATCAAAATGAGAAGAGCCATGCCCCTTGGATCTGGGACTCCTGACATGACTAGCTAGTGCCAGACACAGCTAGGCAGACAGCCATTCTCCTAGTAATGCATTCCTGTTGAATAAAGCCTGTATCTGTAGGCTAATGGCTTGAAATTGCTCAGAGATTTAATAAAAGCTCTGAGGAGAAAGGGAAAATAATAGTCATTTAGATAAATGATAGGACTCTACCCAGAACAAAGGCATTTTAATACAAATGTGTTGCCATCAATGGTGGCGTGTATACTCTGCTGTAATTAGACATTTTCTACTAAGGCAACACAAAGCCAGCTGTTTGGCCCATTGTGTGTGCCTCCATTCTCTAAGTCTCAGTTGCGCGTGCTAGTCATAAGGCACAAAAGACTGGTTTCATACTGAAAAAAGGAAAACATGCAAACACACACACAAGAAAATGGCAGGGGGGACACACTGGCAATCACACAATGAGCTGATTATAGAGTGCTAATAATAAAAGCATAATTGCTAAATTACAGCCAGATGGACCAGGTACAGCTACTCATGAGACACCTGTTTTACTGGGGTGTGATGCAGCTCCATCTAGACAGAATACAGCTGCAGTGTGGATGGATCCAGACAGTTGTGTTGGGAGAACATGCATATTATGTAGATTAAGTACCAGATAAGTGTGGGGTGAACCGTGTCTGATTTACCAAGTTTTAAAACACATTGCAGCTTGGATATTTCCTACTGTGCTGGGTAAGTTCCACTGGTTAACGCTGAGTTCCTGTAAAAACAATACTATTTTTTAAGAGTGAGGGTTTGAAATTGCAATGATTCACACAGAGATTTAGAGGTTTGCTGCATATAGGATATAATACATTTTGGCCTGGGTCCTTGTCTGGTGTAACCTGTCAAAACTAATCTGATTTCTACCGTGTGAGGATTTATCTCTGCATAATTCTGAATATTATAGATCAACACTGATATGAACAAGGTCTACCTAAATGCAAAAGCCTTAAATATGCTCCTGAATACTTACAGGTTATACAGGTAGATTGCATCTACTAGTGACTGTGTACAGAGATCCTGTAAACAGCATTGCTGAACTCTTGTATATAACAGAGCAACTGCAGAAGAAAACACTTACTGAGTTCCTGCGTATATCATGCTCATCCTCTGAATCCACTGATCTAATATCAATCTCTGTATAAAGGGAAATACAGAAGATGTGGTGGAGGAAAGTCATGCAAAGGTGAAAATACTCTCAGCAAGTTTTTGTTGTAAGAGAACGATTTATTGTCTCAAAATATATGCGCAGCTTTAAAGTTATTGTCTCTCAGGTGCCCTGAAAGATGTCAGTATTTATTTCATTGGTTTATACTGTTGCAACCTTCCTATCCTCAGAAGAGCAAATCCTGATTATCTCTGGTATAAGAAATAAGAAGCAGGTTTTCCTGTATTTTTTCTTTTGTTTTGTTTTCTTTAGGTTTGAGTAATAAAGGAGGTATACAATTATTAACATCCTGTATAATTAAATGATGCTGTGAATGTCATTCCCTCAAATATCTATAGGGAGGACAAGAGGGAAGCAAAGCAGAAAAGTGATTTGTGTTCTTTGCCATATGGGTACCAGACAGGTGTTTTGAAAGGAACATACTCTAGTACTAACGGACTTTGTTGTCAGTTTGCACAGTAGGATGGGTGAATGTGATGCATTCAAATCAGGAAAATCATGGGACACTTTTCTCCGTTTCTTTATTCTGCATTCTTTTCATATTGTATCTAATAATTATTAAGAAAATAATGAGGGGATAAAGGTTACTATTTTTTAGAAATGATTCTACAAATAAACCTTCCTTATTTCATGAACATCACTTTATCTCAGTGCAGCATGACCAAGTGACTATCTGGTAATGTGGAGCTAGCCCATGAGGACCTTGGAGCCTGTGTATTTAGACCGTGTGTTCTACTTTTCCAAACTTGCTGAGAATTACACTAGGGTTTAATTTAACTGCTTGCTCTGACGTGGAAATTTTCACTTAAGTGATAGCTCAACAAAGATCACAAATATAAGAATAGAAGCAGTGCTTGTTAAGCAATGGGAATCTGTCAATTATGAGATTACAGACCAGAAACTAAAGAAGTAGGGGAGAAAAGTACTGATATACAAATAATAGGTTGGAGTGAATTTTGGACCTCAGCTACTGAGTATTTGTGAAAGTCTTATGGGCTGATTTTGAGTAGAATCTGAAATGGAAATAGAATGGAACAAGCTGAGCTGGGTAGCTATTAAAAAAACCCAAAAACTTTGAAAGTGGCCAAGGTTAAAATGACCCAGGAACTGGTGACCAAGCAGTGTTCAGGTGAATTGTGCTTAGCTGGAATCAGGGTTTATATTGAAGTTTTCAGATACATTTTCTGTTCTCATCTGGCCATCTGTAGTGAGGCCATTGATCTCTGAAGAAGATCAAAGGAGATCATCCAGTTCTAGCTTATGTAAGCTAAAGACTGACTGCCATGCTTTCTGAAAGTGAGAATGAAAAAAAAAAACCAAACACCAACTCTCTATATTTCATGTTCTGACATATTTTTATGTTGTACTGGGAGAAAGAAAAGGAAAAGCAAGGGAAGTGAAATGAGGGAATTCTTAACAAAAGTGAATGATATCTATTGTTGTAGGTAATGGTTTAGTTGGCATATTAACTTATCTTCCTATTGGTGGCATTTTATTTGTCCTCATATTGTAGCCACTGCATAAGCCTGCAGGTAAATTCTTGTGATGGATCTCTGATTCTACTGTATTATTATATTTCTTCTTGAGTGTGAAAAACCAAAAAAAGCCCCATATTATGCAGAACTGAGAAATAAAAGAGCAATAGTTCACCTATGCATAGCTCACAGCTAGTAGTTTTACTGGCTATGTGTCATAATTTTATAATGATCACCACAACAGTAGACATTCTTATTATAGTATTATTCTAAACCCTCTGCAACCGGCAAAGTATTTAAAATCCTTCCTCACAGAAGAAGAAGAAAGAGGACGGGGGAAGTTATGTTCCTAATTGAACCATCCGCTAAAATCTAACCATTTCTGGCAGTTACTTGTAACCTAACCCTGAAGTCTCCGGATGACTACATTTCTGTCATTTCCACTATGCACACAGCTATCCACACCTTTACACTTATGTTTATGATTTTAGTAAGTGCTCGGGTATCCACTTGCCTACCTTAGCTTCTGGGACTGACCTTGTGGATGTGCTTTGAGCATGCTGAGGGAACAATTGGCTGGAAGAAATGCCTTCCTGTCTCTTACACAAAAGCCCAGCTGTTGGAGCACTTACCTGCAGTTTGTGAGATATGGGTTCATATACCTCTTCAATCTATTTGACGATAGAGATTTTAATGCAGAGCCCTCCAGAAGCCTGGAGGCAGAAGCCTGGTGCGTGGGGTATTCTGAGTCCTGGTTCTTCCTCACAGTTCTTCCTCTTTATGTAGAGCAGAGTCAGAGTTTGAGAATTTTGCCTGAGACAGGACTCCAGAAGTCACACAGTACCATGCTGACTATTAACATCCCTAGTTGTCCCTCCTTGTGATACTAGCTCCAAGTGTCTGTCTGGTGCATTGAAATGAATGTGGCTGTAGGGATTTTTTTTTCCAGTAGACAAGACTTACCTTAACAACAAAGTTGGAAAGTGCTTAGAAGTTAGCTGTTCTCCCTAAACATTCCCTTCTGTAATCAGCAAGGAGAGTGGAGAGGAGGGAGACACCTCTTCTTTGCAGGAACCTAGACACAGTTAGTACAACATAAAGACAAAAGTCACGCTTATAACAAAATTTGTCCACACTGGATTTTAAGAGGATATTTAGTATGTAGACAACCCCAGTCTGTGTATGAAAAGTTATGTGCTGATATTTGTTTAATAATTTTTGCCTGTGGCTTTGGATTCTTTAGGTAAAAAGTAGCTTTGTTTTTCAAAGATTTTGAAACATAACTGCAGGCTGCCTCAGGTGAGAATTGACAATACTTTTTTACCAAGGGTTCTGCAAAATCAAAGGATCATGTGAAACAGACTCCTTTACTTCATTCATACACCAGAATCACAGGATCCTCTGTAAGGAGATGTTCACTGTGGACAACAGAAAGCTTCAGGGGGAAGCCTGCATAGAAACCTTATAGGATATACCTTTACCCATATGTTTATTCAGTGTGTTATCCCAAACAGCCATGTCCCTGTGTTCAAATCTCTCCTTCTTTGCCATCTGTCTTATCCCCTGTTTCTGCCCAGAGCAGTACCTACAGACAGTCGTTGGGAATGAGAACTTGTTGCTATTTCTCTTAACAACCTGACAGAAATATCAACACCTCTATGCTATGTAATTCTATGGCAGGGAATATATCTCTGTTGATTCCACAAAAATACAGAACTGGTTTTAATTTCTATAAAACTTTGATGGCTTCATCCCTGGTAAATCCTACAGAGATTTTCCATACTAAAAACTTGGTGATAAGCTCATAAAATAAATGCATCAGAAAGGGCAAATGCAGCCAGCTTTTTTTCTTACTCTCAGCTGTCTAATTGTCTTGATAGAAGATTAAAAAGGAGACATTCTCAGTTTATATTTTATCAGGGCTAAAATATGGCATTACAGAATGATGAACAGAAAACGATAGTGCCATCTTTCAGAAAAGAGGCATTGGTACTAATTCCTTACTATTATGGATGTAAAAAGACATATGACTTGAGGAGTAAATTCTGGTGTCCTGGCAAAATCATGAATCTGGCACAGCATATCCATTGTACCCACATAATTTTTTCCAGCAGTTCCAACTGTGAAGTCCATGTTTGTATTCACCCTAAAGGGACATGTAGTGTTGCTTTGTACCATCCCAGAGCTGGCTGCATTTTTGTGGGGCAATCTATGTGGTTTCACACACAGCTAGATTCTGCCTTAGGTACCTTAGATGCACCAGGAGAGGTATGAAAGCACCACAGAGAAACTGGCACCATTCTACTAATGAAATCAGAGCTGCTGATGGGCTTTCCTTTTTCAGCACTTGAGCACTTTCAGAGATTGGTATAGGGTGCATGTATGTGAGGGAAGGCAAGGGACCTCTGTGAGCAAAATAAACTGCCTCAACTCATCCTTCAACTTCTGTGTAGCAGTTATGTGGGTGAGGAGAGACAAGAGTTTGGGATTCTGGTCAGTCTCAACACAGATGTGTGAGAAGCACGTTGCTGGCTTTCTTGCATCGCACATGGAGCTAGGTTCTTCCCTGTCAGGTTAGAATCTAACCCCTGCTTTCCAAATCTGTTCAAGCTAGCTGATATCTCCACATGTTTTTTGGTACTTATTAGTAGTAAGGGGAAAAAGCATCAGTGAGCTCTGCTTTTCTGCTCATTAATTTCTTCACTGCCACTTTGTGTCAAGGATCTCAAGCGACTGAACCTTTCAGCAGAGAGCTTTGGGCTTCATTCCCCACTGACTGCTGGTCTAATTGCCTTTCAGCCCTGGCCACAGGAGAAGCAGCTTAGCACGAGGACCCAAGGGCTTAAAAAGCCAGAGATAATGATGACAGCCACATTGGTTCTGAAAACAGGAACTCCCAGATATCGTTAAGAGCACTACAGTTCAGTTTGACTCTGCTTCCCAGACACAACCTTCCTCAAAGATGATGCAGTTATCTTTATCTGGACAAAGAATCTTTTCCCCTAATGACAAAAACGACATCCACCTCAACATGTCTTATTAAGGACACAGCTTCCAGCCCAAGAAGGCATGCCTTTGTGAAGAGAGGTTGTCATGGTGCTGTATGCAGTGCCTAGAAATGAGAGTTGCTGAGGATTTATTGTAGCTAAAATGGACAAGAACTCACACACTCCCTCATTACTTCTTGTCAGCAAGTCAGCCTGGGGTTGCAGATTGAAGGAGCAGAAACTTCAGACTTAGAAGCCTAGAGCTGATAATGATAGGTTGCAATCTGCCATGTGATTCTTGTACAAGACAAATACTTGTGGCATCAAAAAGCAGAAAAAAGCTAGAAAAACTGCAGCAGATGTTTGTGCCTTGCAGTGGTGTGGGCATGGGAGGAGTCAGGACAACACTGCTACCAAAGAACATCATGACAGTGTCTTCTGTAGCACTGGGTTTTGTTGAGGCAGGTACTGCCAGCACTGGCAGCAAGAAGAGCTGCCAGCCTCTCTCTGTCTGTCTCTGTCTCTCTCTCTCCGTCTGGGCTGGAGCTAGTGGCTGGGAAAATGTTCAGACTCTCTTAGGGGAAGGCACACACTTGCAGATGTTCAGCTGGGCTCCAGGATGCTCTGCTACCACCGGTTCACTGTGTGTTGAATAAACAATAAAGCAGAGGTGCCACTTGTGAGTTCCAGTGCTGCTACCAGATGCAGCTGGGGCACTTAACAGGGGCCCCTCTAACCTGACAGAGAAGCAGGAGTGACAGAGGATATGACAGGGGAAAATGTGGGTCTTGCCCTGAGTGTTTTTAAAAATTGATTCTTTGGCCATCAGAACTTGTGGGATTAGTTTTAAAACAACAATATTTTATTATAGTAGAGCAATTTGGTTAGTTTTTTTACTTGTCGTCTATATTTTTAATCTTACAGTTTATGTTTTCAAGGTTTGGGGGGGATACGACACAGTGTGGGTCAACAGTGAGGGCTAAATGCCTATTAGTTTTCATGAACTCAAATGTTCTACAGAATTCCCGATGCTGGTCTATGGGGCAAAGTATGAAGTTTTAGTGTTTGAAGGAAAATGCTAGTTTTCAAAAGAAATTACAGTAAATTTTTTTGAGCTGGTAAAACTTGTCGTGGAAGAAGACAAAGGTTTTGGTTGGATATTAAATGGATATCCAGATATATTGAATAGATATCCAGAACAGATAAGTGGCGAAGGACAGGAAGATGGCCTTTGAACAGCTGAAGGAAAACAGTGTGGAGGAAAACAGAGATAAAGTCCTACAGCTGTCAGAGCTTCAGGGAGAAATGGTTAGGCTGAGGAGCAACTCTACAGCACAGAATATCAGAAAAATTACTGTGTTGGAAATGCAATGAAGAATTGCTGTCTCGGAGAGCCAGGTTTCCAAAGTATTTTTGATGACACCAGGAAGAACCTACTGGGAGATGGAGAGATCCTGGAGCTTGCTTTTGTCACTAAATTGAGCAATAGGACTATTGCATTATTGTACGTGAGTTGGTTCCCAGTGATTATCTGTGTTGGCTGATCCTGCATTGCATTTATACGTCAGCAGCAGCCGTAAAAAACCTAAAGAACTAGGCTAGAAAGAAATTTGGTGAAGAGTGTTAGTCCTATCTTTTAGGCACTGAGGAGTTTCATCTTAGTCTCACTACTTGACTGGTTTTTTGGAACGATGCTGGGATTACCTGTTGGCTGATCCATGCAAGTACTATTCTTAGCTGAATTTCTTTCTGCCCAAGGTTTGCAAGAGTTTGAAAGAAACAAGGGATAAAGGTGCCTCTGCTTTTGCTTTTTTCCTCTGGCAGCAGATCATTCAGGATTCTGCACTGACCCGAGATAAATAAACAGTAGAGGCATAACTGTAACAAATAAACATCTGAGTTGTGTTGCAAAGGACTGCATTTACTGCAAATCAATAGGTGGGAAAAGTCTCTGATTGTATTCTTCCTTCAATTAGTGATGAAGGCGTTGGAAGAAGATATAGGGCTAAGGAGCTGGACAAAAATAGTCATTTTTACAAAAATGTGACTGAGATTTTTTTCAAGGGATTTTGTAATGCAGCAGTTTTACTCGGAGGAAGACTGACAGACTTTTGTGTGTCTGTGCATATCTATCCCTGTTTTTTTTTCTTCTTTCCTTTTTACTTGATGTTTGGGTAAAGTTCTCTGCAGGATTTAGATAAAATTCTTGAGGCATCTTTTATGACAGACCACACAGTATTCGCGTGAAAGTCCATTGCTACTCACCTTTGCAGCCCTCCTCCCATTTACTACCTATGGTAATGTGGTGTGTATTAAGGTCATAATCTATTTTTTTAAAAAATTAAAGAATAAACTTAATTGAAATTAATTAAAATTAGCAGCAACTGAAATTAGCAGAGTATTTTGAATTGAATTCTGCGTTATTTCCTGTAAGTGTCCTATGGGTCCTTTTTTATGAAAGGTAAAAACCCCATAGTTTTCAAGTAGTTTGTGATGCTTATTTTATTATGAAGATAAGAACAGTTGAACATAGGGCAATAAAGCAAGAGTTTTAAGTAGAATTAACTGAGAATCTTCCCAATTTGCTGACACAAATGTTGGATAAAAATTCTTCACAATGCAGTTCAAAATTTCTCACAAAAACTTCAGTTTGGTCACAAGACTTTTCTTTCTTGATAGGGAAAGCAGTGAAACAGCTCCCTGCCTGCTTGCCCACAAGGTGTGGAGTTTCTTGGTTTGCCTTCATTCTTTGGGGCTGGGGTGGGTCAATCTCCCTTTCCTACAAGTAAGTCACGAGGGAAGATAAAGAGACAGACAAAGAACCAGACAGTGGCAGAAATGGGGAATTAAGGCACTGGAATGAAAGCCTGAAAAGTTTATTTTACTTTTACTCTCTGTGTGGAAAAAAAATAAATATCCATTTCCTCTGTCTTATTTTGTGAAATCCTAACCTGTGAAAAATATGTACTTGTTTTGTGGGTTTTTTTGCTTTTCGTTCTAATTCCTGAGGCTTCCCACCCTCCCAAAGGCATTATCTGAATCTATTCAGCTTTAATTATAGATTACCTTGGTCAAATGATTGATAATGATGGGATGTGAGAGATGAATGCTCTTGCTTCGGATGGCTTGCATTTAAGGAGTTTGATGCCATTAAGTGTGTAAGTAAGTACCAGCACTGTTCAAAGCTTTCTGTAGGTGCTCGTTTTGTATCCATTTTGTATCAGACTAGAGTCTGATAAAGCAGAAATAAGAACACTAGAACTCATAATTGATAGGGCAGCCTAAATAAAAGTTATTTAATTTGCTTTTATCAAGGAAGTTTTAAAACATGGGGAAAATTTAGGCCTATTTTCCACTACATTAACCAGAAGAGAGATGAGAATGGAGGCTGGGAGCTCCAAGACAACATGCAAATCTTGAATTCTTACTCCTTGGATATCATATAGCAGTAACAATTTAAAGTCTTGTGGGCATGTTATTCATCTCAGTCATCCTCAGGTTTCATTCAGCTGGCAGTTTGCAACATGCCAGAATGTCATAGGCTAAGCTGATTAGAAATGTGAGTGTATTTTCCCTTCTTGTCAAATTTTCTGAGGATAAACAGTTCTTACGTTTAAGAGAGACGAAGTTTGTGATGATCCAAGGGGAACAGCCTTTAAAATGCTGTGGTCCTCTAAGGGATACATGGCTTTTGTTGTTATAATAACTGTGACTCCTGTGTCTAATAGTTCTCAAGCCCTGATACTGGCAAACCAGCAAGGTCAGAGTCTTGGTTGTATATTCAGTTTAGGACTGATAATAATTCTGCATAAATTGTAATGCCTTCTGAATGGTGAGTTTTCTCCATAGGGAAAATTATTTTAAAGATATTGCATTGACTTTAGGTAAAGTAATTATAAATACCAATGGTACAGATGCAAAACATACCTGGCCAGGAGAAAAGGAAAATTGTTGTGAGGTTAAACAAGTAAGAGGAACATTTTAGTCCAGACTTGATGTCTTGGGTCTCTGTGAGTGTTCCAAGTCAAGTTCAAAATTTGCATTGGTGGTGGAGTCCAAATGTTAAAGGGGAAAAAAAAAAAAGTGAGGAAGGAGTGAGGAGGAAAATAAAGTAAAAGGAACAACCTGTGATTATATCACAGGATTAGTATTCAGGAGATCTGGCTTCTTTTTATAGGCTGGCAGCTAATGTGCAATTTCAATATAGGCAAATAATTTCCCCCAGTACTATGTCAAGAACAAGGCTTTAGCGAGTTGATGAGAGTCTTAAAAAACTTCTTTATAAAAAAGAATATCAGTACCATGAATGGGAGTCTCGCTTTATGATATAAAGATATGATAACTGGTATTAAAGTAGAGAGCTAGAACAGTAAATTTTCTTTGCACTGATAATCAGATTTAGCCATTGTACAGATAGAACCAATATTAAGCATTAAGAAAAAGAAGTGCTGAGCATTAGTCACAGCA
Source organism: Ciconia boyciana (assembly GCF_034638445.1). NCBI lineage: Eukaryota > Metazoa > Chordata > Aves > Ciconiiformes > Ciconiidae > Ciconia > Ciconia boyciana. Next base: position 96,049,844 of record NC_132936.1, read on the forward strand.
CATTCTTCTGAATTCTCTCCAAATTCCAGTACTGAGAGTAACAATTGGTGAGAAGGAATTGAAGGCCTTAGCATATAATTATTTATTAGTTTATTGGCAACAGGTCAACTAGTCCAAGGTTCCCATGCTTCTTATCCCTTATAAAGGGCCTCAGGGTTCATGATGACCCAAAGGCAGTGCAGTGAAATCATAACAATGAAGCAATGAGTAAGGCAGCATTGCCCCTGTTCCTAATGCAGAAGACAAACAATCATGCAGATTTCTTCTCCAGTAGATTATCTATCCTAATTAAACATTTCCTCTCCTGGGCCTTTGCTCTTTCTGGTAGCTGAGAAGGGTAATTAATCTTGTAGGTACTATTGCTGGAACCCAGGAGAAGTTTATTATGTCCCCTGAGTTTCACACATATCATACAGCTAAGATCTGTCTGTCTAAAATCGCAAATGTCTTTTAAGCTTAAACAGAAAATGCATTCTCTGAGTACTGCTGTGCTTGTTGTGCTTTACCTTGGATTGGCTGTCACTAGCTAAAACGATGTTTTTCATTTTGTGTTTTCTGCCTTTTGAATTCAGGTTTGTGATTTAATCTAGACTTCTAGAGGTGTCTTAGGCAAGTTTTGTAACATCTCTTGGCTTTAATTTCTTGTCTGAGAGTGAGGCTGAGCAAATGTTTTCTTGTGTGTTTGGTTTTCACTTTTCCCTTAGATGAAAAAGGCAATAAGAGTGGGAGGAAGAAAAGTTTCATGAAATATGTTTCTGTTGAAAATCTTGACCCTTTGGTATATAATCAGAAATATCAATTTCAGGAAAAAAACCAAAGGAATTTAGCTAAACCCTGCAACTTTTAATGATAAACTTTGGGATTAAAATTGAAAGACTGTTTATATCCATAATATTTATCAAGAGTTGTATATTTTCAATTATTTTTGGAGGTAATCTAGTGTTTGAAGTGCACACGTCATGGTGCCAAAATCTTCTTTCTTACTAAGACAGGGATCTTTGGATATAGAATTCCTTAGACATGTTGCATGGGTGCAGAGTCTGACATATAAAAGAGTATTGAGCCTGAAGAGAAAAAATGATAATGTTCTCCATTTTCAGCTCTAATTTTCCCAGCTTTTGAAAACGGTGCTTTCATCATCTGTCATTACCCAGAGCTGACTGAAAATATTTCCTTTCTTCTACCTATTGTATGGCTTATCTACTTAGATTGCAGAACATACCAAGCTCTTGACCTCTGGACTCTGTGTCCAGTTACCAGGTAAAGAAGAACTGCAAGCACACAATAACTGATGTCCAGAAAAGGATATCAGGAATGATGTATTTCACTGGGAAGCCCAGCCTGCACCAGAGAACAGATGCCTTGATTTGGTTCATTTCCTGGTACATCCCAAGGCCATGCTCTCCCAGACATCTCCATTTCATTCGTGTTAGTTTGTGCCCAGGAAATGAATCTGAGCCTGAGCTGCAGGACAGATGTGTTCCCCAGTATTTTCCGTTTCTCCTGGACGTCTCTATTGAGACTGACTGGAACATGATACAATCCTTTTCCAGACTGTACATCTGTATTCTCATGATGTCAGGTGCATACCCTGGTCTTGCTCTGACCGAAAGGCAGGACAGTCAAGACAGGTACATGGCAATATTCCTGGTTTAAACTTTTACAACATATATGTGGTATGATTCATTATTCTTCTTTTTCAGTCACAGAACTAGAGATAGATTATATGACTTGACCTGCATTAAAAGGGAAATTCATTTGCTTATCTGTGGTTATCTGAGTCCTAGGTCTAGGGGGCCCCATTTTATCACCCTTTTCACCAGAAGAGGAGTCCAACTTGTGGTGTCCTCAGTATCAAGATGGTCTTATCATTGTTAATGAAGAAAGCGGAGGTGATTAGTTTTAAACGGCTCTGATGTCAAACCTGGATGATTACTGGTAAGTATGGGGTGGTCACACTCCTGCACTTGATAGTCCCCCACCTAGCACATTTTCCAGCTAGATTCATGGGCAAAAGTGTGTGGTGTCATATGCTGGGGAGCAGGTCTTCCATGACAGCCCCTGTGTCTGTGGTCTTGCTTTATGTAAATGAGCGAGAGGACTATAAGATAAGAATTAGTCACTTCAAGAAATCTCATTCTTGTATTTCAGAACTGACTTGTGAAATAGGCCCATTGATCTGATCCTCTGCTTTGCTAAGCTTTGAAGAATCACAGTGACGGAGGACTCTCCAGTACTTTCAGACTCACTCTTTCTCCGTTTTTTATCTATTAGATCTTTGCCATTAGTTTAAGATAGATGGCTAGTACTGGAAACTTTCATGGACCAATTTCACACATCTTATCTATTTTAAATGGTGAAAATTGTTAATTTCTTCCCTATATGCCTATACAGTGGACATGAATAATTTTTCTGGATATATGTATATGTGTACTTAAAATAATCGGGAGTAAAAAGGCAAAGTGTATTGTTAAATGAATGTTACACAGCATGCTTTTTATTTCTAAGCCAGCTGTGATCTTGCTGCTTATCCTTGTACTCTTCCAATTTCTTTCTCTGAATGCAACGCATGATCACACTCAATTAACATTTTTTTCAATTCCAAGCCTTCTCACAGGGGAGGCTGTAGGCCCAGGTGACTCTCTTCCATGCTTGTTATTTATCTATCTTCATGTTAATAACATGTTTACAATACACTTTAATGGAGTGAATGAGTATTGCATCTCTGTGTCCTACTCACTATGTTATGTATGTTTATTTTCACCTCTTTCCTAAACTCATTTCTGTGTTAACAAAATCTAACTTTATACTGAAATTTATTCTTATCCTGTTTTTCCTCAGAAAATAGCCATTTTAATAACCCCTAGTGGGTCTGAAGATTTTGAAATATACTTCTCTAAAAATTATACTTCTGATGAAATCCGACATTTTGTCACAAGCTGGAGTCATTCATAGTATCTGAGGATGGTAAACTAATTATCTCTTGCCCTTCTCTTGCTAACATAAAAGGATTAAATTAATCACATTCAGTTATAGCTGGCATTAAGCATACAGACATGTTCTTTTTTAAGGAGAGAGAGAGAGAGAAATCAGTGGCTTTTATTAAATGTTTTTCTCTGTATGTCAAATCTTCTTTTGAAAATTTAAAGTGCTAAATTAGCAATTTTTCCTGTTTTCTATTCATTTTAATGTTTTCATATTCTTCATCAGAAGACTGACTTCTCTTACAGCCTGTTTTTTATAACCCACTCCTAAATGAGTAAGTCTGTCCTGTGTCACTTTTTTTTTTTTTCTTTTTTTGTAGTACAAGAGTCTTTGAGCTGTTCAGTGAAAGGACTGTGACTTGGCAGCGGATCTATCTTGAAAAGTAAAAACAAATTAAAGTTATCTATGAAAGTGCTAATGTCTGCAATCAGAAGGTAATCTTTCTGGAAAACTTTGAGCTAACTAACCCTAAATGAGACGAAGTCGTGTTAGATCCTTACATGGTCACAGACGGGGGAGCTCAGACACAGGAGGAACCAGGACAACTTTCTACCAGAAAGCTGAGCAGATTCCTAGAATTATTTGAGGATTATTTTTTGTTTGTTTGTTTACACCAGGTTTAGACAGAATTATGGTATATGGCCCTGTGGTTGCCAATGAAAATATACTTCCCCATTCAAAGAATTTGCCTCTTAAGACCTGTTCTGCACTCATACACTAATATAGCATTTGGTTCTGCTGAGAAGCCTTGTTGTCTCAGTCCACTCTTCCATATACTAAGTTTTGACAGAGGTTAGCAAACACCATCTGTGTCTGCTTGGGGTATGTATAGTTTAGTCACAGTGGGGTGGGGCTGAACAGGATTTATCAGGAACAAATGATGTAGGATAGATCAAGAAACACCAGCTCTTCCATCTGTATCCATATGTTGTACAACAACTTGCCAAGGTAAAGACCTTAACCTTCAGCTTCCTGTAAAAATCAGTCCAGGGTCTTTTTTAATGAGACAAGACATGATTGAAATTCTGCAACGGCACTTACTTAATTGTAAGTCTCACTCCAAAATGTCATGCCAACTGCTCTTTGTTCTCATGCTGCAGATTTAGTTTGGTACCAGATCCCATGGAAGACTGCTAATTCAGATTACTCCTCCCCATTTCTTATAGCACCTTCTATTCTTTCAGTGGTCTTACAAACCTTCAAAATGAGATCTGGAGAGATCACTGCTGGGAGTGAGGCTCCAGGGTGATGGTGAAAAAATTATCATGCACCACATGCTTAATGCAAATCGACAAGTTCTTGATATCCATCCAGGAAACTTTTCCCACAGCGAGTAAATATTTGTGCCTGGAAGCTTTTGGTGTTTTGCTACCATTGGCATGCTGTGTGTACATTGCAGCAAATGACTTCTGATTTACAAACAGCTTGAGTGGAAGACCAGGTGGTTCACCCTCAGGGACCACTTCTCCGTAATGGAGCCAGTGTGTAATGGCAGGGGAGAATAGCGACCTTCCTTCTGGAGCCCCTGGTGCCCGCTGACTGCGTGAGTGATGCCTTCTCCAACCATCCCTTCTGACTCACAAAAAGAAACCCTGGCAGAGGCATAGCTAAGCCATCCATCACAGTTCCAAAAGCATTGCCTTGGTTTCTGAGTAAAAGAAGTGCTTTGATATAGAGTTTGCGACCACTAATAAACTAACGTTCCATTGGAGACTGCAGATTGTAGCTCTGATGGAGTCATTTGCAGTATAATTGCTTATCATCTGTTCAACACCACAGTCCTTCCAATTCCTGAAATTTTATGATGGTGCTTCTGATATTTGAAGTTTACCTTAAAGCTACAGACATGGATGATTGGAGGAAAATTTCTGTTAAAATGGAGGTGGAGGGAGAACTCCCAGCTCTCATGGAAACTAAAAATATCCCAAGAGTATCAGGAAGGATTAGAACCCAGAAGCAAACAAACTTATTTGCAAGCCATTCTCACAACAATTTTTCTATGGGGATTGCTAAATGTTACATAGATTGGTTTTGGTGGAGTGGAGCTCAATGCTGTGGAAAACAGAGAACCTAAGAGAGTCCAGTTTCAAAGATTATGCACTCTAGATATCGAGCTTAGAAAGCCTCAAGAACAAACAAAAATGAAAAATAAAAGCCTGTTGTCTGATTGTCTCTGTGGCAAGGCAGTTTATTGCGTTACGTATTTGGTTCTGATTAACTTTTATTTCATGAGAAGGAAAAAAACACTACAGGCTTTTTGAGCAACAGTATGAGTACAGTGACTAACTTTGAAAGACTGTCTCAGCTGACACACAAAATAGCAGCTCCCACCCAATAAAGAAGTAGATTATTCTCCCTGTTTAAAGACACTGCAAAGATAATAGAAAAATAATGCTTTCTTTCGGTCTTCTTTCAATTCCACAGTTATATCTTGGGAAAGGCCAAGGATATAATGTGACTAAGCAACCAGAGTTCAGAAGTTTCTTTAATTCCTTTGATGTGGATATTCAACTGCAGGTATCTTGTGAGATATCTTCTTTTTCCAGGTGTTAGCACAGCTGGAAATGCTCTAAGACCATCTTTCTTTGTAGCAGCTTTACAGCTAGAGCCACAGAATTTAGAGACAAAAGGAAAATTAAAGGCAAGGGCTTGGGGAACATAATCAAGGGTTCATTCCACAGAGTTTGAGGGGTAAAACTTACTTTGTTGGCACTGCCTCGTGTACCTGCACACTCAGTTTTAAATCCTACCAATAATACCCTGAATTTCTTCTAGACAACGTCAAATGTGTTCTTAACAGAAACTGTATTACATCAGCACCTTCCACTAATACAGTACTTGAGTTCGCACTATATAATCATTGCCTTTGTCCCCCTCAACAGGGAGACTGACCAAAATTTTGAATTCTGCAGTCCTAAGGTCAAAGGACCTCAATACTGTCTCCTATCCCTACAGTGTGAAATATACAGACTTTTTTAGAAATGCATTCTTTCTTGATAGATCACAGTTCTCATGCAGAATCACAGCTGCAGGTGAAACTGTTGTTGAAAACAATTTCAGGTAGTCCTTCACAGGCTGTCTAGCCTAAGAAGGAGAGTCTAGGCCTAGGGGCTAGGGGACAGTGCAGGGAACATGATTAACGGGGATGCACATTTTTGCCAGGCAAAGGCATAACAGTCTTCCCAGGATGGGGAGGCAGATGAAACACATAGCTCTTTTCCCTGAAGTGTCTATATGAACCTTGGCAAAGCACGGGACAGGGTCTTCATCACTCCCTGGGAATAACTGCAGGTCTCTGTCATGTTCAGAGCAATAAGGTTGCACATTGAAAGAGAGAAGATGTGAATAACAGAGAGAGTATGTAAATGGCCAGCAGCTCTTTGAGAGTCAGTTTACCCATTCTACAGAAAAAATATGCTGGGGTTGGAAAGGCAGATTATAAGTGCCATAACTAAAAAAAGTGCCATTTCAAAGCAAAAAAAGACATCGCAACACCAGTACCTGAGCACGCAAATTAAATAGATTTACCATACAATATAAAGCTTGTAAGCAACATGGTTAAGGGGCATTCAGGCTTCATGACTTTGCAGGACTTATTACATTTATCGGATTTTTATTTACTGGTCACAAACACTGGTTCTTTCGGTTTATCTTGGCAGAAACATCCTTTATTCCCTCTGGCTTGATTTCAGGAAGATTCTCATGAAATTGCTGTTTGTTTTTTTGCCTCTCAAAAGCAGCAATCTTGTTTCTCTCATGAAAGAAATGTACGCTTTTCTAACGTGAACACTTCTGGTATTTCTGCTGTGAAAAGGATGGTGGTATGTGAAAAGCTTCCCTGGGCCTTTGGTAGCCTCATGGACGCTATATCTGCATGTTTTAGCACTAGTTATTCTCCTACCCCTATAATGTCTAGATCTTGGACATGTCCTATTGTCACACTCTGAGAGCTTGCGAATTACTCTCTCATAGATTACTGTGAGGTATTGTGTAATCCTATAACCAGCAGTAATAGATGTGCTTCTGATTATATCACATCTACATCTATATAAGTAAACTTTAGAAATAAAATTAGTAATAATTTCTAAACATTGTGGCCAAATTATGAGCCTTACCATAAAAAAGTAGATTAAAAATCCTTCATCAAGTTAGTCACCCAACATAAATTTTAAACATGATCTGGCCTGTACAATGAACAGTATGTTGGATTAATACTGGAATAATGTTAGAAAGCCTGATTAGGGTTTGTTGGTTTTTTGGGGGGTTGTTGGGTTTTTTTAATTCCATTTAATACAAAAAATGAAACAGATTACTTTCAGTTTTGTTTATAGTAGATTTTCTTTCCTGGTTCTTATAAATTCTCCAAATGTAATGTTATTTTCCAGGGAACAAGAACGTTGCTCTTGTTGCTTCTGTGGAAGTAAATGGCTTCCACAGAAATTTTGCAACGCATTTCACTGTATCATTTCCATTCATGTTCGATGTTGTAATAGCCCTTTCAGCTTTTAGGAACTTGGCATCGTTGCCTTACAGTTACTTGACTATATTGCCAAGTCAGAAAGGGAGCATAGAATGATATGTTAATGAACTTGTGATGCCCACATCAGTGAAACTGTAATGTCTGGTTTTGTTTTTTTTTCCTCCTTCCTCTTCCCCTGCCCTTTTGTGATATGGAGCCTCTTAGAGACTTTACTCTTGTTTTTTTCTTATTGCAGATATATATATATATATTTTTTACTTATTGCTTAGACTAAAAGTCCCTTAAAATTCTGTGTAGTCTATATATGCATCTGTACCTATAGTTATATATCTACCTTAGGTACAGTTATTTAAATTACTTCATGGGCTTGGCAATATTTGATAATACCTATAAGTTGTGAAAGTTGAGAGTGATTAACTTGTTCTTTATGGAGGTGAATGCATCACAAATAAATTGTTTTTATCAGTCCATAATGAGGAGAAAAACAACTGCATTTTTTAGGGTCCAGTTTTCCCATGCCTCATGTTGGCTTCAGCAGCCTTTTAGGGATCTCTTCCCTTCTGTGTCTTTCTGCAATAGTCTCTGATGAAGATTCTGGCTCAATTCCTGCATCTGTGGGAGTCATCTAATGCCACAGACCTTATGCCATATCATTTTCCAGGCATGTGGCATAGATCACCCCTTCCTCTACCATGCTTTTGTCAGGAAAGCTATCAGATAAGATTTCTGACTACCAGGAGGATAGAAGGTCAATGAGTCAACCCTTGTGTTATTTCACATGCATGCTCTCTCTAGTCCAGTTTGTCACTGGGGAACTTGACATTTATTTTAATAGCAGTAAAGTTTTGTTAAGTTAAACTGTTCTTTGATGTTGGTGAAGGAAATAAGCCTTTTTAGCAAGGTAAAATGCTATTCTGAAAACAATTTTCATCCACTCAGATGTTTTTCTTCTCTGTCTTCGACCCACTTATCGCCAGAGGGGTGTTCAACAAGCTTAGCTCTAAAGACCCTTGTAGAAATCCCATACTTTTCAGCTTCTTTTTTTCATCTGACACTAGCTTTCTGAAATGCAATATAATCATCCCTAAGGACTAGAATTTGCCCCCAGCAAAAGATCATCACACCATTTCAATTTTCAATATAGCATTTGACTGCAATTTTGGTAAAGTAAGTAACACTCTTTACACATCTGATGCACTAAATGTTCACATCTTTTTCAACAGAAGGGCATTTTCCTGGCCTTTAAGATCTTCTACTGGTCTTTTCTATGATGAAAAATACTTTAAGTGATCCTCTTTATGGTAAAGGACTTGTTACTCTGTTACTATAGTCTACAAATATATATTTCCCTTCTGATTTTTATAGTAGAAGAGGATCTAAGGTTAATGTTAACATCTGCAACAAATCTAAAAGTGTGATGGGCAACCAAGAAATCAAGCACTGGAAAGGAAAGGAGCTTTTTGGAGAGAGCAAAAGCTCTGATTGTGCAGTACAAAAAGGACAGATCAGCCACCACCTCCACCACAAGTCTGTGAACACCTGCTGTTTGCTCTTACATGTTTATTTATTGATTTTGATTTGGCACCATATTGGTCTTCCATTGTCTGGCCTTATGAACCTTGTCTTTTCTGGCAATTTAAGATAAAGTTATATATTAAGTGGAGTATGTAGGGAATCAAGCTTGAAGGAGATGTAGGAATTTTCTTGGATTTCTTTTTAAGCAGAAAGTGTTTGTGGAGCAGCATATCTTCTTTTGCCACAGATGATGACTGAAAGGTGATAAGATCAAATTCCCTCTAATGAAAGCCTGCTATTTCAGTAGCCTGTTTGTTCAAAATTAATCAGATAATATAATATAATATTCATTATATCCTGTCATAGTCATTATATTTAGGTGCTTAAATTAGCACTAACTTGCCTACAATGGGGGAAATAGTCTTGAATTAGCTGCTTTTATAATCAGTGTAAAGAATCCTATTGGCTTCAGCAATGAGAGATGACCCTGAATTCGCTTTGCAGCTTGGTGCTTTGCATTATTATGAACATTTGAATATTCTTATACTGATATTATCAGTATTTAGGCACACTGGCTAGTATGTATTTCACATAATTTTGAACGTTGAAAGCTGAACTAGTCTCCCTACGTTGCTTGGCGTATGATGATGGCTCCTCTTTTGGTTTTGGAGGTTTCTCTTCAACTATAAGTATTTTAGGGTGATCTGCAGGCTTCAATGCCCAACTTTCAGACAGGGGAATTAAAGGAGATGAATCCAAAACCAGTCTGACCATGGGTAACCAACCTAGTGTAGAAATTGGAACCAAAACAAAAGACTGACAAGATCCAGATCTTTGCAAAATGATTTAAACACTTCTGTTTTTAACATGCCTTCACTATCTTTGCTCAAACACATGTATCTTTAATATTGTCTACCTAAATTTACCTTGGATGGAGGCTATAGCTAAAAGTAAAATGGTTAAGTGGCTATGGAAATTATTTTGGAATTATTTGTAATGATAAACAATGACATCATTTGGAACAGAAGCTCTATAAATGAAGTACAAAACCTTTCACTGAAAGATGTTAGTGAAAATCTTTGGCAAAAGATCTGTCCCAGCTTAGGACAGGTTTTTCTGTGTTTTTTGTGTTGTTGTTTTGTTGTTGTTTTTTTTTTTTGTTTAAATTCCCAGAGATCCCTAGTTATATAATAATTCATTTGGTGGTTGTGATATCCAAGAGATAAATCCCTCAAGAATCAAAGTGATGGTAGGGCTGCAGGATCTGTCAGTCCAGTACTTGTGCCACATAAATCTCCTAATTTACTCTGAAAAATGTATTCTGTAAAAGAAATGCAATTGTCTCTGCCAGTCTTTCACTAAAACAACAGGACCATCTTTATTCCTTTCTAAAAGGTGTGATTGAAACTTCAACATGTGAGGGGCTAGTTCCCATTGCTCTGCCTTGATTTTTCAGTTCTTTGGTAAATTGGTTGTTCTAGTGAAAGGCCTCAATTATCTTTATCCACAAAAATCATGTTTTGTCCATGTAAATGGAAACTACTGATAAGATAATGTAGAAGGGATCAGGTTTGACCCCATCTTCATGCTAATTTTTGTGTATATTAATTGAGGAACAGCCTGAAAATCCCATCCCAGTAGCAATTAATGTCTCTCATTTTGGGTAAGAATGACAAATGTGAATTCTCAGGATCATATCTCAGAACACTGCAGTGAGAATCAGGACTTTTCCTTTGCTGTATCTGGATCCTCAGTGCTTGACCACCCTATGCCTCAGTAATTATGTATTCATATTCCTTGAACATTATTAGGTTGTTTTAGAAGGTATCATGTTTGCTCTAACAAGCAACAAAACACATTAATATATCCTCAAAAAGCAATAACTCTTTGTCATTGTCCCTTCTTCTTCCTCACTAGCTGGGAAAAATGGAAGAAATAATAGATGAAATAAAGAACATTAAGAAGGAGTAACAATGCAGACTCTCAGCTTGACTCCACCTTTTCTGCTGGACAATATTAACAAGTGTTAAAGATGTTGCTGTTACAAATCCATATTGTAATACAATTGATTGTATCAGTTTATAGGTGGATGAGATGTGCTATTTCCCAGACAATCCAATAATTATTTAAGTGAATCTCATCTTTACCAATTTCTATTTCTATTGTTAGTGTGAGAAATAGTGAAATGCTGGGATTCAAACCTCATTTCTTCAAGTGATGACAGAAGGTCAGGTAGGAATGACAAGTGTTTGAAAATTTGCAGAAAGACACAAGAATGGTTTGCTGTGTTTCAAAAGTGTTGACTGAAAGAAATTTGAATATGTGATGAAAGCCTTATTTATTTATTTATTTATTTATTTTTCTGTAGCTGGTATACAGATTTGCTAATGCTCGCAAATGAAAGAAGCAGTTCTCTTCCTTTGGAGTCAGGTATGAGGGCAGACTCTGTAGGGATGGAAGGGAACAGACATGAGAGCTTTAGTTGTGGTGAGGTTTTTATATGACTGGAAAGAAAATGCAGCTCATACCTATTAGTTAAAATGTAGTGTGGATTTCCTTCCATAACCTTTAGTTATAATCATCTTCTATAGTTATATTCCCTATCCTACATTTCTCTGTATACATTAGAAAGAATTCACCACCACTGCATTCTGTCTCCTCAATTTTCCTCTGAATTTTCAACTTGTCAGATTATATTTGGATTCCTGATTTACATTGTTTTTAAAGATTATTCTATTATTCATGTAAAAAATTATTGCTTTCAGTAACATAGAATGTGATTTCTGATCTGATCCTTTTGGGATGCTTTGGAATCATAATAAGAAAAAAAGTGTTATGTGAATGTAAATTCTAAGTTGTTTTCTCAAGAATTCATGAAATTGGAGTTGTTCATGTAATCTTTTAGACTGCCTACCAGTAATCTATCATCTTGTCACTTCTGATGCCAGGCAGCAGAGGCTGCAGGATCACCAGTAATCACAGGCAAATGGTGACAGAAAACAGCTCTGCATCACATACAATGTGTCTGACATATTTAAATGCATTGGATTCACTGCACGATTTGTTAATCTGCAAGTATGCAGTGAAACCAACATGTTCTGGATGCGGTGATTCATTGTAGATGTATAACCAAGCTAGGAGAATACAGACTGTGGGGTGTGTTTGATCACCCACTTTTGATTTTGCCCGTGTTGACAGAGTTGTATTCCTGCTCTGAGGAATAAGTGTCTGCAGAGCCCACTGAAGTCCTTCACAAGTTGGTATGTAAGAGTAATTAGTAGATTGCTAAGTGTAGTCAATTTTAATGCCATATTTAGCTGTCACACCTTGTAAGGTGCTGAGCTGGACAGCAATGTATGCTCAGAGAAACCAAGAGAAAATGGTAGGCGTTCAGCATTTTCAAAAATCATGCTACTCAGATAAATATTTAAAGAGAGGATTAAAAACTTGGGTGTGACTGATTTATAAATCGTCTCTGTTAATGGGAGATGTATTGAGGGGTGTGGTATGATGTTACAACATGCTGAAGAGTAGGCTGAGGTGAGACCCAGTATAGAAATCCCGCATAGCTGATCTGAGTCACAGGTGAGGCTGCGTAGCAGGCACAGAATAGGTTTTGTTCACAAAAGACAGGGCAAATATTCAGCTCTGTAACAGAAAACTGAAAAAAGTCTGTTCACTTCTAGCAGAGATATCATCTCTGCTAGAAGTGAATGGGATTAAATTGCCAGGCTCCCGGGGGCACTGATAGGGAGGTGCCCGATGCCCGTGGCTGGGGCTGCCCCCGTGGGTGTCCCCTGGCTGCCCTGCTCCCTCCCTGCCAGCCTGGGGATCCCCCACAGCTCCCCCAGCCCCAGGATGTCTCTGGCCCAGATGACGCCTTACCCACCTAAAACAAGGACCTAAAGCAAAGTTATGCTGTATGGTGACAGAAAAAAATAATGATGAAAGTTAAGAAAACCCCATAGAAATGTACTGCTCTCTGAACAGTGTTTCCAAACCAGAATGATTTTGAAAGGTTCTTGTGTGTCTGACCCTCTCAAGAAATTCACAAAATAGCGCCTTTGGCTTACTGTCATTTTGAAATATGTTTTGTTCCCTGTATAACATTAATTTTCTTGCTTTCAAAATGTCCAACTTTTTAACAAGTGATACTAACTGTAAGTGGTCAATTAGAATAAAAACTCTTTCACAGACAATTCATTAGCTTACCAGTTGGACAGCGTGTTATTTGCTTACAAAGATGCAGGGGGATAGTCGGCAAAGTTTTGTTTGCAATATATGAATATCAGTGAAAAATGCATTTTGTTCTTTGTCAAGGCACTGTAATCATGCTGATAAAAGTGAATTTATTTATTTGCCAATAGTTTTGCAGAAGTGAGTGTCACTTTAGTTGCAAAAAGTTAGAAAAGCTTCACAAAGTGATTATGGAGGGCCTTACAGTAGGTACGTAAGGATATATTCACAAAACCTGTATTCAAGCTATGTTACAGCATCTAGTTTTGCATATTGGCTAGATGCTTCTTCTGGTGAGGTGGTAGATAATGCCAAAGAGTAATCCCAGGTCTGCAGGATGAATCCATCTGCTGTGTGCTCTGACTGCAGTGTCCCAGATCCATCTCCATCTTACATGATCCTGCTCAGGCTGTCCAGGCAGGGAAAAGAAATAGCATGGTTTCTTGACCAGCTGCAAGCCCTATCAACTAATATCTGACAAACCGCTGAGTGTTTTCAGTGGATGAGATTCCTTCTTGTGTAATGAGTCAGTATGAAGCCTGTATGCCAGCTGAGATCTACCTGCATAAGATAATTGTCGTTTATATAAGTACTGGCTAGCTGACATGATAGTAAAGTTCAATACCTATATAATCCCATAAAACTGTAATAAACATGTCCATAAAGTTGTTTGTCCAGCAGCTTCAGGCTGCCAAATCAATAAGGCAGCAGGAAAATATTGAGTTAATTAACCTGATAAATAGCTTGGCGAGCTGTATTTCTAATGACCACTCCTGATTTAATATACTGTAATCACAGAAAGACAGTGCGATAAGCATGAAAGGAGACATTGGAGATCCACTTATCTGGTGATTTTAGCCAATATGAAAATATGCAAGTAATCAAACTACAGTGTTTCAATCTGAATGGCAGGATTTGTTATTCTGAAGCATAATTATAGGCACTGTTGCTGTCGCTTGGGAGGTGAAACAAAGACCCCTGAATGCTTCCTAGTCTGAAGTGGCTGTGTATTGAATATGACACATCTGTAGGATTAGACAGCCTCACCTTTTTTTGTCTCTATAAAACAAAGCTGGACATCCACAATCAATTCATGTACAATTTTGAAACTGCCCTAAGAAAAACATATTTGGGGATTTTTCTTGAAATGCCCTGGAGTTAGGAACCTGACAGTTTGAGCAATTTTCAGTTCAAATGGCAAGAGAAGATTTGAAGGTTCACAAAGATTAATAAGAAGTTGTATCCTCTCTGCGTGACACGTTTAAAGTAAAGGACACAGGAATGCTTTCCCCACTCATAGGTCAATAAGGTGTTGGTTCTGGTAACACCTGGCTCCATGCTCAACTGAGACCCAGCTCTCATCATCTGCTTCCATGTGTTGGTTTCCACAAAAAGAAAATTGGTGATGGGTTTTAAGGGAACTGTGTTGTGCTCAACTAGATCATTGACTGATGCACTGGTGTCCTGATATGGTGCCTGCTAGCAGTTGAATTTAAATATAACCACAGGTAACCTCAGAAGTGTTCTTTTCCAATGCACCGGTCTCATCTGGACCCAAGTTCCATCACTCTCAGCATGAAAGTACCACAGAAGTGACAGCTCCGGAAAAGTTGTTTGGTTTTTTTTTTCTTTTTCCTGTATCATCTTTAGTAGAACCACTTCCAGTGAAGAACTGCAATGATATCAGTGCCAGGATAAGACATCTTGACACTAACTGGTGCTATAAACAAAGTAGTAGTGAAAGTACATGCTATCACTGAACCAAAATTGGTAGTACTCTCATGCCAAGTAATAAGGAAGAAGAGTTCCTGAGAGTGTGAATGGGTCATGGTAAATCTAAGGAACAATTCAAACAGCAACTCTCCATAAAACTTCAGGACAAGCAGCTGTCAGTCTCTCTAGGAGAGTTTGTCCAAACAATTCAGCAAAGATTTCCCTTTAAAACCAACTTAATTAATGTACAAAAATTTTAGAAAGCATTTCCCTTTTGAAAGAGCCTTTTGTTGTCCCTGTGTGACTGGAAAGGTCTGTGAGTAGCACTGAGACTGTGAAATCTCTGGTGCAAATGAAGTGGCACACTGTTAAACATGACTATTAAACTATTTTCTTGGGAGTTGTTTTTGATTCATGTGGAATAGATTAAAAGTCTGTTTTAAATCCCACAAGATTTCCCATGGAGTATAATTATACATGAAACAGAATAAGAAATGCAGTCCAACAATTACTTTGATTAGATGATGGTTACTGAAGCTGTCAGTGTGCCTAGTCCTACAAAGAACTAAGAAGGAAGAGTTAGGTAATGGAATTGTTGATAAATGTTTGCACTTCAGAGGAATTAATTATCTGTGTAAATAAATAATGGGCTAGAAAAACTGCAATCAGCTGATGGGATCTTGCCCTTCATCGTCACTGATGATATAATGCCTATCTTAAAGACCAATTTGCTGCCTTAATAAAGCAGCCCTCAAGGGCCCGCCTTGCTGCCTTTGAGCAATACAGCTTCCTGCAGTTTTATGGGGTCTGAAACTTGAAATAATAAAGCTTGGCTTTAGTAGCATTATAAGCTTGGCATTGGTAGCACTAGAGACGTCCTTTTCTTCTACTAGCCATTTCGTCAAAGAAATGAGTTTGACTGCTTCTGAATGCAATAGAAGGGGTGAAGGTATTAATTCTCCTTAACCAGTCAACATTAGTTCTACTATAGATGCACTGTGGAGCCTCTGCCATTGCTCTGAAGCATCTGCCAGAAAAGGAGGTCAGGTGGGAGAGACCGGTATTTGTTTCTGGACTGGAAATTTTTATGTTCCTACATGTGTGACTATACCTGTATTGTTACAGTGGTACACAGAGAAACCGATAAAATAGGAGATCAGAGTTTTGTAGCTAGGGGCTTTCTGTAGTTCTTAAGAACTGAGCATCTTGAGTGATTCTTGCATCCAGATCCAGTTTTTAAACCCATTCTAGGTCAAAAAGGATTGAAATTCTCTTAGTTGATTATACAGTTGGCCCTGTTGTGTGCATGTGGTCCATCAGTGCCTTTGCAGCACTTTAATGGACAGTCCTGGATGGGAGGAATGGCCAAAAACTTGCTGAACCATGAAGGTCTTCCTCATTATTCCCATATTCCTCAAGAGATTGTCCTTTCATCACCAGAAATGAAGCACACTGAAGGCAGAGGACAGGAGCAGTACTACTGTCTCTGCACCTATAGATCTGCGCATAAATTGTGTTGTGGCATTCTTTCTCCCTTATGCGAGATAAGATGTAGCAATGGACACAGGAATGTGAAGTAACTGTGCTTTTGATGGGGAGAAGCTATTGATTTTCAGCTCTAGGAAAGGCAGATATAGCTATTTGACTGTGCTCACTTTCCAGGTTGTTAGATGGTATCAGCTTGCCACATTCCTAAAAATACCCTAATGCAACGATAAGCTTCAGTCTTGCGTGCTGCTGATCCAGCTGTTTTCACTACTCTGTTTAGTCAAAGCACAATAAACAGTGTACTGTAATCTGCAGGAGGGAGTTGTCAGGAGATGCTACTTGGTCATGACAACATTTCAATGGCTTTTAGCTGTGAAATCCAAGTTACTAGTGTTGACTTTGTACAAAAACAGAACAGGAAAGAGTACCATAAGAGAACGTGTTCCTTGGAGAATATATCTGATTCTCAGATGTATGCATTTTAGAGAGTTACGTAGTTGAGGACGTGTTCTTGACACAGACAATAAAGCAATTCCCACTTCTGTGAACAAACACCCAAGATAGGGATTCAATTCCATAGATTGTAGAATCTTGCTATTTGCCTCTCAACTTAACTGATTTAATTATGGCTCATAGTTTCAGTGAATTTAAAGAGAAATACTAGATAAAATAAAAAATCTCCCCTCTTGCTTAATTGCATATTAAATCTTCATAGACAAGAAAATCTGAACCTCTTTAGGGAGGCTTTAAGACATGTAAAAGTGTATAGCTAAAGAGAAAGAAATGTACTGGCCCCCTGAGCAAATGAAGAATGAGTGAGTATCACTCACAAATTTCTTTTCCACCTATCTCTTCCTTCCTCCCACCCCATCCTGGTCAGGGACTTGATTTAGGCAATTTGCATTTTTTTCCTAAGAGTTTCAGTTTGCAGCATTAACAGTGTTCTCTTCCATGGTAACATAATGAGAATCTAAGAAGTGGGATTTAAAAATGGTATTTAGGCCCCTGATCTAGGTTACAGATTTTTAAGGATACTCTGACACCTAAGTGAAATCAAACGTGATATTAAAGCTTTACAGATAGTCCTTTGCATCTGTTGGGCAGAAGGTATACACTGCACTGAGGACCTATTCTTAAAGTTGAGTGTCTTAGAAAGCACATGACTGGAAGGGGTCCTGCAGATTGCTGAGTTGTTCTGAAGTCCTGCTCTGAGCACTTGTCCAGAATGTCGTCAGCTAATGCCTGTTCTTGCTTTAAACCCCACATCCACTTCTATGTAGTTGTTTCTCAACATATTTTCTCTGTTTCTATAAACTTTCTCCAAACTGTCTTGGATGCAAAAGATTTGCCAGATTAAGATTTGAGGTGATTGTCTTCATGTTCCTGGGCATTGTCATAGTTGGTCATTTGAGATCGAGGCATGAAATATAGTATCTCTTCCCAAATCCCCAGTGCAGCCATTTGAACACTTCTAGCTTCACGTCACCAGGTGTTCAATCACCTGAGAAAATGTGACTGCAGAATTCACTGTGAAGCCTCCCCACTTTTATATACTGACTCCTCACACATAATGTATGGAAGTCAGAATGAGGAACAGAAGGAGAAGAGACAAGGAAGGAAGGGCTCAAAAGAACAACCTTCTGTTGGAGACAGTGATGCCAACATCTCTCATGATGGGGAGCTGGGGACAGCAATTGCTTGGACCTGATCGCCATGCTTTTACATCTCATACAGCCCATAAAAGAGTTGCTGGTACTCTCATATCAAGAGGTAATTTCTGATACCTTGGCACTTTGCCAGGCAGGCTTGGTAGAAGAAGCTGCTGCACTTTCTCAAAAGTCTGGATGTACTGATGTCCTGATGTGCCACAGGCATTGCTTTAAGGAAGCCAGGGGACAGCAATGGGTGTTAGGCAAGTTGAAAATATGCATTTGTAAATACTGGACTAAGCAAAGAAGGAAATAAGACGACCTCTATTGTGCAGAAATCTTTTGTCTTGTGTTGTTGAAGCATTAAAAGGCAATCTTGAAAGTGTGTGGTGAGATGAGCAGGAATTGGTGAATGGGTAGGTTGAATTGGCCAAATTAGATAGAATTTAGATAGAATGGATAGAATAGAATAGGCTCCATTTCCAGTCAGATGCCCCAGTAAGTCCTTTACTGTCTTTTCACTCCATTGCTCGGTACCAACCCAGGACTTTTTAACTCCACTTCCCTGCAGAGGATTTCCTGCTGTGGGGAGTGAGTCTCAGTGAATAGCAATGAGCCTGGATAGTTAATACCCTTGTTCTCTGCAATACAGGTGGGATTTTTCTGACCGTAGGATGGAGTTTGAGGGAAGGCAAAGGTCACTCCAATTACTTGGAAGCCACATGTTGCCTGCAGATATATTATTTCTTCTGAAGATCTTCACATTTTTAAGGGGGTTTTTTGGTTTTGAATTATTTATTTATTTATTTATTTGTGTTCCACCGGGCAATAAGCAAATAAGCCTTGGTGATTAGTGGAGATGTTCAAGCAGACCCAACATTGGCTTTCATGAATTATGCAGCAGATAAGTTCAGCAAGAGTTCTAAATCCTGCTTTTTTCATTTGTAGTTAGTGCCTTTTAAAGGTGGGAAGGTGAGGAATGATTCTTTTGCATTACTCAGCCTTTTAAGAAACTGTTTCTTTACTATGCAATCTCTGCTTTTTATTTCTACCTCTTATGTGCCTTTTCACAGCCTTTCAATAGGTGCTATATGCCTGCTCTTGCTTCTGCAACACAGTTAGCTTTCATGGCAGGACAATAGGTTGAAGAAAAGAGCAAAAGCATACTACATAGAGTAGGCTGCCAAGGGAAAAGTTGCTTCCCTTGGCACAGCCAGCAGTCAGCAAGTTCAGAAGGCAAGATGAATTCCCACCATTAACATGCTGTGAAATGTGCTGGCACAGTCAGAAAGGTTCTCAGTCCCATCACTGCTGAAAGCCGGGTGGGGGGATGAAGGGAAGTATGGAGTTTGGAGGATGAGCAGACTTGGCGTCAAAGGAGTAAGGGGCATAAACACTGCAAATCTCATCTCTTTGCGAGCTTTATCAGCTGCTGAAGACCTAGAGCAGGGCTGTGTGAGTGCTCCATCTTTTGGGAATTATATGTCATAAGAGCTGCATAAGTCATGTGCTTTCGGAGAGAAGCAGAGTTTAATGTGCAATGCATTCCTGTCTGTTTCCCTGGTGGAAGGGAAACAACATTGCCTTTTCTTCTCATCTGAGTGGCATATCTAGTGTTACAACCAGATACAATGTAATAACCAGAATGAAATTCTGCCTTTGAGCATAGGAGTGGAGATGTTGAAGATGGCCATATGTATTGCTCAGCTGAATTGGAAACCATTTCTCAATGTGTGTACGTTTGGAAGGGGTAGGTGGGTCTAAATGGGAATAGAAGCTCTGTTAAGAAACAGCTTGCTCAAGAAAGCTCTGGAATTATTAGCTTCTAGGAGTTCATCCCCATCTTTAGTAAAATGAGATTTGTTTTTTTTTTTGCTTAACAGGTATGCAGCATTATGAGTACCCTTGAAAACCTCTAATCAGTATGTTCTCAGGCTGCAGAAATCTTTTCAACAGTTCTTTCTACAATAAAGTGGCCTTTCTCTCTCCTTCCTTCCCTGCTTTTCTCAAAAAGATTTAATAACAGTATATATAAATCAAAGTTTTTCAGAGAGGTGCCTTAATTTAGGCTAAAGTTCTTCCCTCAGTAGGACTTCTCAAAATGCAGCATTTTTTGAAAACCAGTTTTATATACTATAGTGCAGGTTCTCATGCCAACATCTTAAATGAGCTGTGGCTATCCTTTTTTCCCAAGGATGGCCAAATAGCCATGAGGACAAGTGCACTGTCTGCTATGCAGCAGCCTCTGATGTTGGGTATTGGGGGGGAAATGTTGGTTGTTGGAAATACAACTACCTTGCTGGTTACTTTTGGAAAGTGAGACCTGGAATAATATCTAGACCAGCTACTTACCAAGGTGCTGTGGGCTACATGATCCTCAAAATACCTTGATATGAAATCTTAAGCTTTCCTACTCCCTCTGTCAGTAGTCAGTCAATTCCAGCTTGAATTCCATGCAACCTCTGATTTGTAGAAAATAAGACAGAAAAGGACCTTGTAAAGTCAATTGATCCTTCCTCTGAGTCCAATGCTGGACCAGCTACACAGCTGGAGACTCTATATCTGCCGAGGCAATCTGTGTCATTTATTTAGCTAACTTGGGCTTCATAGAGCAACTGGGGAATGGTATTACTTCACCTCCTCTTCTGGATAGCCTTAAATGTGTGTCAGCCCTCCTCTTTCTCACCTAGTTGGAGACCACAACCTAGGAGGTCTCCAAATAGGCTGCCCGTGAGATGGAGCAGAGATGGAGAAGTGCAGAGAAAAAACATATTGGAATGTGGCATTTGTTGTTGTTTTCCAGGAGACCTAGCTGATAGCGTGAGGGAATAAAGATGACATGAATGGAATTATCTATTGTTCTGGGTTTTGTTTTGGTTTGGGTTTTTTTTTGTTTTATTTTTTGCTTCTTTTCATCTCTCCTGATTTGCCTGTGAAGTTTTGCCCATTCTGCAGAGCCCAGTCTGAACATGTTTCTAAGCAGAAATGAAAGTGAATGAAATGAAGCCATGACATTATGCATTTACAACATCACTGTTAAATGCCAGGCAAGCACACAACAGAGTGAGAGCCTTGTAGGCAGATGCATTCCCTTGAACTGCATCTTCCTGTCACCACAACTATCAGAGCTTTATGATATGGAAATGTGAGAAAAACAGAAAAAAAACGATTTTTAAGGATGCAGTGGAGTGATTTAGATGTTGATAGAGATAGAACTGGTTTTGTGTTTATATGAGGTCCCCAGAGTAAATAGAGATGTGACTCAATTCTACCATCTTCCTTGCATGAATAGCATTTGTCTCTTTGTTAATAAGCCTGACATTAAATTGTGCTCTCTCCCCCCCCCCCCCCCCCCCCCCTTTTTCCTCGGAACTAATAATACAGCCCCTAGAAGTTCATTAATGCTGGCATGTCTCTTTGCTTCACTTTTGTAATGCATGAGAACACAGGCCTTAAATAAAATCTTTGTGAAGCACTTGCACTTGTCTGAAGATAAAAAGCATGTTCCTACATTTGCATTACAAAGAAGCCCATATCAGCATCTTCTTTCTCTGGCACCCTCCTTCCTCTGGGCTTGTATCTGATAGAAAAGGCAATTTCCAGCTAATCATTCTAAAAGCCTGTCATTTCTGTCTGTAATGAGAGGAAAGAGTTTTTACTGTTGATTTTCAGTGAGCATTAGGCAGTGGGGTTTGTTGCAGTCCTATGAGAGAGTGCAATACACAGAAGCACTACTGGGATCTCCAAATTCTCTGTGCTCTGTATAAGCATTTCTGCTCCACTGGGTGACACTGAATAGCATGGGATTCCTAGGAGGGGGGAAAACACATCTCAGAATGGGAAGGATTTTACATAACCTCTTCTAATGCCAAAGCTTGTTTCTAGTCATGTTAGTGTAAATCTGGCATCATTCTGCTGATGACAGGGGAGTGACTTCAGATCAGCCAGGGGTAACTGGTCACCTGGACATGGTGCTGGGCAGCCTGCTGTAGATGACCCTGCTTGAGCAGGGGGGCCAGACAAGATGACCTCCAGAGGTCCCTTCCAACCTCAGCTGTTCTGTGAAACACGTCAGAGTTGTCTGGAGCAATTCATGTCCCTTGCAGCAGGCATTAAGTGACATTTCAAACCTTCTGTGGTAACCAGCCCGGGCTCCGGCTGCCCATTTCTAGGGGGGGGGCAGTTTTTCCCTTGATCCTGTGTCAAACCCTTGTCTCTTGTGCCAACACATGAGTACTCTAATGGTCTAAAATGGGACTGTAAGACCTCCTAAATGTCAGGAAATGCTAGCACAGTAGCCTTGTGCTAGCACACACACGCACACACAGTTATCACATCAATACTGGTTTATTTTGACACCAAACCTCTGAGAACAACCTTTGTTAGAGGACAGTGTTTATAGCCTTGGGAATAATTAGGGCATGCAAAGTAACTGTAGTCCTTCAGAAAAGAACTATTATGGTGAAGAGGATCTTGACTGGTAGCCTTCAGAAAGGGACAGATGAGAAAGACTCTATACATTTGGGTGGGTGGAGTGAGAAAAGCATACTGCAGCTTATACTTTTGCTTTTCTGTCCAGTACAGCATAACATACACTCTGGTATGCACAAAGAGCATCCACCTGGCACATCCTAAGTCTGAGGTACCCCTCACAACACCAAAGCCGCACTCATGTACTTGCACCTTTAAAGAGACTGCCAAGAGGATCAGCTGTACTTTGAGATATGTGATTTTCGGGATTAGGAGAGATTTTGATCTCCACAGAGCAGACGAACGCAGTTTAGTTGGGAGCAGGGCTGTCAAGGTCATAGCATTTTCCAGGATGGCAGCACAATCCGGCTGTGTTTGTTTTAGATCATTCAATTTACCAAAACAGCAGTCCATTAGTTTAGCCCTCCTGGCTGCAGAATCCCTGCAGTGCCCAGAGGCTGCAGCCAGCAGTAATAAAACTCCCTGAATGTATCTTTCAAGGTGTGCTTGACACGATGCCAGCTAGTCCTTGAAAGGTGCCCATGTGCGGCAATTCATGGCATTGTTCACACTCTTCATATTCAATCATTTCATTACTAATTAATGTGGTCATTACCACAGTGCAAAGGGAGATGATTATTAAAGGTTAATGTCATTGCTGCTCAAACCGTGCCTTGAATTGTTACAATTTTTTTCCTAGGTATTTAATTAAACCGATAAGTAACAATACAATTACATTTAATAATGTATGGGCAACCATATTTATTTGTCCCTCTATGAGGCCAGCGACTGCCTGCAATGAGAGAGAGAGAGAGAGAGAGAGATTAAATCCACAGTGATTTTGTTTTCCTTTTCATTTTGCATGCTCATCTGCTTTCCGCTTCTCTCATGCTGGGTCTGGCTAGAGGTGAAGCTCCAAAGACACGTGGCCATGATGAAAAGCCTGTGATATATTTATGGGTCAAAAATATTGCTTAGGTGTAGTGGCAGCCTAGCTTAGGGACTGGGAAAGTTCCTTTCATATATTTTTCCCCAACTATATCAACTATAGAGTGAATTTCAGTTAGGATTTCAAAACACTTTAAACTTATGAAAACTTATTGAATCAATGGTAAACCAAGGGGCTGCTGTATTTTTCCTGCTTCGACAAGATTAACTGTTGCTTAACTGGCACCAAGTGACAATGCCACAAGTAAATCCACTCTTCTTTCTC
The DNA here is from genome assembly GCF_034638445.1 of Ciconia boyciana. Lineage (NCBI taxonomy): Eukaryota > Metazoa > Chordata > Aves > Ciconiiformes > Ciconiidae > Ciconia > Ciconia boyciana. Next base: position 96,073,593 of record NC_132936.1, read on the forward strand.
TGTTCTCTCTGGTTGCAGACCGCACTCCATGCCTGGTGATGCCTGGACCAAAGCTTGCCCAAACCCACTCAATTAGCTGCTAACCTATTCTTAGGCATAACTGATGTTTAGATTAAAGACTTTATTTGTGTTACTCATTAGCACAGATTCAAGTATTCCTACTAGTAAGGCAGCTAGGTCACAGATGGCTAAACATAACAAACAGTTGTTCATCACCATCTCAACTCCTAAGGCCTTGAAGCAATGTCGTAGGATCAGTGCTGGAAACACAAAATAATCCATCTCCTTTCAAGAAAGGAGAGATATCATGTGTAACTCCTATACCTGAGCTGGAGGTGTTTTGAGAATTCTGCAGACAAACCGTAGTGAAGTACAAAACTCATGAGATCAACAACATGGACACAGAGAGAATGGCGGGCTCTAGCCTACACGTAAGCCAGTATTTCACATACAGGCACAGGTCTCCTCTCTACAAAGCAGGCACTTTAAAAGCACAGTAAAATTAGAGGTAGGCAACATAAAAAGGCCATGCTGATATGTGGGTGAATGTTCAATATGTATATTTTTGAGTGTGGAATCAGGGGTGTGTCATAGATTTTGTATTGCTACCACTGTGAACAGTGTTTGGAGTTAAATGACTGGAAATATTATGTTGTACACATAATGGCGAACTTTGCATCACAGCTGGCCAAGGAACAGTTAACAAGATTTTTATTGAATATTTATGCTAATAATTTGTACCTAGAGGACTTATATTTGTAATTCATCTGAGTTAACACTGCAGTAGGGATCATAGATTGTAAAATTCTCTGCTTTTGTGTGTTAAAGTGTTCAGATTCACTGCTGTAATTACTATAATTTTCAAATTCTCTATAGTATGTGATGTAAGGCATTAAGACACGTATAAGACCTGAGCAGAAGTCATAGGAGCTGATGGAAAGACCTTAGTAATGCCACAGACCTGTGGATCAAATTCTATTGCATGAGGCCACTTTCTGTGTGGAAAGCTCTGCTTCTCAGGACACCTCAGTACAGGAAGAAGCTTCGGAGAGCAAGGGCAGTGTACATACAGCAGTCGCCAAGCAAACACTTTTGAAATTTTGTGGAGAGTGATTGAAGTTCGAGAAGATTGGAAATGGGCAAAGATAGAGCCTTCCTTAAAAAGGATAGGAAAGAGAGACCTGGAAAACTACTGGGATGTTTAAGTTTTAATGCCTGGAGAAATACTGGAACATCAATCTATTGGCAAAGCTTTAAGGGCTGACAAATAACCAACAAGTCTTTGTCATGGACAAGTCATATAAAACTACATCCTGTGACAGATAACAGGTCTTTTAGGTAGAGAAGAAGAAGATACTGTATATCTTCAGGTTATTGACACTGTCTTCAACAACATTCACATAACCAAGCTAGAGAATCTTGGCTAGAGAAAATAGGTGCACCAGTGGGAGTAATAATTAGTGGGTCACAAGTAAACTGAAAAGATACTATCAGGCAGATCCCCTGTAGTTTTCTTACGTCTAGTATTACCTAGCATTTTCATGAACTAACTGGACAATGGAAAAGACGATCCCATTACTTCACTTGTATTTAATTCCAGTCTAGAGAAGGGACATGGTGGAAGCATACTGAAAGACAGATTTAGAATTTTAAAAATCTTGATAATTTGGATTAATGAGTTGAAATAAATAGGGTACAACTTAATAAGGACAAGAATGAAGTAATGTGCTTCAGTAAGAATTCCCAGTTACACAAAAGTGAACTGGGGAATAACTGGCATTGAACTGCGGCAAGGGGAATGGCAAACTGAAAGTAATCCAACATAGTTTAATGAGGTGAAAATAGCAAATTCAATATAAGGATGTATAAACATGAATGTCACGTACAAAATATTCAAAGTAATCCTCCCAATGTGCTCAGTTCTAGGCTGGACTACAGTGTGTTCACTTTTATCCATAACACTTTAGGAGAGATGTGGACTGTCTGGAGAAGAACTAGAAGGGAGTAAGAGTGATCTAAGATTCATGATCTTGGAGGAAAGGCTGTAAACATTGGATTAGGAACAGGGTAGGTCAGTGTCTGTCTGGGATGGCACTTGCATTTTGATCCTAATTTGGGGAGCGGTTTCAAGCAGGTGACTTCTTGATTGTCTTCTGCATTTTCTATGATTTTAAATTTGTGACAGATTGAATTGTATATAAGACTTACAGAGTTGGATACATCCATACATGTGTGTGTGTGTGCAAGTGTTTTGTGACCCGGGAGAGTCTTCATACTACTACAAAAAGTTCAGCAATGGCAATTCTATGCATTTTTCTATCTCACTTATCTATCTTACGTGTATCAGGACAAAACCAACACATTTAGAAACAAATAATAAAAAAAAAAAAAAAAAGAGAAGGAAGGAAGGATATCTCTTTCTCTTTGTTCTGAGAAAACTTTTCATCAGTAAGTTTATGCAAAAAAAAGAGGAAAGTTTCAGTTTTGACTAACTGACATGTTGTGATGAAAAATGTTTCATCAAATATTATCAACCTTGTTTTGCATTGGCAGGTACAGGATGGAATGAACCTTAACAATTAAAGTCTTCCATGACTGTAGACCATAATTAAAAAGAAAATTAACAAAAACTCTGCAAGCCAAACTGCAGGAGACAGATTGCTCACAGTTTCCTTTCTAGGATATTTTAATTTTTTGATTCCTGCTGAGAGATCTGAGGAATCATGCAGGACTAACTATGTTGAATGCCTCTTTTAGCTGACTGAGTTGCAAAAAGGTTAAGAATACAGACCATGTGACAACTCTGAAATAATTTTGTTATTAGGTTGCCCCTCCTGGAGGTATTCCAGGGAGCCCTGTAGCTTTTCATGATCAGCAGAGAGAGGAAAGGAGGAACTCCAGGCTGAACTACAGTGAGCAGATGCCCTCCCTCTGGTGTTCAATTTAATTAATTGATGTTTGTTGAAATAAAGCCAATTAACCTGGCTTATCTCTTTATCAATCATGCTTCTGCTTCCATTATTCAGCTGGAAAAATGGCATCATGTGTTTTATGGCAGACAGCAGGAACAATTAAAACCAACCTGTGCTGCATTGCCTGCAGCAGGCTTTGCAATGGAAGATGAGAAACGGATTTTGTGGTGTAGGACAAAGCAGTCAGCATTTTTACTTTAACTGTTTTCTGTCTCTGAATCCCCTTTAATTCTTTTCCATACAGGGGTGAAGAGGAACCGAGGCATCATACAGGCAACAGTCTTGCTTAGGGTCACAGTGAGCTAAATCTGATTTCTGGACTCCTTGGTCTCAGACCCTTGTTGTAGATAGTAGGAAGCACATTGTGCTCCAATGACAGGAGCCATCAAAGGATGATGTACTCTGAGATCAGCTGCAGTACTCATCTGCAAACATCAAAGAAGTGATTGATCATGTATGTCATAAACAAATGCAAGAGAATTCCACTTTACTGATCATGGAACCTGGTATAAGCTACCCTTCTTTTATCTTCCAGCAGTTACACCCTACAAAAGCTCTTTCTTTCTTGTGCCTCGTTTAGACATGCTGATGAATGCAGATTCAGGAAAAAACTTTCCACCATATAGAAGCACCGTCAGGATTACTTAAATCTAATTTTACCTGAATTTAAATTAGTATGCCTACACAGGTGTCTTATGCTCCTCTTCATATGTGTTAGGATTGAATGGGACCCTGCTCTTTTGATTTTGTTTGTGTCTGGGGTTTTTGCTGTTTCAAGGAAAAGTTTTACAGTCTTCAAGTTTTCCAGGGTGCTAATGACTTAAGAGGAAAGTCAGGGAGTACTACCTGGAAATGCTGATGGTGGTGGGATGGTCCAGTGCATAGATCTGAAGGAGAGGTGGGAAGAGGGACACACTTTCTTGCCTGCATGTAAAGCAATTGTAACTGTCATGTGACAAAACTTTCTATATTTGTGGATTTAGGATAAATTTTGGTGATTTTATACTTACTGGTCCTGGTAGCAGCTACCTTCTCTGGAAACATCAGTGCCTGATTGTTACCATTGATTCCTGATAATCCTGAAATGCACTCAAAAATAGCACAGCAATATTGCTACCTACAGAGTAACCATTGATGAAATACTGGAACAACCACTAACTCCTGCTGAAAAAATTCCCTCTGTTCACAACCTATCACCAAACATTTGCTTTCTGGTGGTGAATGATATACATGAATATCTGTGCCTCTCCAGAATGTTCCTTTTAGCAAAACTTGAACTTCTTCACAATAGGAAGCACTTTTTTTTTTTTTTTTGCCTATAGATAATTCAACCCTTTCATTTTGGTTCATTAAGATAGTTCTGGATTAGTCATCTTTTTTGCATGATATTGTTTTTCACTCTGACTGGACACCTTAAACTTTTTGAGAAAGAGAATATTAAGCAAGCAAAAAAAAAGAGCAAATAACTTCTGTCTCCTGCTGCAATTTTAGATGATTTAAGATTGCTTATCATCATATCACCAGCATTCAGTGTTTTCATTCTTATGCTAATTTTCACATGAAAAGATGAAACGGGGGTTTTATGTGTATGATTTTTTTAAGTTTACCACTGCTGGGGATATGTTTAGAAGTAGCCAACAACTTTTACTATATCCATAAAGCACTCATTGTATATAGATTAAAAACATAAATCAATTACTATCTTTTGCAAGAATTCACTGCTAGCATACCAAATATGTCAGTTCAATTAAAGCTGATCTAGTTTTCCTGTGAAAAATTGTTGAGGGCCTTAAAATATTGATATAATTTTCTGCAATTTCTCATATTAGTTATAGAAGCTTTGTGTTGAAATGACCATTTTGAAACTTTTGTAGGTTGTTTTTGTTAAGGGTTTTTTTTTAAAGAAGGATTTATAAGGGCAAAAAATTATATACCTGAATAGCACAGGTTCCATGGATGATCAATATTCTGTTACTTAGAGAGGAAATGAAATATATTGACGTCCTCCCCGAGGGATACTTTCACTTTGTATTTCCTGCCTCCTTTGGATAAAAGGAAGAGCAAAGTCAAGAGCAAAGCCAAGAGCAAATTCCACTGGAGAAAGGTCTAACGCACACCTTTTTACTTTTTTGCTATCTGAGCAAAAACCAAGATGTGCAACTGATTATCAGTGTCTTCTACACAGAAGCACAGACCTTGAGACAGAGTGTCAATAGGCAATGAGTAAACTGGGTTGCTGTAGAAAATTGCCATTTATTTTGCAGGGAGGTGTAAGAGAATCTATTAGGAAGAAACTGTTGATCTGAGACTGGTACTAGATATGTAGAGCTGTCAGGACTCAGCCTATGAATGCAGTACAAAGGAAGGTACCTCAGCATCATGGCCTCCACTCACGAATCCCAGGCTATGGAGCCAGACATTGCTCAAAAGTGTGTTGCACAGTGTCAGCTGACTGTACCTGTTCACCTGGGCTCTTGTGGCAGGTTTTTCCAGAGCTGCCAGGGCAATATTTTTCCCTTATTGTTTTATGTTGTTGTTCCTACATGGTTTTCCCCATGGTCTTGCACCCAGAAGCCCAGATACTGATGTTTTGGCAGGTTCTCATGGGATGCGATTGCCACCAGCACAGTGAATCACCCCTCCTGCCCCTTTCCTAAACCTTGTCTTATGGCTTTTAGTGTATGTTAAGGAAATCCAAAACTCAGAGCATAGTAAAGTAGACAGTGGTCATCTAGATACCTGATCAGGATTATCCAGTGAAATACATGCACAAAAGCTTAGCAGACAATCCGTGTGCAATGCCTGTGTCCAACTAAGTGTGCTCCAGGCAGTACAGAGAGTGTCATCAATGGGAACAGCCCATAGGATCTGGAGCAGGTCCTGGTGGAAAGTATAAAGTTCTGGGGGACAAGGATGGCGATGGCTTGTCACCATTTCAACCTGCTAGTGTGGAGAGACTGCCCAGAGTAGGACAGTCACTCACCTGTGGCCCTGTCACTGCTTTTTCCAGCTGGCCATAAGGAGAAGGAGAGGTGGTTTGTTGGTCTTAACTGTGGAGGAGTGTTTTGCTTCTCTCTCTCCCCCCACTTTCGTTATCCCTAAGGTAATTTTGATAGGAATGTATGGCATCAGCTACTGACCCCACTAACAAAGCTTTGTACGTACAACCCTGTCTCTACCCTCATTAACAAGGACTCTCAAGAGGATATGGTCCAGTATCAAGTATATTTAAGGGAAAAAAAAAAGTTTTGTCTTCTCTGTCAAAGAAGAACTGGTAGAGATAAAATGTTCACAATGACAGTCACTACTGTGTCACGCTGGTTAGCTTAACCTGCTGAGTGAAAGGGATAAAAGGCTCAGAATTTCCTTCCTAGTGGGTGGGTTAAGTAAGTCCATTTTCCACTTGGAGCAAATAGTCAGGACTAGTTAAATTTAAAAGCAGAACACTGCAGACAATTCAAAATACTAGCTGAGCTCTGAGATTGTGCACCTTATACCCACGTGGTAGGGACTGCTATGTAGACATAGTACATTAGGCTTTTTAATCAGGAAGGGAAAGGATAAAACAGTAATTGCTTTTCTTTTACTGATAATTTATTCTTTTTATGCTGTAGCCTAAGCATCAAAGCCAAAGTCAAACACTACATTAAATAATTGTTAATATTGCCAGTGTCTGAATCACGAAGAAGGCTAGAAGACTATCATACAGAAGTCATAAAAGAAAGAACAACCTAGAATGAGACATTTGGAAACTGATATGTAATATAAAAAACCTAAAATACCACACTGTGCAATATATGATAAGCATATGGTGGGAAAGACAAATCTGTTGAATGTCTGCATTTGTCTTCTCTTCAGCATCCATTTCTTTAAGTCTGCAGAAATCTAAGTGGGGATAAACCCACTTTATGTCTGTCTATATAATGGTATCTATGACACAGTTACACTCAAAAGCTTTGTGGAGCCTGAGGAGGAGGAGGTTTTGGCCCAAACAGGGTTGTAGTTAGGCTGTCTGGGGTCTGCTTCAGATGTGTAATAAGTGTCCTCTTAGGAAAGCTGTGCAAGCCTAAACACTCAAAACTCAATTGCTTCTCAGTAAAATCAGTGAGATCAAGATGCAAATGGGTCTTAGCCTCTCTCTTCCTCAGTAGGATTGGCTTTTCTTCAAGGCATTGTGGGTGAGTGTCTAAAGTATTTGAGAAATATGCAGACACTACCTCAAAAGAAGTCTGTGACTGCGTTAATGCCATCACCCATGGGCATCTTCACAAAAGTTAACAATTCATGTTCGGAAGGTGTTTTGTCTGTTTTGCTTTCGGTATGTGTCTAAGAGGACGTGAAAACAGTGGGGTTTTTTTGGAGAGGGCGGATGGGCTTTTGTGTAAAATCAACAAACTTCAGTAGTAATACGCTTATATTAAATCTTCCCTTTGGTAGGCTGTATCTTAGATACGGACCCATCAATGGGACAAGCTGCTGCATGAATCCTTTAGCTCAAGTTGTTGACATTATTTATTCATGCCCTACTAATAAATCTTGCTGAGCGTGAGGAACATTGTATTTCATTTGGTTGTTAAGAAATAGCTGTGTTTCAGCCATATGAATGTTATCACAACTTTCATAAAATACACAGAAAGTATTTCAAGTACTTCACTACAAGTTCTGAGAGAATGTGATAATACATTTGTCTTCAGAAAGATAAAAATCAAATGAACATATACAGTCATCCAGTAAAAGGAACATTTTGTGACTGCATCTTGTTTTTGAAACACTTCATACAGGGAAAAAAGAATTATACAGAGCCACAAATCTACCCTGAAGAGATTTGAAATATAAACTGCATAAAAAGTGATTTCACAGATTTCAGAAATTGCAGCAAGAGATTAACAGTGCACGGTACAATGAAATGATTATATACCTCATAAAAGAGGGAAGTGAAAACGGTTGATAGACAGAATGCAGGAGCTGAAGTATTGAATAGATTACCTATCCCATCCTCCATCCTGACACGACTGTGAGATTATCCTCTGTGTGGAGGTGTTTTATCTTAACTCCACTTGGTGATGATGGGGTTTCAACATCCACCATTAGAAAATCACTGTATTTTTTCACTGGCAAAATATGGAAATTTTCCTCTCGTTTCTCTCTTTAATATCACCTTCAGAAACCTACTTCTTTTTTCTTATCGGCAATTATATCTCTGTCTCTCTTACACTTTCTCATGCACACCCTGTTCTCCTTCCTTTCACACCCTGTTCTCCTTTCTTTACAGCAAGTATTATCTGTTAAAAATGCTGCTTTGGCTACTTGCTTTTGAATATTGACTTGATGATAGACTGTGGTCCCATTGAAGTCAGTGTTAAAGTTCCAGCTGACTCTGAAAGTGGAACTGAGCCTTCTAAATGAGTTATAATCAGATTGATTTAAAGACTAATTTTCAGCAGTCTAGGGTCCCTAGCTGAACCATATTTTCATGAAAAGCACTGTGCTGTACTTTTCTGAGATCTTAATATTAAAGTGTTACATTACAAATGACTGGATCCTGTGCATTTTGTAAGATATGGCCATACCTGCACCATGTGAATGGGATCTGATTTATTCTAAAAGAATATCTGCAAGTGTTTTATAGGAAAGTCTGTCTGCTGACCATATATGTATGTAAACTTGGCTTTGTGTTCTTAGTGAATTGAAAATGCGGCTGAGAGAAAAATTTTCAGGAAACCTAGCCATTAAAACGTTAACATGTCAGCATGAGGATATTGTCAGAGTGTGAAAAGACACATATATTCATAGTGTTGACAGCATATAATATATGATGTAGAAAATTACCAGAACTTTATTCTTTGATAGCTCAGTTAAGATCTAGGCTGGTTCTTAATTTCTGAATATCTTCCTAACTTGTCTTTTCTTGCTCTGCCATGTCCCTGTGTTTTAAATTCCAAAGTAAATCAAAAGAAAGTGGCCTTCAAAGAACTACCTGTCTTTTTACATTGAACATGTCTCTTTAGTTATCATTAAAATAACAGCTCTTATTAAATGAGAAGCTTTTAAAGTCCTTAAATTTCTTGAAGGAACAAGTTTCTGCTAGCCACTAGATTATTTCTCATAGAGGTCTGCACAGAAGCAGGCGCCTGTCAGGATACTCTTGGAATGAATGTCCACAGGTATCAGATTTAGTACTGAAGCAATCAAAGCAGAGTGCAACAGGGCAATGGACTCACAGAGAGAATGGGGGGAGATTATCACTGCTCTTGCCTCCACATCATCATCTCAATCAGAATTGCATAGCAGGCTCATGCTGTCTTACTAAACAATTTTGGTTTCCATTCCACGTGTGAATAACCTTGGGTGTTATCCCCTGAAGATAAGCCTGGTAGACCAGCAGAAAGTCCTCGGAATATAGAAATTTCTGGATCACCAAATCTGGCCTCTAATTTTTAATGGTAACTTCATTATCTACCCTATTCATAACATGATTGAAGTGCTGCTTAAAATTGTTTTTTTCTGTCCCTATTATAGCTATGGAAAGGCTGTTTTAGAATACCATTGGAAACCTTCTAATTTTTGGCTTAGCCAATTACATCCATTTTTTTTGTGCTTTAATTTAAAAATTATCTTGTTGTTTTAACAAAAATGGCTTCTCTCCTTCATGAATATTTACTTCTTGTATTTATAGCTTTTCTCAGACTGTCAAACAGAGGAAACCAAGGCTAGAAGATGCCATGGCAGGTCATCCAATTCACCCTCCTGTTTAGAGAGGCTAAAGGAGCTAAGTCATTCTCAAGTCATTCTCATCTCATCATTCTCAAGTTGTCCTAGTAGCTCTTTTCAGACTGGCCGTTGATTTCAGCTTCCTTGAATACGTTTCAAAGACTGCATATGTGTCTCCCATGTCCACACTGTAATGATGTCTTGTAGTCTCACTATAACTAATGCATCCACTTCTTGATCTTTGTCCTTTTTGCATGCTGACACCTTGTTTACAGCAGAAACTCTGATACTCTGAGGGCATGGCATGCAGTGAGTGTTGTTTCATCTTCTACCTGAAAATGCCAGTTAATCTAGCTCCTCCCATTTCACACCTTCTCTGTGATGACGGTGCCTTTCAAATACAACCCAGTAAGAGTGGCTAGACCTAGTGGCTAGGGACAAAGACTTCCAGGATCTGTGCTCAGCTTTACTATTACCTCATTAGATGTCTTCAGGCAAAAAGGATGCTGGCCTACTGTAAATCACATTCATTTGCTACCCTTTCTAAAGTGTTTCTGACAATTTGGCACGAACCTCTTAAATGTAAAATGTTATTGAAGGGATATCAGCTAAGATCATGGAGGTGTTAATTTCTTCCTTCTTGAAGGAAGAGATTAAACTAGGTATAATAATAACTGAAATTACTGCTACAATTTTGTCACAGGAGACTGTAGAGGCAGATAGTATCAAGATGCTCAATAAGAAACTAGACAAATTCATGGACTCCAGATCCATAAACGAGATACTGAAGGGGATTGACAGGGTTTTATCATCTAATACAACAAGCGTGGATACTGGGAAATACAAAGAGAATGGACTAAAGGAATAGCCTAGGCTCCTTTGCTCTCTTAAATGTTGTCCTCTATTTCCACTAAGAGAGAAAGTATTTGGCTAGATGCACCAGTGCTCTGATCTGCTAGAGCTGTTCTTATATTCTCAGATTGACTTCCAAAGCTACACGTTAATAAGAGCTGTCAATACAGTTATTCCTAAATCATTGTTAGCACTTGTCTCAGTTATGCCCATTTTTCAGTAAAGAACGAAGATTATACATATTTTCCATATTAAAAGGATGAAAAATAGAAATGGAGATGTGATGTATCATCTGTGGGGATATGGATAAGTATGGTAAACATATGGAAAGTTACATGTGGAAAGAGAAGCATCCTCCAAATCTTATGTTGAGTACACTGACCTGGGTGGTTTCTTTGGCTTTTGGTTTTGTTTTTTTTAATTACTTCTCCTCCTACAGATTTCATAGTGGCAATTCATCACCATCTCTGTGACCAAGACAGACTTTTCTATCTTGAACTGCAACTTTAGTTACAGATTGGAAATCTGCTTTTAGGAGCTGACAAAAACTTGATGTTTCTGAAGATAGTGAGTCAGTCATCCTCCTTGGAAGCAATATGCTTATGCAAAACTGTATCAGTTTTTTTATTATCCATAACATTACCTATTCTTGCATAATTCATCAATATTTGATGCGATGACGTCCAGCAGCCAAGGTAGTTCTGATGCACCTGTTCTAACAGTGCTCCATCATAGGAATCAAAAGATGCTCTGATTTAATTCACATCTTCCTGTTCTATTATTTAATATTGTCTTCCCTTTAGCACCATGATGTAATTCACCTTTCATCTCCAAAAGTTAAGGAGAAGACTGCTGCTCCCAGCTAAGTGCACAAGCCTACTTTGCCCATGTATTTTTTTAATATAGATGTATAAAAATATACTATAAGCTAAGTCAAGAAATACTAAAATGAGTTTCAATGAATATGAGGAGTAAGTTGAGATGTTATGACCCAATGGGATCATAGTGGGCACCTGCAGACATTTAATAACATCAAAAACATCAGCTCTAGTACCAAGTGAAAAAGTCATGGGTAATGGATTTAAGTAAAGGGCTTACAAAGAAGTACTTAATTTTAAATAAAGCAAAACAATTGTTAGTAAATTAAACTTTGATCATGAAAAGACACTAAGATGTACTAATGATATAAAACTTAATTCTCATGCAATTTATGCACTATTACTCCTGAACAAATATTTAATTAAATTCCCTTTAATACATTAAAACAATCTTCCCTTCTCTCTTCTCTCTCACACTCTGTCTCTCTTTATTTCTAGTTGTTAGGTAGGAATATGTGAGCTCTTAATTGGCACAGAGTAAGAATGACAGGTATTAAGGGAATTCAATGCACTTACATTTTTAGTTCTTAAAAGTTAGAAGGGAAATGCTTTCCAAGTGGATGACTTGAGGAGTGTGTAGTGTTTTTGCAGACTAATTGTTTTAATTAATTGAGTTAATTAGCAGATATTTGCAAAGAGCTTTTAAGACATAGATTGCAATGTAAGCACGGTGTTGATATTATTATTAGTGGATGCTGCAGACGCTTAATTCCAGAAGCTGGGCTGTCAAAACCTTCAGCAGGAGCAGTAATGGTTCAAAAGGAACTCAGAGAGAAAATAAAGTTTCTTACTTCTAGTCCCATTTCTAAAGTAAAACAAATGCAAATTGTTACCTCTGTGTGTGTGTGTGTGTGTGTGTGTGTGTGTGTGTGTGTGTAAAATCCTGTGGCCTGACAGAGGTGAGGCTGTCGAAGCTCCATACCCTGCAGCTGTGCATGGATTCCAGTAGGCACACACACACAAAAACACACATATACAATACATATATAGACATCTGGACACACAGATCAGCACAGACAGACAAACTCAGCACTGACACAAACATAAACAGCCTCAGTTCCCCTGTCTGGCTGATCAGGAGGAAGGTCCATGAGTGGGAAATGTATATTTGTATACATGTGAATATATGTACAATGTGTATCCCTCCAGCAGCTGGTGTTAGGCAGTACCTGCCCCCTGGATCCTAGTCTCCACAGTTCCTGGCACCCAGATGTACGAACCCCAGAGGTCCACAGCCCCACTCCAGCTGCTGGTAAAGGCACATTGCTCGCAGGAACACACATGCACATGCACACACATGCACACACACAGAGGTCACTGGCAGCTGGCTGGGCTCCCCTGGTCCCTCCGGTAGCCAGCTCCTCCCGTGGTCTCACCTTCAAAAACACAAGCACACCTGATTCCTAAGCCGCTTCACCGGCAAGTCTGGCTTGATATTTGCTAGTGCTCACACTCTCACTCACACACCTGCACTCCCTCCAGTTGCTGGCCCCACAGACACATGGGCCTCTGACCCTTGATCCCACTCCGGTTGTTGGCACTTAGTCCCCTGCACACACATGCACACAGAATAGAAAAATAGTTAGAAAGGGAATTTAACAAGATAAGGCAGACTGCTGATCGGACGCTGGTCATAGTCATAAAAGTGCACTGACCAGCAATCTCTGTACAGGCAACCAGCCCCTTTTATCTCCTTTTCCCTCTGTTTTCCCACGCTTGTTACCAAATCACCTAGATCCATCCCTTTCCCCACCTTTGGTTCTTCACCTAAGCATCCCATAATGCATCTTGTGCAATCCTGAAATGCTCGTCCCTGACATCCCATAATGTGTCCCATACCCCTGAGCAGTGACCCCCTCAGTCTGAAAGGTGCTCCAGAGAGATGGAAGAGCACCCATCAACTCATTTTGATGGGTGTCACCCCTGGACCACAGAGCTGAGCATCTCCTGGGAGTGTCCTGACAAGGGTCTGAACAGGGTGCCCCAAATTCTGAGTGTGTAATTTGGGTTCCCTGGCCAAGCCTCCACGGTACCAAAATTCCTGTGGTTTATAAAAAGCATTTTTCATGAAGAGTGTTAGAGAATGTCTTTAACAAAGAGGTTTCTGAAGTTTTCAGATGAGCCTGAGAACTTTCAGTCTGAGCTGAAATGAACTTTCTGAAGGGCATCCAAATTATTAATCTATATGCAACATGCCTGAACTCAGCTGGGCATTTCTCATTCTGCATCCAAGTGATTTTTCTTTCATGTTTTTTTATGCATCAGTATTAATGCATAAAGAATCTAAATGATGCCTTTGGATTAGAAAACTTTTTCACTTCCAAGGGTAGCAGATTGTTCGGATTTCTCAGAAGTATCTACCACATCCTTACAATTCAGCTCAGTGGTTGAAGTCTCAGATCGCTAATTACCAAAACCTGCTGTCCTCTGGAAGATTTGTAACCTGTGAGAGAGAAGCTGGAAAATCAGAGGCAGTTCTTACTTCAGAATATGTACCTATTGGTCACTTAGTTGTCACACATAATAAAGAATTCAGAGCTACAGAAATGACCTTCAGGAGAAGCCTAAAAATTAGGCATCATGGTAGAGACATGCAGGTTGACCTTTAGGAATGAAAGGATGCACAGCATGTACTGGGGCCCACTGCACAAAGGTGAATTGCAGTCTTGGAGAATAACAATATGCAACAATTTTATACAGAGGGAACAACAATTTTATATTTTCCTTTTAATAGAACAAAAATTTCTCTTTCAGTACTACTGTAAAAGTAATTCCCAGATGAATTAAATATTTTAATGCATATATATATACATACATATATATGCATATATGGAGAAACAGAGAGATAAGGTTGGTTTTTTTTCCAAGAGCAAGAGAATAAGCTTTGATCTGTAACTGTGACTTCAAAAAAAGAAGGAAAGAAAGGAGGAAAAATCTCCTTCCCATGTGGGAGGAAGTCTTGTTTACATATAGCAAAGCAAATCAGAAAGGGCAGAAGAAGCAGCAGACTTTGGGAATCTGCTCTTCCCAGCAGGGGAATTCAAACAGGTGGTGTATGATCTTTGAAACTAAGATTAATTTTTTTTCCTCCGAGGCGGTGTTTTGCATTGTTAATACATTTATTCCTATGCAGACCCAAACTTTGCCTATTTACCCCTGGAGCAATAATTATATAGGATGGTCCTATAATTTTAATATTCCACCTGTCCTGAAGAAGCTCAATGGAGGCCTTGGAGGAGACTTAATATTATTCAAAAGAATTAATCCTGCAGTGCAGCCAATGCCCTACAGAAATAATTTTTAATGGAATTTTTGAAGGTCTAAGTGTCCTGTAGATAGCTTTGCAAATCTCCATCCTAACGTCTCTAGTGCTGGGCAGACAACAGTCCTTGTAGCACACGCTTTCCTGGGACAGGAGGAGGCTTGTACCAGGTGAGAATTAAATTGTGTTATTTTGATATCATATTAGCCATTTTGCCAAACAGTGACATTTGAGAAAGTAAAATATTGCACCAAATAATTGCAGTGAAATGTTTCATCTGGATTTTTGCATCTCAGCTCCTGAATGTGATGCCAGCAATGAGGGAAAAGGAATAGTTGGTTGGTTTTAACTTCAGCTCAGGACTGAGCTCATGTGTGTAAGTGGCAAACCCTTCAGTCATTTTGTACTTTAGTACCCTGTCAGGAAGATGTGGAGTCTTTTTGTCTGTGAAAAGGCTGCTCATGAAAATGTATCATTGACCTCTTTTCCAGGAGATGCCCAGGCCCTTCAGAATACAATGGATGTACGTGTCCACACAAGGTATGAGAGTAGAGGGCAGATAGCTGGAGAAGATAGCCTCCGTCGACAACTAGGGGGAACGAAATAGAGTTGGAAATGAAGTGGAACAAGAACAGAATCAAAGAAGGATTTTTCAGTCAGACCCTGGGGATAGGATTAATCTGGACAAATGTTAACATTTGCAGTGTAGACATCTATAGCTGAGCTGGGCATTGTAGTTAATCTCCACTGTCACTTGTGCCCATTGACAGTGAGGAGACTGTAGGGTGATGGTCTTCAGTGCAGCCATCTGTATTGCAGATGTTGAACATTACATGAGTTGAATACTGCTGTAATTTAAGTTTGTCTTTGTAAAACTCAGATGCCTTGTGTCGGGGCAGAGATATGTCCTACAGAATCTCAGAATAACAAAGCACAAAATAAAGCACACGTAGTAAGTAGGGGATATCTAGAGAGGCATAAGAGGGCTGTGGACTGAGGCCGATTAAAGATAAGCTTTTAATGAACAGCAAGGAGATCTGCTTCTGTTCCATGTTTAGCTTCAGATCTTTGCTGAGGTGTATTCACTTTTGTTTCTCCACTCTCTTTAAGTGCAGCACTTCATTAAACTTCTTGGCAGTGACGGTCAGGCAAACAGACTGACTAAATAGACCCCAGAAGTCATTTCTATCTAGATTCAGCTAGTTTTGGAAAAACCTGCACCTAAGTCTGCTCACAATAATGCTCTCAGTCTGGAAGGTGACAAAGAGCCAGAGTAAAAAACGAAAAGCCATAAAACCCTGAAAAGATTATGGGCTTTCTATCAGCTGTTCTAAAATACAATCAATATCACCAACAAACTGACTTTCCAGGTAGTTTTGTCCTGCATCTGTTTTGGAAGAGGGAGAAGAGGATGAGGTGATGGGCCTAGAAAAGGTTCTCTATAAAATAATTTCAGCTGCTTGATTTGATGATTCATTTTGAAAATAGAACGCGTGGCAAAACAAACCTCATTATCTTAAAAAAAATGTTTTGTAAAGCAGTGTTTTGGGCTTTGGAAAAATTATTTTCGTTCTTTCCACATCTCAAAAGTTCACATAATATTTTTTTCTTTCCACACACAGCTCTTTTAAAGCTTTACCTCATGTCGTTTGAAGTGCACTCTAAATATTTAATCACTAGATTTGAGAAGGAAATGTTTTCTTGGTAGCAAGACATCTGTTTTGCTTCATATTGTAAGCAGCTGATGATAAAACATGTGGGGAAGCTTGGTTTTAAAATATACAGAATTCCTGAAGAAGGGCTTGTTCTTATCAAAATACACCCTTTTGCTAAATACAATGGTCATTTAGGTTATACAGTTTTTGTAGCTATGTTAACCTGAAATTTCTTAGGGTTCAGTTCAGTGCTGTATGATTCTGTTTACAAACTGCAAAACATAAGACTGAAATTTACTGTTAAGTACAAGGGTAAAACAAGTAACACAAACGAAAAAGAGAATTTGAAAGGATGCTTTTCAGAAGCCAAAGAGAATCACTGAATATTCCTGACATATTCTTTATAGAATTGTCCCCATCAACGCTACAAATCCCAATTATACCTTGCTTCCTGATTGAGAGCCTGTAACTATGCAGTCTTATTCTTTCTACAAGCAAAAAAGGAGCTTTAGAGAGTGTGGTAACTTCTACAGTGTTGGAAACACACATATTCAAATACGTGGTACAGTTAAAGCTTAAGTCATCTGGCTATAGGGATTGATGGAATCAACCAAGTCCTGGATAAAAATAAAATGGAATTAAATAAGGAAATTCTTCAGGGGTAGGGATAGGAACAATGTAGAGCCATGAATAAATTTAACTGTAGCAGGGTAAGTCTGATCAGCTGTCAAGCCACAAGATACTATTGATACTAGAAATGTATATGGATAGTTAACGTTGTATTTATATGAGATGCTAACTTTCACAGTGAAACTGCTTCGGAGGAAATTTGCATTACATGGCATTAAAACGAAGTCAGCTGTGCATGGAGTACTGCATCAGTGGTGAGAGGCACTGGTTCAGTGCTGAAACTGAAGAAATAACAGCAAATCACACTTACCACTTTAAAAACCTTGACGATAATATTTTCGAAGGAGACATTTACTATTGTAGCTACTTTTCACAAAACACATTTTATAAGAAGGAGAGCTCAGAAGCAATCTGTTAAAACTCATTTCTGATTAAGCTCAAAATCAAAGAATGAAGCTCCCAAATAATAATGTTAATAACATCACATATTTTTTAAAACACAGTGTGTTTGCTGGCATCAATGAGCTTTGCAGGAGGAATGTGGCTCTTTATTGATAATGTCCATACAACCGAGGCCATTGTATTTAATTATGAGAAATCACTGGCCCTTTTCCAGCAAAACCCTAAAGGGAGATGGAGTTCATCTGCTTTATGTACTCAAGAAATGGCTTTTCAGATGGAAACTCATGCTGCTTTTGTTAATTGCTTTTGCACTTGCTCCAAAAAGGAGAGACTAAATAGTTTGCTCATTGCACACTCTACATATATGACATCCACCTGTCTCTGATCGCTCATAGGAGTGATTTCTGGTTGGATTTAAAGTCAGTGTGAGATTCTCCTTGTGGGAAGAGTATTTCCCATGCCATGGAAGAAGGAGCTGGTGTTCTTACAGCATGTCTTTCCTTGGGTTTCTTGTATAAAAGGGAGTCCTCTCCATAGGCTGTCACTGAACACTGGCTTCTAGCAAAATGCTTGGCACGGCCCTGTACCCACTGTGAATTGGCAGTTTCACCCCTCAGAGTCCAGACTTTCTTTGAGACCTGTCATGGGCACTAGGGAAGGAAAGTTCCCACCAGAACAGGAAAGGGAGGGAAGTGATGGCAGGTGCAAAAGGCAGATTTAGAAAGTCAGTTTTCTCTGCTTAACCCTTCCATTACCTGTGGTAAATAAGCACAAATGACTTAATTTTTCAGTTTCCATGTCTAATAACAGGATCAATAATACTCTCTCATAGGGAAGGTGCACTGTGAGGCTCCATCCATTGTTTTTCTAAGGACTCCGATTACACTATTGAGAAGACAGCCTGAATTCTCAGTTGCTACTAAGTAGTCACCAGGCAGCTGTGCAGATGGCTCTGAGCCCAGAATTTCATGAATTTCAGAGGGAACGACTCAGTGTACGCACAGACACTGGGCAGACCTGCTGATAGTCTTGACTGGGACCACCATGGGAGACTACTGATTTTTCCAATATAAACAATGCAGGCAATGTGGCAATGGCCTATGGATATAAAGGTCCCCTAGCCTTACAGGATCCCAATGTCTGCACAGATGCAGCAGCTTCACAAGGAAAGGAAAAGTACAATCTGGACAATATAAAATCAGCAGCAGTAGCTGCATCAGTCACCAGTAAAATATGGGGATGACTGCTCTGGTGCATAATTCCTCAGTGGATGGGGATGATCAGGGAAGCTGTCAAAAAACAAGTTCTGAAAAACAATGTGGTTGATTTCCTGGAGGCCAAGCAATTTGTTTCAACACAGCTGCAGTGGGCTTATTTTCTGTCACTCTATCCACTTCATTTGGATCCAGATGGAAAAGGGCTATGATTGTTGTGTTTAGAAAGTACCACTGCTTTGGAAGGTCAAGCTCACAGACAGCATTTCCACAGAGAAACTACAAAAATTTGGGGATGCTCAGTATAGGTCCCTGACCGACTCTTTCTTTCCTCTTAGATAAAAACATTTCGGTAAGACAAACTGAGCACAAATTAGGACAGTGCTAGAAGCATGATGCCTCACAGCCTAAGTCACACAAAAGATTTCCAGTATACCGAAGTTGGATTTCTTAGTTATAAGCAAGGATGGGTTGGTTTATTGTCTGGAGTAAAGAGTGCTGAACCTCTTTGGCACAGAATCAGGGTGGAAAGTGTTGCGGAAATTGCCAAAATCATGGTTGTGGACTGTTCTCTCCTCTGCCACAAAAGCTCCGACCCTTCTTCCTTTTCAAAATCAGGTGTGCAGCACTGCTGAGATCTTTCACGCCACACATGTCTGAGGATGGTTTGATCTAGACCATCTGCCGCATCTATATTTCATAGTTGTTGTAGTCAGTGGTAACAGACTCTTGTCTCCAGATAAGCGTTTTGAAGTTGGAGCCAGAGTGAAGTCTGATTGCTACCACAGCCAGGTCATGTAGTCTGAGCTGACGCCTGGAAGAACTTCTGCTTTATGGGAGAAGCTGGTGGTCCTGTAGGTGCAATGGCACTGACAGAGGAGAACAACATGAAGTATTCTGAAGTGCCTTCTTCACTGTGAATACACTTTGTTCTTATACACTCCCGTCCTCCTCTTTATTTGACAATCAGAAATTAATTTCACACTTTAATGCTCACTTAGTTCTGTGCTTAGTGTCTCTCTGTGTAAGGAAAAGAAGTAATCAAATAAGAAAAAGGCCCTTTTTAGCTCCCCCTGAAATGGGCCTATTTGTCACCTCCTTGCACTGTGATTTTCTGAGTCAATAATAGAATAAAACGAGAAACCACTAGTGTGGTGATATGAATTTAAGGCAGTGCATACCTGCCATGCCTACAAAATAGGTCTGTAATCTAGAAGTTGGTATTATGTAAATAATAAGAGAGAATTCACTTAATTTTGGTCTTGTGTTGTCCACCATACCACTTCCACTCTTTTCAGCTCAAATTACAGCTTTTCTTTTGCTCTTTAGTGTGCTGACTAGGGATACTGAAGATTACAGGACCACATGTTCAATTGTTTGGGCTTTTTTTGCCTTGAGGACGTGGATTCTTTTCAGAGATTTGAATTTGAAATGCCAGTGGCCAAAAGATATCTTTGCCTAACACAGTGGAGGAAAAACAACAGAATACAGCTGGCGAATGCTGGGCCTTGGAGCACACAGTGAATAATTCCTGCTACTCTTAGGGCTAGAAGCCCTTACAGCAGCCCAAACTATGGCATCGAACCACACTAAAATTCTTTCTGGAGAAAGAATGCAGCAGCTGTCTAACAGCAGAAAGAGAAAACAGGAATATTGCATCTGGTATTTTCAAAGTTAGCAAAGAAAAAGATGTTTAGTACTGAATCTAGGAACTACAAAAGCAATTGTAGTGGGTCAGACCTACATCTTTTGTAAGTCACTATCCCATGTGCAGCAGCTGATGCATGTCAGAAGAGTGTTAGTATGGCTCACTTCTTCCTAGAATACACCTACCCGAGTGCGAACAAACTTTAACTTAAGGACTTACTGAGTTGAAGGTTGTATCTAGACCATGATGGTTAATAGACCCCAAATGACTTGGTTCAATAAATGTCTCATTGCTTTTTGAGCCTTTCTTTGTCCTCTACAACATCTTGCAGCATGATGTTCTGCAGGTTTATTCTGATGTATGTGAAAAGTTCCTTCTTTTGTTTGTATTAAATCTTGTGTAACAGTAGGACCTATTTCTTTTGCTACATAAATTATTGAATAATTATTCCTTAATTCATCACTTTCATTATTGTCATGATATGTCATCACTTCACTTACTAGTGAAGACATTTGCAAATATCTGCATTTGTGGGTCTCAAAGGTGACAAGGCCAAATTCTGCTCTGAGTGGTTCCTGTGAACCGCCCGTGAATCTCACTAGACAGCAGTGGATGTATGCATTACACAAACACACAGAGACTGGACTTAGGTTTGGAAGCACCTCACGTTAGGCATTCAGAGTAAATTAGCATGACTCATATCCTCAGGAAAAAACAGCAGCATAGCTTTGCTTTTGAATGCCGACTCTTTCTGCTTCCCTGAAGTTGTTCTGAGCTGGGGGGGGAGGGGGAGCTGCTGAGGCAGTCATTGAAATCACCTTAGAAAAGTGTTGAAAAGCTGGTGATGCCCCATCATCTCAAGGGCAGAACTAGAACTGGGACACAGATGTCAGTTGACAATGGATATCACCTACAAACAATGGTTTTACACTTACAAGCTATAGGCAGTTACCTCCTCTATATTCCCTTTCCCCCTAACATTACAGCCTCAGAACAGATTTGTTGCCATTTGCCTCGATGCCTGGTTTAAAGTCACAAGATACTCCTCAAAAACATTTCAAACCTGCAAGTTTACTGGCTCAAAAAGGAACCTGGGGTTCTCCATTTTGTGGATCCAGATGCCAAATACAGTCAGAGCTGGACAGATACCCCTCAGTAGTGGAAGCTATGAGAGGGTATGAGGGATTAATTCAATCTTGAGACGTTTACAAGGGCACTCTTTTACTTTGGGTCAGTGATATCAGTGCTGACATTTCTGTCATCATTTGCCATGTGAACTCAAAGCCAGACTTCACTCAGTGTCCCTTGTAATCATGTTGAAATAAATTAGGAATGATTGCGTTATGGGATGAGACTGGGGTCAAAGAGTGTACAACACCTCTTCAGAATCGGCTTTGAGACCTTTAGATAGTATGCCTGGGAATCAGAGCTGTTTGAAATACCACGCTCATCTCAGGAAGCTTCTCCCATTTAATAGCAAGAAATGTGCAGATGATAGAAATGTAGAGCGTTGCTCTGATGTCAATGGATGCCATGCCACTTTAGGGTGTTGTAAGTCCAGTTTTCAGGCTAACTGCAAATAGGGTGCTGGATCCCTGTTCCCTGCACACTTTCAACCATGGTGTCTAAGTACAGCCTGTTTCTGTTTTGCAAAAATTGATAGGAAAGAATGTTACTGCCATACATCCAAAGGAGGATCAGTCCTTTGATCCAGGCAAAAAGTCAGTGACTTGGAGGAACTTGCAACAAAAATGGATATTTTATCCTCCCCTTCCTCTGCAGAAAAGGTATCCCCAACAAGCCCTGTAGGACAAGCTTTCCAGTAAGCACTCTCTGTGTGTCCTGCCAGTGCCCTTATTTCTAGATGCTGTCTGTGTTACCTGCTAGTTCCTATGAAAACAAAACCCTTACCCTGCTGACTTCTAAGTTGCTCCTTCTGCTCATGTGCAAAGAGAACTGGGCTCAAGGCCCCTGTTTTTGCTGACAGTCCATTGTGTGCTTGGAGGCCTTTATATCTGCTCTACAAACTGTATGGAGCCATGGAGCTATAAGGAAGGGTAAGAATAAACAGGATAAATTCTGCATAGCTTTGCATGCTTGCAGCGAACACCATTGTATGAACAGTCATTTCCACAGCAGCAGCAGCACGCTTCCCAGCGGAAACCTGCAAAGTGTGAAAGACTTCCCACTCATCCTGTTATCGATGCCCTTGTATTGATTCCTTCATCAGTGTTGCTGCTCTGAGCTACTTCACATGCAGCACAAAGTCAAATCATACTCTTCAGCTATATTTCTTTGACAAAGGAAGCTGTTTCAGACTGGAGGATTTAGACACTGATGGAGCTGAAAGTGAAAATAAGGAGCTCTGCTGTTTGTTAAGGCTGATGTTTATCTCCGTAAGGTAAAACTATCATCCAAACACTCCCTGTACAGACTTAGGTCCTGATTTGCTAATGGCATTATTATGGGCTCAGAGCATCCTAGAAAGAGAATAAACCTCCTCCACAAAAGGGATGTGATTGAAAATGTCTCTTCAGGAACCATAATGGATAGTAAAGTTTGTAACCACTAGCCTGTAAGCTGTGAAAACAGCTCTTCTCTCTGACTCAGGGAATGTAAACCAGGCATTATGGTCTTTTAAATTACAGTCAATTCTGCGAGCATATATGATAGCAAGAATGGAGGAGAGCGAACTGTTTCACTGCTGTTGCAGTGGTTCCTTTATGCCTTAAAAAATTTGACTGAGTTCTATATAGATCCCCAGCTGCCTCTGTTACTGTTTTTAAGGTATTTCAAACATTTTAAGACTCACTATTTATCTGTCATAGGGGAATAATTCTCCATTAATTTGGTGAACAGTAAATACATATGCCTACTTCTTCCAGTTCAAAAACATTAAACTGTCTGTTTTTCAGGCCTCATTTTATTAAGATGGGACAACACAGAAAGTAAGCTTGGGTAAGTTTTCAGTAGATCACATGTCCCTTCTTAGCACTGCTCCTTAGCCAAACCTAGTTGTCCATTTCTGGGTACATCACTTACCCTGCTCATGGAGTTTTAAGCCTTATTCTCAGCTTATGCCCCTGTGTACGGCCCTTTGGCTCAGACCTGGCAATTAAGCAGAGCCCTGCTTAGGCTGCAGAAACCTGCTAATGTGATCTTCAGCCCTCAGCAGCAATTCCTGTGCCAGGTGAAAGGAGGACCAAGCAAACATTTCATTTGCTGTAATAACAAACTGTGTGTCAAAGTCCTGCAGAGAAGCCAGCACTGCAAGTGATTCATGGAGTAGCACTAATTGTATTGGCTACTCACTGATAAGTTGCATCTTTGGTGAGAGATTAGCCCATAAATCACTGTGGGGAGGTAATTTGTTTGATGTAATCAGTTAGGCCTGCCCATTTTGGCAGCCTCCCACTTCCTTTCTTTTCCTTTTTTTAATGAATGTCACCAAAGGGAACAACCACAGTTACATGTCTTCTCTCATTCCCTGCTCCAACGTATTCATCTCCTTGTCTCTTGCCCAGCTCCCAGACCTTTCCACTTTGCATCTTCTCACCAAGTGCTAGCTTCCAGTAAGTGAGCCCTTCAGTTGCATCTTTCACCCATGGTCTTCAATGCCATTCACAAATATACAGGAGTTCAGGCTCTAAACCCTTCT
Source organism: Ciconia boyciana (assembly GCF_034638445.1). Taxonomy (NCBI): domain Eukaryota; kingdom Metazoa; phylum Chordata; class Aves; order Ciconiiformes; family Ciconiidae; genus Ciconia; species Ciconia boyciana. Next base: position 96,097,475 of record NC_132936.1, read on the forward strand.
GCCTGCCTCATTTTGTAGGTGGAGAAGCTAGTATATACAAGGCTAAGGAAAAAATTTGCCCAAACTCAGGATGCTAGCAGTATTTTACACCACAGTCAGTGATGTGCTGGTAATTTGTACAGACTGGAGTATTATACAGCTGCTTTGGATGTTGATTATCACAGGTCTGTAGCAGAATAAACCTTGCAGTTCTTTATAGGTCATCCTGTAGTTATTTGCCTACTTGTTGTATTTGTTTATGTAGTGCCCAGAGGCTGGAGAGACAAAGCTATTTCATAGGTGAGATTTCACAGCAGCACACAAGGGCAAACAAAATACACTTGATGCAGTCTGAGAGTCTCCTCTGAGCCAGGATAGTGCTCTTCCTGGGCTCTTTATACAGGCTGGGAGTAGAGACCGAGTGTACCCACAGACATTGCAACTTCTTCTCCCATTTTCCTAGTGGCCTGGTTGCCTGTGTTTGAGGCCACCATGACCAGACCTCCTTTGGGTGCTATGGGACTGTGTCCTGGCCAGTGAGGGCACTACCTTGCCAGCTTTACTGTCACTCTCACTGAAAAGCCTGCTCTTGATGTTCCCTGGCAGATCATGTTATGAGTCAGTTCTGACCCATCATTGAATGGATGCAATAGGAGCAACCTCCCTTAGACCACTGGAGACAGAGAAAAAGCAATAGAGTAGAGAATTTCTAGTATGGACAAAGTCTGTGGGGTGCAGACAAGTCGTGGATTATATGGCTTCTGATAAGCTATTTTCAGATTGTTTTATATATTTCTAGTGTTCCCTTGCAAACTTCAAAGAACATCACTTAAATCTTGCAAGATCATGAGCAAAGACTCAAAAGGCACAGTCACACATCATTATCACAGGAGCTCAGCAGAGATCCTAGGGAGCTGGGATCCCTAGAGTAGTGGCTACAGGAATTCACTGAACCATTGATAAATTATTTCTTCTGTGTCAAAGCAAGACTGTCCACCTGAAGACCCCTGATTTTCTGTACTTTGAGTGGTGCACTGTATGACCACAATGACCTGATTCAGAATTGGCAAAACTTGGGTAATCATGGAGATGCATCTTATATTTTCCTTTTTGTTACTGTTTCAGATGGCAAAATGTGCAAAACCACAGCTAGAGTCTGACAAGAGCATTTTTTGCATTAAAACGACTAAAGGAAGTTTTTGTTTTGTTAGTTGTTTTTAAATAAAAGCTTCAATTCTGTGAATAATACTGGACCCCCAAAGTCAACTGCTCTGTGGTGTACCACTAACTTTCTGCTAAATCAACTCCATATTTGCAAGCAGCTCACCTTTTCTGAGGGAAAAATATAAGCATTGCCTCCCAACATAAACTATACCGCATGATAATTTTGCATATAAAATCTCATCTGTGCAAAAAGGGTACTTACGGATGTAATAATACTTTTGCACATAAAAATGTATGCGTAGCTAAATGTTAAATGTGCTCAAAGGTTTAATTTAATTAGCTATTTAGTTAGGACAGTTTCAGTACCAGTTTACTAATGGTAACCCTTTATGTTATTCTGATATTACGCATAAGAACAGCACAACTATCAGTCAACCTATGTTTCTACACAAACACTTATAAATAATGAATAAAATTTCAATTCTGTTATTAAAAAATACCAAGGAAATTAAGCTATTAATTCCATTAATTAAAGCTAATAATTCACTTCATTAGCATGGCAAAGAGACTTAGTATGAGATAAAAATCACTCATACAAATAAAAGACATATACTTCTAGAGAAACCATTAACACTTAATAACAAAATGAACAGCAAGGGACCAAAATGAAGATTTAAATATAAACTGAAAGACAGCTAGAAGGAGTAGGAAGAAAAAGCACTCTGAATGACCTCAGAGTTGTATCCTTGTTCCTGAAGCACTCTCATGCCGCCTTCCCTGCAATGTTGTGGGGTGAGAAACAGCTCCAGTGAGAACGAGCTCTCTTCTGTTGACTAGCTGCTGTGAGAGGGTTTTTGAAAATTGTCATGAAACATTATATTAAAAAACAAACCAAACCAAACAAAAAAACCCAAGGGAAGAATCCAGCTTCTGCACAGCCTAATGGACAAAGTGAAAAGACACTGTAAAACCAGCTTGTCTTGATCACATCAGATCCCTGTCCAAACAAATGACAGCTGTACTGGGGGCTAGAGCCTAAACGTCAGGACAGCATTGCTTTCCCTTGGACTTTTCCCCACCAATCTTGGTTTGAAACTTCCCCAATTTACTGTTGGAGCCCTGGAGCTATCTTGAGCCATGGTCTTTGAAACTTATTACTCCACTACACTGGCAAAGGGCACTAGTAGGCCTCTATGTGTTGCAGACTTTGGGACCACATCACTAACGTTGTTTCTAGGGGACCTTTTAGCTTTGATTTGCAATGGCCCACTGCTTCCAATATATCACAGATCACAGTAGCTTTTAATTGAAAGCTACTACTGCTAAGAGCAAGCTGCATAGATGTGCTTTTTTATCAGCTGGTCTGACGATAAAAGATCCAGAGAGAAGGTAGAGGATATCATGTCGACTCTCTGGGAGCTTATATGAACATAGTTCATGGCATCAGTATCACCCCTCAACAAATATTCTTGTTGCACAGCCAAAATTTAGTTTCATCATTGAGTCAAAGTGTGGAAATCTCTACAGGGTGTGATCTCCTCGTGATTAATAAATCTGGGAAAGTCATCCAGAGCAACAAGCAGATCCTAACAACCACATTCAATCCACAGCTCTTTCTTCAGGGAACACTCAAGAAAGCTTATAACCCACTGGATGTTTCTAAGATACTATCAGGAGAATTTGACCCTAAAATTCACATCTAAACTTTCAAAAAATCAAGGAGCTCAAAATCAAGGAGAATTCCCTTGAACCATAGGAATACAGTTCATCCTGTAATACATTCTTGTAACGTATATCCTATTCACCATTTAGCATGGAAAGAAAATATAATATATTGGTTTCACAAATATGACTACAAATAAAAGATCCTGTTCATGATAGCCTTTTTACTTTTGGAAATGCACAAAGACATCATTCTCTGCCCAGACATGCACTGGGAATTCTGTTCACTGTTGACATGCCTTCAATAGTTTGCAATGAGCAAAACTACCTTGTAAATTGCCTTCAATCTTATTGAAATAGCCTGATACAAACTGCACCTTAATTGCTAAATTAGGACTGTGTTCTTTGCTGAGCTAATTTCCTTGCTAAATTGGCACGTGGTGTGGCAGTTAAGGGCTTTTTATCAGGTTATTACAATGAGGGATTATATGGTTTCAATGTAATTGAATTTTAACGAGGATGACTCTTAAGCAAATACACCTCCATAAATGATGCAGCACTGATGCTATGCTGAGAAACTGAAGACGACAATTCAGTGGAGCCAGCTGGACCTAGGGGAGTCTTTAAGGCTTTAATTAAAAGCAGCAAGGAGTCTTTTTTTTTTTTTTTTTTAATGTTATTCTTAGCCCTGTCTCCATTTCTGGCCCAGCCACAGAGTCCAATGGATCTGAAGGAGATTCCTGCTTTCATTTCCAGTTATCTCAGAATTGCTGAATGGGATTCTCTGCTCTGAAAGTCCAGCCTGATTGTCATTCATTCTTTCTTAGATGCACTTAGTAATAAATGCAGCAATGAAAGCAATTCACATCCAGCAGTCTTAAGGGCCTAGAGCAGAAAAAGAAAAACATGGAATACATTGCATAAGTGTTGCCCATGTGTAATGAGAGTTAGCATTCTGCCAGCAAGTGCAGGCTGAATTCTAGTGGTGGGTTTCAGGGGCTAAACCTTTCCTGGAGGACCAGTAGGTGTTATTTTTGTGTGTGGTAGTACAAGAGGTCTGACTCCCACCAAAGACACAATTTCTCACTGAGGATTGAGGCAGTGGGAAATTACTGTGTCTGTAAGACTATGGAAGAGAAAAATATCTGCCTCAAAGTATGCTCTGATTAAGGATAAAATAAACCTCTCTCAGATGTGCTGATTATTGAGGAGGGGGAGGAAGTTACATGTGATGTTATACAACATCTGTGACAGGATGTCAAAAAGACAAGCCAAATCCAGACGTGTACCCTTCACCCCCAGAAAAGTAAACCCTAGAAGGCTGGGTTTACAATAGCATTAATTAGCCACTCTGTACTTGTAGTAGATAGGACCAGTGTGGGGCAAATAAGTGGCATATGACTCATTTCTGACAAGAAGAAACATTTCTGAAATATTGAGAAACAGATAATTTGATAATGCAAATGCAAAGACAGTTTGGGAAGCTCAAAAACCCCCAAGATGCAAAGTAACTAATGCATTAGGTGAGATGTCAATGTTTGTCAACAGGGATTGCAGCTATTTCCACTTATGAATATGGAAATAAACCAAGCAATCGTCCAAAAAGGAAATGCCTTGATAAGCTCTACAGCTATTGTGTTGTAATTGCTGGTAAATGCCAGCTCCGATAATGGCATCTGCTGTGTACCTGTGCAATCACAGTGCACTGGAATGAGCTAATGACTGCAGAGCAGAAGGCTGGCCTGAAGCCACTGCAGGTGTACACCTTAATGAGGGTCTGGTGGGGAGAGAGGTGCACTGAGCAAAAGACTTCTGAGGCTGCTGAAGCCGTTGGAGTGGAGAGGGGATCAGTGTGGGCCCATTTTACCCAAAGGAAGATGCACACAAGTTAAGGATGTTTGCTTGGCAACTGCCTGCCTCACATGCACACAGACATAAAACTAGCTGTAATGCCATGATATGCTCAGATGCAGAAATATGTCTGATAACAGTTACCATAATGAGCATATTAGACACTGCTCATTGCATCCTTGAAAAGCAACCCAGGCCCAGCTCTCACTGAACCACAGTGAATTCAGCATCACAGTGCTGATATGGAAGAAAATGTGCTGATGGCAGCTGCCTTTATCTTTACATTTTCCATTACTAGACTAAATGCTTGCTGAGAATAAAGGATTACCCCTGTCCTGCCCCATCCCTAACCACGTGGCTCTGGAGGCTCCTCAGAGGACAGCTGTGGAACACAATGGTAAGAGAGCTGATGGGGGGGAAATAAGAATATGCTCAGAATTGTTCCAGTGATCTGACTATCTCAGGATGACTTCAAACATTAAGACATTTTGAGGCACTTCAAACACCTGATCATTAAATTAAAGATGATCCCCAATCAGATGGCAGCACCACTTAGTGGTGAAGACACCAGGAAGCCTGGATGCTCTCTGTGCTACTGATGGGTTGTGCACCCTGAAGAAAGTGCTTTCACCTTCACTGTCCCTCTTTTCTTCCTAGTCTACTGTTCAGGCACATGCTGAGGTTCAAGCTGTCTGCCTATGTGACCAAGGTGCAAATGACACTCTGTTTAGGGTTAGAGAGGAATGAGGCCTTCCGTTCTGCCAGTGTGCTATAGGCCACTTGCTATAAAGGAAAAGTATTTCTAAACATGTCCAGTCAATCTGTCATTTTATGTTCAGACGGTAAAATCTCCCTAGGTTCTTAGGAGCCTTCTTAGGCTCCATCCCCACTTCTGCCTTTGCTTCTTATGGTCCTTTGTGGTCCACCACCTTCCTTGGCTCCTTCTCCGAGCTGTATTAATCCTCATCCACTCCTAATATTTGATATAGTGAGTATTGTATGTGTTAGCGAAGCTCTTTCTAGTTTTCTGGGAGGGTCAATAACTTTCATTCTTAAACTTCCCTGTAGAATTGGACATGTGGGAGCAAGGTAAATGCGGTATGTCCTACCTGCCCTGAAATTGGTTCTGTTTAGGTTCCCGGTCTCTGATGAGTGCTGATTCCTAAAAATGAACATTGAGCAAATGCATAAGCAAGAGGCAAAAAAGAATCAGCATATGGTGCTGAGTGTTTCTCTGGAGCAGTGTTTCAGATCTAGACAATGTTTGCAAAAAGCATCATCATCACCATCTGAGGGCTTTTTGGTGGAGTGAATTGAAACAACATTTTCCAGTGTCTAGAAGGTATCATCTGTAACAAACCTACCATACGGCAGGATTTGAGCCTGAGACCTGCACCGTGAGTCACTGCTACCAAACATCATTTTAGCACAATATCCTTTCTTTTTGCCAGCTGTAGAGTGTTAGTTTCTCATGACACAGTGACTAAAGGAGGACACCATGCTGCCATTTACTCTGATTTGCCACCGACAATTTCATCAGAGAAGCAAAAGACTGAATATACATGGAGACTGAAGTAACCTCTTAACCCTGAGAGTGCTCTTTCCAAGAGGAGGAATTAGACGTGTTGATTCAAGGCTCTGTGGGAAAAGTTTGAATTTCACTTAGTTTGTTGGTATATCAAACTGACACTCTAAAAATAGAGATGCAACAAACAGTTAATAATAACAACACAGCAATGTCCTGCAGAGCCATTAAGCCTATAAACTCATTCCCCAAAGCATACATACCTCTTGCCTTCTTTCCTGTTCTGCACAAGTGCCTTTGCATCAAACATGTTCTCTGTATTATGTAGCTGTGGAAATAAGCTTCCTTCTGTTTTGACAATTCGATTACACACACATTTACTCTGGGTGTAATTCTGGAGTCTTATTCCAGCTCAGTTGCTCGGTTAAACTGCCATGCTGCAGAGAGGGAGCGGGGGGAGCAGCTGAACCATACAGCTCTATGCAGCTTTGCTCTTCTCAGTGAACTCAATCTGTGGGGCTCTACTCCACCCTCATCGGCAGATAGGAGTGCTAATCAATAGCAGCATCTTTGCTGCACATAACAGCATATGCTGCACTGAATAAGGGTAGACATATCCAACAGCTGATAATTCACTTAATGCTGGTTTTTAATGTTGTATGTGTCTGGAGACAGATACTTACTACTGAAGAAATAAAGATGGCAAAAATCTTCACTCACTATTTCAATCTCCTGGTAGGTCTAACCTACAGGTATTTGACATTTAACACCTTGCAGCTGACCTAGTCTAGGGTCAATACCATCCATCATTATTTCCCATCTACGTGGGCTAGATTCAGTTGAGGGAGTTTTGGAATTTTGTTTGGTTGGCTTGTTTTTGTTTTTTAATTTTTACTTCGACTTGTACTTATTAGAAGATAAACCTAAACCTTCAGTGCTGTCTCCAGTGCGGTCTACCTTCACTACAGGTGTTGGCTTAACAAGGAAAGTATACACCACAAGATTTTTAAAGTACCCTTTGCATAAGGTTACTCCATTCCGTGTATGAAAAACACCAATAGCATGTGAAAGACTCTGATTTCAGATTAATTGAAAGAAGAAGGAACGTGAAAGCCTGAAGTTTTAGAATGGAAGGATGTTTATTTCAAGCTTTTCTAAAAGCCTTGGGTTCAGGGCAGTATGAAGGTTCAGCTGAAAGTCGGAACTGAAAAGCTTTAGTGACTTCCAAATATGTCATTTAGATAACTTCAGATGGGCTCTAGTATGCTTAACACAAATCTGTCTGCATTTTAGCTAGCTAGTGAAGTAATGCTGAGACAAGTGCTGCAGTTGTCTAGGTATTTGGGGAATAGGACTAATACTTGTGAAGATCACTAGAGAGTGTCCATTTAACTTAAATGCTTCAGCTTTGGCACACTGAAGGTTCCTGTCTTAATAAAGAAAAATTGGGCACTCTGCTAGATGGCCAACGTCTTCAAGCGCCTGAAGTTAGGTCCCTCCACAAGGTGGCCGCATACTTCCTCCTTTTGGTACAAGAAGTGAGCCTCAAAAGTATTGAAAATTTAACTTTGTGTTGTAAAGAAACCTCAGACAGCCTGTTCAGCTTTTGATAGAGGGCTAGTTGATGTGTTTTGAAAGACACTACTTTCCTGGTCAGGCTAAAAATCTTGCTTTATATCAGTACTATTTATCTGGGAACTGAAAGCAAATATGGTCACTGTGGTCAGTGGAGATGAAGTTGCCCTGTTTTTTAGTGTAATGATGGGTGTCTTTAGAAGTTGGACTCACGGTGGGCTGGGTTTTCTTCTGGAGACAGCTCTTTCTCTCCATCAGGAAAGAGGCTCCAAACTGTGAGTGTGCTTTGTTTAGTTATGTAAAGTTGGATAGGGTGAATAGTGTTTCTGGTACTTGAATCATTTGAAAAATTGGTGCTGTATAAGTGGCTAAGCCAGGTTCTCACACTGTTAGCCTTAATCACTTGACAGGAAAAGCACAGACCATATCTTTCTTGAGAGCTTTGCCTGCACAAAAGGCAAAATTTGATAATTTGGGCCAGTTTTATTTATTATAAAGCATTAGCAAAGGCTTGTGTACTATTGATGGTAGGGAGAAAGAAAAGCTATTTCAAACAAGACTTAAAATGGCCTCGCATTAAAAAAAGCCCCAACCCTTCCTATTTCTCTACTCACGTTGTTTTGACATTTTTCACCCGAATCTTCCAAGTATGCTCTACCAAGATAGATGAAGATCTTTTCAATAAGAGGAAGAAATAGCATGGTGTCTTTCCAGTATTTGGTTCAAGCGCCCCAGATGAGCAGCATTAGTCACAAGCCATTAGAATAGCTAGCCTGACCTGCTCTGTGGCTGCAACCGAGCAGGAGCTGAGCACTGGAGGCAGAATCATGCAGTGCAAGCACAGCACTTCTGGCAAAAGCAAAATAAATCCCCAAGTCCCCAGTAAATATTGTTTGCATATATAGCTCACCACAGCTGGCTACCAGGAGGAATAAAACATGTGGAAGACTGCTTTTAGCTGAGAGTACACAGCTTGACTTAGATAATAAAGGATGATGGTACAGGATCTGGAGCAATAAACACCATATTTTAATGAATAATTTTTTGAAATAACAGAACACAAAGTCATTATAAGGGTTATCTGTTTCCATCAGCAATCTGTTGTGTTTCTGATAGTAACCTCAGCCTGGATTTGTTTACATTATCTTTATGCTAGGAGCTTTTAGAGGAATTGCTATGGCTTGTGATTCCAATGCACCTGGAAAGTGGATGCTTGTTAGCACCTTTGCACCTGAAAGGTGAAAAAGGAGTAATCAGGAAGTGGGATATGTACCAGGACTATGGGAGGGGACAGTCAGATCTTGTTTTTCTTAACCCTCTATGGGTGTTTGAGAGATGTATTAGCCTAGACAGAGTAGACATAAGGGGTTCTCCAGAGGCTCCCTGTGATCTGTAACTTTATCCATAGTTTGAAGCACCTGCCCAACTGAGAAAATCAGAAAGTTCAGTAGAAGCATATTGTAATATCATGAGTAGTTTTTGCCTTTTCTTTGGGCTAATTTAGAAATTTTTAACGTTTTAATTCAAGGTTATCTTGGTGGGATTTATTTTGCATCTGTGCTTGTTACTAAAAGGCTTACTGTTCTGTCCAGTTAGTATCGAAAGTCCAGTTGCCTTCTTGAGACAGTGTCCCAGTTCTTTGCAGTTACTAAGCTTCAAAACATGTTGTAAATTGGGCTTATGTTGTCTTTTTCCAGCTTTGGCCAGAAACTTTTGTTGTTGACTCAGGAAGGGGAAGGTTTGAAATACAGGAATTCACTGTTATTGATAACTTCCTTCTCCTTAGTATACAGGTCTGCTTCTCCTGCAATATCACCAGTTTGGGGAGGGGGAAGAGAAGAGGTGCTGCATCATCCATTGTCTAGGCTCAGAATGGGTCCTGATCCCTTTCAAGGAGAGAGGATGGAGTCTGTGCTCAATAAGGGCCTTATTTTTCCTGGTGTCTGTGCAAGTTGTCTTTGACATCAGGCTGAGCTGTTGTGCATGGAGCAGAAAGAAAGGGAAGATGCTCTTTGCCTTAAATTCATACTCAGGGGCAAGGTGAGCAGTTAAAGAGGGCATAGGAGTTTAATATCCCCTGCACATAGATCCTTGCAAGTTGAAACACAGAGCGAGTGTGTGTGATGAAGAAACAGCAGAAGACTGAAGAAAGTGTCTTTTGCTCAGCCCAGCTTGACTGGTGGGCAAAATACAAAGCCAGGTGTATTTGCAGAATGGGAACTTTGTTATTTTACACTTCTCGAGGCTTACACAAACTAAAAACCCCTGGGACTGAGCACTAAGAGCGCTATTAGGGGAAAAGTTTTCCCCTCTGGCCCTTGACACCTGGGAAGGAGGTGGTGAGTTTTTTCTTTTTCTTTTGGGGTGCAGGGGAAGAGGACAAGTGAGGTGTGGAATTGTTTTTTTGTTATTGAAGGGCAATCTATTCTCTTTCTCCTTCCAGACCTGCTAGTTCTCAATCCATCCTGAGCCCAGAGATGATAATAGAGAGCTTTCACATGCAAATATGTCAATTTATTTCCACAATAGCAAACCACTGAGGGCTGAAAGGGAAGCCACTGTAACGCTGACAGTTACATTGTTCCAAAACCACTCTGCTCCTCAAATTCAGGAGAGGAAGTCTAATCAAAGGCCATTCAAGTCTCAAAACCACAGGACTTGACTTCCTCATCTTCCTGATGCTTCTCATCTTTCTCAAATCTTCCTTTGCAGCAAAATCACGGACATGCTCATCTGCTCAGCTCCATCTGACCGTATTACACCAAACTGGTGGAGTTGAGGATGTTTCTTCCATGGCCTGAGAAATGCCTTTAACCCCCTCACTCTGTGGTGTCTTGGGAGCAAAGAGAAAAGGAGGGCAGGGGCATGCATTTATGTATGTGGCTTCCTTGTGTCTCTGGCCATAGGGAGATATGGTATAGGAAGGCATGCAGGCTCCAGAACTGAATGCTTTACTTTGAGACATGTTCTTTGTGAATTAAATGTAATCCTTTTCCCCACTCATATGTAAATAGAAATGGATGAATGTACTAAAATGTTCTACACAAATAGACTATGATAGTAAAATGTTTCGATCCTTTCCTGAAAATAATGCCTTTCCCTAATGGGCTTGCAAATATAAGTTAGGAGACTAAAGGTCCTGTTTTATACCACTCAGTTCGATGCCCTCAGGCAAGTTGAGATGAAATGATAATTTTTTGTTTCTAGCACCCAGACTAGATACTCCTGCCTGCTAGCGTGGCAGTGTTTCTAGGTCTGGGATGGCTTGAGCCAAGTCAGCCGGGAGGGTTTGTGCTCAGCACTTCTGTGTCAGTGATTAGAAGGGCTGGAGCAGACCCATGTACATCCTATCCACTGCCTCCCCTCTCCCCCCTGCCCCAGATGAACTGCTTATGAAGGGGTAGGAATGGGAGAAGCTTAAAAAGGAGCTTCTTGGGACCATCCTCTGTCCAGTGCTGCGATGCAAGCCCTAAAGCAGCCAATTCTTAATACTGTCAGAGGGACTTTTATTTGTGTGTTTCAAGAAGCTTTGTACATGTGGGAAAAACCTCTTACCCATTGTAAACTTTAGAGTTAAGGAAGACACAAGGAAGGATATTGTCTTTACCATGACTCTGAAGCCAGTTAAATGTGCTGACTCTAACCTAGACAATAATAAGCAAAATACAACGCCAGCCTTCGTTTCCCAAAATGTAGGTAATCTCTGTAGGATTTTACAGCAATATCTGTGGGTGTTCATTCTGCCTGTGCCTTGAACACGTCTTTGCGGATGCACCTTGAAGCTCAGGTCTGCAGCCTCCCTCTGGGAGGTTTGGTTAACGTGCCACAACAAGCACACAAGAGGACCCATGTGGATTTCAGCTGTGGCATTTTCTTAATGCATTTTAAAGCAAATACAAAGCTTTCAAAGCCTGGAGTTAAGCCCTCTGGGACTTCTTTCTCAACAACTGCAATATGTGAGCATGCAAACCTCTCAGTCAAACTGGAGAGTGCCTCTGGGGTGTGTGCACTGGAGAATTGTAGAAAGGGGGAAAAGTAGCTTTAGGCTACCTTTCCTTCCTCCTAGTCATCCCTTCCAGAGTCCAAGTAGCTATAGAAACCAGGAAGCTGCCTGGTTATGTCAGATCTTGGCAAGCAGAAGTATGACTCATGATTTTTAAAAAGGTGGCTGGTGAACAGGGATAAATTCTAACAACGGGCAAAATCTCACCTTTATTCATACAGGAATAGCCTTATTGTCATCAGTCAATGTCCTATTTCCTCCTACCTGCAGAGGTTTTTCTATGAGATAGAAAATAATTGAAAAATCAAAGTGGTTTAGGTGGATTCCTAGTGGCCAACCTTAACAGTTTCCAATCATCCATCATGTCATCATGTTTTTCTTTATTACAAAATATTTATTTGCAAGTTTCTGTATCTTAAAAGTTTTGAGTTGAATGGCCTTTTTCTATGCAGATCACAGTGTATCTGTTATCCATATATAGGAAATATCCAGTATGATAAGTAGTTGGTAACTGTTCCTCATAAAAGTAAATCCTGTTTCTGAAAAATCTAAAATCCCTTTAAGTCACAAACTTTTTCAAATCCAAACTTTCAGGCCATTTCCTTCTTCTTGGCCTGTGATCTGCAAAATGTCTGTAGATTCTTTGTTATATCTTTAAGGGAACCAGTAGTTGTTTGCTTATGTTATATTCAGACTCAGGCAAACTTACCTGAGTGCTTGACAGCATCCTTTACTTCTGGAGGATTTCTTCTGTCATAGTTGGTGTTGATTATGGGATTTCTACAAACTCATTTTTTTTAATTAAAAAAGTGGGTTGTTTAAAAAAAAATTGATTCGGTGCCAGTTAATTACCAGGAAATGGAGAAGCATGTGCTTCCTGCCACAATTAATTAGTCTACTGGCTGTTTCCTAGCTCACATAAGCCTGTATTCTAATTATATGGAGACAGTTTCTGCCATGAAGCATTAGCATCCAACCACCAAGGTATATATGCAGTTCCACAGATTTCATCTGCTGGGTCAGCTGTCAGAAACAAAGATGGTGAAGACCTGTTAAATCATCTTGTCCCATCCTCCTGGCGGATTGCTTTTCTTGCCTTTAAGAATTCTGTCTGGCCCCTGCACTGAACTGATTAAGGAAGGGGAAAGACAACCTTTCACTGTTTCTGAGGGCATTGTTTCTGAGGGGAGAAGGGCATTTTAATTTGAGGGACATGATCTTGCAGATTCATGGGCAGTTAAGCAGTGCTGAAAACATTGTAATAATTCTAGAGTAAAGAAAATAAAATATCCCAGATAGAATTTGGGAGAGGCAAAACTTTCCAAGTGAGAGATGAGCTGTGGTAGTATTTCAGCCAGACATATTGCTGCCATGTTTGATATGTTTTTGTTCTTTTTGAGATAAATGTAAGAGATCAGGAAAAATCTTTATTTCTGGTTCATACCTGAGAAAGGTGACAAATATAGCTATGAGGAATATTCTAGAGACTCTGCTACTGCCTTTGCTTTTGTTTGGCTGGTGTCCTTTTCACCCGCGCAACTTGCTTCCTACTGTGCAACGATATTAGGAGCTGAGGCAGACTGAACCCTTGAGCCCCAAGACCTTGGCTGGTCAGGTGTGCCCTGAAGGCACACTGGACAGAGGACCCTCCTGCAGCTGCCTTTGGAGAGGTGAGTCTTGCAGCTTTCAGCCTCACTTCAAAGCAATCTGTTTCACTGTCCATTTCTCTCTTTACCTCCCTTCTTGATCTGCAATCAGTTTACACTGAATACCTCTGCAGGTCAATATTTAAAGTATTCAACATGTAGCCACCTGAAAATCAGTCAATTTGTCTATTAAAATTATATACCTTAAAGGCCTTACAGAGTAACACATATCAATTTTTGAAGATACAGTTATAAAAGTTGTACCAATGCTTTTCCCTTAGTGAAAAGTCTGTCTGTCACCTCCTTGCATTTCCTCGAGGAGAATGGAGGCTGCAGACAGCAGGACCTAATCCCTTGGGTGAGTGGATACTAGAGGTGGGTGAGGAGCCAGCCTGGTGGGACAGGCAGGGAGCGTCAGTGATGGCAGCAGAGATTTGAAGCCTGGGAGGTATATGAGGAACTTCCTAATTCTGCATTTGTGCTGTAGCTTCACCCTGACGGGTAAGGCTTGGAGGAAGAAGGATGCACAGGCTGATTTAAACTGGCTGTAATTAGGGTACTCATTAGTTACATTTCATTCTGCCCCTGTGGCACATCAGTAACAGGTTACCGTGAAAGATGGTAAAAGTGTGTTGTGCACCCAGGAGTGACAGCAGGCTGTGGATGCTTGGTGCTGGTGAACTTCTCGAGCAATCCAGGTCCCCAACCTTAGGCCAGTGCAGGATCTCCCAATTTATAAGTTTTACAAATGAAAGAGACAGATGCTGTTTCAGTGAGGGACAGAGGGGAAATATCAAGGACAACAGCGTGCAGCTATGATTTATACTTCCAGAATGACCCGACCGAGCAATTTGTCTGACTGTGAGCCACAAAAAGTCCTTTTATCTCCCATTAAAGTAATCTAGCTGTGCAATATACCTTAGACTGTCATGAGAGGCTTAAGTGTTGATACTCAACATATAACTTATGTTTGGAAGTACTTACTAGATATAAGCTGTGTGTTTGCTGAAATGGGATATGAAATGAGCTAAGAGCATTAATTCTTATTTACCAATGGAAGTGGCCTCTCTTGAGAGAAATCTGCAATTCCATATGCCATGTCCTCCCTTGACATACATCTTTCCAGGATTGTAATTTTAATTCTCTAAATAGATATTTTGCCAGATCACTACAGTGAGCATCTTTACTCTTGTCAGGGATCTGAAGATGTTTGATGTGAGATTTGAATTATGTTCAATATAGTTCTTAAGATGGTGCCTAGTCAGGAGGTGAAGACCTTGGCTGGAGATGTAGAAACCCAAAACCAGGTTTCTGAAAAGCCACAGTTGTTTGGTTTTTTGTTTTTATTTTTTTTCCCTTTCCATGGCATATCACTTGTGGCACCAGTCATCAAAGCATTTAATCATGTGCAGAAGTTTCATCCAGTTCAGTAAAACAGTTTTCTTAATGTGGGATTTAGTTTTGATGCTTCCCTCTGTTTCCCAGTTGTAAAATTAGGATAGTAGAACTTCTTTTTTGTCTCTTTCTCTGTGAATTTACAGGGTGTATGGGTGAATTTATGGGTCTTTGCTGCAGAGGGTCACTGAGCTAACAATAGTTGTGGTTAGATATTATTCATTAAGCTGCAAACTAGGGGAAAAACAACAGCAAAGGTTGGGCACCAGAAGGATACCATGTTGTCATGTCTCACATTGTTTCCTCTATTTCTTAAGGAACTGACATCTGGAGACATGTGTTTAAATGTGATTTCCTGCCTTTCAAAAACAAATAAATGAAATGCAGATGCTGTCCATGGCTGTAGGAGAGGAAAATCTGAAGTTGGGGCTGGTGTGTTGGCTCAAGGAGCAGGAAGCAGAAGTCAAAACCAAATCCATTATGATTTATTTTTAACATCTCACAGTCTTTAAGTTAGTGTTATGACTATAAGGAAGGTAGAGAAGAGTCATGAGTCTTAGGGTCTGTGGGACTGATTGTAATAAAAACAAAATTAAATCCAGTTTAAGGCCCCCAAAGTTAAATAAGCAAACTGAAAGTTAGAAAGAATTAAGTTTTGCTTCTTGGTAGAGATTGGATTATGCTTCTTTTCTCCCCCCTCTCATTTCACCTTTCAGTCAATCCTTACTGCTGGGTCCTGACTGCAGGGCTTGGTAACCATCCTCTAAGCTAGCATCAGTATTATTATTTATCAGATAAACAAGTCATGTAGTGTTTTGGGAGGCAGAGGGGAATTATCTGTGTAAATATAAGACCCAATGGCTAAGCCTGTCTGCAGCTAACTGACCAGTCTCAGCTAATTCCATTCTTGCCTTGCTTCAAATGCCACTACTCTGTAGAGCTATTGGCCATAATGGCAATCTGTTCTGCCTGTACTTTTGACAGCTGGTAGAGCATTTCAGGAAAGGAGGTGGAGTAGGGTTAAAGCTTATCTTTCATTGCCTTTCTCCTAGCAGGAGTGGCTGTGCATAAAACTTTATTTTTTAAAAAGGATGTTTGGGAAGATTTTTTTTTTTGTTGCAGTGTTACTAGTTTGCTTTCTACCAGTTC
This sequence comes from Ciconia boyciana, assembly GCF_034638445.1. NCBI lineage: Eukaryota > Metazoa > Chordata > Aves > Ciconiiformes > Ciconiidae > Ciconia > Ciconia boyciana. Next base: position 96,113,424 of record NC_132936.1, read on the forward strand.
AGAGCGATCCATGCTGTGGCTTATTGCATGCCAGGTACTTTTACTCTGGACACATCAATTCCAAAGGGAAGCTGAAGTCGGTGCAATAAAGAAAAGCACCCCTTACAGGTCATCTGTTCTCACCCCTCTGTGTGTCACAGATTTTTGTCTTTGACATGTTCTCACTGATGTTGTATTTAACCTCTTGAAAGCCTGTAATGAGGATCTCTTGGCCATTTACCTGGTGAATATGATCAGCTGCTGTCTTAATTCTGACTGTTAAGAGCATTTACCTGATACCTAGACTGATCTGTACCTTTCTTCATTTCTGGCTATTTCTTTCTGTCCTGCTGTCTTCTGAGGCCATGAATTAATTTACTTCCTTCATCTATTATTTTTTTTAAAGGTATTAGACTCTGATCTTATTCCCTGTTGGCTTATTTTTAACTCTTTTACTTGCTCCTTGTGTGGCTTGTGCTCAGTTCCGTATATCACTTTATGGTTGTCTTTGGTCTTTATTTCTTTCCAGTTGCCACCTTTTTCCTAAATTTAGAAGCGAATATGGAGGTGTTCAGTTCTGAAGGCTCAGTTGCATCGCGGCTTTAGAGACTGGCATTTTCACCTCCCTGCTTTTCTGAGTGTTCTCCTTTTTTTTTGCATCTGAGAATAATCTAGGAGTATACAGCCGTTAGCCCAAATCTGCTGTCAGCTATGTCAAGAAAACAAAGATGAGGAGTGAATGAACATAAAACCACTTGAAGCCTCTGGGGTTGCCTTTACTTTTATTCTGAAGGTTTTTAAAAGAGAAGAAATAAAGCAGAGATCTCAAGGGTAGATCAGAAAGGCAGTTTTAAATCAGAGAAGGAAATACAGACTTAGAGTGATGTGATGTTCTGTTCAAAGTCCCAGCAGTGGCTGGTGGTTTTCTTGGAGAAAGCTGACTGGATGATAGTCAGCTTTGACTAAAACGCTGATAGATTGATCTGTTTCATTCGTACTATTTCTGAAGTACTCAAGGGGATTGTATCTAATATCTTTAGTCCTTCAGTGATAATTCAAGTAGAGAGAGGCAAAAGCCCTAAAATCAGTCAAATCTACTTAATACCACTGTGAGTTAAGAATCCACTGAATATTTGTGTGTAATAGCAGTATAATGCTGTCTGTTTAAACAATATGATTATTATCTAAGTTTTGACAGTCAACTAAGGAAGTTGAAAATGGAGGTTTCTGACTTTGTAGGTCAGTATGAGTGAGTGTATTTCTGCTCCTTAAAAGTGTTCTGCCCGTAAGAAGTGAAATAAAAGGTAGCTTGCATAGATCTGGTTAGACAAGAAGAGCAGTGCCAGAAGTCATTCCTTTGGGGATCATACCAATGGAAAGGAAACAAGGAGGTCCTTTGACATCAGAAGAATTGCTCTGGATTTTTGCTAATGTATCATACTACTTCATGGCAAAAAGCTGATATGCAAGTACCCTGTGGGATAGTAAGCAGAGTGCTGGGTAGGGATGATGGTGCCCTTTTGGCACGAGTTGGATTTCTGATGTTGGAGGAGCAGAGGTCTAGCACAGTCAACTTCAGCGTGCTGACCCAGCTGAACAATCGACCCACCTGATTTTAAGCAGGCAAGTAATTTCAACAGATATATCAATTTAGGAGGCCATCCTTTCCTGAATCTCCCTGGTTTTCTGTTACTGCTTCCCTAGTTCAGCTAATGGGAACTATCCTCAACTTCTCCCGTGCAAGGTCAGGCAGGTTAAGTTACTCCTCATTTGCCTCAGGAGCAAACCCATGTGAATTCAATAGAAGTGTCTAGCTGTGTGCCCAGTAATAAATTCAACGTGCCTGGGAAAGTTTGCAGGCACTGAGTTCAGCTGCCAGGGAATGACTTTCAGCCATGCTAACATGTGTATAGGCAGTGTGCAGAGACTGCATGTGGGGAATGATCCCTCAGATGCTGTACGGGCTGGGCAAAACTTGGGCCCCATGTGTGAAAGAGCTAGTTGGTGTGGGTCAGCAGTGTGTTAGGGACTGTTCCTGCAGATTACTAATGAATGATATAACTGTATTCTGCTTGGAAAGGTCAGCTGGATTGTGGCGTTTCTTGCTATAGATGCACCCTTATGTGTTATAAATTAAGGCTATCATTCAGGGAACAATTTCTATTTAGTACAGCATTTCAACAAACACTTACCCATGTTCACATGCTAAACTCCCACTAAAACCATGGGCTTTGAATGACACTTAGTTGCTAATAAATCCCCAACTGTAACATAAAGTTGATTTAATAAGGATTCTCTCTAACACATGCATGTCACAATGGAAATGATTGAAGCAGGACCTCTGGGCACAGTTGTTCTCAGGCTTTTTGCCACTTGGAATTGCTTTCAGAACAGGTTATTTGTCATTAATGTCATCTCTTCTCTCATCCTTCCTTACCCCTCTTTACTTTTGCTTTCATCTTGTTCAGTTTTTAAGCTTTGGAACAAGCTGCCAGGACTAATTAGAAACATGTCAGCAAGTAATTTACCTGCCATGCGGAGCTATTTCATGCCTACTTGGAAGAATCTCGCTATCCGGGAATAGCTGCTGCCATTGCAAGGATGTAACACTAATCAGATGTTGCTATGTGAAGGGGAAAACAGTAACTTCTGTAAATAAAACAACATTAAAGATGAGTGTTGGTAGGTAAATTATTTTGATCCTCAGGCAGTTTTTTGCATGTTCTGCTGAACTCTTCTGTTTTTGTAGATTTTAGAGATATAAATTATTTTTTAAATCATCCAGGCTGTCCCTAGGGGCTAGATTAAGATTATTCCCTGTAATATTTTTAAATCCTGCCCATTCTTGTTTGGAGAGATTCAGACTCCCAAAGAGAGCTGAAGCACAGCCATGTATTTCAATAATTATTACAGGAATTTCTGTGCACAAACTTTAATTCACGTGTTTATCTAGTTAGACTGCTGGTGCCTTCAGATGGGGAGCCTGTCATGATGATTAAATAAATAAAGCTGTCCCATCTGTGATAGGAATGATCAAGGACATGTTCAATCTGCAGCTTCCCTGCTGACAGTGGGGGTGTGCGAGTCAGCTGATGACCAGTTCAGCAGTTTTCTACAGAAAGGTTGTTTGCTGCTGGAAACTGTCATGATGTTAGTGGGTTTGTTTCAGTGAAGTTTCCTGAACAAATGAATGCTTTACTGGAACTGTCACTAGGGAGACAGGAAAGATGAAAAATCAAAGGGAAGTGGGGATGGGGGAGCAGGGGAAGGAAGAGAAGAAACAGCACAGCTGTGTGTAGAGCTTGTTTCAAATTCTGTACTTTCTCAAAGATTAGACCTATTTGTGCCTGTGGTTTTAATTCAGCCCCATATTTAAAATTAATTTTGAAGCTGTTTTTAAAGAAAACTGAAGGTCCTAGTAACTTGAAATAACCTCGAAATAGACACAATACTTCTAATTTTACCTCCTAGAGTTTACCAAACTGATATTTGTAGACACAGCCGAACACACATGCATCAGAGACTGGACCAAGGATCCAGACTTCCTCACTTGAACTTTTCAGGGGACAGCAGTTTTCAAAATGTCAATAGTGACTTGAATCGTATCATTAGAATAGCTTCTATTCTAACTGATCAATAAAAGTTACTTCTTAAACATGGTTAATATCTCATTCACGTGCACTTGAATTTAAATGGAGGACTATGGCATGTAGTCTTGGTCTGATCAGATAAAATGATTTCTTTAGGATGAAAGATTAAATTGGCAGCATAACATGTAGTCCTATTAGTGAAATAAAATAGCCTATTGCTTTAAGGCTTCATACTCTGTCACCGCAGTGTATTAGAGCTTGGTTTTATAGCTCTTTTCCAGCTGCATTTGGTATCCCTTCATCCAGGTACAACTAGAAATGCAACTGTCTTGTAACTTGTTCGTGTCACCATTACAGCTCTAAGGAGAACATCCATCATGCTGCTACTATATGTGTAGATATTGTATGTATCTGTACATCATAGGAGTAAAATGCAGCTCATGCCATTCGAACTCCACCTACTGATGTTAATGTGTTTTTAATATTGTGCAACCTGCCTTGTTATGCAGATTCACTCTTGATAGTTTAATGATACAGTAGCAGCTATGTTTAAGGGAAAAAAAAATAAAGCCCTTGTATGTGTGATTTCTCTCTTGCAAGTGTTGTGATTGTTAGTTTTTTTCTCCCTTAAAGAACTGCTATTAGTCACATTTTAAAAAATAATCTCCTGAGGCAGTAGCTGGCTCAAGAGGGTGGTAATACCACATGGTGGTTTATTACACAGGGTCAGCAGTTCAAGTCCACCCCAGCTCATTGTCTAAACATGTTAAAGAAAATGGAGTGTGTCCCCTCTGCCAGCTAACTCATAAAATATGCATCCACCTCACCATAGCTGCTAATTGTCTCCCTTGGTTGTCAAACTCAGTAGAGAGGCCGAGAGGTGAGGGAGACTATGAAAAATGGATTACTCTCCCTTGCTAGTAACAATACCATTAAGGCATGTTAGGTAGGAATTAGGTGTATGTAGGAAAGTGAAAGCCTGCACCATCATTGCCTTTACATCAACAGCCAATATTGGTCTTTTGATTTGTCAGACTAGTTTGCCTATAGGAGTACTATATTAAAGAAATATAAATATATTTCTTTTTCTATGGAAGAGAACTAGTTAATGGGAATAATTGAATGGTAGTGCATCAAGATCAAGCATAAATGGCATGTGTCTGTCCATATGACCAAACAGTGGGGTAGGTCTCGGAGTCTTGCAATCAGTGAGGGTGAGGAGACCATAGAAAGACAAATAATCTATTCAACAGACCATGAGGTCTTGGCTTTCTGGCCTGCAACTCGTGATTGTGATTACTGTGATTTCAGACCAGACCAACAAGGTTCATCCTATTACAGCAAAACTAAGTATTTGTGAACACTTTGTGGCAGGCCTACGTAGGAAAACTTTGGTTGTGACAAGAATGAAACAGAATGGCCATACTGGTCAAACAAAAGGTTCATCTACTCGATACTCTGTTTTTAGCTGTAGCTAAGCAGCAGTACCCGGTTGTAGCTGTAGAAGATGGTTATGGATGAGCAAGAACAGGGTGAACATATTTAACGCTTCTTATCCCTGTTATTTTCCAAACCTCTGATTAATTTCTAGAACTACTCCAATTTTTCTATGTATTTCCTAATCTCTAATGATTTATATTCTGAACAGTTCCCCTCCGTTTGGCACACATAAGTCTAGCATCTGTTTTAGCTTCTTTAGCTTCCTGTGGAATCCAGGAATTCCACAGGTTGCTACCTGTAGTGAGCCACATCTTTATGTTTGCTTTGAGAGTGACTCCTAGGATCTTTGTTTGATGCCTGTTAATTCCTGTGATAGAAGAGATGAGGAGCACTCAGCCTTAATCCACTTTCTTCGTGTCAGTCCTGATTTATGTATTATATCCCTCCGAGGCCATCTTTTCTTCCAGACTGACAGTCCTTAGAGAGTTTTGATGGCTTTAAGCTGATCTCAGATCCTGTTTGATTTCTCTATCTTTCTGTGCACTCTTTCTCTTTCTTTGCTGCATCCCATCTGTGCACATCTGCCTCTCTGCAACTGCATCCTGTGAGACTAAGTGAGATGGTTTGAAGCACATGCATCAAATACAAAGCCTGGGCTTGCATCACCACTGAGGGTTAAAACTATTGAATACCTACTAAGCAGTCTTTACTGCGCGCTTTCCTCCCAGGGTAGATGGGTTATCCCATTAATATGCCAGGCAGGCTAGGATTTTTGCCGAACAGGACCTCTGCATTCATTTCCATAATCAAATAGATACAGGCACTGGTTTGGAAGGCAGAGCCTTTAGATCCTGATGTGACTGCTAAGCTAAGCAGAAGTGAGCTGACACCGAGATTCCCGAGCTTTCAGTCACGAGCAGGTTTCTGTGGCTTGGCACTGGGGAAGTAATGAGAAGAAAGCAAAAGGTTTGGGGGCACTGGAGGCAGTCAGGGTCCCTGCCTACTTCAGTATGAAATGGCCCAGGTGCAGCTATCTCTTTGGCAGGCACTTTGCAGACACGAACAGCTTTTCTTTTGAATGATGAAGAAAAGCAGGGGAATGGGAGTCGGGGTTCCTAATTTCTTCTGTGATTTTTGCCATTGCCTTGAGTAACTTGGGGCAGATCGCTTTTGTTCTCTCTGTACCTTATTTTCTCTGTCCAGTTGATGCATATTTATAAACATTATATAAAGCTTTTAAATCAGTTTAGTGGTGGGCAAGCAGAAAATCAGAGATGCCAGATTGCTAAGCAAAATGAGAAAATTGATTTGTTAGGTGTAGAGCACCTATATGTATGGTGTCCTATCCTTGATATTTTGTGGCTGTTACATAGGTTTTCTTTGTCTTAAATGGAAAGAAAGAACAGATAATGTCAGACTAGAAAAACTTATTTCTGTGGCAAAGAAACAAAAATTGCTGGTTATTCCCTGTTCAGACATCAGGACTTCATGGGCTAGCCCCAGATGCAGAAGGACAAGTATGGGTCAACTCAGCATAGCTTGCATTCTGACAGTTTGTGAATTTACCTTTATGAGAAAAAATAGGAGGAGGAAACAGGGAACTGAGACCCATCAGAACTATGTTTAATCAAAGCAAGAAATGAGTTACAGGAATCAAAATCTCCTCATGTAAAACATCTGCAACCTATTTTGTATTGGCTTTTTGAAGGGTGACTTTCTGAGTAAAACTATTACAGTGATGCTTTGGGAAATTGGAGGTTTGGAAAGTAGTCAGGATTCAGGCTTTAAGAATGGAGAGGAAAATGCTCAGAATGTGGCATATAGTCTTCAGTACGTCCCACACCTGTCCTCCCTCACAGTGAAGGAAAGGGTCTTCAGGGGATCTATATCCTCCTAGCCTAAAAACATGCTACCTAGAAGTATCTTGGCTTTGTTGTTCTTATACCGGGGTGTGTGTGTGTGTGTGTGTGTGTGTGTGTGATCTGATTAAAAAAATATATATATTTTTCATTCTCTGCAGCTTATCCCAGGGGAAAGATCAGGTGCCACTTAGCCTTCCATCTTTATTTAAAGAGTTGAGGCAAAATAATCAGCCTTTTAATTTAAATATGAAATGGCAAATCTGTGCTTGCTGAAGGAAGAAGCAGGCTCTGGCACTACTGTTTGAATTCATAATAATGCTTCACCTTATGTTATTTGGCTCTCAGCCACTCATCAGGACCTCCTATGCTGCAGCCTGCTGTTCTAGCCAGAAAAGGTGATTTCCTCCACAGACCCTTAGATGTAAATTGAAGAGAGGAACTTAAAAACTCTTTGAATAGCATTACGTTTGGAGAAGCATCTCTGATTCTTGCCAGGCATCATCAGCAAGGTGGGTGGAAACACCTCTGTGATTTTTTTTTATTTGAGTGGAGGAAGAAGCTGCCCCTAGTCCCCCCCTTCCCAACCTAGAAGTGAGCAGCACAGAAAGTGAAACTTAATGAGGCTGCTACACTCTCTGCCAACTGGCAGAAGACCCAGGAACAGACTTATGCAATTAGTGAAATTTTTTCTGACTCATCTCCTCAGCTCTCCTGTACCCGACACCTGGTGTCTCTGGTTTTGCATATAACTGCAACCACAAGGCTAGTCCGGGATCGTCTGAACTTGGTAGGCTGAGTAGTCCTGGTTTGTTTACTCCCAGAGAAGTGACTCAATGTCTTGCACAAAAGTTAGTCAGTGAAAAATTAAACTTTTCCCTCTTTGTTGGAAGTAGTGCTGCTGTTTGGCATATTTTCTTCTGTGTGTGTTCAAATGGCTGAGCAGGTGTTGAGTCCCACAGGACTGTGATCTCCCACAGGACAGCAGCAAAATCTTCATCTTTATTGTCTTGTGGCAACAGCAAACCCAAGACCTTGTTGTGGAGGGCATGGAGCTGTCAGAGGGAGGTTTAGGTGTTACCTGCCTGTCTCTGGGTCCACCATTAAATGTTAATGCCATCACAGAACAAGTCTATCGTCAGCCTAAGACTGCAAAGATCTGAGAAAACAATGATGTAAAACCACCTAGTCTGCGTAATTCACAGTGCTGGATGAATCCCCAGTGTGTTGTCAAGGATTCAGACCATTTTAAGAAGTAGGTCCTACTTAACGGTGTTACTTTGAGTTATACCAGTTGGGGATTTTGCCAGAAGATTGGAGGCAAAGTTTGAAACCGGTAAGATCTGGGTATGCTTCACATCTGTATCTGTGCACCCAGTCTCTGTGATTGCATAGTCAGGTGGGTTACCCTGTGCATGTCCTGTTGTGGCAGCTACATGCCCCGTTGTGGCAACTGAACTAGTAAATTCTTGGACACTTAAAACACTAGAAAATGCACACAGGAGAGAAACGGCATCACTCAGAAAGCCATGCACAGCATGCTGATGATGGCGGACTTAAAGTTTCCCGGCATGATAACTATGCACGTTAATAGACTAGAAAGTAAAATAATCTCCTGAAGATACTGCTGTGAGTAAGGGAGTATGCCTGGAAAATTCTGGTTTATTTTCATTCAATTTCTCTTAATTAGAATAAACAGGTTTTTTGTGATTTGTACTAAATTATGCCTTTTTTGGATCCAACAGCAGTCATCAAAAGTTTTCTTTACTTAGCTTTCTAGACCAAATACCTATGTTCTTTGTGTCATTTGCACAAGTGTGTTGTCTAAGGCTAAGTTACCTTGCCTGGAAGGGATTTGTAAGAGATGGGAAATAAGGAAGAAGGAATCAAAAAAGTCTTGAATAGCTGAATGAGGCAGGGAGAGTAAAATGAAAGAGCACTCAAGAAGCTGTTTGCTTATATTTGGCAGCGTGTCCATTATCCAGGTACTTCACAAACACCACCAAACAAGGAAAGGACCAGAAGACAACATTGTCCATTTTCAGTCCAACAAAGACCTGTTTACAAGGATGAGTTATTTGCAGGGAGCTGCCAAATGGTTTGCTGATTCAAAATGGATTAAGTGGTTCAAATTGCCAGGACTTCTGAGTCTCCCTTGAGAAACTGAAGGAGCCATTTAGAGTCCTCCCAAAGAAGAGCCCTCCTTGCCCTGAGTCTTTAAATTTGCTTTCAATCCATGTCCAGCCCTGTGGCAATATAAGACAAAGGAATCCAAAGTGGCTGATAAACCACATGTGTTCAAGGCTTCAGGTTTTTGAGAGATGTCTGTTTGTGTATGAGTATGTGTGAGGTATCTTCTAAGAAATTCTTGATCCCTTGAAAAGGGAAGAATCTGCTTATGGGCCACATTTTGAGTTTAGGTGGCATTATCCAGACACTCTGGGGTGTAAGAGGAATCAGAACAGCCTCAGCAGCAGTTCTGCATGGCTATATGAGAAATCACTTTGTGAGCAACTGATTATATCAGGAGTGGGCTGCAGACAAATGAAATCAAATCCACTGATGGTTTTTTTTGAAGGGTTTTTTTTTTGAGCTAGTATGAGACTGATCTTGATTCATCCAGAACCAGTTCAGCCACTGATGGGTTGGGATTTCCTTTGCTTTTTTTGCTTCTCATTTCCTTTGAGAGTTGTTTGGACTGATTGTTGAGGCTTACTCTCTCCATATTTATGCGTACAGCTACATCTGCATAAAATATGCCATTATTATATTAAAATATGTATATATCTGTACCAACTACATATGCAGTTCAAGTCCTTCTTTCATAACTTGCACTTTAAGTAACCTCTAGGCACTGAGCAGTGCCTGCAAGGTATAGCTACCAAACCGGAAGAAATGTATTTGGCTTCACCTCTCATCTCTTATCAAAGCAGTAGGAATTTAAAGGCCATCCTATTACTGTTTTCAAGGTCCAGTAGACATGTAGCAAGAATAAAGATCAGTTTTTTTAAAACAATCTAATTCTCCACCTGATTGCTCTTTGTGCTTGATTTGTGCACACAGCATAATAACATTATTAAGAGTAATCAGTACTGCCATCGTTATTCAGGCAAAGAAAGGCTACTGCACTATTGAACAGCTATTCACATTTGAATCATGTGAAATAATGTAGCTCATAGAGCATCTCTGTGGTATTAAATACACTGGGGAAAAGCTCAGGCCAAAACTGTGTTAGGATCTGACAAAACACACAATTAGTAATTATAAAGAATGGTACATATAGCCATGGGCAACACCTTCATGAGAAACCAGTGCCTTGTGTCAGGATCTATTTTTCCAATAATTGATACTGTATGTGCCTGATATATGCCAATACAGGTATTGATTGGACATGTAAAAGTGAGATGAGATAGATAGCAAAGTAAATCTCTTGGGAATGAAGGACCATGTGGAAAACCCATAAGTAATGTAATTTACTTCTCATATGGTGCTTTATATCTGCATCGAGAACACTAGAACACACCACAGAGACAAAGTAGGAAAATGACACTAACAGCATATGTCAAAAATGCCCACTTTTCATTTGAAGTTTTACAAGAATTTTATCCTTCAAATTGCCCCGGTATTATTATAATATTTAATTTCAGAAACAAACCCAGGAAATCGTAGAGGAAAAAATTTTTTTTTTCCTTGTTCCTCTGAAGATTTCAGTTTGTTCTGTATTTTGATAAAACTTTTTTGTTTTGATTTTTTTCAGTCAAAAAATCCAATGGAATTGAAAAGCCATTTTAAATTTTTAAAATGTTTTGGTAAAAATGAAATGTAATTAATTATTACCTATATTGTATATAAACTGGCAGACAGAAAATAGTAAGCTAAACAGAAATATGATATTTGTCCAAATACAGGCTTCTCATCTGTCCTGTTTAGCTTGTGATAACAGTTTAGCTGTATGATGCAAGCTGTGGTAGTCCAGTAGACCTTACATGTAGATAATGAATCCCCAGCCTTTTTTATTTACTGGTCTTATCAAAGCGATGGTGGTATTCATGTGGTATTCAAAGGGTGGTATTCAGGCCTCTTTACTACTGGTGTTTGATACAGCAAAGACATTTTGGAACTGTTGAATTTGATGGTTCTAAAATTTGTTTTAAGGGAAAAAATTTTCACAGAGTTATAATTGTGAGAAGAGGTTTAAATTAATAAAAAATGCAAGAGACAACATATCACTAAGAGCAGGCTCACTTAGTAAGGTAATGCAGTCCTCCATTAAAGTCCTACTTTAAATTTAAGTGTGTTAGGCTTAGCCAACAGAGTCTACTTTCCCCATCATCACAAGCATCTACTTTAAGCAAACTTTTCTGATCTTGAGTTTTGCAGTCTGGCTCTGAAGGGCTGCTACAAGCCAAACTCACTCACGCAATCTCCCTTCTGGCTGAGTTTTTTTCCATGGCTCTTTGCTTTAGGTACTTCAACTTAATGCACTGCTCATAAAGGTGGAGATTTCTCCTGTAACCTTTTTCATTTGAAGGTATTCAGGTTCTTAATAGGACTTATGCTATGCCATACTGTAACAGGGAATTGCTCCTCCATAAGTCTCATCCCCAAAGCCTGTTGAACTCAGTGGAGATATTTCTATTGCCTTTGGTGTGCTTAGGATGAGCACTAGTGACTGCTGAGTAACTTGAACACATAGTAATGAATCTGACTTCATGGCAGCCCTGAGAGATGGATATTGCTACCTCTGTGACTGATAAGGAAATAGAAGTCTGGAGACCCTATGTGAGTTGCCTATGATCGTAAAACAACCCTGTGGAAATGCTGAGAAGCAAATACCTGTCTCCAGTCCTGTCTTATCTGGAAGGCCAGTCTGCCCCCTTGGCATCACACTGGTAACTATTAACTTGTTCCCAGATCTTCACAAAGTGAAATAACAACCTCTATAACTGCTACCTGTGTATCCATACTTAGCTTTGCAATGATCCTGCCTCACCCATACTGCATATTCATCAGATCCCAAGGATCCGTCTGGAGAAGCAGTTGCCTATCTGAGTGCCTGGGGATCTTTCATCCCTCCCTGATCTCCCAGCTGTGGTGGGATTGAGGCAGGGCAAGAATGGTAGCTTATTGAGATGCTGGGACAAAATGCAGCTGTTTGGCAGCTGACATGGTGAACCCTGCTGTAGTTGCTCTGTAGTGTTAACTATACACAGCAGAGGGCATTAGCATTGTTAGTTCTGCAGAGTTATCTGTGGTAACCGAGATTCAAACATAAACCCTGGGACAGCAAATTCATGAACAATACAATAATTGGTTAACTGTTCATAAATACAATATCTCTCTTTATTGTACATTGCAAGATCAGACAAAAGTGTGTCTCCCCAGGGAGACATTTGGCACTTTGGGTCTGTGTGAAAGAAGGTTTGATAAGCTATCCGGCTGATGTAATGTTTATTTACCGCAGATAAACATGGTCAGACTATGCATCTGCTTCCAGAACAACCTAGAAACTCTCTCTGAAGTGGTAGAGCACAACTGACAGACCACTACATGGTTAGTGTGTTTTCTATGTGCCAGAAATCCTGCCTGATAAGTCTGGACCTCATTATATGGGCTCCCTGTGTAAGCGTTAAAGTCAAGTAAAGAGCAGTTAATGCACTGGTCCCAGCACCTGCAGTGCTAGGATGGATTTAAAAAAATGCATAAAGATTAAATTACTAAAAAAAAATAAAATAGAGTACTCTTCCACTACACTATTCCTAACAAGCTGCAGTATCCCTGCATGAAACAAAAATCAATATGCCCATCAAATGGTGACACAAGCTTAATAGTACTATTAGAAGAAGGAGGAGGAAAAGAATCCTGAATTTCTCATATTTTGCAATTACTCAATAAGACACTTCATCAGGGAAGTGTCTCCAGAAGCAGAAAGGCTACACAATGTCATTTCAGTCTGTGCCATGTTTGCTGCTTAGCTGTGTCTGATAATTTAGGGCAACAAAGTTGGCAGATCTCTCTGGATCTTAGTTCAGCTTCTGTGTCCAAAATCATTCCTCCTCTGAGCTCAGATGGTGGGACTGCCCCTGGGGGCCCAGCTTGGATGCTTCTGCTGGGCTGCCTCTTCTGGATTTAGGGACCAGAGTGTCAAGGGCTTGCTGCTATGAAGGGTTTAAATTTCCTCTTCTCATGGAGTGAGCTGGCGCTCCATGTAATTTCTGTCTGGGCTCTTCAGATTATGGGTTTCTCTCTAAGCTGGGTACCTGACCTGAGACCTGGATCATCCAAGTCAAGTCCAGATTTCTGACAAGTCTGCAAGTCTGACTCCCTGTTAAGTGTTGCAAAGGGCTTAACTGTTCTCTGTGCCTTGTTGTCTGGAAGGATCTGCATTGTGCAGGCTCCCAGAGGAGTCAGTTGTGTTTAACGCCTGCCATTTGGCTCTGCTCTTCCTGGGGAATGAGGTGAACGTTCATGTGTGTATATCTAGAAACAGGATTACACTAACACCAAGCACCAACCAAAACAAGGTCTCCACAGTATTATGTATAGTGTAAACATGGTAAGAAACACCTTTTCCCTGTGGTGGTTACAGCCTGCATAGCAAGAGAACAAACAACAGGGGAAGAGGGACACAGGTACTAAAAATCACTTTACTTCACGCAGAAGGTCTCTCTCTGTGGCAGCATAAATTTTCAAGGTCAGAGTCCAGTGAGTTAGTTTCAAGACTCCAATTTTTCCCACTGAATTTGTTTGTGCATCATTTTGTAGGGACCCACTGCTCCCCTTCATGTGTTGGAAGGAAAAGGAAATTTTCTGAGAGCAGCCTGAGCTCAAATCCCAATTGCTCTTTGGGGAAGCCATTCTTTAGACCCATGGTTGTCTTTCCGTTTTTTTTTTTTCTCTCATCAAGCATAGTATCATCATCCCTCTACTTTCTCCCTCCTCCTCACCAAAACCCCTGTCATTAACACCTTAGTGTAATGTCCAGGGAATTGCTCCCAAGCCCTCAGAAATGGGTTCCAAGCTCTCTCTGCACTGCATTTTGCTTGCTACAGCACAGTTTAACACCCTTTTTAGTATTTCTGTCCAAAGTAAAGGGGTTGAAGAAGGGTGGAGGTGGATTGATCCATCAAAGTTCAAAAAGAACAAGCTGAAATATGAACATAATAGAAACAGTAGTTTTAGAGACAACCACAAGGTAGTGTGCTAGGAGACTGAAGTGATGTGCCCAATGGGAACAATCTGAACTTATTTGTTCAAGTTCAAACTACTCTATTTGGACATCAGCTGTCTCCAATGGCAAGCACACCGACTGATTATCTGGTATAAATCTGCATAATTGTCATTATACATAATGTAGTTAATTTACTTCAGGCTAAAACTTTCAATCTATTCACATTAACACATTTTACAAAGAACAGGAGAAGGGCATTCAGATGACATGTGCACATCCCTTCCATGGCTCTGGGTTTCTGTGCCGCTGGGTACGAACTCAGAGCTGGCAGAGTGTCCTGGGGATGTGGGGAAGTATTTAACATACACCCAAAGCATCTGCTGGTGCTTTGGGGTTCCCAGGTAGAATTTTGCTACAGCATGCAATCTTTTAAATTTTGGGTTGTGTGTGAAGGCAGACAGGATTTTAGCAAGAGAATTAGCAGAGCTAGGGTGTCTCCATTTACAGTCCTGCTTTGTAGCTCTCATCTGCACGTGAGCTACTTCCAAAATTACTAGCTACTCCACTTAAAACTATTACCAATGTAATGTTTGAAAGGCAGTAATACCTGTAGCTTCTACTGGTTTTTAAGACAGTTTGGGTTCATTTTGTCTGGTGGCTGGGTCTTGTTTGCCTTGCTGTGAAAAGGCTTCTATTAGTATTGCAAATCAAACTGCTTGGTTGTGGATAGAGCTATCTTCATGTTCCACATTGAAGAGTGAATCCTTATTTCACTCTTCCTGGGGTGAAGGTAAGGTGTCAGAGCTCTCAGATGTAACATCAGCTGGCTGATCCCAGGCTGAGCAGAACACAGAGACTCCCTTAGGTGTGCTAGCTAATGGTACCCTAGAGGAGGATGAAGATGAATATGGATGAAGACTCCTTGAAAACACACTGGTCACTTTTCATAGCATTCATCATAAGGTATTGATACCTTCTGAAGGCTGAGTCTGTCACGAGAGATCACAGTAACAGTAAAAGCAACGGAAAATATATTTTCTGGGTACTGTATGAGACTAATATCTTGTGCCCAGCTATGATTTCTGGTCTGGTTCTGGTGGTGAAATACTGGGTGAAATCTCCATCTTAAGATTACCCAGTGTTTGGATCAGTTTTATGCAAGCTGTGGCTTGGGTGCATTTTTGCTAATTTCTCCATTTCTGTGATAATTTTATGTATACTGGTCTAATAATCTCATGTATCTGACAAATATTTTAGATTTTAATTTCAAATTGAATCTCTGCACACACTTGTTCATTTATTATTACTCAGTCTTATGAAAGCATGAGTGAGAAAAATGCTCTCTTTGGATTAACAAAAGTCATTTTATCTGTTAGCAAGAATAGAGAAGCCTGTGTAATAGTTATGAATTAAGACGACTGAAATAAGTCACGTGTTCATGACAAGAGCAGAGACAAAAAAAGTGCATCTGCCTGCCCACAGAAATTTTCCCCCTCTTCTCGTAGGGATAAATCAAGATTTCTCCATAGCATTTTTTGGAGAAGGGAGGAGAAAAATGGAAACAAAATTAAAAAAAAATTATAAGCAGGAAAAGGATCATGGAAGCAAACATACATACATATATGTGTGTGTATATATATATGCACACAGACAACTGTACACAATCAACACCAACCAAAGAGCCCCTCATTTGTGATTAAAGGTTTGCCTGGGCATAAGGAATCCCAAACTCACGATTCTTGCTCTGCTTGATGCTAGTCCTTGGATCTCTTCAATAAGCTGGCATGAGCCCATTTTTCAAGAAGTTCAATATCAGATCTGGAGCTGTGGGGAGGAAAAAACAAAACCAAAAACTTTTTTCCTAAAGTTTACATTTTGACTAACTACTTCTGGGGAGGGGGAAAATGTTGCTGGAAAAAATATTCAAACCTACTGTAGTTCCAACAGCTTTTCTCAGCTCTCCCTTCAAACTCCAGTATGTGGTTGATATTCTTCCACAATACAAATTGATTGGGATTTTTATTTGAGATATTTTTCATATGCATTTTTGTTTCTGACTGATATCTCATGATGCCCAGTATTTTCCATAAGTAACACATTAAAATTCAGGACATTTGTAAATTTTGATACAGCTGTGATGCTGACAACACACAGGGTCTAAGAACAGTAAGGTCTGGTCATATTTTCTGTTGCTGAGAATATGTTGCACTTCATAATCCATATTAATTAGGTATGCATTCAAAGAAAGTAAGAGCTAAGCAAAATATCTAAATCCTCATTTTAAATCCTGATATGATCACTGAAGTTCTGGTATTAGGTCACTGAAGTTCTAGTATTAGGACCAGTCATCAACAAATCCATGTTTAACCCACAGGACCATATAAGACAGAAGCCAAGTTCCAGCTTCAGTGTGAAGGAAACTATTAATTATAGTGAAGATATTGACAGCCACCATGACAGAAGTGTCACTTAGCCTACTTTTTCAAGTTCAGAAAAATTAACTTGGCAGCTGACTTAGATTTGCCTTAAACAATAACCAGGTAGAGTAGAAAACTGTAGGAAGAAGGAAAGGCTTGAAAAGCAGCCTACGGCATAGGCAAGACCACTGATTTAAACATACCAGACTAGAAATAGTTAAGACTGGAAATGGAAAGACTGTGCTATGATAAACATCTGTCCTGTAGAGCATGTGTTTTCTTCCCTCTAGAACCATGGTCTGGTTTTCATTTTGGTGGTGTTTTCTTTTTTGTTTGTTTATTTTACATTATTGCTTTGTGTAGACTGTTGACCCATCAGGGATGTGGTAGGGCTCAGCAGATATTGGTTGCACTTCTGCCTTTCTCTGAGCTTTTGGTATAACCTTTAGTGTGTGATTTCATATCTCCAGTTCGTGAATGCAATCAAAATGAAATTTCTCTACCTCATCAGGATGTTATGAGGCTAAAATACATCTAATAGGTTTGAGATGTTCAGGTATTTGGGTGGCGATAGCCATGTCAGTGGCTATCAGAGAGAACTAGACAAATCTCAGCTACCTCAGTTCACCCCTCCTGAAATTTAATTCAGCTGACTGAATTTCACAGTTTTATTACATCATGATGCAATAAGGTAAGAGTGGATCACTTGCACTTTTTTTCCTCATGTATGTTCCTGCCTGATAAAGTCACCTACCATTCATGACTGTCTTATCAACCAGTTTCAACAACTGCTAAAATAGTGACCTTGTTTCAATCAGTGCAAAATAAAACAGACCTCCCTACCCTTTTTACCTTATCTTCTTGGAGAAGGAGGGGCAATTTTCTTTTTTGTATCCTTTTCTTGCAACCCTTTGATCTGAGATCAAGATTACTCATTAGATATAACCTGGCTTGTACTGTCAAATATCTCTAGTCTAGGATTAAATCCAACAAAGTCACATAATAAGAGGGAAAAAAACCCATACCCTTAAATAATTTAAACTCATTATTCTACTAATCCTTCCATTTTCCTAGGCTCCCTGGAGGTATTTTGGGAGGTAATTGAAAACACTTTAATACACTGAAAAGACATTTGAGACTAATGTAGTCAGCCCTTGATAACTCTGCTTCTTTGCCGGCTGTTTAGTAATAAGGAAGAAGAGCTCACTTAGAAGGGGGAAAAAGAAAAAGAAAAAAACCCCCAACATATTAAACCAAAACCACCTAGAGATAATAATGTGCATTTACTGTAAATAAGTACTAAAAAGACTTCACAGTGTTGTCTTCATTATAGTGAGAATTTACCAAGCATTCAGAAGAGCACATGTAGGGTGGAAGAGGGTGGTATCTGACACTTCATGTAGGGCACTGACACTGGAAGACCCAGGGATCCAGTCTCCGGCTCTGTTGCTTGCTCTGTGCACAACCCTGTGTGATACCTCTGGGATCTATGTCTAATTTATCTCATGTGGCAAGTGCTGTTGCTACCTCTCTACCTCAGGGAGCTTAAATTAATTATTGCTTTAAAACACTCTGAGGTCCTTGGATAAAGTTGCTGTAGAATTTAAAAGTATTATTATTACTCCAAAATCCTACAGCAGGAAAGGTGTTTAAATGTCAATTCTGATAGGTAGTGCTTTGGTACAGGATTGAACTGTGCCCATAAAGCACTTGCTTGTATTAAGGACAGTATAAAGCTTCACTTCCCCAAGGAGAATTTAGGGAGGAATTATTTTAGCTTTTACTTCCAGTTAATAACATACTTAACACTTGGCAGGCTGTGTTTGGGGATGGGTGGTTTTTAGAGCATCATTGGACACTGTAGTGTGTGAGAACTGTGATTTTCTAGTTGCAGTCAATTTATGATTCAAAGAGACAGCTTCATCCTACCTATAAATTTATTCCCATGGTTGTGCTGCCTCTGCCAGTTCACAAACGAAGGCTGATCCAAGATATTTGAGCTGCTTCTTGTTTTGAAAGCAATACTTTCAGTCAATAAAGCTTTCCTTTTTTTGTAAAATTCTGAGCCCAGGCACTGGACAGAACGAGGAGTCAGTGGTGGATTAGGGAGGCTTTTGCCTCTACATAATATATTTTAAACTTTGCCTTGAAGAGCAGCACTCAAAAATTGTTGCTGTGGAAATGCTGGTCAGTGACTTACACAAAAAGGAGTGTGCTAGCTTCACCTCAGTCCTGGAACATGACCACACCTGGGATCTGTGGACTGTCTCAGCAAACCTGCAAGGACTAGAAGATTTTTCATGTGCAGATCTCCCTTCTCATCCCAAGGTGGCCAGCTAGTCCAGCAGGCCAGCAAAGAGCAGGGAGTAATTTACCTCCTTATACATCCTTTTGTCATTATCACTGATTAACTCTGATGGTTTTAAAACTCTGCCACTTAGTGTTGCCTAAGGTAAATCATCTGAGTTATACACAGTGACAGGCCTGTAGATTTATTTATGTTGGGTCCTTCTTGTGTCTCTTGTTATTTACAAATGTTAAGATATTAAAATATTGCTACATATCAAAGCAAGATTATTGTGAGCATTCACAATGGCTGGACATCTCCCTGAAATTAAGTGAAGCTCCCAAAGCATGGCCTACATTTTGGGGAAAAGCTGGGTTCCTTAGGGTGCAGATATACAAGGGGAAGAGAAGTGAAATTCCTTTGCTCAAATACTCTTAGAGACTGGAGTGGCTCCCAGTTCAAGATTAAGTTGTGCCAATTCACTGCCCCTGTATTCTATTGCAGAAGCTTAGAAATATGGAGCAGACAACCCACCCTAGCCATCACTGCTTTCCTGCCTCCATCCAGCTCCATGCCCACTGATTCTCCCTTGGTTTACCCCTACATTACCCACATTGTGCTTTGTAGCAAGGAAAGGAAAATGCAGACCTGGCAGGCTTGGTTCTGCCCTGGCCCTTGTGCTGCTGCTTCTCACTGCAAGGAGAGGACCAGTACCTACCTGTGCCAACCAGATAGGCACAAAAGTCTATAGGAGAAAGATAAACAAGATTTACATGTAGCTTGTCAATGACCAGAAAAGAGCACCCAATAGCTGATTTCCATTCACTTTCCTTAATGAAGAATTTGCTTTTATACTCAGTTGTTAGACTGCTTACTAGAAACTCTTTGTATTTGGAACTTCATTCATGCAACATTCCATTGTAAGGAAGAGTATACAGCACAGTGTAGCCCCCCAGCATGTCACAGCTGCAGCCAGTTCTGTGTAACATCTCTGAGGCAAACACAGCAATTTATTCTGCTGAAAAGTATTTAAATACTACTTATTTTGAAATGTAATTTAGTAGCTGTAGATAGGAAAGATCTTAGTCTCTGCAATTTATTTGCTCTCTGTAAGCTCCCCATCTCCTAATAAAATTACCCACAATAACAATTAAGGAACTCTCATTCTGTAAGTGCAGACTCTGTCATAATATAGTACTTTCATTCCTGTTTTGATTTCAATGGCATTAACAAGTTTTATGCCACATGAGGACCTACCCTCCACATTGTAATGCTGATGAAGGCTGATCATATTTCTCTACTGCAATTTCAACAACTGTTTGCTGGTTTTTGCTGTGGTAGAGTTAATTTTCTTCATAGCAGTTAGTATGGGGCTATGTTTTGGATTTGTGCTGAAAACAATGTTGATAACACAGGGATGTTTTCATTATTGCTGAACAGTGCTTAGACAGAGTCAAGGCCTTTTCTGCTTCTCACCCCACCCCACCAGTGAGGAGGCTGGGGGTGCACAAGAAGCTGGGAGGGGACACAGCTGGGACAGCTGACCCCAGCTGACCAAAGGGCTATTCCATACCATGTGACGTCATGCTCAGCATGTAAAGCTGGGGAAGAAGGAGGAAGGGGGGGATGTTTGGAGTGATGGCATTTGTCTTCCCAAGTCACCATTAGGTGTCATGGAGCCCTGCTTTCCTGGGGATGGCTGAACACCTGCCTGCCGATGGGAAGCAGTGAATGAATTCCTTGCTTTGCTTTGCTTGAGTGCACAGTTTTTGCTTTACCTATTAAACTGTTCTTATCTCAACCCTCGAGTTTTCTTAGTTTTACTCTTCCAATTCTCTACCCCATCCCACTGGGGGAGAGTGAATGAGAGGCTGTGTGGTGCTTAGTTGCCGACTGGGCTTAAACCATGACAAACTGTAAAAAAGAAGGTAATAATAATAATATTGACTTGTGAACCTTAAAGGGATTTTGAGGGAATCACTACTGTTTGTAATGTGCTCTGAAATTGATGCTCTAAGGGCTATTAGGAAGCTGCCTTCCTGACAGCTTGACATGTTTTCAGAAAGTAGCAATGCAGCTGTGTTAAGCCATTGAGCAAGCAACCCCATATAAAACTTATAAATAATAGAATTAACCAAAAATAACTTAAAAACCCCTCTCCTTTTTGTGATGCACTGAAAAGTGGAGATCCATTTTATGTGTCTAAATACATCATTCATCAGTCTGGACTTCCAGCTGGAATGTGCTGGTGAAGAGCTGAGACATCAGCCCTGCTCCTGTATCAGTGTTGAGTACTGTTGTTATGCATGGTTGCAGTGTGCTAGGACCCTGGCAGGTATTTCTCTTCAGAAAATGGTAGGCTTAATTCAGCTCTTTCTTACATCTGTGTAAATCCATAGTGGTGTTATGAAAGTGAAGAAAGGTAGTCTGCTTTGCATCAGTGTGACTGAGATATGACCCAGATTCTTAAATAAGCTTTGCAGAGATTAGATAATAATTTAAGTGTCCAGGTTCATGGCTAGTGAGGAACTGCCCTGTCATGACAGGGAGAATGACAGGGAGGTGAAAATTCACGATATCCAAACACTGTGCCAGATGACTGAGTTTGCAGTTACCAGGAAAGAGCTACCTTATGCCATTGTCCAGCAGCCTCAAAATTCCTCTGTCCCCGTAGTCATGACACTTTATAATTTCAAAATTTGCACTTAGTTCCAGTCAAAATAATAATAATAATAAAAAAAATTGCTTAAGTTCTACTTTAGTTTTTTTAAGTTTAGCTGACAACTTGGAGATTACACAGTTGTTTGGGACTGAGTTAAAAAAGTTCTTTCGCTTTTACCGCTTTTAAATTTTTTATGATTCTAAAATACAGTGAAAAATTGTAGATGCAATATTACTCTGAATTTAAAAATGCAGTAGAAAGTAAAAAATAAAGATGAAATAAACTTTTTACAATTTTTGTTCTAGCTACCCTGGGTTGAAGCAAGTCAGGTAAAATAGCACGAGTTTATGAAACAGTTCATTGTTGAAAAATACACTATTTAGGAACCCTCCCCCCCCAGCTTTTGGCTAAAACCCAATTAGATCAGATCTACTGTAGGAATTTTCTAACCTCAGCTGCTCTGATTTCTACTCGGGCTAGGCAGCCCAGGAACAGAGAGCTGTACTCAGCTGATGCCAGTTCCTCAGTGTCTTGTCTCTTCCTCACACTAAGCTGGCATCTTATGCTGGGGAAAGAAAAATGTATGTATATACATATATATAAAACCTTTTGCCTTGAATGCCTGATTTTTTTCACCTCTTCATTGATTTTGTTATATGTACTCCAGAGATGACTGTCAAACTCTCAAAGTGATATATTTCTATCGTGGAGAACTGTGCTGCTCGTAGCATTTCTTTCACAGAAAGAAGCTGGCTAGAAGCCACTTCACAGGCCTTGTACTTTTAGAGATCTGAGCTGTTCTGTAGGGGATACAGCGCAGTGTAGGTGGTCTCTGATAATGGACATTTTGACAAGCCGCGTGAGGTGCTTTACTTATTCAGTTAGGGATTCTTCCTTCAATAATACACTCTTCTTTTATGACACCCGTGCTGCAAGATGCTCACAAAGCTACCACACAAAAATATTAGCTAGTGCAAGGAATAGCTGTAACCTTCTGCTCAGTTTCATGTTCCGTGGGGAACAGACTACAAGTCAAGTCCATATACTGCATTACCTCCCAGCTGGTTTCTGAGTGTGCTTCTGGGACCTGACTAGTACCTGTGGGAAGCTGAGACCTGGCTGCCTTGGAAGTGACTTTTTTTATTCCTGTCTCCATCAGTATAGTCATGCAGGATGTTCTTTTTGGCTTGTTCAGGAGCTGAAATTTGAAGTACCTTGAAACAACAGCCTTTTTCTGTCTATACACCATGTTACTTTGGGTTTCTGCTGAAGGAGAATCTTGCCTTTTGCCTCCAGGATTGGTGTCTTGGAGATAGCGGTGTTTGGCTGTCCAGGCACATTGCAAAACTCTGCATGGATTTTTGTGGGATTGATGGCAAGGTCAGAAAATGGTACTTTTGTCTTTTGAAGTGTATATGTAAAAGGCAGGTTCTAGTTGTCTGCAAGAATGCATCAAAATATATGACCAAGTGGGCAACTGAAGATATAGCCAGGTAAAAGGTATGTATGAACAAGTTTATCAGTGAAACTTGAGTATATTCAATGTTTCTTGAACTTTGCAGAAGTCACCAATGTTCATTTTTTTCAGGAACTTCTCTTTTAAATATAAGAATTGAATATGATAGAGGTAGTCATTAAAAGATATAATGAAGAGCTTTATCTGTGGGGTTAAAAGGAACTTTTAGGCTGTGATTATTAGTCTAGTAAATACAGCTTTTCTGAAGACTGATTTCTCTCCCCAAAATCTTAAAGAATTTTGTTAGTTGCTCTTTGGTTGCCAATTAAATACAATTAGAATTTTGTTTTGTTTTAGGTTTTACAGAATCTACTATCGACATCAGTGTATTTAATCTTTTCCTTTTAATACAGAGATATTGCATGTGCTGCTTAAAATTTCTTTGTGGTGTTTGAAATGCAAAAAAAGTTTATTAGATATTATTGTAGTAGTATTGTATAGATTTCAAGTCTAAAGATAAAAAAGGCACAAACCAGTATTGTCATTGTATTTGAATGGTGAAAATCAGATCATGCAATTTTTCATGAATAATTCCTGGAATAATTAAGAGCATAGATGATGAAAAGTAAAAATTAGATTAATAAACATTCTGCCTGTTTTAAAACCTGAGCTAAGAATGTTATTGCTATTTTAAATAGAAGTAGTATGGGGATAAAAATCCTGTACTATTGAAATAGAGCTTGTTGTTATGTACTTCAGGAAAAAGTTGTGCTTTGGCAATGGGAATGGACCAGATGAGCTTTATTAATAGGTTTTATAGAGCAATGATTTAAATACAGAGCATCACAATTAATCGCTCTTGTATGGAGGCACAATTCCAGAAGAAGAATCCCCTTGACCACCCCAGAAGTTTACTATTGTTTATTTATCTTCTGATTCCAAACTCATAACTACTAAATGATAAGCTTTGGTGTAAAGCACAGGTTAATAGCTATAGTAGAGGTTCTCATTTAATATATAGAAAATTTGCAATTATGATGTCTCTAAGATAAGGTTGGCTGCAAACTAAGAACAAAATTCTGCCTTCACAAGTGTTCATTCCCTTTTCATTTCTTGTACAGCTACACAGATGAATCTGAGGGCAGTGTATTCTCCAAGAATATCTATCTTTCTTTGCATGGGATGCCAGATACTATTGGGT
This sequence comes from Ciconia boyciana, assembly GCF_034638445.1. Classification (NCBI taxonomy): domain Eukaryota; kingdom Metazoa; phylum Chordata; class Aves; order Ciconiiformes; family Ciconiidae; genus Ciconia; species Ciconia boyciana. The sequence continues at coordinate 96,137,486 of NC_132936.1, forward strand.
ACTATGAGTGAAATGTTGTCCCATTGAATGCCCTGGCAGAGTTACTTCTTCCTTCAGTGTTATTAATCTATCAGTAGGGGTCAATGGATCCTGTTTCTGTTGACTTATTTTGATATTGTGAGATAAAAGCCTGGGCATTAATACTTCATACTACTAGTACTTGCAGGTGCATACAGAGATTTTGGACATTTTAGAAGAGACGGATAATAGGCAGCATCCAAGCTCAGAGCTGTGAATGAAGTACCAATGCCCAACAAATGCTATCATAATAGTAATATCTCTTGTGTCACCTAACTTTGTATTATGTGTTTGTACTAACTTTGCATTGCAAAAGGGTATGTGTACGAGGGCCTTGTTTAGGTGGTTGTTTACATGTTTGTCTTCAAAATGCCATGCACAGACAGATGAAAATGAAGACAACTTTCTTGGTTTTGTTAGCATTCCCTCCTTGTATTTAACGTGCTGTAAAATCTCTGTGACCCATTGCTACTGATGACTGTCTACATTGAGAAATTTGGTGCAGCAGGACTGATTCAATGGATTGAAAGAGCTGGTGCTGAAGACCTGTCACTTACATAATGTGAAGTTTAGGAGGTGCAGGTCAGACTAAAATTAGTCTGGTTCCCTGATCTGAACATCCTCACTACATGAAGGGTTTGTAGCTGTTTGGATTTGCTGTCTGTGTCTCTATCAGATTTGGGGTGCATCTGGTATAGATCTGGAACAGACCTTCTGGTTCAGTTTCTTTGGAATCTAGTTTGCTTGTACCAAATAAGCTCTTCAAGTGCTACCTGTGCATGGTGGATGGGTACACTGAGAAGAGTCACCAAAATACCCTGAACCATAATGCTAATATTAATGTAGATACATCCCATGATTGCTTTGCTTGCCTACATGGAATCTAAACTGACAGTAGGAAATGCTAACTGCATACCAGTTTGAGCCTTTTAATTAATTCTCTGTAGATGTCAAAGAGCCAGAGGGATACTTGTGATAATAACTGTTCGTAACAGCTAAGGTGGTTCTGATCTCTACTGATAATACAGAGGGAAATAGCTATATTAGTTTTTACTAGTTCAGTGAGCCATTCAGACCTCTGTTCAGCTGCATTCCCAATAAAATAATAATTAAGAAATAAAAGTAAGTCGTTACTATAGGTTTAATTAAAGTTCTGAGCTAATTTCACAGTGCAGCCTTGGGTCCTGATAACAACAGATCTAGAGCCTAATTACTGTCATACCAGGTGGCCTGCTTTACATCTAATTACTTCCCTTGAGTCTGACAAGAGCCTGATTTGGAAAGTCAACTGTGTTTCCAGTAGAATATGATTTTATTATAGATAAGGAAAGAAGGACAGAAATAAAGACTCCTTCCCTACAGGTACATGCTTACCCAGCTCTTGTGCCTTGATCGTGCTCTGAAGCTCCCTACTGGAATTTTGAATTATGTTAAACATATGACTTCATATATTGATATCTTTTTAAACTCATCCATTCCTAGCTTGTACACACCGTTTATGGGAGGAGGACCTGAGTAGATAGTTCAAAAAGAGGTAGTAATGATGAGTAGAGTATAAATTAAGACAGTAGGAAGAGGAAGGATAAGTGCTGTTAACTTTAATGCTGGTTCAAAAATACCTGCTCATATTTGCTAACCAGGACAGAGCTCAAACATTCTTGAATGAAAGCAGACAATGAAGGTTTTCAGAAACACACAGATTAGGTTCAGCATCTTCTGTACCACTTTCTTCTGGTAAACAAGCAGGATGGAGTTGTCTCCTGCTTGAACATGTGGAAAGCTTTATCAATTCATACACCCATCTGGGGTTGCAGAGTTATTCTGAAAAAGGATCTGGACCTGTGGGAGAGGGTGTTAAAGCAGAGGAGAAAACTATTGATCAGTGCTAAAGCACTTGGAAGCACAGGGATTTGTAAGTGCTGAAGGCAACCACTTATTTTCCTCATCATCTAGGATGCTGGGCTTGTATAAAGAACATTTATTTAGTCGTTGAGAGTAAGAGTGTCAGGAAGGATGCACAGTAGGGCTGGACACAAAACAGTGATATCGAAAGTCATGGTTATATCAAAAGAAAAAAATCCATTGTTTTAAAAGGCTTTGGATCAAGTCCAAGCTTACAGTGTCACTGGACTTGCACCATAAGCTTTTGCAATAATTGATTAATTATTAGACCTCAGAAATGGGTATATTGTGTGAAAAACTAAAAGAAAAGTAAAAAAAATCTCTCTACTTCAGTGACATCTGTTAATATTTTTACTGTGGGGAAATCAGAAAAATAACCTTTTTTCTCTCCTTTTTTGCTAGTGCTATTCGCTGAACTTGATCTTCATAAACTACTCAATGTTCTGCTCAAGGCAAATACAATTGTGAACAACTTTTGACTTGGGATACAGTGACTTTAGGCAACAAGCCTGATATTAATTTTCAATGAATGTTTATAAGGGTAGATTTCTAGTGGTGTATTTTGAAAGAAGGATTGAAAAAAAGACTGAAAGAGAAGACAACTGTAATCTTACAGCTGTCACCAAAATGTGAATATTTAATCTGTTTTTACATTGTGGCCAACTAGTGAACAATTCTTTCTCGAGATGCACAGTCTGAGGGCAGACCATGTTTATACCACTTGAAAATCAATGGCAATGCATTGAGTTCCTGTTAGGCTATCTGAACACAAATGTCTTTGTAATAAACTTCCTTCTCTTCTTCCCAACCATATGCTTTCAGATCAAACACATGCTTTAAAACTGTTTCTTCTTTAGCTTGGAGGAAGAAAACAGCACATATGCTAAAAATGTAGTGGGAAAAATAGGTGCATAATTAGGCAAAGAAAAGCTCTTCTTAAGACTTTCCAAAGTTGTTATTCAGTGCATTATCTAGAAAAGAGAAAAAATAATGACAACATAGCATTGCATAGGAACATGCATGTGCATAAAGTATGCTTATGTGGAGGTGGAAAATCTTGGATTCACTGAAACAAGCCCAGTTTGAATCATGCTGTCACGAAAGAGTACCCAGTGAGCAAGTTGCTTCCTGGGGCTGGGAACCAGGGCTGTCCCACCACCTCAGCCAGGGAGCAGGAGAACTGGGGGCAGCCCCAGACACGAAGCTCCTCCTGGGACCAGGCTGAGGCCGGGCTGGGACATCAGCCTACAGGTGGGGGTCAGGCTATGGATCAGTGGGGCCATGGCTGTGCAGGGTCTGCCCTGCCAGCGGAGCTGACTGGGGGAGTTCTCCCGAAGGCCCATTGGTCTCTGTGCTGTCATGGTGAGCCTTCGGCTTTTAGGTCAGGTTGTACACTAAAATAGTGCGTCTTCAGCACTGAGGCCAGTTGCAGTGAAAAAAGCTCTTTTTGGTCCTAGAGGTGAAGACACCTCTTTCTGTTAGCCTCTTGTCTTGCAGTTAAAGTTTTGAAAAATACACTCGTCATAGTGCTGAAAAGGAAGGGAAAAAAACCCCTAGATACCTGGACTAACATCACCACAGATGGACCTCCTGAAATATGACTGTTGGTGATGTCGGCTAAAGGTTCAGGCGTGGAGTATAGCACAGGGTGCTGGGTAGGGCACCAGAAATATCCGTGTTCCTAGTGTAGCTCTGGATTTTCTGGGAGCTGTTCAGCAGGTCACTTGGCCTTTTTCTGGTTCATATTTTTCACGTTGCTAGTATTGGCTGATTAACAGGTTAATGCTCATACGGTTGTTTGAAAAAGTAATGTATTACTTCATTGTCATTGTCTATTGTTATAGACAATTCACTGAATCCTTTTTGTGATAGCTTTTCCTTTGAACCATCACACTTCCATTCCTTTATCTGATTAGAAAGTAATTAAAGTAAACAGATGCCTTTTGCTTGTATCTGTGCAATAAGCCTGAATTCATAAATATTACTGCATCAGTAATGATCCTCCTTAGTAATATAGTAGCTGACTAGGCTGAAATGCTGAAAGAAATCACAATGCAAACAGAAATGCAGGTTAATATTCTCATTAGCAGGCAACAATTAGAAACACTACTTGCTTGAAACGAAGACAGGTCCCTGCCTAGGAATGAAGCCGGACACTTTCACATGGGAAATTTCAGCTCAGTACTTGTATAAAAACTAGCTAAAACACCCTTGTCTAATACAAAAATCAGAATTAAAACTTTGTAATGTTTCATTTTTATGTGATTTTTTTGCCCTGTTTGTAAAATGCAACCACTAGGGCATCTATGGTAACTAGAGAAGGTTAGAGAGGAGCCTATACTAAGTTTTGGATTATCTACACAGATGTTGCGATGCTTTCCTTTAGCATTACATGACAATGCACTTGTCTACATCAAAAGCCATATTCTGATGAGGGCTAAATACAAAAGAAGGAGAATTAAGATTAGAAATAATCCTTTGTGGAAATTGAACAATAAAAATAAACAAAAAAAAACCACCAAAGGGGGAATAGTGTTCTTTCCTTGGAGCAACTCCTTGAAGGCAGCTAGGGCAGTCAGACACTCACTTCTGGGCAGTATTTCCAGGCTATCTTACTGTGAAAGGTCTTCTAAGACCTTCCAGTGTCATCAGGCACTAGTGGCGAGACAACAGTTCTCTTAACCTAGAGTAAGTCCTTTTTAACAGAAAATATGCCATTGTTACATGATCAGACCTGTCTTGCTGTATAATATATCGCAGGCTACCTGGAAATAAAATATTTCCAGGCAAATGCAATATTAAGGAAAGATAGTCTGTGAAGCCCAACACTGCTACTGGCATAATGCAAAGTGGCTGAGAACCACAATGTGCCCGTTCCTATAGAAGAAACACACATTCCGAAATGTACCAGTGGCATTTGAGGGCTTTGTCTCGTACAGAAGCGAGTAGTTTCATCCTTTTTCTTTCAGGCTTAGAATTCACCAACATGGAAATTTCCTATCTCTCACAAAGCTATAATAAAATGAGAATTGTGCTTATATTTTTCTTCTTGGAAGATTATTCCAAGATATTTACTCTAAATTCATTGGCTTTGTTGGCATTTGGGTCATTCTTCATTCTGACTTTTTTGCTGAGTGTGCCTCGCAAGAACATTCCATGCTCTACATTTTTTCAGATGTTCCTTGTAGGTCCTACTCTTATCATTGTCTTCAACAATGCTGAACTGCTCTGGAATAGTAGTAGAAAAGTTCGTGGTGAGAGGACATCAGAGTCTGTGTCATGGACTTGTATGCATATCCAAGCACCTTTGAGGTATGGTGAAGTGCTGATGTCTTTAGACGTAAATGCTACCTTCACTTACAAGAACTGTTTTCTTAAATTATGTTGAACCAAATGGACGCATGAATTTAGTGTAGGCATCTATACAGGCGTAGTGCTTGATCTGGGGTATGGCATGATATAAAAATGTTCTTACCAGGAAAAAAATCAAGTGAAAAATGCAAACTTTTGCAGTAAGTCTAATTTTGTTAATGAAGCATTAATCTGTGTGCACCACAGATAATACTTTCTATAACTTGGAACTTTAGCAGGTATGTATGAAGATAACTTCTTGAAGTCAATGTATTTATTCTGATTTATACTAGGCTGGGGCTATACATCTCTTCTGATATCTGCAAGCAATTTTTGGAGACTGTTTATTTTAACAGATGTATTTTCAAGGGCGTGAAGGTCTTAAGACACACATGTTAGTTTAGTGTTGCTCACCTTTGAATATATGGGCAAAGGAATATGTCATGTAAGGAGACAGTTTACTATTTTTAAAGAAATGTAGACAATGTAGATATGAAGTTTCACAGGAGAAGGCTGTCACTAGAATATAGGTACTTCTCTGATTCTGGCTGGGTCAGAAATAAACCCTTCCTAATGTTTCTTCAACGGATGCCATGAAGAAACTGCAGTGGAACTGAAAACGAATGACAGCAAGGATGTTCATGGCACTCGCACTGATGACATAGATTTCCTTGAATGACACACTTAACTCCCACATCCCTTGGTTCTCAGAAGGATCTTGTGGAATCCTGTCACTGAAGGTGGCTTTGCAACGCAACAAATTGATGATCGCTGCTGGATGCCATGAACTTAACCATCAAAAGCAATTTTTCTACTGAAGATTACATGCAAATGCTTGATAAGCATTTGACGGTGCCTGTTGGGTTAATAAATACAGCAAGCTGTATAATTATGATAGCTGTGAATTGTCTTAAGAAAGGGAGAAAAAAAATAATCTTGTCCCTACCTTCCCATTACCAATTATAACTTGTGTATTTAAGTAACTCTGGCATGTTTTGCATTAATTAGAAGGCATGGGAGATGAAAATGGAAGAGTTATCACATTGTTCACATGGGCGTATGCTTTGCTCACAAGTTGAGCAAAAAAGCCAAAGTGTATAGACTGCAGAAGTCTTGTCTTCTGAACAGCAAGATATACAGGTGGTTAGAGGAAAGGCAGTGAGAATGTGGACCTCTGGCTTTTAACTCTGTCACTGACATTTTGTATAATCTTGTAAAAGTCATTTCACCACTCTTAACTTGTTGTCATAGGACACTGACGTGACCAAGAAAATGTGCAAGAATTTTTCCAAAGCCTTTCTAAAGCCAAATATTTCATGATCTTTGCTTCAGTTTCCCATCAGTGAAATGGAGACAATATTAAACACAAAACAAAGCATAGTTCAGAGGTTCTGTTAAATGACAAATTCAGCAGCTCTGTTAATATGGACTGTGATGTTATCTGAGTTTTCATAATACGCCTCAAACTTTACATTCAGATGAAGAGGTGTAATTGGCGTTGCCACTGAATTAGAGCAGCATGGCATCTATCAGACAGTGTAAACTATGTTGCCAAGAAAAATAAATTTACAGTGGGAAAAACTGGGCAGGAGTTGTACTTTAGGTTAGGGTCCTGCTTTTTCACTGTCTGCACTTCATGATGTAGATAGCTTTAATTGCACACCTCCTTGTCCTTCAGAATCTTCTGGGAATACTGGTAAGAATCCATGTCTCAGTCAATCCTGAAATTAAATTGATGGTTATTGTCACCTCTCATTAAAGCTGCAGACTTACGACTGTTATCAGGACCACATGGGAAACACATATTTTTCATAAAATATCTAGGCTTTTATAGTCCTGGTCAGCCATTAAATGAATTGCTAATCTTTGAAGATGTTAGACTTGATTCATGCCTCTATATAATTTTTTTTTCACCATTCTGGTTGGTGTGGAGGGAGCTAAAATTAGGCACAAATTGCAATTGTGCCTTTTAAGATCCCTTTATGTGTTCAGGACAGAATGAGTCCTAGCATAAATGAGACACAGCTTTTTTACCTTTTACTGCATGGGGAATCCAACTGATGCCCATGGAATCAATGGACAGAGTCTCATCTTCGGCAGTAGCTGTATCAGCCCCTATGCATCCACTGAGAGTAGAAAGGGAAACAAATACATGTTCTTAGATTTAAAAAAATATATGGTTTTAGGTGCTTTGAACTGAGGCCTGACTTCCTTTGGAATAAAGGTTGGGCTTTCACTTTAACAAATTTAACCATTTTTCATGTCATCAGAGTGTCTTAACTTTTTTCTTAACTTCCCACTCCTGGCACCCAACACCAATTCTGTTACACAAGCTGGGACAAGGTGTCCTGGTTTTGGCTGGGATAGAGTTAATTTTCTTTCTAGTAGCTGATACAGTGCTGTGTTTTGGATTTAGTATGAGAATAATGTTGATAGCCCGGCTAGCTTGGTCAGTAGAGCATGGGACTCTTAATCTCAGGGTTGTGGGTTCAAGCTCCACATTGGGTGCCAAAAAGGACTGTTGTGGTTTAACCTCAGTCAGCAACCAAGCACCACACAGCTGCTTGCTCACTCTCCCTGCTCCCCCATCGACTGATGCCCAGCCAGTCCCCGAGCAGTGATCACTGCTCCCCTGGCCAATTCCCCCCAGTTTCTATACTGAGCATGACGTCATATGGTATGGAATAGCCCTTTGGCCAGTTTGGCTGTGCCCACTCCGAGCTTCTTGTGCACCTGGCAGAGCATGGGGAGCTGAAAAGTCCTTGACTGATGTAAGCATTACTGAGCAACACCTAAAACATCAGTGTGTTATCAACATTATTCTCATACTAAATCCAAAACACAGCACTATACCAGCCATTAGAAAGAAAATTAACCCTGTCCCAGCTGCAACCAGGACACAAGGGGACATTGGGTCACTTTGGAGGTAAAGTCACAGTCAAAGATGAAATATAAAACCAAACCTCAAAATTCTGATCATTAGAGAATCACAATTGGATTTTTCTTACAAGAGTAGATGTAGTAACCTGGCCATCTTAGTCCATTTCAAACACAGACCATTACCTTTGGTCTACCAAAAATCTTCTGTGTGTGTCTGGCAGCCTTTGTCACTTCCTGAGCCCAGAAATGTCTGTTTGGGATGAATTTCACTGCTGGGAGGAAAGACATTCTTCAGTATAGTACGTACAGTGTGGAAAGTGATAGTAGCATATATAGAGATAATTGCTACATTTATAATTGGCAAGATACGAACCAATTTATTTACTGGCAACTAGTGTGACTGGCAAAGCATTCTTATAAGAGGTTGAAAACTCCCTTGTCCAGAAAAGCTAATGTGTTTTATAGCTGCTGGAGTCTATGTCTGCTTTAGCTTTATTCCATATCAATCAGGTACATACTTTTTCTCTCCTGTAATTGCAAGTAGTAGCAAAGATGACTATAACATGTTCTGGAATACACAGACAAGAATGAATCTGAGCAGACAAAAAACTCACCAGGTGATATTTAATGTTTGCAGAAGATATGAAGGGTAATTTTAAACTGAGATGAAAGGAAGCATCTGAAAAAAATGTTTCTAGTAAAACAGCACTCCTGTCTGCCATGCCTGAGAACTGCTTCCACAAGGGGAGGGGGGAGAAGAGAGTGTCACCTATTATATTTCGAAAAACAGTTGTGAAAGAAAAAGATGATTATATTATTCCCCTGAAGAACTATCATCTCCTGCCTTAAATGACTTGTAGAAAATAAAGTCCAATGGGACACAATAAGTCCAATTAGGATAAAATATAATTTGTGCATTTTCCTAGATCTGGAACAGCAATTTTGATGTAGTGCAGGTGCTAACTACAAGCCTGGCTGGATGGGAAAGACTGTGAAAGCAACAAACCACTGTCCCCATGAATCTACAAGCCTTTGATTCCTTAACCTAGGGCTTGCCAGCCTAGTCCTTTGGAAGTAGGCTGGCTAAGAATCCCTGCATCTGTTACATGGGATTCCCTTTAGGTATCGGTAATTAGCAACAGTCTGACAATCAACTGGGAGTTTTACGTGCCACTCTGAGGGTGTCCTGGGAACGTGTACAGGGCATTAAAAGATGAAAACTGAGCAATGGGGAAGGAAACTATAGAATAGCTCCTAGCATGTTCCTTATTCGGTATTGTTGACCTTGTACCAATGAAGCAAAGGATATTCCTGTAGCCTCTTTGTTGGTGGCCCCAAGAGATGTACTCAGAGAGGCGACCAGGAAACATTCTGCTGGGAAGACAATCTGAAGCCACATCAGCCTTTTAAAATCTGCTTTCTAGGCCAGTTGAAAATGCTATTGCCTTTGATTGTTACCAGTCTGGCCTGAAAGTGAGAGAAAGACCCTGGCTGGAGTTTCCTAAGCCATCCATCGGTACTTGCTTGGGAGTTCATTCCAGCATGATGGATTGGCAGGATTTCTCTGGCCAGTAATGCAGGGATAGATATTTTACTCGGTATTATATTTTTGGCTCTTGTTGTTATTTATCTTCCTCATTTTGGACACACTGAATTCTCCTGGAAGTTCATAGGGGAGGAGAGGGAGATGGGACAGATAAGCTGTCCTAAGCTACTCAGGAAACTCTTATATGACTACAAATATACCTATGCCATGCAGGATCTATGGTTACAGCAAGTCTCCTTGCTGATTAACTGAAGATTTGCCAGATACATAATTTTTGCATTGGTAGATCTGTTTTTACAGCACTGACTGGTATTCATTTCCTTCCTGCTCACATTCTCTCCTAATGTAAATAAAAATGTGCAGAACATTTCCCAACACAGCTGAAAATGGGCGAAGGCAGGGCTAATATTTTTTTTTATAATTTCTCCAATATATTTAATTCTTGAAGAAGATGTTTGTTCAACACCCAAGTGGAAAAAAAATCCTTCATCCATGTAAAATTGAATGGGCATGAATAATTACTTTCTAAGATGCCCCACTCTAGACCTTCAGGAGTAGCTGTCAAATATGAGGGTGTTTTTCAGTTTCTCTCCTCTATTGGTACCTTAGCCCGTCTACTTATGTTTCATACTGGGGCAACTAGAGAATAGTGTTTATGTGATACAGACAGCTTCCATTTAAGACCTGTTATGGCTCATTTCACGTACAGTGCACTGTGGTTAGCACTAGATTTGGAGCCGCTGATATTATCTGGTGCCATACCTATAGCAGGCTGTAGGAACTAGAAATCCAACGTTTTCAGCAAAAATAAGGTAAAATAAATTTGGACAAAACTCACTTTAAATAGAAGTAATTTTCATTAATTTTACAATGAGTTAGGAGTGTCATGTGCAGGGTGTCTGAAATTCTCTTCCACCTGCCCTAATGTCAGTCCTAATAAGTTGCCAGGAAGATATGCATTGAATATTCAATATAAAGAATCTATGACACATGCTAACTTTTTGTGTGTGAAATACAGTATATGGTGATATTTGAGAGCATTTGAAATAGTCCTCTGCTGGGATGTCTCTATCACTTACACTCGGCAATGTTTTGTGACAATGTTAATCTTGGTAAGAAATGTTAAGATACCAAAGAGTCAGAGCTCATATGTGAGATATTTCTTACTGTGATTTTGATTGTTCTGTTGATCTCAATTTTACTGAGAAAGTCAATGAAGTTACTCTAAGTTATATTAGTGTCATTTCATTGGAGTTATATACTCTAGCATTATGTACTTACGCATCTGTAACTGTAGGCAGAGAAGTTAACACAGAAGATTTGGGTTCCTTTATAGTTCCCTGCCTTTTGTTCAGCTTTTCTTCTTTTTCCCAGCCTGCTTTTGCAGGCAACTGGCAATATTGCAAAGGCAACATGAACTTACAAAATCAATAACTTCATTCTTTCAAAACTTCAAGGTATAAGCCAAACAGTGTGTATATAGCACTAAAGATAGGATTCCATTCTATAAACACCTGCTTTTTCCATTAGATTTTCCTTTTGCTGATAGACCGATTAGAAATATTATCTTTTTCATAGATCTTTGCCAACTTGATGGTGACTTTGAGCAAGTTCCAGGTGGCAGAAAGCATCTTGCTCACTGCACAGACCCATTGCTGTACAATGCCAAGACCTTGAGAGCAAGGAATGACTAGCTCAAGGAAGCTAATCTCTTTGTTATGGTATGTTAGAGTCTCAAGTGATCATGGAGGATAAGGTATGAACATGGAGAAATAAAGTGGGTAAGGTTACAGGGTTTGAAAGGACAGTAAAAACCCTTTAAATATATTTTATTCACCCAGTAACAGTCTCTCTCCCATCTTCATGAATGGAAGATTACATTTTGCATTTTCACTTAGTTCTATAGGGTTTCTGATTGTCCAGTATGGACCTGATACTGTGATGCAGCTGTGAGAGATGATGCAACCTCCACTGATTTAGTGAGGATAAGGAATGGGATGTCTACCTGTTTTGAGCCTGGTGCCTAGCCCACTCAAGCATGTGAGTGAATTCTTGGTAATGTCTAGGGATACAGCACCTCATGCCAAAATCACAGGACTTATTTTCAAGACAAGAGGAAGTTAATGAATAAGACAAGGTAAAATTAAATATCAGAAGTGTTTTAGTAGACTGTGGGTAATAGCCACATAAGGTATTGATTCAGGATGTCAGAAATAGTCTCCCTAAAGAGCTTTAATGATGCCAAATGCAAGAAAAATTCCCTCTTATCAGTAAGAGGACAGTTTGCACATGACACCAACAAAACATCACTGAATCGGCAGGAGAACAGACTTCTGAATGATTTCTCCTAGATGTGTTTTCCCTGGAGGTTTCCTATCCAGAGACCAACTTCAGCTCTGTTTAGCTTTAAGAAGGATGTGGCTATTGTGTGAAGTGATAGCACTCCAGTTTGGAGTACAGCTCATCTTCTGTCTGTTTTCTACAGCCACATGTTTTAGACACCTTTTAAGAGAATTGTCATTCCTTTTCACTGGATTTTATCAGCAGTCTTTAGCAAAACAAGTATATGTTAGTGGTTTCTAATGGGTCCCAGCAGAAGCTTTAAAGGAGGGACTTAAACCTAGAAAAAAAAAAAAAAATCCAGGGCAATGTTCAGTCATTGCATGCACTAGGGTTCTTTCACTATTCTGCTTAGTCCAGAGGATATACATGGGAGCTTTTACTATGTCTCTGTGTATTATGTGTAGATATGAGCTTTATTTTCGAATAGATGTATATGAATTCTCTTTCTTTATCTCCACAAAAATGTTGTGTCCTGCTAAGGACACCAGCAAGTCAGGTTTAATGTGTGGAAGGGAAAAAATAAAAGAGAGAAGAGGGAGCAAAAGCAATTTACCCACTGTGCTGTCCACATTTTTCACTGTAGAGGTATTTAGGACATGTGGATATGAGCATGTGAGTTAGTCAGTATGATACCTGGGCCAGGTACCCAAGGTTCCAACCAGTATCTGTGTAAAGCCACAAAAAGCTGGTGGCCAGATGACCTTTCTTAGACAGATATCAGTGCAGGGAGCAGCAACCTCAGAACCGTGTTGGATCGCAGTGCCCTGCATGCCACAGCACCCTGCACCATCCACAACCTGAAAGCAGCCACCTTTGCTACTTTAAGGAAAAGGTCCCCCTTTCCCTCACTGCCTTCCTCTGTCTATCATTCCTTCTCAGTCTGCTTCTTACCTTGGACTGTGTTCAGCTTTGCTCACCATCTCTCTCTCCTTTTTCTTACATTATGACTCCACCCTTCTCTCTCTCTGTGTCTCCCTCCTTCCTAGTGCCATCCTCCTTTCTTTGCACAGACTTATTCCTGACAGGTCTGGTTGCATGTGAGCCTGGAAAAGGTTCTTCAGTTGGTCACAAGCTATTAGACCCCATGTATTACAATACCTGTGATATACCAGAGGCTTGGATAACTGATCTGGTATAGTAATCTTTAAAAGGAATAAGAATGAATAATTACACAAATATTTTGTTGCATTCCATAATATTGTTTCAGTGAGAGATGGAAATTTTCATGCTTAATGATCTTATGAGTATCGCTCTTCCAATACCAGCAGAGGCTGAGGTAGAGAATGATGAATGTTTAAGAGGGAAAAAAATTGACTCTCACCCACATTCTCCCTTTTTAGGACAAGAACCTTAGGAAAAAAAAAGGTGATTAATTTTCAGTTTACCTTTTCTTTAGCGTAACAAACTTCCATTTGAGGTTTAATTGGATCTGTTCTAGGATGCAACAAAAAGTTAGTGGAAGATAAAAGGGACATAGCAAGAAAAAATATTCAAAGTGAATAATTTAAGATCACATCCATAATTAATGGCATTTGGAAAGCTTCCTCTAGTGCTCTAATCATATCTCAAAATGTGCTAATTAGAGCAGTTTGGTACAAAACAGAGTACGCAGGTGTTGAACAGCTTCTGTTCTTTTTTAAGAAATGTCGCGGTAACTGGTTCTCCCGGTATTAGTGCTCGCATTTAATAAATGTTTCCCCATTTAACATATATTTGACAGCTGAAGAGCTTGCATATAATTATTACCTCATTAAAATAGGTTTGATCAAGAATGAAAAACAAAATCAGATATTTTTAGTACAGAAAGTTAAGTTTGTAGTAAACAGTGGGGCATCCTATAATGGCCATTGGGGATATAACTAGTAAAGAGTTGAAACTTGAGAAAGAGAAAAACCCCCAGTGTTCCTGGCCTTGAAACAGCAAACTATCTACATTCCTCTACTTGAAATTAATGTTATCTAAAAGCAGTTCTGATACTTCAGCAAAGCTAATCCTTTGCTTACTGCTTGGACTGTATTTAAGTGTTGTTATCTTTTGGCTGGGCAGGATTTTGCTGGTCAATTCCTCTTTTATCTTGGAAATCAATGACAACAGACATCACAGTTCCCTCTCTCTAACCCCTCTCCAAAACTAATCAATATGATCCGGAAAGAAATGAGCTGTGCATTCAGGTCTTTGTGTGTATATATTTGTGCATGTATACTGCTTTGCCACAATGAAACAGCAAGTGCTGAGGAGATGTTGAATGCCCAGACGACTCCGAATCCTCCTGATAGCTCTGCATTACTGAAACAGAAACTGGTTCTAGGGGGCCGCAGTGTCCAGCAAGCAGGTGTGAGAGTACTGTTAAATAGACAAATAAATAAAACTGAAGAACACAGATTGTATTTAAAATGAATATATCATGACTCTGCAGGATTTGTTTATTCTAATACAATGTTTTATTTTCTTGAGTTTCTACAAAATTTAGCAGAATGAAAAAAATAGTTCTATAACCATGTATTATTAATAACTGTTATCATTTCCTTTAAGGTTAGTTAACCTGGCTGAGAGCAGAGCTTCTTTCTGTCACATGATGCACATTCATTTTAAGGTACTTTCTCAGAGAGCCTACAGTCTGAAATGTTAATCTTGTAAAATCTAACACATGGGCTTAAACCTCAGGTATGTCCAACTTTTCATGAGACACAGCAGTATCTATCTAGTTCCCTTTTTTCCCTAGCAGTCAGTAGACTTACTGCCATCTACGAATTAGCTCTTTTTCTATGCTATGTTCTCCTCATTCCTACCCATTAGCATTCGACTCTTTTCTGTCTTCTGCAGCTAGATGAATTATTCCCTGAGAACAATTCATTTGACAATGAAATTTGCCCTTTTTGCATTTGTTATTTCTCCATGAACACATCACAATTTGCATTAATTAGTTTATTATTTGAATTGTTTGATGAATAGTTTGTTCCAACCCATTTCACTCATGTAGCTAATATTAATTTGAGTGTTTCATCCCAGTGATTTGCCATTCGAACTGTGTCCTATTGTATCACGTGGTGACTGTTTCTGCTCCTGCTCTGGATGACACAACTAAAGTCAATCAGAAAGAGAGAAATATGGTTCATGGAAAGTTTTCAAAGAAAAGTTTAATTCTATTCTCTTACAGTTTCCACAATTATTTTTTTCCTTGAGAAAACACGCTACATTTTCATTTTTTGTATGGTGCTCTTCCTTTTTCTCAGTTTCAAAACTGCAAAAACATGAGAAAAAAGGGATTTTTGAAAGTCTCTTTTTTGTACTTCTGGTTCAAGGAGATGGAGTAAAATAAATTGGGATTTTATTTTATCCAATAATAAAACATATTTTCAGTTGGGGAGAGTTTTTCATCAAAACACATTCTTTGCAATAAAAATATTTTTGATGAGTCCAAGTTATAAATTCTATAAACAGCTTCTACTTTCCCATGAATTATGATTCACCAATAAAAACCGTATTTTTCCAGTATTAAGAAAAATTCTGATGGAATTCAAAGGGTATTCCACTACCTCCATTTGTCTGAGGAAAGAAAATGATACCTTCAGGAAAACTGGAACTATGTGCACAAGAAAGAGTAGAATAAAGTTTCAGAAATCACAAGCATTATCACAAACCCTTTCTTTCTGCTCTGTGTGGAGTTCTGGTCTCTTGCTCTAAACTTCTAGTAAACTTTGGACTATAATCACCTTATTTATTTCTGCCAAAACAGATATTTAATCTCTGTACAGATCCAGTCTGAAAAACACCTATAGTTTATAGTCACAAGCTATAGTGTTCAATATATACTCACAAATATATACTGCCCCAAAAGAAGTAGAATGCTATAGTTACGTATTAAAGATTACAGTAATAATGAAATCCTTCCTATTCTAATGTTAATCATAGGAGGTGTTGAAAACCAGCAGTTGAATACTTCTTTAAAAAAAGGAAAAGAATGGGAAAAGAACTCCCTTAGACATGGATTTTTTTTTTTAAACAAATCTTGGAAAAAATGGGAACATTGCAGTATGTACTCACACGCATTAAAATTTTAATTACTTAAAGGGTTCAGCAAATTCACCTAGGAAACCATAAGGCAACTGCTCATGGTAAAATCATGGAAAGGCAGTGATGGGACACAAATGGGAAAGCAGAAAGGAATGGCAACATAATTAATGCCATCAGCATGCTTTTATAGAAAATTGATCCTGTCAAGCAAACAAGTATAATTTTTGAGATCTCAGACATGTTCGGTGAAGGCATCTCTGTGATATAATATATCCAAGGCATTTTTGAGAGAGGTAATATACTGGAAAAATGTGCTGATGAGAATTTACCACTAAACAAAATCAAGAGAGCCCACAGAAGCAGGGTAGTGACTGAGAGTAACTGCAAAAGTTCAAGTCATGGTCCCATGGATTGGTTTCTGGGCAGATGCTGTTGCTGTTTATTCTTGGCCCAGTCTAACCCAGGAGGACTATACCTGTAAATACCACACTTGTAAATTTCTGATGACACAGAATTAGTGAATGAATAATAATGATAAATTGCATATGAGGTATAGAGGCTGCTCTGGATTGCTTACAGAAGTCAACAAGCAGGTACTTCAACACAAACGTTTTTGTGTGGTCGCCTTACAAGGTTATATTTCCAGGCATGCAGAAAGTGTGTCAGTCTTAGGAAACTGGGACTTCATCTTTGAAATCAGTAACTGAAGAGCACCAGAGCAGTGAAAAACCTGAAGATGAGTGGGCAATCTGATGTAGCTAAGGCTCAATACAACTTCTGAAGAATTCGTCGGGAAATATCGTACATGAACAAGGGAGTACTATTTTTGCACTTGTCATGGCACGAAGAGGGACTTGCATGTTTCTTTCTAGCTATTTCAATTGCTTAAGTGAGAGTTATAACTGTTGCTATGAGTCATGAACCTCTGTCACTAATGATACACTTCTGTTTTGAGTTCTAATAGTCACTCTTCAAAAAAACTGATGAAGGATTGAAAAGGATTCAGAAAAGAATAATAGGAAAATATTTTTTTCTAGGGAGAAACCAAGAAAATTTAATCTGTTTAGTGCATCAAAGAGAAAATTAAGAGGTGATGGTGGGAAGAGATGGCTTATTGTAGGTGGTATTTCTGTCAGAAAGATAGATCCATGAGATTCAGGAGCTGGAAGCTAGACTGAGGTAAATTCAAAGAGAGTAATTAATCAGTGGAACAACTTTCCTCCAGTTATGATGGATTCTCTGTCACTGGCAGCTTCTAAATCAAGTCTCAATGTCTTTATAAAATATATCTTAATGCTCAAAATAAGATAAAACTCTCAAGAAGAAATCATTTATGTGAGATTTTTGGCCTACTGTGTAAAGGAGGAGAGGAAAAAAGATCTCCACTCTTAAAATCTATCCATGAAAATTGCCTTTGTAGTTTACATGTGCTATCAATATTTAAGTCTTTCAAATAATTTTGAGATGTGTGTACAAATCATTTTGAGATGTGTGTACAGACATACTCTGTATGTCTTATCAGAGGGAATTCAAGTGAATCCAAGAGCAAAATAAATATAGTTATAATCAAATTGCAAATAAAAGCAAAACAAAGCTATTTACTTCTAGGTATACCAATTCTTTTCTCACAGCTAGGACAAAAACTATATTTCAGTTTCAAGCAGATACAGATAAAATATACGGAAAGTTTTCTCAGAAACTGATAGATGTGGTCACGTCTCTGTGTGCTTTACCACCAGAGCTCCACATTAAGCAATTAAACAGCAAGTCTTTCTGGAGCATCAGCAAGTCAAAGAACCTGAGTGATGACAGCCACAATCTAAATAATTTTATCAATATATGCAATATTGTCTGAGAGCTGTGGACTGTGTGGAAGTCTTCTCTTGTTGGCAGTGAGGCAGGCAGCATTGTGTTGCTAAATGCAGTCTGCCTTTATGGTGGATATTTCTGTGCTGAAATGCCACAGTGGGATATTTTTTGTATCGAGAAGAAACTACAGTCACTTCTGATAAAAGTAATGACTGAACGCTGCATGCTGCTTTATCATAAAGCTCTTTAGTTTATAAATTTTGCTCCTGGTTTGGAGTTTAGCATTTTAGCATCTTTATGAAATTGCAGGTTGCATTTGTTGGAAAGGTTGGTAGAAAGCAAGTCCAGTGGCCAAGCAATGGTGTGCTTAGGGATGACTGGAAAATATGCAGGATCATTCCTCTAGATCTGTATTTTATAACTCGGAGGAGAAATCTGTCCATGATCAGAAAAAGAGAGTGAGCAAGACTAGATGTGCCAGCAGACACTGGGACTGCCTGCTTCATCTCCATTTCTCAGACTTGTCAGAAACAGCTGTGAATATTCCCTTTAAGAAGGGGCGGGTAGAAAGGAGGGGAGGCGTTGTTACCTGTTAGCAGGGCTTTCTGGGACATCGTTGTGTCTGTCACTGTTGATCTCTGTAAGCAATGCACCCCAAGAGATGGTATGAAATGTGGTTAGGAAATAATCTCAGGTTTGGCCATTAATCTGTGGCATTGGCTTACCTTTTGGGTATGTAGAAATGGTCTGGAAACAAGCAGTTGAATAAGTGAGGTAAAGTGATAGAGTGCAACTTCTTCCCATGGCAAAAAAAGACAAAACTGCTTTTACCCGGTTTCTGTCCTGACTGTCGTGTCTACAGCTGTGATGCTCTTTTCTCTTCATTGCTCTTTTAATTAAAAGAAACCTCCCCACCTTTCTGGGGCACATCCCTGAGGAGAGATTGTTTTTGGATGAGAAGCATATTCTGCTCTTTCATCCTCTTCAAAACCCAGAGTTTGTTTTCCCTCTGTTTGTCAAGCAGCATGAAAAAGCTTTTTTTGCTCTTGGTGCACCGGAAACAAATATGAAGAAAAGACAGAAAGATCCAGGCAGTTTTAATGTGGGGGAATGCAATGCTGATGTAAAGCTGCAGCAGATGTATGCCTTAATTAGATGTTAATGAATAGACAGGCACACATAAGTGAGCAGCTCTGAGGGCGTGGAAGGAAGCAGAAAGATGGGGCAGTAAAAAGACTTTGATGTTGCCTGGGTAAAGGTATGTTTAAACACTTCTGTGTCTGCTGCCATTTCTCATATCCAGCCTGGATTTTCCCATCACTGTGTGGCAGCAAATCGTTTTGTTTCTTGCTGATACTGTGAGGGGAACTGAACTGCGTGCTCTCCTTCCCGTGCTTTGAATTGCTTCAGTTCTCCAACTCCAAGGGAGAGTCTGCAAACCTGAAGTGGTAGAGATCCATGAGGCGAAATTTTTGGCAAATTTTAAGTGTCAGAATTATGGAGAAAGTTAAGGGGGCAGCTGGAGAAAAGACAAGGTGCTCTGGACTTGGAAGGAACAGGTAAAGAGTACAAGCAGAGATGAGAAGGGCACAAAACAAGATGCAGAGATGGGAAAACCAAGAAATTATTTCAGGCACTGAGAGCACAAATCACTTTAGACCACACAGGTAAATTAGCGTGCAGAATTGCTAACCAAAACCAGCATAACACCCAAGATTAAAAATACCTGTGAAGTAAGGTTAGGGAGGCACTGCTAGAAGAAAACCCAATACTAGCAGATAAAAACACCAGAGAGATAAATAACATGGTAATAAGAGTGACGATAGGTTTAAGCACTTGCTACACTGATTGTTGAGAGGAATACATATATTATTCAGTGTATATAAATCTCCTTGGATGTATTTTTGGGGGAGTAGTTTAATATCTAAAATCAGGGCATTTTCATTGTCTGTCCTCAGTTTGGCATTACAAATCTTATTTATGGATTAAAAGGGGCTCTAGGCTCTGCAGTATTCCCAACAAAAGGCCTTTTCTCTCCTGGAGTTTATGCAGCTGATGAAGATCACAGCTCTGGCTTATGGTATACCTCCAAATCCCTGTAAAAACCACATCACTTCCCAAGGCCAAGGCAGTGGGAGCAGCCTGGGAGGAGAGGTTCAGCGAAGTCTAGGAGATGCAGGTGAGGACACAAAGCTTTCCTTCCCAGAGAACTGAGGGTCAGAGGCTCTGTTTTGGGAGGCTGTGTTTTCATTTTTCTCGGATGTGCAATAGGAAGCATTGTGTGCATCGTTCACTGCCTGCAGCAATGGACCTTACTGGTGATGAAGGGATCCAGGGACTGAAGTCCAGTCTCAAATGGGGATTGCAGGCAGAGATGGCTGCTGATCCTGTACTTCTAGGGATGCATTCTGATGATGTAAGAGTACTCTTCATTTATTAATTTTGTTGGAAATATATTTGGATTAACTTCTGTGGAAATATATTCTAATGTGGGCTCTCAGTACTTGGACTGATAGATAGGCAGGCCAGATTGTATTCCTATTTTTCTGCCTGCTTGCCTGCCTGCCTATCTGTCTATCTGCCTTTTGATCTATCTATCCACATTTTTTAGTCTCCCAATAGTACAGACAACCTGTCACTTCTGCTAAATGGGGACTCCCCTTCCCAGCAGCCTGTCTGTTGGAAGCCTGTATAACTTCAGTATGACAGAAGAACTTTATTCCTGATAATGAAATAACATTTTTGTACTCTACAATGCATGAAGGTGTCAGTGCCCTTTGTGAAACCCATTACGTCCAACATACCTTCCTCTGCCCCTTCCACTGAATTAGCACCTACCCATGGCACTAGTACCACCTTGCTAAGTTTGGAGAAGGGAGTACCTCTGCATATTCTGAAGACAACTTTTAGCCTTTCATGGGACAGAGGGAGTTCCTGGGTCTTGTGCCTGGAAAGGTTAGGGTGGGCAAATGTAGCGCAGGACATTTATACCTGGTATTGGGCTCAAAGAAGCCAGGAGGGCTAGGTGGAATCAAGCACAGGCTGGTAAACCAGGGCTACACTCTCTGTTGCCAGACACTGTGTCACTGATGCACACCTGGCTTCCTCACCCCTGCCTGGCTCATGGTGCAGAGGCTTGTGGCCTGAATTCGCCTCACAGATACTGGCTTGCTGCAGGACTTTGGCTCAGTGTGGAAGCTGAAGGGCAGTGACGGGGGGTGGGAGGGCTAAGGACACGTGGAAGATACTGACTCACAGGCATAAACTGGAGCTCCAGAGGATTTTGAGGCATGTGGGTTTTTTACTGAAGTAAAAATATCTAGCAGGATGTATGATCTTGGACATAATAAATGTCACAGTAAATACATTGCATACAAGAAAAATATAGCTAGTATACTTACTTAAAATATTTACATAACACTCATGTTGTCTATGTTATAATGACTAACTTTGTTCATATAAAACATCCTAAGAACTATTAATGAGTCACAAAAAGGTTACTACAGCCTACATTGCTGCATTACTACGTTCTTCTTTGTAAACACTACTTCCTTTTTGAAAAGTGTCTTTTAGTTGTGTTTGCTACTTAAAATGCTCGTTAATAGTTTGCTACTTAGACAGTATCAAACTCTGACAGTTCATAGAATTGATCTGGCAAAATGGCAGCAATTCCAATGTATTGGCTACTGCCAAGCAAGCTGAGTCATCCACACTTATTAATCCTGTAGATTCTGTTAGTATCATTGATTTTTCAGCAGAGTGAAAAAAAAAAATCTAGTCATCTGTACAGATGCATAATAGGTGACATATAACAAAAAAGCCACTGTTTAAAGTAAATTTTCCCATCTCCTTTCATCCCCAGGTCCTTTATCCAAATGTGTAGGCAAGAAACCAAGAGATAAGTATCAAACTAATTGATTGCCATATCATTTCTCCCCTTCCCTTCTCTCCAGAATTTGCACAGCTGATCCATGCCTAATGCTAAGGAGGTATCTGTGTTATTGTCTTGTAGGAGAAGCAGAGAGAGTATTGTAAAACTAATGCATTTTGTCTGTAGGGGAAATGAAATCTATAACAATTTCAAGAATCTGCCAGAGAAAAAGAACAAGCTGGGATCCTTCTAGGAACCTCATCTTCAGCCAGGAGCATTTGTGTTCTATTTAAAAATGCAGAAGGAGCATTGACATCTAGTGTTTGTTCCAGTATTTTACTAAAGAGATTTAATGGTCCACAATTCAATTTGAAGTGAAAGTATCCCCCAAATGACTCTTTATAAAGTCTTTTGGAGACCAAAGTCAATATCTATGGGCCTTTGGAGATACAGCAATTGATTACCTGTCCAAGTCAATGAGCATTAAAACCCAAAGAGATTCAGAAGTACATTTCACTGTTACAAAACCTCACCCCTGATACCACTGATGCACATTGACTGGTCCCCGGTGAAGTTCAGTATATAAATAAAACATCTTGTTCTGAGACCTAACTGAAGTTTTGTAACATGCAGAAAACTATAAGTTAACACCTTTTGCTCTGGTGCTGGTATGCCTGAATTTGTACTTTTAGTGCATGATGGGCATAAAGTATATCAGATTTTGGAGCTACTTATTCCTTTTTGTGCTAACACTCTCATCCTTTGTCTCCTTGGCTTGTAGAATAACATCACCTTGTCTTCTCAAAGCTCCTTTCAACCTGAAGAGCTCAGCTAGCAGTATACAAGAATCACTTAATCCCCTCTAAAATGAAGTCAATTGAGCAATTACTTTGTGACTCTCAGAAAGGCAGGAGCTGTTTAAGAGAGCCAACAGTTTATGACTGAAAAGGAGAAAGAACAGCGTGTCCAACTGTAGCTGCATAGGACATACTGTGAGTGACAGCAACTGGGACTCAGTAGGGCAAGGAGTAGATTCAATCTTTTGGAAATGAAAAACACTTCTCTGAGGAAATTGCTAACTTTATGAATTTAGGATCTAGGTTTTACATCTTACCTGAAACACATCATTTTTGAACACTAAGTCAGGGGATTTTTGCACTAACTGAAATGGAAGTGGGTAATTTCTTGGCAATCAGATGTCATGTCTTTCATTTCATTTATTTTTTCACTGAATCTCATGGCTGAGTTCTGAAGATTAAGGAAGATTCCATTGGAGGGAAACTCAATAGGTCTTCTAATTCTGAACCTTAATTCAGGGTCTACTGTGCCTAACCTGAACGTACCCACCATCACTGAGAGGCATTTGACTAACTGTTGTCTATTAAAATCCTTTAGGGGATGGAGATTCCGCAATCCTGGATGACAATACTTTAAAGTACCACTGATGTCCAAGCAACGTTTCCCTATCGTGCTCCCTTCTGAAATTTCATATATGCAGTGTGTGTATGAACCGTGTGGCACATGCCAATGAATGTCATGCCTACAGAATGTCCCAGCCATAAAGCCTGTGAGCTGCACTATTGCTCAAATCACACTTTAAAAGTCCCATGTTTCAGAGAAGTATCAGACATTCTGCACAGTACTGACCCATATTCAGCTGCTTCTTGTTTCTACTTAGCTCTTAGCAATAATAAGCATATAACCAGAAACCACTCTTGGTTTTTTGAGAGATCTAGCTAAAAGTTTTGTTTGTTTCTATAAGAAGAGTAACAATATGAGGAATTAAGTATTGTAATGGCTAACTTCAATATAAGGACAGCAAATGTTTTGTTTTAGTGGGGGAAAAAAAAAAAGAGGTAACTCTGTAGTGCACCCATGTGTGAGTTTGGAAATCTTATAAAGTGTGTAGCTGAAATGCTTCCTACCTTTTAAAAAAGGTAACAAGGACAGTCTAGGCTATAGGCTAGTCAGCCTCCCTGCAGCCTCAAAAGGTTGTAGACAGTGCCCTGATGGAAGCTTCCTTCCAGGCACATGAAGTACTAGAAGGTAATTTGAAGAAACCAGCATAGATTTACCAGGGGCAAATTATGCCTTCTATGATGGAATGACCGATGTTGTGGATGAAGGGAGAGAAGTTTGTTGTTTGCAAGCACATGTCATTTAGCACAGCTTTCTACACACTGTTCCATAACATCCTGCTAGCTAAATTGAAGAGATATTGACTAGGGAGTGGACTACAAGGCGGCTTATGGGATACAATTTAGAAATGCACATGGAAGTATCAAATAAATGCAACATACTGTCTTTCTAAGAAGTGGTTACTAATATCTGTCTTTTGCTTTCTGTCTACCATGGCAGAGAAATGTTGTGAATTTAAAGACAATTAAGGCTTTTGCTTTATTAGAAGAATCACTTGATTATTAGTATGAAAGAGAGTTAAAAGAATATGTGTTGATTTTATTCTTCACATATACAATATTCCTACGGGGTTTTTTTACATCTCTTGTGTTCACAGAGAGCTGTTCATTCCTTTTCTTTTTAGTTACTTTTTGATGAGGTAATCAACAAATGTGTCATAAGTGGACTTACACTGTGTCTTAAGATATTAAATAGCAGCAGCAATCCAGCTTCAGAAATCCCTTTTTTATGAAGAAAAAATCA
Organism: Ciconia boyciana; assembly: GCF_034638445.1. Lineage (NCBI taxonomy): Eukaryota > Metazoa > Chordata > Aves > Ciconiiformes > Ciconiidae > Ciconia > Ciconia boyciana. The sequence continues at coordinate 96,161,881 of NC_132936.1, forward strand.
GACACAGAAGATTTTTTCTTCCTTTAATTACTTAAACACATGAATCTTAAAAATACTGAAAAAAAAAAAAAAGGTAATGAAAAGAAAATACAGTGTTTCAGAAATATATTTGGACTTTTTTTTTTCTTCTAGGGTTATTGTTCCTTATCTTTTCCAGAAGGTCAGTGCATGAACTCTGTTGTATTCCAGAGCGACTTCTACCTACAGGCTGCAAGAGCTGAGCCAGCCTCTCCTTGCTGTTTTCTCCTTTTTCTTAAACCAAGAAAACCTCAACAGTCTGGTCCATTTTCACATAGGTCCTGATTCGGTGAGTAGTTAACTGATTTGGTTAAAATACACATTGAACTTTAAACACAGTCATAATCTCACTGATTCATCTGGATTATTCATATGCCTAAAAGAGATATAAACAGGATGAAATATATTGCTAAATCAGGTGTATACTCTGCCACAAAGTTTTAAGCTGCTGTTTCAGTTATGAAAAATTTGGGAATTCCGGTGTCCCATACATACCTAAAATTACTGTAGACACATAGATCTGTGTCAACCTGCTGGCATTTTACTGATTTGACACTAGTTGCAGACTTCCGCTAGTCAAAGGAAGGAGGCCAACCATCTCCAAACTCTTTGGTTGTTCAAAACTTCTTCCTACAGCTCACTGAAAAGCATACTTTTTACTTTAGTTTAGGCAGTTAACCTAGCACAGAGAAATTAGTGATTTTTTTTTTTTTTTTTTAGATTAGAAATAACTGCAAAAATATATTTACTTATTTAGTATTTTGATGTGGAACAGGGAAAGCTCATTATCGAATCAGGCCCTCAGCCGTATAATCTGATGACATTTTATCTTCTCTAAATACAGTTAGTCAGAATTTTTAATATGTAACTGTTTGTGCGCCATGGGGAAATAGCAGGTGGTAGTGAAAGTGAAATGAGGTTTACTTTGGGAAATGTCTCAAGCCCAGATTCTCCCATCTGAACTGAAGTCTCAAACAGTTTGAGGAATATCTATTGAGAAATAAAAACTTTAACTCATTATCTGACCACCAAGGGAACCATGTTTTGTTTTGTTTGTCCAGGAAAAGGAATGTTAACTACCTATCGTTACATTTATGGCTTATCAGCCAAACTTTTGTCTTTGGGAAGGACCTAGACAAAGCAAGATTAACCGATTTCCAAGGGCAACAGAAACTTATAGATGTGAGGTATGACATAGCATTAAAGCTTCCTGGGGATGAGGGCAGCTGATCAGGGAATTTCACACGATACTGTCCTGAAACTAAATCAAGAAAGTCAATGAAGCTAAAGTTAGTAGATAATTTTTGACCTCTGGAGATGGAAAGAACTCAAGAAATAGCTGTCTTTTCCAGACAGACATTGGTCCTCAACCTAGGAAATAAAAAGATTAACTAAATAAGAGGAATGATAGAGCCAAATGTGCCTGTTATGTGACAGCTGTGTAACTGAATGCTCCCAGACAAATCCTCTTTCTTTGCTTTCTTTGCTTTGGACAAAATATGAGGATTTTGACTATTTGGGATTTCCAGAAGCTTGATGCTGAAGAGGCATGGGAAGCATTGGGAATTTCCCATTCTTGCTTCCCTGTAAACAGCTGTTCCTTAGTGAATGGAATAAGAAACAGAGTTCTGCTTAGTAGCTGTAAAGCTGCATAAAACAACATTCATCGCCAATTTTAACAAGTGAATTATGGGGGCAGAGCTCCACCTGTTTTTTTTAATCCCAGTCATTCCAAACTCTAGGAAATAAAATGAAAATGCTTCTCCACAATTACATCCACTGATAGTGAGAGATACTTCTACAAAGAGATCCAGTTCACTCTAAATCTTGGGCAGAGAATTTATTTGCTTGGCAGAGGACTTGCTCTTCACTGCAAACCCTGTGTGCTACTATCATAAAGGCGTGACACACAAGATCAGGGTATGAATGAGCTGAACTTCCTCTCCCTGATCTCCTAACATAGTCAGTATGATGAAGGTTAATTAAAACTGCTGTCACCTGACTGAGGTCAATATGCAATAGCTTCTCTAGTTAATGCTACAGCCACCTGATAAAAAAACCCCATAGATCGGAGGGTTAGTAATCCATATTTGCTAGGGGCACACTTTACTTGTGGGAGAAAAAAGAAAAAAAAAGGCAATAAAAGAGAGCTTCTGTGAAGTGCAAGTCTGTGACAATGATTGGAAAAGCTCTGTGTATCTCCCAGCTGAACTGCGAGGTGACTAGTGGGGAGCTGAGATAAGGTTTGTTTGTGCAGTAGCCCAGTCCTCTGAGCATTGAGATCATGCTCACAGAAGCACACAAACATCCCACGCCTCATTAAAAGCAAGTGTCCAGGAAGGGAAGGTGGCACTGTGTAGCAAAATGGGAAAGCCAGGAAAAAGATGGGAAAGTCCAGCTAATGCAAGTCAAAACCCAAACTCTGATAGTTGTTTGCCACAGGGAGAGAGCTTCCAATTCAAATCATTGTGCATCACTTTACCTCAACACCGACCTGTTGTTATTTAAGAACATACTCCCTTCAGTAGAAGATGAAATATCAGATTACAACTGGATATGAAGATTATTACAGTGTTATCAGGATCAATTTCTAAATTAACATATGCTCTGGCCAGTGTTTGCACAATAGTCAGACTTCTCCCTCACCAGCTTAACAACTTTAAATGTCTCTCATTCTTAGCCCTCCTCACAATTCCTACTTAAATATATGTGTAATTCTGGGAAGCATTTTGAGATACAAAATTAAGTTCTGCAAATCAGTGAAAATTAAAGACCCCTATCATTTTGCAAAGCTAGCCATTAAGGCTCTTTTTTTGTGTTTGTTTGGTTGTTTTTTTTCCCAAACTTTGAAACTTGATACAGAAGTTTCAATTACTAGGGATTCAAGGGTTTTCAGGCAAGCAGAAATTCTTAGGAAGGAGCACTTAATTGAATTTCCTTCTTCATCCTCCTGTCACACCCCAGAAGAGACAGACCCTTTCAGAACTGCAGCAACATGGGTCTCCACCTGTGCATTTGTTAACTCTGGGATGAAACAAGTGGTCGTGGTTAATGGTCCTGTGTCCACTGCTCTAGAGCCATAGGAGAGAAAAGGTACTGTTCTTCTCTCTGCAGGATGTGGCTAGCTTTCATTGACCTGAGTGAGAGAATGAGACCCTGGGAGTTTTATAAAAGCCAAAAGTATTTTGCTATGATGACAACTTCTGAAAGAAAAAAAAGTAGAATGTCCTCACAAGTATGTCAGAAACAGTTTGCATGTCTCCAAGCGGTGTTAAGGAATGATTTTTATTGAATTTTCTCTCTTCTGTGTATGCTTGTTCTCTCATGCTCTTTCTCTCTCTGGGGGGATCAATGCAGACTTTTAACAAGGTGAACTCTGAAATAGAAATCACAAAAAGATTTTCTACAGTACTTCAAAAAGGAAAAAAAAGAAACTCTAACATGTACAGAGAAATGACAAGTCACAGTTGTCTAAAGCCTTAGGGGTTTGATGGTTCAGTCTAGTTTGCATATGAAAAGTTTTCACATACGTATGGTTAGAGAACCACATATTACTTAAGACTGCAAGAATGTCGGCACATAGTTATCCACATGCCAAGTGAATATTTGGTTGCATATCCAGTTTGAGACAAAAGTCAAGCTGTAAATCTTTCTTAACAAAGTTACTGATTCATAATGGAACCTGACTTACAGGTCTAGTAGCTTTATTCCCCCTCTGTTCCCACAATTTGTTGCTTATTTGAAAATCTGGCTATATTCATATGATGTCCTTTTCACTGTGAAATCTGAGTGTTTCATAGTAGTGCATCAGGCTGTATCAGTCTCAGTTCATCCTTCTTAATCTCCCCTCACATCTGCTGAATGTGCCCTCAGTTATCTTCTTTCTTCTATTCTTTCACAGTCCAGCTAAACACTTTTTTCTCCCTCTGCTTGTCAGCTCCTCTGTTTGGGATTATTCTGATATTGTGCCTCGGTCCCTGATCTTTTACAGCCATGCATAGAGGTTTTCTTTCATAAAAAATAACATATTTTATGATATAATAACATTAGTCTCTTTTTCTAGTTCTCTTTTTCTGCCTCTGGTCACTAGGTATTTATTTACATGCAAATGGAATTAGATCCTGGCTCCTCTCTGCTGTCTGCCTCACAAAAGCATCTCTGTCAAATTCATTTGGCAATCCAATCTGTCCCCTATGTGGTCATTGTCAGAACTACTCAAACTTGTTTTTAAGCCTGCAAAATGAAAATGTGGAATATATTTATTACTTTTTTTTTTTAAGTCACCATCTTCGAGCTGGTATTTAGTTTTAAACCTCACCTAATTTACATACATAGAAAACATGTTCTTCCTCTGAAAACTCGTGTACTTAGTGCACTATGGAATTCCAGTTATGCAGGTATACCAAATTTAATTGGAAAATATCAATTACTTTATCAATCTGCAAAATACCCTACTAATATCCAAGTGACTTTGGTTCAACTTTTGGCTTGGCAACAGATTTCTTTTTGTGGCCTTGGGTGACTCCCTTACTTTGTCAACTTCTACCCTTCAGCAAGAGGCAGTTTTATTACCAAAGGTTCACTACCTTCCCAGGACATTGTAAATAAAATGCACCACTGAAAATGTGTCTGAGATATTTCTGTGAGGAGGGACTATCTAATTAGGCAGGTAGATGGAGTTAATAATAATTTTCAGACACAAGCAATGGCACACTGACACTTCTAGCAAACTCATTGTCTGTAACCTACTGTAGCTCATAAAAAAGATTAAAGTCCCACAGTGAGCCACAGAGAGTCTGTGCTTCTTTATCCTGCTCATTTCTGAGAGTCATCCTCCTCATCACTGCTTGATTTAAAAGAAAAATTGACACATATGATGGGTGGTTTGGATAAAGGTATGCTAATCACTGACTGTTTTCAGTTTATAAAGGCTGCTGCATTGTTAGAAATTTCATCCCTAGTATGTGTCTTTGGAAGCCAAGATGATTTAATTGCATCTTGGTGGGATACAGAAATGCTAATGAAAGAAAAACATGGTCTTAGGGAGCAAGGAACAAATTACAGAGGGTTTTTTATTTTTTTCCAGTGGAAGATGAGGTCATCATTAACAGCAAGATGGCTCTCGGGGATAGCTGCCTGCAGGAATAGATTAGGGGGTTATCAGGCTGCCAAGCTGCAGCTCTGGGGACTTTTGAAGTGAGAAGCATGTGTGAGATGCTTGTCCAAAAGCCGAGTGAGAAAGCAAGCCCTTGATGAATAAAGCCAGTGCAATTTTTAGTGAAATAAATCTAGCTCTGGTTAGAAGCTGGAATTTCAGGTTTTGCCTATGAAAATTGTTCTCCTGTCCTGTTCTTTTGATGAGGCCTAAGGCAAGAGCATCTAAAAATAGTGGAGCAAGATGAGGGAAAAAGGGAAAATAAACCCTTCCGGTATGGAACTTTTATGTCCATAATATAAAAGGTGGACAAAATATGTCTTTTTTTCCCTCTCTTCTTTAACACAGGAATTCTTTCACTGTATTAAGCGCATTGTCAGTACAAATCAAACACTACGATTTTTATTATTAATGCTATAAAGATCCATTAAGAAACAGTTTAGAGTGACAAATCTTTCTCAGTCTCACATGTAAAAATTATTGCATGCAGATGCTACTGTGTGTGTATGTGTACATAAAAATATTGTTATCATTCTTGGGCTGATTTGCAGTCTTTATTGCATGGAAAAGCTAACACACAAGTATTATTTACATGTACTAAACGCTCTTCACAGAGATGAGAAAGTTCTTGTCTTGTCCTTGACTGAGAGAAGCTCTTTACTCAGTCAGCATCACTGGTTTTATGCTGAAATTCCACGGGCCGGTTGGATTCTCAGTAAACAGTAGTCTAACCTGCTCCATCACATCCCCAAAGTGCTGTCAAACTGGCTGTTACTGAGTTTCTTAAAAATACAAAAAGGTGCTCCTGGAGATTATTGTGAGTTATGCAGCCTGCACTTTCTAATCCCTGTCTAATTCCAGATGAGAAGCTGCCCTTTCCAAGGCATGTCCCTTACCTCACGTTGTGTCCGGGAGCTGTTCTGCCATTGATGGTAGGGATGCTTAGCTGACACCTCTAGATCCCTGCTTTAAAAAGACAGCATTATCCAGTGGTTGCACCCTGAGTTCTCTTCCCACTTTCTCATACCTGCTGTGGCCTTCTCCATTTTGCCTCCATATGCCCTTTTGTTTATCTGCTTTTAGATGGGCATTAAGATACTGGCTGTCTTTGTAAAACACATTCAATGCTACAGATAAAAAATGTCTTGTCAGGATCTAAGTAGTTATTTTGCAATTGGTTGCTTTTTTGTTTCATATTTTGGTCTTTAGTAGATGAGTATGATTTCTGTTTTTATATCTTCTTTTTTATTGCGGAGGAGCTGTCTCACTTTAATATATCATTTCCCACCCATTAAGAAATGGGAATGAATGAGGCTGTTACTGAACCTGAGACTGCGAGTACACATTCACGTGTGCAGGCATCTGAAAAAAAGCTGTGAATGCTTAGTGCACCACCAGACCTGAACAGCAAACTTCAAACCTCTTCCACAAAGTATAACTTGAAGGAATAGAGAGAAAGAGAGAGTTGTCTTATTTTAAGATGACAAAGCTTAACATTCTGCATGTGTGCACCTGTAAATACATCTGCACATGGAACTGCTCAGAAGCCAACTTTATAACTGTACAAGCTGTGCTTACATTGTGCTCAGGAAGAGAGGAAATCTTTATTACACTTTCAACACTTGAACCTTAATTTATGCTATGATCATCCATTTGAGCTAGTATCCATACTGAGGCCTTAATTTTAAAGTAATTTAGAACACTTTTCTAAAATGTGGTGGCTTCTGGTTGCATTTACATAGTGTTCACAATATCTACATTGCAGAAAAAAAAGACAAAAATTTTCCAAAAAGACAGGCTGCTAAATCAAGTCACATCAACAACTAGGAAATGATAAAATTTAAGTTTCGTCTATAATCTTAATAGCTATGCCTTGAAATATCTCTGTCCAATGGACTTTAGGCTGTCACATCTCTGATACTTACACATCTTTTACCTCTAGTTTTCAGGATGAAACAACTTCTGGCTCCTTTTCCCAGGCTTTTTCATCACATGAATGTGAGCTACAGCTCTCTGTTGCACCCTCTGTTCCCAGCACCATGTCCTGCCCCTTTCTCACGGTACCCAGGTCTCTTCCTCTTCTTTTTTGCCAGGCCGTTCTGCCCTCTGCAACACAGCAAAGCTTGCAGGTGCCGCTGAGAGCCCTGAGCTGCATATGGCAAAAGTCCAGCTCACCATCACTTCATGACCTTCTGTTGCCATGCTCTAGCGAGTCTATTGACCTATCTCACACTAGGATTTCCAAAGGTGTATAACTTATCCAGTGCCAGATGGGTTTTCTTGGGGGTGACAAAAAGCCCATTCTGCAGTGCCTCAAATCTGCAAATTTGAAGTATAATTCCAAATCAAGAGGTAGGAATGGAACTCATTTGAAAGCTAATGAGAAATTAGCAGCATATTTTAACCTGTGTTTTGGAATCGTTCTTGGCTGAAATAATTAACCTGTAAACTGTGCTTAACACAGAAAAGTTCAGACCACAGTCAAAGCAAAAAATTAGTGTCTAAAATCTGGAAATTTCTTCCTTGGGAAATTATTAATTTTTGATGTTCTGTTTTATCTCGCACTGCAATTAAGTGCTTAGTTCCATCTAAAGTTCCATCTAAATTTCAGAATTAGTTCCATCTAATTTCAGAATTAGTTCCATCTAATTTCAGAATTAGTTCCATCTAAAGTTCAGATTAAAAGAAAATTCTAAAAAGGTTTTGTTTCAGAATTCTTCAGATGACCTTATTGAAGCTTCGTTTTTATAACATTAAAGCAATTCAATTCCACTTTATCATTTAGACTTTTGTGTATTTCTATGTCTCTTGACACTAATCCATCTCCCCGAAGGGAAGATATGTTAGCTTTCTTATGCTCACAGCAGTAGCTGGTACCTCTTTAGAAGTCCTTTTTGTTACCTTTCATGTCCCTCATCAGATTAAATTCTAGGTGGGCTTTGGCTTTCCTGAGATCATCTATCCCTGCATGCTTGGACAGAGGCTCTGTATTCCTGTCAGAGCATCTGACTCTGCTTTCACCCCCTGTACCCTTCCCTTCTATGTTTCAGTTTAGTCAGGAGCTGCTTGATCATCCATGCAGGCCTCCTGTCACGTCCTGCTCATCAGGATGGAGTCTTGAGCTTGGAAGAGTTGATCCTTGAAAAGCAACCAGCTCTCCTGGACCTCTCTTCTCTCCAGGACAGTTTCCCATGGTATTTTTCTAAGCAGGTCCCTGAGTAGGCCAAAGTTTGCATTCCTGAGGAGAACCAGCATATAGTGGGATTTTTTGTTATTAACACTGTTTTAACTTGTAGAATCTTGTCTGGAATTCATTTTTTATAGTTAATTAGAAAACATATTTCCCTATTTAAAAAATCTTGATTTTTCATTATATTGGTGAAATATTTTGGTTTTGCATATCATTATAATTATAAAGGTAAGTTTGACAAGCTAAAATTACAGGAGTTAGGTTATATGGCTTAGGTGAAAAAAGCAGTAGTTTTCCATCAAATATGGATTCAGAAATATTTCTGTTTATCTGGAAGCCCGTTTTAACTTATAAAATATTTCAGTTAACTTTTATTGCCTGGATCTGCCTACATATTTTTCTTCATGTAAATATATGTCTTTGGCTTCAGAGAATGGAAGTCCAATGCAACTATCAGATTGGAGGATTCTTTAGCAAACACCTGAGCCAATGATTTTTTACATGGGGAACAAGTTTGGTGGGGTTTTGGATTAAAAAAAAAAAATTATCATGCTATGGCTGCCGTCTTTTCCAGTGTCGCTTGTTCTTTCCAGAGAGATTATGCCTGATACAGATTTTCCTGCAGAAGACAAACAAAAAGTCAGGCTGCAGTGTAAGTGAGAAAAAGTAAGAAAGTTCAAACAAAGGGAAGCAGAAACAAGCATGAAGCCAGGCAAGAAAGAGTATGGAAATACCATGAAACCTGCATATTCAAATGGCCAAAGATAACAAAATAAACTAATCAGAATATATTATCAATGGGCTATTTCTTTGCTAGAAGTGTTGCAGTTATTTTACCTTTTTCCCCTTTTAGGTTGCTGAAGCGATAATTAAATTTCTGGTTCTGATGCTGGAGATTCTGAAGACAAGAATTATGTCAGAAATGAGGACAGGACGAAAGAAAACAGAGAGAGATAAATACTCGTTATGAAGGGAAAGCTTTGAAAAAAGCAGAGTCAGTAATTCTAAAGACATTAAAAAATATATTTAAGGCACTTCTGCTAATACATTTTTTTTATATTGTTGTTCTCCCTCCTTTTATTTTTTTTAAAAGTAGTATCTTTAACATGATAAATACAATTTGGACATATTTATAAAAACTCTTCTGCCATGGGGTTTTATTCCTCCCTGAAAAATTGTAGGAGATCTTGGGTCCAGAAGAAAAGGTAGTGTTCAGTAGTGGAATTATCTAAATTGTCTTTATTGGAGACCCAGGAATACTCTACATACTCTTACCTCACTAGACAACCACACAGGATGAATTACTGGTTTTATGGCGTGTAATTGTGGTCTTGGGCAGGGATGCTAATGCCTATAGAGACCTCAGTGCACCAGCCAGAACTTGGCAGCACTGAGCCTTTCACAGAGGTGACAATAAGGAAAAAATTTGGTTTCAGGTTGGACACTGTTCTCCTGGATACAAAGAAATGCTGCATTTCACCCTTCAGCTGCCATCCCATGCCCTAGTCCAATGCTGTTTCCCACATGCCTGTCTCTCTCTCCCTGCTTCAAACTGTCTGAAATGATCACTCTGTAAGCCAAGCTGCGAAAGCCTGGGCATTCACTCTGGTTTGTCTGAACAAACAATGTATTTAGATATATGGTATTCATCTGCAGATCATGGAAATCTTCCCAGTGCCTAGATTTCCCCCTTCATCCATTATAACAATTATAGAATAATGTGCCTGCTTTCTGTGAGACCTTATCATTACTCCGTTGGGTCTATGGTCATAAATCTAATACTGACATCCCAAACCAGCGCAATCTCTCGCCATCACCTATTCCCTGATAATCTCTGGATAGTAATGCAACTGTTTTTTTTTCCAAGACCTGTGCTGTTTTATTTACTCCTTCCCATTTTGTGATCTATACTTGGCCAAAGTCAGTATCTCTAATTGGGAGATGACTGGATATTTGCCATTTGTTTGTCTGCAGAATTGTCTCTCCCCTGCTTAATATATTCAGCGGCACATTTCTCATATGGCATTATTTCCTCCACAGATACAGTGGTTTATGCATGTGTCTGGGATTGTGTTTCCCTTTGATTTATTAACTAAGCACAAAGGTTTTGTCCTCTTGTTGCTATCTTTATTCACACAAGTCTTGGCACGTTTCAGCAATTCCAGCTACAGCTCATTTAGGTCTGTTTTCTTTTGAGCCTTGTTTGTTTCACCCAATTACTATTGCAATAACTATTTTTAGGTTTTTGACATTCATTTTATTGAGGTAGTTTATTCTTTATGTGTTTTTATATCCTCGTTGGTCTCCCAAGTGTAGTTTCTCAGCTGTGTGCATTTAGTTTGTTCTTGAGTAATTACAGGAGACCTTCATGAAAGGAATGAAAATATAAACACATGGGTGGCATGTGAGTGGCATCTGAATGATGTGAGTGAGTAGAATATACCCGTAAGAGTGGTGGGCAACCCAGATGAATGTCTGTATGTGGATACCCACTTTCAGATCTTCCTTGGTGCTGTAAACTCTTGGTCCTGCATCATAACAACAGATTGGACTAGAGGCTTCCTTGAGATTTGTTGTAAGCCTACTTTTTCTTATTGTTAATGATCTGTCAAAATGTAAGAGAAACACATCATTCTATTCTTGTCCCAAGAAGATGGTTTCACAGCTTGCTTTCCTAACGGCATATAAAACAAATTCTTCTATTGGCTCTTAGATCTATTACTGTTACTTTTCAGTTCCCCAAACTTCCCACTTTTGTCTCTTGCAAAGAGAATAAAACAACTAAAGGACCAATTAAGGATATTCACAGCCAGCCAAAGCCCAGAATTGTTTTCCCACAGCTCCCTTGAAATGCCAGTAATGACATTACACTTAGTGATTGTGGAGGTTTTGTTTGTTAATGTCAATAAAGCACTTCAAGAATCCTATGCAATGAATGACAGATATGATATCTGAAGGCAGATATAAAACATTTTGTGCCTTAACAACATGATTGGGATCTGAATTCTGAGCCCAGCTTACTCCTATAAAGTTCAGGGTGTTCATGGCCAGGCATTGATTCAGGCTTGTCTTTCTCATCAAGAGAATACCAGGGAAATGTCATTTATTATGCATGGGCCTTGCTTCTCCTGTGAACCTACAGTCACTGTAAACTTTGGTGGCTAAGGAAAGCTAGTGAATCAAAACAGTAATGAACCCTTAGACGATGCTTTTGTGTATATATATGTGTATATATATATAGTATATGCATTTTGTATATACAGCAGCAACATACTGGCTTGAGAACGTGAAATTCCAGATAGCCAACCACACAACTCTTATCAGCCCAACTGTTGGTTTGAACCTGCATCCCACTAAACACTATTCATATATTAATCTTACTTTTTTAGAGGGATATTTCTTATGTATTTGACTGTAGCTTCCACTATCTGTTAGACATTTTTCAAATACGAAAACTGTTTCCCCAAAGAACATAAAGAATATTTCCAGCATAAAGAACCCAAAGGCCACGGAAGGGAAAAACTAAATGCATGTGCCCAGAGAAAAAGACCTTAACTGGTGAGTTCCTAAACTGACTTTCCCTTGGCTGAAATTGTCTCTAAGTAGAGCTTGGTGGCTGCCAATAGCCCTTAGTCTTTGAGAGGCAGAATGACTCGCGTGCTGCATTATAGCAATGCAGAGAGCACCAAACCTGCTGTAAATAGCCCCATTTAAATGCCCACTTATCAGCTTCCTGGTAAATAGAAATAAAGTATGTTTCTTTTATCACCTGAGTGTGTGTGCGACGTTGGTAACACTTGCAATTAATAAGAAATACTTTGCACAATTTTCTAGTGGTAGGCCAAACAGCTTAATTGTGCCTTGAGGCCTCTTACACAATGTACCAGGCAAAGAGAAAACTGGAATGATCAGAGAAAGAAGCTGTTAGAAAAGGATTTTTACAGGTTAATTTAATCTAATGAGCACCAGGATTTTCATATAGACTGTCAGCTTCTTCTGGTGTTAGTATCTGAAGCTCGTGAGTCTGATTCTTCCAGTTCTGCTGGATCTCACATATGGGTTTTTTGTTTTAAATGTTAGGCAGCACTTTTACTTCTTTTTTTTGGCTTGATTTACTTCATTCAAAATGACAGTAGTATTTACTTACCTTACAGAGTTACTGTGAACCTTAATTAAGCATCCCCAGAGCAGCTTGGAGAGAGTTGGAGAAAAGCTGCTGTCGAGGTAACAGCAATTTTCTGGGACTGAACAGTGTCAAGCAGCATGGGGTATTTCATATCCCACCTCTTACCTGCTGCTGTGTCAGACAAAGGGATAAGTTATTAGCTTGGTAGATTAAGAGGTAGCTAGTAAAACTGGACACATTCTTAGACTTTTTTTTTAATAAATAGGAACTTGGCAAAATTCATTTTTTTGGGAGGTTGAAACTATGCATTAATTTGGCTTTAGCTGGAAGATTCAAGCATCATTAAAAAAAATTAAAGAGAAAGAGTCCATTGAAAAAATGGCAAGAACATTTCCCTTAGCCCTTTTCACAAATGAACTATTTTCACTTGTAAATGCCAACCTGTTTTATTTCAACAATTCAAAAAGCATGCTTTGACTTTTCAGTTTGAAACAACATTTTTCATATTAACATTGTCTGCCATGAACATGGGTCAAAACTATCAGTTGTGTGTCTGTATGAACTGTAAATGAATGTCATACTTTTGTGAATTCAGAGCATGATAGAGGCTTCACCATAAGATTTATATATCATTTCTAGCAGGTAGAAATAAATAATCTCACAAGGGGCTGTTTGTTACTACCCTAGATGAACCCATGATAATCAGCAGTTGGAAGGAAGCTAAAGCAGTGGTTACATGACCATGTTAACGTTCCGCAGCTCCGAAAGTGGCAGGCTCAGCCTCATCCCTGTCCCCATCTCCATCCCCATCATCAGTGCTGGATGTCATTGTCACCTTTTCTCTTGTGGCTCAGTCAGCATTGTGCATCCCCATGGTGATCAGAGTGGGGTACAGCTCCACTTGCCTCTATTTTTCATTTACAGGTTTGGCTTTCACCTGAATGTATTACTCGGTGTGGTTTTCCATCTGGCTGGATGAAGGGAGGAGGTTGGATCAGGTGGGCAGCAGTCATGTCCTCCTTTTCAGCAGAAGTCTGGACCAGTGGTGGTCTAAAGGGTCAGTATAACCATAGTATAAAATACTTTCTGATTAAGTCTTGCATCAATGATATTCAGGGACAAAGGAGGGAGAGTAACATGAGTGGAAGCCAACAGTGGGTTTGATATAAAATGAAGCATGTGTCTATAAACTTCATCTGTTGTTGTTTGGCTTTTTTTTTTCTTTTTGCCTAAATGTGACTTATATTAAGGGTATCTTCAAGGTGACTTATGAAGAGCAAGGTGTCCTCCCCTTTGGGTGTGATAATTCATGAATAACATTCTATCCTCCTACAAGCTCTGCAAGACAACTCAGGATTTAGTAATACAGGGTTTCTGTATAGAGGAGACTCTTGCGTAAAACTTAAGGTTGACTACAGGTCCTGGTGGCATATAACAAAACAGTGGAAAAAGTACATGAATGCTGAGGATCTCAAAAAAATTTATAGCACCTATATTTAAAATAGAATCATTAAAATATTATTAATACAGATTTATAATAATATACTTGTATATAATAGCTTTATAACTATGCATTTCAATAGTTAATTTTATTTTAAAAACAAATAAATAAATGGACTTTCAAGTGGGTTGGAGACTACAAAAATAGCACATTTCAGCTGAGTGTAGTGTTTCAGGTTTAAACCAACATGAAATATTTCAGAAATAAGCAGTACCATGTCAGTCCTTCCAGCTCAATTGCCAAAGTATATGATCTTGAGGAAAACAACCAAAATGGTAAGGATCCTGAGCAATCATCTGTGTTCTTTTTGCCTAAGTTATGCTCTGCTCAGGACAGACCAGCAGTCTTTTCACAGTCTTGCAAAGTCACATTGGTACTGGAGAAAAAAATAGCAAACACCACTTTGTTTCTTGGAAAATTGCAACTGGGAGGATTTAGTGTTATTCAGGATCAGTAGCAAAGCAAGGGAACAAAGTAATTGAATGTTTTGCTTGAAAACAGAGATTTAAACTCTTATGTCCTTTGTCTTGAGCCTTGTAAAGCTTATTGAGTCACTGAGATTCAAACTTTTTTTTTTTTTTCGTTAGCTGCATGTCTTTTGATCCTGCTGTGGCAGAAAAGTTTGTCCTAGAGTGAGAAGCAGATGTAGAAAGAGGAAAGACAAAATTGAAGCAATATGTCATTAAGTGACTGATTTCCTGAAATTTAATGGAGATGTTGGGATTAATGAAAAGAAGACAGAAAATATGGAGAAAATTAGAGTCACTGCCTAATAGTTAGACAATGAAAAATTACAAAGCATCTCTTACTAAAGTAAAACACCTTCTGAAACACTTTTCTGAAAAAGAGAAATTGGGTTCCAAATGCTGAGAATGCCAAACACTCCTCTAACTAATTTAGAGGCCAGCATAACTGTATTATGAAAATAATACAGTTATGCTGTATTATGAAAAGTCAGTTGGAGCTGTGAAAACTGAATGATTTGAAATGTTTGTAGTTTAGAATTAGATTTTCAAAGGACCTCAAGCTTAACTAAGCCTTCAGTTCACACTGCTTTTGAAAGAAGGGTGGCATTTTGAAGGAGGCACACATCAGGTGTCTTTAGTAGCTATGGACTATGAGGTGGTCTTTGCGTGTGGTCTGTCCTCCATGGTAGGGGGTTGTACACAGAAGCACTTCCCATAGGGATGCTGGGAGTCATCATGGCTTAGAGACGTGATTATGTCTTGTACAGCAAATTGTTCTTTTGGGGATTCTTGGTTGCACTGGGGGTGAAACAGGCAACATTTAGCATCATTTGGAGGATGCAGAATATTTTATTCTCTCCCTCCATGCAGGCAGGTGCCCTATGTGTGGAGTAAACCAAGCTCTCCAATCTGTTTATCACCCCCCCACCACCATCACCTACCTGGCTCCCAAGATGGTGTGTTTGCCACACCATCCCACAACTTTCCCAAATAGCAGGGAGCAATTCAGATCACCTTCATGTAGCTGCAGTGTGCTAAAGCAAGAAAAGTGGGAAAGCATAAAATGTGATGTCTGGATGCCCTCCTCATCCCTTCTTATTGCCTGAGCAACAATGTGAGAGTAAAGCACACTGTAGCACCAGTAACTCAGGTAATTCTTTTTATAAGACTTGAGCACATGAATAAGGTTACACTCCTCATGTAATAATACTAAAGTCAGTGAGGCTATCATAGGAAACAGGTTTATTGAGATGCATCAGTTTTGCAAGACTAGCTCCAGAAAGCAAAAATGTGGATAGACATGGATATTCTCAATTGGAAGGGACCAGAAACTGTGGAGTAATATGAATTAAAATAAATTCTGCCCTAGCAATCAGCTAGCCAGGTGTCACTACTAACACAGAATGGAGAACTCTCATAAAGAAATAATATCTAAGAGAGAAAGAAACTCTGAATCGAAGCTGCTGCACGGTCTTTGCAAAGAAAGGGTTTTCTGGCAGCTGAACTCTCTCTGGCTTCATTAGGGAGTGTATAATTGATGTAATAAGAATAATCTATTTGTTTGCATCTTAGAGAGGCTTAATGAGAGGCACTGGGTTAATAAAGACAAAAAAGCAAGCCACCAAGCCCCAAGCTGCTGCAGGAGTTGTCTCCTGCACAGCTCCTGGTGGAGCAGCAGCCTGCCGGGAGCAGCAGGGCACCCCGGGAAGAGGATTCTATTAGTGAGCATGAAGTCAGGCTTCACATGACAATATTGCTCTCTTTTCTTCCAATTATAGTCAGTAAAATCATTGGGGCTATGGATGTTTGAACACAGAGCTGGTATTTTGACTTGCTCAGGGAGAAAATTATTCTCGACTTACACTTCCGTTCCTGTCAGGTCATCTGAGTTATTCTGCACTGGTAGGGATATAAGTGATAGGAGGATGGGACACAGGGTCTATGAGTGATATTTTTGTAATATTCCTCCTGCACTAACTTCTGAACAGCCTCATGCTTGTGAGCACCCTTACTCAAGCTTGCTCCAGAAGTACAGGCAACAAGCATAAATTGTCCCCTTTGCTCGTGTAGTACTTTTTGTTTGAGGTTCTCAGAGAGCTCTGCAAAGCTTAGAAAGTTTCACAACTTTAAGTATTACCTTTCTTAATGCCTGAGAAAGCTCAGAGGAAAAAAATGTAAGCCAACATACTCAGAAATATCTACTGGTCTAGGTTACAGGTTGTTTTTTTTATACCAAATAGACAGAGCTGAGGGTTGGTTACTCTTCCCTGCTGCAGGATCTCCAGGAGACCTCAGCACATGTTCAATTCTGCATGCTGCCATCTTTGCATGCCCAGCCTGTGATGCACACAAGCTGGTTGTTCTGAGGAGCTGAGTGCTTAATCATCTCAATGGGATTCAAGAGTGCTCAGGCTGCTACACAAACAGATGAATGAGTCATTTGTAGCCACTTCAAGGTGGTACCCCGGAGTTCCTTGCTCTTGCTTTTGTGGTTGAGATTTCTTGAAGGGAAAGACTGAGAGCTGATTGAGTCAACAGAACAAGCTGGAAACACATAGGTTTAACTTGAGTACTGGTAACACATGAAGTAATAGAGATCCCTGCAAGTTTTTTTCTAATTGTACTGCTGGAAAACCAACAGTGAGACAGAAGCTGATCTCAAACCCAAGGCAAGGGGCCTGCTAGGAGTGGTTTGGTGTGGGTCACTACAACGTCCTGTTAAATGGAAAATGTTTCCAGGGCTGCTGCAATATCTGTGATTGTTTCAGCAGAGCTATTCATTCCTCCAGTCTACTTGGGCTCTGCCCTGGCTCCCCATTCCTAGTGCTGCCTGAAAAATTACTTATTGGCCAGCTACTCTTGTGAACAGCAATTTATTTTAGCGATATCATTTCATTTTCATATCCCCTGACTGAGTTTTGAATCTGTTCTATGGGTAATTAGCATTATCCTCTACCCTCCATATACTGGAATATCCTAATACTCTGTTAGTTTGTATTGATGCACCACCTTTGGGCACTGTAATCATAATTTTACACTCCTGGCCATCATACCAGATTAAAAAAAAAAATAAATCACTGATATAGTTCTTGGTCTGTTTTATTGAAGGACACGTTCTCACTGCAAGACTAGTTTGAACAGACTAAGATAAGAATTACACTTTGTTTAAGGAGTCAAGGAGAAATTACCATCCATAGCTCATGCTTCTCTGATATTCGGATCTCATTGTGGCCATGGATATCGTGCTCTGATACCCACAGATCCTGCTAAGTTGTAGAGTCTGAGTATGCGTGCGAGTCACTGTATAGATGAGGTTTCATATCAGTCTGGACTTAGTTTGGCTGGGGTTTCTTTTTTTTTTTTCTCTCTATTTATTTATTTGCTCCTTTGCCTCATCCATAAATGATCATCATCTGCTATTATGGGTTAATATCAAATGTGAAAACACATTTGAATTTCTTGAAGGGTGAAATACAACTGCTATATGGGATTTTGCTTTCACTAAATGGTGCCAAACCACTGGTATTAGGAAGAGGTTAAGTGGAAGTCAAACTAACTCCTGCAGAGCAACATTGCTTTAGGGCAACGTTGTTATAGCTGGAATAAATTGGCATCTTCATATGGTCATGATGCCCACTGAGACCATTTTCAAGGAGCTAACTGAAAATGTCTTGTTCTGCCTTTAGACTGTGCTGGTATTGCCAGAACTGTTTGCATTCACCTGCCATCTAACTGAATTTATCCAGTTCAGTTAAAAAGTCATGCAGTCATTTTTGCTGTGTTATGGATGCACAATATTTGACTTGTCTAAGACTCTGCTGTCTAAGGTAGGGCACTGAAAGTGAATCATATGAGCATTTTGTAGATATAGAAGATTCATAGGATTTGGTGATTTGATGCTAACTGGGTTGTTTCTCTTTCTTTGCCCATTTTATACATACTCGGTTACTTGTTGGGGTATGTGTCTTATCTCTGGTGGTAGCTACTAGCAATTAGCCTTCCTCTGGCTGAGATCACTGACCTTAGAAATGGAACAGTGCAATTCACTAAGCAGGGGAAAAATGAGTTTGCTGACAGCCATTTTTGGTTGTGATAACCACAGATCAGACAGAGATGCCCAAGTCCAATTGCAAGGTAATTTGCTTCAGACCTTATAACTTGCTGAGTTTTTCAAATATCAAAGAAAAGTGAAGAATAAAGCTGTGTTAGTCTCCAAAAGCATGAAGTTATTGGAACTGTTAGCATTGCTACTGCTGTGTGCTGTTAGTGAGGTAGATACAGATGCACATTTGTGACTTATGCCATGTACTCTCATCACAATCAATCTGCATCTCGTACAACATTCCACTCTTAGGAACTTCTGCATGACTGTGGAAGATTAAACCACCTCTTCCTTGATAAAAGGTGCTCTGAAGACATGTGCCAGGGGATACTTCCAGTGCAATGCCAAGAGTAAGTGCTTCTCCATGATCAGAGCTTCTCCATGCAACAGTCCTGTGGAACTCCTTGCCAAAGGATGTGCAAGTACAAGGAATTTACATGGGCTCAATGGAAGATGGGAGAGGAACTTGGTGGAGATATTCATTGGTGGTTGCTAAATAAACAAACCACAAAATGCACAAGAAATCCGTGGGCAAGTATTAGAGTAGAAAGCATCACACTTGCTTGTCCTGGTCTCACTTTTCCTAGGTTTCCACTAGTGACCACTGTTGAAGACAGAAGATTGGGCTAAATGTGCTGTGAAGCCAAGATATAGTCTTATGTTCCTTCTAGCTCCCACCATGCCCTGTCCTGCTCAATACTCCAGTCTTGCCCCATCCAGTCTACGTTTTAGGGTTCTGTAACTTTTCCATCATAGGAATTTCCTAAGCCAGCTACTATATTTGGCTTTTCTGGTAACCTGTAATGTTTTAATTCCAGCTGTTCCAAGCACCATACAAGGAGAGTCTTGAATGTCCATCAGGACACTCCATATTGATACTATATCACACTTTGTCTAGTGGAAGGACCTTTCTTTTCCTTTCTGCTCTTGTTTCAACCATTCTTATCAACATGGCACTGTTTTGGGTTTTATCCATCCATGTAGTGTCTTGTCTTCAGCCATTTTTTTTGCCTTTTGTTTTGGGAATTCTCTAAGAACTTGCTGTTGTTACTTCATAAACTGAACACCAAACACCATTATTTTTCCCCATAGTTATGACCTCTGAATTTTGTCTTGAATCTGTTGATAACTCATATATTTTTAAATGTTTTTGAGAAAAAAAAAAATTATTCTGTCATCAAAATACGTTTGATCAGTTTTGGCACTTGTAAATCACTGATCTTCATTCACATTGGAAACACACTGCTAGAGCTGCAATGGCTAGAAATTAATATTCTAGACAGACTTTGTACAGGAGTGTAGGATTACATATGTTACATGTTAAGTTTGAGGCATTTGAGGCACACCAGCAAGTTACAAGAAGCTTAAGGTTAGTAAAATCAGTGGTCTTAAGAATCAGGTATGGGGTCAATCCACGGAAGTGACTGGGCTGGCTTGATGCTATAAGGATATAGAGTCTGACAGTTTTATTTATCAGGACAAACATTTTTACTGAATGTGACTATTTTATATCAAAGCAATTCTCAGCATGGGTAAGAGGGCAGAATGATGTCTCTGGCCTGGCCTGGAAAGTGCAGCCATAACTTTGGTGAATATTTGGACCATGCGAGTAATCACATTGATGTCAGTAGCTCTTCAAAATGAATAAGGTTGTACAGATCAGTTCTTAGACTCATAACAGCCTCCCAGTGTGCCACTCACATCCTCTGTACTTAAAACATCACCTTTGCATGTGGCCTGCTGGGCCCATCAAAGTAGTGACTTGAAGCAAATACAGCTGAAGCCGAAGGTCTAGAAGAGAGAAGATTGAGAAGAAAAGCATTTGAAGACATAGGAGGAGGTTAGTTCTACCTCCTGAAGAGTTCATGCTAACTTTATGAGTCCCACTTCTTTTAAAGGGTTCAAGGTCTAACACTAATTATCATGTTGTGCATGTTCTGAGAAATCAGTCTGTGGCTGTACAGTGCCTCTCCTGTCATCTCCAGATTGGGCCTTCACACTCATATGCATATTCTAATCTGCTGTCTTTGATTTTCACATATGCACAACAGTTTTGCTGCCTGCACTGTCCTTTATTTATAAAGGCTTGTTGCTGAGCCATGTGTTTGGGTGCAGAGGCTCCTTAAAAATATCCTGGGTGAAGTGCATGTTCCAGCTCTTAGGGGCAGTATAGGGAAAAGGGAAAAGTGCAGCTAGGATGTTGGGGAGGAAGGATTTGTGGTAGCTTGAGCTGTTAACTATAAATTTGTATACACAATTTTTATTTCTTACATATATAGTTTATACATAAAGTAATACATTCAGTTTTCCACTTGAACAAGAAAAAAGGAAAGGAAAAAAGCTATACATGAGATGGCACAAGAAAGAGGGGAAGAAAAAAAATTAAAATAATAAATTACAGATTTGGTTGGGCTTTGTAAAACACTTTGTATTTAGGTTGCTGTTGGAAGGCAGAAATCATTGCCCAGAACCAATAAATAGCAGGTAGCAGGGATCACATCTGCTTTACATTCTAAATAAAATTTCAAACAAGCCACTGAGATGCATGTCCTCTGTAACCAACTGGCTGTGGTGTTTCGAGAGCTCTCTGATGAGATGAAAGATGTAAGGATCTAAGGGAGTTCATCTGAGTTGTACCACCACTAGCCTGTCCTATCAGTCAGTCATTGGTATTATCGATTATTTGTGTGGAAGTACCACATTAAGGCACAAATTTTAATAGGAACTCAGTAGGTATTACTGATTACATGAGACAACCCTTGTCCTAAAGAGTTTACAGTTTGAATGCACAAACAGAAAAAACATGACAGAGGAAATGAGCACAAGGAGTTAAAATGAGCTGAGGCAGTGATATTGTCCATGCTAGTCAGAAAGATATGAATGGAATACAGAATTTTAAATTCATAGTCTTATGCGTTAGGTATAAGACAACACAACACATGTTGGTGCACAGTGCTTGCTCATGATACTGTTACTCTTGTGAAAGTGTTTTCAGAAGCAGTGATGACTTGAGAGACAACAGAGAAAAGCCCAAGAATGCTCCTTGGCTGCCCCTGAGAAGCTTCAGAATTACATCCATCGTGCACATGCATAAATTTTTTTTCTCAGTGTTGATTTTTTTTCTTGCCTGGGAAGGTCTAGGCTGAAGCAGAGAGATTTACCTGGCTTATGCAATAATGGAGATAGACAATAAGCCTCATCCTCCACAAAAAAGGCCAGTATTAAACAGCATATGTTGAAAATAAACATTTTAAAATCAACATATTAAGATAATTTCTGCAAGAGTAATAAATATGCTATGGAGTTTTGTAAACAGCTTATGTTAATATTGAATATCTCTTGAAAAAGAAAAAAAAATCTAAATTGCTGGAGGGCTGCCATTTACATAGTCTTTATATGTTAAAAGAGGAAAAGGAGATATGCCAGTGAACAGTAGAACAGGCTGATTCAGTGATGGATAAGTTAATGGAAAATTAATTTGGGGTTTTATTATTGAGGTATTAGAAAGTAAAAATATAAATAATATCAGGCAACTTAGTTCTGTGGAAAGTAGGCCTTTCAAAAAAACCTTTAATCTTTTTTGGCAAGATTACAAGTCAGGTTAATGAAAACAACTTTGTTGATACAGTGGATTTGTTGGATTTCTCCGAGGACTTTGATTTAGTACCACATGGCATCTTGAGGGGGGGAAAAAGAAATGTATGGAATGAACAGGGCACACTTTAAGTGGATTAAAACTTTCTCACTAGCAGAGCTGAAAATGCAATAGTTAATGGAGATTATCAGCAAGCAAAACCTTTACTAGTAAGATAATTTATAGGTGCAACTCTACTCTTTTTGGTTTGTTGTTTTGTTATATCTTCCTGGTAAAATTCACCAGCAGTATAGAGCCTGCAGAATGAAAAAATTCTGAGAATACTCTTAAATTTCATAACTTCTCTGAATTACTCTACAGGACACAGAAGCTGAGATTCAATTCATTAAAAAAAAAACTTAAAAAATCAGGTGTCGTTTTAAGTATCCTAAGGAACTGGATTCAGCTGCCTGGGACTGGTAGATATGACACAGGACGTACGAGAAACTCAAACCTTTCCAGAAGAGCAGCTGTCACCATGTGGCATGTCTCCTAGCAATCTGAACAGGACTACAAATCCATGTTTAGGCAAGGAAATCCTACCACAACTAATGTCTGTCAGCTGGAGGTTTCTCTCCCCAACCACAGCTCCTGCTTACAGCTTCTGATACAATCTAAGAGGAGGAGGTCACTAGCACCTAGGGATGCCTGAGCTGGACTCTTGAAATTTTTAGTGTACCCTGTGTTAAGTTTACTACTTGCTAGGAAGACAATACCCAGCATTTGCCAGCCCCTTTGAAATCACTTTTAGCTACACAAACTTTATATTTAAAGAAGAGCCAAAAAAAAGTAGGACTGGAAAAAGTCTCCCCATGTGAACTTCAAGAAGTTTAATCTATTCAGTTTACCAAAGAGGAGATTGAAGGATTACCTGATTATTTTGTAGAGGTCTTTAGACATGGAAAGCTATGATAATGAGAAGATTTGCAGTCTTGCAGACAGAGATATAATGAAATCCAATTTACTGGAAGTCACACAAATTCAAGCTTGAAATAAAACACACTTTTGAACACTAAGGTTAATTAAACATTGGAAGAATTTCCATGGGGGAGGTGATAGATTTGCCATTGCCTAGAGTCTTTCAGGCAAAACTCTAGTTTTGGACAGCCTTTAGTCCAGTGTCTAGGAAAAAACATGCCATAGCCTCCGTGCGAAAGTTTTCAAACTAGATGATCATAGCAGTCCTTTCTGACTACAGAGCACATGCATTTATAAACTGAAGGAAATGGGCTCTACTCTTGCAAGACAGCCTATGCCATTGAAAAACTTGTCCTATCTGAGAAATGAGAAATATTGGAACCACTACAACAAAATCCTTCCTTGGGGGAATGTATGACTATTCTCTTAGCACACATTTTTTGAGATTGCCTAGTAGATGTCACCATGGCATACTGCTTCTCCTCTTGATAAACATAAATGTGGAGAGAAGTAGAGATAAGGTCATTTGAATAACAATCTCAGGCAATGGTGTAAACACCTTTGTGCCTGTATTCGATTGCATGCTCAAGGATCAGCTTTTACTGACTGTTGATTTCTTCCCTTCCACATTCATATCATTGTTAACATCGCTGTTCAGCAAATCCTTTTTCCCCTCTTGGGCAACTAATCTCTCACAATTATCTTCATTCCCAGGCATTCCTGCTGTTTCCAGAAATACAAAAAAAATTAGCCAAACATTTTTGGTGGTCCTTCATTCCCGAACAACAAAGTCAGAGGAAATCACCCCAGCAATCATGCTGATGTCAAGAATATCCATGCTGTAAGGGTATGGGTCTGAGGGAGAGACATCAGTTGTAAAGAAGAGGGCTCATGAGGAAATCCCACATGGATGCCCCTGAGAAGCAATAGGTACGACTTACTATGAAAAGTGCAGTAGGAGATAATGATAGACATACTAAAGACATGCAGATGAAAAAAGAAGAAAGAAGAATTTCTGTGTTGGACCACAATTCTTGTTTATCCTTTTATGCCTATCAGTTGACTCATTCTTGCTTCTTGGCTGGTAAGAAGACAAGAGAGGTGCAAGCTACACACCTGTATCTAGATTTGGATTTCAGATCCAGGTTTGTATTTCAAGTTCTTTTCAGTGGTACGGACATTCAGCTATGGTGATACAGTTCACTGTGTTGTATCACAGGGATGGCTTATGACTGAAAGCTAGATTTAAATTTGGATCTTATATTACTTCTGCAGAAAATATAAACCACTTCTGATTTTGCATTTTAAATATCTTCCCTCTCACCACATGCCTTTGATTGAAAACTGGGTTTTATGAATATATGTATATAATTTCTTTAAATGTGTTGAAGGAAATTGATAGTGGAACGCTGTAGAACCTGCTACGTAGACAATGGACAGTACAACAGAGATTGATAGAGTAGTTCTGGGAATTATATTGTTTAGTTTTAATCTAAGAATACATTGTTTCAATTTAAGGAAAATGATTCTTCATTATATTCACAGAAGTGTGTTTCTGGAGTAGCATCAAGACTTTAGCTGCTTTTAGGTTTAGATACTGCATCTGTGAGTGCTCGCTGCACTGTTTTCCTTTTAGGTCCTTTGTCAGGATTTGTTAGCTCTATACTTATCTGGTAATCCTCATGCTCTAAAAAAGTGCTTCACTAAAAGAGGCTTCTTTTCCACAGCCTCTCTGTGTTTGATGTTAGCCAGCTGCCCATCACCAGTACTTTTCTTTGCAACAGTGATTGGCCTTGAATCCTAGCTAGCTGTCTTTAAGGAGAGATTTGTACACTGCTTAGCTGTGTGTCCTATCTTAGTTTCTGTGTTTTTTCCCATCAACAACTCTCTACTAGCCCTATGGCACCTCACTTAGAAAACTAATATTAGGAAAGCTTTTAACATCACTGAGGCTGCCCAATGGAAACAGAGAGGGGAGATCAGTCTGAAACTGATTCTCACACTGTGCAGTATCCATCAGGTTTTGTATTACTTAGCTCATGAAATCTTAGCCCATAGACCTCAGTCAAATTGCCCTAATATTCACAGCTTTCTGTGGTAGTGAATATAAGAGAGGAAATACTGTCAAAATTTTAGCATTGGAAGGCACTTTGATTTCTTATGATGAATGCCTCTTTACATGAATAAATGGGTGAACATAGATAGTAGATGTGTATGGTGTGGATGGATGGATAGCTAAAAGAATGATATGAATAGATGGATGAATAGATGGTTGCATAATGCTGCATGTACTGACAAAAAATGATTACTACAAAACTATCTCAGGAAAAACTGAGAAGTTTCTCATACAGTGATCTGAACTTCTGCCCTTTGTGTCAGCTTAACAAAAACAAAATACAAAAAGGAAATATCTCAATTAAAGGCTACAGCAGCTTTAAAGGAAATGTGCTGATTTCAGTAAAAGCAGCTGAAATATCTCCCTGTGTGGAGGAGAGTTTTGGCATGAATCCTGCAATCTGTGGGTAGAGAGTAATTGCCAGCAAACTTTGCACCTCCACAGAAAGATAAAATAAAATGTAGTTTAAGCATTTAAAAAATACATTACTCTTCTAATGTTTTATGCTTAAAGAGGGTGCTGACAGGTATGGAGCATCACAGAGAAAAGTCTTACCAGCACAATCAGTGCTAAGTGGTTGTGCTTTTTATTTGCATTTCCTCCATTCCGTTCTTTCTTTTCCTTGAAAAAGACTAAATTGATTACCAACTTTGTTTTGATGAGTTCCATCTTTCCCTACAAAATCAAAATAGTAGTTCATGCCATGATTTTAAAATAAATTTTTGCTGCAAGTGTGAAGTCATCACTCTTCTTTGATAAGGCTTTCAATTTTTACTTTAATGACATATGTCTCATTATTTCAGAGGTGAAGAAAAATCAGTCCTAATTTTAGCCAGGCATGCTGGGCCCACAGATGAAAAATATGAGCTTTGGCCAGACTTGTGAATTCCCCTGAAAACTTGCTAACTTACATATTCTCTGTCACATCCAAATTTTAGAGTAAAATTTCATCCTTCTGTACTGAATTAGGTACTTAAAAACATCTAAATTGGTTCATCTTTAATAAGCATCATTATTTCTACTACATGCCTAGAAACCTAATTTCTTTTGAATGTAAAAAGGTAACTTATAGTGTTTTCAGGTAATTCAATCCTGGTAAAGGTTTCACAGAATCACAGACTGGTTGAAGTTGGAAGGGACCTCTGGAGGTCATCTTGTCCAACCCCCCCTGCTCAAGCATGGCCACCTACAGCAGGTTGCCCAGGACCATGTCCAGATGGCTTTTGAATATCTCCAAGGATGGAGATTCTACCACCTCCCTGGGCAACCTGTTCTAAATGCTTGATCACCCTCACGGGGAAAGTGTGTATCCTGATGTTCAGAGGGAACCTCCTGAGTTTCAATTTGTGCCCATTGCCTCTAGTCTTGCACTGGGCACCACTGAGGCTCTATCCTCTTTGCACCATCCCTTCAGGTATTTATATATATTTATAAGATCCCCCCATGAGCCGTCTCCTCTCCAGGCTGAGCAGTCTTGGATGTCTCAGCCTCTCCTCATACGAGAGATGCTCCAGTCCCTTAATCATTTTTGTGGCCTTTTGCTGGACAGTGGTTTGGTTGCTGGACAGCAGTTCGGACCCCTCCAGCCTAGACTTGGCTCTTTCTACTGCACACAGTCTGTCAGCATTACCTCAGCAGCCTTGTACCCTTCATTTCCCATGCTCCCACTTATGCCATGCCCCATGTCACACATGCTTGACATCGTGGTATAAAAAAAACATGTTTGGTGTGCCATGTTTCAGGCACTTTGGACTTATAAATCACACGTGTAAATAGTAATTATCCCAAGGGTGCCTATAGAGGGTCCATGGATATATTTGGCTCATAGTAGGTGATAAAAATAAGTTTAGGTTTCTCCAGAAGCTGGCAGTGCTGTGCAGTCTGGATATGAGCCACCCTACAGTACTATGCCTGGCTGCTCAGGATAGCTCCCTGAGACAGATGCCTTTAGCAATGTGGGCATAGCTTGAATGGAAAAAGTAGTCCTCAGGGATGTTAAATCAGAGCATGACCTTTCAGCAGATGGCACATTTATTATAGCCGAGCTCTGGGTCACATAGGAGTATTTTCTACTCAGCTATTCCTTGTGCTGAGAACTGCTAAAACTCCATCATCAGGGAGCCCCTCCATGGCAGCATAAGTGAAGGTCAGATTTCCGTATTGTGTCAGCTCTGGGACAAGGTCATAGGTATCATAGTTACATACCTGTGCCACTGAATTTTCCATGGCAGAGCAGCAATATTTGGAGGTCCTACATAAACACAGGCAATAGAAAGTTGAAAGAAACTTGCAGAAGCTAAAGTGTATATTAAACTGTAAATAGTAAGAGATAACAGTTTGTGTAAGATTAGGGTGAAAAATATATATGATGATTATAAAACCTGATGTAATGAAACATGACAGGGTGGGGCCCTAGGGCTGAAATAAACTAGATTCCACTCTTTAAACTACATTATGCAAGAGTGAAGATACAGAAAATGGGAAAAGTAATGCAGTAATAAAAATGTTTTGGAAAGTGAGACAGGGTGAACCAACACAGTCTTTTACCCCACATGAATCTCCTGCCAATATCTTTGAATATGAGTTTTATCTTGGCCTTGTTTATTTCAAGCTTATTTAAATTTTGAAAGGATTTGTGGTTTCTTTTTTTCTTTTAACTCAGTGGAATATGTAAATAACCCCAACAAAGAAGAAATTATCATTGGCTAAAACAGATATGGAGAATTTGTATTACAATGTGATCTGAGTGCTTGCATTCCCCTCAAGCCCCTTCACAATCCACCCTCATGCACAGTCATGCAGACATGTTCTTACTTAGATGTTTCCGGGATAGACAGAGCAGCAGTCTGATAGCAAGGAAAGAAATGCAGAGGTCTGCCCTCACATGGGACAAGAACGTGTACCCTACTGACCAGGGCTTACCACCAACAATGACAAGGGTCCAGTCCCTCCCCCTCACTGCTCCTTCTGCTTTGCACTATAAACTTATGCTTTTGTGATCACAGATGTGTTGTATTTATGACAGATCTGCTTATAAGCATGGCTGTGTTTATTATACAGCCAAATTTTGCTGCCATGGAAAGGACCTAAAAGCTGGTCTGGCCTACAGCCCGGTAATGAGCTGCATCAATCAGTTTCAATAACACTCTGGAATCGAATACACGAATCTCAGCATGCAGGGCCAGCATTAGTGTGTTTATACGCCCATGAAAGAGGTACAGGGCTTTCCATTTTATTGTCTGGGAAACTGAGTCAAAAGACATCAGCAGCCTGGTTCTGTTGCCATGGAAGTCGATAGCAAAAATCACTTTCGCAGTCACAGAAAATGAAAGGTTGAGTGAGAACTGATACATCTCAGTAAGAATGCCAAATCTGTTGGCTCCCAAGCTTTTACAACTAAGTCCATGTTTTGTTTCATTCTCTGTTAGGCACCAATGGTCTATCATGATCAGTACTTTCTCTCTGTTGCACATCTGTGATGCTTCAGAAGAAAGTGACTCTCTTATCTCTAATGAACTGACATAGATTTGCAATCCTGTACACTGGAGGAAAGGAGATAGAAGCAGTCTTCTTTAGTTAACAGAGTTTACGCTGGAGGAAGAATTTGGGTTACCTTAGTATATGCAGGCATTATTTGATATGTGTTACTGGTGGTAGAAGTATTAAACTTCTAAAAACCCATGTGGTGTATTGGATATGTGTTCAGTTACTAGTATTTAGCACAAGAGGTCAGACAGCACTCTGTGGAAAAAAACATGCCTTCCTTGGATTAGCAGTACTGTTCTTTAATGTCTTGAAATCAGACATTATTCATAAATTATAGGGAAAATTAAGGGAGTGAGAAGTGGTCACTCTGCAGTTCCTCTCTTCATCAACAAGTTGCCTTCTGAACATAAAAGGATGCTGCTGCGTCAGAGCAGATTAAACCCTTTGCTCTTTTTCCTCTTTGTTCTGAGTACGGCATTGGTACCGCGCATCCAGCTGTTTGAACAGAGAGGATTAACCTTCTCCTGGGGCCAATTATACAGCCCAGCTGTCTGCTGTCACTGCAGAGCTGCCAAGGAGCCCAGCCAGGGACACATGTGGCAGGGTCCTGCTGTAATGAGTATCCGTGTTTCAGACAGGGGCTCCTGGCAGTTCCCAAGATGTGAATTTGGGTAGCTCAGAGTACTGGCTGTTCTGCTCTCATGGTGTTTCTGGCTGCTGAGGCTCATGTTTGGTTGCTCCGCACCGGCAGCCCATATGAGTGAGCCACAGATCCTGATGAGACGAGGTCAGGTTGTCTTTCACTGGGCTGTGTGCATCAGCCTTCTTATGGGTCAAGAGATGTGCAAGTGAACACTGCTAATTGGGGCTCTACCAAAATCTGGACATTTCTGGGGCCCTGGATCTTCAGTCTCTGCTCCTAACTTTGGGATCTTGCAGATTGGTGCTCTAATGGGCCCCAAATACCAGTGGTCTGAGCCCCAGCTTGTACATGATGATTATTCCCACCACACTTCCTACGTCAGTGGTAGAAACATGGCAATGATAAAGAAAGAGCGATTACAGTCACTGCTGTAATCTCTGTAGGTGTCATCAAAATTCACTTGCTCGTCCTATTGGTACAAGGCACTAAAATACAGCAATATAGAAAATCTGAAAGACTGTTTACTAGACTAGTCATAGGTAAAAGTGCAAGCAAGAAGTTTTGAGCTGTTTGGGGGACCATCCCCACCTGACAAATACAGGGACAGGAGGTGGACATTTCTGGAGTTTTGCTACCTGGAGGGAACCTCCCAAATCCCTAAAAAGTGTTTGGTTGAAAAATCAGGGAGAGGCAGTGAACAATGTTTTCCTTTCTCCCCATCCCTCCAGCTGAGCACACCAGGACCATGAGTCATAAGTTCTCACAAAAATTAAAGTAGTTTTCATTCTGTCGGCTGCAGGTGGACATTTTAAAATCAAACATTTATTCTTTGATTTTTCTTTTGAGTATTGAGGGAGGGTGGAGAGTGGGGAGAAGGGCAAGGGAAATGATGCACTGAAAAATGTCTATTTAATGCTGGGAAGAAGTCCTTGAAAATTAAAAGGCAGTCTTGAAAGTGGTTGATTTTAGGAAAATGACCTTGTTACCTTGGAAATATTTCCCAGCTAAATTTCATATTGTATCAGGATATGGTGAAGCATGACTACAATACAAGCTCGCAAATAAAACCTTAAACCACAGCCACAGCTGTAACAGTGAACACTAACACATTTTGAAAAGGACATTAAACTTTAAGCCTATTTGTAACCATTAGAGAGCAAGCTGAAACATAACAGAAGACTGCTCCCAAATCTGTTTGCAGTGAGCTGCCTCTATAGGTTCCACAGACTCCTCTGTTAGGCAGAAGATTTGGGTCTGATTTAGTTCTCATCTTCTTAATTCTGGCAATGATTGGAAAAATCACTTTAAATAAGAAATTAGGAATGATCTGCATGCTTACATTTGAAATACAAAGGAAAACACATGTTTTTCCATGTGCCCAAGCCTTTCTGACCCAGATGTCCATTTTTCAGTGTTTTCCCCATGCATAGTAATAACAGGATATTCATGTTTGTTTTGGGCATGTTTGAAAACTGGAAGACTCTGGTTCATAGTGATCTAAACATAACGGAGCTGTCAACTGAGTTTTTGCAGTCATTTCTCTTAACACTGTGAGAAAGAATATGAAATGCCCCACTGAGAGTGTGGGGATTGTATGTATCAGTGCCCATAAAATATGATTATTATTTTCCCACTGAAGAAGAGAAGTGCTAGTAAAAAAAAAAGATTCTTTATATAGAAACTGCGTCAGAGGATTTTAAAGGGATTCTGTCTCAGTTTCCCCACAATCATAAATTAAGAGGATGGATACCATGAAATGTTATATCAATTTGTTGACCAAAGGTTGCTGATATGTAGGGCAGGGGTGACTGTTATTTCTTCAGAGCTAAAAGCTGTTATATATCTAGTGATGAGAGCAGGGTTATGTAAAAAGAAAAGGCAAAGAGAAAAAAAAAGAGATTAAGGCAAACCAAAACACATACAACCAATCCTTTGAAACTGATGGGAATATTGCCTTTCCAATACTTGAATTATGCATTATGAATACTTCATCTGATGCATTTAGCCCACACTCCCATTCTTAATTTGTGAATCAGTGGCAAAATAGTCTCAGATTTCACATTATTCACAGGTAACCTACAAACACAGTATTAAAGTAGTGCTAGAAGCTCCTAAACTCCTAAATCTTTTCACTGCTACTAACTCCACTACCAGCATATGCATCCAGAGTGAAGAAAAGGATTTTTTATTAATGTGCCAAGCATCCAAGCAATTAAATTCACTAAGGGTTATCTCACATGCAACCACTGGTCTGTGGAACATGACTGAGGCAGTACTTTCACAAAAAACACTTGCCCACGGTTCTGTTAGACTGCCTACGAACTGTGATAGTTAGACAACCACCCAGCTTTCTATGGCCTATTTCCTCAACTGTTTCATTATCTATATAAAATTGTGATAACAAAAAAATACTCCCAGCTGTTACAAAAGTAGCTTGAAAATTGAATTTGTTATATGAAAAACAGGTACATCCCTCTGCCAAGTTGTGGTCCAGAGGAAGTAACAAATCATGCCAGTGACACAGATGGGGCTGGACAAATTCAAAATGTGAATGGTGGTGCTTTGTAATTTAGTATGGTTTAATGCCAGTGTCATATGAATAGGCACATGGATCAGAATAGAATTATCACATCCCACATTTGTGAGGTCTGACTCCACACTTGCATAAAACTAGCATAAAATAATGCGGATTGATTGAAATTTGTATGTGGAGTTCCCAATTACTTGCCTAGAATATGATTGGCATGTTACTGTTTCACTTTCCTCTTCTTAAAGTGCTTTGCTGTACGTTGGATGAGCACCCAGTGCATAACGCTTATCTGAAAATGTCACATCTGAAAAAATTGGACTAAATGTTTAACATGTCCAGATTTTTCCTGCGCAGTTTCTGAGTGAACCAAATATCATGGTAGAATCCTTCTTATAGCAGTTGTGCTTATTCTGGGTTACAGTAGAAACCAGAAGCTCTCACAGGTGTGTTTGGGTAATAGGACATTTCCGTACCTCATTGTTACTGACCGTGCTGACAGTGATGACTTAGTCTATCAGGACTTGAGTAGGCAAAGTACCCAGACATACCCATTAAGTCCCAGAGAAGGCAACAGAATATAAATGTATGCCTTGAGTTTTGTGTGGATTTATGTGTTCTGCTGAGCTGTACATTTGCTGTACAAATGGAGTTCCTATCCCTCGTGCTTGTGTTGTATTTGGTAGGATTCCAGACAAGTGTCTATTGATTATGTTTTAAAATCACCATGTTATTATGAAAAGAAAATAATAAGACAGAGTAATAGTCATAATTAAAAACCTAATTTTTCATTGAGGTAGCTCAATTTAAATTCCATGGAGCTACACAGAGCTCAGTTGGGCCTATTATTTCCTATTAGATTTTCTGGCAGAGCTAGGATGTCATACAAACACTTAAAAACTGAAAAGAACACAATTACTACATGCCAGTTCTGTGTTCTAGAGACAATTGGGCCAATCACTCTGATTCGAGTCTGTAACTAAGCACAGTAAGAGCAAAAGAACTGCATTGAAGATTAGCAGTTAATTTACTACGTAGAAGTAAAAAGCAGCCAAGCTCATAAAGTCTTCCTCAAATTTACTACCAAACAAAAATGACACATACTGTACTGGAATGAACTGAAAGTGCAAGAACTCTATCGGTCGACACTGTGAAGACTTGCAGAGGACACGTGTGTTGAACAGGTATTTGAGGGTAGATGCCAGCAGAAATCCTCTCTGTATACATGCATTTTTTGTATATTGTGCATGTGTTTGTTTACTATGCATGTATATACATGTACCTATATACATGTATGTAAGTATTTATATAGATGTATATTTTGAGTTCTTTGTCTTCGAGAATTTTATACCCTGCTGACTTACTCCAATGAATTCACAAGCTCTGACAGTAGAAGCAGGGCAGGAAGAAGCAAATTTATTACAATGCCCTCTGATTTCTGTGCAGTTTCTTGTGCCTGTGAATACAGTCATCAGAACAAAAGTCTGCCTGAATTTATGACACATGTTGTTGCTGACAGCAGCAAAAACCAGCCCTTGAGTGACTGCCAGCAAGACTAAGCACAGAATGAGCTTCCTGCCTGGACCTATGGCTGATTGGGAGAGATGTTAAAAGGTTTTCGTATCAAATGTCTTAATTTAATAAAAACAAGGCGGGAGAGGAAAAGGTCTAACTAATAAAGTAGCTGCATCCCCCATGCTTCCAGCAAGCCCAGCTGCTTGCACAGACAAGCATATATTCCAAACCAATTTTTTTAACGAAATTTTCCATTCCAGCTCCACTGATGTAGAGGTTTCCACTTTCAGGGCCCTTGCTGTGTTGCAGAGCTTATTATTAGTTATTATTCATCTGTCCTCAATTCAGTGATCGGATCTGTCTGTTGCTGCTTTAGGAGGCAGAGATTCTAGCCAAGCTTACTGAGGGAAAAATATAAAGCAGGCAAACATAACCATTGCGTGAAGTGCTTTTCCTGTGGGCTGCCAACCTCACCCTGACATCATGCAGATCAGGAATAATTTTCAATCAACAAAGACAGGGCCATTGCAGATGAAGCCTGAGACAGGCAGAACACAAAGTCATGCTGTCCTCATCCTCAGCTGGGCGGATTCTGAACACTTCTCAAAGATACGGGTGACTGCAAAGTACCACCTCATCAGAATTCCCACTAACATCTTTCATAATTTTTCCTCTCACAGTGCAAGCAGCTAAGAAGGTGCAAATAGGAATATTAAGCTCTCAGCGAGGCAGAGGGGAACAGTCCCAGCAACCACTACTTCCTGGCATGGAAAAGCAAGCTACTGCTGGTTACACTGAGAAAGAAGAAAAAAAGAGAGAGACATGGGTCAGTCTTGCATCTTCATATATACTCCTTCCAGCTGAGTGTGGTTCACAGTGAATAAGAAAGTTCATTCCTCACGCAGGTAATCTCTGTACAGCTTTGTAGGGCTTGAACAAGCCCAGGTCCATGTGTCTGCTGCTTCTGCTACAAGCATTGCCCTTTGTGGGAATAAAAAGGACAAGGCTGAGGTGCAAATGGTGACAGAAGTGTGACGCACAACTGCTTTTAGGAGGAAGTTTCTGGGCGTTCTGCCTGGCCTTGGGAACAGGGTCATCTCTGCTCCCCTTCATCTCTCCTTCCTGGGGAGCTGTTCAAAACACCCCACATGAAACAGCACAGCTTCCAAGGCAGCTGGCTGGAAAACTGGGTGGCAATCTGAAATAGGAGCCAACTGCAGGCGACCCATGCAGAGATAAGGTCCTCTTGTATAGTCTGGCTGATCTGGCAGTACCCATGCAAAGTGTGGAAATGTGCTCCTGCTTGAACTGCCTCTATTTGTACATTTTGTGATCCAGAAGGGCAGAGATCTGGCATTGATAACAGCAGAATTGTACCCTCAGTTTACATCTGGGTAAAACCAGAGGAGATAGACAGATGAGTAAAAGTATACTCATGTCACTAGACAAGATGATTAGGTTAATGGAATGCAAGCACAAGTTTTATGCTTTTGAATGACTAAAAAATGCCTAGTTAAATGTTTGTATAGTAAACACTATGCCCTTTCCAGGTACTTGCCAAGAGCAGAGATTTGTACTAAATATCAAAGGTAAAATTAATCAGGGGTAACCTGTAGACCAGAGAGAGCAAGTAATGGACATAATTAGCCTCCAGTTTTTTGGCTAGCCAAGAGCCACCTGAACTAGACAAGGACATCCATTTGAGGACATTAATAAATTTTGGCATGTCAGCCACAGATCGGTGATCATAGCCATGCTGATCCATGTTGGCTCACACATCACCATTAATCTACCTTACTATTTATTTATTGAATTATAAAATAACTTAGAAGCTTAAATCCTTTGTATTCCCACATCTTGAAAAACTGTTCACTTCTGGTTCTCTCAGCTGGAAAAAGCCAGGAAATATTCAAAGAAGGACAACAGGAATGACTGAAGGGATGGCATGACTGTGCTAATGGAAAACACTAACATTTGAGCCTGAAGATAGAAAGCATAAGCCTCCAGAACAACCCCTCATCACATTTGACAACACATACCCATGTCTCAGTTCTACTGAAAGCCTTAGCGCTTGGCTCAGCATCCCTCATTTTAAATGTATAAGGAAACTTCCAGTGAAGTTCAAATGCATGGCCTGAAATGCCTTGTCATGAAGAACTGAGCAGAAAAACCCAGGCGAAAGCTCCTGTACGTGGGAGGTAGATATGAAAGTAATTCTCTGCTGTTTTCAGCCAAGGGAGAGCTGGGTACCTGCCACTTTGCAAACCCACAGATTTCCGAGATTATCCTCTGATGAGCAGACGTTTTCTTTAAATAACATGCTGCAAATTAACAGTTCTCAGGAAACTTTGACAAAGTCCCTGATAAAGTTTCTTTCTTAACCCTTAAGCTGCTGACTTGGAGCAATTAATGGAGTGATAGAAAAGGGAGGGTTGATAAAATGATTTCCCCTATGGTTAATAACCTCATGTGGCAATGTAAGAGTGGGAGATAGTGTGCTTGCGATGTGGGAGACAGTGGATAAATTTTGAGCTCAGAAGCATCTGGTTATAGCTATTTTCTCTGTTTCAAGGCAATTTTCAAGATGTTTTACATTTTTTGCTGTCCTGAATTATGATAAATACAACATATGTCTGTGAAATAAAAATCAGGACAAACTTGTTTTTTTCCCTCCTTCTCACAATGAATTCATTTAAATGTTAAAACAAAAAGGAATATTCAGCTATGTAATTCACAAAATCTCACATAATTTGACAAGCTTGTTTTCACTACCTGTTTTAAAATTTTAAATTCTTCAGAATGGACCTTTTCTGGCAGACAAGAATTAGTATTTCCCTATGAAAAATGTTTCATTGAAAACTGTCTGACTGATATGCTACAATGGAGGAGAAGCTGAAACTGCATTTTTTGAATGGAGGCATTTTATATTCTTGCAAACTGAAGCACAGTAGTCACTGCCACAGTAAGAGGCAAGACCTCTTCAGGAAAATCAGTGTAATTCCTTGTCTTTCAATGAAGCAGTGTGAATAACGTTGGCAGCAAATCTCGTCCCTGGTTTCTCAAGCAGAATTTCCTGTCACAAATAGGTTGGAGCCTGGCTCTGCTAACATATCTTCTGTGTCTCCTTACACCTTTTCTGCATCAGCCATTGCTATACATCTTTGTCCTGAACTGTAATAATCATGGACTTAATCACAACATAGGTGCTGCTGATTGTTCTCAATGTGTTGCATAATAATATTTATCACTTTCTTTAGTCAAAATGCCATTTAACCTTTAAAAAAAAATTCTATGGGCAATTACCCTGTCTGAGGAAGATCTGTGCACCATCTTTTGTAGTGTTGACACAATACTTTTCATTTACAAATAAATACAAACTAGGCTAAGCTTTGTTCTTTTATTCCTTTTACTTCTTCACATTTTGTTTGTTTACTTGCTTGTGTGACTGTGAGCAAGGGCGCCTTTGTTCTTTAATTTTTCCTTTATGATCATTCCATGGACCACTTTCTAATGTCCATGCCTCACAAACTGCCACCAGTCCATAACCTACAAGACAAGAGTCACTGATGTGTAACACTGCAATGCTGCTATTCTTAACCCTCGTGGACCGTATTTTCTGCATTCTCTCTTTCATTAGGTTCTTCTTCATAAAAATAAATCACCTAAGTCCAAGGTCTTTTGCCAGTGCTGTTCCACTGAGTTTTGGAGGAATTTACTGGCATAAATGGTAGCAGAACACTGTCCCTAATTGAAAGAGATATGCAAGTCTATCTGTTCTTATAGAAAGGCAAATAGATGACGAGCTGCCATCAAATAATGTGTACTGTCCAAAGTCTGAGCTGTGTCAATAAAATCCGTTCTTCCAAAGCTGTTTCCTTGATTATTGTCTCCCATGTTCAAACACATACATTATCAGTAGAAAAATAATGCAAGAATAGCATTTAGTATAAGAAGAAAGTACTCTGACAAAGGAATACCTTCTTGTAGCACGGTCATAGCATATTGGTAAGAACAGAAGGACCAGACTTTCTAAATGGGATCTGCAGATGTCTTTACCAGCTCTACTGTCAGAAGCTCTGAGGGCCTGTTGGGTCTGCAGGAGTCAAGATGTCCCTGGTGAATGTGCAGGTGAAGTAAATACCTCAGGGCTGTAGGCTGTGGAGATGGAAGAGAGCAGAGGTGAGAGCAGTCTTTTGCCCAGCTACATTTCAGTCCAGGTGCCCAAGGCTATACTAACTATGCTACCCTGCTCCTTGGAAAATCTGTTCCTCAACATAAAAATAGAAACTGAGGACTTCTGAGAGCCTTGTGAATCTGTCTCTTGTTTCGGTACTTACAAGGATGCTGGCTGAAACCAGAGTCTTGGTTTCTCTGTGTAAGTGATGGTTATGGATCTGTCTTCATTCCTCACAACACTATTGCATCTCAGCTCAGCTCCTGCGCTCTTTTGTGCTAGCTTTTGTGTTCTGTAGTATCTCCTGCTGTGACAATCACTATCTGTTGACATTTTTCCACCACATTCCCCAACAGGAAGCTTTCTTCAGGTTATTTTCTGTGCTTTTTAAATGTAAGAGCTGGGATGGGGAAATTCAGTTTGCAATAGTTGTACACTGGGGAGGTCTGGGACAGTCATAGCTAGCATCTGAAATAAAAAGAATCTCTGATGGAGAAAATCAGGCAAAAAATGGAAAACAAAAATTCTGTACTCACGGTATTTAACACCAGTTGTACTGCAGCTGCAATTATCCTCAAGAGTACATTAAAAAGCTTGGGACATTGAATTACAAATATATAATTCAGGTCATTCTTGTAAGCGGGCCTCACTGTAATATTATGCATATTAATACTCCCAAGTCTCATCACAGCTCCAGTTTATTGAAAATATGCTCTCTAGAAGCACAACTAGATGATATTTCTAAATAAATATTTATTCCAAGATGTATGTCTTTTATACAGAGACAATCAGACAAAGACAGTGTTTACTGAATTCGCTAATGAAACTAGTAGAAGCAAAGGGTTTGTCTTTTCCACTGAAATCAGAGTCCTGGGAGCAGGACCTTTACTTGGTCTACCTGTCCAACATCATGTTTGTTAACAGCAAAGCATACATTGCTGCCTCCCTCTTCTTACTCGAAAAGAATCATTCATTCAACACAGTATATGAAAAGCACTGTGCAGATAAATGGTGCTGGGGTACACCTTTGTCAAAAACTTTTTAAAATATGCATCGTCAGGGCTTCAAAGACCCAGTATACCAAACTCTGATACAGTACCTAAAGAAAAACGTGGACTCTTGTTTCCATCTCCAGTAAAAAACGATCATGGGAATGCAAGGTAATGATGTTCTTGAAGGCAATGTCAAAGTGGTGGTCAATTTGGCCTTATGTCCATGCTTCAGCTGCCCCTTTACACTGGTAAGGCTAGAGCCGATAAGACTCAACCAGTATCAGCAGTATCCTCCACCAGACCTCTTGTACATTATCTTTCAAAGTAACATAGAGAAAAATGATCATCTATTGTAACGTGCCTTTGTTTGAATGAAGAGGACTGCAGAAAATTAATTTACCAGGGTACTGAAGATAGAACAGAGAAACTTTAGGTAGTAGTAAGTTTTATTTCAATTAATAACACAAACTCAACTCAGTAATACGAGACACTGCCTGAGCTCCTTTCTTTGCCGTTAAACTTCAAGCTCCCAAATGAGCCAGGTTTATAGGAATGGACACAATCTAAGTATTTTTTGCTATAAAGTATTTTTTTTATTTATTGCTTTAATAACTGTAGAAATTTAGAAGATAGAAGAATTTGTTGTGAAGATGTTATTCTTTGGATGACAGACAAATGCAAAACTGGTTTACTTTCCTGTCATGTGTGTAATCTCCCATTTTTTGCTTAGGCTTTTACCTATCCAACACAATAGACCCTGCTTTTGAAGGCTGAATTTTTTATTACAAAGGACTGTACAAACTGAACAATAAATTATCTAAAGCACTGTGCATGCAATTGCAAAGCACAATTGCCAGCTATTCTGCAGTAAGCTAAGAAGAAGGTCAAAGATGTTAAAGATTTATCTCAAGCTCACTTGAAATCTGTATCCTTTGTCTGCGGTAGTTTCAGCTCTTTAGCTCTAATTATGCAGCTTTTTACTTTTAAAATACTTCTATTTTCTTTGTGTATACCACTTTGTGTTGTGTTAAACAGAAGAAAGCTGCGTTACACAGCAAAAGTACAGTGATTAGTTTTAGTCTCGAGTTACTTACATATTCAATGAGAATAAATTAATAATTTTCTTTCTGCTTGTAAAGCTCTAGTTATCTAC
Organism: Ciconia boyciana; assembly: GCF_034638445.1. Classification (NCBI taxonomy): domain Eukaryota; kingdom Metazoa; phylum Chordata; class Aves; order Ciconiiformes; family Ciconiidae; genus Ciconia; species Ciconia boyciana. The sequence continues at coordinate 96,201,598 of NC_132936.1, forward strand.
CTGTCAATGTATCTGCTGGTCCATCTATCTCAGTTTCAGCTTGGACAAAATTTTTAATTCATTCCAAAATTCATTCCAATACTATTTGTTTGGAAAATTACAAAGTAAGAATTTGGGAAAGTTATCTGTGTCTGAAGTCAGTGTAAATTGGCAGATCATTTGTATACATCATAAGCTTCAGTATTTATAAATTAACATATATATAGCAAGAACACAACTAATCTGAAAAACAAACAAGCAAACAAACAAAATGCACCCAGCTCTAATAACAGGAAAAAAACCCATGTATTTCATTCTTTCCTTTCCATGGGTAGCCCTCTTGGTAACCTGAAATTCACACCCTATGTTGCCCCATTACTCCAGTTTAATATGATATTACAGTGTTTTTAAAATATCTTTTTCTCCGGTTGGCCACAGAAAACCAATAAAGCAAATGTGTTCTTTACATGCTAAGAGCTGAACTAACCACAGAGCAGTCTCTGTTCATCAGATACATCTCTGCTTCATTAATTTTAAGTTAACACACGTGCATCCCTGTGAGGGAAAAAGAGAGTGAAAGAGAGAGTTAAGCAAAGGGAAAGAGAGAAAAATGTTGCCATAGAATTTTAACACATGAAAGCTTGCAGGAAAAAATCACCTTGTTTTAGACTCTCTCTTTTTAAATTCCTTTTCTTACTCTAAAATTAGACACATTCATTTCAAAGGAGCCATCTGGGCAATCCTAAGGAAAGCAAGGGAGACCAGACCTGACATTCTCTGAAGCTCAGTCAACCTGAGGAAAAAAAAGTAATTTCTCTTCTTTTTCCTTCTCTTTCTAATTTGAGGAATTAAATAAAGCAAAACGAGACAAGAGAAACTCCTATTGTGAAACATAACAGAGAAGGTCATTGCAGCTTTTCCTTAGATGATTCAAGGAGCTTGTTCTACCAGCATGTATCTGAATTTGTTTTATAAGAGTGGCAGCCACTAGGTTAAATGCTTAATATAAGGCTGTGATTCAGCAGGCTACCTCCATTCAGTAAAAATACTGAAGCTTGAACTCTGCTATGCTATTGGTTTCTCTGTTACATGTATATGTTCTCCTGAGCAGGAATCCTGGAGCCTAATACTGACTTTATTTTACAGATGTCCCACACAGGGACAGGAATGAGTTAACTATAACTATCATAAGGACAAAGGAACAGTGAGGCAAATTCTCCTGTGTATTTCTGATGTGGACAGATTTTAGAGTATTTTTGTACCAGGGCAAATTTTTTGTCCTCTTAGGGCAAAAAGCCATGATAATTTTTTCATATTCATTCTTGTGTCTCCTATTTATGTTAAAGAATAACTTTCTGTGATGAGTGCCATTGATTTCAGTGAGCAGCCTGTGGAATAAGGTAACATTCTGACTGAGTCAAAGAAGAAACAAGCCCTCTAGAAGGAGGTAACTAAGAGTTGAATGGAGGATGACAGGCAGGTAGTGTGGAAAGCCATATGTAGGCTGGATATCAGAGATTATTTGTAGCTGAGAGACCTGTCTGACGTCCATAGGCACAGACAGGGCAAGCAAGGAAGTTTTCGCTAGGATTTTTTAAAGCAAATTGTCAAACTTGTTGAGAACGGAGTTTACAATGCCTGTGGGAGGGAATAAAATCAGAATGCACACAAAATACCCCAATTGCTTTTTGCCCACTGAATATTGGTGCTCACCAAACGGTAAATTGGTTGGTTTAGCTGGCATTGTGAAATGTAGGATTTGATTATCTTTACTACCTAACTGCAACTGTAGTTATTGTTTAACAACTTCTCTGGTCCCTATTTGAAACAAATCACATTAATTGCTTTAGCTTCAGCAGCATTTCCATAGTTCTTCCCTGTACTGCAAGCTTTGTGCTTGCTTATCTTCATATTTTTCTCCATTTCTCTTTCTTTTGGCCTCTCAACTCTTCATGTTAAGGAGAAAGTAATTTATTTTTTGTTGAATCCTTCAAAATCTTAAATGTTCCTTTTAAGTCTCCCTACACATATTTCAAGCAGCTCCCTTCCAGCACAAATAATCTTCATTACCTATGAATCCAGCCAGGCCCCGATTCTCCCCCTTTACTTTCAGTATCACTCCTGTTCTGCATTTCTTAAAGGTGAACAACCAGTTTCTTTGAAATGCTTGAGGGAGCTGTGTATTATACTGTACAAAACATGAAATAAAATGTTCTTGGTTATTATCTCTCCCTGGTTTAAGACACCAAACACCCTGTTTGTACTCAAGCTTACAGGAGATATCTGCCTCATGCTATGTCTAACCTAAGTAATTTTAGCTGTGCTCATCATCTAGCTTCTGAACTGCTTGTGCTGGCTCCTCCATCTCTTTCTCCACTAGAGTAGCTGGCTGCTGGGATTACAGACTGTCAGTGATTTTGACTTTTGTATTGTGTCAATGTAAAATATTTCCTGCTTATCCAAGATTAATTTAATCTGCCATCATGCTGCCCAGATCTCCAAGGACTTTAAGTACAGCTGGGGAATTTCACAATCCTCTGCAGGCTGTTATTAGCTGAGACAACTTAAACTTCTATCAGTTTTCTGTAACTTGCTGTCTACTTCTTTTGGTGGCTTAGTAATGCATTAAAAAATCCTGGTCCCAATATTGACCTTTAGGACACTTCTGTATTGACCATCTTTCAAGCTCAGAAATATTCATTTTATGCATTCTTAGAATTTAATATACTACCTAATTGCCAAATTTATCAAGACTTCTTAGTCTATTGATGTTATCTTTATTTTAAATCTATACCAGTATTTCTTTTACGGATGATCATCCTGATTATCTGAAATGTCCTGAACCAGTATCTGTATGTAGTTTTTAACCAGTTAAAGAATAAACATAATGATAAAACTCATGGTAGTACAAAAATATTATCATTGTTAGTAGAATTATCTTTTTTTTTGCTATGTTTAGCACTTTGAATTGTAAGATCACAAAATATTTTAAGAAGGAAATAAAATACCAGCCATTCCAATTCACTGATATGGAAACTGGTACGTGCTGTACCTAAAACTGCATAAAGAGTTAGTGGCAGAACTCAGGCTTCTGAATTCTAGTACTCTCCCCACAGAGGTGTGCTGCCTCTCTTGCCAGCATATTACCAGTTTCCCTGTTATAGAACCTCGGTTGATGTGAGGTATAATTTCTCATGAATTCATATGATCACTTTGTGGTAGTGAGTACCAAAAGGCAGTACAAAGACATGGTGTGATGCACACAAAGAAAAAAAGTAACTGATGGGTTGGCTTAGGAGGCACTCAGCTCCTGCTTATGGTGAGGCTGAGCAGGAGCGAGACACCAGAAATAATAGCAGCTGAAAGAAGTGGATTGGGATTTTTTCATTAAAAAAAAGTCACAATTAAGTAATTTTATTTAACTCTGGGTAATAGTTTGATTGGGTATGAGTGTGAAAGAAAGTAAAATTAGCTGGGTGGTGAGAATGGATTTGGAAATGAATGAATGACCTTTGGAAGTAAAATTGTAATTCACACAAAATGAACATTTTCATTTTCTTTTGTTTGAAAATGTTTCTCATGATAGAATGTTTTGCAGAGAACAATTGCATTCAAGCAAATCTGTGTGTCTTCAAGGAAAAAAAGTTGTGTAGAAAATGGGTGAAAGAAGAGAAAAAAGGAAGAGTTTATAGGAATGAAACACATTTAGCTGTATAAAGAGCAACATACATAAGATCCTGTTCCAATTTCTAGACACATCAGATAACTCATCAGGGCCATTTAGTATCCCACACACATACTTTTATCACCACGGCTGGAGCAGAAGTGATTGGTGCTAACTATAGGCACTGCGGCATACGGTTGGGCACTTCTGATTCCAGGAGAGGGAATGGTTTCTGTTCAGAGTGATCAATAGTTTTTCTCAATGATTTATGAGCAGAGTCTTAATTTGATTGTCAGGTGCAGATTGTGTTCCAAGCTCCTAATTAATTTTGTAGTATGTTTTTGTTTTGTCTAATTCTGCCCCCCCCCCGCCCCAGCAGATGAGATTGCAGGTTTGGAACAATGATAGTTTCCCAGGGATTAAGGTGATGCTCATCGTTTTGGGAAGTGGCCAGGATCCATGGTGGCTAAAAGAGAGACAGGATCACTCTAATGGCTTTAAAGCCTAATTGTAGAGACAGGAATCACAAGATTTCCTGTTTATCTTGTTCTTTGTATTTTCATGCAGAATGAGTCGCTGCCAGCTATACAGCTATACCAGCTAAAACAGAGTGATAGATGCCCTTGGAACTTGTTGAAGAAAAAGATACTTGTTTTCCCCTGCAAACAACCTGGGGGATATATCCAAACAGCAAAAAAGATGTTAGTATAAACTTGCTATCATATCTGCGCTGTTGTGATCTAGCTAATATGGGTAATGATATCTGCAAAGATATAGCAATATGGGCTTCAGCGTGTGTCAACAGGCAGCATGTGAATGCTTTGGGGGCTTCTGGTTAAAGTCTGTGTTATAACTTGTGGTGACTTTTATTTGTGACTACTGTTACTAAGGACAGCTAAAGTAATTTTATACAAGTATGTTATTGTGAGCTACTGTAAATCTGCCCTCACTGGACCCTGGAGCAAACGCACTGTACTGGATTCCTCTATATTTAGACATCTGAAAGATACATGTCCGCTTGTGAACTAGTTTGAGTATGTGGTTAGTCTGACCCAGTTTAGCTGGATAGTTCAGGAGGGAATTCATGCCAAATGCACCAAGCTTCTTCTTGCAAGAAGGATATACCTGGCTAGCTCATGCTGGGAAACATCTGCATTTACTCAGATGGTTCCCACCAATGCTGTCTCTTTAAAGAGATTGATTTATATAACAATGAACAAACTCAGGGTAAGGGTACCAGGCTGGGGTAAAGGCCTGAACAAATCTTAAACTGAATTTCAGCAGGTTTTGGCTCAAGCCAGATTCTATCTGTTGCTGGCTTTTTAAAATTATTATTTATTTTTTTATTTTATAGTCCTGATTTCTTAGTTTATCTGAATTTTCAACAGAGACAACAGAGGCAGATCAAGACAAAGGTACCAGGGAAAACTCAGGCCAGAAGCAGTGCTTTCAGCACTCATCTTCTGTAGCATTAATTGACAATAGTGCTGTCACCCCCTTAAATGTTAAACCTAATCTAGGCTGAATCTCTATACTGTCTACTGAGGCTTTGAAAGAAGGATGTAATGAAATTTTGAAAAGGAATTTCCCTTGTATCTGTTCCTGTAGTAACTAGAATCTTTTCCTTCTCCCCTACCCCTTTTCTTTTGCAAAACCACACAAAAATCTCTTAATTAGTTATTGTTCCTAGGACAGAATATTTTATTTAGGTGCATCTGGGCTGAATGTTGAATTGTATATTTTAGTGGCGGTCATATGCTTGTGAACACTACTCCAGACACATTTCATTATTGTAGAGCTGTGCTTGGTCCTTATTGGGGCCACTTGCAATTAAAGATCAGACATGAAAAGCCCAGATTTCACAGACAGGGGAACACTGCCTTGACTCTGCAAAGCTCTTAATGAGAATAAAATTGCTACAGAGAGGAAAGTGGCTAAGGTGGGCAGAGCACTCTAGCTGGGCTGCTGAAATGAACTGGTATCTAGCAATAAATTAAGGCCTCATGGTGGTAGTAAGACACCACCTGTAGCTGGGTTAAGCTTGGTGTATACTAGTACAATCTAGTAGGCATGCAGTTCTGATGGTGTAGCATGAGAACTTGAGTGCACAGAGCATCATACCTTCTGAGTTGCTGAGAGAGTAAAATTGCTTGTGTGTAAGCTACCCCAATCACTGTCTTTTTGCTGCTCCTGTATTGTTTTACTCTTGGCTTTTAAATTGAACAAAGAGCCTTTGCAATATATTTCTTTCCTGCCCAACAGATCTGTGTGGCAAATCACATAAGTATGAGCCATCTTTCACAGCACAGACATCTAAGTGTTTTTGTAAGTTATATGATTCTGTATTAAAATAATAAAACCTTGCTAATGGCTTATTTGGAGAAACATGTAGACCTGGAGAATAATGTCTTTTGCCACTTAAGACCAGAAGGGAGTGATTAACAAAACTTTCTCATATAATCATGCAATCTTTGCTTAGTCCTCTGTGCTACTACCATTCTTCTCAAGCTATTTTTTTTAAACCTTTTTTCCAGCCAAAGAGAACAAATTGTACTTTATGAATAGTTTATAGATTAACGGGAAAGGTCATTCATGTTCCAGGACTTTTCTGTTGTCACATTATCCATCACAACTTTCAGTTCAAGGCTCTGATCTGCTTTTATTTCATTGCTAGAGTAAAACATGCATCTTTCCTAGGTGAACTTTCGCAAGTCCATTATTCCTTCTGTGAAGTGTGAAGATCAGTTCCTGAATGGACAGTGAAGTGCTGAAAACTCTGGTGTGGGAATGACAGAAGTGAACAAAAAGGCAGTCGGTGCCAGAGATCTTGCTGGTATCCTCTGCTTTCAGGAAAATAAGTAATTGCCAAGTCATATAAGCTACAACATCAAAAATGCTGGCTGTTGTACTTAAATATTAATATCACTCTCCTGTGGATTTGGGAGACAAGTGTGTTTGCAGGACAAGGGGAGGAGTGAAAGAACTCAAAGTGACACAATGGCTCATGACCAAAATATTGCATATCCACATAGTTTCTTTGGAGCTCAGTGAGGAAAAAGCATGGACGTAGGAGGCTGTCAGGGGTGTCTAGAGCCCACTTGTTTTGCCAGTCACTGAACTGTTTGACTGTGTAAGAAAGAGAAGTTTAGCCCATTTCTAAAGCAATGAGATATTAGGACTCTGGGCTGAGGCTGCCTTTTAGAGTAGATTTGCATAGTAATAATGTGATGGTAGCGGTGTCTGGTTTTGACTGCAGGATCAGAATTGATTGAAGGATTTGACATCACCTAGAAGACCTGTTCCACCAAAGCAGAGAGGATATGCATTAGTGTGAAGCTGCAGAGTGAATCAGTGTAAAGACATGCCTAAAACTCCTGCCTGTTCCTGGGCTGACTTCAAACGACTGCACAGCTTCCTATATTCTCATTTTTCCTCCTAGCTGAAAGAAAAGGGGTAAGGGGAGGAAGGCAACTGAAGATTATTAAAGGTAATTGCATGAAACCCCATTATCAGTCTGGGATTCTTTTCTAGGCAAAGGCACAGCTCAATTTTATGCCTAACCTTTCCAGTAGATATTTTTCTCTTGTACCTGCAAACCACCTGAGAGAGTTTCTTGCTCTCAACCTAAATAATACGCATCCGCCGAGAGAACAGTAGTTGGAGAAAGACATTCCAGTGCTGCCCACATTATTAAGAAAAATGTCACCACAAACCACCTAACACCTAACACATTCCTTGAATTACAAAAGCTAAGTGTACATACCAACTATAATGAATGAACCAGTTCCTGTGTAAATGCTAGGAAGTCCAAGAGAGATTAGCCTGAGTAATGGAGTTAAAATCAAGCTAATTTGTTTGTGACATTATTGGCAAGTCCAAAGTCTCCTTCACAGCTTTGTTAGGCAGAAGGGTGGAGAAAATTTGTGTGTTAGGCTCAGAGGCAATCAATGCAAATTTGTTTTTATCAATATACTTGGCTCTGATGAACGAAATGAGGTATATTCCCAGCTGCATAGCTGAACCTGGACAGAGTCCAATGCAACCAAAGGTCTGCAACAAAAAGGTTCAGATCTGTGGAAGTATAAGCTGAGAGAGGGGAAGGAGAGCTGTGAACAGCTCTGGAGCTGAATGCGAATACACTAAAAATAGAAGGAAGAGCAGAATCCACAGTGCTTCTTTACTTTGTCTGATGTGTGCCTGGCAATGTAGGAAATTATGATCAGAACTGTGAGAAAGTACTGATCCTCATTTTGGATTTTTTAACTTTATGCAAAATGTTAATGTCTCTACAGCTCCTCTTCTTTTGCTACCCATTTGATGCTGTTTCTTACATCTGCCTTCCTTTCAGACATTCTCCCCTCCTTCACAAATGCCCCTTCTTCTTTTCAGCCACGCTTTACGATGTGTTTCTTATGCTTTCTCCACCTACTGCATGCTTCCCATGACCAGTCCCACCTGTCCCCATCTCTCCCCTCTGCTATCCTAGCTGTCTTGTTCCCTCCCCTTTCCTTCATGGCAGCTTTGAATGGAAAGCAAAATGGCTGAATTCTCCATCCCACAGAACTGCATTGTAGCTTTTCTGTTGACTTCAGTAGTTGTAAGTGGAAGCAATCTGATGAGATGCTAGACACAGGATTCAGAGAACCTATGATTTTTCATCCTTCTTACCTACTAAGATGTCCCTTAGTCTATCTTCAGCTTTATACATAGGTAATAGGGTTTTCCACTTAAAATTTTGAATTGGCTTGGAGAAGTTTATTCTTCAAATTAAAATTCTAAAACAACATACAGCTTTCCTTTTGTTTCAACTGAAAATATCTTATTAGTTAAGGTTTTCAGTGTTAAAAATCTGAAAAGCAATGGTATCTAATAAAGAATTAGACAACTAGGAGAGGACTTACCTGACCAGTAGTAGGTGTGTCTGCTAGATCTCCATTTGAGATAGTCTCTGTAGTCTCATACCATAGTCAGTGGATAGAGACAGTCATTTTACGATCATTATTCATCTTAAAGTAGATATTTAAAACAGGTCAGATGAATCACACCTTAAAAGTACCTATTTATCTCCATTGACTATAAAGGAAACCTGGGGTGACTAGCTCTGAGGTTGACGCCTACACTATGGATGTCTAAAGTTAGGTAAAATGAATCTCACCCTAGCTGTCATCTTAAACACTCATCGTAATATGTCATTTCTTTGCCTTTTTTTTAAACTAAAATTCCAAAGCAGAACAACATTTTAAGATAAAACAAAAAATATTTCAGCTTGACACTTTCCATAAAAAGATCAATTGTTGTGTTGAATTTTATATTGCCCTTAAAAAAGTTTCAGACTTGAAAAAACTACTTTTTTTTATGAAGAAAGCTTTTTAAGTGAAAAATGTGACCAGACTCTCCCTGGCACATAAAATCAGAGAGAGTGTTCCACCCCACTTGTCCTTGGGTGCTGGTGCTAATACAGCTTCATTGGGGCCAATTTGTGTCAGGAGTGGTGGTAATTTCATGACCAAGTCATTAGGAGCTGGGCTAAGAATTGCCAATCAATTTCATGTGGATTCAGTTCTGTTGTCAGGTGGCAATAACTTCTGGTCACTATTGAACTGGACTGGATTTGCACCAGTGACCTAGAAGAGAAAAAATAAATTCATTACCAGTTGTTTAAGCCATTCAGTTCAGCAAAGTAGCCTTGTATCAAAATGTATCATTTATTTCCTTATACCTGCCTGGCAGGAGTGTAACTATAACAAACCACCTCAAACAGCAGTAGGATGTAGTAATATAGAGCAATTTAAGCATAATGGAGCTCAGAGGTTTCTAGTACTGTGAGACGACAGGTTTTGGAGGGCAAGATATAAGGTGAGGAACAATTGCTTGTCTTAGCCCCAGCCAGCAGTCACTGTCTATAAACATCTTACCTATTCATGTTTGCTGGGTCAGGGGGGATTTTCAGAGCACTTTGAAACCTGCATTAAAACTGTCTTAGACTTTGAACAGGCCTAAGGTAATTTTCTTCTGCCTGCTGTGACTTTCTTTTCCAAGTCCTAAAACTGCATGACTGATAGGTGGGTAATTTCTGAATATCAACTTACATCCCTCATCTTGGCCAGTAATAAACCTGAAAAGAGTATCCTGGTGTGGAGAGCAACTGTAGCTCTATGCATTAGTCTACGTGCTCCTTTTACATTTGTCCATTCAACACCTTTGCCATTTGTCTTCCTCAAGTCATATTGAATGAGTTGAGAGAAATCAATGTCTCTTTGTAGCCTCTGAATATTTTTTTCCCAGTAGAGTACTTCCTTATAAAGTGGTTAAGTTGAACAGCAGGGAAGTCAAGATTTGTTGTCACTAAGGTCAATAGCAAATTCTCCATTGGATCAGTCATTCATTTTCTGCCACTTCACTTAGTACCAGCCCAGGTGGTTTTGGAAGACATTTTTTCATTCATTTCTGTTCATATGTTTTTTCTCAACCTTTTGTCTCTGATTTAAATTTTGCTTGTAGTCCTTTATAATTAAATGGTAATTCCAAACCAAGCTTAGTTTTGGTAAATTCTATATTTTGGTTTAGAAGGGTTCAATCTTTCCAGTAAACAACTGAAATAAGAAACTTAAACTCTCTTCCTGCCCAGAGGCAATAAAAATGCCCTCAGCTCCTGTGGAACCTCTAAATGTGTGAAAAGTGGCAGAAGGTGCAACACACTCACCAAGCTGTTTAATCCTTAAGTTTTGGAGAAGGTACTCATGGGTGCCTAACAAGTGTAATTTAATTTCAGAGACTTCTGAGTCACTTCAGTTCTATATATTTCAGTTCCTCCAGAAAAGCTGACACCAACACAGCAGGATTTTCTTTGACGGCTACATTTTGTCTGGATAGTAAAAGAGACTCTGGATATTCCTTCATGCCTTTTGGATGCCCTATTGCAGTTGACTCAGTCAGGCTGCCTGATGCCCTAAGTTCAGGAATGTTCTCCAAAACCGAAGGCACATACTTGAGGAATGAAATGTTGGGTTTACTTTTTCTTATTTTGGACATTTGAGGTGCAGGTTAAAATGGCAAGAAGAGTGCAGTGTGAAGAGTACAGGCTTCAGAGGATAACTTTTTCTGTGAGGAGGCAGCTGGATATGTTTGTCAGTTTTATCTAGAATAGATAAGATTAGTAAGAAAGAATCACCTTGATCAGCTACTTTGACTTTCTCTTCAAAAGACATAAGTGTTCATTAAAATAATTATTCTTTGAGCTACAGCAGACAGCTCCAACAAAACCATGCCAAAACAAGCTATTTCCCCAAAATATTTATTTTAATGTTTCTCTTGACAAAGGACCTATGACAATTTTTATTAAATAATTCCAAAAGTTAAATATCCTCATGGCAAAATCAGTGCATTAATTTTTAAATTGGGGTGTGTTTAACTTCAGTATGCATCCATTGTATTAAGTTATAATTTTGCTGGCTAAACTGAAGAACACATACTAAATTTCTGCGTGGTAGGTAGTTGCAAAATGGCTGTGATTAAATCGTTCTATACATTTTATTTAACAAGCTCCATAAATAGAGTTCTGGAGTCTCCCACTACCATCCGTTGTTTTCTGGTCTTAAGTCATACCTGTGGTTCTTTGAAATCCTATTATTTTTTCCTAATAGTTTTCTTGAAGTTTGGACACAATGTTCTGAAATCAATTTTACCTGTTCTGAAATCAATATCAAATACAAAGATTTTATTACATCTTCATCCTACTGTATTTTCTACTATACCTAAATCTAAGGGGCTTTTTTTCTATGACGTGATATTAAAACTTACTCTTAATTAATTGTGTGCTGTGACCTCTAAGTTCTTTTCAGTCATTTCTTCCTTTGATCCAGGTCACAAGTGAAACTGTTGAGTAGAGTAAGCAAAAAAAAAAAAAAAAAAAGGATGTCTCTAGAATCTCTCAGTGAAATTAACTCATGTAATGATAATTCCTCACCTAAATTACTTTTAGGGATTTGCCAATGTTCTTAAGACATGCATTGACGTTTCCACTATCAGTTTAGTTTCTTATTCAAAATGTTGCATGATATCAAATCTGATGCTTTATAGACATCTAAAGATAGTTCCTAATAATTTTTATCCTTATTATTCAACTTTGTGAACCAGTTGTTTTCCATAAAATAGTGTTGGTATTAATTAGAATCATAGAATCATTTAGGTTGGAAAAGAGCTTTAAGACCTTTAAGATCATCGAGTCCAATTAGGCTCTATTCTTTATAAGTTGAATTCCAGTATCAACTGTGTCACAATTTTGCCCATTATCAATGACAGGCTAGAAATCCTAACAGTTTCAGATGTGCTGAGATTTCAAAGTGATTATTAAATACCAAATGGGCAAAGATAGAAGACCTCATAGTTCAGGTTTTGTATGCTGATATGGGCTATGAAATATACTTCTTAGTCCAATCTTGACCCTTTTGTAAACTTCCAGTTGGCTTGGAGGTTGAGCCATAACACCCTGCAGAATAATCTTCAAGCAAATCCTCAATCACCAAAATTTTTAGAAGATCTTCAAGTTATGATTCTGGCATAATTTAGGAAAGATGGATTTTTTTCCGGTGAGAATTAGAATCCTTTTAATAGGCGATCAACCATGCCATTCCTTTGCCTGGTAATCCCAGGGAAAGGATGATGAACCATCAGTTTTTCAGGGTGACTGTGTGATGAACCCTTCTTCTTAATGTGGCAGGACCCAGAAAAGCAATGACAGTTCCACCCACTGACACTCAGAAGATTAGCAATGTATGGAAGTGTGAACTGCTTTCAGTCCCTTTGAAAAACAGGTTCACTACCCCATGCCATTGTCTCACATCTGGAAAAAGGCTCACAAAGAACCAAAGTGCATTTTGAGTCCACCTCACAGAAGCACAATATCCAGATCAGGGCAGCTATCTGTTAATGGTTATGAGAAATAGCTTGATTAGATCCTGGGTGACGGGGGATGGCTATAGGAACTCATTTCAGGAGGCTCTGCATAGTATCATAGTGTTATTAACAGCACATTGTCCCCTATCATGTAAAAAGCTCAGGAGCCCCCCCTTCAAAATTATCAGCAGGAGTTGCTAGCCTGTACCCTGATGCTCTTTGCAGAAAAGCATACCGTTTCAGTTACTCTTTCCATGGCTGCTGATGGTCACAGACATTTTAATCTCTCCCTCCCTTGCATAAGCAATTCTGATATCGATGTCTTTCAACACTTGAGTTCTGCCAGGTGGGATGATCTTCAGAGAGGAAGAAGATATTGCAGAAATACAGCCAGTCTTGTTGACAGCCACATTGGCTTTTCCCCTCTTTTTTTCTGTGAAAGGTTAGTTGTTTTACTTAGTTCCTCATTTTATTTATTTCCTTAGTTTATTTATTTACTTCTGGCTCTGAGCTGTTCTTGAAATTAGACTCATTGTAACAACATAATGTGCAGACTGTCTACTGACTGTGTCAGATCTAGCTTTATAATATTTTATGTGTATTGAAAGAGCATACACACTGCCAGTAATAAGTATGCACTGCCCTTGGGCCCAGCTCCTGCTATGTATTACAAATCTCAGAAATGTGGTCATTACTTTGTCTTAGCTGCAAAATTACTTTTATTGAATTGCAGTTAAGGTATCCTGTTATTTGCGGTTGTTTTTTTGAAGAGTTTTTCCACATTCTTTCCCCTCCCTTTTCTCCTCCTCTTGTGGAAATATAATAATGCCATTTGATCTCTGCAATGCTCTGTGGCTGAATTTTCAACCCAGGTTCACAATCTGTTTGACACCATACAATCTGTGAAAATGAAGAGTAATACTTGCCCAACTATGTTTTATGATTTTTGCCAGTGTCTGGGTTAATACATCATTCATGTACTAATGTACATTTTTTCTATCATGTTTGTAATTTGCAGCTTTTCTTTGTTTAATGTGAATGAACCATTTGTAGGCCATAGGTGGTTTGCAGTGCATTTGTATTACCATTTTTTGAATCACATATTACGTGATCGACCACATAGCATATTGTTGTAGTATGGTTTATATTCCATTATTGGCTGTTCCTTTGGGTTTAAATCAAAACTTCCTAATTCAAAGCTGACTAGTCTCCCCATAAGAAATATTCACTCAAGTCTTTTGCAACTTCTGTCTCGCATTCATGACAAAAATATCAAGAGCATGTGGGATCTGAGTACTGCTATTTCATCTGGTCATGACCAGCATAAGCAAGTGTGACATAAGGGGAAAAACAAAACAAAACAAAACCCCAACAAATCCTTAGGCAACACTTTATGGGAATGTTTTCCAAACTCTTCCCCACACCCAAGTTTAATCCATGGAGCAGATAGTTGTTTACAGCACAGCAGAAATAGAGTACTGAAAGTAGATATGTAAAGATCCTCTTGTCTATGTATGTCTCGTGAAACTCCCTTTTATGTAGATGATAAGCCCAAACCTGTTTCTCATGCGCCGAGATTTAAGTGATGGAAAAGTCTGTACATATAGTTTAAGTATGAATTTAATCTATAAAAAGAGACATTGATGCAAGCCTTCACTTGAAAAGAAATCCTTTCAGAATGGTAAATCCTATTGTGAGAACTTCCTGGCATTTTGTTTTGGGTATGGCATCTTATTTGAACAATTATTCTAGCTGATTGCTTCATCCACTATATGGCTGTTCTTAATGGTATGTTTAAAAAGATTGATTCCCATAATAAAACTGAGTTGGAATGCTGAGGTAGTACTCAGTAACTTTTCCAAACCAGGAATTTGTTTCTAAATTTGACCCAAAGGAGCTATAGCTTGATTATGATACAAATAATCCATCTTTCAATAGGCAAACTGCTTTTTATTTTCTTCTTTGACAAACAAAATAAATAAAGGAAAAATAAAGGGAAAAAAATCCTATTGTTAAAATGGAAAAGGTTGAATTTCAAATCACAGTAGAAAGAGTTAGAAGGAACCTTGAGAGGACAATCACCCATGCTCTTGCTACAGTGACATTAACTGTAATTATCTGAGGCAAGTTTGTCCTTCTTGTTCTTAAAAATGTCTCGTGATGGAGATTCCATACCCATTTTGGTGAATCATGAGCTCTACCACTAGAATGCTTTTTTTAATGTTTTACCTGAATCTGCCTTATTGCATTTTAAACGCCTTTACTTCTTGTCTTAATCTCATGGACAAGGAAAAGAGATAACACCCTTTGTCTTTGGAGCATCCTTTTGCGTATTTGTAGACTGTTTCCATATTTTGTCTCATTATTCCCTTACCTAGACAATCTTTCCTGTCAGTCTTTCCTTATAGGTTATTATTTCTAGACCTCTGATAAATCCTGTTGCTTTCTCTGTCTCTCTCCAATATGGCTACATCTCTTTGAAAGGGTATCCTATAACTGTAATCCATTTTTGTTTAACAACTTCTGTTATGAACTTTTAAAATTGACATTAATGTGCATATTAATGATTGGAGGACAAGAGAGCTGCTATTAATAATATATCAAAGATCATAATTTTTCAGATTACAATAGTAGTAAATAATTATTTTCTATGTCTATGGCACTATTGAATTCATGGGTCTTCAAAGAGTTTTCTGGATTATAAATTTGTTGCCAGAACAAAAATCCAAATAAATTAGAAGAGAGATTTTCACTGAGTTAATGAGCAGGACTTTGATTATGATATAATTTATGTCAGATTTAGACTAGCATGACACTAGTAACATCATGGAAGTTTTTCAGTGGTGTGAAATGAACCCGAACCTGTGTTAATTTTAGGAACATCTCATCTGCTGCCCCACAGCACCCAGCAGTGAAAGATGCTTGTGTCAATCAGCATAACAGGGAGAGTTTATGTGTAATTTAGGCATTAAGCGGGCTGGTGTTGGATTAGCAGCAGCAATTTGTCTTTTTTACAAAGGGAAAAAAGGAATCAAGAAAATTATTTATATAGGAAATCATACAAGTTCTTTCCATTCTCTGATGCATTTGAAAACTTCATCACTAGTTCTCTGCTGGTGCATCTTGGTCTTTTCTCCTCCTTATCACCTTGACAGTGGGTTTTGAACAGGCAAGGGTCATAGCCTTGAAATTAAAAGAAGAAGAATAGCTCTGTTTTAGGCCTTCTTGACATTATAAGCTGTACATAGTCCTTTTAATGAGGCATAAACAGTATCTGTAGATTGTAATGGGGGGCTGATGTGCTGCTGTACCTTGACCTCTTTTTTTAATTTATACCCACGTGACTATGAATTTCAATTTGTTTGCAGTTCTGTTCCCCTTCCCGAGTGTTTATGGGCCCTTGCTAGCTATTAAAAGCAAGAAGGAAGCATAAGAGTCAACCAGTTAAATGCCTAGTGCTTTAGTTAAATGGTATTTGTATTGTACTCAGTAGAATAGATTTCTTGGAGTGAGCCATACTACAGACACTTGATGTAGGTCCCACTTGCCCAAGTTACAATATAAAGCTCATGGCCTCTTCAACTGCAGGAGGAAAAGAGAGAGACTGCCTGGGAGCATTGTTAATAATACATACAGAGATCTAGTGAATAAATGGTGTACTGAACACAGTTTATATGGCATGCCCCATTGTGTCCTACTGCTTACCGGCAACAGACTGCTCTTGGCCAGCTCTGTTCTTTGCTGCATTGTGTTTCCCACAGGCTGCTCCCATCCAGGCTTCCTCTTGTAAATAAATCAAAATGGTATTAAGAGAATGTATTTTGTTCATGTTTCAGGTTGCTGAAAGGGGCTTATTCCTAAAGCATATGGTGAGACAAAAATGAAATCATGCTTTGTCATGACCTTGTCAAATTAGGCACCAGATCTTCACTAGAAATGCACAAGAGGTATTTCTCCACTCTAAAATATGACTGCTTTTGAGAGCAGGTTGCTTGGACTTAGGTGTGTTATCCCAGGTTAACTGTGATGTTCAATAAGATAAAATCAGGCCTGCCATCTGTGCCTTTTCTTCAGCTCTGGCAGTGTGAAGTATTATGGCAAAGCATTATGGCTCCTATTCTGTAGAATTATGACGTATTCTAATATGAAATTGAAGGCATTTCTCCAGGAAATAAGGAATGCTATATGGCTCCCCATGAGGGTAATTCACTCCTCTCCAGTTGTGGGGTAAGTGGGAATCTAGTGATCCAAGTGGAGGTGACACGAGCCCCTGAGACAGTAGTTACTTAACAAATGCAGTTTTCTTTTCGTTTCTGATCCACTAACTGCCTGTGGGCAGACCTGGTCAAAAAAAGGCCATTTTGAATATGTTCTCATTTGCTGAATTTCAAAGAAGCTTTTACTGGCTTCCCCTGATAAGTGTCAACACTGCCCTGGGTAGAGTGGTTTTCATTATGTGGGACCCTGGAGTACACTGGAGGTCAGGAACAGAGCCAGGGATTTACTTCAAACCCCTTTACTTCTTGTCTATGTGCTAATCACTGCACTGGCGTGTCTCTCAGAGCCATAAAATGCTATATGGACAATCTCTTGCACTCACACCCACACACTCTTCCTACTCCTCCTCCTCCTGTTTTCATACATGCCTGGATAATGGATAATCCCCTTCCTGTCACCCCACATCACCTCTCAGTTGGAGACAGTATTGCTTAATAGTAAAAAAAAATAAATCCCCTTCTACAGCATTTGTTTGGAAGGGAAGTTTTCTCAGGTCTCCACAGCTCCTTTATTGTATGCAGTGGAGTTAAAATGTCCATACTTTTAAAAAGCTTTCTCAGCAGTAATTATTTTACTCTCCTGCCAGAGGGACTGCAAATGCCTTTCTCCTCTTAAGCTCATGCTTAATCTAATGTTTGTTACCCATATTAAACTGACCCAAGGCTCCTGTCTTAAAATGACTTGGGTATGATTTGCACATATATTAGCTTCACATATCCAGTATGGAGGAATCGTATGCCTTTCATGGTTTTTTTTGAGGGGGAGTGTGTGTGGTTTGTTTCGGTTTTGGTTTTGGTTTTTTTGGTTTTTTTTTAACCACCTTTATTTAGTGTGATCTATATATTTTGCATAGATATTACGGATAGGATTTTCTAGGATCCTAATATGGCTTTGTATGCTTACCTGTGGCATAAGAAAAGGAGGTAATGGAGTAGAAAAGAGATGAGGCAGACAAGGCATGAGTGGGTGGGTGGGAATAAAAGGACTACAGAATCAAAAAATGATCTCTGCTTCCAAGAACTAGAGCTACATTTTTACACCTTAGAGTTACTCCATCTCCAAGAGTCTGTGAGTCAAAAAGTGATTCCTCCATCTCCATTTGAAGGAAATAGAAAAACAAGCACCATGAAACAAAGCTGAGTGCTTTGTTAATGCATCAGCACCTAGATAGTCTTATGATTATGATGAACTGTATAGTGGACATCATATACTTGACGGTTTAACTCAAATTCTCAAAAGTCCTAATCCAAATGTCCCATTCTTCTTCCCAGCAGTAAATAGGAAAATTCATACAGAGCTGGACTGTTAATCACTGTACAGCACCTTTATATTTCTTTCCTCAGTAAAAGGCTCTTGAAATAGGTGTAAAAATAATTTAAGACAATTTTATTGTCTATATATGCTCCCAAAGAGGTATTAAGGGGTATTAGTATTCATTAATCATTACATTCAGACCTACTGACATGAATGAGAGTAGGTCTGAGGTTCCTTTCGAAGGAAATGTATTTTTCCTAGTTTTTCCCACTTTTCTGTTAAGTTTGTGAAAAGGATTTTCTCCCCAGGAGCACTGACACTCTTTGCTTCCAGCCAGACCACGTTTGTTGTTATTTTTCAGTTCTTCTGCCCCTTTGTCCTGCTAAAAGACAGCGGTCAGAATACTGCAGTAAATAATAGAAGAAGGACCACCCTTTGGGCAGGGAAGACCTACCTCAAATGAAAAAGCCTCTGGAAAACATAATTCGGAAACAGCTAGGAAGCTGACTGCATTATCTAATAGCTCTTTGCCTTCTTCCCTAGTTTGTGTAAAGAGAAAGAGAGCAACCAATCTTTGGTCTTTTTTCTTTCTTTTAACCTTAAAAGGCATTTTATCTGCAATGTTAAATCCAGCTTCATTTGTAGGTCTTTTATCTTCTCCAGATGGATTCATCTAACACATACTGACAGCCTGTAATTTTATGCAGCCAGTGATGGGTAATAAGCTTTAGGTGTTTCTTGCATGAAATAGGATATTTGTTAGAACTAAATGGTCCTGGCTGCAGGCAACAACCATGTGAAGGACAGGACAGTCATCTCTGAAACAATGTGTTGGATGAAATAAAACAGAGCTTCAATAAGAGTGAAAACAACCACCATAATTTCTCTGGTTTGTCGCAAATTTAGTGTTCTATGCATACTCCAGGTGAGCACTACAGAATGCAGCTTTGAGAATGAGAAGCATGAATTTCTACCCATCAAGATATCAGTGTTCAGTGGACCTCTGATGGCTTTGGACCACTCTTCCACCTTCTGTTGCCTCCAGAGTTTTCCCAGGTAGCACTTCCTTGGATATGGAACAAAGCAGCAGTCACCACGAAAGGGAAAGGCCAGGAAGCTGGGCTAAAAGACAGCATTTATGATTGGCCAAAAGCTGCAAACAAACTACAATTTTTGAATTCTGGATTTAACCCATGCTTTACCATGATGACATCCAGCATATAGCTACCACAAGTGTAAGAAATTAAGTTCCTTGGAAATATGATTAATTGCCTATAAGCTATCTTGGCTTTCAGCCCAGGTGTCAGGGTGTCAGAGCAATTTGTTACACATATTTACATGTTTTTTCTTTTTTTTTTTCTTTTTGCTGTCTTTCTCCTCAGCTAGCATGTGAGCGGCAGGAACACATCGTTCAGTACTTCCCTTTTCAGTATTGTACCACTGGGCTCTTTTCTTCTGCCAATATTTATCTGTTCCCTTTGTTTCATCCTTCACAAAAGCCATTCACTTCATTACAGCCCGCCCACTGAGACGTATCCCCTTGACAAAGCTGGGGGAGATCTATAAATAATTTCATTAACACCTTCTCATTCTTGAGGAGAATCACAGCGGACCATCCATAGGCCAAGCTGGGAACAGGAGAGCTGATCCCAAATTGCCAGGTGACTTTGGAGTACTTACCGCAGGGCCAATCCTTCCTCCAGTGGAGTGAGGAGGGGATGGTATAACTCTACACAGTGAGAGTAAGATAAACCTTTAAAGAGATTCTTCCATTCCCCTTATGCTGAATAGTTTATAGTGTCAGTCTACATCATCTTGAACCATACCAGCAACTCAGTGGGTAGCTGTATTTTTATGAATTTCAGTGGTTTGGGGTAAGAAGTAGTGCGGACAAATAAGATCATAACTGGTTGACATGTAAGTTCTCCATGCCAAATAGCTTTATTGCTGACAACTCATCATTTGTTACTGACATCAGGGGTGTATCATTAGGCAGTGGCATCGTCTGGTAGTGAGACTAATCCTAACATTTAATTAATTGTTATAAACCACCATTTCATGTAGGTGCCTGTTCAATGGATTTGCCCAAATGACATCTTGGTAAAATAAAAGGTGTGGCAAGGTAGTCATTAAAGAAGAAAGCACAAAGGATCATATTAATGGTGAAAAGACCATTAATGTTATGATTATTGAAAATTATAGGGGGGCAAGGAGAGAGAGCAGAGGAAGAGAAAGAGGTAGTTTGGAGGAGGCTGGGTTAATTTGTTCCCTGGCCCCAAAGTAGATTTTGGTTCCTGAGATGCAGTAACATTGACTAGCTAACAACGTAAATCTTGGCTGATAATACTTCCTATGCCATGTGGTAGGTCCATATGCTGCTTCTCAATTGGGCAGCATCAGATACTTGCTCTTGTGCTGTTTGCTCTATAGTAATTTTAGACAGGGATAAGTATACACACATAGACAAACACACACTCATATGTGTATAGACTATGTATATATCTTTCTAAGAAATTGATAAAATATCCGAAGCCAGAAGGTGTGGGGAATGTATTTGCTTACCAATGTTTTTTCTCCTGTGGTGGTGCTTCTGGGAGGTCCTTTGTTGAACTATTGGAAAACACTCAGATGCATATTTTAAGCTGTCTAATTGCCCTGCTAAATGGGAGCCCAGATGCTTAAAGAAGTTGGAGAGGACTGTAAAAATTACTGACTGTACTATCCTGTGGTTCTGACCATATTAATTCAAATTGCTTTCATGGCCCTCATCCAAACTCAAATCCCAATTCAGTGACTGATTGGAAGAAAAATTCTATCACATACTTCTTGCCATGGCTGAGCATAGATGCTCTTTTAGAAAGCAAGTGAGATGGATGTTCATTTGAGATAATCATCAACTGCATGTCTGAATATTTTAAAAGGGACATTAGGTTTTGGATGCCTAAAGTTTTGGATGTCTGAAGTTTTGGATGTCTGGCTTGAAAAGTAATAAAAGGAACTCATTTTCCATCAGGTTCTGAGCCTGCCTTTTGAAAACCAACCTTCTGAAAGTTCCTCACCTGGCTCTTGTAAAGGAAACAAACACAAGTCCCCAGGCATTTTTAAAAACTCTGGGCACCCCAAGTCTGTAATTACAGAAATGATAAGTTGTCTCAGAAGATCAAATCACAGACTCAAAATTAAAATGAACGCTGATGACACAGATGTAGACACTGAGATCCACATCATGGTGTCTTTACTGGGGACTGCCACAGTCAGACTTATATAAATACGTTTGCAAGCCCAGCCACAACCTGTCTTTTGTTGCATGGTTTCATGTATTAGACAGGTTTACTGTGTTAATGGTAGAAGTGGCAGTGCTACCTAATAGGGGACAATGGTTTAAAAAATCCACCAGCTGACAAACTCTTCAGTTGCTATCTTGTATCAGGCTTCTTTCCCCCCTCCCTGAAGACACATCTGTGATAAAGCAGGTAAAGCTTGCCTCACAAGCTATAAATTAAGGTTTTTGGAAGTACTAAGAGAAAAAAAAAAGTAAAAAATTTATTGAGTAGGGAAGTATTTGTGAAACACTGGCATCTAGGTATTGCGCTGTGACATGATAGGAGCCTCTGCTTGCCATTTGTAGTAAAAGATAAATGGACAGTGGAGTGTCAGAATGCCTTGCAGATGCATTTTCTTTTTCTGAAATAAGGCCAAAGCTAGTAAGCAGATTTACTCAGAGTTACAATGTCTTGGATTACATAGAGCTGGTTTGGCTACCTCCCTTCTTTCTGTGCTAGATGAGCTGTGGAGATAATGATTTACAAATTAAAATATGCTCTTATTAATAGATTTTCAACAAATGAGCACAGAGGGCCAGTGGAGCCACACAGGATGTTATTTGGTCCCTGAGGAGCAATACATTTTATAATTAGTTTCATTTACATGTGTTCAGTGGCCACTGCACAAGTAATCTTTTATCCCTATCTCCAGAAATAATTCTCAAATAACTATCTGTATATATGCAACACTGATGAAAATGGAATAATATTCTGCCAATGCTGGAGAACCTAATAAATTATTCCATCCCCTGGAAGTCATCAACACAGATAAGGAAATTGCAAAGGCTGATAGGTTGTGATTATTTTCTTCTTTGTAATTAAATGTCCAGTCTACTCAGAGATTCAAGGAAATAAAGGGTTTTATAAGACAGGGGGTAATTCTTGACAACTAAGCTATTTCCTAAACCATTCCCATGCTGTCAGTGGAAAGGAACGTGTTGATGAAACTGGAGGCTTTTGTGCCCCATGAGGTGCTCAGAACTCTGCAGAGCTCCCACTGGTTTGATCAGGTTACAATGAGCAGATACAGGAAACTAAAATGAGATTAAGAAAAGCCTGTAGAGAAATGAAACTCACTATTACATTACATTAAAGCTACAGAAAGTTTACCTTTTCTCTCACACACATGCATATACATGACTTTCCTCTGTTCTACAGCCTTCCTCCTTCAGAAAGCCCCTGCACGAAAAAGTACTTGCCGAACCCACAGGTCCTTGGTTATGTTTGTCATTTGGACCCCAGACGGCATGGAGGAATTTTCAAATCCTGATGAAGTCACTGGAGGTACCTTACCATGGCACAGGATTAGCCTTTTGAGGACAGACATTGTCATTCATTGTATGCTTTACAGTCTGAAACACAAACGACCCAATTCTCCACTGGCATTTAAGCTTTACTGGAGTAAAAGAGAACAACAGTAACAATAAAGTGTTTTAATAAACCAGAACCAGTTACTTTTATTCATTTACTTTCTTGCCATGGCAGTGAATCAAAACTTCCATTATTTGCATATCACAAGAAGTCTTTTTCTGAAGCTGGGAAAACTGCCATTAACATTGATTTCCTGGGATTATTTTTTGCTGGGGCATAAGCCTTTTGAGTTACCACTGCCAGGGTTGAGCTTAAGTGACGAGAGACATGTTCTGTTCTTGTAAAGATAGAATCCAGGGAAATCCAGACAGAGAGGAACATTTCAAAAGGCAACCTTCCCTCAAGACACTTTAAGTAGGATTTGGTGCATGTTTAAAAATATTGTTGAATTCCGTAGTCTGTGCACTCTAAAGAAAAGTACATTCTCAAAAATTGCCACCAGGGTGTAAATGGAGAAAATTGGCCAAATGGAAAAAAGGATGGCTGAAAGCTCAGGAGTCTCCCAATTTGTATAAGAAATACCAGAGGGAAGAGGGCATTGGATAAACACTTTTAAATATGACCAATGATATGCATGAAGGCAAAGAGGAGACAGTTAATGGGAATGAGAGTTTGGAATTAGAAACTGAACTTGGGAGGAAACTAAACTCGGAGTTGAATGCTCTCAAGTGAAGGGGAGTAGATCTTCTCCAGCCCAGAACCCTGAAAGAACTGGCAAATGAAATCTTAATTCAAGAAGGAAAGATTTTAAATCTGCACTTCAAGTTGGCAATGGCACAAAACTGGAAAGAAGAAAATGCAATGCCTTTATGTAGAAAGAGAGAAGTGCACTGGGAAGCAAGAAATCCATGGATCAGATCTTGGAAGTATGTTAAGAATTCAGGAAAAACAAGTCATTGAAGAGACTGAGGAATAGGATATTAAAGGGCTTATTAAATGTAGATACTGCTAGCATAATCTAATTTCTTTCTGTGATTTTTTTTTTCCTATACAAAGGAAACACATGTGATCTTATCTAGCCAGTAAGTGATTTCAGTTATGAAGCTGTGTGAGGAATTACTAGTTCTGTGCAGGAAAATGTAGATCAGCAAAAAGCATGAAATCATTAAGAAAGTGGCTCAAGTCAGACCAAAAAAAAGGCTACTGTTAGAACAAGAATTGTTGGGCTGTAAAACAATCACTGGTGAATTTTCTCAAAAATTAGTCTTAGGAGCAATCTGATATGTTGTTTTTGTGAATGATCCTGATCCTGTAACAGAAAAAGAGGAACTGATGACACAAACACAAGAGATACCAGCTATAGAAATCAGCTTTGGAGTATTACACATGAAGAATTAGATATCAGAAGATTCAGGGTGATAGGAAAGGGGCGAAATGAGCTACTGTTTAAGTTTAACCTCATGCACCCGGGGACAAATGACAAGAATTTCTGTGGTGCCCTGGGATCTCACTGGCCAGAGAAGAAAGAGAAGGAAAAGTATCTGAATGTATGTCAGTCCCAAAATGACTGTGAGCCACTGGTATCATGCCATCATTAAAAAGTCAACTGTTCTCTTTGGATATACCAGGAGACATATGGGAGTGTTAATAACAAAGTCATGGGGAGGTGTTGTTTGGAATACTGTGAGTGAGTCTCACCACCTTTAAGAAATATGAATTCAAATGACAGCAAAGGAAAAGGAAGACTGGTAAAATGATTAAGAAAATGGATATCCAGTTGTGAAAGAAGGGTAAAAGAGTCTAGGCTGTTCAGCCTAGCAAAACACAACTGAGGAGTCAGATGATTGCTACCTAGGAATAAAACAAAGGATAAACACCAGTGAAGGAAGAGAGCTATTTAAACTACAGGGCAGTGTTGACAAAAGGATAAAATAGATATTAATTTCCCAAGTTAAATATATGCTGGATGTGGGAAACTTTCCAGTCATGCCAGTAATAATGTTCTACAACACTGACAATTTTGGAAAGACATAGTCAAGAAAGATTAAATCAGCCTGAAACAGGTGCAAAAAGGAGCTACTAGATGAACAGCGGAACGATGAATTTATTGCTCAAGAGACACTAGAAGAAAACTTCCCTTACCCAGCCTAGCAAAATAAAGATGGAGAGGGAATATTGTTATTCAGTATAAATATGCCAAGGGAATAAATATCAGGGAAGAAGAAGAGCCATTTTAAGCTAAAAGAAAACATTGGTATGATAATAAATAGATATGAAATGTCTATGAATAAAATTAATCTACAAATGAGAAAAGGGTTCCTAAAGATTGAAGTAGCAATGATAAGAACAGCAAAATGAGTGAAATTATT
The DNA here is from genome assembly GCF_034638445.1 of Ciconia boyciana. Classification (NCBI taxonomy): domain Eukaryota; kingdom Metazoa; phylum Chordata; class Aves; order Ciconiiformes; family Ciconiidae; genus Ciconia; species Ciconia boyciana. Next base: position 96,226,671 of record NC_132936.1, read on the forward strand.
AGTGAAATTTAGTGAAATTATTGGAGAACACAAAAATTACTGCTGTTTGCTTGTTATGAGGTTACTACTTCTGATAGCTTGGAGTCAGTGACCTAGGTGGCCTAAATGGACAACTGAGATTAATCAATTCTCAGTAAGTTCAGCCACAAAGGTCAATGAGAAGAAAGAGGCACTAATTTGACATTCTTCTATATGTTGCATTTTCTTGATCTTCACTTGCCCCAAGTTCTTATTTTCATTTCTATTCCATATACAGTCAGTAAAGAATCAGAAGAGTCTCCAGACTCAGTTGGAGGACAGATAATGGTTTTCTACATGGGTCAGGTATATAGGTATTACACAAACTGCATAACCCTATCATACCTACTAGAAACTACATTGAAGTTCCAAAGCAAATGTTTTTCCTTACTTTTCTGACTCCAGAGAAGGCAATAAATTTTAGGTCACTTTTACTTCTTTCTCTGCATCATCTACTTTGGGCTAAAAAATAGTTAGAGCAGAGGTGGAAAGGAGGCAGAGTGCAAAATCCAGCTTATGTTTTGCCACTGTCTGCTCTTCCAATGCTTTATGACACAAAATGTTGCAACAAAATAAGCAGATTCTTAGTTTTTGATGCCAGCATAATATCCACAGTCTAACTATGAACCTTGTAATGTTCACAAATAGCTATGGATATCTCTCTTATGTTGCTGTCATCTTTGCATGGCAAAAACTTTTCATATATCAATTCTAATCCAGCAGAGGGTTCAATGTTGAGATTGGATAAACACACAGGAGCAAGGTGTTTCCATTAATTTCTTGGATCTCTCTGGAAATATTCCTAAAGTTGTCTTTCTCAGAGATTTCCAGACCTTTGTGAGTCAGCTCAAGCTATAAATACACAGAGATTTTCTTCTGGTGGTTGGACACTTTATCTTTGTGGAAGCCAGAACAACACATTAAAAATAACTGTGAAGAGAAAGACACAAAAGGTTTCAATACTTTAAAATGTAATGTTTTGATGCCATGTTGAGTTTTCGGGTAGAGGTTCATGCAGATCTTATTCTTGTTACTGATTTTCTCTCTACAGGCATAGTGGACATGATGATAAATTTCTCTCAGTTGCTTCCAATTACTATACTTTATTTACCTTAAGGGGCAAGGGAAAAAGGCTGCTTCATGAAAACGCAAGGTCCACAGCTCTGTTATTGCCAGGTGCTGGATGTGTAGAAAAAGACTCGAGGAGACAATCAAGTGATGTCAGTGGCAGGATGATTCACTGGAACCAGTGTTTTTTAAAGGTCAGGCAACAGCCTGATTTATTTCCCTTTTCTTGAGTGATAAGACAGAGTGAATAAACTGAATAGAAAACCATTGCTCTAATTGCTGTACAGGGACACAATTGTTCATTGGGGCCATACTTGGGGCATACTTTTTTCTTCTGATTGACCTTTTCCTGTGCTTTTTTTTTTTCCCTCTGGTTCATTCTTCAGCAATAATAGCAAATTATAATTATCCCATTCAATTCACCTGCTTTTTTTCCCCTGTGAATTCTCAGAAATCCTATTGTTCTTTCTTTTTTCTTGGTTTCAATAGGAATTTTGATTGTTTTGCTAGTACTTAGTTATATATGGGGATATAGTCCCAGATATATCTTATATGTTTCATCCTAAAAACCCCAAGAACCTAAGGAATCATTTTACCTATTCTCAAATTCAGTAATCTCTGGAATGGCATGTACTGTGCAGGCATGCTTGGTGCAGTCTTCCAACACCTATGGGCAGGAATGGAAGGACAGTATCCATCCTACCTTCTACCTAAGATCTATCTAGAATTGCTTTTTTTTCTGTTCTTAAATCTCACAGGGTTTTTTTGGTTTTTTTTTGGAGGGGGTGTTGTTTTCTGGTTTGTTTTTTTTTTCCACAAACCTGAACCTGCTTTTCATGCTACTTTTAGTCCTTTTCAGATTATTTCAGGGTGTTTCTTTCAACACATCAGACACGCTTACTGTTGTCCTTTGCTCTGAGCAGTCTAAACTGGTTTTCTTGTAATCACTAGAGCACTGGAAGAAGTCAGACTCAAGCTCTGCATTTCCTTTTAATCAGGGGTACACTGAACAAGAGTTGTTTATATCCAGATTAGGTGTGGGTTAGAATGTGGGTATGTGGCTGGATTATGCCAGGGTTTCAAGTTTAACAGAAATTGTATGATGTCGTTTCATCCCTTCGATTGTTTCTTCACAAGAAGAGAATGGTAAATTTTTGTAAAATGATTTCTACCATCTCCTTTCCCAGACTATTTTGAAAATAGTTTGTACCATAGGATTTTTATTGCATGGCTGAGGAATAAAAAATGCATAATCTTCACTTGTTCGGCCTAGTTACCCTGAAGAGGGGATGAAAAGGTTGAAGTCACAGTTGTCAAAACTAATTTTGACACTAGGACATTGTGTAAGTAGCAACTTGGTAGAACCCTACACTATTTCTGGTCTTATGACTTTCTCTGGAGAGAGCCTAGTGAATTCTGTCAAGTTGACTACAGCCCATAGCCTTGTAATAGAAATAAAATACACAAATTAGGATTTACGATGCAATGTGCTGCAAAATTGCTCCTAACCTTTTCTTGCAGGAAATAAACAAGACTGGAGTGAAACAAAAATTGCATTCATCATTTGATTAAAACCTTTCACAGCCCATGTAATCCAAATGGCTTTATGAATTACTGTCATTGGGACTGAAGTTTGGAGGAGGAATTACCAGAAGTTAAAAAAAGTGAGAGTAAAAGAAAGAGAGAGAATGAATGGTAAATATAATGCTTACACAAAAAGAATTCAAGATATCATTGCACTTAAAGATAGTTGTGTTTTGAAAAAAAATTCTGCTCTGTGATTCAAAATCCCTCCCTTCTACGTCCTGGGTGGCTTTGGTCTGGAACCTTCACCTGTTTTGCCTTTGTCTACATTGCTTTACTGAGAGATCAAGTCTTTAGAGAAGGGACTGGCTGTTTTACCAATGTGTATTTCTTGCCTATCACCAGGATACCTAGTTAGGAATTTAAGAAAGGAAGAGATAGAAAAGTACAGAAGGTTGCAGAAAAAATATTTAGTGGGATCAGGAACAGGGCTCTGAGCCCATGGAGCTCAATCCTGTCCTGCAACTCTGGTAGTATTTCCTGCTATTCTCACCAGTGCCAAAAATTGTACCAAAGGAAAAAATTATAACAAAACCAGACATTTGTGAAAAAATACGGAAGCTTAATGCCATAATCCCCAAACCATATACATTGGCCTTGATTCACATGCATTGATGTCTTCTCTCTTCTAATCAGAGCATTTATTTTGCAGAGCAGGTACATTTCTGTCCCTTTCATGCTCACAAACTATATATATAATATCATTTACATTACGGAGATTTCTTTTTCCCAAAATCTTTCACCTCTCATGAAATGCTATTTTGTCTCCACACCAAAGAGGCACTTTCATCTATTGGCACATTTATAACTCAAGCACCACAGTCATCAGATACTGAGAAATCTAGCTGATTGGTAGCTTAATATGATTTTGGCTATGAGCATATGGTAGCTCATAAGCAAGCCTCATTTTTTATGTGAAATCTAAGCCATGCCTTGAACCTCACTGGTATCTAATGACTCATGTCCTTTCATCCACTGCTACACAGACTCTTGGCTACTGATTTAAAAGCAAGCAGGAATTAGGTTGCTTTTTAATATTTAGTTAGTGTCTTAAGTCTTCAGGCTTAAGTGAATTAACACTGTCATTGATAATGGGAATGGACTCACTTCAGGAATCACTTCAGGACTGTATCCTAATCAGCAAAAAATACAAGTGTGAAGCAGATGGTCTAGGTTATAGTGATGCTACTGCCACTAACTTGTTGGGGAAAAGTCACAAAATTTTCTCATGCTTCAGTTTTCTTTTTGCAACATACCGGGTTTTCCTCCAAGTGTACTTAGAGATTCACCATTCATGAAAAGATGGCTATTAAGGATTGTTTTATTATTTACAATGTCTTTTATTTTTAATAATCATCCTCAGCTAGGAGAGTCTCTCCAGATGCCATGAAAATAATTAAAGAGCACAATACAATAAAGATAAAAACTTCTTTAATTATTTTTTAATAGGGCTTTCGTTGGATTACAGAATGTCACTGAAATAATAATAACATGAAATAAAAGATTTGTTTCTCTCTTTGATTTTCCAAAGCCAATGATCTGTAACTGCCTGTTAGCTGTTACACAATTGTGTCTCTAGGTATGCATTTAATACTTTAAATATGCCCTTGATTATATGAAAGCTTGATTATTCCAACGTCTTTCAGGTTCTGCATGATAATCAAGGCTGTGCTAGAAGGACCTAATCTAATGCCAGCTGATGTTAAAGCAAAACCCAGCACTAAATACTGCAGGCAATATTATGGGTCTTCTAAGTCAGTGTTTCCTGAAGGGAAGCTGTGCAGCTCCAAATTGGACAGTAGTGGGCCTCTCTCATGGTTTTTCTTTGATGTTTTCCATTACATTGTAAAGAAGAATTTCTTCAACTTTTATGGTTGCAAAGAGCTATTTGGAAATTTTAAAGCAGGTGTAACTGGCCTCATGACAGAAACAATCTGTTGAAACTTCCCCTTAGCTCATTCCCTCTGTTTAACCTCTCAGTGATGGCCTTATCTCCTCATGGTTCACCTATCATATGGTCTGCAGGACGGAATCATGGGAGTTAGCACAGCTACTCAGACACCAAGGTGACCGATAACCTGAGAGATTCCTTAAAAATCCTCTGCATAGGGAAGTATATAAATAGGCAAATATTAGAGACCTAGATAAGTAAGTAGATAGACAGTGGATGAATAGGTAAATAGGCAAACAGTAGTAAAGATCTATTATGTCATCCTTATTTCCCTGCCAATGCAGAATAGTTTTTTTAGATTCTTGCTAATGTTTCTGCCATTCTTAATTTAAAGTGCCAGCAGGAGGACCTGGATGACAATTGTCATCAAGCACTCTGTGTTACCATCAGCGGTTACAAAACTTCTCCCTCTCACTTCCTCCCTACCCTCTAGACAAAGTCTGAATTATTATGGTTTCTTTCCTCTTGTATTTCCCCAGCACTGGATTCAGTTGCATTATTATTGCATGTAATTAAATATGGCCTGAATAGACACATGGAGAACTTGGGAGAAGGATAGGGTGGTGGTGTCATAATCCAAATACGGACCAGAGCATCTTGCCTAGGGTTTATTTTTCACCATCCAGTGCCTGAGGCACTCCTCTCATTTCATGGACATCTGCAGCATAAGTGTCTGAGGTAACATCTGAACTAATCCAGCTAGGTTATTTTTGTGGACAATGACAGAAATAGGAACTTCAGTAACATCAGCCCTCTGACCTGAGTTAGACATCTGCTCTAGCACAAGTTGAATCACATCCTAGGAGTGCCTATTTTTCCCCATTGGATATAAAACTAGAGTAATCAGTCACACTGTAGACATAAGCAGTCAGATGAGATAAATCCCACCCTCATATGCTCCAACTTTTGGTATTACTTCTAGGAAAACTCAAAGTTTTACTAAACCTGGATGGAAAACAAGGACCATGCTACCTAACCCAACAATGGCAAACACTAAGATGTCTTATTGCTGGAACTGTTTGTTTTTCAAATCTGATTTTGTAGTCAAGATCCTATTGCAAGATTCTATATCCCCCTCCTCCACAATAAATGCTTTCAGTTAGTCATTAGTGTTCTAGGTGATTTTAGAAAAGCCATCTATTCCATTCTCTTCCTTTAAAATGGGGATAATACTTTCTTCTCATTGTACTGTCATGAGGGTGAAGTCCATCCATCAGTGTGAGGCACCATACAGTGCAGGGCAAAAGATGTTATTAGCTTGGTTCCACATCTTGTGCTTTGGCATGTTCTTAGAGACAATTTCTAATCACATCTGCAACAAATTGATTTGAGCTGTAAGCATTTTGGAGTATTTTATACTGTAAATGGAAATCCTCCTATAGTTCCAAGCTCTAAAAGCTAGTTGCATCAAAAATTCTATTTGAAGTAGGGATTTTTCCCCAAATAATGCCAATCTGACATTGCCTCTGATTATTTCTCTTCAAAAGGCTCATCTTTATCTGAGGCCTCTGCTCTAGTTCCTTATTTTCTCCCCTTCTTCCTCTGTCTCTGCATACATTTTAAAGTCTAATTTAGGCTCCCAACACCATACTAAATGTTATCTGTTCCTTTAGATCCTTATTTAACTGTTCTTGTCTTAATTTCATCTCTTGCAATTGTAACTCATTATTCAGGTTATTTCTCACAAGATTGATTTGAGTATTAGGGGATCATTTACTTTTCCATTATAACAGCCACTTCAGGTTATAAATTCTGACTGTAAGGAGAAAATGTGCTTATCGGTTTTGTCGGCATTTGTGTGAAACAGGACTGGGCTTGTGCTGCAGAGACTTTCATGACTGATACAATTTCAGTCTTTGTATTTGCTGTGGATAATCCTGCTGTTACATCTCCTGCATGTTAAAGTGCAGAGGAAAACACTTGATTTTTATTGCCATTTTCCGACGTGAATTGAGTAGATGCCTGAAGTGAGAGGATCTTTCAATCTCATGCCTGTGTTAAGAGCTGCTATTTGGGGGAGCAGATGGTTCAGGTGATTGCTAGCCGTGGCTTATGTTGCTGCTGTTGGGAACAATTATGGCTTCATTTTCTGTGTGTTGCATCTTTATACTTCCAAGTATTTACTGGAGGGTGCTGCCTTTTTTTGTTCCTTTCAGATATTGTAAGTTGCAGAAGATCCTCTCTCTCCACCATGGAAGCTTGTGTTCTTCCTTTTTGTTTGGCTTTCCCTTCTTCCAAATTAAATTACTGACAGAATGAAACATGAATTGATCTTTGTGCATGTAATGGAAATGTCTATGGAGACTCCCAAGCTATGTTTCTGGCTTGAAACTGGCTAGATTCATAGCAATCAGTACCAAACTGTAAAGCTCCTTCCTAGTCTGGAGATGCAGACTCAGAAAATTATGTAAATTGCTTCCCTGCCCATGATATGTCTTACCGGTTATTTTAGGCAATTCTTCAAGCAGCGCGTTGAATGTTGTTTGTCTGATGCTCAGTCTTCTAGGTCAGGCATTCTTCTAAGCACTAGCAGGAGGGGTTTGCAGGGCTTTGGTTTGATACCAACACTGGATTTCAGGGGAGAGTCCCCAGAGAAATGAATGGAGCCAAATTTGACTCCATGATTATTAAGATTGTAGCTGTTGTTTGACTGGCCCCTCTTGGCTGAACTTGGGATAGTTTCATTAATTTTTATTACCAAGGAATCACAGGCTTTGGCCTAGCCAGTACGAGGTGTCATGGCCTTGTAACAGTTTTGCAGCAGCACTGAGATGTTTACCCATCTGAGCTATGGCTAGAAAATTTGTTTTTAAAGTCAGGGCCTCCACAATTACTGTATTATGAAGTCCTCCACAATTTCCAGAGCAGTCCCCTCTGACAGGCCCCTGGGGGCACTGCCAGCCCTGCCTGCCCTTGCCCAATCTTCTGGGGCTCCCCCCACCTGCGCACAGCCCAGGACCCCACGTCAGCCCCCCGGGGCAGTTAGCCCCTGCCCCAGCGACACCCAGCAGGGCCGGGCTCCTGCCTGGGCATGGGCCAGGCAGGATCCTGGTCCGGGCTCTGCCCGGGCATAGTCCTGCTCTGCCCGGGCATGGGCCACCCCAAGCCAGGCCCACCCACAGGCCCAGGTACCAGCCTGGCCTTGGCCTGCCCTATCCCCAGGGATGTGCCTGATGTCCAGGGCTGGGGCTGCCCCGGTGCCCCTCAGGCTGCCCTGCTCCCTCCCTGCCGGTCTGGGGATCCCCCGCCGCTCCCGGCACCCTGGCCCCGGGGAGCCACCAGCCCGCACGGTCCCATGGTGCTACCCACTCTGGCCTTAACTGGAAAGCTGCTCACTGCTTGCATGGTCCTCACTCACATCCCACAACAGTTAGGTTTTAGTGCTGGTTTTATATGAGTGATTGCTGGGGAACAGCAGGCACTCATAAAACGAAACACAAAAGATCTTGTTAATGACTTGTCACCATTTTTCTCCCTTACTTTATGGGACAGGGGAAGCAAACAGCTACTTGGTTCTGTGCAGAAGGACCCAGCAGCCTTCCCTGGCTCCCAGGTGCCAAAATGACATTGATTTACTGCAGTGCCTTAAATTGAAACTGCGCAGAGTGCATTTACATTGCGGATGCATGTGGAAATCCACTGAGTAAGAAATGTGACATATCTGGAGGGGAACGGCAAAGTGGCAGAAAAAGGCTTGCCAACACACGTCTCTCTTGTCAATTATTCACCAGGCCTCTTCTGTACAGCCCTCGAAATGCCAACGGCAGCACAGTGACTTGAAGGGCTCCCTGTACTGCAAACGCTGCAAGGCTTGGGCTGGTGTTAACACTGGGAGGAAAATACTGCAAGGTGTCCCTGAAGCAGACAAGGCCTAAAAATGAAGGTTTCTGAAGCTACAGGTTTTCTTGTAAAGGCTCCAGATTAACTCATTTGCTACTAATCTGCTGTTTTCTCGGAGGAAGTTCCCATCTATACTAAGCCTGCCGATGTTGTACTGTAAATGTCAGCTGGTTGAAAATACAAACTGAACATCATTCTCAGATTAAATTCCTTTACTCCTATGTCATGTAAAAGGAAGAGAAGGAAGTACCCACAGGTAGCTATGGATAAAAAGGCTGATTTGGGGTAGGAGTGTATCAGGTTTAACAGGCAAGATTCGGTGGCTTTTGATCAATTTGTGTCAAAACCTAAACATTCTCTCATTCCAATCTGACTATTAAGAGATTGCAAAATTGCTGGATTGGCATCTCTAGGGAACAGAAATCTTCTATTTTTCCAGCAAGTGGGAAAAAGGAGACTGTAGAGATCGCTTCATTGGCTTACCAGCAGCAGACTTCTGCACTGCAACACACAGCACTGCTTCGAGTCAAATGAGTTTAGCTAGTCCCTAATTTGGGAGGAACAGGAGTATTCAGAGAATCTCTTCAAATCAGTTATTCAAATCAGTAGAGGAAAAAAGGGATGTGTGTTATGCCGTTGCCTCTCTCTACCATCAAAAGACTGTCTTTAGAGTTGTATCTGTCTTTGATCAGTGGAAAATCTTCCCAAATTAGTGTTGTAGGAGAGAAAACCTCTGGCCTGAACTCAAAAGTGCAGTTTATGTCCTAATTCACCCACTTAAAATCTAATGGGAGACAAATGCCTAGAGGCATTAGGTACCTAAATACATTGTGGATCTGAACTCTTCTTCCTTTTATTAGTACACTGACTCTTTATAGTAATCTAGTTTATTAAGAAAAACAAGCTTTACATGGAATTTTATAAAACTAGTATATTGTTTAAGTACTAGATAGGAACAGCACCTGAGGAGCTCTGCTGTTCTCTTGGGTATAAAGAGGCAGTCAGGCAGATACTTAAAACCGTATCATGTGCTCAGCTCAGAGCTGTTCCAAGCTATCATCTGCATCTGCATTCATATGTACAGCATATGGTATTTAACTATTACTTTTGAACTGTTGCAGCTATGTTATTGAAATGAGTTCCTGAGATTGTTTCCACCCTGTGGCAAATGAGGGATATGCAGGTTTCTAAGCGTAACTCTGTCCCAGATTCAGAGCTGTCTTCTGTTAAGCCAGCGTCTCTTACTCAGCAATTATCCTTTACACTCCCATTTGTACTGAGCCATAAGCTCATAGATACATGAGCCCTGTTTGGTGCAACTAATGTACTGATGATCCAGGAAAATAAAGTATCTTTTAAACTAAGAATGTTCAAAGTAAACTGACCCATCAAATCTGTGGATGCTAAGCCTTGTCACAAAGGCAAATGAGACCATTCAATGCCCTGTCAACTGAGATGGGCATTTAAGACCAGTACCTAATCCCCATCACCATGAGTACGATTTTGCTACCTAGAGGTGTCTATTACTGTTTTATTCAGCTGTATCCAAAACCCAACTGCACAACTGAAGGGCATGGGAGGTAAAATGGGCTTATTTTTGCCTCCTAGTTACCAATCCAGAGAGGCATGGCATCCCACAGGTCTCACATCCTGTCTGCCAGCCCCATACAAATGCTTCATATGCAGCTGGGCATTCAAAACAGCTGGACATCTCTGTTGTCTGAACCCCACACTTTGGGAAATACTATTGCTGTACAAGAAAGGAAAGAAAAAACATTTCTAAGATACCGACTCTAACAATGCTCCCTGAATTACATATTTTCTTTCTGGTCCCTTGAACAGTGAATAAATGACAAATCTTTAATGGAGGCAGAGCACGGAAGGGGAAGTGATGTGCATGATACTTGCCATTTCAGAATAACTAATTGCCTAAAAGTGGAAAGTTACTTTCCGAAAACTTTGTGTCAGATGCTGAAGGTCAGGAGAAGACTGGAATGAAAATCTTTTCTCAGAGCTTCTCAGTTGTTTCCTACAGAGAGATTCTTAATCCTTGAGACACCTGATTCTCTCCATCTACCACACAGACAGCATCTTTGCCGTATTTGGGGGAAAACCAGATATCTGCTTCAGCATTAGCTCTACAACATCTGACTTCTAGGTTTTTAACTATCTGATTCCAAGCTTCATGTTTGTTGAAATATTATTGAGTTATATAGTGAATATACATACACAGTATGTACCTATAGTGTATGTATAGTGGTTTTATATATACAGCGTGTATCTATAAATAATGTGCTTATATATTTTGTGTATAAAGAGAAAAAGAGAGAGCAAGCTATATAGTAATGATTGCATATATACTAATTATGATGTAATGGGTTATAGCCCACTTTGATTTTTATTTGTTGACACATTCTTTTCTTAGCATGTGAAATAAAGGAACTTTAATTTCCTTAGACTCCACAAACAACATTCACAAGTCAGAAAACAAGGGTTTGGAGGTCAAAACATCATCTTAAGTGTATGTGTTTCTAAAACTCAGACCAGATTTCTATATCCTGCAGAGTGTACCGTCTCTGAGAGAAGGGATTCTTCTTCAAGGAGGATTCAGGATTCATCAAGCTCATTATTTCTTCATGGTTTTGACATGTTCAGAATTCTTCTTTTCACTTTCCTTTTCTAGACACTCCTGGATGGGAACTATGTCAAAAATTCAAGGACTTTGAGAAGACAGGCTGTTCTCAGATGATCTTCAAGGTCTTAATCCAATCTCAGAGCTTCACATTACATTCTCTGAGGCAGCTGGAGTGCTTTCCCAAATGGTACATAATTTTCTGAAGTTCACATATTTTGGTCTGTCTGTGAAATTATATTGCAGTTATGACTGCAATAATTGAGTTTTGAGCCACCAATAGCTAATGGCCAGGGCAATAAATTGTCATAGTATGACTTCATTATTGATTTTAAAGAAAACGTGTGATACTGACTATGTAAACCAAACAATACTGGCCCACACATGATTCAAAAGAATTATTCTGTTCCTGCATGTAAAGCATTAGTCGGTATCTTATTGAAATGCCCTATCTGTAGGATTATCCTTGAATTCAAAGTAATAAGATGGAACACAAACAAACAATGCAAATGTCCAATAAGAAATTAGTGTTAGTAAAGTGTATGATGATTTACTAGTGCTATTACTGTCTCTAGCAAAATCTAATTTTTGCTTTTATAACTTTAAAAGACATAGTCCTATGTTTAAAAACTAAGACATGTTGGCTATATAAAGACCTCTTATTTTCAGTCCCTCAGGTATTTATTTTGCAATAGCCCTGAGAGTATCAACAGTCTTGAAGTCTACAGTGATACAACAAAGGACAACTATTGATTCCATTTTTCAGAAATACTTGTGGACAGTAGCCTCTAGTTGTGAGTAAGGGGCCTGTGATGTGGACCAAGATAAGTGCAAAGAAGTCTACAAAGCTTCTATCAAATTTGTTGTTTGGAGGAAATATTTCTATCATGGTTTTTCAATGCGCAGAATAGAACATTTCTACCAGTTTAGTCCAAAAGGCATTAGTCTGCTAAATCATGTGGTGAGGCTGGGGTTCCATCTGGTTAACCAGATTTGTTTCTCTAACAGCAAGGCTAGATGTAGGAACCACTGAATCGAAACCTATGACAGATTTGAGTGTTTGTGTGTATGTATTTGTGTGTCTTTTGTGGTTTTTTTTCTTTGTTTTGTTTTGTGGTGGTGTGAGGTTTTTTTAGCAGACCAAAGTAGATAAACTGTGATGTTTCCTTTTGTCCTTAAAAACTTCTCTACTTCTTCCTTCCTGTCTTTTTGGAAGATATCTGTAATATTTGCCTTTCTTCCAGTAACCAGACACCTCCTTCAACTGCCACAACTCTTCAAAGATAATAGAGAGTGACCTTGCACTGCCAGTGACTCCTTCAGCACCCTAATGATGTTTCATTAGTAACAAATCAATTAGAAGAATCCCTGTCAGAGTAACAGAGTATGTGATGGGATGCTCCAACTTACAGATATCTCTTGGATGTTCCCTATCTTTACTCCACGGTTTGTGGGGACCTGTGATTGACACTTCAATGCTTTCTCAGAATGTAAAACTTAGTAAATAGATGTTAAAATAAACCAGATATTAATATTTGAATGAAACAAATTGAACTGTTGTGTGGCTTGCAAACCTCACAGAAGTGATATCAATGCACTTAAAATGGGGCATTGGCCACAGCAAACCCTGGCCTGGTTTTAAGAGGGATTGAGATGTGCGTTGAAGAGGACTAGTAAAGAAAAGATTACTTGAGTCCTCAGCCCAGGACCTGTGACCAGGATTAGTTAAAATGAAGGAGGTAGATTTTAGCTATCTGGGAGAGAGCTATCCAGTGTGACTATATTAAAATACACTGATGTGACCACATGTGTTCTCAATGTGCTAAAAATATTAGTCACTGGTCGAGACAAGAGTGTGTTCAAAAGCAAGAAAGTGGCTGGCATTCAGAGCATCCCATTTTAAGCATATCATCAGTGAGAATAATCTGATATTAGGGGAGCTGGCCTCAGTTGTGTTCCAGATTTAGTTCTCTTTCTTCCCCCTCTCGTTCCCCGCCCCCCTGCCCTCATTGAGAGTTTTCACTTAGCTTTCTTAGTTAAATCTGAAAATTAACTGGGACAAGTCCAGGCTTGTGTCACTATGGGAAGTTATCAGGGCTGTGTTCTCTTTTTGTCTGTGTTGCTGTATGTCTCTGGGCGCTCTGTTTTCCCATGTGTGAAATGAAAGTAATACTTGCATAGCTTCTGAGGTGTTTGATGCTATACAGGTGAAAAGTGCACTGCTGTCAAATGTTGTGACTGTACACTAACATTTATGTTTGTGGAACAATGACTACATAAAAATTTAGAGCCTTACCATCACCATGCAAGATAATGAAGCACAATGAATATAAACCACTTGTATGGCTGCCTGATAGAACCCTTGCTAATGTAACAGTTTAGATAATCTAAATATTCCCTTGGGCAGATACCAAGGATATTTTGTCTATTGCTTTTCTGCAGAAATGAACACTGGACCATTAAAATAATTGATTTTTTAATGAAATCTGATTGAATTTATGTTGGTTTTTTGTTGTTTGTTTGTTGTTTTTTTTGTTTTTTAACAAAGAATGAAGGTGTAAGCATGTGTTCTACTGTTTTCTAGCATTGTCTTCTTATGGTCATAGTTTAAACCCTTCATCAGAAAGACCGACTGTTCAGGAGGCTGACAAAAAGAAAGAACCAAAATATTATCTTGTGAATAAATAAAGGTCTGAGAAGTTTCCTCTACTGGAAAAATAAGGCTAACCAGTATTTACCAACCTCACAAGTATATTGGGAAAATTAAGCATTTATTAATCATTCAAAAGCTTTCTGAAATTTCTCAATTAGAACACTTCAAATTGCAAAGTTTTGTATTATTATAATCATTATTTATGGTGAAGGAATTCTTCAATTTTAGATGTCCTGTTCCTGTGTGTCTTTTCTAGTTTTGGTTGTCTCCAAACTTCCTGAACATAGAGGGGCAGGTCTGTGCATGTTTTATGAATACCAGTAGTTCCTCAAATGTTGTGAGGTAATAAATCCCAGGTATTGTGATGTCATACATGTGACCACTTTTCTGTGATTTGCACATTTGCATTTCCAGGAGCTTGCTATCTGTTGGAGGACTTGACATTTTATATTCATTTTAGAGGTAGCACGTTACAGAGGAAAGGCATGTGCTGTGCCTTTTCATAAGAGATTTGTTTTCTTGTCTCCTCTTTTTTTTTTCTTTTTGCCTTACCCCATAAGAGTCATTCAAGATATGAAAAGAAAAAGACAATTCTTTGTTTATAGCAAACACATTAAGGTATATATTTCTCTTTTGAATTTTCTTTCTGATCTTCCAGTGTGCAGAGCAATTTGCCTGCTAATTAATTTAAGGCTGCTTTTGTGAGCCTGTCTGAACACCCAGTAGAAGAGGAAAATTTGCAAGTATAAAAATGCAGAAGCGTTTCCTACACTAGCCATTTGGAATGATGAAGCAGGGAACTCCAGCAAAAGGGTTACATGCATGTGTAACCCTGTGACAGTGGCTGAGCAAGGGGCTCATGGGATCTTCTTGCTGCTCAGAGGTGAAATTGAGGGCAAGATCACACATGCCCTTTTAGCTGGACCAGATCACCTGGAGACATCCTTCCCCCACATTAAAACCCTTCCTTCTTCCCTTCAACTCTTGCAGCTGTCTGATGAGTTACGGGGTGCTAATTTCTAACCTCTTCTAGTCAAAGCGAGTATTTCTACGGCTGGCCTTTGCTGGTCTTCATCATTTTGCCTTGCAGGAGTAGGTGAGCCAACATATCTGGTGATAATCCCTGGGGTGAAGAATCTGTTCATCTAGTATACCTATGACTGAGGAGAACAACTGAGCCAGCTGCTGCCATGGGGCAGAGACTCAGGATACAAACTGATACTGAGCCCCCAGTACAGGCATGACCCAAATCATGGTACCTGACCCTGCAACATGCAAAGCATCCACTAAGAGGCACCGCTTTGCACTGTATTTTTCTAGGATGTAGTACACCTATGTACTATCTGCAGGAGACAGTAACCTTACAGATGAACCAGGCTTATCTGTTGCCATACTGTACGTGTAGAGACAAATTCTGCTTAATTTGGTACCACTGCCCTCCTGTACTTGCAGGCACTTCTCATGTACCTGCTCTCTTGATGGTTTCTCTGCAGTTTTATTTTTCCCTCTTGCTCCAGGCAGTGATGATTGATTCATAAAGCACACAGCTGTGCTTTGCAAGGTCAGCATCAGCAATGTTATTACTGTGTGCATGGTTTATAATCCCAACAAACTTATTTTAAACATTGAGCACAGAGGGATACAGCATCTGTTAATTGGAAATCTCCAGGTCTCTCTTTTTTTTTTTTTTTAATGTGTTACTAAAAAGCAAGCATTCTTTCTTGTATAAACTGAGAGGCAGATTTTATTTGCATTGTGCCTTCACAATGGATTATGGCCAGTTAAGATGAGTCATGACTGATAATGACTGAGTGTTTTTTGTGGGAGTAAAAACACAGTTAATGTCTTCTCACATCCAGAGCCCAGCAAAAGAGTTTGGGAAAACATGGTTGAAGAGCCAGAACGTTTGTGAAGTAACATGGAAGAAAAACTGTTCTGGAAATGTGTGATCTTGGGTCTCAGTCATGGTTGGTTTTCAACTCTCTGTGAACAGGGTTTAACTGGCAAAGAGTACATGTCATGTGATCTACTCAAATATCAGGGGACTCACCTGTGACATTGAATTTGGGTTCCCCCACTGGACAAAGTGGAATTTCTCATTCTGTGAAGTGTCCAAGAACTTAATTATTCATTCAAGGTCAGAATAATTTGATTCAGTTATGATTTCCTGACCTACTAACCAATAGCCACCTCTCTCTCCTCTGTCTAGGGATATTTTAGGGAGAAAATCTGAAATGTTCAGGGGAAGAATAACACACCTTTGCCACTTAGCTTCTGAAGGAAGACAGTAGGCCTGGTGACCTTAGCTCTGTACTGGGTGAGAAGGAAGAAGTTTATTCCTATGCGCCACAGAATTGCATTGAGCAGCATATTCGTCAAGGGGAGTAGACAACGTGCTCAGATTTCTCATGGAAATTAGAAAGTCTTGATAGATCCCTATATCCATGACTCATGTAGAT
Organism: Ciconia boyciana; assembly: GCF_034638445.1. NCBI lineage: Eukaryota > Metazoa > Chordata > Aves > Ciconiiformes > Ciconiidae > Ciconia > Ciconia boyciana. The sequence goes on from NC_132936.1 coordinate 96,242,876, forward strand.
AGCCTTTTCTGAATTATGTATTCCCAGTGTTTTGCCTTGGACATGTTGAAAAGAGAAGAGGGTGAGAGTGTAACAAAGAACGGGAGCGGAATTTGGCAAGAAGGTAGGGAATGAAGGAAAGAGGACATTATCAGAAGTAAAAGAATAACATAGTAAAAAACACGATGTGTGTATGTGAAGGTGTAAGTTCATATCTGAAGGTCTAGTGCAGGTGGTTAAGAGGAAGCATGAAGTGAAAAATGTGCAAGTGGGAAAGACAAAAGAATAAGCTTCAAAGAGATGTTTCAATATTTTCACATTATAACAACCCTCTACAGAAAATGTTGTTTCATTAAAGCTTATTTCAGCTCAATGGTTTGATTTTTAAGTGCGGAAATGAAAATGAAAAATATTTTTTCCAGTTTTCATTTTACTTTAAACAAATAGAAAGTATAAAAATACACTTAAAATTTAATTTTGAGGGAAAGACAATATGACACTTTTGTCAATTTAATTTAATTGAAAATATAAACATTTGTTGCTTGGAAAGTTTGGAAGCCAGATTGCAGCATTTTTCAGAATTGTAAAACACTGTGTGTTTGGTATGGTGGGGTTTTTTTGCTCCAACTTGAAGGAAAAGTGATTCTGGAATATAGAAATCTCCAGCCAAAAGACATTCTGTTCTTGCACAGTGCCTTAGGTGCCGCAGTCACTGTGAAGCTGAGCACTTTCTGTTTTCTGCTCTACAACCTGCCTTTGCTCAAAGCTCACTGTAACTGTTCACCTGGGCTTTTGTGGCAGGTCTTTCCTGAGCTGCCAGGGCAGTATTTTTTCCCTTGTTGTTGCATTCTGTTAGTCTCACATGGTTTCCCTCATGGCCTTGTACCCGCAAGCCCACATACCAATCATATAGATGGTTCTTATGGGGTGCAATTGCCGTCAGCATGGAGAACTGCCCTTCCTGCCCCTTTCCTACAGCTCATCTTATCGCTTTTAGTTTACATTAGGGAAACCCAAAACTCAGAGCATAGCAAAGTAGGCAGTGGTCATTTAGGTACGTGGACAGGATTCTCCAAAGAAACACATGCACAAAAGCTTAGTGCCAATCCGTGTGCAACGCCTGTGCCCAGCTAAGCGTGCTACAGTCAGCATGAAGAGCATCATGAATGGGAACAGCTCATAGGCTCTGGAGCAGGTCCTGATGGAAGGTACAAAGTGCTGGGGAACAAGGATGGCGATGGCTACAATCACTATCATAACCTGCTGTGCTGGAGAGACCACACAGGGGGATGCTCGTCTGGCAGTGACTCCCAGCTGGTCACAGGGAGACTCTTTCCTTTCCTTTAGTTTCCTGTACCTCTTTCTTTTCCCATTGTTTTTAATACCTTTGGTAACTTTGAAGTTGGTGTATATGCCTTCACCTCCAGACCCCACTAATAAAGCTTTGTGCATTAAGCTTCTCTCAACATCCTTACTGCAACACTTTTTCAAACAACTGTACCATTCAGTAAAGGCTGACTGTTGGTAAATGTGTCTTAATGCAAGGCCCACTTACTTTAAGACAAACACGTCTGTGAAACTCTTCCTGACTTGACAAAAAAAGTTTTGTTCTTGCACGATTTAATAGGCACCCAAGAATTTATCTGTGTTCTTATGTGGATTCTGCCTCATACATTCCTGTTGTTTTCTCCCTACACAGAGTGACTTTCAGCTTGAGAGCAGGATTGGGCAAACCTGCACAGTCACAGCATCAAGTGCCAATAGGTAGATTGCCAGGAGAGATCAAAGCTGAAATGGAGAGCCAAAAAAGCAAGCTGTTTCTTACTCTCCTCTCATCACTGCTTGCTTGTCCCCATACATTTCCACAGCACTTTCAGGTTTAAACGTCTTTTGCATAAAGTAGTCTGTCTAGGTCCTCCAACAGTGTTAATATATTCCTTAGCTAATATGGACTAATATATAACCAGTTAAAGGCGGTGGAAAGAGTCAGATTTTGGGTCATGCACAAAAGGGCACTATCTTTGTTGCTGGTGGCCACCCAGAGAGTTTATGTAACGTATTTATTAGGGAGACTACATCATCCTAATTCTGTGAAAGACACAGCTATTACTGCTGGTGGAGTGGAAAAGATTGATCAGCCTCCCAAAGTGCATCCCTCCCTCTGCACAAAGGCTGCAGAGGGAGCCTAAGTGACTAATATACGCTAGGCACTTAAGTTGTAGATGGCTAAAAGTAGGTAAGATGAATCCCAGCCTAAGTGCTCTGCTCCTCTTTATCGTCCGCTTTTCCCAACAGTGCTCCTGCTTTAGCCTTATCTAAAGAGCATGTAGCAGCGCTATGTCCTGGCAAAGCACTTGCTTCTGCTCTCCCTGAAGTGAGTGGGAATTTTTGATTGCTTTTCATAACTGCAGAATCAAGCCTAATGCTCCTACTTCTTTGGTACAAATGCAAGTATTAAATAGCAAAGACAGGTGCTGCTAACCCAGAGACAGAGCATGTTAAAGGACTCAGCCTGTGGATCTTCCTGTGCTTCTCTTGGCTGCCCAATTCCCTCCCCACCCCAGCTGTGCAGGGTAATTATGCACATTTGTTTATCTCCACTTCTTAACCAAACCAAGAACTGATCAGTCTTACAAAGTAGTTACGACCCAGGGGATGGAAAAGGAGCCGCATTTTTCTCCTGATTGGGTACACCTCATTAGGTCCACGACAGCCTTCAGCTGAAGTGCCTACCAGGGTAATTGGTAGTGACAATGGTATCGTTTTGCCACATAGCAGTCAGCATTGGCAGGAAAAGCTGGCTCAGAGAAACATGCAGGAGGAGGTGAATCAAAAAGATTACAGAGATGTCCTGAGATTAGTAATTAAGTAAGACCTCCAGAAAGGCGTGTCTTAATTTTATTAAGAGCTGTTGAGGACAGTCATCTGTCTTAAGTAACAGATGACTGAGCATACAATTATGAAGTGCAAGTTAATAGAATTAGCAGCAGACCACAGAAACTTCCAATAGTGGCTGTAAACAGAGTGCAATGGAAGAAACAAACTGATCTTCCCTTTAATTTCCTCCTATAGATCAGCCAGAAAGACTTGCATGTGTGGGCTTTTTTTTCCACTGTAAATAAACTTCAGTGAGCTGTTTACTGGTAACTTCAGCCAGGCCTGTAAGACCTGTTGAATAGAGTTTATTGTGAAACCAAAGAAGGGGCCTATATTTAGCTTACAATGACAGAGCTACTGTGAAACTGCTGTTAAAACTGTCAGAGAATAAATAGCAAGGCTAGACTGACATTGCTCTGATCCAGTCTGATGCTGCTGTACTCTGTAAGCAATCTCATTTGACCTTCCTTGCACCACTTACATATATGATCATGGTGCCATGTAAGCAATTAAAATATCACAACGGGCAAACTGTTTACTTCTTTCCATGAAATATGGGAGATTTTCCCAAAAACTTTGTTGTTTGATTTGCAAGTAGAGATGCCAAGTGTGAACAGAATCCAGAAATATTTTGATCATCATTTCCAGGATTATTCTAAGAATTTGGCTGGAATGTGACAACAGTATTTTCTCCAAATTTTGTAAAGTAATACAATTAACAATTATGTTGCAGTAATGTGCAGGAAAACCTGTGTAGTACCACTATTAGAGTCCATACAGAAGTAAAACAGAAGACAATGCCTGTCACAAGGATCATAAAATCTGAATATTGTGCTTAAAGGATTTGCACACACAACTTTTTACTAGTTTAATTATATTATATACAGAGCTGTTCAAATAATGTGTGGACCAGCCAAAACATATGCTAAATATATAGTTTCTATTAAGCTTTGCAGCATAAACAAACCACATAGCACAGCACACTGTCTGCCAAAAGCTGTCATCTGGCTGATATAGTCTTAAGAGACATATAAAATTAGGGCTTTTGGAAGTATGGCATTTGTTTATGTCAAAGATGATGGGATTGAAACAAATAAGATTTATTAGCTATATAGATGTCTTTATTAATACTTCATAGGAAGTGGATTTCTTGTTCTATGAAAATATAATACTAAAAAAACCCAAACCTATTTCTTTCCAACTGGAATACAAATAAAACCCATTCTTTAATTTATTTTTCATTGTTGAATTGTATTTTGTTTCATTTCATAACAGAAAAAAGCTTTTTAAATGGAAAAGTATGCCTTTTATTTCTGAAAAGGAGCTGAAATGCTCTGTTTTGACAGTTCTGCAATATTTTCCTGAAAAAAAAGTGTAAAAAAACTCAGGAGGAATGGCCTACTCACATATATTATTTTTTATTTTATTAATCAGTAATTTCTGTCAAGAAATGTCAAAAAATCCTTTCAGTTCTAGTCAATATAATGTATATGTCTGGGATAATTCCATTGTCTTTAATTGCTTGTAATCTTCACTATTGTAAAGGAGCTCAGTATCATGTCTCTCAAAATTTCGTTGAAACTGTAAATCATTTAACCTTCCTGATGTAACACTGATGTGTCTTTTCTGATAAAGGTCTTTTTTTGCCCAGAATCTGGAAAGAAAAGGCGTTTTTCCTTCCTTTTATGCCATTTTCTGATTCTTTAGTCTCTATTATTTTAGTCTCTACTCTCTAGCCTCTAATACTAGAGGCCTTTGCCTCTAGTATTTCTATTCTCCCTTTTTACTTTCATTTGTTCTAACCTAGCTCCATTCTCTTGCATGGCACTGGGTTCACCATTCCCCCTTCTTTGCTCTCAAACATTAGAAAGGCAAGGAGAGCTTTCATTTTAAAAGAATTGAACTGTGGGTGCAGGTAACATGGAATAGCACTCTCTCCTGTGTATATTATTTGAGGAGGCAGGTACAGGACTTGACTCACTTGGAACTGTATTTTTTTAGTTTCTCTAAACTAAACATGGGGACCAACACGTTTGTTAGATATGCATTGCTTGATTGTTTATTTATGTTTTCCAGTGTGCTTCATTCACAAGGAAAAGTGGGCACCTTTAAGGCAGAGCCAGCAGCTGTTTAGAAAGGGAACAAGCAAAGATCACCTCCGACAAAGGGGCATTATATAGGTATAAGTTAGCACACCTACTGCCTCACAAACTTGAGTGCTGGGCAGCCATGGTGGTTAATGACAACTGGGTTCAGGACAGACTCTCAGAGACTAATATGTATGCAGAAATAAATCAAAATAGTGATGAACTGGACAGAAAGTACAGGCACCTGAAACCTTCTTAACAACAGGCTTGCTCTACAGCTTTTTTTTGTTGTTGCTCCCATGCCAAGGCAACCACCTAGGAAAGTCAAGAAGGAAACAGATATTTGTCTTCTTTAGAGATGTGATGGGAATGGTGCTTAAGGACATATTGCCTCAGATTTGCCCGTTCCCCTTATGTACCCTTCCTCTCTGTAAAGCGATTATGAATCCAGTGCTATTTGTACTGACTGCTTTGCCTGCCTGTGTCTTTCCTTGCCTGCAGAGAATCCTGCATGGAGCTTTTGGTACTCGCCCTGATTTTTTTGCTTTGTGCTGGGACTATCAAAACAAAGACCTCCTGCCAAGGTGTCATCTCTCATTTGGGGGGTGTGTGTGTGTTTCTCTTACCTAGCTTTAGAAGCTCTTCTTGTTAACTGCCTTTCCCTAGCATGTGAGAAAGGCAGCCCTTGCCTCTAAGCCATATTTCACTTGGATAAACCTATGTCACACAAACAGCAAGAAGGGATTTGCCTATGCTGTGTCTTTAATCCAGTTTAATTCAGAGCAGATGGCTCCGAGAGCTGTGCATGGGGGTACCTGCAGTACAAGCCTGTCCCTCCCCATGCCAGCACCTGCATCAGCAGGGCGGTCCCCAGCCACCCATGCAACCGGTGGGGCAGGAGGCTCCCCTGCTCTGTCCCCCAGTTGCAGGAGTCCAGAGCGTCTTTCCACACGCCTGCCTCATCTTATTATTTGTAATCTTCTGGAAGAGGTTAGTTAACCTTAAACGTTCTTCTGTCCCTTACAATCCTGTGACCTCATCATGGAGGAGGGATGCTATCCGGTTAGTGGCTTAGGGTGCACAGAGGCAAGGAGCTACAGGTGTAGCATGCAATGCTCGGTTGAGTGGTGACATCGAACCAACAGCGAGAAGTAATGGGTTAACTCACTGTTTTCCTCTTTCAGAACTGGATTAAACACACCCTTGGAAAATACCCGGTGATGGTTTTCCCTAGCGGGCCCTAAGAAGGACTGACTGCCCTAGTGGGTCTCTTTAAATCTCTGGTTTCAGTTCCTATAGCTGTCTGTCAACTCTGCTAGATGCTATAGAAGACAAAGTCAACAGGTGGCACCTAAACTGGGCTTTATGCTGAAGGGAGAAAGGATGTGGTTTCCCTCTGACCCAGTCTGGTACACAGGATGGGTGGCCTCAAGTTTTCAAAAATCATGAGCAAGACCTACTCCAACGCAATCACAAGAGATTATGGTGCTAAAATGATACCTTTGGCATTTGAATTACCTTCTGGTTTTCAAATTTAGTCAAGAGGTTTTTTGCCTCAGTCAGGAGGGGTAAAAACTTTTTTGTTAATGGAAGCTGACAATCTGTCAGAATAATGTAAGTATAGGACCTTTATGAAAGACACCAAATATAGCAGTGTCATGATAAAAATCACTAACACTAGATCCATTTTTTGCCCTGAAGCATGCAGAGTGACAGCCCTTAGAATTTTTATGCCAGCAATAGTAGCTGCAGATCCTATCATTATTTACCTAAATGAAATGTATAATCCTTTTACTGAAACATTTTCAGCTAGAAATCAGCCCTAATAATTTAGTGGATTCAGCCCAGGTACTTATTCTGTCCCCATCAATCCGGTATCTGAACGCTTGTAAAATTAAAATATATTAAGAATTTCAAGGTCACTGTCTGTTGGCAGTAATTAAAGTAGTCTCTTTTCCATTAAGAACTGATTGCTCTTTTTTTTACATAGGATTCTACACTTGGTTTTGCATGTGGTCTCTCAATGCTAGAAGATCATGGGATCAAAGAGATCAGATCTGAACCTGAAATCAGGCTAGTTTGTGATTTTGGTCATTAATTGTTCAGGGTAAGGTCAGCTATTCCACAAAATTTAAGTGTGTTTATGATCTCTGTCTTGGAGGGGAAAAAAGATCCCTTGCTTCAACAAAACAGGAATGCTAACAGTGGCCGAAGACTAGGGAGGCAAGGCAGCTTCTTTTAAGTCTCCTATTCCTACAGCATTGAGGACATTAAAAGTGAGACCAGGAGACAAATACACATGAACAATGAGATGTCTAAAGTGTTAAATAAATATTTCGTGGGTCACCTCCTGATTTAGAGATTTGGAAAGCAATCAGACTCAATAATCTAGATGCTTTTGTAAATCATATTCTTTATTTGTCTTCACAATTAGGTGGCCTAGATGCTTTTGTAAAGGCCCTCTCTGTCCTAACAAGAATGTGATCAAAATGCAAAGCTGAAAAACCATGAGTAAGGTTTGATTAGAGAGTCCCTCCTGTTAGGACAGTGGGCTTCTTGACTCATGCACCAGGTCCAGCTTTTCAGATAGGTCTAAATATACTGGATTCAATACTATGGGACCACAAATATGACACAATAACATGGTCATTAACCCAAAGGACAGGGGACAGTTTTCCAGGTAGTAAGTGTTTTGGATACTCTGGGCAAAGAAATATTAATATTTCTGCATGAATGGCTACTGCTGCATTAAATACAAGCTGTAAATGTATATCCTCTGTCACTAGTGGGCTGCAGGACTGGGCATGGGCTGTCAGACTGTGTTTGTTGTCTTTCCTCAGCTAACCACTCTCATGATGTTATGGACTGAAGCAGGGAAACTAACTGTATCTTTTGTCCCCTCTACCAGGTTCCCCTCCCTATGTGTTACTCAAATATCACTGTGTTCAACTGCTGTCCCAGCAATGGCAAAGGGAATTTGTGCCTAAGGGGTTAACAAGAAAACACATTTGAATTCCCAGAGACTGAACAAATCCACCTTTCTTTACTCTAGGAGTCAACCCCCATGGCTCCCCTGTGAGGTAATTTGCAAGTGATTGTGTTGGACAAACCTACTTTGTTTCCCTTGATTCAGAGACCAAAATTGGGAGAACAGTTATTTGGTATATAATACACAAATCCCTCCTGCTTCAAAAGCATCCACTTAAAAGAATACATTGGCCATATATATTTATAAGTATATATCAATTTAAGAGATTACATTTCCCACACAGCAGATGGAATGAAGAGCAGAATACCATGTTAAAAGGTGTATCCGAGAAAGGGATAAACTCAGTAATTAAATATTCAAATACCAATGCACCAGGTGGGAATGAACTTAGAGACCCGACACTGATGCAATGCCTTTATTGCTATTGAGTTTAATTTCACTCTTCTGCCCCACAGTGTGGAAGGGAAGAAATTCATGTAAACCAAGCCTGACACACAAGCAGACCCTTACTCGTACCTCTGTAAAACACTCTCTAAAGCTGAAAAGAATGTAACCTGCTAGGTGCTTCATGGCTGCATAACAGGAGAACTACTAGGGAGCAGCTGTCCTAAAAGGCACTCCTTGTTCCCAAATCACTCCATTTTAGTTGAACGTAGCAGAATTCCCCATTCCCTCCCTTCAGCATCTTGGATGCACAGCGGAGGCAGCTGCAGCGAGGAGCCTGCGAGAAGCATTGCCGACTGCAGGTGTGTGATGACGTGGTAACAGGGATGTATGAGATATGAAGGTGAGGAGACCTATGCAAAGTGCCACTGCTGCACCCACAAGTCGATAATCTCGCCTCTCCTGCCCCACCTTGCTGTATTCTCGTTTTCCTGTTTCATACTGACCTGACTCATGCTGGTCTTGCAGCAAAACTAGGATCCTGATACCTGAAACTTTTTAGGTACCCAGCCACCACTGAAATGAAGAAGGAAAAGATATCTAAAGTGCTGTTAGGGGCAGTGGCTGAAGTTCTTGTCTCTTCTAAAAAGAGGAATGCATTTGGTGGGAATGAAGCAGTGGTGAATACAGTTCCTGATATTTAGTAACGAAGGATCAGCACAGTCAGCACTGCAGAGAGCTGTTAGTGCAGTATGTCTGCATTCAATCTCTTGCCTCTGACACTGTCCCCTTCTGTGACGTTGGCCATTTTACTTTTCTTTGGTGCAGAAAAATGAAAATGCCATGGAAATACTTTAACAGACTGGCAGTGGAGACTGACAGAATTATTATATATGTGGGTCTATGTATGTCTATATGTACATATGAATGCATGCATAGTTTTATTTATCAAGGTTGGTTTTATTCCAGACATTTCCAAATCACCTGTATATTTTCATAGGCATAGTGAAAGAAAACAAACAAAACCCTGCGCATATGTATAGTTTTTTGTTTTGCACTAAACCTACATAAAGGGTATCCTAAAAGGAAAGGAGTGGTTTGAAATCTCCCTTGGAACTAATAGAACAGTTGCACTATCAGTATGTGGATCAATACAGGCCTGTCTGGTTTCTGAGCTGTCAGTCTCAGACAGAGAATGTATGTAGTCTTATAAATATATCTACCAGAGGTAAGAAGCATAATAAATTGAAACAGAAAATTTGTATATGCGTGAAAGAAAAGGGAAGAGAGATCAATGAAGAGACGATGCCATAGTTAATTTCTGTCAGTTCTTACCGTAAGTTTAAGGAAATGCCCAAGTAAATCAGCTGGAGTCTTTCTGTTACTACCAATGATCTGAGGAGTATGTGTAAATCCAGTCTTCATACAACATCAGAACTGTGCAATGGTCAGACAGGAATGCAGACAGTGCTGTTTTACTTTCGCTTTGGTGCCTGAGATTTATACACTCTGTGGGACACTGTTTGATGTGCTGAATGCCTATCATATATGAAGACTATTCAAAAACATATTTTCACAAAAGTTAAAAATCTTGTGCCATGCAGTTGACTGCAAAAAAAACAAGCCCCCTTTTTGCCTGCCTCCTATTCCCCACACGTCAAGAAATTTCCATGTGCTCTCACTCCAGATTTTCCTGCCCAAGCCGGTGCTGCCACGCCATTGGCACCCTGCTATCACAGTGGCAGGGACCTCCAAGAAACTGGGACAGCTGTAAAAAATGCAGATTATCTCCAAGAAATCTGGGTGATCTCCTACTGTTGGGGCCACGGGAAGGTCCTAAAAAAATTTGTGCAGTTTGAATTCACTCAAAAGGCTCCCATTTGAGTCATGCTTTTCTAAGTGTTGTAGGCTGTCTGTAGTGATTTTAAACACTGGGACTAGACATCTCATGCAGCTGAAGAGAGGTCAAAATGTTGTGAATAGGATACCAGGTCAATATACACCCAGTGATTTGTTTTTGTCTGCTCACTCGAGCAAATGAGTTTTTCTAGGTCAACAATTTTATTCATAGGCACTCTAGGCCAGATTCTTCAATTGGGATAAATTGGCAGAAGTGTCCCTGAGATTATACCCATATATACAAACTGAGAAGCTGCCCTGATGCCTCTAGCATTTCTTCACTATGTTTTAAGAGAACTCTGCCTCTGAGGGAGATGACAACACAGCCAGAAAAAAAGTGAGAGTGAAGTAAAACTTGAATACAGACAAATTTAGATGTTTTTATAAAGTCTTGCAGACTTCTCTCCACAAACCATTAAGTCCTAATTGCCACACTAATGTTATTTTATATTGTAAGTGCAGCTCCCGACTCCTGATATTATGGCACCCAGCGGAATTAAAGCAGGCACTTAGCTTTACCACCTTCTCTGCTGTAACCTTTTCAATCCCTGATTATTATTCTGTCAACACACGCTTGTTCATTATTACTTAAAGGTGTCGTCCCTTCCACCAGGACGACATGCTGCTGTGTAAATTAGGGCCATAACTAAACTGGTTCAGCGCTGAAGCAAGCGCCTTTCTTCTGACAAGCCATGAATCTTAAGGGCTTCTTTCCTCCCAGTGGAAGGAGCCTCTCTCCTTCGTTCCTAATAAGGGCAATGCTGAGGTGGATTTAAAAGGTTGTTTTCTGTTAAAGGAGTTTGAGCTGTGATAATCTCCTATAATCTGGAGACTAGGAGCAAACTGAGCATTAGGCCTGGATTGCAAATCCACTGTCAACCTTTTTAAAAATTATTTATTTATTTCAAAACTTGTTTAAACACAGTACCTTCCTTTCCCCTTCCATAAGGGACATTAAGGAAATACCTTTCCAATTAAGATTCAAATTTGATTAATTATTATTAGTTAATCCCAGTTCCGGTAATTGCATTCCTCCTTCAGGAATTTCACAACCCTTTTAGAAATTATGCAGTGTTGGACTGCAAACTGCATGCTATAACTGTATGTTAGCCTCACAGCTGATTTTCTTGTTCTGAATGCATATGGAATAGATGCTGTGCAGTTCAGGAAACATCCTTATTTCCATTTTAACTCACTATTAAAGCTCTTAGAGTTACATTTTCCAAATAAATCATCCAATGAATTTGATTTGTTTTGTTCTTGTTGTGTTTTCATTCATGAATTTCTTCTGACCTACCCTAATGTTAGCAAATCTTAGTCTCATTTGCACATAATTTTGGAGAAAGACATTTTATTCTAGGATTTGTGATTATATTGCTAATTTCAACTGTTACATTCCCCATATAGCTATTTGTAGTAGATCAAATGTTATTACTTCTACTCCCTTGCTGGATGAGAATAACTGTTTCTATGGCCAAGTAATGCAGAAGACATGATGAACCGCAAATAACGAATGGAGAATACATGTGCTCATGTGGGAGTACTGTATGCTAATACAGGCAGTGGTAGAAGGACCATTCCCCATGCCATCATATGAATGAAAAATAAATGACATAAATATTTATGGGTTGAAGGTAACATTGGATAGACAAACCACACTGGAACCAAACACATTTTGAGTCTGTCTGGGTTTTCACCAACACAGGTGGCAAAGAGAGCCTCATTCCCTCATCAGCTGCTTTGTACCAGGTAAAAAATAACAGGGAACAAAACAGCCAAGGGAGACCCTTACCAGTGCAGGAAACTACTATCCCCTAGCTGTTTTGGGAAGGGCTGCTAAACAAATCCTGCTGGATGTGCTGAGGATGACAGAAAAGGAGACAAAAATTTAGACCTGTAGAACTGCTATAATTTATACAGGTCTTTAGCACTGGCTAGGTTATACTGGGGGTTATGAGGCAGCTTAAGACCAGAAGAATGCAGATCCTCCTCTGTTCAGCACATTTGGGGTTGAAATTTTGTGCAGAAAGCATGTGTGAATATTTCTGTCGAGTTATTTCATATTTAGCTCTAATTGTCCCACTCTGGTTTGTGCTTGGGGTATAAATCCAAAATAAATCCATTCTTGAAAGTCTGGAGATTTACTCTGGTGGATTTTGGAGGATATTTGGTCTAATATACAGCATTTCATTCTGTACAGCAGTATGGCTCTTCAGCATACCCACCACAAGTAGTACGGATAATGGGAACATACCACACAGCACTCCTTTTATTTTATAGAGATGAAGTTATATAGATATATAGAATAAATATATACAGTAATTAGCTCATTAAACAAATAGAGCAGATTCTCAAAAATATCCAGGAGAAGAGGAGGCCTCTGAAGTGTATGAGATCCTCTCCTCACTCAGATGAGATCCAGGTCACCTGTCCTAGAGATTAATTCTGAAGCTTTTCACCACGTGTAATCCATATTAATGCCAGATACAATTTAAACATAGTGGCATCAACAATAAACCTAGCATACCTGACACAGTAATACCTTTTAGCTGTTTGAAAACTGGGTCACCAGTTTGATATTCCTAAGGTCTATAGTTTGTCTCCTGCTGAAACAATGACAAACCAATGGGTCTCTTTAGTCAGTGTATTTATGGTCAATTTGTTTGTTTGTTTTGTGGTTGTTCTGAAGAAATAATCCTGAAACGGCCATCCCCAAACTACTAATCAGGAGTGAAAAGGCAGCAAGGCCCCCAATACTGAACTGCCTTCATGCCACCTCCTGGGAGAACACTGAAGGATGACAGATACCTCTCAGGGAATTCGTGTCCTCAGTTTGTGAGTGATGAAGGAGCTCAGTTCATCTGATCATCTTGTTACACTGAATAATTCAAACAACTGTAATTGTAATCATCAGTCACTGTAGTCTACAGCAAAGTTGCAGCAGGGTAACTGAGAAAGGAGTATGGCCAGAAAGCGCATCAGCCATATTCAACCTGCCCATTCTCCTGTGGTGTGCAGTGACTTCATAGCACCAGCTGGGCTGAGATGTACAGTAGGTAAAAAATGGGCTCTTGCCTGAAATCAAATGATAAATCAGTGAAGAAAGGGAAGAGAGGAGTTATGAATCTAGGCGGGGGGGAAGGTGGGGAAGGTGGTGGGTCCCAGAAGGACAGGCTAGAGATGTACGGTCCTTCCCTCTCAAATAAACTCAAGCTGTCACAGGCTGATCTAGATGGCAGAAGCGGGGGGCCTCTTTCTGGACTGAGGTCCTGGAGGGATCTGTAACATACATTCCCCAAGGAGGAACAAGTTTCTCAACCTCATTCTTGGTGGTCTTTGTGGAGGAAGTCCAACCCAGGTGGCTCTGACCCTCAGACTCTGGGTGACCAAGGCCGGCAGCAACACAGTGATTTGGGCACCCAGCAGCGTGCAGATAACTGTAGCCCAGAAGTTGCAGCCAAAACTGTATTGCTCTCATCTGTATTCATGACTTCTAACCAATGCTAACCATTAGCAAACACTCAGTGTATTATGGGCAGTTACATTTCAATCATTTGAGTCGTGTGTAGTCATTTTGGATGTGTTTGTGTAGCAGCCCAACCCATAGGAAGCTGAGGCTCTCTGGCAGCTGTTAAAAGCATTTGTACTAATGGCCCCAGGACTGTTTGCATTTTCATGCACCTACTGAGCTCTGCACTGGCCTCGCAACCCGACTTTAAAGGTCCACAATCCCACTGGCGTTTCTTCAGTAGAAAGCCGTTATCTTATGGCTTGTATTAAACAGGTCGACAGATAAGATAACATCTTCTACTGACCTTAAATCTAGGGACATCAATTTCTTTGGATCAAATTTGTGCTATAACGAGTGTTCCTGTCTCATCTCCAAACATTACTACACAACCTGGTACTCTGCAATCATGTCTTGGAAGATAGGATCTTTTTTCTATACAAATTTTGTACTATATGCATATCCAGAGGGGTATTTGAATGGAAGAGAGAATATCTGGTCTTTTGTTTCTCAAAACCATGTGAGAAAGGCATTTTTTGAGGTGATGGTGGGGGGGTTTTTTGCATTATGGCACAGAGTTTCCTATTTGATAAAGTTGCTACTGGTTTTAATGTTGTTGCTGTACACATTGGTCTGTGTTTACTGACAGTGAGACACACAGGAGGTGCACTCTGGCCTTCTTGCAAATGAGAAAAGTTCTCATCATCTCTGTAAATACTCATCTGTCCATTTCCAAGCTCCTTGGGCAACCCAGTCTCAGATGACAAGGACTGTCTATTTTTTTTTTTTAAGTCAGGCTTGACAGGCTCAGAGGCAGAAACTCCAAAACAGGAGGAGTCATTCAGAGCTCATTCTTGTCCCAGTTTTAGTTCTAAGTTGTGCTTTAATTGTCGGGGTGCGAATTTTGGAAGAAATTCTTTGCTTCCTTATGGAGAATAGGGTAAGGACTCCCAGCCCATCAGGCTTTGGAACAGAGCTCTCTGAAGTTTTCCTGAAGGTACTTTCTCTGAAGTAACTAGTGTTGAACACTATCACAGGATACTAGGATGGGAACGATTTATTGGACTAGCCATGTCTAACATGTTCCTACATCGCCATGACTCCTGTCTGTGCTGTGACCTGTGCAGCGATCCCCTCCTGGGGATCCTGCTTCACCTGGCCCAGCCTTTGTGCGTGAAGCCAGTTCCACCAGTGAACACGCAACTCTCTGCTGCAATAACGCTTGGATCACATCAGTCCAATGAGTGCCATTTTTCTGTCTATGGTACATCAGATTTATGAGCCTAATTATTTGAAGCTTCACATCTCTGAGTCATGTTCAAAGGAAGGAAGATTAACACATCCCTTCTCTGGATTTCTGTTTAAGCCTTATTACCACAGGGCAAAAAGTAGACATTTCACTGCATGCAGCCCTGCCTATGCCTTCTCAGAGCCTACATTTCATACCAATGTACCAATAACATTGGCAAAGAGGACCAACTTCCCTGAAACAACAGAGTCTCTTTTTTCCTGTGCAGACACCCGTCTTGTGATTTGACTCATAAATGGTACAGGTGGTAATTAACTACTCAGTATTAAAATATTCCTGCATTGTTTGCTGCAGGGAAGAGGATAGGAGTATTAATACTTTTAAAATAAACTAGTCCCACAGAAGGAACTTGAAAAGTGTCACGAAAGACATCCATTCAATTTCTCATTGCATGAAAAATATTATGGGCAAATATGGCTGAGCACCTTTAACAATAAGTTGATGCCCACCTCTGTAACTGTGCAGGTAACTAATGGAGCATTCTCCTCTCCTATTTCTAAACTAAGATTTATGGATTTTAAAGTAAGGATTTACTTTCTCCTAGTACAGGCCATTGATTTTCAATGTTTCTGTTTCCCACCAGTTTCTCTAGCCTTGTGTCCAGACTCCTCATATGACTGAGTATAACATGAAATGCCACCCTCTCCCAAAAACCAAACCAACTAGCAAACTAAAACACAACATTGTCAGCACATTTAAGAGCACAAACAGGGGCAGTGAATGCAGAAGAGTAGCTCCCGATGGCTGCTTGCCTCCCTGAAACACATGAGTCCTCATTGACAGGAGACTTATCTGCAGCATGTGATGGGAGAATCAGGTGAATAAATGCCCTAATGTAGCAGTTGAGCCTTCGCTGTGGTTGTATGAAACGAATGAATCCTTTCACCTCCAGTTAAGTTCATTTGAAGCACTGAACTCTCCCAGCTGGAATGCAATGCAGATTATCAACTAATCTGCTTCCTAGAAAGAGGAGGTTTCTGTTCTCTCTCTTTTTCTCCTATTAGTGTTTCATAAAATATGTAAATGTTCCTTTATTACCAAACTAGGAAATCTGTACATCACAAACCATACAGTTAAAGTGCACAACATGTACATGTGTGCATGTGTTCACATGGACATGTATGCATGAATACAAATGCAGGCACTTGCTGATATATCTATAGCTGGGTATATATTTATATCTCTGGCATTTGCCATCTGTTGGGAGTGTAATACTGGGAATAAGCATCTGGCACTGTTTCGTATAGCAGGGCCTTTTGACAGCTGATGCTAGGGAATGCTGTACCTTTGGGGATTAAGGAGTAATTAATTAAGACAAGGAAAACATACTGCAGAACATAAAATTCCTATATTAAAAGCAAGAGTTTCAAGTTACTCTTTGATTTAGTTTTCATCTGGCCTACAGCCTAAAACCAAACCTAGTGTAATCGGAGGGATCCCCTTGTCACGTTTAGGGGAATTTAAAGGTGAAACATGTAAGATGTTAATAATGTCACTTGTTAAGTCCACATCCAGAATATTATTACACATCCAGTATCGAATTGCAAACACTGAACACAGAGGAGAGAGTCACTGAGAAAAGGTTCCAGAGAAATAGGCTCAAGGGGTAGAAGGGGGTGCTGCATGCACCATATGGTGTGCTGTGTGTTACCCATGGGTTAATGGGTACAAAGCATTGCAAACAGATGTGATATTCAAGCTATTCAAAGACTAAAATGTTTTCTTGGTTATCAGGCAGAATTATTCATTGGCCTCCAGGTTAGAAAATGCTTAAATCGTCGTTGCTGCGTTTATTGCACTTGCTCAGACACCTCCAAGGGCTCTTTTTGGTCATCCATCTTTGCAACCCTTTGCTGGGTGAAGAGTGAGAATGAAACAAGCAGAGTCTTTGGGAATACTATTTTCTTCTCTTTCCAGAGAGAATCAATCCCATGGTGTGGGATATAACAGGTTTAGCAAAGGGAAAGCTACCACCTTTTCAGTCATGCATCATGCAGAGCAGAGGTACCTTTCGTTGCTTTGTTGTTATGTGTTGCTTTATAAGTGAATTAATCCAAATTGTTACTAAGTACTGGGTATAGTTTGGAGACATATAAAAATTTATCTTCCCCTAAGGGTAATAAGAGGAAAGCAAATGGGTTGCTGTTCTCTAGAGCTGACAAACTCTGAAAAGATGTTTGAAACCAGAAATATATTCCAATTCATGGAATCTGTAAGGAGGATATAAATTGTAAGCAAATAGTATGGTCTGCTTTGCTACGCCTATGTACATACGCAGACATACACATGCACACACACTTTCATTTTAATTTCATACAACCATTTGGTTCCTGGCAGATATCAAATGAAATCCACATCATCACTAATTTCAGAAATTTCCACTTTGTCATCTTGTTTAATAGTCTCCAGGATGATATTTTGGGGATTTGGGTTGATTTTTTTAGCAGGACTAACTGTGTGCAGAAATTCACAGTGGAATCATATCCTGTTCTTTCAAGTAAATGGCATATCATATTTTTAGCAAAAAAAGCTTATTTCAAAAGCAAAAAAAGCCTATTATAAAAGATGTCAAAAAAATTAATTTACAGGGGTTACATACTCATATGCAGTTGTCTTTAATTATTCCCACAGGCTTCACTTTAAATTCTGTAGCACCTTTAATTTCTCAGGCTCCTTTTTCAGAAGGCTCTTGTTGATCTCTGTTGTCCTCCTTACTATCTGCTCTACCTGACACTTGTATCTAAAGCATAGTTGGTGCAGCTGCATGTCACATTACCACATGTTAATTTATGAGACAGCACAGTTACTTGAGGCCTGTATAAATTTTTTAGTGTAGGGTTGTGAGAACAGGGGACTAGGCCATTGGAGCTAGCTCAGCTCCTCAATGATGTGTGAAAATATTTATTACACCCAGGTAAGCAGATATCTATACATCGTTTCACCAGCCACCGACATGCAGTTGCGCTCAGAAGAGAAGCAAGGAAGAATCCCTACCACGCAGCAGCACTACGAGAAAATAATCAAATCCAGAGATGCTGAGTGAGGTGCACACATGAAAATGGAAGCAAAACAAAGGCAAGGTAGAGATTGGTCAGACTGTGTGTGGAGGACCCTGGGGTGACACTTGTGCGTTAACAATTAGGGCATGGATTCAAGATGTAACCCAAAAGACAGAGATGTCTTCAGCAGATCTCAAAGTGGTAAAGGAGAAGTCACAGGACAATTTCAGACCTCTGCTTGGCTGGCTGTGTAAGCAGGGCAGTGGCTGGTGACACCTGAAGGATGATCACAACCCAGCAGGTGCCCAGGCACTGGCACCACCATGCTGGGCTGGCTCCATCCCTCTCTCAGGGTTGACCACTTGCTGATTCACCGTGGGGCTCCTTGCCTCACCTATGAATCCCTGAGTCCTCTTTCTCCCACATGCTGTGAGCACCAAAGGTGATTGTTGGGCGCTCGTTTCATTTTACTCAGTATTTGCAAATTTGCTGATGTGGATTGAGCCTCATTCATTAAAGCTAAATGAATTAAAATCATGGTTAACAGTAATAAATGCAGCTGTCATTGTGGACTTTATTATCTGGGTTCTTTGGCAACTATCCATTATTTTAAAACAGCATCTGTTGGCTTACTTCCTCTAATCTTGTATGAGAACGTGAAAGAGTTGGTTTTGTTTTTAATAAAGAAAATAGTATAGGATATTGTTTTTGAAAATTCACAGCTGCATGTGCTACTAATATTGATGATGAAC
Organism: Ciconia boyciana; assembly: GCF_034638445.1. NCBI lineage: Eukaryota > Metazoa > Chordata > Aves > Ciconiiformes > Ciconiidae > Ciconia > Ciconia boyciana. The sequence goes on from NC_132936.1 coordinate 96,261,659, forward strand.
TCAACAGCTAAATTGAAAACAACCCAGATGTCATGTTCAAAGTGAAGCAGCAACATAATAAAAAAGTCTAACCGCACCACAACGTAACAAGGAAAAGAAAATAATTACATGAATGTGTTTAAGACTCTTCAGTACAACATAAATGTAAATGTCATTAATCGTTAATACGAAGGTGCCATCTGGACAGTTGGATGATGTAGATGCTGGCACTAGAGGTGTCATTCCTCTTGGAAACCATAAGAAAACCAGAAACTTGGAAAGATGTTGGAAAAAAAGTTTGACTGGATCTCTTTTGAATATATTAATGTTGGATGTGAGCAATAATCTGAGCAAATACCTACAAAGTCAGGTCCTAAGCCTAAAAAGGCTTCCTTTTATTTCTGTGGATTTTGGATCAGAGTTTAAAATACGTTAGTGATATAGATCTGTGTAAATGTAACCACTGAAAAAGAGGTGAAATGCCTTTTTACAAGATCTTTTCTCATGCATTCCAAGAAGGTCTGTATTTTTTGATTCCTACTTTATACCTAAAATCCTGAAGTCAAAGATAGTTTGAGGGAAAGAGAAAGCAAACATCTAAATTTTCACAATAACTTAAAAAACAATTACTGTTCCTTACTTAAGTTTTAAAGTAGACCACAGAACAGCAAATAAATGAAAAGCAGGTACTTTTCTTTTCCCCAAGAATGTTTTTTACTGTACATTTTGTAGCAAAAAAAAGAAAATAAAGGAAAAAATATTCTGATCACAGGGATGTCATTTTCTAAAACTCCAAGTAGGAAACGTGACGAATACAAGATCAAGTACACAGCCATGTCACAATATATCTCTGCACCTTTAAAAAAAATATACATAGAGTTTTTTCATGTGTTATTTTCTCTGTGCCTTGCACCCTTTCTCCACATGTCTTTTACAAAATCGTAGCAACAATGTGCAATTTCAGAATGGTTCCCAGCAGCTGATCATTGGAAGCCAACAAATAAATAAACAAATGAAAGGACAGTTGCAGTAGCCACCAGAATGCTGGAAATCACAGTAAAGTCGTTAAGGACAATGAAGTCAGCTGGGTGGGCCATGTGCATTTCCACAACCACAACAATGCTCCCCAAAAACAAAACTGAGAATCAGTTTACAAGCCCTAAAGAGCTCCTGTTCTTAGTTAGCAAGTGCCTTAGTGAGGGTGAGAGACAAGGGGGCAGGAGTACACCGGGCACTGGGAAAGAGCTATCTGTAATGGAGGGGACACATGGGAGACCCCCTGCTCTGAGACAACCAAATTTAACTCGGTTTCCGTGGCTAGTTGGGAACATATCCAATCCCCTGAAATACACAACAACTTACATTTCCTGTGATGCTACTGATACAGTCAAGCCATGTCATGGCAACTGTACAAAGAGCTTTTGTCACAATAGGGTGAAAGTCTGTGTTTTCTTTGTCAGCTGAAGGGAGTGACGGTGTGACCTTTGCCAGAAGCCATTGGTATTCATAATGTGGAGAGTTCATGGGAGCTACTTTGGTTTTCCCTTTCTTTATCCTTTAATAGGAAATCTTCATTATTATTTTTCCCATCTTTGATAGCAACACCCCTACAAATATCAATAGCTGCTGCAATCTGCCTTGAGCATAGACAAGCAGAGACTATGAAGAAGATGGAAGAAAGAGGATGATTTTTTTAAAATTTATTAGCCCCTAGATTTAGTTTTACCTAGGACATAAAGGGGTAGTATTGGAGGTGAGTTATACAGTACATCAGAAATTTGACTTTTGTACATAAAACATCCTCCTTTTCGTCTGGGGGGCGAGACTGAAAAGAAAAACAAAAAATGCATAAAAATGTACTTTCTGCTGTAGGGAATAAACAACTCAAAAGCAGTAACAAGGCAAAACAGAACAGAACTCATTAGATCCCAACCAAAAGCCAACTCAACAAGTATTGTTCTCCCAAATGTCACAGTTAACACCATGAGATTATGCTGAACAATTTGCTCTGATCTGTCCCTGTGGATGCCCTGCCTGCACTTCTGAGAAAGTCACCTGCAGTGACAGTTATATCCTAGCACCAGTCTTATATCCACAGAAGTGTATTTCTGTGGTTAAAAGAGAAGAAAGAGGTGCCCTTTAAAAAAAAAAAAAAAAACCCAAACAAAAATCCAAACCTCTTAAAATTAAATTTGCGCTGTTAAACCCCTTCTCATCCTCCTTGTTTAATCTTGTGTGACGGTTCACCAAGAGTCTCAGTAACTTTTGGAAAGCAATGCTAAATACAACTGGCAAATTCCTTGAAACATTCACACATGGTTTAGTTGGGGCCAGACAAGAATGGTGCCATACGTGCCTATTAACATTTCATGACCTTCTTTCTCTTTTAGTATCCCTGTTACTTATTTGTTTACCTATCTTTTTGGCCAGTACAACTGAAAACGTTTCCTCCCCACTCTTTCCAATGCATGGCCCTGCAGCAAACCACGCTTTATAACACGAGGGGAGAAGAAGAGGGGGGAGACACTGATATTTACACTGTGCTTTCCATCACCCACTCTGAGCTCCCAAAAGTCCCTTTTGCCCCTGTTAGGTCATTGTCATCGTACTGCAAAAGCATGCCATTCACCGAGAGGCTCCTCTTTGTCCAAATGTTTGTTATCTTTTTTGGGTAGGTGCAACATTGAGATGTAGCAAAGTCCCCCATGTCAAAAGAATGGCTACGTTTAGTTTTGCCTTCCAGAGGCAACATGAGGAGGCTGCGAAATTTGGACTCCGGCTGGCCCAGCAGTGGCTCTTTGTCCGAGTGGCGGGCCACTGTGGAAGTTCTGGAGTCTGTCATCTCCTCCTTTTTCTGACATTTCAGTTCCAGGGAGGCAAAAGCTCCCATTAGCCGGTCAATATTGTGTTTTGACCTGGAAGGAGGCCTCCACTTACTGGACAATGTGCCCTGTTCACTTTGGAGGCTATAGTCATCACAGTCATGGCTATTTGCAGAGCTGGAGGAAGAGGAGATGCTGCTCCGCGCAGACTGACAGTTAAACTCCATAAGTTCGTTTCTTACCACCACTTTGGGGTTGACTTGGGGCAAGACTCCATTTTGAACTGGTTGTGCTCCATTTGTCTGTGAGTAGACATTGCTGACGTTAGACATCTTCCCCTGGGAATTGTTGCAGACCTTATAGCGGACCATGAGTATTACAATGAATACCAACAGAGTTGCCACAATGATGCCTCCAATGATCAAAATCATGGTCCCACCCAGGAACTGGCTGTGCATCGACTGGCACTGAGGGTAGTCTTCTTTGGTGAAGAACTGGGCGCATCCCACAATATTGGTGGCAGTAAGGGTTGTGGCTGTGTCATCCCACATTGCCAGGACACAGAGGTCATAGCCTGTTCCAGAAACAAGGTTGTTTACAACAAAGGCTTTGTTTGTAGCTGGAATCATCCTTTAAGAAAAAGAAAAAAAAAAAAAAAGAAAAAAATTGGTTACTCTTGATGCTAAGGGAAAAGAGAGGAGAACAGACATAAGAACAGTGTGGTGTTTACTGTTCTGGTTCGGGGCACTGGCAGAGAGGAGTCAGAGCCATAAAATTTAAACAAGCATTCAAGCTTCCCATCTCCTGTGGGTCCAACATCCCAGCATTCAGTAACACACAAGTTTTGCGGGCCATCTCTCAAATGTGCAATAAAGAGAATAAGAAAAAGCAGACCACACTATTCTTGGGTTTTTTTTTCCTCCTCACTTGCATCTGTCCTAATCCTAAATATATTCAAACCTGAACAAATAACTCAGAAAAAGATTATGTGCAATATGTGCCTAGAAAGAGCAGTTCTTTCTGAGTGTGCAAAAGACCCTTGCACCTGCTGAGTCTGAACCTGGCAGTTGTCACATTGCTTCGCGGGTGCCTGAACATTTACTGTGTAACATCAGCAGGTTGCTTACCTTGTGAAGACAAGGGGCTACATTTAGTTTTCTCATTCCCTGAGAATGCAAGGAAGACAGCCACTTCCCTCTCTTTCTCCACTCCCCTACCTTGTTTCCCCATCCTCCTACTCCCCACTGTGGAAAATATCTGCTAGAAATGCAGCTATCGTCTTCTTTGCCAGAAATTTCTCCCAGCAACCACCTTCCTCTGTGTGAGTGAAAAAGAAATACTGCCATTGGCAGTATGGGCTGTGGAAATGTGAGGAGAGGTAGGCAGATGCAGGGATGGAAACAAGAAGGTCTCTTTAACATAAAAAATTCTACTCAAATACAAATCCATTTTAAAAAAACAAATAGCTAGGCCCAAGCTGTGCTCCAAGTTTGGATATTATTCTTTGCTGCCACAAAACTTAAGCAGTCATTTGAACTCATGCAATATTAGAGCATCACGAGCATTCAAAATTAGCAGATGGGAATGAATGTGGTCTACCCCCACTTCAAACTGGTGAAAATGGCAGCACGTTAGTGGAATACAGTGGAGAATCCCAGATTCAGTGCCTGGTGGGTAGCCAAGAATAAAACCAAAGAGATACCCCATGCATGTTTCTTTTTACTTCCACATAACAGGCTTGAGTGAGAGTAAAAAGCTGAAATTAAAACCAGCCCATTCTGATTTAGAGCTGCAGATCTTCAGCACCAGCAACAAGGGAGCCCTACAGGCACTTACACCACACAGCAAGCTGGTGTGACTGTAATTGGGACGGTAAGGCCTGGCCAGAGGAAAAAGGTATGCTCCTTGTGGGAGAGCCAGGCTTTCTTAGCCTCAAATCGTCATCACAGCTAGCATAAATTGCAGCTCTGCAGAGGCCCTTCTGTGCAGTGGGAGGGAACAGGCCTGCACAGAGAAGCAGCAACGTCAAGGCACTGCAAAGATGAGCTTCTGATCATCTTTGCATTTATGCATTCACGCCACTTACACAGCCTTTCAGTCTGGCCACAGGCCAGGATGTGTCTCCCTTTTTAAAAAGCAGACAAACACACAAAAAAATTCTGTAAGGAAAAGAAATATCGGTGAGAGACACCTGAAATATAAACATCACCTGTCAGGTTTACTCAATGTTATATTTGAGATTCTTGGCACATTTATCATCCTAATGGAGGTGTTCTGCACAGACATAGATGAGCTAATCAGAATGAGCCGAGAGGTCATAAAGCAGCCCTCCTGGAAAACTCCAGATACAGTTGCTAAAATGGTTTCTAATAGTCAAAATGGTTGGTCTCAAGTTATTTCTAACTGCTCTCCTCTCCCTGGGGCTCTGAGAACAACACACCACCGGCCACAGCAGCTGGGGCAATGCCTTCACTCTATTGAATTGTTCAAGGATTTCATATGCACGCACCAAGGATGATATATGGAATAACAGAATATTATTGATCTTCAAACGTATTGTCATGGTTTAGCCCCAGCTGGCAACTAAGCCCCACACAGCCGCTCGCTCACTCCCCCCTCACTGGGATGGGGGAGAGAATCAGAAGAGTAAAAGTGAGAGAACTCGTGGGTTGAGATAAAGACAGTTTAATAGGTAAAGCAAAAGCCGCGCATGCAAGCAAAGCAAAGCAAGGAATTCATTCACTACTTCCCATCGGCAGGCAGGTGTTCAGCCATCTCCAGGAAAGCAGGGCTCCATCACACGTAACAGTTACTTGGGAAGAGAAACGCCATCACTCCAAATGTCCCCCCTTCCTTCTTCTTCCCCATCTTTATATACTGAGCATGACGTCATGTGGTATGGAATAGCCCTTTGGCCAGTTGGGGTCAGCTGTCCTGGCTGTGCCCCCTCCCAGCTTCTCCTGCACCTGGCAGAGCATGGGAAGCTGAAAAGTCCTTGACCAGTGCAGCAACAACTAAAACATCTCTGTATTATCAACACTGTTTTCAGTACAAATGCAAAACATAGCCACATACCAGCCACTATAAAGAAAATTAACTCTATTTCAGCTGAAACCAGGACACGTATGATCTTCAAACTCTTGAACAGTTTCACCAATTGCTTCATATCTCCTTCTGTATCCCCTACTGCTATACTCCACTTTCCACCATCACTCCCAGCCACGTGCTTAAAAAATTTTACAGTGCATAAGTCCTTCAGAAATTATTTCACTGTGAAACCCCATTACAAACAAGTAGTACTGTTAGCAGAAAGAATAGTCAGCCCTATAAACTGGGTCTTGGACTTGGGTCATAACTCTCAAAAAACAGAGCTTATAGCATCATCTGTTACAGTGGTTCCTTTTGCTTTGCACTGGTGAAACACAGAGAGACCTCTATATTCTTTCCAAGCAAACAACTGTGTTTACATCGTATATAGCTTTGCACATATCTTCCACATATAGAAATACAGTTTTTCAGCCTAACACACTATGCCAATTTATATAGAGTGAACACTGATAACTTCAACAGTTTACAACTTGTTTTCTTCAAATACAATTACACACAAACTTCCAAGGAAATGTAAGTGCCTGGAATATTTCAAGGACTGGCAGGTAGCGATAGTGGCATGAAATGTAAAGCCAGCCCATTTTTAATTGTACAGCAGTGAGTCCACAACCAGTCCTAAAGCTTGGCCAGGTTAACTGTAGTAAAACTTGCCATAAAAGCTCATCTTAGCCTTTAAAAGAAATTGAGTCATTTCTAAACTCAATCAGTCTTGGAAGCTACAGCTGTGATAATATTGGGACTAATAATATCTTTATAAAAGATCACACATGCAATCCCAATTATGGAAAAAGCAATCAACTCTCCATATACATCTAAAATGAAGAATTCTGGATGTTTCCGTAAATAAACTTCAAATTTTCTTGTAAAATATTCAAATTAATGTTATTGTAAAAGAACAGCTGAGCATAGGGATAAGCACCGAGTTCAAGAGTACTAGGAGTTAAGTAATTAATCTCAGACTCAGTTTTCTTGCTTGCAGGGAAGACAATCTTGTTTTCATGAAGTTGCCAAACTGTAAGAGTATTTTGGCATTTCTCCATGCTTTAGCCCACCCTCCCCAAACATACTGCCAGTCAGCTATGATGGATGACATCTCTTAACGTTCCCCACACCTACAATCAATGCAGACACATTTGCACTCTAGGATATTGATGACTCTTTGATCATCCCCAACACGGGTAGCTGCAAGATGCCACTTCAGTCGTTGCTTTGCTGCCTAACAGGGGGAGTCTCTTCATGGCTGTTCTGTACAGCTAGCACCATTAATCACGGACCACTGTGCCCTGCCATTGGGACTCAATAGCTAGGAGCTGCCACAAAACTAAAAGGGGTGACTAAAACTGTGTCTAGGCAGAGATCCTGCAAGGCTTTGTTTAGTCAACTCATCAGCTAAACACAGAAAATTGGTCCAGGTAGCAAGAATCTATAACCTGGTTCACTGGAGATCAAAAACAGCTTTTGAAAGTTGTTAGCTTTTGAAACTCAGAAGATCCTAGTGCTCACTTGTTAGCCCTCAGATAGCAAATATACTTAATTGCAGCAGTATCTCGAGGCAAGGAGCCTGATATTGTCCACTTGCTCTTCAGGACAGTGTGATCTTGCAGAGATGCTTCTTATCACAAAGAGGAATAAAGATCTAAATTTGATACTATCCTTTCTTTAGGGGAAAAAAGAATAGCAGTTGACTAACTGCAAGAGGAGATTAACTTGCAAAACACTTGTTTATTTTTAAACTAATGGTAGGTTATGATAGCTTTTAATGTGTACAGTTTAAGGAGCCCTGGAACAGTGAGGACTGGGAAAGCAAATGAATACTCAAATATGTTAACAGTGTAAGTGTAAATGTAGTCCTAGCTAAGACAACAAGAAATTTGAAAATCTCCTTACGGAAATTTCACTGTCCAGATATGTAAGACACAGTAATTTCTGTCTTTCTCCTCTGGTTTATTTTCCTTGGTGTAGGAGGAGCAGGCAAATCTCCTCCACATTGGTGTCAGGATTTTGTTACCTGGTTCTTAAACTAGTTTCTGAATACTATCTGAAGATCAAAATACCCCAAGGAAAACTATTCATATAAGAACATGCTTCTGATGTCTCTGAAAATCTTGTCTCTATGGAATGAAATGAGCATAAAGGTCTTACAACTGACCTTCTTAATTTACAAAAAAGCCCTTTTCTCTCACTCTTTGGCACAATAGCATCGCTTATTGGAAGAGGAGAAGATCTATGGCTAGGACTGGGGCATGGCATAAGCGTCTGAAATAGAACAGCAATAGACAGAGGCTCCGATGAGAGTTTTTGTGTGATGAAGAGCTATGAAGCTGAGATGAAAGCTTACAGGGCTTTTGCAAACAATACATTCCCTTCAATCCATGGAGATTTACGTCTCTTTTTGTGAAAACACCAAAATGAGACCATGAGACCCTTTTTAAAAAAAGGAAGGACAGTGCTAGCACCCTTCTTTAAAGTCAACCTTATTTTCTACCGCCACCACTAAAAAGTCCTTGTTATGTCCTTGTAGACACAACATACAGCAAGCAAGCAATTTTGTAATCACTCTATTCAGTGTGTGGTGATATTAAGAAAATTAGAAAATAAATTACTTAGAAATGCAGGAGAAAAAGGTTTGATGTAGACTTCACTCATAATCCCAGATGCAAGTGAGCACTGAAGCTTGCAGGGAGTGAACTGTGCTGAGAATTTAGGAGACCTGAGTTTTATTCTCTACTTTACCAGTTACACTGATATCAGGCTCTACTTTATCAGTAACTCTCAGTTCCTGAGAAATCATTTTGCTGTACTGTAAGTCTCCTCATTTATAAAATGGGGATAATGCCAGCAATCTCCTTTCAAAAGAGGCCTGTAGTGTATGGAAGGAAATTAGTAGATATTATGATTACACTGTAATATACAAACGGGTTCTTTTCTTCTTTGTAGCACTAGGGATTAGCAGGAGTGAACTGCTGGTTAATACTGTGGTTATGCAAAACAGATGAATTAGAGGAATACAGATTAGGATAATTGGCTAGGCAATTCTGTTCCTTTTCTCCATCCCAAGAGGGGTATGATACCATCTAGTTTTAGCCTGAAACTGCTTTAATCACAGAACTTGCAGGGAGCTGTTAAGGCAATTCCTTTGGGAAGGCACTTGCAACTCCCAAGACTTTTATACTGACCTGGTAGACTATGTTGCTTTTGTCATGGTCCTTTTTTTGTATTATCCAGGGCTATATACTATCTATATTGCAATACGATTTCTCCTTTTGAAGCGAATGCTGGGAGTTTAAAATGGGAAGTCACGCTTATTTATTAAATGCTTGTGTCTGAGAAAAAAAAATAATTTGGGTGTGAATTTTCTGTGCCTAAGCTGCTCAACCCAAACTCTTCCTGTAACTTTCTATGTCTACATGCCATGTCCCAGGGCAGACACCTCACAAGAAATGGTTCATGTCTCTGCTGGTAAATTCTCTTTACTTCCAGAGTGACTTCAGAAAGCTGTATATCCAAAATAGCCCTTGGAATATTAACTCCTGAACCATGCTGGAAAAAGTATGCAAGGAACTGGACCAAGACATTAACAGTATAGATGATGGGGTTCTGGTGCATGGGAATGTTTCTATGCCCTCATTAATTTATGAGCACAGCTGTAGCCTATACACTAATTATGAAGCAACTGCTAAACAGTAGTGCTAAACATTGTCACTATGCACTATAGCTTGTAATGAAGATGGGAAAAGGAAGAGGAAGAGGGGTGCCAAGGTGAATTAGGTGCCAAGGTAAAAGTTAGTTAGCACACTAACTTTCCTGTATAGTAATGCCTTAGTGTGAAAATATCAATCTCACTGTACATTTCTATTCTTAAGCTTCCTCTTACACAAAGTTGAATTCACATAAGTGCAAAATATTACTCTGATTGCTCTCAGAACCAGCAATCGATCCAGAAAAGCTTAACACTGGAATCTGACCAATTTTCATTTTTCAGTGAAAATCTCAAGTCAAAAATGTTCATTTATTTAATCAATAAGTTTGTCCCTTATTTTAAAATCTTTGGTTTTTTTCCTTTGTTCCAGTTTCACAGGTAATTCTGAAAAAAATGATGACTCCAGCTAATCTTCCTTTAAAGTATTGTAGAAGGGTCTGATAGAGCCCAACTTTTCAGCTGGAATGTCCACCTTCAGTCCCAGTGGGATTAAAGTGGGATGGTAGAGAAAGAGGAGAGGGAAAGTATCAGTGGTGACATACTGGAGAAAGACTGGCTAAAGAGCATGTAAAAAGAGTGGGCAATCAGAGGATGGAGTTCATTGCCTGAAGAAGGACCACATAAAGTATCCTTTAAAGCCTGGTGGATGTAGCTCAATGGCACACAGATCTTGCTTCTTATCAGACAGAGATAGTAATGAGGTGTTATTTCATTGAGCACAGGTAAGGAAAGAAGAAGGAAGAGAAGGCTGAAGTGAGGGAGAATGCAAGAAGAAATTAGGATAATGAACATTGGTGGTTCTGGCAGTGTCAGAGCAGCAGAAAATGATAGAAAGACAAACGGGTACATAGCAGCCATTGGCAGGACACTATCAGGTACGTGGCTACCATCAAAATGATGGAAGTCCAGGTGGCCACCAAATGGGGACCAAGATCACAAAAACAGTTCAATATATGGTTGAGTGCAATCAAACATAGGTGAAGATCTTTCAGCAAAAACAAGACAATTAGAAAGATAGTGAAGTGAACCAAGGCAGTGCAAAGAGTTTAGATGATAGACAGAGATTAAGAAGGCTGGAGAAAAGGGCAAAAAAAGATCAGAGGAAGACTAGAGGGATCTAAATTGCAGTGAAAATGTCACACGTGATGTATTGCTTGGGAGCAAGAGAAAGTGGACTGCACAGCTGGCATTCTTCTCTGCTGCCAACTTTTGTAATTTCCTTGAAAGTTTTATGGTATATACTGTTGTCATTTTTTTTGCTGTGTTTTTATCCCAGAAAGCCCCAGTTTCTGCAGTCATGGAATGAAAGTAGAATCTAAAATGTTATTAAAAATTAAGTAAGCTAACAATGGAGATTAATTTCTGACCCTTCAAATTTCCAGAAAAGCCCTTGAATATATATCTTCAGATCATCCTAAAGCCTCAGGAATCAAAAAACAAATACAAAGTATGAAGTATATTACTGTGTGAGATCTCACAGTCTTCTGGTGCCTGATTCAAGATTTTTTAATCTAAGAATCTGAGAAAGACAGAGACCTACTGTGACCTGCATCTCGAAAAAATGACAGTTGTATTTCTGGTGTTCCAGGAAAAAAGATAGTTGTTAGTATTAGCAACAGGGCGTAATTCTTCTGTCAGTCATGTCAACATAAGGAAATGTCAGATAATACTAGGAGGTAGCCAGACTTGTTCAGTAAACACTAACTCAACCCAGCATGAATAATTTCCTGCATTTTTTATTTTATTAGTTTTTGGGGGGTTTATGACTTACAATCATAATTTTGCCTTCAGATGGAACATTTATTATTAAACACAAATCCCTTCCTGCTTTTCTGAATCTTGTCTCCTCATCACTCGTGCATCCAGCTGCCCTTCAGAGAATCTATCTTGTCAAATACGCATAGTACATTTCATTTCATTATTATTTCCTAATTTGCTTATGCTCTTTTTTGATCATTTGGAAAAGTGGGGTGGGAGGTGGGGAAGAGAAAACAGAGCCAAAAGCAATTGATATGTCTGTCACAAGATGGTGAGACAGGGAGATACTGATAATGAATATATCCCCTGTGCTACATGGGAAAGGAAAAAAACCAAGCAGTAAATTAAACTACTAGCTCAGAGAATATAAATTTCTGGTGATATCTGATAGGCTGCTGAATGGTGTCCCCTGGGAATGCACTGAAGTCATTCAGCAGGTGACAGAACAAAGCATAGGCTTCTAGGGGACATTACTGCACCAGGTTGAGAAAGGGGAACCTTGGTATAAGGTATTCTGTTCCCCTCCATTAGCCATTGCTCTAGGAGGAAATGGTCTTCTCTCTATTATTCCCAACCAGATTCTTGCAAACAATAGGGAACCACAGGCAGGCAGAACTGGTGAGGCACTTCTGGATGAATGAAGACCACCAGCACCATCCCATAATGGCCTGAATCAATGCAGGTGCTCAGTTCAGCTGTCCAGCTGCAAGCTACTGCACTGGGACAACCTCATTTTGGTTAATGTCGGTATGACAATACAAAATTAGACTTTCAAGCTCCCTGATCTATGCTATAATTTATTTCACGTGGACATGACAGCAGCAGGCATTTAGTGCCCTGATCATTAAATTTTGTCTTTAAAGGGAATGCAGGCATACCGTAGGAACATTTGACAGCACAAAAGATAAATCCAGTCACACCCAAGCTATTCAACTACACGCAGAACACCTTTCACCTCAACATAGCTGAGATACTAACTGCCTCGGAAAAAAAATCCTCACACTAATTCAAAACCAACTAAAACATATTTAAGCTCATTAGCAGAGTAATTGAAAGCCCACACAATATTTCTGTTAGTAAATGTGAAGCTGAAGTATTTACGGAAAGAATGCATAGCCATACTAATAAATTCACTCTGTATCATGTTAATGTAGAGTTAGAAAGCTATCATAATTCACAGCAATGTTTCAAAAAGCCAGACAGTAAATCTGAAATTAATAAAAAAATATCTAAAGTCAGTAAGTTATTCTACTGGTAGTCACAACAACATGTTACAACTACCCCATTTCTAAAGATGGGAAGAGATAAAAGTTATCCAAGAAAGGTGTGTTCAAGTCATTAAGCAGAGTGTGGGACCTGGGACACTATTCCCAGTTTTTTACAGCCAAATGGCCCATCCACTTGGCTGAAGTGTTATGCTTATTCTCTCTGACTCAAGTGTTTTTGAACTCTTTTATGCAGAGTCACCAGAAAAATACTTTTTACACCAGAAAAGTCATCCTACCGTACCAATAGAGGTTTTCAGAAGAGAAGCAACATTAGAATTAATAAGCACATTTAGGAGCTCAGAGGAAATCAATTTGCAAAAGGGATTCTGCTATTTTCCTGGCAGAACACAGCTGTGAGATTAATCTATATGCTGTCCTTTCTTGAGAGTTACAAGTGGGGCTTTCCACTTTTTTCTAGGCAGTGAAATCTGTGCAAATTATAATGATAGGATCAAAGAGAGCTGACTGGGATCCTATAGTGGTTGACAGCTGCCCATCCCCTTTTTCTGTAAGAGCTCCTGTGAGCTGAGGTGAAGAGGAGGATCTTCAGTGACTTACTAGCAATTTCATTCATGCTTCCTACACAGAGCACTTATGCTAGGTAGCAACTCATATGTCTTGCAGAAACTCTGTGACCTATCACACAGGCTAATTTTATGTCTGGAAGGTTGTGCTGGAATGACAAAAACTCCAGGCACTGCTTGAAGTTATGTTCACTGTGTTTTGTAATTGACTGGTCAAAGCAAACTCCAGTATGCTGTTTCAGGCTCTTCTGTCACAAAATATTTGTGCACTGGTGGGAGAAGTGTGGTGCCAGGTAACAGCTGACAGGACTATTCTAACTATTCCAACCAAAAGAAAGAGTCTTATCAAGTGAATTGGAGGTCTTGTTACCCATAGAAACTGTGTATACACTGATATATCAGTCTGGATAAAAAAGTTTTTCAACATCAGTTTAAGACACAATTTATGAGTTATTAAAAAGTTTAATCACATATCATGTAAGTGTTCCCCCACCTCAGTGACTGAACTTGTTGTGGATAGTCTCAAGAGATCAGGAGTGGTTATCTGCCAGAATCTCGAGCATCCCTCTCATTATGAAGTTGAAAAAATAAGTTTAATTCCCAGTGGAGAGAAAGGGAGAACTGCATTTACCAATTCTCCAAAAATGAGCTAAAGACATATCAACTCACCAAAGATACAGCCAGACTATACCTATATTCAGAGAAGAACATAGCCATGATTTAGAAACATGAAAAGGTGTTTATTTGGAGAGATTTTTGCCATCACAGGCAGATTGAAAAGCAAGCAGAAAAACTGTAAGATTGAGGACCCAACCCTCTAGCCTCTCAGAAAACACTGGAAAAACCTCTTGCTATCTAAAATGGATACAGTAGAATTGCTTGCTTCTTGTGAATTAAGAAAACTTATTGAAAAACAATAAGGGAAAGTTTGAATAACAAACTTTTAGTATCAATTATCAAGCTTTTAGTTTCTGAGTTAGGAGAGGGAGAAAATCTTCTGTAACAAAAATCTCTGTGAAACACGCACAACACTGCACAAGGTAAAGAGAACCAAGATGATTCAGGGTGACTTTTGCAATAACATTGGGAAAAAAAAGTGGTTTTTTCAATTGCATAATGAGAACACGGGGTGCAAAAATCAGTAATGGTCAAAAGCATTGTCTCCTAGGGGGGTGGGGTGGCGTAAGCAGAAGAAAAAAAAAGCAGCATAGGTACGTAATAAAAGCATTTCCTAAGGCAGAGGTTTGACATTTTGCGACTTTCTGGGTATTGCATATAAAACAAAGGAAAAGGACGGCTAGAAGGACTAGATAGGCTAAAAAGACATGGAGACGTTGAATTTCAGAATGCTCTACAAAAGCACAGAACACAGTTACATCTTTTCAGTTTGTGATACCAAAATTAGATAAAAGCATTTCTCAGTAACCAGAGACACCCTGCTTCTTTCAAAGCTGAGCCTGGACTGAAACCACACTGTGTGAAGAGTGACAAATACATTACTGAAAAGGAAAGTAAAATCCACCCAGTAAGAAAACAAGTTTTAATTTATAATGACCCCAGGAGGAAGAAAAGGAGAAGTCAGTGATAGATTTCAATAGTAGCATGATATTATCACCTAGAAATATGTTCCTCTGCTAAAGTATCTTAGGCAAGTGTCACAGATTTCTAGTACATGAACAAAGTGCACTAAAAAGTAATCTACTAGTTCCTTATGTGTTACAAATGAGACCCAGAAAACTGAAGGAAACTGACATGAGTCATCTGATAGGCTAATGGAATGACGCAAAAACTGAATGTAAGCAGTCCAGAATCCCAGGCTGTGCATCCCAATAGTGAACCCATTGCAAAGAGGAAAGCATGAGCAGTGTTTATTGGATTTTCTTCTTCCAAGTACTAGCCATATACCTTGCAAATACATATTTGGCCCTCCTCATGTTATTTCTCACTCACAGAAAGTACACAGAAAGTTTGGAAGTACTTGGAAAGGAATTAAATCCTACTTTTAAGCAAGGTTACCTATTAAATGGGTTTACAAATATAAGTGCTCAAATTTGATGTCTGCCTTTTATTTCAGAGAACCACAACTGATTTGTTTAGGTTTGATGGTGTAACATTAAGAGACTAGAATTTCTTCTCCTGTTTCAACTTCTCCAATTTATTAAATCTTTACCTGGCTCCTGAGATTTACCCACTTAAAGCTTAAGTTACGCGGTTTTGCTGAATATGGTTTTAGGATCAAATAGATTCAGACAATGAACAGCTGATCAGCATGTTAATAAGCTTTCACATGAAAACCAACTACAACAAATGCTATGTATGCCATCAGTCTGTTGATATAGTCACATCCAGATCTGCTAAATTTATTACTTCTTTACCATGATTAATTATTAGTCATCATATGTGAAGGTTTTTGTAGTCATGGATATTTCATTGTCCACCAGTAGAACAAAAGCTTCTAGATGTTATAGGCATCCATATGAGGTCATTACAAATAACAGAAAACAGCTTGTGAAAAATGTCAATGAAAAATTCTATAAATACTGTGGAATCATATGTGTAAGAGTGGCCTGTACTGTTGAAAGTGAAATGAAATAATGGATTTTTCTTTTTCTTTGCTTGAAAAACATTCAAAGCAGTGAGCAATGAAGGAACAGACTGGCAGATTGCTCTGCTCTGCAGAGTTTCAAGTGTAAAGTGTGCAAAACTGTCTCTTCTTCACTGGGTAAAATCTTCTCTGAGCTTTCCTGCTGTAACTCCAGGTAGCATAAGTAAGCAGGACATGCAAAAATGACCCTGAGAGCTAAAAAAGGAGAGCATGGAATAAAATGCTAATCAAATACACAATGATACTAAACCCACAATTTTTGCCTGCTTGGAGAATATAGAATCATTTGTCACCTCTACTATAAGACAAGGGAGTGCTGTCCTCATCCTGTCAAAAGGAGCAGTAGTAGAAATTTGCCAAATGTTCATTGATATTTAGGAGGAAAAAAGATGAGCTGAACATAGATTCATAACATCAAGCAGCATCAAAACCTCACTGTGACCCCTCTGAAAAGACTAAGGAGTGAAAAGCCAGACTCTATCATTCCTAGAAAGGAAGGTAAAATAAATACTCTAAAAAAATCATTGCATAGAAGTGTAAGATTCCAGGCTTCTTGGAAAGTGCAGCCAGCACTGCATTCTAGGGTACATTAGTTCTATGACTCTGTTTACCCATACATGTATTTATCAAGAGTATTATCAATAAGGATATTCAAATTAACATTTCTAATAGCCAATGTAATCCTTCAGAGGAAACTTAAGCATGTCCCTCCCTAACCACTATATGGGCTGGGAGAGTTCCTTACATCTGCAGTCAAGAAAGAACAAAATCTGTTGCCCTCAGTAAAGCATTTTCCCTTCTTTTCTCAATAAATGGTCACCCCAGAAGTATTGGAGTGCAGCTCAGAGTGTATGAGCAGGGGAATAAAGTAGGCAAGAACTTTACTCCCTTATGAAGTCCTGCAAAGCTGTGCTCCACTAGCAGAACTGCTGATTTTGGCTTCTCTGCAGTGGGCTGGGTTGGGGAGAGCCCTAAACTTGCCTCTGCACCACTTGATACACAGCTGCTGGGCTCCACGTTCCCTTCTCTAAATGATGATTGAGTCCCCTTTCTAGGTTGCACCAAGACAGTGCTGTCCACGTGACGTGTGGTATTTGGGTAGGCAATGCCATCAGTCTGTGGCAAGACTTCAGCAAGGCACAATGTCTGTCTTTTTGACTGAGGAGAGAATGAGGGCTAGACTTGAGCATCTTGACTGATGAGATGACCTTTCCTACTCTCTTGCAGGGGAAGTCAGCCAGCTTTGGAGAGAAGGGATTTATTTTTTTTTTTTAAAGTTTAATTTCCTTCCTTACTTCTCTGCCTCACCAAAATGACAGGAGGGAGAGTCACCAGTGGAAGAAATGAAGCTGCAAACCTGCTGAACAGCAAGTCTGACTAAACAAGAGGGGAGGACGTGGCCTGTACCCAGGAGTCTATAAGAGGAATGCCCACGTTTCCCCCAAAAGATGTAGCAAAAGAAGCAAAATGGGAATGGTCTAACAAGAGCTGTCTTTTGTCCTTAAAGTCTGCTTTGGATCTGCCTTTCTTTCCACAATCCCTGGAGACATCTCAAGCAGAACATACCCCTGTTTCATTCCTTATGCCTCTCCCAGCAGATCATAAAGGTAAGAAAAATCCTGTGTCCAAGTACCTCAAGGGCTTTTTATCTACTTTAAAATTCAGGATTGCTTTCAGAAAAGACGTTTAGGGTGTAATCCTTTCCTGGCCATCTGCACACTGTCTTTGCAGGTGTGTATTTGTACTATCCCCCCACATTCAGGTGCAAATCTTTTTCCTAGACCTGACTTGGGAAATATTGGCCCTACTGTGATGGTGCCACAAATCATTATTTGGTGATTGACAAGTGCTACATTCAGGGATGAAGTGGAGATAGCTGTGGCACTGCAGAAATCTTCTACGAGCTGCTGCCTTTTACATAACTTGGAGAAGTTACTATCTTCTGTGCCTCGTGGGCAGATTAAAATTAACTTATCTCAGCCAACAGAAACTACAGACAGAGCCAAACGATTCCGCACAATACATGTGTTTCTCTCTTCCACATTAGCCTGACTATAAACCACAAGTCAAAGATAGTCTTGTCCTAAATTGATGTGGCTATGCGCCTAATGAAGGTATAACTCTGACTCACAGTGATTAAATTTCAATGAAATATTGAAGAATGCTTAATTGGTTTTAACACCTCAGCAGCAGAAAAAAATTTATTCTGTCATGACTAAACTTCATAACTATTTTTCAGAAAATTACTTGCTTTTTAATGACCATGCTGGCAACTTTTTGCAGTGCCATAGAAAAGGTGGATAGATGGAAATATTTTTGTAACCACCAGTGCAATTTCTCACTCCATAGTGTAAATACACGGTGGCCTGCCACAGGTTTCACCTAGGTCTTGTTTTCTCATGTGCACTCTGGGTTTGCCTGCAGATAGTGGCCTCTCTATCCTCTGAAGTGTCCCAGAACATCATAGACATATTTCTGAATCCACTGCTCTGTGGATTTTTACTTTTTTTTACCTTGCTCTGGAATGAATCACTCCACCCTCCCTCCAGCACAAAGACAAATGTCATTGCTGCTCCTGAACATATGGTACAGCCTAAAAAAGGGGTATCTTGTAGGAGTGTATCTGTATGGATCACTTATCACACATTTCCCAATGGAGGATTTAGGAGATAGCATCTCTTTTTTGTTTCTCAAAGTCCTCATGTTCAGCATTTTTCTGTCTACTGCTCTCCAATGTGCTAATGATTCCTCGAGAGAGAAGAGCCCACTCCCGTTACAACTAGCTTTTTACGTATTGCTCAGCAAACTTGGATCTTCTCTACTGCCAGAGACTAGTTGCATAAGATGCAAAAACAAATATACAAAAATTATTCTCTTTTCTGTGTTCATCATCCTAGATTTATCTAGATTCATTCCCCATAAGAATGAAATTCAGATTCTGGAGTATTTGGTGACATTATGCCACAATTTTTTGCCTCTGAAGAGAACAACCTGTAGTCATGTGAAAAGACAGATTTTCAAAGTTATAAATTTCTATGCTGCTCCGAGTTTGAGAGAGAAGATGTTAGTATGATATTTTATCCCAAAGCAATCTTCTCAGAGTACAAGGTTTGTGTCCCTCAAGAACCTATAAACATCTTCAGAGACACCCACGTGATGAAAGCAAAGGGTCATTATTTCACAGGAATTCACTACAGTTCTAGACAAATACTTTGAGGACTTCAGAATGCTTTAACCAATATCCAAAAGTATCTAACTAGAATATTCTCTAAAGTAAACCCTTTATAAAATTCAAGAGACAGCTACTCTGAGTTGAAGGAACACGTGGCTCTATTCTCGGCTATAAGAAAATCCTGTACAGGTGGAGTTGGCTCCTCTGATGTTTCTGTGCATTGGCTAAAATAGATTTAAGGCTTGGTAGAGCAATGGCTACTGCAGTTGCCCACATACAAGTTTACTAAGGCATGACAAAAGTGGACCTAGCTAGGAAACCTGACTGAAACACAAACCCCTTACAGAAATTGCAAGTTCGATGCTGGCTGGTGTCAGGAGTGCACGCTTTTAAGGATGGGAGAAAGAAGAGTTTACCATGGATGCAGGATGACTCAGATAAAGGTGAATTGGAAGTATATGGGACAGTACGGCCATAAAAGATGATACAGCAAAAATGCAAATGCATCAGCTGGTTTCATCTTGGTTTAAATCTGAGTAGAGTCATGGGGATGAGCGCAGAGGTCCTAGGGAGCCTTTTGGTACTGAGACTGTTCACCCAGCCACCAGCACACTATGCCTTAACTCTTCTCCTTCAGTGAGTATCAGCAGAAGTGTTTTAAGGCTGTGCTTGTGCTCACTAAACCTGGCCAAACCTGCGCCACTGGACTGAGTCTGTGATTATTTCTTAAGAGAAACCTAATACTGCAATCTCTCAACTGCAGCCCTGCTGGCATTGCGGTACTTGAGCCCTGACACAGGCATATCAATAACACCAGCAGAAGCAGCAAAGAGGAAGACACTGATGAATTACTCCGGTGACCACTAACCATCCCAGACAAGAATACACCCAAAAAGACAGATCTAGACCAAACCTTTTCCACAATAACTAACAGCACAGAAGGCAGGCTGAAAGGCAGAGACGTGTCTGCAGTGCTCAAAATACCCTTGGGCACAACTGTCCAAGGGACTGGCTAGCAAAGAGCATCCCTGCAGTAGACCAAGAAGGAAGTATATATTTTCATATTTTTCCCTCTCAGTTGCAGCCCAGTGCAAAGTATAATACCCTCTTCTCAGTTTACTCACAAGTACAAATGTTTCTTGCAAGCTGGACCTTGCAGAGATAAAATCCATTAACAAGATTCCAGAGGAACAGGATGAGAGAGACTTAATGGATTGTAGCTTAATAGCTTACCCAGGGAATAAACAACGATCGAGAGAGACTTTGATCCTGCCATGTGCTTTCTGCAGTTGTGGACATTGCTTAAGGTTTGGTAGGTTTTCTATCAGAGTTCTAGACCAGGAGTCTCTGAAATGATCAGTGTCTGTTTTTTCCATCAGCCTTACTTTCAGGACTGTAAGGGGAGGGTTGGTACTTGGAGACAAGCACTGACTGAAAGCTTGACAGCCTTCTACCATGTCAGTTAAAAAAGGCTCTTCTTAGTTCTCAAGGAAGATGAGGCCATGTAATACCTATTTTTGATACAGCCTAAGAAGATCCGTTCAGCATACGACTGCTGTGACATGACTGCCAGTTAAAGTAATGACTATTCATACTCACAAAAGTTAAGGCAATTGAAATCTTAATGCATACAATTGTAGCATTAGTGTACACAGAGGTGTTCACTTTTATTGAACCTGTTGACTTTACCAGAATACTTTGATTGACAGTTTGACTGCTTTTACATTCTTGCCTTTGTAGGGGGTTGGTTCCCAAATGTTAAGAGCAGTACAGGTAGTCACGATCATCTAGTCTGACCTTCTGGACAGCAGAGTCCAGCATAGGCTGAGGAATTTATTCAGAGATTGTTCCACTGAGCCCCAGCACAGCTGTTTACTGGACATATGGTCTTAAGGATTTCTCAGGGGATAAGGAGTTGGTGACTCCACCTCCTCCTACTGGTTCATACCACAAGGTTAAAATGTCAGAACTCATTTCCAATTTGAATGCATAGGTCTTCACTTCAGCCGGAGAAATATAAAGAAAGGTTTACACAGCTGCATATAAAGACAAACCAATAAGCAAAGGACAGACTTTGAGGCAGGATGGAGACAAAGTCAGCATATTTAAAGCTGTTGTGAATTATTAAAGTTGTGAATTTTGCTTTTGGAAGAGTCAGAGGGTGGTATGAGCTTCTGTACTTGGGGGAGGAGGGCAGGGGTTGTGGAGATTTGGAATATAAAGAATAATGTCATGGGTGATGGATGGGCTGTTATTGGCCAAGATGACTGGCTAAATAGTCAATGGCTCCTCATAAAATGGTTGAGGGATAAGCTTGAGAAAGCCCAGGTGGCCACAGGCAATCTGCCCAAGGCCATGATAAACATGAAGACAAGTATCCAGAGTTTATTTATGGGAAAAGACCTAGGACAACTAGTTGAAATTGAAGGGGATGCAAAGACACCATGGAAAAAGGAAGACTATGACATTTCATGTGTAAAAGGAAAAAGAAGGTTGTCCCAGGTATTTAAAGCTAGCTCTGGAGTGTCCAGAGATAGGTCATTTGTTTTGTATCCAGCCATTTCCACTTGAAACATGCTTATGACTGTGAGGTACTTCTCTGTGTTATTATCACTAATAAAAGAGACATAGGAAAAAAACCCAAACATTTAGAAGCTTTTTTTGAAGGTCACAGGACCACATGAACACAGAAGAATGTAAAACCAGGGTCCTTTCAGCTTAGCATGTTAGTTACAGTTTTTAAAGTACTACTCAGTTCTAAGGTGCCTCTACTATCACTTTGATCATCAGAAAGTCTGTGAGGGAAGCCAGTAGCGTTCAGCCCAAGGGTTTTGTGCAGCAGATCTTTAATGCTTTCATGACAAGCCATTTTCAAAACTTTTGTTGTGTAGATGAAATAAAGATGACCTTTATCCTTTACTTTTCTCCATTCAAGGTCAACAGCAGTTCTGTGATTTACTGACAATGGCACATGATGCCCATGGAGGATATCCCATTGCTGCCAATGATTAATAGTTGCATTTCACTCTCCTCAGGGCCATAACTCACTCAAAGCTTCAGCATTTGAGAATCATGGAACATCCCTGGAACAGATAAATCCATAAATCCTTCCAAGCCAACAAAAAAATGCCAGCTCTCTAGGAGTTTCTTCACAAGTCAGGCTATAGTTTTCAGATTAATATGTGCATGTATCACAAGAGGGGGGAAACCAGATCACCAAAAGGAGAAATCAGAGAAGTAAGTTAAGGCTGGTTATTGTCACTTTCTATACTCTGTTCTCTGTTGTTCACTTTGCAGGAAGAAAATGTTAGACAGGCAGACATCACTTATTATCCACAGTATCTACATCTGCAGCAGTCGTTTCATTTGCAGTTGTGCTGGGAAGCGCATTCTGAAGCACATGACTTATCCCAAAAGCAGCTCTATAATAACATCACGAACCAGGCTTCAAAAGGACTGCCTGTGGGAGTAGTGTATCAGTCACGTCATCTGGAGATATATCTGCTGATTTTAGCCACCGAAAATTTTTATTTCTGATAGCTCTGTAGAACAAATTCATGTATCAGAGAGAGCTGGACTATGTTTAGGCTAGTGCATTGTCTACAAATGGCTCAGCCACTAAAAGCTCCACCCTCCTGGCTGGCCTGAGCTCAAAACCTACCACTATGGAGAGACAGTCTTGCCCCCATCCTGGCAACGTGGGAGGCCAGCCCTGCTGCCTGGGGCTGTGGCGAGTCCAGCTGATGGGTCCATCTGAGACACGAGCCCCAGGGAAAGGGAGAGCGGCTGTCACTCCACTCTGTGTGCTGGAGCTGGCGAGAGGAGGAAGGGCAACCCTCCTTGAGCTGCCTCTGCAGTCACTGTCTAAACTAGATGCTGGAGCTAGGTGGTACAGAAACCTCTCCTGGGGAGCCAGGCAGTCTGTTTGTGTAGGTTGTCAACTACACTCAACTTTTTCATAAACAAAACAGAAGGCATAGGAGTTTGCCAAAATGCCAACTGTAGGAACTCTCAGCTACACACCGTAAAGTTCTGCTTTGAAGTTTAACAGAGCTTGTCTGGAGTCATAACAGAAAAGTCTTCCATAGTTCTCAGAAGCTGTGGTTTATTTAAAAAAAAAATATATTAAAATGAAGTAGTTTTATTTGCATCTTTTATTTTTAATAAGAGCGTTCACAAGTTCAAGAAAAAAAATTTAGCTTTTTCAGCTATCCATTTCCAAAGCAGAACTTAGGAAGCTCTTTTTTACTGCTTGTTTTTCAGTGAAAACCTTTAAAATTTTAATGGAATAGAGTATTATTTCCTACATATTTTTCTTACATGTTGTGTAATTTCACTTTTCATCTTGGGAGAAAAAGATCTACAATTTTCTGTGTTCTACCTATAGACATTTAAAATTAGCAATGGCCTAATTAAGAAAAGCTTGAATATTTCTTTGAATAGTCAGCCTCTGTAAAGTTTTGGTGCTTATCGAAATCTGACTGAACAGCAGTGAAATTTCCATAGCTTCTGAGGATGCAAAATAAGACTGGAACCCACAGAAAAGGTTGTTCTGTTTCCATTCCTGGCCTGCTCTACAGCAAAAGAAAGCACCTCATGTAACCCTTGTGCTGGAGTAGAGAAAATACTGAATTTTTAGAGAACTGTATGTGTTAAACCATCCTTGGAAGCAATATTGCATTTCTTATCTCTGAGTCCTCATGGCAGGTTGCCTCCACCTGTGATTATCTCAAGTGTAGTTGCCATTATGTATATGATAGATACATGTATCAGGAACATCTTATGTTGACTGATGAAACTGTGTCCTAAGTATATATTCATCTACCTGTGCTTAGTAAAATACTGGTTACCATAAAAGGTATCTCAAAATAGTGGGGTGAGAAGAGAGAACATAAGGATAAACAGCCAGTCAAATCATAAAACACAGTCCCAAAGGATTTACCTAGCAGAAACATGTAAAGAAAAAAATCTCTGCACAGAAAAGTCAAAAGTCATAGCTCTCATAATTACACTAGTTAGCAAAAAGTCTCACAAAACCTCCAGTGTGATAATTCTGAATAGAAAATAAAGCTGAAGAAATCTCAGTCTGGTCATGGATTAAATCACAAGTGGAAAAAGAGGATCCAGTCCTGACAAGTGGTCTGTTGTGGCTTGATTTGTAGAAAATCTCTACTCAGCTCTTGATTTGTAGAAAAATCCATAGGGGAACAAAATGAAAAGAAATAAGGATTGCATTAAGCAATGTTACATGTAATTCATATTTGGGAACGGAAAGGGGGAGGAAAAAATAAAGATTTTTTTTTTCCCCCAAACTGATCCCTCTGCCTTCATGTACCTTTTTATGTGTTCACATGTCACCCTTTTCATATTGTATCTTCCATCTTCATTCCTCTGCCTTTAGCTAAATGTTGTGCAGCTCACTACCTTTTTCAAGTGTCTTTAAAACAACATGTAAGAGACAGCACTGCAGATAAACAGCAATGCGTGTCACCTGGTAAGTTGTGCTGTCACTGCAAGGAAAAAGACAAAACATCATACACTCAAAATTGAGCAAAACATCTGAAAATGTAAGAGGGGCTTATTGTTTCACCTAAGTGCAAACCTTAGTGGGGAAGGTGCAGCTGGGATGGGACAAGTGTGGTATCTATTGCCAGTGTTGGAGAACAACTGAAAAATGTGATGGCTCCCAGGACACGAACTTCAGTCGGAGGTTTTCGGCTCCTGCAGCTGCGGCTGTGTAAGGCAGAACCGTTCGGTTTCTGTCTGGCAGAGGGATTCATTACTCACGCCAAATCATTCCCTCCCTGAGGGAGCTAGAGTAAAGTGCACAAGTATTTTGCATTAGTTGGATGTCTCTCAGACCACGTGTTCAAAGCTCTTACAGGCACTAACAGTAGATACATCTAGCAAAACCTTGGTATTCTGATGGCAAAGCTGTTCGGATACCTCAAATGAAACACATTTTTAGTGTTAAAATAGGGGTTTCTGCTAGATCCAGTTTTTTCTTGTCTCTTGTCAGAAAAATTAAAATGCAAGCTATAGCTGTGGGGAGCCACAATGCTCTTCCTCTCCCTGGCACCTGTGAGGGATGCTCTGATTCCAGCCCTTGCTCTGTTCCTCCATCACGTCCTCTGTTCCTTTCCCACTCCCCCACAGCCAGCCAGCCTTTCTCCTTGTACCTCCAGACCATCCCTTTGCTGCTGCAGGGGCTGAAAGCAGGGACAATATGCAGGGAAGGAAGACCTCTGTGGTAAGGGGAGAGAGAAAGCAAAGTAAATGTGATTAATTTAGGGAGCTTTGCTTCCAGGACAACAACTCCCCAAGGGGCATGATGTATGGTGGGAATGGGGCTGTCACTCCCAAAGCTGTAACATCCACAGAGAGATTGATAGCAACATTTCCACATTTCCAAATGAAATACTTTTAAAGTTTTCTTTCCATAAACAAACAAAGCAACTGTTATTGAGAATTTTCAGCCTGATTCTTGACAGAAACAGATGTTGCAATATTGGAATTTCCCATGGGACAGATATTCCAGGGTTTGTTCCATTTTAAATAGGGCTAGAAAATAAAACTGAGCTGATATATGGTTTGCTTCTTCATAGCCATTGCAGAGGCAGGTGGTTGGAAGGTGTGCTAGACAGATGTTGCACACTGCTACAATGACTGTGAGACCAACTAGTGTGGATCTTTTTCTTTTTTTCTAATTAGTTTTTAAATCTGCTCCTTGTTCAACGTAAGGAGTAATCAATTACTTTGTGGTTCTGTCCCATTACGCGGCAGTTTAAGGTTTGCTTTGGGTAAACTGAGGCACTAGCTTCAAAACTTCCCCAAGATAACACCTCTTGTTTGGGAACTAGTAAATGTGACCTGATTTGAAAAGCAGTCTGTAGCTCTTTTGAGTATATGCCTCCCTGTCATCAACAAGCTTAACCAGGGTTAAGCAGAAGAGAGGAAAATGGCAGAAGCCAGGAAAACAGTCCTCAGGGACTTTCTCTAAGTAGGAAGAAGGACTCTGCTTCTATGGCTTTTCCTGAACTCCCTTTGCTACCCTAAAAACATGGAAAGTTTCTGGACTGAAATCACATTAAAAGGGGTAGAAAACAGGTTTTAACCTAGTGCAGACATATACAGTTTAACTAACTAATGGACATGAAGCTCGGCAAGTGTGTTAATCCAGTCTTAACTGGGGAGGTATGGGGACCAGAAAACTGTCAGGACGTGGTTTCCCATGACTAGCAAAGCTGGAAACTTCTCAGCCACGTGCAGCTGTAAGGTCACAGCTTCGCCTCCTTGAGCTAGAGCGCAATCCTGATTAAGTTCATAATAAATGCAGGTTCCTAAATGTTTCATCAAAGCCCTGGCATTGTTACTGTGACTAGCCACATCCAAGGGGTGCCAAGAAAGATGAAAGAAGAAAATTGTCTACAGCACAATCCCACATACACACAGTGAAAACAGTGAGACAGCAAAAAGTCTTACTAAGACTTTCTCAATACCGCCTTTGGTAATTGAACAACATCTAGTGACTCTAAATGGACAGCTATGAAATAGCAAGGAATGGAGAAGTGTGAATGGCCATCACCTCTACAAGGTTATATGGATTTGGACAGGAAGTTGTAGGACTTTGCCATAGTTAGGCACCACTGGAAAAACCACACGTTACAATTCTATGTTGCAGCAGAAAGACCAGACAGCTTTGATTCCATTCACCTGTAACCTCTAGTTCACTACCTCAGTGAGCACCTAAATCTTTGCCTACAGTACAGCTAGCAACAGGAGCAAGATTTATATACTGACAAACTAAGCCTGCTAAGGAAAAGGGAATTTTTTTTTTGTTTGGAGATGCAAAGGCCCAATTCAAAAAGCCTTATACTTGCTAGATAAAATGTGTCCTTTAAAGGTGTAAATATGAAGGTTAAAATCACTTTTTCTGGAGTAAAGTTATAATATTATTTTCTACTCTAAAGCCAAAATTTAAATTTGGCTTTTTAAATTTAAATTTAAATTTTCAACTAAATTTTGGAGGAAGTTTTATGTCAGTGTGCTACTCCCAGGAGTACATCACCTCTACCCTCCAAAGTGCTATTCCCTTCACTCCACTTGGATAACCAGCATATTCATAAACCCCAATGAAACCAGTTATAAACACCTGTGTTACCACACAATAAAATACAAAATGGAAGCTGCTTAAGAACAACTAAATAGAAGGATTTACTCTGAAAAATACTCCAGCTCTGGCACAATTAGCTAATTAAACTACAGCAAATATAATTATCTACCATGAGAGAGCCTGGATGGAGAAAACAAAGAGAAAAGGTGAAACAAACAATAATACTATGTTTTAGTGGGGAAAAAACCCCAAACAGCTAAAACCTCATATGTTTCCATTAGGCAGAGTTTGTATAGCACAAGGCCTCGCCACCTCTTCATCACACTCCAACCTGGTGTTCATAGAATCATAGAATGATATAATTGTTTATGTTGGAAAAGACCTTTAAGATCATCAAGTCCAACCGTTAACTTAGCACTGCCAAGGCCACCACTAAACCATGTCCCTAAGCACCACATCTACATGTCCTTTAAACACTTTCAGGGATGGTGACTCAACCACTTCCCTGGGCAGCCTGTTCCTATGCTTGACACCCCTTTCAGTAAAGAAATTTTTCCTAATAGCCAATCTAAACATTCCCTGGTGCAACTTGAGGCCATTTCCTCTCGTCCTATCACTTGTTACTTGGGAGAAGAGACCGACACCCACCTTGCTACAACCTCCTTTCAGGTAGTTGTAGAGAGTGATAAGGTCTCCCAAGCCTCCTTTTCTCCAGGCTAAACAACCCCAGCTCCCTCAGCCGCTCCTCAGAAGACCTGTTCTCCAGAGCCTTCACCAGCTTCGTTGCTCTTCTTTGGACGCGCTCCACAAACTCAATGTCCTTCTTGTAGTGAGGGGCCCAAAACTGAACACAGTATTTGAGGTGCAGCCTCACTAGTGCCGAGTACAGGGGCACGATCACTTCCCTAGTCCTGCTGGCCACACTATTCCTGATACAAGCCAGGATGCTGTTGGCTTTCTTGGCCACCTGGGCACACTGCTGGCTCATATTCAGGCGGCTGTCAACCAACACCCCCAGGTCCTTTTCTGCCAGGCAGCTTTCCAGCCACTCTTCCCCAAGCCTGTAGTGTTGCATGGGGTTGTTGTGACCCAAGTACAGGACCTGGCACTTAGCCTTGTTGAACCTCATAAAATTTGCCTTGGCCCATCGATCCAGCCTGTCCAGATCCCTCTGTAGAACCTTCCTACCCTCAAGCAGATCAACCGTCCTACCCAGCTTGGTGTCATCTGCAAACTTACTGAGGGTGCACTCGATCCCCTTGTCCAGATCGTTGATAAAGATATTAAACAGAACCGGCCCCATTACTGAGCCCTGGGGAACATCACTTGTGACTGGCCGCCAACTGGATTTAAGTCCATTCACCACCACTCTTTGGGCCCAGCCATCCAGCCAGTTTTTTACCCAGCGAAGAGTACACCCGTCCAAGCCCTGAGCAGCCAGTTTCTCCAGGAGAATGCTGTGGGAAACCGTGTCAAAGGCTTTACTAAAGTGTAGGTAGACAACATCCACAGCCTTTCCCTCATCCACTAAGTGGGTCACTTTGTCATAGCAGGAGAACAGGTTAGCTAAGCGGGACCTGCCTTTCATAAACCCATGCTGACTGGGCTTGATCATCTGGTTGTCCTGTACATGCCACGTGATGGCACTCAAGATGATGTACTCCATCAGCTTCCCCGGCACCGAGGTTAGACTGACAGGCCTGTAGTTCCCCAGATCCTCCTTCCAGCCCTTCTTGTAGATGGGCATCACATTTGCTAACCTTCAGTCAACTGGGACCTTCCTGGTTAGCCAGGACTGCTGATAAAGGATTCAAAGTGGCTTGGTGAGCACCTTGCCAGCTCCCTCAGTACCCTTGGGTGGATCCCATCTGGCCCCATAGACTTGTGTGTGTTGTACAAAGGCGCAGTACTGAGCCATGAAATGGGACTGTTGCAGTCCCTCAGGCTTTTGTTAACACTCTTCACAAGCGTGAATCCTGCTCATAGTGTTTATTTCATCCTTTCCCTTGCAAACGGTCCTTCACCTCATAAAAGGCGTTAGTGTCCCTGGAGAAAGAAAATAGAATTTAAACTACTAGCCATACATATAGCCTTGTGTCCTCGATGTGGCTCATCTCCCTCAGGAAATCATACAAGAACCAAGCGTCTATCAGAGGTACTTCTGCACTGTTTTTCTAGCAGAGAGATTGCAGCATTGCTAGTACCACTGAGGATGCAGGAAGTTTGTCTGACACTACCCAGAGAAGATGAAGCTGTCACTGCCCTCTGCTCAGCCAGCAGCCTGTGACAGCAGCCACCCCGCGTGCCACGATGCCCTGGACAAGAGGAGCCCTGTTCTGAAGGTGACTCCTTCCATGGTGGCCGTTCCTCCTTCCGCCTGCTCAGAGAGCAAGGCACTGTCATGTCATTGACTGAAACAGCAACCAGAGGAGGCTGCAAGGATCAAGAGGTGGAGGAGAGAAGCAGAGGTCCCCTTGGCTCTATTGCCTGCTCAGCTTACGTGAACATCTGGCTCCCTTTTAGGGATGAAAGGGAGAGGCACAGAGAGACAGGGCGTTTCAAGCCAATCACCTTCATTTCTCTTCCCCTCTCCCATTGCCCAACCTTGGCAGTACTGTCAAATTCTTCTCCGTGGCACTCCCAGGCCATGAACCTCTGCATGCAGCAGAGAGAAGAGCGGGCACCAGGCTAGTGACTTATCCTTGCCCCAGAGTTATCAAGCTGAAATTCTGCCTCTACATACTCAAATTAGCAAGATTCAAGTTCACTGGCATGCTGCCATTCCAACTCTGCAGTACAACACGCAGGGAGGCTCAGCAATCACTGTCGTGTATCTTTCTCATTCTGCAGCAGCCTTCTGGAGAAGAGGTGCAGGCGTCCCCCACCCTCCCAGCACCGGCAGAAGGACTGATTCATCAAGCCTGACTCTCTGAGGCAATCTGCCAGACGACAAAGCTGCTGGTGGGGTGCCTTGATGCTGTCAGCTGTCCATATGTCTATCAGGCAGCTCCTGTCTGTGCAATCCCCACTCTGAGAAAAATTCAGAGAATGGTTTGGGATATCTACATAAGAACCAATTTCCACAATCCAAGCTGATTAAATAAACAAATAGATAGTAATAATAAAAAAAGTTATGGGTTGAGCAAACAGGTCTTTTATTTGTTTTCTTGTCAAAATGAAGTAAATTATGAGGTAATAAATATATTACAAAATTTAAACCTAGGCAAATTCAAACTGATGCAAGGGGAAGGGGAGGGAGGACAGATGGGCAAATTCAGCACAAATTCACACGTAGTGCTGACTGTCTCAAAATGTTCATCTCTGCAGATAAACTAATCTGTAAGCCAGGAGCAGCTGAACAGAAGGAGGTTATGGTATAGCCTTACCTTGCTGTCTACAGGGATTTTTCAGCCACCCTAAAGCATGGCTGTAGCCTCTAGTGGACGAGCTCTTTCCCATCTGAGGATGCCAGGCTAGGTATCTGTCTCTCTTGCCCAGCACCAGTGCACCGCTCTCTGTTGCTGTGGCACACAGGTGATTTTGCTTCCACTCTACAGTGCCCTCCGTCAAAGGCTGAAGCCAATTCCCATTTCCTTTCTGGGCAGCGTCACTTTATGGGATTCTTGTCAAATGCTCTGGGACCTAATGTGATCATGCTGTGACTCTGAGACATCAGCAGGCCTGCGGCAATAGGGCAGACCAACCTGCTGGCTGGGCTGCTTTTTCCCTGCTATGAAAATCAGAACATTTCATTTTAAACATAGAAATTTCTCAATGGCATTATAGTTTCAATATTTCTTTAGATTGAAGTACTAGTTTGCTATCCTCAGCTAGGACTGGATTACCTTTGTGCTTGGCCCAGATTATTATTATTTACCTTTGGTTTACAGGTTATTATGGATTACAGGGTACATGTGTGTACTGCCCTCATATTAGACTGTAAAACAAGACAAGTTTGGGGGAAAAAGGGTAATATGACAATGAAATAACCCATATCATGTTTTCAAAGACATCCATTACCTTTACATTTTCTTTCTTTACCATTGAAAATTTGAACTACCTTTCTCCCGTGCTCTTTTAAGAACAAAGAAAGGATAAATGACTTCCTTGTAGTACAAGCCTTCATTGAAAACCTACAACACTCAAAAAATTACATGGAGTATGAATCTGATTTCTGCCTCAAGTTTTAAGTTCCTCAGCTTGTCTGAAATCCTCCTCTTTCATCCTTCCCTGACCAGAGCATTAATACAAAGGCTACTTACCATCAACATCTCAATTAAAGCCTCAAAATAGCTTTAAATGAGAAACAAATGTTGCATTCACCTTGTACTGGATCACCTGAAAAGAATTATTTTGGCTCACTCTGAGTGCATATATTTTGCTCAGAAAATGTGCCTATTATAGGCAAATCCAAAAATAACCAGACTTATAAGACCTAAAGCTAATTAAGACTTTGTAATATATTTTATTTAGTCCAGTATATTCTTCTTTTTTATTTTTCCAGTGCTGTGTCTTTTTCAGTTCTATATTGTTCAAATGATGAGTCTTAAATCATTTCTCTAAGGAAGAAAACTGTATCATTGCTATCATATGTCAGGGTTAACCAATGCAATCATTGTACAAAAAAGTACAGTTTTTCTGAAAACAACCTGAGCATACAAGCAGAAATCTTGGTATGGAAGAGAGAGGGTATAATAGGAAATTCGGAACAAGCAATTAGATAGGGGAGTCTGCAGATATGGCAGTGAAATAAGGCACTAGGTTTTGTCTGTGTTTGTAACTTTGAGTTATTCTCCCCCTGCCATCCTCCTTGTCCTGTCTCATTTATTTGATAGAGGAAAGAGTCCTGCATAAAAAATTAAACATCATTTCTTGCACGAACCCCAAAACAATGCCTGCAGGCAGAACTCAACTGGTCAGCGCTGGAGAGACAAGGAGTATTAGGAACCTGCTGCAGGAGGAGCAGGTGCCCTCCTCCAAGTACCTCCTACCAAAAATCTAAAACAAAGACAGCTTTGAAATGGGTAAAAAGGCTTCCTGTGACTTCAGAGGGGGGCTGTACCGGGTAGGGTGTCAGATGGCTGGGGAGGCAGGAGCTGTCAAGGCACCCTGTTTCACCTACCCACAGCCTGGATCCTGCGCGTGATCAAGTGGGAGCTAAGTTCAGCAGAATGATCTCAAACTGGCAAGGCAAATTTTAGGAACTCAATATGTTTTAGGAATACAATATGCTTTTAAGCTTTTCTTTTTTATTTGTAACTCTCTTGCAAAACACCTGTGGATAAAATAAATCATCCTCTCCTTCAAGCAGGTAGTTTTCAGCCACTACTTTTACTATAGGGTCATCACTGTTGAAGGAGATTTCTTAGTAGTCTGGAGATTACCTGGATTGCTGGTGTCCCAGTTAAAAAGAAGGGTAAAGTGAGGGGAGGGAGGAAGTTCTCAGATACAGATTTAGAAAGGGTAGGAGTAGTTATCATGCTCTGTGGTCACTAATACTTTTTCTATGTCTCCTAAAAGAACCCAGATGTCAGTAGCTGTGACCCAAAATGAGGAAGGAAGTAGAGTGGATCTCTGACACCACCTGGAACTCAACGGATCAGCACTGGAGAGACCAGGAGTATTTGGAACCTGCTGCAGGCACCACCTGAAGAAGTGAAAACTTGGACATCAAGTGGAGCATCTTAGGTGCTTAAATGTGCATTACATGTATAAACTATGGAGGAAATCAAGCCTCATTGTTTTCACTATTCCTTTAAGGAGACAACACACTTCTGTTGTATAGGTACGTGCTTACAGTGAAGCCCTGATCCTGAGTTTGATACTATTGAAGATGCCTTTCCCAAGTCAAACAGATTTATAACCTATATTTAACAATGGTAGCAATACCAAGAATGCTATATTTTCTCCCCAAATCATGACATTATGAGGGGAAATTATCAGATTTGAAATGTGAGGAAGGACTTTATTAGGAACACATTGAAAGCTAAATCAGAACTACTTCCAGCTGTGATTCTGTAGGCATGTTGTTTCTTCCACTGGCTTACCGAATTACCTTGAGCAAAATATTTAACATCCTTCTTCCTCCATCTGCCTCTCTAGAAAATAATGGTAATCCCTAAAAGGCAAGATTTTCAGGCTGAACCAAAGCCCATCAGAGTCAGTGGTGGCTACTCATTTCTGAGGGCTTTGAGTCAAGCCTTCAGTCAAGCATTTGATCAGTTAACATTTGTAACTATCAGTGCTAACTATTATTACTTTGCATCACTATGAATGACATGGGAGGTTGTTACTGTTAAGCAGTCAGCAAGTGGCAACAGGGTTTTTTTGCACAAAGCAGCACCTCAACTGCTATAAATCTGTCCTACATTTGAAATAGGAAAGATAGTTTTAACTGTGCAGCTGTGAGCTGGCTTCTTAATATTCAGGAATGGTATGAATCTGAATATGTTAAAACTTTTCATTTAGACATCAAATTGTTGACTCACCTGAAGCTTAATCAAAATCTTATTTCAATAGTTCGTTTTGGCATCAGATGTGTAGCTCATTATTGCAGTGACGGGTGGGGACAGCTCCTGGCATTTGGGTTCAGAGCAGCTGAGAGAGAGGATGTGGCAGATGTTATGGGCAAGCATTAGCTCATCCCAAATTCCCCTCAAGTAAAAATTCTGAGCCTTTGATGAGCTAAATAAATAATTAGCAGCAGAGAGAAAATGGGAGTACTGCTGTCTTATGCTGAAAACCGATTCTGATTTCCTTTCCACCCTGTGCAACACCCTTGGCTGTGGTGGGGTTACTTCCCAACAGGGGCTGAGATGAGAATCAGGCTCTTTGCCTTTGTATTCAGCTCCTGAGGCAGAGCTCAGGGGCAGAGCTGTAGCATATGACCTCTCCACATACCTCACTAAATGTTATTTGACAGTTGTTAAACTTTGAAGGAAATGGGAATGCCTCCAAGCCAGCAAAAGGTGCTGTCCTGCCCTTCTCTGCTTGCCCTTCTCTGCTCTGCTGGGGCAGTGTGGCTTGGGCAGCAGTAATCCAAGTGTCCTCTCACATGTCCTCACATACTTCTCATATACTCACATAAAGGGACATATCTCCTGTAGGGATAAGTGGATGTTTAGTATTTTGCCTTTCTGTGGCAGTTATCAAGCAAGCAAATATTGGTCTGGGTAGTGTTTGCATGGTCTGCCTCTGCTCATGATGGACTAGACTGGCTCTGACCAATGGATTTCTCATCAATTTCTGTACAAGCATCCGGTGGATGACAGGTTGTCAGAACAATCTAAGACAACTTTAGTGACAATACTAAGATGTACATCTACTTTTCTTTAATTCTTGCTTATTTTTATATCTTTATATTTTTATTATATTTATATTTATTTCATAATTTATATTTCTATTTTCTACTTCATTATCTGGCAATACATGTAATTTTTGTCATTTTCACTGCATTTTCTTTCTTATTTTTCAAAGACTTCTCATATTGCAAAGGGGAGAAGAAAGAAGAAAAAAACAAACACAAGCAAACAAACAAAAAAAACCCCCCAACCCTAAAATACCCTTATCCCTGTACTTCTCCCATTAAGAGAGAAAAAATAAAAAGAAAAGGCCAGATTAAAATTTTTTCAGCAGAAGCAAATAAAGCCCCACAGTCCCAGAATACGTACTTCTGTGAAGTATCTTCTTCATTATGTCTGATGCCTTTCAGCAAGCCTGCACTTGCTAAGGGTCCTCTAGAAGTCAATGCACACTACTGCTGTAAACCACTCTCAAGTGACCTGAAGTACCAAAAGTCTAAGTCAAACTTTCCCCTGCTCTGTTTATATAAATTTTGCTTTCCTGTGACTGCACCTTTTTTTTGGGGGGCTGTGACTGCACATTTTTATTTTTATACAGTTGCTGTCTCAACCTGTCAAATACAAATGATTAATACATGATGATTAATGTCTTCATGTGATGTCCTTCCTCCCAATACTTGTCTTATTCAGTGTTTAAATATATAAAAGCTTTGACCAAATCAACTTTTGTATCCTGGATACAATGCAACTAGAATAGCTCAGCTCATGTGTTGAGGGTGAGGAGGGGTTTTTGCACCAGCTGTGAGCCATGGAGGAAGGTCAGTGCCTAGCCAGGTTGGAGACAAGGGTGGAAGTGAAAAAGGGGTAGAAGTGCGGCAGGCATTTCCCCATAAATCTTCATCTGTATGAACCCACTGTTGAAATCACGAGTAAGGATAGATATTCGGGCCTTCCAGAACAAATTAATCCTCTGCCTTTTCTAAAATTAGCAGAACTATGCATTTCTAACTTTCCTCAGAGAGAAAATAATGTAATCATGCTTTACTACAGCATCAGGATGTTGAGATTATTTGCCCTAACAGCAACAGGGCAGGGCTTCCTCTGTTTTCAGACTTTAGCTGGTAGACCTCCACACAATAGGCTTTCGTTGCAAGAAGCATTAGCAATCTAGACAGCAACATCTCCTCTGATGCATGACCTGCTGTTCAGTGTGGCACTGCTGTTTGAGAGAACATCCTTACACGACTTAGATATTTCTGAAGTTTGCAGCACCTTAGTCATAAAGCATTTTCTTATTGACATGCAATTGATTAGAAGAGTGCATGGGTATATTTATCCCACTATGCTGTGGGAAATTCAAACTCAGTTAATTACTTCCTACCTAGGTTAAATTATCCGTAACTGCAAATGCTGAAGTTATTTTTTGCTCATAAAATGGACTTGCACTATCACCTGACTGCCAAACTGCAGCTAATACTTAACTGAGAGGAGACAGGATAGCAGTGGTTGGTGGAGTGATCTCTGTTCAGCCAGTCTGTAAAGCACTTGCAGTCAAAGGAGCTGTGTAAATGTAAATCATTATTATATTGTTTAAGTAATCAAATCCATGGCTCCATTGTTTCAATAGACCAGAGATGTGGAGTCATTTATTCATATTTTAATGCTTAGACTGCCTGCTACATAAAATATATATAGAAAAAATAAGCTTTCAGAGATATATAAAATACTTTTTTTTCCAGTGCTGAATTTATAAGCTAGGGAGACTATAGTGCTACAGTAATTCTTAATTTGTACAGTTGTTTTTATCACTCTTAGTATGAAATACCACAAAATAAACCAGACCTAAATCTCTCATAAATCTAATGGCAGTGTCGCACTTCACATGCACATTTTTAAGTGGCTGCATCATTGCTTTAATTCAAAACACAGCCAGCAGGCTCAGTATGACCTGGGAAGTTCTACAAAACACTTGCAGATTTATTCATCTTTTGAAATAGTGGTGAATTTATATATTACACCAATGCCCGATGGCCAAAACTGAAATTTGGTCCCACATCATGTAGGGTGCTCTACACATTAAAAAGACACAATCTCTGTCCCCAGATGCCTTACTGGAATTCAAGTGTTGCAGTTATGTAATGCTCCATCTTAATCATTCATGACTATCCCTGTTGCTGCAGACCACACAATTACTTCAAAGCAACAGTCTCCCTATTCATTTATGTGGGCTCCTGGTTCCACAATATTTTCTAATGTGTTTATCCCTATGAGGCAAGGCAGTGCTGTCACCCCAGGTTACAGACAGGAAACTGAGGCCCAAAGATACTGGTTTCCAGATTTTTATATTTCAGTTCAAACCCTTATTCAAAATGAATTAAGTATGCCACTGCCTAAGTTGCACTGATCATAAGTCTGATGCTCTTAAATGTCTAAAACACTTTTGAAAGGAGAGTCTAGACTGAGAAAAATGTAGTCTTAACTTTCCAAGGAGCAGATAGGATTTCTATGATAGAGCAGGTCTCCTAGTGTTTGCTCCTTTAACCTTGAGTCTAAGGGCAGACGTTGCTTTGCAGACCTCTGGTCTTCTTCCTTCCCTTTCTCTGTTGGACATTGTTTACTCTTCCTGCATGCTTTTCCTTCAAATAAGAAGTGATATTCAGTTGTGCATTTTGTAACAAACTTCTGGTCTTGGCTAAAAGTGATGGGTACAATACACATTTACTGTCATTGGTGTGTGTTTAAGGGTGATTTATATTACAGAAAAGGATGAAAGAATGGGAAAGCTGCTGCATTAAAACCCACACAACTGTCTAAACATACCCAAATTCACTTGGCTCTGGGCTTTGCAAATTGTATTGTACTTTTCTAGAGGGACAGTTACAAATATGTTTTCTTCACTGATTAGCTCACAGTGTCAAAGGAAGTGCTCACCTGAGTGGCACTCAGGATTACAGAATCACAGAATGGTTGAGGTTATAAGGAACCTCAAGATGACAAGAGGTCATCTCCCTGCTCAAGCAGGGCCACTTAGACCCAGTTTCCCAGGACCATGGCCAGGCTTTTGAATATCTCCAAGAATGGAGACTCACCACCTCTCTGGGTCACCTGTGCCAATGCTCAGTCACCATCACAGTAAAAAACTATTTCCTGATGTTCAGATGTAACCTCCTGTGCACCTTCAGATGGTGCCTCTTCTCCTGGCACTGGGCACCACTGAAAAAAGCCTCACCCTGTCTTCCTACACCCTCCCTTCAGATATTTGTACACATTGATGAGTTTCCCCCCTGAGCTTTCTCTTCTCCAGGCTGAACAGTCACAGGTCTCTCAGCCTTTCCTCATATGTGAGGTGCTCCTGTTCTTTAATCATCTTAGTGGCTCTTTGCTGGACTTTCTCCAGTATGCCCATGTCTCGCTTGTACTGAGGAGCCAGAACTGGACACCGTACTTCAGGTGTGGCCTCACCAGTGCTGAGTAGAGGGGAAGGATCACCTTCCTCAACCTTCTGGCAACACTCTTCCTAATGCAGCCCAGGATACCATTAGCCTTCTCTATGGCAAGGGCACATTGATGGCTTTTGTTCAATCTCGTGTCCACCAGGAGCCCCAGGTTGTTTTCTGCAAAGCTGCTTTCCAGCCAGGTGGCCCCAGCATATCAGGTGCGTGGCATTATTCCTCCTCAGGGGCAAGACTTGAGATTTCCTTTTGTTGAATATCATGGGGTTCCTCTCAGCCCATTTCTCCAGCCTGTCAAGGTCCCTCTGGATGACAGCATGACACTGGTTTATCAGTCACTCCTCACAGTTTTGTGTCATCAGCAAAATTGCTGAGGGTACATTCTGCGCCATCATACTGGTCATTAATGAAGATTTTAAATAGGATCGGATGTTAAATATGTTGTGGACCAGTGTTGACTCTTGGGGTATATTGCTAGTTACTGGTCTCCAACTAGGCTTCATGCCACTGATCACAACCCTCCCGGCTAAGCCATTTGGCTAGTTTTAAATCCACCTCACTGCTCATCCAGCCCATAATTCATCAGCTTCTCTACAAGAATCTTATGAGACAGTGTCGAAAGCCTTAGAGACATCTACTGCTCTCGCCTTGTCTACCAACCTAGTTATTTCATCGTAAAAAGTTATCATGTTTGTCAAGCATGACTTTGTGAACCCATGCTGATGAATCCCAATCACCTTCTTGTCCATCATGTTCCTGGAAATTATTCCCAGGATTAGTTGCTCCATCACCTTCCCAAGGATTGAGGTGAGGCTGACTGGCCTGTAGTTCCCTGGGTCCTCCTTCTTGGCTGTTTTGAAGATAAGAGTGATATTTGGTTTCCTGCAGCCCTCAGGTGTCTTTCCCAAGTGCCATGATCATTCAAAGTTAATGGCCTTGCACTGACATCAAGCCAGATCGCTCAGCACTCATGGGCGCATCCCATCAGTGGCCATGTACATCCAGTTTTCTGGATCAGAGCAGCATGAACCATGGCTACATGTGCCAGCCAAGGGACCTTATTATGTGACAGTAGTTGAAAAAAATTGCTTGAGGTTCTCAGAGAAATATTAATTTCCACTTTGAAAGGACCTGCTCTCATAACCTGTGTATATGAACAGAAGATACAGATAGCAATCTATTATCTTCTCTCTGTGGCACCTGCTGGCCATGATGTGGCTTCATAAAATTACTAACAATTTCCTTTTTCTCCATTCAGGGTAGCATGGGTTTGAATGGCACAAAGATGAATAGGAGAGTTAAGGAGAGCAAAGAGGAAGGAAAAGTTAGAGTGAATAAGCAACATAAATCAGGAAAGGGAAAAAATACAAAACAAGAAAAAAAAACGAGAAAAGCAAATAATAATTAAAAAAACGAACAAACAAACAAAAAGTTTTCCTCTCACTTTGCCTAGGAAGAGAGGAATCCTGGTTCTGTTCCATGTGAAACAATGTCATTATCTTGACAGCAGGATTACTAAAAACAGTGCAAAGACAAGTCAGAGAGAGAGAAGGAGCTCATTGGGAAAACACAGAGATTAGTAAAGCAGTGGTGTTCGCCTGTGACACATGACTCCAGCACAGGCCCGTGTTGTAGGATCTTTTTCAGTATGAGCACAGATCAAGGCACAAAAAGGAAGCTCTGAGATACCACTAAGAGTTAAGTGCATGTGCCATTAAAGAGGGAACATTCCCTTCTGCCAATGATGTGGAAAAGATGATGTAATATGTCACCTCTGAGCAGCCTCAGGTTATTGATTTGTTGCCAGTGTTAGGGGCAGTCATCGTCTTTGCAAGTTGACATTGACCAAGCTGCCTGTTTGAAACATTTACACAAGCTATCACTCCCTTCCCTTCAGCTTCTCCTTCTCACTCTGGGAAACCGTGTGAAACAGAGTGCTGATCCAGGACCACGCTCATTACATCAGTATCAGAAACATGCATCCTGAATCCACTGAAGGAGATAAAAACCTGCTGCTAGCTTCAGCAATGGCCCTAAGACAGCAAATACAAGGGAAGGTCAGATGGGGGAAGCAGACAAACAGTGCTCCTCCTGCTAATCCTCATTATGATGGCACTGGTGTATCCAGAGACAAACTTCAGATTCTGATACCATTTCAACTCAGTGAAATCAGGAGGCCCAACAGACAACACTTGCCACTATCTCCCACACCTTTGAATTTTCCTGGGGCCTTTGCACCCCATCGTGGTCCACTTTGCACCATCTGCATCTCCTGCAAGTGGAAGACCACAGCTGGAATGGAAGCGAGAATGGGACTGGTGTCCTGGGTAATGATCAGGAGAGATGTTAATATCAATGGGGAGGGAAGAACTTCTGCTTTCACTCTTTCACTATGAGTACACTGTCCATGAAAAATTCTTAGCAGAGAACGCAGCAAACTTTTGTCTTTTGTGCACGCAACATTTCTTACTAGTGAGGCAGGATTCCTTCAAGCTGAGCACAGCCAGTGTGCCTCAGTCCTGGCATAGCAATGTATCTTAAGGTATATTAAGTGCCCATCATTTTAGCAGCTAAGCAGTATCACATCCCATTTAGCACATACACAGCATTTTATAGAGCAGAACGCTGTAGAAATCCTTTTCCCTTAGGTTCTTCTACAAGCTCATTGCAGTGACATGCATCTGACCAATTAAAGCAGAACAGCTTTAGTTAATTAACTCTAAGGGACTGAGTGGTTCCCTGGCTGAAAGTCACAAGAGCTGGTTTTGATATTATGAGTGCCACTGATTAACTCTGAGATGCTGGACAATTCACTTCATCTTCCTATGCTTCATTTTTCCCTGGTGCAAAATGTAGAGAAATAAAATTTGTTTTCTTTGGTGAAGTGCTTTTGAGAGCTGTGAATGAAAAGAGCTATGCATCATCAATGAATCCTCAAAAAGCCCCAATGGGAGATTTATGGAAATAGCAGTGTCCTCACTGTGCTTCTGGAAAACTGAGCCGCAACCAAGTAAAGGAACAAAGGGCCAAAACCTCACTAAGAGGCAGCAGTGGGGACAGGATAAGAATTTAGGGTTGCCTGACACCTTGACAGCCACTTGTTCCTCCAGACCAGGCTGGCAAGGTGGCATCTTTCACTCATTTCTGCCCACGCCACCCGATTCTTACCCCTCCAGCTACTAGATTGCATATCTTTGCTTCTGCATTTTTTATTTACCCTGGCCATCCTCCTCCTCAGCAAATGGACACATCCAGTCACTTCCAACACCTGACAACCTCCACTAATGTCTCTTTCTGGTTGCAGGGATATTCCTGTTCACTGGACCAAATTCACTATATGGTGTCATATGACTATACACATCCTTCAGAGTATTTTTTCAGACTTCCACTGGGCTCAAGATCTTAAATATTGTTGAGTTTTTTGCCAAAAGCCTCAGGAAAAACTGACACTAGTATATTTTCTTTCATTGTATTCCTATTACTCTATCATTACTTAATTTTATCTTATCCTTTCATTCTACTTAACTCCACACAGTTGCAAGTCCCAAAGCTAACACATCAGTTCCACAGTACATTAGCCAGAGCAAGGCAAATAATTTGCACCTGCTAATTGATTTGATTATTTCAACATATTTTTATCATTGAGGAATGGAAGTGAATAGAACTGAATTTCCCTAGATTTTTTCAGTATTTGAATAAATATCCTTTTAAAAAAATGTTCTTTGGACTTGCTTGTCAATATTTCTTCTTTTGGCAAAGAGTGGCTAAGTTTGGAGCAGTTAAATAAATCACTTTATTATTTCTACAACTGATTGAGTTAAAAGTATTTCTGGCACAAAATTTTGTCCATGCCAACTAAACATTCAGTTCTGAAAACACCTTTAAAATTAGATTTCATGGTAGGAGAAGGGTGAGTGAAAAACATCACAGGAGCATTTACTACCTCTCATTTTGACTTTCTCAGGTTAAAGAAAACTATGCTATGGTAAAGAAGAAAATAGCAAGGTCTGTTCTGGGATCTAGAGGCTGAGTACCATGACTTGACTGGTGCCTCAGCTCTCTCTGCAGGCAGCAGGAGAAGGACAGAGTAGTTTGCAGGCCGGCAGATAGTAACCCCAAGCCTACCGAGGAAATCAATGGCTTTGACTATGTTTTGGCCAGATTGCTCTCAAATTATAGTCAAAACCCAAATACCATTATTCTTCTACCAGATCCAATTTTTCTTCGCTGGCTTCAGGATTCTTGTAAAGCTATGGGAGTTTATGTGTTTGATTCTACTTTTCACCGAGATTCTAACTTCTGCTGGTAGCTCACATATATCCAAAGACAGACTTCAGCTCAATGCATCTGATACTGCTGCCTCTGCAATAAAAAGGCAGGAAAGGGTGGTTTCTAGGGATTCATCATTAGCATGAACATAGTACATCAATCATTCTTCCAGGATAGAGAGAAAAAGCAGTAATACTGTTTTCCTGTTCTGTTAAGCATTTTCCTACCCATTTTTAATCCCTAAAATGTATTGCTTCTTTCTTTTTTATAGTTAGGATCACTGCAACAGCGCCTCATTTTTTACATCATTAAAAGCTGGAGGAGTTGTGGAACTGGAGGAGCATAATGAACATTCAGGGCTTGCTTTTGATATTATCTCAATCTCTTCTTGCATTTAATATAGTATAAAACATTAAATGCTCCAAAGTTGTCAGCCATTACAGTTGTGTAAAACAGATGTTAGTGAAGTAAGAAATGAGCTCTTTTATA
Source organism: Ciconia boyciana (assembly GCF_034638445.1). Lineage (NCBI taxonomy): Eukaryota > Metazoa > Chordata > Aves > Ciconiiformes > Ciconiidae > Ciconia > Ciconia boyciana. The sequence goes on from NC_132936.1 coordinate 96,304,219, forward strand.
TAGGTGAAAAATCTCTTGTTAACAACCCCGAATCTCAACTCGCAGAATAATTAGAGCCTGTGTTATGGGTAGACAGCACAAACTTCCTCCCACGTCGCTTCCTCTCTCAGTAGTTTGTTTCAGTCCCACCTACAGGAAGTGGAAAGGGAAACTTCTGACTTCTAGCCTGTCAAGTTTTTCTTTCTTTGTTAAGCCTAGTAAGGAGGCTACCAACTGTGGTACTATTTTTTCCTAAATTGGAAATTTTACTGAAAACAGTTGTTGTTAGAGAATGAATAGTACAGAGATTTGTAACGCATGACTTAGACAGAAAAGTGATGAACAGACCAACAGATAAACTGACAGACACAATGCAAATTTATCAGACACCACTAATGCTACCTGTGGCAGTGGCAGTGCTACCTCAGTTCAAAGTCAAATCAGTGACCTAAGAGTAGAAGACTTCATATCCTGCTTTCCTCCCCCTGCCACTATCAGAGTCCTCCCACTGCCACTATCAGAGGACAAAATAGCAATTGCATTTACCTGTAGATCAGGACTTCATCATCCGAGCAATTATACTGCAGCTGATACATTTTTACCCGAGGGGCCGACTTGCTCACCGTCCACTTGACCAAAGCTGAGGTAGTGGTCACATCTGACACCAAGACAGCCCTTTCTGGTGGGCCTTTTGTTTCCCCTCGATTAGACTTGCTGGAGCTGGTGATGTCCGAAAGCCTGGATTTCGGTGGGGCTGCTCGGCCTGTGCTGTTGCTGAGATGGGGGAGCTGAACAATTGAGAGTTCAATCGTTGCGGTGGACTCTCCGGCAGCATTGGCTGCTATGCATGTGAAAGTCCCGTAATCCTTGGAGGTGGTGATAAGGATATCTAAGGTGCCATTGTCATAGACGGCTGTCCTCGAAGAGTTCCCAATGAGGCGGTCATCAGGGGCCACCCAGTGAATTATGGGGGTGGGATCCCCAATGGCTTTGCATTTCAGTGTGGCAGTTTGCCCTTCTAAAACCAGCAACTTGTGAGTATGTTGTGTAATAAGAGGAGGCTCACAAACAAATTCTTCCTCCCGTACATACCAGAAGTACCTTCCCTTTAGACCTGGAGGAGAAGCACAAGTTTCCATATCGTCATCTCTGTCAAGTCGCCTTAACCACAGTAGCTCACAGTTGCAATGCAGCGGGTTGCCCCCAAAGCTGAGAGACAAAGGTGGAGAAAATGGGGTAACGGCTAATGGAATTACTTGAGATCTGGCAAATATAGGGTCGGGGGGGAGCTTCTGAAGTCTGTTGGATGTTAGATCCAATCTGGCCAATTTCTGAAGATCTGCAAACGTCCCCTCTGTAATATAATCTATCAGGTTATGATCCAAACTGAGCTGGTGCAAGTTTATCATCTTCCTTATAGATTCCCAGGGAATGCTTCGAAGGTTATTGTAGGAAAGGTCTAAGTCTTCCAATGTCAGCAAAAAATCCTCAAAGGCTTCATCAGAGATGCTTCTTAGCTGGTTGTTGTTTAAAATCAAATGCTGAAGGTTAATTAAGCCTCTCAAAATATCCTCTCCAATGTCAGGCAGCCTGTTACTGTCCAGATGTAAAGACCGAAGGCTCTCCAAGTCAGTGAAAGAGTAGGGCTGTATGTAACTGATGGTGTTTCTGGACAAAGTGAGGTCAACAAGTCCAGACATATTGGCAAAATCCTGTCGGCTGATATTAATAATAAAGTTGCCCCCAAGTCGGAGTTCCACAGTCCTTCGATCTATGTCTAGGGGTACAAACAGGAGACCCTTGGAGGGACACAAAGTCCCCAGTGACTCAGACAGGTTCTGACAGACACAATATTTGGGACAAGCGTTGACCATGACAGCCATTCCAAACACCAGGATGCTGCAGAGCAACTTTTCCATGGTAAATCACGCAACAGTACCTGCAACAAATGAAAAGAGTTACAAGGAACATCAGCAGTTATGATATAGGTACCTTTCCTCTTATGTTTTACCTAACATCTACCTCCAGAGAGACTTTGCAGTGTCTCCTCTCAGGAGTCACACCTGATGTGATCAGCATTCTGGGATGGGAACGTTAAGTCTTATAGCAACATCTTTCCCCACATAATGCATTTCTTTCTAAAAAAAAGTGGTTTTCTTTCCAAATCTGAATGGGATGGGAATTGTTAGTGCTTACGCCTGGTAATAGGGTCTTGTGACTACCTATTTTCTCATTACAGTTTTATAATTTTTATTGGGTAGCTGGTAGAGTACAAATCCTGCGGTCAGATTGCATGGCTTACTTAAAACTCTGAAAGATTTCATTTGGAATAGTGCCTGCTTCTTTGAGGGTAAAGGCTGTCTTATAGTAATTATATACTGCTGCATAATACTGTGGAATTAGTCTTAGGGTTGAAAGAGCTGATTTTATGGATAAAAATAACTGCATATTTACCCTTCAGTAATGTGGTTAGTAATGACCATGTAATTATCTGGCCAGCCCTGGGGCAAGTCAGTTCACTTGCCCACCCGTAATAAAATTCATGATAGGCAGCACAGGAAGCAGAAATCACTTGCATAATCATCACCTGGATTCACCCTGCGCTCAGCCAACCTATGGGAAGGATGACATCGTCTAGCTCCGAAGAGAAGAGATGCAGGGGAGACCTGTATTACCTTAGGCTCATGGTAAGCTTTCTGATGCCCCCATGCTCACACGCTGCAATCCTTTCTGTTGTAGTGACAGTGGGGTTCTCACCTGCGTCCGCGGTCCTCCCTTGCATCCTGCCTATTTCTCTTTGCACCATTGTCTCCCTTTGTTTTTCAGCTCTCACATGCTTTTCCAGCTTGAGCTGTAAGGTATGTGTCTTTGAAGAATAAACAAAATGTCTTTACAGGCTGACTCGGAAGGCCAATTGTGGCTGGGAGAAGTTGCAGCCCTGCTTCAGGTTTGGGAATATCTTCTTACATAAGTTCGCTGACCTTCTTTCCACACGTGCAGGATATGTATAAAATTGTTTTCTTTCTGTTTCTGCCTTGCCCAGACCCTGCTATCAAGAAGGGCCGAGGAATGGGCAGATCATTGATTTCTAACCCTCATTCTCCCTTTGAGGAAAGGGGCAGGCTGACAAAGAGCTGTATTTTTGTGAGGGATCTGCCAGGCTTTTTTGCCAAAATGGCGTGCCCTAGTCTCCAAGCCCCTCACTTGTGACAGTAGCTACAGGCACAATTCAGGCTATAATTTCCAACATGGCCATTTTGCCTCAATTTAACCTACATCATCCCACCATGTAACTTTGCATCACTGTCCTCAGTCCTTGGTATACACCATATCCCTTCTTAATCATGCAGGTGCTTATACACTTAGCAGCTTTTGGCATCCGTATTTCAAGAGCAGTCATGGCACAAGAAGAGATGAGACAGCCTCACACTTCATCAATTGCCCCTCCAGTGCCTACGCAGTGGATAGCAGACAGTCACCTGTGCCCAAGCTGGTTCTCTTACTACTGTACATATGATGGGATAATACACAGCATCTCATAATGACTCCAATAATTAGTACTATGAGGCCACTCAAACTTTAGCAAACATATGACGCAAGAAACATATTTCACAAAAAAGTCACATCGCAATTATTTACACTTCATCACAGAGCTGAAATGACAGTTACACAGATGTTTTATAATAATTAAAAGAAATCATAAAGGTTAGTTATTAAGCCCCCAGTAACACACACCAAACACAAAACAAAATATATCACTTCAGTGATTTTTTTAAACTCTTTAAACAGGTCTTGCTCCACCTCCCTGTGAAAGGAATGGAAACAAGGGCGCTATGTTTGGGGCTCTGCCCAAAGGTGGCCAATTCCTCTCCCGTGTAAGGTGGTTTGGTTTCCCCTTCATAGAATATGTGAGGTGACTCAGAAAGAAGGAGCTGTAGAAGTGCAAGATGTTATGAGTGCTGAACTATGTATAGTATGTTCTTTATGGTAAGGTTTTCTGCATGGTGTGGTTAGTAATTATATACTGTTATTACTATTTCATAGGAGAGGAGAGGTTTGAAGCACCTGTGTTTGCTGAACTCTGCAAACAACGTGAAAGCTAGATGCTTTCAGAAAGGATGACTTGAGAAGAGTAATCTTACCTTCAATAGTAAATAAAAGGCTACTGAATAAAATGTTTGGAAATTAGCAAGTATGTTATTGATGCAAATCTGCGGCATACTTAGCAAAGAGCTATAAATATCCTTTACATTATTATCAATTGGTAGTTTACTAACAGGCAATTGGCTTTCTGAACCTTAATTATAATTGTGTTCTGCAGCCTTAATTTAGTGTATTGCCCTACCAGCTGAAATGATAAACAAAAAGCAGTTTAAAAGGGGGAGAAATAGATACAGTTAATTAGTAATAAGCTCTTTCATAGCTTTTCCCTCATCTACATTCCCACCCTCTGAATATCTATTCAAAAATATGAATGCACACTTACAAGAGCAGCGTCTCCTTTAAGTGTCCCAATTCTCTAACCACATTTTTTCCGGATGCTGTTAAATATCACAGTGCTTTGGGGAGACAGTTGACTCTAAGCATCAGAGTGAAAAGCATTTGTAAAAAAAAAATGGGGGGAGGAACAGAAGTTAATTACAGAAAATAGGGACTGCAACACTGAGAGGAGGCTGTGAAGCAGGAGATCTAAATGGCAAAGTAAACCCTGATGGGGAAACCATCTGTGGATGGCTTGAAAGCACATCATCTGCCTGTGTGTGCTTGCATGTGTGCATGAAAGAGACACAGCAAGCGCAGTATGTGCTTTTACCAGCAGGAGGACAAATCAGTAACAACCGTACTAGGATGGAAATACCATGGCAGCTGTCATTCCAGTTACTGAACGCATTTGGAAGTATTAATGTAAATATTGGTTGTTTGCAGAGGAAATTTCTAGCCTTTGTGGTCTGTTGCCAGCATTGGTATTTCAAGCTTCTGAGCCTTGGGTTTCTCTACAAAGTAGTCCTGAAGTGACTAGTTCATAACACAGCAAATACGGTACAAACCCATAGGGCTACCTACAGGACATTGGAGAGAACAGAGGTGGGCAGGGCTCCTTAAGGAGAATATCTGGGGTTTTCATAGGGCAGCTGTTTTTCCTTTTTCTCTCCAGACAGACAAAGAACCTGGGCCACAGATGAGGTAAGAATTCAAGTCTGCACAATTATAATAGTATCTTCTAAAATCTAGACTCTCCCACAAAGTCATGGTAATTGCTAGTTGCCAAGGGGATGGATGTATAATAAAAAATGTTTTGATTTTAGTCCTGGTAACTTTAATATAAGACAGAAAATAAAGTGTCAAGTTTAGGGACTGATTTTGCTGACCATTTTGCTCACTTTGTTCCCAAAATCTCTTGTGACCTGCAACACCAAGCATTTTATGGGCTACTAATGGTAGTCTTGTGATAACCTCACCATTCTGATTTATATTTTGAAGGTATCTATCAGCCAGATAAAGTAGATTTCCTACAGCAAGTCAGTAAATCTGGCAGAGTTCCTATCTCAGCCCAAGATTAAAAATAGCCCCTTTAGTCCTCTTATAATATGGATTGGTATGAATTAATATGTGCAAGAGTCATAAACCTTCGTGTTTTGTATTCAAATTTTCCTCATAAAGATACAGCTTCTGAGATTTGGCATCTCATTTCAGGAATGTCTCTGAGGCATTTTTTAATTCTATATTCATTGAGCTTTGCATATAAATTCCAATAACCTTTGCGTACCACAGCACCAAGTACAAGGTAACTGCCAGACAAATAAGCTGTAGCTTCAGCATACAGGCTGGGAAAAAAAAAGAAAGACAAAAAAAAGGAGAGGTGGATGGATAGCGGCTCTGATTCTACTGTCTCCAAGTGCCCTGGGACCCAACTTCCAGGGACTGTATGGGTGAGTTCGTGTACTTTTCTTCAGCTTTGCAGGTGCTGTGGAGGAATTGGATTTTCTTTTCTGGGAGCTTCCCTTTTCCTTTTCTTAACCTTCTCTTATCTCTGTTTTCAGTGAACCTCTATGACTAGGAAATCTAACCCCCAGTTACAAAGCTTGAAGGACTGCAGTGATGGGTGAAGTTTCATGTATATTCTCTGAAGCAGTTTGATCTACAATATGCAAAAGGAGATGGGACCCTGTCAGGACAAAAAATACTCCTTAATCCCTTGCATTGCCAAAAATTGTGTGGGAAAGGTAGGTCTCGTGTACTCCCTGATCTGTGCAGGTAGTTTATGCCTAACTCACCAAGGAATGACTATGGCAGTAAGGAATATAAATGTCTCTGCATCTGAAGCTGTCCTCAGTACTACATACATTGAAACATGGGTTGGGTGTTAAGCCAGTGCTAGCTTTGTAGGCATCTGTGAGACCATTCAGGTGTTTAAAGTCAGTTATATACCTATGTGCTTACAGGCTCCAACGCAAGATAACTAACACTACTTTTGTTTAGCTTTTGTCTTTTGTGTTTGCTAGGTTGCTGCGCTCCTTGGGGGTAAAGTGGCTTGTCATCAGGTGTGCATAAGTACAGTGCAACTTAGATTTTGGCTAGGCCTTTTTAGGAGCAAGTTTTATTGAAAAGAATTAATAGCTCTAACGTGAAGTGCTTGCTTTCTCCAGCTACCTTACATTTTATAAATCACAGAGGGGGAACATTTACAAGCATACACTTCTTCAGGTATTTGTGTCTGTCTTTACTAAGCTTCACTCATATTAATTTGACTGATATTGCTTCCACAGTAAGAGAAAAAAAAGGAACTCTGGGTGAATTATAATCAATTTATTGCCCTTTGTACAACTTTTTCTTGAATACTGAAGCCATAGCAAGGTTGCAACCAAAAATATTTTACTATCCCAGTACCATAATGAGGTTCATTTATGCAGTTTGCTTCACTTGAGTGCTGTTCCCTTGTCTTCACCTTTCCAAGCAGTTGAGGGTCCTACCTGCTCTGTGCTCCCCAGCCCTGGAAGCAGTCCTAGTTTGGTAGTATTTAGGAAGAGCTATGCTAAAGAAGTGTATGCCTCCAAATGAAATTGACTCATAGAATGGTCTTAAATGTAAGAACATTTCTGTTATGGTTGCAGTCTTTAAAGAACTGGTCGTAACTGGATCCAGAACAGAGGTAAAGATAATCCATAAAAGGCAATTTTAAGAGGCCTCACTCTGTGAAGGCTGATTTAATACATCCAACAGATCCCTAAGGAAATAACCTAATATTTTCTTAGGCAGGGCTATCTCACACAGGAAGATACTGCTCTCTTTCAGTCTTTCATTGGCAAAACTTGTGTCTGTTTGTGTGCATTTTTGGGAAGCTTTTCTTTATTTTTCATAATTCTTTCCTGATCTTTCCCTGACACTAGTCATGTTATTTCTTTTTTAAAGTACTAACTTTACCCAGTTCCTTTACCATTCCCAAGACTGAAACAATGCATTTATCAAAAGCCCAAATTATCAATGTAGCTAGTCAGGTGCAGAGGCAGGTCAGATGTGATTCACTTACAACCTGAGCATCCTTGCATCACCAGGCTATGAGCGTGGTGGAACATACATTACTTTACACACTGCAAACCTCTATTCACTGCGGGATTTTAGTAGGGGAAGCTCTGACCTCACAGCGGCTTTTCTGCTGAAGTAGAGGACTGTAACACTGATGGTGTCTGGCATAGGAGCCTCACAGTTTTAATACAGGTAAGTGCTTTCATCCTTTCATGTCTCCTAGTTTACTAAGGCACCTCATTTCTTCCATTAAAAGCAGTACTTCCCAGACACCCTAAAAGAACAAGTCCATATGCTAATGTTCCAGCACAGTTAACACCTGAATTAGTCACCTCTTCACATTTCAGGTTACTTAGGCCAAAAAAAGAACATTGGATGCTTATATGAAGGTGTAACATCTGTAATACTTGAAAGACAATAGTAACCCCAAATCTTATCAGACAAATTTCAGAGTCAGTCAAAAATATCAGCACCTTGTTTCTGTTTGACATAGTTAAACTACTAGCAAGTGCTCTTTAGGTGAGCTCTTGAAATACATGGAACAAATTCCCTTCCTAGAGTAACTTTTTTGCAGTATATAGACATCACTTGGAAAGGTCATTTTAAGCACTAATGGAAAAGTGTATGTGCTCACATATGTGTGTGCACGAGGATTTTCATTTTTCACAGTGGTTTTGATCCAGGAGAAACATAATATATTTGTAGCTTCTCTGCCAAACATATGGACCCCTGGTTGCTGGACAGAATGTGTGTGTAATAACCTTAGTGACCCTAGACCACTTACATCTTAGGATGTGCTTACATCCTAGTTCCTAGGAAATGCAGCAAGAGATCTTAAGTCAAGAGGAAACCAAGTGTAAGTCTGTTATATCCCACCTCATTTTTACTAGTGCTTTGCTGAAATGAAGACATCATTATAAGCCATTCGATTTTAAGAAGTGTGCAAAATTAGTCAACATTTTGAGATTCATTTTGTGAGAAAATAAAACTTAGTGAACACATTCTGTGTACTTCTGAGCATCTGCCTGTCTGGCCCTTCCCCACAATACATTTGGGACATTTTCATCACTTCAGATAAAATCTGAAATGCAGAAATATTTATTACTCACACATTTCAAGAATATAAAGTTTCATGAAAGCAGAGGAGGGAGACTTCATTAGCGTTATTAGACTCCTGCAAAGAAAATAATGCATCATAAGTCCACCTCTTGTTGGGCATCGGAGAATCCACATGGAAGAGAGACATTATTAATATCCTGGCTGCTGAAAAGGCTTTAACCTGAGTTCAGCCTTTTTAGACAAGAGGAAATCCACTCTGCTGTTAAGGTGGTCTGAGCTGTACAGGTTCTCCGGTGTCTAATAAGCAGTAAGCTCACTCTGCAGTCTTAATATAATTCAGGAGTAGATCAGTCAGGGACACACATCCTTTGGAAGCCAGACTTTCTACTAGTTTCCACAGAAAAATGCATTCCAGACAGCTCAGGGATGTAAAAGCTGGTGAGGATGCAGACCTCGGAAACTGTTCAGGGAACCTGGATGCCCCATTCCAGTTCACTTCAATGCTCCTTGAAGGTCCATGTTCCTGAGATGTTTTTTAAAGAACTGGCAATAGAGAGTAACACTGTTTTGTGAAAATAGCTACACTGCTGTTACAGTGGGGGCTGCTGTTTCTGCAAACACACTGTGCAAATCTGAGTATTATTTAGTGATCTAGCGAACAAAATAAGAGAGTTTCCACCCAAAGGGTACAGGTGCCACTACTTCGTTATAACTAATCTCTAGACCTTGTCTGATCTGGCATCATGCCGCTTGAAGCTTGGACTGAAAAGCCTTCATGCACACACAGAGAATAAAGCAAAAGAAACATGGGCTTAAAATTTCACTTAGCAATTAGCCTAAATCTCTTGTGCTGCAGAAGATGGAAATTTTTACTCTAGAACGATGTTTACTTTCAATGCCAAGGTCAGTTTCATTTGTATCTGTCCTGAAGCTTATGGTTCAATTTTTAATTCCTGAATGCTGATTGTGGTAACTAAATTAATTCAGTCCTGTGGAGTAAATCCAATAGGCATGTTTGATTTACTCGTTCATTAAAAATCGTGCTACTTTAGGCAAATACCTACACAAAACACATCATTTCAAAATGAAAACATTACATCTCAAAAACACTAGAAACAAATATTTTGAATACTTCATTTAATACCTTTCCTAAAGTGGTCTCATGAAACCTGAATAATCTCACAAACAGGTTTTGTCACCATGGACTAATACATATCAGTGGGTAAAACTTCTGGCCAAATAGAAAAAATTATCTAGCTCTAGCCAGAACTTGTGCGTGGCACATTATAACCTTAATAATCATAGCCAGATTTTGTTGACAAGTGTGATTTTACCTTTGAAAATAGATGCACTTCATTATTCTACCTTCACTGACTGGAAAGCATAGGCTTTAACTGCCTGATTTGTTGGGACAAAAAACTGCTTTCCAACCTGTGTGGTTTTTTAATATGCACAAAATTTAAACATGCAGACAGTTTGTAAGCATTGTAAGCATACAAAAACAAACTGAAGAGAAAAAGGCCATTTAGAAAATCAAAGTGTAGACATTTGGTAAACAGACAGAATTAGGTAACACCACTTGATACGTGCATGTGCATCTGTATTTACTTCAGCTGCATGCAGTAACACTTTTCTTCAGGGGCAGGACACTGTCCCTGAATTGCCTGAGCCAACTGATGAGAAACTGCAGGTGGGGAGTAAGAGAATCCCCAAAGCAGCTCAGCAGTTATCTGGTGGTTTCTGCCCAGGGGAAGAAATAATCCGTTCCCTAGGCATGGAGATGTGTTGCATCAATGACAGGTCTATTTGGCCTGTTTCTTAGAGCTTTCCAGTGCAGCCACATCTGTGGAGCATGGTGATTTCCCAATGAGAGGGACACAGGAAATGCAGAACAGCGTTTTCAACAGCACTAATTAGAAATGGCTTGGGTTGGTTTGTTTTTTTTCCCCCAGACGAGTTGCAGGTCCATTCATTTTTGTTTGTTTATTTAATGCCCCCCGACATTTACCTTTGCCTCTTATTTTAATGCTGCGTGCCATCTCCATCAGATTTCATGTACAAACTCATGACTCAGCTAAGCCAAGCCCCTTTGCTATTTTTAGCCATCCAGTTCACTTATTTATCTGGGTCTTTACAGCAATCCTGCATTTTGCTTTATCAGCACAATAGAGAAGTTACTGGTTATTCCGTCTCTTATTCATTTGAACACATAGGGAAGCTGCACAGGTGCTAAGGAGCAGCTCTCTCAGAGATATTACCTACAGTGTAAAACATAAATGTCCATCAACAGACCCTATTGCTTTCTGCAAATACAATTGAAGGCCTGTTCTTATCATCTGAATCCAAATTCCCCTTGGCTCTGAGCCATAATAGCAACTCCTCAGGTAGCTCTTTATCCTTAGCTTATCCTAATTCTTATAAAAGCCTTTATATATTCTTATTTCCTTCCACATCAAAGGAAAAGGAGGATAATTAAAATTGGGATTCTCTTCTTTATCTGGGCTTGTTACCTTTCTTTTTCTTTATTGACCCTTCATTTAGCCCTAGAGACAAATGCTGTCCAATATCCCTTAGGAATTATTCTTTATTTGCAATACAGACTGCAGTTTTCCTTTCATGTACAACCTACACTCAAAGAGGCACTGGTAGGAAAAACAAGGCATACATACAAAAAGATCTTTTTCTGATGTTTCTCATAAATTTAATTGGGCACAGAAAGTCACGAGCAAAGATTTGGAGATGCAATGAAACATGGGCAAGGCAAACTGAAGTCCACACTAAAAAAAAAAAAATCTTTGCTGAATGTCCCAGATTAGGATTCCTAAACATGTTAGCATGGGCATTCTGTAGCAGAGGTCCCTTGTTATAAGGAATACAACCCCAACGGTTTTTCATGGTGGTTGGCTTATGGTTTGGTAAGAAATCAGTAGAGGTCTGAGAAGGAAACTTGTGACCCCTGCTATGTTGTTGCATGACACAACACACAGCTTCCACAGCCTCCGGGCTCTTTCTTCAGCCTGGTAAATGTTGTACTGTAATGTCTTGTTTTTTCACTTAGTTTGGACAGAAATAGATTTTGTCAGTTAAATCTTCTCTTTCTAGCCATTCTCAATTTCAAATTCTGATGCAGGAGGATAATTCACTGTTTCTCTGGAGGGCTTAACACTCCCATTATTTCTACTGTGTGAATATTGGGTTTTTAAAGTTGTAGACCATGTCACATCTGGTTTTACAGTTATATATTTCCAAACTGCTGTGTCACTAGCCAGAAAAGGGAAAGGAGGTGTGGACTTTTGGTAGTAATACCTCTTCTTTCATATCAGGTTCTTAATGGCCTTTACAGAAGAGACTACTACTACTACCTAATTTTTACAGGTGAGTAAGAAGAGGCACAATTTGGTTCAAATATCTTGCCCAAGGTTACTCACCAAGTCCCTCCTGGAAAACCAAGTTTTCTTGACTCTCATACCTTCTCTTTGTACAGTGATGTTTCCACACATAAGACATGTCACTGTACAATTTGTTAATACAAATCTTGTGCCGTGGATTGTGTTTGCATAATTACATTGAAAGGAGAGACTGTGAGCCTGCATCTCTGGGGAAGAAATCTGGCCTTAATGCTAACTCCTGGATTACTTTACACTGCCTTGATACTTAGCCTTGGATGAGTTTCACTTGAATTTTCTTTCTTCTCCCCTGTAAGATAAGGATAAATATACCTATTGACTTCTACTAATCAGTTGTTTGCAAGGTACCTGGAGACTGTGCGTGTGTGTAAAGACAGTTTATGGGGAAGTCTGTTGTCATGGCACAGAAAGGGAGATTGCAGATAAGAGACAGCTTTTACAGCCCTTTCTCTAGCTCAGTCACTGGTTCATTATCATCCCAAGGCTGGCAGTCAACAGAAGTCAGAGGCTGTGGATGTCTGTGCACAGCTGAAGTGACTCTAGTCCCAGGTGCCCTGTCTGCTGCCCTGAGTACCTGCAGCACAGAAGCCCCTGAAAGCAGCTTTCCCCACTTTCCTGACATCTCACATTCTTCTACTTCAATGACTTAACCATAGCTCAGAGTCTCAGCTTTCACCTGCAGTAAGTTCTTATATAGTGGAGTACATTTCTAACTCTCCTGGCTGTGGAGAAAACTTGACTAGTGCAAATGAGTACACAGGGAAACATCACCATGAAAGCAAATAGAAGGTAAACAAAAAGCACCCCTAGTCTATTACTTTATAAATAACAATAGCACAAGTATATCATGACGCTTCAGTCATACTGATGAGGCTGAAGGTTTTGAACGTGAAACCATACAAGGTACTGCTATTTTCCTGTCAAACACTGACTGGTCTGCAGTCCTTGTCCCAGGAAAGATGGAAAGTCTTCCAGGTGAGGCTAGAGGAAGGTGAGTAGAAGGCAAGAAGAGGATTGCTGCTTTTCTGCTACACTTGCTATTTATTTATGAGAAAACAAAAGCCTTCAGTCACCAGGGCTCTCCATATAGCACCTTTCACTGGCACTAAGTCAGCAAAAAAGAACAAGTCTCTTAAAATTAAAATGAAGGGAAAACATGCGATAAAATAAAACATATAAGCCTCAAATATTTCAAATATATATTCTGCTTCACTTCGCAGTTTCTGCTTACCAACTACTCACAGAATGACAGTCTTATCAGATAAGAGCGGCCAGCTGCTCTACGCTGCATTTAAATTTATATTGCAAACAACAGGCTCCATTACCCAAGGATTTTCTCATTGCATTCCTAATATTGTCTTTCTGCATGCTTTATTGTTCCTCATTTCCTTACATGTTCTTTGCTTTCTAGTGTGTGTCAACACATCCTGGTATTTGTTTCAAACATTTTGGTTTTTTTACTTAATCTGCCTTTGACTAAATTTCCTTTTTTATGCCTCTAAACACTCTCTGCTTCTCAAACACCATCTCTAAAGCTGCTGTCTCATACACTCTTTGCTGTTCCTTTCTCCCTTTCTGCTGCCCTCCTGCCTGCCTTCATCCCCTAATCATTTGATCACTGCAGTTCTTTGATGTGTGAGTCTTCCAGTTCAGGCCCAATTTAATTATGTTTTTCAGAAGACTGACCTCTGTGGTCCCAATTTGTTCAAGACATTTCCTTCATTGATCCAGGGCCAGATCCCTGTACTGCCTGTTCTAAACTAGATTCCTGATATTAGAAGCAGTCATGTATTAGCTCTCAAGGTCAGTTTGCATATATCAGCAGTTAATTGCACTGATTTATTTCCAGTGGATACAATACACTCTTCCCTGCCCTTAGGTCTAGATGCATTAACACAAAATCAAGGGGAAACAATTAGAGGTATTCTCATACTACAACAGACACACTTGCTTCACTATTCATAAGCATCCTCAAAGAATAGATTGCATTTTTCAGTAAAATGCAACACATCCCAAAGTTCTGTATATTTAATTTCTGTTGAGCTGTTATGAAAACAACATCCAACACTATTGGACTTTCCCTTCCTAAATTCTCCTCCTGTTATCCACCATTCAGGAAATAATCAGAAAGATGTTTCAAGCTTTGAGGTAGAAAGGCAGATGTGTGCTTTCAAGAAAGAACAAGAGTCCTGTAGAACATTTACAAAGTAAAACACGCTGCCTTGATGGCACCCAGAGTGGGTAGAAGCTAGCTCTGTTTATAAAATACCAGTCTGATATACATTAAAAACTCCCCTGTATAAGCAAACAAACAGCCGCATTCTTCAGTAGAGCAGTACAAGCTTCCTATCTGCAGCAGAAAAAGTTGTGGAAAACTGAAATACCATTTTTTACCCCAGGGATGGAAAACTGCAATATTCCAGCCAAGAAAAGGGGAAAAAATGTCCATGGTGATTGCTGCTATTAATTGTTTCCATAGGGTCTGCAGTTAAGGTCTGCAGTTAGTGGAGATCCAGAAGAATGCAGAGCTCAGTGACAACTGCTCAGTAACAACACTGTGCCACTGAGCTGTGCGTGTTCAGTGAGCACAAGGTGTGGCAAAGGTCTCTCTGAATTAGATTGAGCTAATTAAATACAGCTCTGTGCTTGACAGGATCTATGGATGCCTCAATCCACTTTGTCCAGTTCTACCCAAGGATGATGTCAGATCTAAGTAGGCCAGCACAAACACGTTATCCTTGCCTGCTGCCAAAAGCTAACAGCCTGAATAAGATCAGCACAACCGTTATGCTTAACCCTGACTGGAAAGTATCAAGGAAACTGAGCCTCTGGATAAACCCAGAGCTGCTTCAGGACCACAGCGTCCATTCCCCCAAGCAGAAGGCTAAAACTGGGATGACATATCTGCTACCGTGAGAGAAGAGGTGCTGGCCTCCTGGACTTTAATGTGAGAGGTGCTGAAATCCAGAGAGATCTTGACAGTCCTTCCTTCCTCACCATGACCATCACAAGTTGTTGCCTTTCATGTCGATGGAAGATTTTTTGCTTGGGTTGAGTTTTTAATTTTAAATATAGGGAAAAAGTAGTCTCACCTCCCTTATGCTATCTGTATACTTATAACCCCATGGTGTGAGAAATCACAGAAATTCTTCCCAGAAGATGGATGTTCATACAAAAGAAGAGATTAAAACAATCAGATAATCATAATTCAGAAATAAATAAAAAATAACTCTTGGATTATCTGTCCTACTGTCTCACAGTTCCCACTGATTTTCCCACATATGTTTAAATGACACAAGAAGCACATCTCTTACCTCAACCAAGCAACTCACAGCGTAACACCTTTCAGTCTCAGAAATATTTTATAACACCCCAGCCCAACCCGGCTTCCTGATGAAACTTATCTGCCCAACACACACCCAACTCATTCTCCCACTTCTGATTTCCCTCACAGCAAGGTCTGCAAACACACGCGCATCCTTGTAACAACTACTCAAAATGGGAAGGGTGAAGGAATTGTCCATCCTGCAGAGATCAGTTCTTGCTTGATATTTCCCTACTTATGCTGCCTCATGCGTGTTGGCTCATGGAGGATGTTCTGTCTGTCTGAATTCTGGAGATTGATCTGTCCCCTTCTTTTTCTGGCCTAAATTCTGAAGTTTCCATTCTCAGAATCTGTGGGAGGTTTGCCCAAGTAAAATGTGAGTAAGGATTTCAAGACACGGACCTCTAAGCCACAGACTCCTTGAAAAAGGCACCAGAAAATGGCAAAAAACCTGTCTAATGTACGCCATCATGTTAACTGGGAGCTGTGTCAGAAGGACATCTCAGTTCTCCCAGTACAGGGGGACCCAGTAGTGCCTGCTGACAATAATAATAGGGATCTATAACACAGCATCTGTGGCAGGCCCTCTGCAGGGTGTCATTGCCAGGACATCAGTGAGTATTTGACACTTATTTGCCCAAAGAATCATCATAAATCTCTGAGTTGGCTGGAGAGCCCTAAACGATCACAGCAGTGAAACCTCCTCTGAAGGTATTTCTTGATTTCATTCAGATAATCTTGTTTACTTTCTCTCTTTTCAATAGCTTGCTTTTTCTTGGATCTTTGACATGTACTGGAGTATACTCATGCTCCCTTTCTTACTCACCAATAGTAAGGATGCACTGTGGGCATGCTAGATGCCAAGGAGTCTCTCATTTCCTTGGTAACAGCAAACAGTTATTAAACTGGAGCAAATAGAAGTGAAACATAATGCAGACACTGAGCTAAGGGTTAAGATGTTTGATCTCCTTTGCTGATAATTTAGCCTGTAACCTCTGTTTGGCTGCTATCCCCCTCTATGCCTTATTTTCCCCAACAACTGAAGAGGCAAATTATGTTGCCCAATATACAGCACTGAGACTCAAAAAATAACGTTCAGTGTAAGGGATTAATAACACGCTGGTGATGACATATTGGGACATAGAAAAAAGACAGGTTAATTCATGGTTAATTCAACTGCAAGCCCCATTTTTGCTGGTGTGCACCACAAACACAATGAACAGAAGCAGCCGAAAGACACAGCAGTTTCTGCACAGAGGGAGACCAGAACTTCTGCTGAGGGCTCTGCAATGGTGGTGACACATGGAAGGGCACAGTCCCAGCACCCACTGGAGCAACTACCACTGGTAAATCAGACACTTCACCTCAGGCCGAGCTCCAAAGGGAGGATGCAGCTCTGCACATCTGGGACTGCAGGGGTGCCTGAGACCTCATGGTGGGACTGGGGCCAAGGGATATGGGCTCTGTGCCCACATGTGTACGCTGGTGAAGGGTCTGCTTTACCAGGTAATGGAGCTGCTGAGAAGGTCAGCAGACTGCACAGCATCACAAATTGTGAGAAAGAGATCAACTAGATCTTCTCCAAGACTCTGCAGGTACAACAGCCTGAACCCCCAGCTGTGCCAAAGGAGGGCCAACTATCTGGAAAGCAGCTTTGCAGAAAATGACCTGGAATTCTTGGTGGACACCAAGTTGAACATGAGTCTGAAATGTGCCTTTGTGGCAAAGAACACCAACAGCCCCCTGGGCTGCAGTAGGCAGAGTGTTGCCAGCAGGTCGAAGGAGGTGTTCCTTCCTCTCTACTCAACTGGTGAGACACTTCTGGAGTGCTGGGTCCAAGCCTGGGCTCCCCAGGGCAAAAGACACGTGGACATACTGGAGAGAGTTCAGAGGAGGGCCATGAAGATGATTAAAGGACTGGAGCATCTCTCCTATGAGGAAAGGGTGAGAGAGCTGGGACTGTTCAGCCTGGAGAAGAGAAGGCTCAGGGGGTGTACAGTGTGTGCAAATACCTGATGAGGGGGGAATAAAGAAGATGGAGCCAGAGTCTTCTCAGTGGTATCCAGTGACAGGGTAGGAGGGAATAGGCACAAACTGAAATACAGGAAATTTCATTTAAACATAAGAAAAAAAATTTTTACCATGAGGGTGATTGAACATTGGAATGCGATGTCCAGATAAGTTGAGAACTCTCCATCCTAGGATATGTTCAAAACCTGACTGGACACAGTCCTGGTCAACCTGTCCTACTTGAGCCTGCTTTGAGCAGGCGGGTGGACTAAATGATCTCCAGGGGTGCCTTCCAAGCTCAACTATTCTGTGATTCTGTGGTGTAAACTGGTTGCATATTTTTATGCTACTTATCTAAAGGGTATTCCTGATCTCAGTGCAGAGCCAGAACAGCTTCTGCCCTTGTGCTATCTGCAACATTACCTCTTTCATACACAACTTTGAACATGATTGAGATCAGTAACTAGACTAGTGGATTCTACAATAATGAACTCTGTTCATAAGGAAATTAATTTCTAGTGAAGATGATTCTGTCAAACTAGCTTTTATTATAGCAAATACCTCTCTCCAGAAGGCAAGCTAACAATTTCCCCCATCCATCACACTTTGTAGTCCTGGTTCAGGTACGAAGCAGAGCTGAGAAGAGTCAGCTTTCATGGATCAATATTCCAGACACAAAGAAGGGGTCAGATTGCACTGGTTGATAAATTATGGAAAAGCCATTGCTAGAAATCAATCCTTTGTTAAAATGACTGAGAATGATTACAACCAAATGATGGTCAGGGAAGCAAGGATCCTAGACTCCCTCTTTTGAGATTATTGCCCACTTTGGAAATCAACTTAAATTGCACAATTTTACTTTTTTTTCTTTCTCTTTTCTTTTTTTTTCAGTTTAGATAAATTGTGGCAGCAAATGAAGTCATCATCTCACTTTTTCCTAAGCCTGTCATAGGAGTGGGAGTGCAATGGGTGGGGAGGAGAAGGAAAGGAGACTTGTGCTCATCACTCTAAGGAGGGAAAGAGAACAGTGATAAAGGCTTTGTTATGGCACGGAGATGAATGAAAAGTAAGCAGTTCAATCTCTCTGGCTTGTTCCGACTTCACGTCTCTCCTGGCCTGATGGTTCAGTGCATGTGGTTCATTGCAGCAATGCCCCTTGCCTGAACATGCACATTTTCTCTGGTGATAGGTGAAGAGTAAAGATCATTTGGAACTAATGTCTTTCCAGAAAAAGTACTGAATATAAAATACCTGTGAATACAATCTAAGGAATTCCAACATTTAAAGAAAAGCTCCATCTCCAGAGACACAGATGCATGTCTGGCACAATGTAAAGAGCCACAGAATACAGGGATGACATAAACATGTTCAGAAAACAGACTGAACATACTCAGATATATGGAAATGTTTCCCTCAAGTATCATATCTTCCATTTGACCACAGCTCATGCTGAAGAACACAGTCAGACACTGTAATGAAAAATGACAGAGGAGAGCCACAGGGGAAACCTGCAAACAGAAAGGCACACCCTAAATCAGCAATGGAGCTTGTAGGAATACCTGTGAATTGCTTTACTGCTCTCCAGTACATGAGGACCTGAAAGCAAAACAAGTTTTGTTGCTACCTCTGGAACTGGGTACATCAGTGCTGCAGTGACATACAAGCCCAAAGTGTTTACAACATGTTTCATCTCAAATACAGAAAGCTTACATCTCTGTGTCAAAGCCATCTTACAGCCAAAATAACTCTTCGGTCAAACTGTTCATAACATGACAACCACAGCTGTTTTGTTGAAGCATGAATTAAATCTAACTTCTCTTAATAAAGTGTCTATTGCTTAGGAGCCTTCGGTTTCTAGGAATTTACCATCCTTAAAATCCGGTAAAAGTGTGAGTTACTTCTTTACCAATATGAGTCAGGAAGCATCTGGAAACTCCTTCCCATATGATGCATATACTGAAATAATACAAGCATCTCAAGGTTCGGATACACTCACACAGTGCAGCTGCTTATCAAAATGCAAGCAAACAATTAATCAAAGCACAAAGAGCTGGGAGAAAATGCAAAAGGTCCCATCTCATTTCAGGTGCCTAACTCACTGTTTTCCAGCATTTCCAGATCACTATCTTTGTATTGGTTCCTTGTAAGAAGTTGTCATTTCTGCAAGAGATTGTTGGCATGGGGAGAATATTCTTTAATGACAGGGCTGATTTTACCAAGCTGGCCTCCACTCTCTTTGTACAGAAATGAGCTGAACGAGAGGTTTGACAGAGCAAACATGGAGAAAAAATTGCAATGAACTGGGGACTCCTTGACTCTAGTTATACCTCAGTTGCAGGTGTGCTGTAACTGGGATGAGTTAAGTCTTGGGCATTTAACCACTTGTTCATCGTTCTACATTTAAAATAATCAGTAAAAAAAAAATGCGTACTGGTTCCACCAGTTTAACAAAGTTTGGTCATTGGAATTAAGGTCAGATGAGATTCCCTTTCTGAGTCTCCCAATCATATATAAAGTTTTAAACAGTTTTTCCTTCCTGTAGTACAAAAGGAAGGAGAAAGTTAACTATGGGGCTTTAACAGGGTGGTTTAAAGTGTTCACAAATTAATAGAACATAGAAGAATTATTCAAGACTTGCTGTTTTTCCTGGGAGGTTTTTTCACCCTCTCATAATAGTGATTGTTTAAAATTATACTGCTTCAGGAATTGATTTATTTCAGGAGATTCCTGATACCTGATATTAGGAATCCTGGAGTGATGAGGTATGTATTTGACGTTTCATAGCCTTGCTTTTGTGAGGTTTTCATGGAAATTTCCATGGCTGGAAATTGGAAGAAAGGCAGGAGACTGGGGACTGCTGCCAGTGGCATGGCTGCATGCCTGGAGCTTCACCTTGCCATCATGTCATACCCTGGCTGCTGAAAACTGCAGTCAGAGCACATTTCACTAAGGAGACAGCACATCATTGGTACATAGTCTTTAAATATTTACAGGGTACAATTTTGCAGATGGATCCAGGGTGTTTTAACAGAACTATTTATTTTTTTTTAGGACGACAGATTGGATTAAAAAAACAAAACAAAAATGAAATATATATAGCAATGACTAACTGTCTACAAATAGTTGAAACATCTGACTGTTAAAGATGAAAAAGAATTGTTTAACACATTGCAGAGGTATATAAATCATCGGAATTTAGTGTGTATAAAACAGATGAAGACGAGAAGGAAAGATGATCTTGTCATGCACAGGAACTTAATTTCACTGCTTTGTCACAGAAAACTGGTGTTTGTCCTTTGGAAAGTCTCTTAATATTCTTCTATGTGACTTCTCTGTCCTTACAATGAAAGCAAAGACTTTCACCCGTCATTGTTTTTCTGTCCTGTCAACACACTTGAAAGTAGTTTAGGCTGAAATTGTTTCTTTCTATGCATTCACATAGTATGTGCAAATTATAAACCCAATTGCTTTGGGGGCCTCTCAGCACTGCCCTAATTAAATAATTATACTAGTACAAAAAGTGCCTTATAAATGTTAAATGTCATATTCTACCTATTCTAATTATATTATGTACCTAGTGCTATAGTGTATAATAAATTACTGTTTTCAAGGGATAATTTAATGTGAATATCAGCCGCCTCATTAAAGGCAAAAGCTACAATTTCAAAGAATCTTAGTGGTTTAGGAACTGCAGACATATTTCCAAAAGCGACCAAGGCACCTACAGGCTCTTGGTATCATCGAGAACCTTTCGGAATCTCACTTTTGGGGAACTAAGTAATCTATGAACTTTTTATTTAGGTATGAAGGACAGTTAGGGACTTCCGAAATTTTGATCCCAGAAGTCTTGGCTGTGAAATAGTCTCCCAGGAACGCAATGGGAGTTGCATTGCTAAAAAGCATATTTAAATGGTCTGGACAAAGCACTCAAAATCTGTCGCAAGGAAAATCCTAGAGTAATGAACAGAGACCCCATGCTAAAGAAGGATAGGCCACTATGAGCTAACAGGTCTTCTTTGGATCTCTCTCTTCAGTGAGTCTTTTGTAGAGCATTATTTTTTTCCTAATGGCAAAACTAATAGAAGAAACCTTTCTTCAGTACAGCCTTACACTCACTCAATTCACTGGAGAATAAAGCTCCTTTATTAATATACTCTACACTCTCACACACATATCAAATAATATGTCAAAAGATAAGAAAGACAGCAAAGAACTTGGGTGACATTTGTTGACATTTCCAACACAGAGGAAACAAACAAGTTACGCTGTTGCTGAATGTTAAAAAGGCCGTGGAGAGTGAGTTTCCCCTCATCAATATGGCCCACAGGGCATTTTTAACGCAGTCTGATATTGTGTTCCCTAGCAGGAGGTATTCCTGCAACACTAGGAGACAGGGATGGCTCCTCTCAGCTCTTTGGAGACCTCAATAAAAAGGTCACCAGATCTTTTGTTTTAATTTACATTTTTAAAAGATCAAGGTCACTTTTAAAAGAGAATAATCAAGATGTTCAGCCTGCATCTTAACAAAACATCAGCTCCAAACAGAAATCAAAATCAAAATACAAGCGTTTTCATTTTTATTTGAAATTTAAAAAGAGATTGAAGGTTCTTTATTTTTCTTCTTTCATTTTCTGAAATCATGTTAAGATCCCTGTAGAGGCTGCAACCGAGAAACATCAAAAACCTTAATGTGGCCTGAGGGTGGCTCACTACAAAGCCATGTGCTAATAATACCTTACATTTATAGCTCTTTTCATCCAGAAGAACTGGATCCCCAGGCAGTGCATATACTGTGTATGCAGGAATAATAACTTTGAGCCCCCTTACTGACATGTGGTTGTTCCTGTGGGGGCTCAACACCCAAAATGCCCCATATCTTTACAGCTGGGGGAGCACCTTGTGTTACGGAAACTACATGGAGAATTTCAGTAGAGCAAAAAGCGAACAGATGAGCTGTAATTCGCTAGAAAATGGAAGCTGTGAGCTCTACCCTTTCAGAAGGTGTCTTGGGCTCACCAAAGAAACAGCCATGCTGTTGCAGGAGGTGCCCCGGAGCCTTTCAGGGGCTCTGGCTCAGCCCTGGTGCGCATGGGGGTCCCACCTGCCATCCAGGCAGTGCCCTCCTGGCGCAGCACCCCTCTCCCTGCAAGGCTTCCCATATGAGGAGGAGCAACTCTCTGACCAGGTCTGATCAATGATCTCAAAACCACAGCACAAACCACATCACTCACATGGAAAATCAAAACTGCTTTTTCATGTAACAAAGAAGAATCTCATGCTTCAGTTATCTTAGCTTTACAGAGCACCAACTCATCAGGCAGGAAAAGCTGATATGATGAAATCTAATGAAAAACCACCAGGATTACTCTGAATTCACTTTTACCACCTGTTAATTTTTGAGTTTATATTAACTTAATGCTTGGTATTTTACTGGTAAATATCTTTTTCATTGTACACATTTTAAAAATGGTGAGGGAAAAGGTGATATACTAATATATCTCAGGTAAAAGATAAACACATTTCCTCTATGTGTAGGAGGCTGCCCTTATATCTATGTCCAAATACTGAACTACTCCTCAGTGATGCACATTGGCATGACCAAATTAAAAGTCAACAGAGCTGTGCTGATTTACATCTGATGTGTCTATTTCTAGAGCTTTATTACAACAGTAATACAATAATGATTAATAATGATCACAGCTCACATTATTTAGTGGCAGTAATCATGGAATATCTCAAAGCATTTGTAAGCTATTTGCACAGGGAATTGCACCCACAGTTATGTACACACATAGAAGAATCACATCAGTTATTTAGACTTTCTATGGTATATCTCATAGGTCCAGGGTCAAATACTGATTTAATCCTGTCAGCTCTACCACCTACACTTTCACACTATGACTTTTCAAGTGTTTATCTATCATAACAATCCCTATATTTAAGATCATAGAAGCAATGCCCTTTTTCAGCCTTTCTGAAAATACTACTACCACCACTGGTACTGCTTTTATTTCAATTCTTCCTCATTTATCACTGTACTATGGCTCATGCAAATGTTTGAATTGCTCATTTTTAGGTTTAATAAACACTTTCTACAGCCCAGGGCTTTATATTTTGGATATTGAAAAAATAATTTAAACTGCAGAAAAAGAATTGTCAATCATACTTTCCTGTCATCGTCCCGACTAAGCTGGAATGCTGGCACTCATTCTATAGCTCTAGTGTCATTTACATTTTTAACAAAGTAGCTTATTTACTGAAGTATACCCTTCCCCTCGCAGTTGTTCTATGGATTATGTCTAGTTGTATGAATCCTGTGTGTGCCAGATTGCACAGATGCTCATTCCTTTTATTTTTGTTCTTTTCTGTGTATGTGCATAACCCAAAATTTCCAGTCCATTTGCCTCAACAGGTATAGATCCCTGCCCCCTGACTATGCACCGCATAATTCAGTCCAAAATTCAGCCTTATGCAAAGTCCAAAGAAACTTTCACCTAATGAAGGCAACCGACTCACAGCTGGGTGATATGGAGAAAATAGGGCATGACTGTCACTCACCATTAATGCTATTTACCACCGTCTCTATCACTGCATGACAGAATACCTCGCAAAGCCTCTCTCTTAGGTGGGGCCAGCTAAGTGTGTAACTCTCTGTGAGCACTTGATGACAAAATGCACCCAAGAGACAAGCTGCTGCCAGGTTTGGTTTCTCCAGTTACTTCGATCAATTCTATTTGATATGGGCTTTCACATCCATAAGCCACCTAGCATGAAAGTACATCATCTCGGATATGACTTCATAGCTTTTAAAAGAAAGGAGGACATGGTAAATACAGAAGTGTGAGCCGTAACAGTCCTCTTGAGCCTGCAGGCACTGTGAGAGCTTTGCTGGCCTATTTCAGGGTCTGGCAGCAGTCTCTGACGTGGACAGTGCCACGTTTCTAGTGGTCATGGTGGGGGCAAAGGGTCAGGAAAACACCCTGTCCTCTCCCTAGACAGACTGGACATTGTCACCGCTTGTTGGTACACTAGGACCAGCATTGCTCCACGTTATCACTGAGTCTGACAGAAGGGGCAGACACCAGTCCCACGGCAGTGCCTCACAGTATCTGCCATCTCTCCATAGCTCTAATCCCCAGCACATCTGATACCTGCCTAAAATACATCACCTCCTCAGTTTCCCACTTTCACAAACCATCTCTTCATTCCTCCTGTGATGGACCTGCAGCTACATTTGTTTTGTCCTCATATGCCACCAGTATTGATTCTGACTGACTGATGTATTGCAACATCTCAAAAATTAGTATTTGTGTTGTGGTTTCAGATTACTGAACACCAGGCCTTTATTATTATTAGTTCTTTACTTTATGAGTTCTCACCTTTTTTAAAGATTGGTCAGCTCTGTTCCTGCAGTTTTAAATAAAACATAGCTGTCTGACTGGAAGAATCATAATACTTTTAATAAAAATAATGGTTTGTTTATCAGTTTTCAGTAATTCAGTGAAAGTTCACAATGGTTTTCCTTTACATTTTATTCCAAATCCAACTTCCTGCGTGTTTTTGTTTAAATGTTTGGTTTCTCTTTCTCTTTTTCTCCCCACCCATCCTATTTTTCAAGTGCAGATAATGGGGAGCATCTCTAATGCAAACGGAAGACTGGAATTCATGTTCAGAACTAAAACATTCTCTTATCTTTCCCCCAGCTCATTTACTCAAAGCAACTGCATATCTAGAAACAAAACAATTTGTTTTAAACTTGTCACCAGGTGAAACTTCAGTTGACTTTAACCTGTATAACTCCATCTAACTCTTGGGACTTTTTTGAGGAAGTCAGGTTGAGCGTACGGTAAGTCTAAGGTCACTCTCAGCGGTCAGTGGAATGAGATCGTCTTTTCATCATACCTCAAAACTGAATTATCATGTGGAGTTGTTTATCTCCATCCTTTGACAACAGATGTAGGCTCAAGTGACTACTATGCTCTCAGCTGCCAGAAGTTAGACAGGATGAATCCAGATCTGACTGTTTTGTCCTAGTAAAGGGAAGTAAAAGGTAAACAGGCATTTCCCCAGGATATACATTTTTTACTTTCTTACAGTAGCAACACTAATAGTGGCTTTTTACCTGCCTCACCTTCCATCTTAAAAAGTTGCAGGTCCACATGCCAGTTTTAATTGCAAAAGTTGAAATTAATTTTAATTTGAAGTGTTTATACTGTTGCCCACAACTTTACTAGGAGTGGCTTTCTGCTTCAGGGAGCTTAGTGAACAGAGAGAGCAGCTGCAGGAGAGTGTTCTAATATAAAAATGGGCTTTGTAGAATTTCCTTGTGTAACTCCCTGAATATAACTGCCTGACCTTGAGAAAAGAAGCAGGAGGTGTGTATATTTGACTTAAGTATTAACGAATAGGAACTGGCCACTGAATCCTTCAAGAGTCCACTGAAAAGCAACAGAAATTCAACATAAAAGGAAAGCTCTGACCTTTACATTTAAGTCTCCTGAAGTTACTAGGGAAAAGAACTGTGGCTCCTCTCTAATGTTAGTCAACAGTACTGTCCACTTCAGATGCAAAGGGATCCTCTATCCCCTACTGGGAGATAAAACAAGTAGAAAAAGGCCAAATCCTTCATAATTGACTCTACTTTCCCCCAGAGGATGAGCAAATGTCAGCCAGCTGCCCTGAAGTACAATCTTTATCCATTAAAATAAATGTTAGTACAGTAACACTTAGGTCAGTATAGGAGGAGGCACAGAATTTTCTCCAGGAGTGAGGTTTTAATCTTTGGGCTAGTTTCATTCAAGTAGTTCTGGAGGTCTCAAATTACCTCTTCCACTGATCTGCAGGAAGTAATATGCCTGTGAAGAGATTTAGTTCCAGGGACATCACTGGCAAGTAGCACATCAAGTTTTCTGTAGTGGATATTTGGCTAGTGAAAGTTTGACAATCTGAACAATATTTCGTTAAAACTTTGTGAATTGTTGACTGAATACATTTCCTGGTCATTTTGGGTATTCTTCACTTCTAGTCACACTGCACAGTTCTGAGGCTGCACATACAGGAGTAGAGATTGCAGGCAAATTCTGTGACTCCTTTGCTTGAAATCTAGATATATAAAAGATTAACTATATTAATTCATAGTTACTCACACAACAAAAGAGGCCAGGAGAGCTGTAATGACAACACTCAGCAAAGAGTGAAAGAGATTTCATTTTCATTTTTTCCCTCCTGACACTACATTTCACAAGATGACTGTACTCCTCTCCCAACAGCATTGTAGAAACACAGTTACATGCAGCACACTGAAATAATATGTGCAAGGTTGATTTCCACCGTAACCTTAAGCCAAAGCTTTTTAAAACTCACGCAGAATTTTAGACGGAACTAGAATCGGTGCTTTACGTTAGCTGAGAAGACCTCAAAAAACAGACAACCCCCTTATTCTTTACTTGGCATTCAGATCTGTCACTCTGCCTGATAACAAACGACAGATTGTCGCCTGTACAAGCATTGCCACCCAGAGCTCAATTCGGGCATTACGACCCGGTAGATAGGAGCTCAACATGTTGCTCCTCAGTGAGTTTAAGATCTGTAGGACGTCTTTAGGGACAGTCCTAAAAACTAGGTAAGTCAGGTGAAGAGAACCATCATTTGCTATTTAAATTCACTGTAGTGCTGTCAACACTTTATTGAAGTGATGGCTAAACAGGTGGATTTATTTTGGAGTGATTGACAGCCAGTGTTCTTTCTATGAAACCTTTATATTAGAACTTGGCATTAAATCCTGCTTTAAAGAACATAAGGAAAAAGCAAAGAGGAAAATATGTATGTTCACTTTTCCACCCTTCTTCCCTGTATTTCCTGCCATCATAGTGGAGCTGCACCTGTGGCAATCAGGTAGAAAAAAGAGGGCTGTTCATCAAGCTATGAATCGGTATGTTATTTTTCTCTGAAGCTAAGTCCAAATGCTGTTTCTAAGTGTGAGGGAAAAGACCAAGTGCTGCAATGTTTACATGATAAAATTTCCCCAATGAATTTGGTGCATTGGCATATGATGAGCCAGTCGCCTGGTAGAAAACCAAAACAACCAATAAAAAATCCAGTTAAAACAAGCCTGTTGTGTTACAGCTTTTTCTAGTTGTCTCAGACAATGTCACCACTTAAAGTTGCAGTACTTACTTGAGGCTGAAGTACCCTCCGCCTTTCTGCAAATACACCATATCTAATGTGCAGCATTACTGGTATTGTAATGCTGGTTCCTCTCCTTCACCCTCCCCTGCTGCCACCTCAGACAAAGCTCTGTTACTACTGTAACCCACTGTATCCACCTGTATTTGGGGCCTCCGCATTTAAACAGAGCTCTGTGCATTGTATGTGGGACATGACCTCCTACC
Source organism: Ciconia boyciana (assembly GCF_034638445.1). NCBI lineage: Eukaryota > Metazoa > Chordata > Aves > Ciconiiformes > Ciconiidae > Ciconia > Ciconia boyciana. The sequence goes on from NC_132936.1 coordinate 96,331,914, forward strand.
CTGGATTCCCTCCACATACTTTTCATTGTGCAGCATCAAAATGTAATATAATTTGGAGGATTAGGAAATGTACTATAGGTATTAGGAAGTGAAGGAGACTCATGCTACCCTCCTCACATACCCATATTTCACACTATTGTCTATAAGCCAAGATAAAACTTAGAATCATAGAATCATAGAATGGTTTGAGTTGTAAGGGACCATTAAAGGCCATCTAGTTCAACCCCCCTGCAATGAACAGGGACATCTTCAACTTGATCTGGTTGCTCAGAGCCCTCGCCAACGTGACCGTGAATGTTTCCAGGGATGGGGCATCTACCACCTCTCTGGGTAACCTGTTTCAATTTCTATTTTCTAGAGTTAGCCCATAGGCACTTTACAAGTGATCCTAAGTAAAACAAAAAAAAAGACTTAATATCTTTTGTAAATCCATCAATGTGAAAAGGAATATGATGACTGTCCACATGGACTTGAAGAGTAAGGGTAAGAGAACTTGTAATAAGAAGTCCAACAAAGAAGTGAAGAGAATAAGATGAATAAGAAATGTCATTAAAATTCTAAAATGAAATTATGAATTATAGAAATCTTATCAGGAAAAGGAAAGAGGTCTGTCATACGTAACAAGGAAAAATAGGTTCTCACTGACTAGTCAGAAATGGTCCTGCTCTAACAAGAGATGGAGAAGATGACTTACTGGTAACACATTTTTCAGCTTCTGCTTCTGTGATTACATTGCTCAGCTACTGGATTAGATTTTGAACATGAGGCATCCCACTAAGCATGTGTTATGCTCATACTCACGCACAGCCAAGTGGATTAAGGATTAAAACCTTTCTTAACTCTCTATAAATCAGTGTAGTAAGATTTCTGTTATGATTTTTTTTAAAGTTATTTCTAGTATTAAGGCTAAGCTGATGAGAGAAACAGATGAGTTTTGACCTTTAACACTAAAAGGCTTTTTCAGAAGTGCATAAACTTTGATTCTTTATTTTTGCTCTTTCATTTTATGCTCAGCCTTCCTTTGCTTTTTAGCTCATAATTCCTACCAATGGTTTCAGGACTTTTTTATTTTAGGAAATATCCATTCCTGAAGCCCCTGGGAATCCTTTAAACTTTGATTTCTCTGAATACCTAAACATTCACTCTCAGCAGGGTATAGAAGATCTAAGCTCCCTAACTCAAACAGGAAGGACCAATCTAAAACAAGGGAACATTAGCTGCATGGTTCTGATACACCAAAACAACCCTTTAAATTTTAATACAAACTTTGAAGTCTGCACTTCGTATAAAGTTAAAAGTTTTTTTGAAGTAAAAAATCCACCAAACTAACCAAAGACAAGAACAAGACTTTTTTTCATGACATGTGAAAAGAAACAGCTGAGAAAGGAATGTATTGCAATAAGTTGAGTGATCCCTATCAATCAACTCATTCAGTTTAGGTTTTTGAAGTACATTTTTTCAGTTCCCCGACTAAGATGTGAGATTTACTCCCTGTGAAGCAGAAGTCTCCTTCTGTCACTTGAGCAGGAATAGCTCAGACAAAACAAATCTTTCGTACAACCTACATCAGCTTTGGCCAAGGAAGGTGAATATTGCTTCTATATGTCATTATTACAAATGTTAATGATTATATTGCACACTGGTGATAGAAATGATGTCACCTAATTTTAATTGCCTAAAAGTAAAGCCTCTGATTTAGAGCTGATTGTCTAAGCTATTTTTATATGCAAAGAGCAAACGGGCATTTCCAATAGATAAATCAGCTCATGTTAGCGTAAAAAAGACAGAATGGATGAGGCTTTGTGGTGCCTGTCTTGCAGTATGGAGGAAACTGCAGCAATCAGCTTACAGCAGACATTTAACATGTTGATATCCAGGCACAATAAAGCTGGCTGGACTGAGTGGTTTTCCTCTGAGACACTGCCTTCATTTGCCTAAGTATAACTTCCAAGTCAAAAGCAGCCAATGAAGTAACAAATTCCAAAGATCTAGGTTAAGAAAAACATCAAAATAAATAGCAAATAATTACTTAGTCTGGAAAGGCAGAATACAAGGTATTTTGAACATGTCTCTCACATTTCTATATGAACCACTCGGTAAAAAAAAAAAAAGAAATTAAAAAAAAAAATCAGTGTCTAGTAAAGTCAAACATACCTATGGCTTTTATTACTTTGTTATTTCACTTGAAAAAAGAGGACATTTCTGGGCTTGATGGCTACATCCTTATACCCTGGGTGTCTCACATATACACAGGGAAATAACTGAAGGCAAAGAACATGCTCAGAGCACTTGGAAGCTGGCAGCTATTACCTGCAATTCCAGAAAGGTCAAGACTTTCAGGAATTAGCTTTTTATTTGTTATCATTACTGGTTTAGTAGAGTCTGCTCATGGTACTTAGTGGGGTGTAGACGTGTTATGAATTGCAGTCATTTGAGGGAGATCAGAAGGCATATGATGTGATCATTTGCAATTTAAAGAGGGAATCATTCTGGTAAACCTGATAGCAGGCCATCAGGATGCTTAGGCTATGGGTCCTTCAGGCGATTATGCTGTCAAATGGATTTTTGGCAGCTTACAAGCCCTAAGTTGAAGGATTCTCATCATCATTCATAGAGCTCCAGACAAATCTCTTTCATACCAATGAAGAGTTGTCCATCCATGCCAGTGGGTTTTAGAGCAGGCCTGAATTCAACTTACACACTCAGTGCACACAAAAATCACAAATAAAATTGACTACACTGAAGGCAGTCTCAATAGCAAATAAAGAAAATGAAAAAGACTGTAAATAAGCAGTCTCATCACCCTAGAAGTTTTCAGGGAGAGCAAGAACATATTGTTGCTGTTCATACAGTACCTGCTCTTTGATAAACAAAAGGACTCCAGTCTCAAGGGCTGCCAATCTGCCACTTTTCAACAACACTAAAATTCTCTTCAAGAAGCAAAAGAGCTGATGATTTCTAGCTTCATAGCTCAATTATCTTTCTTTAATGTCATATCATAAATGGTGAAAATCTGACCTGCAGCGCTGTTACTCCTCCCCTGAGGCACACCAGCATCATCTGGCTGCCCATTCATGCTGCTGCCTGTTTCCTGTCCAGAGCCATAAACTTCAATACAACATAAAATGCCAATATCACCAGCCATAAAGCTGTGAGAGGCAGTTTTCTCAGCATGCCATCTTGCAAAAAGCTTCTTTACTGTTCTTCAAGACAGTCCACAGGAACCACCCACTTGCTGTTACTGACCTTGAGTTTGATCTATATAGATATTGACAATCCTTGTTTACATGTTTCTAATAGGAGGTGGAGAAGATGCTTTCTCAAACTCTTCGAGAGAGCTCTTGCATTTACTCTAAGGGTGGGGACTGAGACTCATGACTACAGCACAATGCAAGTAGATTGGCTCAAAACCCTTGGGAGGTGTTTTGACAAAACTTCTCATCAACAGAACATGCTGGTTCATCACAGCTAAAATCCCTGGTGCAAACACTGGGAAAAGTTTGACAGGCAGATTTCTGAGGTTCCAGGAACCACTGGTCAGTTGTGAGGAAAGAAAAGGAGAAACCCAGATTGGCCTTCTGGAAGAAGATCCTACTTCACAAACCTCCTGACCTCCTGTACTGTTTGGGCTTGGGTATTCAGAAAACTCATTTCAAAACACTAGAAGCTGTTTCAGAATTAAATTCTAGTTGGGATTCTTCCATTCTCTCCTGCCTTTTCCCCTGACCTTAGGGAAATAATTTAATTCCCCCTGCACCTGCTTTCCCTAAAAATAAAAAAGCAATGACTGTCTGTTGTACCCACCTTTAAGTTACAACATAATTTTTAGCTGATTGGTGTTTGCCAAGAGAATTGAAACTGGTGAAGAAAAATGTCAACCCCTGATAGTGCACCAAGAGAGACAGAAGGAAAATGCCAGTCATAGTAGCTTTCCCTCAGTAGAAAGTTCCTAGCTTTACACAAACAAATACTTTACTGACAGGATTTACCACTAACTAGTTGAATCATTTGCATTGTATTTTCACAGCTAAGCTCTTTAAAAATAAACTCACCATCTCCTGTGAACAGTATTTTCACAGGATTTCAAAGTGCCTTTTACTCTCAGCAGTGCCCAAGAGCATAGGCTGGTACACTGGTTTCAGATACACACTGTTGCAGTGTGCGCAGAGATGACGAAAGATAATGGAGAAATAGGGTGGTAATTAGCCATATTTTGTGCCAAATGGCAAAAATAGTTTTTCAAAATTAATTTGAGTGTTACAACTAAATGCTGCTCCGGTGGAGGGAGCTGCTTCTTTCTACTATGGCCACTAGGAACATAAGAGCTATGCTGCTTCACACCTGATGTCCATGTTGTCCATCCTCTCTGCAATGCTGTTCACAAGCAGATGCTTAAGATAGCCATATATGATATTTCTCTCAAGTTTCTCCCCTTGTGTTGTATCTTGTTTATTGCATATTCCTCACAATAAAGATGAAAACCTATGCTTTTCCAAAATACGATATGCTTTTCATAGCCAGATCTCTTGCTGAACCATCACACCAGCAGCATTTACCAAAACTATACACATGCAAAAGTGGAAATCCTCTATTTCAGAATGAGTGAATATGAATGACTCTGTGCAAGACACTAACCTATCACCTTCATTGTCAGTGTAAGAATTTTTAAGTTGAGTACATTTATTATGTTTTATTACCTTATGTGAAAATGTCTATTATTAGTGAGAAATACTCAACAGTCTTCGGCAGCAAGATTTTTTACTACTATGAATAGTGCTACAGCTCCAATGAGTTGGATTAGCAAGATCCCATTCCATAAAGAGTGGGACTTCAGGTGGGAGCCCTTTCTAAAGCTGTTAGTATTCCTCGTTTCCTCTTCCTCTGGCCTCTTCCTCCTGTCTTCTGTTTTGGATATGGCATTCCCACAGCACTGCTTGGCTCCCCAGGCTGCTAATCAAAACTGAGAGTGGATCTTGATATTGGTAGCACCTGTAAGGGTGCTTTAGCAAACAGGGCTCAGGTTGGTTTTACTTAGCTGCCAGCAGATGTGCAGTACAGCAGAGTGCTGTATGCTGGCTGTTCCAGAGAAGTAACGAGAAGTGAGTATCTCCCTGCTTTCAAGCATCCCTGGGCATGGTTTCTATAAGTAGATGGCAGAGCTGCAAAGGACCCCTCTATCATGTTCTCTGCCCTTTTTTTTCCCCAATACTAGCGTGAGGTAGCTGTGTGACAGTGTGCACACACCTTACCCAACAGTTGATTGCTGGCATGTTAAACTTAGTTTCTCAGAGAATAATTCCCTGGAGCCCACTGGCTCCCTCTAAAAGTTCAGCTCTGGCTCCAGAGGAGACTAAATAACATATCACCCACACCATTTAGCAACAATCCCTGGCATCATTCTTCCAAAGGAATTTAGATCAGACCCAGGTTCAGGGTGTGAAGATGCTAAAAGTTTTGCAACATTACTCAAAGAGAAAAGAACACAAAGAGTTTCCCCATCCTTATTTAATTTGGCTGTAGCATTTCTTAATATACCTAGAGTTTGGCGTATGCTTTGGGACACACTACAGGACATGTTCCCTTGCAGGGCAACTGTTTTCACTTCAGGTTTCCTCTCAAACAATGATGTTCCCTCACCCAAGCTCTGAGAGACAGTTTTGCACTATTGATTGCATGCATTTAAAGGAGCAACAAGCAACCTGCCAACACATGCATGGCAAGCTTTTCTTCTCTTTTCTTTTTAAGTATTCTAGATTACTTTTAAAAAAAAAAAAACTTACAAAAGAGGTTGGGGGAAAATAAGAAAAGTTGAATATCAAGGCAAAGTGCTTCACATCCAGGGGGACAGAAATCATTCATCTCAACCCTGAGAAAAACAATTATGTTTAATTTATCACACAAACCACAAGATGTTATTTACTACTGTCCAGTATGTACCGTGTCTGCAACAAATTGTGAATATTTTGATCCCATTCACTCTTTCCACATTGCCATAATTTAAAAAATAAAAAAAGGTTCAGATGATCAGGGCAATGGAGACTATCCAAAACAGGCAGGGTTAGCATTTGGTTGAGATTCAAGAAACTTTCAGTTTTCTCAAATTAAGATGCAGCAGTTCCAAACATGTGGAAATGGGTTGCATTTTATTCTAGAAAGACATAAGAGGAGAAGCTAATATTCTGTTTTTCCACAGCAGTTCTCCCAGTGTATCTCATCTGGGTAAATTGACACACACTCCCAAGTTCCTGATGGTTTGGAGTTTCATTGTGGAAAATATGACACAGCGGTGGATGCCACCAAGCCACAAAATATGGCATACTTGGTGGTCATATGAGGTCATCATAACTCTCATGAGATTTGTGTCTCTTCTCTTCTTCGCTATTCAACTGCCCAGTGTGCTCATTGGTTGCTCTGGACCATTCTCTCTCCTCCCAGCCCTATTTTGCCTTGGGTAACTAGACTGAAAACTCTGCAGCATTGGCTCTCTTTCTGTTTGCGAACCAGAACACAGGCAACAGACCTTCAGTTGCAATTGGGAGCTCTCAGTACTGTAGATAAGTAGTATAGATTCGATTACACAGACCAGACACTTATTCTAATCTCAGTTACCCACCTGTGCAGATGCAAAATTACTCAAAAGAAAACCCCAGGTGTCAGCCTGATAAAGTACAACAAATACTCTGTCCAATAATTGTTTTGGAGGGGGTTAGTTGGCAGTGTAGATGCCTCTGGGCCTAACTCTTTTCTTCCTTGCACTAGTGATTTCTTCCTTGTGAAAGCAAATCCTTCTGACATTATTTTCTTGTTTTTCTAACAAGTTTGTTTTGAAGCATCTCAGTATCAAATCCTTGTAAGCTAACTGAATACACAGAATAATCCAAGGTTCATGCAAAGGCAGCCAATGACAGTAGTAACTAAACCTCACTCCATCAAAGGAAATATATCAAGGATATCCTCTTATTGTGTAATTACTAAAAATTCTTGGCCTAGCCAAGAAAACAAGCCATGCTACAGAAGAGTGACTTGCAGCACTCTGAGGGTGGAACACTTTTTTGGCTTATCCTGCTCCTGGCTTTAAACATCTGGGACCAACACAAATAAATTGTATCTTTTCTCCCTGTTAATTGTGAAGTACCTGGCTGATTGCTTATGACTGACAAGTGTCTGATAACAGGAAATGGTGGCACGGCGGGAGTTCAATGGGTTAAGAAGAATGAGACAGGAAAACCAACGATGTGATTCTTCATTTAAACATGTGTGCCTACCGATGGAGAAACGTCAGCCTTACAGTTGTCAGAAGGTCTTGGATCCAGGAATTGCTGAGCACCAACTGTTATTACTATCAGCGTTTGCACCACCGTAGCTGTTCTGAGCCCTAGTCACAAGCCGGCTTCTCACTGGGTGAATGAAGCACAAAGAAGCAGCCCAATGAGCCCGTTCCTCAGCTGCCTGAAATCACCTTTTCACCACAGTAATGAAGCTGTGCAGTTATTCTCAGGGATCCCCGTACATAGCAGAGTTGTTCTTTGGAAAGCCCCGTGTCAGCTCTGCTGGCTCTGTCTGAGCCTCCACAACTAGGCACTAAGCAGGATATGCTCTGAGGCAAGCTGATGATGAGAACACACGTGGCTGGGGTGATCCCATGGGTTGGTGTTTCTGGGACCCCAGGGACAGTTTATCCCCTGTGGGGAACAAATTAGCCCTCAGCAGCCACATAGCTGGAGATGCACAATATGCTGTCCCCTAGTCTTTGCGCTGCTGGTGATGGCATCAGAAAAATGAATCAGGGGCCAACAGCAGGCTTTTCAGGAAGGACTCCAACAGGTAAAGCCCCAAGTGAAAGCTTTGTTTGAAACAGATGTCCCATGGCTGGGGTTTATTTGGAATTGGTTCAGTTTCAAGTTGAAGAGCAAAGTCATGAAGAGAAGCTGATGAAAGTAACTGCTCTGGCTTTGATGCGCCCATCGTTGAACAGGAAAGTGAGATTGATTGAACATCCAAAGTGAAGCAGAGCAGTCCGTTTTCAGGCCCAGCAGACAGAAGGGCAGAGGTAAACAAGTAGCCTGAAAGGTTGCCGTTATTTTAGCAATGTGAATTAGATGTTAAAATGTCAACGGATTTTTCATAGTCCAAAATATTATTTATAGCATAGATAAAAATTTCTAATTTCCAATAAACAGTCCTGAAATGAATATTTTGTACTGAATCCTGCTTAAATTGTTCAAGCATATCATCATATCGAAGTCATTAGGACTGTACAAATGAGTAATGGCAGCAGGAGCTGGCCTTTTATTGGCATGAGTTTGAAATGGCTGCCTTACTCAAGCATGCCAATAAAACACTCTTGCTACACTATCATGTATTCCATTTGCTCCCCATTTGAGAGAGAGGGGAAAAGGTTATTTTAGAAATACTTTAGAGCAATAAAATCTTTATTGCTACAATTTTTTGTATCTCTTATGCCTGTGAAGCCAGTTGATTTAGTTATGTCCACAGTTCTGGAAGTGATAGAAAGTCAGTACTTACGCATTTTGTATACCTCTAAATATTACTTAAGCTGGAGTGTCTACAAATCAGGGGGGGTGCAGTTTTTAAGGTCATATAGCTCACAACTTGACACGAATAAAAAAACCACATGCTGGTTATATCACAGCCTCACAGTCCCTCCTTCCAATGGGATACAGCAGGTTTTTCTGGCTATGATGACTTGCAAGGCAACAAATATAAACAGCTTGAGATTGAATTGAAACCTGTTACTATAAATGAAAGATTTGAAAGATTGGGAAGGAAAACGTGCCAGGAGTAGGAAAGAACATAAACACACACATAGGTGTCACATAGGTTTGGGATCTTTTAAAATCTCTGTTAGGACCACAGATACTTTCTAAGCATTAATATATAAATATATTACTGCATATTTGGAACAACATCTTCTTGCATTAAATTCAAAACATGCACTATTGTTCAGTTTATCTATTTACTGTACAATAAGCCAAATAAATATCTCTGCCATACTGGCTGAAAACTCGCTTTTTATTCATTAAAGCAATATTGTTCATCACTGGGAAAAAGTACTACATTCCTTCTACCACTCATATCTTCCACTGCTGCTGACACACAGATGACCAAAACAAAACAAAACCAACCAAACAAAATAATTCTCCTATTGTTATGAGAAGTGAGCAAAATCCTATTTTGCTTTGTTCCTCAACAAACCTGTCAGCTAAATGGTGATTGTGGTATCTCCTCTGGTAGTGGCACAAGAGAAACAGAGGAATCCTGGTGCAATTTTCTAAGTCTGAGGTTGTAATGCTGGCAGTAAGAAAAATCATTGTGTGACTTACAAATGGAACAAATTTGCTCAGGAAGTCACAGAGAGAAAAAATATGGAACCCCACACTGCCGTTTTGACAATTGCTTTCCTTCTGTAACTGCACTTTAAAAGAGAAGCCAACATCATTTGGAATAAGATATCTGCTTTCTCAGCCGACACCAGTCTGCTGAATAGCAGAATGACAAATATCTCTGTGGTTATTTAATTATTGAGGCCATAATATGCTATTTTATTTGACAATCTGTTTGCTCTGTGGATAAACTGTAATGCTGAGTAATTTTTCCTTATGAAGGAACAAGATTATCTGCTCATTAAATAGTCTCATTGGCCCAATAGCAACATCATACTACAAATAGAAATGATGCTATGAAAAGAATGGAGCAGAGATGTCTGGAAGTTACAGAAAATACAACGGAGACAACTCAGTCACTGCAGTGAGTGAGAGAAAGGAAAGCTTCGGGGACTTGCAGCAGCAGCGCTGCCTGCATGGGCAGAGGAAGTCAGGCTGCTGAGAGAGTTAACAGTTACTGAGGTGAAGATCAGCTTTCCCCTTTTGGCTGGTTGGGTAAGTTGGCTTACAGAGCCCTGGGTCACACTGGCTCGATTATGCCAGTATCCCACAGGACCAAGATCAACAAGCCTTCCTATGATTTCCTGGGGCTGCTGTACCAGTTGGTGGCTTGTTCCAGAACCCCAAGCAGATAGGGAAGGTTCATTTTCCATAACTTGTTTCCATCTTATGTGCATCTTCAGATGGAAATGCTCTGGAGTTCATGTAGTAAGTTATGTAAGTGAGGACAGAAGGCATTTCATGATGCTCTGATTTTGCAGGGCCTGCATTATGCATGGTGATAATAATAAGCTCTAAGCTATCAAACAGCGCTTTCCATTTTAATATGGCCAAATGGTTTCACAGAGCTCTGTCATCATCATCATCATTTTACAGATGAAAAAGCACAGAGAAGTATTTTGCTTGGGGCTGTATTAGAAACCAGTAACATATCTGAAACTAATACCTAGCTTTCCAACCTCCTAGTCTAATGCTCTACTATTTTACCCTAGAGATAAGAGCATGGATAAAAAGCTTTGTCATAACACAAGCAGCATAGTTTACATCACCTATATAAGAAAGCAATAATGATAAGAGATTGTTTTAATAACTGACTGTTCTGGGCAGCCAAAGATTTTCTCTGAACAGTGCTATGTCAAATGGCAAACTGAATACCTTTGGAGCTAATGGACATATGAGAGTTAGACCTTGCATCCCAGCTCAGACGAAAGGTCCAGATGAAAGAGCCATCTCACCCATTTTCTGTCTCTGGCAGTGGCCAAAACGAAATGTTTAGGGAAGAGCTGATCAAGCATTTATCAACATTTTTCTAGAATATTCTCAGAATCCCCAAAAATTTGCAGATGAGGACTTTCTGAGGCAAAAGATGTGGTTTGTATTCAATATCCCAATGGCAAGGAGTGCCACAGCTTACCTGAAAGCTGAAGAAGGACCTCCGTTAGTTTATTCTGAACACAAAACAAACAAGTGGCAGTTGATGCTTCATAATACTTGTATAGGAAGTAATATGAATAATTTCCCACTCACCCTCTCTGTGAAACTCCTCATTTTCTAGGTTTCTGTCACCCAAGGTTAAATGCAAAGAATAGATACCGAAAGTAAGTTTAGTCCATTCTGTCTGTTGCTAGTGCTGGGAGAGCTCCACAGACAGTCCTGTGAAAGGAGGGGCTCTGTCCATCAGAGATTCAGTAAAATATCACAGGCCTTGTCCCCTTATGCCTTGCTTGGGAATGTTACTACTTAGATTGGCTGACACAGACAGTGTTTTTAAAGCAAATAACTCTTTGATATGTACAGTAGGATAAGAATAATTCAGTATCTCTTCCCATTTGACTTTTTGTCTTCTCTGACTCTGCCAGCATAGCTTCTTTCTGGTGTCAATGTCAGTGTGAACAGCAATTCATTAGAAACGTGTGATCCCATCAGTTCTTCAGACACAGACTGACTTAGTACCACTGACTTTCAATGAAACAAAATTTGAAGTGGTGATCTACAGATAAAGTGTTCTGTGTCCTGTTGACAAGCCCCAAAGTGCAAGCATTTCTGTAGAGAGCTCTTAAAAAAATGCATGATCTCTCTACCCCAATAGGAGCATACATGATCCATTTGCCATTTTCATCAGATTTTTTAGAACTTTAAATTTTCTTAAGGTGAAGGTGGGCAACTCAGTTTCAATACATGGCTTTCAAAAAATGGTGTCTGTTGGCCCTACAGGGTCTTTTGAGCCCTTCAGCTATGTTTATGTCACAACTGTGACACTACAGTGCCATTCAGAAACAGCCAAGCTCAGGCTCAAAAAGAAAGGTAACATAGTGTTTTGCATAGGCTAATGCACCTGGGTTTATAAGAGTATTTGGCCAAATAAAACATTGTGCTAGCCCAGTGGAACTGTTCCCAGCTTGTGGTCAGAGTTAGTCTGACCATCTCTGTAGGGCTTTTCTTGGTACGGAGCGACAAGACAATCCTGAGGCCTTTGATGAGTCAGTTTATGTACCACTGCTTAACTAAGCTCCCATCTAGATTAAAAGTAAAACTTGTTCTTCTGGAGCACATGGAGCTTTTCAAGGCCTCAGTTTGCCTGTCTGTGTTGAAGTGCCAAAATAATGCTATGTGGCATGCTTTAGTATGGAAAGGATTTCTAAGTATACAAGCCCATTGGTTATAATTAGCATTATAATGCCCAATGATCATTAGTCAAAAGAGGTCTTGAACTACCTGATTTTCATCCAAAACCTGTTGATTAGTAATCCCCTGTAGCTGGGCTGTAACACTCTACTGAAGCACTGAAGAGAAACTTGGCTTGAATGTAATTGTTTGATTAGCATTCATCCAAGCAAACATCCTCTTTTGTAGAAAGCAAGCATATTTCTACCTTTTGCTAGCTTTTGACAAGAGGCAAGTATATTAAGCATAGGAAATGTATTAAGCATAGGAAATGTATACAGTACAGAGTGTTCTTCGACCAAGCACATGGAAAAATACATTCTACCTTGACAACAGTGACACTTCCTAGTACACCGGTAAGGTATCACTGAGCTGTCATCAGCTATGCTCTCAGATGGGAGAGAGATGATGCATACATAGAAACCCAGAAAAATAGAGGAAGAGATGAAAAACACTTAAAAAATAATTACAGATATGTTATCTAAAATTAATCACAGGATTATTGTTGCTGTGATGTTGCATTTTGTCAGTGATAAGCAATCAGCCGGCAAGCTTAAATTGTGTCATTTCTTCAAGAAAACATAGATGAACAAAACAGCTACCAAAATGTTGATTTTGCTCCTGTACCTTCTCTACTGAAACCCTGGGAACCTCTTGGAGAGCATTGCACCTACTCAGGCCTGCCTAAATTAGACAGTAGCAGCTACTTCAGTAGCTACTGATGCACGTAAACCCTTGGAAGCTGATGCACATTTCAGAAGAAGTTGGATTAACACACACACATACAGGGCATCGGACAGTGACATAATGTATGCCAAGAGTAGAGAAATTCCCTTTCAGTTTAAATACACTGAAATGCTACTTTCTGCTCCAGATCACACTGACTGCTCCCCTTTGATGGGGCTTGTTGTGACTGTGTTGACCCCTGTACACTTTTCTGAGTTGTATCGAACAAGATGCATCTCATTTTCTGCTTCCTTCAACAGCTCTCTTTCCTGCCCAGCCTTAGAGTACTTTACCTTGGTCTCTCCAGTACCTATTTTTAGCCATTCTTTTATGCCATACAGCATAATATTACTATTCCCATCTCCCAGCTGATTATTGCTTTTCACTCATGACATATTCATGAATCTTCTCTCTGTTGAGAGTATTTGGAGAAAGTAAAAGTATAGTTAGAGGTTGGGTGAAAATTTCCACCTTCTGTCACCTACCCCAGGCTCTCACAACTTCTAGATCTATTCTTGACATCTCTTGGGCACTTCAAATAAATCTCTGAATCCATGAAGCAGGGCTAAAAATGTATTTGGCAACTCAACATGCAAGGAACTACTTCCACTACAGACAGTAGCTACTTCTATCTGTATAATTCTTTTTGTTTCTTCTGCACCTTCTTATCTGATGAGTTAGGAGGGAATTTCTTACTCTTAATCTTCTTCCCCATTGATGTTCATGAGGGACCACAGCTCCTGAAGCTGCCCTGCTAAGAACAGATATGCTGTGCTGTCACCAGATGAGGACAGGACAGGAGGTTTATTGTTTGGCAGTGCTCAGTCCCTTCCGACTATGAAAGGAGGTGACAGCAAGAACTAGGAAGAGAAGGAAAATTAATGATGTGTGTAACACAGTAGAAATAAGAAATTATACTCTGCAGAAAGGAGCTTTCCAGAGGAAACGGGTCGAGAGAGATGGATGTAGGAACCAGTAACATCTGTAAGTAGTCATTTAGCCAGTTTATGCAACTGCATGATAAACTTCATGCAGTCCCATGATAATAGTTATCTTCTGACTTGAATGCCGCACAAAGCAGGGGGATCATGATCAATGGCTGGCAGGCATAGGGTCCTTGTTACCAAGCAACACAACTTCTTTTGCAGAGCCAGATTTCTACTTTGATTCATTTCCATTTGTTTTCTACAATTTATACATTAGCAATTGAAAGGAACAGGTACAATAAATATCAATGAAGCATCTGTTAACTCTCTAATGTTCATTAACATTCAGATCAGTGCTAGCTGACACAAACACAGACATTAATATATAATTCACCCATAAAATTAACTCTTTCACAGATAAAACCTTTCAGAGAGAAACTTTGATGCCTAGGCTAAGATTCAGTTCACTAGCTCTTGTGGACTATGTGGATGCTTTCTAGAGTTTTAATGTCCAAAGAGCATCCTGCCATTCGCTCACAGAGATATACACATAACATGCAGACAGGGACATTAGAAAGGGAGATGTGACAGCAAAGGCAATGAAGAAGCTACTATATGTAAAAAAACAATCACTACATTATACCCTTGCTAATGGGAAAACAAATTTATCAGTGGGATTTGCCATTATGCAACCTCCTTACAGAAGAGCTACTAATTAAGTGGACAACTGTGTTATGAATTACTTATCTTTCCCAGTAACCTTCCGTGAAAGAGCATAAGCTTCAGGACTGTGGGTGGTTGCCTGATTTTGAAGAGTTAAATACTGTTCTGGACACCTGTGTCCACGCTATGCCTATGCCAATGAGTTCTTAGGTGATGTTCAGCAAGTCTCCTAACAAAGGTTTGCATGAATGCTCACAGTGGTTTTAACATTTTCTGATCATTCAAAATGACATTTGGTGATTCAGTTTCTAGAAATGCTGACATCTTCTGTCTACAACTGAAAACAATGGAACTGTGCCCTGAGACAACAAATTTATATAAAATGATGAAGTGACAAACTGAAAGCAAAGCATCCCAAAAGTTAAGAGATGCCTGTAACAGTTTTGTCACTGCCATAACTCAGACCTTAAAGGGTAAAAGGAGAATAATGGAGGATGGCAATGTGGATTGGATTTAGGGCAAATAGTCATGCTACCTAGGTGTATCCAGAGGGTCCAGTTTGGTTGTTTTCTATACTATTCATCTCCTACCCCTCTCTTTGGCAAAATCTAGTGATGTACCACCTAAGACAAAGACAGTAGAGCTCCAGAAGGGAGAGAAAAGTCTGGATAAATCCACCTTTATTGTGCTATATGAATAGCTGGTGAAGATATAGCCATGACATTTGAGAGATCAGGAAACATACTTGGAAGAGCTTTTCAGCTCTGATCACAGACCTGATGTCCAGAGTGTGAAGAGACACTCCTTAATAACCATGAACTAAACAAGAAAGACAAGAGAAACCTCTTGCTTTCCTCAACCACAGAGTGGAAGTCACTTGCCAGGGAGAACAGTTTCCCCAGCATGACCTCATGATGTCAAGAGGTCATAAAACAAAAACAGCAGCCTTTGCTGAAGTTCACTAGGGTCTACAGAAATCTTTCTACAGCTGTCTCCGAATCAGGTGTTAGCAGTCATGATCACTGCTGAATGCTTGTTATCCAGTGAGCATTATATGCAGTTGTTGCAGTATATCTTCCTCAACATTTGACAAATAAGGGCATTTTCATATGATCAACCCTTCTTTCAGATGGTTTGGATTAATATGTCTCCACTGATAACTGTGTCTTCCTCCCAAATTAAAGGACTTTTTCCCTTCCCCAGACACTAAGAAACATCTGTAAATTTGATGAGGTGCAGCTATTTTTATAAATCAGCAAACCAATTCATCTTCTAAGTAGCCTTCTTGGATTATTTTTCTTTTCTGATCTTCTGCATCTCCCAGTGGTTATTCTTTGGTCCTTGTGAGCCAGCTTGTGGTCCTCAGCACTCCATGAAGTAGAAATGTGCCTCACCTATGCAGATATCTATATACATAACACAGATTAATCATTTTGGGCCTTGCTTCCAGAAAACAGAGTTTGTGCTGATTTGCTGTACAGGGCTGAGTCCTGTCAAGTCCTGGAACGACTTAAAAGCAGGAATGCCCTGTCTCAAGAAGGGAAAAATCTCATTATCAAAAGAGGACAAACGTGTGTCCTCAGTTCCTTTGAAAACTTAGCCACTCATGGAAGGTGTTGCCTCTATAGCTGTATATAAGTTTTGGTTTTGTGCAGGAGACATTGTCTGAAGATTTCAATGGATGGAAATAGATCAGTCTTTTTTCTATAGGTGTAAATGTCACCACTAAGGTTTGAAATACCCAGAGCCCATGAAAATTTTACTGTTGATTTCAAAGACCCCAGAAGTTTTCCCCTCATTCCTGACTTTGGAAGAAGGTATTTGAAAATTTAAAAAAACTCACCTGAGAATGTGAAAATGTTTGCTAAAAATGGCCAAACACAGTATATAACTTTGCACATTTATTTAGGGGAAATATTGCACCTGTGTCCTTTACACTTGCTTTCAGCAAACCTTCTTTAAAATTAACTCTCAGTACAAAGTTTTTTCTTTGAGTTAAATACTTCTTATCATCTCAAGACCTCCTTCAGTTTTTCTTGTTTCTGATGATATATTTGATTAAATCCCTAGGTTAATTTTTAGGAATGACACAGCAAACCTGGCAGCCATAATCCCTTTAGTAGTTCAATATGTTTATGAGGGTTGAAGACTGTTAAATGTGGCAGTTTAAATGCTAAGCTGAGTAATCATTTCATTAGGAATTTGCTCAATATGTTTGCCGTCTGCACCCGAAACATTCAAAACTGGACTCAGATAATTCACCACACAGTTTAATGTATGAACAAAATAAACTCCTCAAACATTGATTGACAAACCCTGGGATTTTGTTAGCAGAGATAAGTGCATTTTCACACCCACACCCACGGATAACATCCACTTCCAGCATAGAGGCACTGTAATACAACTGTGTTTAGCAGCCAGGGCAGGTATGCACAATTCCGCCTCCAAGATCCTGACCCAGGACAGCCTCAGCCAGCAAAGCCAGGCTTCAGGGAGTTGAGAAGGGATCTGGGGAGCTCCATCACAGCCATGGAAATCTTTCTGTTGATTGCTATGGGGACCGTACCACATCTGTGTGGTGGACCTGCAGACACCGAAATACTCAACCCATGGCTCTGTGGCAGCCTGTCTTTCTGTCTGAAGGAACTATACCCCCATTGCAACAAAACCCTGTTGCCTTCTTGAAGCTATCTCAGCCTTTTGAAATCAAACTTCATTTTATGCTGTCCTGTTCTTCCCTTCCACTGTAGCCTGATGAATATCCATCCTGCAGCCTGAACGTTGTTAGTTGTTTTTGTGTCCCCCCCCCAATTCCTCTCTTTGACCCTTATCTCACTCTCCACAGCACACCTTATCTCTGCCAATGTTACAAAAGAGCCACAACCGTCAAGAATTCAACAAAGCCCAGAAACAAATGACCCCAATTTCACCCAAGTCCCCATGCTAATATTTTTCTGACTGAACTTATACCTTCAGACATTTCTAATCCGTAAGACGCGTGCAATATAGCAATTTAGGGGGAGTTCAAATCTCTGGTTACCTTTCTGATCTGATAGTCTCCAGATGCACCATACAGCCCCAATAAGATAAATGCCCTTGACTGGACAGCAAGAGAAATTTCTTAGATCAGTTACAGTGTGAAGAAAATGGGCAGAAAAGGCTGAACCATCCCAGACTCCATAGTTTCCTGAGCATCTACCCCTTTCTTTCAGTAAAGGCAGATGTCTCTGCCACAGTAGTGAGTTAAAGACTTTTGCTGTCCATGCCTAAGATGCCTGTGAGGATAAACCTGAAGCAGGACCTCCTCCTCCAGTACTCCATTAGCATTCACTCAGTTCCTTGCTAGTGTCCTATTAAATGCAGAGTTTGTTTAGACTTAGAAGGAATTCATGAAGCCCCAAGTATTTCACTGATCAAAAATCTCTTGAGGCTCTGCCTCTGCAACAAAAATTTATGTAAGGAGAGAAAGGGGGGCAGAGGAGAAACAGAAGAGCAAAACCCTGCATCACGGCTCAGCATGATAAACAAGCATGTGAAGGAAGGGTGCCCTATGGGGAGAGGGAGGAAAGAAGTGATTATGTGGCAGAGAATGATCTTCCTCCTCAAAATGCCTCTGGGAAGGAGGAAGCAAGAAAACATGAGAATCCCGTCGGTACACACAATGACCCTTCAAAGCACCATGGGGAACCCACTGATGAAGAGCTTCTCTCTGATGCCTCCTGCCAACTTGATATTTGCCAAATCCCATTTGCCTCTAATCACTCACAGACAGTTGCTTGGCCCAAATCTGCTCCCTCTTTTTCTGGTGCAAAGCTGGAGTTAGGCCACAGAAGCTTGCTTAGCTCTGGTGTATGTGCAAGTAGGTTCTGTGCTTCTCTTTATGGTCCACAGAGAAATGAAAATGCTGATCGACCTGCCTTAGCGGCTGGCTTGGACATGTCCTGGAGAAGCAGCTGGGTAGCAGGGTGGGCATGTGGATCTGCATGTTGTTATAAGAGTTATCCTTATAGGAAGAGAGAGTACATAGCTAGGATATTCCCAGTAGGAGCTCTGGGAAGAAATGGTTAATCAGAAACACAGTTACTTTTCTGACAGCTCAGGAAAGAGAAGCTGCTTACTGAAGGCCATATTGACATTCATCTCGCTACAATATCTTCCATTACTCTGCCCCAAAACCAGCTACCCTTTCTTACTCATCCAGTGACTTTTGCAGGATACTATGCGTGAGGTCAGGCTGCCTTCTGGAGGCAAGCCCAGTTTTCTGAAAGATGCCTCACGGCAGAGCAAAAACAAAGAGAAAAGGGAGTCCTTATTAGGTGTCAGTCACCCAGACAAAGCACAAAGGCAAATCTAACCTGGATCTTAGTAATATGTGCCATTCTCTATAAGACCAGCAGTTCATCATGTCCACCTTCCTTCAACCCTTAAATTATGGCAATACATAAGGACAAGAAATTGCTTTCTGGTCCTCCTTTGCATACCTTCAGCAACAGAAGCAATCAGCTGACATCCTGAAGTACAGCATCTGATTGCATTTCACATGCGTAACAGTGGCTGTTATTATTGGTGAGAACAACAGTTGTTACAGTTCAACAAATGTGTCTTAATCATTTTCTGCTTATGTAACACACCATATACGAGTATTAATGCAACCGAGTGCGCTCTAAATACTGCCTGCAGAAATACTGCCTGCAGTCTCCTTTTACTCAGTAAGGACTGTAACTGAATCTAAAGGTTTGGATAGAAAAACACTGTACAGAAGCTGGACAATTTGAGGAGATTGGTCCCATGTTTAGATGTTTCATATGTAAGGGGATCCTTAATAATTATGGGTTTAGACTCTAGGTTAAGAAAAGTGAAACAAAATTTCTCTTATGTCTCTGATCTCTTTTGCCACTGGCCCATCAGGATTACTTGCACTGATTCCTGTCTTGTTATTCTGAATTTAGATTCTTGTGTGTAAGAGTAAATGAAGCCTATATGCAGCAATAACCTCATCTATCCTGGAGAAAAAAAGAAAAAAAAGAAGAAGAAAAAAAAAGCTCTGTATGTATATATAGAGATACTCTGATTTTGCCTCTCATGCTCATAATTTAATTATGCCAGTACTCTCTTCAGCACCGAGGATAACAGCTACAGACTGGTGTACATCTGTACTGCTGAATTCCCTCATCTTTCCAACAGGGTAGTTTCATCCAGGCTGCCTATTGAGAGAGGCTTGTGGCTCCTGCTTACTCCTGAGCGATTGTCTGGAGGAGTGCATGGGCCAAATCCCCTCCGGGGACCATTCTAGCAATGTAACAGTATGACCAATTAGATTTGGGTGCCCAGGAACCTTTTCTGGCACTTTTAAAAATCCTGAACTATAATAAGCTCAGCATTGCTGTACCCAATTTGCTTAAGCTATAATGTTTTGGACTAGGGATTGCTAGCAAACTGAAAATAAAGGTCACTTTTTAAGTATATATGTGTATAGCCATACACACACATCCAGTTCCCAGCTGGAATTGGATTACTTCCTGGGGAATTGTTCTTCTACAGACTTACAAGTACCACTACAAGATACACTTTCTGTCATCAGTGAAAAAGTCACTACCTCTTTCCTTAATGTGAAGGAGGGAGAAGAACAAACTCACTCAGATGGGGAGAGAAACAGTTGCCAAAGTGCCCCTGAAAACTAATTTCTTCTGGGGGGGGCTTAACAGTCCTTGCTAGTGTTTTTCATATTTACAAATTACAAGATAAATCTTGAAATGAAGATATCATTCATGCCAAAAGCAAATATCACCTTGGCTTTTTGGTATAGTATGGGGCAATTTGCATAGTTCAGATAAAGTATACAGGAGCGTTCCTGTTCCCTGGTGATTCTCCTAAGCAGGCTTTGGACCAGAAGAGTTTTGGTTTTCTCCATTCCTGGTTCTGACTCTTCTCTGCATGAAACCACGCCATTTAATTGAATAACAAGGTACTTTTCTGTGAATTCTTCAGTGACTTGGACTGAGAAAATGCCATCAATCCATATCTCAGGGGGCACTTCAAGTCATTTGTAACCAAGGCTTTAGATTCAAAAACTACTGAGCATGTCGCCACTGCTGACTGGAACACAATATACAACTTTTTAAGCTATGAAACTATATGAGGTTAGTCTGGCTGGTTCCCTGCCAGCAACAAGCAAGGCTTGCTCAGCCCCTCTAGCTCAGTTTTGAGACAATGACTGTTTTGCCACTGGTGAGCAGGTTTCTGCAGCTTCGGAGGTAGAAAAGAATAAGCTGCCCTTCATCAAACACTAAACTGAGCAAATGAGAGCAGAGTCAGAACTGAAACCAGCAGATATGTCTGCCTGCCTTCTCCTTGCTCAGAGCAATGCTTAATGGCATAGACCACCCCAGGGACATTTGAAGTCAAATCCAACAGCAGTAGAAGGTGTCTGAGATCAGTGTACCTACCGCACACATGGTCACCCCTTTTAAAATCCCCTCAATATCATCTACTTTTGGACTCTGTCACTTCTCCTGAGGTTGACTTATTCCTGAAAGTCTTTCAAATGGGCCTGGTTGAAGCAAGCCCTGAGAAGTTGAGCCACGCATCTCCTCCAGCTCAGGTAGGTGCTGGGACCAGAGTCCAGAGAGAGACATCCACTGTGCTCTTAACGAGTTATTTTGTTTAATGACTATAATGACAATCCCCAGGATTTTCGATTATTTTTCCATGACAGAAAAATGAACAATTTAATTTCCTTGCTTCTGGCATCAAACAGCCTGTGGCATTATGATATAAGTACATCTGAATAAATTAAAGAAAGATAAGGGAGACATTCAATACAAAGAATGTCCTCTTCTCAGAGGCATTCAGCACGAGAACAACCTTTCCATGTAAGAGTATGAAAGTTAGAAGAATTACGTTACACTCATGCCCTCTCAGCTTCTAAGAATATTTTTACAACCTCTGCTAGGGGTCTCATGGCTTTCTATAAAGGCAGGTTATTGACAGATACCAGACACAATAAAATCAAAGGCATCTTGAGCTGGGGGATGTGAAAGTCCAAGAAGCGGATTGTGCACAAATAGGTCTTCTTTCAGCATCTTGTGGAGTCAGGATATGTATGACTGTCTTTATTGCCCTAAGAGGGAATAAAGTCTTGGCTTTCACAAGTTTGGGAATTAGGAATCTAGAGGTTTCCATAGCAGAAAACGCAGAACAGAAAATAGAGATATCCGCATGAATGCAGAGCAGTCCCTCAATGTTTGACTGTGCATAGCAACAACACATACCATTATGGGAGCCAATAAAGAATACAGTACCCAGGTGAAAATGAAGGGTACATTTTAGAATTTGTATGTTAAATGTATTAACAGTACATCCTGGAC
Source organism: Ciconia boyciana (assembly GCF_034638445.1). NCBI lineage: Eukaryota > Metazoa > Chordata > Aves > Ciconiiformes > Ciconiidae > Ciconia > Ciconia boyciana. The sequence goes on from NC_132936.1 coordinate 96,353,664, forward strand.
CATGGCCAGAATGTTAAGTCTCACAAAAGAGGAGTTATCCTACAGTTGATAATCACAAGGATGAACGGCTTGTGCATGGGGAATCAGATCCAGTTAGTGTCCTGATCACAGCCGTTCTGGATCAAAAAAATTAGCACCTGCAAAGAGGAAAGTGGCATCTTCTGAGTTGCCAGCACCTGGATTCTCCTGTTTAATAAATTCTCTTAGACCTGTTTTGGTTACAAAATTTACAAGGGTACAACAGATGAGTAAAGAAGAATTACTTAAGTGACAGCTTATCTGAATGAATCTGAACTTCTTGACTGGAGAAACATCTGGTTTATGAAAGGGACAATTTACCTTGCACTGTCTTCAGCTAGCAGAAGGAAAAAAAAAAAGCAGATGCAAGTACAGAATAACTGTGGGAAGGGAGAATTAGTGGAAGTCACAGTAATTGGGTGTAACTGCTTTAACAAAGTACTGGACAAATAAGCTGGAAAAAAACCCTTGTTCAAACACTGTAAGGAATAGCGGTCCTCCATTCCCCTGCAGGAGGGAGCAGAGTGAAGGGCCAGAGCCATTTCCTCTGCAAAATCCATCATTAAGATATGTGTTCTATTCTGGGTGGCACCTCACTATTTATTTCAGGTTGCTGATGCCAACTGAGCGTGTTGCACTGTACGCAGTGCTGCAGGCTAAGAATCGCTCCGAGTGATGATCCTGATTTTTCCAGTGACTGAGTCTATGACAAACCAGCTGCACATCACAGGCCTTACTTTTCCCACCTGTGAAAAATTAACAAACTATTTCATTTGTCAAATTGACAGTGTTAAAATTAGTCAGCAAGAGTCAGAGCACAAACCTTACTCCCTGGATGAATAGTTTTTCACCTAGCTAATCTGTCCAATTTCTCTGGAATTGGGCATTTAATTATTCTCTAAGACTGTAATATTTACACAGTATTTTGGAATAATTTTTAATAACACCACCTTGTAAGACTCAACACTGATTATATATATATTTATTTATTTATTTTTAAAGAAGCATGACTTTTATGAACCATAAGAAACATAATAGTTAACAATGGCGCTAGAGGGGATTCTATATCTCTACCTTGTAGGCTGTATTCACAAGAGGATGTGAAGATGGAAAAGAGTTCTGTCATCTGAGATTTTGACTGACATGGTTTGAAAATAGAGTTAGAGTCTGAGATGAAAATCTGGTATGCTGGAAGATGCTTTACAACCCAAAAATAGCAAAGAAGCCAAAATGTTAAAAGTATTTATGGAGTGAAAATTAAAGAAGTCCATAATAATTAGAAATGTTGAAACTTAAAATGATGACCTTTTCTATTTAAGCAAAATTGATCATCTAGAAATGTTGGTATTTTGATATCTTTAAAGGTTAATCTGAAATACCTTTTTCAAAATTACCTCAAAATTGATTTTTCCATCATTTAAAAAAGAGTCAAAACACTACCTTTTGGAATAACTTTTACAGTTCTTTTTCTGGTTGATTGCAAATGGGTGCTGTACATAGCTGGAGTAGCAATTCAATTAAGGATCACCAAACCATTTTTTTATTACTGTAATTACTCTTATTATGGCTTGGCCTAAAAGTCTCTAGGAAGATCAAGATGCCAGAGTGTTAGGGTCCATCCAAACATTTAATACACTCCTCTAAAAAGCTTCTAATCTAAATAGGCAAAATGCTAGGAGGAAAAAAGAAATATTATTAGCCCCCCATTTTGAATGAGAAGAGCACGTGATACCAAGAGGAGGCGACATGCCAGTGGCTACCCAAGAACTTAGTGGCAGAGCCAGGGATTGTTCTGACTCCCTGAGAGCATATTGGATGCAAAAGTATCCTTGGCCTCCAGAGAGTTATGTTATAAATAAGTTATTCTGTGTGATGAAAAAGGGAAAGCGGAGGCTGTGTCTGTGTGCTACTCCAGATCCAGGATTAGTTTCCTACAGTAATGAGATGGCTAAGTAATTCCACAGGATTTCACCAAGGTAATCAAGTCCAGACACTCAGCATCTTACAGACTTTAGACACTGATGAACCCAAAGCCTTTGCTATTATCAATGCACTTATTTAAGGAGCAAGAAAGTAATTTGAAAAGTACCTTCTGCTTAGAGCTGCCACAATTCTTTCCTAAGGCATGCCCTGGCCAGAAGTGTGGTTCAGACAGCAGGGGTATTAAAATCCTTTCTGGTAAGAAGTTGCCAATGATGCTGGTATGTATATGCCCTTGGAGTGCCCAGGCTGTCAGCTGCAGCAGCTGCTGCTTCATTCATTATACATGAGGAGTCACAGGCAGCGTGAAGCGCTGAAATTAATCCTGACAGAGTCATGAATAAAATGTAAATATAACTTGAGAAGGAAACATTTGCAAGGGAATTGGGGAAAAAAAAAAAAGAAAGAAAGAAAAAAAGAGGCAAAAAAGGGAAAACTGATCAATTGTAGGAATGCAGGAGAAGAATAAAGCAGTATAGTCTGCAGAGTGAACACCTGGGTCTTGTTGCCCCATTTCATGCCACTGGGAAGCAGGCTCCAGGACTGCTAGCACACACCACAGTGCTGCAGCTGCCTGGGAATATAGACACAGAAGCTCAAAAAAACCCCCCAAAACCAACAACAAAAAACCCATGTGTGCTTAGAGAGTTTTAAACCCAAATGAATTGTGGGACTAGCCTTGAGGGCCACAGAATAAGGCTTGCTCTGTGCATGGGTTTGGCAGAAGAGGGAAAAGCTGGTATCCACTTGCCTTTTAGCCATGTCTTCCCATTGACTCAGTGCCTAGTTAAAAAGTGCTAGCAGTTTGGGTTGGAGCTTTAAGACAAGATATCCCCTGTCTGTTTCTGGTTACTATGTCCTTCAACAGGCAGTGACCATATGAGTGCTCCTAGGCTGTTTGCCCAGTAAAACAGACCAATTAAATCACCTTTTGTAGAACCATGTAATCCATCTGGGAGGCTGTTACCTTCCTGAGCAGCTCAGACTAGATTGCAAGCACTCATCTGACTCCGTTCACATTGCCTGTAGCTGGCAAGTTGCTTCAGCTCTCCCTGCCTCAGATTACCTGGTCTCACAATCCATCAAAAGATATTAATCTGCTTCACTGGGGGATGAGGAAGAGTTATATGATTCTGGATCCTTGATAAAAAGTTGTTCTCTAGATACAAAGACTGACTATAATACTGAATTTTCACAGCCTCTTTCATCCTCTGTGGTTTGAAAACTGCAGGTCAAATATTGCTCTCAGCTACGCCCAGGCAATTCCAACCAATTTCAGTCTCAGGCAGAACAGAAATCTGCATATGCAGGGCTCAGTCTAACATCACCGCAATTTGTGTATGTATGTACGTGGAGGGCATGGGGGTGGCACACACCAGCCACTGTCTGACAGCAATAGTACCTACCCAGCGGGGTGCAGGAGGGAGAAATGAAGAATTGTTTTCCCAGTGGAAACTACAGGGAGAATTTTAAGCAGGCAGAATGTAATTACCTGAAATGGAATCATACATTATACCTATCACACCATTCCACATAAAAATTTAAGGCACGATTTGCAACTGAGGAAACTGAGGTGAATTTCTGAGTTTCATTAATTTGGTTCCTCCTCTTTAGCACGGTGCTGATGATGAAAGGCAGATTCACCTGCATGGAGAAGCAGTACCACCTTCTCCATGCCCTGATCTGGAGGGAGAAGCTGGGAGGTGTGTTGTGCCTGTTTCTGAGAGGACCTCAGCTACAGATCTTCCATCATATTCTCTGTACTGCTTTCACCCAAACCAGCTACTTTATCTATACCTTACTGGATGCATATATGTTGCTAAACCACAGTCCCTAGCTCCCTATATTACATAGCACCTGGATGCCTCAAAATCCTTGAGGCCCTTGTCCTTCCAATTAATCACTCCTAAGACACAGCTGACAATTTTGAAGGCAAGAACTGAGGCTCAGAGAAACCGGGAGCAGAATTCGTCTCACCTAACTTTAGAAGTTTGAAAAGTAGGTGTCTGCACCTAAGCTGGGAAACTTAGGCTTTTCCTTAAGGGTCGTTAAACAAAAAGAGGTGCTTATAGGGCTGAACTGTCCTAAGTGTCTGGTTTAGGAGGGAATCGATCATTCCCTGGAAGTGCCTGCTTTTCTTCTTTGCCTCTAAAGAAAGATTAGATAATTGCCCTGTTATTTAGACCCATGCAGTCTAAACAGAAATACATAGTGGAATAGGGAATTGAAACCACATCTCCTAATTCATACACAGATTTCTTAGCTAGTGAGCCATGACCCTATCCTGAAACAATTATAAAAAAAGCTTCAAAAATATAGTCCTGCTAGGAAAATTGCCTTCAGCCCCTCACAGTTGTTGTGTCCCATGAGTGAATGGGTAATTCTGTGTCAGCTCCCACCACATTTTCAAAGAAACAATGGGCCCTGCAGTGCATTGCTGAGGCAGAGGAGCGTTGCCACCAAAGCTTCAGTAGACAAAGTTTGCATATTAAAAAGATAAGCCTGAATCACAGAAAATTTCCATCTGACTAAACAGGGGAATGGGGCTAGACTGATGAGTGCCTATAGACTTGTGGTCACCCTACTAGTGCTTATCATCATGAGACAGATGAGAGAGGAATTTATTTTACTTATAATACATAACTAATTATGAAATAAACAGACACAACAACAATAACCAAAACTTCAGTATTAGTAGACTGTTGCGTCAATGACTAAAGAAGGAAAATTGCCTACACGCAACTTCAGGATGGAGAAGTAAAAGCTTAGGGGTGACCTAACCTTCTAATACCTACAAGAAAGTAATTGAGAAGACAGCGCCAGGCTCTTTACTGAGGGGCAGGATGGAACAACAAAAAAAGACGGTCATAAATTGAATCAGGATTCAATAAATTGAATCAGGCCATATACAAGAGGAAACTTTTTCACCATGAGGATAGACAAGCATTGGAGTGGTCTCCATCCTTGGAAGTTTTCTAGACCTGACTGGATAAAGCTCTGATCAAGCTGGTTCTGACCTCACAGCTGACCTCATTTTGAGCAGGAGGTCGGTCTAGAGAATCTCCTGAGTTCCCTTCTAAACTATATTATTCTGTGATTGTATCATAAAGACATTGAGTATAGACCAGTTCCAATCCCCTAAGGTATTCAGAGATTAAAAAAACATGGTACTTATTGAAGTCTTATGTGGAGCAAATAGAGATCTACCAGAGCAGCCAGTAACTAGCACTTCTCAGTCCTCTGTGGTGTGTGTAACAAGGACAGGGGAGAGTAGAAATCATAGAATCATAGAATCATTTAGGTTGGAAAAGACCTTTAAGATCATCAAGTCCAACCATTAACCTAAATTCAACTTTATGTTTTGCAGTCTCTAGCTCCTTAAGCAGCTTGAAACAGCCAGAGTAATGAAAACTAGCTTGAGAAATCTTTGCACCACATGAGAGACCAAAGAGGTGGCTGGTGTGATGACGAAGGCAGTGGCCATGACTTTTGTCCCCGGTGCTTCAAGCTGCAGACAGCACAGTTTGCATCAGAGGGATCTGGCCTTATCTTTCCACAAAGAAAGCTAGCAGTGGGGATATCTGTGTTCTCCGAGGCAGCTTAATCACCTTTACAAAGTGCTTTCAAGAAAAGAACTTTACTTTCCCTGCATGGAACAATGCCATACCTTGTAGTATATCCTAAGGAAAAAAAAAAAAATCAATAGTGAATTCCCTGAACAGCCAGAATTTTAATCCTTTTGGACCTACCCAGGTATTGTGTGCTCCAGAAATCACCCAAGGTTTCCTTTGGGTGTTTCTAACTCACAGTGGTTCCTGAAGGGAAGGAAATAATCTATTTTTTCTTTTGTGTATCACTTTGCTTTCATGGCAAATTACAGGAACCACTTGGCTGAAAAAGTGAAACAAGCTATGTCAGCATTTGATATGGAGCTGGATTACTCAACCATGGTGTCACTGAGCCTGAGTCCCTGGGGTCTTTCACTCTTGCCAAGCCCAAATAAGCACAGACATACCTCTCTTGTACCTCCAAAACAGCTGCAAAAAGCATTGAATTCATTGTACTCTAGAGATGGCTTTGCATCCCTACTCCTTCCTATTTCATTAAGGCTTTTTAAATTGAGTCTTCAATCACTTGGCTAGCCAGCAGGACATCTGCAGGAAATGCAGAAGGCACGTTCACACTTCACGGGTTTTTTTTATCTGGTTTAATTGGAAAAAAGATCTACATTGTAGTCTTTCTCAAGTTGTGCCTCTTAGCTTGCGAGGAGGAAAACTCCTCTAGCAGAGAAAACTCTGCAAAGCTGAAGGACAAGTCATAAAGCCATTGAAATGGAAAATTAGAAAGCAGTATAAATAGGCTCTTTGGAGGAATATAGGTCTTTCCTGCTATAGTGAGCATGAATAAACAATAAAAGATCATGTCAATAAGGAAAACACTTGCTAGAGAAGGTCTTTCCTCTTCTATTGCAAAGCTTTCATTGGAAGGCAGTGGTGCACAGGCAGAGAATTAACCTCTCCAGGCTCTTTTGATGTGTTAACCTGTTACGGGATTTATTGCCACCTTTTTTTTTCTTCCCCTAAAATAATGGATATGATGTCTTGTCTAATGATGCATATTTGATCCTGACAGATGCAGGAGTAGGGAAGGTGATTTTGCTTTTTCAAGACCACATAAAGAGACTTGGAATAGCAGGAGCTCTGTCTTGTCAACTTCTGTTAAAGATGCAGGGTGCCAACCAAGTTTGAAAATACATCAGGTCTTCTAAACCGTGTTTCTTAGAAGCACCTTAAATTCTTAAATTATCCAATTTCAGATAAGTGATCTTCCCATCTTAGAAGAGATTTGCGAGTTCATACTCAAGGAATGCACAGCTGAACCAGATCAGCATCAAAAAAGAAATTTAGCCTCTGACATATTGCTTCAGATTCCCAAATGGTACAAACTAGCAGAATTACTGTGGAGTTATGTTGGTTACACATTAAATTACTGCAACATTCAGCTTTTGGGAAGAAAAATTAAATCTATTTTTTTTTTTTCTTCCTTTATTTTTGGTTATCAATAATTAATATTTTTTCAGCAAAAAAAATGGATGGAAAATAAATCATTTTATTGTCCAAAAAGATTGTATTTTGAATCTGCTTCTTCTGACAGAAAAGAAAGGAAATTGAAACAATTTAAAAGACAGTGAATACTTACTTTCAATACTATTTCAACCCAATTACAAAGTTGTTTTTTATTCAAATGCTTATAGCCATTTTATTGTAAGCTGGAATAATAGAATATTATGAACACAGATGTCCAAAATAAAATAAAAAAGTAGGACTAAGTAAAATTTCACATAAAACCAGGCTGAGTCATCAAGAACCTGGAAAGTCTCATGTGAGGAGAGAATGAAAGGAAAGGATGAAGAAAAAAGGTTCAAGAAAGCCTATGAATGGTGAGATAAGCCAGTAATATAATGCCATATAATTTTTTTTTTTTTTTTTTTTAGAATCTCTTTTAACACACCCAAATGCACAGTAGTATGCTCAGGAATGCAGGCCATGCATACACAGAAAAAAAAAAGCAAACAAAAAAAATATATCCTGGAAAACAGTGGCTTATAAATAAGCCTCCAGGCTATGACTGATAAGCAACTCAGATTCGAGCTCCCAAAATGGTTCGTGGTGGTGAAGACTAATGGGTAGTGCGGTTTGATCCCCTGTTATTAAGGAAAATGATGGAATAAAGAAACTTTAAAAAATCAAATGTGTATCTCCTTGTTCAGGCTCATTTCATTGCATATTTCTGGACACTTCCACATTCTAGATCTTCTTAGCTCGATATTGCATTATGTCATTAATTTAAGATTTTAACTATATCAATGAGTTTCATTCTTCGAAATGCCCCTGTTTCTAGTGAAGTCTAATGCTGTACTCAGGATTGATTCTATTTTGCTTTCTAAAGGAGGTATAAATGCTTTTGCCACTCTTTTCCATCAGCTTCTACCTCCTCAGTAAAATACTGAGAGAAGTAGATATAATGCTCTTGCCAAGCTTTAAGTTTAAAAAGAAACAATTGTTGCTGGTAATTAATAAAAGATTGACATTTTCTTTTTATGCCAGCTGCAAATTATGCTAGTGTAGACTCCTACTTGCTTTATCTATCCATGAAGCTTATCCCCTTCCCTTTTTTTAAATTAAAGAAATCTGGGGTTCATGTATCTGACAGCTCCTCTTTAGCAATGATAGATACAGTTTACTCAATCTGGAATATCATCAGCTGAGGGTGAAAAGTGTTAATTGACTACGAATGCTGCCAGAGAAACACTTTCAGGTTCTTTAAAAGCCTTGAGTGGATGAACAGTGGCAGGTTAGCTCCCATGAAGCAGGGTTCCTTATCACCCTCATTGCCATCATTGTCTGAATTTCTTCAATAGGAATAAGAAGCAGCACATGGAATATAAGATATTTCTGAGGATAATAATGAAAAATACAGCTTGTGAGACAGAGCATGAGGTCAAGCTTAAGGCTGTAATGAAAAGAGGCAATTTTCTCTGCTCATTACATCTCTTTTCATAAAAGGGGCTTTATTCTCCATTCCCATTTTTGTATTTATTTTTTCTCTCCACTTAGAATGATTTTTAGTACTGAAAATGAAAATGCAAAACTTAATAATCCACAGATTTTTTGGATCAGTGCAATGGCCTTTGACATGGATTTTTTCAGGACTGAAATAGTTTGACTAGTCCCCTAGCTATTAACTTCCCTCCCCACCTGCAAAGGCTTACGGGGATCTCAGATATCCATCCATCTCTTTCCACTCTGTTCTTAGAGACAAAACTTTCCTCTGAGAACTTACTATGTTACTATCATGCCTCATCTGTCTTCTAACCTTTCAAGAGATCGGCTCAGTAGTCAGCAAAAATGAAGCACAATGCAATTAAATAAGGTTGTAGCCACACTACAGCTGGAAGAGATATGGCTGTTCTCATGCAATGTTATGAGCTGGGTTTAACTGAGCCAGACTGATTTATAATTACAGAAAGAACAGGAAAGAGGTGTCTACTTTTCTTTTCCACCCCATGAGCACTGTCTGGAGTAGCTGGGATACATGTCTGAGTGGAAAAAGAAAGACATGGGTTTTTATGTAGCTGTAGGTCTGACAAAGCTAACGGACACCTAGAAATCCTGGGCCAACAGTGACTGCATACTCAAGTTGATCAGCAAAGTCAGCATAAAAGATATGCAGCCCCTAAACTCTACCAGAAGTCCCATACTTGGATGGTTTCAATGGTAGAGTGGGCTCATCCTGATACACTTGAAGAACTGAATTACTAATGAATTAGACATTGCCTTCAGCCACAAAGCATGGGCCTCTCGCCTACATTAGCAGCCCTAGGATGCAGGCTCATCTCACCATGGAGGTAAGAACACAACTTTTGGGTAAACTTTGGAATTTCAGCACCTTTCTCCCACTCTAGCTGGGATCAGATGTGAAATCTTGTTCACACTTAAGCGCTACTAACTTTGGCAACATACACCCATTCCTAAACACAGCAGCTTGGACCATAAATGACATGGCAAAGAACTTGACAAGAACAGCAAATTCATGTACTTTTTTGCTTTTCAGAAGATGGTGGGAATTCAAAGGCAAAAGAATTACCTCAGTGGTTATCTTTCATTCCTTAGATTCTCTGTGTAAGGAGAGAGAACTGCTTGTTAAATCTGTATATTTATTTATTAATAGAGCAACTTATGCTAGCCTGAAATTACTTCAGAGAATTAAAACTTAACAGATACATTATTTTCTTTGATGTGATCAGAATTTTGCTATACATATTTATCAGAGTCACTTTGCTGATGCTGAAGTTCAGTATCCTTCTCACTTCTCACCCTTCCACTGACATCCAGTAGATACCACAACAGCCTCAGCTACCCCTGAGATACATCTAGGGCAGCATCTTTCCTGCACTAAAACATACCTGTTACTAAATATTAGAAGAGAAGGGACTGAGATGCTGGGTTTGGATTGTTTTCTCTAATTAAGTGGGCTAGTTTCCCTTGCTCTGTGCACAACCTGTCCCTTAAAGAGGTCAAGCAGATGAAACTGCGGTCCTCTTGCCTTTGGGAGGGCTTGGACACGGCTGCCAGGGGGAGAGCTGTGCAGCATTACAAACGTTTCTCTCTCATGCTCTGAGGATTCAGAGTGGGAGTGTTAATTAACGGAAATTCACACCTCACAGTCCTCCCCCCTGCACGCAGTTTGGTGGGAGCGGAGAGGTGAGGGAAGGGAGTTGGGGGATGCTGGTAAAACACAGTCAGATCCTTGACCCAACTTGGGCTGTTCTTAGCAAGGCAGGTGTCGGCAGCTCCAACTCTCTGGTGCAAGGCAGGTTACCAGCTTGGGGAGGTGCTGAGGGCTATCGGTCCTTCCTATCCTACTCAGGGCCTGGGATTGCTCCTGCCTTAAGTCCAGCAGAGGCTGACACGAAGGCATCCATAGCACTGATCCTGTGATATACCTAAAAACTAGGGAAAATGGAAATAAGGCAGAAGGAAATCCTGATCCATGTTGTTTCTACCCAATTGCAGGTCTTACAGAACATTTACACGTTGTTGCCTTCTCAGTGGGTGAATCCATGCACATTTATTCAGATAACACAGAGGTTTCTGTCTGTTTGGGGCATTAATCCTTAACTAATAGTTTATCACTAAGGAGTTCTCTATGCAGTGAGAACACGGATAAGATGCTGCCTCTAGTTACATTGCTGTCACTTCACAAATGTACATCTCTGTAACCTAGCTCAGGATGTAGCCCATCGTCTGAATTCAAAGAAAGACACATAGAGGTGTGCACATACAAATTAGTAAGTGATCCAGGTGTTCCTTGGGGAATTTAATCTAAATCTTATGCATTGTATAACTAAGATGGGAAGCAGATGTCTAATAATAGATCTGTATTCTAATACCATCTGCTCAGACTGCATCCCCATAATAAACTGTGTCCACCCGCATGTCATGCATTTCTGCAGTTTCAGCCTTTCCGAGGCTCCTTCTCCAGGTTGAAAGAATAAATCCCTGTCACGTTCACCCAAAGCAAAGCATTAGGCCATCAGCCATCTGTTGTTTATTTGTGAGGTTATCTTATCTCTGCTGAGCCTCAGCATCCTGGCACATAGTGTAACTCAGCCACATACCACTTCTCTCTCTTCTCATAGCAAGGCATTAAAGATGTCCTGTTAAATCAGCCCAAATATCTAAAAGAAGGTGAATCTCAAATGTGCTCTTACAATACAGAGTCAACAAGACATTTTATTTCACTCAGACTAGAACAATTGATTATTTTTAAAATATCCTTACTGAGGTTTAATGATTGTGAAAGGAACTATCCCCTCAGTTTTCAAAACAGCAGACAGGCTCTTTCATTTCCTGCACAAACACACAGTACTGCAAACTGTTTAGAAGCGTGTTTTCCTTTTTCCTGCTAATGAGTCTCTATTTCTGACAGAGGGCTTGATCACAGCACTTAGCCCTTACCTGTTTTGGAGAGGGTAAGCAGCTGTACAGATCAAGGGGTTATGGAGCTCTGTAGGTATTCATAATGTACACTGGAGAGTAAATACTATCAAGAGCTGGCTCTGAACAACACATTGTATCTGACACCCACAACTGGCCAGCTAAGCTCAACCATTAACACCATCCTCTCTCTAATGACAGAGAAGTCAATGGACCCACCTTTGGAGAAGATGATGGACCCTAGGTATTCAGGCTGGTCCTTCTGTTAGCTGGACAAGGTAGGATGCTCCTTGGTTTCTGTGGAGTCATTTAATGGCAAGAGTTTCAATAGCCCCAGGTTAGCTTGCTAATCAACAACTAGGAAGCAACTGGGATTAACAAGAATCAGGTTTCAACAGATATCTTTCACGTGATAGCTGCAGGGATTCAAAATGTTTATGCTAGAAGGGATTTTTTTAATGTTTTTTTCCACTGATCAAAACAAGCAAGTCCTTTGTTGTCTCTTTCTACTTCGCATGCACCTAAATAAGCAGTACCACTCTAGCCACACTTTATAAAGCACTAGAAAATTTTCAGTGACAAGAACTCAAGGTGGATGTTAAGGCTTCCCCCTCAGATCATTACGTCCGAGCATTTATTTGCTGACACTGCTGTTTGTGGAAGGGACTCCTCTGTGCTGTACACAGACCAGTTGCTCCAGTCACCCTCATAGAGTTCAGTGTAATGGGACTGATTTACAGCACTGCCAGATTTACACCACCTCCATTTTCTCTGTCTTCACTCCTTCCCTGCTCCCCATGGTAGCAAGTTCGAAGCATGGGGACATGGAGGGTGGAAGCGTGAGTGTGGCTGTGCTGGACAGCCACTGGTAGTCACCCCTTTGACACAGCATGGATAGTGCTGCAGCCACAGGGTAAGGAGCTAATGTGAGCAACTCCTGCTTTGAGTGCTTAAGCAAAATTGTCAGTACCAAGAAGAGTTCTCCCATGCCAAATAGCGTCTACCACTACAAAACACTAACCATCCACCAGTAAAATACTCCACCTGCTCTCCACAACCCTCAGTGCAAGGTCTAACTTGTCAAGCTTAGACCCAATCTCCACTGAGCTTGCATACCTGCATTTAGCCTTTCCATGCCAGCTCTTTGAGGGATGGATAGCCTTTCTTGTGTGCACTGCAAATTCCCCTGAGTCCTTTGGATAAGAAGTGCAAAACACCATTTTCAAACGCTTCTGGCTCTATAGTCATTCAGCATGTGTCTGACTTTGGCTAGGGTGGAGTTTTTCTTGATGATCATCAGATAATTCACAGACATCTCTCTGGCCCATGGCTGTCACTCCTACCTTACATAAGCCTGTTTTGCAATGCTACCCTAGTAAACTTCCCTCACACACTCTACTGATGTTAGCAGGAAAATGGGGCTGTCCTAGCAAGATGACAGGCTATATGGTCAGCCATGGTTGTTATGAAAAGCAAAGGTGGAGCTTGGGGACAGGAAAGATGCTCACATCCATTCTTTACCTGAAAACACTTAATGAGTTTTGAAGCTAGCAGTTCTGTTAGCTTGTAGAAGTAGAGCAAGCAATGCGTGGCTGAATGAAACTCCATGGTTAACCCATGAATCACAACACAGCAGTCATCATAAACCCTGGGGCTTGGTGCCTGCTGCTCAGCAGCTCATAGGGTTGTCCCTGCAGCCGTCTGTTACACAGCTATCATGTGCAGTTCACTGGGCCAAATTTGGATCATGAGATGCTAAAAGCAGATTTGACCCTATCATCAATCCTCAGTAGCTACTATCCAAAAAAGTAAACTGTGCATCATGAATGTTAAGCCCCAGAAAGAGCACTACTTTGGTGCTCTTAACTAAAAGTAGAAAACCCTCAGTGACACAGCTAATTTTCGTCAAAAGCCTCAAGACAATCTCACCCATTCCCCCTTGCCGTTTGCCGCCCTGTATTCTAATAGTGCTGGATAATGAGGATTGAAGGTTTTTCTATCTTTTGCAGCAGAGGACAAGAGAAGTCGGGTGCAGTTCTGACACCCTGCCAGGAGCGGCTGTGTGGCGTGCTCCTTGCTTGGGAGCACGGCGTTCATGCGTTGTGTTGTGATGCCAGTGTCATAATGTTGTGACACTGCAAATTGCTCTGCTCTCCTCACACAGGTTTTCATTACAGAGATGCTTTCACCTTTGCTGCCTGGTAAAAATGGATAGGAATCTCTCAAATTGCTGAGAAAAGGAAGGAATAGAAAGGAAAAAGTGCTTCCCTGAGGCTAGAGAAAGATGACAACAAATAACTACAACAAACCCTGACATAAAGTCAAATGGCAGTTCTATAGAAGACTGCTGAGCACTAGTATATTGACTGTATAGGGAAAGTTGATTTCAGGAGGTAACTCACAGTAAACTGAAAACAATATACCGTAAGACAAGGTTATTTTGATTTTGTGTTCAAGTGACCAAAGATTTTTGGCTTTTTGTTGTTAGATTTTATCTGAGAAAGGTTAATAATAAACCCATTAACAAAAATGTCTGGGGAGGTTTACTAAGTCAAGCAGCAATAAATAAAAGGATTTTTAAAAGACCTAATGTTATTGTTTTGCTTCCAAGAAAGAACAGAACAGAGAAAATAAGATTTGTGTTGAAACAGTAGCAGAAGCAAAAACTGTGAAAACAGGAAATCATCTCTAAACTGAATGCTTCTCATTCCAGTTCTTTGGACTATGTGAAGCACAAAGCTTTTCTAGTTCACAAATATCAGAGCAATTTTCTTTCGTAGCTGCACTGTTTTTCTTTTTTGTGCTGTCTGACTTCTTAAGGATTATGACACTGGATTCAAGCAACACAACAGGAATGCACCTATTTTCTTTGCAAATTTAGCTGAGTACATTATTGTTGAAATTATGCCACTTCCTGATTTTTTTTTAAAAGCAAACCATGTATATAATACATACTACAAAGATAATTTTGCTGCATATTGAATACACATGTCCTCATTCTGAGTGGTTTTTAGACCTCTCAACCATATTGCCTCCTTAGTTATCCATATGCATACCAGACTTTTAGAGCTTTGCTAGTTTTTCAGGAATGTTAGGGTACATACCATTATATCGGCACTTGCCTAAATTAGAGTCCAAAGCTTTGATGTTAAAATGCTAGTTAACATGCTTGAAATTTTCATCATAATTAAATCATACTGATGTGAAACACTAGTTGGTTTTGTAGGCTTTAATTCTCTATGAATTTCAGAAAAAGGTTAGCAATAATTTATATTAAGCTATCATCCAGACCAAACTGCCAGCAGTCAGTGGGAGCAATTTGATATTTGCAGCATATTAACTGAGGTTCTAAGATGGGTTATCGTTTGAACTAAAAATTAAAGCAACTTTCTACTATTGCTCTGACTCTAGATGAAAAAGATGAGACATACCATCAGGTAAGAAAATATTTGAGGATGTAAGTGGGAACTTGGAAAAAAAAAAGAAAAAAAAAGGTGGCAAACTTCAGTCAAGACGCATGGTCATCTTGTGTAACAGACTCATTTACTTTTAAAACCTTCAAAGAGCTGTCAATCACCTGTACCACGGATATTTGTAGAAGCATTTGTGAATGCAGTTGAAACACCCTGCCATTCATCAAGGAAAACACCACTGACCATAAACTGTCATTTGAGTTAATAATAAAGCTAATAAATCTGAACAGCTTCTTTCATTCTCAAGCCCTTTGATCTTATCAAATGCATAAAGCTTGTAAACTGTCTCAGCCTCCTGGGGATAAACGAAGGAAAACCCATATTCTGCTGTAAATTGTACCACAGATGCAACCCTGGGTCTTCAGCAACAAAGCCAAAAAGCTGGAGCTAAGTGAACCATTCTGCCACCATTCAGTTAAATATAATCCCTAGTAATTGTTATGGAAGACAGTTACTAGAACGAGATAGTCTTGGCACAGATTACTGTTAAATGTAAGTTTTATCTAAACAGATGTCAAATGTATTTAGAAGGCACCTGGTCCCTAGGTATGCACATCATTCTTTGGAAGGAAATCTGAGTAAATGTGCAGGAAGGGAACCCCACTTTGTTCAGAGAGTTGCTTACCTTGGATAGCTGTGAACCAGGACTGGGAAAGACAGGAGTTTCCTCAGTGCAGGCCCAGCCATATAAGCCAGAAAAGCAGCACTGTATGTTTTGGAGGGTTAATTTCCTTTCTTCTGATTGCAAGGAATTTTTTTCCCTAAAATTCAACACATTGTCTGAAAATATATGTTCCTCAGGCTTCCTGTCATTTAGAGATGTATATAGATAAACAGAATGCATCTCCAAAATGTTTATGCTGTTGAATATGCCAAGGAAAATATTTTTTCTGGACCAAAAAAACTAACCGCTATGTTGCTATGTAATAATCTTGCCAATAGTCTAACCATCCATATAGCATAATTTCCATTGGGTATAGAATAAACCAAAAAGCAACGAACAAACCAGCCCCAGCCCTGTGATTCATTCACAGATACTGCAAGTCAGCTCTGCTATTTGCAGCAACTTGTTCATTGTCCACATAGTTTTTCCACTCCTAGTGAAAGTTTCCTCAATGTTAACAGAAGCCAAGTATTTGTTAAGGCTTACCTCTCATTATCCCCCTGTTTCAAGTGATCAAAAGAGGAAACCAGGTGACCATTTGCACAAATAAAACATTGTGAATACCTGAAGAGACCTTAGATAAAACAGAAGCTGAAAGTTGTTCCTTGACATTTTTTTCAAGGAACACTTCTGGGGAGCCAGAATCTTAAAAGATTGTCAGGATTTTGTCATGAACATGACAGTGATGAAGTTTAGGCTGTGAATATGGACATGGCAAGAGGCACTGCCTCTGCCATGTTAAAACACAAAATTCTGCAGTCCGTATACCACCCACTTCATAGGGCTAAATGTCACCTAAATTAATTTGAAAAAGCCTAAATTTAAACCAAATATGGCTCAGAATGTATATATTAATAAAATGGTTGATGATAATATTGTTTGGAGGAAACTTTACATATCTTAATAACAGATTATGAATGACCTCTAATAATCTAGCTTTGCACCTCTCTCTTCTGTACAGTTCTGTGTTCTAGCATTAAAATTCCAGAACTATACTGCTCTATCACAATCCTATACAGAAGAGTAGGATGCTGTGCTCTACATAAGCTATTTAAATTAAGAGCCAATAAAGCTCCCCTTTGATTTCATACTCTGGGCTCCTGACTGGGGTGCTGCCAAACCCTAGGAAAATGAGTTTGTACTTAGCTTATCTCAGCCTACTGTAATGCAGAGGGTCACACAGTGAGCAAATGGCACAAGCCCTGACAACTGGAGACCAGTCTAGACCCCTGACTTCCCAAATAAGGCTGTGGAAATAATGCATTAAAAACAAGGAGACCTTACTGTGCAATGCTGTATTCTGCAAACAGCAGATAGCAATTGTGCCACAGTAAGTGGACATTCAGAACTTTTGTGAAGCCAAAGGTTGAAGAATATGAAAAAGACTACCTCGAAGCTGGGGAATGTAATTTTTGAGAACATAATGATCTTTCTGCTTTGTGAGAAAATAACATAAATTTGAGAATGAGTATATACACCCATCCTGGATTCCATTCATAAAACACAGACAACCTGCTTCACAATTTTTACAAGTCAATGGAAAAACTCTCATTGCCTTCCACAGGCTTTAGAAAAGACTAATCAAAATATCAGACATCAAAATACTGCTGGGATATTTGCATTTTCTGATAAGGAAACTAAGAAGTCAAAGTAGTGGTCAGAGCAAAAATAACATTCTCATTGACTTCTCTCTGTTAGTTTGGTACCACATCTCTTAACAGTCAAGTAGATACCTTCACTGATTTCTTAGCACTACAAAGGAGGCCCTTAAGTATAAACACAATGTACATACTTATCTATCCACAATCACATTCACAGATAGCTCTTTATATGTGACAACATCACTACTGAGGCAAAAATGATATGAGATATGCTTTTGAAATCCATACCTATCTGTTTAACAGTATGATATCACAATCTTTCAGAGCTCAGAATAGACAGTATTTATTCCATCAAGAGAACACAATATGAACAAATGGGGAAGGGCAGGAGAAGAAATTAATTGAATTCATTAATAAGAAAAAAGTGGCACTTGGCATAGTGAAAAGCATGGTAGATACAGTCCCATACGTCCAGTAGTTGTTGCATATGTGGTTGTGTTCTCTGCTGAGGAGTAAGAGCAATAAGGGTCAAGGGGGCTTTGGAAATGGGCTTTTCTTCATGATGCAAAATGTTAGGAATAGAGAAAAGCCTCCTTCGCAGATTCCTGCTCCACATAGTTCCTCCCCCCACCCCATCTTGCCACTCTCTTTGCCTTCCTCAGCCTTTCTTTTGAGCTCTGAGCACATTTCACAGCCTGTTTCTGTCAATCACCGTTGTCAGAACAGCAGCTGCACGGAAGTGTCCATGGAATTATTTTATGCTGAAAAAACAGCAGCTTAATGTATCTGAAATCTGCAGGAACATTATTGGCAAGGAAATGTTGCCCCACTGCCTGCCTGCCTGCTATTCGACCTCCTCAGGCAGGAGGTTTGGTGGGACACTGCCGAGCTTGCTGCTTGACTGCCTGGTACAGTGAGAACTGGCAGACCCAGAAATCTTCCCCTCAGTTGAAATGGAAGTCAGACAAACTCAGAAGCAAGTAGTTTGGATTGGGTTTTATATTTTTGGCACTGGGCGGCATGGCATTTTACCTGCAAGTATGTCTATCTTCCAGTTCCTTTTCTGATTAAGACGTTTATTGCAGAATGAAGTCGTAGTGTGACTGGGGATCAACTGCATATGGCTTTAGTTTCAGGTAAAATGAAGCATAACCTTTCCTGCATTATTTCTGGCTGTAAACTCCCTCCAGCAATACTTTTCCTGATGCTGCCCCTGGAACAACTCCTTATTTGTCTTTTATTTTTTAAAATGTAAATCACAAACAATGAATTGATAAGCATCTCAAACCTGGCATCTTTAGCCCTATGCTACCCGAGCATTCAAGAATCATGCCACAGAAAGTCTTAGTGACTCATTATTGTGTCTGGGTGTAGGGACAGAGGTTTCCTTCCTCAGTGTTGTGTCGTTAGAAGAATGTAAGTGTCCCAGGCAATTTTGAGTCTTCCACCCCAGACAGTTTCAGGAAAAACACCAGGCCTTTCAAACAGTAATGATGAGGTTGAACATGAGCCCAAAGGTCTAATTCTTGCTGACATACTGAAACAGATCAACTCAACTCAAAATACAATACATGGTTTGAGAAACTGTGCTCCAGGCTGAAATTTGGCATGTAAAGGTCTGAGCCCAGGGGAAAAAATACATTATCCACTCTTTGAAAAACAACAAGGATTGGCATTTCCTATTCTGAATGACTAGGAAACAAGTTAATCTAAATTTAATAAGTCTTGACTGGTTTGTAGGGTTGTGTTGTTTGTTGGGGTTTTTTTAATTTGATATTCATAAAAATCATGAATGAATTTGGTTAAAAATATACAGCTGTATGAAAAAGCATTATAAGGTGTAACCAGTTTCTGAGGAAAAGCCCCCACAAAAACTGCATTTAATTTCATTGTCTAGAGACTGGATGACACTGTCCAGTCAGCACCAAGTCACAAGAGCAACACCAGAGAACAATTCTCATTATATTTGGTTTCAGAGATTAAGCTAGATTTATGGACTGCCTAGACCTTGTGGCTGGACTCTTCAGAATTCCACTGTACAGAGGAAATAGGGGAAAATAAGACAGAGAGCATAAAATATGCCTACAGGTAGATTAAAGTTTTAAAACACATCAGCAAGAGTAATTTTGTGGGGAAAAAGGGGTGATGTTATGGGGTTGGTGTGAATTCAACTGCAGTTAAATCTATAATAAACAGAAGGAGAAGTATCATAACATTGAGGAATAAGAGATGGCAGAGCAGTATCTCAGAAAAAGATGATGGCAACCATTTTGACTTGACTCATTTGACACTGTGCTGTGTGTACATAGCTGGAGAAGACAATTACTGGACTGACAGATAGGGCCATAATAAATTATTATGACCATATACCCATGCAGAACAGAGGCTGGAGTAAAACCTACCCTGTGTTTCTGCTCTCAGTCGTGTAGCTTTCTGTGCAAGAGAGAACATTCCTCCCAGAAAAACATCAGCATTGGTGCAGCCTCACCTAGAACACTGTGTGCAGTTCTGGGCTCCACAATTTAAGAATGATGTGAGAGTGCTAGAATGCATCCAGAGGAAGGCAACAAAGATGGTGAAATGGCTGGAAGGAATGTCCTATAAGGAGCGGCTAAGGACTTTGGGCTTGTCTAGTTTGGAGAAAAGGACGCTGAGGGGCAACCTCATTGCTCTCTACAGCTTTCTGAGGAGGGGAAGTGGAGAGGGAGGTGCTGATCTCTTCTCCCTGGTATCCAGTGATAGGATGCATGGGAATGGTTCAAAGCTGCATCAGGGGAGGTTTCGGCTGGACATTAGGAAGCATTTCTTTACCAAGAGGGTGGTCAAACACTGTAACAGGCTTCCTAGAGAGGTGGTCGATGCCCCAAGCCTGTCAGTGTTTAAAAGGCATTTGGGCAATGCCCTTAACAACATGCTTTAACTTTTGGTCAGCCCTGAGTTGGTCAGGCAGTTGGACTAGATGATCATTATAAGTCCCTTCCGACTGAAATAATCTAGTATATTCTATTCTAGTGTATTCTGTCTTTCCTAGTATCAGAGGGTGGCAACACATCAACCACAGTGTCTTTCTCCACTTCTGATTTCTGTAATGAGCAATGAAAAAAGACAAAATCATTCTGAATGCTTGGCTGGGAAAGAAGAGATACGATTTAACCTCATAAAACTACACCACGCATGTAACTACTAACCATAAGAGTGCTTATCACTGGCATTAGAATTCATGTTGCTCTTTTTCTAAATAGGCATTTACAGGCATTGTGCTAGCAGCTGAAGGGCGATCATTAGCAGCTCCTGCAACATAATTCACAGTCTTTTAAGTTTCCCCTTTTTGCACTTTTTTTTTTTTTGGCAGCCTGCTGATAACCACATGAATGTCATAGCCAGCAGACTGAAATCTATACAAAGAGAACGTAGGTCTTGGTCCACAGCCTGGCACAAAGTCCTGCACACAGTGCCAGGGCCCTATCACCATTCTTACTGATGTCATGCTATACAGTCCAAAATAGAAGAATAATCTCCACCTCAGATCATTCACAAGTTCTCAGTACTGCTCCATATCATCCCATGGGATTTTCAGCCATCATCAGCAAATGCTGAAAAAATAACAACATGAATATCTGGAGAAATGAAATTCAGTTACTTAGTCTAAATAGTGAGCAAAGTGAACAAGGGTAAGCCTTTCTACTGCTTCTCCTTCCTTCTTGCGTTTTGGCAGAAGGCAGCACAAATTCACAAAAAAAAAAAAAAAGTCCACCTTGTTAGATATTCTCATTCCTATTTCCCTTGCCTCTCTGTTTCTACAACCATACTCACAGTTCAGCAGAAGTCCATAGCATTACTAACTTCATTACAGTAGTGCCAATTAAACCCATTTAAGCACTCCTGGAAATGAATGCATATTTCCATTAAATTTGCATAAGGGTCTCATTTTCCTACTGGCAAAATAGGTGTTCAGTTAGAAGATATTATTATTAGACAATAACTTATTTCAAAGAAGTGAAGAAGAACAGGAGGAGCTTTATTTGCAGAGACAGGACTGAGGGTAAAGAGTAATCCTTTCACCCCTAGATCCCCTTCAAAGGTGCTGCCAGAGAGGAAGGGTCACCTTGCTGGTTTCTGCTTCCTCTCTGATCACTTCCCATGGGTGTGAAACTTTCCTTGGTGCTGCCTGTTGCTTCAGCAATCTTGATTGTAAGAGCATTACAGGGAAATACTGAGGAATAGCTGAGATCAGGAGACAGCTGCTGCTAGGATGGACATCCTCGCCTCTGCTGGTTTTCCTGATGAATTCTCCTCAAAATGCTCAAGTTCATCAATTTCCAGGTGCTTCTGGATTTAACCAAAAGCCCAATAATCAAATGCAAGAGACACACTGAAACTATTTCTTGAAAAGAAATAAATAAACACACAATTTGGCTGCTTTTCTACCTATTTTCTCCCCCACTAATACTCCATCTGCTTCTCCTAACTGCGTGGTGCAGTTGCTCTGAGTATGGACAATGTCAGGACACCTTTGATGTTGTTGACAGCTGAAATAAACTTAGCTATCATAATTTTATATGAACTGCCTTCCCCCCTTGGACTTAAGGAGTTAGGCAATTCACACGTATATAGGCTTTGGAGTAGTCTTTTGACATCCCCATTTACCATCATTGTTAAAAACTAAGAAAGACGACAGGCAGAGATGAAAAAATACTCTTTTAATGAAACATTCAAGTTATAGATTAATTTCAGATTCTGCTTTTTTGGACCCTTTAGGAAGGTCAAGCCAGAAACACTTCAGACTGTGAGGCCACCAGAGAACATGATACCATCACATTACAGCATCAGACTTTTTGACACAGATAAAAACCTTTCACAAGCCTTTCAGAAGCCAATACCACTAACAATGTTATTTACCTAGTCAGGGAGATTCCTGTTTCTAATGTTTTGGGACCTGACAGGACTTTACTCTGAACATTTATTGTTTGGAAACTTTCATGAGCCAAAACTGGATAAGCTTATAGGAAAGTTTAACAAGGCTCAACTGCAATGATACAACTGCTAAGGTACAATTAGTATCTCATTCAAAGGTTATTACTCTGAATTATTAATTGCACAGTAACATCCAAAGGAATTACTTAATGACACTTAACAAAGGACTGTGTAAACTGCAGTCATGGCTAGGTAGAAGGATGTAGGGGAGCAGGAATCTCCTGGTGATGGACCAGATGGTGGAGCAGCTTCTTGGTGTAAGACTTGTCATTTGAGGTACGTGGGCATAGACTGAGCAAAACTCAGGAAATGCAGTGTAAAGAGCTGCATTGGCTCTTGACTGGCACAAGATACCCCTAGATTACAAGGTGAGGCTGGATAAGAGAAACTCATTCAGTTTCATGGTTTTCCATCAAGCTTATCTTCATGGTATTGGACACAAATCTTTCATCTTTAGTGGTCTTTTTGTTTTGTGAAGATCTAGGGCGTCGGTTGTGTGTATCTATGAAAATGGCAGTTATTACAGTTTCTGCAGTTATTTGAGGAATTTAGGAAATTTCTGGCAAAGTCTAGGACTATTAAGTTTCCAAGTAAGTTAAGGTGTAAGGGTTAGGATTTTTTTCCCTCAAAGCTTGCCACCTCTCCCAACAAATGAGGAAAATGTGTCACAGCTTCAAATAATCAGAGAAGATCCCTTATTTAGACAAAAAGTTGGCACCTCCTGGCACTTCTGATACAGTTTGCAGTATAGTTCTCTAGGTGACACACTTGTCAATTTGATTTCTCCAGTTATGGGACTGGAGAAGATCCTTAGAAGCATCTGACCTTTCTGATACTTATCTAAATTGAAAACTCAAAATACTCTGAGATTCATGAGCTGCTCATCCTAATCAATTACTCCTCTGCCAAGCTGTTAACCACATGAAACAGACTGTGACCCGGAAGGAGAGAGCCCACAGACACACCACAATGCTCCTATGATTTGAGCAATTCCTATTCTGCGGTTTGGCCACAGAGATCTCTTTTCCATTGCCATATATAGGAGTGGAAACTGGTTGAAATGGCTTTTTAGGAGCTGGAGTCAGGATTCCTGGTTTCTTTCCCTGGACTGAGTGCCACGTGACCTACAACAAATAATAGGCATCACTTTTCCCCCAGATTTTTGGCTGGGTTTAGATGCTGACCTTGACCCATACTGGAGTGTTTAAGTTCTCAAAGATGCTGAGGTTTTTCAGCTCTCATTGAAATCAGTGACAGCTCAGGATACTTGTAACTCAAAAATATAGATCCTTTCTATCTCATCTGGACTAGACAAAAATAAACTTACTGAAATTCCTTAAATTTTATATATATATATATATATATATACATATATATATATATACACACATATATATATACTTATGCCTTTATGGGATCACAGCCTCATTTGCCTCCTAAGCAAAAATCAATAGTGTTCCTTCATTCTTCACCTCACAGCATGGTGTGGCTGAGCTGATTCATATGCCAGAATCGGTGCACAGATGAAAGACACTAGAGGCCATACAAGACTTTACCATTGATTCGCTTGCTTTCCCAAGAGCCAAGGGTCCATGCACAGCCCTGCTTCTTCTGGCACCACTCAGTCTCTGCTGTCTAGATCCAGTAAGAAGCTGCTGAAAGCCTCTCTGCAAAGTGAGAAAGCTGGTTTTATGCTGACACTGGATTAGTCTGAGATGAACCGCTGAGCACAGCGCAGCAGAGGATAAAGCTCTTATGTCTGCAACTGTAGATTAGGCTTGGTAGGATAGTGCAAACCAGGGAAAGGAAAGGGACGTGCCACAGAAAAGGTGCACCTAGAGCCCTGTGCCTCCTGCAGAACTCTGTCTCCCCCGCAGCCAAGTGCCAGGGTAGGTGACACTGCAGATGCTGCCCAGGTGAGGGAACTGGCTGGTTGAAAGTATGTCTTGTGTGCAGGTACAGCAGTAAAACTAGCAACAATAAGGCATTTTTAAAAATCACAATCCTTGTAACACAGGAAAAAAACATCTAGTGAGTGATCCCATCTGAACTTTATTGGTGGTGTAACTTTATACGTGGTATATATGGAAAGGTGCCATTGCTACATTGGCTGGCCTGACAGAATCCTTTCCCCACTCCTGAACATGAATGCAACTACAGATTTTTAGGCTGAAAGGCTGCTTAGACACTGAATGACATCTGTTGCTGAGTCCCTTTTGCCCTTCTTTTTGATCTTAGAGACTCCTACAACTCAGTTTATTTACCTGTGAGTAATACAATCATTCCAAGCCCACGCTGGCAAATCCTTACTATCCTATCTGTAGCTTAGAGAAGGCCCTGATCCACAAAGTCAACACACAGATTTATAGGATTATGGCAATCTAGTCTGATCTGCTTTATAAATTGACTTCCTGTAAGAAAAAGATATTCTCTACATAGAGGAAGAGTTTCCATTGACTTCATGACTCTATAGGTCTGTATTTACATATTTCAGCTCAGGGATCCTTTATGTATCACACCGTTTATTGTATGTGTGTCTGAAGACACAAGCACGTGAAAGCAGACAAAGAGCCCTGCTGTAATGCTGTATAGTGTTGGGATGTGAAGGACCCTTGAAAAAAGAATGGAACCAGAGAGAAAACTAAATAGAAATGAAAAGGCAACACATCTGTGTTTTGATGGCACACTAATAGCTACTTTAAGGTGAGACCCCATTGTTCTGATAAGAGTTAGGGCTCTGCAACCATGCAGTATTCTACCTCCTGATGGCATTCCTTTTCTCTCAGTGCTATAATATCAGGATTGCAGTCATAAACCATTTCCCATGCTTACTTTCCTGTTTCTTTGACTTGTTTCAAATCTTTGATTCTTTCCCCTCCTCCCTTTTTCTTCAGCTCCTCTGATATACCTTCAGAGATACAAAGAAACAAACAAAATAAACAACTATCTGTGGGCACTGTGTGAATGTTTTCATTTTTGGCTCCCATCTGCTGTGCACACTAGCACAGAAGCTCACAAGTGTGTGGAAAACTGATGCATGCATTCCAGCATATGCAGAGGTTGGAGTGAATATGACAACAGAAGGCCAGGGGATTTTAATAGTGACTACTATCTAAACATACATGATGAGAAATTAAAACCTGGTCTCTCAAAGGCAGGTAAGAGCTCCCAAAATAAAGGCATCCAGACTCCTGATCAGGTCCAAGATTCTTGGTCCGCAAGCAAATCTAAATTTGGTCAACACTTGGCATGCCCCAGAAACTGGCATATAGTATGGTGGTTTGGGGGTTTTTTTAGGGGGGGAAAAGGGGTTTGTTGGGGATTTTTTTAATGTTTTTTTTTCTCTTTTTTTCAAAAAAACCCCAACTACAGATGCCCTGCAAGCACCGTGAAGCTGGTTCTGTATACATTGATCTCTCATTCCCAGACACTCCTAAACCAAAGAGCAGGAAGAACTGGTGTCTACTTTTTCTTTTTCAGAGGGTGTTATCTCTGTCAACATCCTTGACTGGTTTGCCTTCTTGCACATCCAGATATTTCTCTCTCATCCTCCCTTAAGGGTTATATTAGCATTCGATAATGATTTTAAACTATTTTCCCTTCGAGGAGCTGATGTAAGTACCAGCATCCCCTAGGTGGATCCTTCTATCATTACAGAGAGTTGTGAAAGTTTAGAGCCATAGCTTTTCCAGGGATAGTATCAACTTTTATGTCCAATCCCATCAACCCAATCCCATCATCAATGAACACAAGAAGGAACACTACCTTTCAGTCCCTGTTCTCTGATAATGGAGAACCACCACTGCCTAAATACATTCAGGGTGGGTTTCATTCTCATTTCCAGCTGGAGGTCTTAGCCACTGCTAGAGGCATGATACTAGCTTTGATGGGAGTACTTTTTGACCTGATCTAACATATTACATGGTTTTAAAAATAACCCTGCCTCATCTTATTAAGTTTCTTCATTCCTCTTTCCTGTTTTTATCCTAATGGTAGTATTCCAAAGAATTCCCTGCGAAGAGTTTAATGCCATATATGCAGCCAGTTGTCTTGTATTATTTAACTTAGTGATCTGTTTTGAAGGATAAGGCCCAGTTCTGAAGTTCTAATCTGGATACAAATATTTATTTGTGCCTGATTTTTTACTAAGTTTTTATTTCCTTTTTGTGTAACTTTATAATTACAGTAGCTTCATAATTGCTACTAGTTATAATTGCTTAAAAATTCTGTGTTCCTCAATTTTCTGATGAATTTGCAGAAAATCCACCATTCACACCAATTGTAAAAGCCACGCATTAGTGTTGTCACAGGCAAATAAAACCAGAGCCTCTCAGAGAATCATGTCCATAGCTTATGTACCAGTCTACCCAAAACACAGCTGCTTTGTATAAACAGCAATCCATTCCCATGCCTGAGAAAATCAGATCACAAATAAAACTGTCACAACAGACCAAAATCTACATCTGAATGACATATATCCCAGTGAAACAAACAATAACAATCACAATCACCATTATTATTAACAGGCATTGCCTGGCAAATTCTTTGTAAACTGAGTCAAATGTTTCTCTATTAGCCCACTCCTTTGCAAATGGTACTGACGAAATCCCCTTGACAATCTTAATGTGCATAAGACATTGATGGAAGATACTGAGTTATGAGCTCCTGCACGCTGAACCAGCTGTCTGGAAAATGTATCTTGGGGACAGTAACAATTTGAAATGCACTGTGAGATCCTTTATCATAAATTGCCTGCCTGCAGGATCATTCCACATGTCATATAGGGACATAAAAGTGAAGTACAGGGATAGGCAATAGAATGGCCAGCAGCTGAACTGAAGAGGGAACAGCAAATCCTTTAGTCTGACCATGGGGGTTAATGGTGAGAAAATGGCAAGCTAGCTCCTTGTGGCCCAAATGCTTTTCTGATCAAGGGTAATGGAGGTGAACACTTTTACTTTGGTACAGTAGACTTTGTCTTCAAGAGGATGTGGAAAGTTGTAATCTTCAGTCAGGTCCACTTAGGGTATAAACAAGGCAGACCCACGTACTAAAGTTGAACCAAGTACAAACGAGGAACATAGAGAAGCCGAAAGCCATAGCAAACTGCCATGTTTTGCATAAAGCATGGTGAGTGGCCAGGGTTTGGTCTGGGTCAGGAAGCAGGAGAAACCAAGGAAATTACAGTTTGAAGATTAAGATGGAAACAGGGTCAAAAAGCAAGAAGCCCGGAAATCCCTGTAAAAGTGAGGGAAAGAAATTTGCAGGGCTGGAGCAAGGCCAGTGCGTGATCTCAGAAGTACAAAGCTGTGCAGGGATTTGGAGGTAAGGACCAGGAGTAAGGCTGAGAAGGACAGGGGAACATCATGAACTGGCACTGGGCAGGCATACATATGACTATGCTACGGAAAGTGGGCAAGGGTGAAGTACTCAGGAGAAGGAAACAGGGCTAGAAAGCAGCAGATGAGATCAGGGTCACAGGCTGCACGGCAGAAGACATCATGTGAGATTCCCCTCCCTACTGCTCAGATTCAGAGGGCAGCCCTGCTACCTGGAGTAACTGGGGGCACAGCCTCCCGGAAGACTGATTGCAGTCGAACCATTTGTGAACGCTTGATTGCCAAGGCAGAGCTGTATGAAAATGAAGGCAATCAAATCCTGACTTTCCAAACTATTGAGCCTGGTAATACCATGGTCACACTCCATCATGCAAATAAAAACCCAAGGTTTTGATAATCAGCGTTCAGCCCATCAGTAATTTGATGAGACTGTGACTGGGAATGTCTCCACTTCAAAAGGCGTGGGTGCTCTGTTCATGCAAGCATGCAAACCTCAGATTTTTATCCCAAAATCTTGGGAATACAAAATGCAAATAAGAATCTTACAAAACCAGAACAGGCTTCTTAAAGTTTTTAAATCTTTCCTGCTTCTACCCAGGCTGTGAAAGTTGCAGATACTTTGTTTTCTCCTAATACTGCATCAGAATCTACACATGCAACTAAAGGGATGGATACTTTTTTTTCTTTTTTTAATCACATCAAATAAACACATAGATAAACGTCTGAGTCCAGATTTAAATGCTCTGAAAGTCAGTGAGTGTTTCAGTCTGGGTCCCTAGTTTATACTCATCTCCTCATTTCAGAGGAACTTCTTGGCAGTAAGCTGACTTGGGGAACTCTAATTGCAATGAATCTAGTACACAACATGTTTTGGATGCTTTGAACATTACCTTTTAACATTCAAAGTACTACTGTAAACATATTTCAAGGCAGAAGAGAGGAGGCTCTTTCCACTGATTCCCAAACACTAACAACATTGTAAGAGTCTAAAAACACTCTGGTGTGGCATGAAATCTGAACTTCTACTTGTGGCCAGAGAAATACAGCCTTCTCTCTGCTATCTCTTCTTCTGTCAGCACCTTGCAGCACAATTGTTTTTGTCACTGAACCATGTAAAATCTCAGAATCAAGGGAAGTGGAAATCTGATGGGTCAAGCAGTCATCTGGATTTATATTTTGTAGCTGTGTGTTAATTTCAAGTAATACTTAACATGCTTTACTTCTAAAACAAATGCTTCGCTTTTAAAACAAATACTTCAGCAGCCTCTTGTAATGACTTCCTGAAGCTCGGTCTTTACATGTTCATCCTAGCTATTGTGAGGAAAAGCACTATGAAGAAAGTGCACAGATATTCAGCTGTAAGAGGGGAATGGTCTCCGTCACTGCTCATGACACACTGCTAAACTCCTAAATGGTGATTTTAATTTTGTAATTCCACTCTTCTTGACAAAAGAAGGAAATCAGGTTCCTCAGTGCCTTTTCTCGTATAATCTGTTTCTTTTGAAGAAGAAAGAGAAATAAGGTCTTCAACCAAGCAAAGCATGTATTTGGTGGATATGTGAAGTGTCTTTTTTTTTTTTTCCCCAAAAGTGTCCTTTTCTTGCAAAAAATTTTATTAAGAACAAGAACTCAATGGTTTTGTAAAAACATTACAAATGGCATACATCTTTCCTCTTCCATTTGTCACATGTAAGTACGTCCATGGCTTTTCAGGCAGTAAAAGTCCTTCCTTACAAGCTGCATTCACCACCTGGCTCCTCTGCCCTCTGACAAGGACATCAGTGATGAGCTAACACATGTCTGCAAGATGAAGGACTGGTAGTTGGAAGGCAAGTCTCACAGAGAGCGTTAAGAGCACAGAGGAGGATGGCAATATGAACAACGTGCGTGTCTCCAAAGAGGCACAGAGAAAGAATTCTGAATTTAAATGCTTGGGTTTCAGACAAAGCTTTTTAGCTGAAATTTTGCATGTTTACTTTTTGAGGTCAAAAAGATTTTATACTTTCCAAGAAAAGAAAACTCCTACTTTTTTCTGACAAGATCTCATAATTACCTTTTGCTTGCTCAGGGAAAACTGAAACACAGGCAAGTGTAATGCTCTGCCTACTGGCACGTCCTGATTTAGTGTCAGGGTAGAAAGGGAGCTCGTGAGCCTGACTGCCAGTGAAGTGCAGCAATAAAAGCCCTAGTGCAGATATAGTCTGAATAACATAAGGTGATTTATGGGGGTGTAACTTATTTCTCCTGCTGAACTGGAATAAGATATACTGACATAAGCACTTTTACATTGGTAATAACTGTTTTCACACTACAGTTGCTTGCCAATTTAATGATATCAGCACAGTTAAAAAGCAAAACTTCCTAGTGTTGACAAGACCTAATCCACATATGTAAGGTAGCCATGTTTTCAACAGAAACTGGGAGGAAAAAAAGATAATTTTGCTGAAAAAAACCTCAGTCATTTATATGGATAGTCCACTTACTCTTTCTCCTCCATTTCCCCCATTGGCCTCACTCCTAGACAATAAGTTCAAGTAAAGTGGCACCAAACTTTTACTGACAATACTGAAGTTAAATCTAACATTACAAAATTCACCTAGAATTTGGGTGCAGTTTTAAAGCAAGTAAATGGTAATAATCAACGCCTGCTGTTGAAATGTGCTTGAAATCGCATTGTATTTGTCCTTTTGTTTCTTAACATGACTGTCACTCTGAAATTTAGATAGTTTGTCACCAATTTATACACATATGTAAAATTAATTTTGCAGGTAGTATCATGACAATGGAGTTGTACAGTGCCACAAGATGCCGGTCATCTCTACACAAGGAGAGACAGCAAGCTGGATCATCTTCAAAGCAGAAGACATTTTTTCTGTTAAAAACACTCCTTTACCAAGATACAATTTCCCATGTGCTAAGAGACTCACGTGAATCTTTTTTATGATATCTAATACATCACAGCTTGTTACTGCATTTGAGAATGAGGGGTTTCCAGGACGTTTTGAGGACCCATGGATACTATGCTTCCAATCAAGGGCAGGAGGACATGTCACAAGACAGCTTGGACTCATACAGCATGTGGGCCTGAACAGACTGAAATCCTGTAGGTTAGCAAGACTCAAGAAGGCTGCAGCATACAATGACTGCTTTGGGTCATAACTCATCTTTGTATGTTGTCCTGATTTATTCTTACCCTCATGTAAACAGATCACAAACCTAGTAAATCTTCACTCAGACTGAAGATGTTCTACAGCCTCTGGCCTATAGGATATCATGTTTGATAAAACCAGCCAGGGTTGTTTTGGGGGGGTTTGTTTGGTTTGGGTTTTTTTTGTTTGGTTTGGTTTTTTGTTTGTTTGGTTTTGCTTTTTTTTTTTTACCTTCTTCAATAAATTTGATAAGCTGTCCACAAGTCTAACAAGATGGAAACATTTCCTTTTCTATATAACATGTACCATAGCTTTTCCTTGCTTTATCTTTAACCCTGTATGTACTGATGGGCACAAAGATAGAAAGTTCCAGGCAAGCTGAAGTATTTCAGAGTTATTGAAAGGGGTCCAAAGCAGAGCAGACATATGTAGTCTCCTGAGCAGCCCAGGGTTCAGCAACACAGGATCATTCCCCCCAGTGTATATGTTCTCATGTACCAAGCTTTTTATAAGACAGTCTTTCTCTCATTTGTATCAGGATGACGTTGAATCACTAGGATTTGATGTCATGAAATACAGAGGAAACTGTTCCGATTTGCAGTGGAACTTCAGAACAGCTTTAAGAGGTATCTACATTTACATGGCAGCATCAGACACTTGTAATGGCTGGCAAAGTCTGAGTGCTGAATGACAACGACTGTGTGGAGGTACAGCACCCTTGGCAGCATTATGCTTTAGAGGCAACAATAATTCAAAATGCACAGTGTCTGCTCTTGTGGAACCTAATGGTCCCATGGCACTACTGTATAACCATGGTGTCTTGGCCAACATCCCCCTTGCCAATAAAATAGCTTTTATACATCCCCAGCTGCGTATGAACCACTGTAGAGTACATCAGAGCAGTTGTTTTTGCCCGCACAGTCCTTGCAGGATTCTGCTTTCTCCTACCCTGCTTCAAAGCAAAAGCAGTCTCAGGGAAGCCGATAGAGATACATTAGAGAAAATCCTGGTGTAAGCTGCAACGAGGTGAGCCCTCATCCTGTCCTCCCCTGGGATGGAACCTTAGCTGATTTGAGAAGGGCTTTGGGGGATCATTTCTGCAAGAAGGACGTGGTGTAAAAACCTAATCTATTTCTTTCTATAATTTAGCTTATTGAATTCTCTACTTTCAAATGTCAAGGACGTTCTTCATGGAACATATACTCCTTTATGTCAATTTAAATATGGTAAAAAAATTATAAGACTTAAGAAAGCTCGAAAGTTTAGGCTCAAAACCTCAGGTGCTGCATGTAGGGTAAAACATCTTTGTGGTGTTTGTTAGCTCATGTACATAAAGAACTAGTTCTACCATTTTCAAGCTTCTCCCTTTACCAACATTTGTACCTCAAGCAAGATTTCACAGCTAGATTTCCACTTCAGAATTCTACATGGTGCCGTATTCATTTGGCACGTTTACTGCAGTGCTAGAAATACAACCAGGTTGGTTAAGAGCAGCACAAACCAATCGGTTGATTTATCTGGCTTAACTGCCTTCGGACATTTGGCAGGACAAGCGCAAACACAGCGGGCAGCAAGGGGGAAAACAAAGCATCAGTTTAAATCAAGGAAGAGCCTTCCAGCTGAATGCTGCAGTAAAACCAAATAATTTATATTTCTAATGGCTCCCAGAGCCCTTCTCTCCTTTTGGTACGTTATATTTACTGGCCTCTGTTATGTAGTTTAGGTTCAAAAACATTCCACAAAGGCTTGTCTTAGCTGATAAATCTTCTTAAGAGAAGCCAAATATCTTTCACCGAGTAATTTAAAATACATTATCAGGGTTATTCACTGCTAATGCAGGACTGTGAGCTTGGTTTAGGGTTATTTTCCTGCATTCTCTGCAGCAATCAGCTTTTTGTGTAGTTGGATACAGAGATTTTCCTCCACATAATTTTCTTTAGGGAATACCAAGCATCTGGTTCATATCAGCACTCACTTTTTAAAAAGTGCATCACATTGCAGAGGTGAACCACCTGAATTGGAGAAATACTTGGGTACTATTGTCAAGAACAATGATTTTTCAGTGTGGTTATCATATCACAGAGGTGTAGATCTTGGATAATGCTTGGAAAACCCCTTTCCAGATGGAGTTATAAACAAACGAAACTCCTAAATTTGAGGCTTACCAACAGCCAGTCTACCCCCAACTCCCCGGAAAACTCATTGTCATTGCAGGCAGTCTACCCATCAAGTGATCTATAATAAATATCACCACTGTCATTCCTGTTTCTATCACAGTAATCAAGGTCCCACTCTGCTATACGTTGTGTAAAGGATGACACCAGCAGTGCCCCTATTGTCAGGCAAATGTTGATCTACTCTCACAGCTAAATCCCCCTAGGAGTCACACTGCTAGCTCAGCAGCCCGCTCATCAAACCTGTGCACTGAAGTTTGCTGGAGGTAGAGAGTCTGGAGAAATCCAGCATCATGCCTGTGTACTTAGGCAACCCTAGGCAGGCAGGACTCAAGCAGATCTAAGTCAGCTCTAGCCCAATCCAATAGATTTTCTTTTTTTTTTTTTATTTTTAGAAATCCTAGGAACAACATTAATGAGCTGTGATAGGGATGGAAAACCCTAACGCAGCTGACTCTCAGTATACTTAACTCCAGCTCTCATACTCACTCTCTCTCTGTGGTGTTGGTGCATTCAAAGTGCTTGCCACCAGCATCTGAGCAGGAGAGACTAGAGGAGGATTTTGCATAAATGCAAGAAAGTGTTTGTTAAATCCACAGCACTTGCCCTGTTGCTGTCAAAGAAATTCTCAGATGATTCAATCTGGACATCTGAAAAAAAAAGAAAAAGTTCTTTTTTTTTAACACTAAGTAGTTTTCTCAGTAGTATGAATGCACCTGTGATGGGACAATCCATGTGATAAAAGGTTTAATCACAGAGGCCAGGCATTCACAGTTGGATTTCAATTAAAGTGTGTGTTATTTATACTTTTTAATTCCTTGCCTCCAGCCATGTGCACTGACTACTTGATCACTGATGTAATAAAAGAGGTGCACATGAAAAGGGATATGGATGAGAACAAGCTAGTTATTAACTATTGGATTATTCATTGCATAGTGTGACACAATAGTCTCCATTAACTCAAGGTCACTCCTCCCTCCTCATCCAGTCCATTCCCCTTCATTTCTGTAAGTAACTGACAACTTATTAACACCTCATTTGTAGACACTGACAACCATATGGTGTTAAGACTCTACTCTGCCCAGGAAACATGTGTCTTGTGGCTGTTTGTTATTATTTGTGTGAAGTTGGCACCTGTGGCTTGCAGCCAGGGATGAGGCCCTAGTTGGTGACAGTGGGAATGAATGTGCCTCCTCCATTCCCCCCCTCCAGGCACTTGGTGAGCCACCCATGGTGGAGGTGTCTGGTCAAAGAAGGATCAGGCAAGAAGGAGAAATAGGAGTTTCTGGGAATGCTGGAGAAGCCAAAAGTAGTGTTCAGTTTTCACCTGATTTTAGGTTATCACAGCTTGGATCCTTCATCACCAATATAATAATGTTTCCTAGCTTCAAAGAGGATTTGAGTAGTTGCAGGATAAAGTAATGTTGGTCCTTAGAGGTCAGAAGAGAATTATACTGTGGGTCTCTATTCCCTGCTCCACTGAGATCCTGATGTCCTCAGACACAGAACTATCATCACATTTAGTTTTGGAGAAGTTAAGTTAATCTCTGCTCAAAGTGGTGATACAATGCTGAGGCTACAATTTTAGTGAAGGGATCCCTGAATTTTTACTCAAACAAAAACCTCCACAAGGTATTATGGAATTTTATTTCAGGGAGTCTAAAATAAGATCTTTGTAATTCAGGGGTCTGAATGTCAACCCAAAAACATAGAAGAAAAAAATTTATAAAATGAGCCACAGAAAGACAGAAAATTCAAAACCGATACCATGCCAAGATGTTGTATTATTTGTTTTCTGTTTTTTTGAGCTGTGGGGAAGGGATCAAATCCCTAAACTTCCACTCACAATTATAAAGGTTAAAAAGTAATTTTTTTTTTTAAATGACAAATGAGAATCTAGCATAGTCTATTGTCTTCTGGGGCTGGGAGAAGAGTAAATAGTTTGATATATATGTGTAACAGTGGAATACAGTCCACAAGGGGTTCAGCCTTTGGATGGAAGCATGTCAGCAAACAGGTTGACCAGGTAACACTAAAAATTAAAAGATGCAGATTATGGTGGGTTTCAGCCTACCTGCTTTTTGATGTGACTTTCAGCTAGAGTAAGCATTTATAACAAATACAATATGTATGTACAAAGCAGTGTGTGTTAAAAGGATGAAACAGCAACAAGGTGACAATAATAAGCTGATAATCACAGTTTTGGAAGCAGCAGCTGACACTGTTCTCAAGCTCATCCTTTCCTGACATAACACAACATGAGAAGTAGTGGGTATGCTCAGGTCAAGAGGCTGTCCAGAGAAACACAGCGTCTTAAACATATTTCCTAGTAAATCCAATGATTTTTCAGCTAAACCCATGTCTACATATCAGGGACGATTTCCACTCACCACAGCTAGAACCCCAAGGAAGATTTAGGCTTACATGTGTAAGACAAATTACAAGGTAGTAAAGTGTCTTTAAAGTTTTCTGCATTGAACTGTGGGTAAGCATATACCTTGGTAAACCTTGTGGTCAAACTGATTTTGGAGAAACGTACAAAAGCAAACACTTTTCTTCACCCCAAGCAGAAAAAGAACTTGTATACCTTTATCCATCCTCAGACTTGGATATTTTTCATAACAAAAACCCCTCAAATCTACTGTGGTTTGAAACCCAAAAAGAAAATCTCTGTGCAAACTGAATATTATCCCTATCTTGAATTTTACAAGGAAAAGCACCAATCTAGTTTCATGGGGTATTTGGCTTTCAAATGAGATCAATGTCTTATTTACATTGATGCTCCTACTGGAAGCCAGTATAGTGTGAACTGTCAAATATTCTGTTTGAAAGCCCTTTCCCCAGGAGTTGCAATATATGATATATATCAGGAAAATAACATATTCTGAAACTCTTGGACAAGGAGGCCATGGCACAACCCCCCAAAGTTTATTATTGTCTTTCGTCTGTCCTGCAAAACATGATTGAGTAATCTTGAGGAAACATGGGTTTGAATCATCTCTCTCTGGTGGCCTCTGACTAGGTATTTTACTATTGGTGAAATTGCCTTCATTCACACCTCAGAGAGTGAAATGATCCTTGACCTTGAACTGGGTTTGTGCATCCCAGGAAGTAAGATGCAATCCACAGTGTAAATACAATTTATGATTTGTAATTCAAGTCCACTCCCACATGGGGACAGAAGGACATGTATTCCTGTCCAGTTTTCTGAACTGACACGCTCTGAAGTTTCAGGTTCTGATTCTCCTTTGCTTAACACCACCAGTGCAAATTAATGCAAAAGGGCTGTTGTCAAATCAACAGGATAGCATTTTAAATTCTACTTTGCAGATTGATAAATTATGAGAAGTAAAATAGTGGAGAATTAAAGCCTGATTCTGTGCAGAGAAATGGGCAAGTGTTTATTGACATGCAACCTGAGCATGCATATATATACACATATATTCAATCACTATTTTTTTCTGTGATTATGATATGCAGAGATATTTCATTGGCTCAGGCATGTTTTCCTTACTCAGTCCACCACAAAAAACATGCAGTGAGAAACCCTCATGAACTTTTGGACACGTCAGATAGCGACAATTTAAAGAATTCACGTTTGCCTGCATTTTAATAATATTGGCAATACCTCACAGATAATTGTCTATTTCTTAACAGCCATTGCAATATAAATCTATTTTTCATTAAAAAATAATGTCAATTTAAGCTTAGAAAATTCAGCTTTTGTTTGTTTAATAAATGTTCTGTTCTTGATGCCTATCTTCAAGCTCATAAAATTAGCAATTATGTTCTTTGCCCTTTTATACAATACGTATTTATTTTGGCATGAATCCTCATTGAGGCGTCTGTTAGCTAAAACAATAGGAGGGGATCACAGGAAGGGTGCAGTATTTTCTTCCATTTTCTGTGCATACTTTGTCCCTAAGTAATGAAAGTGAGAATCCAAGATTCAACATAAAGGATATCCCTAAAGTTCAGGGAGTAATAAGACCATCTTCCTTCAAGGAAGAAACCTGGGGCTTTGAATCACCTTGCAGCAAGAATGATCAGCAGGGAATTCCCTTGCTCTATTCGCTTTCCAAGGCACCTCATGACAACTCTCGTGGCAGGAGCAGTTCTACTAGGAGTCCCTTCAGTTGCCAGCTCTTGAGAAGGCAGCACTGACAATATTCATGGTGTAACTACAAGGGGACCCCCAGGCTAGTTTTCTTCACTATATGAACAAGTGGGTGCTGCTGTTTCCCCTTACTTTTCATGCAGCTCACCCTATACGCAGTTGCAGTTTCAGCCCCCTGCATACCTCTGTTTTCCATAATCCACCCACCTTCTTCTCAGGTTAGTGTCATGGTCCTTGATGGAAAATTCTACACAGGATTTATAGCACTTATAGCCTGTAGGAAAAGAACATGTTTTGGCTGTTGACAAAGGAGGTCGTCTTTATTTAGGATCAACATATTTGTTTTGGTCTCATGTTTCACCCTATGTTAGGACATCAGAACAGACTACTATGAAAATGTAAGTTCAAGAACCTTCTACCCAGGTTCTAGACTCCTGACCGAGAGAACACATCATGGACATCCACTCCTAATATGCCTGATTGTGCTCTGATTCAGATGGCTGTCAACCACAGGCCTTGAAAACCCAAGTCAACAGATGCTTCTCCAAATTAAATCTACAAGCCTTTGGAGATTCTCCAAACTGAGTCTCTACTAACAGCGTATTTTAGCAAACCAACTACCAGTACATAAATCCCATATCTGTTTCCAGAACCAAAGCCAAAACAGACACTTGAAGGAGCTTCAGGCTTCTTAGATTAACTTTTACAATGGACTTGGCAATAGCAAACAAGTGTCATTTTGAGAAGAACAAGCAGTAGAGTAGTATTCTTGGCTGGCGTATGCCTCAGTCTACGTACCTGACAACTACAGTGAGAGGGTGACAAAGGTTTGGGCATAAGACTCTGTTTGTTGCTTGTTTTCTTTTTGCTTGTCTTCAAGAATCAAATTGATTAAGGACTGGAATAAACACTTGCCCATCAGGAAAATGGGAAAGGATAGTATAGCCCAAAGGGACTCACAGCTGCCTACGGAGCTACTATATTGTTACAGGCATAGAATATAATGTTATTTTCATTATGAGAAGGAAATCTAGAGCAATATCAAGCTGCTTGCAAAGCATTATGTCAGTTTACCTTTTAGTTTAGAGGGATGGCCAATGTCATTCATTATTATGAATGCAGTGCACAAGATTCATGCTGATTTTTTCTGCACTCTTAAGTGGCAGCAGCATGTCATTTTTGATTGACTTTGTCTTTAGTAAAAGTAGAATAAAACTTCTCAGCAAGAGACAGAGAAAAAAGCCATCTCAAGCTTTCATAGGCTCAGGTGGTCTACTACTTGCTCATTTCAGAGAGCGCATCCTTTATCAGGATACACACCATAACCAGTACCTCCAGTAGTAAGGAGTCTAGAACAGCATTTTGCGCCAGCTTGGCCACACAGGTCAGCAATTTCCCTGAACTAGGTACTTCCATTTAGGACAGATCAGGCAAGTACGGTGACATACTAAAACCACTTTGCCTAAGAGCAGGGATGGTCTAAATGGATTTCTCTCTCTGCCTCTGGTTTTCAGAAGCACACAGGTACAGGAAATTTTAATTTTAACTTCTCTTTATCACACTCCTAGGATTTTACTCTGAGGTGGCTTCCAAGAAGAAGAATACAACATGCAGAAGCGTTTCCCAAGTATACTAGGTCTCCCATTCTCTTCTCACCCAGTAAAAGCCAGATGATCATTGCATTTCACCTCCCTATTATGCCTATTTCCAACATATTTATGGGCTTGCTTTTGCCAGAGGGAGGGAGGACCTAAAACCATTCTTACTTAAATTCTATTTTCGTGTCATGGCATCATTTTAAACATAACCCTCTGCTCAACAGACTCTCTTTTTCTCCTAATGAAGTTCCTGATTTTTATATACTTAAAGCTGATGAGAGAACTAGCCAAGGTGAGGAAAAATAACATTTCTTCACCCTGTTCTTCTTGCATGTACAGACCTCCCCACAAAAAAAACCAAACCAAAACAAAAAAACTACCCATATTTCTCCTTACTCAAAAGTGAGCTCATTACCAACCATGCCAGCCTGACTAAGGAAACACTCGAGGTAAGGGGACGCCACATGCACCATATGGTACACGTCTTGTTGCAGCAGTTTCCAAGCATACAGTACAGATTGTACAATCATCTTTATAGAGCTTAGCCAGAAGAGCGCTTTTTTTTTTTTTTTATTTAACAGCAAATGCAATTGCCGCCTAGAAGAAACGGCTTCCTTGGCTTTGGAAACTAAAAACATTCCTGAAATCATTATGAGGTGAGATGAAAACAGGATTAAAAGAAAATAAGTGGCACATACTGCCAGGAGCAATTTCCAATAAAATTTGTACCAAGTGCCCTGGGAGGAAGGAGATTGCTGGGGACAGAAATCATGTTCTCCCTTTTTAAAGTCTGCCTTACACGTTGATTTAGAGACTTCTCTGAACAGAAGCTGGGTAAAGCTAGTTGGATCTATAAAGGCAGGACAGTCAGCTAGATCTGAATGTCAGAAGGAAAAGTCTGTGGATTTATGGATCTTTTGAAAAACAGCTAGAAGAGAACAGCCCTGTGCAAACACAGATTTCGTGGCTCACTGACCAGTATTCAATTAATCACCTCAGGAGGGGAGAGAGGGGAGAGAAATACAATCATCCCTAACTGTTTTGTTAGGAAGTTTGTGCACCTGCTGCATTGCAATTTAGAGCACTGTGTTTGGCTCCTCTCCTAAACAACTCGAGTCCTTCATTATCAACAGAGGCCAAGAGTATATGCTTCCTTATGCGGGGTTAGTTGATCTACTATCATGTTCCTCTATCAAAAAAATTCAGAGGTTATGTTGGACTGAAACCTCCAAGACTTTCTTTCCAGGTACGGAATTCCCCCAGCCACCAGCACCTCCTATTTCCACTGATAGCAGCTCTAATTACCCCAGAACAGGTGAAATTATGCCTTACGTTTCCTCTTCATGAACGTAGAGTTAAAAAAAAAAGTTGATCTCTCTCTTACAGATTGATCAAACCACCAGGTCTTTATCAAGTACTCTAACATTCATGCTAAAAGACTTCTACTAGTAATGTACAACTTCATATCGTCATGAAATATGCAGTGGCTCAGAGCTGAATGCTCAAACTGAGATGCAAAAAGGTGCCCTTACCCTTCTCCTCCCTGAAGTAGCCAAAGATTTGCTTTTATTCTGTTTCTGCTGCTGACTTATATTTCACCACTTCAAAAACCCAACCATAATCTGTAGTGGAGGGCTGGATCTTAGATCAGAGACATAAAAGATGGAAGAGACCATCTTTCTGACAAGTGAGAATAAAGTGCCCTAATAAGAGATTAGTCAGATATTAAGCCTCTCTCACTTGATGCCAGGCAAAATACCCTGGGTGAACACTTTACAGGAAAGCAAGAATTTAATAGTTGTTAAGAAGTCAGCAGATGCACTGTTTTCACATAAAATCGGGAATGATCAGAATTTTATGAATTCAAGGTCTATATAATTTTTCTTTCTTATTTTGAGTATATTCCTGCTCTGACCTTCTTCCCTCCACAGACTGATTACTTTTTGTTTTTAAAGATATTTACATAATGTTTTTAACCAGACCATAGTCATCTGAGCAAACAGCAAGTAGGAAGGTTATTAAATGATAAAGCTCCAATTTCTGTAACTTTCAATTACTGAAACAAGATTATGTGAATGCTACAGGGAAAACACAATACAACGTTTGGGAAATACTGTGTAGAACATTTGAGCATCTCTGGGAAACACATCAAGTTTCTCTGGATATTCCAGAGCCTTGACAAGCTTCTTTTACCTTAGAAACTTCAGTGGACACTCTGATGCTACTTCAGAGGACACTTCCCCAGGAAACAGAAGATAGATCTCACAGGATACTTCAGGTTTAGACTGACAAAGTTTAAAATTAGAAACGCAGTGAAAAGGAGACACGGAGAATCAGTTAGGGAAGAAGATTAGGTTTCAAGAATCTGCGACCTGATGGAGACCACAAAGGTGGCTACCAAAACAGGGAAGATTAAAGTGTTTCTGCAGTGTAGGAAAGATGTGCATTACAAATGCTGGCAGGATAGGGAGAAGACAGCAGTTGGGATTGCGGCTCAGGATTGGGGTACATTAGGACTGTACTTAGGCACAGCTGTCATCAACAGACCAAAAGAGGCACTAGAAAGACCACAGTGAAAGAGGACAGGGGTTACTGCCAGAGCTCTTTGCACACCCAATCCACTCACCCATTCACATTGGGCATCTTAGTGCTTTTTCCACCAGACATTCATATGTTGGAAAGCTCCTTGACAGGAGAAAGCAAACCAAAGAAAACCCTCCTCAATCTACACATTAAGCCTGCTAACCTCCCCCACTGACAGCAACGATAATTTATGATGTGGGAACCTCTGAAGCACTCCCTCCCAGTAGGCACCTCTGGAGAGACCTTTTGAAGATGATCTGAAATGGTGCATGGAGCTTGGTGAAAGCTGCTTCTTTCTTTTCCTATGAGTAAACTGCTGTGCCTGTCAGAGGGGTTGCTCTGATATGAAAAGACAAATCAACAGAGCTCATTTGACAATAGTTTCCCCAAAAGCCTCCATACACAATTTAACCCTTGAAGTTTCCCCAGCTTCTGGTCCCCAGACTACCACCCCCCCCACACACACACACAGAGGAGTGCTGCAGCTCTCACTCCAAAGGACTCTTTGTAGGGCTTCAGTATCTCAGAACCACATGTTGGTCATGAAGATGACCCCATAGACACACACAGGAACATGTCTCCAACAGCCTCTTCCCTATGCCAGCCCCTAACACAAACTGTCCCATGCACACATCAGCAGGCTCTCAAGGAAATTCTCTTACCTTGAGTGGTAAGAGTTCCTCTGATGAAGCTAATTTGCACCAAAAATCCATTAATTAGCAATAGGTTTAAACCAAACTGAAACCTTACACTAAGAAGAAAATTAAGTCTATTCACAACAACAGACACTGTTGCTTCTTTGAAAGAAAATCTTCTCTGGAACAATAGCCTGGAAACTAAGAAAGTTACTGCCAGTAAGGACAGGTAAATAACATAATAAATGTTCTGATTAAACTCCAAGTAGTCACAGCAAGATCACTGTTTTATATTTTTACCCAATGGAGAATTAAAAAAGAATGGAGAATTAAATCTTAATGCAGCTAGCTATTGTTAATATAAAATCATGCTAAAAAGAATTTTATGCTCACACTTCTGTATAATCTCTCTTCAGAAGAGTGGCATCTGTCACTTATCACTGGGCAGGATGACTGAACAAACAGAACTCCTCAATTTAAAAAAAAAAAAAAAATGGAAAAGGCACAGCCTCAATCTGTTCTGTGGTATGGAGGGACCTTTCCCATAATGAGAGCATCAGTGACTCTCCCCAAATCCCACAAAGCAAACATATAATGACATTAACATGAGGAGGGGAAAAAAAAGAAAAAGAAATGCAAAGAAAAAAGGCAGCCTTCCTAGTTATGTCAAGTTGATGAACACAGAATTCTTCCTATGCTCTTCCAGCTTCTTTTGATATTTAGGGGGTATAAAGA
This sequence comes from Ciconia boyciana, assembly GCF_034638445.1. Classification (NCBI taxonomy): domain Eukaryota; kingdom Metazoa; phylum Chordata; class Aves; order Ciconiiformes; family Ciconiidae; genus Ciconia; species Ciconia boyciana. The sequence continues at coordinate 96,396,204 of NC_132936.1, forward strand.
AATAGCCTCTTCCTCAGTTTGCGTTCATTGTATATCTGGACTGACAATGTAAGAGGCTGATACCCTCTGTGCAGCCCCTAAAATCATGGAAGTATAGGCTCCCTGGAGCAGCAAGCCACCACACTGCCAAATGACCCATTCCTGGACCTGGGAAAAAAAGTCACTTCAATGACAAGAACTGCCAGGGAGCTTAGGTACTTGGATATAAGTGTTACAGCTCTGCTCCATACAACAGCTGTGTGTCATAAAAAGGAACGGGACTCAACATCCAAGAGGTTCCTTCCAGTCCCAGGTCTGTATGTAAGTAATGTTCACAGAGTACTCCATGCATTGTTGGCTTCTCTGGACTGAAATTTCTGAGTCTGTGGCCAGTTCTTGGCATTCCTCTGCTCTGCATTTCCAGGTTTCTTTTGTGACAACCTCTTGTTCCCTAACATTTCAGGGCTCTATCATGTCTCCTTATTCCATGTCAAGGTTCCTGAGTGCTTCCTGTATCATTCTTTGTTATTCCTCTCTTTCCCTCCCATCATTTTCTCTGCCCTGGAAGAAATCATTCAATATGTAAAGGGGAAGAGGGATAAGAGCTGATATCACAGAATCATAGAATGGTTGAGGTTGGAAGGGACCTCTGGAGGTCATCTTGTCCAACCTCCCTGCTCAAGCATGGCCACCTAGAGCCAGTTGCCCATGAAAATGTCCAGATGGCTTTTGAACACCTCCAAGGATGGAGACACTACAGCCTCTCTGGGAAAACTGTTCCAGGTGCTTGGTTACCCCCACAGTGAAAAAGTGTTTCTGATGTTCAGATGGAGCCTCCTGTGTTTCAGTTTGTGCCCATTGCCTCTTGTCCTGTCCCCAGGCACCACTGAAAAGAGCCTGGCATTGCTGTAGAGATAGCCAGAAGTGCATACCATCAACTTGGTGTTTAATTGAAAAACAATTAGAAGCATGACTAATGTTGAGATCATACTAAAGAGAGACATGCGATCCTGTTTTCTGCCCCTTTCTGTTTTCAAGTGTTCTCAGTCAGGAGGGTTCTAGCAGCTGATGTCTAGTAAAGTACTTATCAGGACGGAAGCATTCATGAGTTTTCATGTTTTTATCCAAAGAAAAACTGTACAATTGTAAATAGGACCCTTGTAACTAAGTCTATGGTATTGTTCATGGGTTACTGACTTGAACTAAGGAATGAAATCTGAGCTTGTAAATGTATTGCTCCAGCTCACTTACACCCCCATAGGAAAACTAACTCCAGTAATGTTTGTGATCACCACTACATTAGAGAGAGCAGCTGCCTGTATGTCTATGTGTGTACACACACAACAGCAGTAACTGTGAAAGTGAAGCATGCTATTGTGCTCTTGGGACTTGATTCTCTACAATTTACTCAGTTTTTCTTGCCAACAACAGAAAAAGAAATAATAGTCCACTAAGACCAATCACAGGAGCTTTAAAAAAAATATGATAAACAAATAAATGAAGCTTGAGCACCGGAATTCCCATCAAAGGAATACCACAAAGAGACCCAATTAATGTTGGATGCCACGGGGTTAGCTTCAGAGGCTGCCTAGGGAGAGCCATTTGATCTCTGATCCTCATGCTTGAGCTGTCTGGAGAAATGCCAGTCTACCAGGTGCAGTGAAAGACTGCACGATGTAGACACCTGCTCATTTGGGACTTAGTACAGCCCAGTCCTTTAACAAATGGTAATGATCAGGCACTGTACAGCTCATTTCAGATACACTAACGGCATATGAAAGTGAAAGACTATTTGCCCAGAGACATCCACATGGAGGCATTTTGAGGAGATTCCCCACAAAAACACCACAGCAGAGCTACTAGTCAGAGGTATGGCAGGATGCAATGTTAACATACCCCCAGATGAGAAGGAAAACCGCCTACTGAAATCCAGCCCCAGCACCCAGGACTCAGCCTGTACGTGTGTGGCAGGCAGCCAGGCTGGCCCAAGAGCTGGTTAGCTCAGCAGCTGTGGCCATGCATTGCCTGTGCGCTAATGTGATGAAAGGGGCTGCCAAGGATCCATGCCACTTTCTTTGGCAGCAGACAGAACCAACAACATGATCACGTGTGTCAATTACAGCTCTCTGCTGGGTGCCACAGCATTAAATGCTGAAAGCTGGCCAAACTTTTCCTGAGTTTTCTGTGAGACCGGCCCTTCCTCTGATCAGTCCAGTGCTGCTTGGACACTGTGAAACAGCTGCTGGGCTGCAGGCTGGAGGGGTTCTGTGAGTGGATGTGGGAAAGCAAATTATTTGCTCCAGTGCACCCATAACTCTCAGAAACTCAACAGCTATGTAAATAGGGTAGAGGAATCCAGATGTACAGTAACGGATGAGGCCACCTCAAGGCTTGAGGGATGCAGGGAGAATTTCACTTACCCGAGCATGAAAAGTTAAGCCTCTAACAGGGATACATAACTCCAGCTATGGAAAGAAACAAGATAAAGATAAGGGACAGAAATAGAGGAGAGATCTACAGGGTCAAATTTGTTGTTTGCCAGGGAGAAGGACAGTGGCTGTGCTTCTGCAGCAGCAACTACTGCCTCTTTTTCATAAGCCCCCTCTCAGGCTCAGCTTTCCAGGCTCCTAAACACAGGCAAAACAGGATGGAGAATCACAAGGTGCTTTGTTGCCCCCCATGTTGTCTGCTTCACTGGCAAGCACCCACTTGGCCTGTGCCTAAAGCCAGCCCTGAGAATTTTTCTGGCTAACGCAGCAAAACCCACAGCACAAAATATAGCACATGGGCATAAACAGGTGCCACGTTTCTAAGCAAAGGAACTATGTCCAGAAACCTGGGGCTGGTCTCAGTTCTTTGAAAAAAAAAAACAACCACCAAAACCAAAAACCAAAACACACACCACACCTAGCTTCTTGCTAAGTAGGTGGCAGTGACAAGTAGGAGGGACCTATTAATGTCAGGAGGTTGGCACTCAACCATTGCAAGGCCTCACACTGCTTGACCCTAGGAGGACACTAGGAGCAAGGAGTCCTGTCTTGCGAGGATGCTGACTGTAGAAACTCGTAAGTTCACAGGGCCCAGAAAGCAATGCTATGCTTCAGTCAGGCAATAAAAAAAAAAAAAAAAAAAGCTAACTCCAGCTGTAACATTATCATTTGTAAGTATATTCCTACCAACAGGTAGTCCACATTGAAATGTACCAACATATTCACTTAGCTTTGCTGTGCTCAGCCAGAAATGACATGACGCAGATAATCAATGTAAAGCAGGACCATTAAAAACAAGCACATCCATCTGTAAAATAACAATAAAAGCTCTAGTCGCTGAAAGTTTGTGCAGCATTTGCTTTAGTTAATAGCAAAATGGTTTTCCAAGACAAGAACAGAGCAAGATATATTTATTTTTTAAAGTGGTTTTTTTTCCCCTTTTCCTTTTTTTCTTCCCCCCAGAGAGGCTCTAGGCAGCCAAAATAAATTACCCCAATATGACACCTTCATTTCTGTGAACAAACATCTTCCAACTAATTAGGGTAAATTGTGTGCTTTGTAGGGCTTGGAAAAGAAAAAATATTCCAACCCCTTCTCCATCCATTTACCTCTGCTCATCAGGCAGGAGAGGTGAGCCAAGGATTCCATAATGTCTATTAGTGGGTGAAACAAACCAAGAAAAGACTGGAAAATTATTTAGGTATTAAAGAAACAGAACCCAAGAAGGTTTCAAAATGAATCTTTACTATTCACGGTGAACAAAAGTTTATGCCACAAAAATTCTTGTTTGTTCCAAGTAGTACTACACTGCAGCAGGAAGCAAAATTGATATGGTTATGAATCCCAGCATAAACATTTCTCTTATGTAAGGACATATCATTTCACATCTTATCTACAGTGGTCTTCTGCAAGAGAACTTTAGACTCCAGATTTGTCAAATCTGGAACTTCTGATATCATTAGTTTCATTTAAAGTTATGGAAAGAAGAAGAGATTGACTCTTGCTATAGGGGCATGGAAATAACAAACAGTGTGACTACAGTGTGACTGCATAGCTACAGCTGAATAGATAATAGGTTCCTGGGTTTGATATTTTAATTTTCTCTCTGTTAGTTATGTTTTCCTCAAAGTATTTTTGGTTTGGAATGAGATTTTCAAGCTGAAAGTTTTTGCAGTGGAGGGATTCCAACAAAATGAAAAAAAAGCAAAAAAGAAGAAGAAGATAGAGGAGGTAGCCCTGAATATTTCATTAAATGTGATGTGATTTTTTTTTTTTTTTTTCATAATTTCTGGGTTCATTTAAATGTCTTTGCAAACATGTCATTTTTTTAAAGTGGCAGATGCCACTTCAAACAGCAGGTACTGGAACTGCTTTCTCTAACATCTCACAGGGACATAGGCAGCTTTCAGCTGCCTATACCATCCAGATGAGCTAAATTTCCTCTCAATAGCTGGACCTGACAAGGGGCCAGCTGTAAAGGCTGTTTGTTTCCTTTGGGAGAGGCTAGTCATAAAACTGAGTAGCAGACATCTACACTTATTCTGCTCAAAACCCCCGAGAGGACAGAAAACCAGAGCTGTTTGGTTAGCCACTAGAGCAGACTATCATTTACTCAAGGCAGGCGACCTAGTCTCTTCTCTTCCTGACTCTGAGGTGGTATTAGGAAAGCACCTCTTGCATCTTGGATGCCCCCATTGCCAGTCATGCTCACTCACTTGCTGTCACTAGCCTGGACATCTGCCCATTTTTAATTTTTTCATGTGCAACAAAAGCAACCAAGAGCAAACTTCAGAGCAGCCAGGAGCTTATAGTGTCTAGCCGGAAGGTGGGAAACAGGAGCCCATGTTCCTGGGCTACATAAAGAGGAACAGGGACTTGAACGTGGGCTGTCACATCCTAAATGAACACCCGAGTCTGGTTATCCCACCTTTCCGCATGGAAGCAACAGGAAGATGTCTGAAACCACAAAGCTTGCTCTGCAGGGTAAAACTGTTTCTAGCCCTCTACTAAACCTGCTGCCTTTTCCCCTGGCCCTTAACTCCAAGGGCCTCCTTGAAAGTTAATATGGTTTCTTCTTTCTGACAGAAGGCAATCTTTGACCTGCAGTGAAATCACACTGCAGAGGTTTATCTAGCAGAAACGCCCTTTTCCCTAGACTCTGATTTGCTTCTGTAATCAATGTTCACAACCTCAGGGAAACCCATATATCAGAAAGACCTCAGAAAACACTTATCACGTCCTCGCCTTCTGAACACGAGATGAGGGGACAATGTATGCTTTAGCTCAAATTATCTGCTCTAGTGAGATTCAGGAATTGCTGTCAGCAAGTGGGACACCTGCTGGGACTCTGGGAAAGGAAATACTTATTCAACCATTGTCGAGCCATAATTGAAGGTTTATGTTTACTCACATAAGGTTTAAGAGGAGGGCCAGGACATTTTATCTGTCCTCTGAGCCTGTACTCTTTTTCCTGTTCGTTTGTGAAACAAAACCAATCTGTTGCATGACTTACCAAGCTAAAACAACAATGTATCATTAGAAAATTAAGAGAGAATGACTTACTTTCCTCAAAGCAGAAACTGGTGGAATAATTTATATTCTAGATCTCCAGTGTCAAACCTCCTGGAACAGTGCTACGTGCATGTTAAGCAAAGGTTTGCTGTACTTACACTAACACCTTTTCGATACTGCTGCTAATGGGAAACAGTGTAATGCATTGAGAAGGATTGTTCTATCCTAGAGAGTGTTTATTATTTTAAATAGTCATGACTGTGAACTATGTCTCTCTCTTCACATTAAGTAGTTTCAGAAAAAATATTACTGATTAAAGATTTTAGATAAAGACATAATTCTAACCTAAAACACCTCCACTGCACTCCTTCATTTCTTAAACTAAAAAATCATAAACGCACTTCAGTGCAAGTGTCTTCCTTGCTGTTTTACCACCATTCCCCAATTCAAATAAAGGTCTTTGTTTATAGTATTGTAAAAAGATGACATATAGCACTATTGAAACAAGACTGACTTTTTTTCCTGGTCCTCGTCACAAAACATGAATCCAGGTGACAAAAGCAGAGGCAGAATTTAACTGTTTTTGTCACAGTCATTTTTGGCTACAAATAATGAAACTCCAAACACTGTATAAAGTCTTTTGTGGTACATCGTAGAGAGCTCATATTCCATCTCAGTCACAAGAATAGAAGGGGCTATGTCTCTGTCTATCTTGTGCTTGTCATGTAGTCACTTATAAAGGATTTACTCTTCCTTTACCTTCAGATAGGCAGGGCAGCATAAGACAATGTAAAAGAGGACAACTGTTACAGAAAACAAAAGCACCTGCTGAAATGCAATGCAGCAGGGAAGGCTCAGCTACCAACAAGCTGAAGACCAGAAAAAGAGCAAGGTACCCATTGCAAGGCAGGTCAGAATCAAAAGGCAGCAGCATATTGCATTAGTGACTGCATCTCCCCAGGCCTTTCATTCCCTGTGAGTCAGCAGTGATGATGGCCATCTGTGTTCATGTTCCTGTTCAGGAGCAGAGTAAGGGAGAAAGCCTGGCTGTGTGCCTACCTCGCTTCACTTCTTTCCTGGGGTGGTGGAGACTGAGACCTCCTGCAGTATGAGAGCTCTTATTTTGCTGACCTTGTGCTTTGAAAGAGCCCCTGCTGCCCTGGCTCTGCAGCAGGCAACTGAGATTGTGTATTTGCCTGCAACATTGTTTGAACCTTTGTATTTTCCCTAAATTCAACTGTCCCACAAGGAATAACCTTTTTTTCTCACTATGAACTAACTTCTAACTGCAGGTTTCTTGTTTAACAGAGAATCAGAAATATAAAAAGTACCCATAATCTCAGGAAAATGTGACTCTTGGTTCCTTACACTATAGTTTGCAACAGTGCTACAGATACTTACCCAGATCTGCTATTCAATTTATGTGTTTCAGCTGAGTTTCAAAGTCCTAGTGACTTTCTCTGCCAAGATTCTATAAACAAACTGCAGTTGCCTATTCATCAGGCTTTGCAGTATCATAACACAGCATTAAAAACACTAGACTCAGGTCACCTTGTCCCTTTTGGAAAGAGAAAAAAACAGACACAGAGTCAAAAGGCTGAGAAAGAAAGTTTCACATTCCTAACTTTTCATTCCACATAGACAAAAACCAAACAAAAAACCAAAGAGTTCTGATACCTTTTGCTTTCTGAGATTGCCTTGTATGGCTAGAGAAGAACGTCTTGCTACGCACATCAGTGTTTCCCTTTTTGGTCCATCTACAAACATTTCACAGAAGTGGTGAGAAATTACTTTTTCACATTTGCAGTGGTAACAGAAACAGATTTTGAATTATCAAAATATCTTGCTGGTCAAGTATTCCATGTTCCAACTGGGCTGAGGAAAACTCCATCCATTTCAGTTGCTTGGCTTACAAAGAACCTTTATCCCTTCCTCCAAATGGTATGGTCGCAGGTGGATTTCCTACTCCCTTATCTTGCTAACTTTGTTGAACTGAATGAGATTCACTTCTAATAGCAGTAAATACCAAGAGATATAGAGGAAGAAAACTAGGTACATCACAGTTATTGCCACAACAAAATAAGTTGACTAAAATACCACCAGAGTACAGGGCTTCTTTCAGAAACAATAAATCAGGACGCATAAGTGAAAGCGATTACATTTGCAGTACAGCTTCGAAGATTGCCGAGCACCATAATTTGGGAAGTTTTACTGCTAGTTTGGTTTACTGCTTGGCTGTAAATCCTATTTAAACAATCCTAGAAGGATTGCTGCAAACCTCAGAAGCAGAAGGCGTTCCAGAACAAGCCACCTTTAAGTGCAGGAAGGTTGCAAGCTTCAGCACCAGCCACCCTTGGAAGCCTAATCCACAAGGGACATCTCAGAAGGGTTCTTTATGTGTTAACCTATTAGCTTCCTGGAATTTTATTAGGAAAGTGTAAGGTCAACCAGTGACTAACAATTAATTGCCAAGGTTGGATTTATTGAATTTCAGGAGCTCTATAGCAGGTAAGTCCTGGCATGTATCATTATTGAAATTCATTTGAGGTCTAAGTTGAAATCCAAACCAAGTGAGTTTAATGCATTAAATGAAAAAAATCAATCATTCTCAGTTGGATAATTCGCAACAGATGCTTTACACTGATCCTCTGCTATGGGTGACATCCTCAGCATATGCTCTAAGAAAATAGGAGGTAGAAGAGGTGTGGAAAAAACCAGACAGATTTGTATTGGCTTGTGGTAAGTCAAGGAAAAATGTATTCCACCTACAGTAACAGAACCAGAAAGCACTGATGTGTTAGGATCTGGTCTCTTTTATCTTAGGTTCATCTGTTAGAAATAAAAATCTTTTCATAAACAGAGAAAAAAACCCAAGCAAACAGACCAAATATCTCCTTCTGCTCATTGTCGCTACAAATAATAGTGATACCAACAACACAAAAACTTACAAAAAAACTAAGCAAAGGATTTCCTAAATTAGCATCTAGAGAGTTCAAGGAACATACTCAAATAAAGAAGGGTATCATCATACCACAGATGGATACAATATGAAATACAGGATGTCTTAGAGAGTGAATCAGTTAGTCACTGCTCCATTTCTGTTTCTGTGGTACTAAAACAGTCCCAGGGACAAATTGTCTCACAATGAAAAAACCAAGCAACTTTAAAGGGAAATAGACATAGCGGAGCATGCAGCTACACAGACTGAGCTGTCGGTAAAGACTTCAGAAGCAATTAACATTGAATTGCTTTTCCCAAGTGAAACCAGTGGGGCAAAAATAAGGTAAGGATGCAAAGTTAAGATAGAGATGAAGAGCTTTTGCATACTGAATGGCCACTATGTTTTCCATCCAGGATGACAACCATGTCTGGCAGTGGCTTTGATCTCAGCTTTGAGGCCCATAATATAGACATTCACATATTAGCTAGTCATCTGATGACATTTATGGATGAATCAAAAGACCTAGGCAGTTCTAGGACATGATACTAAGGTAAATATCTATAGTAAGCCTGATGTAAGTGCTTCATCTACTACAGCTGAGCAGAACTGCACCATGAAAGTGTATTTCTCCTCACCAATCCTAAAGGATTGCATGTAGAACACCTCTATACAGGCATCTAAACCCCAAATGTCTGCTGACGGTTTAGGGAAAAGCCACAACTGGTACACCTGTTGGCAGGCTAAGATGTAACTCACTTGCTACCACGTGTGTCTGGTCTACCTACAGTACAGGAGCAAAGAGCTTGGACCTGTGCTGAGGCACAGGTTTGGTCCTCTGGGAGCTCAGATGAAATTTATTCCTAAACATATACCTATGGGTAAATAGTAAAGATGGCAAGCAGGATCAAACATCCACATCAGATAGCATCAATTTAGGCTAAAATTATTTTCACCAATTTCAGTGAAAGCAGAATTTGGCCAATTGGGAGAATGCCTGAAAATCCCGCAACCAAGATGCTTTTTCCAAAATAAGAGAAGGTTATTAAGAACCAGCTGTCGCAGACCTGAGGCATTGACAGAGACACTGAATTTTCAAAGTTATGCTGTACCCAGAATTCCTACTGTAGGATCATTTTAAACAAACAAACAAACAAACAAAAAACCCACAAAAACAAAACAAAAAAAATCAACCGAACAAAAAACAATCAACAAAAAACAACCCACAAAAAAATGAAGCGCTTAGCACCCCATCTGCATTCAGTATGCTGAGCACATTTGAAAAATCTGACCTTAAATGATTTTTTCTGAAAGACTCAAAATGTGTTTTTTGAAGGAAATGTGCTTGCTGTCATGTTAGTGAGAAAAGGAAGGGGGAAGAAAAGCGTAGTCAGAGTCATTTGAAACTGGGTATCTAGTTTGCCAAAATATACCTGAGTATTCTTCCCTGTTATTCACTACTTTACCTCAGGCTGTTGGCTATGCTTGTGCCAGATATAGGCATCATAGTGTGATTTTTGTCTTGATAGAGTCTCTGTATTAGAGGGAGAAGAGAATTAGAAAAAAAATATTGTTAAAATACATATGACTCATCATCCCTCATTCAGGGCTATGAAAGCCCTTAGAGCTTGATTCAAATTTGGGGGAGAAGGAGAGAAGAAAAAAAATGAATGTTTTAGTTTGGAAACCTGGCTTCTCTACAGCAACCAAATTCTTCATGAGGCATCAGGAACTTATGAGAAGGTAAGTGATGAGAGTTAAAACAACTAAGCATTTTAATAACTCTCAGGAGCTTTTACAGGTTTTGAACTTTTACAAAATCCCAGAGCTGGTATTGATACTAATTCTAAGGGAGAAGGGATGTACAGGTTAGAAGGAGCATGCCTAAATTTCTATGTATTTATTTTACATCTGAGTTTTGTGGTTGAGAAAATCTGTTCAGGTAGGTCTTTTAAATTGAGAAGAGCCCAAATTAAATAAACTTCTGTCTAAAATTTTCTCCTATGTTCCTTACACTAATCCTTTTGCAAGAATGAAACCCAAGAACAAGAATGAAAGTATTTTAAATTCTTTTTCTGCTGTTATGTTGCTGGCTTTTATTTCATCTTTCTTGTCTTGGTCAGCAGGGCTAGATAAATCAGTTTCTCTCTACAAGAATCCATTTCATTTCCTGTTTTTCCTGAACCAACAGGTACACTGATGTTCAAGTTTCTGGCTCTCAGAATCTTTAAACAGTAATTTAAAAAAGTATATTTGAAACACTATGGAGAAAAAAAACCCTAACAAACATCCTCTGCTGCTATTATATTATGTAATCTGTTTTTAACAAAAGGTTAAAAAAGCAAACAAGACAACTCACAAAATCCTGTGTAGCACTATGTTAAGAAACTGTCTTGTTTTAGTTTGAAATGCACAAAGAGAAAATAATATCAAATGGCCCAGCTACACAGGGAACAGGGATAGTAAAGACTCAGGGTTTGCTAACTTCTGCATTTGCTGCAAGATTCAGAAGAGGGGGTTTTGGTTTTACTTTGCCAGCTCCTGGAGTCACATAGTTAGGGAAGACTTCTTTTTATTTTTTTAAAATGGTCCACAGTAGTTTAGAAACTGAAGGAGAAGGGAGCCTAAAAATATACAGCTCTACAAAAGGTAGATTATGCCATATAAGCTTATCTCATTTGATGTTTAGAGGTCTGAGTGATGATTTCTGAATGCTTATGGCTAGGAAGACTTAGTATTTCCTGCTGTGTCTTCACAACCATCTTACAGCCCCCCTGCTCTGCAAAACAGAGGTGGATTTATGTGAAACCTTTCCCCATGTGAGACTGTGCAAGGAGGAATAGAGAAACCAGACATTTGCCTGTCCTCCCACAGTTAAAGGGGAAGCAGAGTACATACGCCAGAGAGTGGTACTGATTTTCTGCCCTGAGCACCAGCCAGGGGCTGCAGACAGTGCAGCCCTGCAGGGAGGCACCCCAGACCCCACAGCAATTTGTCACCATGCCAGGATTTGTAATATCTGCTTCCAGGAAAAACTGCAGTCTTTTTTTTTGGCCTACTAAGAAGCAAGTCTCTCTTCCACATTCATCTATTTGTAGATAAAATACATATGTGTATATACATATAATAAAATCTTTGCTGGGAAGTATCAGCACAAAGGTTGATGGCTCTTCTTTCAGTCTCCTGGTCAGGCATAATGGACAGATATGGCAAGTAACAGCCAAAACATAGAATTCAAATGAATTAAACTATCTGGATTCAGGTGTTACAAAACAAGGACATTAATGTCATCCCTCTGAAGGAAGCTATCATTGCAAGGAGAGGCCCTTCTTGGCCATGGATGGCATTATCTTGACAAACGGGGTGGGATGATTTTGCTTAAAGAGAAAGTGAGGGCAGATACTTTTAAAATTACAGCAGTAATTCTAAAGCTGAATGGCAGTTTAAGTCTTCATCTTCCCTTGCAGCCCATAATTGAGGCAATATCATTACCTCATTACCAGAGGATACTGCTGTAAGCTTTGAAAATGGCCTCTAAAGTGCCACTGACACCGCTTGAAGAGTTTTGACAAAACATTGTGTTTAGGGACAAATTTAATTATTCACCACATATTTTCTGACTCAAATGAAAGGGCCTTCGCATTGTAAGCCACAAGCAGCAGACAGCAAGAGCAGCCTGAATGAGAATGCACAAAGTGAGAGCTATGAGAACACCATGGAAAAGCGGGCCCAATTAGTTTATATTGCAGGTGGGCTGTGTCCCAGGACTGTGTCCCAAACAGACCCAACATGTGGTATGCATATACCTATGCTGCAGCACCACTACCTAATTCCTAGCTTTGGGCCTCACTTGATAATATGGATGCATATTATCTCTTTCTCATGTCCAACATCCCTCATGCCATTTATTTGCTTTTGGTCAGCTCTTGCAATTTCCAAAGTTCTTTGCCCATCTCCAGTGACAAAACACACACAAAACTGGAGACAAAAACCTTAGCAGTCCAAAGAAAATTGCACAGCTCTTGCATTGATACTGGAAGTACATGTATGAGTTTTATATGCTTTTACCAGTACCACCCCAGCACAATTTTTTTTGCTTTACATGAATGCATTTACAACAACTTGCAGTTGCCAATTAAAGAGACAGTCTCCCCCCTTCCTCTTCTAGGTGTCTCCTACTTCCCATGCTGTCCATCTGGAATACCTCCTCCTGGCCAGGTGCAGTCACAAAATGATGCTTCTCAGCCCACTTAATTGTCCTCAAGTGACAGATGGGATTTGACTATAGCTGGTAAGCCATAAGCACATGAAGCAGATGAGCAGTTAATTAGTAATGCTCGTGTTTCTGTGCAAATATCTATAGAAACTAGACATAAAAAGATAGCCTTATCAAGCCAGTTAGTCCATCCTCTCTCTACTAACACATTTTTTCCTCATGTGGTACATTTTAAAGGTTTGGTTTTTTGGGTTGGTTTTTATTTTTCCCCCCAAAGCTACTTTAAAAATCCCAAGTGACAAAGTTTCTATCAGCTCCCATAGGAGACTATTCCACAGCCTAATGAATCTTGCTGTCAGGAAATCTTTTCTTTAAGTTCAGCCTAAAGCTAGCTCTTGAAAAATTGAGCAGGCAAAAAAAGCAAGAGGAAAAAAATCATATCTGATAACTCTGTAGAACAATTTCTAAAAACAAAACTGAGCTTTCATGTTTCCTAGGACACATTAGCACTTCTGTAAATGGTTGTATTAGAAAAGGAATCAGTGCAATTTTCTCTTGGGGGCAGGTTTCACTTTATCCTACTGCATTACACAAATGTAAAGATTCTGGTCCTAAAAAAAAGAGAGAGATCAATAACGTAGAAATTAATGTGGTGATCCCATGAAAAAAGACAATGCAGTAGGTCTTTCTTATATTCCAGGTCAAAACACAATGGTCCATGTCTATGCAAGCAGACAGTCTCCCACCTTAAATTCATTTATTTAACCAGTATTCAAAACACACAGAAGAGGCTGGAGAACTTTGGCTAAAGAAACCCCTCCTGCAACCCAGCTATTTCATAAAATAACTCAGGATTTCGTTTAGGTTTCCAGAGTAGCTCAACAACATCTGAAAAAAGGTGCTATAAACTCAGTCTAAGGAAAATTACTGGAAATAAAGACTTATTTTAGTACATTACTTATACCACATTTAGTATGTTTCTTTTACATACATATACCAGTCTTCTGATGTTGTTATGTGGCAAGTCTTGAGAAGTCTGTTTATGGCTCACAACTAAAGAAATTTAACAAAACAAGATGCATCAGCCTCAAGAAAGATGTGAACTCCAGGTCCTGACAACAGTTATCTCTTTGCCAGTCCTTTAGACTCCCCTATCCTTTTTTCTCTTTTAGAGCCTTCCCTCTATTTTTTTCTGTCTGAAAAGTCTCTCCCTAGAAGGATCCTCCACCAGCATTAGCAAAAAATCCCCTGGAGATTCAAGGCAGGTGTCAGTGAATTATTCAGCCCATATAAAACTCAGATCAGTCAGAGACTAAATGCACATCAAAAATCACAAATTAAAGCAGCACAGGCTATAGAAACCCTATCTGTTCCTCGGTCAGGTGTCTACTTGAAAGAGTTTCCCTTATCTGCCATAACTTCTAACTCGGTACAAGGATTGAGCCCTATATGCACGAGCTCAGACTCCTGCACCATCAGGAACCACAGCCTTCCAGGAGATCTCTCTTCTGTACATCCAGAAGTTATCATTATTAGACTTTCAGATCAACAGTTTCTCAAGAGAGGAAGCAGAATGCTCTTTCTCCTCTTTTCAGCTTAAAGAGACCTGTAATACAACTTGACCTTTTCTTCCCAGGAAGTAGGTGAAGGCCTACTTGCTCTAGCCACCAGAGCACAGCAGCAAACCTCCTGGTGCTCCCACCAACACAGCCAACCACTACAACTGTAGAGAAGCCCGAGGTGCAGAGAGAATAATTTTCACCTAACAAGGAGTGAAACACTATAAAAGCTATCTGAATTACTAGAGCCTGTGATTATATAAGCATCATTTCCGAATTAAGGGTGCTAATAACTTAGCAAATTCATCAGTGAAGCTCTGTCTCAATATCCCGGTAGAAGATCACTGTTTCTGCCCACACCTGTAAGCACTGAGTAATTAGCACCTCTTTGCACCCTGCTGAAATACAGCTGTGGGCTCAGCCAAACACTGCATCAGCCTGTGCCATGAGGACTGTAGGAATCAGAGTATTCTTAGTCAAATCAGTCTGAACAAATCTGAACTGTATCATGCCTATGGTATATCCAGCCCAGTATCTTGTCTCTGTTAGTAGTCAACAAGGGAAACCAGTCAAAAAACTTAAAAACAATGGAAGCCTACAGTGATAATTACCCAGAATACTCTCTCTCCTGGACTCTCATCTGCTTGTAGTCCAGCTAACATTGTTAGCTGGAGATACTGTCTTTGCACATAAAAAACCTGTGTCCTTCTTTTGTTTGGTTCTCCAAGTGGTCTATAAATCAATGCAAACACTTAGCAAGCCCTGCATCTTTCAGGAAAGGGTTTTACAGCTTTTCACAATCCCAAGTGAAGAAATGCTTTACTTTCTTTGTTCCGGACCTGTCACTTGCCAGTTTAATCTGTTGTCCTCTAAGACTTGTATTAGAAGAGACAAGGAACAAGAGTATCTTTCATATTCTTAGATATCTTTATCATATCAGGTCAGAGTAAATCCCTTCCAAGCTGAGGAGTAAAAAGCCTATTCAATCATTCTTTGTGCAAAAACTGCTCAATACATACATCCAGGCTGCCCTTCTCTGCATTTTTTCCCATTCCTCTTCCAGGACCAGAACTGTGTACCATAGAATCATAGAATCGTTCAGGTTGGAAAAGACCTTTAAGATCATCGAGTCCAACCGTTAACCTAGCACTGCCAAGTCCACCACTAAACCATGTCCCTAAGCACCACATCTACACATCTTTTAAACACCTCCAGGGATGGTGACTCAACCGCTTCCCTGGGCAGCCTCTTTCTATGCTTGACACCCCTTTCAGTAAAGAAATTTTTCCTAATATCCAATCTAAACATTCCCTGACGCAACTTGAGGCCATTTCCTCTTGTCCTATTGCTAGTTACTTGGGAGAAGAGACCGACACCCACCTTGCTACAACCTCCTTTCAGGTAGTTGTAGAGAATTATAAAGTCTCCCGAGCCCCCTTTTCTCCAGGCTAAACAACCCCAGCTCCCTCAGCCGCTCCTCATAAGACTTTTTCTCTAGACCCTTCACCAGCTTTGTTGCCCTTCTCTGGATACGCTCCAGCACCTCAATGCCCTTCTCGTACTGAGGGGCCCAAAACTCAACACAGTATTCAAGGTACAGCCTCACCAATGCCAAGTACAGGGGAACAATCACTTCCCTAGTCCTGCTGGCCACGCTATTTCTGACACAAGCCAGGATGCTGTTGGCCTTCTTGGCCACCTGGGCATACTGCTGGCTCATATTCAGCCAGCTATTGACCAACACTTCCAGGTCCTTTTCCACCCACTCTTTCCAGAGCTTTCCAGAGACCTTTCCAGCCACTCTTCCCCAAGCCTGTAGCATTGTGTGGGGTTATTGTGACACAAGTGCAGGACCGGGGACTTAGCCTTGTTGACTCTTGTACAGTCGGCCTTGGCCCATCAATCCAGCCTGTCCAGATCCCTCTGTAGTGCCTTCATCATTCATAAGAGGACTGAAGTCACTTAGCAGCTCCAGCTGGACCTAAATGGGCTGTTATAGACAAACAGGAGACTGTACTGGGTGACCCCATTTAGTGCATGCTTACCACTAAAGGCAATGACCAATTTACTGACACTGGATAACCACCTACCGTATCTACAAAGCAGTACGGCTTTGTACCAACCTGAAAAGCTCACACAGCACTTTCCAGGGATGTGCAGTAGTTTTACAGGGACTAGACCCCTAAAATTTTATTTCCTGAGCTAGGGAGTACAGGAAGATATTTTGGCAGATAAGGAGATGTTTGTGGCATCAGCCAAAATCTCTTCCTTCTGCCATTCTATTTCATTATACAGAAAAGTAAATAAAATAATGAATGAACCATCACCTGAAAAATCTCAGGAATTCACAAATCACAAGCTTATTGATGACACAGTGAGTAAACCATCTATATTTAATGACTACTACTGTTCTTACTTCTCTTATGGACTATGTGTGCTAATCACAGTGATTGTGTTTGAAGATTTATTGTCACTTTTCATCTCTGCTGTAGACACATATTAGAAGATTTCTCATCAAGAAAAACAAGTTAACATGCTGCTGCTGACTGCATGATGAGGGGAGCTAGAATGGGACCTGAAAAGTAACAGTTTTTCACAGGCAGTGCATCTTCGTTTAACTGAATGTCATTGGAGACAGAGTGTGTCTGAGTAATTACGGGAATTATCAGTGCCACTAACAGACATGGAGGACCATCACTCTGTTTTGCGTAACTGAGGTTTGGACAGCTGAGACTGTATTGCAGTCTATAGAATGAGGGACAAGTTGCAATTCAGCCAGATGACACCGAATGTGAAATGGGTGGTTGACAGCTGCAGTGCAGAACCTTCTTGGGCTTGATGGCTTTTTTTTTGTTTGTTTGTCAGTGCAGACTGAAAGGCAGTCCTGTAAAAGCGATAAGGAAAAACTGTGAGCAAGGGACTTAAGAATTTTTTTGCCAGATTTACGTGAGTAATTACAAATCTTGTAGAGGATGAATTATATTTGTTTTTCCATATGAACCATTTATGAGCAGTTTTACTGGAGTAAAATAATTATATCAGTAGAATTTCTCCTAGTGTGAATTTTATCAGTAATTCAGTATGACAACTCACAATAATAAGTAGAAAATACGTGAAGAAGATTGGGTTTGCCTGGACATATACTTGGAAGATTTCTAACATCCCAAGCAAGATAGGAAGCTAAGTATAGCTATTTCTGCATTTTTTTTTTATAATTCCAGATGCCAGTATAACTATATCCCTCCCAAATGACTATTAAATAAACCCAGCAAAAATAAACAAGAAGATAAGGCGTGTGATGACTATTTTCTTCAACTCTGTTAAAGCATGTAAACAAGTGTACAAAAGGGTTTGGTGGCTTCTACTTTAGCTAATGCTTGCTATTTGAGTACTGTTTTCATAATAGTCTTGCTGAAATGAAAAGCCTAAATGAAGCTCTCCAGTGGGCTTACTCATGTCGGCATAGCTGACTCTTGCTGCTGCTGCACAACTCTGGGATTTGATCTGCTTTCCATTCCGTCAGTTTAGCACTACCTCACCATTGCCTAAACCTCATCACAAAGACACCCATGGGCGACCTGATCAACAGTTCTGCTGTAGACACTGCCTGTGATCATAGACTAGTTTAAGCCAAAATCCATGCCCTCTTTTTCTCACTTACGGAATATTAACCCAATTTACATGGAAAGTACCAAGGGTCAATTTATTAATATTTGCTCAGTCCTGAGTGGAAGATGCACTAAAAGTATACCAAGCTGCTACTGCAGTGTCAGCATACTAATACACAGTCCCCAAAAGCTCTGCACTCTAGGAAGATTTTGACTTAGGTCATCAGGAACTCCTCATTCCCCTCTCCCATGCCTGAAGAGGTGAATCACCTGTTAAGGATAAACCCTAACACATGTAAAAGTGGAGTAGTTGCAAGTTTCATTTTTAAGCATAAGATAACATGAACCACGTACCAGCCAACAGCATTTCCAGTAGGAAGAGCACTGAACTGCAGCATGCGTCTACTCTACCACTGGAAACTTTCTATCTCTCACTTTTTTCAGCTGCTTCTACTTTTCAGTTCTCACAGAGGCATTGAGGGTGAAGCCTTGTGCTTATCCTTTTTAATTCCTTGTTGATCAGCCATGTGTGTCCCCTCACTCCCCCATTGCTCCTGTACAGCTAAAATTCAGAGGTTAATTCTCTCCAGAGATTAGGAACTGTGATGGCCTGCTTTGCCACGGTCCAAGCCTCTCACTCCAATACCATGTGTTCATTGCCATTTTACCTTCATATTACCCGTCCTATGAACTTTAAAGCAAATTCAGCATTTTTACAGCCCATTTTATTTGGAGAACTAGTTGCACTATCTGTTCACTTTATGCATAACCATTCACAAAGAACAGACCTAGTAGGGCAAGAAAATAAAAAATGAAAAAAGAGGAAAGAAAAATTCTACAATGAGAAGTAGTACCATCTCTGTATGGCTATCAGCAGTCCTAAAAAATCTTAAGAAAGCCTGATTTTATCAGAAATTGAGCAACAAATTTGATTTATTTAGATTAGACTGATTATAATTTGGAGAGTGCCTGTTTTCTAGCAAATGCAAAAGCTTATTTTCTGTAAAAATAAGACAAAATACCACATAAAACTTCTCACATGATAAAAAGTTCAATTTTGTTTTAAAACAAAAGCCACAATCATTCCAGCTGAAAATATATTAAAAAAACCCCAAAACAAAGGAAGATGTTGCCAAATAACCTCCTTCTCCCCACCCCTGACATATCCAGTAAACTAATTTGGACACAACCTATTCCCTAATGAGAAAAGTTGATTGGAAATTCTTCTTTAGTTCTCATTAAGTTGTGTCTCTCCTTTTGCCAAAACAGAGTTACTTCCCCTGAGTGTACCCTTCATCTTTACTAGTCTATAAATACTTCATAAACATAAGTACACTTAGTCTTAAGACATGTCTCTGACATATGTTAGTATTATCTCCTATTACAAAAGCAGAAGTGAAAAGCAAAGTTTATGCCTACGGGCAGGAATGGATCTAGCCATATGTAGACACATATGCAGCATGTGTATATAAACATACATGTTTAATGATTTGAAAAAAAGGAATTAAATGGCATAGAAAGGAATTGAAAATGTTTTTGAGCTGACTTGCAATGTTTTATTCAAACAGGAGGAAGATACTTTGTTTAAGTTGGACTCATTTAACCTTTCCAAAAATATTTGATTCTCAAGTGGAAACATAATTGTGAATTATCAGAGCATTTCATGTCAAATTACCATTTCAGTTTCAGAAGTGACCTAACGTATAATATATGAAAGGGAGAAATGTTTCCAAAATTAAACAAATTATAATCATGAAAGTTGTCCTTCCTTTTTCTTTGCAATCAAGTGTGTGGTTTTGGCAAGTTTTACTAAGTCCTGCATACACTGTTTCTTGCAAGCCTACTTTGACTTTAAGACCAAAGCCTTCATTACAAGGTTGTGCTTCCTCCCTGAGTTTTTTTCTGGTTTTGTCCTACAATAAATGAATATATATTTTTGCATATAGATGTCACAGGGGCTGGTACTGCCATTCCTTTCCCTTGTGAGATGCCAGGATTTACTGGATATCAATATTAAAATGCACTTACTGTTATACAGTCTACAGTCTACAGTCTACATTTTATTTTTGTTAATTTTTAATGGTGGTTAGAAGTATCGATTTCAAAAAATATTTTTTATAATTTAATCCTTACTTTGTTTTTTATTTCTTCCCAATTGTTTCATATATATTTGGAAATAAAATACCTCATATTCTAGCCATGTGTGATTCGCCAGCTACTAATATTATCTGCTTAATCACTGTTCCTGTTGTGTTCAGATTGTTGGTCATCCTAATCATGTGTAATAAGGGTCCTGCTGCCTCTCTGAATGACTAAAATACTTGAAAACATGAACATTTAAAAATCGCACTAGTCAAACAAATCTCAGTAAAATTAATAGGAGTCACTAGAATCCAAGTGACCAGCGTCACTTAATGTCACCCAAAGCTTAGCATCTATCAACAGAATTATAAGGAGCCATCTTCCTCCCAGATATCAATTTCCAAATGCCTACTAGTAAGCTCATATGTCCTTTACTTATCTGAGGTCAGCATGATTTTACTACCTGATGCTCTATAAGCATTCAGCAATATTTGTTACTCTATAACAAGATAATCAAAATAGAACTGTGTTGGCAAGGTAAGTGGTTTTATCTTGTTCCCGGTAAGACTATAGAAATAAACAAAAAAAAAAATTGAAAAAGAACTCAACAACAAAAGGACCCCAAGATATGTTATAACATACATTTATAGCTAAAGGAGAGATTGTTTTGAAGCAAAGTAGAAATTATTCTGAGAATGACAATCTGAGATCCCATATTAATTATTTCCAAACAGCTCTCAGATAATGCTTTGTTTAAATGTCAGAAAGGCTGTGAAAATTCAATCAGGAATGGAAGGAAGGAAAACAAAGGTTCAAAACTGTGTTCTTTTGTTCTTAAATGTCTTTGCCACCTATGACTAAACACTCTGCAAACATGGCATAATCAACTTGGGACATGAACACAGCCCGTCTTCCCATCTTGAAATACGGTGACTGAAGAAACAGGCTCCTGAAAACAGACCTGATTTGCTGGGGACTAAGATTTGCTGCACAAATGAAGTCTCAAGCTGCAATTTGCCTTTCACCTAAGCCATCAAGATAAGACATATTTAGGAAGAACAACTGGCTGCAGAGTTCATTTTTGTTCTTTATGTACTTGACAATATAAAGAAAAAAGAGGGCATGATTGTGAGAGCATGTGAGTGCAACTGCATCACACACTACACTTGGGAGGCTTTTTATTTAGGTTTTCATAAAAGATGCTTGATTTCCATAATAGAAGGACTTCTGTGGAAAATTGCACTTTTAATGTATGCATTGAACTCATCATAGTTCCATGATAAAACAACACATGCTATTAAAAAAATAATGGAAAGCAATTCCTTAAAACAAACATGATTAGACTAACATAAAATAATCTAAAAAACTCTGTAAGTAATAGAAAGAGACAGCACAACCTAACAAAGACCTAATTCTCAGGTCTTTTTCCAGTGTCTGGCGAGGTGGTGGTGTAAGGGTCCATATATCTGATGGCCTGTGTGTGTAAAGTCTACCCCAACTAGGTCTCAGTTTCAGTTAGGTCACGATGTGATCTGTCTGTGATTTAACACTAACTACAACAACATGGGAGTAGCACGATGTGTCAAATGAGAGGACGAGATCAATGAGCCGTGCTAGAAAGAACTGCAGCAGCTGTTCCTTGGCCTGAGGGCATTATTTATTTTTAAATGTAAATCCTATAGTTGAGATAGGATGTAGCAAAACTTTGATTTTTCCATTCTGTGGTAGGACACTGATGTAGGGTAGAAGTCACCAATGCACAGAAATTCACCATGTCCTATCTCAGCCTTCTTGCAGGAGGATGGATTTCTTCCTTTTCTTGGCACAATCTCAAATGCAGGGAAGTTTCCTGAGCCACAAACCCACAGGGTCATCACAGACCTTTGTTATGTTGTTCACAGAATTAGGCAGGTGAAAAATTTGTCAAAGAGGAAAACAAAACACTAAGATGGGCATGAAATGCAGCCATTTGATGTCCAGCACAGAAGAGACAGGTCTCAGCCCATCATTTGCACACTCTCTGGAAAAGATACCATATGAAGATGGACCTGTCATGTTTTAGAGGGTCTCTCACATTAATTTGAAAGCTTGTTGCTAGCTTCTACTAAGAATTGAGGGGAGGGGTTATAATTATTAACGAGTGACTCATCTGCTCACTGATGATAAAAAACAATGTGTTTAGTGCTAAGGAAAAATAAATAAATAACATCTTCATTCCACTCACCGATTCAGGGAGGTGAAAGAAAAATGGAGAAAACAGAAACAAATGCACAAAGGGCTTGAATACATTTTTCTATGTTCACCACAAGGTTAAAACAGGTTAGATGTGACAAATAAAGCACTCCACAGTGGCTCAAGGAGGGATCAGCTACCTATGGTGTGACTAAAGACACATATCGTAAGCCCTTCTTTAGCTTAGCCTGGCACTCCGACTCAGCGGCAAGAAGGGTTGTACAAATATCTGAAGAGACAGAGATATTTTCTTAACTGTAATACTGCTGATTCGTCTTTATCTCTTCCCCCTCGTCCTACCAAAATTTCTCCAGCCTTTCTCCAAACATCGCCCCCTTTGCCCTCAGTGCATTTGCTCTCATAAATATTCATCAGGTTGCTCTTCAACTCCTCTGCTCTGACCCTCTGCCAGTAAGGCCAGTTCTCTCCAGTTCACATGAAACTCCTGTCACCCACCCCTGGAACTGAAAGAAAATGTCATTTATTGAGGCACCTGGAACTTCTCCTCCCATCAGCTGGAGGCCCATCAGGTCCAGTCAGGGT
This sequence comes from Ciconia boyciana, assembly GCF_034638445.1. Lineage (NCBI taxonomy): Eukaryota > Metazoa > Chordata > Aves > Ciconiiformes > Ciconiidae > Ciconia > Ciconia boyciana. The sequence continues at coordinate 96,418,862 of NC_132936.1, forward strand.
AGGGTGCTGGAAGACCATGGACAGGGGAAAGCTCACCCTCTGTGAGACTCCTGGCCACACCATGTAATTGTGAAGCCTCTCAATAACCATCCCCCTTACCTCAAGAAGATATCACTGTCAAAATGCATCTGGGGAGCTGTGAACAGGATATGTAGCTGTGGTGATAGGAAAATATCACACTTGCAAAGTGGGTGTCAGCTTAAGCGTTCATGGCTTGGTCTGCTACTTGGTCATGTGAAAGGGGATTATAAAATACTTACATACCTAACAGTGGTATTTGTCAAGCAAATTGAGATTTTTCCAGGGTAACTGCAAGATATTTTGATTATAGGCAGCCTGCAATAAACCCCTTGATCCTCTCCTCCATGAGAATTTCTGGGACCTAGCACATTTTTATACTGAACATTTCCAGAGCAGATAAGTTATCTGACCTGACTACAGGGAGAAAATGCAGTCAATAATTTGGAGAGCACAAGGAATCAATGTTGTACCCTTATTTAAAAACCAATATACAGTAAATACCTGCCAGCAGCAGTGATAACATTCACTTACACTGGAGATAACTCATAGAAAATGCCAACTAGCCATCAGTTTAGGAAACCAACAAAATGGTCTCAGTCCAGAAAAGTTATGTTCTATCAATACAGTTTGGCCTTTTTCTTTTTTAGTTTCGTACAATTATTTCACATACAAACCATGCAGAGCATTCTGAGTATCATGTGTTTACCTAGTCACAGGAATATTCACAAAGGGAAGGAGATCAAATGACAACTGAAATGATTGGGAAGGTTTTGATTTTTATCTCTGAGGAGACAAGAGGTTTTTTGTTGGCTGCTTTCAAACCAGACAGGGACTGCTGAGTGAGCCATGACGGGCATTTTTTTTCCTCTAGGCTTTTCCTCTTGCCATTTGACTGCTCATTGTTTTCATTCTGTACTGAAAGGGCAGATACATTTTTTTAAGGCTGTTAACAGAGGGATCTGCCATAAATTCTGATACAGTCAGTTTTCCCTTTCTAGTACATATACAGGTGCTGCCCTTTCACTGATATCACAACCCACCCATCCTGCCACTGCAACAGAGGATGCGGTGTGTTTAAGACATCCTCTTTTCCTTTCTCGCTCTTAATTTTTATCTTTAGGCTGTAACAAAAGAAGGATTACTCATTCTGACTGACATGTATACTGAAGCTTTTCTGAGGAGCTGACATGATGGCTAATGGACCTAAGGACTCTTTGCACCTGGTGCCATTTTGGGCTCCCTTGCTCCTCAGCCTGCCAAAGCAAATTGCAACTCTAAAGGCAGGAGAGGAAAAATTCCTTACTTCCTCACCAGTATATGTATTTCCTCCAATATCACACATGTCTGATCCCTACAATCCATGTGGCTTGATCATATTGAGGTCTTACAAAGTCTGACCTCCTCCCAACTAAGTCAGCGCAAACTCTATAGTCTTAACTGGACAGTTGCAGCAATTTGTCTCAGTCCTGCACATATAGACTTATGCTCAGCCCTGATCTACCTCCTCTGGCTTCAGAAAAAGAATCACACTGATAATTTTCTGCACCAGTGCCACACACGTGTTTTCCAGGGATTTTCAGTGCAACATTAGCTCTACTAAAATAGACAAGGTGCTTTCAGCCGTCATGTACTTTCTGTTGATTTTATCCTTAATCCAGCTTTCTGTTCTGATCAGAACCTACGTTGGTATGCACTGGGATGCACCAGCCCTACCTCTCACCTTCTGACCAACCAGGGTCCGGGACCCTGGATTTACTGCTATTCCAGGGCCCTCTCCTTATCTCACCTCTTTCCGTAACACCACAGTAATAGCAGATCTGCCGGAGGACTAGAGACCAGTTCCTTCCTGAAGAGCGATTAGCAGAAGCTTCCTAAATGCTCCATTGTACCACTCATACTATGGCTGCAGTCATCCTCTCATGTCTACTCTTATTTAGCTGGCATATCCTCTCAGCACGTAAGTTTTCCATAGCTGGAAGAATGATTTCAAGAGCAGACACTCAGAGGCCTTGATATCTCACAGCATTTGTTGGCAAGATGCTCCTGGAAAAATCCCACTTGTCCAAGTAAATTGACTTCCAGGTAGGGCTTGGCAGACAAAAGTTCTGGTCCCATGAATTGAAATGTCAGTGCTTACAATTTTCTTGGCCCAAACTAAGATAGAAAGTATGCAACCCTTCTAATGAGCTAGAAATGTTTAGTTCCAGTTCGACTGGCAGATTTGCTTGTCATTTAACAAAATAGGATTTGAGCACGGTCCCTTTTATGATCATGTTTCATATGAATTATTTTCAGTTTTCATACAAAATGCACAAACTGGAAAGAAATAATAAAATTTATCTTCCTGAATAAAGATGGGGTGTTCTGGCAATTTTGTCCCTACAGTTTTTTCAGTCAGGAAATTCATAAAACTGACCATTTCCCAACTGTGTTTTGTTCTGATAAATCTGTATTTTCCTGAGAAAAACAAGAACATTTATTACTGAAAAAATCCTACTCAATTCTGCTTTTTATGTAGGTCGATAGGGATTCCGCATAGGACCAGACCCTGACAGCACATCTCTTCCTTTTCTCCCATGTTTTCAAATCAGCATTTTTTTTACTGAAAAGATGTTTTCTGACTTTTGCTGCTGCTGCTTATTTCCTATGCTGAAGTTGGCATCCTGGATTTGTCACAAATATTTTCCCATGAAGATGAGGATGTCATCAGAGACCTGGATCATGGACAGGACAGAGAAAATGACAGGAAGAGAGAAAAATTGGAAACAGCCATGCAAATATTCTGGAGTACGGAGACAACTGCTGCTCCTTGGGAAGCAGAAATACTCCTAAATGACATGCCCTTTTCCCAGTTTTCCATGTGGCATCACTGTAGGCCTTTTAATGACATATTTACATCTGTTAATTTCATGTCAAGGTTTGGAAGTCGCCCACGCAGAAGTAATTTGAGTTCCTAGGAGCAGAAGTACCTCTTACGAGCTTCCCTCCCTCCTGTGCATCCTGGGGGGAGGTGGGCTAGGCAGAGAGTGACAGCTGGCCCTTCACTGAAGTGCTGCATCACACTGGGTGATTTGTGGATTTTGTTATTATTCCAGCGCACTCGGATGAAACCTTGTCTTTTGTCACAAGTTTCAGTTGATGACTGGAAGCTGTTCAGAGCCCTGTGAGCACAGACAGCCTCTGGACACGGAATAGAGTAAATCCCAGCACCTTGGTGAGATCCTTACTCACAATAATCAAAGCCTACATGGTTAAGGCAAAGAGAAAACACAAAGGATACAGCAATGGCTCGTATGGTGTTGGGCAATGGATTCCATAGTCATCAGGACTGGCTTGAAGGAGCCACAGATGTCTTCCTTCTGCCTTTCGTAAATAGTGATACTGCTTTTCAGTCCAGCACCTAGAGGACAGTTACTCTCTCCGCAAAAACAAACACATGACACACACTATGACAAACCCAAAGAAAGTAAGGCTGAGCACTCAGGCCAGAAAGAAGACTGAGTACACACTTGGAACAAACTATCCTTTTTCTCCCACAGGTGAACTTTGTAGGTCAAGGCTGAAATGCATTAGCAATGCAAAAAGGGGTTTGGGGGTGAACAGGCACTGTCATCACCCCCTCCCTCCCCTCTGTGTGGGTGGGTAGCAAACGCAGCCTGGAGGGTTATCAGTTTGCAACCCCTTGCCAGGGAGTTAGATTCACTCAAAGTCACCTGAAACATATTCCCACCTACTACCACTTAAGCCCTGGTAATTTTGAATCAGCTTCCTATTTTGTTTTTTTGCCCACAAGGACAAAAAAAAATAATAAAAAAGGGGATCAGCTGGGTCTAACAATATTACATTGCAAGGTTCAGTCAGTGGCCAGAGTCCTCTGCAAAGAGAGGGAGCAGGAGCACTTTGACAGGGATTGCCAGGGAGTTGTCAGCTCAGGTCCACCTGAGCAGCAGGCAGAGCAGAGGCTGCGGGGCAAGGCTAGATGTGCCATTTGTACTTCCCATTGGGAAAAATGATCAGTTATGTTCCAAATGTAAATTTAGACAAGAAGCGCTAATGCTGTGAAGACCAGCGTGGGGCAGAGAGAGTAGCAGAAATGGAAGCTCTGGGGATGGTTCACATTTCTCACCTTGCACGGTGCACCCGGGGCTGCCTGCTTGCCTGCCTGCCAGTGCCCCGCACAGCCAGATACCAGGGGACACCAGGCCCAGAGTCGCCCTAAAGAAAACAGAGCTATGCTGGGGAGAGCAGGACAGACACTGTCTCTGATCCGAGAGGTGATACAGATCTTTGCTGGGATTCATAGGTTAAAATGGCTTGGTTGAGCATAATGACTTTTTTCTTCCTCCTTCCTAGCATTGCTGTTTATTTTTTGTTGCATCCCCTCTCTCCCTGAGGATTAGTAGCAGTTTCAGGGAAGGTCTGAAGCTCTGCTTTGCGCTGCTGCGACAAGGCAGCTATGAGCAGAGCGCACACAAAAAGCACTCTGTTGTGCTCAAGTGGCAATCTGTAGGTAATGCAAACTAACCGCCAACCCAGGGCAAGCTGTAAACAAGGAAACTGTAACCAGCCTGAAACACGGCAAAAGTAAAAGTAATTATCTGTCTCTCTTCCTTCTCACCACAAGCTCAAATTTGCCTTAGTACAGCCTCTGTACACAGCAAGGTCCGATAGAAAACTGATACTCTGCATGGCAATGTTTCCTCCTTCCCGAGGAACAGAAAATAGTAGTGACAATTGTGTGGCATCTGCTGGACTTATCGCCAGTGAGCATTGTATAATAAAGTTAAGAAGTGTCAATTTAATTAACTGTGACTTTACAAACTTAAGTGATGCTTACCGTTTGCCTTTCAAAGCCTGTCTCTTCTCATCAGAAGAGTTATTCTGTTCTAGCCATCCCAAAGATGGGGTAGGTAAAATAAACCTTAATCTTCTTAATATCTCTGTGGCACTGCCCCAAAAAGACTAGATCGGCCCTGGCAAAAAATGATTCTTGCTTTAAATCAATGCTATTTGTCTTCTTTGGATAGGAAGGAGTTACCCAGTGTAAGAACCCTTCCTTGCATACATTACTACAACTGACCACTTTACATTTCCAGTTTACTAATCCATCATACTGGGACTTGTTGACTTAATCACCGATTTCTGCTCTCCCCTTTAGTTTATTTTTTGTTTTATTCAGTCATGCACTTGTTTTGTGATGCAAAAGTGTGCATGTGTCCATGCAAGTCAGGGAGAGACTGTTTCCATTTTGCTACATCTTGTCCTGTGCTGCCATTTAGATGCTTCCCCCCACCCAAATTCTCAGTGCACTTAGTCTTGCAGAGAGCATATATGTCTGATGACGTCAGACAGACATGACATAGCATATGCATGCTTGTGTACCACACTCCCTGCATGCCCACTTTGCCAAGTGTGGATGTCCATCATCAGTGGCATCACCTTACCAAGAACACCAGCTTCTGTGACACCAGACACTGAAGTGGGTGCCCACTGCCCCTCCACACCCCTCACTCCCTTCCCTTCTCTAGCTGTTCCTATGCCTTCCATTTCTTCACATGACATTTGCCAAGGTCCCCACTCTTTTACTGTGTGTTTTTATATACAGCAGAGTTGATCTGTCCAACAAAGTTCTTCCTTAGCTTTGCAGGATTTACTAATTCCTCCAGAAAATTGAAATTACTTTCACAGCCTTACTCTATTGCTCAGTTTTTCCTGTATTAGAAACCAAATTATTATCCTTTCTTTCGAACCTCTTTCTACCACTGTTTCAAAACTGCCATGAAAAAATCCCTATTGACACTTAAAAAAAAAAATTCTTTTTGAACTGCATTTCATGCCAAGAGAAGCAGAAACCAAACTGAAATTCATTTCTCTCCATGAACAGTCTTGTCTAGGCTAGCATGAAAAGGAAGGTAAAGTTATACATTTCTCCGATGCTTTTAAAATGCACGACAACAGATTTTTTTGCTATCAGAGGTAACTGTATATAAAAGATTTGTGTACATACCTATGTATAGTTTATATTACAGCTATACAGTTTATATATACATATGAAAAAAACCTAGCACTTACCTTTGAGAAGTAACATTTATCCCAGGTTTGGTAAAATATTCTCAGACAGGCACTTAGACCTTCTTTCTATGCCATGCATCCTTTTTTCAAAAGAAGATATAATCAGAAAAATCCTGGTTGATCTCTAGCAAACGAAAATGCAGACTAGATTGTCAGATGCAGCCTGGTTCAGTAAAGTCCAAGTGTGTGAATCCCTGAGACTCCTTTTTCAGTAATATCCAAAGCACAAAAAAGGTAAAGGGGGAAAAAAAAAAAAGGAAAGAAGAAAAAAAGTCAGTAACTTGTTCTTTTCTTGTTTGGTTTAAAAACCCCAGTCTTGGAGGACTAAGCAGCCTGCAGGCTTTTCAAGCATTCTGATCCTGGTGCATCCCAAGGTAACACATGCATTTTGGTACTGCAAGTCTTCAAGTTCATACCAGCAAGCGCAGCTTCTGTGTATGTGTGTGTGTGTTGGGGAGGGGGGTTGAGTTGTATCGTGGTGGGGAAAAAAGAGACAGGGAGATACACACACTCACACAGAGATGGAAAAAGGAAAAACAGCAAACTGGAGTGATCTCACAAAGTGCTCTAGATGGCAGAGCCTGCACGGCTTGTAAGACAAGCAATGTGCACACAACCAAAAAAAAAAAAAGGGAAAAAGAAAAAAAAGGAAAAAAATAAAAAAGAGAGAGGAAAAAAAAACCCCGAGAGACCTAGCAGGCAGCTTCAGGAATTTCTTCTTACCTCTTCTGACGATGCAACATACAGCAAGTGCTTTGTGCTACATAGGCATCCGTGCAGGCACGACTCAGTCAGACCCCTCACTTCTGAAATAAACAAATATGTAACATAGGAAAAGGAAGAAAATCAGTAACCAGAGGAATGAAGGGTACGAAAAGAAGCTATTAAACAAGTAAGAGTGTCGGGGAGGAGACTTGAGTGGGTGGGAGGCGAATAGTTGGTACAGAAAGAGGCATCCAAACTCCCGGTCCTAATACAGATTGGCTCTAATTATGTGGCAGAGCACTGCCTTCTAAGCCACTGCGTAATAATAGAAACCTAAGCTGTGTAGACACAGCCTGACATGCTAAATCCTCAGGAGCTACACTCAATGTTTGTCAGTGGAAAGCGTGTCAGTTCTCTGGGGGTGGGGGAAGCTGAGGGAAAAGGGAAGGGGAAAGAAATTTTACTGCAAAATGCACAAGCTGCAGCGAGCTCTTAGGTGGTTCTGTTGCCTGAAATGTTATAGTGGAAGTTGTATATATCTGTATCTATATAGGGAGAGACAGACAAATACAATAACACTGTCAGCTCCATTCATGCTATTCAATACTAGATGAATTTTCCTTTGCTGTATTTTAGTAACTTAAATGACAAAGAGAAGAGCATGTACAAAGGTTTTCTGTGTTAAATACTATTATTTCTAATGCTGGTGGCAAGGAATAGTTCTCCCTTTGTACTGAACGGTATTGGAAGGTCTAAATAAAACCTGAATTAAGATAAAAGAACTCAGGAGGATTGATCAGCATTTCCCAATTGCTGGCCTCTCTCCAACCCTCCAGACACAGAGACACACATTTTCTTCTGCCTCCCTTGGTTGAAGAGACTCCTAGACAGAGCAAGGGAAAAGATGAGCACTGACTAAATAAGAGTAGGTAAAACCCCAGCTCATTCAAATTACCACACACACCAGTATCAATACACCGACAGACAGAACAATTTATAATGCACATGGAAGGAATAAAAAAACCCAAGAAACAAGTATAATTTTGCAGTGGGAATATACCTGGAAACTGTGGCCCTGGCTCACACCTATGGTCCGTCTAGTTCAGTATCCTGCCTCTGGAGAGTGGCACACCAGTGCATCAGTACTACACACCTCCAAGGAATCCGAATGAATTTGTGCAACCAGGGCTAGACAGCCAGGGCTAACCTGTTCATGGCCAAAGCTTCTCCTTAATCCCTGTTCTTTAAAGATTAGTTAATGCACTGAAGCATGAGCAGGGGAACAGTTTGCCTCTGCACATCCAGATTAAACATGTAAGGTCTGATTCTGAGGTCCTTTGTAGTTGGCATAAAGTACACCTCTTTTTAGGCACCCTAGATCTAAAGAGTAAAAACTTCTGATGCTTTGTAAACATCCCAATGTGAAAAAAGGGCATGAGTTCAGAAAGAGCTGTAGTATTTCAGTCTGGAGAGTGAGAAGTATATTTTTATAGCTTCATCTAGCCTAGTAACTCTCCTCATTTACTTCTTACTCCTGGTCGAAACATCAGATATATTTCAAGAGGCCAGCCAGTGCAGGTAAGAGAATCAGGTCACTCAGCTAATATGTAGGTATCAAATTTGGCCTCTAGAAAGTCAAACCAGACTGAATTGAAAACTTTGAAGATATTTTTGAGAATGACTGCATAGAGCAACACATACTTTTTTTGGAAGGGGTCATGAAAAAGATTCTGCTACGAACTTCAGATCCCTTACTGTTACCAGTCTCGCTCCTTTGATCTAAGCCTGCTGTGTTCCTGGGTGACTCTCTATACCCCTAAGGTGAAGACTGCAGATGTCGCACATAGGAGAGTTACACTGTGGTAAAACAGAGGAGGAAGGACTGTGGACAGAGCAATTGCCTATTTTGCAGCATATCCAGCTTTCCTTGGCTTTATGTGGAACAGTGCTAAAGGGATCTTCTTGGGAGGAAGTCCAAGAGTTACAACAATCGGTAACCTTACCAGGCACTGAAATAAATGTCCTGGTCAAAGAAAGAGTTGAGAAGCTGGTAACCGCTGAACTAGGAATTAAAAATCTTAAACAATTACTTCATTTACTAGATGACTAAAATATTAATTTAGGAAGCTAACTTTAAACATAGCTCCTGGGAATCTTGGGCCAAGCATGTTGGCTAGAAAATAAAATCGAAGCTCTAATCATGTCAGTGCCTTATAAAATAAATGCCAGTGCATCGCAGACAGAGAAGACATCTCTTAATGACATCAGGAATTAATAATAGACTCTGGGACTAGTGTTTCAGAGTCTGATTTGAAAGCAAAGTATTGCTTGCAATGGCAGAAATCAATGAACTCCATCAATGCACTCCAAAAATTTTCCAAAAATCTTTCACCAACTACAGTTGTGACAGTGCCAATGCCCAAGGAAAAATCAAAGATGATACAACCCTGCTAAAAAGTCACCCAAAAAGGATTTTCATGAAGCTGTGTTGTGGTGGGTTCCCACTGTGCTAGGCCAGTGTGCTTTCCTTGATGCCCTTTAGACTTAAATTAGAGTTCTCTGGGGCTCGCCCCATAGCTGCTTCTCTCTGCTAACCATCCCTGACATATATTGTTTCTCTCCCAAGTAAGGTGCTTCTCAGTAAATCAACCTCTTTCTTTCTTCGTCATTCTAGCAGGAAGAGAGCTACCACTTCCATTCCTTTCTTTTGCTCAGGCCTCCCCTCTCTCCAATCCTGCCTTAGTTCATAGTCAGCCAATATGGTTGCTTTAGCTACATCTGCTCTCATTTCCACCTCCAGGGAAATCCCATCTCCACCCAAAGAGCCATAGGAGAAATCTTGTTCTGCCTAGGTAGTGATCATCTCACCGGCCCACAAAACTTTCCCCTGGAAAGACCTGTCAAGGTTCAATGTCCTGTTCCTGACTCAGATCTAGAAAATACATGAGAGACCATGGCTACAGATGACTAACTCCATGCTCACTGAACGTTTAAAACTGCTGCATTGCTGAGCAGCTGAATCTTTCAGTGATGCAGCAGTTCCAGTGCCCCAACAGTGCCCATAATTTCTATATAAAGAGATGTCATAAAGCCTTACAACCACATTCATACACGTTCCCTTATACAGTGGCAACCACACAAAAGACTTAGCTTGGCACAGAAATTTTGTAATGTGTATGTTCTCCTTTGACGTACAGTGCCAGGTACAACACCCAAACCCAAGAAAAGTTTGAAGTAGGATAGCAGAGCAAGACAAAAAGAAATTGAGATGCTTTTACAACCTCCAGGACAACTTTACCTGCCACAAACATAATTCTCCTTTCCAAGTCTAGCAGACAACATACTGAAGCCTTTGGCCATCTGATTGACAATACAATTTAGCATGTACATGTAGACACTGGAAATTCCCATTTCCTGCCCATCCCCCTCTAAACTGAAGTAGTCAGCACTGGTCCACATGACTGTTTAATCAATGACTGCCAATCAGTTACCCTGATTGAAGGACAGTTTAAAAAACATTTGGTCTGCGGCCCTACTGATGAAAACAGTTATCAGAAGCTGAACCCACCAGCTTTCAAACATTGGAGATTTGGGGAAAAATTGTATATTTCTTGGGTGCTGTTCAGCTCAGCTCTTTACAAATCATTGAATGGCTGTTTACACATGTATATGCCAGTACAAAATATCCTTCTCACATCCTCCACCCACACATCCCTCTACTTTTAAAAGCAGCTCCAGCCAACAGACAAACTGAATATGCTTTCTTCCTGTTTCCTGCATTTTATCATGGGGAAATCCTATTCTTGAATTTCTAGACTCAGAGATCCAACAGAGAGCAGGTGTTGTTTCACAGTGCAGTGGAAGAAAAAGGATTCTTGAGGCTATTGGTGAGACAAAGGCAGCACAGAAGCTCCTTTTTGCAATGCGCTGTTATAAAAAGCGTAGACGAGTATCGCATAGGAAATATGAAGATGAACTTCTTTAAAATACTTCAACAACTCCACAACAATCTTTCATTGTCCATCTTGTAGATGAATGCAGAAGGGTTTCCAAACACCAGGAAACAGTTGTTTCAGGTCATAGAATCAATTACACATTGATAATATACTCCATTTTAAGCATTTATCTCAGCTGGAATAACCAGGATACTTACGCTAAACTTAAGAGGATGCACTGTAACTTTGTAGATACTCTGAAAGAAGGTCAGCATAATATTTTTATCCCAGGGTTATTATTCTTTCCAGGTTCTCCCTTTACAAGCAGGGAAATCCTTGTACTTCTATTTTGCATAATCACATGTCCAGCTCGGTGAGTGAAATTTAATGCCCTTTGATTGATAGGTTAAGACCAGAAGGGATCATTATGGCGATCTCATTTGACCTTCTGCATAACCTCAGTTATAGAATTCCTCTCTGTGGTTCTTGCATCTATCTTCATACTATTGGCTGATACAGAAAATATCTTTTATAAAGACAGTCTCTTGATTTAAAGATTTCAAGTGATGGAACATTCATTCCCCACTCTCTTTATAAGTCTGTCCAATCTTTAATTGCTGTCATTGTGAAAAAAAGTCCACACTTCATTTTGTTAGTCAGAAGATTCTGGTATGTTATCAAAAGACCAAAGTAATAATTATGAATTATATCTGGGTGTCTCCTGATCAGAAAATTCAAAATGAGGAATAGCAGAAGTTTCTCCCAGATAAGTGGATTTGTTCCACTGGGGGCTGGAGACCAGTTGGAAACCAGTGCAATCTATTTACTCAACAAACAAACAAACAAACTTCTTGTTTAATGGCCATCTGTTTCAGCACAGTGTTCATCAGAATAAAGAGACTGCTTTGGCAATGCTTTCCCAATTCTTGTAATTTGATGGAAAGTACAGCATTAGCTTCCACAGTACACCTGGAGGCAGCAGTACCCTGCTGCCTGCCCATCAAGAAGCAGGACCTCATCCTGGTGGGTTTGCAACCTCTGGCTTTGATTCTTTCTGCATGCAGAACACTCCCAACCACCACCAAAATCCAGGGGGGAAGCAGATGCTCCGCATGCAGTCAGTGCAATAAAGACATTGCACAAGAGGAGTGTGGATAAGAGTCTTCATTTTATATTTTGTCCCTTGCCACACAGAATAAGTGATACTAACTTTTTTCGCTATTGAAAGAGGATATGTGGACTTGTCATGCAGCAGAGGGTCCCTGTTTGGAGAAGATGCTGTTAGGCTGCGATCCTCTGTTGCAATTCCAAAGGCAACAGGAGCAATGTAAGGGAGGTCAGGCTCTCCACTGCCCTGGTGGTGCTTGCTGCAGCAACTCCCGTACCAATCCCACATCTGCACCAGCTGAACTATTTGTCTGGATGCACTGAAATGGCTCTGTTATATGATACAGATCTTAGTTTGCTTTCTAATTGTCACTTAAAAAAACTGTTTGGAGGGCAAGAAGGTTGTTTGAGGTTTTTTAACCTCTAAGGGGATGGGAATCATGAGAGATTGGGGACAGGTAACCCTTAGACAGGATTTGTCAACCAGGGATAAAGTTGTGAAGCCAGTCTTATGCTAATCATGTGAGAAGACAGGTACTGTAGTCTACAATGGACAAGAGCCCATATCTAGGACAAGGTCAGCTGCTTAACCTGTTTACAAACCATCCTGATGCTTTCAAGTTTGTGTGTCTCAGCCATGGAAAGGAATGGTTACAATTTTCTATCTAAATGAATAAAAGTACACAGGGGAGGAGAGAATCTTTTGGCCAGACCTTTGTATCAAAACTACAGCCACCACCATAAATAAAGTCAGTATTTGCTAACATATGCCACATTATAGTGTGAAGGTGGCAGACGAATGAACCCATCAATAATCTCAATAATCTGCATTGTAAATTGCGGGAAGAAAGGATCATTCTGCCCAGTCACAAAGCATGTAGAAAGGTTCTGTGGTCACAATTATCTGCAAGCTATTAGGCTTGCCAAGGATGGGGGCAGGCACTTAATAGGAAGAATCCCAGACCTCGGAAAGGAGTTAAGATTGTATAACAGGGTTTGCAGTACGCAGGGCAAAAGAAACAATACAAGGTGATATTTTTCTTAGTGAAGCTTAAGCATGTCGCAAAAAGTGTTTTTTGTCTTCCTAAAACAAATTTTACAGGACTTGAGTGGAAAAGAAGAAAAGCAGCAATAATCCATGTAGAAAAACCACAAACTAGGCAGCATGAACTTGGGATCTGACTTGGAACCTGAGGGATATGGGAAAGTTTGATGCAGAAAGGAATGGGAAATGGAAAAGGGTGTGAAAACCTCAGAGACGATGCCACCCCCTAGAAGGCAGTGTATGACCTCTGCCTGCTATGCTGGGCCCCGGCTCAGGGTGAAGATGGGCTCCTTCCTGCTCCCTCTTCCTGAGCCTCACACCAATAAAATGGGTGCATGTAAGAAGGAGGGCTCAACAGTTCCTTCCTGGCTCTCACCTGAGACCCTGGTAGCCTCTGCAGGGTGTGCAAGAGTGAGGTTCCTGCTCCCGTTCATATCCCAAGTGGGCACACCCAGAGAAAGGAGAAATAGTGAATTTTGAGGTACTGCACAGAGTAGCACTGTCAGGATAACAAGTGATTTGGACTCCTCTCTCAGCCTCTGTTCCTATTTGGTTCCATCAGGGGAAAAGAAGGAAGGAGAAAATAAGTCTATATCTTCTTACTTCTTACTCACTTACTTCTTAATGTTAAGAGAAACCAAAGAGAAAATGGCAGCTGTCTTAAAAACATCAGTGAATGCAAGACCTAAGTCAAAGTACCTGAATTTAAGCTGTCATCAAAAAGAGGTACAGCAAGAACTACTTGGCTATGAGGAGCAACAGGGGACACAGAGTAATTTCTCAAGTTTTGGGTTATCTCAAGCATGGTATGAATATAGGTTAGTGTTTTAAGAATGACCCCAGTACAGAATATTTTGAGATGGTTTTTACTGTTGTCTGTGCTCTCAGCTTCCAAAGGGAAGTGGGACCTGTGGTTCTTCAGTGGGACTTGGGGTGTCCAAGGCATCTCAGCATGTCTTAGCTCTGCTGCTATTCTGCTCAGAGACACTGGAGAAGACAGAGCACGTAAGCAATAAGCATTCATGGAGGAAAACTTTTCTCATGTATTAAAAACTTCAGCATCTATTGCAAGGCGTGTGTGATCCAGTTCAATATTGTAATACTCAATGTAAAAACTTTGAGAATTCAATTTTTACAGTAGTCTTGCTCTATAGAGGTTAGACAATCTTTGCATGAGCTGCTGCTTCTCTTCCCCAGCCTTCTCAATCTCTCATGTTCACAGAGACAACACATGGAAGACAGTCTGTAATTCCTAGAGCACCAGAGTGAGTAAGGCTGATTGCATTTCTGTATTTCCTTATAAAATGTTACATATTCATAGCTATGTCAGATTAAATGAGTTTCTTGTGCTGCTTCTTTTCAGCTTATTGGGTCCTCCTCAGATGATACCTGTGTGCTCTACCTATGATACCTACTATGTGCTCTACCTCCGGAGACTTCACCTTTACCTAATGTTGCTCAATGCAAGCTCAGTTTCAGATCAGAATAAAAGAAAAATATAATTTTCAGAAGGACTTGATTACTGATCAACTGCTGTGTCTTTATCACAGTTGTATTATAGGAGAGATGGAAAACGCCTTTGTGGTTACAGTCATAAGACATACATACAATAAGGCTTGGAAGCTGGTGCACTACAGAGCAAATAAATACACTCTAGATGTTAAAAGGAAATTATTCTGAAAGAAGTACAGAAATCTCTAAGAAACCAGGCGCATAAATGTACAAACTAGAACAAGCAATTTGTGCTTTCTTTTTGACAGCTGCCCCTTTTTTTGTACATAGGATTGAACATGAGGCCACCAGAGCAGAAGCTTGAAATATTTCCACATTTGTCTCGTACCTGGAAATCATTGTCTCTGTAATTGGCCACAAAATGGGATATTTAGAACATATTGACAATTACTGTACAGCTGGATGAAAAACTGTGGAGAGAATAATCGTTTCTACAAGAAATAGGCAGCTGAAAATTTAAAGGTAGAGGATACTAGGACAACAGGTATAGCTGGGCATTATAGGATGAAATTTAGTTAAGCGAAAAAGCGTGGATAAGCGTAAGATAAGGTGTAATGGTACGATGTGTACATACACACCTAGAGATGCACACAAAGTCTGTGATAGCTGGAGAGCTGCCTCAGAGACTTTGGGGTCCTTCACAGGCTACAATACTCCAATTACATTCAAAACAGAGCCTTCCACATCTACAGGGCTTATAAAATAGATGGGATGTCAGACAGATGAACTAGTGTGTGCTGATGAAGAGAACTGGGTGCTTTGATCATCATTTTGGCCCGAGTGGTCTCCCTGGCAGCAGAAAGCCTGCAGAGCTGTGGGATGGCTGATGACCCAAGAACCCATGGGGGGCCTACTCCAGCGATCCCTGGACTGCCCATTAAATTAACGGATGCTGGATCAGGCCTTTCGTTAAGAACACTTCACACAGAGCATATCTTTATACTACATCTCTATCACTACACTTTGTACTGCTTTAACATAAATAGAAGTTGCTTTTCCTGCCTAGGAGCTGGCTACAGAAGCACTTACACCTGCTGCAAACAGATGCTGTCAAGCTGACACCATCCTGCTCTACAAAAAATGGAAGATGAGGGCTGAATGCACCCCAAAGCATCCTTGTCTCCAGATGTCACATCTGCTCCCATGCTACAGCAGTGCAGGAGGAGAGGGCATCGCAGGAAGGCGAGGGTTCAAATACCTTGATGTGTTTACTCCTTCCATGATGCAGAACTGCTTTGCAACTCACCGTAAGGGTTTAATTCCTGGCTTGCAGTGGAGGAAAAGGGGGAAATAGAGGTACTGTCACATCTCCCAGAGTCCCTGGGAAAAGATGGGGAATTTGTCTGTTGTGGCAGAATGAACGCTAAAAAAAATAAAAGGGGAAGTGGTAGAGCCAAACTAACCAAATGTGGAAAGAGAACAGGGACCAAAGGTGTATGAGCGAAACAGGAAAGTGGAGCATGAGCGGGAACATCACAAAGGGTTTTGAGACTTACATCTGGGTAAGAACAGAGGATTTGAATGAAGAAAGGGGAGTCTAGAGCAAAGGGGAATATAAAGGTAAGGAAAGAAGATGTGGGAACTCCAAAAGGGAGTTGGTGAGGGATCCAAAAAGATCATCTTCTCCCTTTCTGTTCTGGGCAGCAACTTAAATATGGGCTGACAGCTTTAGCATCACCAGGCAAGACAAACCATTTTATGGGGCATCAGTGAAGTATGCAAATATTTTTGAATGCTTTCCCATCATCTTGTACTAGTGTATTAACATGAGTGCCTTGAACCTGAGGTGGGTGCTTCTAAACAAATAAACATAACAAGAACTCCCCGCTTCACAGCAGCTAACTAGAGATAATCTCTGCAATTGTAAAAGCTGTGAAACTGAAATGTTAATTTCTTTCGTGCCAAAGGTTTCGAAACAAACAGTCTCTTTAGTTAGAAGATCGCATTTTATAGAATCCAGAACAATTTCCCCTACAAAAATAATAAAAGCAAAAGCCTTCTCTTGGTAATAAAACCATAATGTTTCCTGAATGTCTGATGAGAATGCACTTTGGGAAGCCTGATGTGCAATCAAACACCAAATTATTTCTCTTTTCATGTGATATGAGTAAGTGCTTTTCTCTTATGCATGCAGGCAGAAGAGAGGGGCATTTATATATATAAATATATATGTTTCAATTTTGGCAGCGCATTCCTTTTCATCAAACTTGCTATTGCTTAGAGAGAGCACAGAAGAGTGAAAATAGAGGCAGACATTAAATAACAGAGAGGCAGCACTCAGTGCTGGGATCCAGGGTGCAGCCCTCCCTGCTCCAGTGTTTGTGTGGGGGCTCAGTGGTGGCTCCAGAGCCAGGTCCCATCACTGGCTGCACAACAGTACGACGCCCAGGCAGACACCAAAAAGCAGCTGCGTCACTCTCAAGTAACCTCCCTGGCTGGGGACAAGGTCTGCTCATTTATACAAGGACCATGGCTCAGCCACAGCTGGCATCCAAAAAGACATCAGCTGGAGAACAAACAGTAAGAGCTACACCACAACTTGGCACAAAATACGGTCACAGAACAAGAAACTCTCTCAGTTTTATGTGATTAACTAAGACTTCCACTCAATCCTTGAACTATCCAGTTACTCATAATTGGAAATTCAGTTGCTGGTGCAGGCATTTACCCTTACGAATGCACATCGCATTTGGAATCTTGCTGAGACAGGCCAAGAGCGAAATTATTTGACAGAAAACTGAACACCTTTCTTCCTGGAAAAAGAGGACACCCATGCAAAGATGATGAATTAGCTATCTAACTTCCACTGCTGCTAGTAACAGCTAGAGGCCAAACCTGCTAAGGACAGGCGAAAGAGCCCACTAAACACTCATCTGCATCATCAGGCATGCAAATGTCCATGGAAATTTGATCTGAGTTGTCAAGCGATTGCCATTTCATGGGCCAAAGTCCTTCAAATCACACAGAAATGTACTGCACCTTCATCAGTAGATTTTTGGATCAGACTTTGGTGAACACATAAAGTTGGCCATATACTTTGTTCTTTGATAAATTTCCTCTCTTTGAGGTGTGTATTTTAATAATTTAGCCAAACAGGCACATGCACTGATAAGTATGTTCTTTTTATGCAGCAGGACAGCACTCCTAGGATGCAGTTCAGGGAACCAACCCATTTGCTGTGAATCTCATTTATCTACCCTCATGCAGAGTATAGCTTTCCTCAGGTGCAGTACGAGGTCTGAGACAGTTAACTACAAAGCTAACCCAGCTAGAGACGTAAGAAGCTTTCCAGAAAAAGAAACAGTTGCACTCTCTACCTCTCCCCAACTTATTTATTTAAAATTAGTTGGTATCTTTTTCATTCTGGTTTCCAGCCTGAAAGAGAGGTAGCCCTGATCTAAAGTTCAAGCCTAAGCCTTAACTCATTCACCTTTTTTTAACCCTGATGTGAAATCAGCGGTTTTGTCAGATTAGGTTTTTAAAACTATGCAAGTAAGACCAAGCTCTGAGGCAAGTGGGAATGAACTTAACATGCAGAGTCCCTCAGAGAGTAGTTTTCTTTACATCCACCCAGAGAGGAAAAACCAATCAGAGGTAAAAATAATTCAGAGGCCTGGGCTCTTTTCAAGTGTACTTAGGCTGTTTGAACTTGAAATTTTACTGAAAATTCAAAATAGACTTACTTTTCTCCTACAGAGAGTTTCATATTAAAAATAGACCTCTTTAAAAATATTGCTTCTACTGATTTTCATATGAAAGTTATCAGTTTGGTATATGTTTCCAACCATACTGCTGTTTCCTCAAGATAGATTAAGTCACAAGGTGTATAAAAGCAAAACGGTGAAAATTAAATTGACCAAACTAAATTTCGTTGAACTGTGCAATTGCCAATTCTAGTTCTGTGCTATATCTAAAAGGCTAAATCAAGCCTCAAAGTAGCACTGAAAACAAAATCAAGATCCCAAGTGTACTGAAGTTCATCTCAAATATATGGCAGCTGTGCCACGTTTCCTATTGAGTACTTCCCTATGCAGACACACACACTGCTGTATCTGATGGCAACCTAATTGTGCAAACCTAAGAAACCTAATTGTGCAAACTATTTAAGAAAACCAGAAGTGCATGTGTTTATTAACCAGGTTCAGAGCACGAATGAGGGAAGTTCCTTTGGTGGGAAGTAATTAAACTGAAATTGAGGTCAAAGACAACCAGTAGAAACAGCATTTTGTTAAGCATTGTCAAGCAAATGGGGTGAAAAAACTTCAAAAAGGCCAATAACCACACAATGATTAAGATTCAAGCTTATCCCTTCTGCTATTAAATCCAGCTGCAGCCTGAGTTCCTGATCAGGAGTAACATCACCAATGCAAGGCTATGAATGCATGTAAATCTTGCCACCTTTTTTATGTTCTCTAGAGTCTGAATGAGGTTTCAGTGAAGATCTGTGACAGTAGATTTGAGAAAGCTTCATTTTTATAGAAAAAAAAGTATAATACACATGCAACCTTCATAAACCTTTAGCGAGTCCTCCCCAGTGTTATTCTTGACCAGCTCTATGCACGTCACACAACTTCTGCACTAATGGCACTATTTCATAAAACTATTGTCAAAGGTACCTTAAAGAAAAGCAGGCAATTTGGAGGCATATAAGGTTGAGTCTGAATCTGCTGTTTATGTTAGAGAAGACGGTCCCAAAGGGAAGATATATTCAGCTGAAGGTTGGATGTCCAGCTTCCAGAGTCAAGCTGTTAGATTCAGGAGGCTGCTGTAAGCCAAAATTTCCTAAAGAACCTGACACAAGGTCTTTATCAAAGGCAGGAAAGGCGACATTGTTCAGCTCACGTTCCCCCTCTGAAAGCTGCTGTTACTTATCACTTCAGTTGTCTAGCAGCTGCACTTCGAGGCAGTAGATGTGTAAAACCTGACAGGGTAAATACACGCAGAGTATGCATGCAGCCTATGTGCCGTGCCCTCTATGCAGTCACCTGAAGGGAAACAATTTCAGCTCTATCACTGTAGTCATTTGGAGCTCTCCTGGATGATGCCCTGATAAATACCCCATAGAGAAACCCTGCATTGAATAAGATGAGCAGGCAGGCTCTTTCCACCTCTGGCTTCTACGTATAGTCAAATAAGAAAGAGTAAGTTCAAAATGGCTAAAGTTTGGACCCTTAAACTGTGGTAAAGCACCAGACACAGCAGAACTGATACAATTCTACTATTCAAGCCCCATGCAGAGACTAGTCCAGGGAGCATGAACCAACCTGAGAGCACCTACATAAATGTCTCAGCCCTAACAGAGATGCAAAAAGTTATAGTAAAGGTTTCATGGTCTCCACCATATGGTTTCTTGCCTTTATCAAGAAGTGAGTTACAGACCCCTGTAAAGCCACCCTGGTAGTGAAGGTTCTGTGAAACAACTTTGCAGGTGTTCACTGTGTGGTGAGTGACTTCTCCTTGCTCCTGTTCATTTTGTGAAATAAACTGCACACATACTTGGGTGGGGAAGGATAGGGGAGGCCAGGTCAAATGTAGATCCTCTGCCTGTGGAGATGATTATAAGGAGGCTAATAAATCTGGATTTTGTTCACAGGTCTGCCCACCTACATCTGTAGAGAGCTGCAGCTGTATCTCAGGTTAGGGTTATAAAAAGAATAGCCATCCATTCCCTAAAGATCCAATTCACCTCTGTGCAGAGAATCAGCACACTGACTCTGTCTTACTTATGTCTATCCCTGATGGCTTAGTGAATCAGTGACCCCATGCTAGCTGTTTGTAAAGGAATGCACAGCACACTTGAAGGGTACATCTCACAGGGAATTTACCAACATGTCTCTTGAACAGCTCTGGCCAATTTTATAAAGTGAATTAAAATTATTTTTACATGTTCTATATGTGGAAGGTCTACAATTTATTTAAAAAGTATTTTCCCTCAGAAAAAAAAATCCCACCACAAACATTTTACTCCGCCTCTTCTCATATTGTTTAAGAAGCAAAAAATGCCATAGTTAAAGCCTGTTTTCATGACATTTTCTGAGCCTGTAGGGTTTAGTAGGATCTAGGGAATAAATTTTGTCTTATATTCAATTTTTGTTGTCATTCCCAATATACCTCTATTACATTGATAGAAATATATGTCCTCTCTTTCTCTATTGCCAAGCGTTGTGCAGTAGATGAAGTGCCTGTTCTATATGTAGAAGTAACTAAGAGTGCTAAACAGAAAGGTTGCTGTTACCGCCAGCCTAACTTCAGGTCAGAGCAAGAAAAAAGAATTCACAGCAAGACTTCATCCCACCTTTTCCCTCCCTTGAAGAAGAGATGTGCTGTAATACACCACAGCTTAAGCCTTAATTAACTGAATGTTGCCTGCATCCCACAGAAAGGACACAGGCACACTTTATGACTTATGCCAGGGTATGTTCTGGGGTGTTGGCTGCTGCTTTTCTCACTTTGTTTGCTTTGCCTTCATGGATGGAAAAGTGGGATCCCTCTTGCAGCCAGTGCAGCGCTGCACGGTGCAGCACACCCAGAAATGCCTCGGTGGCACAGAGCCCAGGCTGGGCTGCAGAGGGGTCAGGGCTGCCCGCTTCACATAGAAAAGTTGCTAATAACCCTTTCTTCTACCACCACAAATTTAATTGGAAAGAACATATCCAAACTTCTCTCCAGAGTTCCCAAAGGGAGAGGTGCCAGCAGGGCTCAGCAACCCTTGTCGTGCTGTGCATGCTGGCATTAGCAGTGCGGGACCTCGTAGCGCCAGCCAGGACAGAGCTGGGAACCCTCTGGCCCTCCTAGACAGAGGGCTCCCAGCCCATGTCTGTGCCCAGGGTACAAGGCACCAGGATGCTCCTGAGAGCATACACCTCCATGAGGGACCCTGTCTAAGCTGCACCAAGGCAAAGATCAGTGATGAACACAAAAGTGACATCCACACCTTCCCCTTCCTTCCCCAAGCCTGGCTTTACCTGGAGCTGGGAGGATTAATGGTGGATTAAACCCCCCTCTGTGAGAGAGACAATTCAGGACTTGGCTTTCCATGGGAGGTGAAGAGGGAAGACAGCATTCTTCTCCAAAATACGCTGGTACCATGCAAGCAATATAGTGCAAGATAATCCACCTAAACTATCAGGCCAAGTGCCTGGCAATTTCAGTTTTAATTCATTTTAACAGTGACAAGGCTACCCAGGATGAGAGATCAAAAGCTTTGTAAAATTAGGTTGTGCGAGTGTTTGGCTCAAGGCATCTGGGTAGCTTTAAATAGCTGTTTAGGACTGTGACCGCCACTGAAAAAGTCCTGAGCTGAATTAAGATCAAGTTCAAGTTTGCTTGACCTTAATGCTTGCAACCACTGGCATGACTGGGGTGCTAGTGAAGAACAATTAAAATTAGCAAGAGGAAATATTAAAAATGGTAAAGGAAAAGTTATTATTTGTAAGATGTTAGGCACCTGCCTAGAAGCCGCCTGTCGGGATAGGAAAAAGCATAATAGAGAGACACAAGATCTGAGAGAGGAAATAGAAGGCAGGAAGGCAGATGAGTTATTACTGTCCCTGAAAATTGAACAGCTACAGAAGCAGTTACAGGAAGAAAAGGAGAAAAAACAAAAGTTGGAAGAAAAGATCAAGATGATGTTCATGCGGGCCCCACACCCGCCTAACCCCATGCAAATGAGGAAATTAATTGTGTCCCCAGAGGACTGGGATGGTGATATTTGGGGGGATCCTAATGACTATGATGAGGGAAATTATGACCCCTTGTTCCCCTCAGATTCCTCTGAATATGAGGCTAGACCCATTATTAAAGCAGAATACATTCTGATTCCAGTTGGTCCTCGACAATACCTGCTAAAATTTCTAACAGATATGGGAGCGCAAACTTCAATACTTACACAACAGGATGCCAAGAAGCTGGGTATGTGACCTGGACGGCAGACAGTTAAAGTCAACAGAATAAATGGAGCACAATGAAAATATTTTGGGGTTTGATGTCTTGACCGGATGAAACTGGCACCTGCCAGACAGCAGTATGTGGTCCTTTTGTTCAAGTATCAACCCCAACCCCAGTAAAAACTGGGAGGCTAAAGTATACATACTCCCTGCAGCCCCTGTACTCCCCAACTCAAAAATCACCAATGTCCCACTGTATCTGATTTCTGCTGTGGCATGAACTGGAATTTCTGAAGTAATAGCAGATTTGGAAAAACAGCACATTATTTGCAGAACCCACTGCCCATATAATTCACCTGTCTGACCAGTCCAAAAGCCAGGTGGGAGATAGCATCTTGTCCTGGTTTCAGCTGAGATAGAGTTAATTTTCTTTATAGTGGCTGGTATGGGGCTATGTTTTGGATTTGTGCTGAAAACAGTGTTGATAATACAGAGATGTTTTAGTTGTTGCTGCACTAGTCAAGGACTTTTCAGCTTCCCATGCTCTGCCAGGTGCCCAAGAAATGGGAGGGGGCACAGCCAGGATAGTTGATCCAAACTGACCAAAGGGCTATTCCATACCATATGGCCTCATGCTCAGTATATAAAGCTGGGGAAGAAGAAGGAAGGGGGGGACATTTGGAGTGATGGCGTTTGTCTTCCCAAGTAACCACTACGCGTGATGGAGCCCTGCTTTCCTGGAGATGGCTGAACACCTGCCTGCCCATGGGAAGTAGTGAAGGAATTCCTTGTTTTGCTTTGCTTGCATGCACAGCTTTTGCTTTACCTATTAAACTGTTCTTATCTCAACCCTCGAGTTTTCTTACTTTTGCTCTTCCGATTCTCACCCCCATCCCACCGGGGGGGAGTGAGCGAGCGGCTGCGTGGTGCTTAGTTGCCGGCTGGGGCTAAACCACGACACATCTGACAATTTATTATCAGCGCCTAAATGCCAACACAGCTCTGCTAACGGCTGCAGTACCACACTACACTTCAACGGCCACACTACAAGCAGCCACACATCCATGGATGGCAGTGCTAGATGTCAGAGATATGTTCTTTATGGTTCCCTTGCAGTAGGAGGGTAAAGAGAAATTTGCTTTTACTTGGGAAGGTATACAATATACCTTTAACAGACTCCCACAGGCATATAAACATTCACCTTATGATGCACTTGCTGAGCTTTTACAGACAGTTTCACTCCCTCAAGATGTGAAACTGTACAAATATATAGATGATATTCTAGTTGGAGGGACCTTGCCTGAAAAGGTGGGGGAAGTGGCAGCAGCAGTGTGGCAAGCACTATATAAAGCAGAAGTTGAAGTTCCACCTGGAAAATGTCAGGGACCAAGTAGAGAAGTAAAAGTTTTAGGTACTTGGTGGATTGCAGGTAACGCAGCAATTCCACCAGACACCCTAAGTAAAATGGAACAATTGCAGATGCCCCAATCTAGGAAAGAATTACAATAACTTATGGGTACTTTAGAATACCTGGATTTTCTATCATTGCTTGCCCACTGTAGTCACTTTTATGAAAAGGAAAACCATGGAAATGGAACCCAGAACACGAAGAGCCGGTCAAAACTCTAATACAGGAATTAAAGACATATCAGTCACTGGGGCCAGTACACCCCTGCGACCCTATTATAGCAGAATGGGTTTTGCAGAACATGGTACTTATGGCAATGTATTCCAAACCAGGCAGAGCAGGCCAAAGAGGCCTTTAATGTTTAGCTCGACTGCATTTAAAGAGACAGAACAGTGATATGATGAATAGGAAAAGGGACTTTTGTCTTTAATCTGAGTAGTTAAACAAGTTGAGCCATTAAGGGGTAACCTATCCAGAAAAACCCTGCTGAGACTTGTATTGTTTTCCCTTTCCAGGAACTATACTGGAAATGATACCAGCACACCTCCCTTGGAGATTGGGGCAACCATTGGAGGATTGCTTATCCTTTTCACAGGAGCAATCATCGTCAGCATGGACCAAATTTGGCTTATACACCAACAAGCCTGACGCTGAGGTGTAGACCCTCATTTCCTTGACTTGTGCTAATCAGTGTTAACTATAGTACATTCTGCACCATAGACGTTTCACAGTTTTGGGTGCAATCCACTGTAACAGCTATTATAAGGGAAGGCAATGAGGGCACCTTGCCCACTGAGATTCTAAAAGTAATTTAGGATAATGTGACTCAATTTGAAAAGAAATTCCAATCCTAGTGGCACCTAGTTAATTTCACTTATGACACCACAGACAGTAAAGCCACAGGTTTTGTTCTAACAATACACAATGTTTCGGTATACACCATACACCCAGTCATCGCACGGGGATTAAATCACAATGGAACTGTCCTCTATCCATTAGAACATAGAATATGGGCCCAACAAAATGGGAACAAAAGGCAAACTGTTGATGCTGATGCGTGTGTTGTACGGGAACAACAGGGATTTACTTGTGAAAGCAATACCATTAAAGCCCAAGACATTTGTCTTGACACTGAACAAAATGTTTGTCATTTTGAAACACATCCAGATGAAACCTCTGAAACTGTACTTGTATATGTTGGAAATGGACGTGTTTGCATGAGAACCCTAGAAAACACCATTGTAGAGACATACAATCACTCAAATATCTGTATTTGTAATTTTACCAAAATTATGGGATCGGACTTTAACTGTTCAGCTCCTGTCACAACCCACCAACTGCTACAATCTAACTATACTTTGTATCAAGATTTATTGCCTACTCCTATTGGAATGAATCTCACATTGGTGAGAAAACTGTTGCAATATGATGACCTGAATCAATTGCTAAAACGAATTCGGAACAATGGAAAAAGAACCCTGATGACCATCCATCATGATGCAGAAGAGATACACCGTGTCCTAGAAAGAGTGAAGACAGACGTAGAACCTCACTGGTGAGAAACTCTTTTGGATGGTCACCAACAGCAACTGGAATTTTGAATTTGATGCTGCATCCTGTTGTAGTTTTGTTAATTTTGACCTTATCATGTTCATTGCTTATAATCATTCTGTATATCAAAGCTTGGCAAAAAAAGAAACAAATTACATCATTCCAACACGTAAAATGCATACAATCTTTGCATGTAAAATGGTATATAACTAGCATTAATTGTGATACTCAAACTAAACAGCTTATGAAATAATGGGCCTCTTACTGCTGATCTGCAATACGTCACATATTTATGACATAAAGGCAAGAGGTAACCATACGACCACTCTATGAGTCAATAAAGTGGATTGACTGTAGTCACAGGGTGGAGTGTGACAGATGCACTGGACCCTTTAATCAAACTAGCAGTAGTTTGGTACAGGCTCCAAAGGAGGTAAAGGCCTGAGCCGTAGCTGAGCCAAGAACTCCTCTGGTTCCTATCTGTTCTCTGAAAACCCACAAAGGAGCAGCGTGACACAGTGAGCATCGATGCATATGAACTTGGAACACTGATCATGTGATTAACACATGAATAGCGGGTGGCTTTTCCAAGACTCATTTATCAAAGAACAAAGAAAGTTGTGGGTACAAGGAGCCTCATGCATATCTTTCCTATCACATGTAATTTGACTACGAGCCAACCACTTTATCTATAAATATGACAGCCTAAGTGAGCCGCCTTGGAGGTCTCCCTGCTAAGCAGCATGGCTGCATGGCAGTGATCTCCCCTTGAGCTCGGACACCTCTCAAGGTTGCTCCTTGAGGCAGAGACCTTTTAGCAATGGCAGATCTTTGGTAAGCGACCGATATCACGCATAACCTTGTAGTATGGTAACTTTGATTTGTGCCTTGGTAACTTTGATGTCTTGGTAACTTTAGTTTGTGCCTTAGTAGTTTTGAATCACTGTTCAGATGATTGTGCAGTACAGTAATAGGGGGAACCTTGCCATGGAACTTTGTTAAGTTGCACTTTTACAACATCATATTAAAACCACTTTTGCTAATATCTTTGACAGTGGTTCTTTAAGCGATCTAAATCACCCATTTGCGAAACTTCCAAGAGCAGCCAAACCCCTGCCTCCAGAAATTGACTTTCCACTATAAAGTGACAAGCAGTGCCACAGGTGCTCTGCCCTGCACTATATTCCTTCCAGCTTGAAAAGGCTGGGGTTTGCAGTATGCAGCTTGATGTTTCAAAAAGCAGAGGAAAAAAACAATAACCCAATCCCTTACAGAGAAAACTGGCAATACAACACAATGACCTCATGTGCCTCTGCTGATATTTCCTCAAATTATAAAAGTCCTATATTTTCATAGAGCAGAAAATCAAAAGAGGAAAGAAACATGCAATCTAAATTACAAAAAGTAAAAACATATCTTAAGGATAAGGAAAAGTATCTTAAGGATAAGGGGAAAGAAATATCTTAGGGAAAGGGAGCTTTACCAATAATACTCTCATCTTTCTATCCTACCTTTTCCCTCACCCTATTCTCCCCCAGATAACTTAGCCAACTGGTCAATTAAATCCAACAGGCAGATGGAGGCCTTCGAAGGACAAAGAAGCTACAAATGCCACAAAAACCAGAAGCTGGGAGGAGGAGCCATTATTTTTGTCCTCGATGAGAGCAAGTTCTGCAGTGCTACCTCACTAAGTGCAAACTTTATAAATGCCCTATCACAGGAAAGACGTTCACTGGAAGTTGCTCTTCTCCAGACACCCGAGTCAACCATTCCCCAAACATGGCACCGCCATATACGAGGATTTGGTATGCACGCCACTCAGGGAGCAAGCTCTTTTTTTCTGCTTTCTGGAATATGCCTGCGTATTATGAAAAGCTTCTCAGCAGGAAAAATAAATCTATGTATTGCAAAGATGAATGGATAAGCAGACGAAAACCATCTGTTCAAGATGCAGGACCCTAGCCAGAATTAGATATTTGACCTGAATCACCCAAATTCTGCTTCAGTTTGTGTGATGGAAAATCAGGCATGCTGAAACTTCTTCTACATGAGCCACAGGACTGCTGAGAGATTAAAGTGAATAGTGTATGAAATATGATTTGATAAACCTAGCAAGGAAGTGCTGCAGTAATTAAACAATCCTGAATTTGTAATGCATTTTTAACCAACTGATCCATGTTTTCTTTAAACATTTAACTAGAACGAGTGCTACATGAAAGTTCTGAGAAAAACAGTGTACACCATGAGGACTGATATTTTGAAAATAAACATTTCTCTGTTTCTTCTCAAAAGTCTCAATGTTTGCCTAAGTATTGTTCTTTGCTTCTGTCATCTGAGCAGCCACTCTCACCTCAAAAGCATTTCAGTACTCTGAGAAAGACAGATGAAGCAAGGTGTCTGTGCCCCATCTGCAGGAAGAGTGGAATTTTCCTTGGAGGAGCAGAGCTGGTGCCACTTCAAAGAAGTCACCGCAGACACCAGCATGATACCGAATTACAGGGTGCCCCTCTTCTTGCTTTCCTGTTATTTATGAAGCATACGTGAGAACTGTTGGCCTGTTTAGATTTCAGCATCATGAGTACACTTCACGTGCATGTCTTTAAGAAGAATCATAGCCTTAGAAGTTGAACACAACGTTAATGGGCTTTAGTATTCAAAAGGTCATCATGGAAGTTGAGCTCTGCCATCCCCCATCCTTCTCTTCTGCAAGGCACTTAGATGAGTGATAGCCCTTTAAAGAAGCCTGCAGCCTGCGTACCACAGAAGAAACCAATCCATCAGCAATGTACCCTACACTTCAAAGTCTGTCAAGGACAAACAAATAAATAAAGTCATTTCCTTCATCAAAGAAAATGATAGTTATGGCCCAAGACATGAATTAATATATGTTGACATAAATCTTTATGAATTGGGACAATATTGTAGGCTATTTGCTGTTCTTGGATGTGGCAATGTTCTTCTCCCCACAAGCCCAGGATTTACTAAAGCTCTTCAGCCACAAGGACATCTGATGATGCTTCATGGAATGACAGTCTAATAGGGAATCAGGTCCCACAGACACAGAGTGAGACCGCGGAAGGTCTGATACTACCTGATATTACTACACAGGGCACTTCAGCAGCACAACATTGCTCAGTTCAGCAGCAAGCTGTTATAAGCAGTAAATTACACAAGTCATGAAGCTTGAACAACAACATAATTAAGAAAAATGATTGATGCAGACAGGAAAAGAGCAACACCTTATTTTGATTACTTGTCTTCACACATACATGTATTGGAGGATCTATCTGTGGGTAGGGGAGCTATTTACAGAGGCTGGTAAAGGCCCTATTTCCAGCCGTTTCTTGCTGCCATGTGCAAAGGAACTTTGCCTTGTGTACTTCATTTTGTGCTGCAGAGCCTGATATATAAATCTCATTCTTATTTTGGCAAGTAACCTACACTCTGTTAAGCAAATTTGATTGTTTAGCCTACAATTGAGAAGATTTCTGTGTAAAAACTGTTTTCTCTCTAGCTTTTATGCAGTGGTTTTAGTCACAATTTATGTCTTTCTGTCAACAAACAGTCATTAATTCCTTGCAGTTACAGTCAATATCTGATGTCATTCTGCCCCCTTTATGTTAGTGTCTGACCTTCCCTTATTTTATTCATAACAAAGTTGGCTTTTATGCCGCCTGTGCAGCAGTCAATTTAGAGGAACATTAAATCAAGCAAAATATTAAAATATAAAATAACAAGACTTTAAAACATAAGCATGAAAATAAAAGTGAGACAGAATTCTTTCATAAACTCCAAAGAAGAGGAAAAAATGAGCAGGTGCCTGAAAATGAGGAGGTCTCTGTGAGAGTCTTGCATCTACAAAGCTGGCAAGTAGTAGGTCACGTGGTAACATGAATAAATACACTTGCCCTGAATTCACTGGAATCTCATAGTCTTAGTATAATGGAAAGTTAGGTCATTAACATCTGATTAACCACTTTATTTTAGTGCATTTCTACCATCTTTACAAGGCCTTTCCTATGTGGATCTTCAGGTGGGAGCATTATCCATTCAAGGATATGTGTAGCTATTTCATTTTTTTCTGAGCCATTCATTTATGGGGAGGGCAGGCGTTTTTCTCACACTGATGATGCAGAAACCACAAAGCACTGGAAGAAAGGTTTCCCCACTCTTCAGATCAATGGCCAGTCCAGTAAGTTCACTAAATAGTCAGAAATCTTTGAAAAGATTCCTTTACAGAGAATGGTAAAGATAATTAATATGCAATTTGATTTAAAAAAAAAAAATCTGTTGTCAGTCAGTTTCAGACATTCTAAATAACTTCTCCAAACACAAAATCTAATAATGGATATTCAAAACATTTAGAGTGACCTGCAGTGAGAAAGGTGAACTTTTTAAAAGTTTTGAAATAATCTTTCTTACTAAGGAAATGGTGCTGCATAAGGAAAAGATTTGGTGTAATTAACCAGAGTGTGTGAGATAAGTACTACAGGGCTATTTTGGGGGGAAATCAGATGAAAGTAAGGTGAACCCAGAGAAAACAGAACGCTGAAAATGACGTGAGGTGGCAAAAACTTCAGCAACTGAGAAGTATATGAAAAGGGACTCAAGAAGCTTAGAACAGGAAAATAGGACATAAATGTCCACTAAGGAGGAAAACAATGTGTCAAGAGATGAAACTGGAAAGAAAATCAATCCACTGGCAGAACACTTTGGATTTCAAAATGAACTGACTATGGTGGGATTTATAAAGGAAAAGAAGGTTTTTGCATTCAGGGCATACCATTACATATGCTGCTACTGTTCAAAAGTCAAACACTTCCAGTCTGTAACTTTTGCATATTAATCTTCGTTACAAAGATGTACAGCCTTGACTTACATTCTGTGGTATAACTTATTGCTTGGCTAAGGCACCCATTAAATAAACATGGAATTGTCACAAGTAATAGGCTAGCATTGTCTGCGTTCTGACTTCTAACAAGCACATTTGACAATAGCTTTTAAACATTAATTGAACAGAGAATAGCTATAAAGTTTCCTAAATAACTTTTTTTTTTGTTTCTAGGCAAAACATTTCTAAGTAAAATGAATAATTGTTTTCAAATCTTTTGATATTGGAGAGCTTCAGTTCTCTGCAAATTCTTCCTAGAATATAATTCACAACAGAATTACTTGGAAGGCTAAGCAAAATAATAAAAACTGGTACTGTCATCCAGAATGATCTCTATGAAGTTTATCTGCTTTCACTAGAATAATTTTTGCATTTCACCACTATTATCAGACAGCCATCTCTGCATTGAGGAGCAAAAGTGTTCAACATTGCACAGGTTTGCTTCAATAAATAAAATTTACAACAATGATAAATATGCATTTAGTTGAGAAAGCACTAAGTATCCTCTACCAGCTCAAGCTAGAATTAAGGTAATTGAAAAAATAATGTTTACCCCTTCTGGTTCTTTGCTACACCTGCATCTATCCCACTTAACCAGTCTTTCTTTATAAAGGAGCTTTCTAAAAATAATATCTAGAACACCTGTAGAATTTGTATTTCTCTGTTCTGATATGAGACTACATCAAGAAATGAGCACTAAAAAGACAGAAATTATGTGTTTACATCAGTACTGGTTTTCACACAAATGTCTCCAACATTGAGACTGTTTGAAATTTATTTATTTATTTCTTCATAGTTTAATCCTATCTTTATTTGGAAGTGACTGTACTATGGCTGAATAGGGATGGACAAGCTGCAAGACAGCCTGAGCCTGGGGATATGTTTGAATGCCAGAATGTTTAATATTCTGCTGAAATTTCCATTCTCTACTCACTCCTTCCTTTCCTGGTTTCTTCCAGGATCATGCTGGAAGCAGACAGTGGAGAACCAAGAACGTGCCCAGGGATCCAGGAAATCACTCAACAAAGGGGAGGGATGGTTGCAGAAGGGCAGGCAGGAGAGAGAAGAGTCCTCCAAAGAGTGAGATGAGATGTTGTGCAGATCTGGACAGACAGACAGTGGGGGGATAGATGTGCTGGGAAGTACAAGGAACAAATGGGAGGAGGAGAAGATGCTCAAATACTGTAGGACGTTTAGAAATCTGTGAGAGGAGAACAAAAAAGCTTCTCTCTGCTTACTGGGAAGACACCTGATGGTTATACAGTGTGACGTCAGCTGTCCAATGGGATTTAATGAAACTTGCAGCATTTTCCAAACAATCAACATTTCATACTAAAGTATGGAAAAATATTGAAGTAATTCCCTAATGAGATGGAGTTTTGAACCATTTTTTCCCCAACTATTTCATTTAAGGAATAAGCAATATTTGCAGATGACTGGGGGGATAGAGTGGTTATACCATCTTGCTACAGGTCTTGCTACAGTAGGTTTAGACAGTCTCCAGACTTGTGCTGATGATCTCTGACACAGCAGAGAAACAGGATCTGGTCCTTCAGGCTGGATGGAGAAAGGTACGAATAGCTTTGCCTCAGACCTAAGTTATTTGGCAGCTAACAGACAAGATATGTCCTTGGCCATTGGATCATGTGTGCTATTTAGGAACGGGATGAAAACTGAATGTCTCGATTATGTTTATAGATGAACTCAATAAGGCTGTTTAGACTTTTCCATATTGTTCTTCAGAGAATTAAAAAAATATTTCTTGAGAAATTGACTTTTTGCCTTCAACCAAGGGGAAAACAAATGTTGATGCTAGAATTTCTCCAGGGATGAGAAGTGCAGTCCTCCCAACAGTTCTGCTCCACAGATCTCTCTACGCACTATTTGTTCCCATCAAATATGGCCACAGTAATATCTTCTGCAACAGAAGAGGTCCCTAGCTGCACTGTGTGAGTGTAAATCACTGAGTGATTTAGATCACCTTAAAAAAATTACAGTCAAAGGTATTAACAAAAGTAGTTTTAATATGATGTTGTAAACGTGTAACTTAACAAAGCTCGATGGCAAGGTTCAATCTATTAATTACTTCATGGAACAAACATACACAGGAAAATTGGGTTACACTTGAGTTAGAATGATTCACAGAGAGACCAGGGATACAAAAGGGTATGAAGGACCTCCCATTGAGTCAAAAGGTTCAGAGTAGACCCCCTTGCTTTCTAAACTCCTCACTGTGTCATGCTGCTCCTTTGTGGGTTTTCAGAGAACAGATCGGAACCAGAGGAGTTCTTGGCTCAGCTACGGCTCAGGCCTTTACCTCCTTTGGAGCCTGTACTGCTCCTGTACTGCTAGTTTGATTAAAGGGTCCAGTGCATCTGTCACACTCCACCCTGTGACTACAGTCAATCCACTTTATTGACTCATAGAGTGGTCGTATGGTTACCTCTTGCCTTTATGTCATAAATATGTGACGTATTGCAGATCAGCAGTAAGAGGCCCATTATTTCATAAGCTGTTTAGTTTGAGTATCACAATTAATGCTAGTTATATACCATTTTACATGCAAAGATTGTATGCATTTTACGTGTTGGAATGATGTAATTTGTTTCTTTTTTTGCCAAGCTTTGATATACAGAATGATTATAAGCAATGAACATGATAAGGTCAAAATTAACAAAACTACAACAGGATGCAGCATCAAATTCAAAATTCCAGTTGCTGTTGGTGACCATCCAAAAGAGTTTCTCACCAGTGAGGTTCTACGTCTTTCTTCACTCTTTCTAGGACACGGTGTATCTCTTCTGCATCATGATGGATGGTCATCAGGGTTCTTTTTCCATTGTTCCAAATTCGTTTTAGCAATTGATTCAGGTCATCATATTGCAGCAGTTTTCTCACCAATGTGAGATTCATTCCAATAGGAGTAGGCAATAAATCTTGATACAAAGTATAGTTAGATTGTAGCAGTTGGTGGGTTGTGACAGGAGCTGAACACTTAAAGTCCGATCCCATAATTTTGGTAAAATTACAAATACAGATATTTGAGTGATTGTATGTCTCTACAATGGTGTTTTCTAGGGTTCTCATGCAAACACGTCCATTTCCAACATATACAAGTACAGTTTCAGAGGTTTCATCTGGATGTGTTTCAAAATGACAAACATTTTGTTCAGTGTCAAGACAAATGTCTTGGGCTTTAATGGTATTGCTTTCACAAGTAAATCCCTGTTGTTCCCGTACAACACACGCATCAGCATCAACAGTTTGCCTTTTGTTCCCATTTTGTTGGGCCCATATTCTATGTTCTAATGGATAGAGGACAGTTCCATTGTGATTTAATCCCCGTGCGATGATTGGGTGTATGGTGTATACCGAAACATTGTGTATTGTTAGAACAAAAGCTGTGGCTTTACTGTCTGTGGCGTCATAAGTGAAATTAACTAGGTGCCACTAGGATTGGAATTTCTTTTTAAATTCAGTTGTACTATCCCAGATTACCCTTCATATTTCAGTGGGTAAGGTGCCCTCTTCACCTTCTCTCACAATCGCTGACACAGTAGATCGTACCCGCAATTGAGCTTAAATAGAACTAAGAGCGAGACAGATTAATTTGGGCTGCACCTATTGTGTCCACAATTAGTTGGTCATGTTTTTCATTAATTCTTTCCCACTGAGGTAGCATATCAGACAAGAGCCATTGGTTAGTTCCCAATGCCGAGAGAAGACTGTAATAGACATTCTAATCTGTGTAAATTACTTGTTGTTGAGCTTATTTTGTTTGCTAAAACTGCAGCATCCATGCTGTTTAATACTCCTAATACCGTTCGTAAAATACCAGTCACATCTCTTCTTGATCATTTTGGAGAGGTGAGGCTTGTCCATGTAACCACGCAATCCTGCATAGGACACTCTTATGAATGGTGAGCAAGTATGTTGAATTGCAGAGATATTGATCCGCGTTGATAGTTCCGTTTGAGGGACCATGATGGATTAAACAGCACCTGTTGCTGGCCTGTATGTTTGATGGCATCGGGTCCAATTTTAGAAATTTGTGGGAGAGAGTTTTCTTATCCTTTGCAATTGCAGCAGATATTAAGCAAGGAGCAGTGGTTGTTGTGCTAGGCTCAATAACGTCTATTTTGAATTTAAATGACTGTTCCATGTTCCTGCAAACCCAGATGCAAATTATGGAAACAGGCTGTATTAAGGTAAATTTGTACCAACAGTCCAATCTTTCAGAGGCGCAAAATTCTGTATCTTTTGTTATTGGGTTTGATGTAATGTTGTACACAGAAATCTCCGTTGCCTTTTCATGGGTAGACCCATTGATCATCTGACATCCTGTTTTAATTTCTGTGCCTCCTGTTCCCCAAAGTCAGGGAATTTCATTAACATCAGTCTCATTTCTATCCCAGCTCCATTCATTTTCTAAGTATACTTCAGTTCCACATATGACCATGGTGGAAAGATTCAAATCTCCCATACCAGGGAGTGTTCCTATAGTCCCGGTATACCATGGCCACTCTAGGGTTCTCTCAGTAAGGCTCCATAGTAAAACTAGGGGAGTATTCAGAGTAGGCACTGACATCGTTGTGATAGATTTAGTGATTCTGAGAGCTATTGTTCCTAGTATTACATTGCGTCCCTTCAGAGCATTCCATCTGCATGATATTTTAACATCATAATGTTCCTTCACTGTGTCATGTATTGAGCAATGATAGCAAAGATTGAGTAATGTTACAGCATTTTCTATATGGTATGTAAGAGTTATTGTGAATAATCATAACATATATATATCCCTCAATAACAGCTGGTTGTGCTTTACAAGTCACATTTATATTGCTGTCTGTTAGTAACAAGACAGGTGGCTTATCTGTGTTGACACAATCATGGCAGATTTCCTGATTGACAATTAAGTTAAGACAGGTTGGTGTTCGTGGGGAAGCAAGTAGTATTGAAATCTTCAACAGCAGTAGGACGATGTATCTTATTTTCATCTTGGAGGAGACTGCAGGATAAAAGGGTAAAACAAACTGGTCTTGGTGGGGTTTTCCAGACAGGTTACCCCATTAGAAAGAAGGAAAAATCCATCATGCATTAATTCTATGTTTTGCACCGCTGCTGTCAGTAGCTTCCCAGGCAAGTGGGCCATGAGGTTTAGTTAGAGTCACAGGTACAGTTCCAATTTGTGGTAAATCTACCATGACAGGTTGTCCTGGCTGTAATGTTATTGGATATTTTCTTTCATCAGGAGGTGGGGCATCAGGTCTTGTTTTTGTAAAGGATTCTGGGCTCCCAGGGCTCCCAGTGGGCCCATACCAATTATTCAAATGATGAAGTATTTTGGAAAGTCGAGTATCCCACTGGGCCTCATGTGGCTTAAGGTTCCTTTTCAATAAGCCTTTAGCTCTTTCTACCATCCCATCTGATTGAGGATAGTAGGGGGTATGGAATACCCACTGAATTTCTTCCTGGTTTGCCCATTCTTGCACTTCCTTGTTGGAAAAATGTGAGCCATTGTCACTTTGGATGACTTCGGGTGGTGGTAGGCCTGAAAACCAAGAGGATAATCCCCTAATGGTCCTTTGACCATTAGCCTTCTGACATTTAGTTGTCATGATTCAGCCTGAGGTGACCAG
Organism: Ciconia boyciana; assembly: GCF_034638445.1. Lineage (NCBI taxonomy): Eukaryota > Metazoa > Chordata > Aves > Ciconiiformes > Ciconiidae > Ciconia > Ciconia boyciana. The sequence goes on from NC_132936.1 coordinate 96,454,634, forward strand.
ATGACCTGAGATGACCAGTTCAGGAAAGTGGGAAGGACAGTTGGTAGAGTCACCTGAGAGGGCACACAGGGAAAGAGCAGGGGCTGCTTCTCTCCAGTATGGCAGTCACCCCCTTCATGATGGAATGAGCAGCACAAAGCAGATGACCAGAAGGCTGGTAAATGACAATGAAAGATTCACAAAGGATGAAAGGTAATGAGATTAATAAGCAACTTGATTTTAGAGGAGTCACAAGGTCAAATGGTGAGACTTCACGTGCACAATAATTACCAAGAGGACGTATAAATATTTCTCAGTCTTTTTTTCCTCTCTTTTCCTCCTTCTCTGTTACCTTGGCCCTACTACCATTTTGGGTTTCACCCAACATCCACAGTAACAGCCCAAATTTACTACACATATTGCAAAAGAAGTGATAAAGCAGGAATAAATTATACATATGATGAGACACATCTATTTCTCTGTGCCTATTAAGCCTCTAAAACTAGGACTGGTTAATACAGCTACAACCCTGTGTTCAAACTTCTGCCAACTATACAGCAGTGGATACATCCACAGGGACAATTAGGTGTCCTAGTGCTTGGTATTATAGTGACTAACTCCTAACATGTTTTTCATTCTTTCCGTTCACCTGCCAAATTATAGTTCAAAATCCTAAATTAGGCTCTACAGAAAGGGATTTACAAGAGTCAGTACACCAATGGGGAAACCTTGTTGTGAGTGAGGCCCTGGTGAAACATGGGAGGTAGTTGCCTAATTGCTAAGCAGGGGGAGATTTCTAAATCTGATGAGAAACTTAACTTTGAAGCCTGCCTTAGTAAGCTAGGTTCCCAAGTCATCTCTTTCAGAAACAAGGCATGGGTGCCAACACTTTTTTAAAGCACTGCATTATTTTAAAGCATCTTCTCAAGAGAAGGGAGTAGTACTCCTCTTTATCCAATACCTTTGTTGGACTACGTTGTGTGTATTAGAAATTTCTCCAGAGCAACAGGGAGATGACAATGTCCTAACCATTCAGCTATGGGCTAATCTGGTAGATCTGGTAGGGACATTAAGCCCTTCCTATTAAATTATTCTACTTTGCATTAGAAAACTGGGTGCACCAAAATAAAGAGTAGCAGAATAGAAGTACCAGTTAACCCAGTTCCCAGGGGAGTACTGGGATCCTGTCTGTGCTGTAGAGACTATATGTGTACGTTATCTAATAAATGTCTTGAAAAAATTACAAAAGACCACCTCAGAGTTGGAGGCAGTATGGAAATCATCTTGCTTAGCTCACCACTACATACAGAAAGAAGGACAACTCTCCTTCCCATAAGGTCTGGTCCTGCAGATGTGCAGGAGGCCAGCTTGTCAAACTGAACATATGCAGAGTCAGCTGGAGAAGAAAAGTCACAGTAGCTTTATGTGTGTGACATCTATCAAGTTCTTCAGGGCAGGCAAGAATAAAGAAACCTCAGCTGACACAAGAACATTAGGGGAATATGGGAAAGATGCATCCTTTTGCGAAACATTAGATACCCATGAAATTATATTTAGGCAAACATCAAACTTAAAATTGTTGGCATTTAAGGTTGAATTCTCAAGAATACTACACATTAAGGTGGAACTGTGCTGTTGTAGTTGTAAATGTGGTGGTGTGAACCACCACTGCTTTATCTCCCAGAACGGGGTGAACAGAGTCCAGCAGATGTTTGCAAGGTGAAAGAGGCAGGGCAGATCCCAGTTCTCTGCTGGTGGGCAATTCACTGAAGACTGTCTCAAAGGCACAGTTTGGAGTAACCCAATAGTTGCTTCAGGTCTACCAGGGCTAAATCATGTCAAGAGTTGAGGCCATGGTTTGCTCCCCGTTGGCACCCTGCTCCCTCCCAGCCTTGCAGCAACCAGAACTACAGCACCAGGGAAAGGCCGGTACTAACTCCTACAGAAGACAAACAAATTGGGGAGGTTTATATATAGACATCAGCATCAACCAACAGGTCCCACATGTATGTCTCTCCAGAATGAGCAATTTAAAACTTGGAAAGTGGTCAGTGGGAACACCCTCAAAAAGGAAGAAAATAAGGGCACTGCTTTTATAAAGCAACCACAGCAGTTTCAACAAATGGTACACAGAGCAGCACTGAAGGGACTGATGCCAGGTCTGTGGTAGACAGACAGCAGAAAACTAAAACCATACTGGGAAAGACTGAGGGGTTGGATAAAGCCAGATTTCTAGGCAAAAGCTGTAGGATTCTTCAGTGACAGGAGGGAAAGATGAAGTTGAAAGCAAAAGAAATTGGGTCCAGCTCTACTTTATTTGGAGCGTAATATCAGGCATGAAAATTACTGAATGTCTGGGGAAGATCTTTAGTTGTGTGGAAAGAAGAAATGGGATGATAAAATGTTCAGGATGTAGATGGGTAAAGACATGACCCATCATTTTCCCTACCTTGACTTCCACATAAAAACTTCCCAGTATTTATTTTGCCTCCTGTATTTTATAATGAAGGTAAAGAACAAGCAGTTGTAAGGACTAAATGGCAGAAAACAAGCAGTTTAGTTTTGTAAGCCTATTAGAGCTCTGAGAAGAAAAAAAGGGCTGATGGAAAATACACAGAAGGACACTAAAAGTTAAAAGACTATGCTGGTTCAAGAACAAATTAATATAAGCCAGCCATAGGTTTATTTCAAAAGAAATTTAGAATTTTTGTAACCAATGGAGATGTGATGATCTGGGACAGTCTTCCAGTAAAAATAAGAACAGTAAGAATCTATCACACTTCAAGATGGAGCCCAGTAGGTTTCTGAAAGAGTTGAAATGTTGTGAGTGCTGCAGCAAAATTGCTTGGATTGCCCAGGAAATCAGGTGGTTCCCTTCCAAAATTTTTACTGTCAAACCTGAATCCAGTGTTAAACTAAGAGAGGTGTCAGGCACTTCAAGAAGTGCAGCAGGAAGACAGAGGCACACGTGCCACATGAGGAGCCACATCTCTCCTGCACTTCACTATTTCATACATCTGGTGCTCCTGACACCCTAAGTCATCCCCCTGCCTGTTAAGGAGAGCATTGGTACAGAGTTGCTCAGTGCACAGAATCATCCCCTTTTGAAACAGGGAGGGAGCAGGCACGTGGGATCTCTCCTTCAAGCTCATCTCATTCAGAGTTTGAGGAAAGAAGAAAAAAAAACAAACCAAACCAAAAACCACAGTCCCCATCTCCCTTCCATTTTGTGATTTTTTTTCCTATTTTTCCTATCTGACTATAAAGCAACATCGGAAAGAGGGTCTATTTTCCCAATGAAGGAATTAATTTCTAATTATGTTTTTCATGTTTAAAATTAGGAAACAGTGTTTTCTATTCTGGGAATTAAAGAAAGCAGAATGGCTGGCATTTATGGGCCAGTCTTTTGCACTCTTGTAGCTCAGCGGTAATTGTAAAGAAGCCACACATACTGTGACAAACTGAAATTATCTCTAGGGTGTTCATCTGTCAAACAAGTTGATTCACATCTCATCTGCTTTCTGAATGAGATATGAAAATGAGTCTGCTACATTACGTCTGCTGTCAAAGGAGAAGATGGATTCAATCTCCTTTAAAGTGACAGTGAACTTTTTACTCTCTTTGTCTGAAGAGTGAGTACATAGGGTTTGACTTTATCTGCAGGGAATTAACCTTATCCCATGTGTAGAGAACAAGGACATATGTCCAGAAGACTTTCAGATTTGGTCCTTTGGGCCCGAAGCAAAAATTCATTTAACTTTCAGCTCATGTCTGCCTTCTTGAAGTTTTCTGATTCAATTGATTGTGAAAGGTGTCTGAACGACAGCGCTGTTTGGGAAGAGGCAAAGTCCCAGCACTCCTTGAGCACTTGTTTTAACCAGGAAATTAGAATTCAGCAGCTTGCACAGGGAGGGAGGACAGAGATGCCAATGTGCTCGGGGAGGAGGAAGAGTTAGGAACCAGCTGTGAGAAAGACCTGTCTGTTTCTTTTACAAAAGTGACTACAACGCCATCACTATCCAGCATGAGACTGAACTGATGAACTAAAAATGAAGTAAACTCCATTTCCTTGCCCTCTGTCAAACCTTAACTCAGTTTTTAGTTTTAACTTATTTTCTTTAATTTTTTACCTATCAAAGCTCCTGTGAGCTCATCATCCTCCCCCCCAAAATCTTTAATGCCAACCAGAAGCAATGAAGCATCCAGATCAGTTTAACAGAAACATGCACCTACCCCAGTCTCCCATTTCCACTGCCCTGCATCTGACATGCCCCCTTTCCTGTCCCTTCTGTCTTTCCATCTCTTACATTTTGTGTATTCAGCCACTTGTTCCGCAAACTGGGACCTGCTCAGGGCAGGGATCTACCTGTCTTCCTAAGATGCAATGTTCATACATACTGCAGACCAAGTACGCAGAAAATGGTTCCCTCAGCAGTGAATTCACAGTGATAATTTTGTGAAGGTACCTGTTGGGTACAGATCTAAACTCTGACAATGTTGGTGGTAAAGACAATTCTGCTCTGTCTGAACATTCATAAACCTTTGTGGTGGGGCAGCAGTCAGAGGTAACAGACCAGAGAGCAGCACAGAGGTTCCTGAGCTAAGAGAGCCAGAGAATGGTAAACATACAGCCCAGTATTCATCAAGCAACTTGAGTCAGAATATGTTCATTAAACACATTTGCTTTCTAATGAACCCTATGACAACACTTTCTCCATCCCTCCTGTTGTAGCCGTGCTGTTAGAAGAAAGCAACAGAGAGCATGAGCGCCACGCTCAGTGAGGACGGTATTCATTTGGGAGACAGTTGTCTGGGTAACAGCCTTGTTCCCTGAACTATTTTTGCATTTTTAGCCATTGTTCAGTACAATACAGGGATGTGAACTACAGTTCAGGACCTCCCTCCTCCCTCAGGAGATCATCTTTTATCTCCACAGTCCCCATCCACGTTCCCATTTTTGCCATAAATCCTATATTCTTCACCAGCTCAGACCTTCATATCCTTGCTCAATGAGCAAAAGCAGTTGCAACTACTGTGATTTGTGCAATGTTCAGTGTGGTGAAGGTGCTTTAGGTATGGCAGACCAGGCCCTTCAGGGACACGGTCAGAGGAGCATTTAAGTTTCAATATCTCAAATGGCTTCAGCAGGAGACACATGCTGAAAGATTCAGCTCTATCAAAATGGATGCAGATCTGAACATGCGAAAGAACAGAGCACTTTGCATCTTAGAAGCCTTAGCCCTACAGACAGCTAGACATTAAACAGGAGTTTTCTGGGTCACACTGCTGATTTTAGAAGCTTGTCTTTTTATTAATCTGAGCCAATGCTGTTTTCAGAGGTATTTAGGTACTTGTCTTGTGAAGTACTTTAGGATGGGCATTCTGAAGTCACGAAAATTGCTTTGAAAAAATATTGTTTTGAAAGATATACTACAAGTACAACTGTTATTGTGACCTCTCACCCTCCTCCCCATTCCCCAGCCTTTCAAATGCCTAGGCAAACATACAGTCTTTGCAATGCACCTGAACGACAGCTCTTCTTTTCAAGTATGCTACAGTAATCTAATATTAATGCAACACAGAGACTGCAAGAACAAAGTTGGGATCCATGGCAATGTTCACATTAAAAAAAAAACTCAAAGAGATGAAGCAAGACTTTCCTAGGACCTGCTGCTGCATGATTTGCTGGTGAATAATAACATACCACAACATCCCAATGGAGAACAGACATTCTCAGTTAGGATGGTTACAGTCCTCAGTACCCACTTCCTTCTTCAAAAAGAAAGCCAGCAGTAGCACTCCCCTTGGTACCTGTGGGGTCAGGATCAAACCTGTTGCCATCATAATGGCTCTTATATTATTTCCTTCTTTTCATTTTTGCTCCAGATGTAAAGAAAGATGGCTCAGGAGTCCCAAATCAATTCCACATTTCCAGCATTTCCATGTTTGCCAGGACATCTGGTCTGCACAGTGTCCATCTATTTGAACATCTGCTGCAGATCCATGACCTGGATCTGTCAGACTCCACAGTCCCAGCCTCAAAGATCGCAGTCAGGTAAACTCCAGCCAAGCAAAATCATTCATGGGTAGTATCCAATATCATAGGAATCTGCCCCTCTTCATATCATGACATTGATATAAGCCTGGAAGATTTCCTGAAGTTAGTGAAATTACAGTAGTGGCACTCAGACAGGTGAAAGATTAGAAACTGAAGTAAACTTTCATAACCCTGTAATGCTGTCATCTACTTTACTGTTTCCAGGTTAAAAGATTTAATTCACAGTAAGACCTGTCCTTAGGACATGTCATTTCAGAAACCTACATTAGCCAACTTTACAGTTTCTTTTCCTAAAAATCCAAGTAACAGCTTTAATTTCCTCATCTTGTTTTTCAAACTGAGAACATTTCTGTTGCAAACTGGGCAAAAAAATGGAAATAAAGCTCACAACCATATCAAAGAGACAAATCCATAGTCCCCAAGCCAAAATTCTTACTATGGTAACAGTGACAGCTTTGCCTGAGAAAGGAGCTCTGGTTTGTCCTACACGCAACACACAAGGATCAGCTCTCTCCTTAGGAAGAGATCTCTGTTGCATGATTTTACCTTCTGGAGACAGACAACAGACAATAATGCGCATGGAAGTTACAGGGAGAATGTGAGGTGACATTTACAAAAAGGCTTAGTAATGATTTGAGTTTGCTTTTATTGAAAGTATGATTTTATAACTGATTTCAACGGGAGGGGAACTGTACCCAGGTCAAGCCCTTTAAAAAGATCTTCCCTATGCAAATGCTCAGATTTGAATATTTATTTACATAAATGCTTTGCTAATTGTCAGCATAATAAGTGCTGCAGAGGTCAATTTAATATTTCCCCAGAAACAGGTTTTCTTAAGAATGAGACACAATGGGAGTTTTGCAGGGGCTCTGCTTCCCCGTGGACAGGAGCAGAGGCACAGGTTCGTTCACCAAGGTACTCCAGCACACTCTCAAATTGTTGGATCGAGGTTCTTACTTCAAATACAGACTTCAAGTAACATTTTATCATGTGTTTACGTAGTACCATTATGGACCACTGACAAGCCTTTGCCTAGAGGAACCTGTAGTTCCAAAGACACAGACAAATACTAATTAAACTGTAATGCACCACTTGCCACTACAAGTCTCCTCTGCAGCAGATCTTTGCATGTGCCCGTTATGGCTACACAAAAGACACGGAAACACCCTGGTGTTGAGAGCACTCATTAATTAAAAAACAGAGATTAAAACGTCAATGTTATTACAGAAAATGAAGGAACCACAGACATTTAGGTCCTTGGGCTCCAAAATGTTTAATTTAAAAAAACAAGACTGTCTCTGCAATAATGTTATATTATTTGCTTATTACCTTCTCTGTCTCTCCAGGAACAACTTTTCCTATAACCATAGATCTCAAACTACTCACATTACTATGATGATATAATTTGTAATGTTTAGCCATAGGGTAAGCACAATTTCCTTTATGAATTGCATACTTATGTTCAAACAGTAAATTCTTTCTTCGAAAGCCTTGTTTAGATTTTACCAATATACCTGCAGTTCATGGACATTCTGAAAAGATAAGCCAAATTGTCTGTCTTAATTAAATCTCTTATTTAAAATCTCTTCTGTAAGTGGAAATAACGATACCTAATGATTATGTAATAATGGCTATGCTGGCTTTAGGGGGAAAAAAAAGATACAGACTCAGAAGTGTGAGCATGCATCCTGGAAGCACTGTATTCACTGAGTAATCCTTCCTCTGGTTACTGTGGTTTGATAATTTAAAATTTTATTAAAAAGCATTTACTATTCAAATCGCATTTTTTTGTTTATTTGTTTAAAGACAAGAAGCCTAAAACCGTGAACTAACTGCAGTTAGCCTAGTATCATCAACCTGACCAAACACATGACTAAGAATAACAGTAACTCAGTCCCTTAGGAGCTATTTGTTACAATGTTCTTCTGACAATGAAACCTATACAAAACATTTAACTGTCCCCACTGCTCCTGATCTGAAGAAACAAACATCAAGAGAGAGAATTTTACCTTATTATCTCAAAATTCCAGGCTCCACCCTCATGTCCCATTCTCTGCTTTCAACCCTAGATATCAAAAATCTGCATTTTCTTCACTTAACTACAGTGTATAACTGATACTTATAGTGAGAACTAAATATGGAAACTGTAGGCAAGGTTTCAATGCAGCATGAAAACAAACACAGAATTTAGAGTACTGAACTAATAGCTCATTTTTGTAATGATCATGTGTATGAAAGTCTTCTCTGTAAAACCAGTAACCCACAAAAACTGTAGTCTACCATAACAAGATGTCAAAAAGTTTCAGGCACAGAAATAAAATATAATATGATGTGGAAAACAGACTGCAGCAAATGGATCTGATATACAGGTTGTCATAGAGGCTTCTCTGTGCTTTAGAAAGCTCCTTCAAGTGCAGCATCAAGAGAAGATGGGAAGAACAGGACTTGTTTCCTCTCCAGAGGATAAGCTCAAGGTCAAAGCCTGGAGCAAAACCTGAACTCGCCCAGAGTGGCTCCCATCCAAGCGCTGCTGCTCCACTCATGTTGAGCCCCTAGATTGCCAGGTACTGACCCTGGGGCTGATGGAGGGTGCGTACAGCAGAGGTAATGACAGAAGAGCTCTTCTTGCATTTAGTTCCCAGCTGACAGCACTGCGCTTAAGGAACTCTGCAGATGCTTTCCTAAGGTAGCAAATTGCTATACAGGTCAATACCAAGCGAAACAAAACTAAAGAGCTGAGACATTTCTCTAATGTAAAACCCAAGTGATTTGTTGACTGCTTTTTATGTAATGACATGTTAAGCACAGCAATGTATGGTTCTCAATGAACACATCTTTAATTCAGACCATTGACAGCAAAGTAGTTAAAAAGTTCTACCAAAAATAACATTGGCAAGGCATGCCAGATAGCTTAGAAAGCAAATACTGTCACTAGGGCTATGACTTGACTTTTTCATGTGCAATTCATATTAATGAGGAACAATGGGCTGGAGCTTTTAATAAAAGAACAGTTCAAAGAATAGAAAATTTTTGTTTCAAAGTAATGACAGGTTCAGGTTCTTACACATGTCGACATGGAGAAGTCTTAACTCTTACAATTAAGGTCAAATGCATGTGCAGCTTTACTCATGCTACCTGATTTCTGAGGATAAATACATGTGTTCAGAAGAGAAATCCAATCACTAAGCCATTAGCTGTATTTTGGTTGGAACCAGAACTTGCAAAATCTGGCTCCTATTCTACATATCTTTTAATTTCCATGTAACAAAATATATAGCAATATTTGAAATATATTTTATATGTAAATGAGTAAAACAATATTTAATTCCATGAATAATTGAAGGATCTAGTTATGCTGACCGTACTATTCCAGGCAATGAAATTCATATAACTACAGCATCACTGTTTCAGGATCGTGCAATCTAAATAGCTACACCAAGAAGAAAAACTAGGACATACAAACACAAGATTAAGAATGAAGGCAGAGAGAGATTTCAGTAATACCCAAGGCCTGTAATATAAACCAGGAGTAAAAATGTTGCTTTTGAACTCTTACCTGCAAGAGCTGAGGGGAACAAAGTTATAGTCCATTTACCAGATAGAAAAACTGATAAACATCATATAGGCATATAGTCATGAAATCATGCAGGCCCATGGTCATGTAACAGATTTTAATCAATGGCACAAGAAATGCAGGGTTGGATCCTTTACTTTATTTTTTCTCTTTTTTTTTTTTTTGCCAAAGTGTCTCTTTTTGGATACTTAAAATGTTGGGTATATAACACAAAATCCTTCTTTCTGCTCAGACTTCTAAAGGAATTTGTTTGTGGAAAGAAAAATCAAGTTCTGAAAAAATTAACATGATTTAGCAACCTTTGAGCAGATAACCCACTCACCTCAATCAACGATTACACTCTTCCTGCAAATGTAACTGAAAAATCCCTCAATGTGACCACTAGTAAATTCCCATGGGATCAACGAACACTTCCAAATCAAACTTCATCTTCTATGGGACAGGAGCACGCAGTTTCCAGAGAAATGGCACACAGTAGATCATAAATAGTAATTGATGGCTTGTTTCCATCATTCCACCACTTGCAAATGTGAAACTCAGTAATGTAGTTATTCAGTATTTTGAATACGGCTACCTAAGATTACATACAAGGTAAATCTGCTTTTGTTAGCTATATGCAGCAATACTGCTTCTGGTTTTCAGTTTCATGAAGGGGTCTACCAGTTTACTGGAACATATAATAAGTTTCAGAGGGGTTTAATCCAACCCATAGCAATATCTAAAAGTAATTTTTCTTGGCTGTGGAAGTACCACTTCAGAAACGGTTCTTCAATGTGATTCAGCTGTTCTTTCTTCCCCTCTCAACCCCCAAAAGCAGAAAAGGTTAATGATGGCAACTTTGGTAGATGATCATTTTCCTTTTCTTAAAGTAGTAACTGTGAAAATGATTCAGCTGCAATTACTGTCTCTGTTCTGAGCCCTGCATGCAGAATAGTTTCCAGATTTTATCTCACAAAAAGCCAGCATAAAATAACTAAGCAGTTCTGGGAGCTGGGACTGGACCAGAACTCAAACTTCCCCTGCTGCCCACTAGTCTACAGTTATTAAACTTCAGGCACTGTCATAGTCAATGAAGCATAATGAGCAAGGAGTGAGTCTCTGAAAAATACAGGTAGTGGTTAGCAGACACAGGGGAGGTAGGAAGTGCATGTTAGAACTATCTCAAGCCAAACAAAAATTTGAGCCAGACTCTCCTGCTTCCTAGGCAAAAAGCCTCACCAGTGAGCAATACTACATAAGAAAGGTAGACACTGGCCCCTTGTCTGGTGTTTGTGTTTTTAAGAAGGATAGGGACAGTTCAATGCTCTGAAATAACTCTTCCAGGCTTTTCACACTGTGGACGTTCAAATGGACAGAAGCGCCTTACCTCCAGAGCAGCAAGGGAGAGCAAGAGGACCTCTCTCTTCAGCAGAGCTGACCAGCCCCCACCCAAGACCTTCTTCCATGCAATGGCCTTTCCAGATCTCATTCAACCCATCTCCTTCCACAGCAACTAGGTCTCCTACAGGACACAAATCGTTACTCATTGCAGAGTTCAGCTTTTAGGCACTGAAGTCTGTCACTGGTTCCACTTCTCACAGCTCCCTGGCAAAACCCAGCTCCCAGGCTGCAGGACCTCACTGACAACGAGAATTCAATTGCCTTCATGGTACAAGGACCCTCAAAGAAAACCAGTTCATGGTCACCTGAGAAAGCGCGGACGCTATTCACTACAGTATTGCCGCAGACTGGATGTTACAGAGGTACAATAATAACCCCATAAAAGGTGAAAGATTATTAGCATTGAGGTCCACATGGCAGAAGAGCTGAGCTGAATCACCTTTTGACCTGTGATAGTCTAGTAATGCTTTATGATCAAAAATATTTTTCTATTTATACAAGTTTATACTGTGGCCTTACAGTGTATTTTGTGCTCAGACTGGTCAGGGTGGTTTTTTGCTTTGGGCCTTCTGTGCACTTGCAGCAAAGAAGCAAGAAATAGGACAGGGAACAAAGGAAAAATAAAAACACAGATCTTCACAGTTATGGGGTCTATAAATGTACTTATGACACAGGTGCCAAACAAGATTGTATGTGAGTTACTGCACATCCATCTGTTTTGTCCTGCTGGTTGAAACTTTTCTTCAGGTAAATGCAGTGTAGCTGAAAGGTACCAAATTAAAGAAGTAAGGACTTTTAATTATCTGTAGGAGCTACCATATGAATAGCTGCAATGTGCATCTCTTCCATGCTGCCTATTCTTACCTGCCAACAAGTTAAGCATACAAAGGGGGGAATATCTGGGGAAAGGTAAGACCCACAGGAACAGAATCTCAGTAGGTATAAATCTGTACTGCTCCTTTCAAACTAAAGAAAGTTTTAAGCTCATTTTGATGAAGTGTGTTAGAAATGATGAAAGTACTAATGAAATACAAAATTACATTGAACTTTTCCGGGTTTGGAATGTGCTCTTAAAAACTCAGCTATTGTTCTGCTGATGGCTATTCTGCCTGAATAGGTTTTCCCTTTGGCCTCAGACACAGAGACAAGGAAGAAAGAGACCAAATTACCTTTCCATCTAACAGCTCCTAAAGAGGTGTTGAAACAGAAAACTACATAAATAAGGAAATGAGCTGCAGCTTTTCTCTGCCTCTATTAGGCACAAGATTTGGATGAATTCAGGCCTGACGGGGAATATAAGTCTATTGCACCTCAGATAAAGAGTCTGATCTCTTTGTGTAAAAACTGAAGAATCTCCAGATGAGGTCAGCTCCCTGACAGTATAGAAGTACTTACCACACTGGAAAGAAAAAATAACTGAAGAGACAAAGAACACCACACGGGGGATTGCTATGAGTTAGCTTCCTCAAGGTACTGTTCTGTAAGCATGTTATAACTAGAAAGAAAAAAACAATAAAGAGTGGACAGTGACATAAATGTCATGAGACTTAGTTCTGGGACATGCTAAGCGTCTGCCTATCAGTTCCCAGTGAATATCACCATCAGTCATGCAGTAATCTCCCACTATTTCTTTGTCCTATGGTATCCTCCAAAAGGTTCAAATGAAAACCTATTGTTATTACAGAGTGCCTAGTGCAAAAGAAGAGTCTGCCCTAATTAGTGCCCAAATTCTGTACAAAAGAAATGTAGAACAGTTTTAAATACAACTGCTGTACTGAGAGATGTATGTTTCCATTTCTTAAAATGTAATGACTTTCCAGGTCAGTGTTCACAGAAGAGCATGACAAACTCTTGTTTTAAATCTTCTACCTGGTCATTTTGTCTGGTTTCCCCTGCTTCTTCAACTGTATGGAACATTTACTCATTATTTCTCATAGTTTCCCTGTCATTTATGATTTTGTAGGCCCTTATCCCAGCCATTTCTTTTGCACCTAAAGCATCCTTTTCCAACCTGAATAATGCTATGCAGTATTGAAAACATGGGAAGAGAGCTATAGAATAATGGAATAATAGAATGCATCATGGAATAATGATGTATTCTGTTTTGTTCTCTATTCCCTTCCCAATCATTCCCATCTTTCTAGTTGCCTTTTCAACTGGTGTTGACTATTAAGATATTTTGTACCAAACTTTTTGTAAAAGCTCCTGTACTTCTTTCCTAAATTTCTATGGCTGTATAGATGGAGTTACCTCCACCCTCACTCTCCTCACTCACATTTTCATTTGCAAATATCAGCACTGAACTTAGCCTGATGATTTCTCACCCACTTATTCAATATCAGTCTGTTCTTCTATAGCTCTTCTAATCCATCTTTAAGTTTTTATTAAACAAAAATCTGAAAAACTCTGTATTATCAGCAAGTGTTATAATATCATTGTTCAATCCTTTGTGGAGATAGCTTATGAATTTGTTGAGCAGCACTGGTCCCAGCACAGATCGTAGTGGAAAGCGTTGGAAACCTATCTCACTTGTAAAACCTGACCATTATTCAGCCCACAAGTCATGGCTGACCAAATCACCCACATCTTTGACTCCTTCTGAGAAGTCAAACATACACCTGTAAGACATGGCCTCCATATACAAAATATATGGCAATTCTTTCCCAATAAATCATGTTCATTTGTGTATGTGCTGTTAGAATAGCAGTTATGATCTGTACATAAGGCAAATAACCAATTTAGATTAGATCCACAGCACTTTTAAAAAAAATGATATTATTTGTTACATGTCCAGTCCTCAGATAATAGAACAAATTTCAGTGATAAACTATATATGGCCACTAATAGTTCACATTCTTGAATAGGGCATTACTAAAAAGCAAGCCCAGAACACAAAAGGATCTTAGACAGACATATCTATAGCTCCTTTTTTTTGTTTCTTATTTTTTGTGATAGTCTTACATTGACCATACCTGCCATTTACTTCCATTAAATTACTCACAGAATAAAGCACCCCTTATCCTGAATAAGAGAATCAAAACCTTGTCTTTAATAGGGTTCATGTCTATCCAATACCAGACATATTTATGCTCTTGATTCTTTAATAGCAGGAACTACAAGCCCTTTCCTGTGATTTTCTGAGGTCTGTCTTTGACGCTGTTTATTAGCTGGACTTTCTTTTTAGAAAAAGGTAACAAACTGGAGGTTTCTGTTTGATGCTCAAAGTCAACAGTACTTGCTTGCTCATACTGGCAAGAAGAGACATTCAAAGAATCTGAAAAGACCCAAAATGAAAACTGGAAGTTTAATGGGGGGTTGGAGCTGTCAACTTGTTTTTATCAGACCTCAACCTTACTGCAGGTCTAATCGGCCATGGCAGATTGATTAGGGTAGTAAGTTACATCTTTGTTATATGAGACAGGCTTAGTATTTCCCTAGTTAACCTTTTGTGCCTTGCAAGCCTCTTTCTGTGGAATTAGAGCCACTCACTGCAACAACAGGAGAGTGAGAACAACAGTGAGCATGAGTTTGGGTGCTGTTACAGCAAGGGGAAGCATGGGGGTCTGATTGCATGAAGCACCAGGAGGTGCATGAGCAAAAGGAAGATCACAAGATAGCCACCTCGATTCCCCATTCCTGTCAATATCTGGTTTGTGAAGGATGGTGAACAGCAGCGTAAGTGAGGACACTAGCGTCTATTACCACCTGATGAGGTAGGAGACTGCAATTTATTCAGTAATGTGAATTGGCTGTGTCTGTTAGCAACCAGAGCTGCTGAAGAAGTGTCTTTAACTGGAGTTCATGCAGGGTCCAGTACATTTACATATGGAAAGAAAATAATTTGATTGTACTGTTTATCACTGAAACTCTTCCTGGGTAGAAAGCAATACCATGGAGGTAAATTTACAGTATCCAACAATTAAGAGAAGGACTTATGAAGATCTCTTATCCCTGCCTCCACAATTTCTCACAGCACTTGCTTTGTTTCAGAGAAGTCACATCACAGGCACTGAGCACCACCAAATGTCTTCCACACTCAAAGATATACCTTTAAAGGTATAAATGATTATTAGACAACTGTTTTCCATAGAAAGCGAATAAGATTTGGTACTCTATTTGCCTGTGCACTTTTAAAATATCACATTGAATTTCTGCCCATGAAAAGAGATAAATCACCTAAGACCTTGATTTACCTCTTTCATAGGGCTGAAATTCAATGAAATAAAACATCTTTGTGCAAAAGACTCACATCAAAACTCAGAAATCTCATCAGCTTTATGAAAATCAGTGCTTTGCCAGCATACATTCTGTTTATTGTATTGCATACTTGCTTGTATTATACTATTCAGCCACAGTTCGTTCCAGCTTTCTTAATAACAATAAGGAAGTACCTTTTCTTGAATTGTCTATCTCATTAATTCAGGAGAAAGGGTAGTTTTGTTGCATTGGAATCAGGAAATACGTCTCTCTATGCAGTCAAAAACCCTCATAAGGTTTGTTCCCAAGTACTTTTTCCATGTGCTGACCAGCTTCCTTATCTCTATATCTCTGTATTCACTGACCATTTTAGTTGTGTTAGTGATCTAATCCTCATGTTCTCAAACCACAAGCACTAGACTCCCAAGCATTGCTTTAACAGAGCTAATTTCTTAGAAGTCGTAAAATCCCATTTGACACAAGGGAGTATTTGCCATTTTATACTGAACCACACAGCCTGCAAAGCAAAATAAGCACCATTTCCAAGCTCTAGTCTGCAAAGCAGGTAACAGAGCCTGAAACTATGATTAGTTCTTTACTGTGGCATTAGCTTATATAGAAACTTGTCCTTTAAAAAATAAAACAAAACACTCTGTTCTCTCTATAGCTTCTCAGTAACCATGGAGCCAAGTGAGAAAAAAACCCTACCCAAACCCAACACCAACAAGAAAAGCTGTGCTATTTTGTGGTGTCTTGCAGGACAATAATTACTTTTATGACTTCACTAACACATTGTAATGATCAGTATTATCTTTACATGCTAAACAATAGCTCCTTTTCATTGCCATTGTATGTCCATCCCCTTTTTCATTGTTACATTTTTCTCACCCCTTATAGGTTTGCCTTTCCAGAGTGAAGCCATTTATACCAGAAACTGCACAGAAGCAATAACAAAGAAGTTCACCATTTACCATCTTACAAAATTAATTTAGCCAGCAGGATTTTCTAGTAACATATAGTACAGACTAGATGCTGAACACTTCAATATCTTTATAATATTTCCAATTAGGAGGTTTTAATTACCTGCTTGACAAGGACATTTCCTTCCATGATTTATCATGTGAATAACTAACTTTTTAAATACATATTATAGGACCAATTGACTGTATCAGTTAATAGTATACCATCAATACAAGCATAGACCATATGATTAAAATCACCGAGTGATTCCTTGGTGTAATAACCTGTGTTCCAAGATTTGAAATAACCCAACTGTTCCCAGGGAATAAGTAAAGGAAGAAGCAGCAATACAAAATATTTTCTTCCATTATGATTCTGTTCATCTAGTTGTTTTAACGTCTCGTTTGCTTACTCTTCTGAAGTTTTAAAGGACATTCAGAATCCCTTCAATGGTGCTTCCTAAACCATTTCAATCTTAATTGGAGCAAAATTTGACCCCATCAAAACTGATCAAAATTCCCATGCATTGTAATGCTAGCTGCACAGTACAGAGAATGGCTTGGATGTCAGTCAATTACTTTAAATATTTTTTTTCTCCTGCATCAAACATTGCTGTTTAGCTGCTATTGACCAGAGATGGCAACAGTTATAATTACTGCTAATCTGTTTGGTGAGTTCTGCATCCGTGCGTGTTTAGCTGCAACTTATGAATCAAGCTAAGTAAGAGATACGTGTAGAGGCAGGTGTGCAGTGAAGGGTAGATAAGAGTAAAGTATGAGGAACTAGTAAAAGTAATCAGTAGCTGTTATCCCAATATTGATGCCCTTCAACAGTCCTCCCTCCAAAGTCTTTTGCCCGCTATGACACACATGTATGCAGTATGCAAAAAGCATGGAAACTGTCTAGTACAATATGCCTTTAGCAGCTCACCATGAGGCCATGCAGTAAGGTAATTTTGTCACATACTCAGACCCATCTCACACAACAGACACAGAGGTACATGCATAAAGCTAAATTTGACAAAATCCACAGTGAAACTAGGATTTTGCTAAAAGGAGAACAGCCATATTTATTTTATATTTATCAGCTTGCTGGCATCCAATCCCTGCCAGTAAAAACGATACTTTAGGTTAACAGTAGAAATTTGTGTGTAATCAAAGTCTTTCTTTTCAGACGAACCTCCTGGGCCTCTTGAATTTTTTCTTTGCCATTGACAGCATTAACACCTTGAATAGCAATATTGCATGCTCCCATGACATAGTCATTAATTTTTGTCTGACCTCTAATTCCTTGAGTACAGACCTTTAAAACCAGCATTTTGATTCTACTCTCAGTTACATTAATTTCATGATACAGTAGCCAGGTATGGCATTACTCTTGTGCAATGAAGTCAGGATCTTTTTGCAAAAGGACACAACGCTCCTGAGAAGGGCAGACAATTTCCAAGTGTGTCTGACACATCTAAAGGATCAAAAATTCTTCAAAAACAACTCGTGTTCTCCTCATATTTCTGAAATTCAACCTTGGTTACCTGTTTGGGGTTTTTTTGTGGCTTTCAAAATCAGCACTTTCCCCTGTGAAATCTATATCTAAACAAACAGCTTAAGTGTGAATCTGTCCCTGGGGAAACAGAATAAGGAACTGTTGGTGATGGGCAGACAAACCTATTCTCTTTTGTGAGATCCTTGTGATGTTGGCTTGTAAAAATTTGTTTGAGCAGCATCTTCTCTATTGTAACCTCCGGGTTGGGATATTTTTTTAGTCTTTTATTGAAATGCAGCTGTTATCTGATAAAGAATGGAATAAAAAGAATTTGCCTTTATACCAAGGAGATTAGGTAATACCAGAGTTTGGTCGAACATGTCCATGCTAAGCATCATATACCTGTGAACTCATTATAGATAAATATCCATCCTACAGATAACATCCTTACTGTAAGGCCATGATTTCTTGTTTTATTGCCGTTTGTACAAGGATATAGTAAAAAAGAAAACAAAATATGATCTCCACAGTCTTGTAGGCCACTCAGGACAGTCAAGGAAATGATATCCTGAATTTCTTTGCTAGGAAAAAGCTCTAGTGTCCACAAAAGCTATATGCCCCAGGATTTGAACATGGGATGCTTTAAGAAACCAAGTTCTAGGTATGGTAAAAATAACTACTCCAGAGATCCCTTGAGAATTGCGATTTCAGCAGCTGAGGTTGAAAATCCAGAGGGGATTCAATATGAGACCCAACTGAGCAGTTCACTGGTGGTAGTGAAACAAGCAGTATTTTCATTTTTTTTAAAGTAGTTTGAGACATGTCTCTGTTAGATCTTTATGATGACAACAGAGCCATCAAGTCAGGGCTGATCTGCTAGAGTTGTGTGACAGCTGGGGGAGACAGCAGGAGTAGATGGGATTTTGCAGGTTGCATCAGCAGATCAGTTGGGGACCAAGGATCAACATTGCAAAGGTTGCTTTGGGTTCACAGCACTGTGTTGACAATTCACAGTATATCTGAAGGGTACTGCTGCTCAGATCTGAAGAGCTGTGGCAAAACAGCAGATGCTGATGGATTACTGTTAGCTACATCATCTTAGGACTGAGGGTAATTAATAAAACCTTATGACACCTGTCCACATGATACCTGGCTCTAATGCTGCTATTAGCCACTCAGAGGCAGAAGCAATACATTTCCTGAACAGAAAAGACAGAACTCCATTATGAAACGCTGACTTCTGCCTTTAGCAATTGTTGTGAGGTTGTAACTATTTTCAAGCAAAGCCTAGCCTAGCACAGTGGACCCTTTCCATTTTGAGAGAAACATCACTGCAGTAGAAGCAACTTTCTCTGGCCTCAATGCAAGAGTGTCTCTCAGTTCAATCCCAAAGTTCTGTGGCACTCA
This sequence comes from Ciconia boyciana, assembly GCF_034638445.1. NCBI lineage: Eukaryota > Metazoa > Chordata > Aves > Ciconiiformes > Ciconiidae > Ciconia > Ciconia boyciana. The sequence continues at coordinate 96,473,671 of NC_132936.1, forward strand.
AACACACACAAGTGGCAAGTCATTTTCTGTAGTAAAGCAGATACCAAAAGATAAGGATGAAAAACAAAAGAAAAAAATAGTGTGTTGATAATGAGAAGTATTCAAAGTGATCCATATGTGCATCTGTGCCATCTTAGAAGAGACACTTCAAGCCTACACTGCTGATGTTTCTCAGTAAGCACAATAGTGCTTTGTACTGACATATCATACTGAAAGTCACCTTAGGTTTGTGCTCACCATCTCAAGTTTCCCCTGTAGTTTCATCTAGAGAAGCTAGTTTTACTTAGTCATCTGAAAGAAGATAGAGCTTTTGCTTTTAAACTACAATACAGAAGTTGGAGTGGCAGAAGGTCCAGCTGATAGACAGCTATTGAGGGACTAATTGTATATCATCCATAGGATCCCACTAAAATAGTACAGATAGGAGAGAGGAAAAAAGAATCAAACAAGGAATGAGCAGGTCACAACTGCAACTGATAAGCTCAATCCCCATCACTTGTTATTGCATCAGACATAACTTGTAAATGGTGACACATGCTACAGCAAAGTACAGACACATATAAGCAATTGAAGAGGTATATGTAACCAAAATACAACTTAAAGTATAATGACACTTTAAATCATCTCCAACATGGGCATTACTTAATTTTAAAACATGGTTTGGAGGCACTGAAGCCAGAAGAAAGAAGTTTGCTTGAACAGCCAGGCCTAGAATTCAGGATTTCTTGACTAGCTCCAAATTCAAGACCCCTAAACAATATAGCCTTTAGATTTCAAGAATAGCTGAGGATATCTTGTGGCCTCTGGGTCCAGGTTGTCTTGACCAGAGGAAGGAATGGGATAACTTGTAGGGAGTGGACAAAACAGATGATCCCCAAGGTCTCAACATTAGTTTTTTTCTGTATTGAGAGTAGCTACTAAGCTCATTTAAAACATGCTTATGAAGGCAAATTATTAGCACTGGAGAAGCAAGAGTAAGCATTCAGAGCCATGTTTCCCCATTTACTACACAGGTTCCCAGTGAGGATCCATGAGGGCATTAGCAGGTGCAGAACTGCCAGGCAGACATAGCCATGTACCCAAATGTAGGAGCTCAAGAAGCATTTTTCTTTGTGGTTTTTTTACTGTGTTTTTCTGTTTCACTTAGTTCCTTCATGTGCTCTAGTCCTCTCCAGAATGGGAATTATCAAGTTATTACAAGAAAAGGCAATGTGACTGTTACTTCCAGCCTGGTGAGACCATAATCTGCCAACTCTTGAGCTGATCCACAGGCACCCTGTACAATTTATTACCATGGTGCTACATGAAGAAGGATTACAGAATGCCAACTGTCATGACTCATTATGCAGAATCTAACTCAGCACATAAAGGCTTCCTGCAATGTTCCTGAAAGCTAGGGGAGATAACAGTAACTTAATAAAGCACAGCTCTGAGATGTTGTTGTTTACTTAATGCACAGTTGTCAGTCACATATGTGCCACTCCAGGCATCCAGTCCCTAAGGAACTAAAACTGCAGTAGCTTTTCAGAAAGCATTGGCAAGAAGGTCCCATTTTCCCTGTGAGCTCAGGACTCATCATCAATTGGCAGTCAAGATACCTAGTGTCTCTCATCAGCACAAGAGTTTCCAGAAGGACTCATTCAATCCAATGATTAGGACTTCTAAAATAAAAAAAGGCCAGAATGGCATCTCAGAAGGACCTGCCAAATTTCCTGCTTTAGGACCTAAAAAATTGGAGAATTTTAATGTAAAACCCTGGAAACCTGGTCTGATCCTCAAAAAAATCAGGTAATGCACCTACTGGTGCACCCTGAGTCATACTTGAGCAAGAGACTGTCATGGTTTAGCCCCAGCCGGCAACTAAGCACCACACAGCTGCTCGCTCACTCCCCCCTCACTGGGATGGAGGAGAGAATCGGAAGAGCAAAAGTAAGAAAACTCAAGGGTTGAGATAAAAACAGTTTAATAGGTAAAGCAAAAGCCGCACACACAAGCAAAGCAAAGCAAAGCAAGGAATTCATTCACTACTTCCCATCGGCAGGCAGGTGTTCAGCCATCTCCAGGAAAGCAGGGCTCCGTCACGCATAACGGTTACTTGGGAAGACAAACGCCATCACTCCAAATGTCCCCCCCTTCCTTCTTCCGCAGCTTTATATACTGAGCATGACGTCATATGGTATGGAATAGCCCTTTGGTCAGTTTGGAGCAACTCTCCTGGCTGTGCCCCCTCCCAGCTTCTCCTGCACCTGGCAGAGCATGGGAAGCTGAAAGGTCCTTGACCAGTGCAGCAACAACTAAAACATCTCTGTATTATCAATACTGTTTTCAGCACAAATCCAAAACATAGCCCCATACCAGCCACTATAAAGAAAATTAACTCTATCTCAGCTGAAACCAGGACAGAGACAAATTGCTGGATAAAGCATCAGGTCAGTCTGATGGCGTAGCTTGAAATAAAGCAATTCAGACAAACAAATGCTTTAATAAGTGATCAGTAAGAGTCAAGTGCCCCTGTTGGGTGCTGGGTAAGGACTTACCTGGAACACTGTATTTAGGAACTTCCCTCTTTTACAGAAAGCACCTGTCTGGATAGATATCCCTTGAAAATGTAGCTGTTACCTTTTTAAATTTCTCATGTCTGAAACTGTATCCATGACAGGTACTTTCCTCAACTGGCATTAAAGTAAACCAGCAAAACCTTGCATTGAAGATCACAGCTACTTCTTATCTCTAGAGGCTGAAAACTTGTTTGCTATGGTCTTGGACCCTGAGTATGGGTTTATTTTATTCCAGCAGAGTATTATGTGGCTTCTTGGGATACCTATTTACTACAGATATAATGCCTAGCAGCTTGCTTGCTGACCAAAAGTGTACTGAGGTAGTCACTGCACCATCACAGCAGAAACGGAACCTGGTTTTAGGTATACAGTACATCTATGGGCGGGGAACAGATTGTGCTCATTTGCACTAGCTTGAGCCCACATATTCTGTATTTTCTTGACTGAAATAATTCAGATTATTAATGACAATGTAGCTGAGAACAGAACTGGTTTTGAAGCTACTGAAATGTACATTTATTTCCTCTTGAAGAGACAGTTCTCTGAAGCTACTGCAGCCTTTGTCTGACAGCATGAACTAGGATCATTCAAGCAGTTACTGCTGAAAGAAGTGTAAATATACAACAGATGTACCCGCCAACGGTCACTGCACTGCTCATGTAGCAGTGTTTTCCAGGGTTTGTCTGCTGACAGAAAGACATGGGCACTTAACAGTAGCATTTTTGTAGTTTTGATGGTATAAAAGGTGAGGTTTGTAGTCAGGTATTTTGGTTTGATTTTTTTTTTCTCACTAGAGCTTCTGGTTTAATAAAAATAAACAACCTTTCAGAGACAAAAGCCATTCTTTAGGTAGAATACCTTTTAACCAGCCCATCCATCTATGCCCATTTACACCCAGACTCTTTTGGAAGAGTGGGTCAGGTATTCGTCATCATGCTTCAGCTGTTACCCCTGGCTCTGCACTCTTTTTCTTTCTTTTACTGTTATTGTTTCCTCTTGAAGCAGATCCCGATCTTACTTGCCATACTACTTCACATTGCTTCCTTTACTGCTACACAATCTCTATAGGAAATTGTTCTGTTGACTTGAGTGTAACTGGTGGCCCTGGCAAACCCCTGCTTGCCCTGGTCTTTCCAGACACTCCAACCTCCCCATACCCTCCCAGTTTAATTTTTTTTTGCATGAATTTTAACTGAATTCAGCCAAGCAGCAAGTGATATACACTGCTGGAGACCATAGCCATCTAGTTACCTGCCTGACAAGTGCTGTGCAGCTGGGGCAGTGGCAGAGTGCTGCAGTCCCTCTTGGCCGAGGGCACTCACCTCCAGTCAGACCGGGTTCATGTGTGGCTCATTCAGCCCTTGTTTCTCTCCAGAGCTTGTCAACACAGGGCCACTAGAAGTCCTGGACCAACCGTGGTAAGCTCCAGCTAGCCATCATTCAAAGAGAAGGTCACTCGCCTCTGCCTGTCAGCATTTCTCCATGCTCCACTACCCAGCAGTAATGCACAGAAGCAAGCGCTGTTTGGGTAATGGAGACAGTCAAAATTCCCCTGGTATTTCTACACCTTTAAGACTTAGATTTATTTCTAGTAAAACGAATCACCTTAAACAAATCATTTATCTATATTTTTAATTGTTATTTTTGGCAAGAAGTAACTTTTTCTGAAACTTTTTTTTGAAAGAACAATTTAGCATAGTTAAGATTTTTATAGGAACTATTATTGGAAACATTTTAATGAACATTTCTGTGCAGTAACCCTATCATATTCTAAATGCTTCTACCAGAAAGCCACAAATACCCATGAAGAAAATAAAAATGATTACTTTCATAGCAATTTAAATTATCCTCCATTTTTATTTTTCCCAGTGACAAAGCAGTCTGGAAAGATAACTTAAGTAAATAACTTTATAATCTATAACAAGGCCACCCTATTCTACTATTCTCACCATTTTCAGCCCATTCCCTTTTCTTACCTGTGCATATACACATTTAAGCTTGATCTCCCTACACATCAAGTACAAAAAAATACAGAATGTCAATATATATATCCATGCATTCTGAGAAGATACTGAAAATAGAAACTGCAGTTTCCTCCAGCCCAACTGAAAGTAACTGCATAAAGAAAAAAAGATGGAGACACAAGCTTTTAACTTTTGTCATGGACCTGTTGGAGTGAGTCCAGAGGAGGGCCATGAAGATGATCAGAGGGCTGGAGCACCTCTCCTATGAAGACAGGCTAAGAGAGTTGGGGTTGTTCAGCCTGGAGAAGAGAAGGCTCTGGGGAGACCTTATAGCAGCCTGCCAGTACCTGAAGGGGGCCTACAAGAAAGCTGGAGAGGGACTTTTTACAAGGGCATATAGTGATAGGACAAGGGGTAATGGCTTTAAACTGAAAGAGGGTAGATTTAGATTAGACAGAAGGAAGAAATTCTTCGCTGTGAGGGTGGTGAGGCACTGGGACAGGCTGCCCAGAGAAGTTGTGGATGCCCCATCCCTGGAAGTGTTCAAGACCAGGTTGGCTGGGGCTTTGAGCAACCTGGTCTAGTGGAAGGTGTCCCTGCCCATGGCAAGGCAGCTGGAACTAGATGACCTTTAAGATCCCTTCCAAACCAAACCATTCTATGATATTTATCACACAGTATATACTACCTGCTTAAGCATCTCTAAAACCTACTCTACTTCCCAGTGAAACCCTGATAACAATGATCACTTTAGTTCTCATGTCTTTTAGGCAACATACTGTTTATCCCTTATACTTGCTTCCCCACAACAGCATGACAAAGCACAGTTGTGTTTGGCTCATGAATTACAGCAGAGCCCAGATGCCTCCTTTACACCAAGCTGTTTCCTGGCCAGTGCCCCTTTCCCACCCTGCTGGTTTAAAACAATAAGTTATTTTGAAGTTTCATGGTTTGGTTTGCCTTTTTCCCCCAAAGCCCATTCACCTCCACACACAACCCCATTACTTCTCCTGTAAATTCTACTTTCCCAAGGACTTTAGCCCCATTTTTTATTAATTCCTTCTCAGCAGAATTAGAGTTTTCTAATTCTAGCCATTTTCACAGGAGGTGACAGGTCTCTGTCTACCTCCAGCGCTCCTCAGCCTCCCTTCCTTTCTGTTAAAGAGCTACTCATCCTGGACATTTGCCAATAATGTTGAACCCTTTAGCCTCCCTCATCACCCAGCTTTCCTAAGCATAACCATATCCCCATGGGGACCAAGGGAAGTTCACACTCTGCACTTCTCTCCTGGGTGCTGGCGACTCTCAGAGAGGGCTTGCTAATTGCAGACAGCTGCACACATCTCTCTTTGTCCTCCTACCTGTGACAGCATGTTGTCACATCTCTTCCCACACATTCCTGATCCACTGACAAAGAAGTGGCACAGAGCACCTGACAGTCTCACCATCTCCCTACCCGCACAGGGTTTAGCACTGGCTGGTGGGCACTCAGCTGCCAGGCACTGCCTATAGTGGCATGAAACCCTGCAAGGTTCCTAGATCTTCCTGCTCCTTACAAGGCTTCCCATAGCTTCACTTAATCTGCTTACCAAACATTGTCTGCAAAGTGCTTTTGGGAACTGACAGCTGCCTGAGAGTAGAAGTATTTTAAAGGGATCATCAAGATAAAAAGCTATTGGTTTGCAAAGGATAAGCCCTGTGCTCTTGCTCAGCTCCATCTTGCTATCTTCCTTGATTGCTCTGCAGGAAAGCTATTTAAACTCCACTTAGCAGGTAATATAGTCACACTTATTTTGTGGTGAACACATACCATGCTCTGTAGTATTAAACTTAACACAAGCCATCATTTCCTAAAGTGAACACCCTAGGAGAGATTTGGAGCTCTCCTCAGACCAAATTCATTGTTCCTACTGAAAAGGACTATATGCCTTCAGCCAGTAAGCTCTTTGTGCTTTGCTCTCTCACTGGTTCCTAATTCAGTGCCTAAGCCTGCAGAAAAGATGTACTTGTCAAGGGATGTATTGGCCAGCATAACCTAAACAGCTTTTTTTTCCCTACCTGCAATAGATGTGGCTCTGAAGTCTATCCCATGGCAAAGCACCACACCATTGAAGGGAACTGCTTTGTAAATGGTCTGATGAACATTTGATGTGTGGAATAAAGATGCTCAATGAATAAAACTGGAAGTCCAGGCTGGAGGGGATGAAAACATGTGCTGTGGTCTTTGATTGCTCCTAGCAGATAATTCTGCTGTCTAGAGACAAGGGTGTTATTGTGCCCTCAGGACCAAACAGACTGATGCACTTTACCCAGAAGAACATGCATTAAAGTCAATAAGACGTTGGTTTGAGAGGCGTAGGATCAGGTGGAAGAGAATCCAGTGAGGTGGATGATTTTGTTCTGGCTGAGAAAATGAGACTTGGATAAGCTGCTGCAGGGGAGGTGAAAAAAGAAAGGTTACAGTAAGGTTTTGTCTAGTTCATTGGGAAACAAAAAAGACCTGAACAGCTTTTTTTTTTCCCCATGGGAGGGGTTATGAGGGAAGAGGGGTGCAGAGACAGGGAATCTGAAGTTCAAAAACAGAATTATATTGACAAAGTCTGTATTCTTCTGAAGAGAAATGTGAAATATCATGAGAACTTGTGTAAAGTCAACACAGCAAGAAAACTGGATGACACCCAGTTACAGTACAGGAGGAAAAGGACATTGAATCATACCAGAAAGTGGAATACTCAGACTTAAAGCAATGCTTTTTGCCACACTATGTATTTAGAAGGTGAAATTCTCTACCTCAAGATATCATGAAAGCCTTGCGCTTAGCAAGTTTCTGGGAAGGAGTAGAGTCCCATGTACAAAGAACTCCCCACAGAGTTCCATTCAGATATAGAGTTCCACATATCTATATAAAGAGTTATGATATTAAGATGTATAGATCCATAACATCTGTAAATGTTTATATATATATATATATATATATATTTGTTAACATGAACTCTGGAAGGATATAAGGCTTCATCCCTCAGGAAATCAGCTAACCACTCATTTAAGGGAAAGGATATTTTCTAACTGCCTCAGCTATTTTTTTTTCCTGCTAGTAAAATGCATTAAGGAGTATTTTTAATATGTTGAGTTTTCACTCAATAACTGAAAGAACTCCAAAACTAGAAGGTATCTAAATTTTAGGTATGTGAGGGCAAGGTAGTGGAGAAGTCTGAATTTATCTTTTAAAGAAGTTCTACACAAGTTCTTCCCTTAGTTATAAAGCTACTTCCCGTTGAGTAAAAATATACGGTTTTGATCAGACCTATTGAAAGTCCTCAAGGTCTAACTAAACTTCCTGATATAGAAATGTGAAATTACACCATTATCTTCGAAGATTAAAAACTTAACATTTAAAGAAAAGAACATTATAAAACAAGTCAACTGTAACAGTGAAGAACAACTTCCATCTTTACCTGACTCCTCATTTATCACCATATTGGTAAGGCACAGACAGTGAAGATACAAAATCCCCAACAGTCCAATTAAAGGAGGTTATTCCAAATAACTGAGAATCAGTTCTGAACAAGTCCTGTGGAAAGCCCCTATAGAATAAAACAAAATCCGGTAATGTTTTTATAAACTTTCTGATCCATTTTATAATATTTAGTACAAACAAGTTTTTGTTTTAGACTGCCACTAGACAGAGGAAGAAAAATCGATACAGAGAGTACAGTGGTAGATACTCATAAGTTTTGTAAGTGTTTCCTCTAAGAGGTATTGCAACTAGCCGCAGATATTTTTAACAGAGTTCATTTCAATCATCTTCGGTCCCATTTAAGTTACAAAAACACACAGTACAGGCACTAAGCATGTACACAGAGTGATTTCCAGGTCCTAGGAACAAATATTTAGACAGGCAGAGGTGTTTACTCAGAACCAAATGCCGAGCATCAAGTAGTCCACCTGTAACTGGTACATGTCCACAAAAGAAAGGTTAAAAATATACTGATATTGCATGAGAGAAAGTATTACATTCATTTGGCACACCATCCTCTACACAGGTACACTAAAACAGCTTCAGCTGGTTTTGCCTGTACCCTACCAGTTCTGTATAGAAACCATGGACTTATTTCGCCCTATCACATCACCAGCTTCCCTTACCATCAAAACCACACTACAGTGTTTGTCAGCAAAGTTTTAAGTTCTTTCCCCCTTCTTCCTCCTCAAGATAGCGTCAGTAGAATCCTTTCAAATCTCTTTTTAAATTAGTTACTTTGTTCATTTGAAAAGGAACAATTCTGTAATTAAATAAACAGTAGCTGTATTTTGCATAACAATGGCCTCTCTCAATATGCAAAACATGCACAAAAGATTAGTTGCTGAAAGCACCAGTACCTGCTGTACTACTGTTCACACACAACTAGTTTTGCCCTCCAGCTGCCAATGCAGCCCTCATCCCAATACACTTAGTCAAACCCTAAAACAGTAAATTACATAGTATGCATAATACCTGGCAGAGACTGATGTGTCAGTGGCAACTGACAAAATGCATGAGACACTAGTAATATGTGATTTGTCATTAATGGACCCAGCTTGATAGCATTCATGGCCAGTTTAAGAAACTTAACTCAGAACAAATTCATTCATACAAACGTGACAATCAAGGAAGTCACTCTCTCCTGCGCTAAGTGAAGAATAAAGAGATGATTTAAATATGAATTCCTATGAGAATATAGGTTTGGCATAAAGTGCTCAGCTCTGGAGAATAAAAACCTGTTTATCCACTGAAAAGTATCACACCAGGAGAGGTAGTTTCTCCAAAATTACATTTACTTGACACACCCCTACAGTGAACTGGAGAAAATATTTTCAGAACAGAGAAGCTCATTGTTTTTACCCTGACAATGCTGTTTAAAAAAATGCAGTTACCAACTCTTGTCATGGTAGTTGGTGTCTTAGGTCCCCCATCCTTAAGAAAAATAGTGTAATACATACCATGCAGGATTAGAAACAGAAATCTCAAGTCTGAAATGTGCTTAGTTATTACCACAATGAGATACCTTAAACAGAAATGCTCATTTCTGCATTTCACACTTTGGGACACATTCGTGACCCCGACAAGACTGTAGATCATCACCGCTGTTGGACCTGTTCCCACAGAGAAAGAGAGTATTTTTCCAAGAGGTATTTCAGATTAAGACCATATGGTACCAGCAACCCACCCAGCACTGCTAAATTCCTTCCTTTAAAAGTATTAATATGTTTTTACTGATACACATATATTTCCCTCCAAACACCACTACTCATTTTTGGGATGACTGAGAGATGGGGAAGAGAACTAAATTATTTCTAATGTGTTTTATACATCAATAAATTACAAAACGGTTGTCTCTGATTAGTGAAAAGAGCCACCAAGTTACATAAACATCCCATTCCTGGGTCTTCTTCCTGGTAGCAAACCATATCTCATAGGTTGTCTGTAATAGACAGTGGTAATATTGAAAATGCAAACACATTTGCAGAGTCCAAGATGTGTGCAGCCATTCATTTTGCAAAAGAGAATGGCAAAGGAGAGGTGCAGTAGGGCTCAGAAAGTTTGCCCGGAGGTGAAGAAACACTCCCACATCTGAATTACTCTCAAAAACCATACATCTGTTCTGGAGGCACCAGTCACCCATCTGCTTTAGGTCAAAGACTTGGGGCAGCAAAGTGGCAATAGGTCATCTGCAAATAGCAGTTCCTAATTACTAAGTTACATGGTTGCAGGCTGATGCTGAGTGCAATTAAGACAAATGTCCTAATTTACACTTCCATGGCTAGCAGATGCTTATGTTGGCCACATGGATGCCTAAATCTGGAAAGCAGTGTTGAATTTATTCACAAGGAACTCACTGGTGCAATGCTTCTTGAAGAAGCACCAGTAAAGAGCAGAAGGGAAGAGACAGGAAACAGTCTTCAGTATAAATGGTGAGCAATATGAAGTTTCAAATATGACAGCTGAGATCTTTTTTTTAAATAAATAGCTAACAGTTAATGCTAAGCACAATAAAGTTGAGGATACAGTGAATACACAATTTTGTATCGCATGAGATCTTATAAATAAGGTACTGATTTATAAGTATTCCAATATCTATGAAAAAGTTTGTTCATTCCCTTGCCTCATGAATTCTCAACTCATCTCTTGGTTCATCTGTAAATTCTTACCTGCAATTCACAGCTTACTTTTCACTTCAATCTCTTGTTAATCACTCAGGCAACAGAACTACCAAATATCCAACAAGTGAAGTGAAATATCTAACAGGCAAAAAGAGTCCAAAAATATTCATCCAAAGACTTTTGTAGATAAACATTGACATGTAGGATATCTGTCAATATATTGACATAGAACCAGTGACAGATTGGGAACTTTGAGTAAGTAAAAACAGGAATTCACCTGAAGCAAATATGATTTAAAACTAATAGCTCAGTGAAATGAGCTCCATAGAGCAATGGTAGATGTACTAAATGACTAATCCTTTCTCCTCTATTAATCCTCCTAAACCATTTTCCTCAATTTCCTATGGTCATCCATTCCGTAGATGACAGTGAACATGCTTTCCCTTGTTGAAAAATGAACAGTTTATCTATATCTGCGACCTACTTGAAAAAGTTTATATTTAACATGTATGAAATGCTATTCTTTAAGGATTACATTGTAATTCTGTGTCTAGTTTTGTGTGATTTCCATTTTACATAACTTCTCTTAACTGTCAGTTACCCTCAGGATTACATTTCAGGGTCTTACTGTGAAGGCTGTAAGGGCTCAGGAAGCAGGATTTCCAGGTTCTGTTCCTGACTATTGGCATTTTCCTCCATAACCTCGTGCAGTTTCCCTAACCTTTGCAAACATATCTCCTCCCTAAAATGAGTACAATGAAAGGAAAAAAAAAAGAAGAAAGAAGAGATAAATTTAGTGATGTTTGGAAACCACTTTGAGATCCTCCAGTGGAAAAAGTTCTACTGCAAATTTGCACAACAAAAAATGCAGTGCAACTAGACCAAAAGGTTCCAAGTCACACAATGATTCAGTAAAAAGGAAGAGAAAGTCTCTTAGCATGAAGAAATAAGGTATTGCTGGATATGGAGTAGGGCATGTTGAGGAAACAGTGGACATGTTTAGACCATGCCCTTCACCACAGCTTCCTGTTCCGGAGTTCAGCTTCAGCCTGGAGCTATCAGAGCTAGCTCACATCTTACAAGTACATAGACTTGCCAGGTGCTACCACTTCTACAAGTTATCTTCAGCCATTCCTTAAAAGGAATCTTCAGCTGAATCAACACTACAAGTTTTGTAATTACACAGGCAGCCTCAGCTTCCTCTGAGAACAAAACCACAGAAGTATTATTTCCCTTGCAACAAAAAGACTGGGTACTCAACCCCTTGGAAGCAAGAGCAACAAGAGAAAGTGAACCTAGTTAAACTGTTTACTTAGGAGGGGAAGCTGGGAGGGGACTCAATCTTCTGAGCCCAAATCATTTTGATGTGGACTATGTAAACTTGTAGGAAGTGCTCAGAAGATTGGGATGAAGGACAGGAGCCCAAGGGACATCCTGATGCAAAAGAATGGCTAGAGAGGGTGTTTCTGTGGAATGGAAGATGGATCTATACCAAGCAATAAGCTGTAGGGGAGAGTTTGGCACTAAGAACAGGAAACGATAAGCAGGGTGATAAATTCTCCTCTTTTATTTTGTCCTTGATTAAGTCTGAGGTTTAATGCATAAAAAAGGAAGCAGCAATTTCTTTCCCTTTTAACTTTTTATTCCTTGATCCATCCATGTTCTACCTGCCTAAATGCTCTATGAACAATTAGTATATTAGCTTCACTTGAAGAAATAATTTCAGTTTTCAGAAAGATTTAGGAAAAATATTACCACGAGAAGCCTTGTAAGCTGTTTTGGTAGCAGCAGCCATTAAGAATGCATCAGAAAATGTGGCATGAGACTACTTTCCCTCTCCAAGGCTTGTGTAACCTAAAAGGGGAAAAAACCCCCAACGCTGTTCTACTAAACCACCTGACAGAAATGCAACTACCCTTTAGCCAGTGGAGCAGCTTTACAGCATGAAGCCTGTGTGCAAGCACTGCATATGTAGTACCTTTACCGCAGTTTGCCTTCTACTGTCTTCCCTACATTATTCTACTATCTAAGCTTTTAAACCTTAGGAATAATAGTTCCACATTTTCTCAGAACAAGAAAAATAGTATTACCTTCATAAATATTCCTATGCTTAAGATCACATGTATTTTCTGGCAACATGGAAATTCCAGTTTCAACTACCAACAGCCCTTGCCTGTTTACAATGCCCTTCCATGCATACTACAGTTTTCTGACTGAAATTGTAGGGGGGAAGACTATAGCATAAATTACTCCCTCAGCTATAAGGCCAGTGCTTTGTCCTTACTTATATGAAAAGTGACAGCAATAAGAATATGGTCATCCTGCAAGTAATCACAGCTCCTCAGCAGGGGACATGTTTTTCAAAGAGGACAAGAAAAAAGGGGAGGGAAGGCAAAAGCAAATTCCTGCCAATACTTCAGAGTCAAAGCTAAAAACTAGGTGTTCTGTTATTGTTAGATCCCAGCAAGGTCAGCTCACCACCTCCCCTCATTCCTGAGTTGTAGGGTTTTAACTGAAAAAATTAGCAAAGAATAAAAATATTTTTCAGTAATGTTTGAGCTTCCACCTCTGACATCTTGTATTTCACACCAGGCCAACCTTACCATTCCCTTTACAATATCCTGCTCCTGGAGGTTTAGCAGTTTCAGTTGGGAGGTTCTTCATGCTCCTTCTAGATAATTTTATTCATGAAGAAAACAAAGCATCTCCAGATCTGAACATTAGCTTCTCTTGATCATTTCACTTACGCAAGGCGACACAAAGGTTCAGAAAGAGGATATTTCTTCACAGGAGGCTGGTCATAGGTACTCAGGAGGTCTCTAACCCTCCAGCACCACTTAGAAATCAAGGGGACTGGCACAACACAGGAACTGTAAGCAGTGCAAGCGGTAAGCATGCCTAAGAAAAGCAAATGGATAGTTCTTCTAGTGCAGCAAGTTGTCTTCCCTGCAAGAGCTAAGGAGACAGAGGTGGCTTTAGGTCATCTTTTCAATTCCTCAGTCTTTGACTAGCACACAAATGGGCAGTTTTCCAAAGCAGATTAAAGGAGCTATACATAACCCTCTGCTAAATTTTTGCTTGGGTTCAGCAGTCATGGAAGTAATTGCTGACTACACTCCAAATACGAGCCAAAAAACCTCTGATCTGGATCCAAGTTTCCCTGAAGCTGAAAGGTGCTTAGATCCAGCTTTCTGGGTCACATCCAATTCTAAATTCCTTTGTTTATCTTCTATAGGCTATTAAGTCTCCGTTAGACAAGGAATTTAGAACACCAAGTAACAGCACAGCCTTCCCTGGAGTACTGTGTGTGATGGCCATGCCACCCAAATAAGACATCTCTTAACCCGAAGAGACTCAGAATAGTGATAAAAATGAGCAATTGCTTAGGAAAAAAGCTATCACCCAATAAAAAATAGAAAAGATCTGGACTGGGAAACAAACTAGTGAAAAAAGGAAAGAATTTATAGAACAGTGCACAGTCTGAAGAAAAAGGGCTGGGAGCATCCAGTCTCCCTGCCTCACAGGGTGAGAACAAAGGAAGCTGAAACATGGAAAAAGAGAAAGGAGCATCGCTCATGCAGTGTGAAGTCAGGCGGGGAATTCATTGCCAACATGCCAAGATTCAGACTGGATTCAAAGAGGGAAATTATGCATGGCAAGAACATCCAGAATTATAACAGCTGCTTTTTAAAGGAGGTATGTGGAAGGAAGAAAGGCAAGACAATTGCAAAGGAAAAAAATCTGTTTCTTTCAGGCTTAAGGGGTTTTTTTGAAAGTTCAGGAGACTACAGGAAGTACAAGACTATCTTATATCTCCATGGTTTCTGGAAACTCTCCCAAAATTCCCAGCACTGCCCAGTGTCAGAGAGGATACACTGGAGCACCTGGACACCACACTCCACTTATTGAAATGCTGCAACTGAAGAGAAAGACCAGGGAAAACAACAAATGTCTGTCAACATGAGTTTAGAAGCTTGTGGAGTGTTGCAGTATAAGCAATATTTTATTAAACTACAGGGTCTGTCCTCGCTTGCTTGCACCTCAATGTTATTTTCCTTTACACTGATAGCTGCCTGTGTGGAACAGTTTACACAGCCATGGAAAATGTTTGGGAGCTTAATGTGCACACAGCTGCCCACAACTGAACAGTCACATCACTGGCAGTAATTAGAAACTGTGAGTAAAATGGAAGCAGAGCCTTTCCAGCCAGTGCTCCCCAGCCAAAGGCACAGACACTGCCAAATCCCCCTGAAAGGGAAAGCCCTCTACAACTGGAGACATCCTCTGAGGAGTACACGGGGCCAGACCTCAGCCAACAGCTACAGCCTGTTATGAACTGCTGTGAGACACATGCAGCTTGCAATAAATATGGACTTTACTTTCAAAACAAATCTCAAAGCCATCAGGTTCCTGAGTTTTACAGGTACCACCTGCATTGGGTCTGGGTCTGTGTTTGCTGAACAATTACTGACACCAGCCCCTACTATGTCTGCCCTGAAGTATAAATGTCAGGATTTTACTTTTCTTTATGCTGTATTTTCCAGTCATCTGCTCTGCTTCCTCTGCCCCATAGGTAACTCTCTGCCTGTCCCCCTCATCCTTCCTGGCTGTCAATACAAAGGAAAGGCAGTGAAGGGAGAGAGATCAAGCAGCAGTCTACATGCAAAGGTGGGGGGGAAATAGCTGTCAGGTCTTGTGTGCAGGAGACAGAGTGGTGCAGCAAGATTCAACTCCAGAGCTGTGGACCAAACACACAGTAGGAGACTGTCAGGCTCAGATGCTGGATAAGGTCTGCTGAATTCACCAGTGCTCCCCATCACTCCACTTGCTACAATATCTTGTCCAGAATTAGGAATAGGATTTAGTTAGTTAGCAACGAATGCTCATGAAAGCTCATGCCTTTACAGAAGCGTCTGCCTGAGACTAAGCATAGTGCAGACAAATATCAGGGAAAGACCAGCCAGCTCTTCAGTGTATCCTCTCTGCTGGTGTCCTTTACATATGATGTATGTCATCTCTTGCCACATGGCTCCTCACAGCATGTGGATGCTTCTTAGTCCCAACACTAAAATACTCCCAGCCTCAGTCCCAAAGCTCTGCAGAAGTACTCCAGAGGCAGGGGGCCCTTCTAGCTCCAGCTCTAAGACGCCACATTGTCCAGCCAACAAGATCCAGCATGACACAAACCAGCCCTGGCTGTCACCAATGTAGGTATGATTAAACTGAAAGTGATGGCTATACTATGATATTCTTACTACCTGTCACACACCAGGGTTCAGGAGAGTGCCTCTAAATTTGGTATTTACCTGACCTATTCAGACACAAATTTACAACTGCATGAAAGGCTTTGGCCGCAGACAGCTACCTCTGAGCTGCTCAGGCAGAGTTTACATTTACCCTGCCAACCTCAAGTCTCTTCAACTCACTTCTATGTTCTGCCAGTCCACTGTTGGCTGTAGGATTGTTCTACCTTTACTGCAATGTTATTGAGATCCCAAACATGAGGCATTTAAGACCTAAGTTATCAGGTCAAGACTAGTTTATTTGTTTCCCAGTAGAACACTTTAGGGTTTAGGTGTTTGAATGGTGTTTTTACACATTTTCATTTAAGTTTTTATAAAATAATTAGCAAAGTTTTCTTTGTTTTTCATTTAAAAATACTTGTATGAAAAATTAGCCAATTCTTTAAAAAAGCCCTCAGTAACCATGTTTCTCTCATCCCAAAATGCTTTTCTCATTAGTGTTTTTGATGTCTTCCAGATAAGAGATGGTAATACATGGCAGATCCTACCAAAAGATTTGCATAGCAGCAACAACACACATTTCTCCCACACAATGACCCTGAAGTTTTTCCTAAAAATAAATTGAACAAATGAGATCAGATTCATTTCTGGAGCAGCCTCACCAGATTCGCTGTGACTCTCCTTATGTTGAATCTGCCTGAATTGGCTCTGAAAGCTTGGCCCCTGGGCATTTCATGGAAACTGTGCCTATGTCAAAAATTCCCAAGGAATGAATGTATGATGAGGCTTACAGATGCCCAAGACAACCCTTACTGACATTTGACTCATTTCAGTTATATACCACTCAACGCAAGACCTTTATGGTCACACTAATACAGTTTAGTTATTTTCTCCTTTGAAAATTCCCCGGATTATTTCAATTGCTTTGCCTAAACCATTCAATCTTGAGCCACCATGTAGAAAAGAAGATTATTAATATGCTTTTGGTCAGGAAGCCAGTGGCTTTAGTTCACTTTCACCAGCAGCACTGATTTTAAAAAATCCACTAACAACTCAGCAGCAAAGCAGTATAAAGACAGATACCAGAGAAAGTGTCCTGTAGACAGCTGTTGGATTCCCCATCATAGTTCATTTGCTGCTGAGCATTCAGAGATCATAGTTATGAGACTTCCCAGAAATAAAGGTTAGAATAACCGTTGTGCTGCTATACTCCAGGATACATGGGGAGCATTAGCCCAGACAACCCTAAGAATATTTATTAAAAATAATGACTGAGGAACTGCCAGGGTATATCATTCTTTTTCAACTACATCCACCAAATGTATTGGTTTCTAAACATTAGTGACATCAGGTGAACCCAGAGATACAGAGAAGCCCGTCACTCCCTCTTCTGTATTTTGTTTCCAATAGCAAGGGGACTGCCAAACCCTTCCAGCTAGCAGTACGTACTGCAGGCTCATTGGCAAACTGGCCAGGTGCAAGCGAGGGCAACGTAACACCAGGAAGCAGTGGGTGCAGAATATCTGTTTCACCTAATGCTTGTGGCAGAGAGGGGAGATGGTCCATATTTATTCAGCCAGAGATGAAGGCAAGAAGAGTCACAAGGCTCTAAGACCTTTAACGAAGATATTTTCTCCCCACCACCCCCCCCTTTTTTTTTTTAAAAAAAAAAGGCAGTTCTCCTGCAAAAGGCAGAAAGGTCCCTGGTCTTCCTGCATCCTTCACTAAGTGTGAGAGATTGTTTCCTCCCTTTTTCCTTATGCAGTGGCAGCTTTTGCTCCAGCCAAACATTTCCCCCTCCAGCCCACAGAGTCTGCTCCAGCACTGTGCCTTCCAGATAAATGAGCTCTTCCTTCACATTAATCATCCCTAATGAGGCAGATATTCTTTCTGTAAATTCACTCCCTCCTTAGCTCTTTTTGGATTCCGATATGGAGGTCTTTCATTGCAGCCCCGTAGTTAGAGGGAGGCAGTTCGGTCAGATCATGAATTTTATCTGATACTTTGTTTAATGTGACTCAGACAGCAAGAGGACAAGAAAGATATGGTAGTGGCCAGGGGGAGTAAAGGATTACCTTATGCTTTCAGGAATTACAGCACCAAGTCACATCTATCCTTGCTTTAGCATAGGTGCAATGAACTGAGTTAAGTGTTATTACCCATCTTCTTCTATAGGGAAAAATGGCTTCTTCCCATACCCTTCACTGTTCATAGTTGGAAAGAGCAACACCTTTCACACAAGATTTACCTTTTACAAATGTAGACGTCCACCTTCTTCAGTTATCATTTGGTACCATACACTTAACTTCATGACAGTGAGTAAAGGAGGGTGGCAGCTCTCAAGGGTAGTACTCCAGTGGGTACTCTATATGGGAACTCCCATAAGCCTGCACCTTCTCAGGCAGGATAGGAGGGAAACTGGGAATGCAAGTCCTGTACATATATATATATATATATGTATGTGAATGGCCACTTTTATGGACATACATCATGCCATCATCTGTCTCAACAAAATTTATGAGGATAGTTTTGTCCTTGACCATCCTGTGCTACCAACTGTCCCTGATCTCAAACAATCCTACCCAGCCAACATCCCACCCAGACATGTTCAGCCTTCAATAATTATACATTAACAATTACTCTAAATTGTCAGCTAGCTATTTCCTAATGGTGGTTGCTAACACTTTGGTTTTTGTTCTAAAGACCTCTAGGACATAAATATCACTTCCAGATAGCTACAGAAAAAGATTAAATTATTGACCTGAAAAAAATCTTAAAGGCATATTGTGAATGTGGTTAAGGAAACCTAGCAGATATGAAACTGTGTACAGAAAAAAGGGCAGAAAACTTCAACACCTTATATTGAGAGTAAGACTACAGAGACATAGCTAGGAAACCCTTCATCATCTAAAGTTATTGGAAAGGTAGAAGCTGAGGTTTTTTGTTCAAACTGTATTGTTGTGTGCTTTTTCCAATATTGAAAGCATTTTGTTCATGTAGGAAAGACAGAATTGATTCCATCATAGGGAAGTTCATTGTATTCCGGTCTTCTACAAAGAGACCAAGTTTGTAAAATTTTTTTCCCATTATTTCAATACAACTAGAACATTCTCACTGTAACCAAGGTGAAGGGAAAAAGACTACGCTGTTAAGACCTAAAAGCCTGACACTCCTATAATCTTTAAGTATCCAGGCCACTCAATACACTGTTTTGAATAACTTGCAATTTTCTTTATGTCTTCATTTAGTATTTATTTTCTTTCCTCTTTCCTTCTTGATTAGCTGAAGAAAAAGATCGAGGAAAGAACCTTTATGGGGTTTTATTTTGTTCTTTTAGTGACCTCTTTGTGACACTGGACACTTCAAGATCCATTATAGGAAAGAATAAACCATTTCAACCGGATGAAGAATTTTTGAGTGTTTTTAAGAAAAACAGCAATATATACTTAATCCCATCTTCATGTTATTAAAGAAGACCTCTTTATACAGGTAGTGTGGTGCTTTGAAACTCGAGTCTGGCTCTGTAGGGCTTCAGGGAACTGGAGCTGTATTAAAGATAGGTTCTCCAATACAAGTGTTTACTACACTAGAATCAGGAATCTTAGATCCACCTGGGGACTACTCCACTGGCTTCAAAAGTAAATCTGTCCCAGGTCCTCAGAAAATAGCTTTCTGGTTTTATATTATAGATATTCTTGTAGAGGGGGGGGTGACTGAAGTTATGTATACAAACTGTTTATTTTTCCCGTCTCAAACCAATAGACACATCCATTTCAATAATTTAACCATTTTATTTCTACTTTCTCTAAGTAGCATCTCTGAGTCAAGGTAACAAAATCCAGAAGAGACTCCTAATGTTTTTGGAAGCTCTCAAAAGAAGAGAAAGTAGCCCATGGAGACAACAGTGTTAAAAGGAGCATAAATTGAATGCTTTGACCAACTTTCCAGAGATCCTGATGTATCAACATGTACAAATTGCCTCTCTCTGTGGAAAAAGGAAATTAAATTTCCATCTGGAGTACCATGAAGATTTCAGGCATTCTCATTCCCTGAGTTTTGCTAACCTCACTGACTTCAGCAGCAAAGAAGTCCACAGAGCTGAAGAGGTTTGAGACAAGAAACAATCATGTTGAAAGAACCCAACCCAACAAAATCCAATTCAAAAAAGGCAGGCAGCTAACTGCATGCATGCAACCAACTTTTAAAATGCTGTTCACACAGAACTCTGGCACCAATACCTCATCTTTTGCAATCTATCTTTAACATAGAAGATTTTACTATATCCTCAGCCTGTGTAAGTTGGCAGTATCATCTGATACTTAGGCAGCCTTTAATCCAAGTGAGTGTTTAGGGTTTAGTTTGAATTTTCTGTGTGAAAATGGCCAGAGAACCTATGTTATAATTTCCAAATTACACTATATATTGGAAATGTGAAGTCATATATATAAAATGCCCTGTAGTAATTCCTTACTCTGAGCTATAACCTCACTTGTAATAAAACAGGGCTTCTGATCAAGTTTAGGCTTAAAATACTTCTGTTGTAGTTTCAGGTGTAACAGCAGATAGGGTACAAGATGAGGGAGATCTTCCTCCTGCACTCTGGGTCTGTATACAGCAAAGGCCACACTCTTTATCCTTACACAGTGAAAATAATTCCTAAGCAGCACAGACCTAGGGCTTGCTTGCTTTCTTTCCTTGCATAGTTTTTACCACAGCA
This sequence comes from Ciconia boyciana, assembly GCF_034638445.1. Taxonomy (NCBI): domain Eukaryota; kingdom Metazoa; phylum Chordata; class Aves; order Ciconiiformes; family Ciconiidae; genus Ciconia; species Ciconia boyciana. The sequence goes on from NC_132936.1 coordinate 96,494,291, forward strand.
TGTAATTCTGATTTCAGCTGATTTAGGTGGGTGTATGTGAGAAGATAACTGGGCCTCTATTGTCTCTAAACATAACGTCACTGCTACATTAACTTAACTAGCAGTGCTCCCTGGCAAATGGCTCACACTTCTGCAGGGACATTTAGGAATGACTTTGCTCTAAAAAAAAATATTAGGTTAATTAGACATCTGCTCTTCCCCCTGTTTATGCTGCTTTGTTCATCTGTTTTCTCATTCTTTCTCAAAGTGTTGGCACACACAAGTAATTTAACTTTCCTCTCCTATGTTCTGCAATAACTTCCTTCCAGGTTCAGCCCCGGTTTGCTCATAGCCCAGTGTTCCTCTGCTCCTCCTTAATCTTTCTGCTTCATTTCTCTCCTACCTTTTCATCAGTAATGGTTCATCGTCCATATATTTCTCTTGTCTCTGCTCACTCAGGTAAGAAGCATGTCAGCAGTGTAGAGCACTGCGTAAATGTTACAGTGCTACATAGATATTTTGAGATAACTCCTTTGGGAGACAAGAAGAGGGAAATTTTCCTCCAGCTGAATTTAATAAAAAGATCTTGCAAACAAGATGAGATGAATTTGTTTGAAATTATATCCTAACATTATATCCTAAATTTATTCCCAGCACTCTCATTCTTACAAAGGAGTACAACAACAGTGGATCACCATGATTTCACTCTTTTTTTGACAGAAGAATCATCCATCTCTGTTCTGTATCCATCCCAGCAGACCTGAGAACAACCATGGGCTCACTTAAGCTTTGTCATGGTAAAGCATAAGCATCAGAAAACAGTGCTGTAAGGTACTTTTGTTTCAAAAACAAAGATGAGGGGCTGCCCTACCCTCTTGCTGAGCTTACAAATGAGCCTCCTTGACTTTTTTTAAAAAAATATCCTGGAATAACAAAGTATTTTAATAATCTGGAATAATAATCTACTAAAATAATAAGAAATCCAACTTAATATGATAAGTAGGTTTCAAAGGCTTAGGAAGTCTCTTTAAGGGTCACTAAGGAAAGAGAAAGCCTTGCACTGAGGCATCCATACTCCTCCCCATGAATTAATCCACCTTGCACACCTTCCTGAGCACGTGCTGTTCTGTGGATCAGCTAGCTTCACTACGAACCACAGAGCTAAAATGAGGGAGAACAAGTCCAATCACCTATTCAGCATCCCCAGTATCTGACAAGTGCCCAAAGCCTGAGGCAACAGCATTTGGTACAGTGAAGATGCTAGCAAGTATAGGAAGAACAGAGGGCTCCCAAACCCTTTTTAGAAATGAAGCGCAGGATGGAGGCAGACCATATGCTTGAATTAGAAGACACCATCACACATATAACCAATGCTAATGGGGGGAAAATTTGACAATTGTATGATAAGATGGGGTTTAAATTTCTGGGAAGGAAAGTGTGGAAATTTTCTACCTGAAAATTTACACAGCAGCCTGCGTGGACTGAGGGCAACACACTGGTTATTCTATATCACCTTTGGAGCTTGGATATACTCTGTGATAAAACAGATCAGTAATACTGCCTTGAATACATCCAGTTAACTTTCGTATCAGCTGAAAACGATGACACGTGTTAAAACAAGCTCAAATCTCAGCAGAGTGATAGCATTTGGGGACAAAGAAATACAAGCCTGGAAACAGCTAGCCATTCTGGGCTCATTTCCCTTTTTCCAGACTAGGGAGAAGAGAGATTTAGGGGTGTTGTATTCACTGCTAGTACAGAAAATGCCAAACTGTTTGAACAAGAAGAGTGCCAAAGGTTTCCTGGCACATTCTCAGGTTCACTGGCTGGGATTTTATTCCTTGTGGGAATATGTGACAACAGACATTAGTCACTGCTGCAGATATTAACACAGCAAGCCAACCCAGAACTGCATGCACTGATTCTTCTCTTGCTTTCAGCACAAACCCCTGTCAATAAGGAAGCCTAAACAAAGGCTAGAAGCACAGCATTTCCCTTGGGACAGGATTATGCTTTTTTTCTCAGGTTCTCTTTGGGAAGAATGATGATGCTTTCACCTCAAGGTGCAGTTTTGCATAGTGCATTTTGGTTTATCAAAGGAGTTTAGCAGAATGTAAGTGTGCATGATCCTTTCACTTCTTAAAGACATTGACCACCTCTTAGCTATTAAAACACCCAAGTCAGTGTCTCCAGGATTTTCTCCTTTTCAAATATCACTCAGCTTTTTCATTTCTAACTTTGTTAATGGCAACCTGCAGGGCTCAGCAGGACTCTAGAGGTGAGAATACAGGGCTGTAGAGTCCTGTATTCCATTAATCTGTTAGGAGGATCTCATGAATGAGGTACAGACCACTGACATTTTAAGATTTGGACAAGCAAAACCAGAAATTCTGCAAGTCTCTTAGAAATTACCTCTTTGGGGAATGACACACCAGTGGTCTTACAGGATTAGAGAAACAAAAGTGGATCACCAGAGGGAACACTGCACAATCACTCAGGTCTGCCTCTTATTTTTTCCACTTAAATTAATAAAAATTAAAGGAGATCTGCAAAGTTTAGATTATTGATATCCATTGTTATAGTAGTGGACAAACTGAGGAAAGCTTGTAATAGAAGTATATACTTGTAGCCGAAATACTGAAGCAACTGCCTAAGTAGAAGGAACAGGGGCTTTCACTACACAGGAAGGCAACGTGGTTTAGCATAGACTGGAACAGTGACCTATCGTGGCATTACCTGTTCATGTAACACACTTCTAGAACATACACAGCATCTCCATACACCACCAGATAGATGTTTGGCTTGGGTCTTCATATATAGTGGTATAGTCTAGCAAGCTGCTAATAAATATTCTGATGTATTAAGCTATAACAATGATTTATCTGTCTTTGAATCCTAAAATCTGCACCTGAACTCAATCCACTGAATTCTCAGCTTCACTTAAAAGCTGTTCTCATGAACTAGATTTCACCTAGAGATTCCCATTAGATTGCAAGGAGATTCTATACTAGTATGGTTCTTAATAGGCATCAAAATAAGATATAGGATTGTGCTGCAAAGCACCTCCATGTGAAAAAACAGAAGTGTTCAGCAAGGAACCAAATAACATGTATGACATACTGCTGTTTTCGGTGAAAGCGGGACTAACTGCAGACCTGGGTGCAACTGTTTGCTGTTCATAGGGAAGTCTGAAATGCTGTTTCAGAAAGCCAGATTCTCATGCTTGAATTGTGAAATCAAAAATCTCCTCCCAAGCACATTATTGAAGAGAGAATTCCTGCTGCAACTGTCCTGAGTATACTGGACATGCATTCTTAATATCACTGTCTTTGGCCATGAGTCATAAACTTTGGGTTTTTTTTTTTCTCCCCCAATGGAGATGCACATGAACAAACAGCCCAGCCACTGGAACCTAGCTCAGATAACCAAACTGGCCAGAAAGGATAACTTTTTCTTGTTCTGTTGCTGTGTTTTTTATATTACACTGAGAATTTGAGTGCTTGCGAGAGGCAATAGAGGTGCTTCATGTGGGAAACTATGCAAGCAAAGCTAGCAAGTCATCTGTTGCAATAGCCATTGATACCACTCTGACCAGGCACAACTGACAGAAAAAAACCCCAGAATATTTGTTTCCATGATGAAGGAAACATGGGATACTGTTAACCTTGTAGCCCTTAATGTGAGGAGAGGACACAAGGGAACTGAGGATTCTCTTTAAAAAGTTTTCACTATGCACAAATCCTAGTGTTAGAGACAGCATATAAAGGCTTGGAGAAGGCTAGTCACTAGATACAAGTGAAGTGTTTCAGTGGTGTGAGATTTTTGTGGAGGGTCTGGCCTCCCACCTATACTATTGCAAAAAGAAAGAGGAAGGATCTTCTTATACTGCTTCATGAAAAATGTCACTTTCACTTAAAGAAATTAGTGAGTCCCAGAAAGAGACTAGGAATAAGATTAGATTTCTTTTACTTGCTAAATAATCAGGGGCCTTGTAATTCATGAGGAGGTCATAAAAAAAAACTTTTCATGTCACTCCCAATATTCTGTGATCTTCTAATTTGCTGCCTTTGAGAAAAACAGTGAAGTTGTTTGCTATGCCTGGGGGTCATGCTCACTAGGGTCAAAAAGGAAAAGTATATACAAACCAGATTGTCCTCTTGCAAGACTACCAGAACACATTTTATTTGTTGTGCATACATATAACAGTAAGCAAGTCTACTGGTCTATTGTCAGCCTGGCTGGGTTACTCACAGGGCTGCCAGAGAAAGAGATACATTAGAGGTTTCCTCCAGTCCCCAGTAGGCTGCTTGTCCAGAGCTTGATTTAGTGAGATGTGCATTGCTACTTACAGTTAAACAAATTGGCAGTATTGTAGGAGTTGGCTACAAGAGCTGGAACATCCAAGAAGATTATTTTGCATGAATTATGATTTTGGCCACCTTCTTCAACTCCATGCCCTAGATGCTGCCTTCAGGATGGGTATTTTGCACTTGGCAGTCATCTGCCTCTCCAACTATGGCCAACCCAAATTTACCAAGTGCAAGCTGAGAAGTGGAAGATTTATGAGCATTGTATAATCTCTTAATCAGTGCAACAGGGTTTTCTCAAAAGAGGGATTGCATGATAGATGAAATCTATGGGAAGGGGAGGGGTTAGACCTTGGCATTTCACCATGGCTAATGGTGCACAATGAATTTGTTAGAAAACAGATCTTGCCTGAAACAAACATCAGGCAGAGGCCAGTGACGAGAGATGCCAGATCCAAGCCACTCAGAGTAAGGAGTGGGCAGAACTGAGGCTAGATATCACAGCAGAAGCAAAAGCCAAACAGGGCTGAGTCCCTGGCCAGTTCTTGCAAAGCAAGAAGTCCTTCAAACCTCAGGGTGCATACTTGGAATGCAAGGCAGTGTAATAAACTTACTATGAGAGCAGGCAAAAACTTTTTCAAAAAACCTTTGCCATCCAGTGATTTCTGTGGACAGGCAGCACTGGGTAAGTTTAGAATGTTTACTGCGCTTTTCACTTTGAGTATGAGTGATAATTAGAAGACATGTCTCCAAAAACCCAGGCCATAATATTGTATTTCTTAAAGGTGGTATTTTGAAGAGATTATAACCCCTATCCCTTAACGCCAGTGTAAGTGAAAGGTACTGAAGTAACATGGTGAAACCTTCCCTCTGGGCTCCTTGCCATGTGGAGGAAGTGTCTTGTCCCGGACAAGGGGTTTTAAGACAAGTCCCACTGAGCTTCTTGATAATCTTATGCCTCAGATAATTCACTTTCTGGGACATCTTGATCAATTTTTGCTATTGAAGTCAGAGCAGACTAAAGAGCCAGGCTCTTCTCAGTGGTTCCCAGGGACAGGACAAGAGGCAATGGGCACAAACTGAAACACAGAAGGGTGTATCTGAACATCAGAAAACTTTTTCACTGTCAGGGTGACCAAGCACTAGTACAGGCTGCCCAGAGAGGTTGTGGAGTCTCCATCCCTGGAGATGTTCAAAAGCCATCTGGACACGGTCCTGGGCAGCCTGCTGTAGGTGGCCCTGCTTGAGCAGGATGGGGCTGGACCAGATGACTTCCAAATTGCTCTTAAAATATTTGTCTTCAAAGATGCACAGATCATTCTGTCTCCTCCTGACTGGAACCAGAAATCACCTCATTTCAAGCACACAGCATACTTCTTCCACCTTTATTCTTCCTTTACTGTTGCTGCTCTGCTTCAGCATAGTGGGGGAGAAAGACTGGCGACCAGGAACACTGTAGCAGAGCAGGGCAAGTGGAGAAAGTGAATAGATTATTCCTGGTAGCTAGAATAAGATGTGGCTGAAATTGCTTACAATTATATTCTGCAAGGTGTTTGAGCAGGGAGGAGGAAGAAAAGACCGAAGAACTCTAATGTAGTAACCCAACACTTTGAAAGACATTTCATTTTGAAATAACATTTTCATGTAACAAATGATCACAACTGCAAGCTGTCCATTGAAGATTTGCTGCAAACCTTTAGCAGCCTGGTGCAGAAGGCATAAAGAAGCTGCGCTTGGATGTAGGAAAGTGAGGGACAGAGTGATTGAATAATTGATTACTCAGATAACCTCCTGGATGAAAACAGGTTTTTCCACTCCTCTAGTTCTTCCTCAAAGGCATTAACTCACTCACCCTCTCTTATAACTTAAAGAAAGGGTCAATTTCCAAAGGTGTAGCTATTCTAGGAATAGTTTGGCCTCTGGCTAGCCCACTTTGGAAAGAGGAGTAGGGAAAACTGCTTGTTTGGCTGGCAAAGGAGAGGTCAGTGAGCTAACCGCTGCCCTCTTCCCTGCATTCATCTTTATTAAGCAAAACTAAGGCTCAAAGAAAACACAAAAACAGAAAGTTTCAGTACAAGCTGACCTGAAAAAAATGCCTCCCTACCCTGCACCCTCAGAAAAACCAAAGTTATTCCAGTTCACTTTCTAACAATTGTTTGTTCACTGAACAGACACATAAGTCATCCCAGGACCCCAGGGGCAAACAAGGGCTGGGCTCTTTCAGATTGCTGCCCTGCAAGGGATTCTGGTGTGCCTGGTGCCAGCTCTGTTAGGAGTTTTGCCCACGCTCTACATATGTGTTTGCATGCATGACACACTATGGGAATCAGCAGCATCAGTGAGGTCCCTTCCACCTGGCTTTCAGAGCTGAGAAAGATCAAAAATTTTTTATTTTAAAATCACTTTAGGGCCTTGAACCTCCTCCCCACCACACTTACTCATCATTCCCTGGTGAGTTTAAGTCACATAAGGGAACTGAGCTCACATTTATTAAAAGTACATTGAGTCTTGTTTCCTTAAAAAGGCAAAACTCACCATTTACAAGTCAGCATCACATGTTCAACTGTGAAGGTTAATGCTCTTCATCTCCTGTTAGTAAATTGATTAATCTACCTGATAATTTTTTTACAAATTCCTAGAGAATATGCTAGCATTCCTCCCTTGCTAGGAGCCTGTAGCACTTCTCTAGCTAAACACAGTGCCTAGGTATAGGCATACAGTATCAGCTGCTTCATGACCCGCTGCCACATGTCCTCAGCCATACCTATAACACATAAACATCACTACACCCCTTCTAACCAACTGACCGCCCAGAAAAATTGTTATGAAAAGCATTACTTACTGACACCCTGCCTTCCTGTGGCACCACCCCATTGCTGCATACCCAGACCCCACAGTTAGAAGCGCACCTGAGCTGAACGTTCATTATATTCCCTGGCTTCAGTTTTCCATTGGCTGCTACTGATACAACTCAGCTGATTTCAGTAAAGCTGCTCAACTTACTCTGGCATGGAACTTAGCCTAATAAATTCCTGAAAAGTGTCATCGCCCCAGAACTTTATCCAAGCCTGAACATAGCTCTTATCTAGTGCTCCCAACAGCTACAATTGATCTTTCCTTGTTTATTATCTGGTTGACTCTCTATATACTGCAGTAAACCAGGCTGTAAGTGCATTGGGTTGTTTTATAGCTTCACTGTAAAATGTCTTAATTAGTATGCCTGATATTCTTCTAACACAACTAAAGTGATAAAAATATTGGCAGTATTATGTCTTTTGCAATATGATCATTCATGTTCTCCTGTGGTTCCAAGAAGCGTTTTATGACTAAGAGGAGAAGAGGAGGAAGCACCTACGGCAAAAAGTTCCCTGATCCTGTATAATGAAGCTGATGAAAGGTCAGAAAACCTTCCTCCTCTTGTGAATTCCTTCGGGCATCTTTCCAATATTGTCTTCTGTGTCCAACAAAAGCAACAACAAATATGTCTCAACAAGACAATTAATTATTACTCTTCTGTTTTAGACTAACACTGCTGTCATAGTGTCCCTGCCACACGAGTTCCTGCTATGGGCAAACCATCTCTTTTTTCTGCTCAGGAGTAAAGCTTCCCACCAAGTGATAATGGTGCTGCCTCCACCACTTTTATCTCTGTAATTCTTTCCATGGTGGCTTGACAGTGCTGTTAATATTGACAGTTTTCTGGTTTGCCAGATGGTGGAAATTCAAAGTAGACTTATTTCACTTTTCAAAAGAATATGCAAATGGTTCCACACATGCCGTGTCTCACTTTAATTAATGGCTCTGTTTAGCATTACATGTCAGAAAAAAATAATAATCTCTCTACCTAATACAGCGTTGTCTAGGACTGTCCGTCCTAGATTAGTTCAGACAGCAATAATTTCTACTGAACTGTGCATAATATCATGTCCATTTTTCCTCAGTAATACACTATGGCTTAAAATGTAACGCACAAAAACTATTGAGCAGATTCTTAATGAATTTTGTCTTTGTCACAGTAAACTTATCTCCGAAATGGCAGCCTTTTCCTCTATGATCAGTATGCACATCACTGTCAGCTACCAGGTGTAACGGAGGCTTCATGTCCTGGTATCATGTTCCACCACTGGGAAGTGAGGTCTGCAAGCATGTGTGGACAGCAAGGACACCTGGGCTGTGAAGATACCTGGTTAGTGGCTGGGCAGGTCTAACCTTGGAAAGAGTCAACCAGGACTTTGTAGCTGGTAAGTAGAAGAGAAACAAAATCATCAGGGATCACAGGGGAAAGAAAAAACTTATTACGGATATTTGAGGGGTTTGTGGGATTGTGCAAAGCTTAGTCGGGGATGCTTAGGGGCGGAACAAAGGTTGGAATGGGAATCATCAAGGTAAGCTGGGGAAGAACAAGTGTGGGGAAAAAGGAGAGGAAGGGTGACAAAAGTGACTGGGCATGTGTAGCCAAGATGCCGGTCAGTGCGCTTGCCTGATAACAGCAGTCTGTCCTGTTGTCTCCTTAAATCCTATTTCTATTTTCTTGACTCTGCTCTCTGTTCTGGATATGTATGGGGCAGTATGTATGTGATTTGCTACCATACTTCAAGCTGGATTAGCCAATGAGTTGGAGACGAGAAACTGAAAACCCAAGGCTGGAGCTGGGATAAACAGGTGGGATTGCGGATGGACTTAATGTCTGGTTGAGAGTTTCTGTGTCTTTAAATCAAGAGAGCGGGAGTGTCTGCACGCTCATTTGGAAAGTGCAGTCCTGGTGAGCTGGCAAGGAGGAGCAGGATCGGGTGCCTGTGCTGCTGGTGTTGATGCATGTGCTATGTGTGCTTGTGTGGGTGCTGATAAAAGGCATCTACTCTCTGTCCACATTGGTGTGTGTAATTGGCAGTGCGTGTATTGTGTGGTGGCTCTTTTCATTTTTGGAGTTCACATTCAGTCTTGCTACTGGCTGGATCTGCCAAGGGGAACAGCAGGAAACAAGACCAGGGAGGACAAATCCCCAGATCTTAAGTCCACCATATTCGGTTTCACTTAACAAGGTCCTACCATACCTGCCACTGTCATGCCAGATCAAGAAATACTATAGGACCCATTGCAGTGTGATGTGAAAATACCTGTGTACAGTTACCTGCAGTCCTGCAGGACTTTCTAGCTCTGTGTTCATGCTTTCCCTTTGTGACGGTGTGCTTCCCCCGCCCCCGACCTTTATCTCCTGCAACCCTGCTTAGGTGATAACCACCAGTGGTGATTGTAATGGATGCATCTGGTCACGATGGCTGCATCGGCTCAAAGTGGATTCAGGAGACAGATAACAACACAATAGCCTAGGGCTATTGTGCAATACACCCACCGAAGAAACTAAAATCTGTGGTCAGCATGCAAATATGACTATGGGTCAAATCATCTTATCCCCCATAAATAGTGAGCAGCCCAAGAGCCCTTTGAGCTCTCCTGCACAGCAGCGGTCTGCACGTCAGGATTTCCCCTTGAGCAGGGACGCCTCTCAAGGTTACTCCTCGAGGCTGAGAGATTCCTTGCTGCAACAGATCCTCGGTAAGTGACTAATGGCATACTAAACTTTGAAATCTTAGCTAAGTGATATAAAGGATTGATTGTGCACACATATAATCCTTTAGATATAAACCGTTGACCAAGTCTGGGACTAGGACTGGATCTAGCCGCACCTAGACTCCTCTCTGAGAAGGAGTTTAGAAAGCAAGGGGATCTTTTTCCGAACCTCATGACTCAACGGGAGGGTCTCCCTGACACTTTTGTCTGACCCTGTCCTCTATGCAGTAAATAATCAAGTGTACCTCGCCATTGAATCTTGTTAAAACACTGTCACATTGAACTTTGTTAACTCCCTATTCTGTATCAATAAACTATATTTTTACTTCTCTCTTACAAGTGAAGTGCACTCTCACTCCATCCACGACACCCTTGCAGATTTAAGCAGTTCTCTAGGAGCTGACCCATTTCTGCATCTCAACTCCCACTGCTCCCCATTCTGGAAGGGCTTGTGTCAAGCACAGTGATGGACTCTGCACTCCTGGGCATTTATGAAGCACTGCACCTGAGTGTTATGCCCTTCCAAGCAGAGGAGTTCTGAAGAGTGGAGGGTATAACCATTCATGCAATATCTATACTGGGAAATAAAATATCCAGGGATTGTTCTTGGGAACTGAGGCCAAACGACACAGTAATGCTGGCCTGCGTAGAGCATACCTCATCCCAAACACAGGGTGATCAACTCAAAAATGCCTGTTAGAACTGTTTACTTGCCCATAATAACCCCTACATTGTCATAAGCATTATGTGGGAAAATCTTCATTGGCCTGGATGCATCAAGAAGCATGCCAATGGTCGTACAGCAGAGGTGATCATGAGACCATACATATGCCTGTGACCTTCCCCATTTAGCTTACTAACATAGATGAAGCCTTGGGGATTTTGTGTGACATCAAGCCAAAGCAGAGAATCGACTGGTGTTGGTAAGCCTTGCTGTAGATGCTGGCTCTGCAAGGGACCCGCTTGGGTCCAGCAGGGGAGCCTGCACAAACTAATGCAAAGAAAGAGCATTTGGACATGAGACGACCCCAAAATAATACAGCTTTATTCCTGCAGTGCTCTGACTGAGCATGAAGCCTGTTCAAGTGGGGCTGGCTCTGCATATAGCCATCACAGGTATCTTTGTATCTGTGGTGTAATTAATCTACAACCTAAAAATCCACCCGTTGGAAGAAAGTTACCCAGACCCTATTGCCAGTGGCTATAAATAATTCCCTTTGAGCTCAAGTGGTGCTGGTCAGTGCTTTGTCAGGAGAAGGACAGTCCAAGTCTTGCCTTTGTCCTTGCAATTAACTCCTGGAAGCTGTAGTTGTGCAGCTTCTTGCAACCACGAAACTTGCAGAGTTTACGCTTTTCTCAGAGAATATATAAGCTCTGCAAAATCATTAGTTAATTACAGACATCAGTTTCAAAATTACATGTATAAATCCTTACTTGAGTTAAAACCCTCGACCATTAAACCTGAAATAGGATTTTTAAAGTCTAATTTATTTTTTGCCATTTATTCTGTCATTTCTTTTCCTCCAGCTGTCTTCTCAAGCAATGAAAGGAGGCCAAGAGACTTGACTGCCTGCTTTTCCTGCTCCAGTATGGTTTTGCCTTATTGGGATTGCAACATTTAAATCCTAACAAGCCATCTTCAAAATAGAGCATAGACACCTTTGCAATAAATATTGGCAAAACATTACTTGGATTGCAAGCACTTTGGGCACCAGCTGGCCTGTTGTTTCACTAGCTTTTTTAGTGATATTGTAATAAAAACGATAACATATTTTTTATAGCCAAACTTAAAGTTTTCTTTAAACTTGTTGAATTCTCCCCATGTTTGACAGAGGTGAATGAAGAGGGCTTCAAAAACTGGCAAGTTTTGCTATGTTTGTTATTTCATGCTACTTCCCAGCATAAGGCTTCTGTAGTGAATTCTTGCTTTTGTTACTTTGCTTAGGACAGTGTGTATTAGTTAGATATTTAGCCTTGGTTTTCTTCACTGTGTCACTTTTCTGTGAAGGTGTATGAATATTTCATTATTACACTTTAATGTGAAAACTGACTTGTCAATAAACACTGCAGATTTAAAGCATTTAATATATTTAAAAGAATGCTGACATAAATCTATAATTTAAGTCCTTGAAGTGATCTTATGTTTTAGCTCACCACTTGTCATGTCACACCGATACCAGTGGAACTGCTCATGAGCGTTAAACACATGCCAGTCCTACAAATAGTCCTTTTCATTGCAAGTGTTTCAGCAATGATCTCCCTATTTTACAAATGGGAAATCTTGCATCCAACAGGAAGCTGGCAACAGAGCTATAAAAAACCAGCAGGACACCTGGGTTTCACTCTCAGACACACTACCCAATTACATGCAATTTTTTCTTTCCATCTCTTTCTCTTTCCCATTAGCTCTTCTAGTGTATTGCCTCAGTAAAGGACATGAGCACACATTTTGGGGAAACAAGTGCTGGCACACTGATAATAAGCCTTCTTTTACATTAAACTTCTAATTTGACAAAAGTGTTATTAAATAACTTCACTTCAACACTGAAAAATGAGCAATTATTAGGACAAGACTCTGATTTGAGGTACTGCGAACTATAAACAGTTTTAAATGCTTATACTATTAGGGACTTTAATTTATACCTACTGAAAAAATAAGTTGCACAGCCAGTTAATCATAGAAATATATGTACTGTAGCCATTATTTTAATCCTTCACCTATGTTAAAGTGTTATTTTTTTTTTAATTTATTGAGTGTTAGGTCTCCATCTTCTTATCTACAAAATTGCAGCATTGGACTGGACCACTGCTAGGTTGCTTTTCCTATTTCTTTCATGCTTGAAATAATTTCCTGGCATATTATATTCGTATAAATGAGAAAAGTAATGAGACAGTGATACTTCCCTTTGATACTTTTAATTACCTGCTTTGAAAGTGAAGGGGGGGAAGGGAACATAGAAATCTTCTTCGTATGAGACAGCGGACCAGGCAGAGTATTTTCTGTGCTGCTTGCTGGGGTAAACTACCTGCGTGCTGAATTGTCATTGATGAGCCCTGGATGCAATGCTCAGAGATGCAAAGCCATCCATTTGCACCCAATGAAATCTCAGATATAGAAACAGGTCTGCACTGGCAGTGCACAAATGTGATTTCAGGTGAGGGTGAAACATTGCTTTTCTCTCAGCAGTAACTATCACACTGCATGCCAGGAAAGGTGCAAAGCCAAAGCTCACCATGGTTGCAGGGAATTGTGTCCATTTTGGGCAGCAAAGGTCCCTACCAGCCACAGTGCTCAGGCTGCTGGCGCCTGCCACTGAGCCAAGATGTCACCCTTCCCCTGTGGGTCAGGTGAATGAAGGATCCTAGTGGGTCTGTCCCCACACCATAGAGTTGTGCTCGGTTTGTGGCTAAGACAGCGCACCTTGCAGTGGCCTTCTTTGGGTGCCCAGGACCCCGGCAGGAGGCATACCCCATGGTGCTGAGCTGCCTGAGGCTTTGCCCTTGATCTGGGATTTGTCAGGAGTAAGAAACGGGACTATGAGACAGGAGCGGCAGAAAGGATTTTGACAGAACTGACGTAAATACGTGGCACTGGCCATCACAGGGTGGAGTATTAAGTGTTGGCACCCTCCTCATCCTGCATGGTAGTGTCAGTTTTCCTCTGTGACCGATGGGAAGAAAATGAGACCAGAAAATGATGGAAAGAAAAAACTCACCTTGCTTCCTTTTCCTGTATTGGATGCTTGAAAGGAGCACTGTAGTTTACTCTTCAGAGCTAGAGCCTCCTATTTAATATTTAAACTCTAGAGACACAGGGCCAAACTCGATCAACATTAACTCACAGCAGAGCAAGCAGAGCAGAGCAAGGGTTAGCAGCAGAGCAAGAATCCAAAAGCACTCTCTCATGTGGGGAATGTCTCTCTTGCCTTTCACTCCTGTTTTGTTGGTAACTTCATCTATCATTATATTGCATGCCACTCAGTCTTGCTGAGCAACCTTGCGAGGGTGAATGACTGAGCAATAAAACAACAGGTGCAATTCAGTGCAGACAAATGTCGTCACCTACATCCGGGGAAGAATACTCTGAACTTCACATGTAAAATGATGGGCATGATGCTGATAGTTGTACCTCAGGACCTGAGGGTTACAATAGATACCTCTATGAAAATCCCAGCTCAGGGTATTGTAGCAGTCAAGAAACACATAAAATACTAGGAAAACATTAGGGAGCAAGACAGTGAACCTTCTTTTGCCACAATATGAATCCATGGTTTAATCATATGTTGAATATCGTTTACAATTCAAGTTATTTTGTCTCATAGGAGCACTGTAGCAATATCATCAAAGGCATTGGAGAGCTTCCTCATGAGGAATACCTGACTATGCTGGGACTTTTTACTCTGGAAAAGAGACATTGAAAGGGGGATACCTAGCAATCTCTCAGGAGTGGATACCTAGCAATCTCTCAGGAGTGGCACAGAGAGTGGAAAAAGGGATCACTGCTTGCTGTCTCCACCAAAGCAAAAGCTAGAGGCACCCAATGGTGCTAATCTCAGATTCAAAATGAGCAAAAGGCTTCATATAGCACATAGTGGACCTCTGGCACTTTTTGCCAGAGGATGGTCATGTGGCCTCAAAGGGAAACTGGAAAGTGTTTGGAAAAGAAACCTACTGAGGTTTAATAAATGTGCAGAAACCACATTAGTCTTAGGTCAGGAAGTCCCTGACCCGAAAAAGTTTGAGAGTAAGAGAGTAGAGAGGGGGAGAGTTTTACATACTTTCTTATTCCTGCTCTTATTCTTCCCCAGGCTTCTACTTTTGATCAACATTGGAGCACAGATACTGTGCTAGGCTGATTTTTGCCCTGACACAGTTATGTCTGCTCTTATATTCTTAATCTTTCTTACTAATGTCAAATTACTAAAATCCCCGTATTGCTTCTAGCAGCACATTTTGCAGTTGTAAGGAAACAGCTGCTGCCTCTCCAGATTTGGGACTCTGCACAACAAGTGTGGCTGTTCCTGGTGCACTGGAGGCAAGGGGAAAGCAAAGGACAGGATATGAGAAGCTGGAGGACTGGGTTCCGTGACTGGGATGTCTACCTGACCTTTGGACCTGGATAAAGAGGAGAAAGCACTTAACTCGAGGATTCGAGCTACCCATAGTCTTTCCTGCAACCACTTCAGCTCCACACCAGACACACATGTGGCAAGTTTCTAAGCAGACTGGGATCTTAGATAGTGAGGTAAAATCAGAAACAAATTTCTGTGCATGGAGAGGTCTGAATAGAATCTGTGCTCATGTAACCTCTGGGATAAAAGGTGAGAAGCTGCCACAACCAAGGAGCCTCTCATGTCTGAGTAAGAGTGTGGCCTTCCTCAGGATTATTTCCAGCTGGTTCTCAGCAGCTCCCATAGATGTACACGTACATAAGCACTAGGTCAGTTACCCGTGCTGCTGCTTCTGTTCAGGTGCAAGGAAGGAGGGATGAATCCACCTCTCAAAATGGCTTGGTCCGTTCTCTGAAGCTTTTGGCATTCATCACAGCCAGCTAAAGTGGGCTGCAGGAAAGGGCTATGCTGCCGGGACTTTCTACCACCTTAAATGACAAAGGGATTCATCATTAGGCACGTCCTGTCATTTTCACATTGTGAATTTTGACATAAAGCATTGGTATGCAAGTCTAAGGACTCTCAGACTTCATCTTCCCCTTGGCATTAATTCTCCACACACTTTCTAAAGCCTCTTCTATCAGGCAGTGGGATCTGACCCCGGTCATGGCTAAATGCCTCCTCATGATGAGCAGAGATAGAAGCAAAGAAGAAAGAACCTTTTCCACAGGTCTGCTGCTTCCACATCCAATTCCCAGTCCACTGCTGTTATTATTTCTAAGTGGTCCAATTTTTTCTGTTGCTTTCCATAGTTCTCAACTGCAAATATATTTGAAAACTCCATTATGATTACTTTAAATCAGCCCTGCAATCTGACTTCTGGTATTTCATTTTACTCCTCAGATGATGCTTTTAACTCATTTCTGTTTATTTCTGTAGCTCTCCACAACACTGCTTCCTACAGGATTATTTACATTTATTTATTCATTTATTCATTTATTTAGCACATAACCAGGAAGATGATTTAGCTATGGCTAAATGCAGCTGTTTTCTTGTAGTTCTCCCACACCTCAGCCTGTGATTTTTTTGTCAGCACTCTTAAATTGAACTGGATGGATGCTCACTTGAGAGAAATCTGAAAGCACTCGGGGTGGTAGTTTTGGGGACTCAGTGGGTGGCAATCGTCCCTGTGAGTTAGTACCAAACCACTGTTTCAGGGCAATGTTGTGAGCGCCATGCTGCTAAAGGCGCTGCCTTTTGGGAAAATAAGGAAGGATGAGGTTGTAACCCCTTAAGATATCATGTAAGGAAAACCTCTTTGTTAGACTGTGGACTATAGTCTTGCTTTAATGCTAAGAAGTCCCCATATTAAAAGTGCCACTTCCTTTTTTGACTATTTTTTGAAGTAGACCTTGTTTATTTGCACAGTGTAGACTAGCAAAAGATGTTCACAGGTGCTGAGCAAAAAGATTTTATTGGGATGTTGTCTATTACTGTGTCTACTAACACAGTAACAGTCATAAAATGCGTAAAGAATTTGATTGCATTCTTAAGCAATATTAAGACAGCATACTGAATCACTTCACAATCATGAAAGGCCAGGATTAATCTTGCACCCTTTGTCTTCACTCAGTTTATATGTGAGTTGAACACGGTATCATCCTTCCCCAGCTTGGGCTGAAATTGCCACAGGAAGCTCTAACTGGGCAGCCTGGAAAAAGTTCAGAGATGATTCAGTTATACACACCTGGAAAGCTGGTAGGAAAAGAAATTATGGATGTCAAGTCCTTTCCTGTCCCCGTTATTGTTAGTGTGGTAAAGTGTGTCCACCAACACTGCATGGTCCCCCAGCGGCCCAGGACTCAGGAGTACTCCTTGGGTCCTGATAAGTTTGCGATTTTTTTGGGCCGCAGTACTACAAGCAAGCCACATCAGCTAGGTGTTAGCTAGAGCTGCAGCCAGGACCGCAGCATCCTCTGCCAGGTGCCAAGGTGGCCTTTAGCCGGGGGAGGCAGCCACCGACTCTCTGGACTTGTGCTCTGATTGATTTGCCCCTCGGAGTGACAAATATCCAACGTGTGAGCAGCCAGCGTTTGTCAGGAGTGACAAACAGAAACCCACTTGGCTGACAGAGAGTAAACAGCCTGCTGGTGCCTGATTTCGTCTCTGTGTAGAAGCTAAGCTGATTTACGCCTCTCAGCGGTTTGGATGAGTGACTGCTGTGAATAGCTGGTAGTCTCCATTTTGTTGCTTCTCTGTGCTTGCTCTTAATGATTTCACCTAAAGAGCCACTTCTTTTGCACAATAGGTAGCCCTGCTGATCTGAGATGAAAAGGTCCCCGGGTCAATTCCTTGCTGGACTTGCAAGCCTCATTTAATGCTTTCCCACTTGGTTGCTTTCCTGTATTCCCTACTGCCCGTATTTGCCTTGTCATCTTGATGTATCCTTACCAGACAGCGTGCTGCTTTGGGGAAACTGTCCAGTTTTATGGTGAGAACAGGAACTGGGAATAAAAAGACACAGGTACTAATCCAGCTCTGACAAGATCTTGTTCTATGACCTTGGGCAAATAATTAAATGCCCTAGTGTCATTGTTTTCCTTTCTAATATTAAGAGAGAACAACAAATTCCTAACATACCTATTAGAGGTATTGTAAGGCTTATTACTCCAAAGATTTTTAAAGTGCTCTGAGATTGGGAAAAACATATTCAAGAGCTAATTAGTGGCACCAATTTTGCTTTTGATTATTAGTTTTAGTTAATAATTAGCACCCACATAAATTCATTGAGATATATCAACTCCATTTACTTTAGAGCATTAAAGAACTTAAGACATGTAATGCAGGAAGGTACCTCCCACAATAAAAAATTCCCTTCCCGCCTAAGCAGTATATTATTCATGAAGGCAAGCTACTATCCACACCAAAAAGTGCCGGGGAGTTACTCTGTCTCTCTGTGTATAAGGGCCTCACAGGGAATCACCAAGTTCTGTGTAAAGGTTAACACTAGGTTGGACTAAGAAGCCTTCATGTAAGGGAATTACCTTATTCACATAGCGTTATCATCAATAAAGCACATAACATTATTTGTGTGAACCACTACTACCTACCATCAGTTTGCATCTCTTTGGGGTTTTTTTTCATAAAATTTATATGACAGCAAAACTGGCCAAACTTCTTCAACATAAATGCTTTTTAGAAAAGATCTGAGGATATTGATATTAATCTTTGATTCAATCTGTTATACAAAATTCTTTATTTATGGAATTGGGAGAGGAAGAAAATCATGCAGAGGGAAAAATATTATAAATCTGACATTTTATGAAGAATTTAAAGTTAGGTTTCCTTATTAAAAATAACTTTATGGTTTACATTTTTCTTATCTTTTATTTAAATGTGTTTATAAATGCTTGAGATTTTAACAGATGTTTCATTTGATGCCAAAGAAACACTTTTAAATTCTCTTGGAGTTTATAGTAAACCAGGTTATGCAGCTTTATGACAAAAAAGATTATAGCTGCGATTACAAAGCCTTTCACATTATAAATGCGGAATGGTACGTTTGTAACTTTCTGAAGAATAGTACTGATGAGCTGCTTTGAGTTTCCAACAAGATCCATCCTGCCATTTCAAAAGCCTCCACAGGATTCTCTGCAAAACAGGGGAGAGACAATTTAAAACCATACTCTACCCATATTTTTTCACACAGGGTTGGTATTAGATGCTTGAAAAAATGTGCTAATGAACAGCACTTAGTGAGGAGTAGTTTTTTCCTACTTCCTACTTTTTGGGATGAGAGGTGATAAGAGAGCCTCCTACTACAGTGAGGGCCAGAACTGAACATCCATAGAAAGGCAAACTAGTCCTTGAAAGGTAATTCACTGCTGTGCACAGCACAAGCATAAGATTTACTAATCATTCAAATACTCAGTTAAACCTTATCTCTGATACTATAAATAATCCAAAGACTTTGAGCTGATAGTCTGTCGTGGTTTAGCCCCAGCCGGCAGCTAAGCACCACGCAGCCGCTCGCTCACTTCCCCCCCGGTGGGATGGGGGAGAGAATCGGAAGAGCAAAAGTAAGAAAACTCAAGGGTTGAGATAAGAACAGTTTAATAATTGGAACATAATAATAATAATAATAATAATAATGCATTATAATGAGAAGGAAAACAACGGGAGAGAGAGAGGAACAAAACCCAAGGGAGGGAAAAAAGGAAAAAAAAAATAAAAAATTATACAACTGCTCACCACCCGCCGACCGACGCCCAGCCAGTCCCCGAGCAGCGATTGCTACCCCCCGGCCAACTCCCCCAGTTTATATACTGGGCATGACTTCATATGGTATGGAATAGCCCTTTGGTCAGTTTGGATCAACTATCCTGGCTCTGCCCCCTCCCATTTCTTGGGCACCTGGCAGAGCATGGGGAGCTGAAGGGAAAAAAAAAAGTCCTTGACCAATGTAAATACCGCTTAGCGACAGCCAAAACATCAGCGTGTTATCAATATTTTTCTCATACTAAAATACAAAGCACAGCACTATACCAGCTACTAGGAAGAAAATTAACTATCCCAGCCAAAACCAGGACAGTATCCACCCCTTATTCTATACCATTTACGTCATGCCCAGGTTCTACCCTTTCTAATACAATTAATCACCACCACTTTTCCTGTCTCTTGAGATATATATAGATATATATATATATGTACACACAGTTATCATTCCCTTGGTCCATGGGCCATCCTTCTAAAATATTTATTAAGTTCATTTAGTCCATGACTTTGGGCTCCATCTGTCATAATAGTCCTTCATGGCAGAAGAGATGGTGTGTGGTGTTGGATTGTTGCATGCTGAAGCCAGTTCTGGTTCCATCACCACTGCACTTTGCTTGCTTTCATCGAAGTTCATGCTTCACTAATCTGGGTGATCCTTATTGAAATACCATTGATATGGTGTATAGTAACCATAAAAGTGATGACACACAGTATTATATAGCAGTTAACATCATACCATTTAGTTCATTGGCTATTCTCACCCAAAATCAAATCCCCTTAAGGTACACATCGGACTTCCCCATCCTTTCGCATTACCCACCAAGTGCACCCGGGTCCTTGAGCAAAAGCAATCCCACAAATGGGCTTGCCTTTGCCTGAGGCAGGAGTAACCCAGACTGTCTTCCCCAGCATGTTTTTTATGTGTACTACAGGGACCATATCCCCTTCTATAGTGCGTAAAAGTTTTGATTGGGCAGGGCCAGCTCGATTGACAGATCCTCTAATGTTGACTAACCAGGTGGCCTTTGCTAAATGTGTATCCCAATGTTTGAATGTCCCACCACCCATTGCTCTCAGTGTAGTCTTTAACAGCCCATTGTATCATTCAATTTTCCCAGAGGCTGGTGCATGATAGGGGATGTGATATATCCACTCAATGCCATGCTCTTTGGCCCAGGTGTCTATGAGACTGTTTCGAAAATGTGTTCCGTTGTCTGACTCAATTCTTTCAGGGGTGCCATGTCACCACAGGACTTGCTTTTCAAGGCCCAGGATAGTGTTCCGGGCAGTGGCATGGGGCACAGGATATGTTTCCAGCCATCCGGTGGTTGCTTCCACCATTGTAAGCACATAGCGCTTGCCTTGGCGGGTTTGTGGGAGCGTGATATAATCGATCTGCCAGGCCTCCCCATATTTATATTTCAGCCATTGCCCTCCATACCACAGAGGCTTTAACTGCTTGGCTTGTTTAATTGCAGTGCACGTTTCACATTCATGGATAACCTGTGAAATAGTGTCCATGGTTAAGTCCACCCCTCGATCTTGAGCCCATCTATATGTTGCATCTCTTCCTTGATGGCCTGAGGTGTCATGGGCCCACTGAGCTATAAATAATTCACCCTTACGTTGCCAGTCCAGATCCACCTGAGCCACTTCAATCTTAGCAGCCTGATCCACCTGCTGGTTGTTTTGATGTTTCTCAGTGGCCCGACTCTTGGGTACGTGAGCATCTACGTGACGTACTTTTACAACCAGGTTCTCTACTTGGGCAGCTATATCTTGCCACAATGCTGCAGCCCAGATGGGTTTACCTCTGCGCTGCCAATTGTTCTGCTTCCATTGCTGTAACCACCCCACAGGGCATTTGCCACCATCCATGAGTCAGTATAGAGATAGAGCACTGGCCACTTTTCTCGTTCAGCAATGTCTAAAGCCAGCTGAATGGCTTTTACTTCTGCAAATTGGCTTGATTCACCATCTCCTTCAGCAGTTTCTACCACTTGTCATATAGGACTCCATACAGCAGCCTTCCACCTCCGATGTTTTCCTACAATACAACAGGACCCATCAGTGAACAGGGCATATTGCTTCTCATTTTCTGGTAATTTATTGTACAGTGGGGCCTCCTCAGCACGCGTCACCTCCTCCTCTAGCCATATTCTGAAATCTTTGCCTTCTGGCCAGTCCATAATTACTTCCAAGATTCCTGGGCGATTGGGGTTTCCTATCCGAGCCCATTGTGTGATCAGTGCAACCCACTCACTCCACATAGCATCAGTTGCATGATGTGTAGAGGGGACCCCCCCTTTCAACATCCAGCCCAGCACCGGCAGTCAGGGTGCCAAAAGGAGTTGTGCTTCAGTACCAACCACTTCTGAAGCAGCTCGAACCCCTTCATATGCTGCCAACATCTCTTTTTCAGTTGGAGTATAGCGAGCCTTGGATCCTCTGTATCCCCGACTCCAAAACCCTAGGCGTCGACCTCGAGTCTCCCCTGGTGCTTTCTGCCAGAGGCTCCAGGTAGGGCCATTCTCTCCAGCTGCGGTGTAGAGCACATTTTTACGCCTTGGCCTGCCCAGACTGGCCCAAGGGCTACTGCATGAACTATCTCCCATTTAAGTCGTTCAAAGGCTTGTCGTTGCTTAGGGCCCCATTTGAAATCGTTCTTCTTCCGGGTCACTTGGTAGAGAGGGCTTACGATCAGACTGTAATTTGGAATATGCATTCTCCAAAAACCCACAACGCCTAGGAAAGCTTGTGTTTCCTTTTTGCTAGTTGGTGGAGACATGGCTGTTATTTTGTTAATCACATCCATCGGGATCTGATGACGTCCATCTTGCCATTTTATTCCTAAAAACTGGATGTCCTGTGCAGGTCCCTTGACCTTACTTTGTTTTATGGCAAAACCGGCTTTCAGGAGGATCTGGACTATTTTCTTCCCTTTCTCAAAAACTTCCTCTGCTGTATTGCCCCACACGATAATGTCATCAATGTATTGCAGATGTTCTGGAGCTTCGCCCTGTTCCAGTGCAGTCTGAATCAGTCCATGGCAAATGGTAGGGCTGTGTTTCCACCCCTGGGGCAGTCGATTCCAGGTGTACTGAACGCCCCTCCAAGTGAAAGCAAACTGTGGCCTGCACTCTGCTGCCAAAGGGATTGAGAAAAACGCATTAGCAATATCAATTGTAGCATACCATTTGGCTGCTTTTGACTCCAGTTCGTATTGCAGTTCCAGCATGTCCGGCACAGCAGCACTCAGCGGTGGCGTGACTTCATTCAGGCCACTATAGTCTACTGTCAGTCTCCACTCTCCATTAGACTTTCTCACTGGCCATATAGGACTGTTAAAAGGTGAGCGAGTCTTACTGATCACTCCTTGGCTCTCCAGTCGACAAATCAGCTCATGGATGGGAATCAGGGAGTCTTGGTTGGTACGATATTGCCTCCGGTGCACCGTTGTGGTAGCAATTGGCACCTGTTGTTCTTCAACCCTCAGTAACCCCACAACAGAAGGGTCCTCTGAGAGACCGGGCAAGGTAGACAGCTGTTTAATTTCCTCCGTCTCCAAGGCAGCTATACCAAAAGCCCACCGGTACCCTTTTGGGTCCTTGAAATACCCTCTCCTGAGGGAGTCTATGCCAAGGATGCACGGAGCCTCTGGGCCAGTCACCATGGGGTGCTTTTGCCACTCATTCCCAGTTAGACTCACTTCAGCCTCCAATACAGTCAGCTGTTGGGATCCCCCTGCCACTCCACAAATACAGATGGGTTCTGCCCCGATATAGCTTGATGGCATTAGGGTACACTCTGCACTGGTGTCTACTAGAGCCTTATACTCCTGTGGGTCTGATGTGCCAGGCCATTGAATCCACACAGTCCAGTAAATCCGGTTGTCCCTTTCCTCCACCTGGCTGGAGGCAGGGTCCCCCTAATCCTGGTCATAATATTCATTACCCATTTCTTGTGTATATGAGTCAGAAGTTTCTTCATTAAAATCAGAAGTAAGATCAGCCCTTTTACTCTGTCTGGGGAACTGTCCACTGGAAACCGGAGCAGCAATTTTCCTGGAAGAACCCCCTTTGGTGATTGTTTTTCCTTGCAACTCACATACCTGTGCCTCTAGGGTTGAGGTAGATTTTCCATCCCACTTCCTCATGTCCTCTCCATGGTCACGCACGTAAAACCATAGGGTGCCCCGTGGTGTGTACCCTCTATATCCTCTCTCTTGAGCAGAAGAACACTGACTCCTAATAGCTGAGACACTGGTCCGTATAGGTGGGGAGTAGGACATATCTTCTTTGAACCGTTGGAACTCCTGGGACAGTTTCTCCACAGCTGAGACAAGGGAGGAAGAGATACTTTCTTCATATTCCTGGAGGTTACTAGCAGCTTCATTCACTGTTGGACCATCTCCGTCTCTCCAGGTCAGTATTGCCAATGAGTTGGCACACGACGGTGGTGCGTTTCGTACCAACTTCCGCCACATACGTCTTGTGCACTGGACCTCGTCTGGATCTGTGGGTGACTGCACGTCGTCCAGGTCACCATAAATCACTTCCAGCACAGCTAATTCCCTCAGGTACTGGATACCTTTCTCCATGGTGGTCCATTTCCCAGGGCGATATACAACATCTTCCTTGAAGGGATATCTTTCTTTTATAGCTGACAGGAGTCGCCTCCAGAGGCTGCGGGCTGGTTCCCCTTTTCCAATCGCTTTGTCAATGCCCCCTTCCCTAGAAATAGTCCCAGCTGCTTGGCTTCCTTACCCTCCAATTCCAGGCTACTGGCCCCGCTATCCCAGCATCGGAGCAGCCAGGTGACAATGTACTTCCCTGGACGACGGCTGAAATCTTTTCGCATATCTCGCAGCTCACTCAGGGATAGGGATCGGGTGGTTTCTGTCTCATTTATGAGTTCTTCCTCTTCCTCTCCCTGTGATGGCCCTGCTCTTTCATCTTCCCTTTCTAAACGAGCTGACTTTCGCTTCCAGGATTTCTTTTTATGTATAGGGGCGACTGATACTGACACGGGTTCGTTCCCTGTTTGAACCGCAATGCTTGTAACCGAGTTGTCCGGAGCAGCTGCAGCCGCAGTGCCTGTCGCAGGGGGGGCTGGAGCAGCCGCAGTGCCTGTCGCAGGGGGAATCAGAGCAGCCGCAGTGCCTGTCGCAGGGGTAATCGGAACAGCCGCAGTGCCTGTCGCAGGGGGAATCAGAGCAGCCGCAGTGCCTGTCGCAGGGGTAATCGGAACAGCCGCAGTGCCTGTCGCAGGGGAATCAGAGCAGCCGCAGTGCCTGTCGCAGGGGTAATCGGAACAGCCGCAGTGCCTGTCGCAGGGGGAATCAGAGCAGCCGCAGTGCCTGTCGCAGGGGTAATCGGAACAGCCGCAGTGCCTGTCGCAGGGGGAATCAGAGCAGCCGCAGTGCCTGTCGCAGGGGTAATCGGAACAGCCGCAGTGCCTGTCGCAGGGGGGGCTGGAGCAGCCGCAGTGCCTGTCGCAGGGGTAATCGGAACAGCCGCAGTGCCTGTCGCAGGGGGGGCTGCAGTAGCTGCAGTGCCTGTCGTAGGGGTAATCGGAACAGCTGCAGTGCCTGTCGCAGGGGGAATCAGAGCAGCCGCAGTGCCTGTCGCAGGGGGGCTGCAGTAGCTGCAGTGCCTGTCATTTTGTCACCAGATCCTTGAGGGTTTTGAATAGTGTTGAACAGGGCTCGGTAGGCACGGGCCAGACCCCAGCACATTGCAGTGATTTGTGTCTCCCTAGAATTGCCAGGGTGGCAGCATACTTTTTCCAAATAGTGTACTAATTTTTCAGGATTCTGCACTTGTTCAGGGGTGAAGTTCCAAAACACTGGAGGTGCCCACCGTCCTAGGCATTTGCCCATGCTATCCCACACACCCTGCCACTCATAACTATCCAGCCTTGGGGCAGATCTCCGAATGATGTTCTTAAATTGCTTACTAACCTTGGACAAGATCGAAACAATATTCCCAAGCAATACCAATAGAAGTATCTTGACTACCCAAGGTTGTTCAAAATACTGAAAAGTTATTGTAATGAAGGAGGAAGCATTGTAGAAGAAAGTAGTGAAGGCACAATTCTGCATTTCCTCCATAAAAAACCTCTCAGAGGAAGAGGTATAATTGCGAATTGTCTCCATAAGATGATACCCAACATACAATAACAGTTTCAGTACAGCACTTAGATACCAAAATAAACCCAAGGTCACTGTTTTAATAACAAATCTCACAGGCAAAACATCACCAATTAAAGCAGAGCACAACAAACTGCAAAAACCAACACCAATCTTTAACATGTACAGCAAAAAAATGAGCATGGTGCAGATCAGGTAAACCAATGCTAGGAACAGATGGATCAATATCACGTCCCACAACTACTAACAGATCTGAATTCCTTAATGCGCTCTGGTTAATCTGTTATTATCTCAAACCCTTGTGCCCCACGTTGGGCGCCAAAAAGGACTGTCGTGGTTTAGCCCCAGCCGGCAGCTAAGCACCACGCAGCCGCTCGCTCACTTCCCCCATGGTGGGATGGGGGAGAGAATTGGAAGAGCAAAAGTAAGACAACTCGTGGGTTGAGATAAGAACAGTTTAATAATTGGAACATAATAATAATAATAATAATAATAATAATGAAGAATTATAATGAGAAGGAAAACAACAGGGGAGAGAGAGGAACAAAACCCAAGGAAGGGGAAAAAGGGAAAAAAAAAAAAAAAAATTATACAACTGCTCACCACCTGCCGACTAATGCCCAGCCAGTCCCCGAGCAGCGATCGCTACCCCCTGGCCAACTCCCCCAGTTTATATACTGGGCATGACTTCATATGGTATGGAATAGCCCTTTGGTCAGTTTGGATCAACTATCCTGGCTGTGCCCCCTCCCATTTCTTGGGCACCTGGCAGAGCATGGGGAGCTGAAGAAAAAAAAAAGTCCTTGACCAATATAAATACCGCTTAGCGACAGCCAAAACATCAGCGTGTTATCAATATTATTCTCATACTAAAATCCAAAGCACAGCACTATACCAGCTACTAGGAAGAAAATTAACTCTATCCCAGCCGAAACCAGGACATAGTCTAAAAAGAGGAGAATTTCACCCAGAGTGAATGGAGAGATCAGGATCAGCAGAAGTCGTTATATCTGACTGGCAATACCGAATTGAGCTTATCCTTTCCCAATGCATTCCTGTGTCCACCTATCCATTATCTCACTTCCAGCTTTACTTGGAATTAGCTCTTTCAAAATAAGGAGACACAGCAAGCCATTGGTTTATCTTATGGACTAAGTAAGTGTCCTCAGGTTTTGGATCAGGATGATGGACATATTGATTATAATTTTTAACCTGGCATGATTACAAATTACAAATCCCTTTGGTTCCCTTACTTGTAAGATGAGACATGCACATGCATCCCCTCGAAGCAGGATTTCCTTGATTTGATTTCAATATTAAGCATTGGATAGTCTGGGGAATTTCCCCACTAAAATAAATATCCTTTAAAGAGGGTGTCTCCCTTAATCTGTACAATGACGTGCAGGGAGCATCTTTCTCCCAACCTTGCACAACAGAGACAGATTGATTTTACTAACCTTAGCTTGTCATAGCCAGTCACATCCGCTCTCGCCACCTAAGCTCTGTGTGTGATTGGGAACCATTTGCACCAGAGGTGGTTCTGGATGGCTCTGGACTTTGAACACTAGTGCCTGCTGAAGAGGGATGGACTTCCCACACAGCTTCCTATGATGTCCATGCAAGTATCAACAAAGAGTTCACCATGATTACTGTTGCTCCTATGAGTATCAAGGAAGGACAATTAATTTGACAGTTTTTACAAAGTGCTGCCCAGTTTCCATAGACTATGTAAATCTAGATAGTAGAAGCATCCGCTCATACATTGTCTCCACTCAACATTAACTGAGTAGACACATATTTACTCTTTGCTGAAGTTATAAAGCACAATGGTTATTTTGTTTTATACCAGGAGGCAGTAACAGGTTTGTACTTCTAGAGGAAAATGTGGCTGGACATGAAAACGGAAAGGCAGAGCCCTGTCTGGTGTAAACCAGCCTCTCCGTCTTGTCTCCAGGGAAGCTGCACAAGGGATCTAATCCCTTGTCTCCTGCCCAGCATACACAGGCTGGCATTTCATTAGTAAATTAAAGCAGGTTGGGTCCTAACTCCTTAGTTTAGTAGTTTTTTTCCTTTGTGCCTTTATAGATATCCATTAGTGATATTCTATACTTTTAAGGCTGAATTCAGTCTCTGGAAAGCCTGCATCTCAGGCACGATCTGATCGAAGGTCTCATTTTAACCTGTGGCTATTTCAAACTGTAGATCAAAAGTCATGTCTCAGTGGAGATTTTGATGATTACTGATTCCAGTAGGAAACATCTGAGTTGAACTTTTGGCTTTATTTAGATGCGCTTGGTAAAGTAGATATCTCAGTGGACAGGGTGAGTACAGGGGTAATATTAGACAAGAAAAAAAAAAAGCAGTTGTTTTTTCTTCTTTCATATCTCAAATTATAATTTGTAATCCCTTGACCTGCTGTCATGGGGATGTGCTCCATTCATTTTGTAGAGGAACCCAGATCAATGAATATGACTTTGTCAGCAGCCTCTGGTAGACTGGTGCTCCATCAAAGACCAGAGATAAATCAGAGAGACTGCTGGGGAACCAGAGACATGTATCTGGACCAGACTTAGTCGTGAACTAAGTGAATGGATTGGGAGAAGCTGGGGTGAACTACCCAGCTTTGTAGCAGTGCAAAAATACAGGAAAAAAATAGAGCCTACAACCCATACTATGAAACAACAGGAAGTAATCAGAGATGACTGGTTTCAGAACTGCCCTTAAACGTCTCCACACCATCCCTAGCTTAGGTTTTGGGGGGGGGGTTTGGCCTTGAGGAAGACATTTTATCTCTTTGCAACAATAACAATGGAAATAGAAAAAAACCAAGAATAACAAGTGAATGTAAAAGAATTTTCCAGGCCAAACCCGGTTATGGAAAGAGCAGAGCTATTTGAATCACATAACTTTATACATGTTCACAAAATATCAGCATTCTTCCAGCAGTAGAAACTCCAGCAGGAAATGTTTGTCGTTTGACTCTCTGATGTGTGTGTGTGCACGTGTGTGTGTTGTGGAGAAAGAAGGTAGGAAAAATAATGCAATAAAACATTAATTTTTCAGGAATGCATGTTTTTCTCTTCTTTAAAGAAGAGTTCCCATCTCTGTGAGCTCTGCTAGAATAAAAGGTGTCAGCAGAGCTGGCATGTGGTGGCATGTTCCCTACTCCAGCAGCCACCACTGGCACCCCTCACAACCACTTGTGGGCTGCTCAGCACCCTTCACCCCGCAGCAGTACCACCTTTCTCATCCTCCTTCAAAGGTCACAGAGAGGCAGGCACAGGCTAGCTTCCAGGCTCCAGGCTCCATAGTGTGTGAAGAAACACACACTATCTGCTGGATGGAAATCGACAAACTCTCTTTTTCTGAAATAAATTAGTTCATTTCTACTGTTCGTTCTTAAGAGGTTAAAAACCCTTTGAGGCAACTTAAATCACTTCCTCAGCCCTATTTATTTTCTTGGCCCAACTGCCAAGCTTTCATGTTATCCAAATCTTAATTTTATCCCCAAAATGTCTCTGATGCACTGCCAGAAGTGAAGGTCAGCTAGCTCTCAGCTTCACCTAAGTAGCCTGGCATTTTTTTTCTTTTATGAAGTTTTACATCAGAGACATGACTTAGCTCATAACAAACCCCACATCTTTTGTTGCTGTTGCTTCTTTTTCTCTAGGTGAATTCGGTGGCAGTGCAAAGAGCCAGACTGCCATCCTGAAAAGCAAAGCATCCTCTGCAGCCGGATCACCACCAGTAGGACTTTCTTCCCACAGCCTCCCCCCTGCTCTGCACTGACAGGTGAAATCTGGAAAGTCAGGAGCTTCCAGAGCACCATGAGCTGAATGACAGATGCCACTGACTGACCCTCTGCCCCCCCAGGCATCCCTTTGTCACTGCAAAGCATAGCTGCTGCGACTGCATGGGGGGCTGGGAGTGAAGCAACTAACAAGAAAAATTCTTACACTCACAAAACTTCTGTCTTTTTTGTGGACCCACTTGCCTTGGTTTGCTGTTGTTTTCTGTTTTGTTTAAAACAAAGACCATAGTCATTTAGTTATAAAATTTTGTCTGTATCCAGCCTCCAGTGGATTTCATAGGGATGCTTGTGGCTATATTCCCTAACCAGCTTTAAAATCCTTATCCTATGGACCAGTAAGATGTCAAAGTTTGACATGGCTGTGAGAAACATCCAAATAATTTTAGAATCCCCTCCCCAAATGACAGTGAGTGAGAGTGAGGAGTGAATAAAATCAACAGGCTGTTTTTTAAATTAATAACATTTTATCATTGGAAATGACAGCACTTCCACCCACAGTATTTGGTGGCCTATGTCTTTTTCTCCTAAACAAGACTAAGGTTCTTCAAGTGAAAAAAAATAGAAAAGACAGAAATGTTGTTTTAGAGGTTGGCACAGAATATAGAAATTGGATCCCTTCACTGGATATTGTTTCAGCTAGTACTGGTGAAAATAGGTATAGCTTCAGGTAAGCAAAGGGAATTATATACAGTTCAAACTCCAGCTCTTACTACCCTATATACCAAGGGTCATCATCTGCATGATACTCTTCATCATGCAGGCAGGAATAAATGGGGATCTTGCTAGAGAGAAGAAATTCCTTACCACCACCTGGCTTGTCCTCACTGAGGCTAACAATAAGTTATGACCATTGATTTTTAATATCTTGATCACTGCTGCAGTACGATGATGCCCATGCTTTGCAATGACCTTGTTCATCTTCTCCTTTGGGCAGCCCCTTGCTCAACAAAGCATCTGTCCCTTCTGAGGACCAGCACAACCAGCGACAGGATGCACTGACAGAGAGGAAAGGGGGAATGGCTCTGTGCTTGGCTGTCTGGGTCTAGTGTTTTGGTTCAAACAGTTCCCACCAATGAGAGCCATGGTCAAAATGACAAAATGCCTAGGAAACGTTGTGTTATGGCTGACCCTCCACATACTGCCTGCTGCCAGACAAATGCATACTGTCATTAAAGACATGAACTCAGGAGCAAGAGTAGGGACAAGGCATTTGGAATCTCCTGGCTTTTGTCATTTTGCATCAAATCTTTTGTTTCACTGGCAATGTTTAAATGAAATATGGATTTATCTATTTTTGCACTGAATTTCTTGCTGGTTCCTAAAGCAAAAGCAAACCATCCATGGATGGTTATGAAACATGCAATGTTTTCCCAAGAGATAGACCATTCTCTCTAGGAATATCTTGTTTTGGCTCCTGCAAATGCATATTTTAGACCCACTTATACATGTATTTATGCATTTTTTAAAAGCTTCCTTTCTGGTCTATTAAACACATTTACTGGGTCAGGCTGTGTCTTCGTAGCCCCACTCTGCACCAATCAGGTAGTATCTCGAGTAGCATTTTATTCCTATATCTGTGTCTCCTAGCAAACTGTGATATCAGACGTTCAGCTTTGAGATGTCACAGCAGGATTGAGTCACCATTTGTTTAGAGCCACTGGAAGTAGTTCTGACAATTAGTAGAAACAGCAAAAGGAATTCACCCAGGCACAGACAGAGCCAGCAAGCAGGAAGCATACAGTAAATTTGTCATGCAAGCATGGTGAACTTTAAAGCATTTCCCACTGCGAAAGCTCTGTCTTCTTTAGTTAGATTAGAGAGAATCAACTTGACACTTTGATTAATATAAACAAGAAGGGGCTTTAAAATAATTAACAGCTCCACACTTCAGTCCACCTCTTGCTTCCAAGGTTCTCGGAGAGCTTCAGGAACAGTCACTCATGTCTGGTAGTCATCCTGCTACCAGCTCATTCTCACTTCAGAGGTAGGAGAGTTGAGACACAATGGATGTGATGTGACCAAGGTTGCAGGAGCCTAGGAGAGCTGCTAAGGTACCCAGGGGTATGTTGCTAATTGGTTACTGCTCTTCAGAATCATTGCAACTGAATACTTTTTTTTTTCAGTATAGCTTGTGAATAGGACTATTCACTTTAGGGACCAGAATAATCCTCCTTCTATCACTATTTGTCCAGATGGTGTCAGGGAACTGCACTTCTTTGCCCATTTCCCTTCATCTATTGAATGAGAATAAAGTCACTTGTCCTTCCTTGAAAATTGCCTGTTGTTATCTCTGAAAAATTAGAGTTCATCACACTAGCAGGATTCTATTTTTGCTTTTCCCCATCATAAAGACATGCTAGAATTTATTTAAAATGAGTGTTATGGCATTCCTCTGTAATGGCAAAGGGCTCACATAGTGTTGCCCTCACAAACAGAGCTGAGGAGCGGGAGTGATGGTATTACACTGCCAAAATGTCTTCTTCTCTTCAGCACTTCACAAGGCCACAAAGCCTTTTGTACTTTCTTTCATGATACTTTCACAGCATGGGGTGCAGCTGCTGTATTTACATAATGCCCGAGCAAGAGCTTTAATTGTCCTTCAGAAAGGAAGAGGCAGAGGAAGAGGCAGAGGAGGGGGAGACCTGAAGGACCACAGCTCTTGCTATGAGGAAAGCAAACCTAGCATCTTCCCTCCACGCTGCCCCGGGGGCATAACTATCATATCCTCTTCTAGCTTCCAGCACAGAACACAGCAAAGACACTCTTTTTCTTGGTTTGCCAGTGGTACCACTTACAGCCGGGCATGGGAAACACGGTGGGATGTGCAGCAGAGGCAGTAGCACCTCAGCACGGACAGCCACCGGCCTTTACAAACAAGAGGCTAGTGCAGTGCCTGCTCTACAGCCAGTCCTCACGGGGACTCGGGGAGGATGTGAAGGCACAAATGATGGACTTAACTGCTGTGATGTCTGTCTCACAGGGTTTTTTTTTCTTTGTGTTGTACCCTGAGATCACTGAAGTACCTGCTGGCAGCCATTTCCTCCTCTGTACCTCACAGAGAAGACATGCTGCTCTTTTGTGGTGACTTGGCTTTTGTTTGTTCTTGGCTTTTGTGCTCTCCAAATCAAAAGTAAAAGCCTGTCTTATTCTTAAATAACCACCTTATTCTTTCCTTACAGAGGATCTTATTACAGGCAGAGGAAATTCTTCAGGAATTGGTTAAAAGCATCCTGGCAATGAAATACAGCTTTGTTTTGCTTAGCTTTCTTCAGACGAAGTGTTTGCAGTTTTGTGTGTTACACTTGAAGATATAAATAAAGATACAGACCATCCTGTAAAATTAAGACAGGGATTTGAGGTTTCATACTACTCACGGGTATCAGAATCCCTCATGATCATGTCTGAAGAAGAGAAAATAAATAAACGGAGAAGGGAAATGCATAGCTACAGTATAGGTTAGCATCCTACATCCACAAGTAATCCCACTGAAATTGCAGCAAGATACTACTCAATAGGAATAAGGGTGGGGAAATCTGCCTTGAATGAGTGGTGGAAGGGTGCAGAGAGACAAGACACAGAGTGATCTGGAGTTGATCAATGGGTAGTAGCTGTGAAATGGACACCCTGAAAGAAAAGGTATTGTTGGAATTCTTGTCACAATGAATGATTTTAGTCTAAAGACTGTCTTGCTATCCTTGTAAATGAGTGGTCAGGATCAGTGGTCAAAGCTTTCATTTTCAGATATAGCTACTGTCTGCTGTGTCAAGAAAAAGACTACCTGGCCACAAAGCAACTACCTTGTTATAATTTTCCCATGATGTTAACTTTATCTTGTGGCAGTGTTTTGGCAGCCTTGGGATCATGTCTGCTCTGCCTCAGGAAGAGACATGATGACAGATAACATAAGCATGTAGTACAGAGCTCACCAATCCCTGTGTGACTTCCAGATCAGAAGGGAATAGGTATCTCCAGAGAATACCAATCAAACCTCAAGCCTGTATCTCCTGAGACCCCCTGCCTACTGCCTTTTTCAAAGATGAGCTGAAAGCTGCAGCCTGACATGCAGGTGCAAGGACAATGCTGTTTACACTCCTTGCTCCAACCTTGCCACTTAATCAGACTGAATCAGTAATGAGCTTCCTCACTGTGGTCCTGCCCGAAGTGACCACTTTCTCCCATCTCCTCCTCCCTTACTGGTGGACTCAGAAAAAAATATTTTATGAGGCCTCATGCTCCTTGCTGTTTGTAGGCTAATGTGGATAGCCTGACATGCACATGGAGCTCAGCAGGATGCTCACAGGCAGGTGGTGTGGGAGACTCCTGTGCAGTGCTGTCCTGCAGTCTCCAATGTGGGCCCATTTTGTTGTTTCTCTTTAGGACAAAGAAACGTACCCTCCATTATTTCCTGTCCTCTCTCTCCCCATCCATTCAACTCATCAGCATGTGCATTAGAAGTAAATCTAGAAATGCCCTGCTCTTGTGTCCGTTTGAGTCATGCTGCTCATGCCTGTCCAGCCATCCCCTAGGAGGTAGATTTGTAGTGTATGAGTGATAGCTGCCATATTTGCCAATGCCACAGGGTTTACAGGTTCAATGACAGCCTATCTCCTGGAGCTAAATGAGCTGGCCCACACCATAACCTGAGAGGTCCCAGAATCAGAGACAGGCTCCAGAGCCCTGTGGCTTTTCACAGGACAGCTCTACTGAAGCTGGGGTGTTCGCTTTAGCATCTATGTATTTTTCAGTACCTAGAATCACTATCAGTGAGTGGGTAGAGTGGCCTAGACTTCTGGCTTCATTTACTTTTTTCAATAAAGCACTTCAAATGCTACTGTAACAGAGCTTTCCTGTATTTATTTAACTCCTTTTAAGGCAAATAGCCTCAATGCTCTTCTCTCCTTGTTGCTGAATAGAATCCAGAGCTGTTACAAGTGCCTGAAAGGCATTTTCCCATGTAAATAATTCAACACAGATCTTGTGCATGTGGTGTCTAGGTGGCTCACAGAGAGGGAGTCTTATGTTTGTCATCTGTAGGACTTTTCATGCTTTTTAAAAACATATGTCTATAGATTTGTTCTGAAATCACTGGCATGGCTTCTAAATCTTTTCAGGTGAGAGGACTAAAATGAGAGGGTGCTATTGGTTTGCTCAGGGAACCAGAGAAGAAATGCTGATCTGTTGTTTATCTCAGATGCTGCCTGGGTTTCAAGCAGTCTGTGTCCCATACCTTGGCTATCCATAAACCTATATGAATGAAGTGAGGGTTTGCAGGACTGTTTCTAGTGGGGCTGAGTGCCACGCTGACACAAGCCGTCATCAGATCTGACCCTTCCAGTTGGCAGCTTCAAGCACTGTCTATGAACTGTGGAGACCATATGCTTTTTTCTCACTCAAATGCTTTTTTCCTAGCGTCACGCTCAAGTTCACCAGAGAAAGTCAGAGCAGGGTTAGCTTATCTGCATCCACCCTTTCAGATCTGGAAAGCAGGTGTCCATCTGCAAAGCCTTTCAGTTATCAGTTTATGTATCAAGCTCAAGTCCCAGTTCATGCATAAAGTTTGCTGGCTTCTTTTCAGAGCAGTACATTGTCCAGATTCTCTGCCTGGCAATCCTTACTAGACCTTTAGTTTCTTTATGTCTTTCAGCCCTGTTCTTTTTTGTCCATTTTTTCGCTTTTCCTGCCTACATCCTGTGATTCTGCAATTCCTTAAGGTACTTTTCCCATGCTATTGGTTCCTTTAGCAGCTTTTATCTCAGAAGTATCTGATTTTGTTTTACATCCTTCTTGAGTTCTCTTCTCTCACCAAAACATAAGCAACCTTCTAGTGGAAGGTCAAATATGATGGCAGTGTTCAGTGGCACAAAAAGAAAGAATTTATTGAAAGGAAAAAAGAAAGCAAAATGGAACCTTTCTATAAGAAATCTGTGTCTTAAAACACACTATAGGATTGTTGTACACTGACTAGACAGCAAAGAAGAGGGAACCTTAGTACTTCCTTCAAAAGGAAATAATTCCTTTCTTGTGACAAAATTACATTTTCTCCTAATCGTATGGTTTTGTTTTAAGCAGAAATAGAAGCAACAGTAAACATCTATCAAAAACAGTTTAATTAAAATGTTAAATACCCTTCCATAGAGAAATCTTCTTTCCCAGCAATAAAACCTCACTACAGAGTTAATTATTTAAAGTAATATATTTGCTTCTCTATGTCTGTATATAAGAGATTAACATATTAATGGGAATGTAATTATGTTATAAAACTCCTTTTTATTTGCACTAGGTTTCAAGATGCAATGTTTCAATGACATCTGATATTTTTCTTCCTTTGTAACCTCAAGCTTACAGGGCACATTTTTAAGGATGATTATTATTATCATGGTAAAATAGGAGTTTTGAGTGTCACAAAAATAAAATTTTCCTATTCCTTAATTTTCTCTAAAGGTCTTGAGTTCATCTTTTTGAATACTTACAGTATGTTTTCTTGTGGGTCTTGCTCCATAAATATTTGTTTACTGGCAAACTGACTGAATAAGAGATCATGCAGCTTTTTCCTTTCCCCTTATAGGTGTAAAGCTTATTCCTCCCTTTACTCATAAGAGGCTGCCAGAGGCTGTGCTATGAGTTTTGTGGTCTCAGTTCACACTACCCAAAACATGGTGGTGTCCACAGTGGTGTCCACACCACTGAAACCAACCCACACAGCACATGCCTTAGCACTCATGTCACAGCCACAGAAAAATTGGTTCCTGTTGACTTAATAACCTGGTGCTGAATAATGATAATATCCCTGCAGCACAGTGAAAAGGTTAACATGTAGCTTTCACTGCTGCTGCAGCCTTTCCATGGTCGGACGAGAGTCAATGAGCTGCCACCTCTGATGAGCATGGCTGTGCAGGGGAGACGTTCACATCACCAGCACATTCAGCCTTGGGCTGGCAGTACAGTTCTGGACTTTGGTCTCATGCAGAAACCAGAGACCACTGATCAGCAAATCAATAGTATATCGCCTCTATGGAGGAGCTGCTGCTGGTTGCCTGATGGCATGAACTGCTGGCTCGCCCAGAGGCAAGAAACTGCTAATTAGAGGTATCTTTTCTGTGTGCAGAAGTACTTGATCCAAGTTGCTGCTGAATTCTGGGCTCAGCTGGGTCGGGGAGCTGGGCTGTCTCTGGCAAAGGTAAATTATCTTGTTTCCAAGAGAGAGTGGTTCCCATTCCTGCATGTTGTGCAGGATCTGCAGGAATTCAGTGGAGGGTCTCAACCAGTCGCCATGGCATGCTTCTGGAGATGAGAGCAGGAGGTCTGCTCGTTTGGTAGCCCGCGGCTCCAACTATCCAAGGCTGCAAGTCTGCAGTATTGACCACATCCACAAGAAGTTATCTATGGCTATGAATGGTCTTTGGTAGGAAGATCTTTACATTCATACTTCCCCAAGCATCTTACTCATGTTTTATTGGATTTCTGGTGGCTGGGTGAAGAGAACAGAACACTATTACCGAGAACATTATTTGATAGTTAAAATGATAGTAAATTTGTCTATTAAAAAAAACCAAACGTATTTTCAGCTATCAACTGTTATTTTGCTGAGCTAACAGCACCTCCACTCCGAAAAAAGCAGAAATGAAAGTTCAAAAGGAATTATTAGGCTTCAGTCCTAATGTAAGAGCACAGGTAACTCTCTAACATATGTCTGAATATTTTGGAGGATAGATGCCTCTTCACTCTTATTGAAATTTTAGGTGAAGTCTCTTCTAACAAAGTCCTGATCTCTTTCTCCTTCCCTTCCTGTTCTTTTTCCTCTCTAAATCTTTCACTCTTTTCTCTAGATCTGCAGCAATATGTTCTCCTGTAAAGGTCCTGTCTCTACTTGTACATCCTTCTTTTCATTCCTGGCAAACCCCTTAGAGTGTGATATTCCTGCAAAAACAGAAGAATTGGACAAGAACACTGTATTCCTCTTCAGTACAGGTATGAAAGGGACTTTGTTTCTCTGCTCTGTGAAGGTGAAGGCGGATTTTCCTTTTTCTTACACTAAGAAAATTTTCAGAGCCTAAGCGCTTCAGGTGGGGAGGGTCAAATCCATTGGAACAAAATGCAGGAAGCCATCACTGCTGTGTGAAACATTTCTCTCTTCTACCCATCCCACTGGTCCTTCCAGTCCAGGTTTGATCCGCTCATCCCATTCATTCAGAAATTATTTCCCTGTAATCATTCAACGCTTTCCAGGAATTTCAGCAGTTATTGTCCTCAGTGATCTTGCATTACTTGTGCATGCTTTCTGTTTCCCATTTCAGAAGGAAGTCTCTCTCATCTGTTTAAAATCCTTTCTTATGAAAAGTCAATTATTTTTATTTTCTCTCTTGGGAGTCCCAGGGCAGCCTGTCCATCTCCCTCCAGATGAATTGAACCCCAAGTGAAGAAGGAGCATGCTGGATAGATTCAGCTGCAGGAGGAGCCTGGGAGCCACTTGCATGCCTGGTGTGGGGCAATGCCTGGTGTGGGGGTCTGCATGCCTGGTGTGGGGCAATACTGAATCAGCAGGGCCGAGTAGCGAGTGTAAGGCTACAGCCCTTGGCACAATAAACCTGAGCTTTCTTGACAGACACATATTTTAAACACAAACGCTTGTAAATTGTGGGAAATCCTGTCAACGTGTCTAAAATTGGTTTTACATAGAATGAGAGCAGCAGTTTAAATACCTAGAAGAAAGGCATCAGGGGGATGAGCAAGTAAGTGCGTAACACATTGGTACATCACATGGAACAAGCCATGGATTAGGGCAAAAGGCAAGCAGGAGGAAAATGTGAGAAGCATATGCACTCTCTCAGTCAAAACTTCATCTCAATCAATAGGAAAAACAGTTCATCTGATGCAAGACAGCTTTGGAGCTGGTCCAGGCCCCCTCAAATGTGAGTTTAGCAGGGCAAAGAAAAGATGGAAAACAAGATAGACTAGTGTGAAGGGACTGAAATGAAACAGTGTACCATACAAACGATTCCCTCTGGCCTGCCAAAGGCCCCCTCTGTATCCACGGTGGAGGAGAAGCCTTAGAGGCAAACACTGAGTTTCTGCCATCCCATAATTCAGATCTTTTCTCCTAATTGTATCTTCAAGGAAAATGGTTGCTCAAAGCACCTTGCTGGGTGCCATAACATGTCATATCTCCCCCTCGGAAGCAAGAGCACTGAAACGTCCCACCAGAACACTGGCCGATAAGGGCTGTAGCACTCAGCCTTCCCCAGATGACCATCACTTCTCATACTTGGCCCCTCTTTTTTTTCAGAGCATGTAAATGGCTAAACACATCTCCCATCCTGCAGTGATCCTGGATCCAGCTCTCTGCTTCAGCTCTTTCAGGCCTTGCTTGCCCTACCTGAGAAATTCCCCAGAAAATACCTTTGCTTCAGTGGAGAAGTTGGTGCTGGTTCAGAGATGCTGGACAAGTGGGAGCTCCTGTAGTTTGCCCAGGCTCTTCAACAGCTTTAGAGGTGCCCAAAATAATATTGGTCACTGGAACCCAGCCTTTTCTTTTGGCTAACTTTGCTGCACAGGGGAATTCAACAACAGTGGAGAGAGCACAGCTAGAAAGTCCTAGGGAGGATGGAGACAGTCATGCAACTGTGAACTAAATTCAAATATCAGGTGGCTTTGGTGTCATGCAAAAGCAATCCATTAGATCTGTCAGTCATTAACATACCTGACTCTTTAGGAGATAGAGGGAGCCATTGACATCTCAGGAGAAGCTTTGCATTTCAAAATGAACTCTCTTCAGGAAAAATGGTTTCTCTCAGCTCCCTATTGGGTGCAATAGTTTCTCATTTCTCTCTCCTAGAAACAGTCATACTAATGTAAATCATTACAGAATTGAGCATTCAAAATTCTTCACTGAATTATCACTTCTTTAAGCTGCTTTATTAATTTAATGTTTTTTTAATTAAAAAACATTTTTTAACTATGCGTACACACAGCCTTCACATAGTTAAACTAATATTTACTGTGTGTTTTTTTAAAATCTTCTTGGGTTTGGGGAAGGTATTCTGTTTATTTGTATTTTTTGCCTATAATGCAGTGTGGTGCAAACACATTTTTTCTCTCATGGCATCTCCTTTGAACTACTAGGCTTTCTTTGCAGCTTTCCTTCAGGCACCAAAGACCAGTTGGTCTTTGAAGCCATGTCAAATGATAGTGGCTTCTTAGATCTTAAGGGTACGCTATCTGCAGGGAGACAACCGGGCTCCTCCGAGATGCAGGGCTCACTGGCCACATCTGCTCCCTCTGCCTTTTATAAGGAGTTTGGGAACATGTGTCAGATGGTGTCCTTGAGGGCCAATTACAAACCCCATCAAGGATTGCTTTCCTTCTACCTCCAACTTCAAAGGACAAATCACCCACCCTTCAAAAGCCTTTCCACACAAACTGTCCTGGGCAGCAGAGGGGGTGGCACATGGGAAGGTCCCCCTTCTGCTCCAAGAGACTTTGTTCCCTTCTCTTTGATGCTACAACCAAAAACATACCATTCTCCATCTGCAAAAGTTCTTCTGGTGACAAATGAAGCAGTGACAATAAATAGTTGCAGGCCCTACAGTGAAAAATTAGTATTCCAAACATGACATTAATTTGTCCTGCGAATACAAGAACCTTGTAATTTGATTCACTTTTATTTTATTGTCAGATACGATTCATTTTCTACATGATTTTATGGTTGGATAGGATTCATTAGAAATTTTCCCCAAACTACCTCTATTAAATGAAAGAGTGGGGGCAAGATCCTTTCTATTCTTTTCACTGCAAATATTGTGCTGGCTTTTCTCCTGCAAATGAGCCTGAACTCTAATCTATCCACACACAATGCTCGGCTCTGTAGCCTTAGATTTTTTTTCTTAAGTTTCATTTTAATTTTCACTGCCAAAGAAGATATTTCTTTGAAGATATTCAAATAAAGACTTCTTAAAAAAAAAAAAAAAGAGACTAGCAAAGGTTGCTCAACTATAGGGTGAATAGACAGGCTCTCTTTTTTTATGTCAGATTTTCAAAACTTGCCTTGAAGTTAGTTTTATCCAATTCTGTGCTTTGTCTCTGTCTAAATATGTGGCAATCCTTGAAGAGAAAGTGTTTGCATGGAGACTCCTTCTCTTTTTGGAGTAGCTGCATAAGCAAGAAGGTACCAACAATCAGACACCGCCTCAAATGCTCAGCCATGACTTAGCTGAGTTAACTTCCCTCCATACAGAGATGGACAGTAAAAGGACAACACTCCTTTCTACAGGAAGGATGAGAAGTGCTGTGGAAGACATTTTTGCAGCCCCTTGCGCAGGCAGGGTGTCTCAGTGACATGTCTTTGCCATCACCCCTCTTCAGCTATAATTTTCTATTAGGACAAAAACCATCTCTTCAATCTGTATAATTCTTAAGTCACTTTCATGCACTGTTTTGATTTTTTGGGTTTTTTTGTTTGTTTCCTTCAACTATCAAAAAGTGTCCTATTAATAATATATTACTAATTTACCCCGCAATCTCTTGCCAGAAAAGGGAGGAAAGAAAAAATTCCATACACACAAGATGCTATGCCTAACAAATAAATAAATAAATGAAAAATGACTGTGTCTACCAGTTCTGAAAGTCAATGTGCCTTAAAAGCATTTGCAATTCTTTATTGGTCCTGTGCCTGAGCCAGCCAGCCTGAAGAGCAGCCCTGGCGGGGGCTTGGTGCTCAGCCCGCATTCGCAAAGCCAAGGTTCAAGGGGCAGCAGCAGGCGGGCACCAGTTCAGCAGCAGGGACAGGCACCCTCGCAGCAGGGGCAGGGCTGGCTGTGGAGGGGCTGCTGCAGAGCCATACTCCCCCAGGGGTCTGCACTGCTGGGCATAGCGGGGTACTGGGCATCCCTGTTTAACAAGGAGGCATGACCCCGTGGTTAAAGCAAAACAAGCTTTCTGCTCCACGATGCAAGTCCTCTGTGACTTTGAGAAAGTCATGTCAGCCTGCAACCATAAATATTTATAGATGTCTCAGATGTGTCAGGAGGCTTAATGAATTGCAGCTGGGGGGGGAAGTGGTAGTGAAGGAGGCTACAAGCTGCAAACCTCTGGGTTGTGTAGTAGGATTTCCTGATGACACGGTAGCGCAGGGATGGTATGGCCACCTCCACTCCCATTGCAGCTGCCCACCTCACTTCAGAGTCAGTGTTAGGTAGATGTCAAAATACCTTGAGGGATCTGGGCTTAGTCTGCCTTCCCTTTCAGTCCCACACAATGGCAACTGGATCCGTGTAAGTGTCACAGCAGAGCTGACCTCTCTGGCACAGTCAGCCTGTGACATGGCTGATGACATGAAAACAGCCAGCACCAGCATCACCTGAGACTTGTTGGGAAAGCCTGTGATCAGTCTGAAATCGTTGGATCTAATATTTATCTTGGAGTGAATTTTTAGCATACAAGGAGGAAAAAAATAAAGTTTGCAGATGTCAATAGGTGTAAGTGTACACTTCTGTCCATGAACAGCGTAGTTCACATTTTCTGTATGTGTGACCCTGGCAAGAAACGAGAGCAGTGTATAATGCATGCTTAACTTCTTTCCTTCACTGACTCATTGAACTTCAATATCTTTCTCCAAAGTAAATATTCACTTGTTTACAATCAAACATATAAAACAAAGCTGTAGCTGGCAAGTAAAAT
This sequence comes from Ciconia boyciana, assembly GCF_034638445.1. Taxonomy (NCBI): domain Eukaryota; kingdom Metazoa; phylum Chordata; class Aves; order Ciconiiformes; family Ciconiidae; genus Ciconia; species Ciconia boyciana. Next base: position 96,536,168 of record NC_132936.1, read on the forward strand.
ATTATTCTGCCTTACTTAGAGACTTCCTATTACAGAGAAAGTGAATTACTTCAGTTATAGGTCGCATGATAAGCAGCAAAACAAAAGAGGATGAGAGCTCTTTTCTCAGGAGGAAAAGGCAAAAAGGGCAACATTACTGCTGCAGATCCTAATGAATCTTTATCTTATCCACATCCAAATGCTGGCACACTCCATTCCTTTGCGTATTCTTGAAATTTGCTACAGATTTGCCATGATCTAAATCAGTGACTATCAACCCCATGGCCGAGCAACTGCTTTCTTGGCCAACATCCTAGGGCCTGAAATAGAAATCCTGAGAATTAAATGGCATAAATTTATCCTAGGAGGTGGTGAATTTTCTTGCTGTATGTTCTGAGCCACTAACCTCAAAACAGAGAAATTCACTGAAAAATAAATAAAAATTAACAATAAGTAAATAAAAATACATATTGTTATGGTTTCTCTTGTTCTGTCATCTTTGATGCTTTTTGCAAACCTAGGCAAATTTCGCAGCGTTTTCTGACAAAGAACCCTGTAGTCCTCATAGGTATATATGACTGGACTGTTGCAATCATATATCGTCATGTGATGACTTCAGTTCTGGAGTAATATTTGTACTTGAAGAGGATGAGGAGGTTACAGGCTCACAGATGTTATCCTAGATTTATTTTTTTTTTCCAGAGTGTGTTCATTTGGTCAGCCTTGCTTTTGGAAAACTCAGTCAACTATCACTGATTGGTGGACCAAATCTGTGCTACGTATCTGGTATGACTAGAAAAGACAGCAGAGTATTGAGATGTCCTCTGGTTCTTAGCCAGGTGTAAGGGAAGGCCTCATCTGGAGCTGCGCTGGTGAAAGCTTTACATAATAATCCTTTTCACTCTGTAATGACACATCTATAGCTACTGCAGTCTGAAAGCTCATCTGCTCACTGCTATCAATAGCTAACCAGCTCTGTGGTGCTAATTCAATTGCTGGCAGCAGTTGCAAAAAAAATCCTGTGCTGCCTACAGAAATGTGCAGTCTTATTGAGCCAGAAGACCAGACAATGTATAAAATGTTATTTATGGATAGGTACAGTTACAGCTCCCAAGTATATTGGATGGAGCCATAAGTGTGACTTGAGTACTGGTAATTTGTCCTCTACACAAAACCCTGAAGTTTACCAAGTGGGCAGGATTTCAGCCCATTACAATGATGCCAGCCTTGTCTTCTTTTTCACCTATGGTAATCTAATTTCATGGTCTTTATAGATGAAAATGGCATCGCTATTTCTTCAGTCCATCTGCAATACTTAGCTCACCTATTTCTTTCTCTCTTTTAGCAGACTATTTTGACAGCACCCTGTAGGAAAGGAGTGTGATATTAGTATACTGAAGTGGCTGCATAGTGAGAATACAATGGCCCAGAAAATTACAGGGAGGAAAACTGGAGGAAGCTGCTGAAGTTGGACACTGATGGGAAATACCTGCCCCTGGTACTGGTCACTAATTGTTTTACGCAGCTTCAGTGTATGGGTGAGAGGCAGGGAGAAAGACTTTCCATGAACAGCTGGAGAAAATGTTCAAAGAAATACACCAAATGCACCAAGACACAAGCTCAATGATGTGCTGAGGAATTATTTAGGGAGTTTGGGGCATTTTTTTTGAAGTGTATTGGTGATTTTAAGCAGAATTACTGAGTTTTCTGTGCTTATGCTCAGGCGTACACAGAAGACAACTTTATTTTGTTTTATGTTTGGATTTTAGTATACCTGTATGCATTTTGACATTTGTATGCTTTGATTTTATTACCATATAGGAGAAAATGGACTAAGAGAGGCCATTTCCATGAGCCGTTTAATAAATTAGTGCAGTAAAGGTGGACATTTTGATGACCTATTTGAGATGCTGAACCATGAATGTAAACACATTAGCTGTGTCTCATTATACATAAAACAAACATACCAAGTTAAACACTGTGAGTGGTAAATACATACATTCATATATTATTAACCAACAGTGTGCAAATTCAAAGCTCTTTGCAAAGCTCAGGAAAAGGAATGAGGTGGAGCACTCAGGCAAGCTTTGTGTTGGGAAGGTCATGGGCGTGCAGAGGACCGGGTGGGGAGGAAGGAGACAGGGCTGCCCGTGGGAGAGGAGCGCTTGGCGTTCAAGGTTTTACCACGGAGGTGCAGGCAATGGTAGGGAGCTGTATAAGGTTGGCAGAGGCTGCAGAGCAGCTGCCATAAGGGGACAAAATAGAGTCCACAATGCGGTCTCCAAGCCAGGAGTCGTTGGCTGTTTTTCCCTGGGTTTTAATATTCCATTACAGTGGCCAGGCCACCGCGTTCACGCCTCCTACCCTCCCATGGAGCAGGGAGCATTCGGGGTATGTGACAGAAATGTGTAATTATCCCCAGCTGCGCTACCTAAAGAAGGACATCAAATTAGATTTTCCATTAGAAACAAAAGCCTGTATTGTCCCCCAGAATGCCTCTTCCATGTTGTGATGGACACAACGCTGTGTCATATCAGACCTTGCTTCCAAAGCTCAGAAAACACTCTGCTTGATGAGTCATTTTTGAACAGATATTACACAGTCCAGCATGTTTAATAGTTTTCTTCACCATTTCAGTGAAATAAATATCCACAGGTGTAACTAAATACGCAAGCCTTTGTGTTTTCTCCTCCTGCATGTTTATGCTGATTTTGCTTTAGCTGATGTTGTGGTTCCTTTTTCTTTTACTCCTAATTCACGTGGCAATTGTGTCAGTTAGAGTAACTTGAATTTTATTCTAACTTATATGAAGGATGGATCATTCCTGTCTCCAGCTATAGTTTTCTTTTCAGGTCAGTAGATAGAGTAGAATTTGTTAGGATCTAGATGTTCAACTTCATGTAAAATATTGCAATATAATTTTTTTCTGTTATGAAAAAATCTTAACTTTTTGAAAGATATTTAATACAAGGTTTTCAGGAATGTTCTTTTCACATAACTTTCCTAAAATGACAAAACAGGAACAGATTTCAGTTTATGAATTTTATTTCAAATACTCACTTTGAAGAAAAAACCCTCAAAAGATTCCATTATTGTCATTACCCACATCGCCATCACCCACCTCTGAAACACTTCGTGTCACAGGTGAGGAGATTTTCCAAAACAAAATTTCAGAATAGCTGTCACTTTTTCAAAATGTTCCAACAAAGAAATGTGCCTTTTTAGCACAAAAAGCGAAAGATGTTGTGACTGACTTCAGTAAGCTTTAAAATAAATTCTGCAAATTAAGAATCAAATCTGGGGGGGTCCACATATCTGGAAGGTTTGGAGTTTTCTTTCTTTTTTTCATGACAGCTATAGAAGAAAGATGTTGCAAGGTCGTCCTCCCTGCCAGGAATAAATCAGCACGGGCCTATAGAAAAGGTGCTGATGTCAAAATCTGGACGATGCTAACTTTTATTCTGAGTGACAGGCTATGTAGTATGTACTTGTAGTGTGAAGGGGTTCGGGGTGCTCCAGGTTTATCAGTTAGCCTTCTCCTAGCATTTGTGCCTCAGGACTTGAGGTGAAATCACATCTCAGGTTAACAATGAAAGTAAGGTAGCTGTATTTACAAGCACTGGCTTGTTTTACAGGGGAGCTTGAAGTTTCATGGTTTAAATATAAGAATAACTCAGCTGAAGAATTTTCAAAAGGTTAATTTGAAAACTATTTCTTCTTGTTTACAGAAAATTTAGGTGAAGAAGTAACTTATACATCTGTTTGCCTGAGTATCCTTGTTGTGTATCCAATACAAAAGATGTCATTCTTGCTTGAGAGTTGCATATAAATGCAGATAGTAAGGACTGTGCTTTTAATATTTGGAATCAGGCTCTGAAATATATAAAATAGCAAGACAGGGCCTTGTGAGGACTGTTAAACAAGGGTTGTTGAAAGCACGTGGGGGGTGAAGTGCTTTGGTAGAACAGAGAGTGAGGTGGGGATTTTCACCACAGCTTTTGTCTGTTGCCCAGAACAAGGCAGCCACAAGACAGACTAATGAGAACAATGACACTTTTTCACATGCTCAGACCAACAAACAAACAAGCCACCATCCCTCTCCCTCAGCTCTGGAGCCCTTACGTGTCTTTCGGGCATCTGACCCAGCAGAGATGTCTCCTCACCCACGGCGGCCAGGCCAGCACCCTCACCTCTCCCTTTTCCCTCCTCCATCAGCTGATCAGGTCATCAGCTCCAAGGCAGTGCCTACAGGACACCCCCGCACCATCGCTCCTCTGATCCTTTCTCATTTTTCTGTGGGTCAGCAGTAATGTCCCTGTGAAATATGAAAGCAGCACAATGATTTCATAATGGCTGTTGATAAAAACTAATGACCCGTTGCAGGTACTCAGCCAGTGTACGTATAGGATATCAATGAGCTATCAACTGAATTGCTAGCCACTTAAAATGCATCTTTTTGCATTCTGGCCCACACCCAGCCTGCCTAAACTAATTTCACCACCTACAGTTGTTACGCAGCCAGAAGTCATGTGAATGTTTTTGTATATTAGCCCTGTGCTTGTTTTTGATCAGCTTACATGGCAAAGAAAACCAAGACAGGATGTTTTGAGTCTGTTTACCCAGTTTTCATCTACTGCTGGTAGTACACTGAACTGATTGCAATTTGAACAAAGAGATTATGCAAAGAAAGCAGGGTGGCATATATTTGTGCTGTAACTTTCCCTTTCATAGCATATTTGTGATGATTTCTCACCTCTCTCCCACAAACACCACTGTGAAGCGTGCAGATGAGCCCTGGGCTTGGGACACAGCACCTGGGCCTTGTGGGGAAGAGAAGCAGTTTTGTGGAAGACCAGGGCGAATCATGGACCTCCAGGACAAAACAGACAGAAGCATCTCAAAGGATCAGCATGAGCACTGGGGTTGTTTATTATTCACCGTCAGTCCCAGGGGGTTGTTTTTTTCATCCATCATTGTGGTATTGCAGTGGCCTCTGTGGAAAACGAACAGCAATGGCAAAGCCACAAACAGACTGACTGGAGACTCCAGGCCTCCCTTTTTAGGACCCGAGTAGAGTTTAAGATTGACTTTGCAAAGCTCCTATTAGATGGAAAGAGAGACAATTAGATTTTGAGACTGGAAATACTATTTCTATTCGGGGCAAAAAGAAATCTCATACAGAACTTCCTATTTCATTAAAAAAAATACTTGCTTCAGCCAAGAGACATTTCTAAAGCAAACATCTATTTTGTTTCAAAATATTTCTGACAAATATCAAAATAAAAGAGTTTAGAAAATGTCCCTTGGTTTTCATCCTTCCTGTTCTCTTCTTAGTGAAGACAGTAAAAGAAATGGTTGAAATTATTTTCTCTCCTTCCTTAATTTAATTGAAACCTTTCCTAATGCTTTTTTTCCTGTGGACAAAATGAAAAATGAGATAATCTGAGGAGAAAGTTTGCAAATTAGATTTATTTCCAGAGGCCAATGTGATCTTCAGAGCATAGCTTGAGCAAAGTCACTGCACCCCGATCTTTGTCTGCTTCTGGACTTGTAAATTTGAGCTAGCACTGTTTTCCTCGGGGAGGTGGCTGGAAGATGAAGGGGGGCTTGTGTCATGCCTCCAGGATGCAAAGTGTTAAACTGTCATTTTTAATATATGTCTTTCAAACGGTGCCTTTTTTTTTCCGCCCCCTAACTCTGTTTGGTGGTGATCAGTCTGGGGAGAATGGTGTGTGTGGGTAAGACAGAGAGGGATTGCTGTGCTCCACTGGCAGAAATTGGATTTTTTTCAGAATGTGTCTATGGCTCACAAGCCCCAACTGCTAGCAAGGGTTTTCCTCCCATTGAGGAGCCTGGGCGAGGGCACAGGCAGCTGGGGAGACCTGGACCTTCTTCACTGCCAGTCTAATGATAGCTCCCAAAGCCTTGCCTGGCAAGAGATCTGTTATACAATTCATACCTCCAGGACACATTTTTATTCTGGGCTCTTATTCCATGTTTGTCACACTTTCGCAAACTGCCCCTTATAGCTTTTAAGCCTCTGTCATCACGGGATTAGGTCTTTGGATGCCCGTTCCACCATGAGCAATTCATCTCCATCAGCTCCATCCTTGCCCATTCTTGCAATTCCTGTAAACCTTATTCAGGCCTCCTCGAACCCGAGAAAAATCAGTCCGTGAATGGCAGAAAGCTTTCAGGGGGATATTTTTTGATGGATTTGGAAAAATACTGAGGGTTGCATGATCTTGGTGGCCTTTGAACAGCCATCAATCTCCCACCCTCCATACAACATAATCATTTCCCTGTATGAAATGCTTAGCCTACTGTTTGTGAGGCTTTGATCAATTGAAGGTGAAGCATTCCCATTGAATTTAAAAAAAAAAATTAAGAGTGAAGGGAGACATGCAGCTGAGCAGCAGCTGATGGTAAGAGGGATCACTACCTTTCTCAGTGGTTGCAATGTTCAAACACCTTTGCATTTATGCTTGTTGGTCACTTAAAATTAGGAAATAGACACAAGCTGCTTAGGCAGCAGGCACTTCTCTCTCTAGAGGTCCAGGTCCTGAAGGACCTACTGGAATTTTATTGAATGAAAAAACACCCCACTTCTTATTCAACACCAAGTAACTACTCTGGGCCCCACTCTGCACAGGAAAGGACAGAGAGGGACCAAGCACCCCAAAAGGCTGCACTCCTCCATGGCAGTGCAACTCTAGCAGCCAGTGCACAGTGCCAGGTGAGTCCTGTTTTTCCTCCTGCTTATCTCTCTTCCTCACCTTTTTGAGAAGCAAATGCAAACCCTGAATGTCTCATGGCAGGGAGACTTTCAGAGGGGTGACATAATCACTCGGCATAATCAATATCTTGTGGAAAACAGATGTTCATGATTAACTTCTCAAGTCATTTGGAGAAAATCACTAGAAGAGCCAGTGACTGTAAAGGATCAAATGTGGCTCTGAAACAGGATAAAATTTCCTAGAGTAAAGTCAGTTAAACACTGGGGGAATATACAAAAGAAAGGGACAGCTCATTGTCACTTGAAGTGTTTAGGAAGACAGTAGGCATCCTTCAGTAAAATGTGCTTGACTTCAGCATCCTGGGAAAAACCCAGTCAGACAGAATGATCTGGCTTGTGTAGACCTGGAAAAAATGGACAATCTCAGTAGTACCTCTGGCTTAAAGGTACTTCAAGCTTTAATTCACAAGCTGGACTGGCTCACTCTGGGGTGGCTGAGAAAGGCTCTCACCTCCTCCACCTGTGCCCTCAGCCCCTGTGCAGCTCCCTGCGCTGCCCAGAGAGTGAGCAGAAAACCTCCTCAGTTTTGGCTTCTCTCAGTAAGACAGACTGTTGTCTACACTTTTCTTTCCCCCTCACCCCTGAGTCACAACCTCTAAAATTGCTTTTGGAGAACATATAACCCGGAACCTGGCAGCAAATGGTTGTTGATGGGGTATGTGTGCCCTTGGGGAGGGGTACTTGAGCAGAACAGGGCATTTTATTATTTTCCCACAAAGAATAAAATAGTAAATTAAGCATAAATTCAATGAAAATAAAAAAGATCATAAAAAATTCAGTTTGGAAGCCATCAAATTTGAAAAATGCCAAAATATTTCTTTTTAGAATTTGTGAAGAGAAATTTCTCAACTTTTAGTTTGAGAGAGTTATTTTAAAAAATAGCAGAACACTGTAAGAAAGAATAAAAGATTAAATAAAAAGGTTAAATAGCTCCAAAAAGAAAAAAAAATATTTTTTTTTAAATCATATTAAGGTAAAGAAAAACAACCCAAACCATGTTTTTATTTTACCTAGACTATGTCCTCCCCCTTTATTTTTTTTTCCAGTTCAAACATCAAAGGAAAAATAACCCATGAGCACCATACTTTCTGTCTTGTTCTGGGTAGGGCCTCTCTTCCTGTTTATTATTTGTCCTTGGATCTGTTCTTCCCACCATCATCAGGATTCTCTGCATCTTATTTATCCAAGCCTCTCAAAACACTTTCTTTATCTAATCTATTTTAAACATGTTGAAGAACCCTTCATGGTAGCATCTGAGCACTGAAATCTAATCTAATCCATCAGCCAAGAGTCTAGTTGCTTTATAAACACTAATGGCCAGATGCTGCTACCCTTTCCTCAGACTGAAATTGATTGCACTACTCAGTTCTGAATAAAGGCGTCAGAATCTGTCCCTCAACTCATAATATCTAATTCTTATCATCATTTCACAGCTGGGGAAACTGAGATACTGTGAAGTAAAGCTGCCCAGGGTCATGCAGCAGTTCATCTGAAAATAAGAAACCAGAAGTCCAAGCTCCCAGCCCCCTGTTCTCACCAGCAACTACAAGCAGTCAAATTGCTGCTCAAGGAATTGGCTTCTGTTTAATGCATGCAATGCATTCAGACTGTGCCTTCGGTAATAAAGGTTTAACTGTGAAATAAAAGTCCACAACCATCATGTTTACTTGTACTTGACTGTCGGCTGCTAGCTGAATAGAAATTGCTTTCTTGAGATCGCCAAAAATAATAATAAAAAAAATGACAGTTGATCAGGTTTGTCCTCGCCCTGCAGTTACAAGGAGAGCGAAGTTATAAACCAGATTTCAGGCTGCACTGGGCTCTCTGGATACTCTGCACTACATCTCCTGTCCTAGATGGCCACAGGACAAGGCACCACTCCAGGAAAATAATTGCAGTTTGTTTAAAAAGAAGAAGAAATAGTAATGATGAAAGTAACTGATGTTCTAAGGAGTCCTTGAATAACTTTGATTTGAAGGAATTTTGCTGGTAGACATCATCTTTTCTGGGGTTTTCTCCTCAATTCAAACATAATTTGCATATATGAAACGTCAATATTCCTAGGGACATTCGCATGCAATCCAAATTCTTCTTCTTAGATTACCTGTTTCTCCCTTATTCCCAACCTGCTGTTGCAACCTTATGTCTGTGAGTTATAGAGGGAAACAGAGGAAATACAAGGCAGTTTTGAACTTCATATAGTGCAGCTACATGACACCACGTATTTGAGGAAGTAAAAACAAAATTACAAAAGCAGATTAATTTCATTAATTCAGTTTTTAGAGACTGGGGAAAACGGGATTCAGGTAGCAGGAAGAACTTGAATTTGTCCACTAGTCACAAAATATGCCCCTGATTCTGTACAGTTATGTACCTTTCCTCCTCCCAAGAAGACAAGCTTGCAGTTCATTGTTGGAGATGCTCTCTAAACAGAAGGTGCACCCCGGAGGATAGGATGGGTGGATAGGACAATTGAAGCACAACTCCCATAAGGTATAATTGGCGTAGCATTTCGGAATGGAAATACCAGAAAGTGAAAAGCAAAACAACACACTTTCATAACAGATATATTTGTGAAATCTAAGACCAAATAAAATGGAGGCGGCAACCTTGAACACAGAAGCAAAAAGTCCTGATGAGCTAAGTATGAAAAATATTGCCATAATCACATTAATAAGCATAATATCTGTAGTGTTACCAAGAGCATGGCTACACAGCCAATTGCAAGCAGAGAAATCGTCCTTTTCCCATGTTTTGAATGTGCTGGGTGTCACCCAGTTTCAGCCAAAGGCCGTAAAATCTATATTAGGATATTTCCTGAATTTCACCTACTATGTCCTGTTGAATAGTTGGTCTTACAAGGTCAAGGACAAATGTCACGGCAGCATGGCTGTTGTTTTTTTTCATGGTACCTAGCTTCTGCCTTATGTGCTCAGAGCACAGGCAGAGCTCATCCACCCTCCCCTTGCACATCCCTCTACAGTGTACTCTAAGGCAAGAATTGACAAGGGCTCTCAGTCTCATACTTTGGGGTACAAGTCTGGAGAATGTTGGAAAGCTGGCTTATTGGGATGAAATGGCAGGGCTATTTTCTTTTGCTCTGCATCATTGGGATATTTAAAAATAGACCCTAGTAAGAATTTGCTGGTGTCGGAATCTGCTTTTTTTTCTGATTTGAGGCTGTTCACCTGGAAAAACCCAGCTGTCTTAGGCCTGAGCATGGGATTCTGAAATGGTATTCAGATAAAGAAGAGAGAAAAAGTGGGAGTCGTGGAGCAGTGCAGAATAACTAGTACAGAACCCACTGTAACACATGGATACCCTTCTATTGGCTTAAACTTTTTTTTTTTTAATTACAAATTTTTACATTTAAATGCAAGAAGGTAGAATTTGACCTTCTTGTCTGACTTCTGACAGATAGATAATTTCACCTAGCAAACCTTGCATCAAATCTCTTTCCGAGAGAGAGGTTTTGTGACTGATTCTTTGGAGGAAGTCTTTACTCACATGGGCAGATCTTGTGAATCCTGTTCTTACCTGTATTCTCCGCCACTACCCAAATGGGTCTGGGGAAAATAGTCTGTTGTGAGCAGTTATCACCATCAATAAGCTCAGGTTGTTATGGCAGACAGAGCTATATAAAGGGGTATACTTAAAATGCATTTAATATAAGGAATGCCATCTTCTAGTATCAAATGTGTCATTGTTCATACACTCATAGATTCAATAACGCTGTAGTTGTTATGCACTGCAAATAAGCTTCTTGAATTCAGTTCATAGCACAGCTGAACTGATGCTGGAGACAATTTTCCTGCAAGCATAGACAACACCACACCATTAGGAATCACAGTTAAAATCTGTTTGGGGTAATACAGACAAACTAGAAGGCAAAAGAAGATAGAGAAATAAGATATGGATCTGTAATTACAACTGGAAGAAGAACGTGGTTTAATTCATTGGACAGCAGTAACACCAGGGATCTGCGGAGCACCTTGCCTGTAAACATCGTCTGAATTAATCACAAGGAGAGACAGTGTAATAATTGTACTTTATTAAAGCTGAGCAAAAGACTAAGATATTGTTCTGAATAAATGAGCTAACTGCAATGTGACCCACTTCCCTGAAACCTCAACCACAGCCAAAGTTTCCGATAAATTGTGCTGGAGAAAGAGGCAGAGAAAAGGGGAAAACCTGCAGAACCACCACATAACCTACTTAGGTAAATGGCTCTTGAGTAGGAACAATCCATAAGCCAGCAGGCCAGGTCCACCTCTTTTATTTTTATTTACTTTTACAGCAGTCATTGAACAAAGATTGTTTATTTGCTTAGGGAGGCAGCATCTTTTCTTTTCAGATTGCCCTTAAGAAATAAAACCTCCTGTCATGTCAATATCTTGTTACAAAGAGAAGTAAAATACTGCAAGAATTTGAGGAACCATTTTAATAAATTATCAGAAGGGAACAAGCACTCCTATCTTTTGAATCAATGAGTTTGAAGTGTGGGAAATCCTGCATGTGTGAATAAATAAAGCAAAAGACTGACAGATTTCCAAGATTTTTCATTCCTTTTTAGAGACATCGTGAGAAAGTAGGGTATTAAGTGGGAGATGGTTATATGGTGGATACATGACAGAGGTAGCTATAGATATATGCAGATATAGGCAGAGATATCAATGTGTGTGTATAGTATGCAGGAATTTACTGAGTTGTTTGAAACCAGTTCAAAAGCTGGTGTGTCTTACTGAAGTGAGTGTTTCTCTACCCTGTTGCTCTGTATCACCCAGGTTATTCAAGCTCTGCATCTCCACACATCTCTACCAAAAACAATCCTCAGGAAGAGCAGCCTCTGACATTACAGTCTTAGTTTTCATGCATATTGCTTCTCAAGGTCTGTAACCATTTCCTTATACAACACTTGCTTTTTGAACCCTTTTAAGGACTGTAGAGCATTAGATTTAACATCTTATTTCTTCAGCAACACTTTACCTTGGGAAACTTAGCAGGCCAAAGCTGTCAAAGTACAGCTCTCTCCACCTCTTATAAAAGGCTGTGCCAAGCGTAGACTGAAGCCCATTAGGGAGAAAACACATTTGCTGTCATGTATACAGGTAGTTTGGTTTGTAATCTATGCTGTGGAGCTCTGATCCAAGAGCTTTTGCTTTTTTTCAATTAGATCTAAAAAAGAAGCAGCAATCTGCTCTCATGCTGCAGACAGGACACTGATACCTTTCGACCACAAGCACTTAGGGGTCTGTTTCTGTTTGGCATGTTGTTTGCTGCTGCTGTGTAAGTTTGCTGGGCTGTCCACATTATACATTTGATAATAAATAATTAACTGCTCTGATTTCATCCAATTGACTGGCTGCATTTGTCTTTTTTCTCTTCTAAACAATTGTGTAAAGCAGCTTGTATCAACAGACTATGCAGATTATATACCTTAATTAACATGGTGTGTCAATCTACGGTACAGTGTTCTACAGAGACACATAAGGTTTACAAATGCCATGAGATCCGTCTCAAGAAGCAGTCTATATGGATGCCAAGTCTTTCTAATAACATGTCCTCCTGACTCAGCCTTCCTCGTGTTATAAGCTCCAGCAGTAAGAAAGATCCTGTCTTTCTGTGAAATGAGACTGATAAGTGTAGCGGTCAGCATAAATAAATATAAGGAACAATATTAAGGGTCTGATTCACTTTCAGTGACATTGGGCTAAATGAGAAATAAATAGGCTGATATTTATAGAATAGCCTGAGGGAATAAAGGCTTATGCAGTGGGAATAGGTTGCAAGTATTCACTGACTTTTGTCTGAAGTTTTGTCTGAAATATTGTGCCATTATATTTAATTTGCATGTGTTGTTGTCTAGGCTGGTAAAGAGGGAGATAGAAAATACTGCAAAGTGACCATGATGACTTTAGGGATACAGACTGTAAATGAATTAGGATATAAAGAGTATAAAGAAGAACAAATCTGTGCAAATATGCTTATAGCAATTTCAGTAGATTTGACTTGTGTAAGTAGCCAAAGCTCCACGCCAGAGGTCCATTCACCCCCACCCTTTCTTGCAATGTCTCGTTGACAATGATCCAGTGATCTTTTGCAGGGTGGTGCTCACATTGCTTTGCATGGAACAACTGCAGGCTGACAATGACTTCTGCCACCTCTAGCCATCAGTGTAGTAAACTAAAGGCCCAATCCATGCTGTTGAAATAGATTTGTTCTGCTTCTTACTGCAGAGAGATTGCACAAGAACATGTTGGGAGGAGAAAGATATGCTGTACTTGCTAGAGCTCAGAAAATTTCCAGGGGTGCTTGCCAGTATCACTCTATATGCTAAATTTGTACAAACACAGCAGTTAAGAAGTTGTACTCCAGTTAAAGTGTCGTTTGACAAGATGAACATATTCTGCTGTCTCCTCTCATCTTGTGAATACTTTATTTCTGGAGGAGAAGAAGAGCAGACATTCTCTGTCTTTCAGATCCAGCCCTTGTGTTAGAGTTAGCATTCAGAGTACGTTAGAACCGAGGAGAAAATGTGAGTCCCCTTCCTCTGAGGACGTCAGAATAGCGCGAAGACAAGGTCCCTTCAATCCCAAGAGTTTAGGGTAGTTAATAATCCTGAATTTAATGTGTAACAAATACTTTTTTGGTCTTATATATATTCCTAGTATCACCTAAGAGCAATGGAAATATGACCCAGGCCTTATCAACACTTTCCTATTCACACATGGCTTTTTCCCCAATTTTTCTTTTATTCAGTGCTTCAATATGCAGCAGAACAACACAGCAGCCCTGGGAATTCAGCCCTAGACTTTTCCCAAAAACAGCAATGGGCCTTTTTAAAGTTCAGGAGCTAAATGAAGGAAATGCAAAGTGTTTAACATCATTTGCATCCTGGAAAATCAATGTCACTGGAAGTGTGGCATCTCAACAGGAATATCTGATGGTTACATGGTTTCAGATGCTTTGTCTTCTGACAAATCGGGTTATTTTACTTGTCTAATATTTTGATTACGTCCACCCTTCTATTTCTCCCTCTCCTTTCATGTCTCTGAAAAAATACCCATCATGGATCTTTGTGTTTTGACTTTCTTGGGACTGATATGAAATCAAATGAGACATTAAAGAAATCAAGAGAGAACCCTGTCACTCTGTCAGTGACAGAAACTTCTTCATTAATGACTTTGCTGTAACAGCCCCAACGATAACTGTAGTTATAATCCTCCTCATCTTCCCACAGCAACTCTGCTTAAGTTTAGGGTGTCTGAAAACATTGATTACTGTTGTGAAGTGCTTGCTAAAGCCTGAATTTTTAAAAAAGTACCTAATCCAAATTGATTTTAACAGAATTTAGTGCTAAATCCATCTGGGAATCTGGACCTAAATGCCTAGGAAGAGCCAGTGGTTGTTCACTGATCCTGAACAAATATTCCACTCCTTCCTTTGTTTTTCTTTCTCCCTGAATCAGTATATTGGAAACTAATCTGAGGCTTTGATGGTACTATTGCTAAGCAGCTCCTGAACAACAGTTGTTAACATTTTGAGGTACAAGAAGAGAGCATGGCACCTAAGGGGAAGTAGTGCAGAAACAGCAGTGGCTGTGTTCGGCATGCCCACACGGGAAGGAAACGGAAATTTTGCTAACAGGCTGCCAGACGTGTGTTGCTCAGTACCAGCAACAGTATTTATTACAAGAAAATCTGAGGGCAGCCTTTGCAATTCCCAAGGCCTTTAATCTACACAATGCAAAGAGAGTACATGCCAAGGGTGGAATATGGGGCAGGGAGTTCAAGGCAGTCCAAACTTCAACTTGTTTAAGAAAAGCTATTGCAATTTGCAGCTCCTTACAGCTGCTAGCACTCCTTGGCACCCTCCGGACATCATGCACTGCTTAACTAGCTACTGTTTTAGAGAGTTTAGACTAAGGGTAAATTAGTGATGGTGGAAAGGTGCCAGACTGGCAGCTTCCACCTGTGAATCTTTGTCTGTCTCATCTTGCTCATTCCCTTGCGTGGTTGTATAAATTCCTCTCCACAGGCCACTCAAGATGCCGATCCATACGTTTCACTTGTCATCCGCTCATCCCGTTTGGCAGATCATTGCAAATGTTTAGAAAAAAGATCTCAGCGCAGAGACAAAGGATAAAACGCATTCAGTTGAGCAGTCCCTCCAAACTGATAAAGGCTGCTCTCTGGGCCCTGCAGATGCAGTGGTCTTTTTTAAATGACCTTTCCTTACACAACTGGAGCCATCAAGGACCACCACAGTCCCAGAAGATGGCCGTTAAGCATGTACTTTTTGTAAGATGGGTTCAGGGAGCAACCTTTACATATTTTTGTGTTTGTTACTCCGGGGCATCTGACTGAAAGTCGTTTTGTTGTCATATTCTGATTTGTCAGCCTCTTATTTTTCTAATTTGGTTCCTTCAAGTGGATAACTGGTTCTGGCATTGGCAATTTTATGTAGAGATTCTGATAATTTGAGGTAAGGAGTTCACTTTCTTTGTGCATGTGCTAGAGAAGGATGAAGACATACCTGTGACTTGTGACCATGAAAGACCTGTGACTTGTCCCCAAGGGATCGGATATCCTCCCATGTGGATGTAAGGATGTTTTCAAGGATGTTTAACATGGAGTCACTGAAAAATAATTTTGGGCACTGAGTTTCTAAATACTCTCTCTCCCTCTTCAGTGTCACAGGAGGTTTGGTTTCCAGGTTGTGACACGCTCACACATCTAATACGCTCACATAGCAACACGGGCATGTAATTTTGAGTGAGGGGCAGATCAGAGGATAGGATCAACCACTTACTGTGTCAGAAGACTGAGGGATAGTGTTTCCTGGAAAGAATTGTGAAGCACAGCACAGAAGAAGCTGTCCACATCTTACCCTGGCGTGGACATTTGGGAAGCAATCCCCTGGATACGTTCCCTGTGCTTAGGGAGATGTGACTGGTACAGTCACGGCAGTACCAACAACACTCATCTGAAACTGAGCTTGTCCAAGTTGTGCTAAGATCATCTCAGTTTGGGGGATCTTTTTGCATACCTTGCATCTCTGCTGTGGGGAAGCAGAAAACACCAGTACATCAACTGGTACTGCTGATTTTTCAGGTTCGTTTCTAGTCCCACTCTGATTTTGAAACTCCAGCTGTGAGAGAAGAGGATACATACCAATTGACTGCACACATCCTTCCCACAAGTAGCTAAGTGCAAAAATGTTGTTTCAGCTACAGATTAATGCTTTATTTCAAGTCTGTATGGTCAGAAAAAGTATACCCCTATGTGTGACCTTTGCATTTGGCATCTCTGCTTATTTGTTCCCTGTAAGGTGCACCCAGTATCTGGGATTATCAAGGACAGGGATGAGGAGGAGTGCTACAGGTCTTTGCTCACTTACACACTGTAGATGAAGAAAAAGATCAGTGATGTTACACCTACATAAAACCCAAGGGCCATGAAACCTAGACCCACTATGTACATCCAGGGCTACATTTTCATGACAAATAACATTTAATTCAGAAATGACCTATTGATTTCAGGAGAATTAATGGCAAAGTAAGGTATTGATTGTGGTTTAAATCAATGGAAGAGCTCCTTCTCCCTTTGATGAAAGGGAAGGCCAATTCCATTAAAAAAATCAACTAGAAAACACCAGACATAACTCGCAAGTGAAATGGTACAGGTACACTCTCATGGCAGCAGACAGGATTAAATAACTTCTTATTTTGAAAATTAATTCATTTTTCAGCTGCAAAGAAAAAGGAAAGTCAGTGTAAAACATCTCCACTGATTTCAACAGCCCTTGCACTGGCCCTTTCATAAGCAAGACTACAATTAAAGCAGTAGCCTACAGTAAATCATTCCTGAGTACCCATGTGCCCCCACCTGATATTGCAAAATGGTGTTTTATTTTCTCATGTGCAATCTCCATGTGCGATATCACATGATGTAAATGACTTCTAGCAGCTGTGCACAGGATGAGAAGAAACAGGATTAAATTGCAGGAAAGATGAGTTAAGTCTCAGTATTAGGAAAATTTCTAAAATACAAAATCTAAGCAAGATCTTAAACAAACTGCATAAGGAGATAGCAGTGTCTGTATCCCCAAACATTTTAAGAGTAGCCTAGACAAACACCTGTTAGGAACAGTTTAAGTAGATATCAATCCATCCTCAGGAAAGCAGGACAGACTAGAGGACCTTTTGTTGTCTTTTCCAGCTTTACTTTTTATGTCTCTATAAATTTCCTTCTAACATGACAGAATTAGCAGTTTTAGTTGACAGTTCTGTGGCTTAATGCATCCCCAAATGTTGGGGAAAGTTGCATTCACTAGTAGAGTCGATGGATTGTGCCTCATTAAAGTAGTTTATTATTTTTGTCTTCTACAGGCGCAACAGAAGAAGAGAGTGCTTACGTAGTATGACGAGTTAAGTCAGTGTCGTAGCCTAAAACAGAGTTTGGATCATGCAGTTCTGACCAGATCATGCTTGCTGTTGCAAGCATTCTACCATGAGTTCATACTTTACTCCTTCTCTCCCACTGGGATTAAACAAACTGCTTAACTCGAATGGCAGCAAATTGCTCAAGTGGACCAAATCAACTGTAAGAGTTTTGGAATAAAAAAATCTGGATTACTACAGGAACCTCAAGCCATCTGTCCCCAGTCCACATCTTGTAATAAACCCGCAGTCAATAATTTCTCACTTGCTGCTAGCTATTTAAGGAAAAGGCAGATAAGTGACACAGGAACACTGCAAAAAAGATGTCATTCCTTATTCTCACTTATCAAACTCTATTATCTTTTTCTTAAGCAATAACGTACTGGATTTTTTTCATTTGCTAACACCATAGCTCAATGCCACATTAAAAACGTTAAAAGAAACTAGTATGTGTATACAGTAGTAAGTTCATTCCAACACCAGCAGCACCTCCGGTAGACAGCACATGCAAAATGTACTGTCGAAAAGCAATCTATAGCTCTTTCAGTAGGATGGATTTAGCTTGTTTGATACCAGGCAGTTCAGGTAATAACTGAGGAGGAGAAAGAATATGTTTGGGCAACTGTATGAATTATGCTTATAAATATCACAAACCTATTGAGCCATCTCAGGAATGGTCCAAGTCATATACCTGAGGACTCTGTATGAGTCAAAGACAGCTCTGAATTTACCCATCAGCAATCTGTTACATATAGCTGCAAGTAGATGGAACAATATTCCAGGTTATCGCTGAGATATGAGATGGTTCACATCTTTTTTCTTTTTAGTCTGAGCTGGGGTTCCAGACAGAGTTGTTTTTCAGCAGGCAGCATTAGGTTTAAAGTACTCTGCCCAAGCTGAAATCTCCTTAGAGCATGAACATCTTCACTCTGGGTACATTCATTTGACTATGCAGCACTACTGCTTCTCCCATCTTTCCTCGGCCAAGTAGAAAAATTTTCTTGTGCTATCACAAGTCCTATTCCAACACACACACACACACACACACACACACACATATTTTAGACCAAGAGGAACTCCTGTGTCTGTTTAGTTAATATAGATATCCCTCAGTAATTCCTGCGGTGAAAGGAACTAGTCTTCCTCACTGTAGAAATGAATGATGTTGAACTCATTTATTTGCATTGCAATCATGTTTAGAGACTCCAGAAAAAAGTCAGGGCTTTATTGTGCTAGGCACCGTACACTTATTTAATAAAAGACAGCCCCTACAGCAAACAGCTCACAATCAATTGAGACAAGAGAGGTAAAAGATGGGAGAAAATATGCTTTTATCAAATTCCAGCTTTCAAATGCAATATCCATTTGGAGTCACCACTTGAATGAAATTTAAGTCCTGAAAGGCTACCTTTATTACTTGTATCCATAAATATTTATGGCAATTTAACCTCAAAATTCCCATGTGCTCAGGGCCTTAAATATGCATTCAGCACAAAAGGAATTCAGCATGCATTCTGAGGACATAATGGTTTGAGTGATCAATTTGGTGTTCCCCTCGAAGAGCTAGAGCACTACTCAACTGAATCCTCTGCTTTGTAATGTATATATAGTAGTATGTATGTAGTAATATATACAGGAACATATAGCCAACACATCTTGGTAGAGGCTGGCCATGCCTGTTTTAAACATGCCTGTTGTAGCCTGTGCTTCCTTCCAGGCTCTAAGATACCACCTGCCACTCCAGACTTGTAACAGCTGTGAGAGTCCTGATGGAATTTTTAAAATAATATTGCATATTATTTTGAAATGTATGAAATGCTATATATTAGGATGTAAATAAAATATGTTTCAGTCTTTTATTTTGCCTTCTGCTGCTTGACATACTACAGTTTATAGTCTCCAACTCCTCTGTACCCCAAACTCAAAGGCTAGAAATTTTCTCTTTATCCATGACGGCTCTGAAGTTTGTGTAATCCCATGGCTCCAGGAACTGACACGTTCAAGAGCAAATATAAATTATCAAGAAACTTAAAAGAAAATTGTGCTAACTGTATCATCCAGCAAGTTGCATCTGAAGGGCTTCTTTACAGCTAGCAGAACAGTTATCATTTCACAGTTTTGTTTTAATTTTTCAAGACAGTTATTAATAACTGATCTTTCTTCTGAGTTTGTTCTATAATTCAGACATTTTCAAAGAAAGACCAGCTTGGACTAGTGAACCCTTTTAAACCTTTAATGGAAACATAAACTCCTGCTCACTAGTCTATGTCATTATCTGTGCCAAAGCTGCTATATGTAATTGGCTGGGGCAGGATAGCTTATAAAACTGCTATTCCTTGTTAGTGTCTTGTTAACAAAATCTTGTTAACATAGCCCTGGTTAATACACTATGAGGGTTCTCGTAACTTGCAGGAACACAGCATCTTGCCATATACCTTGTATTCCCATTGCAGATAAAAAGGGAAACCAACTATTTTCTTTATGTAGCAACAGGCTAATGCCAGTAGAATAAAGAAAACAAATTTCTCTAATCCTGATGCATCACCCTCCTGTTCTAGATACTGTTTTGTAGGCTTAGAAACAAGTGTGGACAAAAATACAGTGAACTTACCTGGGTAACTATTAGGTGTTAGTCAGAAGGGGTTTAGCTGTGTTTTATCTCATAGTGTTACTGATTGTATATGACTGGTGGGAGTATTTCTATCACTGAAGTCAGTCAGGTTCAGTAAGTGACAAAGGAAGTAATCAAAGGAAGATTTTTCAATACATCGATATCCTCGATATGTGAAATCAGGGGGAGTGTTGCTTAAATGATGATTGTGTTACACGGTTTAGAAACAGAGTTAAAACCATATATACAAGAAACACAAGAATGATAGCTGTATTCATAAAACACATAGAATTCCTACACTTAGGAATTTTTTTTCTGGAGTAGACACTGAAGAGTTGAAATGTTAGACTTTTGGACAGACTAGAATATTCCTTAAGGCTTCTTTTTGAAACATTTTCCTCTAAAATTTTCAGCTAAAACAGGATTATTCAAAATTTTCAGATGGCAAAACCAATTTTTCCAATCCAAATGTACTTTTGAGAAATTCACAATTTTCCACAAAAAGGAGAAAACTTTAATAAAAATTCCTGATGTGTTGTAACAAACTGATTTTAGATCACCAGAATATGTAGTCTTAAATTCTATTTAACTGCAGAGTAAACAATTCATTATTCAGGAACACTGAGATTCAGGAGCGCTTGGGGATACCATAATTGCTTGCTGTGACTGTAGTGAGCTGGGGGAACGTTTTTCAAAGAACCTAAATAAAATAGTCTAAACTGTGTGGAAAATGAGCCTTACTTTCAAAAATCACTTCATTGTCTTTGACAATGTGACCAGTGGGTTTTCTGTGAATTATCAAGTCTCCCAGATGTCCTCATCTCTCAGGGACTGGGACTTCACTTGAGCTGCGCCAGAGGTAACATCTGAATGACTATGGCAAAGATTAAATATCTAGTGAGTGCCAGAAGAAAGCACATACACAGAACCACCAACTCATCATTCAATAAATCTGCTCTTGTTCTATACTAGTTTGTTTTTGCTGAGTTCTGTGGATTTTATTTCCAAAGAAATACATCAAGAGCTGTAATGGGAAAACATACCTGCTCCTTCCACAGGGGAAAACAGAAGTAACAGAGACAGGAAAGGTAGGAAGGATGAATAGATGGACAGATAGATCTACCATCATCTTTTACTCACTTTCTCTTAGTCTCTGATCCCCAGAGCTGAAGAGTTAATGTGACTGACATCAATTGCCTTACTAGCTGCTGGGTATTTTTTAATAACAATAATCTAATTACAGATGGAATGTGAATCGTCTGCAAGGTACTAAGCACCTGGAGCGTGAAAATAAAATTAAGCTTCTGACTTAAGTACAAAAGGGGACCTCAGGGCAGAACAAAAAAAAAAAAAAAAAAAAAAAGATATCACAGTATTTTATCAGTGGCAGTTTGAAATACACAGCACAAGAGAAGAAGACAGATTCTCATACCCAATCTTCATTACTGATGTAAATTATTGACCATCATAGTTTGCTACTGATCAAAGGTTTTATTCCCCTTTGGGAGGTAGAGGCATAGACTTGTTTAGAAGTGGGGCCTGGGCTGTTTTGCAAAACTGTAGTAAGATGTGTGTTACTGGAAAAGCCGCTTTGCTTCTGACATCACCTCTTTTTCCTTCAACTACTTTGTGTTTGCTTTGACTGCAACAGCAACAGCCTATTTCTGTTTGTATTTGCAGCTTACAACACAGGGCATCCCTGATTTTGATTGGGACACTTCAGGCTCTGCAGAGACATAAATACAAGAATTTTAAAGACAATTTTTTTATTTCTGTAAGTGTGTGCAACAGTGTTAGTTTATCTCTCCCCCCCCCATGGCCCCACATTCATTTGCTGCATCTTATTGCTGGCATAAACTCTTCAAAGCAGGGACAACTTATTAGCTGTTTGCCTGCACAACATTGAAGGCATTACAAACCCAGTCTTTGATTTGTGTGACTGCTCGCAGCTGGGCGGATATAAAACAAGAACACGTACAGTATAGCAAAGCGCTGCTCATTTGTTCCAGTGGAAGCCAAAGAGGAGGAACATGATGAGATGTCACATACCCAGATCCCTTCCCCTCTCAGCTCCATGGAGGATCATGTCCCCAGAAAGCTCTGCAGCAAGATTAATGAGAGGGGCAGAGTGCAACCATAGAGGACAATACAGTTTTCTCAAAAAAATGGGAACTTTAACAGCCCTGCTGGGCCACAACAATCAGGCCTTTTCAGGAAGGAATGTGATTTATAATAAATGATGTCCATAAACCCAATGAATTTGCTACTTCAGATGTTCCCACTGATTTACATTTGGAACCTCAGTGGTAGCTAGCGAGCCTGGCAGGTTAACAAAGTGGCGTATTTCGTGAAGAGCAGCAGTCACACTCACAGTGCCTATGGGAAGCATAGCTGTCATGGCAATAAAATCATTAGTATACAGAGGAACAGAAGGGCACTCACTAGCCTGTTTTTAATCTTTTAAGTAATTCCAGCTTGCGAAGGTTAAAGGGATTGGCAGCATGAGGCACTAGAGCTTTGTAGACATCCAGTTCCCTTTCTTTCTCTGATTTTTATTCTTTGCTTTCCTGATAAGATCTTGACAAAAGGCAGTGTGAAACAGCTTCACTACAATCTCAGTAGGTCTGGTCATTTAGGGAGGTTACCACTTGTTAGGAAGGGAAATGACAAGGGAAGACAGAGATTCGAAAACAGCCTTGACAATTCTGTCCAAGGAGAGATAGTAACAAACAAATATATTAATTTGTACACTATGCCCAACTCGTTGCTGACCGAAGGCCTGTGAGTATCATGAAGATTGATTTACTATTTTTCTTAGTACAAAGTCCTCTTCCTCAGGAAAAAGTAGGAGCTAGTCACAAAGTGTATTAATTTACAACGGTAAAGGCAGGTAGGGTGAGGAGGGTGCCATGATTAGTGGGTTTAGAGGGTTTAGTGAGGTATAAGCTTCATCTGCATCTTTTACTGAGGTTTGTCCTTTTAAAATGGATTTCCTGTGCAAGAAAATACAACATTTTCATTGCAGATATAAACCTTTACAGAAGTGTCCCAATGTACAGAGAATTAATATATTTCATAAAGTCCAGGCCAGCCTCCACATGAGAACATTATTGAAATCCATTTGGTAGGGAAGATCTCAGGTCCACAGTTCTGGCCAGCTTAGGTATCTTTCAGCAGTGGTTTGCATTATTGTTGTCTCTAGGACTGAAAAGACATTCAGAGTTGGATTCATCTGGATATTTACATCTTAGCTGCTGACTCCAGGGTGCCATTATGGCCAAAGGAGAGAAGCAGGCAATTCTAGGACACAATTCATCTTGCTCTAAATAGAAA
Source organism: Ciconia boyciana (assembly GCF_034638445.1). NCBI lineage: Eukaryota > Metazoa > Chordata > Aves > Ciconiiformes > Ciconiidae > Ciconia > Ciconia boyciana. The sequence continues at coordinate 96,559,328 of NC_132936.1, forward strand.
TCTAAAATACATCAGATAGATCACACCTGTTGCTTTTTTCCATGGTCTCTAAAGGGGTCTTGAGACAAATACCAAAAAATAGACAATGCCATGGTAAAATAATTAGTTTTGAGATTCTCAAATCTAGAATGGGACCTGTGCTCAAAACAAGGAGAGCAGTTTCGTGAAGGTACATGCACCTGGAAAGCAGGAGACACAGGTTCAAGTCTTTGTTTCAGATCCAGTGTAATTTTGGGTTTAAGTTTCCCAAAGACAAAGGGCATAGACCTTTGACTAATTTGAGATGGGCGGGTTACTTCCCTTTACCTTTTCACATTTTCAAAAATAAGCTAAAAGGTCCAACTTTCATCCTATAGAACTGATCAGAATGCCAACATTTGCAGTGGAGTTGAATTATTGTTGACACTAAAAGTGCTTCTTGATGAAATGCACAAAAGATTTGTAGAGATGGGTAGGTTTTATCCATCAGTGAAACTGAACTATCTCATGAGAGGAACATGGCAACTGTTTAACAATCCTCAGCAACACTCTGGAATAATGCAGGGCAGGTCCTAATGAAGTGAATGTTTCAGTGGCCTAAATTTAACCCCCTGTATGTGATTAGCCAGTTTTTTTGCTTTCTACCATAGTTCTTATGAAAAAACACAGAGGTCCTTAGTTATAGTAAGTAATCAGTTGCCTTCCAGTTCCACCACATTCTTTAATACAGTCTTTAGAGGGCTTGCCTTTTTTCAGTACAGACTCAGAGAGAAGAAGTGTATATAAAATGTGTAGATGTGAATCAAGTAAGGCCCTTTTGTCTCAGCAAACTTGGGAATGCATTTGGGAGCACAGCTTATGGTCTCAAATTCTGATAACTCTGGCTCATCAAGCAGCAGCCTCAGCCAGCATTTCAAACAGCAATGTTCAAATAACTAATGTCAACAAATCACATTCATAAAAAATTATCAGAGGATCAAGATCATAAGGTTTGATTATTTAAAAAGGAATTTATCCAACACAAACAGCCAGAAACCGTATTTATAGGCACCTTTGCTCTTTCTCATCTCCAACTTTCTTTTTCTTTAACCAGCTGTGAATTGATCTAGCAAGGAAAGACCTACACAGATGTATGAACACAGAAGCAGGTTAATTTGGTATGGATCAGGCTTTACTTGAACTAAACATGATGGTGAGATTCAAACTCCCTGGTCATATACTGCCTCAACGAAATGAACTTTAGTGGTAAAATAAAACAGTAAAGACAGTGGGACTGTCCTTGTTTCTCTCTTAGGCATGGATAAGGTCACTGCCAATTTTTGTTACCTCACTTGAGAAAGCAATGGGCTGGAGAGAGTTCACAGGGGTGCAGTAAGTATGATCAGAGGTTTAGCAATCATGGCCTATGGGAAACACTGAATGAGCTAAGCCCTGTCAAACCAGAGATGAGCAGACTGAGGGGAGACATGCTAAAAGTCTGGCACAGAGACGAAAACAATAATCCTTTTTCAATCACAGACAGAACACAAGTAAAGATATGAGCCTGCAACAAGGGAGAGCCAAATTAAACATTTTAAAAGTAAAGATAATGAACTCTTGAAATAAATAGATCGTCTGGGGGGTTGTGGAGCGCCCATTGGTCCTTGAAGAATAGGTTGGATAAACATCTGTCAGGAATCATTTAGGCAGAGCTTGTCCTGCCCATGGGGACACATAATATTTCTGAATGGCAACTTCCTACTTTCAGTCATAAAAGAACACTTTATAGTTTCTTATGGCTGTTTTAAAATTTTTCTAACACCAGATGTCTGGGAAGAATGGGCTTGCTGTGAGAATCAGCAGTTTGGATGGACAGAGTGTGGCTACTCAAAGAAACTCAGTTCTGGAGACTTCTTCAGTCAGCCCTGTTTTAATAACCCTTGTCCTCACTCTGTCTTGGCCATGGCAATGAGGAGCCCCTGGGAGCTGGACTGTGGAGCTCCTGGAACCTCAGGCCCTGTTCACACACCCATGCGCAGACACACAGTCAATCTACCAGAACAGATTTAATTGAAAAAGGGCTTTATTACCATCCTGCTCTGATTAATTCGGAAATGTGAAACTAAACATAAGGATGTTGGGTCTGATTTTCATTTACACTAATGGCTTTGATACTGCTTTCCTCTAAAAGGAAGCTTTAAAAAGTGGGTAAAGAGAATTTGCTGTCTTTTTATATTGACAAAGTGGGGGGAATTGGCCGTAATGCAAATAGGAATTGAGACTATTGACTACTTGGACTAGGTTCTTATTTTCACAGTAATGGCTTTCTACTGCTCTGGTGCTGTAACGGGCTTTAAGGTGAGTATCAATGAAGTGTAATTGCACTTCACAACACTCTGCCCACACATAGAGGTCTTAAAGGAATCTCAGTGTAAATGAGAATCTTGCCAATTATATCTAAACTGTGTTGGCTTAATTGTAATCTGGTTATTCAGAAACATTTTAATCTTTTCAAAAATGCAGAAGAATTTATAGCTAAAACAGGATTTTAAGCTGTTCTTAGCAGTAAGGTAGAAACAGTGTTGAACGAAGAGTCCTTACACTGGAAGCCTTCATTTCCTGGGATTTGCAGCCCACCGGTGAGCATCTGTTACTGAATCTTTTCACTCCTCTGTGTTCAGCCTTTAGGGAAGAAAGACAGTTCTAGCATTAGCTACTAAGCTTTGACTGAAATTGCTGCAACCTATTCCTTGAGGTCTCCAGTTTGATCCCAGGCCATTCTGGTAGTTCTCACACTTGTTATGCTTGAAATCCCTCACCCAGAAGCCAAGTTGGAAAATTATTTATATGATTCTCATTTAAGGAAAAGACTCACCTGCTGTGCCCAAGGTGGGGAACTGTGCGTGTGAGGGGGAAGCAGCCTCCCTATCAAGGCTGAAGAGATAGTGAATCCTAAGGAATGAGAGAAACGGTGATTTGTGTCATCATAGATAACCTGCAGTTGGTTGTTCTCTCTGAATCTGCAAGCCAATGCACCACTACTGTCTTATTTCTATATCCTTGTGACAGGGATTTCTTATCCAGACATTGGACTGAGCCCAAAATTTGAATTGTACAGTGCTAATAGAATTTCTGGGAATTCACTTCCAAAAGATAAATCATTTTTTGTCCTTCTGTTTTCCTGCAGAACTGAATATCTGTGACAGGATGAGATGGGACACAAGGTGGCTTTGGTATCAGCTGGAAGTGGATACAGGGAATGAAATTAAATTAAAACAGGAAATGCAAATAGGTTGAAGTCTGAGATCTGATATTTTCAGTAATTTCTTCTCTATATAGGAGACTTCCACTAATGCTTCTGGCATCATTAGTTAGAGCAGGACATTTGCTAGCATGGATATGCAACCACAATTCTAAATGGATACTGCTCTTTCTATCACGAAATGGTGAATTATACAAAGTGTACTGACTGGTAATGGAAAAGGAGATAAATCACGCACCAGCCTCCACACAGATGAAAAACTCTTTGCTTCAAATCCAAAAATCCTAATTCAGTTTGACTTTTTCCTTATGTGGGTACATATCCACCAACTCATCTGGCTTCTGGATTTGGCCCCAAAGAAGAAAGGTAACGAAAACAGAGCAGAGCATTTATTGGCTAGACCTAGAGAAAGTTCATCCTGGGAAGTCAAAAGAAACTCTAATTGTGCATCTGATTCTCAGTGATTCTTGCAAGTGTTTTACAATGTAAAAAGTGTGGGGGACATGTTCAAAGGCATAAACACCAATCAGGCACCCAGCTGCCATTAAGAGTCATCAAGAGTCAGATATCTGGCTACCATTTGTGCCTTTGAAAATCTCTTCCTGAATCAATTACACTTACTCCCACTTCAGAGCTGCAGCACACAGCCAGAGTGGCATGAAATATCCTAAAGAAAATGAGCACCAGCCTGAGCAGGGAAAAGGAGAGCAAGCCGTGATCTACAGAGCTCACACAGACAGAAAGTGCCTAGCTAACTAGGGTGCAGTCTGAGAACCAGCAGTAGATAAATGGGCAGGAGAAAGCAATGTGCAGAAATGGGATGAAGGTAATGAAGAGAAAACTGAACCTGAAAGGCTTTTGAGCTGGAAATGAGTGTGAGTACCTAATGTGTGACAGCAAGGAAGACAAAAGAGGTGCTGGCAATGGGAAGAATGGATGGGTCATTCCAAATGGCTGTGAACATGGCAGGGAGAATCACAAAGCTCTTGCTGGAGATGCTTGCTTGTGAACACACACCATGAGAACCAGGTGTTGGACCCAAGCCCTGGAAACATGACCAGAAGCAGTAACCCTGATGTCCCTACCCTACTACCCCTCCTGGTAAGGGAACGAGGAGAGCTGACTATTGTTACCGTGAGCTCCAGCTGCTAGAGACAGAGCACAGTGCTGGGCGAGGAACTGTTCCTCCATGTGAAGCATCCTTTCTGCTGAGCAAGGAAATGCTGCTCCATGTAAAGCATCCTTTCCAAGTTCAGCCCCCCAACACTGTACTTTGTATCATGACACCCAAAACATCCCATTCTTTTTCTTTCCTTTTCATTTATTCTAATGTCTTTTTTTTTTTTTTAATTGTGTTGCAACAGCAGCACTGAAGACACAGTAATTGTGTGTCTTTTGTTCCACAGAGTCTGACAAGTCTTCCCATGGTGTCAGAGCCACTCTGTTAAGTGTGAAGGCCCCAGAGGGCTGATGCCTTATCCAACTGTTATAATGTTTACCCTAAAAATAAAATTATAAGTAGGAAGACAGAGAGGAAAAAAGTGGGGGTTCAGAGGAAGAGAAAAATGAGGATGAAAAAGAGGAATAAAAAGAGGAAGACTGGAAAGAGAAGAACAGAGAGAGGGGGAGGCTGATCTCATCACTGTGAATTCCCAGAGTCTGGTGCTTTACCTGCACCTCCATGCCCACAGCATTTTAATCACCTGCTCTTATTTGGCAATTCCAAAACCATTTTAGGCTTACTGAATTCTCAGAGAAAAACGCATTTTCCAGAGATGCCAGTCCTAGGGATTCTGTAGAAAGTCAAAAAGGGCATTTCCTCAAAATGCTGAGGCTGCAAAAAACAGATCAAACAACAAAGGTTTATTGCAAAGAAGGAGGAGCACATAAGGTGGATCTTCTATAAGCAGAGGATTTCTATCATTCAAGGAGGATCTTTCCAAAGGAAAAGCCCAATATATCAGTATCCTTTTTACCTAGGAATCCATATGCAGGCTACAGCCCCCAAAGCAATTTATTTTCCATAACACTAATGTAAAACTGGAACAATTCAGGTAATCAATCAAGTTAAAACAACAAATCTCTCTGAACTCAAAGCTGGCAAAATAAGTGTGCCATACTTCCCTTCTGGTGATACTTTCTCTTTCAACATAATGAAGCCCTAATTGTGTAGTAATGCTTATTTTATCACAATAGCGCATACCTGTGCTAGTGTTCCAGCTGTGATCAGAGTCCAGTACAGAGAATGAAGCAGCCTCTGTATTTAGGCTAAGTCTGAATGCATGAAAGTAGAGGAAAGATAATCTCCCATTCTGTGTGTATAATATCTTTCCCTATATGTATTGTGCCTACACACAGAGAAATTTTATCATTTCACTTTCTTTGTATTTCTCCCATGAGGATTGCATCCTCAGCTGTATTATGGGATAATCATACATAACAGAGCAAGTGGATCTAAATCAAAGCAGAATGGCAATACATTTTCAGCTGAGATTTGGGGAAAAAAGATATCTGAGGGATGACATTCGATACATTTGTTACGAGATTTAAAAATGTATTGTTGAGATAACAGGTGAGGGCTGCTGAGTAACAGGAAGGCTGTGTCAAAAAGGAGGCAGTACTCACGCCATTGGTGCTCAGACTGTGAGAAGAAAGGAGTAAGATGAGCAGAGACCAACTCACAACTTGTTATAGGCATAGTAGAATAACTGGTCCTGTGAGCAAGACCTCAGACTGAAGCCACCACACCAAAGTACAACTACAGTTATTTTGCAAGCAAGGCAAACAAATGTAGAAATGAAGATCTAACCAGTGGAACAAAGTTTTCAGTGAACATTTTTTTCTGTGTGCTTTTGGAGAAATGGCTGGAGTCAACCCAGAGCAGGTTCTTTTTTTTTTTTTTTTTTTTCCCCCACAAGAGAAGGGATTTATGAGACCCCAGAGAGCAATAATATAGCCTGGATAAAGAAAGGGTGAGGGTCACATCCTGTCCAGTAAAACATCTGGAATGAATTGGTGAACTACTAGTCACAAGAGGGCATCTAAAATGACTTTCCAAGTCCTTTGACTGTTTAGAGGTGATAATGCAGCTGGTTACTGGAGTAGGACCCTGCATCTCTCCCCTAACAATTAGAAGCAATAGAGTATGTGATTAAAAAATCTTAAAATATTGTAACTGAAGTGTTCAAAACTGCAATGCTTCCTGTGCTGTGTAACAAGGGCTGCCTATCTCACTGAAATGTAGCAGTATTTTCAGAAAAACATTTCTGGGCCTCTGCAATATTTTCAGAAAAACATTCACTCATTGTTAAGCCATCTATTTGCTCAGCTATGCTAAAATGCCCTTGTATTTTCTTCTAGTACTGAGTAAACCTTAGATCATATCTCACCACTTACAACAAACCTACAGGACACTACAGATTTTCTGGGGGTCTTACATCTGAAGTACTTGAAACCACTGATTTCACATCTTTTTTATGCAAAGTCATATATCATCTCCTTTTTCATTTAAAATCTTGGCTCAGATCTAATCAAAGCTTGCAACAACAGACGGCAAAACCAAGTGAACTATGCAAACCATAGGCACTGTGCTAGACAGAATAAAATGTCCTTTCATCTTTGTAGGTACTGTTGAAATCTTTAAATAAATAATTAGTACGGATTCTCTTCTCTCTTCCTCACTGTATGTTGAAGATTTCAGGAAAGTGCATGCATTTTTCTCATAGTTTCTAACCAGACACTTGCATATAATCTTTACAGATTTGCAGCAACTTTTTATGCAAGGCAGAGGTCCAGCAATATTTTAGAAGTAGTAGTTGCAAATTAAACCCACTGCAATACAACAGTGAAACCTTCTGAGGTTATGGTTCCAAGCATGAAAGCATTTTTGAAACTAATATTACATTATAAATAATTTATATGGGTATTTCTAATAATATGAAGAGTGGAACCTAAGAAAGAGGGACATATTTCAGAAAGACTCTAATCTGGTTTTACATTAGAGGTACAAGAATAGAAAGTGAATAACCATCTATCTCAAACCCAGAAACGGTAGCACATTGTTTACCATGCTAAGAGACATAAGCCTGACGTGAACTTTGTTGTTCAAAGGCTTGCTTTATTTATTTATTATTTATAGTAATAAAGTTAGTAGATGCTCTTAAGTAAGGTTACAGCTGGAAAGGTCTGGGAATCACTGTTTGAGACACATCATACAATAGAGGCTCTTGATACACTTAACTAAGATCTCTTTTTCACTCCCCCACCTGTTCCAACATTTTTTGGTACCAATTACACTGTGTAATTTGCTGGAAATTAGCTGCATCCCTCAGAAGTTGCTCATAGGCATCATTTAAGTACCCCAGAAATAAGAGGGACACAATGACCGGTGGGTTTTCAAATGTATACAAACAGCTCTTTTCCCAGAGCGACTATGCTGGCTAATATATCTCCTTCCTCACGCAAAGTGAACTGGTCAGGGCTGGAAGGGATCTCACTTTTTTCAGTTCAGCTGGCAGCCCTCACTGAAATCAGCCTTGACATAAGCCCCTCACATCTCTTGGAAAGATAGTGGCAGCAGCTGAGGGTACACACAGAAAGGTTCCTCCGTGCATGTAAATACCAGGCCCAGAATTCACCTACAACTGTTTGATACCTTCTTAAGGAGGACTCCTACTTTTGCCCACTGTTAAGTTTCTCCTTCCCCTCCCAGACAGGCTTCAAAAGACTGAGACGCTATGACAAGCCTAATCTTCCAACAAAACTTGATGTTTTAAAAGGGCAAACTGAGGGGGGAATACATCCTCTGTGTAAACTCCATCTTGGGTGCTTGCTCAGCCAGCTTATTCTAATTATCCAGGGGTATGAAAAACAATAGATTGTCTCCACCACTAAATCAGTCTGATCAGCAAAGGCTTCTCTTAGCTGTGAGTGACTGCAGTTATCTCTGCTTTGAGGAATCTTCATATGAGAGAGATATTTCATATGCCAACATGATAGCAACCCCATAGCTAAGCTAAGCTGAGACCTGTCAGCACCCCAGCCCTCAGCGGAAGATGGGATTTGGTGCACTTTTGCAGCAAATAGAGAAATAATCTTGAGGGCTGGGCAGACACTGCCATCCCAGGGAGAAAACAGCTGGCTCAGAATAGTTGTCTCATCTAAAACCTTTAATAAGTAAATCTCAAATATGCACTCTATTGACTCAGCTATAGACCTTCTCTATATCTCTTTTCTCATGTGTAATGTAAGGATGAGGAAACAGTGTCAAGCCAGATTTAAGCCTGAGCTACATTTACAGCATCTTAAACTCCACTGCCCTTTTCAGCTATTCGCATGAAACATTTCAGACCCCAGAGCTCCTGGAATCCGGGTAAGTGAGGGAGGTAGTTAATCAACTAATTAGACTTAACAAAGAACAGGTGTGAGAGATTGAAGGTGCCCAGTGGCTTCATGGTATTGCTGTGTGTCAAGTCCCTGACATTATCATTGCTGTTCTTGACTTCACCTTTGCCTGGCTATGCAAGTGTGCTCTTTGGGACAGGTTTTGGATATGATGCAGCTAACATATGGGACACTCCAATAAAATGTCTAGTTTCATCATGGTTATTTCAGACATTCCCAAGCATTTGATTTGGGCTTACAATTCAGGCCCATTTCCAACATCTGTTGATGGGCATCTGAGTATCTGCTCCCCCTCCCTCCCACATGCATTCACTGAAGACAATTAGAGAACAGTACTTGAAGCAAGCAAACAAGGAGGGTGGTTGGGGGTGCAGAACCTCAGCTAGGAGATGAAGGGTGCTCTGAAATAGCAGTACTGTCTAGTGTTGTGTTTTTATGTACTCTGGGATGAGACACTGAGCCTGTTTCAATCATGGTATCAGTCTTCTCTCAGAGGATGTCTTTCAATTTTCTCTTCTCCACTCTGCACCTCCTCCAGTTTGACTACAGCTGCCTTGAACGTGAATAAGCAGAACCATGCAAGGCACTGTACACAAGATCCTAGCAGAGCTGTGATGGACTAATGCTTGCTGATATTTACTGGAAATATTTTTCTGGTACACATTTGCTGTTTCACAGTTGTACCACACAGGTATGATCATGATTGACATGATGTGATATGACTGTTACTAATTGTGATGTATTTATCCTGTGATTCACTAATGCATGAAACAATTTTTGGCTTCCTGCCCCTTTCATGGAAGGAAATCTGACCTGTTTGCAGAAATCTTATTGTTTCATTTGTCTGTGCTGTGAATGAGTCTGCACCTTGAAGTGAAGTTCCATTTTCACTACTCCAGCCTGCCAGCTCACCCGCTTTCCTCTTTGTGCTGAAGTTTATTTGAACACTGGTTAACTAATTAGCCACGTATAGTTAGCCGAAACCAACTTTTGGGGTGAAAGTCAAGATTGGTACCAAGACAGATCTCTGATGAGCTTTCTGCTAACCTCCTTCCTTGATAGTTCTCTTTCATGGATCACATACTGCTCTCTCCATTTTAACCAGTTCCTGCCAAGCTCAAGCTTTCTACTGAGTTCTTGTCTTGTCTAGTTTACTTGTGACTTCTTAACAAATACTTTACTTTGATCCAGATGAATTAGTTCTACAATATTTTCTTTCTTTCTTTAGAAAACCAGTTACTAAGAAAAATGAGACTAGGTTAACATGCCACAATCTGTTTTTTTCAACCCTATATCATATTTTCTCCCATTTCCATGTTTGTACTCATATTTAATTATCTTTCCATTTTAAAATTATTCTTAGAGCTTTTCATACTATTGAGCTCAGATTAACAGTCCATCATTCCTGGACCACTTTTATCCTCTTTCCTAAATTCAGGCACCACAATTGCTATTCTCCAGGAACATAGTACTGTCTGAGGATGGTGGTTAACTACAGTCTTACTTTTAATTCTTTCAGTACTCAAAAGGAAATTATCCAATACCCTCCAACGTGAGCTCCTAACAGTATCTGAAGCATTCTGCTGTGTGGGCTGTGATTGTTTCCCACACTTATTTCCATGAGTCCCATTAGTTTCCCTATTTTACATCATGCTCCCTTTGGGCATGCAATGTTGCTGTATTCTCATCACATAGCTTCAAGTATCACTTGCAGGAAACTCAAGGCAATGGGTAGACTGAATCTTAATATCCCAGGTCCATATGATAATGGTCCTGGAGTGATACCTGCTGATTCTTCTATTCTTTAATTTCACAGAGATGTCAGCTACACACAGAGAACTTCAAGCCACTCACAGAGTAGGCATTGCTCACCCAGCAGCATTGGAGACTCCTGTCTTACAAGAAGGCTGCCCAAAAGAAGCAATGATTTTGCTAGGAACTTCACATAAAATATGGCAAATCCACTTCTGTGATATTTAATTTTGTTTTTATGGAAAGCTTGACCACTAATTTGTCCCACTGTGACTTTATAGGAGTTGATGAATATAAAGACTAACTGTTAAAATATTTCTTGATATATTTTGCAGGGGATTTATAGGGTATCCCTACATTTCAACATTCACCCATGTTAGAGAAGTAAACAGACAGACACTGCAGATTTAGATAATTTGATAAAAATTAACTGAATCTCATGCCTTTTAGAGATTATTTCTAATTAATTTTTTCACTGTCATTTGTCATTTAATGCTTTTTTCCATTCCATACAGGTCCATCAGCTACTTATTTCTTTTTGATGTTACGGATCCTACTTACCCAGCTGCCACCTCTCATCCTTTGTAACGTATACCAGCTGTGAAGTGGGGGGACCTCTGGCCCCCAGTAAGTCTGAATGACCTTTTTTCTATTCAGGTTACTATGACCTAATTCCAAGTGAGTAGAACAGACTTTTAGACCAGATTTCCTCTACAAGATTGAGAGGGATTCTTCCCTCCCCTCCTTCTCCCAAGTTTCTTGCTGTAACTGCTAAACTATCGCTATCATGTTCCCAGTGGTGTCTTCATTGTAATAAACAGGCTGAGCAAAGAAAGAAATAAGATCTATATGGTCTGAAAAGCATCAGTAGACCTTTGGTGAACTATATAGTGGTGTCATTTATTATTATCCAGGTAGCTTGTTACTGCAAGGACTCTTGCTATCTTAATAATTCTCCTGAATTTGTTTAAATTCAGAGATCCCCAGAAGGCTGGAAAAGAAGTATATAAATATGAAAGGAAAACACTCCTTGTCTTTAACTTTCTAGCTAATTCTTTTTCCTGAAAACATAAAAGGCTGAAGTTCCTATGCCTTCAAGGTCTTGTCAATGTAGGAAAGTTATAACAACACAGGTCTATACTGATACCACTATAATTGTCTTTATAAACACTTGGACAATATGATAGTCTTTTATTCTTTCTTTCTTTCTTTCTTTGAAAGTGAAAAACCAAGCACTTTCAAAGTTCAGGCAACATTTGGATTCTCTTCATTCAAGAGGAAAATGTGACCATTAAGATGCTGTATTTGCCTTGCAGGACTTGCCTTCACCACCAACAATCTAAAGCAAGAAAAGGAGACAGAAACTAAGCTTTAATTCTGGAGTAAAAAAGTCTGTAAGTATAACTGGTTTATATATAAAATTTTCCCTAGTATCACTCACACTTGGATGATGATCTAATCCAAACAGTAAATTCCTTTATTTGCTTTCAAGGATCTGTATTGGATGCTGTGTGCATCCTTTTAGCTTCTTCCCACATCTGCTTGTTCTTTCTGTGCTTGGGACATAGCCCTACCCAACCAGTAGGAAAAACTAGAAGCACCTGACAGAGTCCTCACCCTTAGGCACGGCTGTTTTGAGGGAAAATAGATTTTATTTATGAGTCTGTCTTTATTTATTAAGTAGCTATGTGCAAAACAAAACCAGTTGGAGGAGATGGCTGGAGGAAAATATGAGTGCCCTCTCTTAACCCCTCACTCAGCATTGCAGTGGGGCCTTTCCCCTGAAACAACAGCTCATGTACTTCAGCCAAGGTGGCTTGAGAGCTGCCTTAGAAATCAAAGGAGCACCACTTCAGTTAAACATGTGCTGGAGCTTCTTCTTGTCTGAGGGCAATCAAGGTTTCACTGACTGCTTCGCCCATGAGGTTCTGGCAACATTCGGATTCTCTTCACTCAAGAGGAAAATGTGACCATGAAGATGCCATGTTTGCCTCACAGGACTTACCTCCACCAACAAGAAAACAGGTGAGCTGCTCACTTGGCTGAATGAGTAAGCCCCATTTGGACAGAATGCAAGGAAAACCTGCAATAACGTCCATACCCATGATCAGTAATTAACTGTTGCTGCAAACTGTAGCCAAAGAGGTGCTAACCAAGCCCCTGACTTTGGCAGTTTCCTGGAATATATAGGACCTCGGATGCATCCATATGACTTTAGTGATTCCAGTGGATTCAAAAGGATGATACAAGAGAAGAGTCTGGTTTGATGCCCACTGTGTAAAAACACACTTTTATGTGCCACTTATACCTAAAGCTCTTTACAAAGTGACACTGCAAAGTCATTTTGCAGTTAGAGAAACAGAGGCACAGGAGTGATTTGCCCAAGGTCACATAAGGAGCTAGTGGAAGGGCACAGGGTTATACCCACAGCTCCAGACTCGGAGCATAGCACCTCGCCATATGAATCACAGAATCGTATAGGTTGGAAAAGACCTTTAAGATCATCGAGTCCAACCGTAAACCTAACACTACCAAGACCACCACTATACCATGTCCCTAAGCACCTCATCCAAATGTCTTTTAAATACTTCCAGGGATGGCGACTCAACCACTTCCCTGGGCAGCCTGTTCCAATGCTTGATAACCCTTTCAGTGAAGTAACATTTCCTAATATCCAGTCTAAACCTCCCCTGGCGCAACTTGAGGCCATTTCCTCTCGTCCTATCACTTGTTACCTGGGAGAAGAGACCGACCCCCCCCTCTCTACAACCTCCTTTCAGGTAGTTGCAGAGAGCGATAAGGTTCTCCCCTGAGCCTCCTTTTCTCCAGGCTAAACAACCCCAGTTCCCTCAGCCGCTCCTCAGAAGACTTCTGCTCTAGACCCTTCACCAGCTTCGTTGCCCTTCTCTAGACATGCTCCAGCACCTCAATGTCTCTGTTGTAGTGCGGGGCCCAAACTGAACACAGTATTCGAGGTGCGAATTACTGCAAATTACACAGTAATTCGAATGCTTCGGCCTCTTTCCTTTTGTGCATGTGCCTGTAGTTACTGAAATTATCTGGTCTTCATTTGCAAATGCTCTGAGCTCTAGGAATGGAAGCAGGAGGAACTAGATTCTGTTTCAGCTCTGAAATTCCAAAAGGTACGATTTGTATACTGGGACCCGTGCATATTTTAAGTCTGTTATGTAAACAAGAATTACACACAATGTTAACTTTCATAAATTTTTATTCTGAAATTTGATACCACATACTGTCTTTCTGAATATATTTGAAGCTGTTTGATCTAAAAATTTCCCTAGGCTGGGAGGATGATACAGCCTGTCAAAGACATAATGGTAAATAACCCTTTTGAAGATATTTTCCTGATACACTTCCCTTTGATTTCAAAGGCACTTGGAGCTTGAAAAGTTTTAAGTTTGGCCCCAGCATGTTGTTACATCACTCCAGCTTGTGATGTCAGCTTCTGATTGGTTTTGACACAGTATTTTGCCACCAGTGGACTATAATATCACCTGTAATGTTCCATTATTTTCTCCTTTTTCTGCTCATTGGTTCCAAAACAATTAGAAAAATTGCCTGATCCTGAAGGAATGGTTGTTTCATAACAGATGAATAATACTGCTAGATTATACTATATTAGACTAGATCGTACTATATTACAAACCAAATACATATGACAAGAATTTCATCAAAAAATTCTTCTTCAATGAAAATTTTCCTCTCTTTTGATCAGATCTATTAATGAGCTTTGTCTTTTCTTTAATTTCTCTCCTGACATATGCAAGTAGTTCATATTTCACAAAACACTACAGCTAGAAATTAGATCACCAGCTCTTCCAAATGAAACACAAGGGATTACATTTTCAGAAGACCTGTTTTTCATAGGATAGCTAACAAGCATATACTGAAAATGTATACCACTTTAAGATGTTTTTTGGGGGGTGCAACACCAAAAGAAAAGGCTCCAGTTCTTCAGTTAATTTTGAAAATTTGAGCCTATGTTTATGTTTCTTATTGTAACAGACAGTAAAGGAGGAGAGTTTGTTTTTTTCAGGGTAGAAATCTTTGTCTGCTGATAGTCACTAAAATATAACCACCACCCTCCCCCCCCCCCCCCAAACTACCACCACCACCAAAAAAAACCCCAAAACCCAAAAAAGGAAAAAAATTAATCAAAATCACATGATTGAAAGACTTTGTCTTATGTTATATGAACTATGAGAGAAAAGTGGCCTGTCTGGTTCTGGTTTACACCCTATAGTCTTGTTTTAAATGTCCAGGGTGTAAAATGCTATTAAATGTTCAATAACCTCTCTTGGATTACAGATCTTCAACTAGCTCTCTGAGGACCCTATATGCTAAGTCCTCTGCTACTTTCTACATGGCTGCAATGACAGTGTTGTGTTCAACATCTCTTGTTTCCTTTCCTTGCAAGTTGTTCAAAGCTAATGCCTACCACTTCTCCCCTCTCTTTAGACTCCTCTTCATAATTTGCAAGGTCTTGACTGTGCATGTAGATGAACCTAGCCATGATACCTTGCTAGGGGCTATGTTGAAGCACAAATGGATGTAACCTCAGACATTTAGGGAACTGTATCCCCATCTCCTCCACCACTTCCATAGCTGTAACAGTCACAGCACAGCACCTGGCTAGTGCTATGCCCAGCAAGCTCAAGAGAAGATACTAAACCACTTGGTTAGCACATGTTGCCTGAACACCTCCCTAGGAATGAGATGGCCTGTGAGCTGCCAGCTGGCTTATGCTACATGTCTTTCAAAACTTAAAAAGACCAGGTCCTTGTAGGTACCTGCTTCACAGTGCCTCTGCGCAATTTGCATCACTGGAGATTTTAAAAACAGATTTTCTATAGCAGCAATTTCTAATCAGTCATCAAGAACTATCTACAGTGAGGTACAAATTATTTTTCTAATAAAGTTAAAGAGTCTAATCACTGAATTAACATAAATGCTTATAGTAAGCATGGGAGAATGGCTTCTTCGGAAAGATGAACATATCTCAAGCTGAAATACAACTTATTTTGCAATTTATAAAAGTTTTATTATCTGTTTTTTATTGCTTTGTATTTGTATTTGACTCGCTCTTCTTTCATCGCTGACTTGAGATAAGTGTGTATCTGAAGGAGCTAAAAGCTGCCAAATGAGGCTGTCTGAAGGGCACATGAAATTTGCCTGGGTGCAGGTAGTAGAATCAGAAATGTCCTCTGTAAGCTCAGTTCTGCAGTTCCAGAAAGGTTGGGTGAGTGTGTGAGCATATAAATATATAACACTGTAGGGAGGAAAGCTGCATAAGAAACTGAGGAGTTTTCTCTGAAAGAAAGTTCCATGCCCCAGTTATCCTATCGCCAGTGCTACGGGTTGCCAAAGCACGTCTGTGTGCTATATAGAGTCCGTACTGCTTGCATTTCACACATGAGGAGAGATGCACTGAAACTCACTTCTGCTTAAGTACCTATGGTGCTTGTGAGGTAGACCATAATCTACTTCTCACTTTGGCAGTCTATGAGACTTCTCTGACAGCTCTGAAAACAGATCTCATTCCTGGCATATTAGCAGAGCCAAAAGCAACAGTTAGATCTCGCCATTACCTACAGCTGATTCCATAGCAAAGGCATCTTGTGTCATTCAATCTTTAAACATGATTCAACTTGGACTTTCAGTCTCCCAGGAAAATGACTTGTTCTTATGTTTAGCACTAGCAAGTGCATTGTTTATACGCTCACGAGAAAAATATAAGCACTGAAAAAAATTTTACTGATCGTGTGCTAATGAGTCCTGCTCCTTACTATCTAGTGTTCAATTACTGATGTCTTCCTTGAGAGCAACCATGTTATCTCTCAGCATTCTTTTTGCCAAGCTAGAAAACACCCTCCTACCTAGTCTCCTTTCACAAGTTACATTCGTGATTACTCCAATCCTCCTTTCCCTGTTGCTGTTCCCACTTCCATTTCTCCTCCCTTTACCTGACTAACTGTGACTATACACAGGCATCCAGCTATAGCTTGCTAGCTGTCTTGCAAAATGGTGTTAGTAAATCCCCTCTCCCCATTAAAAACACCTTACCTCCTGCAGGAGAGGCTGACGTTTGCTTTTTCCATGTTCTTATATCACTGATTATTGACAGAAATTCTAAAACCTACTATGTATATACAAATATATTTCTCATTTCCAAAGGATGGTCCTGAGTTTATAGGAGAATTTCCTGTTTGCACCTTGCACTTTGCATTATTTGCCCATTTCAATTATTTCAGACCTGTTGCTAATCTTTTTTTTTTTTTTTTTCTTTCTGTGAAATTCCAGCCCTTTCCTGTGCTGCTGATGCTGTTCAACCATGTATTATCTGCACCTGTCATTAGTATACAAGATTATTACAAAACTACTAATTAATGAGTGGTCACAAGACCAGTGCCAAGGGAATCCCATCACTGACTGCCTCCAGCTGAATGCTTCCTCATCCAGCACAGCCTATTTTCACAGCAGAACATTGGCTTAAATAGGTATTTTAATGGCACGATATCTTCCAGTAGTCAAATCTTCTGTGTGGTCACAGTAATTAGGACCTCTCAGATACCAAGCACCTCTTTATAGGCTACAGCAAACTGCCCACCACTTTCAGAAGACAGTGAAAGACGTAGGCTGTGCAGCCTCTCTCAGAAATACACCATTATTAAGTCTGTACCTGTAAGCATGGTAATATTCTTAATAGTTGGTATTTGCACATGCCAGGGCTGTGCCTGATGCAGCTTCCCTTCACCAGGCCTGATCCTGACCTCCACCCACAGGGTGACATCCCAGCCTGTCCTTGGCCAGTCCCCATCCCCAAGGAGGTGCCTGATGCCCAGGACTGGGGCTGCCCCTGTTTTCCCCAGCTGCCCTGCTCCCTGGCTGGGATGGTGGGATGGGCTGTGGATGGTGACGTCCTGCCCTGCCACTCCAGGGGAGTCCCTTCATCTCCTGGTCTCCAGTCCTCAGGGAACTGCTGGTCCACACAGTGTCCTAGCAATTACTGGAGTTAAGATGCAGCTCTTTGGTGCCAACTGCTTTGCTCATTTATGTCAGAACACGTGTTGTATTCATCCATACATGTTTTCCATGGGTCTGATATTGCATAATAATTTTTATTGCCCATATTTTGCATACCACTTAAACCAAGGTTATGAAAAGAACCATCTGCATTTCTACATGCTACATTTCATGCCAGCTGGGGTTTGGAAGTGAAAAATTGTATTTTGTTGGAACCATGTCTTTTACTCATTTTATCTGTTCTACATTCATACACATATGAATATGAATATGCTATCAGATTTTTCCATTAGTTTTTGAGATATCTTGAGCTACTTTGTTTGAAGTTCTAGAGTAAGGAAACTGTGAAATCTATGCAGGGAAGAAATTAATGATAAAAAACCAACAAATGGAAATGTTGCATTTAGGTTTGGATGCAAATCCGATAAAATATCACCACAGTTCACGTGGTGCAGCTGAAGGCATTGCAATACTTTCAGTTTAAGGCCAGACAAGACATCTTGTGCATGGGGAATGGCACGGTTTCAAGCCCCCCATGTTGGTATATCATCCAGGTCTGTGCAGCATGTGGTCACTGCACACAAACATGAACTTCATGTTCTCACAACCAGACATAAATTTCCTGCTTCTGAGAAAAGTCAGAAAATTCCTGGGTCTAGGTTAAGTAGCCAACACTGAGGCCAAACTTAAAGGTAAAGGATTGAGACAGTCTGGGTGTAGGATATACATTTGTTTGCATTGCATGGAGCAGGTGTTGACACCTCTTTAAAGTGCATGATTGAATTGTAACAATATGTCCTGTCTTCTTTGCATTGCTCAAGTGGAAAAAAAATTAGATTATGGCTAGCCTTGGCTCCATCAGACATGGCTGCAAATAGCCCTGTTCATCTCTGGGGAGGTAGCAAAGGAAAGGTTATTTCAGAAAAAGTACATCAGTAATATCAAGCTTTTGGACTGCTTAGTGTCCAGGTTCTGAACCCAAGTCTAGGACAGAGAGGTCCCAAATGCCACTTTCCCAGTTCCCAAAGGTGGGATTATGCCAGGTCAGAGGTTAGAGCAATACCACTTCACTAGGCTGCTCCAGCCACAAAGGGAGGGACTTGGAGACCAGTCCCATGCTAGCAAATGTTATGAAGGGGAGAAGCTACAATGGCAGGAGCTGGGGGTGCCCAGTCCACCTGTATTTCCACCTACTGTGTATGTTGGCAAGGCAAGAAAGGAAAAAACACTCTGCCTGTATGTATGTTCTTGCTTTGTTTCAGTTCTACAGGGCTGGCCAGCCAGCATCCTTCGCAAGCGAAGACCTCCTTCAGGTTTGGTACTAGTTTATTTCCTTCGAGGAGGGAGTTCAAAAAGTACATCCATTTGCAAATATAAGCTAAAAGCCAATTACTAGCATGCTCAACAGCACTTTAGATAGCCACTTCAAATGCTATCCATTCATTATCCAGCAGGAGGGGCATAAAAAAAACAGAGAATGTTTTGTGGTTGTCAGACAGACTGAATGTATGGCAATCAGTGTAAAAGCCCTTTTTGCATATGACGCAGCAAAACCGAGAAAAGTTGGTGGATTTCAAGCCAGAACACTCACCTGTTGCTCCAAAAATCTCTTTTTTTCTATACCACATATTACATATTGTAACCTTGGCAAATGCCTGGTTAGTGGATGTGCAAGTATATTTTTGTGGGCATGCAGTAGGGCACTGTTAAACGTCATCTCTAACTTGTTAATTAAAATAAAATGGGCAATTCCTCCCAGCAGGTTGCTTTGCAGGGAGACAGGGAATCTATCCTGTTCTATATGGCAGTTGACTTCAGGGACACGCTCCATTCAAAACCCCAGTCTGCCTCCTGCCCTTGCTCTGCCCTTCAGAGACCAGGCTCCCTAGACCTTGCAATGCCCTCCTGAAGAGGGAAAATAAGCTTAAAGTGCCACTGATGGTGTCCTGACTGGCACAGAGATACAGCTCCATCACAGTTCACATTACTAATTTCCCAGAGATCTAAAGGTGTGAGGGTGAAATCAAAGCTGCTGCAGTGCTGAATGCAGCAGCAGACAATTTTACAAAAATGAGAGCGCTCATACAATTGTTCAGTTCTTTTGCTTCTCAGTCACATGAATAAAATCCTAGGCTACTGCAACCCTTTTTCTTTCCCCCCTCTTTTTATCTGCTTCCCCCCTGCCTCCCCATATAGTAGAGATTCAGGTGTTCTGGATATAGACTGTGGGCTGGTTACCCAATTATGAATGGGGAAGCTAGCATTACGCTAATATAGTAAAAGTCTATGACACTGTTAGTGTCACCATTAATCTACTACAGTAAATAAGGTACTATGGTACTTTTTTATGGACCTCTTTATCTTAGGCAGTTTTTTCCTCCTCATATTATCTATAGCCCCATAGAGAGAATAGTTGGCTACCATGAAAGAATTCATAAGGCTATAGCTTTTATTATTGTTTAAATTGCCAGAAACATTAGGACATCATTGGTGACAACAGTAACAACTAGCCAAAGCAGGAGGGAAGTAACATTTTTCCATTATCTTTTTCTTTTCATTTAAATTTTCTATGTCTTGAAATGAGAAAAGAACAGTTCTCTTCTATCTTGAAAACATTTCACAATATTCACTCTTCAGCCTTGCTCCCAGACTTATTTAAGGATGAAATTATGAAAATACTCCTTAATCTTATATATTTGCTCGTATAACCTTCATTGAAATATGTGGAATAATATAATTGTATAAAATTAATCTACCTATCTATCTATATTCAAAATGGAATATTAAGTGAATAATCTTATTACAGTTGAGTAAGTCAGTCCTAGGAAAAAATGTTTCTGATTTATTTTGCTATTTTTTCCTGCCTGAGCACTGGGCAGCCCATTCCTCAAGTTTATTGTTGCTTGATGCAGAATACAACCCGTGAACAAGCCTTGAAAGCCAATTCTCCAGCTATTTAACTTTACACTTTTTGAGTGGGTTGCTGACAGATATTAAGTTCAGCATCCAAATAAGACTTTAGAGTCCTAGTCTGGAGCTGCTGCTAAGTGATTCATTAAGAATATTTAACAGTCAGAATTTACTGTTCTTTAACGTTGATTGGTATAAATCATATGGGGTTTTTTTCAACAAATACAAGTGTATTCCTAAGTCTAGAACTCATAATTGCAAATATAAAATTTGCTTTCTGAATACATTGTATTTTGAGCAAACCCAACACAATTCACCTGAAGATCTTTCTCTGTAAATTCCCTCAGATACATCTTGCTTGATATGGAAATCCTTGTCCAGCTCTGGGACAGTGTCTGGGAGAAAGAACAGAAGAATGAATGACCTTATGCTCTAATTGCCAAGAAGCATCATGGTGACTCAAAGAAGCGTCAGTTTACTATCGCCTCATCTAAAATTTAATATTTAATTGTGGACTGAAATATTTTGACTCAGAAAAGTCTAACTCTTCATTTTTTACTTTTCCAAATTACAATTTTTCTAAGTATTAATTTTTATGAAATTATTTGCCTAGGCACTAGAACAGCAGAAGAAATTGAGAAGTTGATGAAATGCAGCGTAATACACAAGGGAAACTTTCCATGTAAGCAGGCATAAATGATGATGGCTTCTAAATTAGCTATCATCATTCAGAAAATATTTGAATGGTTCTCTGAAAACACTAGCACAATGTTCTGCAATGATCATAAAGGCAAATCTAATGTTAGAAGTTATTAGGAATTGTATGGGAAACAAAACAGAAAATATCTTTGCACCGCTTTATAAATCCACGGCATGCTCACATCTTTAACACAATCCAATTCAATCAATTTGGAAACAGTACAGTGTAGTTTTAAAGTCATGGTAAGGGTGATTAGAAATACAGAACAGATTCCATGTGAGTACAGCCTGCAGCTCTTCATTTTGGAAAAGGCAAGACTGAAGGAAGTCACCAAAGAGGTCTACACAATCTTAACTAGCAGACAAGCAGTAATTACAAGCTATTTTGAGTTAATATAAGAACTAGAGGTGCCCCAATGCTTTTATTAGAAAGAGAAAATGAATAAAACTGCTTTTATACAACTTACAGGTAAATTGCAAAACTCATTATTGCAAGATGTAGAAGTGAGTGAAAGTTTAAAAGTATTCAAAACTGGCCTAGGCAGCTCCTGGGGATAGGTCTCTTATCACATGGTGTTAAACATGATGGAAGTGATGCAACATCTAGCATTTGTCAGTTCCGAAGAAGATGGCTTAGGGCACCGAGGAAGAGCCACCCTCTCTCTTCCCTGTTTCTTACATTCATCCTAAGTATTTGCAGCTGATCCCTGTAGAAAGGAAAGTTTGGGCCTGGATAGACTTTTGATGTGACCCAGAATGACACTTCATAGAGCCTTAAGAAATACAGGTAAATTCCTTGGATTTTTTTTTTTTTTTTTGTTTGAGAGCATGACTGAAGTAATCTCTTGACTATTAATGTACTTGTTATTCTAATTCAGTTTTGTGATCTCTACCATGATGACAGCACAATAACAACTGATCAAAGTACTTCTTATTGCCAAGATTTCCAAACATTGCCGTTGTAAAAACAATAATGTAGAACTCAGCAACAACCTTGTTGAACACTGTGTGCTTAAAGCTGCTAATACAACAGGCTGAATAATTGCCATACATGTTTTGCAAGAGTTAGGTCCTGGAGCCAAGCTCAGCATAGATCATTGCACAGAGCATTTTTAATAAATTCAACTGTCTTTGCAGAGTGGGTTTGCACTTTTCAAACATGTTTGGAGTCTGAAAACAGGTAGAATTCCCTAGTTTGTGTGACTGTAAATTTAAGCAATGGCTTGTGTTATTTGCTTTCCTGTTAACTCTTTTTATAAGTCAGATTGCTGAAATCAGCAACTCTAGTGTTCTATGAGATACATTTTTCTTCTTACCTTTCACTCAGTGCCTGTGAATCAGATCTTCAATGGAGTAAACAACACTTCATTGATATCAGTGATGCTACAACAGTTACACCAGCTGAGAATCTGATCCTTCCAGTTAGGATCAGAGAGGGAGAGCGTGGAGTGAGCAGTTGTCCCTTATGCCTTTACAATGAGTATCTGAAACACTAACGGTTGCTATTAACAGAATTTACAATAAGCTTGGTAAAGATGAGCTACAGTCACATCAGTTTTTCCCAGTGCTGACATAGCTTTCCGGTGCAAACTTCATTCACACAGGGGCCAGGGAAGTGCAGGCATAAAACGATTATTACACGCTTCTGCTTTGAGTTGCTCCTTTTGCTGTCAAACTCAAAAGAAGCAGAGAAAATTGGAGAAATCTCATACAAGAAGATTTTGGCAGGCTTTTTTTACAGTCTTTGTTTGTTCAAGTTTCTTCAGATAAAAGATTTCTTTGGAACAGGTTAGATGAAGCAGAAAGTGTCCTGAAAGCTGGGATCCAAATCGTTCATTTAATGAATGGGAGTTTTATGATCTTTTGTTGCTCCCCTATATATGAATCATTTGCAAGTCATCAAAACCAGCAAGAAAACCAGAAGCAAACCACTCCTTCCCTCACCCCCCTGCCCCAAAAATACCCAAGCCAAACAAGCCAGAAACCTTGTCCTTCCAAAATATGCAGACTAGAAGGGTCTGCAGTATGGAAATCTGTATGTTCAAACTTTCTCCCAGTGGGAACCATTTTGGCCAAATGTTAAAAGCAGAGGCAAAGCAAATCCTAACCACCTCCTGTTCCCTCTTACTCCTGAAAAGCATGGCTAAGTGGTTGGAGCAGTCTTCTGGAAAGTTGGAAAGTGTCAGACTCTAAGACTTCCCCTAGAATTATTACTGACATGTCTCTCGTTTGAGGATTTCCAGTGCTTTCACATTGAATTAAACATAGCCAGAGCTAAGGGCAGCCAACAACTCTCTGAAGAAAACCTCAATGGTTAGGAGCTATGGGCTACATTTACAAAGGTCTCTATTTGCCTTAAAATGTTGGTAGATGCCTGGATGGAAGCAAGTAGGCACTGAGCTCCTCAGGATGTGCAGGAAAATCCTCACAGGGTGCCTGTGTGTAAGTTAAAAGACTAAAGCTACAAATCTCTTTCCTGCCATAGCAACATCCTAACTTATGCTTCCCTATGACATAGGGATACTTTTCCCATATGGTGAGGGAATGACTGGGGGACTCCTCCTGCAAGGTACTGGGTACCCCTGCTTTGCACCAAAGTCTCCAATACCAGGGAGAGGAAAAATCCACAGACCAGGCTTCTCATTAAAAAATACCAAATTCTGAAAGCATGCGGAGTCAGTGGGAATTCTGCTGGAAGAAAAGATTCAGCACTAACTGATTTATAAATTCAAAGCACTATTTATTATAAGCTCTATTAACAGTTGACAGTGAGAAATCATTAGTGGGTAGAAGAACAGAGTCATCTGGCAGCAGCTTTTATCTTTCCCAGGTCTTTTTGACCCAAATACTGCAAAATACCCAGTCCTTCTGCTTGATTGCTAGTGTTTGCAAAATGACAGTCAGGTGTTTCATTCCATCCACAGGTTTTCTGCCTTTTCCTCTCCTAATATTTTTGTGCTCTGCATTGTGATAACTTGATCTAATCACTTTTTCTCAGATTTGTCCCTTTCTTTTTCCCAACAGCAGCATTAGATCCTGCTGTTCTTGTCCTCATGCAAAAAGAGACGACTTTCTCTCCTGCAATATTTGCATACCCTTTGAGCTAGTATTAGCAATGTGAGGAAGAGCAGAGGAAAGGGAAACTCTCAAATGCCTGCTGCACCAACTGGCACCACAAATGATCTTTAAATATCCTTACCAGGCCTTACTCAAGAATGAGTGTGTGTGAAGTAGTGAAGACTGCAAGACCTTAAAGGCTGTCCTTTGCAGAACTGCCTGACTGCCCCGAAACCCCACAAGTTTCAGGAGCTGGAGCACATGTCCAGGATTTCACTATCCTTTCTGGGAGAGGGATCCCAGATATGGTGCAGCAAGGGCACCACAGTTTGCAGGCCTTATAGAGAGCTGTGCTTGGGTAGGGAAATGCTCCTTCACTCTCTGCCCCTGCTCAAGCACATGCAATCTGTCCCAGCAGGGAGTAGAGCCATGCGTAAACATGGCAATTAAACAGAGCTTCTTGTTAAATTCTTCTGTCTTCTAAAGAGCTGAGACTCACACAAAACCATTGTGTGCTAAATGCACCCTGGAATGAATCTCTTAAAAGACAGAAAATTACTTGACACATGTCCAGCTGGAATGAAATAGAAACACGACAGCACTAGTTACAGAGAAAAATACATGTCCAGTATATTCATTCAGCAGAATAATCATTGGCAGTGCTGAAAAAGAAAAGGAATTTTTTGCAGCCGCCATTGTCAGGGATTTCCAATGTAATTGTCAGGTAAGGACCTTATTCTTATCGTTAGACCATAGGCTACACGTCTTTCACAATCCCCTCTTCCATTCATTGTTATTTTTATCTGGACAATGCTTGTTTTAAATGAAAACAGTATTTACATTTTAATATTTGTAGTTAATAGTCATCCTCTTGTTCACAAGTGAGGTGCTGAGAAGACTGAGGGAGTGATCCAAGAACGGTCCAGCCTGTGGAGCGACCACTGTGTTGCAGACAGGAGTGGAAAAGATCAGTTCTGACTGGATGATTTCAGTCCCAACAAATAATTTTATTTTTCCTCTCCCTCTTGTTCCCTCTAAACCATGCAAAGAAAGGGTATCTCAGACACAATCCCTTGAAACCTGAGGCAATCAAACTAAAGCTAAGATATGTCAAACAAGAAGAGAATGTAAAAGAGCCCATTGCACAAACTAGGAAAAAGGGACAGGCACCGTTGAAAAATCTCCTGTTTGCTCCATGTTTGTTTTTGTAAAAATAATATCTTAAAAAATGTGTGGTTTCTAGGTTTTCCACATACACTTATTGCAATTCTATATTCTATTCAAAATCCTTTTCACATTATATAGGAGTGGCACATAATGTAATATACATGTGTTACATACACACAGACACAAAGATTGTGAGGTCAAAGCAACCAAAATGCGAGAAAATACTGGTTAGGGTTGCCTGCACAATTTTAACATGGAGCACTTGGGTATATTAATTAGGGCATATTTCCAATTATATTTCCACACATTAGCCACAGCTTTACTCATCCAGTTTCTATCTTCTCTTCTTTGCCTTCCCTTACTATTTCTACTATTAATTTTTCCTTTTTTTCTTAACATATATTTGATATTTACATCACCTTGTACCTTGCTTTAGAGGTCCCATTAGAATCTTCGTCACCCTCTTCTTATTCTGCCCTTAACTTAATCTTCCAAAGAACTTGCATGTTTTCTTGTTTCTCTATTATGTGAACATGCCTGTAGTTAATCCATCCATGTAGTGGATAATAAAAACACAAAAACAGAAAAAAAACCAAAACAGAAGGATATGTTCTCTTGCATTTGCCCTCAAACTGAAAATTATTTTACTCAATTGAAAAAAAAAAAAAGAAAGAAAAAGAAATAAAAGGTTGCTATTGACAGTCTAAAATGACTTTCAGGAAAGTTATGGTTTGAATGAAGAGAGATTTGAGGATGGAAACTACCCAGAGACATTAGTTTCAGTATTTTTGACCAGCATTTCCTTTATAAGACACTCAGCTCAAATCTCAAACTGATTTGAATATAAGAAGCTAGAGATCATCAATTGGATTAAGATATTTTGGAAGTTAATTTAAAATAGGATATTTTGGGCATACCTATACTGCATTTAGACACATTAATAATACAGTATCTCTGTCTTGGGAAACTATCTTTCCATTATGTTATATAGACTCCTAACCCTTATAATATTGTACTTTATTTCAAAGGTAAATCCTCCCACCCCTTTCGAATGAGGCTAGTTTTGAGACCCAGACTGTGTTAGTCCTTATCCATGCAGTATATACAGGTAGTATAAAGGCTGTACAGGTGCCAGTATTAAGAAATATGCCTCAGATGGGATGGTCTCAACCTGCTGTGAATAATCTTCTTGCAACTGTTGTGAAAAGGCTGTGGGTAAGCCCCTCTAAGTGGGTTTTTTACATAATCATTCAGTTTCTTTAAAGACCCCATTTTCAAAGTGTTTTTTTTTTTCTCCTTTCAAGGAATAAGCTATGTTCAAATAGAAGGCCATGCAAGTGAAAGGAGTGATACTGGCAGATCTAGATACTGCCACCCTCTGTTCATCTCCAAACTTGGATAATCACATTGGAAGGCTTCCTTCTACTATACATCCCCAGGCATCTCAATCCTTATCAGAGGAGAACAGCACCACGTGGCTCAGGAGGGAAGATGCTCCACAGACTATTATCCCCTTGAACTCTGTAAGGACTTTCTGCTGACAAACAGAATAGAATTACAATGGACTTTGTGATGAAATCTTTTTTTATTTGTTTGGCTTATGGTAGCATCCAGAAGCCTGAAGTATGTACTTGAAGTTGCACAAGTTCAAAAGAAGCCCCTGCCTTGGAAAGGTTAAGTACATACGACAAGAATACAGAGAAAAGAAGACTGTTCCTATTTCATGGATGAGGAGCTGAGGCTCTAAAAAAATAAATTCAGATTTCTAAGGGTTCTTTGACATCTAAAGGCACAAGAGAATTGTCAAAATTCAATGGTTCATCAAAATCACTTAGATACTCTGCATCTTTAGGTGTGTCCGTATACTTCTACAACTTCTATCTACAAGTTCGGGTTTATCTCGCTTAATTTTACCCATCTAGAAATGAGTGTGCAGAACAAGCTCTCTGCCTGGGTTCCTGCTGTAGGCTGTAAGGACACACAAATATCTTCAGCAGCCGATCCAGACAGTTCTGTGTTGTTCAGCAGAAAGTGACTTGTGGTTTCCATTACCTATAGAGGTTTGTCAAACTTAAAGTACCAGATCACACCTGTATCCCACAAATTCCAAACCATGGACTCATTTCATAAAGAAAACTTAGTAGTCAAGAAGTAGCCTTCCTACGGACAAAAGAGCATGGTGACTCCATGCTGTAAACCATACAGATAGGCAAGAAAATTGGTTATAACAACTCAGACTCCAAGCTTTATAAATCACTAGGCTTTAAGGACAAGAAATTTGTGGTGTCTAAGCTCATGTGGAGACAAAAGCACTAACAAGGCAGAGGCTGCACTAACCCTTTAGCTGCATGCAAGGAAAAAAGCCAGTGAAGCATTTGGCTTTAATTCCAATAGCGATGCTGTCATTCATTTAGTTAGTAATTAATTATATGTCACATGCGCCAGGCAAGAATGTTGGGGGGCTACCAGATAATGTTTTCTGAACTTCATCTGTGATCCCTCAGAAAAAACATGTCTTTTTCCGTGGGAAAAATCTTAATCTACAGGTAGCTGCCGAATTGCTCCTCTGGGTTTGGGTGTAATTCTCAGCCCAGGCACTGGGGTTCCTGCTGAGGGCTGGTTGCTCAGCGACTCAGCTTCCTCCAACAGCAGCCTCCCCCAGCAGAAACAGCAGCTGATTTTTATTGTCATTGCTGCTCTATATTTTTCTGTAAAGAAGGAGCCATTTGTTTTAACTTAACTCAGTTGAAAAACAGGCAACACTTAATTGCAGTTGAAAGCGCATCATGCAAAGAGGCTGGAATTCTTTGCCTGCATCGCAGAAAAGATAACTCTCCTTAAAGATAACTTAAGGCTTATTACCAATAACCAGGTTAAAACCCTCTTAAAAGGAAAGTCACCACAATCCTTATTGGACAGAGCAAATTACTCCAGTGCCTTTTTCTTTCAGCTATGATTTTGTGCACTGACCTTTGGAAAGTATGGTCAAATAGCCTTTAACAGCAGTTGTAAAGCATAAGATCATTGCGTGGACACTGATTTCATTAGGCAGCCCTGTATAAATTAGCATTACTTACTGAGAGGTATGCAGCTAATGGTACTGAAAAGAGGTGGAGTCTGTTCATTCTGTGTGCGATGCCTGTAAGTGAAGAGAAGAAGCCTTCCTGTCTCTCTGCAGAGACACAGCTGCCCTTCTGTGCTTTGCTACAGATGTGAGATGTTACACAGAGTGAGTCCCTGTGTGAGATTTTTTTTTCTAGCAGAGACCATACAGACCATGCAAGGGAGAGAGTAGTGGCCATGGACTCTCATGACGCTACTCTGATTTAGCCCAGGTAAAGATCTCGTTCATTGTCAGATTTTGCACCCTCAAATAAAAAAACCTCAGGTCAGATTTGACCCTCCCTAGTGTCTGAGCACCTTCCAGGTAAAATGGAACAAGCAACAGTGAAGTCCCTTGTAGAGTCCTAGGAGCCTCCAGCATCTCTCCGTCAGAGGGGAAATCTGCCTGGGGTTTGGCCCTTCTGGCTGTTTTTTCTTCTTTTAGCTCGCTAGGTTTAGGCATGGGAAGGGTTTCTACTCTGGCAGGTGCTATTCTCATGATGGCAACAAGTTTTGAAAGCAGAAGGCTTGTTGCGCACATCCTAAAGATTTTTAGAGCTTAGATTTACCTGATTTTTTCTAAGATTATTCCCCAGCTGAATACCATCCACTAAGACTGCCAGTGCTGTGCTGGCAAAAATGTCCTCTACATAGCTGAGGTCCCACCACTTAAATATCTCTAAACCTTTTAACACCCTGAAACTGCCTAGCAGTTTCAGATCGGGTCTGTTTCAACAGATGGATTAGCATTCAGGGTCACTTTTAGTTTTTATGGACCAGTTTGCTATTGTCCCATGAGAAAAGTTAGCTCTGTCTGAACCTCAGGGAAGGAGGAAGAGAATGAAGGATTAACAATAAGAATAAAACTAATCAGAGAAAAGCTTAGGTAATCAATTACAAACAACCTACCAGTTGTGGCAACTGTAGAATAGTTACTAAAATTATGGAAGAGAAAAAACACAATTCTGATACATGCATAAAAGTTCCCATTTCAATTGCAATCCTGACACTCAAACTTGTCTAACTCCTTTAAGTGATTCTCCAAGTCCATCCCCTTCTATACTTCAACCAAACAGTAGGAACTAGCAGATGGGAGAGGAGTACTCTGCTACACAGTCCCTTCCCTAGATTGCATTCAAGAAGCCGATGGCTGTCAGGCCCCATGAAGAAAGTTTGAAAGGCTCAGGGGTATGTTTTGTCTTCAGTAACATTGACTGGAAACATGCCCTATATAATTTCTCCAGTGGCTTGAAGACCATCACTTGGAACTTTGTTATCCATGCATGTAAATATGATATCTCAAAAGGTAGCTTGACATATTCTCTGCTACTAAAGAAGAGGCAATTTTCACTCTCTGCTTTACTTCCCCGTTGTCAAACTTGATCCATGATTCAAAGTAGTGTAATGGCCGCAGAATTATCTTCCTTACATATTTATGCTTGCTTTTAGGAAGAACTTAAAAATGCTGGGTGATGTACTTGTTTTTGCTTTTTCAATTCAATTTTGCTGTGGTGGTGACAGGTGAAGCAGGGTATTCTAACACAAAACCTGGGCACGTACAAACTTCAGACTGTGAGTTCACTTAAGCACCAAAACAAGCCCGAGGAAGAAATCTCTCTTATTCCCCCTTTCTGTGGATGGGGAAGCAGGAAAGGCTGGGGCTGAAATGGGGACAAAGGATGAAGTTTGCTGGGTCTTGGTCTCTGCATTTAGGTGAGAGGGTGACCGAGGAACTCGGGCTCATCCCAGTCTTTGGCTGCAGCAAACATTACCATCCTCTTACCTCTATATTCTGTAGCTTGCTTTGATCTAGAATGGGCTTTTGTTAGGGTCTCCTTGCATGTTCATGGGTAAGCTAAAGAAATGCAGACCATATTATACTATTGTAAGAAGGGAATTAAATCCATGTTCTTTAACTTAAGTTTCAGTGTGGATCCATTTGCAACTGAAACCTTCCCATTTAATTCCAGTTTGAGATCCACAAAGCTGCCCAGAACAGTTAAGGTTCACCTCTATTTCAGGAAAAAATCAACAGTTTGAATCAGTTTAGTTTGAGGCTAATCAATGACTTTTTAACAATAGTTTTGGTTCAGGTTCAGTTTGAGAAATGAATCGTATTTCAGAGTTTCATTGAGAGGTGGGCTTACCACATACTCTGACTATTAAGCAATGTTCATGCATTATTACAGATCTGTCCTAGCAAATTCTGATTAGTAGTCCTCTGTCATACTGGAGGATGTCTCAAGTGTGGTTTCAGAGAGTCTGGTACTATCCTGCTGTCTGTACTTCCATTCATAGACCCAGTGATGGAATAGAGTGTACTTACTAAATTTGCAGACAACATAAAGCTGTGAGGGGCTGCAGCGCTCCAGAAAACACTAACAGAATACAAAGCGATCTTTGCAAAAAGGAAAATCAGGCTGGAATTAAAAAGGTATCATTCAATAAGCTCAAGTGCAAGGTAGCTCAGGCAGGCAGGAATGCTCCACTTCAGACAGGACAGAGAACAACTGGACAAGTGTTCACTCTGCAGGAAACATTCTTAAGACAGCAATGGGTCACAATGTGAATTTTAATCAATCATGGCATATTATGTAAATCAAAAAAGTTCCCAGACTAACATCACTCTTAGGTATATGAACAAGGATATGATCTATAACACTGAAAATAACCCTTCTATTCATAAGACCTCAGCTGGGATACTGAGGCTGGTTTCAGGCATGGGATTTCAAGAAAAGTATGGATCATTTGGTCTGAGAAGGCTGATAAGAATCAGAAGGCCAAAGGTCTAAAACAGTGACCCAATCAGGGGGAAAAATAAAACAGAAAAATAAAGGGAAAAAGGAAGTATCCATCTCAGACAAAAGATGTCAGGAAAACATGATGTGGAATGCAAAAGCATCCTGCAAAGAATAAGGGATTAATCTGTCTGTGCACCTGGTGGATAGGACAGGAAGTAATGCATTAGGAAGTAGGGGAAATTTTCTAGCAGTAAGGTACTGAAGGACTGGAGAAGTTTCCTGCAGGAAGCAGTGCTATCTTTTCACTGAAGATCTTGAAAAACAGATAAAATAAATGCCTGTCAGGGATGCTTTGGGTATAGCTGGTTCTGCTTTGGAGTAAACAGATGGGTTAAGATGACCTCTTGAGATGGCTTCCAGCTCCCTCTTAGCTCTAGTCTCTGTTCATTCCACCATTTCTATGTACCTACAGCAATATATCTGAAGACAGTTAAAACATTAAAAAGCACATTTCATATTTTTTCCTCCTAAAACTAGCAAATTAATGATACTAATAAAAATGGTTTGCTCACTGAGCTCCCTTAGCGTGCTCTAATTACAACTCTCTGAAATATTTGTGCTTCATATGGGAGCTCTGCTTACCATTGAGATCCAAATTTGTGTCATCTGCTTTTTCAGAGCTAAATCTGCAGGCACCAGTAGGCACAGAACCCAGTCCAGTCTTAGTGAGACCAACAGCAAAGGAAATGTAAGCTCAGCCATTAGTTATCTTGGCATAAATAAGTATATACCTTTCCCAGACTAGCAAAAGCAATCATTGATACATGATACACCATCACAGCTATTAGTCTGCCTACCCTTAGCTTGCATTGCCCTTTACCAGGTGTCACTGAGCACAGTAGCCAAAACTCATCTTTCCTGACATTTCCCAGTGCAGCTCCAGCAGGTAATGCCCATGTTAAATTGGGTTCTCTCACTGGAAATGTCTGTTGGGTGCCTGAATTACAGCAGTCACAGAGTATCCCTGAGCCTACTTGCCAGGACTCCAGCCCCCGCAGGGACTCAGCCAGCCCAAGCTGTTTGGCTGCTGAAAGCAGGTTTTGTCATCTCAGCTATGCAGCAACTGCTCCCACGTTGGCAGGTTCCGACTCTGGCACACATGTCCAGGCTTTTCCTAGTTATACTTGCAAAAGGCTCCTGGGATGGTGTCTAGAGAGAGTCAGGTTATTAATGCAGAGCACAAGCTTAAGACAGCATGGATGTCAGAGCAGCCCTCAGGATGCTCGTACAACAAGGGGCGTCCCTGATCAGAGGCCAAGCCTTGTTTGCTCTGCCCTGACATGTGCTCTGCGCAAGAGGCCATTCCTGGGTCCTTGTCTTCTGCTCGCACAGCACCTTCACGCTGCTGGCTATCCTTGTGCATGAGTCTACATTTGGTCTCTCTTAGACGACCACCTTCCCAGAAGAGCAGCAGTTACATCACCCTCACCAGGTCACCTGGAGGAGGGTGTTAGTTGCCTCCTTGTCAGAGTGGAAGAGGGAGATGAGGGTCCCACATGTGACCGGGCAATGAACAGTCCCAGCTCTGTGTCCAGTTCACAGGGTCCTGCTCCTGGCACCCAGATCCCTGACCCTTTGATGTAGACATTGTCTTGGTCTATTTACTGGGGGTAACAGCAATAATTAAGCAGCCCAAATGAAGCCAACGCCTATAGCATATTCACAATACTGAGTACTCCCAGGCCCTAGTGGGGACCATATCAAAGCAGTCTTCCTGAACCTTTTACAGTTAACTGCTCACATACTTTCAGGAAACAAAATACCTTTCCAGACTATTACCCTACAGTTTTACTCTATATCCAGCACACTGCCTGGCCAAGAATAACAAATAAAAAGAGAGGATGTACCAATCTTTTATATCTGGAGGGAGAAAGAGAAGAAATAAAAAGAAAAATAAAAGGAACTGTTAACTATTCCAGCCCTTCTGGCAGCTAAAATACAAAGTAAATGTTGGGAGGGCATGCCTCAGAAGTCGTCTTTTATATGGAAATATGGAATGTGCTATTAAGACTAGATTAACTAGTCTGAATTAACAAAATACAAAACCTGAGCATTTATTCAAAATTCAGGCCAAACTTCAAGTTGCTTTGAGGTTCACAAACAAAACCAAAGACTTGTACTACCTCCCCTTTACTTTATTTTTTGTTTTTGCCACACACTGAAATACTTCAGCACCTGGGCTCTGTCTAAGCAAAACCCAGTCACGCTGGAATGGCACCAGAAAATCCTCACGCATCCATCCAAATTTTGCACTCTTGGGAGATTCAGGTAAATGGGATAAGCTTGCAGATTCTTTCACCTTTCAGAAGTTGTCTTGTCTTCAGTAATTTTTCATTTTCTGAATATTTCTCTACTTCGGCACAGAGGGCAAATGCTAAGGATGTGCCATACATATTAACCGCTAGTGAAACGAGGTTGAAAGAGAAAGCTTTTATCGATTAAGTTGCAAAGGGCATTAAAAGAAGACAGCTCCTTTTAATCAGGGGAAGGAAGGAAGATTGTCCTTCCTTTCTGAACATCAGTATTTTAATACCCATAGTAAGCCTCCCAAGACCACAGAGAATTATTAGCTTATAGTACTCATCAGTCAATGGTATCTTTCTTGGTCTAAGAAGAGTGAAATAGGCTCATAGTATTCTCTTTTTCCAAAGACTATTAGCACAATGTCTTATAGAGAACACATCAGGCTATCCACTACCCATTTACAAAGACTTCTTCTCTTGCAACATCCTTTCCTTTTCTATATGCACTCTCCTGTGGGAAAAGAAAGCAAACCCATATTTATTAGAGAGTCCCTGCCAGAACCAGCAGCAGGAGAAATGCATGTTTTTGCATATACACTGAGAATGGGGGCACTGGATGTGAGAGAGTGTATCAGAAGGAAGAAATCATAGAGAATTTTCTTTTATATTTTAATATAATACTACTATTATACTAACATATACATTCCCCAACATGGATCACAATTGAAACACTGTTTTGGATAATAAATTATCATGTTTACTAATTTTACTCCTTTTAAAAGTCTAATACATGGGAGTTTTGAAATAAAATGAAAGCCAAAGAGTGAGAACTTAAAATAATGTCTTTGCTTTTCTAAATGAGATTGACAGTGGCTCACAAAAGTAAGATTTATTATAGTAACTGACTGTGGAGGAAAGTTTCTGACTGCAGTATGAGAAAACAAGTATTATCCATTGAGTCACAATTTATCATCAATGCTTTAATTTTAAAAAATATCAGGAGATAAAGTAACCTAAAACATAAAATACTGGCTACCATATCTTTTTCTTGTGTGACACAGAAGACAGAAGTTTCATCTTATGAGCGTTAAGGATTTTCAGCAATGCACAGCTTTATCTCGGCTCTTGTCACCTCCTCCACCCTTTCCTTTCACCCCCCAGAATATCCTAGTACCTCTGTTAATGACTCAGGTCCTCTTGCATGTTGCCACTGTAAGCATGTCCATGAAGCTGTATGAATCAGCAGCCATCTTATGCTGGCTACAATTAAATTGCAAGAGTGGCAGGAAGTCTCAAAGAAATTTCCAACAATAACTGTTCTGAATATCTGTCACACCCCTTCCTCAAAGATGTCAGAGTCTTTTGGGGTTATATAAGTTTAATACCTTATTGTACAGACAGGGACCGGTGACTTGCCCATGGTAATGCAGAATATCTGTTGGAGCTGGACTAGAACTCCAGTGTCTCACCATCATTTCCATCTTTAACCCTAATATCATCTCATTTTTTTGAAAGAAAGAGTGAGCATTTCAGATGGACCAAATTAACAGTGACTGAAAATTGCCAAATTGATGGCTCTTGGTGCAGATCTTCTATTATTGTGTTTCTCTAAAACATCACTACAATTTTGATGGTCAGAACAGGGAAGTCAGAACTGAAAGTTATGAGAACTGTGTTGCACCAACAACAGGGCTGAATCACTCCAGAGGGGATGATAATAAAGTAGATAGTCAGTGCTATAGATAGTGGATTAGCTCTACCATAATGCCCAGTTTTGAGGCACACCAATGCAAAACTTGTCATCCTAATTTACAGAAAGTGGTGTAATATCCATAATAAGATGTGTTAAGGGATGCACACAGATAGCTAATCCTGCATCGTGGTGCTGCAAACAAGACAACAAAATGAGGAACTGCAGGATGCTATGGTTAACAAAAGGGGAGTAATGTACGTGCAGATGGCCAACCCTGACCTGGGGGACAGCTGATGGAGCAGCACATGTAAAACTGTAGGACACTATATGCAACAGTTGGGAGGTGCAAGCTTGGCAGAATTGATAACCAATTCCAACCAGGAATTAGCAGGGGAGCCCTATAAAAAACACTAACTAAAGGTGTATAGTCAACAAAACCAGTGCTACAGGGGAAAGAGTAACCAGGGTTGTGCTTCTTTGGGGAGGGGATAATGGGAAGGACTTGGTGGTGAGCAAATGGAGAAAAAGGGAATATAAAGTGAAGCCACACAAATGATTGGGGCTGACCTGCTTCTTTGTTCAGGGTACATGAGGTGCTCACCCTAATGTTGACCAGGGAGTCTCCAGCGGGCATGGACAAAACACCCTGACTTGTCAGTTTGCTCCTTTCCTTATTTTACAATTGCCCGTGCACTGGTGTTTGAATGTATACTGAAAGCAATGGTAGATGCTGTGTGAAAGCCAAGGACATTGTACCAAAGAGGCTGTGCTAAATCAATGAATGGTTTGCCCACCCTAAGAACACTGCATAAAGTCACAAGCCTCTTAGAGCCTGAAAGATGCCAGTAAATTGGAAAAGACTCAGAGAAATGCAACAACAAATGATTAAGAGACAGATGGACTCCTGAAAAAAATAATATTAAAAGAACTGAATAGTTGGGATAAAAGGAGGTCATGCAAGGCAAAGACTGTAAATAACAAGGATAAAATAAATTATTTAAGACTGTAAAAGGAAATATAATCCACTGTCACTGAATAACACTGAGCAGAGGAAAATTCAGTCAGCAAACCTGGAAAAAAATGTTTCTTTTCTGGTCCAATAGGTTGAATAATAGCCTCCCAAAGGACATGATGGATACGGTATGGCCTGAAGAAATTTAAACTTAGAATCACAAAAATCAAGAAGAATAGATGACAGCAGGAGTGGAAAATCAGTCTGGAAATAGTGAGCGAATTATATGTGCTAACAGACTTCCCTATTTCTCATTTCTCTTTTTTACATCTTTATTGTGGCAACAGTGGCGAAGATCATATATGTATGTTTTATTGTTGTACTTATTTGGTGTATGTGTTAAGGAGAACTTCCTTAAGCTGCTAGCTAAATATTCATCAAGAAATTGTGTTTCCCTCAGAAACATTTGTATTGTAATGATACTATTTCAAATATTTTGAAGTCTGGGATTGACCACAAATATTTTGAAGTTCAACCTGAATATCTTAGAAAGGTTAATGATTCATTTTCCTTGATGGGATGATCACTTGCAATGCAAATATTAGTATGTGAGGATTTAAATTTCTGAATTTTGGAAAAATGTATGCATGTAGCTTTGACATTTGCCTTTCAGGTTTGTGCCAGTTGCACAACAATCAGGTGGCAACACCAAGTGAATACACAAGAGAGCTGCACTTAATCGTAATAGAAATAAACTGATTAAACATATTTATTCACAGAAACTTTCTCGCAGTGTTTGCCTTGCTCTAATTTAATTATACGGCACTCTCATTGCTGCTGAAAAATAAAGATTGCTGCAATTTTTCAACAGACATACAATAAACCAGCATGTTCTGCATTGATTTTGGGGGGGATTCTGGAGTAGGCCCTGTGGCCACAGCTCAGGAAAACATTTAAATCCATGCCTTTTCAAGGCACCAAAAATCAAATATTTTTTCAGAACAAGAGACACTTTTAATTGCCTCCTGAACAAAGGACTTAGGACTGTAAATTGTTATGTGTGGGCAAATGGGCCCTATGAATGCTCGATCCCGCCATCATACCCTAATATAATAATTATGTAATGAGATGTAATAATATAATAACAATGATATGCTGTTAAAACCTTCTTCATGGGAAAGGCACTTGAGGAAAGCGCATCTCCAGAAGAAGCAGAACAAGAGTTTGTTGCTGTAGACTTTGTGCAAAATGCTTTGGAGGATGGTGGCAGGGGGTAATATCACACAGAACTGCTTCTCACCCTCATGACCACAAAGATACTCCCTGTTATTTCTCATCTATATCCCACAGTCCAAAATAACCCAGCCACTTTCCTGAACCAGGATATGTGCCTGCATTAGACAGCAGCACGATCAGCTGTAAAGGAACAAAAGATACAGGAACAGTTTTCTGTAAGAACTCCAAAGGTATTTTTATGCTGTACCTACTACATCAGCTAAAATGAGATGGACAGCCTGATGCTGGTCATTTTAACCAAGAGAGTTTAAGGGCAACATTAAAATCTTATTTGAAAGAATTATTTTCTCAGCTTGGGCCCGGAGTCCATTGTTCAGTTGTCACCTCTAAGATTATTATATCCCACATGGCCATGTGGTTCCACAGTTTTGGGATCATATGTTTCATTTTAAGTGTAAAGCATATTACTAGGTGTAATATAGAAATGACTTGTCAGCATTAGCCTCCCTGTTCCCTTAAATTAGCCTGTTTAAAGTATTCTTTAACTTTCCACTTAGACAGCAAAAAGCTGCTTTCTGTTCTCATTTGCCTTAGGGTAAAGTCAGAATTATTCTGTCAAATTTAACAGAGTTACTTCTGATTTCCATCAGTGAAAATGAAGGCAAGATTTGGTGCTTGAGATGCAGATGCTGTTTGCATACAGAGTCTACTACGTCTACAACACTAAGGCAGAAGATAAATAATTTATACTATAAATAATAGCAATAACTCAATAAAGAGGTCTCTATAGCTAGATTCGGTATACAGATCTTTCAATAAGAGTACCTCAAACACTCACAGACCTAGATAAAGTGCCTCTTCATCATTGCTGGGGCAGGTAAGCAGAAAGAAGTAAAACTGAAACTAAACGGCCTGGTTTTGTTTTCTCTTTTCAGGTGAATGCCCACAGTTAAGTCCATGAGAAATAGGATTGCACATGATCTCTACAAATCAGCCCAGATATTTAAATCCTTAATTTACATTGTTTCCGAATTTGGGATACATTACTTACCTAGGAATGTAGAAAGGATGAAAAGCCCAAGCAAGGAAATTGCATGTTGGACATACACTAATTAGCTCTGTGTAAGCTGTTGTGTTTCTAGAGCCTTAAGCATCACAGTCCATGTTAGTCCAGGCCTGGAAGTAGTACAACCTTTTCACCATGGCCCTCCATGTGGACTAAATCAGTCCAGCTTTTCTAATTGCTTCAAGCGCAGCTGACAACACAGGCAGGGCTGCACTGTGCTCAAGACCCACACTGGCTCATTAAGAGACAGATCAAAAACCCATGTGCAGCATCATTTTGCTCAGCATAACCCATGTAGAGTGCCTCATCTTGGGAACTGGGAAGCTGGGAACTGAGCTCAGCTGCCCTCAATTGTAGACCAGTAGTTTAAGAGTGGACAGCTTAGTTATTTCCCTCTTTTATTCAGTCAATTATTTTGAACAGCTAGCTGCTCTTTGTGAAGCTAGGAGTGGGGATGGGTAATTTCAGCACTGCAAGGCTGAAATGCCTGTAGCTTGGTATGCAGCGTACTCTTGTGTGTGTGTGTGACTGTATGCAAAGGCAGGAAAATGAGAAATGTGTTCTGCAGGAGCTATTTCATGGCCAAAGCAACATCATGTTCAAACAGCACAAAAGCTCATTTTTTCTCACTATGCCATGATATTAGGGTAGGGACTGACTGACAAGGAAGAGAGCATCTGACTGAGTCATGAGCAGTGCTTTCTGCATGAGTCTCACGAAAGCTGGGCTTCCAAAGACTGTGCAGTACCCGTGTCATTCATCTCAATCATGACTGTGACAGCTCTTCCCTTCATTGATTATGGTTAACGATGGCTGAGCAAACCGGAGGAAGAGAATAATTGGTTGACAGCAGGCAGAGGATTGACCTTGTTTGGAAGGGTAATAGCAAAAGTGGTGGCCACAGAAAAAGGCACCTGAAAAACACGGTATCTCCTTTAATAAGATGCATCTCCTTAAATACTATGCACAGGAAGAGGTCTCTCCAAAGGAAAATGGTACATACTTGTCTCAAGCCTCCCTCCCCGCCACCATCAACCTGAATTGTCCATATCTTTCTTTTATCTACGAACTAACATGCATGCACCTCCATTAGCTGCTATTTTTTTATGGGTGGCAGAAAGGATTCTCCAAACTTTCACCTTCCTAGAGCCTGTATTGTGGTTTAACCCCAGCTAGCAACTAAGCACCACACAGTGGCTCGGTCACTTCCCCCACCGTGGGATGAGGGAGAGAATCGGAAGAGTAAAGGTGAGAAAACTCATGGGTTGAGATAAAGACAGTTTAATAGGTAAAGCAAAAGCTGTGCGCACAAGCAAAACAAAACAAGGAATTCATTCACTCCTTCCCATGGGCAGGCAGGTGTTCAGCCATCCCCAGGAAAGCAGGGCTCCATCATGCCTAACGGTTACGTGGGAAGACAAATGCCATCACTCCGAATGTCCCCCCCCACACTTCCTTCTTCTTCTTCCCCAGCTTTATATGCTGAGCATGACACCATATGGTATGGAATAGTCCTTTGGTCAGTTGGGGTCAGCTGTCCCAGCTGTGTCCCTTCTTCTTGTCCCTTCTTCCCAACTCCTTGTGCACCCCCAGCCTACTCGCTGGTGTGGTGGGGCGAGAAGCAGAAAAGGCCTTGACTCTCTGTAAGCACTGCTCAGCAGTAACTAAAACATCCCTGTGTTATCAACACTGTTTTCAGCACAAATCCAAAACATAGCCCCATACTAGCTACTATGAAGAAAATTATGCCAGCCAAAACCAGCACAGCCTGTTAGATGGTGAACTGATAGTTAGGACACAGCCTCGCTTATCCCCCCACATTTGGGACACCAGCATAGTCATGGTAAAGCCCTCAGGACTGAGAAGCCAAGTGGATGAACAGATGGGATGAGATTGTTGTAAAAGAGCCATCCACTGCCTACTATTTGGTGCTCCTGGGTAGGATAAGATGTGTGAAATAATCAAGAGGGTTAGCTTTTCTTCCCAGGCAGTAATGGATTAAGTTGCCTGTATGAAAGTGTTACATCAGCACATCATGTAAAGAAAAGCCTTTGGGATTATTAGCTTGTTTTAATCACCAAAAAAAGGAATCTTTTTCATTTAAGACTTCCATGGTCCATTGCCATCCTTGTTGCTCTACATATCTAGATGAGTCTAGAGCTTTCTTGAACACTGAGGGAGAGGTCCGTTTTCAGGAAAATGTCCTCTGCCCTGTGATTCTAGTTGCCAATTCATAGCCCTGTTAGTTACCTGTCCAAAAAGAGCTAGCTGTGTTTTGTACTGCAGTCAGGAACACTGTTGCAAGAGGAAGCCATCATCTACACAGCAAAGGAGATGTTATTGTGGGATGGCAAGAAAAGCTATAAGTGGCTGCATCTGGACTGCAGTCATAAGTGAACTCCTATTGCCTCCAGCTTGGCTGGGCTTTCATCTTGCTAATAACAGGGTAGTTCCACATTTTACCAGCCTTATGTGTCCAGCCCCTCCTTGATGTATTTCCTAGTGGGAAGATGAGATTGGCTTGGCACTGAGCCACAGAAGTTAGAACCATCTCTGATGCAGAGAGATGGAGATGGAGGTTTGATGAAGGTGTCAATCAAGCTGGAAAGTTCAGCCTCATAGGGAGATCTAGATAGATTGAAAGTTCAGATGAAGTTAAGTTATGCCTCTAAAAACTAAGGATAAAACCATAAACAAAACCATAAACAAACTATGCTTTGGAGGGGGAAGGAGAAGCAGAGGGGAAATAATCTAAAAATCTCTTCCCTGTTCACATGATTTTAGAAGAAACTTCAAAAATAGCACTCACTTACAAGGAAGGAGTAAAAGAGCACCCAGCTTTCTGTATCTTTGAGAGCTAATGGACTAAGAGAAGTGACAGGCAGAGTATAGTTTAGAAAGCTGTATTATACTTGATATTTTATTTAAATTTTTTTTTAATGTGGAACATCTATCTATAGAATGCCCTTTTGTAT
This sequence comes from Ciconia boyciana, assembly GCF_034638445.1. Taxonomy (NCBI): domain Eukaryota; kingdom Metazoa; phylum Chordata; class Aves; order Ciconiiformes; family Ciconiidae; genus Ciconia; species Ciconia boyciana. Next base: position 96,600,648 of record NC_132936.1, read on the forward strand.
AATGGCATGCCTGTCTGCCAGATAAAACAGCATGCAGGACAGAGAAAAATACTTTGAAGCCTCCTAGGAGAAAACAGTTCTACCTTAATGAAGTCCATTATGGAGCTCTGCTTTCAGTATGGGAAGGCACTTTCAAAACACGTCTAGCAATGAAAATAAGACTCTCTCATGAAGTGTAAAAGTTGTGACAAGCCAGCTACAGATGGAAATGACAAGGTTTTGCCTGCCACAGACAGCTCAGAAAACATCCCAAAGTGTACTGGAGCCACAAGGAGTTACTGGATTTCAATCAGGGCTCAGTGAAATCAAGTGCAACTGAAAACGCATTAGCTGCACCATGCATGTATTTACAAGAAGGTAAGAAATATGGATGCTGTTTTCTTGGCATTATCCCTTCAAATGTGAGGGATGCAACTACCTGACTGAGGCTGTAAGGTTATTTATGTAGTTAGGATGGACATACAAGGCTCAGGAAACCAGGTTTGCTTTGGAGCCCTACGCTGCCCAATCCTGCTTGACCTTTTGCAATTTTTTTTGTATGCTTCAGATGCGTCTCTGTAAAGTGAATACAATACTGTTTATTTATGTGTTTATTCTTGTATAGCATGGGTTTTCTTCTTAGTACAATGGAAATCTGGCTTTATCTTGAGGTTTCCAGGTTAATAAAGTGGAAAGAATAAAAGAAGTGTAATAATGTTCTGAGTTAATTCAAGATGGTGCCTCCTGCTGACTTTATTGGCTCCACTGTTGCTTGGAACAGAGTGAAATCACCCTCAGCTGAAAGTTTTACTTTTGACATTTTGAAGACACAATTGTTGAAACCTGTTATAAATAAAGGAAAGACAAGCTGATCTAGTTTAAACAAGACACCCATAAAACTGAATCTTTTGCAGACTAGATCTCACTAGATTTGCAAAACTACCCATCACATCTGTTATGCCCGTAACATTTCCAGGTCCCAGTGGGACCAGTAGGCAAGGAACTGAAATCCCCCATGGAAAAACTTTCAGTCAGATGCATAGAGGGCTGGCACTCTCTCACTTGGAAGGCCTTACTGATGAGATTTCAAATGCATTACTGCATGTTTTATAGATTTGGAGTGGGTTCAAACAACCAAACCCAAACTCCAGCTGGATTTTTCCGTCACGATAGAACAAGTGGTGTGAACCTGCCACAGAAGGGCAGGGTCCTCAGTTTCTTGTACCCGTCCAGTATTGCTCTGCACACATGATTTGTACTCTTTTCCTACCTGTAAAAAGGTGATAAGAGCTTTCTACTGGGCTCCTGTGCAGCTTAAATGAGTGTTTAGAGATCACTTCTACCATCACAACCTAGCAATGCCTTGCTTCCAGAAAAATGAAATATGCTCTGTAAATCTGCTCTGAACTTCATACAACATTGACCTCAGATACCAATGCAGAAAATGACTATGACTTTTATCTGTGGCAAAGATCCTAACACAAGGGTTCCCAAGGGCCACTTCTCTATCTGAAAACCAAAGGAAAACAGAAGAAAAATCATCTTTCTGGCTGCTGCAGACTGGTCTCTTTTGTTTATCCATAAACTCTAACCCTGTCAGTGCAAAGACTGACTGATTTGGGACATTAGAATAGCAGTTCTATGCTTCTAGAAATCCTTTACATGGTAATTCATCTTTGTTCGTGCTGTCTTTGCAAGCAGAACTTAGCCTCATAATTTCTATGAATTCTCTCCTTCCCTTTCCCATATATTATCTTCATCTTCCAGACCTCTAAACCCAAGTCATTTTATTATTGATGAACAGCATTTGTATAATGTTTGTCAAGAGTTTTGATCTGAAAGATCATAAACTTGAAGTCAATTTTTTCAGCCAATACTGATATGCAGCTCTCTCCAGTGTGGAACAGAGGAGTGGCCTGAAGATGCCTTGCAGATTAGGGGTGAAAGAGAAGAAGCTTGCAACTGAAAGTGACCATGAAAAATAGTGCTATGCAAAAATTTAATTATTTATTCAGACCTCAAGTTCAGCAGTTTAACTAAAATACTCTGAGTTTTTCATAAAGTGCCAAGGACTTTTATGCAATTATAAAGATTGCATAATGCTTATTCTGCGGACCACATGGCAGCGCATTCCCGCAGCACCCAAGCAGCACACAGCACACAGACACCCATCTGGAGGAGGAAGGGGAACTCTCCTCATCATGGCTCATGGCCAGCCTGCAAGGCTTCCCTCTACAGCATCATTCCCACAGCTTCAGTGGGAGGTTAGAACTGAGACAAATGCCTGAACATACCTAAACTTTCTGTCACTCTCACCAGTTGATGCTGAAAAGATGATAAGGAATTTAATTGGGGTAGAAAGAGGACACAGTTCCTAGAGAGTCATTTCATCAAGCTCACAGCATTCGTTTCCTTCACCCAGATCTCCTTGCCTGTCAAAGCAACCAGCTCTTGCACTTATCAGTGAGCTCTGAGGCAGAGCATCCTGTTGAGTAGAAGTCCCCACACTGTTTTGGAGGCAGCATGCATACAAGTACTGACAAGACATCCTCCTACTGAGACTCTCTGAATCCCTACAGCTAAATACAGGAGAGCAAGGGAGAATGTGCAGCCATTAGATTGGCATGAAATCACCCTCTTTAAGTGGCAGCACGGTGCCCTGAGATGAGTTTGGCCCGCTAGCACTCTCCAAAATGATGGCAAGGCATAGGTCAGGGGCTAGCACAAGGGCCAGGAGCGAGCACACAGCTCAGGTGCCAGAGCGTACCAGGGACTATCATCTCCCATACTCACTACAGACAGTTTTGGCTCCCATCTCCTTACAAAACCTTCTGACGCTATCCCACCCAGTTTCATCCCTTCTGGGCCAAAACTTGCCTCCACCCAGAGCCAAGTGCTGTGAAGTATGGATGCAGGCAGATTGTGCCATTGCCCCTCAGGCCAAAAAATGGTCCCTCTAGACTTTATTTAGCAGTAAAAATGTCGATTCTGTATTCCAGCAAGATCACAGTCCAGCTGGCACGGTACTGGAGGGTCTGACAACAACTTTACATTAGATTTCTTTGAATCAAGCAAGTAGAGACAGAATTCATTTTTCTCCATTGCTGTCATGTTTGACGGATGATCTCAGCGGATGATGGATTTTCAGTTGCATTTGGGAGATTTACTTTTGTTGTGATAAAGGGATAATCTCACTTAAAGATTCCCTCTCCTCATTCGCTGCTCATTCTCTTTACATAGCAAGCAGAAAAAATAGAGACTAAACTTACAAGAGAATGATAATAACATTAGAAAAATGTAATAACATAATAATGAAATATATTATAAAATAATAATGGAATAATGAAAAATAATAATAACAACAACAACCACCACCAAACAACCTAGGGGCAGGAGGGAAGTAAAATGGCTCATGTTTCGTTTTGATCTTCACATCGATAAGGAACAAAACAAACAGGAAACGGTGGAGTTATCATTAACCATGCCTCCATGTGCAACAGAAGGGAAAAGTCACTCTGAAATCTGGGTTAACCACAAATTTATTGTGTCAGGAAATATTGGGTCTAAGACCTAGTGCTCATGTCGATCAATTTAATTTTTTTACATACATTGGAAAATATGTCTTTCCCAGTGTGCAGTATTTAATTAGACTTTCATGAGATTTTAAAGCAGGCTCCAAGGATTTTCATAACTCCATCATCTTGCAAGTTCACATGCCAAATTTACATAAATGGAGACAAAGAGATTAAAAAAGCAGGGAATGTCACAAAAAATACTGTCATCTAAGACCTTAGGAGGAACAAAAGGGGTAAGAGGAAAAGATCCTTAAGAAAAAAAATATGAAAAAAGAGATTAATAAAAGAAATGTGCATGAAAAAGATATTTAAAGAATTCATACCTTCTGAATGGCTAACAAAAATAATAGATCTTTTAATCTGTACATCTTGTACTTCAAAGAGTAAAGGAAACTTCATTATTGTAAGTTTACTAAAAGGAGGAAGCTGTGGTATCAATTTTGGTTGACCCAATGAGGGCTGTGATTTACTCAATGACAAAACCAGCATGTCAGCTGTACATAAAGAATGATCTCTCAGATCTCCCAAGCGTTGCATCTGTTTCCTGCTGCCTGCACATCCATGCTGTCTACAGACTTCTGGCTCACTGAGATGCTGTTCTTAGTGGTTGATTGCAAAAGACTCCAGATAACATACCTTGCATAAATATATGTATAGGCTATCCAGAAATGGTCTACCTCATATTCTTTTAATCCTAAACTTAGTTTCTCTTTGAATTATGGCATCCCTCAGAGTTAAACTCCTTCTCAGGACAAAGCTGGGGCTGCCAAGAGACATCATCATATTTCCAGCCTGGGCAGGTTGCTTACAAGTGACTTACCATGGTTAGTCTTCAATACAGAGCCCCACAGAGGCTGGAAACCCCTTTCCTTCTACAGGGTCTGTAGTTCCATCAGTACATAAACCATGAATAGTTTTAGGTAGACAATAAAGCAGAAGGTAAGCAGAAAAACAGTAACAAAAAAAAGGCTTGAAGAGACTTGCCCATGGCCAAACAGCTAGTCAGTAGCAGAGTCAGGGACATTTGAAGGCAAAAGGGAGAGACATGGGTTTGGGCTGGAGATGACACTTGTAGATGCATGATCTTCCTCCACTACACTTCAGAGACACCTCTCAGCACAGTACTTGCAAAAGGGTGACTACTTCTCTCCTTTCCCTCTCCAGCATTTAATCTCCTTTCATTCTGAGTCAGTGTTCTCACTTATGCCTCATAAGGGAGACCAAAGTAGACTTCATCTTACAAAGTCAGTGAGAAGCAGCAGTAAAAGGTGGACAAAACCCTCGTGTGTTGATATCAACAGAGATGCTGTCCTAACCTGGTGCTGCAACAACAGAAAACATACTCTGCCTCACTGCCTTATCCTTCCTCTTCCTGTTGCCAACTGGTTCCCTCATCCTCTGGTTTCTCTTCACAAAAACGAGTTCTAATCACCAGCTTCTTTCAGCACTGTCTCCAGAGGGGAGATCAGAGTTAAAAACTAATGTCCAGGTAATGACATTCCCCATTGTCTCTAACAAGGAACTTTCTTCAGGTCTACAGCTCAGCTCACTTCTGGTATACAGCTCATGCAATAGCATGTTAGACAATTAGAGTCAAACTACCTCCACATTCCTCTCTCAGTCCCCAGAAAATATTTTAGATCATTTGCTCACTCCCCTCTAAACATAAAAGGAGGCATGCACGGTGACTATAAAGCATGACATGATATTCTCATGTTTTCCCTGCTGCATAGGGATTTTTCCTCCACTTGAACAAAGAGGTTTTCTATGGCTTTCTTAGTCCAGGAACAGCAAAGAAACATGCTTCGTTTGGATCTCTCCTCCCACTGGCTCATGCTGGGATCAAATATGTATAAAGCCAAATCCAGTTCTTTACAGAATGCTCTCACTAGGCTGAGTTCTTGAAAGTCATTTTACGCTTCTCTTCAGGGTGCTCTCAGCAACTGAGTCATCACTGAGGAAAAAGATGGGGGAAGCAAAGGATAGAAACCTGCAAAGAGATTACAGAACATACCATAAAAGATATGTGGGGTTTTTTTAAATAGATTCGAGAGTTAATCATAGTCATTATGTACACTGGAGGACAGAGGCTGAGTTCATGAAAGACGGTGTGAAGCAATGAGTAAATAGTAGAGTTCAAGCAAGAAGAGGAGTGGATGAGAGCTGGCATTTGAGCAGGACCATACTCTGGAGAGTCAGAAGACAGAATCTGAGTGTGTTGCAACGCTAAATACTCTGCCACATTCCTGCTCCCCTTATCCGTTTCTTTTGGTATCTCAGCTGTAACAGGGACTTATGTCACTGAACAACAAGAAGTTCATGCAGGAGTGTCAAGGAACAATGATTTTCACAGCAGCATGTTGCATTGCCTGATATGGACCAAGACAAAAGCAACAACAAAAATTACACCAGTCAAGGTGACAGGCAATAAGAGCTGAAAAGGCTGTTAATAGGTTAAAAAGATTTGCAGTGATGCAATAAGGAAAAACAAGGCAATTTTGTGACTAATGATTGAAAAAGAAAATGAAATTGTGTTGATGAGGAGGAAAAAGATGCCTACAGACCTGTTCATCTAGGTAAGATGTGTACAGTAGGGAAGTAAAAAACAGCTTTTCTTCAGCCTGAGCAGGCCTTGATTAACAGCACAGACAATAGAGTGGAAGGAAGATCCAGATTTTATAATTCATGATGATAAAATCTCCCATAGTATGTCCTCACTAGCCTTCCCGAAGTGGGGAACTTGGAAGCCAGGCCATCTTTCTTCCTTAGGGGAAATGGACAACAGGCAAGTTGCCACTTCATTTCTTCCTGTTTTGTGAAGCAAAGAGCCACTGAGTTTCTCAGCCATCCTGGCACTTGTCCTGACCTCTGGCGAGTGAAGAAAAAAAAAAGGGATAGATAGGATGGAAGGAGGTTCCATCTGAACATAAGGAAAACCATTTTTACTGTGAGGGTGACTGAGCAGTGGCACAGGTTGCCAGAGATGTTGTGGAGTCTCCATCCCTGGAGATGCTGAAAAAACATCTGGACATGGTCCTGAGCAGCCTGCTGTAGGTGGCCCTGCTTGAGCAGGGGGGCTGGACCAGATGTCCCTTCCAACTTCAACCACTCTGTGATTCTGTGATTCTGTGAAAAAAGTTCATGAGTGTATGGAGATTTTTTACTTATGTGCCAGCTTTTCTCACAGCTTATTTTGAGTTTGGGCAAGTCATTTCACCCCTTAATGCTTCCCTTTCCTCATCTGCAAATGGCGTTTAATTATACCTACTTCCCAGGGAGGCACACTTCATTAGGAGTGCAATCCACCCACATGCAGAAAACCTATGCACCGTTTAAACCCCTAAATGGAACATAAGTGATGTCCAGACCTTGTGGCTAGTCCAAGGAGCTAGGATAAATGTCACTCTCCATTTGCAAAGCCCGTGGGATCCTGAAATCAGAAGAAGTATTAACAGTGCAAAACGTTTCCCCTGTTCTCTGTGTGGGCTGGGGAATGCCGCAGCTACCAACACTTTATGATTCCAAGACGTTAAAATTTGTCTGTTGTCATAATCCGTACGCTTGGGTTGTTATTTTGTGTAGTTAAAATCCGAATATGCTTCTCCACTGCAGCTAATTAGTGATATGCACATGGGAGATGTTACAGCTTGTAGGCTAGTCTTTGCTGTGACACAGTTGACAACGATGGCAATGCAGTCTGTTCCAAAGAGGGGGAGGGGAACAGTGTTATCTGGAACTGATTTTTGTCTTCATTAAAGTCTACACTTATTCACTATTTTCCCCTAAGCATACCTACTGCCCAGATTTATTTGAAAGTATAAAATTCACTTTTTACCAGTTCAGTTTTATCAGAGGGGGTTTTATGTATTTTAATATACTTACTACTCGAATTGAAGCCTTTGTGAATCCATCTTTTGATGCTATCAGGTTAGACAGTATATAAGGAGTTTAGTGTTTATTTCTGGATGCCAAAGGGTTACATATTCTAAAAGATGTAGGATATCAGTATACAGAATATTTGGGTTACAGCAGCTTATGAGGACAGTTAAATCAGAAAGCTGTAGAAATAGAAGTAATAATAGTTTCCTTAATTCAGTGAAAAGGGAGAGTGAAGGTGTGATAAAAGTTTTTTGTGATGATGATGCCATTACACTGCTAAGAATCTGCTCCAGCCTTCCAGTCCAGTCCCATCTCTTTTCTCTTTCTAAACTATCAAAAACACAGTCATGTTCAGTTCTTCCATTAAGAAAAAGATAGTCAAACTTCAACCTTCAAGATCTGTTCCTGAGACTGTAAGAAAAGTACAGGAGAGTCAGATGGTTTCATGGAGAACACCTTTTTTTATTACAGCTACTGGACTGTGCCTTCTGGGAGGACAGCTTCTGGGAGGACAAACCACAAATCAAAATGCATATGGACATTTATGAAATGTTCCATGCACTAAACAGTGAAGATTTTGGATGTATTTTGACTTTTGTAGGTCAGGGAAGTCGAGATTTGCATTGTATGAAGTTTGTTATCTGTTATAAAAATGTCACACACATTTAGCCAGAGAATAATATTTTAATGGTCCATTCACATGCACTTTATGCCCAGCCAACCAAGTCCATTTTATCACTTTGATCTGGTAAGTCCGTTAGTGATCACATTTGGAAACAAGATAATAAACCTGATATGCCTGTCATGTGATTGGTTAAGCCACATTGAGTCTTCCCATCCACAGAGCAAAAATGTGATTGCCTAATTTTTACCCATTCAAAGCATGCATCTCTCATTTTGAGGAAAGTCTATAGTGCCCCTCTCTGTACAGTGGTAGCTATACAGAGAAACCCTTGCCCTCCCAGCCTACCAAATCCATCACAGTTCTTATGCCTTGCAATATGCCATGTACTGTACTCTGAAAATGAATGGATCCTTCTGTCCTCACTGCTTCCCCCTAGAAGTCATGACGGGTTTGCTTTACTGCCAGTGTAATCCACTTTCCAGTTTCTAAAAGGATTAACCCCTGTATTTGCAGGCAAAAATAGCGTTTCCCTTAAAACCTGAGTTTCAGGTCTTGGAATATTTGACCACTAATGTCCAGAGCCTTGACATTATACATTACACAGCAGTAAACATGATTCAGCTGTAGTTCATAGCTGTAGATCACAGGTGTGTGTCACCTGCATTCGATGAATTCACAGAGAAGCATCTTCCTCCTCATCTCTTTCCTTGTTTTTGTTGTCCATTTTTATAAGCACCCAAAGTTTTCTGGCTAATTTTTATTCCAGCTCTAACTATAACTCTATTGACAAAGGTTTTCTTGTCACCCACTGTTGCGTTAAAAGGTTGAAGTAATTTGGCAGATGCCCAATTCGTCATTATAAGTCCGTTGCGTTCAGTGTACTGAACTATCACGATTACGGATGCACAAATAATGCAACACACCTTCAGTCTAGTCGCGTTCCATGAACTATCATGGCCACACTTAAAAAGTCTGGTTGTGTTCAATGAGAACTATCACAGCTAGATTAATGAATAGTGCAGTTTATTAAAGCAACAGATACACAAGTTCTTTTGGATTACCGGTGATAAATTCCCTGTCTGCAAAGCACATGCAAATACCAAGAGTATGAGTAACACTGCCTGGCTACAAATGCGTTAAAGGATATAAAGTGACCATAGAGGTTCTTACGTTTCCCGGGGAGGCACTTGGTATAATCAAGTGTCTGAATCTTACCCAAAGGCATCCCGATGGGGGGGAAGAGAGGCTCAGCCCGTCAGCTGATCCCAGAAGTCAGAGTGGTACGTGATGGTATCTTCCCTAACATTCTCTCTCTCTTAAGCTATTTTATACTATTTTTTACCTTTCAGGTGGAGCTTGAGTGACTCTAGTCATACATACCTTTGTTATGATTGGTGTAAAATTTTCTCACTTCGCTTTTAAAGGTATAAACTAGAAAAATTCAAAGCGCAAGCTCAGTGAGGGGTGGTTGCACCTTGGAGGTGGGTAGCTTTGGGGATGGAGTTGTGTTTTGGTATTATAACGATGTTATAATGAGCAAAGTTCACCAAAGGACAGCACTTTGTCAAAAACATGACAGGCTGTTGGCCCAGGGTAGCAAATATGCAGCTTATCGGTTCCGTGGTACCTTCAAGTTCCCATGTTATCACAGAGCCTGGCCGTGGTGTCTCCACACCACTCTACCCTCTGGGCAGTTCCTCTTAGAGCCAACACACCAAGTTCCCCTGGCATTGCCGACATCTAAGGTTGTAGGCCTAGGGAACTTCCGTGGAATGGACTCCTTGCATGTCAGCTGCACTCCACCCTGGAAGCTTCGTCAATGCTGTAATTTACCTAAGAAATGTGAATATGTTTAATTTCTAAGTCACGTCCAGCAATTATTCCACACCCACATATGCAAAACTGACTCAAAATACACTATGTACTTGCAAAAAACTTTTTCCATGCTCCATGAGATCTTGGATAAATGATCAAAACCACAACACTCATTCTTATTTTTCCAGTATAGCTACCTGTGCAATATGACTGAGAAAAAGAGAAACTGCTGCCCTCTTAAGCTTCACAAAGTACTAACTGAAGCAATACCCTGTCATACCTGAGTATTACCAGTGGCATCCAGCCACAAGATATAATTAAAAAAAAAGATAAAGGAAAAAAAAAAGAAATCCAAGTCATATAACTACTAGCAGAAGAAATGTTACATTTTATGTGCATGTATTAATCGCAAATATTAGTCTCCAAGACTTCAGAACTAATTGCTAGAAGCGGTAAGAAAAGTTAATAGAGGTATAATAGCTGTGCAGGCTTCTTTTCCTTCTCAACAGGATTAGCTGAGCTGAGCATAACATTGTACATGATACCACAGTACAGGATCAGTGCTAGCACTAGAAAATCACCTCTTATGTTGAGAGGCTTGACAAAGCGCATGGTAGGATGATGTATGGTACAAGTACAAATTCAGGGGGCTCAAGGGTTGACAGCAAGTTTTACAGCTCTGTGGCTTGGTTCATGTAGACATAGGTGGCATGGTTGATTAAAAATGGCACAGAATTAATACATTATTTTTCTTTCAAATATAAGTTTCTGACCGCAGCCCCTACCTCTGGATGTTGAGAGATTACACATTTCTGTAACAATTCTTTAGAAAAGTTTTGAGAAAATTTTTTTTCTTTTTCAGAGGGAAAAAAAAGCCATCCTGAGGAGCCTAGGACAGATATTTTGGGAAAGGACTACTACTAGGAGAGAGCAAGAGAAAAGAAAGAGAGGGAAGAAAGACATGTCAAAGAATGTGAACAGAAAAACAGAAAAAAATACAAAGATTTATAAAGATGCATAGGGAGAGGTAATATTTTTGTGTAAGATTCATGCTCATCCTTTCGTTCAAACAAAGATGTATCCTCACAAGTGGGCTTTTACTTTTGTGTGGAATTTGTTTTTCAAGGGAGTGAAGCTGAGAGGAAACTCAAGTGTTTTCATGGCATTGGGGTTTCTTCTCTCCCATTCTGGGTAGAAACTACATCAGACGTGCAAAACAGCAGCTCATGAGCAAAATCACAGACAATTGTCTTGTGAACAGACAGAAGTTCAGTCTGTGTCCCCATAAAATTGAAACTCCCAGTCACCAGGCTTGTGAAATGGAGAAATAATATTTGTTGTTTGTGGAGGGGAGGGAGTGGGAAAAGGAGAGGAGAAGGCAAAACTGAGAGCAAATTTTGCCCTTTCTTAAAGTCACACAGAAAGTCTGAGCATTTCACTGATTTCAGATGAAGCAAAAATCCCTGTCCTGAAATTGTGGGGAAAGAGGATGCTTCCCATTTCCCTTTGAAATTGGTTCATACCAGTACCATCAAAAACATTGCAAACACAGAGCCAGGAGACAGACATGAACCAAGTTTATAGTGAAGTGAGGTAGAAAACAGGTGAGGATGGCTTTTTCCCTAGCTCTTCCCAGCTTTGTAATGAAAGGCTTTCAGAGCTCTAATTATAAATCAAAGCTGAAGTTCTCCTGTGAATCAGCCTTTGAAGGAGCTGCAATTTTGCCCTTTAAAGCATTTCCTCAGCCAGACAGTTGGATGGGGGAAGGGCAATTTTCCATGTTTTATAAGGTGGTCAGAGAAGGACAGCCAGCTGCAGAAATAAGGCAGCACAGGTGCCCCGCATTAAAGAGAGGCATGAACAAGCTTGTGAATAGCTCAGGCAGGTGGATTTTCTCCTCACCCAACAGCTGTGGTAAAATACCAAAGGCAAAAATAAGTTTCACTGCTGAAAAAAAAAAAATGCTGTTTGGGTGCAGTCCATGACACAAAAATGTTGCATGGGGAAAGGATAGAAATGTGTAGGGGATCGTTCACCTGCCTCAATGGAAGGAATATGACTCGGTCAGCGAGTTGCTGGGTGATGTTAAGCACATTGCCCAGTCTTACTTTAATTTTGCTTTTCTGGAGAGTAGGCAGTGGAGACAGTAACAAGTCCTAGCACTGGGGTGCAGTGAAGATAAGAACCATGGAGGGTTATGTAGCATTCAGAAGATATTGAAGAAGTGAGAACAGAAACTTTTAGCTAAATAGAAAAGGAAGAGGATTAGCTGTTCTCTTTTACCACAGGATGCAAAAAATTGCTTGAAAAAAATCTCCAATACACTATCCAGGTGACTCCATCTCGTGTATGAAACTCAATAACATCTGGGCAAACCTGTCACAGTTACATGGGACTTTTGACACGCTTTGCCACTTCTGAAGGTCCTCTGTGTTTACGGAGCCCCCTCACTGTGTTCCCATAATGCTGTTTTCCTCTGCACTCACTATTGCGAGGACCAGATCTTTCAGATCATTAAGTGGACAATTACCACTTTAATGATATTGGGAGTAAAGCTTCCTTGTCATTCAGCTGTTTTTCTGTCCCCTGCTTACCAGAAACTTCTCATCATCATCTTTCTGGAAAGGGAGTAGACAACCCCCTGAGACCAGATTTCCCTCTGCACTAGACTGGGTGTCAGTCATGAACAACTTGACAAAAATCAAGAAAGCAAACCAGTCCATATGAGACAAGTAATCAAACTCCTTGCTATTATACTTTACAAAAGCTCAAATATCGTTGATAGTATTTCGTGTGTGTAGACCTATATCAGCTATGGTGGCTTGGATTCATATAAACATCAAGGTATGTTTCTGAGTTAGTTACCGCATCTGAGAAGCATTATGAGAAACAGAGCAGTGATCGATGTCTCTGCTTTAACCTGACAATTTCACACATTTTAACCTTTTCCCTAATTAATTCCCTAGAGCTCACAAGCTTTCCTTATCACAGGAGCCTGGGGAAGAACTGCCCCACAGGGGCAGGGTTCTGCCCTCGGGATGGTGTGAATGCCTGTTCTCACAGCTGTGCCCAACTGTAGGTAGTCTTTCTGTACAGCAGGAAGGGAAAGAAAAAAAAAAAGGCTTCCTTGTCTACATCATTGATAAGGACCCCTCAGGAAAATACTTGGGAATAAAACCACATTGTCATTAGTACAATCTGAGGAGCAGAATGACTGTGTGAAAATCACACTCAGTCCTGCCATGGAGACAAGCTTTGGCAGGCTTAACAGCCTAGATTCTAATATGTCTCTCATCTGAAAATGATAATTTCATTCACGGGGATAAGCCAATTTAAAAAAATTGTTATAAAATTGATTAGAGGAAGGGCAATGCATGTCCCTGCTTTTGCAGGGTTTATTTTTCTCTCAAAAAATTAAATTAATACCAGAGCCTTTATTTAGACTAAATTACAAAGAGAGGAAAATTAAAAATGTGATGCAACAGTTAGAAAACCTAACCAGGAAAATTACTTGATGTGCATTGCATATTGAATGTTCATATTTCCATTGTGAGAAGAGGAATCAGTCCCACAAGCAACAGACAACAGTGCAGCTCAGATGACTTCAGGTGTTAGTTTCCAGGTGGTGCAGAAGTCGCTGATTTACTTAGTGGCATAAAACACATTTTTTTCAACATATTAGGGTCTAATCAGTACCACTGGCTCACAACGAATGTCATCCCATTGTGCTGGAGAATACAAGCAGGTTGATTCATAACAGCTAGAGATGGTAAAATAAATGTTAATGAAAATTTCTTCTGGTTCATAGAGACTCATTCTTAAAATATGTTGTTCACACTATCTATTTGCAGTTATTTAATATGTGACTTATGTACACTTACTCTACCCTATGGACTGCATGGCTTGTTTGATATGAGGTCCACTGACTTGCAGATGTGTGTATGTGTGTATTCCTGTCACATGCCACCTTAGAAAGGGTTTTAAGAAGAGTGTAACACCTTTTAAAACAGAGCAGTTGGGTGGACTTTCTCCTTGTCAGTATACGCTGTGCTTAAAGCAATAGGGCAGAAAGACAATTGTTGATTGTCCTACAGACAACAAACTATTCACAGTCTCCTCGTGATCAGGGCTGGCCCCTGACTTGCAGAGAAACAATAGCCAGAAGATACTTTTTTTCTGGAGGAGAAGGAGCACCAGGGATACCAGTATAATAGTAGCTATTAAGCTTGAGAGCCCAGTATTTCTGTAAAAACTACTTCCTGGAGGAAGCCCATCTGAAATCTGCAGCTATCAGAATCTGCAATGCCAGCAGTTTCCACAAACACTTAATAGTACAAAACCATGCTTATATTCATTTTAGCATAAAAGCAGTGCTTCTGCACAGGGCATTCAGAGTTTCAAAGTGTAAACAGCAACTGTATAAGGAGGGACAGCCAGTGGGGAAAATTTGTTCCTGAAACAGTCATGTCACGCTGAGAGGCCCTGTTCATCCCCAGCTTCTTCTGTTACACACACGTGTTCCTCAGACCACGGTGCTCATAAGAAAAAAAATCCTACTGATTGCACCAGTGCCTTCATTAGGGCTTCGCTTGCCCGTTGCTAAAGCATGGTGAACGGTCCTGTCACATCTTCAAGGTGGGCCATGGGAACTGCCACAAGGACAGAGGCTGGGCAACACCAGTGCTGGTGTCTCTTCCCTCTTTCTGCTTTCAGCATCCACCCACTGCTGTACAGCCCCCCATAACAAATCCAGTGCTCATCACACAGAAACAGAGGCAGCCAGTCCTTTGCCATCACTTCATGCCAGACCAGGCTGGCAAATCTCTCTCCTGTACTTCTCTACAAGAGTGTACCGCATCCCCAAGCATTGTGACACTGGAGCTGGTTTCTTCCTGCTCACACTTAAATGAATGATCCTTTGTTTTCAGTTTGTTAATGTCATTTTTTAAATGTATTGTCCCAGTAAGTAGTTAATTCCCCCTTCTGTAATGACCTTATTATGTGACAATAGTTTAAAAATATTACTTGCAGTTGTTAAGGAAATTTTAATTTCCACTTTAGAAAAAGGCCAGATTATTTAATAAAATTAAGTGCCTGTAACTTTTAACCAAATAAACATTGGGCTTAAAGTAATTTATTGCTCCAGTACAATATAAGAGAGTAATAGTGGAAATTTTTATACATTTTTCACTCTTGAAAGTAATTATTTTACCTGGAACAAATTGGGAGAAGAAACTCCTCCCCTACCTCTTTCAATTCTGCAGACTTCAAGGTATATCTTTGAAATATGAACATCTTCTATTTCATGTTGTTTACTTTGAAGAGGAATAATAATATCCTAGATTTACATGACAAATTTCATCTAAAACAGTATAAAAGTTTTTTATAACCGTACAGTGCAGATTATGATATTGTTGCAAGAAAGGCATGTAGATCTGTATGGATACATATACACAAGCATACATTTATAAATGCATCCACATATATACATCACACAATGCTATGCTAACAGACATTTGTATTTATAATAGACATGCAATGTGATGCTAATAGACATTTATACTTATAATAGAGTAGGCAAATGCTGTTAAAATAAATCTATATGAAGAAGTACAACAGGTAACTTCTCTTCTTGTGACGCACATGGTCAGTGCACAGGTGTGAACGTCCCTCATATGAGTGAATTTCACTGGAGTTTAAAGGAATTAATAAAAGCCTGCAGGAAAGGATGATGAAAATGAATGTGTGGTATATGCCTGCACTCTGCGAGCCTTTCTTCTCTCTGCCTTGTATCCTCTCCCCTCAACCTTTTCTCTTGCTCTGCTCCCCAGAGGCTCCTACAGCACTCTTTCTGTCCTTCGGCACATGGCCCTTCTGGCAACCTGCCCGTGCTGTATGAGACAGTACAGGGCTACGTTCTTCAAGTGAGCACCCAACAAGCTCTCCCCTGGAGCCAGACTCTCTGTAATTGCATTAGGACCTTCATACTGCCACAGAGCTGACATTTCTATATGGCATCACCTTCACACAGAACAGGCACGCCTACGCTCGCAGAGATTGCTCACGGATCTCTATAAGGGTGCAGAAAGAAGTGCTTTTAACCAGTCCTACCAGAAAAGAAGGTGTTGGTCTCACCCGCTCTCTGTCTCCCTGCGCCCTGCAGGGATGCTGTTCTATCGCCCCGTTCAGATTCTGCATGTTCCTCCCCAGGTCTCCAACACACCAGAAGACTTTGCTTTCAACTTCCCACGTTTCTTACTCCTCCTCAAGGAAGCCTTCAATCCTGCAAGTCTTTTAGACCATGCCTGGCAGAAATTTGAAGACTTGCTGAAAATCAGAGATAATGAGCAGAGAAGCAGGACGACCGACTGTGGAGAAAAAGAGTAGGCCTGGAGGCAAGCTGATTTATGCAAATCCATTGTAAATGTTCTCTCACAGATGAGCTGAAGTTGCCTGCATAAGATGTCCCAGTCCTAGATAAAGCTAGATTTAGCCTCAAAAAATAAAAGTAATAATAAAAAAGGACAATTAGAAGAGAATAGTGATTTGAAGTCCATGCTGATGTATTTGTCCTTTTCAATTGCCAGTTTGTTTTTCTGAGACAAAAGGAAGCTTCTTACAATACCAGCAATACGTGTTTTCAATAAATGAAAGCTTTATTTACGAGATACAGTGAAACTCATCACATATGTCGGGCCTAGTGGGCAGCTAGGAGCAACCATACATGTAAGACATTCTAACAGTAAGCAAAAAATATATCCACTGTGTTCCAAAGTTATGATAGGTCTTCATTGCTTCTTTTCTTCAAATTAAAAGTTTTGGGGTCTTGGTTTGGAGGTTGGGTTTTTTTTCGTTAAGTACAAACCTGCTTATGATTTTTCTGACTTTTTTTCTTAAAAATATATTATTCTCTAGGAACCGTAAAATCCATTGGATAAAATAAAAACAAACCAGACCCACAAAGGTAAGCTGAACCCAAACTTAATCAAGGTGAAAAAATACTGGTTTTAGCAACAGATCCAGAGCTGTTATGAAAACACAAGCAAGTCCTGATGTCCTTGCTCTGTTAAATGTGAGCATGTGTATCACAAAAGCAAATCTCCGAAGTCCAAAGAAGTCACCAACTCTCAAGTGAGTCTATGGTCCCGACTTTCCTGTCAGACCAAAATCTTAGACCACTGACAGTTCCTCGATGTTAGAAACCAGCCTCATAAGCAAACTAGGGAAATGTCTTCTCAAATGAACGTAAAACTGAAGTTAGTTACTATTCTTAGTTGACTCATGGTCAAACTGGAGAGGATTTTTAAGCATTATCACCCAGGCATTTGGCTTGGCTGTGGTTTTATTAATGATTTTAATTGACCAGAACAAGGACGCTTACAAAAATTGTGTAAAAAGCGAGCTCGACAAGATTGCAAGTTCTTTGGAAGACAGGACTGAAAATAAAATGTATTGAAAAAGTGGAAAGCCACTTTGAAATCCTTAAGATTAAATTCAATAGGCACAAGCCCAAAGTAAACCAGGTGAACAAGTGACTAAGCTGACTGCACAGAGGAGAACCAGTGAGTACAGCAGATCACAAACTGCATATGATAAAATTAATAGGACGCTGTTGCAGAAAGGGAAGGGCTTATACGAGAACATACTATGCAAGAGCACTCTGCAGAAGAAACCACAGTCACAATTCCAGTTCAGCTCATGCTGGTACCAAGGCACAAATGACTATAGCCAGTTTTGGTTGATACATTTTGAGAAAGATAAAAGGAAACTAGTATGAAGAGAAAAGCAACAAGAAAGATAAGAAGATGAACAGACATAAACTATGAGGAAAGGTATAGGAGACTGAACTCTTTAGGCTAAGAAAGGGAAGATATGGTAACTTTCTTCCTTTTTACAATTAGTTGCTATAAAAAGAACAATCAACAGCTCTCTAGAGCCAGTAAGGACAGAAAACAAACAAAGGAGGAGTTTAAGAATTTTATTTGGTTTAAAAAAAAATTATTCTTCCAGTTATATACTAAAGAAAATCTAAACCAGAGTGAAGCATGGGAACAGATTCTGTAGGGATTGCTGCAAGAGATATTTCCCTGGAGCTTTATAAGAATAGGTTGTACAAATACCCAGTAGGTAAGTTCCTAGTATATTTAATGTGAGGTAAAGCAGAGAGCCATTTTGGTCTCTTGAGGTCTTTTCCTATTCTGCTTTTCTGTGATTCAATGTTCACAGTTATTTGGAAGATTATTTTTAATGAACAAATTTCAGCTTGTGGATTTTTAAAAAATTATTCATTCTTTTAAACAATATATATTGGTCATCTCCTGTTGTACATAAATCCTATGGTATTATTTCTGTTCCCTGATAATTCAACATCCTCAAGTATTGTACAGTGAGCTTCTGCTAGAAATATATTTCTGCTGTGTGTTTAATGTGAAATTAATTTTTTCTGAGAGCTGATCAAAATGGTGAGTGCTATTTTACAGAAATATTTCTACTAAGATTTTAAAATTCTGACAAATTATAAGCATCTCTATAAATTGTTTGAAAATTATCCTAGATGCTTATCAAGTTCTTATGTTTTTCATAAATATCCGGGGCATTTTTAATGAAAAAATATCAACATGATCATACTTTTATTTTCAAATGAACAAATGTCAGCTCTACTTAATGTAAACATAGCAATTCTCGTGCAAATATTCATCAAGAGCAACTACAAATTGCTACAGGCATGGCAAAAGCAGAATGTTACTTGCTCCAGATGGTTCTAATCCATTTCTCCCCATATCAATCCAGTTTCCTTCATAGCAGAAACAAAAGCAAAAAAAGTAGAAAGAGAAACAAACACAAAAACGCCACTGCCTGGAGGAATCAAGGTTTCCCCTACTTACAGTTTTGTAATGGCATTTTAGTAAGCTATATTGCTATTTCAAAGCCAACCCCAAGAGTGCATTACTTTTAGCACGCGGAAAAGTGTTCCCGCAGAAGTGTATATACCTTTGTAACAGCTCAATTGCCTATTGTGATAGAAAAAAGCACAGGTTTGCTAGGATAGCTAGATCAACAGTAGGATGAATGTTAGTATAGCTAAACATGCCTGGGATTTCTCCTCTTCCCAGCTCAGATCTACACAGCTGTGCTAGCATAAGCCTGAGGTGTTGATTTGGCTTCAGACATTCTGCAGTAGGCACCTGACTCATGATCTGGAAATATCTATTTGTTTCAATAGCCTCTAAAGGAAGCTCAGTACGACTGGATTGGAGTCATATAGCAATCTTTTAGATGTACAAATGAAATTGCACTCTTTTCCCCAGCCTAAAATGGAACAGGAATTGCTGTCACTTCCTTAATATCAAACCTCACAAAATGACTGTAAAATCCGAACAAAGCCTTGAGGACTCTCAGAAATGTTACCAGTGGAGTTGTGTTTCTTGGTGAGGACTGCAACCATTTACTTGATATAGTTAGAGTGAAATAAGAAAAGACATAGCTCCACAAAGGTGCCTGAATACTCCTTTGCATAGTTACCACCGATCCCCTAAAATAATAATAAAAAATGGTTTTCAAGGAAGATTCTTACTCCCTTTCTTAATACAAACAGCAGAAAAGGTCCTGAGGCCACCAAAAGTACCTACAATAGTATGCTTAATGGCCACGAAGCCAGTGACTGCTGATCAGTCCTCTCTAGCGCTGCAAGAGAGGACAGGATTGTCTCATTGAGTTTAAGCCCACCAAGGCACGTCTGTAGAGACGCATGTCCCCATCACACAGCAAAAATAGAATATTGCACACAGAAATGGCCCATTCCATTCATTTTTGCTGCATGGTGTCCTAAACTAAACTCAGATGAAACCAGCTTAGGATTCTGACTGCTGATGCAGACAGCCTCAAGAAACCTACCTGTCTCAATGAGGGTACCCGATGTGAGCATTGCACGTGGCAGTTGGGTGCAACAAGTTATTTAATGCGAAACGCTTGAGCGCACTGAAAATTGATTTGTTCTAAAAGCAATACAAAAGAGCACGTCAAATACAGCCCTGGAAAGGAGAGAAAAGCTGCCACTCCACACTTCACACCCTTCATTCCTCCGCACTGTAAATGTCTGCTCTATCAAAAGCCTGACCTGCCCGGTGCGCCTGCCGACTTGTGTGCTTTGAGATCTCTGTCAGAAATGTTTGATCCTGGGGATTTAAATCAGAAAGCCTGCCACATTTTGTGACAGGTGAAATTGACTTATTTTGAAGCCTGGTCAATTTATCAAGTTGTTGGAATGGCAAGATTGTCACTTGCTATTATCGATGACATACAGTTCAGAGCAAAGCTGGCCATCAAGTTAACTGCAGGCAAATTCACTGGGATGCTAGCTGCAATACGAACAAAAACCACCACCCCATTAATTGAGGTATTGAAATGTAAGTGACTTCTGGCTGACAGCATGAAAAAATTCATAAAGCTCAGGCAGTTGAGGAAGAGAAGGCGAAGGAAATTGTGACAAGCTAGTTGTAGGCAGTGTTTGCTGTCTCTCTCTATCGCTTCTTGCTCAGAAAACATGAGTTATGACAGAGGACATCAGCGCTAGATAAGGTTGTGCGTTCCCCTTGCATTAGTCCACCTGTATGTCTCTGCAATGCCACACATGTCAATGAAGTTGCACCGGTGCAAGGCAGTGAAGAATCAGGCCAAGTGATTTCATCTGAGGTTTGTTTTGATGCATTTAAAAAACTCACACTTTTGAACCTTTCATAATAAAAGCAGCATAATTTTAATCAGCTTTCTGCATTTACAAAATAAATAATGACTTGTACAACCAGGTACCTGTGTACAATGAGCACAGGGGTACATTCATTTTGGGGTTTGAGGGAAATACATCAGTGTGAATACTTCATCAGTAAAGGATGAAAGTCAATGGAAAATTTGCTCAAAATATCCCTTGTAGTTTGACATGTAAGTTAACTTGGTATTTCAGTTGTCAAAGAGCATAGTTGCCTTACTGTTAGCTAATTCCAGACCTAGGTGTTAGTGACTGGTTGCAAAGTGTAGGATGCCTATTGTCCCCTGGGGAAAAAAACATGCTTTCAAAAATGACATGACTCTGCTTCATTTTTCTCTGACAGAGATAATAAAATACTCCTTTAGAAAAGGCTAATGAAGTTTACCCATTTATGTTTTAAGGTTCTTTCAATTCCTTGGGTAGAAAGACAAAGCTTTGTTATTGCTGAAATGAATGCAGATACGTGAGAGCAGAGAACCAGCTAGTTAAGCAGAGAACGTTTCCCAGGCGAAGAGGCAAAAAGAGCAACCCTCCCTCACGAAGGTCTCAAAATACTCTGTTCAACTGAGGCCTCTTTACAGAAAGCTTAATAAGACTGCATTGTTAGGACTGGATAACTTATTCTTCCTTTTATGCTAGAGATAGCATTGAAAATTATGAGGGTGTTCCTGAATTACACACATAATTTTCCAGGAAGATAGGGGAGCAAGGCTACACCTGAGACAGGTGCGAGACACATTGTTTACTGCAGCTTTACTACAATGCCAGAACTTGATGAGCAGGGAAATAGAGCTTGACATATGAAAAGGAGGTATTTAAAATTCTTGTACATTGAACTTATCCCTCAGAAAATATAACCATGCCAAATAAGGAGATCTAGATGGTTACAGTTTTTCAAATAAAAAAAAAATACCACAACATTTCTGTGCTGGATTCAAAATTAAGTCAGAATTGCTCATTATTCTTTGTTTTTTTCCCTGTTTCCCTTTTTTCCAAGTGCAATCTCATAGGAAATAAAACAGTAAGTTGCTGCTATATATTTCTGTATTTCTCTGGGTTACATTGTGTGAATTATATTGGAGAAAATCAGTAGGATTTTCCATCTCTATTTCTTTTTAAGCCATCATTTTAAAGGCAAACTTATGCCCAGAGGCCAGTTTTTAAAGTGTTCCCCCCCGCCTCACTCCTGTTGTTACCTGTCATCCCCCCTCCTCTTGACATTCTCAACTTTTATTTTTGTTTGACATCTGCATCAGCTTGTAAAGGCCATTACCATGCTGCTGGACTCTAATCAAAAGAGACATTCTCAAGGTGAGAAGAAAAAGCATCAGTTTCATCAAATGTGAGAAATCACAACCTGGCTTGCTGCAAAAACACCAGTGTTTTCCTGTACTAATACTTCCTCTCTTTCCTTGTCCAGCTAGCATAAGAGCAAGAAAACAGCTTAGCAAAGAGGAATCGGTATGAACCCAAACAAGCACGCAAAAACAAAAACCAAACAAGAATCTAAAAAGTTGCTGTTCAGCCCTCCTTTGCTACAGCTGAAATATCTGGCTGACATTTTCATTAGTTGCTTGTTTTCTTTCATAAGTTGCCGCATGCCATTAACTACAAATGCTACCCAGATTCATTGCAATGTGTGTCGTTCCCAGCTCCAGGTAATTCTGTAGGTGCTGTGCTCATCTTTAGAAGAAATCCTTGTGAAGCATGAGAGGGAAGCAAGGAGAAGTTGGGATTCATCTTAGTATGCCATCACTTGGTTGTGCTGTGAAGGCCTGAGGCTCAGATCTGTTTCATTCCCCTTAGTTATTTAAACTGCAAGTGTTTGTGGTCAGCCTGTCATGGAACTATTTCTGATAATCCTTAGATTGATTGTTGAGAAATCCTTCTCCCACTCTCCCTGTCCATCCCTACACCAATTATTTTTTCTTCTCTTTTTGTGGGGAAAAGTTATACTGAACTTTGGTGAAGACCTTACTCACAGCATCGTTATCCCAGACTGCCAGGGCTCCCACCTTTGGGACTAGAGAGCAGAATCCCTCTCCTCTGCCCGAATGCAGATCACCCCTAAAAGAAGCCAAAGATTAACTATCCGTTTCAGAGGCTTTCCTCCTGTCAACAGCCTTCAGATCATATTGAGAACTCATCTGTTTCAGGCTGCTGAAGATGCAAACATTGTTCTGTGGCTACGTACTGGCAAGGTGAAGAATTGTTTTTCCTCCCTGCCTGATTGTGCAGAATTATTGTAGACTGTGTGTTTTGCTCATACTTGTCAGTGCAGCTGTCTCATGCTTTTTAGCAAAAGGAGAAAACTTATAGCTGTTTATAGCGCTTGGGCTCTTATTCTCAAAAGAAGGCAAAAATCACTGACTCTTTCATACCCAAGAGTCCAGAAAGAATGCATCAGTGAATTTAAATATTAATTTTCAAAGGAAAATGCTTCTGTATTAGATAAGCATGGTAGCTAAAACACAGACTGGTAGAGAGATCAACAAAAAACATTTTCCTTTCATTATGAAAAAACAGTAATCTCCACGGTTGGTTTAAGCACATATCATGGGTTGAGAGAAGCTCGTTCTTGTACAGAGAGTAGTTTTGATAGAACTGCACAAACCCAACAGCAACCACACTTGCTAACACGCTTGCTCTTTCTGTAAGCAGAGAAGAACTTCAAGTTTTGGAGGAATCCTTGTTTCTTCCAAGCAACTCCATCTTGAATTATAGAGGACACATCGGCAACATTAAGACAGTTGATTTTGTAGCACAAGGGAATACTGATTGTTAAGAATTCTGGGGGGAAATGTAGCTGCAAACGCCTTCTGTCAACAGAGGCCAGAGGAAAGGACAGGGACAGATTCTTTCAAGCATGCAGCTCAGCTTCCAGTTGCTGTTCTCCTGAAGCAGGAAAGGTAGGCCTGAGTGCTAATCCAGATGTGGGTCAAGAATGACACCCAGTGGACAGACCATGTGGTACTCCGAGAGAATTTCTGTGGGTGTCCACCCAATTCACTTTTCCTGATTTAATATACTCCCACGTAATGAGCCATATTAGGATATTAAACAATGTCTTAGACTATATTCCCACTAAAATGCCATGACAAGAAACCTGAAAACTTTTCCTTTCTAGCCCTTTTATACATCTGTAGGTTGGGATACAGAGACAAAAGGTCTCCTTGAAGACTGGAACATCTCTTTTGGTTGTTTTTTTTCCTCTCTCCAGAATTTGAATCCCTGGTTAGGTATTTCAGAGGATTTTCTCCTTTTCCCCTTCTGTCAGTTGATTTTTATAGATACAATATGGACTGCTTTCCATACTTCCAGCTTTCCAACTTCTCAGTCATTGAAAAAACTGACCTATTCAATCGGGGTTTTCTAACCAGAATAGAATAGGTTCATAATAAATATTTATGTTGCTTTGGTAGAATGCTCAAAGGGTTTTCCTTTACCACGACACCATTAAAAAAAACAGCAACAAGGAAACCAACCATGCATTGTATGTGGTCTGATTAAAATCCATTTTTCTGACCCAACAAGGGTTCATTTGCACCTCATAAAACAGAGAGGTACCATGCTCATACCTGTATCATGCTCCACTATCCAAAGGAGAGAGCTGGCAAATAGCCCTGCTCTGCACTGGGGCAAGACCAAGGGACCGGGATTAGACCTAAATGCACAGCAAGGGGGAAGAGGATGAAGAGTGTAATGTGAGGAAGACAAGAGAAGTAATTTCTGAGTATGAGGCTGGAGAAGTGGGGTCATCTCATGAGCAAAGCAGAGGTCATGCAGGAGGGGAAGCAGGGGTTTGTGGAGGCAGCTTGGTACAGCCAAACACGCTAAATTGCCTGAACTGCTTTTAGTGGAGCCTGGACTCCAGAACACACTGACCTCCACCCTCACATCACCAACCTCATTATTCCTCCTTTAGGCAGGCTTTCCTTTTACTTACATCTTCATTGCACAAAGAGAGAGTGCAAACCAGAATCCTTAGCCTTTCTTTTGTAAAATACCACAATATGTTAAAAAAAGATCCCCTCAGAGAGCAGTGCATGCTCACCTCTAGCCCTCGGAGTTTGGTACTATGCCCTTCTTACTGACACTGCACTGCTAATCTGAACAAACATGCCATGCTCCTCATTATGGCAAGACATGTGAACTACTTAGTGCCAGGAAAGGCCTAAAGGCAACAAAGTTTGTGCTTTCATATGCACATGGAGTAGGATTTTCAGTAGCAGCAGTAGAAGTGATTTCTTCCTGTCTCAGCCTCACTCCTCCCTCAGGGTGGTACAGTAGCAGGCAGGATGAAACTCAGAGCAAATGCATCTCACTCCCCCTTTGTTTGTCCTTACTGCTCAGAGAGTCCCTTCTCTGAGCAAATAATGCTTTTTTATACTAATGCCTACATCTGTTTGAGTATGTCTCCTGCATTATTAATATCTGCAACCTGAAAAGGAAATTAACTGTAGAATTTGCCTCTAAATTCAGTGTTAATCTCCACTGAGCTCACACCTGCTGACCTTGTTAACCTCAGCTTTGAGCATCTAAAATAAAATCCTGCCCAGCAGGGCATTTCTGCTGGGTGGTTAATCCAGGATGTCTCTCAGGTCAAAGGCTTAGATTTAGCTGAGGCTCTGCTGCAGCACATCTGAAACACTCTGCCCAGGTAAAAAGCTTTGGAAACCTGCAAAAAAGGTCAGAGGCAGAGTTTATAGCACCATATTTTATCAGATTCTTCTCCAGGTGCCTTTAAGCAAAGATCTATTGCACACAGCAGCACTCTGCTCCACCCAGCCAGGCCCAGCAGGACACTTACTCGTAACAAGTGCTGGTGATACTAAACCACCAGCTCACCTAATGTGCTGGCCCTGCCTCAGGCTGAGGGTAGTATTCTTCTACCACCTTCTCATCTCAGCCTCCCCACACTTTCTTCTCCTAAAAGAAACTCTTCTAGTGTCTAGGTTTGATGTTTGGGGTTTTTTTGTTTGGTTTTTTTGTTTGTGGTTTCGGGTTCATTTTTTTGTTTTGGTTTTGGTTTTTTTTTAAATCCCCTGATATTTCTATTTAACCACCTTCCACAGCAAATTGCTGTATCTGCCATATTTTCTACATGGCTACAGCTATACTAAAGACTTCCTCCATTATAGATAAAAGACTCATAAAGATCCCCTGACACACAGTGTTTCTCATTGGGACAGTAGAAACAAAAAGCTAGCAAACTTTAAACTTTCTTATTTCAAGATATTTTTTTTAGGAGTCTGCTATAAAAGCAACTAACCCCATTCATTATTCCTTACCTCAGATTCCTCACTATATTGTTTTTTCCACTGTTGTTAACAGGAACAAGGCAACCATGCTGCTACTCATGCTTCTAAATAACCAACTTTTTGCACTGTTACCCACCTCTTGTAGAAAGAGTAGGGATGCTAATTAGTTCTCCACATCTGATAGAGATCAAATTTCTATCA
Source organism: Ciconia boyciana (assembly GCF_034638445.1). Lineage (NCBI taxonomy): Eukaryota > Metazoa > Chordata > Aves > Ciconiiformes > Ciconiidae > Ciconia > Ciconia boyciana. The sequence goes on from NC_132936.1 coordinate 96,626,748, forward strand.
ACCACAGTGGGATTATGGCTGGGGCGGTTGTTTCATATTCTATCCTCTATCTTATTTTTTTCCTTTCTTCTAATTGATAAAACTCACACATTGATGGAATCTCTAATTTAAACGTTTCAGAGTTTGTCATCATTAAAGGTGAACTCTCTCTTTTCCCCCATGTATCTTAAGAGATCATCTGAAATCAGAGGGAGTGCTTCTTCAATGGGAAGAGAGACTGAAAGAGGAAATGAATATAGTACTAGGGAAAGTTTTTCCTTTTGAAGGTTTGGCAAGCACCAACAGAGAGCTTGCACAGGCAGATAACCACCCCACAAGCAAAACCATTGCAGAAGTTCCCTTTTGCGGCATATTCTGTCTTTACAACTTTAGTGATGTTTGTTGGTAGTGAGTGGTCAAAGGTCTCCTAGTTGAGATGAAGTTGAGAAGATAACACCAAGGTATATAAACACGCCCCACATTAGGAAGACCAGTTTATGCATGCAATGCAAGGGGAGTCCTCAATGACATTTAAAGGCAGCAGACTTACAATGGACAAAAAGGGCATTATTTTCCAATACAGCAATCAGTAAAGTTAATCTGCTTATTATGCAACTCTCAGACCCACAGTGTTATTTCTCTCAATAAGGCAAAAGCTTTGTAAATTTGAAGAAAGGATTTGGCAGGTATATGCACAAGATTAGCATCTGCTGACTGTTATCCAGGAAAATATCGCAAGAGAAAATATCACCATTCTCATGCTTCAGGACACAAGACTGTCTGTCTTTGGAGGTCAGGGAGAATTCCCTTTATACTATTACAGAGTTACACTGTATTACTACAGTGATTTTATTTGAGGACAGGTTATATATTTTCACAATGTGCAATCTTGATAAAATATCCGAGTAAACTGTTAACTTCAAAAAATAAGCAAACATCACTGTGAAGACTATTTTCTGTTCTTTGAACATTTGCCAAATTTATTGAGAAATGCTTATATTTCACATTTTTAGAGGGTTTTATAACATTTCTGAGTATTGACACCAAAATTGAAGATATATTTATTATTTTCTGTATTTTGCTTTGACTAGTGAATGCTCACACAAAGCTTTGGAGACAGGGTGACCACACAGTGACTCTTTCAGGTAGGCTTCCTTATTCTGTGTTTTTCAGGAGTGTGTCTCCCTGCCTTTAAAACTTGTCTATGTATCTCAAAATCTACTCATGTATCTGCATACTCTGCAGCAAACATAGCAGTGCAAGAACTAATCTAGGGCTTGGCTTTATGTGTATGATTAAAGGCACTAGCCTTTAGCCTTAGTGTCCAGTTATCATTGTTACTAATAGATCATTATTTTATAGTAATGAAGTGTTTCTTATGCAGAATCTCAAAGAAAACTGAGAAAAAGCCAGTGGAAAAAAACCCAACAGGTACATGAGTACTTTTCCCTTTTTTTTCTCTGTTCTTCCCCTGTGATTATTTCTGGGTTTGGTTATATCAGTGTTTGTAACTATTTCAGTTCCATATCTTGTTTGCAATGTTTTTTGATACAGCTGGAAACAGAACGTATCAAAAAGTATAGAGTGGCCAACCCGTTAAAGGAAATCCTATGCTCACTTGTAACAAACTGGTTTTTCTTAGTTGACATTTGCCTGAGTAGAGGACAGTAGAGGTCATATCCTTATAACTGATGAACTGATGTGCACACAGCAGCATCTATCCAGACACTTTATTGCTAATTTCTGTACTTAGTGTCTTCTGCATCACATATCCCCCACAAAATTACCTGGATACTAAATGGAAAGTGGGAGCGTATCTCGAAGGATGAACTGCTTCTGGGCTTGACACATCTGATTTCTAGAGGCAGGAGACACTGACATTTTGATGTGAAGGAAAATTCAGCTTTTAAAAACATTATTTTCTCTTGACCTCAGACAAAACTACCTTATAGCCACATTTCTGACAGCTACACAAATTTCTAAGGTTTTTGGAACTATCAAAATGTTTCTTTTTGGTAGTGTCAAATTGTTTTGGTTTGCTGATGCTGAAATATTTCATTCAATTATGTCAAAATACTTTATTCTGTTAATGTGAAAACATTATAACATAATCTTCAATCTTCAGTACAATACACTATTTAAAATCTCATATAAATTTAATATAAGAATTAATATGTATATAATAAAAATCAATTCATCAAAATGGTGCAGTCAAAATGATATCTTTTTACCTTATCAAAACAAAATATTTTGACATTACCAAAATAAAACAAGGCAGCTGAAGTGATTTGTTTCAGCCCCTTTCCAATGAAAATTTCATCAAAATTGACATATTCTCCAGGAATATTTTGATGCTGATGAAACAACATGTCACAATGAAACATGGTTCTATTTACAATGTTTTTGCTGCCCTTAATTTTAGGAAAAGGAAAAAATACATCGAGGGGCTGGCCACAATGACACAGCAGATTTGGCAGCCATACATTTACAGGTGCCTGGAGGTACTAGCAATTAAAGTATTTCTGGCCACTTACGTCTTTAATTCTCCTTCCAAAAATAATCCAATAACTTTCCTAGATTGTTCCTTAGGTGAAGATGACTCTAAAAAGATTTGTCATTCCCCATTCTTTGCTACAGTGAGAGCACAGGAATAGCTGTAAGCATTTCATGACATCTCTCTCTTCTTATCTTCTTTATTTTATGATTGGGGGTGATTTTCCCTCCTGCACACTTACCCTTCATGCCCCTTCTTCTCCTCATTTCCATGGTACAAAAGCTTGGGCAAGCTCCCTTTTACCTTCTCCATGAGTATTCATAGGTCTAATTAAGTTAAATTCGGCTTGTCTGATTTGAGAAATCTTATCAGGAATACTTAACCTGTGCAAATAATATGCATAGACTGAAGTATTCCTTCTGAATGCTAATTAACTATCATACAAGACTTCATACATAATCAAATGTCCAAATGCACCAGAAGCTTTACAGGGAAAGAAGAAAAAAGAAAAAGAAAATAAAAGCTTTAGAAAGGGTAACAAACAAAAATCCTACACTAGCAATTCAGAGCAGCCCAAGAACCCTGAGCACATTTCCTGATTCATATTGTGACACTGCTTTCTGATTTTAACTGGGAAAGGATGGAGCTCAGCCTTTTCTCTACCTGGGCTGCAGAGACTGAAAGATGGTGAAGTGGGATAAAAAAAGCTAGGAGGGTCATTCAGCCTTCTTCATTTTCCAGGACCGTATTTTTAAACTGAATCTTGCAGAAAGTAAGTGATAATTAATTCTGTTTAGCTCTTTTTAGAGTGACTACATTCACATCTATGTCTTCCCTTCAGTCTTTTCTGTTTTTTTCTTCTAGAGCTTCTTACCTTAGATTACCACTTGTCTCAGGGCATAGCTTCATCTTTTCACAGTCATCCTAATATTCAGAGAGGAGTCGAACCAGTCAGACTCAGACCCAAGTAGGAGGCTGCCATGAACTTGAAGATCACCAAGAAGTTCCCCAGGACTTGTCCACCTGGATGGCCCACAGGGGCACTCTGACTCTGGCATTGTGATTGATCTTGCTGGACCTAAACATATATGATGTACATGTCAAATCTGAGCCCCTTGCCCAGGTGCTGCCTACAATCAACAGAACAGAAGGAAACTTTGAAGCAAGAATCCATTCAGCCTGTTTCTGATATTTGCATCTGGGTGAGATGAATCATGCTCTAGAAGAGCCTCTTTCTCCCCTGTGGTTATACGGGAGCTTAGCGCAACTATGACATCAACAGACATCTATGGTGTTAATGCCTGAAATCAGGCGAAACAATTTCCTCATCATGTTTACTGGCTGGACTTACATTTATTCGTGCTGTGTCATAGAATACCAACTTCATCCACACCGGGACCAGGCACGAGTATGCCAGGGCTCTCTGTGTGCCTGTGCCTGAGGTTTCCTTTGAAACCAGGACGAGAGAGATGTGCATGTGAAAGGGCTGGCATCCACTGGACCATGCCCAAAGATGGAGTCAGGAAGTCAGTGGTACAGTATAACAGCTCTTTTGGGCCCCCACAGATTTCCATATCCCAATGCATGAAAACCTGCAACACCAAGAGGTACAAAGCACTCCAATCAGTGCACCTGAAACACCCAAAGCTTTCATCCTACATGTGTTTCTCATTATTGTCCAATTTATTTTACTGTTAAGTAGGTCAATTCTTCCTCTCTTTTAACACTCCATCTAATTCCAGTGGCTCTGTGCCATAAGAATTTAATTTAAGAAACTTTTGCTGCTATCAACCTTAATTTTTCCCTTCCACAGTTTCCAACTATTTCTTCTTATCCCTTCATCTTCTGATATAGTGACTTATTTTTTCTTTTCCATCTTTTATATTGCTACTATGAATGCATCAGGCTATGACCAAATCCTTTTCACCTTCCAATCTTGTCATAATTTCTTTTGTCTGAATTTGTATTTTCTCAATTTTTTCAAACCATTTCTTCTTTCTCAAGCTCAGCATGGAAAAAAAAATTGACTGTTTTGCAAGGCTACACAGAAGATCACTGTTATCTCCACAGCTTTGCATGAGATCCTATAAAATGTATAATCCAAACTATGCAGTCCAGCTAGACACTCCTGTGTTCTGTGACGTCCTCCCCATTCTCAGGCACACAGTATCCAGTTGTCTTTTTTGATCTTCTTCCATCAACAGAAATTTCTTTTATTTTAGTCCTCCACTGTATAGGCATGGGTGTCCGTTACATCATAGGACGAATGGACATGATAAATTTTATACTCATGTAAATTCTGCTTTTGTTGTGCTCTGCTGCAAAGTGGTTTGTTCAGAGCCAAAGTCCTAAAACTTATGATAGGAACATGGTATGGGAAGACTTACCATTGCATCCTGAGCAGGGACTGGATGCCTTTTTGTTCAGTTCTCATTGCTATAAGCGTTTCTATTTTCACACTTTAAAAGTTGACTGATAGAAACACTGATGGGAAGAATTTGACTGATGGCCCTATGTGAATGACTAATACATGGATGTATTACATGGATGAACTGGAAGGACAGATGGATGAGATAAATCAACAGACAGATGGACTGATGAATGGAGTATAGATGTATTGAAGGGAAAGATAGATAAAAGGAATATTAGAGAGAAAGAGTGAGTGCCAGTATCCTTGTGGAATTTCTCCTGCCAGAATGAGCCCGGATGGATCTCTTTGGGAATCAGCTGGTTAAATGCAGCTCCCTCTTAGCAGCTGAACTGAGTTCACTGCACAGAGATGCAAGGAAGATGAGAACAGCCTTTGAATAGAGGGAATCTGAATGGAGAACTGAAAGCACAGAAAGGTATTAGTGAGAGGAACACTAGGACAAGATTAAATCTTAGCAGAAGACCTACTCAGGGATATAAAAAGGAAAAACATAGAATAAAGTTGCAGGTAAAATGAAATCCCTTTTATACATATATATATTTTTTTGCTAGTGAAACCTGTAACTTGGATGTAGCTTTCATTTCACCTATGTTTTCATACTTTTTAAAGGTCATGATTTCACATTTTGGACCTTAATGACATTGAAGCTTAGCAAGAACTGGGCCTCCCATGTACAAATGTGATGCAGTGATCTGTCTGTAGTAACACCAAGGGCACAATATGATGATATGCGGTTACTCCCCCTGACGCTAGCATTTGCTGCTAACTGTTTCCATTAACAGAACTAGATAGCTGAAGAAGCTCAAATTTAAACAGCTTCTCCTCTAAGCCTCTGCTTTAAATCTCCCCGGGGAGGTAGTACTTGTAACAGTACATTTTTTAATTCATCCCATTTTGTTTTTCAATATGCACTTGTACAATGCTCTCTGCATGCACACTGTACAAGTATTTGTGGGACTTTAGCCTTCTAGGTAACAAATCCTAAACATCTACTCAAGTCAGCCACGTGAAATAACCAGAAGCTACCACTCCTTAGGACTGGAGGCCTTCCCTGTGTAGGCCCCTGCTAGCAGACTTGTAGCAATCCAGTGTCTCATTTATGCTAGAGATAAGGCACAGCTTCAGCATTTAGTAGCCAGCTACTGGTTGAACTCAGTTTGCATATAACTTTTCAGAAAAAATCAAAATAACTGATACAAAACCACAACAGATTTTCACATACTTGAATTAAAAAATATTTCTACAGAAGCACATGTATTCTTTGCCCAGTATTCACCAGAAAACTGATGTGTTTTGACTTGGCTAGACAATTCACAGCAACAGAAGTTAGAGGACAAGATTCTTTCTACTTATATAAAGAAGACCTTTGAGGGAACAAATATGCAATGGTAGGAATAGCATTTTGCAGATGACTTTGCTGACTTTATTCTCAGTTACAGTCAGACATGATTTCTGAGGCTATTAATTTCTACATCATTTTAAAATCTGGTTGGGTGTGAGAAGCAACACAGCAGAAGTGAACCATGGTACTTCCCATTATGTGCTCTCAGTATGTCTTCTGAGTCATTTCTGATTAGCTTGCTGGAAATGTTATATTGTCAACAATGCAGAGAAAGCCAGCTGTGTTATCTTTTTGTCTTCTGAGCAATGCAACATCAATAATAACCAGCTGACTTCTGATTTCTCTATTTTTCACTGCAATAGTTAGGTGGTGTGCTTTTCATGCACTTGGCAGGGTTACCTTTCTAGCAGGCTGAAGAAATTAATTTTGAGCTGGAAACCAAAATATCACGTTCACTGAGAAAGGATCCAGACATAATGCCAAGATGATTTTTTTTCATTTCATAGCCTCAGTTTTTGGCTTTAACCACAGAAGGGGAAAAAAAAAAAAAGATAAAAAGAAATTTTTGTTTTCTAAAGATACTTAGATCATATATTAAATGTAATTTTTCTGATGATAAGGGATGTTGCAGTGATTGTTCTGACAACAGACATAATTTTCTTCTTCTTCATAAAGCAGCTACAGCAAAGCTCTCATCTTTGGCATTAATTCCTTCATTGAAAATGCCCTGTTCTTCTCTGCCTTAAAAAGAAGCCTTCATCTTCCAAATCCCCAGCATAATTTCTCTTCTTTGCCTCTGTCTTGCCATGAATGGACTTCTTTCTATCCTGGAAGAATAGCTGGATCCTCATATTCCCATATATTTCTCTCAGATAGCCATTTATTTCCAGTCATACTTGGTAATTCACAGAATCACAGAATCACAGAATCGTATAGGTTGGAAAAGACCTTTAAGATCATCAAGTCCAACCGTAAACCTAACACTACCAAGACCACCACTATACCATGTCCCTAAGCACCTCATCCAAATGTCTTTTAAATACTTCCAGGGATGGCGACTCAACCACTTCCCTGGGCAGCCTGTTCCAATGCTTGATAACCCTTTCAGTGAAGTAACATTTCCTAATATCCAGTCTAAACCTCCCCTGGCGCAACTTGAGGCCATTTCCTCTTGTCCTATCACTTGTAACCCGGGAGAAGAGACCGACCCCCACCTCTCTACAACCTCCTTTCAGGTAGTTGTAGAGAGCAATAAGGTCTCCCCTCAGCCTCCTTTTCTCCAGGCTAAACAACCCCAGTTCCCTCAGCCGCTCCTCAGAAGACTTCTGCTCTAGACCCTTCACCAGCTTCGTTGCCCTTCTCTGGACACGCTCCAGCCCCTCAATGTCTCTCTTGTCGTGAGGGTCCCAAAACTGAACACAGTATTCGAAGTGCGGCCTCACCAGTGCTGAGTACAGGGGCACGATCACTTCCCTAGTCCTGCTGGCCACGCTATTTTTGATACAAGCCAGGATGCCATTGGCTTTCTTGGCCACCTGGGCACACTGCTGGCTCATATTCAGCCAGCTGTCAACCAACACCCCCAGGTCCTTCTCTGCCAGGCAGCTTTCCAGCCACTCTTCCCCAAGCCTGTAGCGTTGCATGGGGTTGCTGTGGCCCAAGTGCAGGACCTGGCACTTAGCCTTGTTGAACCTCATAAAATTGACCTCGGCCCATCGATCCAGCCTGTCCAGGTCCCTCTGTAGAGCCTTCCTACCCTCAAGCAGATCAACACTCCCGCACAACTTGGTGTCATCTGCAAACTGACTGAGGGTGCACTCGATCCCTTCGTCCAGATCATTGATAAAGATATTAAACAGAACTGGCCCCAGCACAGAGCCTTGGGGGACACCGCTTGTGACCGGCTGCCAACTGGATTTAAGTCCATTCACCACCACTCTTTGGGCCCAGCCATCCAGCCAGTTCTTAACCCAGCGAAGAGTACACCCGTCCAAGCCATGAGCAGCCAATTTCTCCAGGAGAATGCTGTGGGAAACCGTGTCAAAAGCTTTACTGAAGTCTAAGTAGACAACATCCACAGCCTTTCCCTCATCCACTAGGCAGGTCACCTTGTCATAGAAGGAGATCAGGTTGGTCAAGCAGGACCTGCCTTTCCTGAACCTGTGCTGGCTGGGCTTGATCCCTTGGTTATCCTCTACATGCCGTGTGATGGCACTCAGGATGATCTGCTCCATCAGCTTCCCCGGTACCAAGGTCAGGCTGACAGGCCTGTAGTTCCCCAGGTCTTCCTTCCGGCCCTTCTTGAAGATGGGCGTCACATTTGCTAATCTCCAGTCAACTGGGACCTCCCCAGTTAGCCAGGACTGCTGGTAAATGATGGAAAGGGGCTTGGTGAGCACATCTGCCAGTTCCTTCAGTACTCTCGGATCTCATCAGGATCTCATCAGGCCCCATAGACTTGTGAGTGTCTAAGTGGTGCAGCAGGTCACTAACCATTTCCCCCTGGATTATGGGGGCTCAATTCTGGTCCCCGTCCCTATCTTCCAACTCAGGGGGCTGGGTACCCAGAGAACAATTGGTCTTACTATTAAAGACTGAGGCAAAGAAGGCATTGAGTACGTCAGCCTTTTCCTCATCCTTGGTCACTGTGTTCCCTCCCCCGTCTAATAGAGGCTGGAGATTCTCCTTAGCTCTCCTTTTGCTGCTAATGTATTTGAAGAAGTATTTTTTGTTGTCTTTTACAGCAGCAGCCAGATTGAGCTCTAGCTCGGCTTTGGCCCTTCTAATTTTCTCCCTGCACAGCCTTGCTACACCTTTGTAGCCCTCCTGAGTTGCCTGCCCCTTCTTCCAGAGGTCATAGACTCTCCTCTTTTTCCTGAGTTCGAGCCAGAGCTCTCTATTCAGCCAGGCCGGTCTTCCCCGCCGGCTCGTCTTTCGGCACCTGGGGACAGCCTGCTCTTGTGCCTTTAGGACTTCCTCCTTGAAGAATGTCCAGCCTTCCTGGACTCCTTTGCCCATTAAGGCTGCCTCCCAGGGGACTATGTTGACCAGTCTCCTAAACAGGCCAAAGTCTGCCCTCCAGAAGTCTAAGGTGGCAGTTTTGCTGACCCCCCTCGCCGCTTCTCCGTGTATCAAAAACTCACATGTATCAAAAAATTCACATGAATACATCTGTTAACCAGGAAACAGCCCACATATACCAAGCTCATTTCTGAGTTACAAATGAAGAGCTATTGGATATTAGTCATTCCCTCCACATGACTGATCTTAAACAATGTGAACTAAAATATTACTGAATATGGTCAAAAATGTTTCTTTTATTTTGTGTAGAAACTTGGAAATTTCTACTATAAAACTCAAAACCAAAATACTTCCATCCAGGTTGGTGTTTCTGTTCCATAGAGGAACTGTGGTTGAATAGTCTTGAGTTCCCTCATGCCACCCAGCTGAACTCATTCTCCTTACTATTGTGGTCTTTTTGGCAGAGGAAGTTGTCCATCATTAACTACGTCATTTATTATACATTGATCTTAAATCTAAAGGAAGATATATAATAATTTCTGTCTTCCCTCTCAATCTTCACTTTTTGAATTTTATAAAGAATTAGTATTCTATTCAGGGATCAAACAACACCCACTTACACACATACACATATATAAACAATACCAAAAAAATTACCTAATCAAAAATCCAATTTATCCAGTTGTTTCAAAGGCTACTTCTGAGGGGAAAATGCAGATAATTTCTAATTTTTCAGTCTTCTTGAAAATGCCATTGCCTGCCCAGCCTGGATTAATCTGAATATTGCTGTGATTCGAATGCCATTGAACTGATTGCTGAGGTTGGCAGAAGCAATGGTGGCACCTGGTCAACCTCCGGTTTTAAAAAGGAATGAGTACCAGAATAATTACACTTTATTGTACCTGCTAATTTCTCCTGGAAAATAACTTAATAAATTGATTGCATATTTCAAGCAAACCTGTAATGAGAGGATTATTTACAAAGGCCACACAGAAGCTGTTATTAAAAAGCAATCAGAAAGAGAGAGGAACAATGGCAGGAGGGCTCAGTGGGGAAACCTTAATGGTGGGGAGTTTAGGATTTGGTTTGTGTTATCTTGCTGACATTCTAATTAAAATGTATTTCTCCCATTTCATTACTGTCTCACACTTTACCTGCATTAACTTTCGTTCTTGGTTAAGGAGAAAGTCATTTTCATTACACGCCAGGATGAGGCAGTGCCAATCTCTTTGCTTTTGTTTCTCAGACCTGAGCCTGCAAAATCCTAATGTTCAGATCCAGATTCTGCTGATATTGGATTTGAGAGTGCTGTGCGAGAGGTTTTTCTGGGGCATCTGCAAGCAGCAGGGTCCAACAGACAAGTGGCCCTATGGCTTGTCAAATGGCTCCTGCAATCCTGCGGGAAATGGAGGATTTAACCAGCCCTTTGCAGACACAGAGCTGAGCCTGTTGATTTAAAATGCTAACAGCATGGAGAAGACAACCAAATTATTCAGCCCAGTCCTGTTTTAAACATTGAAAATTTTAAATTGTAACTGAAATAAACTTCATATTACAGAAAAATGGCATATTATGCCAGATTACCCTCTCTTCCCCCTCCTCCAATTAGCAAATAGTTTTTAAAAACAAACAAAAAATTAGGAAGCTGGAGAATTTGAGGTGTGAAAAAAATGATTAAAAAAACTAAAGATGTATAATTAGTTATAATTAATTAGCATATGTTTGCACAGCCCCCAGTAAACCCAAGCGCTACGTAATTGCTGTAGTTACGGGGAAGGAGGTCTAAACCATTAGGAAGGCTGGATTTAGGATAGTGGTACCAGCATCTGAAGAACATAAAATCCAAGGAGGGAGAAGAAGCGTGCAGGATATGAGTAATGTTCCCAGGAGAAAACAGCAGAAGGGCTGGAGCCTGAACCCCGCATGGATGCCAGGCAGGCTCAAAGCTGCTTCCCCAGGCAGTGCTCTCACTTCTTTCTCCCGCAGTAATGCAGCCAGATGGGCAATGGCTGGTAGCTTATACTGTGCCTAAATGTAGGCCTAACATAAAGGATTTTCTGAATTCTTCTCAATTAGTTTTTGTAGGACTCACTAAGGAAAGTCTTACAAAATGGTTTTGCTTTTGTTTCAGAATAGTTCCGGGGTGGGGGGGAGGAAGTACCTTTTATGGAAATTTTTGAAAAAAACACATGACCAAACCCAGTATGTTTTAACTGGGAAACAATGCTGCATTATCTCATGGGAGCTGCAGATTCGTTATGTCCTGTTTGTGCTTGTGCACAAGGTTTGCAGGTCAGACATCTGCTCTGGCAAGACACCAGGGTAAGCAACCACCACCTCTTTTCTTTAAGGAAAGAGACTATGGAGCATCATGGGAAAGATGCAAAACCACCTGTCCCCATTCACAAGGCTGGAAGGGACCATAAGGCCCACAGATAAACTCTGGGACGTGACAACTTTCCTGTACAGAGTTAGTCAGTTTGTGTCAGGATCTCTCCCTAGACAAATGGTAAGGTGACATTATCTGAATCACTTACAAAGAGGCTGGGTATAGCATTCTCTCTGTCACCACCAAAACCATTCTCAGTCCAGCTCCTTTTTCCTTATCTGCTTCAAAGTTGATGTCATGTTGTTTGGGGTGCTAATAAAAATAGACTATGAAGCCCATAAAGTGAAAAGGAAGAAGTTGCTCTTGCTGTGAGTAATAAAACTGTACAATAAAACTCATTCTGTGTAGCATCCTTCAAACTAACTGTTGTCTAAAATGATTCGGGATTAAAAATTGAGAGACAGCAGTGAATATAACATATAGGTTACACTGAACTAGGCTATAAAATTAAAAATTAACACAGCTTTCACTTATGAGTCTAATAAGAGACTAAAGAAAATGAGAGAGACAAGCATGATGAGGCACACTCCTAGCAGAGACGCAAAACGTGATAAAGACACAGTGGTGTGAAGTGAGACAGGACCTTCTCTAGGTAGCAAGAATTACAGAGAAGGGGTTCACATCGAGAGCAGCAAGCCAGCAACAGTGACAGAAGCCACAGCAAAAATAAGGAGAGAGAAGCCCAGGAAGGAGCTGCAGCGGGTCTTTGGAGGACAGTTTTTGTGTACCAGGCTTATCAGCAGACAATGGTGCTGCTTCCCGAGCCCAGGTTCCTTCTGGGCTATACCAGCACACGTGCCAGGTATACAGATCAAAAGTAGGCTCAAAATCATCTGCAGTCTTTTAGCAGCTGTTTGACAGAGTCCTGGTGGACAAAGTCTGGAGATATTAGAGTCTCGGCAACAAAATCAAACCAGAGGTTGAACTAAATGAAGATGACCAGCTCTGGCTCCTTTGATGCAGCTTTTCCTCCAGTATACCTGTGGGCATGTATCTTTGTTACTTTCCTACTTTTCTGTTATTGTTTTTCTTTAAGGTGAAACCTAATTTTACTCCAAGGCAAATGTCACTCCCACTTGTATGAGTTCCCTTCTCACCAACAACACTTTTTTACACCAACCTATAAACCCTCAGAAGAGCTAAATGTAACAAACTCTTACATCTGGCAGTTTTCTTATAAAATGCACAGGCTTCTGGCAACTAATATAGTAGAAAATGATCATCATCGTTACACAGCTTAGTTTTATGGTATGTTAAACTACTGGTACTGATTCAAGAAAAATGCCCTGAGCGCATAGCTCCATGCCGAGGCATTATTTGATTTACAGAAAGCTGACTCTACCAAGGACCTGCAGTACCATACAATAAGCTCTAATCTTGGCTCATATTAGAATCTGTCTATCTACTTCTTTACTGTGGTATCTAGGGATATTTTATGATATCAAATGTGTAGCAATTTTTCAAATAAGCATGACCTCTTAACACTCTGCACGCAATGTTGTATGCAAGCCTACCAACCACCGTGCAACATCCCCTCCCTCCGAAGCTGGGAGGAATGCATTGCAGGATATTAAGCTAAATCATTGTAAGTCCAAACCACTGCCACTTCAGCTGAAAATCCATTTAGCGGTCAGTGCAGTTCGCTGAACACTGATATAATCTGCTGGTCATGGAAAATATTATTTTGATTTCTGTGGAGTTTCATTCCAGGCTAGAAGTTCCCAGGTAGTTTCAGGAGCACAGGAAAAGTAATGGATTAGTCTCCACTTGAGATGACAAAGATTTGGCTATCTGGGACCAGATTTCCTACTGGAAAAAGGATGTCGCAGCTGGTTTCTGAGCACTGAACAGAAACAGAGTTCTGACAGAACACTCATTCCTGCCTAACAAACAGCAAATGAACTGACAGGGTCATGAAATGGATTAGGAAATGCAAGTATCCCTCTCTAGACACTTTTCCTCCATTAGAAATGGCAGAAATACAAGTTTGCAGGTTTTCAAGTTCTCAGGTAATACTGATATTCTGAAATTTCACCTGAAACAGTTCCCTTCAAAATGATTGCATGCAACAACTCCCCACCATCCTCCTAAAACTCAAGAGTTAGCTGCAGTCAGAGATCTGCTTGTGACAGCCCTAAGTTGCTGCTTCTTTTTTTTTTTTAAAGTCCTTCATATTCTAGGAAATTGCATGTTTTGATGCAAATTGATTTTGTGTGCTAAACTGTCTTCAGTGCTTTCCTCTGGCTATCTCTGCCAGCCCCTATCAAAGTAGAGCACCAATGCTAATGGCTGGTTTTGGACACCTCTGAGGGAGACAGCAGCCACCGCATACAGTTCAGTGAATCCTCTACTCACATAAAGCAAGTGGTCTCTTGCACGAGCACAAAGCCCTGGTAGTGCTGGACCACCTTTTAACTTCTCCTCCTCATTTTCTCCTTCCAGCGTGCATGTCAGTGGTGACAGGATTTACACTGACTGCTCCTTTTTAAAAGGCTAGCTGATAAAAAGGGGCTGCTGAGTAGTGTGGAAACACAGTTTAGGGCACTTCTTCAAGTGAGACAGTTCAAAGTTGTGTGCTGAACCCCGATCTCTTGAGCTAAACTAGTCTCTTCACAGATGCCTTTACCTTCTTGTGTAGCTTCTACAGCTTCTTGTAGCTGTACTAACACCAAAATAAGGCCCAGGCTGCAATTCCCCTCTCCCCAGGCCTCACCAAGCATGGGATTAGCCATTCAGGTATATTAGAAGGATTAAAAAAACGCTGACAGAGGAAAGGGGACATAACACAGGAATAGGGTCATGATCAATGGCACGAAGTCTAGTTGGAGACCAGTAGCTAGCAGTATACCCCAGGGTCAATGCTGGCTCTGATCCTGTTTAACATCTTCATTAATGATCTGGATGATGGGGCAGAGTGTACCCTCAGCAAGTTTGCTGATGACACAAAATCACACGGCAAGACTCTCCAAGCAGATGATCAATTGCCCAGTATTCCCTCTGGTAAAGGTCTCCATCAGCCAGAGACTTTAACAGACTTTTAAGTCCCTCTTTCCAGTGGTTGAATAAGGTAAAACTTCCCACTACACTGAGTTTGTAGAGGTTATTTATCAGGAATCACATAAGGATTGTGAATCAACAAGTCTGTATCAATTCAATCTACCCAGTCAAGTTCTTAGAAAGAGAGAAAAGGAGAATAAGGCCTAAATTACATAATCTTCCTTGGGACAGATATAGTTCTTTTGGAGAAGTCACAGCCAGTACAAGGAACTATATTTTGTGTATGCTTCTATGAATAAAAGTGACTCATCAGAAGTAGAAATATGCCATCCTCCAACCCCCCAAATTAGATATTGTGGGGGGGGTTTAAGTTAATCCTACCATTCCCCAAGCAAACATCATTTACTAGATCGTACATTCAGTGATGCCTCACTCTCTCATCTTTTAGTATAAATCAGCGCAGCTCTGCAGTTAATTTCAATTTATTTCTTGGGCCCAGCCAGAATTATTCTACTGTCTTATTTGTCCCTTTGCCATAGCCTGGTAAGCTTTAAATATTTCCCTCTACATTCGTAACTAGCAAATATACTTAAACTCAAATAACCACCTTCTCTCTCTATAGTATTTAAAGACCTCACCAACCAATCTTAAATCCTGCTGGGTATATATATATTATAGTTTGTGGTATGTCTTCAATCCCAGCTGTAACAGTGCACGTGCGAGTGTACTGCATATTTCTTTGTTAAATAAAGATGAGCGCACACTTGCAAATATAGGTACAGATACCTGGATGTGGATGTAAGCTTTTTATAGCTTACATATACACATACATGCCCAGGCGAGAGTGTATCTGCCTACAAAGCCTAGATTACCAAAGTGACAAGGAGCTTTGGGTTACCTTTCTTTTTAACCCTGTCTAAACTACCTGGAATTTCTGGTCAATGATCCTTTGAATATCTGCCCCTTTTCTGTTTTTTCAAGGTTGGCATTCAAACAGATATAACTAGGAGCAACAGGTGTTTTGCCCAATGAATGTTTATTTAAATGCACACATACAGAGCATAATGATGTTTATGTGTGTGTCCACATGCCTGCACATACATATATGAATACAATTGTGTGTGTATAACAGCAGTCATGTAATGACTCAGTCTTTTAACTGGAATCTTGAAAGCTCTGGAGGAAGATGAATGCATTTTATTTCAACATAATTTACTTTCCCCATTTTAATGGTAAAACAGTCGTAACTTAAAGGGCACATAGTAAGACA
Source organism: Ciconia boyciana (assembly GCF_034638445.1). Lineage (NCBI taxonomy): Eukaryota > Metazoa > Chordata > Aves > Ciconiiformes > Ciconiidae > Ciconia > Ciconia boyciana. Next base: position 96,642,671 of record NC_132936.1, read on the forward strand.
GAGAAAGGCCTTGAAATACTGCTCAAACCTCCAACATTAAAGCTGTATGTGACTCTACAGCACAGCTAGATGGACTTATAAGTAAAACGATCAATAATTACAGTTGTAGATTTACAACAGCATAGAGGAAACACACAGAAAGGCCTGGAATTGAAATGCTCAGGCAACCAACTTTGTTTAAGTTGGTAACTTGCTGCAGTGTCACCACATCCCAACAGCCATGGCTGCCCATATGGCGATGCCATTGCACCATTTAGGACCTGTTTTGTTCTGGCTTTTTATTCTCTTTGCATTTACCCATATTGAAAGTTGCTCTTTTAGGGACACCTGCAACTTCTCTCTTTTGTGATAATGCATGGGCATGTGTGGCTTTGAGAGTTATTTATGTAATATTTCCATTAACAAGCTGTAATTAAACTATCTAATTAAAAAAGCAGTAATCTATTTAGCAGGGGTTTTATTTTTTTAAAGAAAGCCTAACAGAACTGTGATTAAGTTCCTCTGTTATACGAGCATTATGGCTTTTCATAAGGCTCTTAATTACTCAACCCAAAATGTTAAATTAATTAAAGACATAATTTTATTTTGCTGAAAAGAAAAAAAGAATAATAACACATGCTACAGTAAAAAGCTGTTCCAAAATATCCATTAATATAGTAGGGATTATTTTTAATGTGTTGTGCATTTCAGCCTAGACAAAACCTGATTAGTGATGTAAAATATAGTGAATAAAATCTTGCACCTATTAGACAAACAGATAGGTAATTGTACTTTTTATTCCCAAGATATGCCTACTATTAGAGCACAGAAACAGCCCTTTTGGGCCACAGCAGTGGTCCCTCCAACCCAGCACTCTGCTCCCAGCTGGGGTAAGGTGAGATGCTATCCAGGGAAAGCACACAGGCCTGGACACTCTCCTCTGTCCCCTTGTGTTTCCTCAGCATTCACCTTTGTTGGATCGGGATATTAGGGAATGAAGCCCTGCTTTTTCCCTTTAGTGTCCATTTACAGCTCTGTTGTCTGGGAATTTGTCTAATCCCATTTTGAGCCCACTGTCTGCCTCTGCAGCCTGTTGGGCCAGCAAATTCCAGAAGTTCCCTATCCACTGTGTGAAGAGCTGCTTTCTTTACCTGTTTTAAACTGTTGTCCTATTAGTTTTTGTCAAGTGCTCTTTAGTTCTATTCTTGCGGGATTTAGTGAATAACAGTTCTGCATTCACCTTATCTGTCACCTGCATCTTATCATAACCTTATCAGAAATATTCATTTTATTTTGCGCCATTTTCAGTTCCCAGTTACTTTTCCTAAACATGATCATTCTCATCAGCATTTCCCAGGTTGACTGTCAGCCCTCACTCACTCACTTTCACTAAGACAAACATTTCTGAGGGCAGAAGTCATTCAGCAAAAAGGGGGTGCAGTTTCCAAGAATGAAATTATGACTTCTTCTCAGGCTAAAAAAATTAATTTGTAGTCTACTGAGACACTTTAGTACCCCTGGTTTTTGCAAGGTTTGACAGGAATTAGCTGCCTTGCGGGAAAGGTACTTGACACCTGCCTAAATCTCTCAGACTGGTCACGCTCAGTCCTGATGTGGTGGAGCTCAGAGTTTAAACTTGCACACACTCTTAAACTCCCTGCATGTTCGAGAGGCTTCCTGGACGGCACCCTCCCAAGAGGACCAGGCACACACTGGCGTAGGGCTGTGGGTGTTGTGATTAGGATGGGGCTTTTTGGCTGCTGCAAGGCACAGTGTCGCAGCAGACACAAGGACTCTCCTGCGTTTCTCAGTCTGCTTGCACACAGGCAGCACGGTGGAGAAGGAGGGATCAGCCTAATCTGAATGCACATGGGCAAGGAAAGAGAGACAATGAAGAAAGAGGAGCTAAAAAGAGGGGATTTATGGAAACAAAACACGACCCCACAGTTCAAGCATATTTGTGGACCTGCTTGGTTTGGACCCATATCTTTTGCCGTGTTATGGTTTGCCTCACTGCCAAGCCCAACAAGAACAAACAAATTAGGCCAAAGGAGGGTGTTGTTGTTTAGTTTGAACACAGAGCAGCGATATGTGAAATGAATTTCTTTATACTTAATCTTAGCCAAATGAGGCTGTCAGATGGTTTTTCCTCCAACCTGCCTCAGCACTTTATACCAAGAGGAAAATGTTGCCTGAGTGTAAAGCACGAGCAAGTGAAACGAAAAAGCATGAATGCAAATATTTATCATTTTCTTTCTCATTAGCATTCCTTGCTCAAAAGCCAGAACGTGCTGCTTGTGCCTCCTCCATCTCTATAAGTTGCCTGGCTCCCTTATTGCTCTTCCCACAGACAGCACTAATAACAGCCTGCTATTTGAGGTTGTCGTGTGGGAGTGCTCCAGCGAGTAGGAGAGTAGGAGGGGGTGCGAGGGTTGCCCCGTGACATGCACCCAAACTTCCAGGCACCTGCCTGTGCCTCACCCTGGGAGCAGGAAGGTGGGTTGCAGGTGAAACCACCAGCTCTCCAGTGGTTTCAGTGATCTTAGGCTGACCTGGAGGGTCTGGAAGTCCCTCTGGCTCCTGAGCAGGCCCTGACTACCAGTCAAGGCAAACAGGACAAATGAAGTTTAGATACAGCTCAGACTGAGGAAGCCAGGGATCAGGTTTTGATGCTGAGCTTTGAATTGCAGGAATTTGGGATCGAGGATGCAAAAGCAATTCTTGACAGATCCCTCTTCTCATTTAGAACACAACAGCACCCTTTAAACAGGACTGATCCCCTCGCTTGGACATGAAACCCTAGGCATAAAGTCACATTCACCCAATATGACCTTCCTGGCACCAAGTGAGTGGCAGGTTAATTTGTGGTTCAGCCTGGGTTTTGGTCCATGTTGTTCCTTTCAGGGAGAGCCCTTCTGCAAATCTCCCACACACAGGGACTGCACATCTCCCATATGAATTGAACTGGGGAAGGCACATCCAAAACTTCATAAGCATTTTCTCTGAGCATTTACTTACCCCTCCAGGCAGCCAGGTTTGGGGTGAAATGCAGAAGGCATTTCTGACCCAGCACCATCCTGCGCTTTGCTCCCAGACAACGCTGAAGCAGTCAGAGCAGGAGTGACAGCCATCTGCTGCAGGTTTGGGTCTGCTCATTGCCTGCTAACCAGAAACTCTGATGGAGTCCATTCAGAAGTGATTGACATGCCAGGGATAAGCACATTTCTACAGGCAGAACCATCTTATTTGAAAAAGGGAAGAAGATTTGCTTGGATTGCAAGATCATGGCCATCAAATTCCTTTTATTTCCTACCAGAACAAAAGAAGAAATATGTTTTGATGGTGAAAGAAAAAGAAGTAATTGGAAATGTGGTTCACATGTTCCTTATCCTAATTGTTTTTTTTGTGAGAGAGGGCAAGCTTATTCCAGTTTTCTGGGACATCACAGGTTCCAAAAAGCCCAGTCTAGGCTAGAAAATCATAATACAAGAGCATCAGCTAGATTGAATGTTGCTAGATATCTCAAAGCCAAGAGTTCATGGTACCTGCTCATGTTGGAGATGGGCTCAAGCAGCTCCTGTACTTAAGAAGCTGCTCTCAGAAATTGCTTGCAGAAGCAGCTCCCTGTCGTGTTACTAGCCTTGTCCAAGTCCCAGCACGAGATGCTCATGTTCAGTGTGGTATTACCTCCTTTAGCACTACTGGGAGGATCTTAAAAGATAATGGCCTACTTCTAACCTTGTGATGGTCTCCCACTGTTGACTTCAATTAAGTTATTGTGGTTTAAACTGATGTGATGTGATGTGAGGTCAGAACTACTTTCCTACAAGGACCTTTAGATACAGCACAATGAAAGAAATGGAGGCTAAACACCGGGAAGTAACTTTATAACAATAAAAACACTGTACAGGAACAGACTGCCTGATGAAGATGTGGAATATCCAACAGTGGAGACTTTTAAGCATGGATTAGGTAAGAATTTCCCAGGCATAGGATAGATATGTAAGATCCTGCATCGGAGCAGAAGGAGGAACTGTATGCCTTCCTGAGGTCCTTTCCAGCCCTATTTTCTGTGATTACTCAGTTTGTGTTAACCATATTTAACTAAGTTGGATAACAATTTTGGCAGTAAGTCAAATGTCATATTTGACATTTGAAATTTGATTTATTACACTCATAGGCTCCTTTGCACTCCCTAATTCTCCCTGCACTGTTTCCTGGGCCTAAATCTCACAGACCTGTTTACCAATCTGATTAATTAAATTCTTCCCAGGATCCCAAGGAGCTATCATTTTAAGACCCAGCAGTGCAACATTTGATTTACTCCATGAAACTTCCTTTTTTTCGGTAACAGGCAAAGAAAATATGTCAACAGAGTCTCACATCAAAGAGAATATCAAGGGGAAAAATGCCCATGCAGCCAGCTGGTTCTTTCCAAAGCTCATTCACATACTCTGTATGTGTGTGCTTGGGGGAAAGAAAAAGGGCAGGAAAGGAAGTTTTAGATGAGAGCCAAAAGTTACATAAATCTGGAGGAAAGATGAGAAATAATGAAGCTCTTTAATTTGCCAAAGTCAGGAACCCTCATAGAAGGTGGAGATTAATTTGGAAGTGGTAATTATATCACTATATTGCTGAATGTGAATTCTTCCTTTTCAAATAAATTGATATTAAATGTACAGGAAACAGGAAATGAAACAGGTTCCATATAGGATTTGAAATGGGTTTGTTAAGTTTCATTGTGCAAAAACTTGAAATACAGAATGAGAAAAGGTAGGAATGAGGAGAGGAGAGGAGAGGAGAGAAAGGAGAAGAATCTACAACAGGAATAAAACATCAACAGTTGTGGAGAAAAAGAGCTTCATGGTTTGAAGGGGTTTTTTTCTTTCTTGATTCTCTCTTTATTCTTTTGCATTGTTAGGAAACTATAGTTTCTTACATTAGTAGCTCACAATGTGTGTAACCCTATTATACATGGTTTCTGACCATAACTTTACAACACAGTATTATTTTTAAAGACAGATTTTAAGCTAGTTTATTAAATGCATGTGTTGTGGTTGGCATTATCTCTTCAAAGGAAATTAAACTTTATATCTGAATTTCAGCAACTTCTTTACAAAAAGATAAAAATCAATCCAATTCTGCTTCTAGAATTGGTCAAATCCAAATGTGTGTTGCCATTGCAGATTTAAGCTAACTGAAAGTTCTTGATATGAAATGGTAAGAACCAGCATTTTGTTTCCATTAGGTACTGGAGAACAAGACATTCGTGCATTACAAGGTGTTTTTAATCCTACCTAAAACCTTGACAGAAGGGTGCACTGAACACTGAGAGTTCTGCTTGCCTGGCGTAAGGGATGGAGGGAAGAAAAGCAAGAGGAAAAGACAAGACTCTTTTGGGGAAGAAAGGAGGAGAAACCGTCAACCCTGCATACTGACTCATTTTTTGAAAAGCACTGCTTTTACAAAGCACTAGATTGTAACACCAGGGAGAGTATACAAAGATGCGGGAATCAGAGCAGCATCTTTCTCTCTCTTATTTTCTCTGAGCTGCCACAATAGAGTTTTATATCTGGACTCTACTAAATGAAAAATCCATTTCCCCTCGGATTTATGACACAAAAACCACTTTGGGCTGGAACCTAAAACCTAAATAGGACTTCATTCCAGCTGAACTCAGGAAGTAAGAATAATCATAACAGCAGCAGCAAAGCTAATAACAGCCTGACCATACTGATGCCTTTGTCTATGTGAGATCTGCATTAGTGATTCTGCTCCCATTGTTTTTCTGGGATGTGGGGTGCTGCAGAGAATGACAAAAGTGTCTTTATTTGGTTATGTTGGAGGTGCTACGTGTTTCATAAGCAGATGATGTCTGGAGCAAGGAAGCTTTCAGGGCAAGAACAATTCTTCTGCAATGTCTGCACAGGGTCTGGCCCAGTAGGTCCAAAGCCCAAGTAGATTGCTTGGAGCTATAGGAATACTGCACAGAGTGATACGTAGGATGCGTGAGTGACACCCACAATATTCTTCAAATGCAGATTGATCACTAGGCTTCATTAGTGTTAATGGTTGCTACCTACAGAGAACAATTTATACCCCCAATCCAAATGTCTTTTACTTACATAGTTGAAAAATAATAATGAAGGAAAGATCTGAAGTAAAATACAATAGCAAGTATGTGACCTGCGTGTGTTTTCTATCGCAAACTGCCTGAGCTTTTCTACACAAAATGATAGTTGTCTCTGCAGATGACAAATTCTTAAAAATGAAAAAGTCTGGAACCCAGAAAGCGGAAAATCAAAATACTTGCCTAGCTTCATACCCAAAAATTACATCGTGCCGCATTCCAATATTTCTCCTAGGTAGGTGGCTGAACATTATTTTCTATATTCAGCTACCACAGCTGTTGCAGAAAGTGGCCTGTGTTTGAACCTGGGTGTTGTCATAAATGGGAAATATGTAGCCAATAATCCATTTACTTAATAATATACATAGTTGGTGGCAGAAGGGTCAGTATATTCTTTTCTATTACCTGGCCGAGGGATTCCCACACATACTGTCATGAAACTTATTTTACTCAGCTGAGTATAGAGAAGTGGTAAAAAATGTCCATTTAAAACATTCCTTGTAATCTTAATGAAGTAAGGGGAGATAACAAAGCCTGCACTCTTATCAGAATAACACAATTAAGCAAATTCAGCTTGCAGCAGTATGTTATTTTGCATTTTGAATTATTTTTAAACAAGTTCCTCTCCTGCCTAAGGTGAATATGAGTTGATAAGTAAATGGTCATTTCACATGTATTGTATGAGAATAACAACACAATGAGTATTGGAAAAGTTTAGACCCTTCATTTTATGCCAGAAAATTGCTGCATATCTTTAACAACCTAGTGGCCTAGGACAGATGTATTTTCCACAGCTGGCCAACACATCTGCTATAAATTGTCAGTTCTTTAGAAGGTCCTGTTGCCTTCAGTAAACATGAAATATGCTTCTGAAAGGACCTTATCTGACTTTTCACTGCATTGGAGCTGAAGAGTCTCCTTCCTTGTAAACTGTTGAGCAGTCCGGTTCACTTTTTAATGATAGACATAAATGTATCTCTCCTGATTTTCTTTTATAAGAATTGTGTAGGAAGACTCCCTGAAAGTTAGTTAGATGAGACTAGTATAAATCTGGAACATCAGCATCTCCCTGCATAAATTTAGAAGCACTGATTCCAAAAGGTTAACAATAAGGCAGATGGATATCACGACGCGTGAACTCAGAATAGCCGAGAATTCAAGGTTTGGTTCCAAAAGCAGTCTGAGCATTTCCCCAGTCTTCTTGAGCAAGCTTCCTTTACTGACTGTACTGGGTCTGGCTGAGATGGAGTTAATTTTTCCTATAGCAGCCCTCATAGTGCTGTGCTTTGTAGTGGTAGCTAGAAAGGTGTTGATAACACACCAGTGTTTTGGCTACTGCAGAGCAGTGCTCACACAGCATCAAGGCTGTCTCTCCAACATTCCTGCCTCACCAGTAGGCTGAGGGTGGGCAAGATCTTGGGAGGGGGCATAGGCAGGACAGCTGACCCTAACTGACCAAAGGGATATTCCATACCATATGATGTCTGCTCAGCAATAAAAGCTAAGAGACAGAGGAGGAGAAGGGGGGCATTTGTTATTTACGACATTTGTCTTCTGGAGCAACCGCTACGCGTACTGAAGCCCTACTTCCCGGGAAGTGGCTGGACATCACCTGCTGATGGGAAGTAGAGAATAAATCTTTTGTTTTCCTTTGCTTCTGTGTGTGGCCTTCACTTTTGCTTTATTAAACTGCCTTTATCTTGACCCATGAGTTTTTTCCATTTTATTTTCTCCCCCTCCCACCCCGTCCTGCTGAAGAGGGGAGTGATAGAGCAGCTTGGTGGGCGCCTGGCGTCCAGCAAAGATCAACCCACCACACTGATGTAAACCACCTGCCGCTTCATTTCAAGCCAAAAATAGCCCAAGAAGAGCACTTATTTGTATTTTGCATTGCTTCTGCTCTTCCTTTCATTGAGAATCTGAAAGCATGGAAGTAGAGGCAAAAATGCACAAATATGAGCTACCCCATTTAAACAAATAAATGTCAGCCTCTGGAAGAGGTTAGTCTAGTGTTCAATCCTGGCTTAAGGTCAAGTGTTTTCAGTGCTCATTTTATGCTGATATTCTTCCACTTGGAGAAACATTTTTGCAATACCAGGAAAAAAGTATTTTCTATCCTCTCTGTACAAAAGCTGTTCCTGCATCCTTATGCGTCTGATTTCACACTGTGCAACTTTTCTTCCTGTGGATGCCCTCCTTTCATATGGACAGCCTGAAGCAAATGCAGAGAAGTAGAAAAACCTTAAACTAAAGAAAAATATATACATTTTTCTCATCTTTCTGTCCTTTTCACTTATTATATTGCTGTGGCTTTATTTACTCATCAGGAAGAGCAAAGATGATCTCCCATGACCTTGAGTAAGTAACTACTGAAAATATGTGTACACAGCATAAAGTAGAGCTATGCAGATGCCAAGCTAGGTCTGAATAAATGGAAATTAATGGTGTAACTATACCCTGAGCCTCCATTTATCTTGGCTTCTGGTGGTGCATGAAACTGAACAAGATTAGCACATCAGGCCCCATGCAGAAGGGAAGTCCCCGTGGGATAAAAAGCTAACCCTTCTCAGGCAGATTCACCTCCTGCACAGAGTAGGTTTGCCAATATGTGTAAGGTTTTCTACTTTAAGAAAGCCAAATAGCTTACTCCTCCTCCTCAGCGTGGTGCTGTGTCTCCCTCTGATGGCATCTGGCCCACACTTCCAGGCTGATGAACATGTTAAAGTCTTGCATAACAGAGGATGTCTTTTTAGCTCAGCTAATGGATATATTTAGGTTAGAGGTTCTAGGTTTAAAACCTACTATTCCATCAAAAGGTGATTTTTGCTTTCTAGCCCTCTAGTGAAGGCCATAGGGACAATTTTTCAGAAGGGACTAGTTCTCAGCCACAGCTGAACTGAATTCATATTTGCAACCCCACGAGGACAGAGACACTAGGGGAGATTTAGCAATCAGTACTTGCTAGAAAAGCTGTAAGGACTTTAGACATTTCAAAGTGAACTCCATCAGGCTACTCTGAACATCCGGTTTGTCTCAAGGCTGTAAAACAGCTACAAGAATCTATAATTTCCATAAGTCCCTCAGGACTTGCCAGCAGACTTGAGGTTTGAAAGACTTCTTAGTTACCTACAGCTTGTGATTGGTACCCTGAGGACCCCAAGGAAGCTTTGCAGCCACCACATGCTGCCTTTCTGTCCTTCACACACTGCATCCTACTGAGTGACTTGGCTTTGAACCACCATTTCATCGCAAATGGTTGCAATAGATTTGTTCCACACTAGCTGTTGTGGTTTAGCCCCAGCCGGCATCTAAGCACCACACAGCCGCTCACTCTCTCCCCCCTGGTGGGATGGGGAAGAGAATCAGAAGAGTAAAAGTGAGAGAACTCATGGGTTAAGATAAAGACAGTTCAATAGGTAAGGCAAAAGCCACACACACAAGCAAAGCAAAGCAAGGAATTCATTCACTACTTCCCATTGGCAGGCAGGTGTTCAGCCATCCCCAGGAAAGCAGGGCTCCGTCACGTGTAACGGTTACTTGGGAAGACAAAGGCCATCACTCTGAACATCCCCCCTTCCTTCTCCTTCCCTGGCTTTATATACTTTATATACTGAGCATGACATCATATGGTATGGAATAGCCCTTTGGGCAGTTTGGATTGACTCTCTTGGCTGTGCCCCCTCCCAACTTCCCATGCACCTGGCAGAGCATGGGAAGCTGAAAAGTCCTTGACTATTGCAAACATTACTGAGCAACAACAAAAACATCCCTGTGTTATCAACACTGTTTTCAGCACAAATCCAAAACATAGCCCCATACTAGCTACTATAAAGAAAATTAACTCTATCCCTGCCAAAACCAGCACACTAGGAACTACAGGAACTCTCTAACAATAACCTCAAGATTATTACTTTATTTAAAATGCAAGTATTTACACTCTCTCTCGTTGCTTAGCCTATGCTGGTGAAGGACTGCTGAACTAGGTAAGTTTATTAAGAAAAATGAACTGTGTGCATTTGCTGGTGACTGGAAGACTTCACCATAAAGTATCAGACCTTAGAAGAAGGGTCAGCTTAAGGTCCACTTGAATATTCTTCCATTATTAATACTTCGAAGCAGGACATAATAGGAAATTCCCACTCATAACTCAGTACTCACTAGTAACTCAGTTGGTTTGGCTATGCTGAAAATCAAAGGTATGCTGAGGACCAGATTCCTTTCTTCCACTTACAAGTTGTTGCTTACAACAACTATCTGTTTATATAGGGTTAAAAATACTGTCTTCTTGTATTGCAGTACAGCACTTAGCAAAATGTCTCAAGGCATTAAAAACAATGAAGTTATAATAATCCTCCTGTAATGAAAACACTCAGTGATATAGGATCTGGGGATAAGGGTGAAGCAAAGAAGGATGAAGAAAGACCTTTCTTGTTACAGGTCTTATTATCTGTATGTCCTGGAAAAATAAATTAAAAAAAAACTATAGCAAAAACATATCATTAAAATCAGCAGCACTGCCATTGATTTCAGTAAAGTCACTCTGTTTTTTAATATTTTAGGGTGTACCAGTGAGCTTCAGAAAGAACAGCAACATCTTAGACCTGCTGCCTCTAGGTCTGAAACCTTTCCATCATATCTGAATCCATTTTACTTCTCAGAAACAAAACAACCAAAAAAAAAAGTTATAACACAAAAGACTGATATTAGTAATAGGAGACTGGAATGCTAGAAATGTCTCTGCAGGAGCCAAGACTAGTGTAGTGCCCTTTGATTCTGCTGGGGGCATTGATACAGAAATTCACAGGAAACTGTCTAATCAGAAGTAAATGCTCTTTCTGCAGAGCGTTCTTTTTGTTTCTCTAAGCCATGTGTTCATGGAAGGGTGACTGCCTGGTGCTAATGATTAAATCCAGGGGCGTTCATCCTCTTCATTTGTGTGCCCGCACAAATTTCACAGAGAAGGTGGAGACTCCCTTAGAAAGTTAGCATACAGAGACTGCTGTAAGCGTGTATGAATCTACTTTTCTTTGTCACTTTACACAGACCCCCTAGAATAAGCTTATTGATCACCTTATTGAAAAGCACTCAAATGGGGGATGTTTTTATATTTTTCAGGTGACATAAGCTTGTTTTGCCCCTGCTATGAGGGAAAAACTCCCTCGACCTATATGTGAACCTGGCTGGCAGCTCTGTGACTGCAGCGAGCGCAGAGCTGAGCACCAGCTAGCAAGCCCCATTGCATACCTGTGGATCTGGGACATGCCTAGCACTGTGTTCAGACATGGCATCCTGGCTGATTCAAAGCATGGGCAGACCAAGCCAATGTCTACCTGCAGAATACCACGGTCATCCATTTCCTTCGTCACACCCTTCACTACCTGGTTTCCAGTTTGGCTTCAGTTAGTACTGTTTTCACCTGCCTGTCAGCTGAGTCCTGCAATTAGATGTTCACGGCAGCCTGACCCCCACTGTGTTCCTGGCACATGGCACTGGTCTCTACACAACATTGGAGGCATCTTCAGATGGAAATTTGTTTAAACTGAGGTAAGATTTATCTTTTGGCTTGAGATCTCCCTCAGCAAGACTGCAGGTTCTTAATGGGAGAAACTGTTTTCTGGGCAAGGGTTAGCCCAGTGGGTCCTTACCTAAAACAATGTGGTTTTGTGCTCTAGGGATAGTAACCAAGACCTGGATTCCCTCCCTGGCTGGGCCACCAGTTTGCATGCTTCTCTAGAGATATCTGAGACTCAGCTAATGATGGAAGCACTTCTCCTGCAGAGTTTGGGTTACTTTAGATAGAAGTCTATCTATATTTTCCCCTCCCTAAATTAAATAAGATTCATTTTATCTTATGTAAGACAGGCATTGGCAGGTTTAACTTGTGAATGACTTTGTGGTGATCAACACTGATATTTGGGAATATAGGACATAGAAATGATGACAGAGAGATGTAATGAGCTTGTCCTTGCAGGGCAATAATAAAATTTGTTTATGTCTTCCAGTCATTTGCTCTGAAAAAGAAAAAAAATACAGGAGCCTTGTGTAGGATATGGCTGAGGATTTTTTTTTTTTTTTTTTTTTTTTTTTGCATACTAGCATTAGCCAAGCTACCAATCCCTATCTGGTTAACATATTGCATTGAAGTGACAGAAGGCCAAAGTACACATAGCAATGAAAAGAAACACTACAGGAAGCTGAGCACCTTGGCAATTGGGATGAGCCAGTTTAGTTTGCTCAGGCTACAGGAAAGGTTCTGAAAGTGCTGCAGCAGCTGGTTTGTGGGTCAAAACACAGCCAAGGAGAAGGGGCTGGTCAGGACCAAATTATATGACCAAATTATAAATGGGATCCTTTGGGCCAAATTCCAGCAAACACTTTCAGACAGGGAGACACAGGAAATTAGGCTGCCAAACTAGAGCTCGGCTTCTTTGCTAACAACATGCCAATATCCTCTGATTTTTAGTGGGAATGGCTTACACCAGCACCTGAGGAGAACACGTGTCCCCACTGGAAACCACAGGAGTTCACCATTCTCTCAGTGCACCAACAAATGTAAATTCATCCCGTTGCTTTCCCTGCTCTCTTTTTCATACACACACACAAAAATACATTTTAAGTAACGCACATAATTACCTCAGCTTTTGGAAATAAACTGTATGATAACACAGGGTAGAAAATGCTTCTGATGAAGGCTGTCTTTAACAGCACAGCTGGTAAGAGGAAAGAATTGCTCTGTGCGCAGAGGCCATTAAGCCACAGGAAGGTGTCCGTATGAGTGGGACTGGGCAGACTTACACATTTGGAAAGAGAAATATGCACAGGCTGGCTTCAAGGGAAAAGAAAAGAAAGCATGCCCTGGAAATACAATGTGAAAACTTCTTATTGGTCCTTCAAGCTGCATAGCCCAGGAGACCATGGTTGCTATAGTGTAAGATGGCTTTGCCACTTTCACAGGTAACGATTTAGATGAGCTCCAGTCTAGGTATGAACCCTTGAGTTATTGTGTATTGTCACAGCGTCAGTGCCTTAACCAGTCCTCCCACTCATGCTTTATAGATTGTACAAGAACAGGATTGCATCAGTCTGTTTCAAACCACTGAACAGTTAATCTAACTGAGGTTTTTAAGGTTTTACCAGGTCCTTCTAATAGCTACCGTGGTAGTGTGCAGTTAACCTTTATTGCCGTGAGGGCCCTATTAAGAATGAGTTATGTTCATCCCCTTTAAGGAAGGAAGGATTATGCTTCCAGATTTGTTAATACACTTGACATATGCCCTGTGATTGCGGGGACTCTCAGGCACCAAAAGAGTGCTGTTTTCACAAAGCTGAAATTTTTGTTTATACAATATATACACATGCTTGTAATGGTAATTTGTGCATGGCACTCAGAAACTGCAAGATGAAACTACATAGAGAGAGAGAGATTGAGTAAGGAGGTAAGACTGCACTGTACATAACACTGCATACTGAAAACCTATCCTCACAAGCACAGCCTATGTAAAACCGGTTTCATTTTGCTTGTTCCAATTAGAATATCCGTAAACATTTTCAGTTGTTGCTATCATCACATCAGTTTGAACACATAGAATAGCTTGATTTGTAACTATATGCAATTATATTTGTGAATGAAAGCATCGAATTTGGTTCATTTAGACTAGTAGATGCACATTGTGTCTTGCTGTTCACCATTCAGAAAGCAGCAAGGCAATTGCATGACTGTTGATGCTGCAGTTGTTACCACTAATAATTACCCATCCAGAAATCCATACCCAAGCCAAGCGATTTTTTACTCTGCTCTTTTTTTGAAAACATCTCATCCCCTGCTCTGTGAGCAGAAGAAATATAATGTCTACATCTACACTGTAGGCTGAGTCTGGGAGTGACCTTAACACCAGAGTCCTGATAGCTCATTTCCATATTTCTTATAAAAACAGGAAACATGAACAAAATAGTCTAAGAGGATCTACCTAAAAGACTATTTTTACTTTTCCATTTTACTTCCCATCTCCCAACCCTACTATTCTTGTCTCACTGCATCACTTGGGAGGATATTCACATGTCAATGCAAAATCTGTGGTTGTAGCATAGGGCAAAAATCCACAACCTTACTGTGCCTAAGCTGACAGCCCCCGACAGGCGAACTGGAAAAGGCTGAATAACATAATTCACAGACAACAAGTCCTGATTATTGTACAACCAGAGAAGATGGTTCAAAATTAATACAAGTCTCATAAACATAAAGTCTCTGACTTGTATGAAGAATAGCTACTGATGCAATATAAGAATGAGCTTGAGAGAGAAAGTACCATCCAGCTTACGTGCCGAGTGAACAAGAGAAATCCAAAGCTATTTAATAATTGAAATCACCTTCTGAAATCAATACAAAAAGCATTTCTGGTTCATTTTATTTCAAAGTAGCTCAAACCTGGGGGATTACCATAGTTTTGTCATCTTCAAGTCATACACAGGCACGTCTCAGGGTTATGTACCTCTGCCTGCCAGCAGCCACTCCATTCTACTCAGAGGCGTGTAACACTGGATCTCATTCCAGGAGGGGGCTGGAGTGCATTGAAAAGTCCAAGGAAAAGTTCAGACAAAAAGTCAATCAGGGGTTAATGATTTAGTAGGGCCTGTTGCAATAGGACAAGGGGTAATGGTTTTAAACTAAAGAGGGTAGATTCAGACTAGATATAAGGAAGATACTTTTTATGGTGAGGGTGGTGAAACACTGGAACAGGTTGCCCAGAGAAGTGGTAGACGCCCCATCCCTGGAAACATTCAAGATCAGGTTGGATGGGGCTCTGAGCAACCTGATCTAATTGAAGATGTCCCTGCTTCTTGCAGGGGGTTCACTAGATGACCTTTAAAGGTCCCTTCCAACCCAAACTATTCTATGATTCTATGAATCTGCAACAAATCAATGGGAAGGTCATAGGCATTTGACCATTTTATGACTGATTGATCAATGGACTACATATACTGATCACAAATGGTCTAAGGAATCTCTCTGCTGGTTATCAGCAGAGAGCTGCAAATGATGTAGAAAAGTATTAGAGAACATGAGCTCACAAATGCTATTTTTGGTTCTCCTCTACCCCAGCTCCACTTAGGATGACAACACTGAGCCATACCCTTTGCTTTATTTTAAACCTTGTGACATTTGTGGGTTTTTCCTTGCAGCCCGATGTATGGAGGGCAAGATCTGCATAAATAAAAACCCAAGCAGTCAGACTCTTAACAGGTTGTTAAACACAAAGACACCCTGTTTGCCCAAGAAATTCCTGAGACAGTGGGGCTGTGACCCTACTCTATATTCACCTTTTTCTACATCTGCCCCAGGTACCTGAAAGTGCCTACTGATGTAGATATTTAGCTAAAGAGACTTTTGGTCTGACCAAACTCTAGATGCTGGTGGGAGTTTTTGTTTGCTCAGTTTCTCTGAAAACCTAGAAGCATATTTAAGTCTTGCTGAACAGATTTTGGATCCGGATTTTAAACTCTGACTTTTAAGAATCTGTCCATTCTGATCTGTAGCACCACCACCGTCCCTCCCTGAACAGTGTTCACGTCCTGCTTCTTCTGTGGTGCCTTCTAGTGAGAACAGGTTAAAGTGCATGCTGATAAAAGACTTGTTGTTTTAAAACAACACACACATACATATATGTATTCTCCACATTTGGCTCTAGCTGTTCCTTTTTTGCTGCTTACTCTTCATTTTAAGTCTTAGGACAAAGATCAACTGTCCTATATACTTGCAGTGTGTGTAGCTGAACACATCAGCTACACATTAGTGACCTAATCCTGAGTGAGCACCCTGGAAAAAACAGTAACATAAATATCAAATAAATATGAACATTAATAATTGGATTAAATTTCAGTCCCATCATCTCTCACTCTTCAGCAAGGCCTGAAGTGTTCATCTTAAAATAAATGTAAGTAATTTGCTAAATAGAAATGGGTTTAAAGCATATATCCTAATGTACCACCAAGCAATGACCATCACAGGTATTCCAGATTAGAGCAAAGGAATTTTTTTCCCCCCAGTTTGGTTGCTGAACAAAAGGAAAAGAAGAAAAATCAATAAAATTAGGAGGTTCCTCAGAGGTTCAGGTTAATTTAAAGTATAACCCTCAGAGTTTTAACCTGAATATACTACAAATACCTTTTCCACTTCAGTGCAAAATATTTTGGCTTGTTGTTGGGTCAATTTCTCTTTCTAATAATTTTTATTTATTTTAGACTTTTGTTTAAAATTAAAGATGACGTTCAAAGCAAAAGGGAAAAAAATCACTTAGAAAATGACAAAATGAAGTGTCTAACATTTCTATACTTGCTTTTTAATCACTAAATTTGATCCAAATCAGCAAAATATTTTGGTCTCCCTGAAATCTGTCTATGATTATTTTGGCAAATTTACTATACAACAAAGCTTTTCAAGTGTTCTTTTCATGATTCATTGTATTTGTTCTTCTCGAACATTAATACAAGAACACTTCTGCTCATAAGAAATCTAGAGTGTCGTATGAATGCGCTACTTCTGTGAGAGCTGCCATCATAAAGGTTGCTTGGGACTGAAACAAGTATCATGCAGTAAAAATGCAATGTGACTGTAGTGATCATTCACCAAACAGGGACTAGCTGGTGAGAAATGTGCTGCTGAAACATCTGCACACCGACCATTGATTTGATCATTTCAAACAATGAGAAAAGCCTGCCTGTAAACACACACTAAAAAAGAGTGCCTAATCCATCAAATAAATTGTTTGCTGCAGATGGTCCCCCCCCCAGTCTATCTATAGGTGTGCAAATAAAAACAGATGACCATATAAGCATGGCATGGAGACCTATTGGGTTATCTTGTCTACCAGTTTATCTCCAGTCAGGGAGCCCCAGAATCCACAAGTGAGTCAGAAGTGCTTATAGACATCTGATTTTTTCTGGAGAGGTTTAACTTTTATCTTTTCTGCAGGAGCTTTTTCTTATCCTGAGGGGTCTAGTACTTACTTGCAGCCTTAGGATCTGCAGCATGAAATGATAAAGAGCCAGGAAAAGTAAAAAGAAAGTTTTTTAAGATTGCAATTTCAAATAAAGAAAACAAAAAAACCCAGGTTCTGGAAATGGCAGTATATCACTTGCTGACACTGAACCATCAAACAATACCATCCAGTGCTAGTCTTAAGAGACAGAGAGCTAAAGAATCTGAGCCAAAGAACCGCTTCAGGAAGCCATTACATGTTGTGCGTCAGGTTACCTCTGAGCCCAAACCCCATGCAGGTGAGAACAGAATATAAACCTAGTGATAAACCTTGTAAGGCCTTTTGTGCTAATCCACTTGCAGTTCTGTGCACATCCTCATACTGAAGTCAAACAGAAGGTGGACAAAGAAGGCGAAAGAAAAAGGAATAAGGAATACGGTGGAAAGATTTAAAAGCTGACTGGTTTTGTGCTATTACCACCTGTGCATTATCATGGTTGGTACTGAATTCAGCATCTCAAGGCCCCACTGTGCTAGCTATGCTGTGAACAGCCAGGAGCCACCAAGGACATGGCTACAGGCATCAAAAATTTTAGATCTGGGCTCACTATGCATAAGCAGCAAAGCCCAAGGCCCTCACTGTAGTCAATGAAGAGCAATAGGCATGGGCACAAAGTGCTCCAGCCTACCTAAGGTCTGAAGCACATGTCAGAGGTTCCCTTGTTTCTCTGTATATAGTCCACCAGGGCAACTAGGTTCCCAGTTGAGGCATGCCATGAGGAAAAAAGCCTCACACGGTTTGGAACAGACTAATTAATCTGGGGGATCAGCCTCACTGGCTCCAGAGCACAAAGCACTCGCTGCCTCGTTGACACGGGAAGAAGGGCTCCAAACAGGCTGGCCATGACTGACTGGATGAGAAAGACTTGGGGGGAACCAGGCAGTGCAACATATCAGCCAGTGAAACAAATGTGCATGTTAGGGACACTGTTCAAACCAGGGCCTGGTCCTCAATGCCAAACAGCCACCTTAAACAAGGGCTCCTACTTCACATCTGCACCCAGCATAATGCAGGCACCTTTTTCTGCCTGCTGTGACCAAGCCACAGTTATCCAGGACAGAGGATTAGATGACTTTAATGCTCTCCCCATACAGCTACACCTCCAAAATATTCAGCCTGAAGACAGCACAGCATGCTGCAGCCTGACAGGCTGCACACTGGGAGCAATTTAGACCTTGCTCCATGCATTTCTCTGACCTCTACTAAGCTCCCAGGTGGGATTCAAGGTGATGGTTTTAACCTACAAAGCCATCACTGCTTTGAGACCTTTTTGGCTTAGAAATCCCTCCCTCTCTCCCTATCAGATGCTGATGCTGTCTCTGAGGGGACTTGTACCTACGCGGTGTGTCAGACCCCTGGTTTTGTTATCATTCTGTGCAAGCCATCAATTTTCTTCTTTCTCTACAGCTACCCTGAGCAGCAGTGGATCTATTCACAGATACACCCCTTATTTAGCCTGTGACTCGTAACTGATTGTTAAGGTGCCTGAGGCACAGAATGAGTACCTACAAGTACATTCTAAAAAGAGCAAGAAATGAATAAAAGAACAGTTGTCTGCTGCGTTTGCAGTTAATTATCCACAAGCTTACTTTCTTCTCCCACTCCACAGCACCCACTCGAGGACTGAGCTCACATGTCAGACGCCAGGCATTTGTGCACAGTGTGGCACTGAGGAGCTTCAGCAACACATGTTCACCACTTGACTGTACTCCCTTCATCTACCACTCATCATGCTCAAAAATTTAACATTAAGCATCTAATGAGGCAGAGAGACATTGACTCCTTCGACCATCTTCTTAAATATCCCCCAGCATGCTCTTTCTGTTCATCTGTTATCCGTATGATTTTCTGTCACTTTCCAAACTAGATCCCTCCTCAGCACTTGCTCAGAGGTTTCCTATGGGCCATACCACTTCCTTCCTGTTGCCAGAGAGTTTTCCAGTGCCTCTGCCCCCAGCCTGCCCCCCTCTCTCTCAGCGTAAGCAAAATTACAGCCAAGGAGCTGAAGGTTACAGAGAGAAACCCACAAAGCCAAATTGTTTGCATGCACCTTGATTTGTGGTGCTGTGCTAGGACCAGACTGCTTCAGCGTTACATGAACTGATGCCTTTTGAAAGAACTAGGAGTGGATATAGGCCAGCAATTTAAATACTGAGCTGATAAGTGCTTTAGAAATTAGATATAGAGAGAATGCTCTCTTTTACAGCTGTGTAAAGCCCGGATCTCTGGATATTTTGGGTTCATAAGAATGACAGGTCGATAGCTCCCATTCCGTGCATTCGGAAGTGTGGGCAGAGCTGGCAGTTGCCTTGCCTGTACATTAGGAAAGTCAGTGCACTGACTTTCCCATAGATCTTACCAGAGCAATCAGTAGCCTGGAGACCTCCAACTAGCTGCTTAAGCAGCTGTCTAATAACTGTCATATGGCTTCCTGATAGAGGAGAAAGAGAGCTGAGGAAGATGGAGTGAGACTAATTAAAAAGGAAAACTTTGAATATGTTGCTTTTAACTTCCCTCCGCCTGGTAATTTGACTTCCTAAATTAGCGCAAGATAATGGAAAAGCCAGAAAGTGACTGGGGGCAATCAGTGAAATGACATTGGAAATCTATCCACTGTCCATCTCTCCATATCTTTCATTACAGTCATCAACATTATTACGGTATTTTCAATCCTTCATGAAGTCAGTTCTCCAAAAATAGGTGAGTGGCAGTAAAAGAAATAAACAGAAAGAGCTGTTGTCCTCTCAAAGGTCCCCAGAATGCTTCACACAGTAGAGAGGAAGATTACATTAGAGTGAAGAGTGCATTGGAGTGAAGAGAGGAGCACTATTACCACTTCAGGTTTGGAAGGGGAGCGATAACATTTAAGGACGTGTGGGAGTGCCAAGTTTTGGTGTGTGGCCGACATAAATACAAAACATTTAATGGCAGCCACATTCTTTTTTTGAAGGTTGAAATTATGAGCACATTTGGGGTTCAGTAGTACATTTTGTCCAAAGTGAAAATAAAGCATTTTGAAATGCATTTGATTAACCAGAGGAGTAGATTCAGAAAGTGAATGAAAAGGAGGGAGTGCAGTACAGCATGGCTGCTATGCCACTGTACTGGAATGGGGTTGAGGACTCCTCTAACAATGTTCAAACCAAGGATTTTAACCAAAGACCAATCCTACTCACAAGAGCTTGTTTTAACCATTGAACTGAACAATAGTTGAAGACATGCCTATCTCACTCTTGTCTTTTGAAGCTAATGTAGTAGTTCTTTAAATATTCACTGGCACAGAGACCAGAAACCATATAAATAACTCTAACCTCCTGGCTAAAGTCAGTTTTTCACTTTGTGTCTGTGAATATTTAAGGCAGATACAAAGTGGTTCTACTTTGAGCTTCAAAAGGACGGCTCAATTCAGAATACACAATAGCTAGCAGTTGGGCCACTCTCCTGAGGGACAGAAGACTTACTTAAAGTCCATACATTCTCAGAGAAGGAAAGTGCAGTGTGAACAACTCTTACAGTCCCAACAGCCTACCCAGATATCTTGTAAAAGGACAAAAGAACAGTTCCTCCTACCTTACTTTTGTGAATGACACTTAAATCCACAAAATGTTTATTTGTCCAAAATTATATGGTGAAATCCGCCTGGATCTGTTAATAATTTTAAACAGACTTAAATGCCCTTTTTTAAAAAATAGAGCCTCTTTGTGTGTGTGTGTGTATGTTCGTGTGTGTTTATGTTTGTGTGTGTTTGTGTGTTTGCACCCACACATGGCTGTCCACCTACAATTACACTGAAATCCCCAGATCCAAATTAGATCATATACAGATTACATTCAAAAGTGGAAAAGCCAGTTCAGGCATAATTAAATGTCAGGATAATATCTGCTTCCAGGAGATTTCAGACCATGAAGTAAGAACCAGATACTTAAAAAACTCTAGCAATAACTATAGAAAAACAACAACAACAACAAAAAAAAACCCGAAGAAAGGTAGAGGAGAGGGAAAGAAAGTGCAATAGACATCTTTCAAAATCAGTTATCTCAAGAAACATCTCGCAAACCCACTGCTTGTGAAAATTCAGCAGACTGAATTCCAGCCCAAAACCTTGGTCTATTGCAGTCTCAGACTACATCTCAAGCAGAAATGTCAGTCACAGCTGAACTCTCTGTGTAAATCCTCTTCCACACAAGAGACCAGGGCACGCAGGCAGCTTGCTAGGTCTTCGCATTAAGACAGCTCATTTGCCAGTTATTTGACAAGTGGAATCAAGGGCCAGAGGGAAAGTATGGAGTGTACAGAGATGACAAAGAGCCATGTTTCCTTTTGAAAAGTTAAAATGACTTTGTGCAGTGTATTAATGCATTTTGTGACAAAGTGAGAGGCACTGAATTAACTCATCTATGATGAAGCCCACACATAAAATATCATGAGTCTGGCATTTTCCTCATCCTCCCGTCCTTTGAAGTAACTTGCTTTACCAGCCATCGGTCCCTCTACTCAATGTAAATAGCACTGAGCAAACCCATTGCAAAGCTGATTAGAACCAAATAGTCTCTACAAAGGTCTGTGCTCAAAACCAGAGCAGAACATAAAGTAGAGCGAGATGAAAAAGAGACTTATCACCTGTGCCGCAAAGGGGCAGAGAAGACCTCTCTTTTGGTGATTCTGAGGCCTTCAGGGATGCCAGGAGGAAGAAGGGTGTCTGGCGAAAAGGTACAGGAGCAAGAGAAGGGAACTGGCTGGGCTGAAGCCATCTTTGCTTACGCTCTTCTTCTCAGGACTCTGCAGATGAAAATACTTCCAGGACTTGAACGTATAGGAGTTAATGCTACGTGGAGCCTCGGAAAGCAGAGTTTGAAATACTTCGCAATACTGCAGCCCTGAACACTCAGGCATCATGACTCAGGACACACAAAATTAATAAGGCTTAAAATATTTTTTAAAATAGGCTCTTTTCCTGAATTTTTTCCCCTACCTTTGGGACATACAAACTTGGATTGCATTTTCCAGTTTTCCTCTACAAATGTGAAGTCTAAGGAGTCATTTATTGAATTATTTATTCTTAACTGAGGACTTAACTGAAGATATTCATGCAGCAGCCTCACCTCCACTCCCTGCCCCCGTCCCCATTTCTATACCACCAAATATCATGACTTTGCTTTTAATCAAGATTTGCTTTTAATTTTCCAGGAGACCATTCATCCTTCCTCAACATCAAGCCAGTGGCATTTGTTCTTCTCTGTGGGTTTGCCCCAAACTGTCCCAGCTGCCATTCCTACATACAATTGACTTCCTATTGCCTCCATTACTTCAAAGACTAAATCCTGACACTAGGGTTAGAAGTGTGACTATTAATAGAAAATAAAAATAATCCCAGAACAACCAGCACTTCTTGGACTATTATTTTTCTTGCTGAGCAAGGGGTTTGTGGGATTTTTTTATTCTGCCGGTATAAATACAAAACACAACAACTGAGTAGGAATAATAATGAAAGGCTGCTCCCTGGGTGCCTGCAAACCTTTCTTAAATTAGATCACCAAGGTCAAAATTCTCCTTCACAGTAGACTAACATAGCTCCTTTGAATCTGCTGGTGCTACATGCATTTACACTAGCTTTGAATCCAGCTGTCTAACAATGTAGACAGGATGGCCAGGCAAAGAACCACATATGGGGCATCTGAGTACCAAGTTGATGATGGGGAGTATAAATTGTCCAAACCCTCTGTTCTTCACATTTTCTTCCCTACTACCAGTAGCTGTAACACCTGATTTTGGACTGGAGATGAAAGGAAGGTTCCTTTGCGGCTCCTGTTCTTCTTCCTTGTTGTTGTTTCATTTATTCCCCACCTACTCCGGTCACAGAAATTTGCTGCTCCTTTCAGGACACATGGCATGGAAAGAAACCCATGAAATCTGATACAAGAGGACCTCGGGAGAAAAGGGAATGGAGAAAAACAGCCAATGCAGAATGATCAGTATACGCCTGGGTATTGAATATTTGATGAGGCTGCCTGTTCAAAAGAAGAATCAGCTTTGCTTAGTTCAGCCGATGAAAGTACTTTAATGGGTAGAGAATAGTTTGTGCTGAGATCCTCGCTCTGTGATAATGTACTACTGGGAAGAGATCTGCTGTTTCTCTGTTCTTGCCCACCCCCTTACACACATATACCTGTATAATGGGTACCATTCCTACTACAGTACTTCTGGATGACTTCATTATAAGGGAATTTAGAGCAGAGATAATAATTTAAAAGATGTTAAAAAAATGCAAGGGGTGACTGCAGTATTTCTCTCTATCGAAGAAGGAAATACCCACTGTATAGTTTCTTCCTGAAAGCAAGACAGTGACCCTCATTAACCCTATCACTGTCGGCTTCTTCATAATCTCTGGTTTTCCTAAAGTTGCCAGGATGTAAAAATACCCCTTGTATGTTCATTAGCAAGGTCTAGTGGGAATGCATGGTATCTGTTTGCATCTAACCGATAGATGTACATTATAGGGGGAACAGCAGGTAAGGGTATAACAAACCAGTTTTTCATCTCTATGTTAAATATAAGTTTCAGGTTTTGTTGTAAGTATTATGAAAGAGACTTCAGGGCTGCTGGGGAATTTTCAAATGTAATGTTCTCGTGGCTTTTCTACAAGTCTTATGCCTAATGAACCTTTTTTTTTCAGTTCGAAATATTTGTGCATGTTAATTTTCTCAGTGAATCTCAGTATTGTAAAAGGAAACTCCAGTTGCTTTATCTTCTTGTCTGGTGGTGTTCTTGGAAATTTCTGTCTGAAGAAAACCTTAATAGACTTCTTAGAAGTTTTGTGACATGGTCCAAAGATGAAGAACAAACATGTTCTTAAAAAGATGGAAAGCTTAGTTTCCAGTGGTTTACAGTCATATCCTAAATCTTGTCAGTGACAAATTTCACTTACTTTTTCCTCCCAGTAGCTCAGAGCCATCCATATATGAGAGAAAGAACTGAAAACTACCTGACTCATGTATCATCAGCAGAATTATTACCTGAGATTCAGCTGCAATGCCAAATTTCACCCTAAGTCAGACTTGAGAAAATGAGCATTGATAGGGGACAGAGGACAGAACTTCGTGCCGTGGAGTTAACACAAAGCAGAATTTGTCTTGTACAATTCATATTACTAGTGAGGAACGTGAGCAGAAAAGCTGCTTTTTCAGCTGTGAAGCAGGCAGCTTTGGGGTGAGTATCTATCCAGGAGGCTGACCATGGAACCTCTGAATATTTCAGATAGATAGGCTGAAACTTAAAGCAAGCATCTGCTTTTCCTTTCTCTGTGGTGAATAGATGCAACAACACTGTGATCTAATTGGGCTCTGTTGCCAGGAATACCAGTGAGGGCACTGGGTGATCCTTTCATCAGTTCAGATGTCTCAGCTTTCCAGGAAAAAAATGACAAAAAAACCCCAACAGAACCTATGTCCTACTTCATATTGTCCTACTCAGAATAATTCTGTCTGTCTACTCATTAACTGACAGACTTAATAGTAATAGTTGTACAGTAGTTATTGCTCTTGAAATAGTAGTATAGTAGCTTCTTGGTAAGGGCCTCATTGTACTTTCTTTAAACAAGCAGTTGCTGAAAAGACGACAAATTTGACAACACAGATTTGAAGACAGGCACAATCAGCCAGATTGCTACTGGAATTAGGAGAGAATTAATGGGACTTGGGTGCCTTTCTATACATATTTCTCCACACACTATTTGTCTCAGTCAATATAAGGGTAAGGTCCTCTAAGCCGATTTCTCAGTTGGAGATTTTTTTATTAAAAAAAAATAATAGGAAAAGACATTTAGATTGATCTGAAAGACCCTGAGTGCTGCCCACAGTAGATGGTTAAAGAATGCCAAAGGGAACAGGGTAATACCAGCTTTGGGAGTACTGCCAAACACGAAGAGTCAAAACATATCAGTATCAGTCTGCCATAAAAAATTCTGTTGCTCAGAAAAAGACACCGTTTGGGTCATTAAGCTTTTAAGAGACAAGACACCAGTGTCCTGACTGACACAAAGACCAGTTTAGTTATGGCCTGAGGAGTCTCAGAGGAGCTGCTGAGAGGGGAGCAGCTGAAAGCAGAAAGTTGGTCAGCCCAGATCCTGCTTTGAAAGAGCTACGTGAGGCTGAGGATCAAAGTCAATGGTGAGGCACTGCAGGGAAGAACCTGGACCGCAAGTAGACGCAGGCATGCAAGGAACGAGGTGCACTGGCCAGGGCTGTGAAAGGATAGACTATGTAGCATTTGTCAGCCCAGCAGTAAGATCATACGCAACTATTTTATAAACAGAGGAAACCATTAAAAGTTATATCTTCCCATGAGAATTGTCCTGACTCTTGTATCCACCGTATGGTACCTTCTGTTTTGTGGCTTGTATCCTGAGCTTAACGAGGAAATCACCCTAGCGTGAAATACTACTTAACCAGTCAATATAGGCAGTATAGTAATGAAAGTAATTAAAACACCTTATGGTACATATGTTTCTTGAACAAAAGCCATAGATGAGATACAGAGGCTGCTGACGGAACACAGGAACAAACCTTCCTCTTTGAGAAATGGATCTGATGGAGAACGGCATGTAGAGATAAAAAGAGCTCTGATAAACTGATCTGATTATGTTATGCACCAAGAAAGCGTGAGACTGCCAAAACTGTTAAGGGGTTTGCATGCTGCTACCACAACCCATACTGACACTCGGTGAGACACACTCCTTGGACTTGGTGGTCTGCCATTCTAACCAATGACATTCTTATTTTGTGTATCTTGATTTTACATTTAAGCACGTTGTTATTTGTCTTTTACACATATTTGGCTGAGATGATTATTTATGTGTCTCATCTTTGTTGACAGGAACTTTCTTCTCCCATTTTGCTTCCAGATGGATTTATGGTATCACCATGGCAGGCTGCCCAGCCTGGCCAGGAAGTTTAGCAGGCAAGATAGCACTCACAAAAAACAACACACACACCCCCCCCAACCCACTGAAAAAAAAAGAAAGAAGAAAAAAGAAAAAATACTACTGACAAGCCCTCTGGATCTAGACTCAGTCCAATTACATGAAAATCAGCTAGTGACTGGGTGGCATATGGCCTCAATAATGGCTTACAGAACCCTCTTCTGCAGGGGGTTGGGTTAAAGGAGTAAGAGCATGATTCACCCTGGTTTCTACTTAAAGTCACATGCAGAAGTCACAAATAGAGCTCAGGATGGAAAATAGCTATGGCATGTGCAGCTGTTTTTCTCAGTAGCAGCACAGCAGGGAATAAAAAGACACCATCCAACCCTAAAGTTTGAAAAACCATGATCATTCCCTAGACTTTAACTCCAGCCTTGCCAGCCAGGTAGGGACATGAAGAGTAAATACACTAAAGAAAACAAAATGCAAGAATATTGTGTGTTGCGCTACAAGGTTACAAGGTGCTATAGTTACAAATCTTCCCTCTGGGACATTGAAAAGGCTGCTGATAAACCTTGCTGCCTGTATCCGTCACTGGGAGATTGAATAACAGGTATCTCAGACCTCCTGACATGCCTGAGAGATGGAAATTCAGGTTGCTCAAACAGGATCCCGTGGAAAGGGTGACAAATCAGATCCCCCTCACTGGAAGATGCCTGCAGGGGTGACACAAGTCAGGACTGCCTATTTGTTTCTTGGAGAGTGGCTTTCTTTGCCTTTTATATTTGCAATGCACGGAGGTGTTCCTTGGACAATGACAGTAAGGCAGCCTTTCTGCATTTTGAAGGACTGCTCACTGGATGTCAGGCATGGTGCAGATTCAGCACTTGACAAAAACCACACCAGCTGTGAGGTGGCTGGTGAGAAAGTGGGAGGAAAATGTGCTTCTCACTGCTGTAACCCAAAAAGCAAGTTACTAAGGAGTCTGCTTGAACAAAATGATGAACCTTTCTTGAAGACCACACTCCTTCTAGGACCTCAGGCATAATCAGAGGAGAGCAAGAGGCAGTATGCTGAAGCTCCTGAGGGGCAGAGAACTGCTTTCCCTGCATTGTTAAGCTCACAAAACATTAAGGAAACACATTAATCTTAAATTTTCAAACTCACTACAGACAACCCAGGAGAAGCAGTTTGCTATGTTACAATTGTGCAATTCACATGTGTGCACATTTAAATATTTTACCAAGGGCAAGATGCACTGATTATTTTAAAAAAAACAATATGAGTATAAGTATTTTTGATATAATACCTTTGAGTAAAAAACCATCATGCATGAAGTTGTAACGTATATACTTCCATGATTTAAGGTAAATGTGTTTTAATGATGAGCTAGAGATCAGAGTGCTGAGCACCATGCAAAATCATTCCAGTAATTATCCTTCATCTATTGAATACATTTGCACCTTTCAGTTTGGTAAATAGGAAGAAAGGACAGTGTTTGGGGAACACTGTAATAGGTAAGTGAATGTTTGAGCCACTGAAAAAATGCACTCACTAGGGCAATAACCATTCATGTGAGTGTGCTGAACAAGGATTAATTATCTATACACAGTACAAATAACTGTACTGGTCTACACACTGCAAAATGGAAGACAGTGATAAAAGCAGAGGAAAAGTGCTAAAAGCCCCTATCTATGTAGCAGCTTTTAGAAGCATATTGCTGCGTAGCACAGTCAGCAGATGAAGTTTCACCTTCCCTGTCAGAGTGCTTTACCCCACTGGGGTAGTAGGAAGGAATGAGCTCTTTGATGTCAAAGCTAAAAAAAAAAAGATTTTGGCAAGTTTAAGCCTTTGTTGTTGGTGTGAACTGTCATGGGGCTCTGATACAAGCATTATGCAGAATGATTCCACCAACATTTTCTGCAGAAATAATTCATCATATAGGCTGTGTGAGTGTTATCCGCTGTAACCACTGCTTACAGACAAACACTATCAGTAAACCATTACTCAGACTGGGTGAA
Source organism: Ciconia boyciana (assembly GCF_034638445.1). Classification (NCBI taxonomy): domain Eukaryota; kingdom Metazoa; phylum Chordata; class Aves; order Ciconiiformes; family Ciconiidae; genus Ciconia; species Ciconia boyciana. The sequence continues at coordinate 96,670,754 of NC_132936.1, forward strand.
CAATTGTCCTCAGTGTGTGCCATTGTTTCTGACCTCCAGGTGGCCAACACGTGTCACTGAAGAGGTGGAAAGCTTTAATAAATCATATCTGAGATGCATGTTAACCAAGTACAAAAATACCTACTGTCTCTAACTCAAATATTCATAGATTCAGAGATATTAAGGCCAGAAAGGAGCAATATCTCAGCTTGCCTGACCTCCTGCATATCACAGGCCATTCAATTTCACCCAGTTACCCCTGTGTTAAGCCCAATAACTCATGCTTGACTGAAGTGTGTCTTTCAGGAAGTTATCAAGTCTTGATCTGAATATATTGGTAGAAAGGAAACACATCTCTCCTTTTGTAATTTTTTCCACTGATTTATTGCCCATACTTTCATATTTTCCCTAATTTCTCATTTGAATTTGTCTGGTTTCTGTTTCCAGCGATTGGTTCTTGTAATACTTCTCTCTGCTAAGCTAAGTGCCGTCTCAGACCCAGACTTCTCCTCACAAAGACATGGTCTTTAATAGCCTCACCTCCCTTTCTGCTTCTTAACAAGCTAAATAGATCCAGCTCTTCCCCCACAGCATTTTCTCCAGCCCTCAAGTAGCATTTGCAGCTCATTTATATGCTCTCCAAAATATGCTAGTTGTGCCCGTGATTCTATCATCCACCTCATCAAGGCCACATTTGGGAGTTAATCCTCTCCCTGCTTTCCCATTCATACACCAAAGGTTGCATCACTCTTTTCCTCCACAGCACCGTGCTGGGAGATGTGTTGGGCTCCCCGTTGAGCAGCTCTCTGAGCTCCTTCCCGGAGCGGCCGCTGTCCAAGGGGCTGCTCTCCATTCCGCCCAGAGAGCCTGGTGCTCTTCCTGTACACATCTGACTTTCTCCTGGGCTGGGAACATTCCCACCAGATCCAATGGAAGTTGATCTCCCTGTGTGGCTACTACGTCATAATTTTTACCATTCCACTCAACAGTACATCTCTTGTGGTTTGTTGTTGTTGGGTTTTTTTGGTTTTTTTTTTAATCGTTATTTACATGGTTGGTGAAAATATTGAATAGGACTGGGTTTAATATTGATCCTTCTTGTATCCCACTTAGAAACATCCTCATTAAATGATGTTTCCTTGCTGACAGCTAGCATTTGAAATTGTCAGATAGCCAGCTTTTATCTATTCAATGTTAACTTAATGATATTGCATAGCGCTTATGGTTAAAATAATTTCATGTGGTACTGAGTCAGATGCCGTACAGAAGTCTATTATGTCTGTGCAGTTTCTCTCATCGACTAAACTTATAATCTCATCAAAGAATTAAATTAGGTTTCCTTGACAAGATCTATTTTCCATGAAAAAAAATATTGACTAGTATTAATCCTGTTACCACTCTTAATCTTGCATCAACTCATTCCTGTATAAATTTCTTCATTTTTTTGCCAAGGAACCTTATCAGGCTAATTGTACTATGCTTATCTTAGTTATCATACTTGCCCTTTCCGAATACTGGGATGGTGTTAACAAACGTCCACACTTTGGGAATGTGGTGACATTCTTATATTCAGAAAAAAAAGAGCCAGAAAGTTCTTTGGCCAGTTCCTCTAGGATTCTTTGGTAGAAGTTATCACCATTGCTGATTCTGAAGTTACTCTTATACATACTGTTTTCACCCCTCCTTAGATATCCACACAAATACATGTGAATAGTTACATCACAGTGATAGCCTGACTCACTCTCAGTAGCACTCCTTATTGCAAGCTGACCCCCCAAAATCAGCTTGGCTATTTAATAAAGTGCAGTAAGAAGAGTGTACATTTTTTCTGTGACTCACATAGTGGCACACTCAGAAACACCAGGAGCAGAAACTTGTGAGACTTCTCACATAAACTGAGACACATTACTCTGGTAGCCAGGGTGGTAGAATGAGGCCTGTACTTGGAGGAAATCCAAGAAAACCATGGATTGTCAGCCCTTTCCCCGTAAAGACTTTGTTTGTCCAAGTTTGACAGCAAGTAAACAGATAGGGCTGCAAACATCACCTAGGGTAATGTGGGGTGATTGCTTGACCAAAATTCCACACAATCACAAGTGTGTGTCAGTACTCACCTCCCTCCTGCCTTCCTCCCCTTTTCAGTAACTTTCTGAGAAGTGGTACAAACCCTTTTAAAAACCAATAACTTAAAAAAACAAAATAACTTTAAAACCCAAAACCAATAACCAAACCAATAACTTTCTGAGAAGTGGCACTGCAGAGTGAGGATAGATTAACAGAAGACATGTTTCCTAAGCAATAGATTTTTTATGAACATGAATAGATGGAGCCAAGCTGATTCCGAGCAGTCTTTCCTCAGGACAGAAATTGAACTTGTCTTCATTGAGATGCCAGTCCCAGTCATGACACCTCCTGGGGAACTCAGTGCAGAGGCATACAATACCAGCTTTCTTCCCCTGATGTTTTTTAAAGTAGCTCCAGTTGGTGGACTGAAATAATTTCATACAGAGCTGGTGTGATAATCCCTGCCTATCACCTGAAGGAGCAGGGTTCTACATCCCCTGCTTCTCCCCTTGCGATCCAGCAACCATGAGCAGCCTGTGACATGCCCAGAGAGCGCCCTGCCAGTGCACAGGCCACCCTCGCAGCTTCAGGGCTACTGCTCTCCCTGTTAACTCTGCTTACCTTTGGATTCCTAGATCCTACGACTCCTGAATTCATTAAGATATCGAGTTCTTGGATGTCTGGACAAATTAAATCGTGTTGTCAATAATCTCTGTGCAGGAAGACGGAGGTCCAACTGAAATCTAAGTCACAGAACACGAACACAGAAACCCATAGAAATTACATACATAACACTTTCTATATCAAATAACAAACATCCTGTCTACACAAGTAATTTCCATCAAACCCAGCACTGTACAAAGTCACTGAAGTCCTCATTAAGATGAGGAATAGCTAGGAATTTGATTTTACAGATGAGGAAGTAAAGGGTAGAAAGCATTTGTGATTTGTATGGTATCACATAAGAAATTTTCTGCAGAGTTCAGCTTTTGATTTCCTCAGCTGTGGAACACAGGACTGATATGCTCTTGTCTTTGTCCTCCTGTAGATTCTCCACAGACTAGGGAAGCTGTGACCACACATCCATGTTCTCATCAGTATATCAAGTCTTTCCCAGGTCAGGAGGGCTTAGATCTCATGACTGGATTTAAGCTTTTCTGAAGAGAGGAACTGCTTGTCAAATTTAGGTCTGGATCCAACCTGGAATTTCAGTTCTCAAGTATGTATCTGCCTGAGAGTTTAGAGCACAAATAACTCACACCATACAATGAGATAACTGTACCTTCACCTTAACAAAACACAACCAGAACTGAAAAGAGAGGTTGCAACTGAAAAGAAGGCTGAATTATTTCTGTTCATAAAACTTGCAGTGGACCCAATTTCTTCTCCTCAAGTATGACGGCAGAACTGAATGGCTAACTGATCAGGGAGAGATTAATTTTTTTCTTCCCCTGTTCTCTCAGGCTGCCAGAAAACAGCAGGCTCAGGATGGAAGCAAGTTGGATTTTATCTACAATCTTACAACTGGGTCACGCTGAGCACTAAACAAACCTGAGGGCATTTCTTTGTCAGACGCTCAGTTTCAGCCCTTTCTTATGACCAGCACGTGCATGTTCTTCAGTTCAGTGGTTTCCCTTCCTGCCTTCGTGGCCCAAGACAGACATCACTGTATTATAAAAGACTGTTGTTTTGGTTTGGGCTTTTTTTTAAAGTGGGTTAAAGATGACATAATGTAATTTTCTGCTGTAAAATGCTCTATGGGGAGCTAGGGAGAAAAGGTTTATTGCAGCTTTGTTAAAATATATTAAATAAATTGAAGACATGCTATCCAGCCAGCTGATTGAAGCAGAGACTCCCTGTAGATGTTTTGGTTGTGCATTAAGAAAGTTGTCACAAGTAATTTGGGCTGGAGCATAGAGCTATAGACTGCCAAATGTTGATTAATTAAGCCCAAGTTTGGATTAGTTCTGCTAGATTGTTTCATTAGGGAAAATAACTGAAAATATGGAATAAAGCAACTGGGGGGAATCCAGGAAGAATTTACATGTAAGTGAGACCTCCAGCAAAGAGCAGGGGCTGGGACTGAACTGTATGTGCTCTCTGATGTTGTATGGTGCTCCTCTCCGCTTCCAGACTGGGGCAGAAGTAGGCACCAGGAGAGCTGACTTGTGTTTGTTGTGGCAATGACTGATTTCACTGGAGTCATTCCAGACAGCCGAGGAATGGAGCCCTTTCCTGTCGTGTGATGTTTCAATTTTAAGGCAAACTGCCATCTTATTTTACATGCATAATATCAGCTTAAAGGAGAAAAGGAACATTCATAAAAGTAATGATTGCACAATTATTGTTTATTTTAATTTCAGATTTGCCTCCATATGGTTTTTCCCCCCCAGTGTTGTGGAGGAAAATACCTTGATGAGGAGACCTCCTGCATTGGGAAATCCTTTTCTTATTTTCTTAGTCTCCTGTAATTGGCTTGTAAATGCACTGCCATGAGACTTCACTGAATCTAGCTGCATTCCAAAAATAGTGAGATAGTAGATAAAAAAAGATCTAGTATGCCAAATTAAATTAAAAGAAAAAAACTCTGTGAATTTCAGAGCTGAACCAAACTGTTACCTATCTATCTGAAGTAAATAAAGTCTCACTCTCTGAGCAGCCCATTAAAAGAAAAGCATCTTCCTCCAGCCCATTTAGCTTTCAGTATAGGGAGAGAGAGGTGGGGACCTGCATTGTCCCAGACAGAAATCTGGCCCAACTTGACAACCCTTGGGTGGGTAGAAGGAGCACCTGCCAGAGGACAGAGACCAAACTCAAATTTCAGGGAAGAAGAAAAGCAAATGAAGCAGTAGTTGAGTGTAAGTGTGTCTCAGCTGGAGAAGGTGACACTGCAGGTGCCCAGCACACTGCCCACAGAGCTGTAAGATCTTGAAATAGAGCACCATATTGCTGAGCCGCCGGCACTGTAGTAGGAAGCTGGTGCTTGTACTGCATAAGTGATGTTATAATACAGAAAGTGAACTCATCACGCTTGTCATGATTCATAACATAAATCATTCTGCCTGCTTCTAAATACATTTCACAGCCGTTGTGCTCCTGCTCAGCCATGACAGACACAGCCACAGCTGAAAGGAGGGTGCTGGGTAAACACCAGTATCACCACCAAGCAAGCAGAAGGCAGGACACCCAAATTCTGGCTGGTCCCATAGCGTTGTCTACAGGCCTCATTGATGGGTGAGATACATCAGAGGTTCTCAAAAGTTTTAACCTTGTGAGAAACTAAGATAAAATGAATAACTGGGCTACTTGGCTATTTTTCATTAAAATGAAGGAAAAGAAGTAAGACTTGTAAGCTATTTGCTCGCTGAAAAAAGAAACCAAACCCAGCTCTTTTCAGGTAGTCAGTTCAGACAGCCAAAGTCCTTAGTCACTCTGGAGAATACAGGTCCCATTTCTCTTCCTTCCAAGCTTATTTTTGCTGCAGTTTAGAAGATCTGGACATTGAAAAATTAAAAGATGTTTTTGACCCTAGTCTTACATAGTGTCATGTCTATGTATCAAATTCCCCACTTAGACTACAGTAGGCTAATAGGACTTTCGCCTCATTAAGTCCATTGTCAGGTGCATTGTCATCCATCAGTCTTGTATGGAGAAGAATCACACAGAGCTCAGGAGTGTTCACAGAGGTTGGAAAAAGAAAACAAAACCACCTGCATCCTCACCTCTGAAAAGAGAAATGTGAGACTAACACCAGCAAAACAAACCAACAGACCATTACTTTTTTTCTTGGCTAACGCAAATTCCTTCCATTTAGCAGATGTGGAAAATCAAAGTGAATGGACAGAGAAATTTTTCGATATGCTCATTTGCTCTGCTCACATATGTCACACTGTTTCTATGCTGGGCATAACCCTCTGATGTTATTCTTGTACAAATTTGTCACGAAGATCCATATTTATCTCTGAGGTTACTTCAGGAGAACTACCTCTAGTCCGTAAAATTATACTAGCAATTAACTAGGCTGATTCAGCTGAGCCGCTAGGTAGAAAATATGTTAATGTTTCAGAAGTAACAAAAAATATTGCATGTCTCTATTAATTGCCCTCTCCCCTGGTCACCTCTGCCCTGGTCATTTCCCACTTCTCTGAGTATCCCTGTTCCCATCTCTCCTTCTCGCAGCTTTCGGCCGTAGGCCCCCACGTCTCCTCCACCTCCCCCCAGCCTGGGCTCTTCTCAGTTACTTTTCGTTGTGGCAAGTCAGCAGAAGTGGGTTAAGGACTGTTACAGGAGGTGGTCTTACATGTCAGGTGACATAACTGCTCAACCTTTCTGATTTCATTTAGCACCAGGTAGTAACTTAGAGACCTTTCTACAGTTTCATTATTGTATTATGAAAAGTCCATCTTGCTTTACTTTAAGCCTCATCTATTTCCATAAATTATGTCTTCTTACCTATGTGGGTTAAGACTTGCAGTACCTGGTATCATGAATCCTTTGTCTCTATTTTTCCTCTCTCCATAAAGCCCTTTTGTGCCATGTGTGTGAAGGATGCTATTTATACAGCTAAGCTATACTGCATTTATCCATCTTCTAAATAATAATTTTTAAAAGCTAGTGAAAATTGCCAAATTTCTGTATTTGTAGAATGATATCACTAAATTTTTTTGCTTAATAGGTGCTGTCACAGGCAAAATCATCTGCACAGTTACATACTTATAAACTGACAGTTTCCTATAAATACTGAAATTCTGTAATTATCACTCATGCTACTCATCAGAATTTGAAAATAGATAAAACAAGGAAGAAGAGCAAAAACTTAACATTTAATCCTACCCACTTCAAAATACCCACCAACCACTGTTCTTACAATGCACTCAACCACTCTGGAAGGTGACTTGATGCCACAAAGCTGCTATATTTGTGCCCAACAACAGAAATGTAGTAGGAAGCAGGTTATTTTTAGTCAAAAACACAACCTGACAGCAGGCAACTGATTCTGAATCCAAACCATGGGCTATAAATCAGAAAAATTGAATTATTCTGAACCATTTTTTAAGATTTGTCCAAAAAATTAATGCATATTCTGTTAACTTGTGTAACATATCATATTGTCTTACATATCATAAATTTGGCCTACTTGTCTCCTTACTGGTCAAATTGGAGCTACAGCAGCATAGATAATCACTGAGAAAAGAGGCAGAAAGTGTGAAGGGCACAGCAAGGACAAACTGCCACTGACTGTAAAAGAGAGAACTATACTTCCAGGTGACTTGCCTTCTCCCATCACAAAGAACAGCATACCCACACCCTGAGCACATGCTTTTGGGTATAGAAAATTGCAATCTACTTTTGAAATTATGGGTCACTTCTCATCAAGAGTGGATTCAGCAAAGTGTTTAAACATGGTCAGTACAGCTACTTTTCCAGCTGGTATTAGCTGAAGATCTTCTATTGACCAACCTTCTGTTGCATTTACATCATCCATTCAACCTAAGGAATTCTAAAGTCCCAAATAATCTCATATATAGACACAGTCAGTTTTGAGGAGGAGGACAGTAATCAGATAATCTTGTTTCTAGGCTGCTCCTAGTCAAGACAACAGTATAGATGTCCAGTCCCATTGGTAAAGCCCAAAACAGTCACATGGAAAAAAAAAATCAATAAATGACCTCTTTATCTAGTGTATGGGTGGGAAAAACAGTGGAAATAGTTGCCTGAAATTCTGGGAAATGCCAGAGCACCATATCAGAACTCATCAGTTCTTTTCAGGCAATGCCAAAAAGCAATGTGAAATCACAATCACTGGACCTCAGGCCCAATGAGCATTATGACCTCAGTTTGAGCCGAAGGTATGACACTGTGAAATGTCTAGGACTCAGCCAATACAGGGCTTGGTTGACCTACATGGGACTGGAAAAAGGTAGTCAGTAATTTCCTTACAGCTGCTCATCCAGGAATCTCCAAAGGCCTGGCTTCTTTGTTCACACAGAAAGCTGTTCAGTTCCCGTTTTCAAGTCATTTACAAGAACTCAAAAGAAATGTGGATCCTAAAAGAGAGTAAGCCTTACAGGTCTGCAGCATCTTTATCTCTTCTTTTGCCCATGCTAGTGTTTTATTAACTGCAGTGATAAAAGCTGCTTAGAAGGATAGAGAATGGTCATAGACATCTCTCTCCCTCCATCTCTCCCAGCGTTACCTCAGGGACCCACTCCAGTGGTGCTTCAGCACGCGGCATTGCCATGTAATGATGGAGGTGGTGGGGGAAGCCTAAAGGAAGCACCAAAGGCAGGAATTGCTTCAAGTGCTTGTAATGTATAGCAATGAGCACAGGGAAACTGAAGCTGGACATCTGTGCATGTTTCTTAAGAGTGAGTGGCGATAGCTCACGTGCCCGGTTCTATTCAGGACAACTCATCTGAAGGTCTTGCAGTCTTTTGCAGTGCCTTGCCTGGGTTGGAACTGGCTGTTAGGGAGAGTGATGGAAGACCCATTACTGGGATCCTTAAAAACAGAATGAACCAAACACTGAATACCGTGGGGTCCCTCTCCTGCTCCAGCCCAGGACAAAGTAGAATCGATGAAATCTCAGGGGATCTTTTTTATTCTATCTCTAGATTTCAAACAAGAACAATGAGACATAAACATAAATTTACATTCTTTCCACATTCAAGAGCTCTGTATCCATGAACTGCATGTTGCAGCTGTATTTCTATGGATTTGGAAGTATCTTGTCCCTGAAACAAGTGCTGGCAGCAGTCAAAGAAGATGCTAGAGAATGCTAGCATTACCAAGAGACAAAGCCCAAATATGGCATGTAACCACAGCAAAACAAACTATTGAGGGTGAAGCCTGAAGTGATGAAATGGTAAATAATGTATGCTTTTAGCCTGAATAAACTTTTCTTCCTCTTATTTCAGCATGTTGCATTTCTGGGGGTAGCAAGAAGGGAATTAGCAGCTTTTTGTCAATCACAGGATTATCCTTCCCAACTTGGCATAGTCGAGAGGTGCTTTATATGAGAAATGAGTCAGGAGCAGGGAGGGACATGGGAGATTTTCTTCCACTCAGATTAATTTTTATTACAAATATAGCTTAAGGCTTCACAGTTGGGATGTTCATTCACTCAGTATCATGGACCCATAGTACTCCAAAAGTCTGTGATGGAAATATCATGCAGAAAACTGCATATGCCATCTAGTCATGATTTTGATTTCTGATACTGTTGTGCAGATTCTTGCTTTTTCCTGTTTTCTGTACATCCCAAAACATCAGGGAAATTGCTTTGCTAAGTCTGACACACGTTCATTTTTCCATTGAACTGAAAAGTTGGTCTAAGAAACTCATTAAAGGCTGAACCAAGTCAATGTTTTAATTTGCTTTGGAGATTGTTTTAAACATTTAAAGTAAAATGTAGAAGAGAATATTAACAGTAGTTCTAAATGCAAATATCGGAAAGTTTAATTTTTAAAATGTCAGAACAAATATCAAGCATTTTTATTTTTTCAGAAAGGAGAAGCAAGTGTTTCTATTGATACAGCAAACATTAAGTAAATCAAATGGGCAAAACCTTGTTTTAAGATAAATATATTTGACTGGGAAAAAAAAACACTCCCAGCAAAAAACATCACCTAGCTTCCATTTGATTCTCTAGCAACTGTCAAGACTCAAAATCACAGAAATCCTGTTCACTCAGACTGCCTTTTTTTTTTTTTTTATCAAAAGCTGCAAATTCTACTGCCAAAGATTGACTAAATGTCAGACTGGCACCATCTGTCTCTGAAACCTGAGGACAAGGTACTTCAAACTTACAAGGACAAACCCTTGCTCCAGCACTCTGTGCTCTCAGTATTTATGAAATGAGTAACAAACTGGGTCTGGTGAAGTTTGAGCAGTAGGAACAGGAAAGCTACGCAGTTACAGTCATTTTGCCCAAAACAATCTAATTGTTATTATCACTATTACAAAATATACCTTGTGTCAAGGATACAGATATATGTAATTTGGGCTGCCTTGGGTGTCATTTCCAGAGTTCAGAAACTCATAAATGGCATTCCTGCTTAGTCTTGCCCTCACACGTTTAAGGTCACCACTTGCATTATCAAACTCATTTTAAGGGGCTGAATTTAGCACATTAGATGGCAAAGCACTCTGCTGCGTAATGTGCTGCGGTCCCGAGCTAGCAGACGCAGGGGCAGCCCGGAGGCCATGCCCTCTGACTTTCCGCTTGTGTGGGGAGGGTGGCAGCCGTCGCACCGAGCTCCGAGGGCTGCAGGGACGTCCCTGGACACAGGCTGTTGCCTCACTGCACAAACCCACCCGGCTGTGCCTGGCAAAGGCTTGGCTCTCTCCTTCCTTACTAATGACAGACATTTTGGCTGACTGCTGCACACTCACGTCGGCAAACCGCAGAGGGGCCATAGGCTTTGGCCTGGAGGATTACCAAGGTGAAAGCTCCTCCCAGATGGGGGTTACAGCGGTGCCTTTGCTACTGGTGTTCTCCTGCCTCAGCAAAAAGCACAGCAAGCTGTGCCGGGACTCTGGCTTCTTATTCCCACAGTATTAACTATCCTTTGCAGCTCTGTCTGCAACCGTCTTCATTTTGGCGTAATTACCTTCTAGCCCCCTGAATTCCCATGTGCTTTCAATAGAAGTTTTTCTTTTCTCCCTATAGCAGTTTTGTTGCTTCATTATCCCCCAGAGATGACGGTATGTCATCAGTGGCTGGGTGATTCCATTATAGACAATCTGCAAAGAGCTTAGGGACCCTTCAAGATGAAAGATGCATCTAAATATAAGTTATATATTTTAGTAATATGCACTAAAGTGTAAATTCTGTTTTACAAGGAACACTTAAGGTCTCCAGCAAGCTACATGGAGTTAATAAATTGACAGTCAGCAGTGGCAATCTCATACCATGCTTATTTCAGAGCCTCCAACTTCTCCCAGGAAACTGCACTTTATCAGACAAAAAGCTTTGCTTGCTGCAGTGCCTTACTGTTATTGTAATGCTATTGACATCTTGCCTCTCCTGTTGCACTCAAACCTTATTATCAGCAGCGTAGTTTTAACATCCCCAAACTGCAGCAGAGAAAATTAGCCCTTGTTTGCGAATCGATCATTCCTTCAGAGGTGGACACCACCACTGCCACCATTCTGGTCTGGGGGAAAGAGGTTGGTAAGCAGAAACCTTCATAATATACTTAACTGCTTGTAGTAATCCAAACAGTGAGCTTTTGTTTCTTTGCTTCATAGGCTCTTTCTCAGTATTTGGAAGCAAAAGACCTCCTGACCTGACAAGGTGCCCAAGGGGGTTTGTGCTAATAATCCCGTGGTGAGGCAGTGGCTCTGGAGGATCCCTGAGCTGGTTCATTCTCCTTCTCCTCCCACCTCTCTTTTGTCAGTGTCTTGCCCTTGCCCTTCTGTTCAGCGACCCGGGCTCCTTCTAAAGCCTGTTTAGAAGTATGTTCCACACCAGTGGGATAAAAGCTGGCTGCTGCCAGTCCCTGGATAGTAAAACTCAAAGCTGGAGGAAAACAAAATTAAAACCACTTCATCCTCCCAAGCCAGATGGCTGCTTGGTCAGCATACGTGGAGGTTCGTTCTTGGCTGAGCAGCAGACTTAACATCTCAGTTGCCAAGCATTACAGAGCAGAAGAAATCCCAGTGGTGGTGGCAGCAAGGGAGATCCATCCTAATCCCATGGTGGAGATGGCCATTAGTGCCTGATTTAGCAGCCAGGCAAAGGCACTGGACAGATGGTGAGTTCATTTAAGGCAGAGTAGTTTGCTGGAGATCTAAATGCACAGCTGTGCTCTGCACCTGGGAATAGCAGAGGGTTAGGACAATGTTTGGGGTTTTTTTAATTTATTTATTGTTATTATTGAACTTCCATGTAGGGTATTTAATCCTCACCTGAGAATCACAGCTTCCTCACTGTGGTTCATGTCAGGCTACATTTTTTGATGATTTTTAAAATCTTTTAACAGGGATTTTCAGAGCACAGGGAGAAGACAGCTCATTTTGCTTTCTTTGCATGTATTTGAACACATATTTCTCAACACAACAGCAAACTCGTTGCTCCCTGCTGTAAGTACGCACAGACCTTGTAACTGCACATCAGTTTCTGTGTAAGTTTGGGCTGAAATGTATCCATCTGAGGTACAGAAAACTTTTCTTGCCAACCTGCAGTAAAAGGACTGTAACACGTGTAGCTGAGCAGCTCCACTTCTTCAAGCAGGGCCTATGGAACCACCATCCATTGCCCTGGGCATCTTTTGTTGCAAAACAACATGGACTGCAAGTCAAATGAAACCTTTCTGGTAAGCAGAGCTAATGGTCAATTTTCAGACTAAGGGTACCCTTAGCCAAAATGTATGCCTTACTTGAAATTCCTCCAGCAGCACAGTAACTGCTTAACATACTTTGCTGGGCTGCTGAGGAGCCGATCAAAAGCCCGTTGAATTTAGTGTCAGCGACTTCACCGGTTTCAGTGTCTTAGGACTAAGCCCTTGCTTGATACTGACTCATGTACTGGGCTGCTCAGTGAGCTTTGCACTGCATCAATACCACTGAACCCCGCAGGGTCTGACTATCCTAATTGCTTTGTGGGAATTGTCTCTGGAAAGATCCATAATTAGCCTGAGAAGGGAAGCAGGGTACATGCTAGGGCAGCCTTCTCCAGCTGAGATAGTCTTGAAACTGTGACTGTTTGCCATCTGGTGGTGAACAATTTCTCAGCTCTCATTTAGTTTTCCCCTGCAATGCTGCACTGGTGTTAAAGCATCAAGCAAGTCTTCTTCATATCATCCTCCTCCTCCTTCTTTTATGAAATCCCCATCTGTTCTCAGGCCTTTGTTCTAGGGCCCTTTTTTGCCTCAGTGATTTAATAATGTTCTTTAACTCTTCCCCAAGTCCAAGCTTAACGAGATAGGCTTTCTGTTCATTCTCCAGTGTTAGCTAACAGGCCTTTCACCCAAGTGCATGGTCAGCAGTATGAAGTGCGGTAGCGCATCTGTTACTGCCTCAGCGTAGGCTTATTTATACCGCTCCCAAAATAATTTTCCTCCCCAAATCTTATTTTCCTCTTGCACAACTAAGGGTATTGTGTAAGGGTACCTGCCCTGATTTAGATGACTGAAAATGTAAAGGAAAAAAAATCAAGGCCTCTCTCCTGAGTGAAGGAGTTCCTATAATGTTTTGCTGGACTGCTTTCCTTTAATTGCTCCTCTGAATCTTTGCTTTCTACATTGCTAGATCAGCCTTGGTCTTCTAACAGTAGCGTAACAGAGATGTTTGCAGTCACAAGCTCACACGTTTATTTTTACAGGCTATTTTAGCAAGCTCCTGCCTAACTGTCAAGCCCAGACCCAGAGGTACATTGAATGGTATTGCATGCAGCTGGAGGGAATATGGATGCATGTATATAAGCGTGTGTGTACAGGAGTTTCCTTCATTTCTAAGCTGATGGAGTCGTGCAACCACTGTGGTATTTCTGAAATAACTTAGAGACTAACCTTTCTTCTGCACGGGCAGGAATAATCAGTAGATAAAAATATCAGCATAACTCAGCCCTCATATATTACAATCAGAATAAAACAAAGTTAATAGTCCTCTTGTATTTCCAAAGTTTGGACCACAATTTAAGGCAGTGGTTATGTCCATACTGCTAAATAAAGCAGTCCTGAGGCCAAATAACATAGACTGGCTGTGTGCATGTGTCCACACTTCATGGCACTTGGCCTTGGGTCTCCTAGGGCCACAGAGCACCACATGGGACCTGTAAGACACAATTATTGCTTTATTTCTTTTTTTTTCCAGTTCAAAGTGTCTGAAATACAGGAAAGTCTGTGTTGCAGCCCATCAGAAGAATCGAGTATAAAGATATTTCTTATAGTAGAAAATAAGGAGTATGTTTTGCATGCCCAGGTGGTGGCAAGAGGGCATGTACAGGGGTCTGAAGGCACAGAGCCTCCTGGGATTGGATTGGAGGTCTGCAGAGGGTGGAAGGATCCAAAGCTGACGGTGCTGTGGCCACAGTGTTGAAATGGCGCTTGGCACAGCCCGTACCAGCAAAAGTATACTATCAAATAACTATAGTAAGAATCCCTAGCATGATTCCCACACTCGTATACACAGATGGCCTAAGCACACAGTCACGGTCACGGTCTCACCCTGCTTGGGCCACTGTTCACTACTCAATGGCTAATGAAAGACAGAACACTTTTCTGCAGCTTGGTTTGCCCTCGCCTGAAAATATCCATACAGCACTCCAGGCAAATGGACCTGGAGGGACCACAACTGGCTGGACACACGCAGAGGAGCCACCACTGTTTTAAAGTCTCCAAAGTTTTTTCCACTTAGAAGAAAAAGCAGTTAGAGAATGAATTCCCATCCTACCACAGTTCACCTGTGTATGGTTTTCTTGCTGCCCTTCTCTGCCCTGTTTCCATCCGTTCCTTATAGAATTTATATTTTGTCTCCCTTTCCCCTTCTCCCTGTCCTAGTTCTTCACTCTTTGGCAAATACATTCTAAGACCAGTTATTTCAGCTGATCCTTTAGCTGCAGACTGTTCAACAGGGTTTGCAGTTAAGCTGTGAAAAAAACTTGCCCAGAGTTAATTACTAATCAAATGCGGAAATAAACAGCTAGAGTGGAGTTCATTCAACACACTTGAAGCAAAGTTCCACAAGTAGGAGTAGAACAAAGCTGTGTAAAAAAGCAATAAAGCTGGAGGACTGATATGGAGAGAGATAAAAATCTATAATCAGAGAAGGAATTCAAAGCACTATTTTAGAGACTACAACACTAAACAATTAATTCCATTTCAAAGGGTAGAACATGAAGCAAGATATCACCAGTGGAGGCTGCAATTTTTATGCAATTCAAGAAGATCAGTGTCCTATTCAAAGATTATGAAATGTATAAAGAAAGAAAGATATACACCTTCTAAACTAAGAAATTTAGCTGTACACTAGGAGAATCTGTTACTTTATATTAAAGGAGTAAACTCATGCAAAATGTCTGGTCATTCATGGGCACCCAGCCAGCTTCTGCTCTGAATTTACACTAATTTTAAATAAAGTACTTTGAGATGCATTTAATCCTATCTTTTCAAAAGGTGTTACCTCCTCAAAAAGGAGAGAGGTGAAATCTTTAGCTAACTGAAATTTGTGTTACTTCATTGCAATCTGTGGTGCTGTGCTGATCTATAACATCTGAAAATTTGGCATAAATGATTCTCCTTAGATCATTAGTTGGTTTTTGTTAAATATATTCAATATACATATTAAAACAAATGAACAAAAAAACCCAACAACAACAAAATCAGCTGTCAGCATCCTGGTACTGCAACTGACAACAGTGATTTATTTTGTTCACTAAGATCGATTGCTGTCCCTGACGTATAAGCATCCAAGGGCAGAGACCATCTCTTTTTGCATAGTGGAAAGCCATCCACTGCAACAATGTCCCAGTCTGCTCTCACTGTACTGATATCCCTTGCAGGTTTGCATACAGAAAAGCAACCAGAAAGGACAGGGAGAGAAAGCTGTTAGGTTTTCTAGGTAACAAGTCTAGGTAACAGAGGCCCAAAAAGACCAACTGGCAGAAACTGCAGTAAAAAGAATATTCTGCCTTCATTCCTTTAGCTCTCAAGTTAATTAAACAGCATAATAGTGGCTCGTTTGTTTGGGGTTTTGTGATTTGTTGTTGGGTGTTTTTCCTTTCTTTCTAAGGTATACAATGATTTCTCCAACATTTCAAGTCTTAAAAATTAGTTTTGATGTATTTCTTGAGAAAAGAAATTGTTCAAACATAGGTTATCATTTTTTCTTCATTTAAACTGTATAACCTATGTTAAACATGCCAGACAGATCTCTTTCTGGCCCTCAAATGCATGAATTTATAAGTTCAGCAAGATGGCCAGAAAAGCATTGTCAGTATTCATCTGGCTACCTGATGTGCACTAAAGAATAGCCTTAAATCTGCCTAATGAAAGGGAAGATCTCTGCCTAGCACCATTAGGATGAAAGGCTGCTGGTTCTGAAGGTGTTAACATGCTTTTCATACCTTTCTTTGCTCCAGTAACATTAAACAGTTAATTGTGGTTCAAGGTTTGTGTGATGGGACACAGGTCTGCTTTTACCATAGCAACCACATTATAGAAATCCTTTCTGATATTATTAAGCATAGATGAAAAGCAAGCAAAACAGAAACATTAAAATAGTTGGAATTCAAAAATGATTTTTTTTTTTCCAGTTTGGAAAAGCTCCTTTTTCTTTCATTTGCATCCAGTAAAGTCCTTCAGAGAGAAAAATGCTTAAAAAGTCTCTGCATGGTACCAGAAGTTTTTCTTGTTAAAAATAAAATAACGTATTCTCATTTACAAGGAAACCTTTTTGTGCTGCTTCATAAGTAGAGGAGGCCTGCGTAAGGCACAGTCCATTTTAAGACCCAATTAAATGACTTCAGTTTCTTAAAAGTCTTTTAATGTACCTGTGTCTCAGGTGCAAACAGTATAATAATTATTGGATTTTGGCTCAGGAATAATGTTCAATAAGGTAATTCCTGTTCTTGAAACAAACACAAGAAACTATACGTAAGGGAACATGCGACGGGTCCTGTCTCACTGGGATGATCAGCACATGCCGTCGGCATGCACAGACACAAACTGGTGACAGGTGAGGCCCCCACTTTCACTCTCCCTTGTGCTTTTTCAACTTGAGATGACACTTTCTGAGCATGAGTGCACAACTCCTTTAGGTCCTCCTTCTCGCAGGGCAAAGCCTCAGACCTCCCTGGGTTCTCACCGCACGGTCCGAGCTCAGCTGACTCCACACTTGCCTCTTCTCAAAACCCACAATGCAGAAACCAACAGAGAAACTCAGAAAGGAGGAGCTCACAGACGTAGACAGTTTAAAATCTGAAAGGTGGTTATCAATCAGCTTATCCAGGAGAGAATCAGCTTGCTGCTCCCATGGGTACATTTGTAGCTTCAGCATTCAGCAGAAGATCCCTCCACAGGATGAGGTGTAGGCACCTGAATGAAGACCGAGGGCTGTAAGACCCTGAGACCTGTGTTTCTTTTCCTAAAGTGTTACAGAAGATTTATAATTTCCTGTCATCCTCCCATTAACCTAACTCCTAAAAAGCCCCAGAAATAAGCATTTCACTGTTCCATTCAGTGCTGAGACTCCATTTATGACAATCTCTGACCTGAGAAGGTTCTGGGAACAACATTTTGGACTAAATGAAGTCAGTTCATTCAGCCCCTACGACTGCAGTTTCATAGTCTAAACTTAAAGGCTGAAAGCCACCTTTATGATTCTGTAGTCTGACTTATGCAAGCCATAAAATGTCATCAAATGGTTCTTGTGTAGAGCTTATAACTTTTTTTTAACTACATAAATTCTAGAAAGCTTTTCATGTAAAGACTTCAAGAGATGCTGATTACATCATAGAGCTGTATAAATTCTTCCAGTGGTTAATTAACCTCTCTGAAAAACAAAAAGAAAAAAAAAATCTGTATTTGTAGTTTGAATTTGATTAATTTTGTCTTTTAGGTGTTAAATATCCATACACCTCCCTATGTTAGATTAAAAGAATCCTCTACTGTCATGTTCAGGTCACCCTCTAAATTTATCTTGACCTCCTTAATCCCACAAAAGGTAGTAAAACCAAGGCTTCACTTCTGGTTGTGATTCCACTACCTATAGATATCTTACATTTGCTTTGTTACTCACCAGCTAATCACCCAGCTAGTTGTCTGCTATGATCCACTTTTCCAAGTCAGTATCTTATCAAAACTGTGCTTGATTTTTTTTATGGGCAAAGCTAGATCTTGCTATTGTTTATAAGATTCCTATTTTTCACCCAAGCAACAAGCCAACAGGTCAAGGTATATAAGGTAAAAAGCATCTTTTTTTTTTCCATTTTGTTTTTCTGGAAGAAAATACTAACAATAATGGTAGCACAGAGCCCTTTCTAAACTACTGGGATATGCTAAGATTATAAGTATAATTTTTCCAATTCTTCCCTACCAAAAGAAAACAAACCAGGGAGAGAGTAATACAGATTGCTAGCAGAACCCTTCACCAAATACAGTCTGTTCTTAGCTCTTGACGAACTGCAAAGCTCATCAGTCATTAGCATAAACTAAGCTCAGGAGCTTATGGGCCAGCAGATGAGAATATCAATCAATTTAAAAATAAATATACAAGTGGCTATGTAAAGCTGAGAAATACCTCACCAAGAGGCCTTTGTCTTCTTTAACTGTCCAACTGCAGCTTGCTAGATGCAAAGCTTAAAGTAGGAAATCTGCTCCTGATAAAACCAGATAGGGAAAATATAAGGCAATAGGATCTGTTGTTACTAAATGAAGCTCAATACACCTACACCACTTAGAGACTGCATGCTTCTCAGGAAAATCAGGTAGCAATGGTGTTCCTGGAAGTCTTAAGTTGTAGTTACTTAAATGGCTTAAGCCAGTTGCTGATGCTGAAGAAGATAGTCCTGTGGTTCCTGTCCCTACCCAGCCCTTCCCTGACATGAGCACTCCTTTGGCCACACAGCCAGCCACATCATGCAGCTGAAAACAGGCTTTGGTGAAACTATTTTCCTGTGGGATCTGCGAGCTGACTTGGCTGCTCCCTCAGCTGCGCAAGTCCAGGGTGTTGGCACAAGGGTTATAAGGGCAGCATAATCAGCCATGAAGTCAAAGCCATAGAGAAGGGAGATAATCTTATTGTGAACAGAGGAAAGAGGACTCTGGAGTCTTACATGGATAATCCAAGAAAAACTATCTTCCAGACAAGAAGGAACATGAGTTGCAAGGCAGACATGTCTTGCAAGGACCCTTAAATTCCCTCTATTCTTTCAGATTGTTTACAAGGAAGAAAAGAAGATTATGTGAAGGTAAGTAAACCGATTGTTCACGAAGCAAGAAAATATCGCCTTAGCCAGTAGCCCAAGAGGTACAGAGAAAGTAAGCAAATTAGCTTTAAGGCTAATGCTATTTTCCCTTGCCCTGAGTCCTTGCTGGATATGAGTGACTCTCTATGATGTATACAGGGCCTTTTTCAATTTCAGAAAGATTGAGTAGGAAGCTGCATTTTTGTACAGAGTAGAGAGAAGGTGTATTGTGAGAGAAGATACTGAATATATATGAGCAACTGCTGTTAAAACCCCTGATAAATTGACTGGGGACTCTTTCACCACTTACGCTTTCTGTGGCCATCACCCTAAATAGATGCATTGTTTATTCCTGAATCAATTGCATTTCAGCTCCATTTCATTCTAATCAGATAGTCAATAACCCCTGGATAGTATTTAGCATTTGGCAGCTGGGAAACCACTAGCTCTCTATTTTTTTCTTCTTAATTGCTGTTTGGAAACTTTGTGTTTGGATTTCCTTAGTACAGCTCTTCAGACTTTTTTTTTTTCTTCTTCTTTTCTTGTAATACAGCATGCAATTGCCACATCAATTGCAGTAGAGAGGGTTCATACAACAGTCTTATTTTTTAATCTTCCTAGAATTTGTGTAAATTGCAAAATCTGCTAGTCTGACATCCTTTAATGCTTACTGTAACAAGAACAGATCAGGACAAAGTACCACAGGGATCTAGGTCCTGCAAGCTATCTTCCATGATGACAGACAGACATTTAAGGATGGTTATAAATTTATTTTGAGTGCTGCTGCTAGGCACGTGCATTGACAAATGGCAAAAGCTGAAACCAGGGATGTTGAAGGAATGATCCAGTAAAATACACAGTCTATGGGAAAAGCCAAAATGATTTATCTCCAGTTTTCAGCTCTTATGGTCCACTTTTGGTTTTAATTCACGGCGAGGCCCTTCTTAAAGAATTAGGGATTAATTCTATTACCATTGCTCACATGAGCAGTACTTACTCAACTGAGTGACCATGATGATGCATGAGAGTCAACTCCTCTTATGCTGCCCCAACAGCAGAGAAGTCTTAGAGAGCTGGTATCACTGAACAGATGGAGGCTGCATTCATGCAGGGAAATCCTTGCAGAGCATACAGCCAATTCCCTGCTTTTGAGAGAAAGGGTAAGACAAAACCAGCACAGACAGCTGCCTACATCCCAAATTTGTAAGGCCAATGGCTATGCATCCTCATAATGCCACATAAGTAAACAACATTTTCAGATCCTTATTAAGTCTTCGCATACAATGAAAGTGTCCTGATTTGCATTAGAAGACCACACTTGTCATCTCAGTGCAACCAAGTGGATTTCAGCAGACTTATAGCGCACTAAAACGAAGGAGAGGAGAATAAGCCCATGAGGACTGTTACCATTTTCCACACAAGAGCTGAATTATATTCAACATCCTGCCCACTGGAGTAGGACTGGAACTGGGCAGCCAAAAGCAAGTTGGAGCAGCAAAGAGATCAATGCTGAGAGGAAGTTTCTGTTGTGGACCAGAGGTGGGGGTCTGTCTTAGTCTCAGCCTGAGCCAGAAATTAGGGTTAGGGATGAGAAGACAGAACCTAGCAAAATGATAACTGCCCCAGGGGGATGGGCAGCTGTGCACCTCAGCCTGCCCAAGGTCTGCTCTCTCCATCTCACGCAATCACCTCTGCCCCCTCTGCAACCAAGCCTAAGACAGCTGCTTTCATCTCCCTTCAGCATAATGTTAGAGTCACATGTGCTGCACAGCCTCTGAAAGGTGTCCATCGTTCCTCTCACACCACACAGGAAGGCTAAATGCCTAAATGTTGTTGACATGGAGGAGAGAAGACTTGAAACTGCTGAAAACCTTAAAGCAGAAATCAGTCCAAGATATGGGCTTTCACCATCATTTGAGACACAACAGGTTTTTCTTTTGCCTAGTTACAGCCTGGAACTCCAAGCAGAAGAAAAACTGTCACAGATACCAGTCCAGCAGGGCAAATGTTCAGATACACAAAGCTAAGTGCATCCAGACCCAGAATTCAGGGGTGTTTGCTTGCAGGGTCTGCATTGTTATCATGAGGACAAGAATATCAACTGTCACTTCAGAAAGCACTTGAGGAAAGGAAAAAAAAAAAAAAGCCATCTGATTAGAGTGTACCCCAAGCCATCTGATCAGAGTGTACCCCGAAACAGAGCTATATTGGAAGAGATCACTGAGGGGAAACAAGACTGAGAACTCTGCAAACAGCCACGGGCTCATCTCCTTGCCATCCACACCATAGCTGTCCCCTCAGGGTGTCATTTCCCCACACCCTGGCCATCCCCACCAGGTGTTTCCCTCAGCAGCTGGGCACGGTAGGCTGGGGTGTACAGACTCCCTGTGCAGCAACGACACAAGAGTTGCATACGAGCCATTTCATATATTGGTATCACTTACTACTCAGCAGCATGTGAGATCCCTTTACCCCACCACTTCCATCCCCATTTGGCATCACAACCTCAGAGCCCATGGGAAGAACAGCATTAATGCTATCTCATTACACCTTCCTTAAAGTGCCACCGGTTCTGCGATGAACTGGTTATAATGACACGCTCATTTTGAAGTTTTACAAACATCAGCTATAAAGTCTATCAACTTATCTCTGATCATAAAACGTCCATCTTCATACAAGATAGCCAGTAAAACTTGGCATCTGATGTTGCAGAAAGAGTGCCTGTGAAAAAGGACCAACAGACAAAGATGTTTTGCTATCCTAACCCTTTCCTGGTGGTACCAACACCTTAGTCATATGCCGTAAGCTTGATTTTTATTTCAGGAATTTGCTTGTTTAAGCACTTTTTTTGTTCCCTTCCTCTGTGCAATATATATCCATAATGTGTACATCAATGGAGATATTTACATGCTTTTTTATTTAGCCAGCCTAAACAGCATGAAATAATCTATATTAGAAGAGTAGATGTGTACTGGTACCTATTCCCCAGATGCACTTAACTTCATCTATTTTAATTTTAAATTAAGCTATATTTTCTTCGAAAGTAAAATTCTGGAGCGGGTTCAAAAAATTACTTTGGATATAACAAAAAAGCATCATCATATTAGGTACTGCAGTTTAATCTTCATGCTGTCTAAAGCCCACCTGCCCACAGAGACTATATAGGAGTCTCTGAGTTGTTGTTTTACTTTCTGGCAGATTTCACTAAATGAAGAACCTCCTCCAGGGCACACATTTAGAAATCGACTAAACACTTCCAATTTGAATTCTCATTTTTCAGCTGGGTGAGTAATAGTCTAAGTATGAACTTGTAGCTTGCAAAGAAGAATGCAGCTGTCTGCAAAATGTCACATGAAAGGAAAAAGATTTTCTCCTTTTTGGACAGGAGAGGATGGGGTCTAGAGTCAGCTGTGGTGCATCAGTTGACCAATGGAGTGGGGGAGAGAGAATTCTCTAACAGTCCAGATGAACTGAAAGGTTGTTGAAGTCTCTTAACATCTGCAATCCATTCACATGAAGTAGACAGGTGGTTTGTTTGGTCTTTCCTAGGAGAAGAGCTGTTTATTCCACCACAAAGCATCTCGGAGTGGGGCCAAGATTTGTCTGAGGCATGGAAACAGATTGGCAGAAACTGCTCATCCTGTTATCCCTTGAGCTATGTTTGCTCTGTCAGCATTCCTGGCATCTTATCTCCAGGGCTGTGTTGCTGTGGGCCCCTGAAATCACATGATCCCATCCACTACCATTTTTCTCCAAAAAGAATAAAATGGAAATGACAACTTCTGTTATCTCCATGGCTAAAGTCTACCCAGCAACATGTTACGTGGTGTTTTTAAACAGGAAAACAGAATCATCTGCACCTATTATATCCAGGTTTAAATCAGAGATGGACAAACATCTCAGTGGTACATTTGGACTCTAATAAAGTATCCTAAAGCTGTGGTGTTGATTCATGTCTCTTGAGATGGGAGACTGGCTAGGTATGTTACAGCAACTTGTTCTTTCGACAAATTCTGGATACTTCTTGAACTTTCTTGTGTCAAAAACACCTAACCTTGCATTTTCTTCTTGACATTTCCAACTGGATGAAATTAGGAAGAAACTTGCTTCAAAACCAAGGAAAATTAAATTATGTTTTAGGACTTTAGAAGCATTTCAGATTTGCCTAAAGAAAGGGCCAAACTGCTGTTTATTGTGTCTCAAGCTGCCTACATCTCCCTGTGGCAATTAATCTTAAAAGACACCATAATTTCAAGTTAGCAGGAGACTTTGATGAATATGCAAAAGGCCAGACCAGCCTTGTCATTTGCCTGGCTATAAACAGAGCTACAAACATGAGGAACTTTCAGTCTCATGCCTCCCTGCAGGGCACAGGTACAACCACCATGCATCTGTCTGGGGTCTCACCCAGCACCAGAGCTCTACCCTTCCTACTGGCCAACAGAGATGAACACCCAGGAGATGGTGAGTTACCCCAGTTCCTAGTAAGGCCGCCACCAGGCAAGGCGATAAGATGCCTTTTCACATCTGTTCCCCTCTGCCTTCTACCCTGCCAGACCACTTTCACTTGTGCAGAGTGGGCTTAAAACACTGCCAATCAGCTTTGCTACATGCCCTGTACAATTAATGGCTTCCACCATCAACAGCCCAACGTGAGCATGATTTCAGTGCAATCCACATGTACTGCACTGTATAAATCAGGCCACCCTCACTTCACATGGACTAAGAGTCCAGCATTCAACGCAAGTCCTAGAGCTGCTTCATATGAGCATCTCTCCCTACAGCAGACACCTGTTCCTACAAAGGAATGAGAGAGGGCTTATAGGCCAAATTAAGCTCCCAGAAAATTGTGCTGAATCAGCCCAAGAGAGTATAACTGCTTTACTGTGCACAGGATGTACAATAGCTGCAAGAGGTCTGTTTTGGGATACCTGGCAACTGAGAAACTGAATATGGCACTATTTCAGATGCACCACCTCTTTCTGATTCATGTTACCTCCTGTTTCTCTTTCTAGCCACATGGTTATGGAAAAGACCATTTGTCTATTCCCATGGCTTCCACCAGGTAATACAAGGCAAGCCAAGCAACAGCCAAGGGCTGTAAGTTTCATCATCTTACAAGATGGTAAAAATAACTGAGAAGTTGTTACAGCATAAGTCAATCTGGCATAATACTTCACAGACAGCAAGTGTCTGAAATGTGGCACAGTATCTAAAATGCATGATAATATTATAAAATATAAAAGGATATTACAAAATTGTACAGTTTAGATGACAGATAAAATATATGATTTGACACACCATATATTTTCATCTTTCCTCTCTAGGAAAATTGTAATCTGAATGCATTACTTGCAAGAGGTAGTTGAAATACTCTGCTGTAGAGTCATACAGTCTAGGGGCAGCAAGGGGAGGGGAAGGGACAGGAAAAAAAAAAAAAGAAATGAAGGCAGGATTTTGAGTTCACAAGTGAGAAAGTTTCCTTGTAGCAAACCGAGTTACTTCATTTTTCACTCTGATAAATGAGAGCTATATCTGGCCCATGTATCTTTCTAACTGCTTATCAGATCCTTTGCACACTGTTGGTACAATATAGGAGAGCAGCTATTAAGCTGTCATGGTTTGAACCCCATCAGTAACTAAGAACCACACAGCCACTCGCTCACCCTCCCCCTCCAGTGGGGTGCGGGAGAGAATTGGAAAAAAAAAGTAAAACCCATGGGTTGAGATAAAGATGGTTTAATAGGACAGCAGATGAAGAGAAAATAATAATAATAATGATGATAAAAGAATGTGCAAAACAAGTGATGCACAATGCAATTGCTCTCCACTCGCTGACCGATGCCCAGCCCGACCCCAATCAGCGATCACTGCTCCCCAGCCAACTCCCCCATTTATATACTGAGCATGGTGTCATACGGTATGGAATATCCCTTTGGGCAGTTTGGGTCAGCTGTCCTGGCTGTGCCCCCTCCCAGCTTCTTGTGTACCTGACAGTGCATGGGAAGCTGAAAAGTCCTTGACTAGTATAAGCACTACTTAAAAACAACTAAAACATCAGTGTGTTATCACATATTCTCATGCTAAATCCAAAACACAGCACTATACCAGCTACTAGGAAGAAAATTAACTCTATCCCAGCTGAAACCATGACATAAGTGCAGAGGTAAGTGCAGACTACTGTTTTCGCAGGTGCATGAGAACACAAAACTCAGAAAAGTCCAGGCTCTGGGGTATGAAGGACTAGAAGCACAGGAAGCTGGCTGGAATATGAACCTGATTTCATTCTTGATCTCTCAGCTGATGGTATCTGACTAATAAACTAGACAAATAAATCATTGATGTTTTATTATTTAGACCCTAAGCTTGAAAGTACTTGGGATGCTGCATCAGGAATACATGTTGGAGAATGTGAAAAGGACTGGAAATCCAAAATCTTGTTTGCCAAAAGAAGAGCCACATCACTGCATTCTCCAATAAAGAAACCTTGTCATGCTTCAAAGGTCCTCTAAGAGAATGAGTCTTCAATGACATGGCACTAAGAGGGATCTTGTTCTGTACTGGATACCCAGGCTTTGAAGAGGAGTTTGCATACAGTTAAAGGATTAAAAACACAGACAGTAAGAGACTGCAGTGTATCATTCTTCCTAAACATTTTTAGTTTCTGCCTCCACTTCCATCCCACACCGAAGTGACAAGCCTATGAAAAGAGTGGCAGGGTCCTGTGACACATTTAAGTCACCTAAAGTCTCAGAGGGGCATCAGACATGACAGCATAGTACCTCTGGGAAGCCACAGCCATCACTTCAAGCAGTTCTCTCAAAGATTGATTGCAAAAATAAAACAAATGTGATAACATTTCCAAAAATCTTTCCAAGAGAAATGCATGAGGCACATATGTGAACTCATATAGGGTCATAGCGAGTCCCTAAGACCCAGCCCATCTTGAAGAACAGCATACAGTCCCCTCATCCCAAAAACAGTGACAGGGTAAAACACTGGTTCAAAGGAACTACTTACTCTCTTTGTTTACTGCTGCTTACATTGGTACCTCCTCATTATATTGGCTTAGCTCTTCTGATAGATGTTTTTAGGAGTCATGCACTCTTCATCAAGCCCCTACTCTGGGCAGAGCACAGGTGTTTGCCTTCCCTAAACACTGACCATGCCCATGGGGACAAAAAAAAGAGCTATTATGACCTTCCTTTGAAGGCAAGTACACAATATTCATGGTAGTGCCCAACAGGATGCTGTGAGGGTGTACCACCACTCCAAAAAAGCATGGGTGTTGAATGCAAGGTGGAGACAGAACCTACTCAGGTGGGACCCATCCCAGCTATTGTGCAGTACCTGGGTAAGGAGGATAGTCCTATGGGATCACTCCCTCTGTCTGCAGCCACTGGAGAGAGAGAAAGACAGTTTTCAGGATGTGACCTACACCTTAGTTGTGTTGAATCTTCTCTAGAGATCTTTCTATTTTGCTTTGACTCTTGAGGGAGTTTGGGGTGAGAAAAATCCCAAGGGACATGCCTTGGATAAGTTCTTATAGTTAGGTGAAATGCATCTTCACTGCACTCTTCTGTTTCAGAGGGGGCAACTGTCTTTGTTGAAATGTCTTTGCCTGACGGCTTAAGTGATACCATGGAAATAAAGTGTTATTTATTAACACTCATTAAGCACCTGCCTTCCTTTTTTCTATCATGGGTGAATGGGCAGAACAGAGTTTCTTCACACAATTTGCAAAGGCTCGGGAGCAGAGAAGATTGATTTGATTGAAAACTAAATCTCTCTGTGGGAAGCACCAGCATGGCAGGAGCCAGAGGTTGCAGGGAAACCTCAGCTCGTCCATTTCCCTCGTGCAGTCAGCCCCCACCTAAGGGTGTCCCCACCAAAGTGATCATAGCCCCACACAATTCGCATCACTTTAGCCATCAGAACTGACTCATAGCACTATTTCAGTTGCTGTAAGCCTTCCTTCGTTATCTCCTTTCCCTACTGCATGCTGCAATAGCACAGGTGAGAGTGAATTTCCTGAGGTGCCAACATGCAACTTTGCTCCCCCGTCATTTTCTTCTCCATTTATACCAAGGAGATATTTGTATCTTAATAATCTGGGTGTTGTGATAGAATTCAACATTTAGAAGATGTTTTTGGCTCCTTGTGAGGGGAGTGTAACTGTTTGCATACCAAATGAGGAATTGTTGGCAAGGCTGTGAGAGAGAATGACCAGCAGAGCCTAAAACTGCAGTCAAGGCAGGGCAATAGATGCAGTAGAAGTGACCCACAGCAGACAAGGTTAGAAGCAGTAAAGACAGAGAAGGCGAAGGGTGCTTAGAAAAGGGAGAAAGAATAATGTGTCTTCTAAACACTTCCCAGTCCTGCCAGAGGAGAAGATTAGCTCCTAATGAGGGTGTCAGGGAAGACCTTTGAGTGTGTCCATTCAAGGAAATTTATCTATTTATGTTTGATTGCCCTCATAGTTACAGGGTGAATACTTATGGGTGCTTGCCTCCCAAGCACGTATGAATCATCCCTATACTCATGCTACATAAACTGAACAGTGCCAAAAGAGATTCTAAACCCCAGGTTAGTTTTCCAGTTAAACATTCTATATGAAAATGTAAATGCCAAATACAGGCAGTCATGCCAAAATGCAGGGTTCCTGTGTGACAATGATTTTGCCTTTCCTTTCTTTAAAAACACCCTTTTAAAAGATATTTTCTTTTTATAACAGTCCCCAAGTAAGCAGAAGGCTCAGGGAAGCCAAAGAAAGCAGCATGTCCTCTTGTGAGATGAGCAGGCGAGGGTGTGTCAATCACAAACAGTTCAAGCTCTCGGCAGAGAGCAGCCGCTTTCCCTGCCTTCTGCACAGTCTTGTAAGATTGCGGAAAAGGAGCATGGAGCCCACTCCAACATCCCCCTGTGCCCTCTCACTGCCCGTGCAGCACCGAGACCTGGCCAGTCCCCAGTCCCGGCTCTGTTTTGGGAGCAGGACTGGCAGAGTCAGGTAACACCGACCTCTGCCTGGGCCAGCAGCTTGCAGCTGCACATCAGCCCTTTCAGCTCAACATACAACGCCATCTGCAGCGGGTTTCAGCATGTGCTGATTAATAACATTATTGAGCCCATGTTTTCTTTCAAGCTCTGTCAAACCCATAAGCACGACCTACTCCCACTGCCAGATCCTTTTATATCTGCTTTTTTATTATTATTTTTAGTTTTATTTCCCCAGACCTTTCTTTTCTCATAGAAGGTAAAGACGATTCCACAGCACTTCGAGACACATTCTGTTATTACAGGTAGGATATACACACACATGGATAGCCCTTAACTATTAATTCTCTGCTTGCTATGGCTTCTCTCATCCCAGCTCCAGGAAACGCCAACACTCATCCTTTGTATGCAACCTCCACCTCGTACCTATCTCCCTTTCTGTCTCCATGCCTCCTTACACCTCGCACCCCCTTCCTTCGTCTGTGAGTGTCCTTCATGCACACACAGCTCCCTTCCTCCCTACAGAACCCTTCACTCTCAGGTATCATCATACATTCTTCTTTCCTTAAAAAACCCTGTTGTAATACACCCCTACTTTCTTCTGCCGGTGTGCCTTTATTCTCTCATCCACCCCTGCTGGATTCTCCAGTCTCCCTTTTGCATTGACTTCCTTCAGCCTAGATAATTGTGCATGCTTCCCTTTTACTTTTCCTCTTTGCTCTTAACATGAGTTTCTGGGGTCATGAGGGAGAAGAAGCTGAGATGCCCAGGAGGAAAACTGTGGGGAAAACAAGTCTTCCCAAGGGCACATGCTTTGCTGTTCCTTACAGGCACGCGGCTCTCTCTGGGGAGTACTGTGATGTGGAGGGGTCCTGCCTAGCAGGCTGTCCAGCTACCTGCAAGCCAGAGAGGTGCAGAGAGACCCAGCTTTGCTACACTGCTGTGCTCCGGCTGGCAGTTCTGCTGCCTGCAGATAGATGCTGAAACACACCACTCTCCTGTGCATTTCCCAGCCAGCCTGGGCTGTGCTGTCTGGGGAAGACCTGCAGAGGGTATAACACAGGCAGCCCTTTGCATTTTCTTCCTGCACTTTCACAGCTGCCAATAATAACCTTGAAATACCAGCAATGAGCAGTTAAGCCACAGGTTTCCCAAAGAAGAACTGAATGCCTTCCTCTCCATGCATTTCACTATAGCTATTCAGCACAGCAATTGTTAGTATGGGCCAAGAAAAACATGTTTGCTAAGCAGAGCAGGAGGAAAACATAGAAATATCCATAAAGCACACACAGGAGGCAGTTGGCTGGCAGGAGGGATATGAAAAAGATGGGTATTTGCAGACAATGCAAAAGTTATTGTGACAGCTGCAGATTGCAAGCCTTCTGTGGGAAACTCAGAGCCCAGTCGAGAGCTTAGGAAAAGGAAAGAAAAGCCTTAGGAGAACTCTGCCAGGCCCAAAATAATCCTCTACTGAAAGGTGCTGCAAAATATTTATGGTGCAGCTGTAATGGGCTTAATGACACAAGGACTTCATGGACATCAGCATGCAGATACAGATAATTTCTACTTGTACCCTGTGTCAGTCAAAGAACAACACTGGCAAAACAGCAACTTTTCCTTTCCCTGCCTTGCCTGTTTTTCCTAATGGCAGGGCTGAACTTCTCTGGTGTGGGGACTTTCCCATACCACATGTAAGCAGGGCACCAAGCAGAGAAGTTCTAACAGAGACATCCCCAGCTAGGTCACAGCTGGCCCCAGCAGACACAAGGGCCTATGACTTAAATGTGCAGTGCTCTCTTAGCTCAGAAAGTAACAAGTCATTTTTGGTGCCATAAGTTCAGGTTTCCATTTCTGTTGATGACCTACAATACCCATGGATATGCTGATTTAGCTTGTCACAGTGAAAGCTGACAGCGGCTACCAACACAGAGGATATTGCACAACTCAGGGGATATGGGGGACAGAGACTTGGGGGAGTGTTACATTTTTCTTTTTTTAACTGTTATTTTACAAATGTTGTAGGTCTTCTGACTGCAAACCCTTCAACAGCTTTGCCAGCAAGAACTCCAAAGGCTGTACAGGGATCACAGTTCTAATAGCACAGAGGAGTCCCCTGCCCCTCCAATAGCTCTGCTAGATATACTGGATTAGCAGTTGCAATGGTTTGGCTTTAATACTAAAGTCATATTTGGATCAGATGCACTGAGTTTTAACACATCTCTAAAAACAGTCCCACTTCACCACAGCAGTTCAAGTCCTTGTAAGTGCATGGAAAACTCACCAGTGACAAACTTTTTTCCACCTGACGGCTTTATTTAGGCACCATCACAATTGCACTCATATCGACATCTTCAGCTTAGAGTAGACAACCCATGGATTGCCACAAATGCTCAGCTTGGAAGCAGCCAGACTGCTCAGTCACATACAGCCCTCTGTGATCTGGAAATGAAGCAGAAACGTGTTGCCCCCAGGCGTGCCAATCAGCAGCCATGCATTAAATCAGCTGCATCTCCAAAGTGCCTACAGGAGAGCATTTAGTTAGTCAGCAGCATATTCCTTATAATAATTAATACCTACAATATCAGCTTCGTCTTGGGAACTAGCAGGCTGCAAAAACTCATCCAGATGACAAAGTTGTCCAATCACCAGAGGCAGATGATTGCCCCTGTCCATTTCTTGTTCTGGTATGTACTGTTTATGGTCCTCACTGCTCAAACAAGGAGCTCTGAAGTGCTCTTGGGCTTCAAAATGAAATGCTAACAAGCACACGAATGTGGTACAGCAGGAAGCTGGCACTCACTGCAGACTGTCAAGCTGGCTCCAATGAGCAGGGAAACGCATGCGGACCAGCATCTTTTCTGCCCTGAAACACTCATGCTCAGTGCTCCAGGCAGCCTGTAGCTCCAGAAGGGAGGAAGGAAACACCACAGCATCCTGGAAACCTTCAGAACAGCAGCAGTTGTTTGCTGGGAGCATCCTGCCTCATTGTGCTCATTAAGGGGTAGGTGCAATACAGAGCCGATGGCAAAACTCAAATCCACCCTTAGTGCCTACAGCTTTGTTTTCAGAGACACCTGCCCTCTCGTCTTGACTGCCTGTGCCTCTGAGCACTGTGTTTGCACCTCTCTGAGAAGTCAGTGAGAGAACAGGCTTACTATTTCTCTTAACTTCCTTGATTCCCTCCTCTCATTGCAAATCCCAGCTGAGAACTTCCCTTTTGTTCTCTACTACAACCTCTTCATTCCTCTCTCCCTCCCAGTACAATTTATTCCTTTAATTCTGCCAGTACTTTGAGGGAGGAGGGCCTGGTCAGGGAGGAGGGATGTTCAATAAGGTGAAGCTGTGTTAGGTCATACTGTTGTAACAAACAGTTCTCTGCATGGAGAGTGTTGTGATCCATATGTTAGTTGAAGAAGAAGAGTGGGAGAGGATCCGGGAGTGATTTTTCTCTCTCCTGGTTTTATTTTCAGTTTCTAAGTAAGATATATGGTCCTGTAACTAAGGCAGCAGCATCAACTGCAGGAGATCTGAATGCCATTCCTTGTTTTCTGAGGATTCTTCTGCAGATGTTTTAGCTGTTTGTGAGCCTTGGACTGGAAATAGCAAAGCAAATATGACAACGTTCCTATTTTTGCAGTTTAAGTGTATTAGTCACATTTCAATCAGGGAGATCAGAGCTGGAACTGTAATCCAAAATAAGTACATAACTCATCTGCTGCAAACAAAGACTACTTTTGGGACTTTAAGGTCTGTACAGGTGCTACTACTAATTACTTCGAAGTAAAGATTTTTAACCAAATCCTGTGGTTAAGATTTGAGAGGAGAGAATAAAGTGCAAGAAATGGCAGTACATGGGGAGAAATTAAATTGTAAAATGAAGGCTCTTGTTATGCTGAGCTCCAGTTTCTGAGAATATTGTTTCTCAGTAAATTTGGCTAAATAATTGCTAGTAAATAATTTGCCTGATGGTTTTCTCTCTGTGCTTTGTAGATACAGCCACTAGCAGATTGTGATTTCTTCAGAATGGTTTGTTATTCAAAATTATTTGATGACATTTTTGCAAGACGGCTTTTATCGGCAGCTCGCTATTCACAAGAGAGCCATGCAGTTACACCATGATTAGTGGCGGTATTTCTATTCCCCAGTTGCAGAACTGTAAGCCTGAGTTATCCAATACAAATACTTCCAGAAGGTGAATTTAAAATTAACTTTCCCCAGGTGCAAGAGCACAGAAGCTTCAAACCTGTTTTCTGCAACTGAATATACAATTAAAAGTCTACCTTGTTGCTGTTTGCTGACAATGATCCTGAAAGGGCTGTGCATGCAGCCTGTATCAATTAATTTAGGAAGTAAAAATAAAACAACAGAGAATTGCTGTTGGTGGCATTCAAACAGCTCTAGTGTCTGCTATTCGCACCCTTATTTTATGAAGGAAAGTGGACCTCCATGGTGAAAACCAGGAAGGGAGGTGTCAGTCTCTGTACAGGCAGTCCCCAGTTATAAGAGTAGAAAAACATTGCTCTGTTCAGACTCCAGCACTGCCATAAATTATCTTCGTTATTATTAAGGACAATCCTCTTTTATAGGATGAAGCAGAGGCACCACGAGGTTAGGTGACCACAAGTGCACAAAGTCTATGACAGTACCAATAATGCAGCAGAGTTCTCTGAATGGGCAATGAACTTGGCTGAGAGCAGCTTCCTGCTCTTCATTGTTTTCCCTTTTGGGGATGTTTGCCTCTGTAGGGCTTTTTCTGCCTCTTACCACATCTCTGCTGGCATCTTCAGTAATAATCCTGCATTCAGAAGGAAAAAACATAAACTGAGAGACATTCCAGGCTCTGATGTGGTGAATGAGCCATGTTGGGGATGAGGGAAAAGGGGAGCAGCTGTGTGTGCTACATGGATGAGGATAATGCCAGCAGGGAAGTGTTGTGTTCTTGAACTTCAAAAGGGCTATTATAGGTAGTCAGAGGTAAGAAAAAGAAATTAAAATCTATAGAAAGCACTTGACAGCAGCTCTCTTAACATCACTGTTGATGCCTTCCAACCCTGCTAGAGTTCACTAATCTTAGAGAGTTATGGCCACCCAGTCTGGAATAAAAAAATGTTCTCCCTTAAACAGATTTTGGACATATAATTTGGCTTTAGCTTTCCTTTTCAATGCAGCTCTGTTTTCATATATTAAAATTATGCAGCTCTGAAGTGATTAATAAGTTCAGTTCCAAGAGCTCTTTTCTATGAACACTGTAGTATTACATTATGTACTCAATAACTATATTTTTTTCATTCAGACTATTCTTCTTCCTCTGCGTCTTCTTCTTGCTTTCATTTTCAGTTCCGAACTTTTATGCTACACCATGTTCATCTGTCAGGATACAGAAAAAGGAGAGACTGTCAGGCATAACATAGGCTATTCTTTGTGTGAAGATTTGTGTTGTCCTCCAGGTGATGTTCTCTTGAGCTTTTAGTATTTTCATTGTCAGCCTGAAGGGTAAAAAATGTGTGTACCTTGTGTATGAAAGGAAGCTGCAGGTGAAGGGTAAAAGGGAGTCATTCTTTGTTACTGAAAGCAGAATGCAGATATGCATATGACTGTATATTTAATTTTTCTAGTTATACAGGATGATAACAGAGTCTGACGGAGGTAACATTGAACTAAAGTAGCTGCAGCATCAGTGTGCATAACTTTTCACCTTTCTCTTTCCCCCTCATCAATACAGTTAATGACATTTAGCCATCCAATAAAAAGTGGTTTGGGACCTACACTATGCTGATATGTAATAGAAAGTTTCAGGTTCCAGTAAGGCTGATTCATTCCTCCCATCTGAGTAAAGGCTGGATGTTATACAAGTAAAGGTTGAATGTGATGAAACAGTTAGATGAAGCATGTCCTAGTCCTTTGAATGGAAAATGTACCACTGAAGCAGGCTCCATCAGGCCCTTAGGATAGATTTCTCTCCCCCAGATTTGAGCTATCTGAACATTATACTTCTCATCTAATCTCAAAGTTTTCCCTATAGTCAACAGATAAAGACGGGTGCCTCCAAGTGGGCATCCATCTTCATAAAATGTCTAACAGAGAGAGGATGACTTGTGGTTGGTTAACTTTTCCCTCTCTGGGAGCCTAAAGATTACCTTAATCAAGCTACCTCAGATTCAGAGGATGGTAGATAAGTAAGATGAATCCCACCTGAACTGGGAATTTGCTCCCAGCGGTGTTTGTTCTGAAATACTCTGTTCCCCTCTCCTGCTAAGGGTCCCACTCGCCAAGTAATGAGATTCAGGAACTTTTGACCCTTTTAGGTTTGCCAAGCCCAAACAGCCATAGGAGAGGAAACCAGGTTTGAATGTGCTAAATGAATTGTCAACAGAAGCTTAATGAAGCTCCGCTCCCAGAGCCTATTACCAACGATGATGTTGGAGCCAGAAAGAGTCCAGCTGGCCAGTCAAGGTGAGATTTCAGTGTATTTATTGAGTACTTCAGTGCTACTTATAAATAGAGTGCATTTGATAGAAAAGTCATCAAAGGACAACAAACATGGACCCCAATAAACATCGACTCCAACAACGTTATGTTTATGGAACCGTTTTTGTAATAATGCTGGGTCACCTCAGTGTGCTTAACCGAAATTATTCCTCTCATCCATTTATGCATTAGGCTAGAGGCTGTTTGATTCTGCTATTTCCACTGCCTTCCTCCTAAAAATTGTAGGAATCTGGAGGTGCTGTTATTACACAAGTTGTATTTTTTAATCCCTTTCACCACCAATTGGGTCAAACACAGAGTTTTACATTTGGGGCATGGACGCTGACTGTCAGAGTTAAATTTTGTCCTTGCACACAAATGTAGTGTCTCACTTTACCAGAGTACACATTAACCATTTTTGAAACACAGAAATATGAGATCGGTGAGAACCCTTGAAGAGAGAGAAATGGTCCATTCTGTCTTCAGATTTGACCAGCACACAGTAACTGAAGGGCTAATCTTACTCATTCAGCCACGAGGGGAAGGGAGGATGTTGACTAGTAGCTCAGCAAGAAAACACTGACTGCCCTACACACTGAATAAAACAGGGTCTTGGAAACAAAACAAGATGTGGCTGTGTAATTAAAGACTTTATAATGTATATTTACAAGCAGGGGAAATTAAGACTGCATAAGCATTTCTGATGCTGACATTTTCTGATTTCTCAGTGCTTGACTTGGCAACTTTCCTATTGTTGCTTAATCGTAGGTCTCTCTTTACTTCTATCTCTCTACATACAAGGATGTTTTATGATCATAAGGTCTCTCATCTCTCCTTTCCCTGCTCAAGAGTACAGAGGGAGAGAAGGAAAGAAGGTCCAATTCTTGTTCTGCAGATGGATGGTGGTATATGCAGGTTGGGCGCCTAGCTCATACTGTGTAAAGACAAGTGGGACAGAACTGCTGCACCATGGATATCAGGCCAGTGCAAAAAATGAGATGGACATTAAAAGGTCAAATAACAATGCTGAAGATGTAAGAAGTGCAATGACTCCAAAGCCCAAACAGGATGTCAACTGTCAAGCGCCCTTAATCTTACCTTGGTGACAGTTACCTCCAGCATGGAGTGCAGAGACTGTCAAGGAAGGCAGCATGTGAGTGCGCCTCTTCATTTCTTTTTCCCTTTGTCACTGATACATGTCACAGACGGGTTCTGTGTGACATGTTTCCAGCAGAGACTGGTGACTGGTTGTAGTGATAAAAGCCTGCTGGACCAGAAACCAGACACGGTTTTCTCGTAGAACCTATTCCTGTCAGGGTGAAAGATACACTCCAAATACTCCTAAGAGACATGCAGGCAACTGGTTCAGACCATGGACACTATTTCTGTCTCTTTGCACTGCATGAAAAGGATTTTTCCTCCACGGCTATATAGGGACTTTCCTAGTATTCACAGGGTTGCGTGAAGCCTCCATCATCAGAACTGTAGTGTTCACCCCAACTCTTTAATTTAAAGGGCATGCCACTGAAGGTAGGGACAGCATGGAGGAGGGAAATAGCCTGGAACAAACTGGGAGCATGGTCATGGGACAACAGATGTCAGCCCTTCGCTGTGGTCCCCAATTCAAATGCCAGTTTGGACAGATACAAGTTGTTTTTCAGCCACACTTGCCTTGTTTACTTGAGCTGTTCTGAGCTCAGCGGATGATACAACTAAAGATGCCGGTAGACAAGCACATGATGAAATATGAATTTATTGTCTACTGCTGATCATAGATAATTGAGGTCACATCTTCAAGTTTAGGAACATTAAAATGAGCATGATACAGTGGCAGAAACACATGCAACCTTGTTTCCCAGATAGCTTGTCTTTTGGGGAGTTATGCTCTGCTTCCTGTATTCCCTTTAATATAGAAAAATAAAACTCCATGAGGATCTCTGATGACCACAAGGGATGACTTCTTAGCCTTGCACTTCACTGAGCATGAGCAATACAGGCAGCATTGCAGCTCCTAATGTTATGCTGTATACTTGTTTTATTAAAATCACAGGAGTATGTGAAAATCCAGCCTTTTGTTGAGCTTGCAATTACACTTTCAAAACCAGCTACTGGTTAACCACTAATCTATCCATCTCCAGGCAGAACTCTCAGCTGGCCAGAGCTTTCAAGTCTCTCTGATCCACATAACAGTTCGCCAAGCCAGCAAATGAGAAAACAAAATGCCTCTAAAAAATTGTTACCTTTTGAATTTGGACTATTTGTTGGTGTGGTGTCAAGTTCCATCTTGGCTCCACATGGCAGGATTGTGCCAGAGTACAAGGAATTTCTACAGGTCAATTTTAAAATGATCAGACCTTCAAGCTGTATGACATGCCAGGGATCATACCACCATCACTCCTCTGTTCTCCACTTGCAGAGCAGACCTCTGTTACAATGCAACTTTGTTGACCCACGTTGAAGAATTTCATACACCATAGTATGAGGTATGAAGCCCTTAGCATTAGTGCCAGGTTTGTACCCCAGCAGTTCCTAAGAAGGATCACTCTTTGACCTCAAGGAATTACATTTAAAGCAGACTGGATCAGGCCCTGAGTTTTTATTCCTTCCTCAGTTTGTTCCACAAATATCAGCCATTGGAGTAGCATGACAGCAGCTGTATGAATAAGAAATTGACAGTACCACAACAAATTGAGGGCAAAAAGGCTATGATCTCTATTTGTCATGATGGAAGTAAAGGCTTAGTTATTCCCTGCAAACGCAGGAAGTAAAGCACAACTAAGATTTTCCTGGCCAGAATATGGAGACAGACTCACACTACAGAAAAAAAAAAAAAGAAAAAGGACATGAGAGAAAGCAAAACAGAATTAGAAAGAAGCACTGGTAAACACAAATACTCTTATGCTCTTCCCATGGTAAAAATGCTCATCAGAAGACATTTCCAAAACCTTCTAAAAAACTATGCAGTCTAAATCCATATTTCAGAAGAGACCTATCTCTGAGAAGCCTATGTTTTCCTGACTTTCTATACTATTTTCCTAATTCATTTAGACATCACCTATGGTGAATACTAGTCACTCTAGTAGTTACAGATCCTATAGATTGGCTAAAGCTTGACAAGCTTAGGAGTCAGCTCACCATCACTAAAGCTGACCTGAGTTCATCATGAGCTGCAATATTCAGAGTGAATAAATCAGGCAAAGCTCTGGGCTGCTCTGCTTATGCTGGGGAGAATGACCAACTGCTAGCTCAGGTATGTGTTTCCAACATCCCTTTTGAGCAGGACTTCAGCTTGCAAACCTCTCAGACCAGGGAGGGAGGGATTCCTGAAACACAGGCATCTGAGGAGCTGTCTGCACAATACAGCATATGGCAGGTCAGGTCCTGAAAGCAGCCTGGTCACACTGGTGAAATGCTGCCAGCTGGCTCATTAACCTGGCTTCCCATTGCCTTACAGTTCAGTGGGCTTGCCGCACTGACTCAATTGCTACCAAATCAGGAATCCCTATTGGCCCTCTGTAGTAGAGATGTAACCTTCTGCATCGAAGGTTAACCTTCTGCTTAACCTTCTGCTTAACCTTCTGCTTCTTAGGAGGCTCTGTCCATCCGCATTGCACCACCGCTACGGTCACTGAATGCGCTGCCTTTTTGGTACTCCTCCTTGGCACAAAGGCAGGTGTGTTTAGTTCCTATAAAAGGTCACATCTCCACTGACTTCATCTAAGCTGTGACTTTTCAGTAGGTCTCAAAGCAGCAAGCCTTCCTGTGCCACTGCAAACTCTGGAGCAGAGCAGACCTGCAACATTGTCCCACAGAGATGCAATTCCAGTTACATTTGCTAAGCTCTTAAATAATCTGCATGTATTCCCCGGCAGCTGGTTTAGGGGAAAGTTACTGCTTTCAAAAGGTTCCTTATTGCCTATGTTTTCTTATGTAGGCAAAGATTTTCCAACTTTAGTCCTACTGTATGTTCTCCAGTTTCTAAGGAGATAACATACTTGGTTATATTGACAAATTTCTTAGTGGTGTTGGCTTAGCACATTCAGGAAACTCCTTTCCTTTTTTAATTCAATGTCTTTTTTAGTTTACCCCCCCTGAAATGCCTTCAGTAATTAAATTCATAGCTCTCTCTTGCATCTGCAGCCATGAAATATCTGTAGAATGTGACCACATTCTGTCCTTTACTCCAGGTTTGTTGGCAATTAATGGAGTGATTCATGTTTATCTGACTTTTAGTCCATTTCAGAAAATACTAAGACTAATGTATATCAGCCTATGGATCAGGCCACGATCTTCTCTTACCACGTCAAGTCCTCTAAGACTCACCTGTATATCTATTTCCCACTTTCCCTCTCTTCTTTCTTCCAGACCTCAGTTTTCCCTCCCGAAGAGCCATGTCTGTTTCTCAAGTTAAGTTTTCTGTAACTTTTTGAGTTCAGCTGGTTCTCTCTTGAAACTGTTGCTAGGCAAAGAAGGAAAAGGAGGAAGGTGTCTTGGCAGAAAACTCCACATATCTGAGTTATGTGGATTAGGAAGAAATTTATGCCTCGCATTCAACATCTGCAAAGGGTGAAACGAGGTGAATATGAGATATGTAATCCTTGTAATTCCTTTTGAAGGGTTTACTGTGTGGATCTGCTGTTCAATTACCTATAGGCCAGCAAGAAGATTATAAAGGGAAAGAATTTCCTCTGTGACATACAAAGGGACTTAAACCTGAAGTGCAAGTGAGAAGCTTTTGGAGGCTGAGTACTATGTCTTTTCTTAAAGGAGGAAAGATGGACTTTTCCCCTATAGATCCACAGGTTTTATTTTAATTCAGTCCCCTACATTTTCAAAGTCTTTTATGAAGTGGGAAGTGGCCATCTCACTCCTACCCTCTCTCCTCTTTCATGTGAATCATGCCGCAAAAATTTTTTTATATCCACTGCAAAGACAGATGTGTTATTGTCATTTTCTCAGGGCTTAATCTCGGGAGGAGCTGGGCTAGAATAGGAGAGCAAATTCTTCTTCTCATTCTTAGGGAGTGCCACCATCTCAGAGGAATATTGTGATCTCCCATCAGAGCAGGAGAAGCTTCAAATTTTGCTCGATCCAAAGCTTGGGCATAAAATCAAAATCTTGGTCCCCTTATGGCACATAAACATAGAGCTTTCCTACTTCATGTAGGAAGTACACTAGTTGTGACACCCGCAAATGGACTATCAGGATCACCAACCTGCCCCTTCCACAAACAACAACTATTCTGGTGGTGCAAGACCTCACTAAGTCTCTGGGAATGTCCTCCCTCTCCTCCCTGCAGACGCGGGGGTAGCGGGGAGCATGTGCACATGTGAGTACTGGAATGGACTTGTCTGCACACAACACTTGTCTGCTTGCATAGCTGAATTTAGTACTTCCAGAGTAAAATTCATCCTTGTGGAGTAAACAAGAGAAGGACCGCAGCTTAGCTATAATTAGACCTTGCCCGTAAGCAAGTTGGTTTTGTCCAGAGTAGTAATAGGTAATCATGCCTCTTTGTCACAAGCCCTTGTAGTGTGGTGACTTGCTGTAATAGGGACAACATGTTTGCCTTTTTGGCAGATCCATATTTTTACTTTTTACACTCATACTACTGCAGCAGCCAAGGGGGCCAAGCTGTGGGACAAGACTCTAGTGACCCCCTAAATACAATTTAATGCTGAAATTATAAGCAGCATTCCCTGGTCTTCAAAGAGCTCTTTGCCCTTCTCAGAGTCCACAGGCATTAGCCTGGGCTTCCAGAGCAGTGTCCACAGCCACGCTGCACACCAGCACTGGGAGGAGGAGGGCCGTGCTCCAGCCCTGTCTCTTCAGCTGAATCCAGCTCCTTTACACTTGGCTGCCTCTGGGTTTGTTTTAATAACTCAGCTGTTTGAGCATCATTAAAATGGCTCTGACTGGAGCCTGCGATAAGATAGCAATCAGCATATGAACCAAAGTAAGTGACTCACTCCACAAATAATATTTGCCTGTACTGTTATGAGAATAAAGAAGCTGCTACTGTAAGGCTCCCAGCATCCAGGTGACGAGGAGAGAGTGGAGGGAGAGGAATTGGTTGTGAGTCTTCCTAGAAAGGTGGACAGAAAGGGCCTTTGCAGGACTGGCAGTTTAACATAGTAGCTTTCTTCTTGGGCAGCTTCAGGTAGCGATACACGTTGCATGCTTCAAGCAAATGTTGCACGGGTTACAATTCCCCCGGAGGAAAGTCAAAACCAGCATATGTTGGCACTGGCAGTGGGTGTGTCTGAGTTTTGTTGAAGCTTCTGATGCACACAAATATGCATGGTGAATCACCATATTGTAAATTATGTTCTCAGAAGAGTCTGGATCTTGGCATAGCAGAGGGTCTGCATTTTGGAAGACAAGATGCAGAGAGCACATGGCTCCAGTTTAAGGATGTTTCTTTAAGAAGACAAAAAGCTTTCCTACTCACAAATGCTCCAGCATTCCTGACTTATCTGTATTTCCAAATAACATGGCACTTGGTGCTCACAGTTACTATGGGACTAATTGTAGCTTGCTTTGAACTGAAAATATTGCTGCTGACCCAGGACACAATTCAACTGCATGGGAGCTGAGGGCAGGTCATATCAGCATATGCCTGTACAGAGCAGGGCTGAAATGCCAGGGCAGGGCTGTGTGGGCCGAGCTGGCCCAACATTTTCCTGTACTGATTCTGGCTCTACTCGCTGCTCCTTTTCATGAATTCCAAATGTAAATCTAAGAAAAGAGATCAAATAGCAGAGGCTTGCATTCCTGCTCTGCCTGCGAAGGGATGTCTCAGAACATCTTCATTTGAACTATGCAGATATAATTAGTCAATCAGTGATAGGAAGTGAAATCTTCCTTGTTAATAACCTGCAATGTGCCAGCGGAAGCTCTCTCAGGCTCCTAAGAAGCCACTTCTTCTAATCTTTCCACAAACTGCAATGAAAGTAGGGGTGTTTCTTTCTTTCTGACAGTCACCTACCTCCTTCCAGCACACTGTTAATTGATCCTTATCAATTTCTCAGGAGTTGCATAGGCAGAGTTCAGAAAAATATTATCCTGACAGAATTTCCCAGCAGAAAACCCAATTCTTGTTTGTATAGATTTTTTTACATACTTCTCCCCCACCCCTCTCACCCTCCAACTCCCCCAAGATGATTATTGTTTTTAAATTTCTCTGCAGACAAGTATTTGAATGTGTGGACATTTCCTGACAACCTCCAGTGCCGATGCTGCTGAGTCTGTGCCTGCTGATCCTGGACTTTTTAGTATTTCAGGTGGGGTCCTCAGCCCTCTCTGGCTCCTTTGTCTTTTC
Source organism: Ciconia boyciana (assembly GCF_034638445.1). Classification (NCBI taxonomy): domain Eukaryota; kingdom Metazoa; phylum Chordata; class Aves; order Ciconiiformes; family Ciconiidae; genus Ciconia; species Ciconia boyciana. Next base: position 96,712,489 of record NC_132936.1, read on the forward strand.
TCAGTATCACGGTGCCAGGGACACTGATGCTGCATGGTTCTTGCTTTTAACTGAGGGAGGCAGTTACCTTTTGCACATTTCTGCCTCCAAGAGAGAATTGATCTCAGCTACGTACCTTCTTTTCTCCTCTTCCTTTCCCTACCAAAAATTGTAGTCCGTCTCTCTGTGCCTGTTCTTGCCACTGGCTTCAGTTTGTTCTGTCTCCTTGCTCCTTCTTACTTAGGAAGGGAGCTGCAGCAATAGCATCAAAAATATTCCACAGATACTCTAGGAGTAGCCTCATGCATAAGCAACTGGGCTGCAGCTCAGGATATGTAGAGCCAGTTCCCTTTTCCCTGTGTGACCTGTGTTTCCCTGTGAAGGATAAATTAATTCTGCTCACATCTAAAAAGGAAGCTAAGCACTTAAAGTGGGACATAGGAAGATTCTGCAGTGCTCAAAACTGCCTCTCATCCAATGCTTCAGGTTGAGAAGTTCCTCAGTTTTCAATATTTAAACCCCCTTCTCACTCCAAGTCCTGCTTCTGACCATGGGCAGAGGTGACACGGTCTTGACAGGGCTTATGTTAATGCCCCACCAGGATTCAAAAGCTTTGCTGTCTTCTGTATGCCTGGCCAAGGCATCTGAATTCAAAGATGCACTGCAAAAACGTTTACCAGAACAGTCTTTGCAAAAGGAAAGCCATTCACTTCCTTCCAGACGGCAGTGGGGAAGCTCTGTGGTGAACACTCACCCAGCAAGGGCAGTCTATGTGGAAGCTGTTGGAGCCACCTCTCCCTAGCTCTAGGGCAATACCCAACACACAAAGGGAGCATCTAAGATCTCTACAGCTTGTTTATCGAAGCTGCTCCTTCTGGCACGAATAAATAAAAGATTCACTGGGCCAGAAAAGGAAGTAGCAAGGAGGCTGCCTTTCCAGCTCATGGTTTTCATGGAGGGGGAGAATCCTGTGTTTAAGTCCCTCTTCCAAGGACAGTTTCTGCATTTCAGGTTGTGAAAAACTGTCCTGGTTTTGGCTGGGATAGAGTTAATTTTCTTCCTAGTAGCTGGTATAGTGCTCTGTTTTGGATTTAGCATGAGAATATGTGATAACACACTGATGTTTTAGTTGTCGCTAAGCAGTGTTTATACTAAGTCAAGTACTTTTCAGCTTCCCGTATGCTGTCAGGTACACAAGAAGCTGGGAGGGGGCACAGCCAGGACAGCTGACCCAAACTGGCCAAAGGGCTATTCCATACCATATGATGTCATGCTCAGTATATAAACTGGGGGGAGTTGGCCAGGGGCCAGCGGTCGCTGCTTGGGGACGGGTTGGGCATCGGTCAGCGGGTGACGAGCAATTGCATTGTGCACCACTTGTTTTGTACATTATTTTACTACTATTATTATTATTATTATTATTATTATTATTATTATTATTTTCTCTTCCTCTGCTCTCCTGTTAAATTGTCTTTATCTCAACCCATGGGTTTTACTTTTTTTTTCCAATTCTCTCCCCCATCCTACTGGGGAGGGGAGGGTGAGCAAGCAGCTGCCAACTGGGGTTAAACCACGACACAAACCCATAGAACTAGTATGAAGTGCAGCTGAGACAGTCCCCCATAAGCATCTCGGCAACTAGGCTATAAGCTCCACAGAGGAGAGGAAAATAAAGATGCTTCCCTGTTCTCCATGTTTCTTCATCGGCTGCCTCACTTGGCTCCTTGCTGAGGCCGGCGGTTGTCTTCAGTCTCGTCCAGGGACTTTGTGGTGGGTTAACCTTGGCCAGCAGCCAGATGCCCAGCCAGATGCTTTCTCACTCCTCCCCTCCACAGGCTACATGGAAATACCTGGTCCGCCGTGGTCCTCTCCGTGATTTGCAGGGGAATCTCTGCTCCAGCACCTGGACCACCAGAGCCTCCAACAGCCCCAGCCTTGTGGAGCAGCTAACACCTTCACACAGAGCCAACAAGCGTGGTGTGGGCACGTGGGCACAGTTTGTGGGCCCCACATTTTAAAATAGGAATTAAAATTCTCCTCTGTATTTAGTGGTACCACTTTAAATAACTTAGTTACTTCAAGCAAAGTGTTTTGGTAGGAATTGCGTCCTACTATGTGCATGGACAATATCTAGCTTTGTGAATCCGTGAATTATGTTGGAGTCCTAAAGAACACTGTAATATAAATAGTAAGAATGACCAAATGAATTCACCTCATTTTCTTCCCCACTTGTTGTTCACAAGCAACTTCGGAGAGGAGCAAAGAAATGTGCATGCATGTCAGAAGAGCATGGCATAGCAATGTATGACACCTGTCTAACTAAAAGCAGCATTTAGTTGAAGTTTTGCATACTTTTAGCAAACTTATCAGAGAATGATGCAGACTAAGGATTATTTGTGGAAATTATTCACCAGCAAACACACCAAGAAAAAAAAATTCTGTCTGTGGGCAGTTCAGGAACAGGAAAAGAAAAAAAAATCAAACCCTAGATGCTGTTCAACTAATGAATTATTCACCCTGAATTAACTAAACACCATTTTGTATTTATACAGCATTTAGTAACACAAAGTGATGTGCAAGTGTTAACTTTATCTACAAAAAAAGCTGTATGGGTTAAATTAAATCAGAACTCAAAGATTATGAACAAAATGCATCAGCTGACCCACATAAAATTGTATTTGTTTCTAAAAAAATATAATTTTCTTATTTTTCATTTTAAAGCTGGGTGCTGAATACTTCTGAAAATTACATCAATATACCATTTTCCTGCCCATCTCCAGTACAGATGTAAAGGGAAGTTATTGATGCAAAGTTTATGCATCCTTTGTAGGCTGTTATTAGAGTTCCCTCTGCTGCTGACTATGCAGCTCTACTTACACTGCTCAGGTGCTGGGTACTAACAGAGGCAGGTTCAACAGTATGCCTTACTGAAGTGAATAATACCTCAATTACAGACTGCTGGTCTCCAGAGATAACACAGGAGCAGCAGGAATAAAAATCCTGAGACTCTGCTCCCGGATTTGTGGGTCATAGTTCTGATATTTCAAGTGAAAAAGAAATATGAGTAGTGGCACATTATCATTTATCATATTTGCTCGTCTAACAGTCATGTAGTTTTATTCCCCAGACTTTGCCCTCAAAAATTCTTTTGCAGCCCCTAGACACATTCCTGAAAGTACGGCACGACGCTTGCCAGCACCTTGGCAAGGCAGTTATGGTACGCAGCTGCGAGATGAGAGTGGCCATTACACAAGCAACCATATTTTGCAATGTATGCCAGAGCCTGTACCTCATTTCCTTTTTTAAGGAGCTAGGAGTTAGAAAATACTAGAAGCAGAAATGTCCTTTCCCTTTTCTTTTAAGCTCCAGGGTGGGGTGGAGGATGCTTCTCAGGTCCATTTCTCTTTTGCTTGGCCTCACTGAATTTCCTACCAGATCCTGACGCTGTCTCAAGGTGGTGACCGACCCCTGTCTCATCATGCTCATCAGCATGGCACTCACGGTGGAAAAAAACAGAGGGACCAGCAAGGCGCTGGGTTCCTGCAAGCTTGTGTCTCACCCTGAGGCCAGCAAGCCTGAGTTCCTGCTCTGCCCAGCACCATCAGGACTCCATGGCCATGGTTTCTGCCCAGGCAAAGAAGGCAAAGCAAACTCCGCCAGCCAGCACTTATAAATGAATCGTGTAAGAGAGGGAAAGCAAGAGAAAAGGGAGGTGGCTTACTGATGACAAAACAGAAATTAATCCCAGAGTAACACTATTAAGTCCCTCTGTGACATGCTGGCCCCAAAGGCGTCCTTTTAATTTGTGATCAAGACAGAAAGTTCTCCCAGGAAAGATAATCTGACTGACTGATCCTCCAGGATATATTTAATGTTGAGTTATTTCACTTTCACCAGCTTCCAGAAAAAAAGAAAGGGGGGGGAGGCGTTGAGAAATGGCCCTGAACGAAGCCAACACTATTTTCTTGAGAGATTTTGTGGGAAAAAAATGCCCTTCCTACTTCCACGCAGTCCCAGCTAGGCAAAATTCAGCCAGCTCCTGAATGCAGGGCAATACTTTCCAACCTAACTCTCTCACTCCTCCTCACTCTTCAGCCTTTTCTTGGTCTCACCCTCAGTTGTCCCTGAGATGTTACATTTGTCTTATTTATGTAATCGCTAAATTCTACCCACAGCCTCAGAGTATAAGAAGTCCTTGATTACACCTGAGTGCAAATGAGGCATGGGCAGAGATTGAGCTTATCCCAAGAGAAAAAGGATGAAATGGGAACAGAGATTCAGAGCTGAAAGTCTCAGCTGCCATAAGCCTTGAGGCACTGTATTGAGACTCTGGGGAGCATAAGCCAGCTTCTGCTTTTTGCTTGGTGTGCAGCTGAATAGAGGATCAGAGGATGGTGTCCACCTGAACAAACGTAGGCCTCTGCGGCTGAGGTAACGACCAGACATAGGTGCTTCCAGAGCGCCATCCTTCCCAGCCTAAAGAAGGAATATGAAATAAATCAGGTAAAGCAGGCCTAAAGGTGTCTAGTTCTGTGCATTGAAACTATAACACAGCGACTCATGCAGATGTAGGTTTCTACACAGCAAAGGCACCTAGAGCTAGTATGCAAATCCAGTGCCTAAGCTGTGGTGGCACCAGGGCTGGGCATCCATCCGCATTAGGCACCTGTACCAGGTGGTACAACACTACCCGCTCTCCATCCCTGGGGAGCTGCTGCTCAGTGAGGCTGTGGGGTGTTCCCAGATGGTGACCCGCTGGTGGAGAGAAGGTGAGATGAAGCATTTGGCATTGCCCTGAACTCGGGGGAGGAGGAGGGGGGGTGCACAGGAAGCACCTGCTTCAGTGAAACAAATAAATGACCTGAGTTTGGTCCTGGGGTCCTGTATAATTCAGATTATACAGGAAGCCTCTGGCAGAGACAGATGAAAACTCCTCCAGGCCCACAGAATAATCATTTCCCATTAGTCAACATGAAAAAAACCTACTTCTTTCCCTCCGTTGCTTGGTCTGTCCATGTAGACACTGAACGTTATGGGATACAGTTTTTTTAATATGTTCAGTACTCAGTACAGGTAAACAGGTAGCCTAAGAAGAGTAAATTCCAGGCAGGGTCAGCTGGTGCTTTGGTAGTAAGTAATTCTAGAAATGAACCAAAATAAGCATCTAAACCTGCATACTACAGAAATGTTTGAAAGGTGGATCTTGTCATTTGAGTATCAGATGACAACACAGTTATCTAAAGGGCTACTGGTCGTATCCACTGGAGATACTCCATGACAAACAACAGAGACTGACAGCCCATTCGCATTATGAGTTTCATTGGGTTAATCGGATTCCTTACAATGAGAGAAATGCCAGTGCATCCACGAAGAGGAACATCGCTGTCCTGCAGGCAGCTTTAAGGAGGATTTGGTCATGTGTTTCAATGAGACATTTAAAATTGCACTCATCAGTTTTCAGAAATCTCACTCATTTAAATTGTCACAGCTCAGTAGCCCTGGGATTTAAGAGTAGAAAAGGGTAGGACTCATCAGCAAAAACTCCTTACTAATTTATCAGAGAACAGAAAGAGAGCAAATTTTTAGTGAAAGAAATAAAAAAGAGGAACCTGACTGTCTTTTCTGTCCTAGCTACTGGATGCCAAGCAAAAAGACACATTGGTGTGGCTGCTGCTAACCTTGGCAGGCTGACAGAAGGAAGCCAGATTGTCTGTTGTTGTCTTTTTATGTTGGTGAAATCAGGGGAAGACAGGGCTAGGTAAAGGGCAAAAGGGTAGCTCGAAGGACAAAGAGTCAAACTGACTTTAATCCAGGTTGCTCTGGTCAGCTGTAGCCCAGCTCCTGCGCTGAAGCTTTTCTGAAGGGTGAATGATGGCTTTGGGAGCAAATCTCTCTAAACAGCCCACTGTATAGATATTTTTTTCTTGACTCTGTGGCTTCAACCCTGTGTTAAGAGACAAACTCAGCCTTGTGGACATTGCTGTCTCTGACAGGTGAGCAACCGTACATCTCCCCAGCTCTCTGCAGATGGGGTCTCCCTCCTGCACTAGCTGTCAGCCCTTTCTCAGGCAGCTACACCCCACCTTGTCCCTTCTGCACTTTAATCTTAGAGACCTTCTCACATTCTTTTTTCCGGACACATGGGTCTGGTAAACATCACTAGCACAGCCCAACCCCAGGCTCTGCTATATGAATGTGCTTCTCAAGTGATAAGACTCAAATGATAGTCTTATGAGAAACTTCAGGAGTATGTCAACTCAGGAATCATATTCTTGTTACTTTCCTTTGTCTGTAAGGTAATGGGAGGTGACAAGAAAGAGCTGTCTCTTCTCTGGATGGGAAGCAGGAGGGAAGGGAGGTGAGATGAATGAGAAAAAAATCTCTGCTGCAAGTGTCTTAAGAATTCAGCAGGTGAAGAACAACCCTATAGTGCGCCATGTGAGATCAGCTGTGCCCAAACCTCTGGGACATATCACAAGTACATATGAAGAGAGGAAACGCTCTTTCCCAGACTCAGGGAATTGCCATTGCCTCCCTGACCACGATCATAAGGGGTAGAGAAATAATGGGCAGTGAATGAAAGCTAACACAGCCATCTCTGTCTAGTTTCCAGTAGGCGGGAGTTAACTACTACCTGGAAACAGGCACCTTTTTGACAGCGTAAGGAGAAAACAGGCAGAAGGTGAGTTAGCCCTGCCAGAGCAGGCTGTAGAGAGCAGACTAGCAGGTGTCAGGGCAGGAACTGGTACTGCTGCAGCCCTGCTACACCAGCCCTGAGGATAAACAGGAGCCATCTTCTAGTTTTCTCAGAAGAGACAATCTAACACCTTGTCAAAGCGCTAAATGCAGTTACAAGGAGGGCTGGGAGCAGAATGCAAATACCTCATGCCGGTGGGGCAGGTGCATATCAAGCTGCCCCTGGGCAGCAGCGTGGCTCCTGGTCAGCACCCACCCCATGAGCACGGGCAGAAATTACCCCTAGCCGTGCTGCTGGGAAGCAGTGCTGAGGAAGGGATCCATATGAATAGGAAGGCACCTTCTATCTCTGTCATTCATATTCTCATTCCTCTGGATCTAGTGTGCTGCTATGTACAACTTGAAATGGGAACCCATAAATGGGACCCAGTGGTAAGCCACCTCCAGGTTCCTGCCGCTCACACTTCTGCCAGTCCCACAGACCATGAGAAATCACAGTTGTGTCCAAAGAGGGTGGTTCTTCAATTCCAGCTTGGAGAGGTTGGGGTTTTTTGGTGCTCCGAAAGCCTCTGATTTAGTTTCCAGTCACTAGCATTTTTAGGAATGAAGAACAAGTTACAGTGTCTCTGCTTCACAGGCTTTGTGCTCTGCTGCTCACCGGTTTGCATGCTGTTGCCCATCCCCTGAACATGCTACCTCACAGGTAGACTGACTGCCTAGACTGAGCATGGCCAACATAATCTGTGAGAATGGCTTCATGCTGCCACAGCCGTGCCTAGCATAAATATGTTTAAAATTCATATAAGCCTTTACAGCTTTGCCAGAAAGGCAAAATATGTAGATATTTTGGGTAAGAGAAATAACCAAATAGGTATTAGTATGAATGTATAAAGGACTAAAAAATGTGGAAGACATAGGGAGGAAACAGGGCATGTCTCCAAGACTTGGGAAATACCTGTCCCTGTAGAGTTCTTTTCCAACTTTTCTCAGCTGCAAGCAGTAAGACTTTCCTTCTGTGTCACTTGCCTGTTAAGCAAGGAGCTAATACCCTTCATAAATGAATAGAAAAATAAAGAAAGAAAAAGCAAAGCCACCTGCATTCATGACTAAGCCTTCTTATTTAAATTCAAACTCCTCTTCCCTTTGTGTGAAGTGAAAACTCAGAGGTCCCGATTCACGACTTCATTACCGCGGACGTGTGGCGGTGGCTGTGCTGCACAACACGAAGGCAGGTGATAACTGCCTCACTCTGAACCAGCCCGATTTGGATATTCAAGTTTCCCTGGCTATTTCTAACCAGCCCTGCAGGCTGGGTAGCGTTACTGCAACACGGGTAACGTCAGTGAGTCCGATTCTCTATCAGGAGTGGAGTTCAGTCTTTGGGATATTACTGAAGTTGTACAGTGCAGTAAAATGCACGATGGTTCATCTGTTTACAGCTGCAGTAATGTATTAGTGTAACAGAATCTAGGTATTGTTTAGCCATCTTTATGTCTTTCTGATGCTAATAAATGTGGCAGGTAAAATAATGTACCAATATATTGGTTTTGTGTAACATGCAAAAGTTTACCCTCACCACCCCCATTATATTTGATGGCAAACTATTTACTGGTCTTTTACTTCTGATTTATTTCTGATCATGAATAACCAAAATTTTACAAATTTTAGCGTGAATTATGATTACTATTACCATTACCATTACTACAAATTGCTGGCAGTATTTTCACTCATAACTGAGATTTAGTATCTAGTTTGGAATGCAGGAGTTGAAAGTTGAATTGTCTGGGTTATTGCAAATCCGCTGCATTGTCTTTGAGTGCCTCATTTCCCCAGCTGTAAAATGGAGGGCTGCCTTATCTCACATACATAGAGATTTTGAGGTGAAATACTCAGTAAAGATTGTGAGGTGTTCTCAAAGACTCCAGAACTAGGGTCTGTATAATTAACTAAAACAGATAGATGAGTGGCTCACTGGCTGCAACTTGTTTGTATAAATTATTCAGGGAATACTTTATGAAAAACTAATACAATCAGGATTGTTTCATGAACAATTCATGCACAGGAAAAAAAGGTTAAATTAAACAGTTTATTCATATGTCACAACTGATTCAAAAACCCTTAGTAACTTTTTCTAGCCTTTACCAATGAAGAAACTAGGGCTGAAGGAAGCTGCTGAGAGCCGCAACAGGAATTGACACCGAGACAGTAAGAGAATTGGGAAACCCCTGGCTTGCAGTCCAGCAGTCAGATCATCTGGACATCTGGGTTTTGTGTTTGAGCCTCCAAAGTTTGATTTATAAAATAACTCAAAGTTCTTCCAAAAGTATCAAATCTGCAAAACGAGGCTTCACCAGTCTTTCCCCAATCATACCTCTGACTAACAAGTACCACAACAATAGCTCTTCTGAAAGACAGTTACAAACATTTGTCCTGGCCATGGTAGGAAATGAGCTTCTCTGCTAACATTGGCGGTCCCAGGGTTTGGCTGCCCACATGGTGCCTGATAGTGTGCAAGTTCTTAACCAGGAGCTTAGGAGTTTGTATATTAATTTTTATATCTTCTGGCTCCCAAAAGCAGAACAAGAAATTTTCTGAGAAGGGAAAAAGCCAAGCTCATTATAGCGGCTCAAAAATGCAAGCAAGGTAGGGAAACTTAGAAGATACTGTATTCTTAGTGTTATGTGGACCAGCTGTAACCAAAACTGAGATGAGCTCTGGTTCTGCCATTTGGAAAGCAAGCTCAGCCTCTGAGTTTATACTGAAGTAATGCTTTCTGAGCACCTCTCTAACCTTCCACAGATGTTCCCACAGACCATGGAAACTTTTCTATTCAGATGAGATTCTATAAGAGCATTTCTTTTTATGCAGCATAAGTTGTTTAACGGTCCTTTCCGCTGTTTCTTTTCAAAGTCACTTCTCTTTTCCCTGTCCTCATGAACAATTTTCTCAGTGTCCTCTCATCAGACCTAATCTCCTATAAGCAGGTTTTTCTTCCTCTCAAATTCACAGTTATTGAGGGGCACACATCTACCACTTCCCAGGCAAGACACTTGGGGACCGACTTTCATTTACAGAAGGGCTCCTTTTTGTCCTGTTCTGCTAAGCAAAAAAGGACAGGTGTTTCTACCCGTTTCAAGGTAAGGAGACATTACTGGCAGTAAGATGCAGGTTGTCAGTTGAAATGAAATGGGCCCTGTTAGATTATATTCACTACAAAATTGTGTAGAGGCATCAATTGGAGACTGTGGCAGTGTTCACACGGGTAATGAAAAGATTTTACAAGTGTATGGTCTTGTAATTGGACTCTCATGGCTGCATGTTTATATCTGCACTGAATCCCAGTGAAGTCAAGTAAAAACAAGTGCCCACCCAGCTCCAGTGATTAAACCAAAGTTAAAGTTGAGAATGAGTTAAAAATGCCATTTGAAAGAATAAATGGGCATGAAGGATCTGGGAAAGAAACACCGCAGCATCAGGAGAAGAATATTTTGAGATTGTATTCAGATCTGAACATTACAGTCTAAATTGATTAAAAATCCTCCACTAGCCCTGCATATTAGCCAACCACATATTTTTAAAGTTATATAAGAAAAAAGGATTTATTTGACTGGGCTATTGAAGTATAGAGGGGATTTATGAATTAAATATTATTTTAAATAATATCAATATTTCAAGAAAGGCACAGAAACCATCAGCAGGAATCAATATGATTGTCAGACATTGAGTTAGAAACATAAAGACCTCCACTGAAGGAATAGCTAACATTTGTTAATTTGTCTTTAATTAGTGCTGCTGAGATATCTTTCTCTCTTGGCTGTGATGTCTTGCAGTCATGTTTAAATGGGGCTTTGACAATGAAAAATCTTCTTCGGTGATTAGAAAATAACCCTCATTCAATAAACTGCTGCAGTAAAAGATCACTTTTTTTGCCAATTCCAGAAAGCTGTATAGGTGCTTTTGTGAAAATATCTCAGCACCTGAAGGGCTTTAGTGCATTATCCCCATAATATCTTTGCAAGTCAGGAAAGCACTGTAATTTCCATTTCACAGGTGAAGACAGAGAAGTGAAAACAGGACTCATGGCCAGCTGGTCTCTCCTTCACATGAAATGAGATGCAGCAAAGGCAGATTACTAGACCTGAGAATTAAAAAAGAGCTGCCTAGAGCGAAGGCCAGATGTAGACCATATGCAGTCAGTGCAAGCAGAGAGATCTAGAGAACTTTCTTTGGGAACAAAATCAGATATTTAGGTGATTAATTCAAACAAGTGACACAAAACACCATACACCAGCCTAACCCTGGAAATACCTTCACAACATCCACTTTCAGGACTACAAAAGGTATCTATAGAGTGCCTAATGCATTGAGAAAGAAATTCAGAGCAGAGTACAATCTCCCCTCTGTACCTGTACCTAACCTACAGGCTGGTTACAAGAGCAAGCCTTGGGAAGCAGGGTACACGTGGGTTCACATCCCACGAGGGTACCAAACCCAGGTGTCCCACGTTTTGCCAGCACCTAGGCTGCAGAGCAGAAGCAGCTGTTCAGAAAGGATGGGATTGCTCGAAGGAGGACTTCAGGATCCTTAATCCAAAGGAATACTCCTTGTGCTCTTCCCCCCACGAAGAAATTCAGACAGGCCTTCTGCCCAGCATTTCATACCAACTACTAAGTGCAGATTAGGAGCTACCTGACTTTCCTCAGAGGATGCCTATGCATGTCAATGCCCCTCATCTTCTTCAACTTTTCAGGAACTTGCCCAGGATTATAAAGGAGGTTTGTAAAAGAGCATAGGATGGAAGGTGAGTTATCCAAGCCCCAAACCACCCTCCTTCATATATGAGACCTGCCTTTTCCTACATATATAAGTAGGTTCTAAATATCAGATATGTGGTGGGTTTGGGCTAAAGTATTTCTAAGCCAGGTAGGGACTTATCTAGTTCACATCAATTTTAATGGAAATCATGTGCCTGAATGCACCAGGACTTTGGAAAATTTTGCCCTGATTTTTCCCTAGTGTTAGACTGTCCATTCTTGATTGCAGTTGGAAAAAAACCAAAATAAACAAACTATTCTAACCTGGAGTCCTTGAGCTGATATATACACATGAAAAGCTCATACATCCTTCTTCTTCTCTGTGACATATTTATTTTCCTCTCCAAGCCCTCCTGCCCCCCCCCCCTTATTTTTAAATATACCTACTTTGCTCATAGTCTGGGCTAGCTGGTGGACTTTTAAGACAATAACAATGAGAAATCTGATAATGTCCTGAGTGATTGATTATTTTTTTTGCTGAAATGGAAGTGGGTTTGTTAGTGGAATTTGAGATCGATATTGTATTTATTTATTCATTTCTGTCTTTGGTTGAGTGTAATCTTATAGTCCTTGGCACTTAGACTTAGACCGTTTGTTAAGAAGGCTGTTGAAGATGTTACAGGGGGATTTATTATGTACTTTTACAGATTTATTTCCTGTTAGATAATTTGGTGGATGTTTCAAGTACTGCATGCTGGATAATAATATAAAAGGACACCATGTTTGTAAAATTGAACAGAGTCTTTATTAGTAGAATAATTTACGGACACATTGCCGCCGCAGTTGGAAATCTCACTGCATATCCCCACTGACTTCCCAACACCTTTTCAAAACTGTCCTTCCTGCTGTTTCCTCCGCGTTTCATGCATTGACCACTCACCCCTTCTCCTGTAAGTACTGATCACTGGTTTCCTGGGGACAAAAGAAACCACTGCTTACATCAGCGTCCAAGGCTGTGAATTATGTGGCCTGGTAACAAATAGTAAATGAAAAAGAGTAGCAGGGAGGTAATTAAAGATAGAGGGCCAGATGGTGTCAGTTATAGCTCTCTCACCTCAGCACAAATTAGAAGATGCACAGAAACAACACAAGTCTATGGCAGAGGGAAAAAATAGATGCAGGAGCAGCACTCCTTTCAGCTGTACTTACTCCTTCCCCTACCCCCTCTCCCCTCCTCCTATCTGAGAGTATGTCGCAGCTGGAGCTAAAGGCAGCACAGCTGTGTCTGCCAACTGTCTGCTGATAGAGTGATGGTAAAAAGGTCATATCCAGTCAGTGGAAAGTCACCTTGGTCTGCTCGCATGGGAACTTTAGGAGATCCTGGAGGTCCACTGTCTCGTCCTTGTCACCTCAACACCAATCATGACAGATTACAAGCCAGTACCAGCAATGCCAACAGGAGCATATCAGGGTCAGCACCACAGCTGAGAACAAGCCTGGCACATCCTCGATGTGCATTTAGGGCAAAAAGAGTGGATGACTGCAGTACAAGATGAATGCTGTTCTCCAGACCCCAAGTGAAAGCAGCAATACAGAGTCAGTCCAATAGTTTTTCCCCTGCCTGTCAGAGTTTCAGAAAGAGTAAGTGTATAAGTAAGAGGCTCCCCTTATGGGCTGCTGGAATTATATTCTTGCTTTGCCACATCAGAATGACCACACAATGCATAAAGCAGAGGGATCCTGACGTGGTGAGCCACTGCGCTGCGGGGGGATTCTCCCAGTGCTCTGCCCCAAGCCCTTCCTGGGTCCCTGGGGCTTTCTTCCAATGCTATTCACTTGGCAGCACAAAGGAGAGCAGAAATGGCCAAATGACTTGGAGTGGCCATCCACATTGTGTTTATTGCTAAGCATATTGCTGGAGGCTTTGGAGCAAGCCCTAATTAGCTTCAAAATGCAGCCCACTACTTTTTTTATGGAACTTCCGTGCAGCATAGAGTCTTAAGCCAGATTTGAATGACCAAGTAGTGCCCCCAGGAGCAGTCCTAGCACCATGGCACAGCACACAGGGTGGGCTTCTCAGCAGAGCCCAGGCTGGCAGCCAGATCTTCTACCAATATCAAACTCCTTGGAGTCCAGTGAGTTTTATACCTCAGTGAGGCTCTGATAGTAGACTTTTAGATACCTGTGGTGTGTTGGACCAAGCCTGTAAAATTGCAACCCAAATCTGACCCTTCCAGATATAAGCATGGCCTGTATTTTCCAGTGATGTCCAGTTCATCTTGTGGAGCATGGAGGGCATGAGAAGTGCTTTTACTGAGGGAAGAGCATGGATGGAGAAAGGCCACATGCCTAATGCAGCCCATGAAGTACCCACTGAGGGAGTGCAGTACATCCAAGAAGCACACTGGTGTTGGAAAGATCCCACTGGTGTGCCCAGATACTGCCTGCCCACATCCGCATCTCTGCCAGGTCCTCCTTTGTGGAAGTGAGCAAATTGCAAGCTGCCCCCAGCAAGAGGTCTGGGCTCAGTTGGGAGACCTGCTTGCAGAGGCACTGAGGACCCACAGCTGCAGAAAGCAGTCCATGTGAGGGAAACTTGGGTGTTCAAGTGGTTAGAGAAGGGAGTAGTGTCCACAGGGAAAATCTGCAATGGCTGTGAAGGAGAAGCTGATGGTGACCCTTTAGATCAGTCCTACCTGCTGGGCTATTTGCCTCCATGGATACAACCTGCCTAAATTCAGCATATTTCAGAGCATCAGGAAAAACTCACTGTCTTCTCCATTCATATCTCTCTTCTTCTCCTAGCCATCTGATCACTGTAGCGTGCCAGCACTGTTGCTGAAGGGTTACAGTATTGCTCCATCCTGCACACTCTGACTTCTCCCCAAGCCTTACTGAGCTTCATTACAGCAGGCATCATCCTGGGCAGTGCGGAGCTACTGCTGCTCCCTACAGTAACAGTGTTTGGCAGGATCGGGCCCTGCGTTGCTTTTATCAGAGTGCAAATTGCTTTCTACTTTCCCTCAGTAATTCTTCAGACCTTCTCCCCCCGCCCCCGCCAGTGTGACTCTTTTCTTTTTCCTGGCACACATACGGCGAGGTAGGCACACAATAGATAAAGCAAAAGCTAATTGCAAGGCATGTAGAACACAATAGATGTGCTGGGAATCTATATATCAACACCGATGGGCTTCCTTATGTGCACTGCATAGCTAAGCACCTCTGATAAGAGGTTGGACTGGGAATACATTGCACAGACAATAATGGATTACTAGCTACAACCCCCAAACTAACTAAATAAAGGAGACAGGCTTCTGGGTTTGTTCATTATTCTTATAATCCTAAGTTAAGAAAAACTCAGGGCTGTGGTGGGGATAAGATGTTCTCCCACTGCCCCCTCCTACCTCCCAATTACAGTTTTGGATTAGTGCAATGAGCTGCCTAGGGTGGTTTGGCCAGGACCCAAGCTCCAAATTCGCTCATCACTAACAACTGCTGAAGTTAAGTCTGAACTGCAGCAGCTGGGGAATCTTGGAGCTGGGCTGGCAGCCTGTCTGGAGAGCAGAGGCAGTTTCGATGTCTATATCCCACTCCTATGAGAGTCGGGGGCTCTACCTTCTTCTGTCCTCCCCCACTGCCATGTGCTCACAAGCAAAGGAAGCAAGAAGGACCGAAGGAAAAGAATAGATGAAACAAGTGACTCTGTGGAAAGCGAACATGGAAAGTGGTAAGATATCTGCATCCCTATAGCTCCAGCCCTACAATAGTGTCCAACAGCATATGGGGACTGAACAGCCCCTCGATATTCAGTCAAGAGGAAACTGGGAAAACAAGAAGGAAAAAACCAAGAATCTTACAGTAAGAGCACAATGTGTGCTTGTGTGCATCTCTGCACTGTAGTCGTAGCTAAATGTAAAGTGGCAGCTACTCTTAGAGACAATCCAGATTTTACATTCAGATATTGTCAGAACAGCTACATCACTCAAAGGTATTACCTCTTAAAACCCTGCGCTCTTCTACAAAGTTGGCGAAGGTTTTTTAATTATACTTGCTCGCTACGCTCAGCAACAGAGTTTCCAGGGAAGGGAGGGAGAAGAAGATAACTAGAAGGAGAAGATGAAAAGTGGGTATTTACCAGATTATGTTCTTGAAGGATTCCTTAGCTGGCCATGATGACACATGGTATCCCCTAGCATCTCCCCAGCAGGAGGGAAACTCAGTCCAACACGCATTAACGTTGCTCCTAGCAGAGCTCCCAAGTCCTTCAACATGGTCACTGCCACTGTGGTTTGCAGCTCTTCCCCATTTTGATCAAGACTGGTCTTCCCTCGGGCTCAGACAATCTGGTTTCTGTCATACGGTGGCTTGAAATATATTTTAATGAGGGAAGACATGGTTCTCCATAATGGGCTGCTGAGTAGCCCTTTCAGAAAGTCCCAGCTTTACAGACAGGGAAAGACAGTAACACCATTGAAAAAGGACTGTTATCTGGTTTGGTTACTTTCTTTTCATTGTCTAGTCCTGTCATTCTTGACGTCAACTAATTGGTGCACCAGTAATGAAGAAAGTTTCTCTCATATTGAATGCAGACAAGTCAGACAGGAAAATAATGCCCATTTTTCAGACCTATACCCAGTGCCTTTTGCACTAAAACAAACAGAAAACGCTTTGAGTGTGTTTGCAAGATAAATGTTTAGACAAACAGAGCGGTGATACAGAAGCTGAATATAATGAGCCAGACTAACCTCAACTCTAACTACTCTGGTTCTATTGGGAACTACAGGTGCTCTGCATCTCCAGCAGTCAGGTCTCAAACACCTAGCATTTTAGTAGATCATGTTAGGAGCTTAAATTAAAGCAGAACGGTAGCATAAATATATCTCTGTTAGTGTGGGCACCATAACCATCCTGGAAAGGTTTCTTTTTATAATCTGACAGCATATTGACTGAATAATTGTGGAGCAGAACTTGTTAACAGGGAAGGGGTTTATCCTAATTACATAGCTTATGTGTTTCTTCTTATAGGCCCATTATTGCCATACTCTTTGGTAGGCTCACAATCACAAATTTATTCTACCTTCACAGCAAAACCCTGTGAAACAAGGAGGTCTCATTCTACACAAGGGCTGAGGCTGGGGTGGAGGCAGGTTCTAGTCCCCTCTGTAGCCCCTGCTTTATCCTTCTCTATCCCAGTGCTGGCACCTGCTAGCCCTCCACAGTACTGGGGCTTGATAAAATATGTTCTTCCTGTGAGGGCAAGGGACTAAGGTCTCCCTCTGCCTGCAGATGGGCCAGCACCCATTACAGTCCCCAACACATGGTGAAAGAGAACAGCCCTGAGGGGCCTCCCTCCTCCACTCCAATTTACATCAGGATGCATCATGTTTAGTCCCCATTTTGGAAGACAGGTAGGTCAAACGCAGGACAACATAGGTCAACATAGGGAACTGACATACAAGGCAGATTGAGTAATTATCTGGACAAATCCCCACTCCACATAGTACAGCAAAACACTGAGGGAAGATCTTTCCTCATCTTTACTCCTCTAGTGTGTATATGCATTTCCAGGAAAGGTTTTGCTGTGAGTAGAAATGTTCCAGTGGAGATTGGTAATAGCATTTTTCCAGTAAATAACTTTATCATGAAATCCATGATGGCCAGCCAATGCACTTTTTCCTTTTCTCTGCAGCGGTTATAATACACACAGGTAATGCTAACTCTCCAGGCTTTGTTTTCTCCTCTCCTGCCACATTGCACAGCTTTTGTTTGTCATGCCAAGATCTGATATCTCCATGGCACTCTCCAAGCAGCACTTTTCTTCCATAGTAACTGGCACTGCAGCCAGGCCTTGCTCAGTCATTTCCATTGAGATGTGCACCAAATCATGCATCTGGAGGACCACAACCACACTTTCTGGCTTATTTCATAAGAGGGAACATATTCCCATTTTCTTTCCCTTCACATGCAAATTGGCAGCACTTAAGAAAACCAAAAAAGACAGATTATACCAGTGAAGAGCATCCAGCTTTGAACTCCTGGCTCCCTTTACTATTTGCAGCCGTCATTGATTATCTTGGTAGTCCAAGTCACATCACTCCTGGCCATAACATTAAGGACAACACCTCCTGGAATTAGAAGACAGCCGCTTCTTCTGAAAACAAGGCCATTCATTTCTTCAGGCCAGAGTTTCACCTTCAGATAATAACACCTACAGGTCACACAAGGGAGCAGCGAGACTTCGCCAGCACTTGTAACAGCACTTGGAAGAGCCCTGGATGGAAGGGGCTGCAGCAGCCATATGCTTATCCAGGAACAAGGAGAGTGAGGAAGAGGGGAAGGCAACTCAGAAATTTCCTTTGCTAATATAATACCAAAACAAAAAATAATCTCTGTGAACGGACTGTACCAGGGGCTTCTATCTGACAAGCCAAATGAAATATGAGAAGCTCCGAAGCAGGATGGCAGGCTTTATCGGGGAGGAAATGAGTGGAGCGTATATCTGGCTGTCACCAGGAGAGGAAGAAGGTGCCAAGCCCATATCTGCTCCCAGCACAAGGAGCCGATGAGCTGCCCTGAATGACAATACCTCTCATCAGAGAAGGATACAAAGTGCCTGAGAATTGATAAAAAAGCAGCCAAGCTTTTCATTTTCCTAAGTGCATCCCCTCATTATATTTTCTTTTAAAAATGTCTTTTGACCAATTTTAATGCAGATGAGAAGTTGCCAGATTGACAGCCCTGGAGACTAAAAACCTTCCTCATTATCTGTAGCCTAGACAAGGGCAATAAAGCATCCCTAAAGCGCTCTCTGCTCTGGCAATGTGCCTTCTGGCCAGCAGGATACGGAGGAAAGGGAAGGGACCTCTTTCTGAACGTACGCTCAGCTCTTGACCCCCGCATGGAGCTACCTGCAAGCCAGCTCGGATTGTAGCCTGTAATACGTGTGGAACAGGAATGTACAGAGGATAATATTTTAATTTTATATGACAATAATATAAGTCCTCAAGCAACCTGCAGTACTTGGTGGACTGTATTTCCACAGTGCCAAGCGATTAAGCACTGTATGAGCCGACACTTCACACAGCGAGCTGGATTCTTACCGTCAGACTAGGAGAAGTTTAGAGGGAAAACCAGTTCCCTATCCTGCCCAGAAGTAACATATTGCCAAGCAGGTCCTGAGTGACACCTTGGCTCTGAACGGATCCGGAGCCGCCGGTCTCATGTGCACTCCAGGGGAGGAGCTGACTGTATGCAAGGCAGAGGTTTTCCTTTTGCAGAAACAGAGCGGTACCTCTCCTTTGAGGCACTGCCTTACCTTCCTCTATCCCCTGCTGAGTTTTGAACCTGCATGGAAATGAGAGACAGTTTGCCCATTTTCTTTCAGCAGGGGAATCCAGCAGGAGCTGGGAAGTGGTGTTTGGTACCAAGACACCTCCCATCAGCACTGATCAGAGAGGTTGCATTGTTGTGCAAGGCAGCAGCTCCTGGCTCCTGTTGGGTTAGGAACCATACTCCCTGTGGAACAGTGCCTCCGTCTCACATCAAGTGCTGAAAAAGACCTTTTTTTTTCTTTCTTTCTATTAATACAATAATCAAGTTTCCGGTTCAAAGACCTGCATATTCAAGTTGGAACAATCAGGGAGCTGACTTCAATGGGCCTTTCTCTGCTAAAAAATTACACTGTTTTTGCAGGACTTACTTGAGGAGAGGAAGGGAAGATTACCTGCATTAGAATCACTAAGCCACCACTTTCTGTGGCAGTAATGGGTATTGTTATTATATCTGCTGCCATAGACATTATTAATGCTATTATAATAGTAGTTACTATTATAGTTACTATAATAGTATTATAGTAATGCTATTATATAGCATAGTAGTATTATAATTAATATTACAGTAGAAGCAACTGCTGAGGTCCTAGTAACCTTTGCTCATCATAGCTGGCTGTATCTGCACCTGTATATTCAGAGACGAGCCCTAGCTCAAAAAGTAAATTATTTTAAAAATAATAAAGAATGGTTGGAGTAGGCTTAAAGTACTGTCTGCTTTCTCACGAGATGGTGAATGGAACAAAACCTTCAAAATGAGTGTGAGATGGAGACAGTGGCATAAACCAGATCATAAGATGCTGTTTGCGCACCTCACCTCTAAGTGCTGTACAAACACCTTGTCTTGTTGTGTAACTTGCTTCAACATGACTTGGAGACCTTGCTCTTCAGAGAGGCTTTGATCTCAATGGAATAGCACAATCCCTTCTTCCCCTGTAGTTTTACCTTGCCTGCTCTGAGCCTCTTATTGCAAGTCCCAGGAGATCTGATGCGTTTTTAATGCCTTCCTCCAAGAGTGTCGAGTAAAGGGTTAGCCAGGAATATTCTGTAGGAATAGTTTTCAACAGGAAGTACAGTTTCTACCAAACCGAATTATTTTCCTGGTTATCGTTCTTTTTATGGTCACCTACTACAGGTTTACAAACAAAATATGTTTCCCCAGATCAGGAGATACTTCAGAAGTTTTTCAGTTCAGTGATTTTACACGAAATGTTGTGTCTGCTTCAATTCAGAGCTAAAGTACATTCTGTCTATCATCCCAGATACCGCTTTGCTTTCTCTCCTTTCCTGGCTCAGCCAGGTGGCAACTGTAATGTATTTAATGCTCTTCAGCTGAAGGCTCAGGTGCAGATAGCTGAGCAGTTGCAGCTTTCTTCATGCTTACATGTGCAAGGCCATAATTTAGGTATGCTTATTCTCAGACTCTTCTTTTCCACCCCAAGCATATGAACGATTACTTTGAAATGTTACAGATTATTTTAAAAGCTAATATTCTGGATATGCAGATCTGATACAGGTCATCAAGTCTTATGTACATAATCTATTGCTGGGAAAGCTGTTTTAACCCCAGCATTCATGGCTAGGAGATGCTGAGCTCTGCAGCAGTGCTTCCAGGTGTGGGAAGGAATAGGCTTGACTCGACCAGCCTTGCCTCTGGCCTGAGGCACCAGAGGAGGCTCTAGCAACTCCAAAGGCTTTCAGGTGCTGTTAGGGTAGCAGCCAGGGAGCACTGAGATGCACAGCTCTCTCCATCTGTCACACTTTCTGACTTTCCACAAATGTACAAGCTACACCTTAAACAGATTGGTGGGGTTTTTTTGTTGTTGTTTTTATTTGGCTGGTTAAGCATTTTTGGACCCTGTCTGTAACCTGTGAATGTTGTGAGAAAGGAAGCATAGCCAAGGTTTAAAAGACTATGGCAGGAACCAAGGATGCTACCTGAACTCTGAAGTTCAGCTTTGCCACTGCTTGATTCTCTGTACTTTGTTCTTATCACATTTTTCTTTACACCTTCAAAGCTAGCTATCATTCCTTCCATATGCAGAAAAATTGTAATTATTCCCTTTGGGAGAAGACACAGATGGGATCTCAACATTTTTTTGGTAGTGCTGGTACTCCTTTGACTCAGCAAACCAGATTTCACTTCTATTTAAACTGCTTTAAATCTAGTTTTCAAGCAGTATGAATTAGAGTGAGTTGTCTATGTCTGCATCCAGAAGCTACATAATTGCTTTTTATGTTCAGCACAAACTGCTCAAAAAAGCAAAATTCTGAAGGAAAAGTTTCTCTGACAAATTCTTCTTAAACCATCAAGAACTTGTAAAAGGACCTGCTTTCAAGGTGGCAAATGTTTCTGGGAAAAATAGCTCCTAAGGTTTAGGGGGTTTTAGAGTGATAGCTGATTTTCTTTTTTCTACTCCTTAGCCACAAACTATTACCAAGTCTTCAAACTTCTGCATAACGTGTTTTGTCCCCTGGAGGTACAAGGGGCATTTTTGATGGGGGATGGAGGGTGTTTTGTTTTTTAATATTCTGTACTGTTATACAAATCAGGCCTCCCAGCTACCTTTTTTTACAAACAAACATCTCCTCATTAGTTTTTCAGCCCACGTATACTTTGTATGCTGTGCTGTATAGTTGCATTCAATAAGATTGCAAGAAAGATGTTATTTTCTGATGTGGAGGTAGTTTATCTCCCTTGCTAGTTGTCATGGCATTTTTAAAAGTTCTAACAAAACATTTGGCTTCCCCATGAGATCTCAGAGGGCTAGGGCAAGATAAAACAGGTTACATTTCATTAACCTGCTAAAATGTTACTGAATTCTATGGGTGTAAACACTGGTATATTACCAGATATTAATTCTTTACATAAAGCAAAAAATGAAGTATAAAGTCTTCATGGCACCACCAGTATTAATCTAGGATGAGTATATAACTTCTGGTCATTTTGACTGGTTTTCTATGTCTCACCTGGAGCCTTTGAGCCTGAAGGCTGCATTCTGAGAGGCAGAATAAGTCCTGGGTTGTGCAAACAGACAAAGTTTAGTTAGAGAATGGTTACTTAATTCTCATCCCAGAGCGAGCCTCCCACAAACCTCTGAAAACTGTAATCCTTGTTAGCATCTCATTATCCAGCATCTTGCTTTTATCCATTTTGCTTTGCCATGGCTTTAATACAAACCATGACAAGAGGCACTTTGGGAGGGCTATTTAAAGCTTGCTGGGGACATATGTCCAGGCACTGAGTCAGATCCTCAGCTGGTATGCTATGGTGTGCCTCCATCAGCAATGGCAGGAGCAACCTCATTCACACAGTAAAGGCACTGGTCCTGTAAATGCTATAGCAAATCCAGATGTGATTTCTGCCTCTCCTTTGAAATTCTGTGGCTTCTCTGCCTCTTTTTTTTTTCTCTCCTAGCAACCCCTTGCTCTGTTCTGAGTCGCCTCCTTTAGCAGTCTCCCTCATTCTCATTTATTGACTCCATTTGCTTGTACCCATGATTTTCCTTTTTAAACCTCTTCTCTAAGCAGCTTGTGCTAACGTGCTGTCCAAGCTGCTTTCTCTGTGATCTACACAATTACGTGTGCTCAGCCTTTTGGGATTTATGGCATTTTGTGTGTTTAAAATGGCAGATGCCAAGTGAGCCCTTTAATTTACTGCAATGAAAACATCATTGTTTTAAATTTCTCCTCTGAACTGGCTGCACATTTTCAACTCGTTGCTTGTTTCAAGACATCCTGTGCTTGATAGGTCTGTTCTTAGCCTTACTCAGTACAAGGTCTGCTTTTGCAAGCTGCTCCTTTTGTGGATTATGTATGAATAGGACCCGGACACAAATTTGTCCTATCGAGATATATTTAAAAACTGTCAGCATTGGAAACACACTCCCATTTTTCTTAGCTCAGCTAAAGAAGAGTATCCCTGAGATTTTTTTTTTTCTCTCCCAATTAAATGGAAACATTTCCAGTTCATTTATCAGCTGTTGTAAATCAACATCGCTGAAGTTAGTGGGGCTGTACTGATTTATGCTCATCGGGAATTTGGCACGAGCCAGGCTTATAGCTTCTCCATCAAATGCTCTTTCATTGTAACTCTCTCTAGCTGTGCCTTTCTTGATGATAGAAAATTTGAACCTACTATTTCTCTAACAACAGAACAGCATCGTCTTTTTTCTGTGCTTTGTGTCTAGTGTCATCATTAAGCTCAGTATAAAATATCACTGTCAAATAATCTCACACTTCAGTCTGACAGCTTTTTATGTCAACTTTGCAATGGTATAACTCATCTTACAAGTTGCAAGGTTATGGAAAATAAGGTGTCCAAGGCCAGAGTCTCCTAGACTCATCTTCCTCGCAGTGTCCCTGTGGTGCAAATGCCTGGGGATTCAGCTGCCACAAGAAAACGTTCTTTTCCCTGTGTACATAAAGTTTGCTCTGGGGCAGAGTCAGTCTGATCTTGGCATTGGGTACACTGGTGAGCCACAAAGATTCAGGTTTGCAGTCAAACAATAATTTATACTGTCTTCAAAACATGAGAAGTCCTTCTAGCTCCTGGCTCCAGGGACACCTTGGCTAAATGCCATCTCTCTACTGGGGCATATGCATGATTCCCTCCAGGGTGTGCATACGGTCTGATAAAGTGAAGATTTGAATTCCAGACCAATGGCAGGAAAGTCCTGGATGGGAAAGGTGAGAGAAAGCAGTTCTGAGCAGTTTTAACAAACTCTTACGGATCCTTTCTTGGCTGGAGACTTGGCCTGGCTTTGCCTGCACACACAGACAAAATCCTGCTGTTCTGACTCATGGCTGTGTTACTATAGCTTTATGACAGTATAATTCAAATCTGATTCCTTTTTTGCCTGCTTTTCTGACATTACTTGCAGAAAGTGCTTCAGTTCTCTTTCCCCATCCTACCTCAGCCTAATCTTTCTGTATTATCTCTTTCCACATATGCTGTCATTTTCCCTTGTGAGAAATAGCAACTAAAATACTTCTCTACTTTTTCTTCTTCTTCTTTGCTATTTAGTAGACACTCAGCTAGGCTGTTTCCTTGGGGTATTTCTTTCTTAGGAAAGAGAAAGCAGTCATTTATTGACTTACTCATCCAAGCTGTTCAAAGTTTTCTTTTCTTCCCCCGCCCCTCTCTCCAGTCTGAGTTTTTAGCTGAGGAAGCAGTGTTCATAGCAAGGCAATGTCTCTGCCTCTCCAAAGATTTCTGTTAAGTTTGTCATAACAACTTCACCTTCTACCCCTTGCCTGCTGGCCTGTTTCTTGTCCTATGACTGGGTGAAAAGGCACTGAGAGACTACTTCTGTCTACAAATTCCCTAGGGCTGACCCCTGTATTTTTACAGGTTTCAGAGGACTGTAAGCTGCATGCATCTTCCCACACGAGGTTCCAGCCCTGAGATGTGTAACTGCTGTACACATAGACCAAAAATGCAGTCCCTGGCCTAAAGAGCTTGCAAAATCAATGCAAGACAAGTAAGAGAAATGAAAGAGAAAAAGAGAGAGAAGTGGGCCAGAGCAAAAAGTGCTACAGGTAGCAGCAAGACTCAGAAAACCTCTCTGGATTTGAAATCTTTTCTAGGTTTCAGAGCCAAGGGAAGCTTGCAGGAGTGCTGTGATGGAGAGCCAAAAAAAAGAATAGCTGTGGAGGGTTATCTCTTCTCACACATGTGAGGAGCAGAGGGCAAAAACATGAAGGTGTTCGGTGGAGCAATTAAAAGACAGGCACTGAGAGCTGCCACTCTGGGCCGGCTGGATGTATGGGAATTTTTATGTGTGTCTCTTCTGCAGATGGAAACTTCTACTAGCAGGAGGCTGTTGGTCACTTTTCCCCATCCCTTCTGCCAGTTGCATATCTTTTGCTTTGATCTAGAAAGCAGGTGAAAATAATACTGCAGAGTAAAGGTCTGGAATGACATTTGCTACCTGCTGTATGTTCTTAGCAATCGTATTAACTTTGTTTGAACTGATAACATTCCACAATGAGAAATCACAGAGAGCCAGCACTGTTGCTATTGCCTGAGTTGTGGTACAGTAGTACTTTCTAACAGACAAGATCTGTTGCCAGGGCATGCTAGTTAGGTCTCCTTAGAGATTTGTTTGGGCATCTGTTACTAATTTTGCAGGACCACAGTGATCCTTCATTCCTGGTCCATGTGCAAACTAATGATCTGTGCTGCAGTTTGTCTTTTAATTAACTTGCAGAGGGGCTGCTTACTGAGATGCAGATTATGAACTGAATTACTCACAAAGGCAGAGAATTAAGGAGGTGCATGCTTGCCTCCAGCGGCAGGATGCAGTGAGCATTGTGCCACTGAGTTTGAGAATTTGGGAAAGATCTTACACAGATGATCTTGCAAACAGAGTGAAACTTGCCAACCATTACTCTACACCACTGCTATCAAAAGTGCTAGAATCTGTGCAGACACTGGAGAGGAAGGATTACTTTGGACTTTCTTGTGTAGCGTGTTATGTAGGCACTGCTGTCTATTGTTAGGGACAGGATACAAGGCTACGTGGACTGAGTTCTACCACTTTCAAAATTATCTCCTTTTCCTAGATATTCAAGCTGTTGAGCATTTAGAGAGAATTACAAATTACATACTTTGGAAGTAGACACTGTCCTTGTGTGTAAAGGCGTGCTGTGATTGAGAGATGTGCAAAGGCCAGCAGGCAGTACGTGGATGGGCAGTCTGCCTGCTGCCAAGTTACAGACAGACCCTAGGTCTGTAAGCATCTCACCAGCAAAGAAAAACACTTGAAGCAGATCGGTCCAGAAACTTCTCAGAATTATGCCAGGTCAGCATGGACCTCTTGGACCCAGTGATAACCCAACCCAGGTTTGGAAGAGTATGTGCACATGTGGTGGGATAACCACCCTGAATGCAGCTCAGGCTCTTCACTACAGCTCTCAGTTTTTCCAGGATGAAAGAGGTGGCTTTGGGAACACTGCCAGGCTGCTCTGACCATGCTTGTGCCCATAGCCCCTTGGGCTGCCAATTCAATGAGATCGCTTCCCAACAGGCCCCCTAGTCACCAGAAATATCTGGCAGCTCCTGTTTAGAACTGATCAGCGTGCCCTTCCTGGAGGGAGCATGGCAATGTCTTTCCTTGTGACACATCATAGCTGAGGTGAGGGGAACAGTAAGGCCAGGATTAACTAACAGGGCCCCAAAAATCAATTCAGTTATAGAATAAATGCCATTCAACTTGCAAGAAGCAGACAGGTGATTTACTGACCTCACATAGGAAGGATCCAGAAGCTACCACTACTGTCCTGATCCTAGTACTGTGCTACTGTCCTGATCCTAGTACTGTGCTGACGGGAGCAGAAATATGCAGAAAGTATTTTCTCTCTGGGACACCACCACCCTCACTTGAGGACTCTACTGCTCCATCTTTGCTGCTGGGGATCCCTGGGATGGGCTCTGTGGGTGGGCTTCATCTCACTTTAACCACCTAAGTGTGAGATATGCAGACTAACATAGGTCTATGGTTTTCCCTGTACAGCCAAGATGGTAGGGAGATGGTGGCATTTCCAAAGAGAAGTTTACCTGGGGCAAGTGGGATGAGTAGTTCTCTGAAGGTGCCCATTTCTCTCTATTGACTGCAGGGGGAGCCTTAGACCCCCAGCCTAAACTGTGCACCTCACTAAAGTTAGGGGAGATGAAACCCTGTCAGAGCAGTAGCTCCCACAAAGAAGGTGAAAAATGTTTGTTCTTCAATGTACTTTTAATCTCCTAAATTGCACACTCACTTCACCAGAAGGAGATGTCAGTTTGAGCTTGATAGAAAAAACAGGGAAGTTTGCTAAGTCTTAAGCCCGTCGTAGCTTTTTAGCCTGCCACCAGCTCCCCATTGGAAAGGATACCACCCGCCATCAAATGAAGGTAGCTCTTACTCCTAATTTTAACTAAGAGAAATGGGATCAGAAGACAGACCTGAGCTAGACAAAAAGAAGGAGAGAAAGGTGAGGAAGAGGGGGAAAAAGGAAAAATAGGAAAAGAGGATACAAGAAGTGACAGATGGGAGAATGAGGTACAACAGTACTTGGGGGATATTTCAGATTCTCGGGAAACTATAAGTTCCTGTATTTTGGGGAAAAGACTCCTCACTGGTGAAACAACAAGGCCAGGAGAAAGGAGGGCTTTCAGAAAGACAAAATGGTGTTTTTCAAATGTATTCTGGAACATGGGTAGCCCTGGGCTGCTGGTTAAACCTGAAGTGAGCAGTCCTGGACTTCTGCTGCTGCAAATCCTCTTCATTAGCAAGACACTATATTTAGGTCTCTCCTGGCAGGTGGGAGGACCAGAGACTGGCAAGCAAGTTACAGTGAAATCAGAAATGACTAAACTTTTCTTGTCACACAAGGTGAACTTGAGCTCAACCTTTGGGGGAATTCAAGAAAATGGTTGCTTTTTTTTTTTAACTTTTCATGCAGTCCTAACAAAGAAGATAATGCTGTGGGTGATGCCACAGTTTTAAAATATGCACACAAAACAGCACAAGCCTCTGTTGCTTTACTTGGGAACCAAATCACACTAGTAGCAGTTCTTACAGTTACATCTTCAGAGCATCAGGGACAGAGCAGGACCTTAGCACATACAAGGCATTGCTTTCAATAACTCTTGTTCTTTTTTCACCAGAAAAGGAAATGCTAATTTAGAAAGGACAAAAGTCTGCTAGGCTTACACAGAACAAGGTTTTACCCGTGCATCTTTGAACTTCCATATGTGATACAGAAGATGTAGTCCCATCAGCTGAATACTACTTGGATCCCTAGGAAAAAGTATTTCCTTTAACCCTCTGCCAGATTGCTACCACAAGTCTGCTTGCTTGGTTTTTTTTAATTTATGAGGTAAGATAGAACATAAATAGTAGAAATCAAAATTACGTTGAGCTACCAAATCAGTTTGGAAGATATGACTATGTTGTCTGAGACTGTGAGAAAACCTGATGTTCCTTACTAATACAATGATGTCCTGCAGATGTTTTAAGACAGGTTTAAAACAGACAAAAGGATGTTTTTCCCAAAGTGTGTGGTACAAGTGGAACTCATTGCCCCAGAACACTTGTGGAGGTCAAAGGTATAAAAGGACTGGAAAAAGCGTAGATGAATACACAGAAGGTTGATACCCCAAACAGCTATTAAATTTAATGCTCCAGATGCTCTGGATCTGCAGCACAGGAGATGAAGGTCTATCGTAAAGACTAAAACATTTATCCTTCCCTTTTTTTTTTTTTTTTTTTTTTTTTTGAGCATCCACATTGTTGACTTCTGCCAGAGACAGGATGTGGGTCTTGATGGTCCTTTGGTCAGTGTTTGGACAGATATTCTTGTGCTTTTGTACTTTTGCCTATGTCAGCAGAGCAATACTCCTGTCAGCCCACCTAATGTTATTTAAGGAGGTGATAGGCTACACAAAAATAGTTATAGAAGCAGGTGTAGCATGGGCATACCCTTAGAAAAGGTTACTCTGTATTCATGGGAAAAAGCCTTCTTCCTTGATGCTACATTGAAAAGAATAATGAGTTAGTTCTTTATGCAATTTCAGGTAATGAGCATTGTTGTGAGACTTATGAGAAGGTACAGTAGTTGCAAATTCAATACTTCATAAATGTAAACAAATCAAATCCCAGGTGAAAGGTATTGGCTGGTTTTTAGCTCCTGGGAGCAAAGAAGAAAGTGTTTCTCAATGAGAGGTACGTGTGGTTCTTCACACTTAGGAAATATGCATGAAATTTGCAAAGAACTGAGATAAAGCCAAACACCTTGATTAATCCTATCATTCATTGCTTGAATGCAAACTGCATTATAAAGTGGAAATGCAAAGTATTTTGATTTCTTTTCTGACCCATGCTGAATGCATATAGTGGTTGCTGTTCAAAACCGGCATGGATCCTATGATACGCAAGACTGGGAAAAAACAGTTCCTTAAGTTGAATGGGATGAGTTGAATTTAGCTGTAGATGAATGGAAAGAGAACTCAGATTTACATCTATATATTAATTTTATGGACAGTTTAACCCACTCAAGGTTGAGCTTATCAACAGATACTCAGGAGCACTTACATCTCTAGGTAATGGAGCACAGTCACTGAGGCAAATGCCTAGGGGAGTTCTGGATTTACTGCTTGAGTCAGGGCAACCCACAACGGCCTTCACCTTACAGACTAATGAGGCAGGGACAAGATGATTATTTGCTTTTCAGGCTCTGCGATTTGCCTGAGAGAAGGCATTCCTAAGCAAATGTTTCCAGATGGGAGTATTTCCAATATCATTAAAAATAATGCTCCTGGATACACTATGAAAAACCAGAGAAAACATTAGGTTTACAGAATGAAGATTGCATCCCCCTGAGCTTAAATGATGTAAGCAGGAGGTCATAGGCTAGGTCATTGGCTTTATGCTGAATCCCTGCCTAAGGGTGAGTTTTAGCCATTGCTACACAGATATCGTTAGCCTGTTGAAAATTTGCCAGAAATGTTTTTTGGTAGTTGCTGAGCCTTGATCATGAGGGTAAAGGGAGAAGATATCCTTACCGACCTTTTCCATTTCTTGTTTCTGTCATTCTGTGAACAAAATTGCTTATTTTGCTTTAGTAACTTAAGTAGAAAGCTATCTCTTTTGACTTTTTTTTTAATGTCCTTAGCCATTAAGATCATTTATTTTCTCTCTTATTCTGCGTAGAATAAAATCGGTTTGATAAGAAAACCACAGGCCAGTGGTATCAAATGCGTAGATTTTAATAGGAGATCCGGCAGGGAAAATATTCTGGTTTTATTGAATTTAGAAACGAATACCTTACAATGCTTTAAAACTTTGGCAGTTCAAAAGACAAAGGCAAACAAATCCATAAGGAGACATAGTTTGTACGTTGTTTTGGAATATCTTTTCTTGCAACAGAAGATATAAAAGCAAATATTGATTTACCCTGGTTGGATTTTGATGGTTATAAGGAGCCATCAAGAAACTATCAAAAGTTTGAAAGTCATGTACAACACGAGTAGTAATTAACTACTGTGTTAGAGAACATGCTGCCTCTGCAAAAAAATAATAGAAATAAAAAGAAAGAAGCCAAACAATGGAGAAGACATATAGTCTGCTGTCCTCACCTTAGTCTGAAGCATGCTTGACTGTCTCACTGGATCTCACATGCCCAATGCATCCCTGAAAACAAGCCCCAGCTCTTCCCTCCTGACAGGCGGACTTGCTAAGTACCGTTCTTTGCTCAGTCACTGAGCAGAGACACTGACCTGGCATTAGGACGCAACTTCTGTCTTGCTAGAGATGGCATCTTCTGCAGTAATGCAAAACCAAAGTCCTGACTACTCATTTAATTCCCATTGAACCTTTAAACAACCTGGCTTCCATGTTTGAGTGCACGTGGAAATACTCTGTTTAACTGATGAATACACAACAAAGGAGCACCCACTTCTGAACATCTTTCCCTTCTCTTTATGAATACAACAGACTCAAGAGTCTAGCCCCAAGCAGACTTTTGACTCCACAAGGGGAAAAACTACCAGACTCTGCTTCTCATTAGAAACATCCCTCCTGCCACTGATTTGATGGAAGGCTTGCTGTGTAAGACAGCAATGGATGGCAGAGGGTTACATAGAAACTGTGATATCCATTTTAGACAGGGTTTCCTAGCCAAATTCCAGGTTGCTTCATCACATTGTCTGCAGTCTCAGCTAAATTTCATAGGCTATTTCTTGGGCTTCCCTAAACAATCATGCATCTCCCTTCAGCAAGGAGGAGTAGCCCAAAAGGGCGTGCACTGCAGACCTGAGTGAAATAAGTGAGTTAAAAGCTTCTAACTCCAAGGTTAACAGTGATGACATGAGTCAAGAAATATATTTATGAGTAAAGAAATATATTTAACTACAAATCACAAGTGTAGGCTAAATCATAATCACAAAAAAATCCCTCCAAAAACCCTGCATTTGGGGATTCTTTTTATTTGTCTTCCACACATTGAAATTTTAGGATTTGGTATTTCCAAGCTTTTATCAGCACCACATAGCTAAAAAGTTTTCTCAAAATGAAAGGTGAGGAAATCAGGCAATAACATTATTCCAGCTGTTTGAGTCCTGAGGAAGACAGTGGATCACAACATGGAGATGAGCACATTGAACTTAAACCAGTAGTTAGAAATTAGTGTGGCTCCATTCAAACCAAAGATATTTCGCAATTGCAGAATCAGCCAAACATCTGGCTAGTTATTGCTAATAATAATAAAGTTAGGTCCATCCTAGGTATCAAGACCTGTTCTGTCTCCTGTGTATTTCCATAAGGTCTGCAGTTTGCTCTACCGAGTGACCCAACCACCTCCTACCAACTGAGGACTCATGCCAAGCTTGTCTCAATTGGAGGCATTTCTGCATGTACTACTGAAAGTAGAACAGATATATATACCTGGTTTTGGTTTGGGTTGGGTTTTTTTTTAACATTCATCATATAATTGCTAAATGAAAGGAATGCATTGTCCTTTTGTTGCAAAATAAAAGAGCTGAGCAGAAATATGAACATATGCAAACAAGATGAGAGAGACTCAGAGCAGGTGCTGCCCTGCCATTGTGCGATAGGCAAGGGACACCTTAAGAACCATCCCACATGCAAGGCTGGCTCTAGCATGTGCAATCCTCTCTCACGCTACAGCACTTCACCTCCTGCTGCATTATACAAAAGGAAACTGGTACACCAGCCTGCGACATAGCAGGCAGACTGCTGTGAGTACAGCTCTGCAAGGGCAAGAGTTGACAGGTACAACACCACTCTTGCTCTGAGAGATCCATGGTAGATGAATATTTTCTCCCCACACCACCAGCTCCATGGGTTAACTCACATCTTCACAATGAAGTGACTTACTTTCAACTCACATTCTGTGCCAAAAGATCAGCAGATCATAGAAAGCACCCAGCCATGGGACCTTCCCTTCTCTACTGTACGTAGCTCCTAGGGGGCTCACTGCCACCTTCCTAGGGCAGGTTGACACAATTAACTTGTCCCTGCTTTTGTGAAGCCCTGCCACCACCTACACCCATCATCTCCCACACTGACTCAGACCCAGCTTACAACCTTTTTGCTGTCCTGAAGCCCCTCCCTGCCCCTGTGGTTACCATTACACTGCTTGCCCTGTCAACCATTCCCTGCTCCCCATCGTGCTCCTCTACCTGCCCATGAAGTGCTACCACCACTTCCACCTTCTAACCCTTCCTGATCTCCCAGTGTGTGCCCCGCTTCAGGTCAGCCTGGAAGGAAGAAAACATGCCTCTGAAGGACAAGCTGTTGGTCCTCAGAATAAACTCATTTTATCTCACTGTTATATTTCATGTCATTTGAGGTAACAAAAACATACATGCCCCACATGGAACAACACTGGGAAGAAAAGAGGTGGTGGCAGCTATAGGGTTGTTCCTACATTAAGTCAAAGTACATGCCAAAGTCCAGCACCTTCAAGCAATGAGACATGAAGGTAATGGGCCATCTCTAAAGCCTGCTGGCCCTACAAGACCCTGCATACTGACAAACTCCTTTGGCTCATAAACTTGAGACAATATGACATGATAACTGAGAAGGGAGCAGACATGTGTCACACTGAATTAACCAAGTGACTGTTATTTTTCCACCACAGCAGACTACTTTTAAGGAAAAAACTTTCCTGATTCTCAGCAGTGATGGCTCAAGCACAGTAACAAATACAGCTTGCTTTGGTCTTCTGTCACACTCATTGCTGCTCCAGAGAAGTGGGAGACCTGGCAAATGGTTTTTCAACTATTTTAGCAAGTCATTCTGAAAGTATCAAGTGCTGATGAAAAGCCTCATATTTATACCTCAACAAGCTGAGGACTTCTGCAAAAAACGACTGTCCTTTAGCTGCTGGGAAAAACCCCTTCTTTGGCTTAGGGGTCAAACTGAGGTTCCCATCACAGATTTTTCATGATGCTTTATCACTGCAGAAGGGTTCATACAACCTTCCTTTTGGCCTTAGACAGAATTCTGGCTTGAACACTCTTTGACTACCTGCTTACTCCCATCCCCAGCTCAGATAAAGTATTGGACTTTGATTCCTGCCCTAAAATTCAGCATAGTGTTGCAGGGACCTGCCACGTTACTGCTGCGCTCCTTGCCAGAGCTGGTCACAACCAACACTGGAAATCTGGAACTGTCAAAACACAGTGCTCCTGGCTCAGGAAACTCAAAACAGCTCTTAGCAGGAGGATGTCCCAGAAAGGACCCTTTTGCCTGTGCATGGTTCCTGTGCAGGTTCCCCATGTACCCATTATGGGCTGGCATCAGCACAGTGAGATAGAAGGACTTTGCTGTGATTCTGGGGAGGCATTTTAACTTTGCAGCTGCCTTCCTCCCAGGAGAAAGCATCTGTTTTATCTTGTACAATGGGCTATTTATTTCCATGTGTTCCCCCAAAAACATTGCACCAAAATCACATGAAAATTCAACGATGCAGTATGTTTCATAAGGGGGCATTTTCCTGAAAAAGTTAATTTGGAGAGAAACCAAGCACGATTGTTACAAAAATATCCTGCGCCGGCTCCTTGTGTGCCTGGAGGCCAGCTCCTGCCTCGACGGCAGCGGAGGCGGAAGCGTGGCTCTCGCAGCGGGGCTGACGAGCAGAGCCGGGCAGCCACCAGCTGTCTGTCTTCCCCGGCTCCATCACAGCAACAGTCCTTGACAAAAAGGAAAATGTTCTCTCCAAAAGCTTTTGAATTGCCCAAATATACATTTATGACTGAGTCATCTCCCTATATCGCCAGAGATTAGTATGAGCTCTTTGGTGTGCTGTTTCTCACCTCTGAACTTTAAATGTTGCCCCTTTGGTGATGATTTTTGGATTTGCTGTGACCCCTGTGTGTTAATAACCACCCTCGGCTCCCGGAGTTGTTCCACTTGACTCCAAAATTACAGTGGGACCGGGGACAACACAGGGGCGAGATAACTGGGAAAGGCATGACCCAGAGCCACGCATTCAGCCGTGCGGCATTGCTGCTTGCCACCCGTGAGCGTGACAACAGGTAAGAGCTGGGCCCTGCCGGTGAGCCCAGTCCTCCCCGGCTGCCAGTGGCAGAAATCCGCTGCATCCTCCCACGTCTCCATAGAAACTTCCCTGCCATCTGCAAGAGGCCTGCAAAGAGCTTTATTTCTCTGCAGCCGTCCCTTAGCATAATGTATACGGAAGAAAAAAAAGGGTGAGGAGATCAGCAGGACTTTCAAGCGGCAGTGTTCGGTGGGGTCATGGCAGTGCTGGTGAAACAAAATCAGCTTCAGCCTGATATTCAGGCTGGGATGCTTCTCTGCATCTCTTGGCTGCAAGTTTCAAATCCACTTAAGGGACTTGAAGACTCAGCTGCCATTAATTTTCAATGGAAAGGGACCACCTAAGTCCTCCAGGCAGCTGAGAAGTTATAGCACTTTAAAAGCCGAGGCATGGGCTACAGGTCTTCTGAGGATAAAATTCATCTTGAGATTTGTGGCATCTTGGGTGAGGCTGGAAATTGTAAGATATAGAGCCAGTGACCTTCTGGACAGAAAGGCAAAGGCTAAAAAGGGACAAGAAGTGATGAAAAAAAAAAGCTTTTTTAAACTCTTTCCTGAACTTATGTAAACTCTTTCAAACTTGGGGTGGGAGGACAAGTCATTCTGCTTTTTAATCCAAGCCAGTTGTCAAACATATAGCAGAACTAATTAGATTTTTTGCAAAGGCAAAAGTTTTTCATTGGTAGATGGCTTTTTTATTTAAATACACTGAAAAGTAAATATGATATTATAGTGTTTATTTCTTATGAAGGGTTGGATGGCATTCTTGAGCACAGTCTCAGAATCGTTACTGAAATTATCATCAAGAATTTTTATTTCTTGGTTCTTTCATAATCCTTGCTAGATTTGTTTTTTTAATTTTTGGTAAATGCAACACAAAGAATTTCTAGAGTGTATTCTAAAAAATTGCAGTACACTCTAAAAATAACAAAACCAAATCCAAAACTCTGTAAAATGGAAACGGTTTGCAAGTCTCCACATAATATCTATTTCTCAATTATTAATTTCTGTCACCAGCCTTCCCCAAGAAAAGTTTTCTGTATGTTTGGGAACATTTTATCATAACACTGTGAAATAAATAGTAGTGCCATTATAGCAACAGCTGAGTGCCATTTGTTCAGTTCACACATTCTTATATTCCTAATGCACCCAACTACCGTGACTTCTAGGCTGATGCTGTGGGAGAGACTGGGCTGAACAGAAAGGTCTGGGCTCAGCTTTTCTCTATAGTCTGTCCTCAACATCATCTGCTTAAAGACTTACAACCTGTGACAGACTTATAACCTGTGCAGAGGAGAGAAACATGAAAGGAGAGTTAATGAAGGGAGGAAGAAATATCCATACCCAAAATGTGATGAGAGAGCTAGGGCGAAGAATATGTCATAGGGATATTAATATTTCCACTTACACTGTTCTGTGTGTGGCACCCAGATAACAGGGGGAGAAATACTTACAATAGACAGAAAGGTAAGACAGATTGGCCAGAATGGAAATAGTTTTAAAAATTTACTACTCCAAGGTTTCAGTGGGTAACAAGGATTTACCATCCCTGCCAACCTCAGCTTCCTTCAGAGACCCGAACATACAACGTCGCTCATCTCTAAGCAAACTGCTTCAGACAAAGAGGTAGGGCCCTTATAAAGTTATTGTTCTCAGAGGTAATTAAAACTTCTAGCAGATCTCATTGAGGAGCAAAGAGGTATTAAAAGCAAATGGAGGAAAAATAATAATATTAAAAGGACCTCTTGCCTCATCTTCAATTAGCTATGCTGTCTCCAGCAATTTAACTGCATGGTTCATTACTGGTGAATAACTACCATTAAAGTAATGGACTCAAACCGGCGAGACTGGGATCACTCATCTGGGGAAGGTTTAGTACCAGATCATTTGGCAGGAGCTTTCCCAACAGACAATGAAGGGGCGAGAGGGAAGCAGGCTCTCCCCAGACCAGGTATCACCAGCACATAGCCTGAGTGCACTCGGCCCAGTCTTATAAACCTTTTCCTCACAAGAAAGCACCATAAAAAATTATAACTGGCTTTGTTTTGTTTTGTTTTGTTTAAAAAAAAGGGTGTAACAGTAAAAACAGATCCTTCAAACAAAGAAGGATATAAAAAGCTTCATACCCTTCTCCCTCATTCCAGCTGAAATCCTGGGAAGGGGAGGGCTCAGCAGGATGCAGGGGCCAGATTCAGTTCACTTTTACACCATGTTCATCTACTCCACTTTTAAGCCTCCAAATCTGGGAGGCTGGAATCTGGTTTCAGTAACAGAGGAGTGAATCTACTGAAGAATGTGTGAGTTTTGCTCTTCATTAACCTCACATATATCTAGATATATCCCATAAGTTCAGTGATCTGTAGCTACAGCCTGAACCTCCTCTCCATTGCCCCAGCTCCTGGCCAGTGTGGTCCCCACCAGCCACCCGAAGTGGCTCAGGCCAGAGCTCTCCCGCACTCAGAGGTAGGCAGTGCTCTGCAGAACTGTTCCAGGAGACAGGAGTTTTATTGCAAGCATCAACTGAGATGCAGAAGGTTCATTTAAAACATTGTGAAAGAGGTTAAATCTTCCAGTGATAAATCCTGGGAGTCCTTGGAGAATCACACACATCCTCGGCACGTAAAAGAAAGAAATGGGAGTCAGGTCCCCTCATTAGTTGACCTCCTACACCATCTCCCCAGCATAAAGAGGTATCAGGCCCTGTGAAGCAGGCAAAAGGAGACAAAAGAGGCCACAGTAGCAGTATATAAATTTTCTTTATCAGGATATACTTTTCTTTATGGCTTAACCACTTAAATTAATTTGGAATAGATCCACAGATAGGATAAATCAGCTAAAGTCCCCTGACTTCATTAGAGCCTTGCGGATGACCAGGAGATGGGAATCAGCCCATTGTTTTATTTATCCAGAAGTTTTTACTCAACAGGATGATGGGGATTTTTGAGCGTGGGTCTGTGCCTCTCCGCCCGCACACGAGGATCTCTTCCTTCAGGCGACCCCAAGCCCAGGTTTGTTCTGCTGAGAGGAGATGAAAAGTCATCTGTTGGAGTGCTGGGCAAGTGCTTTCCTTTTGCACTCCACTGAAAAGAAATAGCTGGTAACAGGCAATCAGCACTGAAGCAGATTCAGTACGGTGTCCGACGGGCAATAGAGAGGGTATTAGCACACAGTATCATGACAGCGGTTGCTGCCTGCGAACTGCATGATACTTGTCATTATGTCCCCTGAAGCCCGGGGGGGAGTGACAGAGGAAGCGGCAGGGTAAGAAGAGTCCCTGGAAGCTCAGCCCTCGGCCTCGTGAGTTCAGGAAAATGGGAACAGCAGGACTGAGCCACAAAAATGGCCCATCTGTCTCCGTCCAGCATCAGGCAGTGATGCGCAGGGATGTGCATGCACTGCTGTGGTACAGCCTTTTCGGTGCCATTCCTGAGCATACGTTTTAGCTCTCCCTATACAGAGCTGTCTGTAGCACTTTTACAGTTCCAGAAACAATATGATTTCTTTAAGATGTTTGCCCTGCCACTGTCTGGCACTTTTTATTCTGCCAGGAGCTAAGCCTTGACACTTCTGCTGAATTTTAAGAGAAAAATCTTTATTCTTGTTTCACCTGAATGGGAAGGCTGTGACAGAAAGACTGCAAGAAGGGAATGGTCTTGCTCTGAAAGGAGGGGAAGTGGGAATGGGATCGACTAATTTAAGCATTGGAGTGGGCTTCCTCATGCTCTTCCCAGCAGCAGAGGGCTTGTCTGCACTCCTACCATTGCAACCCCTTTTTTCCCGATACCCTAGGTACCAGCACATCCAGAGACCAACTTCCCCTCTCCTAAAGCTGTTCTGATTTTCCTGTCCCCGGTTCTGCCCTGACCCACAGCTCCCCAGAGCCTGCCCCTCTGAGTACAGGATCTGAGAAGTGGAAGGAGCAGCAGATGCCAGCATTAGTCCATGCCACATTACCACCCAGTTCAGCAGAGCTGACAGGAGCTTTGCATGGTATAAAGAAGTCAAAATCTCCAACAGCAACTGCAAAGCAAGCAACAACACTAATACCATCTGTACTACAGTCTGGGGGTACTTGAAATAGTATATTAAAGGAGCCTTTTTAGTCTACCTGCTTTCATTGTCTATATTAACATTAAAGGGAGATATTAGAACAAAGCCATCACAAGATGGCCTCAGGAAGAGAGTCTTTGGGGGGAAATTACTTTCTCAGCCTCTCCTATCCAGCTCTGGACTAAGCAGCTCTCTGTCTTAATATTTCCTTTTCAATCGTCTGCTCAGAATTGGCAGGCCATTTCAGTGAGAGATGTCATGTTGTTCCTTCGCTTTCCTGGAAGTTTCAGTGCAGAAGGCTTGATTCAGCAGATAACTTTTTGGCTGTCGGCAAGGAGTTAGAGACCATCGTGGAATTTATGGAGCAAGAACGGCAGAGTCTTTAACACGCAGACATGGGATGAATGGGAATGAAGCTCAGTACTGCTGCCTCCCCCCTTCCTGAATAAAAGAATGATACAACTGAAACCACAAGGTTTTCTTATGCAGATCAGGATCAGCCCTCACTGCCCTGACAGGGAAACATCGCAGCCCTCAGACATGGCTTGCGCCATCCTGCTAAGTAGCTCCCATGATCCAGCATCTCTCTACCATGAGCAAGACCCCAGGACCACAATTCACTCCTCCCATGGTGATTACCCCATATCAACTGCCCCACACAACCTCAAATTCAGCCTCTATTCTCTGCCAGGGCCTGAGCCAGTGCCCCATGGCCCGGCCACGTGTCCTGCTCCAGCTGCTGCTTGTGGCCCTCATGGACTGCCCTCCAGACACCACGCTCACACCCACAGCCACCACAAGCTGCCCCGGGATCTCTCTCCTACACACTCAAGGTTAATGCTCCGTAAACCCCACTGCTTTTGCCCTGGTTTCCGTGGGACCACATCCCAAACTGTTGTCTAGGTCATATTTTGACATGCCTAGGTGCTCACCTGCATACCCCCGTCTCCTGTGCCAGGCTCTCCATCCTCCCTCAGCTCCTCAGCAGCACCACTGCCATCCCCTATGCTGCTCTGGGATGACTGCTCATCAGGCTGCATCCCTTCCACACGTCTGCCATAGTAAACAACCTCCACTTCCCCAAAGAGCCTGTTTTCCCACCACCAGGGTTACTTTATCATCCACTCAAATTATTAACTCTATTTCATTTGAGATCACCATGCCTATAACATGCCTATAACATGTATATAACATTATTTCAGGTTCCTCACATACACATACATACACACACAGAGGACTTCTCAGCACTATTTCAAGTCAGAGCCCCCCAAGCTGTGGGGCTCAGCTGCTCACCCCCTACCCCTCCATGGAAACTGCGCTTTCAAACAAGAGGGACACATTATTCCTGATATCACAATCGCAAATTTCCAAGTGCTGACACTCGAAACAGCCTCCATCTGCTTCATTAAAGAACAGAGCTGTGGGTCAGGCTGTTTATTAGGTACTAAAATTTAAATTGAAGCAGTTTTTGAAGAGCAAACTTTCCCAACGTGGCATAAAAGTGCTTAGGTACCAAAAAAACGCTGCATGGACAGATTTAGAACTCATCTCAGGTTTTGTTTGATTATTTATTTATGGTATTGTTCTTTTTTAGACAAGAGCAGTTTATCTTGTGTGTTAGCTCCAGTTGGCTGGGAGGATAGACACCTACCTACAAGCACATTCACCAGCCTCTGAAACAACAAAGGTCCTTGTGCCTCTCCAAAGGGACAGTGCATTAAAACCTACGTGCAAAAGCCACAACAGGACCAGTACTTAAGATTGCCTAACATTTTTCATTGAAGAGCAGCTTTTCCTAGATGCATGTCACCTGCCCAAACTGTAACCGTCTGGACAAAAAATCTCCGTGGCATA
This sequence comes from Ciconia boyciana, assembly GCF_034638445.1. Taxonomy (NCBI): domain Eukaryota; kingdom Metazoa; phylum Chordata; class Aves; order Ciconiiformes; family Ciconiidae; genus Ciconia; species Ciconia boyciana. Next base: position 96,752,218 of record NC_132936.1, read on the forward strand.
TCACAGCATCAGGCTGACAGGGGCCAAAAGAGGACTACGCGTGGTTCACTGCCGTTGGTAAAGCCACTGAATGACTGAAACCAAAGCAGGATGGAAGGAAGCAGTGGGCTTGGCAGGGTCAGTTTATAAGCCCCTTTGATTTCTGTTTATTTTTATTTTGGCACTTTTCTCTGTTTACAGAGTAAAAGATTTATTTTAATGAATGTTTTTTAGGGTTTGCTTTTGTTTGTGTGGTTTTTTTTTAATTTAAAGCTTTTTGGTCTGCTTTGTGGAACTTTTAAAATTAACATCTCCATCTCAAAGCCCTGACCAAGTCAGGGTCGTAGGAAATTTTGATCACACTATCACCACTTTCTAACAAGCTGCACCCATCTCATGTTCTGGAGTATAGATACAAAACTTAGTAGGGACTTTCATCAGGGCCACAGAGGTGCCAGCTCCCCAAATTGGCCAAATCATGAACGTACCCCAGTGCAACAGAACAGCCTGGCTCCTCTGAACTTAGAGATTCCCATCAGCTGGCTCTCAGTGTCATGCCATGTACGGTGTCAGCTTGAGAGGTCTGGGACCCTCCCTGTGCTCCCGGGACCCATGTTGGCTCCCCCAGGCTCACAGCTTAACCCAACATGTGGGACAGGCCCATGCTAAACATCCTAGCACAGCACTGCACCTCTGCTATTCGGCTCTGCTGAAGAAACAGGGTTTATTAGCTCAAGTGTAGTACCCAGCTACCACAGCTGGACTGCGTACACATTGCAGCTCCGACGTGTATTGCTGTGAGCTCTCCATGGCATGCTCCATCTCCAGGAACTGACATGACGTATCTCTCCCCACAGACTGCACGGTGAACACAGACACCTGACTTCAGGGTTTAAATGCCTTTAAGGGGTAAATGCTTAAAAGTTAAATATTCATGGCCACAGGTAATGCTTAAGTTCTCAGCTGAAGGCTTCTGCTAGCACCAATTCTCCTTGGAAAACCTGTCTCCGTATTGCCAGAACCAAGTTCTCAGTCAGGACCCAAAATCTTATGATAAAATGAACTCCTAGGTCTTTAAATTACTTTCCCAAGATTTGATGTGGGTTTTGAAGTCACAATCATTTGCCACAGACATGGAAGCTAGCAATAGATCTTCTTTATTTCAAATGAAATAGGAGATCATTCAAAATCACGAGTGCAAGCAGTAAAGCTTTATAATACAGCAACACAATACAGCAAGCATCACAAGAATAGACACTATTCAACACTGAAAATGCTAAAAACCATACCCTTTAGGAGTCAATTTCTCCTCAGTGTTTTTAAGGTCAGTTTTCCATATTATTTTCCATTTTCAGGGACCAGCTCAGACCTAAGATTCCTAAGCAGAAAGTGCTTGTTTCTCTTTTTTTCCTACAATATTCCTAATCTTTCTGGGTCTTGAAGGCTGGGAGCTGTTATACATATCCTGTGCCTTGTCCATTATTTGTTTTTTCATTCTAACCTACAGCACAATTTCTCTGTTTCCTGTCAGCCCCTATATTCTTAAGTTTAAGGGTTTTTTCCTGGGTGACCTGAAGGTAGGAATTCTGCTCTCAGGCAGCAACTTGAGGGTTATTCCCACTCTAAAGCTTTCCTTCTGCCCCAAGACCCACTTCCAGCTCCATGTGAGGAGTAAAACCCAGAGTGTCAGAAGGCTAGGGCTCATTAGACTCCCTTGAGAGCCCTGTTGGGCAAATTCACTCTTTTCCTGAGATGAGTCTTCTTCCTACTTTAGTTGGCGGAATAAGCAGCTGTCTTCACGGAGGTTCACCCCAGCTTGAGACAGACCTCTGCGCCGCTGAGGGTCACTTGGGGGTTGTGTCAACCTGAGTCCAGCTACCCAGTGCTCCTGCCTCCTGTTCCTGCCCAGGGAAAGCAGCTTCTGCCCAAAAGGGCTTCCCTGGGCTTGCTTTGAGTAACACGCCATAGACGTGAACATCAGCTCAAGCTTGACCAGTTTTGGCAGCCGACGTTAACTTGCAAAGACACCTGCAGAGATGAGGGAATTCTGAGTCGGATATTAGAACCTTTTCAAAGACATTTAATTAGTCTGACACTTTTGCAAAGTGTTTCTTTTTACGTTGTGCCTATTAGAAACCCTCAATCATTCATAGCATTATAATTTATGATTATGGTTTTGTGTCCCAGTGAATAATTTAAGCTGCATGGGCTGTGAAACTTTTATTACTAGGTTAACTCTTCATGTTTTTTCTATGGCAGCTCTTTGAAACGCAAGCCACTGATGCTGTTAGTGGTGACTCACCATCTTAGCCAGTATTTTTGACTTAAAAAAAATCAATTATTAAATGGAACATTTTTCTCTTCAGAAACCAGTCCTTTTAACTGTTTCCTATGCAAAGCAGGCACAAAGGTATTTATGGACAGGAATTACATTCCCTGAATCTGCTGATATTGCTAAGCACCTCAGTTTAGTGAATCTGTGCACAGGAAAATTTAGACTGAGCCTCAGTTATAAGACTGTGCTAGGGAGCTCCTTCAGCCAATGAAATATTTTTTCAAGCCAGTGAAGTCAGTGGAAATGCTTGACCCTTCTGACACTGGACCAAACAAAGCCACAGAGCTGGTGTCTGCAAATTTTCATAGCCATTTTAACTATCACTTTCTTCAGTGTTGGCAGCAACAGAAACAAGAGCATTTGCATGCTGAAGCCTGAGAAGGCATTTAGCATTCCTGTACTAGTGTGCCACTATTTGATATAAACCATTTTCCACAGTATGCCACTTATATTGTGTGCCAAATACCTGGTATAGCATGGCATGCATGCCAGTAGTGAGACAGCTCACACAGCTAGGAAAACACTGACAGTAGATAAGTTAAAATAATTCTCTGAACTAAAAATCGTACCAGAACCTTCCTTTCCTCCTCTTCAACCTAGTGTATTTGTCATTAAAGCTTTAATTGCATCCTTTCAGAGTGCGATCCTCTTCTCTCCCCCCTGCCTTAGGGCCCTTTATTGGATTAACCAGAATTTCTGGTGCACATGATTGCTGTGAGATATGTACAGGGCTGAACTGCACCCTCCAAGGACCAACTGAAATCCATAACCAAAGACTGGATAGCTGTAGGGACTGCAAAACAGGGTCATTTCTCCTCTGGAGCAGTAATTTGAGTGAAACCCAAGGAAAGCTGACAGGAGACAAATTATAGTCTGATACCAGCATTCGTGATGGCTCCACTTGTTTCAGTGGATCTGTGCCAGCTTATGCTCTCCCAGAGTCTGGCTCCCTTGGCTTCAGTGGTGTTACACCAGCTGGGGAGCCAGACCAAAGCAGACACCAACATTTAGCACCCCTCCTCCTGGGAGTGAGCAGGATGCCCGAGGGTGTCTGGTGAGCATCTATGCCAGTGCCTTCCTCTGCCAGTGCCAGCCAAACTAGCACACACCATGTCGTGTCTCCCACAGCTTAAGAGCACAAACAGGGACATTGTGACCAGGGATCAGCTGGCACGCACTTAGGTCTTGCCTTAATGAAGTTTCTGAGTGTGTCTGAGCCCCTGTAGAGTTCAGGCTTTCCCCCCACACCCCCGAAGGGAAAAAGTAATGAGGCACTGGGGTCCCTGTGTGACTCAACCTGTCATTACAGGATTGGACCTTCTATATGGGATCTATCTGGTCAGAGGCTCCTAAGGCTCAAAACACCCATCCCATGAATCCATCCCCGTAGCATCGCTAAAATGTAGGAGATACCTTACCTTGGCAAGGACAAGGTATGACTAGGACAGTTAGTGACAATTTTTTTTCAGTGATGTGACCCACCCACTGGGTTCCTGTAGAAAGACAGGACGGCAGATCTTGGGATTTTACTGCATTAACACAAGCAGCCAAGCATGTAAACCAGCGATGAGCTTTATTTGTAGTACAACAGAAAAAAAGAAACTTCTTTTTTATCATGCTAATCCTTATCCATCTTATATCTTTGCTCAAGGACTGCTTCCAGTATATTACAGATGAATCCTCCTCTGGGAAGGGCTGATGAGAGCCCACCCTGAGCACGCAAAAGACATAAGCTCCTCAAGTGCTCAGACCTGTAGAGGGAAAACAAACAGGACCACGACAGCTGAGGAGCCTCTGTGTATTTCTGGATCTCACTGAAGCGAAGACTCTCTGGGATATAGATTAAGTTCTCTTACTCGTTGTTCCAGCTGTCTCGAAGCAGAGATGACAAAGTCTCTCATAAACAGATTGAAAGGTCATTTGATTTCACTGCTGCTTTATTTGAGTACCTCTGTGTCTTCCGCTGAAATGTTATTGCGTGCCTTCTTCAGAGATACTCCTCACTGATTACCAGTTACGACACATTAGGTGTACATGGAGCATTAGAGATCACAGGCCAACATCTGTTCTTAATTATAGTGGCATAAATTCAATAATCCCACTGACTTCAGGAGAGACATTAATGGTTTACAGAAATATAAATGAAAACAGGATTTGGCCTTTGCAGTCTAGACCTTACATTAAGGCACATCTCTATCTTCTCCTGAAAATTAAGAGTGTTAGGAACAATGGAAATATTGTTAACTCAGTAAGAAGGAGTACCTTTCCTAAGTCACTAGCATGACACTCTTTTCCTTACAGTATACCCAGTGCTGGTGGATGTTAAAGGTTAACTGATCATTTGTCAGCAGAATGTTCCCCCTGCCAAAAAAAATCCCTGTTCATCAGAATTCAAGCTTTTGATAAGGATTTTTATTTTATTTATAAATTTTTTATTTATTTATCCCATTATAATACGACACTTAAAAACTTCAGTTATAAGACATTTTTATTTTCTCCAGCCTAAAGCATTAATTGGTCTAGAATTCATTTCAGCATTTTGGTTTTTTTCTCATCAAGTTCTAACACCGACAGTCAGAAATGTTAAGACTTCCTATGAAAAAAGCAGTGGTTTTTTTCTCCATTTTGTAGGGAATGTCTTTATCTAAATATTGTTAACCTAAGGATTTTTCTTAGAAGTCAGTCATATTTCTATTATTTTCTAAAAAGATAATGAGATAGATCAGTATTTTCACAAATTGCCCATTGTACCAGAATTTTTTCGTCTTGTATTTTTATATATTGATGAAGTGGGGGGGTAAAAGAAGCATAAGCAACAGGAGACAGCATATTTGTCCAAATGAGAAGAAAAGCAGTAGAAGAGAAGAAACATGAGATCCCTAACATCATTGAAGCCCCTAAGGCTAACAGACTAGTATAACCTGCCAGCAAAAAGATGAAGAACAGAAGGAAGAACACAAAGCTCCTAGCTCATGTTGCATGACTTCTCCCTCAAAAGTGCACCTTTCCTCACTCACCAAAGACATCACCTTAGCAAGACTCTCCTCCTAATTTAAGCACTGGAGATGCATGTGTAGCAGTAGGTGGTAGGAGCTCCTGTGTAGCTCTTGTAGACTTGAGACCATTGGGTGAGCCACCACCAAGGCCTCCCCAGCTGTCCTCCCGACAGGGCAGGAGGGCTCACAGCACGGGGTAAAGGATAAGAGAGGAGTGAGTCAGCACCGGCATTTACCTTATTGGCTGATGTAGGGCAGCTAGATGCATCCCTCAAGAAGGTACAGACCACGCATTTCTGCTGTGCTTGCAAAGGCAGGCAGGTATTAGCTGGAGGGCTTCAATACTGCAAGCTGTGAGCACCCAAGGACATTTTTGAGGAATATATTTGGAGGGCTCAAATGCACCAGGGAAAAGGGCTGAGATGCTGCTCAGTTAGTCTCTAAAGACTCTTGTTAGGTCTCTAAAGACTCTTGTTAGGTCTCTAAAGAGCCTGAGGAACAGGCCCTCCAAGTTGATGTTCAAGTATAAAATCAATTTAGAACAAAAATTAGAGGCATTATGCAACCTATGTGAATGGAAAAGGACTGAAGGTAGATGTCAGGTTGAAGCCTTTCATTTGGGTATAAATAAAATCAAGAATGGGAGGAATTTATGCCAAAAAATTTACAACTTCACAGTATTTGCTTGAAAGTCGCTATACTATTCTAAATGCTATTCACTATGTTTTATTTGAGGAATAAATTTTCGGTATTTTATGATTCTTCCTCCTCTAAACTTGACTGGGAAATATTATTGTCTTGGATTTTAGTTACAATTGTGACTTCTATAAGTCCTGAAAAAACAGAACTCTTCTCTGTACTTTCCAAAGAGTTAAAATGAATACAGGGAAAAAGAAAGTGTAAAATAATTTTGCCTGATGCTGCTTAGCATCTCCTTCCTTTTATTCAAACACAGAATGAAGAAAATACCATGATAAATCTTTTCTGAGCAAACAGGAGCTTTGTTTGGTGAAAGCTAGGAAAGAGATTTGGATCATTCCTTATTGTTTCCATAACTTCTTCTATCTATTTATCTGTCTATCTAAATGCCCCTCATCACCTGAGCACTTAATATTTGAGGATCTATTCTGAGTCCTTGTTGCAGATCAGCAATAAGTTTATTAGATAAGAGTAGATAAGAGTTTATCTGTGCTACTGGTTTGTTTACAGGTGGTTATTTAATACCATTGCTGCTTGGTATCTTGTAATGCCCAAACCCAAGGATAATCTGTTATGTTCGTTCTAAGTAAAAAAAAGGTATATGCCAGGACTGCGGAGACAGATAATTATAAAAGAGCACCATCTATTGTCAGGTAAAAAATATTAATGCTGTTTATAGGCATAGAGCTTCAATGATGTGGAGGCAGCTGTGGTATTTGGACCTATGCCAGAAGCTAAGCAAAAAGTACTCTGAATGCTTTTGGCCCCAAGATGAAATGGTCGGGGCGATGTGAACGTCTCTTGTTATGTCTCATAAAATATGAGCTTATGTAGCTTACATAAGGCTGGGAGGTTTTTATGCCAGTTTCTTTATAGGGGCCTGTTAGAAGAAGTGGGTCATGAATGAAAAATGAGTGATAGCTTGGTGAATGGGGACAGTTGTGATGTTTAATGGGATATTTGGATGACATGGGTGGAAAAAAACAACGCATGAGAAGCCCCGGCTGGCTGCAGGCAGCGTTCAGCTCTGGGGCATGGTGCAGTGTGGCTCATGCCCAAACACAGTGGCTGCACAACACTGGCTGAGGCAGTGGGTCCTGCCTCTCCACCAGACTCTGCAGCTCAGGAGAAGCCTTGATCTGACGTGGACAGGGTACTGCCGAGTAGCCAAGGCCAGAGCTGGCTCTCTGTGCCATCCTCCATTACCTGGTGCAGAGAAGCTCAGACCTCCTACTCTTACTCTGCCTCTCAACAGACTCTGATAAAGCCCCTGGAGTGGTCTGGGGTTTTGCCAGATTTATATTTGGAGACAGGAGGAAGGGAAGGAGATAATTCCTCGGTGGCTATTTGGAAAGACTGACTCATTCCAGACAACACAAGTTGTTATGCCAAGCACTTCATAAATCATTTATTCAGCTCTCTGCATTTTCAGTACACGACCTTATTATTGGTTTAATGTCTTAATAAAAATGAAGGGCAATGACTCTCCAGACCAGCTTGTATGGCCTTTTCTGCAGCAAACAACAGAAAGGAGAGGAGCTGCCAAAGGAAGCCAATGGCAATGAATAATTGCTTTCCCTTTCCTTCATAAGCTTTCCCATGTAACTGATCCTGCCTTGGGACTTTACACACACACAAAAAAAAGAATATAAGGTTGCAGGGACACCTCAAACCATCAGAAAGAGCATCTCATCAACTGCATGCAAGCTAATGACTCAGCTGCTTGACATGTGCAGTTGTGTCCCATGGAAGAGCACTTATCAATATGCAGAAAATTCAGTGATACAGGGGCTTAAAGAGGGTAATATCTTTGTCATCCAAATAGATGCATTTATAAAAGAACATGCCTCTACCTGGAGGTTTGTGCATGAGGACTGGAGTGGGGAATAAAGCAAAATACAGATATTGGTCCAAACCACCATTGAGAATTCAGCTGTTTATAGCAGGGGTGAGGGAAAGTGTGGGCCAGGCAGCCAAGGGGCCACTGACACCTACCAACTACTCTGCAGGTAGACATGTATCAGATGGGTATGTGCAGGGAACAGATGAGGGATGTGGAGATGAGGGAAAGCAGGCAGCTGCCAACAGAAGCTACAAGCTTGCTTGTCTGGTGCTCTGATGAGTTGAAGCCCCTCTGATCCCCACAGTGACTGACTGTGAAGGAGGCTGTACTGGGTTACTGATGCAGAGGAAAGGGAAAAGCATGTTGACATGGGCACAGGGGAGCTGACCGTCTTGTTCTGATACCCAAAACTACAATTTTCTGCTTTATAGTAACGGGAATTGGAGCTAGGAACTTGCTACTGATATGCAGGGATAACACCACCATAAACAACAGCAAGGAATCTCACTTTTCTTGGCTGCCTGGCTGGTTTTGCCTAGCTATGCAGCAGGTCCTCGCTGACCTCTTCTTTCACTGCTGCTAGAGGCTCCCTGCCAGCAAAGGATGGGGCCAGCCAAGTGCAACACATAAAAGGCAATGCAGTCCCTGGGGAAGAGCATTTCCCAGCACTGGAGATGGCCGGAGACCTGTCAGAAAACACTGCAAACCCCCTCCAGCTTGGTTTGGGCTGGGGAAGAAGGGGGCAGAGGCAGTGTACTTTGTATGGCCCTCCTGACCCAAGAAGTGCACAGCCTATTTGTGCCCTGTTCCTATGAACAGGGCTTGAGCCAAGGCACAAAGCAGGGTCCCGGTCTCCTTTCTTCTTCCATCCCAGATCTCCCCTTAGCTGTCTCTCCCCTGTGAGGAGCACTTCGAGCACAACTGATGCACCAGAGTGCAAAAGCATTTCCTTCAGCAAATTATGAGCAAACCCCAGGCTGTGAGTCAAAAGAAACTCTTCTACCCTTCAGGTCTCCTATCTGCAAATGCACTTGGAATGAATGAACAAATGAATGAATGAGAAAATATCTTATGAAGCACACAAGAGCATTTGTTTCCTTCCCAGGTCTTTCACGTTCAGTGTTATTGACTCAAAGGTCAACCCACTGTTTGTATGGTCAAGCATGGGAGAAGAAAGAGAACTATTCTGCTTGATGATTACTATATTTTCCACAAGAGATTTTAAAAATAATATTCTTATTATTCTCAATTTAATGGATTTTGCACTGGTGAAAGGAATAGTGGACATGGTGTTCCACATGTACAGCTTCCTTGAAAGAAGTTGAGGACTAGAAGTCCATTTGAATAGAAATCCATCTCTCTTCAGTATTGGTGCCAAACCACGCCTCAGAAGATTTATGCAGCTTCAGTAACTGCACTCACGGACTCTTTTTTCCCTCAGTGGTACTGTTTTTGGAGGAAAGAAATACATGAGTGCAAATCAAGGCAATGCAAGCCGACAGTGAAAAGATATGTGCTCCGGCTTCAGTATCTAAACCAAGTCAAGTACAAGAACCAAGCAAACTGCCATCGTAAGCAGTGAAAAGTTATTTTTTAACCACTATATCAGTGTACATAATCCAAAGAAGGATACTGCAGTGGAAAGATTTTTTTATTATTTTTATGTATGCAGGCTGCATTATGTCAGATCTTATATTTCCCTTGAAACATACTGAATATGAGGTAGAGTGGGATTAATCTGCTTCATCTCCTCTGTAATCTAGTGCAACTTCTTTCTCTTTCATTCTCACCTTCTTTCCTCCTTCGTGATTACACGGTAGTCTTACACAGCCTTTTTCATCAGTAGATAGTAAAGTGCTCGACAGTGATGAGGGGTGTTATAGTCTGTATTTATTGATGAGTGAACTAAGATAGAGAAAATTGCTGAAACCACCCAGCAGCAGAGCTGGGACTAATACCCAGCCTTCCAGTCCCTTATTGGAGCCCCTCATCTACATCAGCTAATATAATAGGTTGTAAAGCAATACAATGGAAATACTCAGACTCTCATTTCCTACCTATTGTATGTCTCGCTTGCAATTGCATTATATAAACTTGATTAAGGGAACAGCAAAATACTAATACTAATACCAATTCTAATACCAAATGCTACAATGGGAAGAAAGGGAAAAAGTAAGAGCAAGGTGCAACTCAACCAGAAATATCCTGAGAATTCATAAATACTGGAAGTAATACAGAGAAGAAAAAAAAATTTCTCCCCTGTCAAGTGGAGCAAGCTCCAGCCATACAATATTAATTTCATTATCTGAGGTTTATAAGGAAACTTTTTTTTTAAGCCTCAAGCACATGTGTGATAAAGTAATGGTGAATTTTCAGAGTTGATTATTTGTTTGTTTGTTTAGCTTTTATTTTTCTAGACAACATTAAATAAAGCTTTCTTTCTGATGGAACTCCAGTCTGGAGTGTCAGGTTTCAGGGGAAATATTGGAGAAAGGAGCAAATGACAGCTGAATTCTCAGACTTGCACAGTGCCAACTGTAGCAGCTCTGGATGTGTGATTAGCTTGACTGCTATGGAAGGAAATGCTAAGTAGGTAATCTCACATTTTTAAATGAGAAGAACTAAGGAAGCCAAGGCTGGAAAGGGAAAATGAGTCTCATCTTTAATAAGTGCATTCATCTCAGCAGCAACATGTTTCCTAAATACCTATCTTGTGAAATTCTAAGTGATATCTAACTTTGATAACATAAGACGGTGAAAGTCCTTCCCAGATGACAACTATCCGGTGACTTACAAGATGTGTGTTGAGTGTATATCACGTTCAGCCTCATGAGAATTTTTAATCTCTAAAAGTAGTGCAATGAGATGAAAACCAAAAATCTTTTTACTCCCACATCACCCTTTTTCCATTTAAAAAAAAGAATCACATAAAATGTTTGAAATGTAAGAAACAAACCTATTTTCCAAAAGGATAACTAGTCCCACATTGAGTTTAATTTTTGACAAATCAGTATTTCCAGATGAAAAATATTTTAAAGCTTCCTGGATGTTCCACTTACTGAACTGAGCTCCAGTGGTGCTGCATAAGAGCTGGCACCACAAAGAGCTCCATCAATACAGTTGTGGTGCTCTTTGCAACGACACCAAGAATTCAGGGGACCTGGGCTGTTCCCTAGCTTCAGGAGGCGTTACAAAAGACAAAGCTGTTATGGAGAAATAGAGATGGGAAAGAGTGTGCTACATTAGTCCTCAAAAGACTTGTATTCCCCTGCTGGTACTCCCCCAACTTTTTCTGATAGTTTGGGGAAGCAATTCAGCATGTTCACATCTTTTTCTGCAAAAGAGTGTTTTAAGACTTCTCTTTCTCCCCATATTCATTATTAGGAGTATAATCTCATCCAGGCAGGCCTGTCTATCACTAGCTATCTGCTAGAGAGAGCTAACATCCAGCGGAAGGAGGCCCTGACCTCGCCAGCTCATTACTGTAGCGTAAACAATAAAGACCAAGAGCACATTGCCAAAAGGGCTTTTTTTCCAGGGCTGCCAATTCAGAACCGTTTGCCAGCACTGACTTTGCCTAAAAGGATGAGTACCAAGGTAACAATGACACGAGCCATCAGACCCCCTGGAAGCACAGGTGAGCACAGACCAGACCCCAGCAGGGAAGGTGGGTAGTGACAAGTCCTCCAGGACAACATGACCAGCAGTGGTCTTGGCTGGTGAGAAATGAGAGCTGTGCATGACACCCCAGCAGACCAGAGAGACTGTACCTTTCCAGAGGCAAGCAACACTGTCCCTGTTCTCAGAGGGACCACAGAAAAGCTCACCCCCTCTCTAAAGCTGCAGGGCCATGTGGCCTCCCCTGTTGTGAGGCACAATACAGCATGGTACAAGCCAAATGACTTGAGAAAGAGGAGAGATTTGGTTGTCAGAACTTGATAGATATTGCTTCCAGTGTCTAGATGCAGTGAGCTCCTTCAGTTGCTGGAGGGCCTCTGTCAGGTAGAGCTTCTGCTGGCATAGTTGCCCTCTGCTCAGGTGGGTGAAATGTAGTCAGCCCCTTCTGAAGATCCAAGTCCTCAGCTTTCCAACAGCTCTGCAGCCTGGAGTGAGGAGAGGAGTCCTCTACTTGGGGGCAATTTCTTCTTAACCCTTCTTCAGTTCACCCTTCTTTAGCAAGGAAGTTTCTGGGCTTGTTCTTCCCGCAAGTGTCTTAGCAACTTTGCTGTTGATGGGCATGAGAAATCACCCCTCTCCATGGCACAGGGAGGTATGACCCATTACATTTGGCATCCTCAACCAGGAAGGAAAATGGACAGAAGGGACATTTCACTAATTTCCAAGTCTTCTGTGTTTCCCGTGGTTATCCAGTACCCAGCACACTTGATGGCCACTGGTAGGAGCAAAGTCTCATGTTTGCAGTCTTGCAGTCTTTCCTAAAGCAGGGCATCATGCAGCACGGCAGTCAACACGCTTAGACCACCTCTGGGGGGGAATGTGACAGCCGTCTCAGTAGCAGCAGCAATAAAGGCAAATGTTTTAGGAGAGTAATAACTCTCGCACCCTTGTTTCTGCATACTTTTCTAACCTATCCCATTAGCTCTCTGTCGGATATCTTTAAACACAAATGTGCTTTCACAGAGGAGCCAGCTATTCAGGAGGAACAGCATCAAGCTTTCAGAAAGGAAGGAGATCTTAGAAACAAAATCAAGTCAAGCTGATACTTAAGCACAGGCCAGAGGCATTTTCCGCTGCTGGTGACTTGTTGAACTAGGAGGTAAGGAAGCCAAGGATGCCATCTGTAAAGAGAAGATGCAATTTCCCAGTCAGCCAAAGCAACTGCAGCCAATGCTTTTTGAGACCACAGCATCAATGAGACCTGCTTGCCCTGTGCTCCTTGAATTCCTGCCCTAGCCTCCTGAAGAAAGCTTCCTAGTCTTTCAGGGTTTCACCCATAGGTAAATTAAGGACAAAATCTTAGTGATCAAGGCCTGACCTCTGGACTAGTGCCCTGCTCCCGTAAGCTGGAGTCCAGCTGGGAATTACAGGGAACATTTTAGAGTAGAAAAGGTGTTACACTTCTCTTCCCCTTTTTTTTTTTTTCTTTTTTCTTTTCCTTGAAATGTATCTCTCATTTTGAAGCCTGATGGAGTTATAGAAAATGGGAGGGGAAGAGAAAGAGAGGTAGCTGCAACTAAGCTGAAAATGAATGGAAGGTTATGGACAAGGTGATGAGAATAAATTGTATGTCCAGGACTGGAGGAATTACGGCATCCCTGCACGTCTTCAGGCCTTGAGGGACTGCACATTTTCTGAAGGAATTCTAAAGAGATTGGAAGCTCAAATGGGAGAGGAATGAGAGATTTGTAGTGTGAGGGCTCAAGCGTGCATGACCGCGTGCGTCTGGCATGAAAATAATTGAGTCTTTCTCCCTCTGAAAAAGAGAGCAGCCCAGGCCATGTCTTTGGGGAAATCAGCATATGCACAGAGCAGCAACTGTGGTATCTTGGGCATCTGCTGTTTCCGGCAGGGAACCAGCTTATTCCTTTGGAGCTGCCTGGTAATTTTCTTTTTCAGACCAAAGCCTTCTGAGAGGAGGGGGATTTGGCAGGGCAAAAGAGCACTCTACGAAGATTTGTTTTCTCAAAACTTGGATCTGACATTCACCCACCATCTAATGTGTTCAAATATTTCTCTCACCTCCTGTAAGCAATGCACACACATATAATAATTCTGCTACTCCCTTTTTCAGTTTTACTGTTTATATGAGGATTGCAAGGCTCTTTACAAAGAAAGGCTAGTATCACCATGGGAAAAGTCTAGAATCCAGGATAGAAGCCGTTCTTTCAAGGACAGACAGCTTTAGTGCAGCAAGATCAAAACTTGATACCAAATTTCCAGGTTCTCTAAGCCTGCTCCAGCACATCATTGTGTGTGCAGCCTGCAGCTGCAGCCTACTTTGAATTAGAAATAAGCCAACACCAAACACCCTCTGGCAAACATTTTGAAATTCTGTTCATGATGAAGTGGTTTGAACTGGCCTGGTTTTAATATTTTCTTCAGCATTTTCATAGGTTTCAATTTTATTTTCAAAGATTATTGTGGCACAAAAAAAATTGTTTTGTTTCTTTTTTACGGGAGAACCAAGTTCTTCTTGTGCACTTAAAGAAGATAGGCAAAGAGGGCCCAAACCTGCAGAACCAAAGGGCCCAGAACCACATGCTTGAAACTTCTTACAAATAACTGTGCAAGCAACCCAGTGCTCTTTGTCACATAGACATGGTTTCAAAAGCTGCAAAAAATAGCCAACACCCCAAAGGTCTGGGCTGAACCTACTGCTAGTTTCAAGACAATTTCCCAGAGTGCAAATGTTGCCATCAAAGCAAACCGTCTAAAAATTCAGCTTTTTCTTGTCAGAGACAAAGACACTTCATTCTTTGCCTGCCACCCAGAGACTGTATAACTCCTCTGGCTTTCACTTCATATGTCTCTGAAAGCCTGTTCGAGGTAGTCCTGTACCCACCCATGCTCTGCTCAGTGCTGTGCCCTTTGGGGAACAGGGACGGAGACCCACCATGGCCAGAGCTGAAGGGGAGCAGCCTGCTCCAGGCTCCTTGCTGCAGTCAGGCTCCTGCGGCTAGATGGGGATTTAATTGATTTTAGTAGTGTTCTGATTTTTTAAGGTGCCTTGGGAATGGGTAGTATGGAATGAAGTTGTTATTAGTCTTCTCTTCCACCCTGTCTTTTATTTTCTCCTCAATAGACATTAAAAAGCCATCCAGTGAGAAACTCTGCACTTGTATACAGCAGATGCCTGAGTTTCCAGCACACACCCAACAGCTTTCATCCAGACCTGCACTCCAGCGAGGAGAAAGATCCACCTGTGTATTACTTGCCAGGTTAGGGAGCTCTGGCTTTAGATGGGTGATTTCCAATGTCTCTGAAAAGATGTGCCAGGTGTAGAGGCACAGGAGAGAGGCTGTGAGACACTCCCAGCACACACACACACATAGGAAAATAAGTTCAGCTGTCTTCTCTAGGCTTTCTCGAACCTCCCTGTGCCTTAGTGTGTGCAGTGCGGTTCACCTGGGGAGCAAGTACCCTGCATTTGCCCTTGAAGTAGTGAGAAATAGCTTCCATCTGTAAGACTGAATCCCACAGGTATGGCTTCCTTTGTGATATACCGTATTTACTTGACTAAACTCCAACAGCAGAGACCGTGCTGGAGCGTGATGCTGAGTCTCAGCTGGACACGAGTACCTCCAGCAGAAAAGTGGTCACGAACACTCACACAACACCCCAAGCAACTGCTCATAGCCCTTTGCTGCTGCTGCTCTCTGTGTATCTTTTTACCCTAAGATTTGTTATGGTAAAGGTTTTTCTCTTTGCCCAGAAATCTTGGAAACTGCTGCTTCTTCAGAACAAACAGAAACATGTGGAATGGAGCAAGGTTTTGGTGAAAAACTTTCTCACCCCAGATGTCAAAGTAAGTAGAAGAAAATCCATTGGTAAAGTGATGAATAGAAAAACAGGAAAGAGGGATTCTTTAGAGAAGCAGTGACAATCTTGCAGCATTGCTCAAACTTAGGAGTAAGCCCCCACAGAGGGATCATGCTCCCTGCTGCTGGAAAGGCTCCAGAGCCGAAACAAAATGCCTGCTATGCTACAAGGAGTATCAACACAGCTGGGCAGCTCAGGATTGTATCACCAGAGCAACTGGGTAAAAGATGCTCTGAGGCCTCCATCCCACTCTCGAAAAGCCCACACTTCTTTTCAGCCTGCATTGAGGCACATGTCTGTTTTTGCAATTCACCTACCTGAACTGAGCTGAATTTTCTTAGACTTGTAGCTTTATTTCATAAGCCCCTTTCTGAGCAGTGACTGGAAACAGCCTTTCTTCCTCTAAGTCTAAGTCTTTCTTCCTCTAAGTCTTTCTTCCTCTAATCTAAAGGATTCCCAAATTCCAGCCAAGCAGTGGCTCTGTTCGCATCCTGTGATGAACCCAGCTGGCATCAGCTTGCAGGAACAAACCTTCTTCCTTGCAGAAGCAATTTCTTTACCGAGAAATTATCTCACCTCTTTACCGTACACAGTGAATTTCAAGTACTGATATTAAAAGATGTTTCACTATCAATCTGTACCTGGAAATCATGGCCCTAGCTGCTAATCTATGCCCCTACTGTCATTGCAGTGAAGTAGGTATAACTCTCTGTTGGTGCAAAATTGCAACTGCAGTGCCAGGGGGGCCCAAATTGAATCAACTGTCTATACTTTGTCTTCCCTTTTACTTTATAGAAAAACAGGATTTAATGCTCTACTGCACAAATCAGGCTCTTTAGGTCTGCAAAGCTCTCCAAAACAGAAATTAATGATAACACTTTTCATCCTAGATATCAAAGTGCTCTGTGCAGGTGGGCGATTACATCGTTTCCTCCCTTTTAGCAATGGAGTAACTCTTAAATATATGTCTCTCTGATCTGTTGAAGACCAGACATCAGGTAAATGGCAGAAGAGCTAAATCTCCTAATTCCTAGCCTGTGCTCTGTTGACTGACATTGTAAAAGCTGGGGGTGGGAAGCTAAAGAAGGGAGGGAGAGGTGAGGAGAGCTGAGACTACATCTCAGGCATTTAAATCAGAGTCTCCAAACACTCAGGAAAATATACTCTGCCAGTGTGCCCACAAGTGCTAAATGGCAGCTGAGTGCTTTCAGGCAGCCTGACAAACATGGGCACAGCCATCATTTATTGGCAATTAAAAACAGAAATGTGGTGTGCAAGTGAACTGCCTGCCACTTTGTAATCGAAGAGCACTTCGGAGTATTTATCAGTTCTATGACCAAGAACACATGAATTTTTTAATAATTGCTCCATTCATGTCTTCACCACCACCGCATACTGAACTCGGCCCATTTAAAAGCCATTAATTAATCATTTATTACTGATTACACTTCACAATGGCATCCCAGATTGCTCCTCTGGTGGTGGTAGTAAACATGTCATGGCAGTCCTTTGCTTCACATTCAAGAGGCCAGCACATCAGCTGTCTCTAATAGCTCATTACTCACCCAGAAGTGCGCCTGTGCCTCTTTATTATGGCAGCAACTCCGGAGCTCAGGGTGGTGTAAGCTCATCCATGCTATAACCCTGTTCCTCAGGATGTATAATAGGGCTGTGAAACCCCCAGCAAGGGCTGGAGGGGGTCATTGTGCAGGGCGCCTCCAAACTTACTCCAGGACCAGATGAAAATGTGGCCTCTTCCAGGACTGGAGAAGAAGCATGATACTTTCCTCTCTGGCTTTCCCTGGAAACACATGGAGAAGTGAATCCCTCACTTGTACCAAGGTTTTGTTCCAAGACCATTTTATTTCAAAATTTCCTGGACTGTTTTGAACTACTAATTAGAACATTTCCACCTCAGTCACAAATTGTCCATTCTACCAGTATGGGTCCATTTCTGGTCTAGAAATTTCTTTTTAAGCCACCTGAAATAGCTTCCTGAGTCTGCCTCTTCCATTAACTCTTCAGATCTCCTGTGAAAACTTCTTTTCCCCTTTGTCTTTTGCTCCAGCACTGGTCCCCCCTTGCTCTGTTCTAGTCTTTGTAAATTATTCATCATCCAACATCTTTCACACCACCATTTCCTGTAATTTATAGTGTCTACAACGTTGTATTATTTAACACTGAAAAGCATTTCAGGATTCAGCTTGAGATGTATCAGGAAAGATGTAATGAATTGTGTTGTGTTGTATAAAACCCTAGCCAATAAAATGGAAAACTATTAATAGCTTAATGGTTGTTGTCTTGCTAATGTCTCAGTCTTTGTGTTCGTAGCAAGCTTGTCACGTTTATTCCACTGCGAAGGGGGCAGGAGCTTTTAAACTTGTTTGCCTCCTCTCAGGGAAATTGCTTTTTTCTTTTCAGCTAACACCACATGCTTGTTAATGGAGTATTAATAATATCCATGTGATAAGCTTCTTCCGTCAGACAGTGAAGTCCATTAAATAATTTCCAGCAAAGTCTTAATTCTAGATCATAAGTGCAGAAGACAAGGCTGCAGGTGCTGGCAGTTTATTCAGCTTTCATCATAATGTCATACCAGACTAAATTACTGAAGATGACTGGCAATTTACATATCTCCTCTCTAAGTCAAACAAGCTAGAGTTCCCTTCACTGTGTTACACCTCACTGCATTTATAAATCTAGACTAGCAATCCAACTTGTTTGCATATTATATAGTGAGATGAGTGTAAAATAAAGTTTTATTTGGCAGGTGTGGAAGAAAGAAGCCTGTTCCAGGTAGAAAGCATAAAGACAGGTCAGCACCTCTTGCCTGGGGAAGGACAAGTTGGCCACAGCCTCTTAACCCTTTTGATTTCAATGACCATATGACCAATTTCCGTATGGGAAAATTGCCCAACATTGTGAGATTAATTTTGTTGGGTTACTCTGTCTTTACACCAGAGTAAGAAAGAGGAGAATTAAGGTCATTACTTTCTATTGAAAGGAGCAAACAAGTTATAAATCCAGACTAGTTTCTATCTTGAGTAACAACTTATCTTTCTATTAATTATACTATGAAATTCATACTGGTTATGCTTTAAATGCACAAACGCCTTCTGGAGCTAGATCAGGTATCCTCTGTGCTACGGCTATGAAAGTCGAATGTCACTGACTCCTGTTTTACATTCACGTTCCAAAATGATTCATTTAAAGACCAGGATAAAAACAAATGTATTATTCAGAACTGAGTAATAGCTTTCACCAGACACAGTGACGGCTGGATAGGATACATGGGTTTTTTACATGCCATGTAAACATTTGCTACAACTCCCAGGTCTTCAGTAAAAAACTTTACTGAGAAGAGCATAACAGAACTTCAAACTCAACTTCTTAATGCAGACATTTATATGCAGAACCTACACCCCTATATAGGCATCCACATTAAGTGGTTTAGTTTTTCAGAAAAGCACGTCACACTGGATCTGATTTTGTCTCATAGCTTCTGAAATCAGACTGTTTCTGACATGCTTTGAAAAGATGTTTTACGGTTTTATTGAGCTATTCACTGCTTTCATTGGGAGCAGTTCACATCAATATTTTTAAATAACATACTCTTAAAGTGCAAATCTAACCAACCTAGTCTGAAAACCTCACCCTTTTTATATGACTGTTTATCAGGAACATGAGCTCAGTTTTTAGTCTCTCTGTACCAGTAATACTCATTCCACAGGGAAGTTATGATTAAGTTACTATTATTATTAAGGAATTAAAATTCCTTAATAGTATCATGCATCTGGTTTTGCATGTTTTGAACTACAGTGAATTCCTTTTCATTCCCTTGATAATACGTCAGCCTTGTGTTTACTATCCCAATAGTGTGTCAGCTTGGTTAGCTACGTCTGGTTAACATGTGAAAGACTACCTGCTGTAATAAGAGCACACCACCTAATATTTGCCTTACCTTGATGTTATTGTTATTTCTCTTGCTAAAGCCAAAGGGCATAAAGTGTAATTAACTGATCAGTATCTTATTCAGGAAGAATCTTGTAAAAAACATTGTAAATGTATTAAAAATGTCTTAAATGTACTAAAACGGGGTTAGGAACAGGAAAAGAAATTACAAGAAAACAATATAAATTACTGCTTTCCAGAGGGATCTCAAAATTCACCATCATGTAGAATATCACATCTGAGCCCTACCTTCAAAAAAGAGAGATAAATGGACACAAGAATAAAGTGCATAAGAAAAAAACAATTAAAGTCCGGCACATGATTACACCAGCAATGTGCATTACAAAACTGATAATTTCTTACTGTTAAAGTTTTCCTTACCAAATTATAAGAACTGGGGACAGATTAACCCGGTGTTATCCCCAGTAGAGCAGTAAGTAAGGAAATTACAAGATAATGAAATCCACAATAAAAGTAAACAACACAAGCCCAGATAGGTACATTGTCTGCACTTTTTGTCTATGGGACTGCAGGATATTATTGATTACATAGTACTGGATGGGAAAACGAAATGAGGCAGCAAATTGCAGAATCAGTTGGTAGCTACCCTGAGCAGTCCAAGCCCTCTTACTGAAAGGCATCCCAGTAGGAGATTTTCCCTAGGTAGTTTCTCCTCTTTATAAAGTTGATCGTTCTCCAGATTTATAAAGCAAAATTCTCAGGCAAATGCTGTATGGAAAAGTGCCAGAGCATAATGATTTATGCAGCCATTTGTTTGGGCAGTTGGTTTGTGGTT
The DNA here is from genome assembly GCF_034638445.1 of Ciconia boyciana. NCBI lineage: Eukaryota > Metazoa > Chordata > Aves > Ciconiiformes > Ciconiidae > Ciconia > Ciconia boyciana. The sequence continues at coordinate 96,772,317 of NC_132936.1, forward strand.
GATTAAAACCTGACAGTTTATCCATTTTTCCTAACTAAGTAGGCCAGTCTAATAAAAGCTATTACCCATCTTACCATCCTGGCCTCTCTTGTACCTGCACACCATCCCTTACAGTCCCTCTGATGTGCATTACTGTCCCTTCCACTGCCATGCATGCCTTGGATGAACTGGGACACATCCCTGCTGCCGGTAAGGATTTTGCAGCAGCAGGCCAGGACTGCCAGAGGGCAGGAACTTTTGTGCTTTTCTCAGCCTGTAACTATCTCCTTGCCTTCCTGATGTGCTCCAAAGAATAGGGACTCAGGAAAAGGTTCTCGTTGCACATGTGGTGTGGTAGAGAGGGATTAGGGAGTTTCTCCTTGATCAGAGCATGAGTCCTCCGTCGGTGGCCCTCTCTGCCTCTTCTGCCTTGGAAGCCACCACAATCCCCATGTCCTCTACAGAAAACAAAAGTCCTGGAGATTTCTAGTAAAGCCAAGGCTTGGATAAACCATTCTGTCTTCTCAGATAAACTTACCCAACTCCTTCACAGGCAGCATACAAAGAGTCTTTATCAGCTCAAGCATAAATGCAGATGTCACTCAAACAGGTTATAAAGCAGAATCATAAACAGCGAGGAGTGCCACAGTACCGGGGGTTAAACCTTTATAACTTCGCTTACGGCATGCCTGTGAGGTCAGGAAACAAAAATTATTTTTTTACCAGAAATTGTGTGTGTGTCCAGTCGCTCAACATAATGTTGGGAAGATGCTCAGTCTTTAGTAAATGCAGTCTGTTGGTTCCTATTCTGAAAGGCAATAAGGGAGGGGGCAGAGAAAGGTTTCCAAAATGTTGCTGTTAATCTTCTAAGCAGCTCCAGATATGAGAGTTTGTGAAGAGAAACCAGAGACAGTGAATGCATCTCAACTGTTATACATACAGAGAAATGCTGGGAATCAGCTGTTCAATCTACTTCAAGTTATTACACTCAGAAAGTGAAGTGATACTTTAGTCCATAGAGAATCACCGCTTTGTGATATTGTGCAAACAATATTGGCACAAATATGTGCCGTTTTACAATGATGACCCTCAGTTGCTTATATCAACAATTTTCATGTATATGTCCATCTATCATTTTACATTGTCTTCATTTCTATCACTGAAATGAGCCTAGAAAGCAGTACAAATAACAAGGAACATCCTAATGCATGAGATTCAAGGAACCCAAAGTACAAAAATTTTGCTTTGTTACCTTAGGTTCTCCAATCCAGCTGCAGAAGGACAAAAATGAAGCAAATGCCAACATATCAGCATCTAGGGTGCTACCTGGATGAAAAGGAAAGAACACTGATATAGTTAAAAAGGAGTTATATTGCAGATGGTTAGAGCAATGAACTTATCATGACAAGAAGAACTGGCACTTCCACCGGGAGCTGGCTGGGGGCTGGCAGGTTTTCAAGGAGGTATCTAGCTCAAGGCCATATGTTACAAGCTGTCCTTAGAGAAGTATTATAGGTGGAGGACGAGTCAAGAAAACTGAAGGACTTGGCAACCTATATCCAGGGGAGACCTTAGGCACTGTGCAGAGAGCGGTCTGATGCCACCTGAAGTAACGCACGCTTACTCGGTTGGTGTCAGTGAAAGATGTCAGCAAAGACTTCAGCCCATGGATCCAACTAAATGATCAGTGAACCAACATACCCAGAGCAGGCAGACAGATTTAGCTGCACCTTGTCTGTAGGAAGTCCTCAACCGCATATAGCAACGGCCATTTCGTAAAGGAAGAATTGCTCCTTAACACGCAAAATATCCAACATGCTTTATAGCAATTGTACCAAAGATTTCCAAAATCATGCTGGTTCTTGACAATATAGGCTACTTTCTGAAAAAATCTGGATACAAAGGAGTTAAGTAGACAGTGTTTAACCAGCAGCAGCAAGCTCTTTAGTTTATTTTAATGAAAACATAACATTACATGTTATTTCTAGGTAATGTGAAAAGTCCTTGACAAGCTATATGAAGTAGAAAAAAGCACAGCAACATTAATTTTAAAAATGGTAGTGGAAAGCAAGTTGCTAGAAGCTGGTAATGCAGTCTGCTTTTCTTTTCAGTCAGACACTTGAAGATGTACCTGTTCTTCTTCTGCACTGAGAGGGCAGCCTGCAGAAGCCAAATGGTCATCTTTCCTAGCCAGCACCCTCAAGTGCTACTCCTCCCTGAAATAAAAAAGCCTCTTCCTCTCCTGAAAAGAGAAGTAACCTTGGACTGAGTGTGATGAGAAGCAACACTTGTGTGCCTTACTGCACGTTTTGAATTCGGTTCCTTCTCTCCTCCATGAAGAGAGAAAAAAAACCCAGAAAATGTAACAGATGCCACTGCAGGTCAATTCTGGGCAAAATCTTATTCTGATAGATAGCATTGCCCAAACCACCTGTTAGTATATCAGTAATGCCTAGTGATACATTCATTTTTTTACCTGGAAGAATGGGCCTGTACCTTAGGCATGAGCTCAGGACACTCAAATTCAATTTCTCCCTTTTGCTACAGCTTTCTTACTGTGACCTTGATCAAGTCACTGAGTTTCTCTGTGCTTCATTTCCCCATTCATAAATGATGGCTCCCCCATATCGCCAAAGGATGTTCTTGTGAGGCTAAAAATGCTTTCATCTGTCCAGCTTGTCTGCCAGAGAGGAAACAGAAAAAAACAAAATGGGGAAAAGTTGGTACGAAATAAATACTAAATAGAGACATTGAGAGAGTGTATATGGGCCAAAATAATATCACATGACATAGAAAAATCTAGAAAAAAAGAAAATCAAACTCCAGACCTGATTCAGCTCCCCTGGATACAAGTCTAAACCCAGACTTAATTTTCCAAAGACATTAGTGTTGGGATAAGGGTAAGCTTGCACAGCCATGAGTCAGTATCTGCATGAGGAAGGGAGCTAAGGTGATGTGGAAATGATCATGCCTGTTACAGGAGACTTACAAGAAACTGGCAAGACAGTGATGAAAAACGTTGATGATTTAAGTAAGGCCACAGAAGGGCCAGTAGTTATGGAAGAAAATGTCAGCTACAAGAGAGACAAAGGTAAGATCAGATTAAATGAGAAAAAGCAGGGAAAATCACAATAATACCAAAAAGATGTTGTCACTGGGCTCCCTGATAGGTAGTACATGAAGTTCCAAAGTAACAACTTCAATGTTGCAGGTGGAAGTTGTTCTCATTTGGAAGGGGTGGGAGGAAGAGGAGTGTTTTGGATGAAAACCCAGGTGCTTTGATACCGTAGTGCTGCCAGGGAGCCTAATGAAGGCTCTAATTGAGGCACCATATCATCTTCTCTCCTATCAATAATGATGTCTGGTTACTATATCTCTCCTGCTGTACTCCAAACTATCCTTCTGGCAGAGGGAGGTAGTGTATTGCAAATCTCCTTCAGACAGGCTTCCAGCAGGATTTGAAGTCTGGCTTTGGATCATATGCCATATATGAGAATAAGACAATCAGTCAGCTGAACTATAGTTCCCTTGGGACACTCTGTGGCTTACCCAACTAGAGATTTCTTTGTGGAAAAATTTCAGCCTGGTCCTTTTTTTTTTTTCAACAAAAATACAATTTTCTGTGGAAAACACTTCTCTCTTGGGTGGAAAATGTTTAATAATCTGATTTTCTGATGAAAAAATGTATTTTAATAGTATCAACCTGAGGTCTTGGTTTCCTTTAGGTTCTTCTTAATTTTCCATCCCCTCATCATTTCTTGTCAGAGTTCCTATAGTGTCTGTGTTGTGTCTTTAGCCATTGATTTTGCAGCTCACCAAATGCAGTGGCTGGTCTTGATTTTACACTGGGGCAAATAGAGCGCAGCACTGCAGAACTCAGTGAAGGTGATGCCACTGGCACAAAGGTTTTCCCCTTGTATCTGCTTTTCATCATGTTCTTTCAGAGCTGGGACTCCGCTTGGTAGATGCACTGATAGGCTTGAGCTAAATAAAGGTCTTTGAACAGAGTCACCAGTCCCCGTCCCAGCCTGAACACACTGCGACTCTGTAATAAGCTGGTATAGAAAAAACAGCTGCAACTTCTAGGTCCCACTTCTGGCCCAGCTGTGACACTCCTGATGAGGCAGAGACTCAGCTTTCAGTGCAATGGTTTTATCCCATTATTTCATCGCAACTAATTAGATAGAACCATAGACAATGCCTGTCTTAAAGACCTACTGTAAGTTTAAACCTCAGACTGTCAGCAGGTCCGAGGTCAGTCTAACCCCACGTCTCTTCTTGAGACTGCTTCCCTGTTTTACCCATGCTTTGTCTGCCTTTCCCCTGCAGAATGTCTCATAATTCAAATTCCTTTGGAGGAATCCATCCACACCCCCAGCAAAAAGTCCCACCCATTAAAGGTGGGAATCATCTCTCTTAACTGAAACCATTTAAAAGTTAGACATATAACCTGGCAGAGGCAGAAAAAGGCACTTCAGGAAGCAAATTCATCGATCCTGTACTAGGTTGTTCCCTCTCTTCACTGTCTACACAAGCCTAGATGATCACCTCAGACTAATTTTTAAATGGCTGATATTAAGGAAGATGAATCCTACCCCTTAAAGGATGGTAGAAAAAAAGACTAAAGCTCCACTTCCAAGGTCCTACAAATTTTTCCCATCCCGGGATTGTCCATATACAGGCTGTTGCTGGGACCATTGATCATGGTCCTCTCTCTGCTATATTCTGGGCCCTGCCATCACCTGCATGTCCTTTTCTCCTGTTTTTCCCTTCTTAACCCTGTGTCCTGGTTTCAGCTGGGATAGAGTTAATTTTCTTCGTAATAGCTGGTATAGTGCTGTGTTTTGGATTTTAGTATGAGAATAATATTGATAACACGCTGATATTTTAGTTGTTGCTAAGTAATGTTTACACCAGTCAAGGACTTTTCAGCTTCCCATGCTCTGCCAGGTGCACAAGAAGCTGGGAGGGGGCACAGCTACACAGAATAACTGATCCAAACTGGCCAAAGGGCTATTCCATACCATATGGCATCATGCTCAGTATAGAAACTGGGGGCACTTGGCTGGGGGGCAGCGATCGCTGCTCAGGGACTGGCTGGGCATTGGTCGGCGGGTGGTGAGCAGTTGCATCACTTGGGTTTTTTTTTGTTTTTCCCTGGGTTTTGTTCCCCTCTCTCTCTCTTGTTATTTTCCTTTTCATTACAATATTACTATTATTATTATTGTTGTTGTTGGTTTATTTCAATTATTAAACTGTTCTTACCTCGGCCCACGAGTTTTCTTACTTGTGCTTTTCCGATTCTCTCTCCCATCCCACTGGGGGCGGGCGAGCAAGCGGCTGCGCGGTGCTTAGCTGCTGGCTGGGGTTAAACCACAACACCCTGAGGTGTTCCATGTTGCCCAGGGCAGGATTCTGCCTGAAGCCAGTGTTCCTCTGGGTGCCTGCCTCCATGCAGGTCATATCCATCTCTGTTCAACTCTGTTGAGATGTTTTAGATTAGATTGAAAACTATCATGCTTTTGTAATAAGTTTGACTTCAAGGGACAGCCCTTGAAGTTTTTCTTTAGAAAATAAAAGCTAGTTAAAGGTTAATAAACAACAGAAAGGGACAACTTTTAGTAGTTGCAGTCTGTGTCTGGGATGGTATTACTGGTCTATAACACAATTCTTACTTAAGTATTAGCTTAATCAGGTGACTTTTCTTCTGTAAATATCTAATGTACTAAGACTCGTTCTCCATTCCACTGTGCTGCAATAACTCTGCAGAGTAAATATAGCATAAAACAAGTATAAAAGAATGGTTAAAAAGGCTCACTGATCTGGATTCTGGTCCTACGGCTCCCTGCGTGCACTGAAGCTGAGATATATTTTGGTATAGTTGAGATCAGGTCTGTGCTGGTTCATGATGTGAATGTTTCGGCAAACTATTGAATAAATATCCAATATATTTCTCTGATTATTTATTTTCTTCCCTTCATGGAAATCCTTATAACTATTCATAGGCCTGCTAGCAGCTCACATTTCAGGTTATTAGCTTGTTTGCTAGTTAATGACTAAACGTAGCCGAAAAGTTTTAATTTTGGGGCCCTGTCAATGACTGTGGGACAGGCCAGTGCATTCTCCTCCATTCCCTATTTCTGTTTGTCTCTTGTGCTCAGAGGCTTTCAGTACTAAAGCTTTCCACAGTCTGCATTATCAGCCCACAGGTTGCTTTGAAAGCTGCTGGCAGTTCTGCCATCATCTTTCAGCTTTTCTTTTTTGCATCCCTCAGCAGTGGTGATCTGTAACAGTGACTGTAATTAGAAACCACTCTTGGGCAGTGTGAGGTTGCAGGGTTTTGTTCTTTTGTTTTTCTGCTCTGAAAAACTCACATGTGTTGGTTTCAGTAAAAGAAGCTCACCTGCTTCACTGCAATATAACAGAATTATATAAAAATACAGTTTTTATATATTAATGTATATATAATGTGTATATATATTAATGTATATATGTGTGAGTTCAAAGGTATGTAGTGCATATATATACACATATAAGTATAATTATTTGAATGTGTGTCTGTCACTCTGTATCTTCAGCCATACAATGCCCACAGTTCTATTTGTGGGTATTTAAGACACCAGCAGGTAGACTGGGTGCTGTGATTTTGGGCCAGCTCAGTTAGCTTCTTTTGAAAACTGAGAGTGACTTCCTTCTGTATTTGGTTTCCTTTTTTACACCCAAGGTTGGTCTTGAACCAGCTTGCTCTTGCCTGTTGGGGTGAAATATAGCAGCTGGTTTTCCCAGGAGCAGCAACCAGCAAAGGTGTGAGACTCCAGCACCAGCCTGCAGGACCCCAAAGCACATGGATGGGAACCCTCCTGTGCTCTGAATGAGGACCAGGGTCTCACACTGCCTGCTGCCACCACTCAGGAGGGACACAGGCTGATGCCATCCCTAAGCTGCACGCTTTGTTCTTCATGGGATATGCCTAGTAGGGAGCACCACAGGGCTACCATGCTTGAGGCTGTGATTTGGCTCTGCATCCTGAGATGGATGTCTTGCTTTAAAGATGTGACCTAATGGTGCTGGCCTGTTTCTGGGATCAGGGCCCAGGCAGAAGAGTTAAAGGGCATCTGCAACAACACCAGAGGCCCTAAGTTCCATACGAGGTAGTTGGGCTTGAAAGGTGCTAGCTGTCTCCTTCCAGAAATGCATTTTCCCTTCACACAGAAGCGTTGTGCAGACTCCACTTCCAGCCTGCCACACTCCAACTGCACCCCAATGCATTGTACTGGGGGACCTGTATTTTCCAGAAATTGAATTTCCACACATGAAGGTAGATGTCTCCAGTGCCCTTTTGAGGACAACCTGAAGGAAATGGCAGAAGCAATTTATTTCTGAAGTCCACAGGTGAGACACAAAAGGGAGTGGAAACTGCAACCTAAAAGCCTAGGGTCTTCCTCCTCCAGAAGAGGACTTTTGTCTGAAGCTGGCTCCATCCATGCCATAATACTGTGGGGAAAGAAGCAAGTACAAGGGGACACATTGCATGAAAGCTGAGTGCCAGATTAGATTGCAACCAGGCACACAGTGTACGATGAAAGTATTTCACTAGATACAAACACTGCAGAGATGCAAACAGACTGAAGCTATCAAAATAAACTGTGTTATTGACCATAGCTGGATGTTACATCTGAAACCTCTGGGGATGGGGACTAGAAGGAGAGAGGTCTGGGGGAGGTGAGGACATGGCAGTGCTCCACTCCACATGCAAACAATACCAGGATTGCCATCTAGTGAAGAAACGGTGAGCTAAGAATTTGATTCCCCAAAACAGGTTTCAAATCCACCCCTGCACACAGGGCTGAAATCCCACTCTGAAATGGATGCAACCATGAATGAGTTTACTTTGAACACATGGCTCTTGGCATATGTCCTGTCATCCTTAGTTGATGAGGAGCTTCCTTTAGGGATCTGTGAGTGCATTTGATATGAGGGTATCAACTTGAGTTGTAGAGGATCTAGCTTCTCCGTACGTGTAGGTGTTTGCTGATGACTGCTGGAAGGGGCTATAGGTTCCATGGTTCAAGGTGTTCAGCTCTACCTGGTGGCTCTAAACTAGCACAATGCACCTGATTTTGTTTGACTTCAGTCCTTCCCAGCTGGTCTCAAAGCATCTGCTCTCTGTGCTCGCATCTGTAGTGCTGCCTGAAACAACACCTTTTGGGATTTGTGTGCTGTCATTTTCCGTTGTTCCTTGCAAAATTTCTGCTAATCACAATGGCTAAGTTTCTCTTGGTGGGGTTTTTTTGGTGCATTTTGTTTGCTTGTTTCCACTGGGCAGGGATGAAGACACACAAGGTGCTCTGGGGCTGTGAACAAATCCCCACTCTGATGCACAGACTGTGCTTGGATCCAGGTTTTTGGCTCAGCTGCCTACTTCAAATCCATGCAGGGATTCCCACATGCAGGGTGATGTTCTGTTTTAACTAAAGTAAAGAGACAGGGGAGAGCATAAAATGCAAGTGCGAATCCCAGCCTCCTCACCTGGCCCCAAATCTCATGAGTACTTGAGCCAGAGCTTATTCTGTAGCTCCTTCCCTAGACACCAGGCTTGGATACAGGCTGAGCCCTGAAGCATTGTGCGGTGAAGAGCAATGAAATGCACTATGGAAAGACCTGCCACCTGGAGCATCCCAAAATCTTGAATTAGAGCTGGGTGCTTCTCAAGTGCTTAGAGCAGCTCCTGCTTCCCAGTCAATCCCAGGAGCTTCAAGATTCCTGATGTCTCTGAGAGAAGTCTGGTTCCCTACTGTGTCAGGAGGCAGCAAGACTGAGTTCACCCACTTTGTTCACCATCTGAAGTGTTACCAAACAGCCCTGGCTCGTGTAAGCCCACCACAGTGTAAGCACCTCTGCAGGTACCACCCCTGTGAGCCAGGAACAAAATTGTGGGAGGATTTGAGGCAATACCTCTTCGTATCAGGTTAGACTACATAGCAATGGTTTTGAGTAGTCAAGCAGTGATCAACTGATCCCTCTCCATACTGCACCTACCACCCCAGTGTTAAATTAATTCCATTTACTACTGAGGGCATATAAGAGTCAGAGACCATCACGCTATCCATAGCACCACAATCTCCCTTCAAAGAGAAGCTATTGTGTAGCTAAATCAGGGAATGGTCCAAACATTGTCTAATGACAGGTAAATCTTGATGTAATGCTTGCTGTACACAAAGCAGAGGAAGAAAGGGTTGGGAGCTCTGTGGAAACAGGTTTTTATCTTGAATCATGGGTGATTACTTTTACTTTATCTTGTGCAGCTCAAGTAGTCACAGAGTATCTGTCCTTTATCAAAGTCTGACCTTGCCTGAGTGGCTTTCTGCAACCTAGTCCCACTGGACAGCTGTACGCTGGCAAGACAAATAGTTGTGGTAGGGTTTTTGCCCTCCTTTAATTTCATTCAGCCACTACTTGTGCTTACGTTATTGACTAGTGTCAAATAGGCCAGTAGAATGCCCCCTATTATGTATAAAATCAAATACATAACAGGGGACTACTAACCTTATGTGTAATCCTTTGAATTACCCGCATTGGGAGTCTGAATCAATGGACTTCTGCACACAAATGAAAGGAGATGTAACATTTTTTGCTCATCCCAAAAGACTATTAATCTTCTCCAAAAGCAGCAACCAGCATTTTCCAAAACATGCAATGATTTAGGGCAGCAGGATTTTTGGTACCCTCCTTTAAAAGGAGACTAATTTTCAGAGAGCGCTTAACACCAGGCAGATTGATAAAATTTCATTCTCTTTTATGGGATTGCCTTTTTAGACCCCAAAATAGAGATCTTTAAAGACACCTAAGTATTTGAAAATTTTTATTAGAGGATTCAACAAACTAAGGACGCCAATGTTTGATCATATGCTGATCACAGTCTGAAACATCAAGTAGCTTTCTCCAGGAAAATGTGTTTGTGGGCACTATTTTCTTCCTTGCCTCTTAAACAAGTGCCAGTGATATTTTTGGGAGCAGTACAATAACAGACTAGATGGATCATTAGATAAGGCAATCGTTTGGTCAGCAGGTAAACAGACGGATGTTTGTGGAGAGTCTGTGAAATGTAATGAAACTCTGTAATGGTTTCTCATAATATCGGTACAGCCCATTCACTGCCAGTCTCCTTTTTAGTTTTGCAAATACAAGATCATGTTGAAAATGGCTTTTTAGAGCCTCAAGAAATATTTTCTTATGCACCTCACAGCACTGTCTTTGCAAATGCAAAGTACTGTATGCCATGCTACATTTATGCATTTCAGGTTTGATAGATGAGGGATGCTAATGGAATATAAACCATCAAATTAAAAACTTTCATATTAGGGATGCCAATAGTGTTTGCTGTACCTAGCAATGTGAGACGGTGCTTGCAATTTTTCTCTGCTTTTTAATATGATGCAATATGCACATTCTCATGTGTCACTTTTTAAAGAAAGGTGAATGTACAATTTTAATGAGGAGGCATTCCAGAATCACAAGAAACTGCATTGTTTTTACATTGAGCAGGTTCTTTATGCAGCTTGCAGAAACTGCTAGATGATTATACTTTGCACACAACCCTTAAGCCTGCCTCTCCTCTTCCCACCTGTGTCAACTTTACTCTACTCACACATCATTCATTTCAGCAGAGATACCCTGCCCTTGCCCTGCGATAGGATGGAGCACGGCTGGGGAGCTGGAACCACCTCTCACATCCAGTGCTGTCTCTCCTGTACATGACAGGGACTGCAGAGGAGTCAGGGAAAGACAAGGTGTGCCGAATGGATCTGAGCCAGAGCCTCAACCCACGAAAACCAGCGCAGAACTTAGCACCTCTCAGCTGAACCTGTGCAACCGCATCCCCGCTGGTGGGGAAGCTGGGCAGAAGCAGGCTGGGGTAACAAACAGGTTGGGAGACAGGGCCTGTGACTGACATCTCAAAGCCGTGATCTGAGAAGGCACTGATTTGCATCCTGTTTGGAAGGAGATAGCTAGGAGAAGGGGGTAGGTGAGAAGCTGGATCCCCTCCGTCTGGACCATTTGCCTGCATTCCTTGTGTCCTGCTTTCACGCTCTGCACAGTTTGCTAATCAGATTGCAGCCTGCTTGCTGCTTGCTTGCCCACTGGAAGGCAAAGGAAGGGAAGTAATAAGAGGGGATCTCTTTCAATAAGCAATTTGCAAAGGATGTGGAGGACAGAGCTGCCTCCAGTGGGGGATGTTGGCTCTGTAAAAGGTTCCCCAGATTAGATTACCAGGGGCTCCAAAGTGGGAAGGGAGGGTAACCATGTTAGCAGTGTGGTTGGGCGCTTGTTCCTCCAGCTGTCACTGGTGAGGGTAATGCAGTTCGGTGCAGCTAACCGCAAGATTAATGGAACTGTTCAAAAATTTAATCCTATAAAGGTATTACATGAAATGCTCACTGTAGCCTGCATGTTCTTCAGCTTGCCAACAACGTGTGTATGTGTGTGTGAGTGAGTGCTTCGACATGGGGTCAGGGCAGGGAAAGGAAAAAATAAATCCCACACAGTTACTGATGAATAAACATGGTCACAGCTTCATATTTCTTAAATGGGGCCGGGGAGCCCTGCAAGGTTTTGGCAGTACAAGGAAGGCTGTAGGTCAGACTTGCGTTCTCTGACTGGGTTTTGAAAGAGATATTGGCTGACCATAGGGCTGTTAGTTTGCCTTGTACAAGTCAGAACAAGGAGAGATCAGCTGTTGATGTGAGCTGTGGGAAGGGTGGGAAAGAGAAAAAGATATGTTTCTCTCTGTCTCCCTGAATTTTTAAATTTCTGATGTGGAAATATGCCTCTTGTCCAAAAAAGATTTTGGTCAGTGTAGGAGACGGGTGCAGGAGCAGACAAATGCTCCATCGTTACCACAGATCACACTTTCACACTCCTCACCCATCACAAACCTGCTTTCTTGTCCAAAGCACTCTCAGCAAACTGGGTAATTTCTTAACTCACTCCCCTGCCTGCGGTGCCCTGAAAAGACTCTCCCCACCCGATAGCTACAGGCGGTGCCTATGCAACAGTCCCAGCTGTGTATGCATGGGTCAGTGCCAGGCAGAGGGGGCTCGGCACGGACCGCAGACACCACCTGCTTGCTCCGGTGATGCCTCAGCAGTGCTCCACAATGCCACTGCCACCTTGCCAGCAGCATCCACGCCTGCTTACAGCCACCGCAGGTACCAGCCAAAAGCCAGGGCACTCCTGCACTGGCACAGCCGGAGAGGGGCTTATTTGCAGGAGGCCGAGCAGCAAGCTCAACCCACCTGTGAGAAAAGAGCAGGGTTTTTTCATTGGAAGGATAGTTTTATATCTTTGTTGGCAGCTGTGTGGTGGTGTTTTGGGTGAAGGCTGGCTGGAGGACGTGGGAGGGACATGGCTCCCTCTGGGGCAATTACCCAAGTGCCTCCAAGGGGAGATTTGAGCCTGCAAGAAGAGGGAGATGCTGGAAGGGGGGAGGTGGGACCTAGTGACAGGTTTGGAGCCGCACTTTGAGCAAGGCTGAGAGGAGTAGAGGGCCAAAGATACAATAGTCAGGGAACATTTCTTTCTAAAGCCCTTTATTTCTCTTTTGCCTTATCTGAGTTTCCTCCATCTCTTAGAAAGTTAGTCACTTTAGTCAGCATCCTAAAACAGCCTGGCTTTTTGAGCTTAACAACCTGACTTTTTGGAGAAGCTTATTATAAGTATAAGGCATAGGCATGGACAGATCTGCACGGGCTCTCAGTCTGGCTTGAGGTCCCGTCAGAGTGGAGAAGCAGGAAGATATCTTCTAAGGCAAAAGATTTTCATGCAGACTTCGACTGAGGGAGAAATGATTGTTAATCCCGTTGACACTGAATGAAATACTCCCACTAACTCTGCTTGCAATGCAGTAAGGAAGAACAAGTAGGTTTACTTACTTCGCTTGTACTGGCCTCGTACCAGTGCCAAGATCCCCCAGGTTGCTTCCAACAACATGTTTTCATCCTGATGCGTACGAAGCACCTAAAGGCAGGAAACAGAGGCTGCCGAGAATCTGCCGTCAGGCACACTGGTTGCAGCCCTTTTGTACCTAACACATGCCTCTGGCAAGGGGCTGGACCAAAGGCCCTAGCCCGTTTCACATGAGGGGACGGATGGGCCACCAGACTGCCATGGCTTTCCGATCACCACTGAGCTATCAGCTGTGGAATTATTATTTGCAAAGTGGCCTGCTCTTGTTTTGGACCTTGCTTCATTGCTTTTCCCATTACTGACAAACCACAATTTATTGCATTTATTCTAACTCATCATGCACGACAAAGCAGAGATTTAGGACGGCACCGTTCAACCGTCCTAGGCCATCACTTACGTGCTGTGTATAGCAAAGGCCTCCAAGAGAGGGGAAATTGTTTCTGGTGGTAAGAAGTAGCTGGGACATAAGAGAAAGTGTTTTCATCCTGAATGACTCTGGGGAGCATTTTAGTTCTCCTAATGGCTCCATTTAATAGATAAAGCCACAGACAAACACAAAGACAGCACAAGACAGTAATTTATTCAATAAATATATCCCCTCCTCTCCCCTGAACTCACAACTGGGAAAACTTCCTCACGAGTTTGTTTGATCTGTTGCTTTTTTCCCCGCAACTTGCTTGGCTCTAGCTCAGCCCAGCTTGGCAGAGACTGCACAGGCAGTCAGGCCATTTGCACAGGACTTCTGAAAATGCAAGGCATGGCCCAATTTCTCTTTTTCCCTACAGAAAAATTTCTGGCCAAATTGAAAAGACAGTCACATCATGTAATGTTAATAGGGAGACGGAATTATATTCCCCCTCCTCTCAAACTCTCCTTTCCCAGCAATCTTTTACAGTGGCCACACAGAGTGAGTAGGGACAAGGAGAGCTGCATGAGGCTCCCCTCCTCTCCCCAGCACTTTCCTGGGATGCAGGGACAGAGGGCAGAATCACAGAATAAATCAGGTTGCAATGGACTGCAGGATGCTCTCTGCTCCAACCCCTGCTCTCAGCAGGGCAACTTCAAAGCTAGACCAACCAGGATGCTCAGGGCCTTGTCCTCTTGAATTTTCAATTTCTCCAGTGGTGGAGATCCACAGACTCTCTGGGCCCTGTTTCAGTGCTGCACCATCTTCCTAGGGAATTTATTTTTCTTTATGAAGAAGAACTTTTCTTGGTGCAACTTGTATCCTTTGTTTCCTGTCCTAACATTGTGCACCTCTGAGAAGTGCCTGGCTCCATCTTCCCTATAACCTCCTTTAGCCAGGTGAAAAGACCAGGAAAATCCCCCTTCGCTTTCTCTTCTCCAGGCTGAACAAATCCAATATCTCAGCCTTTTCTCTTACATCCTGCACTCCAGCTCCCTGACCATCTTGGTGGTCATCCGCCAAGAGAACCTTGTTCCATTTTGCTGATGTCTTTCTTGTACTGGGGGAACAAGACTGGACACGGTGATTCCACATGCAGTCTCCCAGCCCCTGCCGGGGAGAGATGCTGGTGAGGTTGCAGCTCTGCAGCCACACATGGAACACAGCTCAGTAATCGAAACAGGATCTGAAACCACAACCCTTTGCACAGCAATGAGCAGCTACTGCTACACAAGCAAACCTTCCTGAAGATACTGGAGACACCCTTGAAGCCCAAGAGAAACAAGGCAATTCAGGATGGATCCGGGAAAGAAAATGATACCCAAGGGCTCACGCAGAACAAAGAGAGGGGGTTACAGCTGGGTGTGGAATTACCATTTGGAAAACACATTAGTCATCCTGTTTATGTAAGTACAATAAATCTGTGTAAAGCCAAACAGGCAGGCAATCAGAAAGCTGCAAAGACCTCAGCGGAGGGCAGAGCAATGACAGCCGATAGCTCTTTAAATAATAATAATGTTTTTCCTATGGGACTCCCGGTTCATGTCATTGCTGTGTGCAGCATGCAAAGATAAAGCTCCCTGTGCCCCACAGACGGCTCCAATTTCCCAAAGAATTGCTAGCTGGAGCTCTCCTCGGAGGGTCAGGTGGAGGAATGAAAAAGGAATGTCGTAATGGCTGCGTTTTTCATTCAGCACAAACCTGGTTTGGTTTGCACCCGGGTAGGCTGGCAGTGGCTGCACTGAAGCGACTTCCCTGAGAAGGAAAGCAGGGACTGACAGCTCAGTTGGGTCCTGAATCTCCCAGCAAACAGCCCAGGCCGGCACCTAGGAAAGGCTACATGAATAGCTCAGGCAAAATGACTGCAAAATAACAAAAATCTTGATTTACTTCAAGGGAAGTAATGTATGGACTCCCCACACTGTATTTCACACCCGCAGTCAAGCTGTCTTTAAAAGGAATGAGAGGAGAACTGGAAGGAGGCGTGGGGTGAAAACAGACTTAACACTAATATACGAGATCTTTTTTTTTTCTCCAGCAGGAAAGAAATGCAGCAGATTTCATATCACGGACAAAAAAAGAGAGAGATCAAATCCCACTATTCTCTTCAACCTTCCCTGTAGATTATGATGGGCTTGGCAGGGGGTGAGTGAGGGGCAGGGGGAAGGTATTCCCATCTCGGAACTACGAATCCAAACCTAAAAAGAATGTAATGACAAAACCTATTCTCAGAAGTGGGATATCTTTGGTTTGGTGTTGCAGAAGTGTGGGGTGAGCACTGTGTTGCACGAGGCAGCACATACTGTGATAACCCAGATAATTCTTTGCTCCAACAACTGACAAACTCAAGGAGAGATTTCCGTTGTTGTTTTTTGTTTTCTTTTGTGGCACACTGTTTTTTCCAGTGAAAGTGGAAAATATGGTAGATGGATCCATCACGATCCTAGTGCCAGAGCGCTTGCTTTTTTTTAATTGCCCAGGCATCTTAGTAGTGTTCCTCAGGGGTACATAGGCACGTTGATGCAAAGAGGTGAGGCAGGCAACAAGATGGAGGAAAACAGCTTGGGGCCAGACTGCCCTGCAGTTCAGGTGACTTGCCCAAGGCCATCTGGATATCTGTGTCAGAGCCAGGGCCAGAGGGCAGAAGCCCTCAGCTCCTAGTTGTTTCCTTAATCACAAGACCCAGGTTCTTCCTAAGCTAACAACAGGCTAAGCAGGTGCTTTCTCCTTTTTCCAGCCCATATGTAATAAGTGACAGACGGGGTCACATCCTCCCTGGGATGGTGTCACAGAATGGGAAAAGCGAGGAGCCTGCCCCACCACCCTCTGCCCATGCCAGGTCTCACCCTCTCAAGCAGGCGACATGATGAAGAGGGAGCAAGATTACGAGGCTGTCAGTGAATGTCTCAGTGCAGGCTGGGGAATGTGAAGTGGGAGCTGCTTGAATTGCAGATTTGCTGTGTAAGACATGACAGCTTGGCCTTTAAAGCAGATACAGTGCCCAACTGGCAAGGCTGTCACTGCAGTTCAGACAGCCTGCAGGGGTTCACCGGATCACACTTCGAAAGGAAGCAAAAGCTGCAGGAATTGTTTGCCTGATTATTTAATAATGCAGCTGTGCATGCAATTAAACACACAGATGTCTGAGTAAGCCTTGGCTCAAGCAGTCGTGCCTGCACATTTAAACATGTGAACAAGTACAGGTCTGTGCAATGGTGGCACAAGGAGAAGAAAGCTAATTGATTTTAGCAGCACCAGGACTGGGTAAACAGCTATGCCCAATTCCCTTCCGTCGCCTCCAACACTTCCAATTGCCTGTTGTCCGACTGGAAACAATTCAACAGTTGCTAAACCTATATCTTGGCCAAACTAGGTTGTTCTAGTCCGTTTCTGTGTTGGAGAGGCAAGGTACATAGGGACGAAATGTAATACCTTTTATTAGATCATATTATTCTTCTCTTCCACTCTCCCAAAAGGAAAGAGAGTGCCTTTATGTTGAATTGTCATTTGTTGCTCTCTTCAGATCTCACACACTTCAGAGCCTTTCTTGCTCAATGAATCCCTGGAAAACATCACCTCCTTCTAGTTACAATAGCACTATTGTTACAGCGACAATGCAGCAGCTGGGTGCTGAGGTTGAGATCATGATCCTTCACTTCTGGAAGAAGTGGGTGTTTGTTAACCAGCCTGAGGAGGACCTTGCACATGCAGGAGGTTACACCAGCAGCAGGTCTTGTACCACTGCTGGGCACAAAGGTTGGCAGGCAGCATCAGCCAGCATTCACGTTTGTGTATGTTATAAAACACCCAGCAGAGTGACCTCGATTTGCCACAAAAAATAGCAATAAAATCCGATAGAGAGATTTCTGCAGAATTTGGAGGGATGATGAGAAGAAAGGCATGTTCCTCTGACTCTTTATGACCTTTACAGCTACGGCACTGCTGTATATGTTTTGTCCACTGGAAACTGAGAGGCTGATCTGACCCTCCACTCATTCACAAAAAAAAAAAAAAAAAAAAGATTCACCCAAGGACTCCCCTAGGTTTCCATTTCTCTGTTCTTTTCTGGAAACAGCAAAAATAGAAAGTGTTTTATTTGTTTGTTTGTTGAAACCATTTGCACAATATTATTTTCATGGCTAGAACCATTGCGAAGCATCTCCAAAGGGCTCCTGGGGAAGGCAAGAGGAGCTGAGCAGTGCCACACCGCACAGAGCAACTGAGATGCACGCTGCACGCGAGGCTGTGGGGCACAGAGAGAAGCAGCAAAGTTCAGGAGGAAGCCAGGGAGTGGGAGCAAAGCCTGCTCTGATGAGCAGCCAGACAGGTATGCTGAAGACTGAAAAAGGCAGAAGAAATCTTCTGACACAGTGGTAAGAGAGAGGCTTCAGCTGAGAAGAAATGGATGTAATTAGGTTGGAGGGAGGTGAAGGTGAGACGCAATAGACTCAAGATGATGGAGACCACATATAGGTCACTCAGGAAATCAGTGCAGTAGCTGGAAAAAAACCTCTTTCTCCTTAGGTGTAAATCGAGGCTTCATTTCTACCACAGAACAAGCAATGCGGCAGGGGGACTGATGGGGCTGGTGTTAATACAGGCTGAGTCTTTCTAGATGTCCTTGCCCTGTTCAGGACCTTTCAGCTATCACCAGCCCCCAAAGAATTTCTTCTAAATTTCCACTTCCTTATAAAGGCAGGAAGTTAACTACAGGAAAGGAGGATCCCAGACTGATTGTTGTCTATGACAGCTTATGGAAAAGTATCACAAAGCAGGTGTGCTAAGACACAAAAGAGAGACAACAACATCGCAAAACAATGTGGAAGGAATGGCCAAATACTACGTGTGTGGGGCAGAGAGAGGTTCAAGAGTAAAAAAGAAGATTAGCAGTGCAGAGGTGTTTTGCATTCAGCAGCTGCGTGTCCTGCTTCCATGAGAATTCCCACTAGGGCAGAGTAAAGGTTTTGGGGGTCCTGCAAGTCATGGCCTCACTAAATCTGGACACTTTTTGTCTGCACAAACCTCCTGCACTTGGGATAGTCTGTTGTGATCCTTTCCATGTTCTAGTCAAAGCTCAGAAGGTGAGAATAAAATAAAGGGAAAACTAAATTTGTTCAAATGTCAAAAAGCCTTTTTTTTTTTTTTACCTTGGGTTTTCTTTTTATTTTGGCTCTGGGTTGGAGGGCATGTCTTTGCTCCCCTTTATCCAGGCTGGCTTGTCCATCTGTAGAGAGCAGCACTGGTGGCTGCAGCTCCACTCACAGCATCCCAGCTTCAGCTCTGGCTCACTGCCTGGTCAGCAGCCACACAAAGGTGTTGATCCTCTTTTCCAAAATGTCTCTGCAGGTCAGGCACTCCAAGCAGGCAGTGAGAAGTATATGAAAATATCAGAAGATAGTGCTTTTCAGGGTTCTGGAGGGAACAGGACACTGATAATATTGTCTGCATACTTAATCCCTCCCAAATCCCCTGGTTGAAAGACAGCCATGGTAGGTGTGTGAGGTTGGGTCAGGGAGAACCAGAGGGCACTTAGAGAGAAAATGCTTGAGAAAAAAGCAAGGGAAAGAGTACATCTGGAGTGAGGAAGGGAAAAGACATCTTCAAACAGACTTATTCAGTGTTAATGCACAGCACAATTAGAGGAAAAATCAGCCAATGGCCCTGGCAGTCTTTCCCATGAGATACTGCACCCAGAAAGAGGGTAAACTGAGGCCAGCATGCAGAGATACAGGTTCATGTCCAAACCATTTTAGCCCTGGTGAAAATCAAGGTCCTTCGATTGCTGCTTGGGAGCTGCCTGGAGCGAGCAGCAGCACAGGCTCAGCCTTACTGCCCCAGAAAATGCAGCCACATCACAAATATCCTGGAGACCATGGAGGCAGCATCTGGGAGGAAGCTGGGACTAGCGTTTTTCCTCTGTGCTTCATGGCTACAGCCCTCAGGGCACGTGGGTTGCAAAAGAGATGGGGATAAAGAAGCAGGGCTGGAAGATTACACCATCTGCCCTGGTATGAAACATCCCAAAAGCAGAGGCTTTCCTCTCAGGATGCAACAGAAATCCCCTTGATATGTTTTTGCATCTAGGTGATAGCAAAGCTCCAACCAAGTTAAGGAGGTAGGAAATAATTCCTGCAGCCTCTGGCAGTCTGAAACCCTTCAAAATGTTTCCTTCCTGCTGCTGGGACTGCAGGGAGCGAGGCTGGGTCTGCAGTAGGGAACCAAAATGCCAGTAAGCTGGAGGGGACCACCCACCTGGGACACGTGCCTCCAGAGCCTGCACCAAAAACCCAGGAATCATCTCCCAGTTCTGACATCCATGTCCTTACCGGTTGCCCAAATGTCCTTTTGTAGAGGACTTTTTATGCCAAGGTGACAGTGGCAAATGGCTGGATGGGCAGAGGAAGAACAAGGAAATGACATTGACCCTTAGTCCAGGAGTTCACTGCTGTGGCACTGTCCCGCTCTGCAGCCAAAGGAAAATACGCTGCATTCTCCGAACAGTGTTGTTACCGTCTCTGCCCACGGGGGAGATGCCTGGGTGCTCCAGATCTCACAACTGTAGCTGGAGATGGCACCATAAAAACTACACCTGTAACTTCTCTCCAACTCAGTGTCCCCATGCATAAATGGGAATAACAACATCTCCCACAGTGGAAGAGTGCACAGACATCTCTTGATGAGTAAGATTACTTATTACAACTATATCAACAATCATTAAAAAGAACAGGGGACAAAAGAGCTCTTCAAATTCAACATTCTATAGGCTGAAACAGAGTAATCTTTGTTTTCTGAGAGCTGAGCAACACAACAGAGAAGTCAAAGTAGTGGAAAACTATTTGACCATTTATAGGACTGTTCCTTCATGTAGAGTGCAGGCATAGTCCCCAGAGAGCCTTGTCACGTCACCTTGGATTATGAAGGATATGAGCTTAGCTCTGCTGGATCAACAAGCAGGGCAAGAAATGGAAGTCTCAATCAGGCTTGCTGAAGGAGGGAAAAAAATCCTGCTCTCTCTTACGTGCTGCTCCTCGAGCACAGGAGCAGGAAGAAATAATAGGACAGAAGAGGAATGCAGGACAGTGAACAGCAAAAAGAAATTCAAATCAGTGGGACAGATTCTCCTCTGGGACGGGCTGACTCAAGGGACAAATATTTTCTTACAGCGCATCGCTGAAGCTACCATAGGTTTCGTGATTTACACCCCAGTGGATCTGGGCTGCAGTGCCAGCCAGCGGGAGGAGAATGCTCACTGCTGGCATAATGACAGCTTAAGAATATAAGTAAGTAGCGTGGCAGAAAATATTCTTTCTGTAATGCTAATGAAAAGGACCATACATATAGAGCCGTCCAGAATATTTTTGATTAAGCATTTTTATTGAAGTGCAGTGTTTTGCCAAAGTTGAAACATTTCATGGAAACATTAGCTATAACTAAGGGTCTCTTTCATCAGGAAGATCTCCGAGAGGCAGGTTGGAGCCTCCCATCAGACCAGGAAATAGACTCTAGCAGAAAAATAATTAAAAAAACCACCTCTGTAAACTTTTCCAATCCGAAAAGAAATGTTCCTACACAGTTCTGTTATAGAGGAAAAAGTATTCACACGGCTTTGTTTTCACTCAAAAATAAAGAATATTATTTTTGAGACATTGAAGGTGGCCTCAGAACAGCATTTTCCATCTCCAGCTGCCTTTACATACAGGTCCATATGCATCTTGAACCCAGTGCCTCATATTCCTAGGACAGGCCATAGAGTATCAGCAAAGCTCCAGCCCTCAGTAATTGCAAAGCCTGTGGGGATATCTGAGTTGTAGTAAATGATGGGAATAAGAACCACACGTAGCTATATGAGAGAGTGATAATTCCCAAAGGCAGAAAACATACAGGACACGTAAGAAACTGAAATTTTGGGCTGAACTTGAGGACATCCTTTGTTCATAGCTGCCAGCTGTTTACAGCATTAACAATGAAGCCCAGCCACCAGACCTTGGAAAACCTACTGCAGGGGGGTCCTGAGGCAGTGCTTGCTGTCTCTCTTCTCCTCCTGGCCCTTGCACAGGCTTTCCCGCAATTCCTCAGCCCCATCTTCTGACACAGTTGCACATCCCCCTTCGTCCTGACTGTTTCTCCTTCTTGACTGTTTGCTATGGAGTCCTCCTTTTTGCTCTGTATCCCTTCATTTCCCCTGAGTTTAACACAATCGTTTAGAACAACCCTGAGCAACCACTGCAGCAAATAGACAAGATGAGATTCATCAAAGGGAAAGTATAATACTAGAGATGTGTTATACCCTCATATACTTCCCATAACAGGACTGAAATCACCATTGCTTTTCTTAGGAAGTCTGGACAATTCAAAGCATCGCAGGTTTTATTTCAGGGTGAACATTTAAGGTTACTTTGGAGTGGAAAACCCTTTTTTCCTTATTTTGTCATGAAAGAGCCCTAATTATCACAAGGATCAAACAATCTCAAGGTTTTATGAGCATGTGGTGTGTAGAGATCACATGCATAAAGGCCTAGAGGTTTCCTTGCTGGTAACTACTCCTAAAGCTCACCTTTTAATGGCTTGGACCTTCAGTCCAACAGGTATGAATAAAATGAGTTCAACTTTTGCCGGTATTGTATTTTGTTTAAGAGATGGGATTTGCATCTTCTTCTTTCATCCAGTCCCACGGAATTTGTGCAATATATGAGCACTGCAGCGTCCAAGGGTTGCAGTCATGGCAACGCCTCTGGCAGACTGGTCTCTACTTGGAAATCACCTCCCTTCCACATGAAAAAGAGCTTTAAACGACAGTAAATAAATGCTGCTGGAGGACTGGAACCTAGATGCTCTGAAGGCCTGTCAAAGCCCACTTAGTAATGCCAGCAGCACAATTCTAGTAGAGATAAGTATACAAGGAGGAGAAAAGAAACTGCTCAGTAATTGAAGTCAAGATGCATGCTGACTATATTGTCATGGGTTTGCCCCCAGATTTTCCTGTAATGTACTTTTCTTCAAAAGGTGCCAGCAACCTCTTGCTTGATACTAGGCAGAGGCTACTGTCATTACATGCTCAAGTATCATAAGTGCCCAAATATTTATCTGGAAAAAAAGGATGGCAATAACTGCAAACACTCATGTTTGAAAATACAGTCCCTGGTGTGTGCTGAAATACCACTCACAGAGATGCAACGTCCAGCAGAAGGATATTAATGGACCCTATGAAGAGGGAATTCCACCTCCAAAACCTGGAGGGGCCTCCCTGGCAAGAGCAGGTTGCCCTGTGCTTCAGACACAGCCTCACCACCAAGCATGCCTGTGGGAGAAGTCCTCAGGAGATGCCCAGCACCAGTAGTCTGCACTGTACCTCAGGGCTTGCTGCTCGACCAGCTCTTCTGTGCTCTCCCTCTGCAGAGCAGAAGTTGCAGGAGGATAAACCACAACCTGCTCAAAGCCACTGCACTATTCCTATCTCAACTGTTTAGCTTATTTTTTTATTTTTAATCCTCTTAACTATGTTCACTAATTCAGCTTTTAATCATAAGCCTATTTGTGTAGATACATTTTTTTCATCAGCATTCCCCCTGCTAATCTATCCAAGTTCTCTAAAATACCTTCTTATTCTACTTAAATAACTCTCTTCATTCCTAATGACTTCTATCTCCTCTGCTTTAGTTCTGTAACATTATTATTATTAGCTCCAAGAGTCTCTTGCCAGTTCCTTTCTAAGAGCGTTTCTGCTGTAAGCACCTCTGTAGGCTGAGCCTTTCAGCTTGCGAGAGGCTGTTGAAGACACTTCTACCTGGGATCCAAATCGCTTTCAGCCCAGGCAGCCCATCAAAAGCATTATTGTTGTTTGTGTGTACAGTAGCGGGGCCAAGGCCGAGGATAAAAGCCCCCCCAGAAGAGCACTGAGCACTGCGCCGAGATGGGCAGGTGCAAGAGAGCACCTGGGGGTGCCTGAAGAAGCAGGAAGGCAACGGCCTTGGGCTGATAAGCAGTGTTCTCCCCTCACCCGTAGCTAGTTTTCCTCAAAAACCAGGGCAGAGAAATGTTAAAGGAGAGCTTGATGGACTATACCAGGAGGCCCCATCCAGGGAGCTCGTCCCGTGCACAGTCAGCCCCTGCACATGATGGTGGCTCTGGGCAGGGCCACCACACAGGTGAGAAAGAAGCAATGCCCATTCACAGGGAGAGGAGTAAAGGAGCAGAGGTACTTCTGTGGCAATGCAGTGACTGAGTGATGAGGGCAGCATTACCGGCACAGCAGAGGTGGGAGAACATAAAAGGTGATGGACAGAGGAGGGACGATCATGGAAAGTGACCTAAAAAGACTCATCGTTCTCTGTACTCTGTGAGGGGGAATATTTGTATATATCCTCAGTAAAGCCAGGCAGAAATAGAGCACGTTCCTGGAGACATCTTTTGAAGGAAAGAATAGAAACTCATTTTTAGAAAACAGTCTCCAGGACATTTTCTGTTCCTCAAATAGTACTTTTCATTTAAAGTGAAATGTGTAATTTTGCTCACATCATAATTAAGAAAAAATCATTTGCTTCAACAACTTTACTATTCTTTTCTTTTGCACTGTTTTATTGAACTAATAATGAAAGGCAGAATGAAAATAAAGGAGGGGACATAACTAGCCACAAGCTCCCAACCAGTACATCTCATTAGATCCCAGGATTCCCCATTTCACTGACAGGGAAACTCTGTCTGCATTCGCTGCAGGAGCCTCAAGAGCCTGTGAAGGTCTGAGCCAAGACTTCAGCCTCCAGAGGCCACCATGCCTCCATTGCCACCTGTGGAAGAAGGCTAACCTGCTGCTGCAGAGCTGTGCCTTCCAGCAGCAGACCCCTGTGTGCCACCACTGTGCCATGTTTGTGCCCTGAGCACAGCCCCTTTCTGAGCCTCAAAGCTGTAACCACAGAAATGTCAGAGGTTGCCCCAAAATCACCATCCGTAATGTTCAGCTCAAGGAAGCTGTGCAGAAATTGTGCAGAATTTCCCTGAGGATACTGTCGATGCTGGGACCTTTTATCCCAATCAGGATTTTTTTTTAAAAAGTAAAATTAATTTGGCCAGTTGGTTTTATTAATTATTGCAAAATTCTGCTTAGCCTGTTCTGCTGACAGAGGCACAAATATTTCTCAGGAAAATAAACACACTGACACGGGAAGGGGTACAGATGAAAAAGTAAATACTGTGTTACTACCAGAGTCTATATCAAACCATCACCCCAGTGTATCATTACAGAGCGAGGTCCACTGTTGGCACAGAGTTGTTTCAAATGAGACACAAATTCAGAGTTTTCTTACCTATCTATTATCACTAAAGGTCCCTTGGCACTTTTCCATGAAAAAGAATATTATCTACACCAGCTCTCCACCCAGGGAGTTGCACTCTGCTAAGCTATGTTCCCCAGCCCATTCACTGGATAGCCTGTTCTCCTTTGCTTGGACAATTGAGCAGCATTTGCTACTCAATTGCTACTCAATTACTCAATTTGCAATTATATCTGATTTGGGTTAATTGTGCAGCACCTGCAGGACAGGCTGCTAGAAAGGACTGTGTATACACAACTTGCAGTTACTATACATAGCCAAAGAGGTGCCTGGTGGGATCTCTGTCTGGGTACACAGACCTTCAGGGAATGAAAAAAGTTGCTGAAATGGGAGATATTTATTATTCTCTGAATGTGCTTTGTGTGTATTTGTATAGCTAACAAGATCAGAGCCTGTTTTGTTTGCTGAATTGATCCTTCATATTCTCCCAGTACAATTTAGACTACCATTTGTTTCACTTATGCACCACAAGCACTCATAAATATTAGTGCGAATAAGCTCTAAACCTCCAGACCAATTTGTTGTGATATCTACTTTCAAACAGAAATCACATCAAAGAGCAAGAAGACCATATGGCTTTTCTTTTAATTGATCAGGTAGAAGCAAACACAGTTAAGTCTTAAGCCTTGGCGCTGAATGCCCATTGTCCCTGGACTGAATGTGGTGATTTGCACCCCTGCAAAGCAAAGAGAAGAGCTACCGCTGAAGTCCCATCTGCTTTCCAAGGCCAGATTGCTAATGCTGCTTGGCACAAAGGTGGTAACCTACCAGACCAGAGAGGTCCCTTGTTTCCCATCCTATAGCCCAAGAGAGCCCCCAAAATAGTATGCTGCTTTCCCAGAGGAGCACAGAGCAGCGGGGTGGGAATCCCATCTCACTTTCTCTCCCAAAGGACCACATTATTAAATTCTGGCTGTACGATGCCATTGCTCCGGGCTGGTTTCCAACCGGCCTCTAGTTTTATTGTCAGCTTGCTGGTTGTTGTAGAATTGATTGAATCTGTCAAGGTTTTCTTGAGATGGGAGGGCAGGACTTACTGGACAAGTACAGATCAATTTTCACATGTTTATCCGCTCTCACAGGAGAAATGTTGATTGCTGGTGCATGTATTTTGAAACAGAGCTGCAGAGGGATGGCACCCCCAGTGCATCCTAGAATCAGTAATTGCAGTGCTTGACAGACATGTCAGGGCCCCTGTATATGTGCGAGTCAGTCTTCACATGGGCAGAAAGCCTGATATAGGAGCCCATAGGTATCCAAAGTACGGAGTACCTTTTTTGTGCACTTCAATCTGCGGTCCAAGGTTTTATTAAAGTTTATCAAAAAATAAAGTTTATACTGCAACTGCCCACATCAGCTACTCACAGGTAGGTAGTGTCAAGCAATAAAATTCTTATAAAAACAGGCTCTGCAAACCCCAGAAGTTTGAGACTTACAGTTCTCTATACCTGAGTGGGTATTACACCACCTGTGAGTAGATGGCTTTGATGCACCCCTAGTGACTTCCCACCACTCCCTCTCCATGGCTGCTTAAACCTCCCACTGGCTTTCATAGGCAGCATCAGCACTTCCCATGGCAAGTGAGATGGGCAGCCAGGTCCCCAAGGAGGCACATCTCTCTCTCTGGCAACGAGACCCCCAGCCCTTGTAAAGATTTGTTTTGTGGTTTCTCTTCGCTTCTCCACTTCTCAGGCAGTGTTTAATGGAAACTACAACAAAAAAATGCTCTGCTTCGTTGCTTTTCAATTAGATAAAAACTCCCATTAGTGATGCAATTAAGGCACCGTTTTCAAGACTGTTGTTTAACAGCCTCCTTGACATTTCACAGAGCTCATTTGTTTTGCTTTGTTTTTTCCTTTTCACAAAAACAGATGCAAAAAAATGATTCATTTGCAGAAACGCAGACAAAGCAGAAAGACTCAAAAGAGTGGGAGCAGGGTGAGGCGGGTACGCTGCAAGACTGAAGAAGGAAGAAAGAGAGTAAAAAAGAAATGCTTGTGCTATACTGTAGAGCAGGTCCTAGCCAGGAGGAATAGGGCAGAGCAGAGGAAAAGACCAAAGTTCCCCTGTGATCCTATAGGGCTGTTTGTTGCTGGAAAACAGCACGTGTGCAGAATAGGCAAGATACAATAACAGAATAGGTCAGGAATTTTGCTCAAGAAAACTGAATTTTCATTGCTTTTCTTAATTAGAATAAAAAGTTAAACAACTTTAAAAGGTTTCAAAATATTTCGTATTTTCCTTTAAATATAAGAAAACCTCAACAACCACAACCTAAATTCATTTGAGATAGCCTTTTTGAAAAAATAAAGCATTGGTCTTTACAGTTGAATAAATATCTTTAACTATAAAGTATCAAATTTTATGAAGAACATTTGGAAACTAAATTGAATCCGAGGCTTGAAAAATGAGATATCTCAGAAGACACTTACAAATCACTTCCCACTGAGCTGCAGAGGTGGGACAGAAGGGCAGGACCTGTCTGAGCAGCAGTGCCAAACAGGAGAAAGGAAAAACAAGCACATTTGTCTATAGCATACAGCACTTGCAGCAACATGGCTCACAAAGCATGCCCCTTGCTTTTCAGGTCTACCCAGACATATTATGTGTTTATGCTGTCCTTGCCCCTCCTCGTCTTGTTTTTCTTCTTCATGCAGATGTTTGAAAAGTGTTTATTCTTGTCATTCAGCAGGAAATATTTTGCATAAACTCTAGCTGACAGCTGATACTTGCATCCCTCTGGGGGGAAAAAAAAAAAAAGAGCCCAGGGTTCAGCACCTGCTGCCTTTGAACTTCTCTGGCATTATAGCTTCATCAAAAACCCTATCATGAAAACATTTTTAGAGTCTGAGACCAGGGTTGCCAGAGAAGTTAGTGCATGCAACACGCAGCCACACAGACATGAACATGTTAAAAGGACGAACAAATCTCATCCACTTTCTCATTATCCAGGGGCTACCAGGAAACATTTATTTCCGTGCAAGAAAAAGTATTCCCCTCTTCGTTTTGTCACTCATTCCATGATGGTTCTATGCACAAGATTCCTTCCCCCAGAAATGCTAATATTTTCTGCCTTCAAAATCCTTCCTAAAAATATTCACATTTTTGCAAAGCCTGAATGGGCTCAGACCCATCTCCAGTATGTCACAGGGGGCTGAGATTTCAGTTGAGATCTCAGTGCAGCTTAGATGTATCTCTTGCTCTGGTAAATATTTCAGTGCAAAACAGCCATTGAATCTTAGCTAAACTGTGTGCTGTAAACTCGATGAGAAGCCCAAGGAAGCAACAGAGTGGTGTAAAAGCCTACGTGCTCTGCTCACTGCTTTATTCATTGTCCATCACTGCACTATCCACATTCAGATAGTACTTCAGAGCTGCTGGTTTTAGTTCCCTGGGTATTGTATAACAGATCTACATTTTCTCCTCTCTCTTCTTTCTCCAATAATGCAACATGATATCCTTCTCTGATTACCAGAAATAGCTAAGGGTCCCAGTTAAAATCCTCTGGCAATGGGAGTGGGTGAGAAGCTGAGCAGCTGGAAGCATTTTTCTGTTATATTTTTGTTCAGTTCTTGACTGGCAGCACTAGGAATGCTACAGATGAAACAAGACAAGCAGTCCTGCTCAAGTCACCACCCCCAAATCCTCCCTGTATGGTTCTCCCAAACCAAAAAATCCCCACTCTCTATTGAAACAGGACCCCCTTTACAAATACGTTTCCTCTGCAAGGACCTCAGTGAAGCTGGTACAGATGTCTCCACCTGCAACCTGCTCCTCCAACTTCATCCCACCTCTTCTCCCACCCACCCCAGGGCTCGCCGCCTCCTTTGTGTTGACACACAATGCCTTAGGCAACAGCCACCACCATCCTCCTCCATTATCCCAGGAGAGAGGCTGAGGGGAGCTGTGGGAGAGGTGACTGGAAGCATTCACACCTTGTGGCTTTTTTATACCTGTGTAAAGGGGAAAGGGCTGATGGACTTCTTTAAGTGCAGTACAGTAAGTTTGTTGAATGCTTTGCCTGAGGGGTCTTGCTAAGCTTCAGTCTGTCTGGCTGACTAAATCCAGATTAAAGATGCATGGCTCTGCCAACTTCTGCTTTTCAATTTAGATGCTCACACTGTATGCTTATTTATTTATTTTTAGAATATTGATTTTGTCAGGACGCAAAGCTAGGGTTGTAGGGAAAAGTGGTAAGTCTAAATCATCAGTGTTAGACTTTTAAGGGGCTAAGGAGATTTGATTCTGAAATAAAATACTTGCCAAGTGCACCAGTTTATGTAGGCTACAAAGTCCCGAGTTTGCTGTCATTCAAGGTCAATGTTCTGACTGTGGTCATGTTCTGACTGTGTTGGGAGCAAATCTGGGGCATGATGCAGCTGCCAGTGAGCGATAACCTGGTAGGTATGGGAGTGGTTTATCAGAGTAACTGGCTGTGAGCTGCATTTCCAGCATACTTTCAGGCAACAGCAGTGCCAGAATGGTCTCCCAGGCTAGCTTCTCTGAAGTAAGAAACCAGTGGAGTTATCACAGATTTGTACCTGGTGCTGGGATGTAACCCCACAGGTACCCAGGAGTGCAGTCAGGCCAGCACTTCCCTAATGGCGAAGCCAGCAGATGCAGCATGCTGGCAGGATGACTCCAGCCACGCAGCCTGAGCGGGATAGAACCCAGATCATTTTTGAGGGGTCCCATGGCGATAGGACAAGGAGTGATATGAGTAAAGTAGCCCAGTTTCCTTACATGTCTTTCAGGATAAGAAGACAAAGAGCACCGTTTTACCAATCCCAACAAACATCACCATTTTACCTACACCTTTTTTAGCACTAATTGTACAATTACTTCCTTAATCTATCAAGAGAACAAAAAAGTACTTACACTTAGCAGATAGTTTGAATCAAGGGTTGTGGGGTTTTTTTCTTTTAAACCTTTAAAACTGTATTTGCTTGAAGTACTTCAAATGTTTTATTGCTCGTACTACAGTACATAACAAAGTAATTGTGTAATTAAGAGATAATGTCAATGCAATAGACCATTGTTGACAAGATAATAGTCTCCTGCTGCTATAGAAATGCCAAGGCAAAGCTAAAGACTATGCAGGAAAAACATACATGCAGAAAATTAGATGGGATTGTTTGTTTTTAAACTGAACTGGCAAGCTCTGATTGGCCTAGCTGCCTAGTATAGGTTGGATTCCCTCCACAGCAAAGTGCTAGTTTATGCAAAAGGGGGCTCAGATCTTGTGCAGCAAGACAATGCATACGGCAGGAAAGGGGGGTGAGAGGAAGAAATCCACCGTTGCTAATTCTAGGTCTGGTCTCCCAGGAAGAGCTATAGCAGAAGCATCAGTGCAGGAGAAACACCTGCAGCCCCCGGCAGATGAGATGCTCCGTTTGTTATCCTGTTGGGGCTCTCTGAGGCTGGGATACCACCAGCTGATTTGACCCCACATTTTTCATGCACTTGAGTGAAGGAAGCCAGGACAGAAAACACCTAAGCTTCAGCTGGGTTGCATCCTAGTCTCATTTAGCTGTGGGGATGAACACTAAACCTCAGGATTAGAAATTCACTGCTCCTGTTTGCTAATTCATCACTACGCAAGACCATGCTTCAGAGAAGTCTGAGCTATTCTGAGTTACTTCCCTGGGACTTTGCTCCAGCAGTACCAGCTCGGTCCCCATCTGCCATCCCCCCTGCGCTAAAACCGTGGGGAGGCAGGGCTGGCACCAGCTCCCAGGTGACCGTACCTGTCCCAGCTGGGAAGTACTCACCCTAGGCTTCCTGAGACACTTGAGTTGAGCCAGAAAGCATGGTCCAGTGTTTTAATGTTGCTGGCAACCACTCATGTTCACCCTAAATTGAAGTCAAACTGCCAACAGTGGGGAGAAAGCCAGGGTACCATTTTAGCCCCCAAATTCTGAAGCGGACAAGATGGAGGGGAAAGCTGGATTGTCAGTCCTTCCTCAACAAGTCAGCAGATGGCTCAGTGGTGGCTCCTTGCCCAGTAATACAGGATGCTGAGATAATCCCATTGATACCCGGGGCTGGAGGCAGAAGGATTTTGGATAGGGATGCTACACAACATGACCCAGGAAAGAATATTATATTGGTACTCCTCGATGGGGATCATGTTCCCCCATACATGGGGAACATGACAAGGCTGCACTAGCATGTCCCTACCAGCTATGTGACTTGCAGCATTTGTTATGGTTATTTATGTAAGAGGGCTGTTTTCTTCCTTTTTAAATGTACTTTGTGTACCCAGACACAAATAAATTAGCTCTTTGAGTTGTGTCTGTGTCTCCGTACGTGAAGCACATAGAAAACTCTCACATTAAATGAATTAAAAGGTTGAAAAGTTATGAACTCAAAGATAACAATAAAAAGAGGTCTGTGCAAGCTTGCTTCAGCCCTGTGTGGGCAAAGTGCATGTCATAGTCTTTAATTTCATGCCCACATACATCACCTCCAAGCACCTTCACCACCTGGAGTGCACAGTAGATCTGCTCCCCCTAGAAGCAGCTGTTCAGTATTTCATTATATCTTCATTTTTCTATG
Source organism: Ciconia boyciana (assembly GCF_034638445.1). Taxonomy (NCBI): domain Eukaryota; kingdom Metazoa; phylum Chordata; class Aves; order Ciconiiformes; family Ciconiidae; genus Ciconia; species Ciconia boyciana. The sequence continues at coordinate 96,803,553 of NC_132936.1, forward strand.
TGCAGCCCCAGGCCTTACTTATGTACACTGTGAAGACTTAATATGAAGAAAACATTAATCATAAGTTCTTTAAAGCATTCATCATTACAGTGTTTGAGTGGTTTGCAAAAACTAATTAATTGATATACACAACAAATCTTGAGAAATGATGCGGTATTGTTACTATTCATGGAGATGGGGAACTGAGACAGTGAGATATTACATCTGAAATGTCCAGCAGTGCTGGGTGTTTCATTTGAAAGTCCTGATTTGGTAGGGGACACTAGGTTTTGTGGCACTTTAATTGCTTTGAGTCTGGTTGCTGATTTCTCTCCTCTGTTTTACAAAGCAGACTCCACAGCTCGCATCGTGCATAGCCAGGATATGGAAAACACAGAGTTAATATCTCTCTGCCCAGCATCACACACGAGCCCTGCAGCTGCAGTACAGACAGAATCCATTTTTCCAGGCAGCATCGCACTGATTCAACCATGACGACCTCGTCCACCATCTTCTCCAGGTCCCTACTGCATTTGCTATGAACATTTTCCCCCAACATCCACAACAAGAGGATGGAGGTCATGTAAGCTGTGCTTTCCCTTACCTTCAGAGGCATTCAAAACCCTTATTTCCCTGATTATCCAGACTGGGCACTTTTTTTGAGAAAACAGTGGTTTCCTTCTTTGTTGTGTGCCGGGGTTTCCTTACTGGGGAAATCAGGGTGTAAGAAGGGGTTGATATACATCCAAGTCTCTCCCTAACCTTCACTCTGAGCACAAGGTTTGTACTCAGACTCACAAACTCAGAGGCCATCTGAGGACTGGAAATATAGCGAAGGGGACCCCCCCAGAGCAGGACTAATCATGTTCACTGAATGAGACAGAAATCCTGTTGAAAAACGTAGCAGGCCATCCCACAATTAGAGAATCAGTCATAATGCACAGAGGGATCTAATTAGGATTGTAAATCATAGCAATCCTGAATCATTAGGGTATTTCAGCCATAGCATCCCTAAGTCTTCATAGGATCTGGGGGAATAACTCAGACTCAGGGAGAATAATTCATGGGAGTTAGAGCCAGGAAACCTCTATCAAGCTGGGGAAGCAAGCGTAGCTCCCTGGGCTAGTCGTGATCAGGAGCCAGTGAAGACATGCAGGAGTTTATTGAAAGGACCAGTAATCCCAGCTCTCATCAGTGCCACACAAGGACAGCTAGATGTTTTGAATGTGAGTTATTCCTGCGTGCAGACCAGGCCCAGCAATGACCATCTGCAGCAAAATGCAGGTCTCTCTCCAAACCAGGGACCAGCAGATAATGAAGGGAGGATCAGTAACAGTGTCCTCTCTCCCCGCATGAGTCCCGCGCCGGCTACCAGACCTTGTCCAGGGAGAGGAGCAGGCGGCTCAACACACTGCAACTAGTATCGGCTGTCACTGGGATGCACTCCTGGAAGCATAGAGATATATGTCAAGCTCTCCTTCTTCCACCTGCTGCTGCAGACCAGTGTCTCTGGAGTCCTCCATGGGAAACACCTCTTTTAATTACTGTCTACCTGCCTGATTTTAAGCTCCTTGACTTTATAGCACCACTGGTGCCTATGTCATAAGCTGTATGCATCTAGATAACCTGTCCTCAAAGTCTGCATTGATTTCTTATTAGTATGGTGCAAGAGGTTCATGCATCTTACTTTCTCCTTGGCACACACTGACTCCTGCAATTTAGCTCCTACTTAAAGAGAAAAAATGCTTTTCACTCCAGCAAATGACTGAACTTTTTATTCACTTCAGTTCACAAAAAAGGGGGCTGATATCTGTGACCAGGGCAAGTTTGGTAGAGCGCTGGTGTGATCACAAAAAGACATAAAAATAAACCTATAACAGAGCAAACAAGTGCTTTTAACTTTTTTCCATTCCCCTTTTCTTCTTTTTTTCAAACAATTGTCAAAATTACATTGTTTTTTTGATTGCTAAAGTGCACCAGGTCTTTCAGAAGATAAAGAGATTGTAAATAAAGCAGGGCTGGCTTTTCTGCCAAATTCTGCTACATGAAACACCCACATGTTCAAACTCTAAAAGGATCATCATAAAGCCTGTCCAGGCTTCAAAGGTGGCTTCTTTTCTTTTGTTTTGTTTTCTTTTCTTTAAGAAACGTATTACTCTAAATCAACAGTCCTCAAGCTTCTTAGGTCAAGTCTTTCTACATTAGCTCTGTAATCACATTCCATATTTTCCTGCTTGAAAATAGATAAACTGGGCAGCTGTCTGACACCTGGGCTGTCCCATTCAATGACTTCTTCACAGCCAAATGGTACAGGCGGCTGAGAAATTTAATGTCAAAGGTGCTGCAACCAGTGCTCTTACAGGGCAGCCAAGATGCAGCCCCGATTAACCAGAGAGAAAAAACTATTCTAAAAGTAGATAGCGCTTAAGACTACCTCTGTTAATAAATGTCATCATTCTGGTGTTATGGATGATACTTCCTGCTTCATTATTTCATATTTAGATAGGATTTGTAGAGGGTCTATTAAAGCTGTAATGAATTAAGTGCCACTTCAGCTAAACTCTTAAGAGTGGGCTTTAGTAGGATTTAATCATGTATTTAAGGGCTTTAAGTAGGATGTCCATAACTGCACACCTAAGTTAGTGTTGAATCAGGAACATAATCACATTTTTTAAGGATATAATTATTATTGCCTTAGAAGTGGAAAAGACTTTCAGATTATAAATTATCCAACCTTGGAAATGACTGATTCATTGCCCTGCCTTTGTATCTGTTTACAGGTTTGTGACTTTGTGTGTATCTGTCAGAATGCATACTTAAAAAGATATTCACTTTAGGGCAAGAAAGTTCCTTCTGGAGAAACCTTCTGAACAAGGACCATTGTTCAGGGCGCAGCAACATGCAGTGAAAGGTGAGGAGATGAAGCACCGACCCTGGCTTGCAGAGGAGGTGAGCCAGCGAGAGGAACTTTTAATTCGTGTGGCAGTGGCTCACTTATACGCAGTTATACCGACTGCGTATCCGCCAGTCTTTGCAAAGGCTGATAAGCAGATGTTAGATCAGCAGGTTGCATCAGGCTTCTCGGATGGCTTGGAGCCATTCTTCTCCAGCTATTCACAGCTCTTGTTCCCACTGAAAACTATGGTGGAAGTTCACTGGCAGCTGGTTCAGACACCATCTCAAAGACCTCAATGATGTGTGTTCATCTTGCTTATTGACCCCCTTGTCATAGCCAACTAGACTGCTTTGTGTCCTACAGCCAGAAATCTGCTTAGCGAGAACTATCTGCAAACTTATCCTGAGCTTCCAAGGAAGATAATGTCATATATATCTGTAGTTTCCAGTTATGCAATGTAATTTAAAAGCAAGGCAGCAGGGGGAATACCCAGTGGGTGGGCATTACTTTCCCTTCCGCATCAGCTCCCATCTTATGGTGTGTGAGAGTTTCCCCATGGCTGAGAGACACATGCCAAGGCAGGGATTTTAGTCCAATACCCCTGTGCTATTAGTCAAGCCATGTGTCATGACCAGCATAATTGTGTTTGCTTGATAAATCTGAGGAATAAGTGCAGTGGTCTACATCAGCTCCAAATGAGTCAAGGCCTTTGGTTAGTTTAGTAATTAAACTCGGGAATTGTTCCAGTCACTCAAATATACACAGTACGGCGTAAGTAGATGCATAGCCAACACTGGCTAAATATGTAAGCAGGGATCTTTTGAAGCATATAATTTACTCAGTTATAACATTATATTTCGGTGCATGTTTTAGACTTATTTAGCTGTGTGTATTATTAACCCCTCCAGACCTCTCTGTCTTCCTTTATGAAGAGAGTGGCACACCAGATCCTGACTGTCAGCTTTCAGTTTCTCTCATGCACACTCCTGTTTCTGAAGCAAACTAAAGCAGCAATGTGTGCAAACACCCAGTCAATAAGCTGCTTGAAGGCCATTTGCATGGGGAAGCAGAGAGTCTGCAGAGACACCCGGGGTCGTGGAGCCTGCGGGAAGGGTGAGGGTGTCTGCCTGCGTTTCCCTGCTCAAGGGCAGGGAAACGTCTGGGTAATACTCTTGTTTTGCTCATTTACACCTACTCAATCTGAAGTCACAGGTGAAGTGAGGGAACTTTTTGTGAATCCAAGGGGAATGATTTTTCCCATAACATGTGGCCTGACCTTCAAAGCCTGGTAAGCAGGTTAGCGCTTACATCAAACGTCTCATACAAACTGATGCCTGGAGCTGCCCTTTTCTTTCAATCAAATCTATTGCCTTTCTTCTGGCTTGAACTAAGCAGCTGATCCTGCTACCCTTTGTAACCAGTTAAATTTGTATAGGAGCTTGCATAGCACAGGGTTGTGCTTATATCAATAACCGTGCAAGAATTAACAAAATTTTTAGCATCCATCTGTTACTATCCTCTAGCTCCAATCTTCTTACTCTTAAAATTGGATCCTCCCACAAAGTGATCTATATGCTATAGGCAAACAATGTCTTATGCAATAAGCCATCACAGCTTTTACAGGTTATTTCACTCAGCTCAAACCAAGGCCCAGATTAACACTACTTTCTGATTGCCTGACCAGTTCTTTCAATGAAAATGGGAGGAACAGAAAAGATCTCATTACCCAACAGAGGGTAATTCTTCATGTGAATTAAGTATGAGTTTATTTTGCAGATCTGAATGCCTCTCGGTTTCTACTTGTGCCACAACAATACCTGTATTTTGATCGGTATCATCTCTTGACACTGAAGTCATTGAAAAATCTGTCATTTATTTTATTCCAACCAAAAGGAGGTTCAGTGTTTCCATTTATTCATAAACCACTGAGACAGTTCGATCTCTTTGCTCACTTTTCTTGCAACCTAATACAAGCTGATATGTATATTTTACTTTCAATGCTCTCTGAATTACATCTTCTGCTGGTTCATTATAGGGACCTTGATGTGATAAACAAGTTGATTGCCATGGCAACCCTGCCAGCCCGGCTCTGCCTGAGGCCGCTGCCAGAACCCTTCTGCTCTCCTTTCAGATCCGACGTGTCAAAGCCCAGGCTAGCGTTCCCTTTCCATTTCAGGAGATTATTTCCCCATTATAGGTGGCATTTTTAAGCAGCCAAGCATCTGTTACCTAAAAGTGTTATGCTTTCCAAGTCGAAACAAGGCAGGGGGCCAGGGAGGAGCTGGGATCATCTGCAGTCACCACATAGCCTGAAAAGGAAGAGTGAAATGTTTTGACAAGCACACACTGGAAGCAGAGAAGAAAAGGCTATATGAGGCCAGTCTCCAGAGAAAGAACAGGAATGAGTTTTGCCAGTTCTCATAAAACCAGTGTTTTACTGAACGCTCCGTCTCCTGGAGTCCAGAGATAGCAGGAGGATCTTTTTGTTTTTTCTTTGTTCATCTAGTCTCTCTAGCTCTCCTAGTTGCTGAGACATGTGAAAATATGACCCCTGGGGTACACAAACTGCTCAATAACCAGGGCCAAAAATATCAAACATCTCCAGAAGTTTTAAGATTTGTGACTGTAAACCAAAATCAGGATTTTGGGGACAATTTCTTTTTTAAAACTTTAGAGCCAACAGTACTGAAAACCCCAGAGAGCTCGAGCTGACAGTCCTCACATGGTATTCAGTAGCTGAAGAGGCAAGAGAAGGCCTATAGACCTCGCTGACAGCTATGCTACACAGGGTCAGTTCAGTTTTGACAGCACAGTGCTGGGTGTCCACAGGTCTCTTTAAATAAAGGTTTCTTGTAGGGCTGCTGCAAGATCCCAACAGCATACATTTTACTTCTCTCCAGCCATAGTGGAGAAATGGTTCAGGAAAAATGTTGATACTGATTCCACTTCACCCCTAGCTGTTCACCTGAGGTTTCATTGGAGGCTTTAAAATTCGCAGGACCCCAAAGGGAATGTTGTAACTGTTCCGTGTGATTTCCTGCAAGACAGCACACAGGCACAGACTAGGTTTGATGAAGGAATTACTGAGTACCAGTAACTTCTGTTTGAGAAAGATCTTTTTTAAGGAATCTCTTCTCTGCTCATTCACTTTTGTTTTTCTGCTGCTTCTGTGCTTCTGGGATCAAACAGAGACTGGAAACACTAAAATGCCACAAGAAAAGCTGTTGTTCTTGCATTTTCTGGCCAGATTTGGAAAAGGAAGCTCTGGATATCTCATGAGAAAGTCTGTTTGGGTCTTACGGTTGTTGGCTTGGTGTTATAGACACGGGAGCAGAGCCAAGTAAACACTTCACAACAAATAAATCATACAATGAATGTTGCCATTTCGGTACTTATGAATTGTCCATGGGCAGATTGGAAAAGTCTCAGATGTATCTGTTATTCACAGTCATTCATGAACTTTTCTAGTGAATAATTAGCAGTTGGCAGTTCATTCCAGTTGTGACTGGTGCACTGTTAGATTCACATTTTGCAACTCATGCCCTAACCTCCATAACTGCATATAAAAGTAGGGCAAGGGTGAACATGAGGAGATGCTAAGAAAGGTAGAGCATGTTTTGAAACCAAATTTATGAAATTTATAAAGCACTTTGGAGGTATGCAATAAAAAGTGTTTGGTAAGCGTAAGGAAATATCATTGTGAGAAATAATTTTTGTAAACAAAGTAAATTCATTTTGCGTGCATGGATGATGCATTGACCTCTCTGGAGGAGCAATCTTAGTGTCTGATGCCAGGGCCTCCAACACTAATCCAAAAGCCATGACCCTCTCAAATTAAGGATTTATTCCACTGTTATTAAGATGGCAATGCTCACAGTGTTTTTTTCCTGACATCAAGTCACTCAGAGGGCGAAGACACATGTGGCCAAGGTAAGCTCATCTCTAAGCATGGCTCCAGTAGTGTCTAAGGTCAACTGCAAACCTGCTCCATGGTAGGGAGACGGGTTTACTGACTACTTCATTCAGTCCTATGCAGAAACCCTCATCCTCTCTGTCCTAGGAGTCACAACTACACCATCCTTCACACTTTATTTCACATTCATATTCTGTTGGCACCTTCTTTTCCCAAGTTACCTGGAAAGCAGTATGGCGAAAGCACACCAGCCACCCCACTCTCCTTTCTTTCCCTTTGCTGCTAATGAGAATTAGTGAATTGAGCCAATCATCCAGCAGTCTGGTTTTGATTTTCTGATTAATGGAATGATTAGCTGATGCTTAATCAGCGATAAACTGCCTTATCGCCCTTTCCTCCCCATTCCTACAGATCCACTTTATTGCTTGCTCTTTATTTGGTCTTCCCCCTTCATTTAACATCTAGCCACATCACTGATCGAAGACAGTATCCAAATATTTAGTTTTTCCTCCTAATCTTCAATGGACTCTTGAGTGGCCAATCAGTCTGGCAGGTATGTATAAATCAGTTTAAAGGTAGCAAGGAATCTTTCTATTTCCTCAGGGTCAATCTCTCATTTCATGAACACATCTTCACAGGTTTTGCATGTTCATAAGAAAACAGAGTTTGCACAGCTCTGTTCCAGTTACATCTTCTTGGCAGTCATAATGCAGTCGCCAAAACCTGTTGACAAAATAGAGTCAGCACAACCAGCAGCAGTGAAATTATCTCCTCCTTATCCACTGCGCAACATACTACTTTTTTAATAGCAATCAGAGGCACTAAGAGGTTCAGGTCTCTTCTATGATCCAGGCATTGTACGATTGCAGGAAACAATTTCTGTCCCAGAAACCTTACAGAGGGTCCAAAGCCAGAAAGAGACAGAAAAAGGGAGGAAATACCTGTGCCAAGGAAGTGATAAAAGCTCATGGACTCTCCATGCACACAGCTTCGCTTGCCACAACACATGCAGCACAGCAGAAGCACTTCTTAGGGACACCCAATTGCTTCTCAGTCTTCCCAGCAAGCCTGCCAGTAGGACTCACGTTTGGGGCAGTACTTATACAACCCAGTTAAGCTAATTAGTCCTTTTAGGCTCCCTAAAGAGACCACATAGAGAGAGAGGCTTCTCCTACAGGCATTGCAGAGCCTTCTAACACAACAGGTTTCTGGGGAGATTAGCAGACGGATTAAGCCCTTATACAAGGTGTCCCTAGAGATGCGAGTATTCTTCCTCTCGGCCCCAGTGTATATTTTTGTGGTGCAATTTGCTGCCTGGGTTTCTGTCCATCATTCTTGTCCCTTACAGTTCTGAGAAGCAAAAAAGTTGCTGTCACTGCCCGACTGGGCTAAATCTGAATGGGTGACCTTCAAGGTGAAAGCCTTTGTTTGCTGCTATTAATCAGGCCCTTGAACCATCCACTGTTATGGACAATGATCCTTTTCCATGGTCACGGCTTACAAACCCTCATTTACAAAATGACTCTCACAAAGAGCCTGCCAGAAGGTTCAGTAAAGAAATCTGTCACAGCCTGGCTTCTGGGCCACGGCACGTGGAATACAAAATCAGATTCATTAGTTCCCAAGCCTTTGCCAGGTTCCCTGCTACTCTCTTTAACAGGAAAAATTATGACACTGTTATGTAAAAAATGTTTTAAAAATCAATGTTGATTAATAAAAGTAATTTCAAGAAGCCGAACCAAAGAGTATTCAATTTTAAATTCATTTCCCCTGCTTAATTGTCTGAGAATATCTGAGGGATGGTATGGGAATATGAATGCATTGCCCATTCAGTCCTGGATGAGCCTATCTTCTTTGATGGCAAAAGCCCATCACCCATCACCAACCCACCTCCAGTTTACAGCTGCTCAAGGGCATCTGACAGGCATGATAAGAATTTTGTCACTCCTATTCTGCCAGCAGGCAGTGTTAAAACTCACTTTTTAGGTGAAACATTAGATGCAGATATAGTTTTAAAACAGCACATGAGAAACAAACAAATAAGCACATCTGATAACTTGAGAAATTGTTCTCAGTTCATAGTAATCATGAGACCCTTACAACCAAAAGCAACAAAAAATGTGCGTGGTCCATTTTACCACAGAGAGACCATTTTAGCAGTCAGTTTCCTATTTAAAATACAAACAACAACAAAAAAACCCCAACCAAACAATAAACTTCTCCAGCTTTTTCCCTAGTGTTGTTGCAGATCGTTGCACATGATCTTCTGAGTGACACTGATAGGTCTTGTCTTGTCCAAATCACACAGACCCTTCCAGCACTGCCAAGGACCACTATGCCAGGTACAAAAATTATTTCCATGGGAAAGTAACTATCTGGAAATACTCATTGTGTTTCTTAGCTTTTCTGGTTAATAAACAACAGCCCCCGAAAAAGAAGAATTACTGGTGCATACTCTGTGGACAGCAACGGTGTACCAGCAGGATCCTCAGCATTGCAACTAGCTAGAAAGGGAGTCCAAATGCAGACACTGGAGCCAAACATCAAAGTTTTGGACTTCTTGACCAAAGATTCAGCTGCTTTTTTATTCTACTGCATTATAACTATGGTGACATTTGCACTCAGAGGTGCCTTCAGTCAAGGTCATTTTGGCATGCTCCTATCTCCAGAAATAACTTCAGGAACAACTTTTTTTCCAGGAAAAGCTTCAGAATGCTCTATAGATGTCGAAACACAGGGACAATTTGACCACCTGAGTGATATCCCTCACGGAAGGAATATGTTAGCTGTTTAGTAGAGCATCAGAAGAGTGTACAAGAATATAAGATAGAAAGCAAAAATTCAGGGAGGAAGCGGAGAGAAAAAATAATAGTGCTTTTTAGTGCAGCAAAGATATATAATGAAAGGCCTGAACTCCAGTCTAGAGTTAACCTTGAGTTTACCATTTTCCTCTTTTGGGCCACAGTTTTCATCTGTGAAACATAAATGATGGTATTATTTGCTCATATTTGCACAATAACATGAGATCTACTGATTGAATGTGACTGTAAGTGTAAAGTCTTAGTAAGATCAAAATCAGCTAAAATAATGATGGTGAAATTGGTTGCACCATTTTGCCAAATGTATTTTAAAAGGCATATGAGCCCAGTATAAGTGGTACCATTTCCTCAGGGCAAACTTTTTGACTAATATCTGCCATCTTTTTCTAAATAGAAATTCGACTAAGGTAGCACATCCAGCAAACTAGACACATTTCCAGCAGAGTGTCCATGGTCACAGATCTTCAGGAATGGGCCTTATTTCTCAAGTCTGTTCAGTGATGGGCAAAACTATATACCACATGCAAAAGAAAGACAACAAAAAGATTGTCTGCAGCCCTTTTCTGGCAGTGAAGGGTTTCTTGTGTCATATGGGATCATGCCCGACTGCTTAGTCTAGTTACAGCGTGAAGCAGCATGTCTACAGAAATAAGACCATTTCTCTTGTGCGCAGCATGGACCTTGGCACGGCACTTCACCCACAAGCCATGGGTGATATGTTTCTCTCAGCACAGGCTGAAGTTTTTCCTCAGGTTGGAAAATAAAGACTGTCACCTACCAACTTTCTGTCATCTGCAACGTGTGTGTAGGCAAAGCACTTTGGACGTCAAAAGCCCTGCTGTACTCCGGTTATCACTCTTAGCTCTTCTCTTCAGATAAGAAATAACTTGAGCAGTTCCCCTGGCTGCCATAAGATGAAATATGGAGGATACAAAACACCAGAAGGAGTCAGTGAGATGCAGAGACCAGAGGAGAAGGAACAGGAGGGTTCAAGGTTTCATGCAATTGTCAGTGGCATGACAGGGAGTCACAATCGTGATGAGCGAGGTGTCACGCGATGAGGCGGAGAGCACACTGCAGCACACCAGCCACGTTGCTACGATTGCCCATGTGCACGCGCACTCTTAATCCATGGTAAATGAGAGGCAGCTTATTCCCCACAGTAGGAGGGGCACACTCTTTCGCATGCACAAAGGGAAAAGAGGATACACACCGGCAGCTGCTGTGAAGTTGCTGATGTTCAGCGAGATGTAAGGTGTTTGTGTGCCCATACCCGTAATCTCCAGTGTTCAAAAGGAGAAGCAGTGTTTTGCTTTGCAATTTGTATCCTTTGGGAGGCTCCACAAAAGCCCCTTGAAAATTTCCGTATGGGAAACTGAAAGCCTAAACCCTTTGGTTTTATCCAGCGTCCTTGACCCTCAGGATAACAAGATGCTCAACGGAGAAACAAAAGCTGAGCAGGCAGAGAGGTGGGTTGGAAGGTGAGATGAAAGTGGCTGAGAGGGAGGAGGCTGCCCTGATGCTGAGTAGCACATACCGGGGAGTTTTTCTCAACTGTAGAGAAATTCAAGGACAGGACAGGTAAAGCCACAGCCAGGATCATAGGATAAGGGGGAAGGAGGAACAGAAATAGGTGGCAGTGTTTAAGGAGAGATGAAACTGAATTCAGGCAATGCAGCTGGGCCTCTACAGGAGTAATCATCTAATCAAAACTTATTCTGAAAAACAAACCAAGATTTGGGGTTTTTTAACTCCCACCAATCAGTCTTACCCCCACTTCTGTGTTAAAAAGCAGAGCACATTTCAAACTGTGCCACCTCAGCTGTGCGTGGGAGGCTGCCGCGGAGCTGACGTGGTTAGAGCACACTCCCAGACGACACCACTTACCTACAATGCAACACCACTTACGTGGTTACTGAAGGGCAGAAAGAGATGACTGCGGAGCTAAATATTGTGGAAAAGCCGATCACTATTCTGACATTCAACAGGGACTATTTTCACAGGCTCTTGTTTTCTTTGTCTGAAGATGGTAAACAGTGAAGCAAAGAATGGCAATTCTCTGAGACTTCTGGAAATGTGTATGAATTTATGCACAAAGCATTGAATTTATTGTTGAGCCGCTTTTGTCCATTTCTGTTCTTGGAATTCTGGTTGACCAAGATTCCCATGGATAGCTGCACACTCCAAGCCACCGGCCACTCTTTATGGTGAACAGACTTAGTAATAATAATAACAACAACAACAATATGCCTGATGTGGTATGACTTGCATCAGAGCAGTAGTTCAGGTTTTGCCTAGTTTCAGAAGGTTTCCACAGGTGCAAATTGAAGTGCTCTGCTTGCACCAGAATAAAAACCTCAATAAAGATACCCTGCAGAGGTGCAGAAAGAGGCTTACTCCAAGTGTGGCTCGTGTGGTAATTTAATAGTCCAAGTTGCCAGTGTTTACACCCCATCGTATGCTAGTTTTGCTCATTCTTTCAAGGTGTCCCCCATGTTTAACACAAGGGATAGAAGAGATCTTAGCAGACAAAGGGGTTTGCCTCTTACAACTCCCTGTAAAGCTTAATCAGTACCAACACTAGGCTTGGGACAGTGAAAGATGTCCTGGTGGCTCAGATCCCAGCAAGAAATTACCTAAAGCCATCAGGTCTTTCAACCGTTTATAATATTGAGAAGCTTTCCAATGAAGATTTCAAGGCCTGTTCTCTGCCTGTGGGTGGTACTTTTATTTTATTCTTCATTGAAACTCTTTGAATAAACTATTCAGCAGCTTTTGAGATTGAAATAAAAATGGGCACTCCTTAGTATGTATTTGCAGAAAAGCCTGAACCATTTTCAATACCATTAAAGTAAATGGTATTGAAAATTAACCACTGGCATGGATCCCTCCTTTTGGGAGCAAAACAATTTGGAATCCAAAAGGACTGTGAGCCTGAACTGTGAAGCATTTTGCAAACACCAGAGCCAGAAAGAAAACATCCTGATCACCTAGTCCAGCCTTCCACATCACAGGGACGTTAGGGGTCTCCTGATTCATTTCTGTTTGGCCTGATCTTTACAAAACATTCAGTCTGGACCACAACATTTTGGTGATGGAGATGCAAGCCTTTCCCATAGTACCTGGTGCCTGTGCTTAATAACCATTACAGGTAGAAATGTTTGCTCTATTTTCAGATCGAACCTTTGGAGGTCCCCACCTCAGTGCTGCCAGATGCCTCCTGCTGAAGGCACTGAGGAAACGCACCCGTACCTGCCATATCCCCACACCAGTGAGGGCAGGCAACAAGCATTAAAAGCTACAAAGGGGCTGGTTTTGCTAAAGTTGAATTTACTTTCAGTAGCACCCAAGTCCCATCCTCGCTATAGCAGTGTCGGTGTTTTGCAGTCTTGGACAAATGCCTGCAGAAACATTACAGAATCATTATATTTCATCTCCTCATATTTTCTGCTGAAGATGAAGTAGCAAGGGATATTTTTCATTTATTTTCCAGTACACATTAAGCTGCGCACAGTTAAACTGCCGCCTTGTGCCAGCACAGAGGTGGCTCTGTGCTCCCTGCACGCAGTCTGCAAACCTCTCTGAAATCCGCCGGGATAAAAGGAGCTTTCCAACAAAGTTTATTGCTTTTAATTCTTGATTTTTTAAAAGATTAATAGACTATGACTCCAAAATCTAGTTGTGTTAGGCAACCTGACCAAAGCAAGCTGTGAATCTGAGACTGCCACATTCAGAGCTGTGACAGGTTCTCCTAAAAGGGCATTGAATATTTGAGGTAATAACTCCTCTTGGAGATGTGAAGTTCAGAAGAGCCTTGTGCCTGGATTTCCTCCTGTATCATTTAGGAAAGAGGAAACATGAGAAAGTCCATTGTGCAACTGCTGGGGTACATTAGGACTCATTTAGCTTTCTCCTGAGGCTTCAAGTGCCTGTGCCAGGTTTGAAATACTAAGCTAGATGTGTCTTTGATGGTAAATCATTTGTTCCTACTGGGTTTTTGAAAGACCAAGATGCTTTTCAGTACACATCTTCCACAAAGCCTTCGATATGCACATTTTAGGGTATCAAATGGGATTGGGGAGAATTCCTCTCCATGTATGTAGCATCTGGTTGTACAGCTACCCGGTGTGTTACAGGTGAGTCTGGCACCTTTGAATCCCATAGGAATTTTGTCACTGATTCCATGAGGCTGACATTTCAACCCTATGTTTTTTCCCACTAGGATCTGATGCAAGTCCGAGAGAGAAGGTAGTGAGTTTGATGTCAGCGTTTGCTTTCTTGCAAAATGCACCATCTCCCCGGTAGAAACACATGGCTTTGCCCTACGAATCCCAGTCAAATAAATGAGTGAAAACATTTATCAGTACTGCTCATTTGTGGGACTGAAGGTCAGCCCATCATTTAGAAACAGTGAATCTAATAATGTCTTGCTTTGTCGTTCTGAGTAATTTAGTCCCAGTAAGCACACTGAAAAGTTGCATTTACATTTGAAACACTTCTTGAGCAGGACTCCACAGAAATCACAGAACATCATTTAACAGTCCATTTTCCTGGCCTGTTTTCTTCCTTCACCCCCCCAGCCCAGTGTTACTTTTCCATAAACACATAAATCAGCATCATCTATATTCATTAGGTTACCTGACTTGTTCAGTGCAAAATTACCCGTTTTGCATTAGTTTTCCCCCTTCTGATTAATATAAATGACTTAAGTTAATTATGTTTCTCTTCATAGGAAAATGTATTTGTCAAACTGTAAAAACATCAATAAAAATAAACATGTAGATTTTACAAGGGGACAGATGTGCAAACAAGATCTACATGGCTGCTTACCATCCCCAAGTCTTACTGCAGAGGTGGCTACAATCCCTTGTCTCTCCCAAGGAGGCCTTATCCTCCATTAGCTGAGAACACCAGTTTGACCTGAGATTGATGAGGTCACCAGAAAATAATTAACCTGCTCAGATCTACACCATTAACCTGGAGCAAACATGAGCCCTTTTCCTGCCTTGCATTAGATCTATGAGAGCTTTCCCCTGGAAATCTCCCAGAATCCTGCATAGGCTTGATGCACCTACAAGGTCAACTTTATTTCTTTGTTCCTCATGGTCCTAGATCTGGAAGGCTTCTGAAGATGCCAGTTCTCTGGAATTTTCCTCAGCTACAACTGTCTGCTCAGTTTTTACTCTCAGGGACACCCCATAGCACAAAGGAGAAAGCATTACAGCTAAATAGCATTTGAGCTTTTGTTTCCTTCTGTTCCTTTTTTCTAGGCAGTTCTCATATAGCTGTTCTTTCCCATCTTTCTGAGGCCTGAACTTCAAATAAAATAAAATAAAATAAAATAAAATAAAGTAAAATAAAATAAAATAAAATAAATTCTACTGAAGAGAAGGCTAAAAATAGACCAAAAAGAGAGATTTTTCCATTACAGACTGGGGAGCAGGGAGTCTGACTTCTGCAGGAACAAACCAGCCACATTCAAATGTCCCTGTGTCAAGACAAGAACAACTCCTCTCTCTTGTGTACAGGTATCACGATCGGGCTGGTGGCTCTGTAGCCTGCAAACGTGACCCATCCTTCTCTCCAAATCTCCATGAATTGCAACAAAGAGAGAAGGGAAAGGCTGTCTGTGTTGCAGAATAGCTGTCCCTACGTCCTTAATCCCTGAAAAGCAAAGGAAATTAAGCAAGTTGTTTGCAGGATAATATGGACAGCTGCATCAAAACCCTTTCCCTTGACCCGTTTCCCAGAGGAAGCTTCCCCTGGCCTGTAGTTGCATCCCAACAAGAGTTATGCCCCCATGCAGCAGGATCCAGTACAAGCTGTAGACTGCAGAACCAAGCCCAAAGCCACTTTCTTTTCATACCTTTTACAAGTGTATGTGAGGCTGCACCTGGACCCCATCCTTGCACCGAGCAGCACAAAGTTGTGTGACTGGCTCATGAAACTGTTTCTCCAGCGTGGGGAGCAGCATTCCCGTTACAGTCCCTGATATATCTGCCCACCGATGGCCTCATCTGGAACAGGAAACTTCTGAGGAGCCTTTCAGGAGTGAGGAAATGCAAAAGAGCATTTATTCATCTAAGCATTCCTCTAGCTTCCAAAACCTGTCAAGCCAGGCTGATTTTTAAGTCTGAGGATTGGGACAGTTTCTATTTGTTCCAACTCAGTTCTCCCACCCTTGCTTTATTCCATCTGGCCAAAGCAGCTTTAAAGCTGAGCAGGCAAACGTGCCTGACATTGGATTTACTCAGCCCAAAGCCAAAATAATTATTGAAATCTATTAAGGGAGGAAAAAAGTATTGGCGTCTGATTGACTTAATTCCTGTTCAAGCAAAAAGTCTGCTGACCTGTAACTGGAAATCAGTTTTGCCTTCGAGGGAAACAAAGCCCAGTGTGAGTTGTCAGCTGGGGTCTTAGACAGGGGACTGTTGCTCAAGAAGCCCCTGTTGTGACCTTTAAGTGTCCCTGAAAGCTAAACATGGAAGATAGCAAAGCTCATACATCTGATAACAAATCTACCATCACTGTTTCTTGCACAGACATAGGTTTTCCTTTCTTACCATCAAGTGACACTTCTCCATCTCTGATTGAATAGCTGTTCATCACAGCCATTCAGTGTTTACTGCACACAACTCCTTGCCTTGATAAAGCCAGCTGCTCTAAAAATAACATGATAGAGCTGGTTTATTTTATTTTCTTTTTTTTTAATTCTAGTCCCATTTCTTTTTGCTCTCATAAGCAAATCCAGTGACGTGCTCTGCTGTGATTAAATTGCACACAAACCCACCCCTGCCACCACAGTCAAAAGTGGAGGTTCAACATGTCCAACAATGATTTCATTTCATCCGTACAGCTCCAGGGCCAGATGTGCCAGACTTGCCACACATGTGACAGAAATCAGCTCTGTGCCTCCACAGCAATTGACCTTCCTTGATTTCTGGATAGTTGCTGTTATAGAATGATGTACATAAGAAATCTTGGACATCTCTGGCCACGCCAGTAGGCTGGGGTATGATTTGTAGAAAAAGTAATCTGGTTCCCAAAACAGCATTCTCCAAAATATGAGCTTAGAGCGAGAACTGTCCAACTGATAAGGGGAGAGTTTCTGGGTTGGAGCCAAGAAACGACACACTGAACTGAGACACTACAAATAGGGATTTGAAACCAGATGTTGCAGCTTTTTATCCCTTGTCCTTGTAGACACTTTTCTCTGCAGCTCCTAAAGCATGTTTTGAAGAATGGAGAATGTTATTACAGCATTTTATAGTGGAGGGATTCTGGGGTACAGGAATGCAGGATGTATTTTCAAAGGTACAACTGGCAATGACACACCAAATTCTCCTCGACTTTCACCTGAAGAAACCTTCCCAGGAGTGACTTGTCCAGCCGCACAAAGAATATCAGCGTCACAGCTGGCCACAGGATCAGGCACTCCCTGGTCCCTGCCCAGAGATCTCTCCACAGGACCACGCTCTTCCTCTGCCTGGTTTCTAACACAACCCAAACAGCGTGTCTCTGCAGGTCTTAGCATCCCTCCAGCTTCTGATATAATTGATATTAATCTCCCAGTGTTGTAGATATTTGCAATGCACCAGATGGGCCATTGTTTAATTAATAGTGCTGCTTTCATTCAGTCTGAGATTGATTAAATGAAAACTCCATCTGTGGGGAACCAAAACCTGCAGGCAGGATGCAGGAGAGTGATGCTGCTATCATCTTTGATGATTTTGAGAGAAGAGATTGTATGGGGTGAAGCTACATTTCCAACCATTTTTGGGGAGGAATAAGGAATCTTCTGTCCCCAGGTTGACATTAAAAACTTGGCGTTAAAATAGCCTGGGAAAAAAAGGGAAAAAAGAGTGGGTGACTGATGTTGGGGAGAGAAAAACAAGAAGGCAGGATGAGAAGGGAAACAGTAAGCTGTGCTCTGCCTGAAGGGATGCAACCCAGGGAATAGTAGGGGACAAAGAAGGCCAGAAGTCATCTTCATGTCTCCAACATTTGGAGTTGATTGTTGAGTGAGCATGACCTTCAGAATAACTTATGGAGCCTGTGTTCCCGTCCAGCCTTGGGCATGCTCCTTACAACCACTGCTGACCTGCCCTGAGGTTAGGGTCGTTTGGCCATCCAGCACACACCACCATCCATCTCGGACACTCCCATCCTTGGGAAGCAGCACAGCACAACCCTGCTTACTTCTGCGCTCAGAAAATTAACCTGTGGCCACCACAGCTACAGCAGGAGCAAAAACCCAGCAGGGCATAACACCAGAGATCAAGAGAGAGAGGGGGAAGGAAAAGGGCTGCCAGAGAAGGAGCTGACGCCAGGTCAACCTGAAGCAGTTGACCTGAGAGCACCACAGCCGTTCCAGTATCTGTGAGCTCCTCTGGGTCTGGACTGGAGGAACACAGCACCTTTTTAAGGCCTATGCACACTAGATATTGTGCAGGGTGTGGAAATGGCTTAGACCTCTGTGCAGCACAGCACTGTGCAGCTAAATGTGCCAGGAGCAATTCAGTTGCCTAAGCACAGTCCTCTAAATGCCTTTGGTACCTGAGACATCCACACGATAAACCTGCCAGTCCCATGGGAATGTCTTTGGTGTGCATCAAGCTGTTCTAGGGAAAATGAATTGTACCCATTAGTGGGGTTTGGGGGTAGCTTTCGCATGCTGCACAGCACACACACAGCCTAGGTTTTGTTTCTAGCATCCACCTTCTTTGCTGCAACTTCTTGTTCCTCTTCTAAAACAAAAACAGGTGAGCTCTGAGGCTTGATTTCGGTGGGCCAGAAATAAATATCTTGTAACGTATGTGTTATTTCATCCTCTGGCCACTGATCTGCATTGCAAATCACAGCATACTGCTGCTGCCAGCCCTCAGAGAGACTCCTTTAGTCCAAATTACAGGGGTCTGCATATTGAGGCTGATAAAGGCTTGTACCCAAGCCTTCCTGACAATCCAGAGTAAGGGTTGTTGTAACTACTGCCTTGAGCTCTTCCAGTTTCAGAAGGAGTTCGGACCTCAGTGTATATAGGTGCACATCATCCTGTTCCATGGAGAAGTGAGACATGATCTCAGAGCAATAAGGATCCCAAAGCCATAAAAAAAGACTGACTCAGATCATTGTACCTGCAACACAGACCACAACCAAAGATGGTAAACCCTGAGCCTCCAGAATCAGTTCCATTCAGGTTCGGCAAATTAAGCCATCACTAAAAGGAATGGAAATCCCTGAACCCTTTGTCCATTCTCAGGCCATAGAGGAAGGCTTTTAACTTAAAGATCAGCAGAACATGTGGGTAGTGATCCTGCAAAAACTCAAAATCCTGAAAAGTCTGAAACTATGCTTCACTGGATTTGCTCACTTCCTCTATACCGGGCTGTTAGAGAGGTTCTAGCAGCTCTAGACTGTCACCAAAACAACAGTGACCAAAAAACATTGTATTAAAAAGATGTGTTACAATTTTTAAAATAAAATTAAGTTTAAGGTGTCTAAATAGGCTGGATATCAGACCGATTTAGGGACAAAGAAGCTAACATACATGCAACGTGAACAATCACGAGATCAGAACCTGGGAGCTAGGCTATTTGTCAGTGTAGCATTTTCCAGAATGTGCTCTGTTTCTGTATCCCCAAAACCTTCTTTTATAAACCAACCAAATAAACCGTCTTGTTGGAAGATGATAAACATGGCAGATATCTATACTTAAGTGATGCTTCCCAGGCAAAACAGGCAACTTACTTAACCTACAAACCCAAATGTTATACTGGGAACTTTCAGAGCAGCTTTGGTCCTCCCCTAAGTGCGTGCATGGATTTCCAAAGGATTTGAAATTTGTATGCTCCCAGAAACGTCCCCTGGGCTTCCCAGCTGGCATAATTCCCAACCCTCCTTCTGCTTGTTTTCTTTCCCCCTCCTGTGGAATTTTATTTCAAAGAATTAATTACTGTCATCTTACATTATCCTTGACTCATTACTTCCAGATGGTTCTATTATTTTTTTTTTTTTCCCAGCTACACACAGAAGTGTTGTGGCCATCACTAAAATGTAGCCAGCAACAGCAGGGTAAACAGTCACGCATCTATGCAATCAAAGATTTTAAAAACAGAAAAACCTTACCAGTTTTTATCCACTTCTTCATTTTGTCTCCTGAAAGGATGTTCCTCTTTTCTGTACATTCTCTGTTCCAGCATTTCCCGGTTTTCCTCTGACTGACCTTATACTCTCCAAGCATCCCATTTCAGTATCTTCTTTGCTTCAGTTCTACATTAATAGATTTCCTCATAAGGTGCTCCCTGCTATTTGGATTGACTACTCTTTTGCTTACTCTTCACATAGTTTTGTTCCTCTCTCTTCCCAAAAGGTGGGTAACTATCATTACCCTCTTCATACAGATTGGTTGGGGAAGGAAGAGACATTAAGCTAGCAGGGACAGGAGCAGATATCACAGCTCCTATCCGCCAGCAGCAATATTCAGACATAGCTCTGCCACCTCCCAGCACCAGCCCCACTGGCAGCTGCAAAGTGCCATGCATGAACAACAGCCCTTTAACAGTGGGCTCCTGCCTCATTTTCCCCGGCAGCTGTGGCTGTGTCTTGCCCTCTGCCTCACCGCCGTGGCCGCTCTCCTATGCCATGGTCTCACACACCACTCGTGTGCAAGGGGAGCACTCCATTTTGCGTGATCCCTTGTGGCAGATGATACATCCCCAGCACTGGACTCCATCTCATAAGTTAGAAGAGGAGATGCATGAAATGCTTGCCTTATTTCTAGTTATGCCTCTGTTCAGCTGTGAACGTAGGGCATGTCCTGACCCCCATTTATCCGCGCGTCATCCCCAGTCCTGCTGGAGCACTGCTGTGAGCTAGAATTGGACTGCACAGAGAGATGGAGAGACTTTCCATCTTGCAGGCCTGATGTAGTTTCTGCAAGACCTGACTGAAAGAGTACACTAACATCAAAGGGCTTGTTTTACCCCAGCCCAGAGTTCATGGGAGGCTCTTCTTGCCCTCAACATCTCCTGTGGCACCTCTACCTTTTTCTGAAAATAATGAGTGAGATTATGAGGACAGAGATGTGATACAACTAACTGCATTGCAATGGAAATGCATGAGCAAACCGACACCCCTTGTAGTGCCACTCTGCAAAGCTCTCTGAGGAGGATAACAGGTTCAGAGCCCTGCTGCGTGAGACCTATCTCCTTGCCTGATCTGTCCGTCAGGGCAGAAAAGTCACCACTAGCCACTCATAGAAGGAGAAGTAATATTCAAAATTAAACTTTCCATGGGACTTGCAGCAGCTGCACCTCGTTGGCAATCCCTCCATGCACCTTGACTTCTGTTCTGTCTCAAGCAAAACAGTGGTTAAACAAAATCCATGAAAGCAAACATTTTTCCAATTTTGCTCTGTGTGTGTGCTTGTGTTGATGAATCATTCATAAACTAGTCAAAGCATTCGATATTCATAAGCAGGGATTGAAGATAGGAAAATCAAGTGAAGGAAACATTCCCAAGCTTCACTCGTCTTGCAGGCTCATCCTACTTGTAAATTCCTGCTTGCTCCAGGTTTTCCTAGTCGTTCAGATGTGACCATCTCCCATGCACACCTTTTCTGCAGGCTTTAATAAATACTGAAATACTGTTAATATTTCAGCCATCATCATTCTCAAACTCATTAAGTTTCAGATACAGGGTTCAGCTGAGATGAATGAGGCAGTTCATGTGTCTTGCAGGGACCGAGTTATTTGTGGTCTCAGGAAGATGCTACTGTATGGGTTATATCCTGCTCATATTTTGAAGATTTTTCTCCCAATGGCACAGGCAAGAGACTAAAATTTTATGTATTTATATATCATGCATCTTAATGGAAAATGAGATTCTTGGACAGAAGAAGAAAGCATCACGGAAAAGTACTGACTTGCTCCAAACATGCACAATTCATCTCACGTTTATAAATCTTTTCCAGTTAGTACAGATAAATAATTTCCAAAATGTAATTTGTTCACAAATGGCTCACTTTGGTTCCCAGTCACTCACTCATGATGTGTGAAAAGTCATATGGCATAATTTTTGTTCTTGGACTCAATGACAAAGCTTGTATGTGAGATATGCCTCCAACCAGGAGACTAGTGAATGACAAATAGCAAATAACTCATTTCCAGAATGTATTCTTGAAACATTTACAATTTGCAAACATTTTCATAAATTCCCAGCAGCCACTGGGATATTGGTGAATAATGAGTTGCAGTGCCTCCGCAAATAGCCATGAATCCCATTCAGGAGGACAGAGTCATACAAGTATTCTCATTCTTCAACCAACTGTACCACACAATAACTCTGGAGTGATCCACTAAATTCCAGAGGCAGGTTGATCGTTGCTGGCAATGATGGTAAAGCAGTCTGGGTTAAATTATCAGATGCTGGTTCAATTTGCAGAGGTTGAGCCCAGTTCCCTGTGTTTGGAAAATTAACTGGCAAAGCCAAAGTCAAACACTGCCAGATCAAGCCAAGAGCATTTCACACTCACAAGAGAAAAGGAGGTAACAAGGTCCTTTCGAGTTGAGCCTGCACAAACTGAGTGTAGAAACCATTAGGAACTGGGTTTGCAAGTCTTTTCCTGCATACATCTCCACTTACATGATGATAGAGGGCCATCATTTTTCAGAGACACTCTATCCTATAGAAACACAGAATACATATTTTGCTTTTTAGCACTCCTACATAGGTGGAAAGAGTCCCTAATACGCTCTCCTGCTGAGCAACATTAACACAGAAAATACAGACCCTTAGGAAATAACAAAGTTTGAACAGCAACAAAGAACAGATGTCCAACTGAAATGAAAAAGAAAAAAAAAAAAGAAAGAAAAAGAAAACCTTCACTTACAGAAGTGACTGTAAAAATATGAATGTGTTATTATAAAAACATACACGCACCAAATCATACTCCCACACCTATCCCACAAGAGGTAGAGGCAGCAGGATGCTCCAAGTGTTCAGGTAGCGCTTCCAGAAATTCACCAGAGGCTGATACAACAGCAGTGTTTATTTAATAACAGAAGCACTCATCAACTGAGCTAGGCAGGGTAATTAGCACAGAAACAGCTGCAGTCACAAGGGGGAAGGTGGATTCTTGGGAGAATGTGATGCTGTGGCTGTAGTGCTCTCCATGGGACCCCAGGAAGTGGCAAGATAAGAATTACAGCTCATGAATGTAGAAAAAAAGCGGCTGGGTCATTATTACTCGGTACATCACAAGTCACTTTGCTAAAGCAAGTGGAGCACCTGAGTGGACTAACATCACCATGACATCCTTTGGGCACTAAAGATAGGAATGGGATGGAGAAAATGGCCTGTTCTCCCAGCTATTCCAGCTCAGCTCTGCTGTAAAAATGGCACAGGAAAGGGGACGTGATGCTGAGCACCACTTATCTTAGGGAGATAAAATAGAGGGCAAAAAAATAGAGGGCATGGGCTGTCTCTGCAGGTGAAGGTGAAAGCAGGGAATGCCAGAAGGTAGCTCACACCAGCTGAATTAGACTTCAGAGAATGCCCATGTCTTTCCCAGTACACTGCATAATTCTCCATTTGCTGAAGTCTCTCCACCAAGCTGGCCTTGTGGGAACACAGAGGTGATCTTGGAAATACTCCAGGCTTTTCTCTGCTCCCATCACCACCAGCAAACACAGCTCTCCCTCCAGACCCATCCGTCTTTGTAAGTGGAGAAGCAAGAGATACCGCAAGTCACTCAGCCACATATGCACATTTTCCAAGCCAAAGTTTTCAAAGGGGGCTCATGAATTTTGTGTTTCATCTTATGAACACTTTTACTGCAATTGTCTGAGATCCCTCCAATGCCCAGTAACTGTGATCTGCAAGTTCAAGAAGTGCTTGCCCTCTTGCAGATTTAAACATAAATCAAGTGCCTGGAGAACTGACACAGCAGTGGCAGCTTTGGGGCCAGATACCTGCCTGCTCTGATTGACATGAAGCTTTTTAAACCAACGACACTCCCCAGTTTACACCAGGTGAGGATGCGACCTTATTAATTTTCTCAGTTTTCTCCAGCAAGTGCATCTATTATACTGTGACGGGGAAATATTAAAAGCGGACTACATAAAATGTCGCTGCATGGACGGATGTTCTTTAGATGTTGGTACAGCTGCAGCTCTCTTGTCTTTGTAAAAGCAAGCTGCTAAAAAAGGTTTGACACTGTATCTAGTTCAGCTATACAGTAGGATACATCCCTGGGGGGACTCTCGTTCTTGCTGCTCTCACCCAAATAACTGTTTCCACCTCCAGGAAAGAGCCATTCTCTCCACTCAGGAAGGACAGTCATTAGTGGCCAGCTGTTCATTAGTACGGCTGCGTATCCTGCCTGCCCTTCTGCCGCAGAGCTGACCTGCAGGCAGCAGGTTCCACGTTAAGCATCCAAACGTATTTAAGCCCAGGGGATCATATAGTCCATACAGCATGCAAGACTCAGACGGCCTTAAGATCTGGGATAGACCCACCCACTGGAACCATGGGCCTTGCAGAGAGCCAGAGAGCAGGGTCAGAAAGTGGCGCTTGTTTAGCTTTATCTTTGGCATTTATTTAAGAGAAGATAAATTCTTTTACAAGCAAAACCAGGGGAAACAGAGAAAGAACCTATGTTGCTGTGCAAAATATACTAGGTAATACAACAGCTACCTTTTCAGGTCTTTCCTTTAAGCTGTCAAGATAAGGATACTACCATAAAATGGTATTAGTGCCTTCAAAAAGTCACCTGCATTTTCAGTGGGGTGTGGATCTCTTTCATTTTGCATTGAAGTGAGAAAAGAGAGTGGAAAAGATTGTTGTAACTGAAGTCATCCTGCTGTGGGATTAATTTACAAGTTATTATTTACCCCTACTCCATGGCACTGCCTGCAGCTTCCTTTTGTGGTTCAGTAATAGAAGTAGGGACTGTGAAAGAACAGGAACTTTATTACAGAAGATAAAACAGTATAAAAGCAGAAGACCCCGAGAAGTCATCATGCCTCACACTATGCTCTGCAACCAAAAAAAAAAAAAAAAAAAAGGCTCAGAACAGCACAAGGAAAGGAGCTATCTGTCTTGAAACAAGTGCGTGCCCATGTTAGCCCACCAGCTTGTGGGACACAATGCGGCTGGTGATGGACACCACGGCCATGTGAAAAGCCCCAAGCTCTGAGCATCCTACCACACTCCAGAAAGAATTAACTCCCTCCCAGAGGACACCACCACCTAAATCAACTGGAAGCAAAGGTGCACAGATACAGGCGTGTGGAGGGGCTGGAAACACCGCAGAGGTGTCCAGCTCCAGTGATCGCCTGCTGGACACCACTGCTACCCAAAAACTCTACAGCGGCTCGAATCTAGGTTTGCACTGAGGCCCTCCATTTAACAATATCAGCCTGAAACGGATAACAACACACTTTGACCCCTCTAGTGTGGACAAAACCACTAAAAAGATGTTGAAAGCAGTTCAGAAACTGTGTGCAGAACAAGAAGTGAATGGGCATGACAGGCAATTTTTTCTAAGAGGTGATTTGTCTGCATCAGGGAAAGTGCTCATCAGTAAGGTGGGGAGGAGGTAGTTTAAACTGCTATTGCTCATACTGTAGAGAAAGTGGCTATTTTTCCAAGATTTTCATGCCGCTGTCTTCCATCCTGGAAATCTTACTGAGATTATCTTAAGCATTGGGTTTCTTAGAGATGAAGGGGAATACAGAGGGAAGAAATGGTGACTGGAAAAATTTTGCTAAGGTCCTTTGAGCAAAGCAGCATTAGGAAAAAGCAGCAACAAACCCCCTCTGCCTTCTAGCTTCTTGCTTAATAATTCTTATATATATTTACAAAGGGGGGAAACAGCAGTCCAAGGAAGAATAACCTGAATTCTAATCGCAGAATAGGTAAGGTTTTTTATTTTATTTTTCCCCAAAGGCAAAATGCAACTTGGTGATTCAAGAAAAACAACAACAACAACACAACAACAACAAAACAAAACAAAACAAAACAAAACCAACCAACCAACAAGCTGAATCTGCTTTGGTCTGAAGAATAGAGAAGTGCCACTGCAAACTTGAGCGAGGAGGATATTATAATAACCTCCAAAGGGTTACTCAGCAATTCTTCCTCGCTTCTCCTGTCAGTTTTAATTTCCGTGCTCCTCATTTTTACTTCAAGGGGCTTTCATTCCTTTTGCCATTGTTATGTGCTGCGTGCTGCTTTGGAGGTTGTCAAAGGGCACCTGGATTTGCCATCGCCCTTGGCAGGCAGGCAGGAAGCGCTGTACTGCTGGTGCATCTGAATTAGTTTGTTTCCTGCGGTAGTTTCTCTCCTCTTCCTTTGCACATCCCCAGCACGCCCTGGCCCCGCTGCTTTCAGTCCCCAGCAATGTGCCCCACGCCACGGTGCAATACCTCGAGCGCTCATGCTCCTTGGGGAGAGCTGAGATGCATCTCCTCCTCTGAGCAAGTTGCAGGTGCAGGGGCAGCATCAGGCTGGGCTCTGCTCCTTTTAGGTACCCACAGTGCCCAGTTCAAGCCATATACATGCACTCTACAGCAACGTAAGCCTACCCTTTATTACCTACCAACTACAGGATGCTCTGCCTGATGCTCCCTGTGCTTCAGTAGCCCGTACAGCCTCGTAGTCCGTAACACATCTGTCATTGATCACTCTCTTCCTGGGGGAGAGCACAACTGCACGGCTGTATTTGCTTGTCTGTCCTAGGCTGACTTGTTAGTTTTTTAATAGGGACCACCTACACAGACCATTTGAGTTCTGAACCTCGACGAGCGTATACATGGACTTCTCTTCCCAGTGACTGAAATGCAGATGTTTATTCCACCTTGCAGGTGTCAGCAAACAATGTCTTATAACTTGTGCTCAGACAACACAAGGCAATGGCCTTCATTTTTTTCTTTCTTCGTTATTAATGCGATAGCTTCCTCTCTGGGTATTGTGAGTGGCAGGAGGTAGAGACCTGCCAATCAAAATATTAAAAGGACATTGTCAATGTCACGCTTCATCCTCAGCTCTCCATCGGATTGAACACAGAAACAATGTTCAAATTACAATCCTGCTATTTGCAAGGTGAGAACACAAGGTCTGCTCCCTGCACACAGAAGCCTGAAAAAACTCAAGCTGTTGTTTTCATCCGAAAACATCAGAGAATACAAACTATTTAAAGTCTTCTCATGACAGTTTATCTTTGTAAGAGTACCATCTTGAGCATCCTCAGCCAACAGCAGGCTGCATCCTGCTCCCAGTTAAATCAGTGTTCAACTTCTCATGAACTTCTTCAGTGGAAATGTTTGCTAGTGGTACTCGGCACTTTCTGAAGTTGTAAATATTTATTCCTAGTGAAAGAGCAGGGTAATCCCCATCACTACACATGTAGTTCAACAGTCTTTGAGGTTTCTTATGCTTTCTAGATTAATGGTTAAATGGGTCATTTCCATTGCAGTCTATTGTGCAGTAAGGCCATCCACATCCGTTTTCACAGCTTCATAGACTTGGGCACATGGAGAGGAAAATACTTATTCATGAAAAGAGGGTCAAAAGCCATATTCAGTGTAATGCTCTGGAAACATGGATGTTATGTGGCATGCTCTGACTCTGGAGCAACCAACACACTCAAAGACTTGGATTTCCTCCCAGGGGCAGAAACTCATGTTAGGGCCATGACATTACCTCAATCCCTCAAGGGGATACCACTCGAAAAAGGAAAAAACAGAGTGCAGCAAATGAAACAGGGGCCAAAGGAGATGTGCATGCATTCTCCAAAAACAACAGCATCCAATCACGTGCAGGCTTTTACAAGTATGTTCAGAAGCAGCATCCCCCTTTCCCTCTTGATAGCAATTGCTGTCTTCACTACAAGATTGTGGCAATAGGACTAGTGAGTCTCTGATGATTCCCAAGCAACCTGTCCGTTTAGATATAGCTCCCCAGAAGGAAAGCCTGGGAGTCCCTGATTTAAGCACAGCTGAGAAGAACATTTTCTGTGCAGATTTTGTGCAGTAAGGTAGAAAAGGTACAGCTCAACCATTATGCGCTCTGGCTCAGTCATAAAGCCACTCCTCTTTTTCAGGCTATGCTGAACAGTTGCTTCTGTGTTGGCATTCAGGAAATAAAATTGTTCTTTTAATGGGTCCTGGCTTTGCAAAGTTGTGATGCTGCCATGTTTTCGGTGTTCAGCTTACAGCCCAGCATGGGTTTTGCAGCCAGTCCTGCTATCCCCAGTAGCTTCCAACCCAGCTGCCAGCAGGCCCCACTCCATTTCTGGGGACATGTAGAATTTCTCAACTGCCAGCCCGAGTTATCATATGCTATAGTACAGCCATGAGTACCCTGAGATGGTTGAAGTGACCTGTGAGGTCGCAGCTTTAGGATATGAAACATTATTAAAAGTAATGATATGTTTCTTAGCATCTACATTGTTCAGATCCTGTGAGTCTCGGAGAGGTGTAATTATGACCTTCTTCACAGCTAAGTCAAGTCTTGTATGGCTTTTGAGAACAGATTGTGATTCCTAAAACAAATGCAGTCTTTTCCGTCCTGCTGCTGTACACCCAAGCCTGGACAGCCAATGCCCCCGGGGGCATGGGCAGGATCCTGTCAGAATCAGCCTTGTTCCTGTGGGGTTTAGTTTGTTAGGTTTTTCCTGAAGAAGAGGCACAGCCTTTTTTTATCTTTATTCTATCTTTTTAGCATTTCCTCTTTAAAAAAAAACATAGCACATCACCCTCCTGCAGGCATGAGTTGGTAAGCTGTTCATCTTTGCTTTGGCTCTGGGAAGCTCTTAAGACCATTCTTCCTTTTTCTCCCTGACCCTCATCTTCCCTTAATGGGATTTTAGGCCACTCTCTGTTCTCTTGTCAGCCAAAGGTGCTGCACAATTCGGTGCTGTTTAGTGTCAAGCAGTATCTTCCCTCTATTCGATGAGGCCCATGTCTCTTGTTTGTCCAAGCTTTTATGATTTTTTGTCTTCGGCAAATCACTGGCACAAAGCACAGGCATCATTGTAAGTGAAAACTGGAAAGAATTTGAACAAGTCATTTGGGCTGTAGCAAAAGATACAGATCTGGAAAACAAGCATCTGACCAAACATCTAGGGATTTTAACTGCTTTGTATCCTGCTTTCTTTCAGAGCCCAGTTACACTTCCTTAAAAACAAAAAGGTGAACTAGAAAAACACAGCACCCTGACTTTCTGCAATGACAAACAGAACAAATGTCATTAGCAATCAAGTTAAATTGATCTCCAGGTCAAGGACTCTCATTTCCCATGTAAATCATATTTCCTCCAGCAGCGGGACAATGCTCCTCTGAACTCTACACTGTTGTTATTATTACTGATATTAACATTGTAGTTACTGAGTAAACTCAGAGAATTTTCACTGCACTCAGTTCCTGTACAAGAAACCCTCTGTCAAGGAAAAAGCGTGTTAGAAGAATCGTACCATCAAAGCAAACACTGGCAGCTTATTTCCTGCCATCTTTGCATTTTTAGGTAGCAACTGCTAGCTTTTACAGCATCCGAATTGGTATGGCACAATTGTCCTTTCACTCACACTGTAAATGGGCACTAGAAGAATTTGGATGGAGCGCACGCAGTCTGACCACTGTGTTGGCTGGTGATTCCTGCCCCACACTACCCAGAGAGCCTTTCACAGAGGAAATAAAGCAGGAGTGATGAAGAAAATGCAAGGGTTGGCTAGGCTGGATATATCTGAGATGGAGAGAACCAGAATGTTCTGAGTTTCAATTAAACTGCAGTGGAGCAGCAACTTCCTGCATTATTTCTTCAATGAAGTCACTAGTACTCACTGCTGGGCACTGAGAACATAAGAGCGAAACTGTACCATCTCACCTCCCCTGCTCCTGTGCCTGTCACCTTCCTGGATTCTCAAAGACACAGACAAAAAGCAGTTCAGCAGCCCTGCAAGGCACACAAAGTAGAAAGGAGTATTTTGCTCCAAGGCTGTGCATGGAGCACTACTTTCATTGCACTGGGCTTTCATACTGTTTTTCACCGAGCACCGCCTTGGGACAGAGGCCCATGCAGAGGATGCATGTAGATCCAAGCCTGACCAGGATTTTGGGTCAGTGAGTCAAATTCACACTAGTTTTATTGGGACAAGCTCTGATCCAGAGTTTCTGGCATTTTTGGTAGTTCTATCAATTTATCTACAGTATTGAAAAGCCTCTTCTTCTCATGCTTGCTATTTCCACCTCTGAGCACCTCACGCTATAGCGTATTCCTTCTCAGCTCATGGGAAAGGACAATGAACTCTACCCCCTTCACTGAAAGGCAACAGAGGCACAGAGAGTAGGAGTACTTCCTTTAAAGTTAAACATCTACAGGTTAATCATGGTAGATACTTACACATGATCCAGACATCCTCATCTTCTTTTCTGGAAAAAAAAAAACCCACAAGTACTTTTAGGGCACTGTAGATCTCTAAAAGCTCAAAAGTTTGACTGATTTTTCCAATTCTGTCAAATGATCTAGTACAAGATGTTATCTTCTTCCTATAAATCCTGCCTCATTTTGTGGGTATCTGATAAAAGTTGTTTACTAGGTGAGACGGGGGTCCTGAGTGGAGCAGAAAAACATTGCCCCTGGTGATTTTCCAATGACACCCAATAGCCTTCAAGCAGTCGAGGAATAAGCCAGTTCCTTCTGGTTTCCACAACAGCTCTAGCACAACCATAGAAACAAGCAGGACCTTACACTTCTAGACTTTCTGGGGTTAATTCTTCATTGCTTGGCACCAGAGCTGGTCCTTTACAGCAATACAAAGTGACACAGCCCCCCATACGCTGCATCTGTGGTTCTGGGAGAAAGACAATCTTGCCCTGACTTATAAAGGACGCAAGTTGAGCCTAGAGAAAATCAAGGGTGAAAACACACAATATGGAATTTGGAGTGGAGATTGACAGGACCATGTTCCCACTCATTTTATACACTGAGAAAGAAAATGCAGAATGACTTTGTGCTTGCCTCTTATGTTGATCAGAACATCATGAGTAACCACTGCACACGATGGTAAATTTTATTGTCTCCACTCTGACCAGTCACTTGTAAAGCTGTGGACTCATTGTGAAAGAACCGTTAGATCAAGCTGCTAAAATGTAAGACAGTTTATGGGCAATTCAGAGTCTATTTAGACAATTAATATTCATTATCTATCTGGACAATTTTACATTCATGCTTAGATAATGCAGATTTATGCTTACACACAACAATGATTTGTGAATATTTATAGGTGAACACCTGGACAGTATTTGACACAACCATGAATATTCATGATTACATCTGAAAGAAGAGAAAGGCTCTACCTGAAGTTTGAACTACAGACACAAGAAGCTAATCCTCAATATCCATTGTGCTTTAATGACAATATATAACAGCTAAAAATAGCATAAAGGAAAGAATTAGAGGTAGGGATCTGATCACTCAAAGGATCAGTAAAAAGCCAGGAAGTTACTCTGAGCTGCTAAAAAAAATCCCATTGGATTAGTCTTCTGACATAAATTAGGTTTCTGGTGAAGTACCTTTTCTATATGGAAAATATCTGGGCTTTTTTGTTTGGGTTTGGGAGGGGGGTCGGTTGGTTGTTTTTTTTCTGCCTAAGACACTTTTTTTTCAGACAAAAAGACTAAAATATTTGTCAGGATTAAAAAACACACGTGTATGTGACTGGATGTGTGTGCCCACACATGTGTGTCCATGTTTAAGGTGTCTTTATGCCAAGCTAGCCTGTGCCTTCAAGGTTCATGTTTAAGTCCATGCTGCTCCAAGCCAGTTCCACTGTGCTTGGTCCTCACAGAGAGGCTCTCAAAGCCAGCTGAGATAAGACCAGATCATTGCCTGAGACATGTGTGAGTCCTAAGAGCCTTGGTTTATCTTGAGACAGCAGAATCCCAGGAAAAGGATCAGGTTTTCTAATAAGGGGATTTCAAGGCAGAGATATAGATGGGAAAAGGAAAGAAAAGGTGGTAGCAGAGAGACTCAGGTCAGGGGAAAAGCAGCTGCTAGATTCATATGTGCTTATTCACATGAATTGGCCTCTGAGGAGCTGGGAGGAACCTGACACTGGAGCTCCCTCTAAGGGAAGGAAGAGCCTCTAGCTGAGGGTTTTCCCAGGCAGGGGCAAGACAGAGACCTTACCACCTACCAAGCATGACAGCAGCCAGTAGCTCTGTCTCTGCTGACAAGCCTCTTGTGTAAATTCCCAGTCTTAATGCCAACTTCTAAATTCCTCTATATCCAAGCTCTAAAACTAATCATGATCTCCCCATTCATAAGATCACCAAAATCTTCCTCTCTCTGTTATTTCCACTGCTGTTTAGCTCCTTCTATGGTAGCTCATTAATGGGGGAGGAATTAAACTCTTTCTCCCCATGCTCACTGGGAGCAAACAGAGCAGTGATGGCCAATTTCAGAGGCTCGCTAGCAGAGCTTGGGCTGTGACCGGTCACATTTGGCCACGCTTTGTCACATTTCATCTTTCCTTAGAGAGGGACTGCACACAAGATGTGGGGCAGCAGAAATACAGTAAATGCCGTCACCCTTACCTTGATGCTACCCAACAAGTGTTTTCTACAGCCTGATATTGTCTGGACTAAGTTGCATAGCAGACTCTTTGACCTAAATTCATTGAGACAGTTGAAAATTATAGCAGTTGAAAATAAAAGCATCTCCAGGCCAGTAAATAGCCCAATTCTTCCCATTTCTTCAAATCATCTTGGCATCTGGCACTTTTCTGCTGAGACCGCCTCCCTGTGAGAGGAAAATACAACTTCAGCTCTGCTGAGACTCTCAAATGGATGGCACGGAGCAGTCTGATGTCAATGTTCGGGACCCGTTTCTGTCCCAGGCAGAGATGAGTTGCCTTGGCTCCCCTCTGCGCCTTCCTCAGGTTTCAACTCTCATGCTCTCTACTCACTCAAGGTGTTATCTCTGCTTGCAATGAAATCAGACAACCTGAAGAACTACCCCTTACAAGCATCTGTTCCCAGCTTGCATTGAACAAATAGCCTTTGTGAGACACACTCTGAGGGACAGTATCCCTGTAGTGGGCTGTGGCTGGCTCTGAAGGCTAAAAATGGATGGGTGAAGAGCTTTGCCTTCCTCGGCTCCAAAATGGGTTCCTCTCAGCAGCGACTGGAAATGGAGCAACTCTTGGTGCTCTCCCAGCTCCGGTGGGGCTGACTCTCTCCTGAGGATGCAGCACAGCCGTTCCCCACACAGGGCACTGATATAGAGGGGGCTGCAAAGGAAGGCTGGGTCAGCTGCACCAGATTTTACCCAGAGTGTGAGTAAAATCCTTCAGGGTGTGAACCCTAAAGGATTAAACAACTGAAAACAGATCAAGTGAACATTTACCATTTCAAAGCCTCCTGATTTTTTAAGGGCAGTCTCATGATTACAGAGGGCTGGTCTCACAATGTCTGATTAGTCAGCATTGGAAATAAAACACAATTTGATGAATACTACCTTTTCTGGCCGGTTTCTCCAGTTTTTGCCTATGTTGTACTTTCTATCAACAGAAACTGAAGAATTTCTCCATCAGATAACAATGCCTTTTGCCCAGTCTCTAACAACCACCACCTGAAACTTCAGAGGAAAAGTAATGTCCTTCCCCTAACTCCCTAATTTCTGAATACCCATTGGATATGTTATTTGCCTATTCACTTTCAGGAAAGTTTCTTCCCAAGCCCCTTTTTGCTTTAAAAAAAAAAAGCACAAACAACAATATAGAAAAGGTGGAACTACAGTGATGTTTGGTTACCAATACCCCTATCCCTTCTTTGAATTTGTATGTAGATTTTTAATACCTTAGAGCTGAGACTGACTCTCTCTGTGCATCATTATAGCATCTCCTGCAGTGAAGCTCCAGACAAGGACAGAAGTTGCTCACTGATAAATGATTAATAAACAGTGGATGCTACCTCTGACAGAGTTTAACTCTGGCAAATAGACTATTTTTCACAGATGTCTCTACCCATCCTTTGAACCCTATTGCCTATCTATCCCATGGCAGTTAATTCCATGGGTCTGTTACGTACTGTGGAACAAAAGTATAGGCTTCTGTTGCTTCAATATGTGCTGGCCTTTAGTTTTACTGTATGTTTTCAGTACTTCCTGCCATGAAGCTTACAATGGGAGTCCTCACGTTACTTCTGTTAAAGCATTTTCTTCAATAAAGCCCTTCACCTGATGCCTTGCAAACACTGTCTCCTCCTGATCACTCAGGGTCAAATCTTCAGCTAGACATACAGTCCAAGGCTTGGCGGAAACCCTCTGCTGAGATGCTGCATTCAATTGCGCAGTGCTGTGTGCTAATCTTGTGGGTGAAATACAACAAACACCAGCAAGCAGTGAATACTGCTATGCTTAAATGCTAAGAGTCCACACCTGGCAGCTCTTTTTGTATTTATTTTTTTGCTGTTCTTCTTGTCTGTATGTGAAATGCAAAGAATTAGCAACAACATGCAATAATCACAATATCTTTAGAAATAAGTGTAAGGGAGTAAAGTGTAAGATAAGTACACTTATAAAGTGTACTTAATAAGTAAGTATAAGATCTCACCCATGATCTTATCTTTTCAAGCCCACAACATACAAACCACAACAACATACAAACTTGCTTTGATCTCTGGGGATTCTTGAAGAGCAAAGGGAGAGCCAATCCTTGCCCATTACCTTCACCTTTACTAGGAAAGCCTGCAGAAATAAGTGTAAACCTGCAACATTATTCGGTTCACAGCAGCTGCCAGCTATTGCAGTAACAGCTGCATTCACCTCCAGCAGATAAAGGCACGGAGAGACAGAACTACCCCTGCTCAAAGCAGGATGCACCATCCCTTCCCAGCCTACAGCCCCCGCACCTGCTGCTTCCAAAAGCAGCGGCAATTCCAGTATGGGTTTGGCCAAGAGCAGCAGTGAATATTAGCTACCTCCAGCTACTGAGCTCCTGCCTGAATCTCCACAATCACATTTTGTTTCAATTCCTACGTGGCTTTGCTGGAATAGTAACTGAGCACATCACCTGAAGCAGGAGAAACTTTAGAGCATTTATCTTCCTATGACACCTGAAACAAAGCAGGCTCAAAGGCATATATTAATTAATTTGTCCTCACTACAGCTGGTCTGGAAATGTTTCAGTGCAATCAGCTTTTCACTGGAAAACACTGATTTGTCAAAACCGCTATTTTTCTTGGGATAGGCTTGAATTCAACAAAGTGTTGGGCTGGAAACATTTTTGAAATCTAGAATTAGAGCGTCTGGGAGGCAAAGAGGAGGAAGGATGGAGAAGGCAGAATTATCATCCTATTGACTTCACAATGCCAAGCCCATTTCGTGGGTAAACGCCTTTGTCCTGGGATGCTGATGGGGCTCATTAGGGGGACAGCAGTGGCAGTGATGGTGGTATTAGAACATCATGAATAAACAGAATTCAGCCTCCAACTCTGCCAACACACTCTGCAAGCATTAAATTCATGTGCACACCAGGAGGGAGATAAAGTACCACATTTACTCACAGACTCTTAATAAAAATGCCATTCAGGGTTTAATTAACATACTTTTTTTACAAAATTACCCCACAGCTGCAGCAAAATCTGGTTTTCTACAGCCTTCCAGGGCCAAATTCTGCAGTAGGTTGCACCCAGGTGCATCTGCAGGGTAGCTCATTCAGGCCAAGACAGTATTTTACACCAGCACAAAGCAGAGCAGACTCCGTCCCCTTAAAGTTCATCAGATATCCTTTCCCTCCCACGGTTGGGTTTTTATTTTTAGCTCAGCAGCAGCAGAGGAAAACAATAAAAGCCTCATATTGCTCCAGCCAGATGGCGATTCTCTTTCCTCCCAACTAGCTGGCTGCGTGGTGAGCTGTGCTTGTGCACGTATGTGTGTGTCTGTATCTGTGTCTCTTCTCCTCTTGCTTCTACCATGCTTTGCCTGCCCTGCACACTCTAATACAGAGAAATGGTTTTGAAGAGGGGTTCTGGAGGCTGCAGGTACAAGAGGGCCAAGCCTCTTCCCAGGGGCAGGATCTGCTGGGAGCTCAGGAGGACCACAACTGGACATCTATTATTTTCAAGCTGTCTCTACTGAGAAACCCAGCTGGGGCAGCTCTCAGCTTCTTCAGCTCCATAATCTGCTCTGCCTGGAGGAGCAACAGGAATTCAGGGAGCGGAAAAAGGGATGCTCAGAAGAGGAACCGAGGTGTAGGTTGATCATTTTATCCACATTGTCATTATCCACATTTTATCCATATTGTCTAGGTGCCATAGGAATACATTAACTCCTTCATTTATCATGGCACTATCATTAGAAATCTCAATTATTTCTGAATGCCACACTGACAAAATGTTTAATTAGCTTCTTTGTTGCGTTAATCACTTCTTGGATACAAGGAAGAACTAGAGGTGCCAGTGTGGGGCCCCATTATTTTTATAGAAATGTACGGAGGGTGAAGGAAGCTGTAATAAATGTCCCCATCATTACAGAGATAAAGGTCAGACATTAGCACAGAATTCATATATCTTAAGCCTTTCACAGGGAGCACATACCTGCCAGCTACAGCCTTGTCTACTAGTGACAGAAGAACAATGTGAGCTGCCTGGAGTGTAGAAACAGCTCAGGGGTTTCCATCTCCCCTCAAAGGGTGATGCTGCTCCGGCACGCTGGGGGATAAGTAAGCTGAGCAGTTAAGCAGTTGGGATATTATGATCAGGAACCTTTTACGGCTAGGTTCTCCAGGCTTTTCATGAAAACTGACTGCAACTGCAGGTGCCGTTTTACTTTACATTATAAAGTCAGTTGAGCACAGGCCTGATGATATTAGGAGTCAGAAGGGCTGGGTTTCCTTTTTGCCTTGAAGCCACTCAATCTACTACTGAAAAGCCAACAGCCATGGAGAAGCCTGACCAATATTCCCACATGCCCCAGAACAGGCACAGCAAGAAGAACAGCACGTGGATGCCCCAGCAGTTTCTGCAGAGGTAGAGCACCACGATGGAGATGAGTTTGCTTGAGTGCCCCAATTTCCAGAGCCTTTCCCCTGGTTTCCATCCAGAGGCAGCAGGCATTGTGAACAGCACAGATTTGTCTGTCCATTTATGTTATACCCGTCTATCAAGAATAAGACACAAGGTCACTTTTTATCATGGAAACACATGCCTCTGGATGGAGTGAGGTTATCATTTCATATAAATCACAGCCATTGAGTGACTTCAGATTATGACAGATTACCTCGGGGCAAGACCATCTGGCCTACAACCCAGTTTGGGTGGACATTTGGCATTCAAGGCTCAGAGAGCAACACAGACAACATTCTTTCCAACACTTAAAATCAATCAGCATGCTCATTTTGGATCACCAGAGCTTCCTAGTGGCCTAATGGCATGGGTTTCCTGAAGTGCCCTGTCCAGGGCTAACAGGTACCAAATATCTGTTTGCACCCCCCAGGGGACCCAATCCATCCGGTGTCCTCCTCTCCCACCTTCAGTTACAGTGGGCAGCTGCACAAAACACTGCAGTCACTGAAAAACAAGGGAGGAGGAGATGGTGGTAACAGTGGCCAAGTTTTGATCAAAGCCTTGTGAGAAAACTCACTTCTAGTTCTCCTCACTCAGCCTAAGAGCTGCAAAACTGCATTTCCCCTTTGCTTGGGCTCTGTCCTTGCCAGGTGTCTCCTCTGCTCTCACAGAGACGAGGGGGAGCCGGAGTCCGCAGCCTGTTTCTGAGACACTTCCCTGCAAAAGAGGTGTCCCAGGTGCCAGACCCTTCCCCAGTGCTGTTCATGCATTCATCCAATGAGTTTCTAATTTAAAAATGAATGGGCCTAAGGTGACAGCGTTACAAATTCAGCAGTGGCTAGTTAAGAACTGCCTATCTTTTTTTCAAGTCCTGGTCACCCACACACATCTCTGAGGCATTTGTAAATGACGCGCATTCATGTTGCACCCAAAATCCTTCCTGGTGCCAACAACCCTCTTTCCACCGAGGCACCGAGGCACCAAGGCCTAACAAACTGGGAAAGGATTTCTGGATGGAAATAGTGTGTCCAGCTCAGGATGATGCTGGGTATCTGAGAAGACATCTTCTGCAACGTGCTTCACTGCCAGTCTTCCTGACTAATTGCTTTTACAAAGTCCTAAAGTCCATAGGTCTGAGTAGTATATTCATTTCAGGAGTGGTCTTCATAACTGTTTGCAGGCAGGGAAGAAGAAAGATGAGGTGGTTTAGCTGGGGCCATACAAAAAATAAGAAGCATCTAACTCA
Organism: Ciconia boyciana; assembly: GCF_034638445.1. Taxonomy (NCBI): domain Eukaryota; kingdom Metazoa; phylum Chordata; class Aves; order Ciconiiformes; family Ciconiidae; genus Ciconia; species Ciconia boyciana. Next base: position 96,841,471 of record NC_132936.1, read on the forward strand.
ATCATTGTTTCAGAAGGACAAAGTAATGCAAAATGGAGAAAGAATATGCATGGGGAAAATGGGTTAAATTTTGACTTCTGAGTAATTTCTCCATTTCTTTCTTTAAAGCACTTTCCCACACACAGCCTCAGAGCAAAGCCATCGAAAGCATCTGATTTCTGCAGCAGACATATTTAATGGAGGGAGATGTTCTGGCTCACAAACTCCAATTAGTTCTAATATTAGGCCTGCCCATAAAACATACAGTCTCCCTTGTTTTCCACAACCACATCGATAAACATTATTGTACAGGGATATAAATATAACTCATTAGTTTCTTGACACTCAGTGGCTTATCTATATATGTAATGCCATCCTGCCATTATTGATGCTTTTTTAATGGCACAGTATCATTAAGCAGTAATGTTTTACTTCTATTAATATCATTTGGGCTGGTTCTTAATAACTATGCCAGAGTGACTGCAGCATCATCCACAGGACATAGATGAGTGCATAATATATTTCTCAGCACATCATCCATAATGTTCAGCATCCTCCATGACCACAAATCACAAAGTTCTTCCAACTCCAGCTGCTCACTTTAGGAGATGTGGAGCTCTGTAGATAAATGTCCTGCCCCAAAACTTGCCTGTTTGTTTCCCGAAATCCACGATGTGAAAATGTAGTGGCAGATTACCACTGTTCAGTGCCTTGGTGGTCTGCTGCACCACAGTCAGATGTATGCATAACTAGCTGAATGGCTGACAGGGTGCCACTGTACAGAGGATTTTCCCCCGTGGTCTGGGAACAGGGCAGGAGTTCAACATTTCTCCAGGGGTATCTTGATTGCAGCATTATGACTCTCTTGGTGGCCTCTGAAAAGTTTCCTTAATTTCTTCCTGGCTCCTCTTTCCTGTTTGTCTCCTGATGAGCTCACATTTTCTTTCAAAAAATCTCTCATTTAGCAAATCTGTGTTTTGCCCCATTTTTTTGTGTTAATGCTCAACAAAAGCCAAAAATAGTGGACAGGCAACATACTTGGTCCCTGTCCTGTTGCAAGTTAGATTGCAGAGGACCAACTTCTAAGGACAAGACACCTTTCTGCCCTTAAGTGGCCTGACCTTTTGTTTTCTTGGCTCAAATCCCACTCTTTGCCAGCTTAGTCAGAGGAAATTTGGAGATTGCTCCAAAGGCCTGAGAAAAATATACCTTCTTGTAAGTCCTCCACTAAATGCAGGAGCTGAAGGAACCTTCACCTGGGTTTGAACTTCCAGGAGCAAATCTTTGCACCGGGCTGCTGGCAAGGAGCCAGCTGTGCACCATGGGCTGTGCAGGAGCTCTGGTGGGAGCCGGTGGACAGCACGGCCAGGAAGCCCACTCTGCTGCAAGCAGAGCATTCGCTTGAGGACATGTTTCTCTTGGAAACAAACATTCATTCTCAACATCCAACAGGAAGACAAATTTAAAGGCCGAGAGCAAAAGACAATCTCCTCCACAATAAGACTTCAAATTACAGGAACACAGATTAAATGCAATTGCCTGCTAACCATTAGCTATTTAATTACATGCTCTGGGCAGTGTACAAAGAGGTTGATTGCTGATATCACTTACCCCATGGAGCCCAGTGAGTCATTCCTGACCTATACCAGCCTCAATGAAAAGAGTGCAGGTTTCTTTTGCTTTTTTCCAGGGGAAATACAGGCACCAAAAAGGAGCAAGTGCATTTTTGTGTACATGGGACTGATCAGAAAGGGCACCAGGCAGCCTCTTCTCCCAGCGCCCATCCCTGGCCAAGCAGTGCTGAGAGAGAGCCAGGCACTGGCCACCAAACAGTGCATGAGGGTGCTGTGGGGGTTAACCCCCCCGACCCCCGCTACGAGACTGACGCTTTACAATCTCTGCCTGGGAGCAAAGGCTACCTCATAGTGACTTTTAAACCCACCAGCTGTAATGGCTCTGCCAAATCTAACGTTACTGCAATTACTGCAGCTAGTAATTACATGGTGTTCTCCAGTAATCCCCTCACGGCAGCTCTGTAGGTGAGTATGTTTGCATGGTATTTGTGCTCAGCAGCTGAAAAAGATGCTGTCCAGTCATTTAGGTCTACCATTTTTCAGTGCAATGGCGGGGACAAATGATAAAATAACCTTCCTTTTTAAATAAAGCTTCTTTTTAATGGAAATGTCATAGCTTTGTATGCCATGTCACGTTTCTTTTAAACTGCATGAGAGATAATAGTCTGCTCATGCTACCAGCTGAAGGAATTGCTCTTCAGCTCAAGCTGTAGAAAGCTGCACTTTGGCATTACAGGTCCCTGTTTTAAAACCTGTTGCTCTGCAAGGCAGTGTGGGATGGCATTAAATAAATCATTTTCTGTGCCTGAAAGCCAGATATCCAAGCTGATGTAAAGTAAAAGCTGCAAGAATTAAATAAAATGGCCAAAAAGCAGAGCTGAAAAGCAGAGCTGAAAATCAGAAAAGCCCATTTTCAAAATCAGTGGCTCTTCCTATAGCAAAGCACGTTCACAATGGTGACAGGCTGTACACAACTGCAGGCTCAGCGGAGTCAGGAGTGAATCAGGAGACCCTGAAACAGCCCAGTCTGGCTGTGGGAAAACCAGATTGCACAAGGCTGGAGGGGACGCTCTCATACACCTCCTGCACGCTCTTCCTGCGGGGACTGAGAACTTCTGCTGCCACGGGAGGTTTCTTCACTCGTACTAAGACAGTCTAGTTTTGCTTGCCCCCTTTCTTCTGCAACCAGTCTGAAAGCTCCTCTTTACAGGCAGGACGGAGGTTCCTCATCATGGGAAAATCAGACGCTTGCCTCCTCCATTTTATCTCTTCAGAGCCTTTTATAAACATTAAGCAGGGAAATGAAACAGCCAAGTGATCCAACAAAAAGAGTGGTCATTACCTTTGCAGTTGTTTGAGGTGGCACAGCCCTGAAATGATTGAATGGTTAACAACAGGTTTGGCCTTGTGTGGTTTTCAACTCACCAACGCAATAACAAATGGCTTTGTAACACCCAAACAATCATTTGCATCCTCGCCTGAAGCAGAAGACTTAGGAGCTCCTTTTCCTTCAGCTGCCATTGCAGCCATCTGATTGGCACATCACATCATTTATTTACTTTACTGATAGAACCTAATTGGGTATAATTGCTGAAGCATCTTAAATAATTCTAAATACAGGAATTGATTTGGGGATTAAATGGAATATGATAATTGCATAATTGAACAAAGTAGCTGGAGTCCTCATCCAGCTAAGTGGATTTCATGATTGTGGCTGATTGCATCAGAATATAAATCAGGCTGATTTGCATGGCTGACATCAGCTCCCCCTCCTCCTTTCTAGAGCTGGTGTTAAGTAGGTCGCATCCAGCAGAGCAGAGAAAGGGAGCAGAGACCTTGGACAGAAGCCCCTTGGATTTGGTGCTAGATGACGGAGCGCTCTGTGGTCTCTGCTCAGCAGGAACTGGTGTTCCTCTGGGGCATGGGTGCTTTTCTCAAGGGGTTTGGGTGTTCTGTCACTGTCCAGGAGCTGTTCAAGCCCTGGGCCTGGGGGAATTTATGATCCTGCTTTTTTAATCCTTAAATGTCTCGATATTTTGGGCCATGGTTTCCTGGGAGATCTCTCTCAAGATCACTCTGTCAAGGTAATTTTTAACAGAAGTGATGAAATTTAAGCAACTTCACCCCGAGGGAAGTTGAGCAGTTAGTAAGGCACTTCATGAAAGTGTCTCTCAGGTGTGCTTCTAGTCCCAGCTGAGTTAATCCACAGCTTGGATCTGTTACCCTTCTTGTTTTGTTGGAGGACTCCAATTTTCCAATGGGAGTTGGCCAGAAAAGCTGGCTGAGGCTGGAGTAGGGCTCTTCAGGAGGATTAGCTCTGTGGCCGTATGCCAGTCTAATTAGGAAGGCTGTAAAGTGTGCAGTCCTTACAAGTGGCTCTACATGAGCTGCTGGTGCTCTGTGGATTTTTTAAAATTCAGGAAAAACACACGTAGTTCTAGGATAGGAGCTTTACATTGTCAACATCATCATTTACATTTTATAAGTAATAACATGTGAACACTAACATTAATTCCATTTGGAAAAGCAATATAATTCCCAACTCTTTTCATTTTGTCTGTGTGTGTGTACGTGTGTGTAATTTAGGCTCCAGCTATTGGTTCACTACCTTTTCATGGCAGTTTATATCTATAACATTCCACATAAATGTTTATAACCACATTACTATATGACTGCACTGGCTGTTAATCGTTTGTTAACATTATAAAATCAGGTATATGTGATGTGTATCTGTATTAGAAGGAACATGATGAATAAAATGTCACCTCTATAAATAAGTTGTTTCTAATATTAAGAATGGCACTGAATTCTATTACCTTTATTAATTATATGCATGCATATCACTTTGTTCTCAATGAAGCAAGACGACATTTAGAGGAAGATGGAAGTTTCTTCTGTTGGATCAATCAGTCTGAACTTGTCATCATTAATTTCTAAGTCTTTTTGAAGGGGAAAATTGTCCTTCTTTTTCCCCCAAACTGGCATATTGATTGCTTCAGTGCAATGAAGACGTTAATCAAAGGAAATAAAAAGAAGCCTGAGGTTCTGAAGTACTCCTGGCTTTCTCTTTGAAACATTTCTGCTCCCCTTTGTGTTCATACATGACTGCAGTCCTGCCCATACCAAAGCTGCATTAGCAGAAAAAGAACACCCTCCTGGGATCATCAGACCTGGTTTCAAATGATAGGAAGGACCTGTTGTCCTTCACTCTGCGGGGCCTTTCTCTCCACAGGGCAGGACGTTAAGTCCCTAGGCTACTCCCTGGCATTTGAAGCTGGAAGTCAGCAGAAGTGCAATAATGTACTCCTGCAAAATTAATAGATTACAAAATCTCAGCCAGGCTAAAAATAGGGGCATGGGTGTGTGTACGCAAATTAGAAAAAAAACAAAACAAAACAAAAAACCCCAAACCAAACCAAAAAAAAAAAAAAAGAAACACAAAAAAAAAATCCCCCCTTATTTTGGTGCAACTAATAGCTATTTCAATTTTTAGGCTACGCTGTAGTTTGGACTTTGAAAAAAGGTTTTGAAAAAGAAGAGGAAATGATGGCTAATTGGAGATCTCATGGTATGCTGAGCTAGAAGGACTGAGGTCAGCAGGGATGTTCACCACCTTTACCTTTGGCACAGGCACAGGTAACCTACCTGTAGTTACAGCACAGGCAAAGAATGAGCCTCTTGGTAGGTGCACAAAAAGCAAGCTTGAATAGCTCAGGCTTCACCTTGCACTTTCAGAACCCACTTACCCAAAGTAGGGGTTGCTGTCAGCAAGGACCAGTAATTTACATTTAGTGAAGGCACTGGTCATTTACTTTCAGCCATCGCTAAGCTTATAGACCATGTTGAAATCTGGGGAAAGTTTCTTCCTGCTAGGCAGGCTACCTCTTAGTGTTTCTTAACATCTTGGAACGTATCCATACATATGCATGCAATAGCGTGTAATGTTTCTGTTGCAAATTTTTATTCACTTGCTGAATTCCACAGCTAACCTTTTTGACTAAAGGTCTTTCAAAACTATTTTTTGGAGTACTTGCTTTGGGGGATAAAATTTATTTTACTTCTCTCAGTTCAAAATTCATGTCAAGGTCAGTATATTCAGTGAAGCTATCAGCCACCAAGGTATCATTTTTAGGTTTAATTAAGGATGGGGAATTGGAGGAGGAGACAGAAGGGTAAATAAACCCAAAAACATAGGTTTATTGTCAGATCCTCTGTGGTGCCTACTGTCATCCATCAAACATGATTAATTACACATTTGATGTGTTGTGAGGCACTGTAGAGCAGCTCGTATCACCTGTTTCATACTTTCAGCTCATAACGGTGTCAGTGCTCACATAAGGGGATAGAAAAGTAAGGTTTGAGGGATTCCAGATTTCTGCTTGTTAGCCTGTGGTACACATGACCATTGTTAGCAAGAGTTTAAGGATTACTGAATTTCAGCTGACCATACCAATGCTGTTGTTATATCCAAGACTGTAGTTAGTGTACAGACTAAGTCTATAGCTTGAAAATGAAAGGGCAATTAATTTGGCTTATTGATGGATCTTCTTGATTCCAGTGGACTAGGATGAACACTTGTATCTGAAGGGTCTAAGTGATTCTTTGCAATTTTGGTGCTTATTCCAAAATTACAAATCCTAGACTAAGGACTGGAGCTTTGAAAACTACAAAATAAGGAGTCCAGTTTCATGTTGCATCTTCTTCAGAACATGCACCAAGAATAAGGGATGATGTTTGCAAAGGCTAAAAGATTAAGAGGATTTTCATCTTTCTGTTGTTCTCTGCCCTCAACTAAATCTTAAATCTAATCGCCGCCTTTGTTTAAAATGTATCAATGGTCAGATAATCAATATGGACAAACAAAAAAAAAATCCCTTGATGGATGAAATGCCCTAAACTTCAGCCTGTTGGACTTGAAGATCCAGCAAGAAACTAGCCATTTTTAACCTTTTACTTTCAAAGCCTTAACACTCAGTCAAAACAGCACATAGCCAAAAGAGCATCAGCAAAATGAAAATTAATGTAGGTCCCTTCCTATCTGCTAATATGTTTCTGATCTTGCTGGAGCATTGATCAGTCCCTATATTGCTCAGATAAAGGCTTTTCTAAGGCATTAAACACTACAGGCCTTACAGAAGCTTTAACAATAGACGAACTGTTTATACCAGCTTAAATATCCTAATGATATCATAAAATGGAGTTAAACACCCAAATCAGGAGGCAGGTAAACACAAGATGCAGGATGATTGGCAGTGCATACAGAAGGTCGTACTAACTTTTTTGAATAACATAACTTGCTTTGATCACTTTATGGAAAGAGTAAGAAATCATATAGCTTTGTGTTGATCCGTGGGATGTAGTTTTGAGCTAACACCTTAATGCAGACATCCATGTGTTGCCACCTCCAAAGAGCAAGCATACTCATATCATGCTAGCTGTCATTATTGAGGTCTGTGAGGCTACAGCATGCATTCAGATTAAGGCTTTAGAAACCTGGAGTTAAAAAGGCTTGTTTATGACCACAGATCAGGTTATTGTTGAAATTAGAGTACTGAAAATGAATGACTGAAGATGTATTATTGCTCCAATCTGCAAGGATCCCTGGGCTACTATGAAGGCAGCTGAGCGCTAAACACATCTCAGAAATACATGGCAACTTCTTTCATGCTTACAGATTTCCAGGGCAGTCCCAGACCACTGTTTGACCAATTTTTAGTCTCAGACAATATTATAAGCAATTAATTTACAGTCCTGCAACAAGGGGCACAACATCTTATGCATGAAAGGTGGTACGGCAAGTCCTGAGAGCTCAGGCTGGAGGTTTCTGGGCACTGGACTTTGACAGTATTTCCCACACACAACTCCTGTTGGAGAGATACCTACTTTTTCCAAAGAGAAAGGCTTCAGAGTTTTAGGAATTACTTTTTGCACCAGGAGCTGTTGACACTGAAGACACCACTCCAATCTTCAGTTAGTGATGACTAAAAGCTCGTGTTATCTGCCCAGTGCATTTTAGAAGGAATTGTTTGACGATGTGTTTTCTCTGTCCACACAAACACCCAGGCAGACATTGTCTATATGTAAATGAGGTGAACATTCATTCATGGCGCTGTCTTTTTGCTTGATGGCTTTTATATCCTTCATTTATGTCTTGCTCTAAGGAATATTTGAAGGCCACTGAAACCAGAATGGATGTCTCCCCTTTCCCACTTAGTACAAACATATCTCTAAGCTCCAGCAGGGTCAGGAATTGCAAATACTCAGATTGCCACTGGGGTAGCCACTGGTGGGAACATGCTCATTCTGCATCCATGTCTGTTCTCGTTGCAACTCCCCTAAGTCTCAGGCTGAGAAGAGCACCTAATGAGAAGAGATCAGGCCTTAAGATTTTGTGACAACTCATTTTCTTGACAAAGACAGCAACAAAAACTGAAAACGACACAGCCTTAATCTCTTCCTCTGACAACTTTAAGGCTATAATGAGAACAGACAACTGCAGAAAATGCTTCCGTTTGCTTCTGAAACTGAAGCCTTATGTCCCTGCTGTGGAGCACTGGTGGCAAGCAAGAAGAAAGACAATATTAGTCCCCAAACCACCACTGGCCTAGGCCTTTCATGAAGAGGGCCACTGGAGCTTCTTCATTATGTATAGCCTCAAGCACAGGTTTAGTACTCAGATAGTAAAGCTAGAGTCCCTGCCTTCAGATGGAGGTTCCCCATTCCCTGCATCTCAGCTGATCCACAAATGTTTTTCTGCCAAGAGCACTTGCCAGGTCAAGGAAGAAGATGGAACCACAAGGAGCTGCATCAGCATGCAGCTACGACCCAACATTGCTTGCATTATTGTGGCCTGTGAACATAAAATTAACAAAGAGGCCCACAAAGAGCACACTAAAGTAGACAAGTTAATTGTCTACAGCAGATGGTGTTAGACAGGATGATAAAAGCCAAAGAAGCTAAAATATTGGGTATAATGTTTGGCAGATAGGCACGTTCTATGAGGAAAAAAGTGTGCAAATTAACAGTCTGATTTGGAAGCGTACTTAGCCCTGGAAAGGAGGGAAGGGTTCAAGAGAAAATATTCAGTCTGGGAGGAGAAGGCTGAAATGATACACTGTGATAGCACATGCACAAAGGGACTCAGGGTAACAGAGAGCTTGTCTGGGATTTATGAGGGAGGAGTTTTGCACCAGGATTTTTTTTTTTTTTTGCTTGTCTTCAGGATAAGACCATTTACACAACAGCATGAACAAAAGAGACTCTATATGTATATGCATAGATGAATACTTATATATTTATATTCAGATATATGTACACACAGAGTATGTAATAAATAATTCAATACAGTATTCTGAAAGCTTCTTATGTGGAGAGTGGACATTTTTCCAAGCTATCCAAGACCACAAACCACGGGTCAAGCCCAAGTAAGCACAAGGAAATAATGAGGTAATACTGGTCAGTATGAGAGGTGGAAGACCCCTGCACATCTGGCACCCTAACCTTTCCGTAGGCTGCACAAAGGGGAGCTATAATGAGAGCCCTAGCAGAGGATAATGAGATATTTGTGCATGTTTACATTAAGTCCTCCCAAAATGCAAAGACTAACATGGAAAAAAGGGCTTGCTGAGTACCTTAACCAGCAACAGGAGAAGACACTACCTTTGAGGGCTGATCAGAGACAAATTCTCAGCTTGAAAGGGGAGACAAGCTCATGTTTGATGCAAGAGAGAAGGGGGGTACCATTGCTGCCCCGTCATTCTCTGGTGATTTCCAGTGTCTGGATCCTGCTCTTTTCTCTTGTTTCACACCCAGAGTGAAACTTTTCCCAGGTTTGCACTTTGCTCTCGCTACTCATCAGGGCTCTGATTTCTGAGCAGGATTTCTTACAGTTCTGATTATTTTAACTATTATTGCACATTTCCCTGGGTAAGATTCTGTGGTTCAGCCCATATGCATACATGATGCCATGCAGGAGGAAAGCACAGAGAGACAATAAAAACCAGTGCGTTCCCTCAAGCCTGAAGTTCCTGGGGCAGGACATGTCTCCCAGCATGCATAAGAATCTAATTCATGTCAGCTCCCGAAATACTGAAGAAAACAGTTTCCCAGTCCCATCCACTCTTCTCTGCAAACACATTCAGACAGTCCAGACTGCTGCATCATTTCTTACTAGTATTTGCTGTTTGCTGACCCGCATAGTTTTGGTGGGAAGCCATGTGAATTTGTGTGGTTACTGAGTTTCACTTTGGGGTTTGAGGTCTTTTCACAGGATTCATTTGGTCTGAAAGCTCCATCCAAATAATCTAAGCTGGCCTCTTATTTACCGCCAACCAGAGCACTTCTTCAGATTCACTGTTCTTTGAATAGAGTCACCACTGAAAGATAAACATCCTGCCAAGATTTTGCAGTCTACAATGGAGCAGAATTCACCATACACCTTTCACATCATTCTGATTTTTAATTACCCTCATTGTAATAAACCTGCTTAATATTTCCAGCATAAACCAGATCAGCCTTAATTCCCAGTCCTTGACTCTTTTTCACCCGATTGAAGGTGGACCAGATAACAGGTGTGCATCTGCTTGAGCCATCTTTATGGAGGATGAGAAACAGGCACTGCTTCAGTGTGGTTCAGCTTAGCTCAGAGATAGACACCTGTGTGGATATCTGAACTGCAGAGACTGAAAATTGAATGAATGCCATGATCAGACTGCTCGAGCCAAACTTTAACCTTCTGTCTTGAAAAACGAAACAGCTTAAGCTCCCAGAGGGGCTGTCCTCTGTAATAATCCCCTTGGCTCTTCTCAGAACCCTTTCCCAACATTTATCTCTGTGTTATCTGAATACCTTTCTTACAAAACAAATTGATCACAGAATGCACTCTCTAAAATTTTATGCAACCTGGTTCCTTTCCTTCTGGGCAACATAGATAGCTCACTAAGAGACAGTTTTTAAAGTTAAGGCAAAAAAAAAACCATTGCTGTAGCAAAGGCAATTGTGGTGAGAGGTCTTGGCACAGAAGCCAGCAAGGAACCTGAGCCAGGCTCCATGAGCAACTCAGGGCAACTTATTGTTGTATTGTACATGATATATTCTGCATCAATCTTTTATTCCATTAAAAAAAACAAGCAATCAGTGCTGTTAAGGTTAGAAAGGCATATGAAGTACCCAGAATTCCTTGCTGGCTTTTGCAACAAGGCAGGTAAGGAGATCACCGCTCCATAAGACATCCATAATGGGAAAAGCAAGGTTGTGATAGCACTTGTTCAGCTTTCATTCCAGCTGCCCCCTCTGCTGTGCTCCTTTCAGCCCGGTGGTCTGGCTGCAAATGAAAAAAGCAAGGCAGTGAAGATCAAAAGGAAAGAGTCAGACATCAAACATCTAGTTTTGCAGAGACAACCAAATTATTCTTTCATTTAAAAAAAAAAACTCACTTCCAAGAAAACACCATGTGCATCCCCCACGGGCTCCCCATCTGCTCCACTGGAGGAGCACAGGATCGCTCCCCCTACCGGCCTCGGCAGCGGGGGTGGAGGATGGAGCACCAGCCATCTGGAGCGCTCCCCTGGGATCTGGCTTGTATCAGGTAATTATAAGATGTAGCAGGTTTCCTCTTCAAAGCACTTTACAAATATTCATTAATTAGCCCACACCACTCCCCCTTTAGGGACAGAACTGGTGCAGTCTCCATAGGTACAGAGGGGAGGAGCAGATGTAGATTAGATGACTTTCTCAAGACCTTCTAAGGAGTCAGTAACAGTGCACATGTTTGCTCCAGTCCTGTGTTTGCTCCTGTTTAAAAAGTCCCTTCAGCCCTACATGTTGTAATCCCTATTCTACAATAACGGGGACAGGCAGGTTTTGCTCTGCTGCATCAACAGTACAGAAGATGTTGTGGTAATCCCGAATCTGGCTTTGCACTACAAACAGAGCAATGCCAACAAACCTGCCTGTGCAGTAGCATATATACATTTAGTTAACAGAGCAGAAATAGTGCCACTTGCTTCACAGAGAAGTAAGAGACGAGCCTCGAGTCCTGAATGCATCTATCAATATCTAGTATAGTGTTGTTTCCTCACGAGCAGCACCACAGGTTGGGGTTACCAACAGGTGGCTGGAGGACTTGGTGAGCTCTCTGAAGTGCCCTGGTTGGCAGGATGAGTCTCCATCTGGTTTATATTCTACTTAGCAGTAACAGAGCGGTGTCATTCGCCCGTGAGTGCATCTCTGGGGAGGGAGCAGGACCTGCAGGACCCTGGGAAGAGGTAAATTTTAATGAAGGGCTTGAAAAGAAAACCTGTTGGCCTGAAGTCTTCAGAGGCAATATAATGTCTGGAGACCAGGGTCTCAGGGAAGGTAAATCAGATTGCACCAGCTCACACTGACTGACAGTCAGCACATATATGTAAGAGTCCTACATCTGCATTAAAATGCAGATGCCTCAGCCAATTTGCTGTACAAATAGCATTATGCACTGGCACATGTTCAGAGGAAGAACTAAGGATAACAATTTTGTTTGAAAACTATAGGTGAAATTTTAAGTAAGAAGAGAATATGATTAATCAGCTTGCAGCTTGAAAATAATCTGAGTTATGTACAACGTTAATAAAACATGAACTCTGATACTCGGCCAGTCACAGCTTCATTTTGCTATCGCACCTGTCGTATGGCAGCACCAGTGCCACAGCAGTCTCCAGTCTTCTCCTCAGGCATCTTTTCCTCCCTAAGAAGGCATCATCCTTGCAACCAGCCCCCAACTCCACAACCCCCCTAGGAGGGCTTTTATTCATGAACTCCCCCTGCACCTCCTTCAGTTCATAGCACTGGTGGGATCACCACCCTGATAGGGGTGCAACAAGAAGCAGAGGCAGGTGTAATCCCCAAAGGGCTCCGCTTCCAGGCAGGAGCACAAACACAGGCATGAGAGCCAGCACCGGTAGGACCAGAGGTCCCGGGAGCCTCCCCTCCCTTCCTCTCACTCCTCCGAGAGGAGCACCATGCCCACAGCTCTCCTGTTCCCAAGATTAACTTTAAAAATCTTTCTGTCGCAAGGCTTGTCTTGCTACTTATCACTACTACTGAAGCCAGGGATTTCATCTTTTATGGCACCTTCAGTTTTAAATGAAATGTCACAGGTAATTTGAGGGTTAAAAGAAGCTGCGGTATCATCATTATGTTTCCAAAGCTGTGCCCATCCTCTCGATTCACCCCCCCCTTGCCGTGGATCATGAGCTTTGAGATTGTACCTCAAAGAGAAGAAAAGATATTTCACTGACACACGAGACAGTACTGGGTGATCAGCTGTCTCTGAAACAATCAGACAAAATGAGTGAGGCATAATTCAGAAAAAAATAATGGGCTTACAACTTCCCAAAGTATTTTGAACTTACACAGCACAAATCACCTGTGGTAACTAGCAGAAGGCTCACCAACTGAACTATCCATCAGATTAAATTTATTGAATTATACAATAAAACAAGATTTATCCCTGCCATCCAGACTCCCATTTTGTTGCACTAGTACTATTAAGAAGGGAAAATCAGAATTTGTCTCCTTTGTTCAGGCATAGTTGCAATCCAGTAAATATCACAGGTAGTCTCTAGATGTAAATAGTGTGTGTCTGCATGTGTTAAATTTTCTAAATTATACTAAATAGTTTTTAAGTCCATTCAAAATCTCTCCCCACACATCAACTTTTTCTGAGGCATCTGCAAATGTTGTCTCTCAAGAACTGGCCTAAAAGAAATGTCAGGCTCACTCAATTATTGCATTTGCAAGCAAAAATGGCAGTGTTTACCAGTCCAATAATGAAAAACTAAATCATGCATACACTGTCCAAGACCATCCTTCTGATCTTAAGAAGAAAACCTCACACTCAGATGTTTTCCCTGAGCCTTGAATGACAAGGTCAGATAATAATATCCTACTCTGATATATCAGTGTCACCGCAGAGAACTCCCAACTTGCTCCACAAACGTGCTATACACACAAGGGAGTGAAAGGCAACTTCTTGGGCAATAAAGAGCAGCAGCCTGCAGATGAATTATGCACTGGTAATCCGCTCAAATCCCTTGGAGAAAGGGAAGGCAGAGTCACCCCGTGCTGGGATCTCTGAGCTGTTTGAACAGTGGAAGTATGCCCTTCAACACGGTGTGGGTCTGCTTCTCCTTTCTCCTACACCACTGTGATGCCATTGGTATTGAAATCACTGCAATAGTTAGTAAATCAAAATTTATAAATGTATATATTCAAGTTAATGCTTTGCAGCTTGTGGATCTTGGTGTGATAGCTCTAAAACATGAGCACCCGTTGACTGGCAGACCCCACAGTTTAGAGGTTGATTTCATTTTAAGAGAATGTTTTACATTTTATTTTACATTTTCCATTCAGTTCTGTTTTCACTTCAGCTGACAAGTGTCTTTGCTTAATTTAATAACAAGAATCCTAAGTGGTCACTTGACGTTCTCCCCACCCAGGTCTTCCTCTACAGAGGAAGTTGGTATTCTCACGCCTGTTTCAAAAATCCTTATCCCAGTCATGTATATGGTCAGACTCTCTCCACAAAGCCACAGTTGTTTGAAGGGACATCATCAAATAAATACAAACATGTTGGCACAGGTTTCAGTGTTAGCCACTAAGTGAAATGGTTTATTTCCAGTCATAAAGAGTCCCAATAAGGCTTCTGCTAAAGCAAATACGTCGTTAGGGAGCTTGCTTTGTGCCATTTTAGCCTTGCACAGTTCATGCCCTCAATAAAATTACTCCTGGTTTACACCTATATAAGCTATAGTGGAATCACGAGTATGATGCTTGGATTGATGTTTCCTGGGAAATCTTTGAAGTGTAAATCACTTGTACCTGTTTCTTTAGCCTTGACACTACACTTAGATTTCCTGCAATTAACTGCAAATGTTTGCACACAAAGCTGCCACCATAATACAAGCTTTTGTAAAATTATAGTCAGTGTTTAACCTTGAAGTATGCCACTTCTGAAAATATATAGGTGCTATTACTAGGTGGAAAAGCAAGCTTTCTTGAAATATCAGGTTTAATAACCACTCCTTGTAATAGAATTTCTTTGCTCAGTGCAAGGGAAAAGAGTCAGACTGACTGCAGTGAGGGCCAAGAGTAGGTTTCTCGGCTGGCACAAATCAAATTATCACTCCTGAGTTTGGTTTGGAGATGAGCTAATTTGTGCCAGAGGTGTCTTTCTTGTTTTTCTTTTTTTTTTTTTTCTTTTCCCCCCCCTCCATCCTGTAAATAGGTAGAACTTGCTGCCTTTGCAATGCAAATACAACCTTCCTGAAGCTCCTGGGTTAAAAAGTATAAATGGATACCTTGTGGTTAAGACTTGGACTGATATGTCCTATTTCTTTTTGCTTTCCCTAATGTCCTTTTGCACAGGATGTTAGCAGCCTAGCTTGGAAGAGCACCATGACCAAAGTGTTGAATAAATCTTGAGGGTGCCAGTTTGAGGAACTCAAAAATCAGAAGTTAAATACCCAAGAATCACAGTTGTAAAAACAATAAGACTTAGGAATCAATGCTCGTCTTTTTTTGTCTCCCTTCTGAACTGTGAGATTTAGCACATGGCTGTATCAGACTTTCAAGCTTACTGTTACAACCTGAGAATTTCAGACCTTAATTTTTGTTTTATTTTATTTTTAAGGAGAGCAGAAGCTTTCATGTAACAGCTTGTCTCCAGGAGCTGTGGCTTGGAGAGGCACCCTGCTGATCACAACACTCCCAATAAGCTCACCAGTGATTTAAAAATTAACCCATGGAGCAATCCAGTTCCTGGAAAATTATCATTAATTAATTAGGTGGTGGGTGATGAGTTCCAAGGGTTTTATTAGTATTAATTCAAACTGGAAATTAGAAATAAAAATGGAGGGTCAAAATAACTACAAATCCAGAAGAGGGGTTTTCATTAATCCTTTCAGTTCGGTGCCATAGAAGATCAATGAGTTCTGCTCAAGCTGAGATAGGCATCCCATACAGAACCTTCTAAAATGTGTATTTCGGAGCTAGGCTGGGGAGAAACAGCTAACAGAAAAAGGGAAAAATCTCAACTCAAACTCAAATTGAAAATGAGACCAATGCCGCTTCAAATGTGCACCTGTATTTTCATATGCATATCCAGTGATTATCATTAAAATCATAGAAAGAAGATTCTTCTCCCCATGATTCAGCATCATTGTGGGTTATGTATGTGTGGAGGAGACACTTGGGAAGTTTACCCCAAAGTTCACCCATAGCCTTCTCCCTTTTCTCTGATTTCTTGACCTAGGACTACTTTATCATGCCTTTTTTCAAAAGGTGCAATTTATCTGCAGGTAAGGGTTACCTGAGGATTTATTTCAAGTACTAGTATTTGAAAGAAGTGGAAGTCGACTGAAATATGTGTATGAAAATACAGCATTTTCTATCTTTGCTTTAGATGTGTCCAGAACAGCTCACTGTAATTTGTAAAGCAAATTGTTCTTTGTCCATGGTTCACCAGCTTTGTCAGATCTAGGATACAGTAGGCAATTTCTGCAAAACCCACTTGTTCAAGACTCAGATTCAACACAGTACAAACAGCTGAAACTTCATTTATGCTAGAGATTCAAAAATTAGCGGTCTGAACCCAACGCAGCGGTATAATGGCACGCAGAGAACCTCAGCTAGACATATGGAAAGCCATGACTTCCCTGAGGTTACCTCACCACGTGCTTGAAACAAGGGTAAGCTCGGTAGCCAGCTGTGGTTGTCAGGCTTGTTGTAAAGCACAAAAGAGTCTTTGGATGCTCTTTCCAACCTAACCTCAAAACTGTCTAGCTGAAAATGAGCAAGCCTGTCAATCCCACTGAGATTCCAGGTTTTCTGTTCCGTGGCATCTTATTCATTACTGGTAGCACAGTGGGCCCCTTCTTCCTGCTTGTCCAGACTGCTTGTAGAGCAGCCAAGAGAGATGACTTCTTGTAGGAGACAAAGTCACTGTGCAAAACACTACATGGTTCCTGGGGGTTTGTGGTGGCTCCCTTGAAAAAAATTTTCTTTGCAGTTTTGCTTTCCACAATAAGCATGTCTCCAAGAAAAAGAAGATACATAATGAGATTCACAAACCAGGAAATAATTTGTCTCAAACAGCTGAGATGTGGAAGATGAGTGAAGATGGAGTAAACAGGAAGACAAAGCCTGGTGTGTTGCAATGGAGTCAGCTGTTCACAAGAACTTGGGTGACCTCAGGCAAAAAACCACCTGCGAATTCATCATACAACAGGAAGATGATTTATTTAATACCATGCAGCAAACCTCTTGGCATCAAAGGATGCTGTCCTCATCTCCACAGGCAACATAGTTTTCCATAATGAAGTCGAGATGCAAACAGATAAAGAGCCCCTGCTTGCATTTCAGCTCAAGCCTCCTGCCATGTACTATCTCAGTCCCTTTCTCACTTACCATACTTCTCTTACTTGCAATGCCTTCTCAGTGATTTGATCATGCACACTTCTTGCAACTGCCCCTTGTCCTTGCTTCCCCACCTCTGTGTGTATGGCATGTCCTCTAAGCAGCAGCTGTCTTCTTGGTCAAATATGCTCCCTCAGTGATACTCCCTGGAAGAGGGAGGTATCCAGCGCTCCTACAGGAGCCAGCAGGATGGTCCCATGAAAGACAATGTGACCAGAAAGTCCCACTGCTTGTGTCCTTGTCCCCCCTCACTTTTTTGTGCTTCCTTCCATCTCTCCATATCCATAACTAGGCTTTCTGTTCCAGTTGCCATTACTTTCGTACAGAACTAAGAATAACCTCCAACCTGTGATAATAACAAATAATAACTGAGGCACGCAAAGGGGACAGGCGAAAGGAAGAAAAGTGATTCCAGAATTGTCCTCTGTGAGGCTTCTACTCTTCCCTTGAAAACATCTAGCACCATGAAAACCATTTAATACACTAATCATAACATAGGCCTGACAAAGTCTGGCAACTTCTGTTTTACTTGATGAACAGATTAGATGATTTGAAAAGCTCATTCACAAACTCTTCATTGTTGAATACCCCTGCATGTTTTCATCAAGATGCAGGGCCCTTTCACCATTCTCTAGCAAGGACTGAAAAGCAGAACTAGGATCACAAGTTTTCAGACCCCCCTTGCGTTATAACATGTGCTTCAGTGGATTCACTAATTCACTGTCAAGTATTATCAGACATAAGTTAAAGAAAAAAACTTTTCATGTCAGTTCCAAATATAATACATCAGCTTCAGGTACAGTTTTCCTTAGGGGTCACTGTATTTTTTCCTGTGTATATTTGATTAACTAGTTCACGAATATATCAATCTACCCTGGGACTTCTGGTCATTAGTGCAGTTTAATGAGGCTCTTCTCTATATAAAACTAACATTCAAGCCTGCAGCAACATGTATTTAAATCAAACCTCCAGCACAGTATGTTTTTGACAAATATTCAGGGAGTCCCACACAGAGAATAAAGAAGTTGAAACGAGAGATCCCTTGCCACATTCAGCTGCACTTAGAAAATTCCTGTGAACACTCATGTATTTTCTGTCTTTCCTATTGGCTTTTTTGGCTTTCTTTCCTTTTTCCTGCCATGGCAGATGAAGCGGATGCAAGAAATTCTGTCCTTCACTGGCAGAAGAGTTTGCACCCAGCAGAACGCCCGACCTTGAGAACCTTGAAGAGGAGCCCATGCTCCTGACTGTCACTAGTCTTCTGCTGAAGGCAAAGATCTGTGAATAGATGTTGGCAAAGTGGGTGTCTCTTCTCCCCCTACAGAGAATTAAAGCTGATGATGACAACCTTCTTCTGTTGCCAGACACTCCTTTAACTCAGGGGGCGGAGGTCCATGCTGTGCAACCGAAATGTTCCAAACCTTGTGATGGTTCATACCCAGCCCTGTATTGCAACATGATGGAAATCTTGTTTTCAGCTACTTTGTTTTTAATTTAGGAAATCGCACACATACATTCAGGCACACGTGCACACCCACTTGCAAAGAACGTTCTTGTGGTTTCAAATTCAGCAAAAGCATGCAAAGGACAGAAATGTTAGAATTGAAGATGCATATGCAATGTTTTTGTGCAATTATAACACAGTCCCTAGCTGGCTAATTTAATTTGATTTTTTCAACTCCCTAAGGATTTTTTACAAGGTCTCTTATGCTCCTTCATTCTTACTTTCTATCCTAGAGTCTTGTCTCTTTTTTTTTTTTAAAGTTGAAAGATTTGCAGAGAATGAAGACAGTGATTGCAAACACAAAAGGGTGTGAACATTGCACAAGCAACTTAAAGCAATCTTTATTCATGTGGCTATTTCTGGCTCCCTGATATGTTGTCTGGAGGTCTGGTTGGCAGAAGCACACAAAAAGCAGCTGCAGACAAGAGCGGTGCCGCACTGTGAACAGAGCTTGTCTCACGTTACAAGGTGTTCTCGGCATCACATATGGGCATCCAAAACTAACAGCCCCTTTCAACTTTCTTATTCCCTCAGCTCCCTTGCTCCAAAGAGTGGAAAACAGCACCCCAGTTCAATTCCCCACGTCATCTGAAGACAAATTAAAGGCGGAAGTGTTCAGATACGTCAGTGGCAAGCACCACAGAAAAACACAAGTGGAAATGATTCATGCTCTCCTCAGAGCAGGGTTTGATTAGCTCCCAGTAATAAGGAAAGGGGATGTGTCTTCGTCAGTGATGGTAAAACAAAATATTGAACAGCTGCTCATTAAATGGACGCTGTGTATCCTGAGCCCTGAAAGGAGGCATAACACATATGAGATAATGTAATTAAAGACCATCAGAGCACAGGTGCACAAACCACTAAAGGAAGTTTCCTGGGCAGTGTAATTCGGGCATTGCTTCCATTTTGAATGCCTGCTTTTGTGACCCTGTTAATATTCTCCCACCATAGGTATGATTGTGCGTAGGCACACGTGTGCGTGTGTAGCTTTTATCTACAGATGTAGCGGTCATGCTGTCTTCATGAGGTTCCTAATGACAGGTGAATGATAAACATAGTTAAGAAACAATTTCATAGCTTCTACATCCAAATGAGGCAATTATGAACATTGGTCAAATAAAACAGACCAAAGAGTTTTACTTAAATGAATGTGATTATGTGCAGTAATGGTCATCCCCTCTCCTCCTCGACTAGGGGCTTTGAGTTTTTGTCACCGCAGTTTAGATGGCTACTAATTAAACCAGTTCTTATGCTGCTTGGCCCCTTTCAAGGGGAAGCAGAACAGTCTCATGAGACTGGAAGCCACCGGCTCAGGCTTCAGACCCTTCACACACACACTCCAGGATCACCTTTTCCAAAGCCAAAATTCAGCTTCCCTGCCTGCCGCTACCTAACCAGATTACCATTCCTCCAGACATTAAATTAAATCGTAAAGCACTTCCCACTGCAGCACAAGGCTCATGCTGGTTCACTGTCACGGCTGCATAATGCAAACAATTTCCTCTTCCCTAGCTCACTGACTCCCATTGCAGGCAGGGAGAAATCGAGGCTGTCTGAACGTCAAAGCAAATTTACATGGCTGTAACACATAGCTGAGATCCATGATGCCTCTCAGGGTTGTTTCTCTAATTAGTTGGTGGAGAGATCAGAAGAAATGACTTGAAAGAGAGCACTGCAGCGAGGGCAGGTAAGGGAGTATGTCAGGAAAGGAGGGAAGATGATGCAGGGAGAAATGCAAATAAGTTTTTTTGGATGCCATGCTTCAGTTAGAAGCTAAATACACAATTGCAAGTCATTGGGCTGTTTTATTAGGTAAGGAATTCTTATTTGACATTAAGGGAGCCCCAGACTCTGGTATAACAAGGAGAGTATGTTCTCAAATAGCAGGTAAAAGGTAAAAGGAGATCTCATTGAACAGAGTATCACAGGTTTGCAGTTATCTGGCTTGTACCCACAGATAGCCACTTTCCAAAGTGGTAAGGATTGTGGAGGCTAATACCAGCCCTACACTTTGTGTAGTCATTTAAGTCAGGCAGCAAGCTACCAGCTCAGAGCATCAGTACCTGGCTCACGCTGTGCCCTGTTGCAAATCACTGCACAACATACTAAGTCATTCAACTAAGTCATTCATCGAAGCCTAACTATCAAGTGCACAGGAAAATGAGGAAGAACTCATGTCTCCCAACTTTTCATTTCACAGCCACAGAAAGATGTTTACATGTTTACAGACATTAAAGCCAATATGTTGGTGACAAAGCAGGCAAGAGGAAAACTGTACCCTGGCAGCTGGCTTGCCAGCCCCAGAGCCCTCCTCTTCCCCTGCACAGCTTCTGCTGCTGCTGTTTCTGCCACAAACTGAAGAAAAGGTCGGGCTTGCACCCCATTTTTCAAGCCCCTCATCCCATCATCCAGGTTCCTGCCTATCTGCTCCGGTTCTCTGGAGAAGTAGCAGTGTTACAAATTATATACCTAGTACCGAATAGGGGCTGCCTTTGGGGACAAACAGTGGCTTGACCCATGAAGTAGGTCCCACGTTTGACACTTACCAGTTTAAGTTGGCAAGACCAGAGGAGGTAGCAGCAGCCAGCAGTGCTGTAGGACCATTTATTGATATTTCAGTGCATCTGGCACGCACCAGTAATGAGCCCTAGGAATGGGGGATGTTTAAAACCATAGTTTAAAACCAAAACCATAATGGCAATAAAAGGCAATAGGGAAAAGGAGAAATAGGAAGCAGTGCGGAGGAAAAAGAGTCGGGGCCCCACTAAATCAGCTTTCTCATCAGAGAAGTTGCAATGTGAACACCTACTCTGAGATGTTAACTCCTCTGGGTTGCACCAGTGAGAGGAACACCTGTAGAGTTAAGGGGCTGTTGGGACCAGCTGGGTTTCCCTCCTGCCACCCTGCGAGCAATGGCACATCTGGCCACTTCCAACACCTCACTGTAATGCACGTTATCTCTCTGAGCCTCTCCTCCCCTGTCCTTGCTGCACTGTAGGGAGTAGCTCACCAGCAACACGACAGGTGAGAAGTGCCTCTCACTGAAATTAAATACAAAATGATCCCACAAAAGCCCAGCCCACAGCTAATGAAAGCACCTTGTGCTGACAGCAGCTGCTGCAGAGGGAAATGTCGACAGGACTATTACCGCCAGCGATTTCGCTTAGCTGATGGCAACCCTGACCTTTGCTGTGCTCAGAGGCAATTTGTTTTCCTGGCTGCTGGAAAGCTGGAAAGTACCAAGAGACATTACAAAAATGATGCACGCCCTGACCCTGTCTCATCATCATTTGCTACGAGGTGGCTCTCTCCTGAAGGCTACGACAGCCAGCAGCTGTGGCACAGCTTCTCGCTGGCTCCATATGGTGACTCAACGAGGTGGTGTTTGGTGGGGGCTGCTTCTGTTGGACTGTCTCAATACTGCGCAAGGAGCAGGGGGACTGCCGGCAGCAAGGCTCACAGATCTCTGCTGTTCCCTTGCTGTTCAGCTAATGCAACTTTTCTTTAAGCTCTGGATACATTTGCAGTAATAAACAGTGAAACATGACTTCTAAATGGCTTAGAGACACTTGCGGCAGACAAAGTAATAGCCATAGGAAACAAATTTCAGTTCCCCAGAGAAACCTCTTCAAAATCAAGCTAGATACACATTCAGGTCACACATATCCAAGATATCCATGCAAATATCCTTGCAGATTATCAAATCCCGATGGTTCAAGATCCAGGGGAACACATGGTCCAGAGAACAGCTTCTGAAGTCCTGTCGCTTTGACTACTGAAATCTTCAGGTACCTAGAAGCCAAAGCATAAAAATACATGTAGACAAAAATCATCACATTGACCTGAACTAACCATCCATGTAGTCTGGGGAGCTTAGAAGGCTCTCTCTGTCTGGGCAAACAGCTAGACAAACACCTCTCTTCTGCTGTTCCCAGGTAGCTGGAAGCATGTTCACTGCAGTCACCCAGTGAGGGGATTGTATAGGTGTGGGCCAGCAAGAATATCATGTGTACGAGGAAAAACGCGACTCCTGGCAGACCGGATGAAGGGGCGTGAACCGATGCTGTGGCAGAGGAGAGGGAGAGGTCCTAGACATCCCACGTTCTTCACTCAGAGAAAGGCTCACACCCATCCATCACTCCAACAACACTGGAAAGCCATGAATTAGTTGCAGTGAAACACAGGAAATTCTCCCAGCTAAGAAGCATCATGGATTGAAACAAGGGCTCCGGTGTTCCTGGCAAGGTGCAGAGCAGGGAGGGCAATAGGAGTATGAGGAGACATAGGGGAACAAGGGCACCTGGTAGTACCACTCAGCTCCATGGCTGTCCTCCACCATAGGACTGTCCTGGTCTGTATAGGAAAGTCTTTGCCTCTTGGCTTTCCTGCCCTGACTGTACACCTTTCCCAGAAGACCTCTCACTGTTGACCAGGAAAGATCATTATAACTGAGCCAGCTTATTGCTCACAGGCATTAGGTCCCCAGCATCTTCATGTTACAGAGTGTTTCTGGAAAGCAGAGGCTCTCCACTGACTCAGTTGCCACCATCATTCCCAGTCTCATGTTCCCTACCAGCACGCACAGGATTGCATGAGAGCAGTCATGTTAAAAGTTCACCTAACAGAAAAGATTTAAGAAGAAAAGGGCGAAGTAAAGTCAGTTTGACCAAGGTCAACTTTTTGTTCTATCTTCCCATGAATGATGCATGGGGTTTATTTGTTCCATCTTTGGAAATCATAATATTCAGTATTTATTACAACAAAATGTCCCTTCCTGTATTCCTTCTGCCTACATGAATGTTACTAAAGACAACAACAACTGAATAAATACAACTTTTACTGGGCTTTTGGGACGCCAACCTCCTACACTAGCACTTCTCTCAAGTTTTCTACAGCAGTCACAGATCTTCCTTAAGAGACTAATCCAGATGCCTCAAGCAGCAGAGGAGACTACTGTTAATTTTAATTTTCTGCCAGTTCTGGCATATAATGAATGTAGCCTTTCCATCCTCTCGCCTGCCACAAAGAAATGCTTGCATTTTTTCCCGATAGCTGCATTTAGAGGATAGGACAACTAGAGTACTGTTCAGATACCTGGTTTCATTTCCAGCTATGTCATCACCATTTCCCTTTTCTAGGTCTTTTCTTCTCTTGTCTCTCTAGGGCGTGTAGACAATCAGCTTTGTAAAGCAGAAAGCTTCTTGCTATGTGTACACGAAGCAGCTGGTACAAAGGGACTGGGATCCCAACTGCAATCTCTGATTCTAATATAAACATAATTAATTCAGTGTCAGTATATGGCGTTATTGATACTGTTTCGTGAAAGAGAGAAGTAAACTCCTTTTCGGTTCTTGGTATGTCTTGGATCTCTGAACCATCAGAGATTTAGTGCTAATCCGCATTATCCTCAAACAAAACATATTTATAGACTCCTTTGCCTCTGAGTCCAGTGACCCTCGTGGTGTGCACCTGCCCTCAGAGAAGTTGCCAGGTTTGCACTCAAGTCCAGATTTATTCAGAATGATGCTCAGGCAGGAATTATACAAAAATCATCTAGGAGGTTGGCCCTTTCAGTGGCATAAATCAGCAGCATTAGGTCTGATGTAAAGATGCTACATCATTTATAGCTGTTGAAGAGCTGGGTCCTTCATATTCAGCTCTAGCTTCGAAAATATGGATGTGAAACAAAGCTGAGAAGCAAAAGATCTACCTGGGCAGGCAGGAGCACCAACAGCCATGGCCACAGTTGGAGAAATGTTTGGTTAAACTTCACCTCTCCTAAAGGAAGTCTGAGTCCCACAAGCCTCTTTTTAAAGGTTTTTTTCTGATACATCAGTTTTGATTGCAGATATTGGACAAGCTGCTCAGCTGCCAGATCGATGTCAATCAGACCTTCTATGCTAAGTCAGCCTTCATCCCATTTACCAAGGAGAAATACAATTCTGCTGGAATTACTTTTTAGGATTTTTGCTTATGGGAGCAGGACTGCAGCAGTATATGAACAGCAAACCCTGCAAACACTTTCTTTCAGTTCTGCTGATGCCCTTCAGCCCTTCAGATGTTGTGCAGTGACCATTACTACATCTGAGTCTGCTCAGTACCCTCCCCAACTCTTGATCTGGATTCCCCACTAGGTCAGATCATACTCCTTTCCTGTGTGACCAAGGTAGCTTTTGAAACGAGGTCTCTGGAGAAAAATAGGTAGATCCTTCCCTTGCCACTGCCACATCATCCCACTGTTATAATCATTCGGAGAGGACAAAAGAGCATCCTTACCCAGGAACTCAACTAGATTTACACATCCTAAGAACAATTATAAGCCACTCTAGATTTACACATCTAAGAACAATTACAAGCCATTCCCTAAGAGATTGCAGTTAGTCCTCTGCAGCAGCTGAAAAAAAGAAGGACGGGGAGAAAAGGTTTAGCCTGAAAAATGAGCCTGTTCAGGGCTATTTGCTCATGGCCACCTCCCTTCCAGCCCTTCTGGCAATGGGCTCCCTCCTGCTGAACGTGTCCCACAGCTTCCTCTGACATGGGGCAGCAGAGCCCCTGAGGGCTCCTCCATTGCCCTTCCCGAACCTTTCCTCACAGGCCCTTGTCCCTGCAGCACCAGGGAAGACCAACACCACCTCCCTCCACGCAGCCTTGTAAGAGGGCATTAAAATTTCTCTGGCAGAGCTGGGGTGGACTTGCTGTTTCCCCCTCGGGATTAGGAGCTGGAAGTTCTCCAGGATGGCATAGTCTTTTGTCATTAAGCTGTCTCACTCATTGCACAGTAGATCCAGACAGATCAAACACCGTCTGTATTTACAGAGGGCACTGGCGCACCTTTTATGTCTGCTATAAAAGCCAATTCTCTGTGGCCTTTTTTTGCTTAGACATCGTCTGGAGAAGAACGTGTTTGTTTTAAACAGGGGTGCAGATAATGGAGAAGTGTTGCATCATTTTCTCTTGCTTATATTCTCTTACAGAAAAAAGGTGAAAGAGGTGGTGGTTTTCTGGGGGGGTGGGTGTGTCACATTTTCTTGGACCTTTAGCAAATGTCAAGGCTAATCTTGGTGAGGTTTAAAAAAAATCCAGTTTACTACCCCTTGCTGCTGATGGCCTCTTCACCCAGGGAGAGCAGGGCAGGCGGAACAGGCATCCATATTGATCCACTCTGTGATTAAGTACTTCAGCGCTACAGAATACAGAAACAGAAAATGGGGCTGCTATTTAATTGCTTCTAATAGTGGTGCCTGTTGGGATGAGGAACGGGATAGGGTGTGACAGGTGAGAAAAGATTTATTAAACGAAAAAGTAATGCCTGCAATGTAGCGCACAAGGACGAGACTCACAAACTTTGGACCTAAGCTGGAACCAATAGGACTTAAATTCAAGCCCAGAGGAATGCACTCCTGAGCTACTCCAATAAGAAACATTTGTTACCTTCCCGTCAGAGAGATTTCTTTGCGTACATCGTATTCAAGGCCACCTCTTGCTTGCCAAGCCCTGCCGCGGCAATGTGCCCCGTACCAGCCTTTTCAAAGGATCCTGAGGGTCTCTCTGGGTCACAGTCTGCCCTGCGGTACGTCACCAAGACACAGCTCACTCTCCTACATCGAGGCAAAGCAATGATACAGGGGAAGGGGATTTCTAAATTTCTATGCATGAATGGGGCCACATATCTTTACTGAATAGTCGAGGCACAGCAGAACAGCATGGTATCTCCTACAGCGAGCGAGGTACGAGTGTGTGTCTTCAAGCCTCAGAAGAAGGACACGTGCAGGCTCAGATACTCACCTAGCTACCTCACTGCATCAAAGTGCATCAGACTCCCACTGAAGCTAACAGAAGCCTGCTATCAATATCATTTTGTTTTTCACTGGTGGAGAGGAACATACCAGCTAGAGGTCCCTTTAAAAAAGAAATAAATAAAATATTGCCAAAGAAAATATCAGGCTTTCTCAGTACTGATTTCAGTGCAACCTACATGACAAAAGGAAAAACTCCCTCATCTGACAGCCTAAGGGCCAGCTCTTCTGCACAAGCAGTTTATTCTTCCCTGGGAACAAGATTGTCACGCAAACACAACTGCCTCCTGGAAGCTCCCAGAGCTGAGAGGGCATAAGTATTCAGCAAATAAGCACACATCTATACATAACAAATCTGCATCTATTCAACATGAAGCCGGGCTGCTGGCTATCCACATAATACAGCATTCATGCCTACGCAAACCACTGTCATATTGCTGGCACTTTTATGCGATCTCAGAGCCATGTAGAACTAAATCTGTATAAAATCAGATAATCCGCTCCAAAGGAAAAGCATAGAAATTGAATGCAGCTTGGTGGGGGAAGGGAAAAGAAAGTTGCAGAAAAAATGAACACAAAACAAATGTAAGCATATTCAAATGACTGTGGCATTTTTGTGGACCTGTAGCAGGAGAAAAAGGAAGAAATAACACCATCCTGTTTACAGTGTCTAGCCGTCTATGGTAACTTATACTGCCTGTCACCAATTTCCACCATTTCCTCTTGGTCAGTTAAATGCTGCATCATTCCCTGTTAGACTTACATTAAAGTGGGACTGCTCTCTGCACTGATATCTTCAGTATTTTGACCAGCTTGCTCCTGGGGACACCTAGTCATGTTTATCCTACCCACCACACGGGGCGGGTCCCACTTAGGTGAGAGGGTTCCTGCAGTGATCCAGTGCTTTGCTTCAACAGAAGCAGCCACGACCGTGTGGATGCCTACAGCTTAGTTTCTCATTTTCTCAGTGTCTGATTGATCTGCAAGTTGCAAATTTCTTTGGGAAGGTGCGTGGGATACTTTAACTGGGCATCAGAGATTTATGTTTGCTATATCATTTCCACTGAGAGCTTCAGACTCTCCTGAGCCAGCAGCAGGTGCGAAAATGGCTATTCTAAGTCAGGCCAAAGATGAAACTGCTCCAGTGCCTTGTCTCTAATAACTGTCAATAACTAACACTGAGGTGAGCAGCATAAGAAGAGGATAAAAATAGAGTGACCCTTTCCCAGTTACACTCTCCTACCTCCTGGCAATCTGCTGTTCAGAAGTTTTCTGTGACGTTATCGCTCTGCGCTTAAAAATGGCCTGTGACAGAATTTCTTCTATAACTTTTTCTAACTGCATTTGATCATTTGACTGCATGCAGTGCATGCAGTTTAGTGGCAGCATAGACAGACAGTGGTAGAAACAGCAGGAGGCTGTTTCTGTACTTGAGATTTTATTCTGCATGAGACTGAGCAGTGCGTGATGCATGCTATGTTGGCACTGGGCATTTTGGAGGTGAGTGGATACCTGGCAACTTCTAAGTGAGGTAAAAACTGAAATTCAGATGAAGTACCCAGACTACAGATGCATTCAATTAATTTCATTAGACAAGGGATCTCCCCCAGGCTAAAAGGCTTCAAAGTGGTGGAGGAGATAAATTATCCTTCCGATTCAGACTCATGGCCATCTGCCACCTGGGAGCCTGCTTAGATTATTACTAATTTTCCCCCCCTCAATAGCAGCAGAAAATATCTGTACATAGATTCAGGAAGAGGGGACATTTCCAGAATATAAACTCTGAGCTTTCCCTTGATTGCTTTAAAACTTGACTCTTGCAACATCCTCAATTCCCCCCTCCCTGTCCAAGCCTATCAGGTTTTCCTTGATGTTTCTGAGGACTTGTTTAAAAAGACTGCCAGACATAATACTACCTCATCATTTCCTCCACTAGATGGATTACTTTTGGGCGACCAGAGTACAGTGATTTTCACTGACCTTACAAAGGGACAGAGATAAATAGCCCTTAAGGGGAAAAGTTAGCGTTCTGTCATAAGATGACATCAAAGAGCTTGGTAAAGCACAAATTGATTTGAAGTTAGGAGGACAGCATAGATGTGGAATGACAATCAATAGCTGTAGGAAGGTATTGTTCCATTTTTCAAGACACAGAAAAAATCACCTGCACTGATGCACAAGCTATTTCTAAGCATATTTCTTCTGCAGATGGTTTGATATCAAAACAGTGGGAAGGAAAAAACAAGAGGGAGGTATTTTTTCAGAAGCTTCATAAACTTCTTCCCATATATTTCATGATGAGACAAATCCTGGGGAAAAAGAGAGTGAAATTCTCATCCTGTTCTGACCCACCAACATTAAGAGAAAAGGCCAGGCTAGAGCTAAATGGCCTGACATGTTTACACCTACTGCCAGCACTGCACAAGACAGCAGGAGATGGTTCCTTGTAAGAGGGATGCGAAGAAAGACCAGGAGATCAAACGAGGGCTGTGTTCTTGGCCTCTGTAGGACTGCGATGACCCCAGCAAGTGCTGGAGCTCAGAAGGCAGCCCAAGACAGCAGCTGTGTCTTACAAAAGCCGCTGATATTGCGCTGCAGAGGAGTTCTGCTCCCAGATCAGCAGAAGACAACGAGGCAAAGCATTGATGTTAGGGTTCATACTGCAGTGTGGAAACCCCTGAGGTGCTGGCCAGGACTGGAATAACCCTGGTGCTGCTCAGTGTCATGTGAAGCACTGTATGGAAGAGTTTTGCTCTTAAACATCTTGCAAATTAGGCAGGTACAGAGGAAAAGAAGGGGGTCTGTATAAACAAAGTGCTTGGGGGACAGCAGACATGTTCCACCTTTTCTCCCTCTTGCTGGGATAAATCTAAATACATTAGACTGTCCGGCTCCTGGAAGGATGAGAAGGGTGGACACACACACACACACACACACACTTCTGCTCTTTGCCTCGGCAGGTGTTTAAAGAATCCAGTCAGGCAGAGGGCTTAGAGACAGGGCTGCTACAAGCTCTCTCCCTGCCTTAGATAAACAAAACAAAAGCAGCCACCTTCCCTGCTTCTCAGCACTGGTGATACCTTACTCACCTGCTGGGCAGGAGCTGCCCCATGCCACTGGGCTGCAGGAGGTGAGCAGGGCAGCCTGAGCCACCCATTCCTGCTCATTCAGCACCTGGGAGATTAGCTGTGTCCCTACATTTCCTATGGGAACTGACACAAAACCCAGCTGTTCTGGCTTGCAGTCCCCCTAATCCCATGTCGCCCTTCCTCTCAAGGCTGCATGTGTATGATCCCCAGGGAACCTTGAAATGGGGATCAGTTTTGCACTAGTCGCATGCATGTCATATCAATCTCTTTTGCATTATGGTAGCACCACAAGAATTTTGTTTCATTTTTTTAATCCTATGAGCTAAATTGCTGCTGAGGACATGGGAAAGCAATGCAGTTCCACCCTCCATGATTTGGTCAGCCCTGTACCACTGCTTTAGACTATGCCTGGGAGGAGGTCTAACACATAGGCAGGTTCCAGAAACTGAATTGTTCGGCTGCAGGCTAAAGTGTAGAGACCAGGAGAGAAGGGTAGCAGAGCTGAAGTGAGGATGAATGATAGGAGGGACCAGGAATGAGTTTCCCAAGTCACAGATAGACTATGCAGCAGAGGAGGATACCACAGCACCAGGCATCAGCATCTTTCCCATCAGTCGACTTCCCTCCCACTTCTGCTCCCAGGAGAGGCAGAGCCAGGTCTTCCCCTGCCAGACTCGCTGCTGCTGTTGGTGTCATCTTCCCATGGGAGGAAGGGAGAGGTGACAGCAGTGGCTGCTGCATTCTGCCAACAGATTTGTTGTCTCCGTCCCTGCCTCCCGTTGGGCATCCACGTACACCCGCACATATATATGCGCGCGCGCACACACACACAAATGATAAGCTGCCATACATTAATAGCACTATTAGTAATATGTAATGGAATTGTCAAAGCCACCCAATGCTGACATAATAGGTAATTCTTCATCATTAACAGAAACTGCCAGCAGAACAGCTACCAGCATCCAAACGTTTAATTTTCAGACTGAGGAAGCGCAAAGCTCTCTGTGGGCTGCTCGGCAGGGAGGTGACCCCATGGCTGGTATCTCTCAGAGGCATTAAGGAAGTGTCATTGGCGGAGACAATGGCAAGCTGACATCGACCAGATCAAAGCTAATCACCAGACCCCAAAATGAGACTTTACTAACCTATGAAGAAGTTACACCTGCAATAAAAACAAAAAATAATAATCACTTTCATTGTCAAATCTGTGTCCCCTGGTCCCAGTCAGGACAACAGCACGGCAGCACTGGGACACTTGCAGTGCCAGCTCAGCTGCCTTGAATTCTCCATGCGCTTCCAGGCTGGAAAAGGAGTCAGGGAAAGTCCGTGCTCCCTGCAGTTATCATTAATATTGCGACTGCAACTCAGGGCCTTGGCCAGGGCCCCATTCTGCTCATTTCATGGACGGTACCTCAGCCAATATGCTGGAGACCCAACCAGAAGCCTCAGCAACCAAAACCACAGGCTGCTTCGGCCTGAGCTCACACGAGCCCCAAGAGCTTAGTCCCAGGCTGCAGCCTTGCAGCCCTGTCCATGGGGTGCCTGGCATGCAGGGTGGCTCCCCGTTGCAGTGTGTCCTGTGGCAAACGCTGTGGTGAAGCCTGGCAAAAGGACACCTGATTGACCATCAGGCGTGGGGATTATCCTCACCAGAGATGGATCTGACATACCCAGAGGCGTCAGATTTAGGGCGGGAGTGCTGTCAGGTAGCAGCTGTCAGATGGGATCAGAGCAAAACAAGGACCTCTTAGCAAGATGGGCAGCAATCTTGGGGCATGCAGGAATATGGCTCTGAAAATTGACATAACCAGTCAACACAAATGGTTGGAGTCCCTTAGCTGCCCAGCAGACAGCCACAAAATTGTCTCCAGTGCCCAGCTGGTGCTGTGTCATCAATCCACCACGATACATCACGGGCTCATCTCTCTTTCTTGTCTGAAAAACCTCTAGGAGTTACGTTTTCCAGAGGCACGTGACACACAACAGAATGCACCGGTTTCCCCAGTGTTTCCCAGTGAGCAGCAGTTCACCACAGCAGCATGACTCCCCTCGCTGTCCTGCCCTCCTCCAGCCTCTCTAGCAGCTGTACCACCGCTGTAGACATTTGTCGTGTGAAATGAGAAATCAGCTGAATAGTGAGAGGGCAAAAACTCATTCAGCTACAGTCTCATGGGCTGTACTACATGAACTTTAAAAAGCAGCGTATGATGGAGAGCAGGGCATGCCCTTGCCCTGCATTCGGTGGCCTTCCTCCCCTTACAGCACCAGCGCATCTCCCCCAGCCCTCCTCATGGGTACCACCCTGCCTCATCGTGCACTGCTGGGCTGCAGTCCCCGAGCCTTCTGTCCTCTCTTCCTGACTGCTTTCTGCCTGCTTTTTTCTCAGACGCCTTCTCACCCTCAGCCACACAGTCCCAAGCCAAAGCACAAGGAAAGTGCTGTGTTTCCTCCAACGTCTTCTCCTGTCTTTCCTCAGACTGCTTGGCAAGATCATTCTCTCTCTTTTTGGGGCTCCTCTAGACGCCTTCCAATGATATTTTTTGCCTCATCCTACTCCTCTCTGCACTCTTTCTTCTCACTTTTTATATTCTTTTCCTCTCCCCTGCCCTCATTTTGCATTCTTTCCATCTTTCTCTTCACCTCGTTTCCTTCCCTTCCTTCCCACTTTTCAGCTGGGAACACAGTGGATTTCCTCTGCTCTCTTTAAACCTCCCCTGGACATGCACCAGGAAGACAGGAGGCAAGGAGAGGAGAAGGTAATGCCCCTGCTTAGCAGGGTTTTTTCAGTATGGATTTTTATTTCTTCTTTTCTTAGTTCCTTCCTCCCACCCCCAGATAAAGAGAACTGCTCATATTAATACAAGCAGGGTTAAAATTAAACTAAGAATGAAAAGGGCAACTATATTTACCTGACTTTTTCTAAATGCAGCTGATAGCATCACAGGATCTGCAGGATGGATTCCTAGCACTTTCTGGGGAAGCTGGGGAGAGAAGATTAAAAAAAAGAAGAGGGGTAAGTTGTACTTAGCAGAGGGAAATCAATAAATTATAGAGCCAGCTAAACACTTTCTATAAAAGCCATTTTACAGAAAAATAGACATTTGTCCAGCGAAATGTCCTTTTCTTTATGTTTTAAGGGTGTTATTGTAAAAAAAAAAAAAAAAAAAAACCACACAACAACAAAAAACAAAAAAACCTACTGGACGATTTCCAGAAGAGGAGAAGGAAAAATAAAAAAGAGAGAAAGTAGTTGTTTCGCAAACCAAAGCATTTTCAGTTTATTGGAAAACAATAAATTTCATGGCCGACACTAAAATGCTGGGGGATTTTTACATTATGTGTGAAAAACAGTTAACGGTTTTGACTCATGTGTTGTCCTCATATGCTGTCTGCAGGACCCTCTTTGGCTCCCAGGACCACGCAGGTGGATGCAGGAAGGGTGCATCCATCGGGTAAGAAGCAAAAGCACGCTCCCGCACGCTCGCCTGCCCACCTCTGGGTGCCGGTGGCTTTTCACTGATTTTCACTGAGTCGGTAGGACACGGGATCAAAACCTGCTGGCGAGGAAAAGAAGGACCTGCTGCTCAGAAGACATGAAGCGTCAGGTGAGGGAGGCACGAGGGCAGCGTGCAGGGCAGGTGAGTGTCCTGTACGCACTCAGGGAGTGTAAGCCACAGCAAGGAAGAATGGGAGCTCCTAGTAGGCAGTTACACCACAGGTCACTGATGATGGGGTACTGCTGGGATGTTGAGATGGGAAGGTACAGTCTGCCCAGGGAAAGACTGGCAGAATGAAAACAGATGGAGGATTGCACATAATCTGACTGCGAAGTCCAAAATCGAAAAAAATTAATTTCCTTAGGTGAAGCAAAGACAAGACTAAGGCTGAGATCAAGAGACAATGCTACTGCACCCCACCTCACCAAGGAGAAGCTGAAGCTCAGCTTTTTTGTGTTTACAAATTAACAGAGGCAGCAAAAGGGCAGAACTGTGCCTGGCTGTGAGCAACAATATTCATCTGGCACTACAAACATTAGAAAAGGAGTAGGGCAGGGACAGACAGTATGCCGGGTTGTTCAAATGTTTGGGGGATTTGTTTCAAACAGGGAAGGAAGATGCTGGTGGAGCCACTTTTCTAGGCTTGATTGCAATCAGTAGGTAGCTACTAGTTAAAAATCTCAGCTGGGAAATCATTTGGGTGCAGTCATTCTGACATGCTGGCACCCTCTGTTCTTTGAAAGAGAGGCAGAATTAGCAGGATCCTGAGGAAAATGCAGACTCTCCCTCCCAGACTCCAACAAACTCGGGAACATGGCAGATAAGGTCTCCTGAGAAGGGAATTTAAGCATAGAGGAGAGCAAGAAAATTGGCAGTTACTGAGAAATACCATGTTAAAGCACAATGGCAACTTATCCTATTGTGATAGAAAGATAGAAAGCAGAATAAGAGACCATTATAGCTGTGTCAAGAGCTCTTTAGGGACTTGAAAATCAAAAAGAAATTACAGAAAAAGTGAAAACTAGACCACAAAGCTAAGGACCAGGATAAAAGAACAGCATAAAAATCAGAAACACTAAAGCACAAAATTAATTACAATTAGTAACAGACATGAGGCCTCAAGTGAAAGTGCTAGGGTATCAGCAGGGGCAGAAAAAGAGAACATACAGGCTATTATTTAACGGGAAAAGAGGAAACAATGGCTGATTGTAACCTCATCCATCTCTGCTTCAGGCTTCATAACATACTTCAAAAATTAATTCGAACAAGGGGACAAAAATGCAAGCCAGAGGACAGAAAGAAAAAAATCTTGAGATAAATGAGATATGGTCAAATTATCAGTGCCTTCTGAAATCCACCCTCAAGCATTGAAGGTACCAGCTGTAGAAATCTCTGATCTGTTCAGAAATCATTCCCGAAGTTCATGGTATGGGAGAGATCCCAGGACACACAGGAAGGGCAAATACAATATCTTTATTTAAAATAAGGGAAAAGGAGAACATGGAAAAATGTAGACTAGTCAGTCTCCCTGGAAAAACACTAGAACAGACCATTACCTGATCAATATATAAAAACCCAAAGGAAAACCACTGGATAAAAAACAGCTCAGCATAATGAATTTATCAAGAAAAAAATCATTTCAGTTGTTCATTTCAATGAAAAGTACATCAAATCAGTTGTTCATTCCAGAGAAAACTAATTTTCCTCTTTGACAAGGTAACTAGCTTTGTGGGTAAGGAAGAAGTAGTTGAAATATATGTTTTAGCAAAGCTCTCAATATTGTCCCACATGGCCATAAGCAAACCAAAGAAGTACAGTGTAGCTTAGCAGTTCTTTAGCTTTTTGGATCCTTGAGCATAGCTGGCCATAAATTCCCTTGCTGTCTGGCCTTACCACCAAACTTTTAATAGGAAAACATTCATAAAGAAGAATGCTTCCTTGGATCGACTGCAGACCATGTGCTACGGCTTTGCGGCTCATCAGCAATTCACAGATGATGGTGTGGGAGTCACTGGCCTACATGAAATTGTCTGTAAGTGCAACTAGGTAGAAAAAAAACCAAACAGACAAAGTGTCAGTGATTAACTACCAGTCTGAGATTTCATCTAGATCCCAAAAGAATCTGTCCCAGTCCTGGATCTGTTCCAGTTCTTCATCAGGATCTTGAACAACTGAGGAGAGTGTGCATTATAAAATCTGCAGATCACTCCGAGTTAAGAGCACATTTGTAGAACAGGACCTAATTCAAAATACTCTCAGTAAATTGGAGAAATGGTCCAAAATCAACAAGCCACAATGGAATAAAGCCTTCAACAAAATATGAAACGAGGAAAAAAGAAAGCAAATGCTGAGCCATCAGACAGGGAGTAATTGGTAAGTTAGAAGCATGTATTTCAGGACGCAGTGAAATGCAAACTTAAGGTGAATCAGGTCTCATATTGGCAACTCTTACTCAGTGTCATCTGTAAAAATCATGAGGAAATCTCTCTGTGCTAATCCAGCCCAGTGAGGGCTGGGCTGGTGTCTGGTATCCAGGTCTGTGCACCAGACGTGAAGATCGAAGCAGATGAAAATGTAGAAGACAGCTGCAAGAAAGACAGAGGCTAAGGAAGCATGGTACCAGAGGAGATGGTGAAGGACACAGCATTGTTTGGCCTGGAAAACAGGAAAGGTATTTTTTAGAAAATGCTGTTATAAAAAGATTTCCAATGGAAATGGATCTTTTTTCCCCCTTTGGGGGGTTTTGATGTTTAATAAATAAATAAAATACACGTTCTTTTATCATATCTGTTTCGGAGCTTAGTGGAGGGTTGAATTCACTCCTCTATTATTTTCCCTTCACTCTACTGAGGAAAAAAAATAGGATGATGAAAATGAAAAGAGCAGGTGAACAGGAGAGAGAAAAGACAAAAAATTAGAACTAAAACCTTGTTATCTTGTCAATTTTCACAGATGGTGGTTAAACAATAAAAGATAAAATCAAAATAATTAATGTTATTTCCTCTTTCTTAATTAAAACAATATGAAAGAAATGGAAATACTTCCTCTTATTTTCTATGAAAGCATAACTGGATATTTTTCACTGACTCTGGAAGTTTTAGCCCTTCAGCTGCCTCAAGAGCTGACATTATCCACCTCTGCCACCAAAGACAAGTGCAGATATCACAGGTCCCTCTCCATGACACTCTCCTCTCGGCTTCCTCCCAACGCAGGCTGAGACTTTATCGGCAGTACCACAGTAGGGATTTTTTTCTGTCGCTCTGTATTGGTTTGGCCACCCTATTAGCGACAATACAGTTCCTCATCAGAGCTAATGCATCATCTTTGATCATCCTCCTAGTTTACATTTCTCATGTCTTTTATTCACATCTCACAACCCTCATTATTATATACATTTCCAAACTTTCATCTCCCAAAGGGCAGAGAGGGAATAACAGGAAAGTTGGAATTTAACAAGATTTGGCACTAAGCTTTGATTTATTGAATCAAAGGCCAGGGTGAAGAGCACAGAGAAAGGAAAGGGCAGGAGGGGAGTAGCACACAACAATAATTTGCAAAAATCTTAGGTGCCAGAAAAACCTTGATCGTTAATGATCGGCTGCTTTCTGCAACGCTGATGGCAAGGCGAAATCTCTCCAACCTCCAGGCCCCACAATTTGCCCCGGCACATGGAGTCAGGTAGGCAGCTGAAATGGAGCCCAGCCAGCAGCTCGAGGGCTGTCACCCTCCCCATGTGCAGATACGGACACCCCCTGGGAAGGTGCCCCCGCCCCGTGCTCAGCAAGGCTGGACTATTGCCTGTCCCACCACCACCACCTCTCTGCTGGGTGAAACCGCAGGCACAGCCCAGCTCACTCTCCCTCACATCCCACCTCTCTACTCAGCTGAGTGGGAAAACTACTGACCTCCCACCCCTCCTGCCATGTCCCCCCTCTGCCTAACAAAGCAGCTCCACTGGTCAGCCCAAGGGGAGGGAGCCCTGGTGCCCCCCAACACCAGCTGCATGCCTATGGCAGCAAAACGGGGCTGCACAAGGGGTGCTCAGATGGGACCAGAGAGGGTAGCTGGTCTCCACCACCCTCACACTGCCCAACAAGGTTGCTGCTGGCCCTGAACAGCTGAAGAGGGTGGTTTTGACACAAGTCCATCCTCCAGAAGCATGCCAGAAGAGCAGCAATCTTTAAGGCCCCATGCAAACCTCCTGCTCCTCTCCTGACAGGAGCAGCTGCTCCCCACAAAAGCTTATCTCCAGCATCGCTGACTTCAGTCTCCCCTTCCGCAGATTAAGGATGCAAAAACTGAGCTGCACTTGGAAATGCTGCCTGCTTCAGCTGAATGAAAAACAAAACTGCCCAACAGTTTGCAGTTGTCGGGGGGCAGCCACCGGGAGCCCACTGTGGGTGACAGAGGGACACAACGCTGTTGCTCCCTGTTGCACAGCTATCTGCCACGTAAAAATAATAGCGGCTCCATCTGCAAGAACCCTCTAGCTGGCGACACCTGCAGATACACAAACACTTTGCAAAAGACAGACAGACACATTTGCCAATTTACAAATCGTTACCCAGGACACCGGAGGTACAGGCAATCAGCCTGCATGGTCAAAGAAGACAGAAGTCAACATGAATTTATCAGAAGCTTTGAGATCCTCTGTGCAAATATACTAACCATGTGCAAAACAGAAAGGATAGACTGAGCACAGGAAGAGACAGCATTACGGCTGCTTGTGTTGTCCCTGTTTACTGGGTAAACAAAGGACTCCTGTAGATAAACAAAAGATTGTGAGTTTAGCACTTTTCCCACTGCCAGATTTAGAGATAAACACACAGATGAAAAGGATTTCTTAGAATAAGCTGGACTGTTTTGGCTTTTGGCACTGGAAATGACAGATACTCGTGTCAGTGGGGCTCCGGAGTACATTAATCCTTTATAAATGTTTTTTAAATAATACATGTGCCCTGAAAGAACACGTGAGGACTGCCTTATTAAACTGAGATCTAAACTTAAAGGCATATTTGGGGAAAGGTGTCATTTATTAAACTGTTGCCAACACCTTCCAGCCTCACAGGATGCCAGCAGCACAAGCATCCCCTTCCTGCCTTGCTGGATCCCTCGCCAGCCCCAGCAAAGCCCACACTACCCTGCCGAAGCAGAAGGGCAGGGAGCTGCATGGCCCTGGGGCACCGGGACGGTCTTCCCGTGGCCACTGCCAGGCCAGACCAGTGCCCCCAGCACGGGGAGCGCCTGCCAAGCCTCTCTGCCCAAGCGCTTGGTGCAGAGCCCAGCAGCAAGGGAGACAGCAAGCAGCAAGCTGCGAAGTCCTTGCTTCCCCCAACAGAAAGCCAATATCTGATGCAGCGTATATTAAGACATCCCTGTGACTTTTGCCATGGCTTTTATATGCATCAGCTTTGGCTTCTGAACATCTGAGCTGACAAACTCTGTAAAACAGGCTTTTTTAAAGCACCTGGGCAATTTCCACGCTTAAGGCAAAGCTCACAGTAAGTGTTTTGCTCTGTCAGGGACCTGTTGACCTACCTTCAGAAGCAGAAAAGTGTATGTCCAGAAAGTGAGTTCTCCAGACAGACCCTACCATCCGTCCCAGGCCCCAGGTAGGCACTGGGCTGGTCTCTTGTAGGTGACTCCAAAACCAAAGTTTGGTCCTGACAGCTTTGTGCTGCGCAGATGAATTTGTTGATGCCCGACTTCATCTCTTCCAGGGTACACGTATGTACACCTGCAGCGTTGCTTGTGCACCTC
Source organism: Ciconia boyciana (assembly GCF_034638445.1). Classification (NCBI taxonomy): domain Eukaryota; kingdom Metazoa; phylum Chordata; class Aves; order Ciconiiformes; family Ciconiidae; genus Ciconia; species Ciconia boyciana. The sequence continues at coordinate 96,880,123 of NC_132936.1, forward strand.
AGGCCTGATCTGCAACAACGTCTGCTTTTCAGATATGGAGCCTTCCTCTTCCTCACTGTGGTTGTGGGGTCCTTTAGCAGTGGGCAAATGGGGATGAGGACTACCTTTAGCCACTCGTGCTTTAAAGAAGCCCCAGACCAGCAAAGATTAAGATCTGGTACCCCTGAGAATTAATCTAGATGGGGATGTAGCATGGATGGATCTTCTAGCCACCGCTAAGCCATACTGGTGATTCCGCTTTAGTTCTGGCACGACCAGCAGCCTCCTTTTCCTCAAGAAGAAGCCTCTGGGCAGAAGGTGCATTTGGGGATCTCCAAGTGCTTGGGCTTTAACCTCACTGTACTGGAGGAAGCGCTATCCCCATTTTATTCTCCAGAGGAAATCAGAGCAGTTAGCACCCAGCCTCCCTCCGCGAGGCCGTGGCAGGGTGGGGAGCAGAGCATCGGAGATGTGAGCTGCAGACCTGAGCCTCTCCCTCCTCCCCTCGGACCGCTGCAGGGTCCACCTGGCCCGGGGCTTGCTGCCGGCACCAGGCGTCCTAGTTTACCTGCTCAGCGACAACAGTTTCGACAGCCTTTATTATCAGGTGAACAATCTCAGGCCAAACAAAAGCATCAAAAAATAGAGACAGAAAAAGAGAAATTCCTGACATGGCCTAATTTGAGGTCTAACACCAAACAGGTCTGCAATAAATTGGAAATTTTCTTCACATAGCAGAGATCAATAAATGTAATTATTTGGACTTAAATCTCATGAATTCTGAAGAGCTTCTCGGATTACTTGGAGAATAAGTGCTATTTTATACGATGTCAAAGCTGATCAGAATAACAACGCTCACAGCAAAGACCCCATCAGTGGGGATGAAACCTTACAGGATCTCACTATGCCTCGCTCTTCTTAAAGGAACATTACCAGGGCAGAAATCCCGTTAGAAGAATTGATGTCTCCTCTCTTGAGCTATTAACAAAGCGAGCTGGGCTTGTAAACCTCTCATCGTTCCAGTCTCTATCTCTGATCTTAAACCTAACACATTCTTCAAACTTAATTTGTTTTCCTCGGTGACACTGACTGTTCAGGCTTATGCTTTCTTTAAGATGGATAGTGAAGTTAGACAGGACTGGCTGTCAGAGATGGGGCCCAAATCCAAGCCATATTTCCACAGACCTGCATTCTGGGATTTGAGAGAAAATAGGATTGGCATCCAAGTCACCCTTGATATTGGAAAATCAAAACGTGAGCAGCAAGCTAAGTCAGACACAAAGCCCACTCCAGCTTGGTCTGTTTCCAGGACCTTTATATACACCGGTATGAATCAGGGGTAATTCCACTAAAGTCAAGGTACTGCTCAGCTGGAAAACTGGCATTAGAGCACAGTTTCTCAGGCCCTAGGGTTGAATCACTTTCACTTCCCATTAATCCTCCCCGGTTTTCCGGCAGTGCACAATGTGGCTGCACTGAGCTCACAGCAGTACAGGACAAAGTCTGAAATAAATGCTTTCCCAGCAGCAGCCTTTCAGCCCAGAATTCTATGCATTTTAACCAAAGCTACGTGCTGGAGCCAAAATGCCATCCTTAGAGATCAGAGTATTTAAGCTGCACTTGCCTCAGATGCAGTAAACGGAATTTTAACCAATTTAGATGGTGCGTGACCTTGTCTAAAAAGAAAAAACAGGTCAGGCTCTCCTGTGAACCCTGTGGCTGAGCAGCCACTTCCTTGCTGCCAAACCCACGTGTCCGTCTCTGTGCACCACTCCTGGGCCCTGGCACCCACAACCTGCCTGAATACAACCTGATGGTCACTGTTCGGGCTCTAGTGTAGATTTATGGATATTCCAGGTCAGCATTTGAATCACTCAAGCAGAGAGAGACCCCAGACCCCGGCTTTTATAGTTCCTGCAAGACAGGCTTCATGGCATGCTATGTGCAAAGAAGGCTGTTCTTTTCCACTTAACTAAAACATGGGGGAAAAGTGCATCCCAGTCCTTTGGGTAGACCCCAAAGAAGCTGTCACTCCACACGTCTGAAAGTTGCATGTGCACTGAAAGGGGCTGGTCAGTATACACTCAGGGCTGTAATTATCCCAGCAAGTCTTCCTGCTGGAAATACAGATTATCTTTGTTTTTGTCAATCTGGTTCAGAGCAGTTCCCAAACTAATATAAGTGGCAAAATCCACAAAACAACTTTTTTAACTTGGTAGAACAGTGTCATTGGCTTGATTCACCCACCCCATCTGGATGCAAGGAAAGAGCCGATAGGCAAAGAGCAGGTCCCTGTGAGATGATGAAAAAGGATGAAAACGCCTGGAATTCCCCACGCTTCAGGAAACAAGCTGGAAAAATCTTCAAAGCAGGAATAACCTTCAAGGAGAAGTAAACTAAGCAGTGCCCTTCCTTTGCATTTCCAGCCACCACAGGACAGGCCACGTTACAAGGCTGCTACTGAAGGTGGACCCATATTGGGATGTGAATCCTGCCACTTTACAGTGCCATGGAGAGTTTTTATGGAGGCAGGAAGAAAAACCAAGCAGAACCAAGACAGGCAGAGGAAAGGGAATTGCTTTACTTTGTGCCAGAGCCTTTATCTACCCCAAGAAGTCCAAAACAGATAAGATATTGGGGTAGCTGATGGTCACCGTAGCCTCCCTTCCTTGGGGTTGGACATATCTGTGCATTTTTACTTCTTGGAGCCAGCTCTCAAGACATCACTCACTGTTTGTAAAGTACCAAGGCTGTACCCAGGCTTGTACGGCAGCTCCTGGCAATGAGCTCTCTGAAGTGCCCGTTGTTCTCTGACACTCAGCTCTGGGACACCCAACGGCTATATTCAGCTGATCTCAGGCTTCTCATCCGAGAAGTGGAGCGGGGAATGCTTTACAGGGTTAACTGAAAGACTCCTGTTGCCCTTGTCCCCGGGCACATGGTACAGCACTGACACTCTCAGCACAGCTGGGGACAGCCCCTCCACGGAAAGACACCAGGATCAGGGATTTTAGGGGAAAAAAAAAAAAACCACCACCAACAACAAAAGAACAGATTCAAAAGAAATGTTAAAACAAGCTCAGGAAAGATTAGTGTTTAAGTAGATAACATTTCTCCATAAACCACTCGGGCAAAACCATGCTGTGCCTGGTGTCTCTGCTGGTTGCACTAATTGCTCTTATAAGTCACCAGCTTATCACCTACAACTGTGTCTGATAAGTCAAACAGCCTGTCATGCTTGGTTACAAAAGCCCTCAGGAAGCAGCAAAACAAATACGCTAAGGCAAAATTAGTGGAGAGGAAAAGGTTGCTGATTTTGTTTGTTTTTAAAACAGGAGCCCAAAAATGCCACAGGTGACTAAACGAGGAACCTCCAACCTTCTGCATGGCAGCAGTTTTACCACAGTGATTATATTCCCTCCGGACATGGGCAAATGTTTCCTGCAATGAGAGAAATGGGAAAGATGATACATGCCCTGACTGCCCAAAGTGAACCAGGGTCTGTCCTTGGCAGCCCCAGAGAAGATGCAGAGCGAGGGCCTGACTTCGCTTCTGTAACTGAGGCAGGAGTCAGGTCCAAGAGCTGACAAAACCAGTAATATCAACATTCTGATAAAATTAAAATATGCCAGCTGCTACCTGTCATTAAGTGTTTACTATTGTTAGATACCCACAAAGATGTCCAGCTGTGTGAAAGGGATCAGCTTTCCAAAAACCTTGGAGATGGTGGGAGGGATGAAGAACATTCCCCTTCTCCAGCCACACGGTTCTTTGTTTCTGGGTTTTATGTTGTTTTTTTTTCCTTGTTCATCCCCAAACAAGTAAATTGAGTTTTTCAGCAAATAATGACAGAGGATTGTTGGGGGATAGATGTCAGAAGCATCTCTGTATGTGTGTGTCACGCTCTCGTTTCTATTATTCCTCTTCTACATCTTCTGTTTAAACCTGTCCGCGTTACAGACAGATATTGCTTTCTGTTCTGCGGAGATCATTACATTTGTAATTGGAAACCTCAAGAAATTTTTATTCCCTCATCCCCTCTCAGGAACAGCTGACAATAGAAACTTTGGTGTCAGATTGTCATTCAGATTATGGGAAAGGAGATACAGCTATGGAAATGACCTAGAATTTTTTCCCCTTCTCTCTCTTCCTTCAAGTACAGTTAAGAGCTGATAAAGAAGTTGCATTAAAAGCCCTGAGTAACTGGGACCAGGATGAGCACAGCAATGATAGGCAGAGACAAATGCTCTTATTGAGTGTGGTTCAATTTTAAATCCAGATGACTTTTATATGCAGCTGCTTTTCTCTTCCAGTCTATTATGGGCCACTTCTGCTCCAGGTTTCGGCTCAGAAGGAGGAATGTCCTTCCCCAGGGGATTCTCTGCTTCCTGCCATGCTGAAATCATGCTGACCACATCTGCTTCATCATGCCACCCCTCTCTGTGTTGTACCACATAGTATAAACTGAGATTTTTTTGCGTCTGGGAGCAATAACTGCCATTTTGCCTTGTGTCTCTGCAAAGCTTGGCCAAAGTGACCTTGGCCACAGACAGGGTCTCCTGGATGCTCTTGCTCTGCCAACAGCTGTATTTCATCATCCTGAGAAACTGCAGTAACCATTAATAATAGTGGTGGATATTTGATATTCCTTCTTTTACTGGTTTCACCACCTTGTGCTAAAAGTCTCTGAGGCTGTGAGTGGAAAAACAGAGCAAGAGTGGAGCCTGGAGTGGATCCTAATGGAAAGGTTGGCCCAAGGGGAGGGATGGCAAAGAAATTCTCCTGGGTAAAAAGAAGGAAAAGATGAAGTGGAAACACAGGTAAAGGAAAGGTTTCCACTTCTATGAAAAAGGATTAAATTGGGGCTTACATGCCTTGTTGTATGCAAACACCACCAAAAACTGAGGCAAAAGAGCTTTCGGTCTAGCTGTGGCGGAATAGCAGTGGAAATACTTAAAGACCTTTCTTTCTCTATAGCTGAAACGTAGCATAAGGACTGCACTGAGGCAATGAGGAAAGCATTATGTAATAATGGAGAATTTTCTAATGGGGGAAAAAAAAGAGAGTTTCATCAAGAAACAAGAGAGAGGAAGCGAGGAAATCTCCCTGCATCACTGGCCAGTTTAGAAATCTTCTGCAGTACCTTTTGTGTTGATAATTTCTCATTAAAAGTTCTGTCTGCTTGAAAGATAAGGAGCCCTGAACTGGGCATCATGTCCACTGTCTCTTCAAACCAGTTTGAAGCCCAAGCTGTAACCCATAGTGCTGTACTTATTTATCACGTTTACAGCAGCCTGCCACGCATGCTGAGCAGTTTACAAACACTGAAGAAGGATGGAGCCAGATCTCAAGATCTCATACTCCAAGAGAAGATGACAGAGGTTAAGAGAAGAACAACAATTTGCAATTTAGGTTTAAGGCTCATTTTACACTCAGGCCAATTTTCATCTCTTTGGCAACGTAAAGAGGACTTCACATAGTAAAAAATGCAATTTATTATTATTTTATGGCTCCTTTACATTTTCAGGATAGCAAAAAGAACCTTTCTATAACTAAAGATCAGTCTCCAATGTACAGATCTGTTCAGTTCAGAGTAAACAACCCAGCAGAAATGTGTCTGTAAAAGGATGCTAAAAGTGGAAAGGGAAATGCTACCACAGATCCAATGTTTCCACACACCTTTGGCTTTTTCTGCCTTCAGGTGTGCCCTGGGCAGACTTTCTAGCCATTTAGCTGGGGTTTCTGCTTTGCTGGCAAAGCAGAGACATGCCCTCTCTGCTCGGCATCTGCACTATACGCTACTCTCTCTGGGATCAGTGCACGGAGAGCTCAAGCCATGGGCAAGGGAATGATCTGCATTATGCACGCAAGCCACCGTGTGCTGTGGGCTCCCATGAGGATGATAAACTCACTCTGAGGACAAATGCACCCTAACGTGAGCACACAGGATGATGTCTGCTCGTACACCCTGGGAGACAAGCCGTCGGCTCTGGGCAGCACCCGGAGCCGGAGGGAGGAGGCAGGCGTGCAGAGCCTCACCTACGGCTGCTGGCAAGTCCACAGGATGCCCGTTCATTTTCCCTGGAAAACATTTCTCTGTCCAATTACCTGCACAGATCTGGTGATCAGGAGTTGGTCTTTTCCATGTTTGACAACCCCAGGCATCACAGGCCCCGCTTTGTAACACCAGCCTCTCCAAACTCCTTCCCATACACCTTGCTCCACCCATCCCAGGACCAGACACACCATCGCCATGTAGCCAAGCCATGCTCTACCCCTGCAAAGATGGCACTTGCTTCATGGCTCAGCAAGCTGTGCAGAGCGAGGGTTATCACTGATTCATGAGACTGCCATGCTGCGGCCCAGATTCCCATCACCCAGTTTGTAAATCTGTGTAACCAAGCCCTGTCTCGGAGTATTTTTCCAGCATATGCTGCTGTAATAGATGCAGTTGTCAGCACGGGATCCTTGACAAGAGACAAAAGATTTTACTGGGTCCTCTAATGCAGTGATTCATCTTTTTCCAGGTTTCATCTATTATTAATTGTTATTATTATTTTTATAGTTTGTTAAGCACTTACAGCATATTTCTCCACACACAAGACTAAATCATGGTCCCGATCTCTGAGAGGCTGTATTTTAAGTAGACAGATTTTTCTCACAAACTGCTGTGAGCTCATCATAATTTCTGCAATATTTACGGTATGTCTTAAAGGTCTATCACCTAGATCTTCAGCTTTCTTTTTATTTTTATGGACATTTCTTCTCCTTCTCTTTGCAATGAGATAAAACAGACTTAGAAACCTAACAGGTCTTAAAAACAAAAAGAAAAACACCTTTAGTGTTTTCTTATTAATCATATGATTTCCCAGCCAATCCCATGAATTTTCAAGAACTACGGAAGACTCATGAGAAAACCTGGTGAAAGCCAATGGTGGTAAAATTACACTCTTCAAGCACAGCAAAAAGAAATACCCCATGTTTTACACACATGATCATGTTTCCTATACCATGGCTTGTGCTATGTGAGGGTATACAGAAGAAATGCTCTTTGATCTCTTCCAGACTACAGGCATGGTTCATGCATGCGCTGGGTAGTCTCCGATCCGGGGGTCTGGGCTTGGTGTGGGTCCTGGCCACCCTCTCCATCTGACCACAGTATCTCAGGGCACGTGTAGTCCCTGTGCACTGCGAAGCGAAAAATGACCCAAGCTTTGAGGCAAGGACTGTGCTCACTAGGAGAGGGTTTTACTTATTTCTTTTCCAGTCCTTGCACCAAGCATTGGAGTTTCTAGTTCAGAGCCTTCTTTTAGACATAATGAATAGGGGAAATCATTTCCTTGGCCATGGACTGGGACAGTGAGTGCTGGGACTTGCTATGGTGAAATGGCCGGAGCAGAAAAAGCAGCTTGCAGCAAGGAGTAATGATGGATGTGAAAGCTCAGGTCAAAGAACGGTATTGCAGCTGCTCCGTGCATCACCTTTGAGAAGCGGGATCTCTTTCCAGTGCCTGGAGGCAGAAAAAGAGTTCAGAGAATGCCGTAGTGCCTGTTTCTGCTGGCCAAACAGCCCAGCACAGCACCTTTCGCTCTCCCAGCCAAGAGCGATACTATAAATGAGGCAGGAGAGAGACATGTGGTTATTTATCGTTTTAAAATGAACTGGGCATATTGATTATTTTTCCCCTTTTCTTTCTGAAAACACGATTAAGTTGGTATAACAAACAGCTCCACTAATGGACTGTGTCAGTAACTGATGTCCATCTGAGCTGAAGTGAACTGCATCCTTCTCTGCTTGTTTCACCCCTGTGTTCCCTGCTCCCGCAGCAGTCCATGCTGACTCGTGAGATCCTTCCAGATCCACCACGCAGGGCTCTCCTCTCAAAGAGAGCATCACCATTTCTTTTCTGAGGGGCTGTGGTGTGCGCAATGAGCAGACGCAGTTCCTTCATCTGGCACTCACTCCTTGTCCCGTTTAAACAGCGCAGGGCAGCCGATCAGCAGAGGCTCAAGAGAGTGTTACATGTCCATTCGGATGCTTTCTGCTGGGGAAGCACAGGGAGGTAACAGCCCCCTCCTGCTACCTCTCCCACTCCCACACAGAAAACATGCCGGGAGTGGAAGACGCCTCTCACAAAGGTGAATCGCAAAGAGGACGACTGAGGACATCCAGCCACCCAGCCAGTGCCCCAGCCACTGGCTCTCTGGGACCCATCCCAGAAACTGGCCCCCGTTTCCTGAGTCCAGAGATGAGACTGAATCGAGTGGGAACGTCCCGGCAAAGCTCCCACAGGCGAGGAGGGGCACTCTCCTTCCCTTCCTGCTGTCGGACCCTTCCAGGAGCGCATCCCCAGCTTTCCATCACCAAAGCATCACGGCGCCGTGACTTCAAGCCCGCCTTTGGGGGTAGCGGCTGTCGGGTTCATGACGGGCCACAGGATGCCCTCTGCACTTACAGCCGGTGGGTCCGAGCAGTGCTCGAACAACAACAGCATTGGCATGGACTGGCTTTGCACGGGGCCATGCACCACGGCTGCCTGAAGGTCTTCTGCTGGTCCACCATGTGAGTTCGGTGGCAACAGCCACATCCATGGACTGAACCACAAACTGGTGGGGCTGCTTGCATGCCTAAAATTTGGCACATGATTCGAAGCACCATTGAATCAAGGGCCTGTCAGACTTAGGGAGTGCCCCAGCTGAAAGCACTCCCACCCCATGCCGTTTTGGGGGATGGAAGCACCTTGTTGCAGAGAAATGAGCGCCAGGCTGAGCTGGTGGGGCCGGGAGCGTCAGTCATCCCTCTGAAAGGATTACAGAGAGTGGCCTTGCATATAAATAACAGAAATGCACAACCCAGGACTTTCTGTCTCTGCCAGACAACCCTCGATAAGCAGTTGTGAGAAATACAGCAGCCACACGGTAATAAAAAACAGGCTTCCATTTGTCACCTCATTGAATCCAAAACAACAAGTATAAAATATGATACATCTTTCTCCAGCAGACAAAGTCTTCCGTATCACCTGCGGGCCAGGTTCAGACCCACTGAGGCCCTTGAAGGAAGGTATAAATTACACGCAGACATATGCACAGGGGTACTTCCACGAGCACCAAACACAGTGAATTCACCACCTGCCCGTAGGGGAAGCTACTGCACAGAGGATTAAATGGCCTGTCCCACCCCACCTCTGCCTATTTCTTTCTACTGCCTTCAGTAAGAACCATGAGCATGTGCTCAAAGGCAGAGGTTGGCCTATAAGTCTCCACCTTACCTGTCTAATGAAGCAAAAACCTGTATTTTCAAACAAGCCGGCTGTCACGCGGCATTGCCTTCTCATCACACTAGCAGCTCAGATACTCGCAGAGCTACTGGTGCGGATAAAACTATACTTGTACACAGTGACTTTGCCAAAAGAGCCATTCAGTATTTCTGCACGGACAAGGCACTGCCAGGGAAGATGCATCTGTTGGTAATGCTATGCTTTTCCAGGTATTTTTCTACCAAATTATGTCAGGAATAGGGCAGTCCTTCCAGAACCGCAGCAGGGCTGCAGAGGTGTGAGAGCACAGCTCAATACCCCCACACCACCAGCCATTGTAGCCACACAAGCAAAACCCTACAAATGCAAATATTTGTCAAGGAAGGTACAGTTTAGGTCCCAAATTTATAACTGAAGAAGCAATGCCTGAGGCCCTAAAAGCATGCATACTTTCCCCAGCTCGCCAAAAGAACATTTCTCCTGGATGTCCTAGGCTCTGTCAGCATTGGCTGTGACTGGCGATAATCATGCTTACTGGATTGAGTTACATGACTAGTTGATCTTTACATCAGGGCAATGTGTGCCCCTCAGGGAACTGATCACGCCTGAATTATACTTGAGAACCTCTTGTGCGTGTCTAAGGTTGGTTTGATACAGGTAATGCTTCATGCTGCTATGTCAGTCTGATGCTACAGTTCCCCTCAAAGAAATACAATGGAGATGTGAAAGTGGTTTGCAGGGGACTGGGTTGCACTGCCCACCTTGCAGGTGGGTAACAGGGTTCCAAAATCTTGAGCTGCACTCTTTGAACCCGGCCAAAACAACTGTTATAGTATGTAATTGGGAGTTTTCCTCTTCTGTTATCTTTGTTTTCTTGTTTCAAGGGCAAAAAGAAGATGGAGAGAAAAGCAACCTAAGAATCAACCCACTTCCACTCACAGGCAGGGAGAAGTCCTCTATGTACTCCCAGCTTGAACAAAACCAAACCTTTTCACTTTCATCACATTTTTCATAGAAAAGAGATTGAATTCATTGACCATCTATTTTAACCATGTAGTTGCAAATGCAAGGAGATTAGAAGAAGTGGAGAGACAGGACTTAAAATTCTCTTTGAACAAAAATCCAAGGCTATCCAAGAGTACCCTGAGACTGACAGATGGCTTCCATTGCACTCGACACCCATTCCCCACACCACCAGGACCCTGAAAGTCCCCAGTGCCGCCGTACCCTATGATGGGACCTGTGAGTCCCGTACCTGAGCCAGGCACCTCCGAAGGGCCTGCTGGGGAATGAGAGAAAAGCAGTACTCTGGGGAAGAGGGGCATCAGCGTGGGTCAAGGCCAGGAAGGCAGGTAGTACAAGGCAGGTATACCTAGCAATTGTTTTGAAAGTCCAGCTTTCGGTTTGAGCAAATATTTGTGTTGGTACCTAATCACAGCTGCCTTTCTCAAGTGCTCCCTGGTAATGCCTTCATTCATATTCCTCTGTACTGTTCTGTGTTTGTGGTTAAGAGCCTCCACAGACTCGTCTGCACGTACCACTGAAATGGGGTTACTTCATGCTCTGGCAGATAGATGGGATTCTACTGTGTATATTTACATTTTTAAAAAAGATATCACTAATGCATTTCAGTAATGATAATAAAAAAAAATCTTTCTAGCCATTACAGTAATGGCTTTGAGCTAATTGCTTGCATTTGCACTCAAATATGGTTCTCCCCTCTCTGACTCATTTCCATTTTTATGGAAATCAGCTTGTTTGCTAGACTTTTAACTCACAGCTCTTGAGGACCAGCTGTTGCCTGACTTCCTCACTCAGGTAGGAACCTACTCCGCTGATTGCAGTAGGACCACTTATGGAGGAAGATGCTATTAGCACGGGTAAAATTGACAAACCCCAGCTTACAGTCTGTAGGCTGTGCTGGGAGATGCTGTGTGCTTTCAGTGCCTGAGGAGGTACACCCTGAGAGATGCAGGCAGTCAGAGCCATCTCCCCTGGGAATTAGCTCTCCTGCAGTTCTGCCTATTGGCCGATGGCATTAGAAAATAAATAGGGGAGCTCTTGGCATCAGAAAATAAATAGGGGAGCTCTTAGAAACTCTCTCATGTCATGGGCTGAAGATGCAGCTGCTACAGAAAGACTTCACAGTCTGGCAGTCCCTGTCCCCTCAGCCTCCTGGCTGATCGCTGACACAAAGTGCCTGGTGGCTATCTAATCTCCACGTTAACAGGCCATTGTTCTCCACAAGGGTCTATGCTATGCTTGGCAAAAGTAAAAAAGTGGGACTAAGGCTGCTCTGAATTCCTTTGAACTTCCCATTTGACAAGTTATTGGAGCCACAGGGAAAGACAAAGAAGTTTGAAGCTGGAAACTTGCTTTGGCCAACCTACAGATAAGAAAGCCTGTTCCACAATGGATGAGCTGAGGCCACGGTCCAGCAGGATCCACAGCAGCTGGCAGTCCTGCTGCAGAACTATGGGATGACTTCTTTTCTCTTGAGCACCGAGGCAAGAAAAAAGTGGCTAAAAGACATGCATTTTGGAGTCACCTTCAAGCATTTACTGATGAACACAGCGACTGACTCTGGTCAAGGATTGTTGCACTTTTCACAAGGGAGCACAAAGCCTATCAGAAAGCATCTGCTGCCTAAATGCTGCAAAGCTGCCTCTGCTCAGAGCACACCCAAACTAGCTTGGAAAACATGAGAACCACGAGCAACAGACCTTGAACATGTGGGAGGAGAACCCCAGCTCTGAAACATGTGTTGGACACTGACCTGCAAAGAAGGGGAAGATATTCCACTGCCTCCCTGATGTTCGCGTGCTCTTTTTCCACAAGCAATCTGGCCATGCAGAATCCGAAGGAAGGAAGGGAGAGCTGCCTGAAAGAAGGATGTATGCTGTGCTGGTGTCTTTTCTTCTCCGGGGTATTTGAGAGAATTGTTAACACCTGCTGAGGACCTGTGTTGCACCTCTTTTTGGCCATTGTGAAGTCCTAGTAATGAGCATGGGGAGGGGAGCTGTTCCTGAAATACCTGTTTGTGTTGCTGTCAGACTCATGTCTGGGCTTGAGTTCCCAGAGCTAAATGACCATATTCAGGTACAACTCTAGCATGACTTTGGTCATGTTGAGTGAATTCCCTAGGTGCCTCTGCCAGAAGAGCAGGGCCTGTTCTGGTGATCTTCCCTTTCTATTCAGCAGCTCAACTGCTTGGAGTACCACCAATGTAGTCCCTATGTCCCATTTTGCACAAATCCATGTACTCAACATTCTCCCCATCTCTTTGCATGTTATTTACCAGTTCTTTCCTCCTTGTCATTCATTCAAGACTTAGAAAAAGCCTTCAAGTCTTTCTTCAGGCAAAGCACCTACAGGTGTCCCCAAGAAATTTGTCCAAATGTTGCTGTGTCCACTGCAACACTGGACATAAATTGTGTGACTGTACCCTTGAAAACTGAATTAAGTTACTTTATTGCTGTGTCGTACAGCATGGATGTGACCCTTTTTTTCACTTGTGAACCAGCTGAGGGAAAAATTAAATGAGTGTCTTATAGATCTACATTCCTAACACAGAGTTTGTTGCTCTGTGTCCCTAAATCTATCTGTCAGCTTCTATCACACGACAGGGCCCTTGCTGGAACAACGGCTCCACCATTCTTAAATTAGCTTTCCTTGTTGGTGTTTAAATGAAAAGAGACATCTAATTTGTGAGTGAAAACGTTTGTCATTTCTTAGGGGGATCCAGACACACAAAATGCAATTAACATCTCTGAAGAATGTTGCACAGAGGTTCAGCAGCAGCTGACAGGGAAAATGAAATGAAAACAAATAAAATCAGTTGTTCTAATACCATAACTCGAGTGGCAAGTGTAATCTTCTCCTTTTATCTGAGGTCGGAATTGCTTTCCTGCAACAGCTTTCATTATGAAAATGTGGCACTTCTCAGCACCAGAATATTAAGACAACACATGCCCACAGGGGCCCAGATCATTTTAACGAGGAACAAACAATCCAGAATGCAGCTTTTATGTTTTTTCTGAACTAACACCTGCTTTGCCGCAAATGAACAATGGTAATGATAAGCACGACAACACACACATATCTGGGCTGAGATGTGCATCACTGGCATCTTTTTCTTCCTACCAGCTAAAGAAGGGCCCAGTGGCCAGTGTTTCTTTTAGGACTGCCAAAACCCCTGGCCACAGGCTGGGGACAAGCGCTGTGTTTCGTGGAGCTGTCGAGCTTGCAGGATGGTCCTGAACTCCTCAGGAGACTCTAAAAGCAGCCAGTAATTTACTGAGGGCTGGATGAATCCTTACCACCCTTTTACTACTGTGGCTCAAGACTCATAAGACATTTGCTTATAGTCACGGAGTGAATTAATGACCCAGGCAGAGGAGAAACCAGAGGGCCTGACCCCTGCTTTGGGGCAGCTCCCCTGCGGGTCCTCAGCTGCACGTTTTTTCCCCCCTCAAGTTGGGAGTAGGAAGAGATGGACAAAGGAGGAAGCTGCATACCCATCTGTAGTTTTCTCCAAGTAGTTATTTCAGATACCTTTCTTAAGGCCTGAGTGAATGACTTCAGCACCCAGAAAAAAAAAATTTCCTTGTGAATTTACAAATTCTTAAACCCAGCCATATTTATTCTCTGAATGAGCAGGTGTCAGCTATGGCTGTGAAACTTACGTGCCAGAGCTCCTCAAGGTGAAATGTCCCGTCCAGACCAGACTTGACATCTTGGGGCTGAATTCTGCCAACGTTTCGACCGTGGCATGTTTCCCACCTTCCTGGGAAGACCCTGTGCCACTGTCTCTGTCTCTTGGAGAGCAGCTGCCGTGTGCTGTCCCAGTTCTGGCTGGTGAAGGCAGAGCAACGCCTGGCTGGCACAGCCGACCTGGGGCCAGTGCAATGCCTCCCGCAGAGAGGTGCAGTGCACTTCAGGCAGGGATAAGCCACCTGGATGGAAGTGACCCGAGGGCTGATCCAGGCTATGAGTTCAGCCACGCTGGCCTGTGCAACAATTTAAGAATAGTGAAATGTAACCTAGTGATTGAGATCCAAGTGATATGACAGCTAGTGAAAGTATTATTAATAATAAATATCTTTAATTCAAACAGGGATTTCCCAGATAAAGACAACCTGGAACTTACTGGAAAAACAAACAGTATTACCTTTGAGAATCATACAACCTGCCTTCAGTTATTTGCCATCGTTGTTTTTCCAAAACTGTTCTACATGCCTTCTCCCCGGGTTGCTTCTATCCATTTTTTCACTACAGATTGGATGATGGGAGAGAGATTATGCGTATTAAATTTGCCAGCACTAAGCTGCAAGGGACTGCATGTACAATGGAGGACAGGGTCAGGATTGAGAATGACCTTAACAGACTGTAGAAACGGTCTGGGGAAGGAATAGGTTAGACAAGGGGTATTTGTGAGATTTTACACTGTTGAATAACCAGCAGTAGAAAAACAGATGGAAAGACATGGGTCGGATAGGAGTTTTACAGAAAATCAGCAACAGACCCTATGGTACCTTAACCTGCAGCAAGAAGCATACAGGCTGCTCATTAGAAAATGCTTTTAAAAAAGTAAGGAAAGCAGCTTGGTCACATAGATTGCCTGGGAAGCTGTGGAGTCTCTGTTGTGGCTTAGCCCCAGCCTGCAACTAAGCACCACACAGCTGCTCGCTCACACACACCCCCACCGCGGTGGGATGGGGGAGAGAATCAGGAGAGGAAAAGTGAGAACACTTGTGGGTTGAGATAAGAACGGTGTAGTAATTGAAATAATAATAATAATAATAATAATAATAATAATAATAATAATAATAATAATAATAATAATGATGATGAAAAGGGAAATAACCAAAAAGAGAGAGAAATAAAACCCAAGGAAGACAAGTGATGCAAATGAAACACAATTGCTCATGTTGTGGTTTAGCCCCCGTTGGCAACTAAGCACCACACAGCTGCTCGCTCACCCCCCGCCCAGTGGGATGGGGGAGAGAATCAGAAGAGCAAAAGTAAGAAAACTTGTGGGTTGAGATAAGAACAGTGTAATAATTGGAACACACACACACAAAAAAAAAGTAATGAAAAGGAAAAACAAGAGAACGCGAGAGGAACAAAACCCAGGAAAAACCCCCAAGTGATGCAACCGCTCACCACCCGCCGACCGACGCCCAGCCCGTCCCCAAGCAGCGATCGCTGCCCCCTGGCCAACTCCCCCCAGTTTATGTAATGAGCATGGCGTCATATGGTATGGAACAGCCCTTTGGCCAGTTTGGATCAACTGTCTTGGCTGTGCCCCCTCCCAGCTTCTTGTGCACCTGGCAGAGCATGGGGAGCTGAAAAGTCCTTGACCGGTGTAAACATTACTTAGCAACAACCAAAACATCAGTGTGTTATCATCAACATTATTCTCATACTAAATCCAAAAGACAGCACTATACCAGCTACTAGGAAGAAAATTAACTCTATCCCAGCAGAAACCAGGACAGCTCACCACCTGCCGACTGATGCCCAGCCAGTCCCTGAGCAGCAGCCACCCCCAGCTAACTCCCCCAGCTTTATATTCTCAGCATGACGCCACACGGTATGGAATAGCCCTTTGGCCAGTTTGGGTCAGCTGTGCTGGCTGTGCCCCCTCCCAGCTTCTTGTGCACCTCCAGCCTTCTTGTTGGCAGCCTAGTATGAGAAGCTGAAAAGTCCTTGACTGCTTAGCAACAACTAAAACATCAGTGTGTTATCAACATTATTCTCATCCTAAATGCAAAACACAGCACTATACCAGCTACTAGAAAGAAAATTAACTCTTTCCCAGCTGAAACCAGAACAGTATCCCATCACTCAAGAGCTTCAAGGAGAGATTTGGACAAATGTCAGTCAGGAAGCATTTGCGTACCAGTGATCCTGGATGAGACAAGGCAATGGACTACAGGACCTTTCTACACCTCTTCCAGCTCTATATTTCTATGGAGCTATGAGCTAGACCTGTTGCAGGACGGCTCTGTTGCTGCACAGGGGATTCCAGCCATGGCCCAGGAAAAGGAGGACTACCCAGTTCATCCAAGGCCTGGAGATGGCCAGAGGCTTGAGATCTGGGACAGCCAGGGGCACAATTAACCTGGCAACCGTGACAGAATCTTGACTGTAGAACAAGCCCAGTGAATTTGCCAGTAGCATCCACAGAGAATCTAAGACTTGACCTAAGGATTATTTTCCCTCTAGTTGAGGCTGAATCAGTTTCTGGTATGGCCAGCAAGATGACTGTCATCACCTAGGTAGTGACTTGCACAGGATTTGCAATGCTGTAAAGCCCAGGCACCTGGGAAGAGTTCATTTGCAGAGGAAACTCATGTAACTGAGCAGCCAGTCTGTGATCTAGCTCTCCCTCTGCATGTCCAGTCCCTAGAGCTTATAGGTCTCTTACGGACCTCCTGCCTTCAGCTCAGGTTATAAAGAGGGTCACACTTTAAAGCTCTGGAAGTTCCCCAGTTCAGTCCCTGGTGTTAGCCAGCATAGCAGTCATCCCAGTCACATTGCTGCTGCGTTATTTTTGCTCTGCGGATGAAAAGAGGATTAAAGTCTTCAGAGCTGCCAATCCAGATTCTTTCGGTAGCAGTCCACTCATTTATGCCAACAAAACCTGCAAAGCTGGAAGGAGACTGACACATAAGATTTAGAGCGGAATACGGAATAGTGATGTTGCGTTTTGCCAGATAGCAAATCTATGTGCATCTCACTGGGAACCCAAGTGGAGACCTTAAAGAAGATGGAGGAGAGCAGAAAGGATGCCACAATTCACCCACACACATTGAAAGGAAAAGGTTAGGAAGACCCTCGGGACCTAGAACTGACAAGATAAAGACAGAATGTAAATAGCTTCAGCTGAGAACAGGCTTTTAAAACATGTGAAATTATTTCTGTGCCTTCTGGTTACTTCTGTTTCCCTCAGGGACTCCACCATAGTTGGTGGGATGGCATCAGAAGTCACAGAGGACAAAGAGCACTGTTTTTCTGCTGGCAGGACTCTGTTTTTCCTCCCTCATTTTCCTTGGAACAAAATCGTGACACTTCCATTCTCTACAGCCTGCTCCATTTCTCCTTTCTCAGAAACAGATTTCAAGATTTTCTGGTTATATAAAATAAATAATGGAACCCAGTTCAGATGCATGGACTACAAATGTCAGCTCTGTCTCTCCCCTTCTCCCTCTCTCTTGTCCTTATTAAGGTGAGAAGCTTACCGCTCCTTTTGGAAAAGGATAGAAAAATTTCTTTGTGAGACAAAGGATGTATTTTTGCTTAGTCCTCAGAGAATTATTGCTCAAAAATTAAGATCTGTTTCAGGACTACACACTGAACATCTACAGGTAAAACAGAGAATTTCCAGGTCAATTAGGGATTTCTCAGAAGGGTCCTGAAACATAATTTTTTGTAAAAAGACCTTGTATAATACTCTTGTATGAGCTTTGTTCAGTCTGCCAAAGACTTACTAGCTTTGTCTTATCCATCATAAGATAGGATATATCAGGAAGCATGACACAGCTTAAACGAAGGGTGGTATTTTGTAAAAGCGACTGATCTCATGCCAACACCCATCTGCGTTCCCACTCCGCTCATGTCTTGGTTTTGTCTCTCTTGTTTACCAGGGCTGGAGCCTGCCCAGAGGACCAGACTGCACACATGGGCATCCATTAGCAGAAAAATATGATTGAAAGCAAACGATTACTTGTGGCTAGTATGCTTTGTATTAACTTCTGTGTGGGCAAACTCAGTCCTGACTGAAAATGGTGGGAGTAACAGCCCTGGCTTTTGAAAGCCTCTCTGTAGCGAGACCAGGGAGAATAATGGGAAAGCAGAAGTTGTTATATATTCACAGGTTGTCCCAGTGCTGTTCTGTGGGCAGATGGGCCTTCAGCTTCCATTCAGACTTTTCATGCTCCTCCGAGGGTACAGCAAGGGAGCCAATTAGCACTAACGATGGCAGAGGTGATTTAGTGATACGGACACTTGTGTATAAGAAAATGACGGGTGCTGTCAGATCAGTGGAATAAAAAATCATTCCTGGAGCAGCCCAGTCATGCCAGTTAGCTAGAGGCATCAGGTGTCCAGAGAGATGAATTGCAGATCCTGACCTAAATTTAGCCTGATGAGCTTCTTTTTTTTTTAATTTTGCTCATTACTCTGCTGTACTGCTCTTATCCAGCAAAGCATTGAGGTATACGCCTAATTGAAAGCACATCCACACCCCCTTGTTCATATACTTAAAATTACAGATGTGCTTGTCTGAATTGCTAGATGAAAGACTAGGAGCATTACATGGTTATCTCAAGCACCCAAAACTCTTCTGGTCACACATCCCACAAAGCCAAGATGCTGACAGAAGTAGCATGGGAACCACTCACGATCTTTTGGGAACCGTAAATGATATGATGGTAAATGCATAGCCACATATATAACTGTTCTGTACATCTCTGCATAGATAAACGCATATACAAATACTAACTACATTAGTATTTCCCAAATACATACCTACATAGATTGCCCTCTCCATCTCTTCAGCCTTTCCTAGGTCACTTTGAGTCACGGAAATCTCACGGATGCATGCAGGATTCAGGGCAGGGGAGAGGGAGGAATCAAGACTTGTAATTTTTAACTTTCGCAGTTCCCAGAAGAATTTCTCTCACCTTTCTCTTTTCTCTGCCTTTCCTTTAGATCCTTCACTTCTGTACGATTTTTCAATAGATGCTCCAAGAGCTCATGCTTTCCCTCCAGGTGAGGCTGCTCAGAGATTTTCTGCACAAACTGTCATTGTCTCTTCCATCTGCCTTTCCAAAAAGAAACTTCAGTTCCTTCACAGTCCCACACTGGCGCTCACAGGTACACATTTACTTGCAGCATGATTCTGCAAAATTACCACTATGCCTCATTAAAGCACCCTAGAAACTCCCACAAACAGCACCGGAGTCTGCGTCTGTAGGTTCTGAAACTGCTTAGGACTCTGGAAGATGCCAGACTCATGAAGAATTTATGATATAGAGTAAACAGAGTCTATGCATAAGGGTCTGTGCCAGGCCAACAAGCAATCTCCTTTCTGGCCCGCAATTGCAAGACCAGGCATCTTTAATCCCCACTTGCTTCAGGAGTACTCGGTAGGACCAGGCCATTAGTTAGTACCTTTTCAAGGCGTGATTCTAATTAGATGCCTTATAAGACAGGTACCTTGTAAGGTATCTTATTAGATGCCCTATAAGGGTAAGTACATTCTTTCATTATGGAAGTACATTTTGCACCCAACCCAAGAAGAACACAGCTTATCAAAACTGAGCATGCAAACGAATTGCAAGACACGGAGAGAAGAGGAAAAGAAATCAGTGCTGAGAGCTGTAGAGCTCCCACTGATCTGTTGTGCAAAGCTCATTTTTTAAAGACTGGAAATGAGTGCAGGAAGGTCTCTGAGCTTTAGGCTAGAGGATCTGAATACATGAAGGAGAGTGTCTTTTTATTCATTTAATTTCTGCAGTTTCTTTGAAGTCATGGTGGAAGATTTGGTTTGCTTACTCTTTTCCACAGAAAAATCCATTCAGCAGACAAACAATTATATTTTATCCTACCTGCCTGTTTAAAAATACATTGTATTATAGGGAACCTGTAGTTAATAGGGCTGTGACATTTCAGCCATATCAAACAAATTTAATTCAGATACCACAATATAAATGCAACTACTTTGTTTTCAATGTGACCATCAAAGAAGCCGGGAAGTGGATGTGTGCCTCTGTTTCTTTAGAGGGTATGAGGAAGTCTCAGAAGATGGGTTTAGATACTAAAGCTTTTTAGATTAGAATTGTTTCATGTCATTTTCTTTAGGCATTAAGAGTTACCAGCAATTGGCTTCCTTGCTTCTTTTCTTTACTAGAGAAATCCAGGACTGCGGTACAATAGAAGAGTTTATATCGACTCCAATAATAGCAAAATTATGGTATTACAAGAGTCAAGAGCATGACAATGAGGGAAGATGGAGAGTGTTAAACTGCTCTGGTTACATTCATTTAAGTCCATTCACTACTGGGCATTGCAGATGAAAAAGAATATTTTCACTAAACATTCAGCATTGCTGTCTTCAAAGGAGCTGAAGCAGCAGCAGCCACATCACGTTTACCAAGCACACTAAATTTCCTCAAGCAAGATCAGGAACACCAAAACCAACATTGCGGCTGCTCCATGCTTGGAAAATGTAATGAAAAGAAAAAAAAAAAAAAAAGGCCTGCTTTTCATGTTTGTTTGTTTGTGGTAGTATTGGCAAACACTGTCATGTTTCCAGCCTTTCTCAAAATACTCTGAAATTGATACCCAGAAAGGGTAAGCTTCTGTAACTCACAAAATCTTTCATAGGGTTACCTTTTAACAAATGCCAGCTCTGGCAAAGCAGGACAACACAGACTGCAGAGCATGCTCCATGCCTGGCCCAGGCTGCCGCAGCGACCGCCTCCCTCCTCATCTCCTCCTGTGCAAGTCCTGCCTCTCCCCCTCCTTCAGCCGGGAGGCATCAGGGATGGAGGAGCTTTATGCCGGAGCTGGAATCCAGCACGACTTCCATGCTGGACCGCTAGTTTGTCCGGCAGCAACAAGATGGAGCAGCTGAGAAGAGCCATCAGCGTTTACACCAGAGACAAGAAGTTCATTTCCCACCAACCTCCACAGCTTCTCAGAGGAACATGAAGTCATTAGCACTCGCGCTACGCTAATAAGAGCGCAGATCATCTCAGCACATGACCTGAAAATCCATAGTTTCCCTACAATACAGTGTCACACCTCTCCCTTGCCTCCCAGTCAGACGGACTCCACGGACAAGGGGACAGATTAGCCCAGGGGACTGTATAACGCTCTTAACAAAAGGATAGAGGGTCACCTCCCCAAAGCCTCATCACAACCAAATTTGGCCTTTTTAGAGAGCATCCTTCCTTCAAAGCATATCCAAGTTCCAAATTCCTTTCCTCCACCAAAAAAAAGAAGAAAACTTTGGCTAAAACTAAGATAAATAATCTTATCGGGTCTTTTTTTACTTGGAGAAAAAAGTTGCTTCCTAAGTTTGCTTTGCAATTCAAGACGGGCAGCAACAGTGTGCCGCAAGAAGCTGGGCGGCGAGGGCACAGAAACCCTGGCAGGAGCTTGAGAGAATGAGCGATGCGGATCAAGGGAGGGATGGGGGCAAACCTAGGGAAAAGCCAGAGCTGGCACAGGGTGAGCGGAGGCAGCAGGACACTTGGATGGGACATGAAGCTGAGAGTGAGGCACAGCTATAGGGACAGTTTGGGCTTAGAGGCGGCAGCCCTGATTTGAGGGAAAATCACACAGAGTGGATGCCAGGGCCCTGACGGACACCAGAAGCAAAGAAGACCCTTCACGACACGCAAGCCTTTCGTCCAGCTCGCTGTCAGGGCCCCGCTGCCTATTGCAATGACACCCCACACGCACCCCGGAGCAAGGGCACACACAGCCCACGAGCAGAAGTGATGCAGCCAGGACTTCCGAGCCGATTCCCAAGGGGAAGGGCTGGTCCAGGAGCAGGGGCTGTTTCTGGCGCGCCAAGCCTGGAGGGAAAGACCCATGAGCTCTGCAAACCACTGAGCATCAGCGCAAAAGGGGTGACCGCCCCACCACCCCCCTGCCACGGATCTCCCGGCCCCACTCTCCCCCCTGCAAGGGTGCTGGGTGCCAAGCCCGCCCCAAAGGAGATTTCATCATAACTCATAATGAGGTTGCCTTCTTCCACGCACGTGTTTCCATAGCAACAAAGAGGCGATTCTAATCTCCAATATAAAAGATGCAGGGAAAATGACATGGTTTGGGGTTTGGGGTTTTTCTGGGGAGGGGAGAGGTTGTTGTTGCTGCTGCAAGCAGCCCTCCCTGGGCTGCAGCATCCCCCCGGCCGGCAGCCCCCTGTCAGCAGCATGTGGCCCGCACCACCACGCGGCCACAGCCACCCCCAGCCCCCACGGACCACCGGCCCCAACGGCATCCACGGCAGGGCAAGGGGACAAGAGTCAGGGGCGCAGGGAAGCGGGGTCCCCCCACTGAGATCATCTGTCATCGAGGCTCCCGGCAGCCGGCACATTCCAGGCTGCTGCAGCACAGGTACTTGGTGTTGTTGGAGCAGAGGGAGGTAGACCTGGTATGCAAGTGGGCTCAGGCTTTGATCTTGTGGGGTGCAATCCCAGCGGGTGATTGCCGTCCTCTTCCTCCAAGCCCTGCCAGGGAAGTGGGAACCACAGTCCCAGACTCACCCATGGACTGGAAATTAATTCAGTAGTATAGGCTTCGGAGGACAGCAGTCCTGTGGGCAGGCTGCTCTCAGGTACAGGGGTGACGGGAAGCAGCACTATGATTATTATTCCCTCTCTCCTGGCAGGCAACACAGGCCTATATCCTAATTCACGGTGTGCTATTTGCAATTGCTTAACAGGGCTATCAAGCATCAAACATTGTCCCTCAGCTCCACTATGACAGGCAGAGCAGAGGGGAAAATACGCTGTGCTTCATTCACTGCAGTCTAAAGCAGTATGTAGAACAAGTAGACCTGCATATAAAAGAGCAAAGCACGAGGCTTGGAGCAGGGCTCCTAGGTAGTCTGGGAATATAAGTAGTAGAAGTATATAGAAGTAGTTACTTCAGAAATAGCACTTGCTTATGCTAGATGAATACCAATACTAGCACTGTGGTACTAATATCACTTCTGGGGCTCACTAGCACTGGTGCCCGTGAAAAATAAGACTTCCATTTTCTCTGGCCACATCCTGGAATAACATCTCTTGTCTCCCTAGTTGTGACATTAACACTGATATCATCTCGGTACCTTATTCAGGCCTGCAGAAGGTCTACTCCAGATCCCACGTAAGGGTAAACAGAACCCCAAGACTGGCCTTTGCATTCACAGCACAAAACAAACAAAAAAATCCACACACCTTTAGGATTTTTATTTCTGAATAATTTTTTAAATTTTATTTTCTTAGAAATTACAAAGAAACTCTCTCCAGGAGAGCAAGGAAAAGAAACAACCCTGAAATACTTACAATCAATTTTGTTCCATATAAACACAAGCAAAGTTACATATTTCATTCACATGTATGTACAAAAACATTTTAAGTAAAACATCCTTCACACATAACATGTGCATTAGTCTCAGAATCAAGCACATAATCAGATTGGCCTCACCTACCCTACCTGATCTTATTTTCCTGTTTTCTTTTTAAATTGTAAATTTCTATGCAGGAAACATCTCTTTCTTCTGCACAGCATTATGCATATTCAAATTAGCATGGATGGTCTTGGAATTAAATCACTAGGTAGCACAGTCTGACATACAGCTGTATACTAAAGTTGTTACACTGCCGTTTATACAGTGAACTTTGTTGGATATCAGGCAAAACTCTTCAAAAGGAATAAAAAGGTATTGCTAGAGGGAAAAAGGAATATGATACACAGTGCTCTCTCAACTACAATCCTGTATGATTCCCATGCAAAACACTTCAAAAGCCAAGTAATTCACAGATCTTGCTCTCCAAATTGGTATCCAAGTTCCCACCAATTTCAATCATGGCAAAATATATCACTAAAGACATCAACGCTACTGGATATGGACGTGGTCAATACTCAATATTCCAATTTGCCATCCACCCACCTTTGGAAAGAGAAGGGAGAAAGATGAAAGAACCAACAAAACTGCAGACTACTGAAGCAGGTGAGTCGGCAGAACGCTTTACCAGCAACCAGCAAAAAACAACTGTGAGAGCAGAGCTTCATTCCAACCCACTGCATAATCTCACTGTGGCTTAAAATTTGGGGATTACATGGTCAATGAACTCCTCACTAGTTGCCCAAGGCTGCATTAACACCTACTAAAATCTTATTTGATTCATCAAAAGAGCATATTGTCTGTATCTGACTTGGCAAGCTAGATTTGAAATTTCACTATTTCATGCATGATGAACACCACTGTAAATCTAAGGACCGTAAACATTCAGAGGGGAAGGGCTCGCCCAGAAGGTAAAGCTTCCACATGCATCAAAGGAAACGTCAAGCACACAAATGTCAGAAGCAACACTTAGCATAATGGGGAAACAGGAGGTACAGATTTTACTCTGCCATCATTTTTAAATGTACAAGCGATGCCAATGCATTTCTCATCTCTGCATAAACATGCATCCCAAAGAGAATCAATAACACTTCCCTCTTACACTGCAACGACACAACTGAATCAAAGTAGGGTGAATTTCCACTGTATTTAAATATACTTGAAGCACTCAGGCTTGGCTTATTGCACAGTGTGTGTTACAGTGTGAAACGGGTGTGGAAAAGGGACGTGAAATAAAAAAACACAATTAAAAGTAAGACAGAACATCTGTACGTCAGCAATATAAAGACAGCACTTAAGATTGATGCTTAGGAGGCGTAACCAAAGCGCTGGAGAACACCAGATTTTCATTTTTAGCCCACTTGAACTCTTGCAAATGAGCAAGCGATGCTGGCAGCAGTCACTCTGTCCTCTAGCTCCTGAAAATAGTGCAAGGGACTTTGCATAGGTGCCCCAGCCTCAAGAATACTTTACTAAAACAGTTTGGCAAAGCATCTATGGACAAAGGCCCAACAACAGGTGTTCTCACACAGTATCAAAGATGCAAGGCCCAAATCAGGCTGAGCCTTGAGGCCCCAGCCTAGCACATTCTGTGTGTTGTGGAGAACACTGGATCTGCTGGTTTAGGTAAGATGGGCAGTCTGCTTTTAGCCCTGTACTACCATTTGAATGGCAACTTCTACTAAATGTGTAGAAAAGAAAAAGCACTGACCCAGCAGGAGGAAGTCTCCTCTGATTCCCATACAGGAAGGGCTAAAGTCAGGTCACTTAACTCGGATATTGATGGTGTGGATGTCTTCAGCTGAGGTAGCCAATTTGAACTCACTTTATGGGCACACAAAGGAAAAAGACATCTCTAAAAATTCCATTCATCTGACTCTGACCTGCTTTATACTTCTACTTCAAGGCCAGATGAACAGTGACCTAAGAATGACTATTCCTCTTCAGCTGCAAATGGGGCCCAGAGGAACAAATTTAGATGCAGACATCTAAAGCTGAGTGAGAAGATACCACCCCAAATGCCTTCCTTGCACCTGGGCAGTTGAACAGCACAGTTGTGCTGTACTTCTTCATGATAAGCAGTTTTGCTTAAAACCAGTATCATATAGGTCTGTAACATTTCAGTGTCCATGTAAGCATTCTCCAGCCAGCAACAGTCCTACTGAAATGGAAAAGCTCACAATTCTCACAACACTCTCTGAATGATCACGGTGCCTTTTCTGAATAGTAACTAAATCTCAAACACACTTCTAAGAGGCAAATACTATATTCTTCTTTTACAGCTGAGAGAACAGGGACATTGCAGCTTGCCTAATGGTGACTCAGAGGGAATCAAAATAAAGATCTCCTGATACACTGGTACGCTCTTCTACCACTGACTAGGCTTCAAATAGCTAGAATTTACCCCCAGGAGAAACCTTTAAAACTGATGGACAATTTCAACTCCAATGTCCATAAAAGCCTGTGGTCACACATTCTTATTAGACGCTGAGGAATTTTATGTTTGCCTTCCACTTCTATAAAGTGGAAGAGAAATACAGTTAGGAAAAAAGAATTAAGGCTAGGCATGTTATACAGAAACAAAAATACTATGCCTGGAGCTCATTCTTTCAAAAGATAAACTTGCAATTGTAAGGATAAATGGGAGGTTTGGTAAATCTCCCTCAAACACCCCAGTGGGTTACAGGTATAAAGCCAGTTTAAGCGGCTGTTCATTCTTGATTCATGTTCATTCTAGCTTTTTTGAGAGAGATACTCACTGAATCAAGTTAAAGACTGAGTTGATCAACTGAGGATTGTGCAGAACAAAAAAAATGCCATCAGTCAGCTGAGCCATAAAAGCAAGCAGTAAAATAGATTCTGTTTCAGACGAAGTTGTCAAGATAACAACTTTGAATACGAAACCTCAGCCAGCCTGAAGGTGCTGCACTCAATGCAACGAGAGCAAAGGAAAAGTTTGCATTGCCAGTACTGGCTCACACCAATAGTAAAAGCTGCTTCATTCTCTCCAGAAAACCACATCAACTCCCCTGACCAGGTGATCAAGAAATCAACTAGGGAAGAAGCTCTGCTGGACTTGTTTCTAATAAGGAAGAATTGGTGGAGAATGTGAAGGTCTTGGCTGCAGCAGACATGGAATTGTGGCATTTAAAATCCAGAGAAACGTGTACAAGACAGAGCCTTGGACCTTTACGGCAACATATTTTGGTTTATTCAAGGAATGTCTTGGCAGGATCTCATGAGGGACTGCCCTGGACTCCAAAGGGGCCCAAGTGTGGTGCCTTATCTTCAAAGACAGCTTTCTCAAAGGAGAACAGTCCTTTCTGACGAGCAGAAAGTAAAGCAGGCATGACAGAAGGCCAGCACAGATAATCAAGAACTCCTGACTGAGCTCAAACACAAAGGAAAAAGTACACAGAGGTGGAAGTGAGGATGGGCTGGCCAGAAGGGATACAGAGAAACAGCCCAAGCATGCAGGGACAGTTAGGAAAGCCAAAGCTCAGCTGGAGTTGAAACTGGTAAGAAACGTGAAGAGCTTCTTTAAGTACACTGGAAGCAAAAGAAAGGTTAAAGAAAACATAGGTTTACTGTTCAACAATGCAGGCAATCTGGTGACAAAGGATGCTCTTTGTACTTTGAGGCTGATGTACTCAACACCTTTTTTGCCTGTTTTCACTGATAAGATCTGCCTTCAGGCCTGCCAGGTCGCTGGGTCTTCTAGCAGAGCATGTGGGAATAAAGCATTACCTACAGTAGAGGAAGATGGAGTTAGCAAGAACTTAAGCCAACTGGACATACGTAAGCCCATGGAACCAGACAGGATGCATCTGAAGGCACTGAAGGAGCTGGCTGATGGCACTCTGAGGCCACTCTACAGCATCTTTGCTAGGTCATCATAACCAGCAATGGTTCCCCAAGCAGTGAAATACCCTGCCTTAAGACTGTCTTGTTGCCCACAACAGTCAACAAGCATGTAGCCAGCACATCGAGGGAAATTATTATTTCTCTCTATTCAGTGCTTGTGAGACCATACCTGGAGGATTGCATCCACTTTTGTGCTCCCCCTTAGAAGAAGGGCACTGCAGCAATTTCAGTGGAAGGCCACAAAGCTGGTTAGGCGGCTGGAGCACAGGACATACAAGGAGATGCTCAGGGAGCTTGGTTTCTTCACACTTAAGAAGAGAAAAGGCTAAAGAGAGATCTCATTGTATACAACCACTTAACGAAGTCAAGTTAGAGAAGTCAAGACTCTTCTCGGAGATGAACAGTGACAGAACAAGAGGCAATGAACACAAGCTGGAAATGGGAAATTCCGACTAGATGCAAGAATATCTTTTTTTCTTACTATGAGGCTAGTCAAAAATGGGAAAATGTTGCCCAAAGAGATTTGGCATCACCATCCTTGGAAACACTCAAAACTCAAATGGACAAGGCCCTGAGCAACCCACTCAAATTGGCTGTGCTTCAGGCAGGGGGCTGGACTACAAACGTCAAGAGGTCCCTTCAACCCAAATTATTCAATGACACTATGACTTAGTAAATCTCCTCACAACTACTTTCCACAGGTAACCGTCATTAATCTGCCAATGCAAGCCACGCCACCATGAAATGTATAGGGTAATCTTCAATCTCATGAGTCAGGATGGAGTATAGAAGCCAGCAAAGAGGGGAGCGGAAGTGCACTACACACCAAACCTCTCATAATAATTTTATGCAAGGTCCCTCATACACCAGGGCCAGCCCTGTTTATGCATCATACCCATCACAGTACTCTTAGTTTGTTTCAAGTCTATTACATACCATCAGGACTAAATAAAAAGACTGCCTCTTTTCACATCTTCTTCATCTTTTTCTTGCAGCGCTGGTTGAAGACAGGCGAGGATCCCATCAGACTGTCAGCAGAATGAGAACCATAGCTGCTCTCAGAGCCATTGGGGCTCTGTGGCATCCCAGCTTCGCTCATGCCTGACATCGGTTCCTCAAAGACATCGCTGCCTAGGACCCCGTGGCCATGTACATTAGCCTCCTCATTTTCCTGTGGCTCCATTTTCACCTGTGCCAAGTTCCAGAGTGGGGAAGCATTCACCTCAGCCCCTAGAGAAAGAAAAAGCACACAGTAATAACTCAGTAAAAAGACAAATTACAAACGGCATGCAGATGGGACAGCAGCACTGGTGAAGAAGGAGCAAAAACAAAGCTACAGGTGAACTAGGCTGGGGGGAAAACAAACAAAACACACCAAGCACTGTGAAACAATAAATAAATAAAAAATCTGTTGGCTTTTTTTTTAATAGCCCAGTAATTGCCGCTCTAAAAAAATATGATGCTATCCTTTCACAGCAATCCTCCACATGGTTTCCTCCATGAGAAACAACAACTTAAAGAGCCCACATCACTCTCCAGAAGGAGTGTCTCGGCAGCAATGAGTACACCAACAGCACATGAACTAGACCCTGCATAAGCAGGACTTAGAGGCAGTGCAGAACTCATTCATGATGATGAGGTCCTTGAAACGTCAGCAACCTCCTTTAAGCTGTCAGACATACTGGACTTCTGCAGGGAAGGTGAAGTGAGGGGGCAGAGGAGTAGTAGATGAATAGTCTCAAATACCACTTCCAGCACTGAAATGCAGGGACATCAGAGCTGCAGTCAGCCACCCGACTGCCTACCTCCTTGTACTCAACACCCGCAGGTCTCATCCGATCCTTCAGCAGAATGGAAAGAAACTCTCTTGGCTCAACCTCACAGACACCCTGCTGAGAAACAGCTACCCCCACCCCCTTTTTTTTTAAACTTTTGGACTAGTGTGCAATCTGAGCAGATTGAGTATATTCTGTACAAGATTATGAAACCATATTTCTTGAAAACAGCAAATGTTTTTCTCCCCAAGAGCAGTAATTATAGATTGCATTATTTCTGCTTATTTACAGTTTTAAGAGAGACAAAAATCCTATTAAAAATACACTAATTGGGCTCCTTGCTGAGATGGGCATAAACAGCCCAGAACTGAACAAAGCCTGAAATCGTCTCACTTTTAAATCTGGTCCTTCTTGTGTGGGGTTAAATTCATATGGAAAATAAAAAACCTAGGAAACCAGTTTTAATAAGTTTTCCAAACCTTGTATCTCAAGGAGCTTGGCTACAGATTGAAAGTACAACCAAACCTCTTGTACTGAGTCAAACCTACTACTATTCCCTACTGCAGCTTAGCCCAAACCAGGGTTTAGGAGACCTTTGTGGTAACACAGCCTACGTTAGCTCAGCAGTTAGACAGCAAGCCAGAATGAAAGTGCTTGCTGGTATCCAGTTGCCTTAATGAAAAGTCCTTTTTATGTTATCCCTCTCAACAACAATGGACACATCATTAAAATACTATCAGTTTTACAGAGTTGCAGTTCCAGTCTACACAATAATCAAAGATGCTCACAAAAGTTAACTGTGTCTTTCCTTCATCAATTGCTCTTCATTGCTCAGCCTTATTCCTTTCAGCTCTATCACCTGTCATTGAGAGTGTCACTAATGACTAAAAGTACTTAAGCATTGGCACAGGACATTTCATCTTCAAAGCACTTTAACTTCAAAGTACTTTACAAATGAGCTAATCCTCATGTTATCCTGCTGGGTGGAGGAACAAGGTCCTCAATTTTGCCTCCATTTCCCCAACTGCAATGAAATTAAGCAGCTAGCCCACAACCACAATGCCAGGCATAAGCAGAAACACAAGCAGAACACAGAAGGCTGTAACGAGAGTTTTGCCCTCAGACACTGAAGCCTTGCTGCCCTCTCTACAGGCCTCACACTTGTATTTTCGAGATGGTGGTGTCCTAACTGCAGCAGCTTTTTCTCATTCCTTATGATATTATGCTCTCTAGGCTGCCCAGCTCTAGACTGGGACTTCTCACAGTGATGAGATTTCTAAAGGCCCTTGTGAAGTGAAGAGGGATTTTCAGGGAGGAACAGAGCACTTGTATTTTTAATTAGAAAACATCAATGCGGTATCAGAGAGGCAAGAGGCATTTAATATACAGCTAGCATGCTAACCTCTGGGTCTCAAGTGGCAGATGCTAATACAAAGCTTTCCAGATGAATCACTCGCAACCCCAGATGGGCCAGAGGAGTCTGCTGTTCCCTCTCCCACAAAAATGTGAGCACTTCGCATTTTAGAGGTACTATGGAAAACAATATGAGCTTTCAGAAAAACATCAGATGGATTTGTGCTTTTTTAAAACTCAGAATGTGCTATTTAAAAAAAAAAATCTAATGGACTCAGAGATATACTCTAACCTCACTAAATATGCTACGTAGTTTAGGGTTAATAGGACGACAGGCTTCATTGTTTTTTAACCAGATTTTTAAGTGAAACAGTTATTATTGCAGGGATTTCCAGAGTTCAGAAGGTTCTACACAAAAATCAAAACTGGCTTTCTTTGGGAGAAGAATGTCTTCCTCATCTTCCAGAAACTTTAGGACTATTAAACGGTACACAGAATAAAACTTGTATATAGATATAGAAAAGGCACAGCAGTAGCAGATTCTCCCATGCTGACCACCAGTGTGCTTCAATGCCAACATCAAGGGATGACACTTGAGGAAAGGAGTGCAGCCTCCATGGCCCCACTACTTCATTCACCATTTCACTTTCCACGGCCTCAGCTAACTACAGCAGGCTTTGGGGTAGAGATGCTAGAATAGGAGAGACTCCCATGAGCCCATTTCACATAAGTCACTGATAAGCTTTCATAAAACAATGATTGTCACTACCAGGGTGACTTCTGAATATGGAGGACTGCACCAAGTATCGTTAGTACTTCCATAACTCATTCAGTGCCTAAACTATATAGGGTCTTGAATTTACTCCAGTCACAAGGAACATGGCCTTCCACTCCTCAGTAACATGAATCTCTGGACAAGAATCCAAAACTACCCAGAAAAAAAAAAGGAAAAAAAAATATCCAGTACTCTCCTTATTAGAAATAAGGATAAAACTCTAGTCTCTTTTAAACTAAAATATATACAAATATATAAACCCAAAAGTTATTTTTGTCTTTGTTATATTAGACTGGGAAAAAAACCCTGGTACTCACATCTGCAGAAAATACCCTAGCTCAAAAAACAACAATAAAGCCCTTGGGCCATCACTGTAGAAAAACAATCTACCTCACACCCATAAGAAAGCCAAGAATTTTAACCATCCCCTAAAAAGAAACACCATATAAAGCATTTGTGTTCTACAGGGTCCACAAATGGAGTAAAATTTAATAAATCCCAGTAATTGATACCTTTGATTCTTTGGTTTTGTATTTAGAACGCAAGCAAGGGTTTCCCTCCCATCCAAATCTTTTTACTAAAACTTAAAAATGTCTTCTCCCTCTCCTTCCTCACATTGGGATCTGCTATTAAAAATGGAAACAAGATCACATGGAACTGCTGATGGACTGTTTCCAGGAGTAGCAAGAAACCCCTACCTGAAGTCTGCGGGGAAGCTTCTACTTCCAAATTGGCAGAGAAGCGCTCACTTTGAGCTCCAAGGACTCCAACGGGCAAAGACTGGTCACCAGAAGCCAGATCTCCTTCCAGCTCCTCACTTATGGGGAAAGTAATATCACTAACAGGTTCCTCCTTAATCTTCACAGGCTTTGTGTCTTCTGCTGCCTTTTCAGGGTTGACAATCTTCTCATATTCTTCAGAGAGCTGCTTGCTAACCTGTCAAAGATCAGCGGGGGTGAAAAAAGAGGCCAGAAAGGTCAGAGTGACTTCAGAGATTCTGATGGCAATTACATTGCAGTGCGCTCTGTTCCCAGAATATTATTAACATCTGACCTGAATGAACAAGTAAACAGATTACCACCTACACAGGAAAGACTTTTTTTCCCCTTTAAGAACACCTTCTGTCCTGTAACAAGGGACTTTAATAAGAGGTTTAATCCATTAACACATCTGCTTGATAAATATGAGCATCTTTATTTCACAGACAGAGATGACAAGGCCCAGAAATTTAAACAGAGCATGAAACAAAAGCAAAGTGTGTCAGTCTTACTCTTTGGTTTTATCTATAAGACTGTCCCCCATCCGCCAGTAACAAACTTACTCCAGCATTACAAAACAAGCAGCTCAGATATTCATCAGCTCTATAGTCAACACTGGGCAAAGCCTGGGTGCCTTCTGTCAGATTCACAGCAAAAAACACAGAAGTTTTCTCCCGTCAGAGAATTGAAACAAATACAGGAATGAGATTTAAAACTACCCTGTACTTCTAGAAACTTAACAACTGTAAGCAATTAAATTAAAAATTTCAGATTTCATCTGCTTCTAACAAATGCTTGTTTATAACACTGAATCCCAACAGTCAGTGAACTGTGCTGAGGAAAAGTCCAAGGCTTTTTAACAGCAGAAGCAAGAAGGAAAAAGAATAGCAAAGCCTATTTCCCTCTTCTAGATATACTTCCAAATACAGAGGCTACTATGGATTTCAGCCCTGCATAATGAACAGAACAAATAAGACAATGACCGGCTGCAGGATGACAGTGAACTGCATCAGCAGAATGATGCAGAAAACCCAAATTCCAAAAGGAGACATCTGAACAAAAACATTTGAACAAAAATGAACAGAACTGGTTTTTTGAACAAAAATGTTTTTAATGAAGACAGATCTTGATGATGTTATTTTTATGCACAAACCTCAGACTCCATCACAATTTACATACTACATGCACTTACAGGTGTCTCTGATTTATACTGCCTCTGTAAGCCATGAGGTGCCAACCCTGGGAAAAGAAGGAGCACAAGGTAGCTGCTCCAAGATGAGTCAGCTGGCACTCAGGTAACGTGACAAGGAGGAAGGGATGGCAGGTTTTGCCTTTGGTCACAGGCTACCTACTTGATTCAAGTCGTGGTTTTTGATGAGTAGGAGTAAAATTCCCACTTCAAATCCTTGCATTTCTCTAAGTCCACAACAGGCAGTCTTA
Organism: Ciconia boyciana; assembly: GCF_034638445.1. NCBI lineage: Eukaryota > Metazoa > Chordata > Aves > Ciconiiformes > Ciconiidae > Ciconia > Ciconia boyciana. The sequence goes on from NC_132936.1 coordinate 96,913,457, forward strand.
TATCATTCAAACAAAATGCATATGTTTAATTTCACAGAATACCTGGACCAAGAGAAACCATACCCTTATTCTTACAACCTACGTTTAGATGATACCTCTTATTCCAAGGAATTTAATAATTCCTCTTCTTTCTCCACAGAAGCACAGTTCCCTCTAGAGTGGAAGGTAGCCTGTGTGACACCTCAGATCAGCACAATAGTATCCTATACTCCTAAAGCTTAAGCAAGTCACCCCTTGCTTACGCAAGCACAAGCCATTGTACAGCCCAGGAATTTTTGTTTGTCTGCTTACTTGTTTTCTGGAACAATAAGCAGCCGAATATCCCATTAAAGCAGAAAATTCAGTTAATCAGTCAATACTGATTTTACGACTACTTGATATTTTTGTCTGGGCCATTCAAGAGCTGAAGGCCTCCTCTTAAACCCAGACAAACCATCAGTAGAGCATTCCTAGCCTCAGTAGGGACACAAATAAGGGGCTCTGTCTTCCAGTCAAAAAAATCATGTTTCTCTTTTCCTTGATGACTCACCTCCACACTCAAGAGATTTTCTAATCTGATTTTACCTCAGTAAGACCCAGTACTTGGTACAGGAATAAGCAATTGTACTGGGGGTTCATTTCTTGGTGCTGTCAGGTCCCTAATGCTCTTCTCACCTGAAGCATGTAGCTGTGATAATCCTTAATACGGTGTTGCCAGAACTTCTGCAGCGAGAGCACGCTGCCAATGCCCACTTCATGGAAGACCTGCTCCATGACATCAGGGAAAGGGGTGTGCCCAAGTCGAGCTTCTCGATCCACAGCAAAGCGCAGCAGTTTGGTGAACTTCAAGCAGTACTCGTGGGCGATGTCTGTCAGGGTCTCCAGGACACTTTCATTGGCACACTCAAAGCCTGTGTGAGCCAGGATGGTGGCCATTGACTGGTAGAGAAGCTGCCGGCAGGAGGACCAACTCAGCTCAGTCACTGGCTCCCCTTTTCCTCTAAAAACCAGAAAAGACAAAAATACCACACTTCCAAAACCTGAAAGGAATGTATCAGTTGAAGAGATACTGTCATAGGTGATGTACAAAGGGAAGGCAGATTGTCTGGGGTTCTCCACAGCTTCTCCATTACATATGAACACTACCTAGCAAGGGTTTATCTGCTTTCCCTTCTTCCCCTCCCTCCAAATCAGCACTGCCAATTCTCATTTTCCCTTCTAATGCCACAAGATTCCTTGGGTGATTCATGAATGTGGGATGCAAATCTTCTGAACCCTTAAGCAACTCCCTTCCCACCCAAGAGCTTTTCTCCTGGAGATGTGAATTAAATGGGTCCTTGACACAAACAAAATAAAGCATTTTAAATAACATGAATGCAAATCATTTCCCCTCTCAGTTAATTACATTTCTCTTCCTTATTATCTCTGATGTCACAGGCCTAATAGTCAGATACAAAGGCTTCTGGGATAGACAAGATCTGAATTTACAATGCAAAAGACACACATAAAAAGCAAGGAACAGGATACACATACATTTCATAAAGTTACACTGTAGCCAAAAAGACCATTTCCCTGCCCTCATTTCCAGTAGTCACTAAGCATGACACTAAAAGAAGTGTCCCCATATGCAACCTAAAAAGTGAACACCAGGCCCTGGGAGGAGCCTGGAGAGGTTCTGCCGTAGAGCAGCATTGCCTGGCCTTGGGTTTGAGACCTCTCTTCTCGGTGTTGCTAAGCGGGAAGGAGTGACCACGCAGGATGGAGGAGATGGAGAACAACTGACAGGAGCACTTCAAACATCATTCATTTACAGACAGGCAACCGAATTTTTCATCGAGATGAATTAACAAATAGAAATTCCCCATAGGAAAAAGACAGGATGAGATAAGGCAAGGCCTCTGAAAGGTAAATATATTTCTACCAGATTTCTCAACTCACAATTAAATGCATGCGATGTGTTTGCTCGTATCAGTAACACGGTCTTCAAATGCTGATGTCAAAAAATCAAATTTCCTTTCTGCTAAGTATGGTATTTATATACTTTTTTACACTTCATTCAGCACCAATGGCAGAATTAAGCTAACAATTTCACCCTTCATTTGTTTCTGATCAATTTCTCCCAACATCTTCCGCAGCCCACCCTGAGATTCGCCTCGCTCTCACCCTACATTACTCGCATACCACCACACACTCTTTCCAGTAACAAGACCGGATTAAACAGTACACAGACAGCACTGATGCCTTGATAAAATTCTCGCTACTCTGTCTCTCCAACGCGTGCATTAGGTACCATTCAGTCTCACTAAGACGCTGGGTCACAGAGCCTCAGCTCCCCCTGATCCTGAGAAGCAAACCATAGAAAACCACTGAAACACAGCAGTAAAAAAAGATAACATTTCAGGGGAGTGAAAATGGAAGGTTAACCTTAGAGCTGTCAGGACCAAAATCATTCATTTTCGAGAACACCAGCTCAGCGCTTTCTGATTATTCAGATAAAGGGGGGGATCACACTATACTGAAAGCTGCAGATGATGGCATTTTTAAGGGGATATTAAGAACAGCATGTAGATCTCAGGTCATGGATTCATCCCAGTTATTAATTGCTGCAAAAAATGACTCACATCCCAATTCCTACTCAATTATGTAACTACTTTGTAAAGAAGACAGCAGGCGCTCTGACAAGATGAATTAAAAGATCATCAGTTTCCTTATAAACCAAGTGTCACCCATACTGTTTTTACACCTCTCTCACTCCCCCCTCCACCTCCCAGTGACAGATTTCTGAAGTTCACAAACAGCCATATGTCTCATACAACACTGGGACTAGGAGGTTACAACAGAAAAAAAACAGCCATTGAACAAAACCAACCAGAAAACAACCATCAAAATTTATGCCTATAAAAAAGAATATCTTCTTTTTTAACACATATAAAGGACACACCTAGCTGTCCAGCAGCCATCAGTTGACAGTATCTTCAAAAACACCAGACACCAGACTACTATTAATACGGAGACAAATAAAGAGCCATTATTGACGCTCTGCCACTCACTCAAAACACTATGGACAAACTTACACTAGACACAGAATTTGGCAAGCCCAAGCAGGTTACTCAGCCACTTGTAAAGTAGAGCACAACAACCATTCAGCAATGCATATCACTGCTCAGAAGCAGCAGAGAACGTTATGTCTCTTTTAAACTCCTAGAGGAAAAGAAACTAATTGCCAGCATTAAAATGCAGCTAGGTCACTATGCTGAAAGGGATATAATCAACTTGAAATCTAATCAGTTAAAGACAGAGAGAAAAGAAATTTAAGGTACTGTACTCAAATCCAAATCCCCACCTCTTGTTCTTGGTAAGGTAAATCAATTTTGGTTTGTTTTTCTTATTTTTCCTTCTCTTGTTTTCCTGTTTCCCACAATAAGCAATAGAGGAAGATTATTAAAAGCCTGATTAGACAGCAAAAATTGAAATATTGTTGTAGATGTTAATGGAAACCAACAAACGAGAAAATACCTTTTTTTCCTTCATCTGCTTTAACTTTCAGGTACTGTCTGATAAGAATGCACATAAACAAAAACAGCCATATAGACACCTTTAAGTTGAGAGCAGTTATCTAACATCAAGCCTTCCCAAAAAGGACCAGCAAACTTCTTTTCCATGACGATCATAGCTAAAGAGCCTTGGTCTTAGATCTCGTCCAAATACCTAGCACCTACAAAAGCACCCTTCCAGATACTATCATTATGCAGAATGCCACCCTCTGCAGCACTTACTGCTTTCCTGAAAGGCTCCCCATCCAGCAACTATCCAAAGCCAAACGTATTTAACATATTACCAGGGTCATATGGCTGCAAGTAAACAAGAGTGCTTTAATCCCTAAAATTCTGTCACCAGAGATTAACAAAACTGGCAGTTAGGCCTGTGACTTGGACATGATCATCTCTACAGAATATATAGTATGAAATTTATCACAAATGCTGGCCAACTTGTCGCTCTTCAATTCTGTATTTCCAATAGGATCTATATTTTTACATATAGGTCACCAACACTACATGATGTTCCAGACAGAAATCTACCTGCCAAGCCACGAATTCATCAGACCCAAAGCCCAGCCTTCTCCCGCTGCTGCCAGCAAACCTGCAACATGCAGAACTTCACAGAAGAAAAGTGTCCATTTATACCAAACAGGCTTATTTTCAGGATTCCTAAGGTTTCAGAACTCACAAAAGGACCATTTTCTGTGTCAGCAAGACATTCCCCAAAGGCACCACAATCCATTCATCCAAGCTCCTCTCCTGTAAGGCTGTTTCTCTTAGAGGGAAGGAGATCTCGTGGTTCATTTCCTGTGCAACTGTCTTCAGGGGAAAGTGTTTGGGCTAAGTCAGTACAAGATCGACAGCCGAGGTTCACTCAACTGCAGTAATGAATTGAAGTGCTCTGCTCCCTCCTAGGTGAGCATAAGCTAGCAGCAGATGGAGGGAGGGATTGTTTTTCCTATGAACACATCAATTTTATGAAACATTACATTGTGGAGTTGAATTTCTACCAAATGAGGTGCAACAAGGTCGCTTCACAGCCATTTTCCCCAAAACAGTAAAATAAAGGAGAACATTGGAAAAACAAGATTATACTAGTCAGAGAGTGCATCAAAGTACACAGCGCACTAACTCAAACCAGAAAGTTTTTTCCTTTTGGAAAAGGGCCTCTTTCCACCTCGCCCTGAGTAAGCCTCTTTTTAAATACCTCTGCTATGTCTACAGAAGGCTGCACAGGTATAAAAAGAAACTGTTCAAAAGATAAGGGCAAGAGATAATAGATAACGTTTGGAAAATAAATCGGGTCCCAGTGGCCCAACCCAGAAGACTGGACAGTTTAGGGGCTAAGCCAAAGTGCTTAGCCCAGCAGGGGAAGTATGTTCTGCCTGCTCTAATCTCCACTGCTCCAAATCCTTCCCAACATTAAACCTGCTATCCCACTGACATGTGCTTCCCTATGTCTGTACAGACATTTCTCAACTAGAAGCCCTTCTGCCAGGAACCATCTTCCCATTGCAAGCTCCCAGTTTCATGCACAGATTATCTTCCAATGCAAAGCACACATTCGATGTGGCCAGGAACGCAAATGAGAGAATGGCAGAGAAATCTGTTAAGAAACCAACCACGCACACAAAAGAAAAAGCATCTGAAGAGGCACATAATGAGCAGGTTACGTTTCTTTTGACAACAGATCCATGCTAATTGGAGGAAGCTGAACAGAGAAGAAGGAAAAGCTAGCAGCCGTATTATGGTAAGAGCCTCCTGTTCAAATGGTAGTTTCAAGTCTACAGTTCCCTTACTTATTCTTCATCAATTATGCTTTAAGCTTACCTTCTGTTTCTATACCAACCAAAACAAACGTTAATTCCTTATTGTGTATTCCAAGAACTGTAACATCAACAGTTGCAAATCACCAGGACCAGATGGTAATTCATCCAGGAATACTAAAGGAATTCAAGGATGAAATAGCTGAATAGCTGTGGTGAGTCACCTCTTGCTTTAAACTGCCTTGGCCCATGAGGACAGAAAACGTGAAAACATTTTCTTTTAATAGCTTCAGAAAAGAAGATGTGAAGAACTGCAGGCTGGGAAGCCCGATATATTCTGGTGCATCGGGGAAATTCAAAGGCATTATAAGAACAGAATTAGAGGACACATGGGTAAATATGATACACTCATAAAGAGTCCAGACAGCTTTTGTAAATGGAAAATCTGCTTCACAAACCTACTAGACTCCTCCAAATCCATCAACAAGAAAGTACATAAGAGATATCCACTGTGGAGCCCAGGTCTTCCCTCAAGGATCTGTACCAGAATCAAGGTTTGTTTCAACATATTTATAAACAGTCCGGAAAAATGGAGGCGGGGAATAGCGTCGTGATTGAAACTGCTGGTGGTACAGATTTTGGGGGGTTGAAAAGACCAAAACAATTGAGGAATAGCAGTAAATTAGGTTCTGCCTCTTCCTCAGATCAAAAGGGACGAGGAGGTAGGGGTTACAGGTATGAGGCGGGGCAGAGGGGAGGAAAACCAAAATGAATCCAGGGAATAACAAAATAAAAGACAAGGGTCTGAGGTTAAAGGATGAAAATTAATAAGGAAACAGAAGAGGACATGACTACAATAAAGAAACTTGTGGTCTGATTCAGGCTGGCCACTCTTATCTTCCTTTCTTCCTATACCTATACACCGCTTCTCAGACCCAGGTTACTGCCAAAGAAAATGGAATTAAAATATGAATTTAGTCGAATACCGTAACTCTGACAATGGCACTTCAGAAGGCAGCATAAAATTAAGCACTACCATGTTTTATCAAGGGGAAGAATGGTCTTCCTTAAATAGTTTTTACACACTAAGAACAAGCGTCGGCAAATCATATAACTTTATTTTTACTACTATAACAGCAGTTGGTATTCTTAATTTATGTGTCTTAAAACAGTTAAGAACAAACATGCAACAACAAACTCAAAGCTTTCCTCCTGGAAAAGCATCAATGTGTTTGGTTTAGCAAGCACACAATTAAATTCTAGTCTACACTGCAGCTCATTATAAATCCACTCTCTGTCAGCCACAAAACATTTCATTTCAAAATTGTCTATCCAGTTTTTACAATCTAGTCCTTAAACTCCCCCATGTGGTTGACTGCTAAATAACATTTCTTTACTCGGACCCCAGAAGCTCACAAAGGACAACAAAAAGACAAAGCAGCCCCCAAAACATAGACAGAGACACAGAAAACTGAACTTAAAGGTGAAGCCACTGGGAGGGCAGAGCAGAACACTGCTCAGTTCTACAAATCACGGGGCCAGAAAGAGCAGGAGTCCCAGGGCTCAGACTTTATCCTCACAGGACTGGATTTCCCTTCACCCCTCTAGGCTAATTACCTTATTTCTTCCAAGAAGGATGATGGTGTTCCTCCACAAACAGCACTAAAGAATCACTCTACTGTTCAGAGAGACTATGTTACCAAAAGCAACATCTTTCAATAAAATGCATTTTATACAACCTCAGGCCATTAAAGATCTCAGTGGCATTTAACTGATATATTATATTTTATTGATGCACATTTTCCCCATTTTAAAAACTAAAATGTATTATCCTCTCCCACACCATGTTCATTGGTGCACAGTCTTTAATCTAAGAACAGAAAGTTATAGTAGTGAGGATTAATCCCTGAATTTAAATGCACATAACCTACCAAGTATCATGAGATCCTGCAAGAAATTCAACACCTCCTTGTGAATTCAGAGGGGTAGACAGGGAGGTGGTGGCAACACTATTTAATCAAAGATTGGCTGCAGCCGTAGAAGCAATGCAACCTTCCTTTACATTTTCTCCATCCCTTGGCTGGTGGAACCAGTATCAGAGACAAGAACTCCCTTCACCCATACTCATCACCACCTCTGACCAACAAATAACGCAAACAGGGTGAAATGTGATAGTTACTACGCCACAGGTCCTTGGCCACTGAAATCTTACAAATATGTTATCAAATCATCTTTTCAGAACCTACAACTAAACAGCCAAAACCGAGTCATGTGTCTTTTGGATTTTCAGTTACAATAGGGCAAGTTTAGTTGTGAGTAAGCAACCTAAACAGAAGAGACTTCACATCCTATAACGAAATTGTCAAAAGACCATTGAAGATAGCAAAACCATTCACAAACATTTAGCGTAGCACTAACAAGACAGAAATCAGCACTACACATCCACATTTTATAGACAGGAAACAAAAGCACATTTATTTTAAACAATGTGCATGTTATCCATAAGGGAGAAATCTAAATCTTTCCTTTTCGAAGCCTGTTTCATACTTTACATACAACTGTTTGACCCTTCAGCCTAAGGGAATCACCATAACTACATATATATTTAAAACCAGTCAGCTTTCCTTCAGCCAAGAACTAACCCAAAGAAATACCAACACACCTGTAGAAATCACTCTCTGGGTCACTGTGCCTCAGCTGAAATGGCATTTTGGGGGTTTTGCTATCCAGAGGAAGCAGGTCATCAGGGAGAGGTGGAGAGGCCGGACAAGATGGCAGAGGTTCGCTGTCTTCAGTTTTTATGCCCTCCGCTTGCTGCTGGTTTTGAGCCTGAGCCATGGCGATCAGGCTGCGCAGCCGCCTGTTGTGCTGGATGAGCTGAATGGTGTGAATTGTGAGGCTGCAGGGCTCCGAGGGGATGTCCAACATGGTGGTCGGCCGGGGTTTGTTTGCAGATGGCTGATGCAATGGAGGATCTTGGACTTCCACAGTACGAAACTCACGCTGAAGCAGGTCAAAGGAGCTGCGATTGGCCTGGTTAGATGAAACCGGGATCTCACCCCAGTATCGCAGCATTTTTACACTGGTCACGTACTGTCCTCAGATCCCAAGAGAAGGCTACCAAATACTGTACTACAAAGGAGCCTTGTCGCAGGGAAAAGTGCTAGGCTTTGGGCGGCAACAGAAACTGGAGCTGGGATGACACTCTGAATACAGCGAATTATGACTGTCAAGAAAGCTGACGCTCACTGCGCAGCGCAGTTTCCACAATGGCATCAGGACGCAACGCTGACATTTAACAGATTACATTGCTGCTTCTCCTGAGGGGGGGAAGAAGAAAGAAACGCACCCGTGAGGCGGTCATTATTTCTGTTTGTAACAGGGGCTGGTGCGGCTCCGCCTAGGCCACGCCGGCACCTCGCTGAGCGGGACCCACGACGCACCCTGATTTGCGTGGAGAAACTCCGGGGGCCGCACTCGGTTCGCCCGCCGCCCCCGCAAGGCGCCGCCGCCCGCCCTCCCCGGGCCCAGCTCCGAGCCCGCGGCTGCCCCGTACCCCGGCCCCTCACCCCGGCCCGCGGCTCCCCACGGCAGCACCAAGCCCGCCCGCCCGGCCCGGAGCCCCCCCGCCGTACCCCGCAGCACCCCGCCGCTCCGCTCCCGGCCGCCGAGCCGGAAGTCGGCCGCGGTCCGCCACCAGAAGCGGTTCCCCCGCAACCAGCGCTCCTTCGCGCCGGGAGGAAGGAATCGATCGCCATCGCCACCGCCGCTCCCGCCTCCCCTGCCGCTGCCTCCCTCCCTGCCTCACCCCTGCTGCTACCGTGGGCCGCGGCTGAGGCAGTGGCGCGACCCCCTGGAGCTGCGCCCGACCCCGGTACTGCAGCCGCAACGGCGCTCGTCCCCGGAGGACTCTATTTAGGCACGGACCCGGGAAGATGGCGGAGGCCTCGGAGACGGAGGCGGCGGCCGAGCCCGCCGCCTTCAAGCGCCCGAGCCGCCCGCTGCCCCCCGCGCCCCGCGCCGCGGAGGGCGGCGAGCCGGGGCCCAGCCCGCTGCCCTCCCGCCCTGCCGCCGCGCCGGCGGCGCCGCGCTACGAGGAGCCGCCGTGGGGCAGCCACCCGCCGGCCGGCGCCGGCTACGGGCTGGAGGTGCTGAAGGGCGGCGTGGCGCTGGGCTCGGTGCGGCTGGAGGGCGGCAGCTGGTTCCTGGTGGGGCGGCTGCCCGGCTGCGCCGTGGCCCTGGAGCACCCGTCGGTGTCGCGGCACCACGCCGTGCTGCAGTACCGCGGCGCCGGCTGCTCTCCCGACGGCCCCGACGGCGCCGATGCCGCCGGCTTCTACGTGTACGACCTGGGCAGCACCCACGGCACCTTCCTCAACAAGGCGCGGGTGCCGCCCCGCACCTACTGCCGGGTGCGGGTGGGCCACGGGCTCCGCTTCGGCGGCAGCTCCCGCCTCTTCCTCCTGCAGGTGGGTGGGGGCCCGGGCGGCCCCGCCGCGCTCCCCGGGGCGTGTGTCGGGTGAGTCGTGTGGTAAAGGCTTCCCCGGGTCGAGCTCAGGAATTGACCCGGCTCTAGCTACATCTCCCTGGCGTCTCGGGGTGAAGCCCGCTTCTGAGGCGTGGGGCGGTTTGGATGCTTTGGAAGCAGGCCAGCGCTGCCGTGGTGGTTTTGCTGGGGAAAAGTAGTCAGGTGTAGGTATCCGCTGCCGGCTCTGCCGTGAGGTCCGGGGCTGAAGGACGGAGCAGGGCCGTGGGGTCCCCGCGCTGCTGCATCGCCCCGGTGCACTGGGCACAGGGCAGCTCTGCCGGGGGTCAGCGTGAGAACAGGCATGGCAGCTTCTGCCAAGGTGCAGTGAGCGCAAAAGGCATTTTTCTCTGACAGTATGATGTGTCAGGAAAGTCTCTCTGACAGTATGAGGCATCAGGAAAGTAAAGCACTAATATGTCTTTGTGACAAGGGGAGCTTTTATTAGTAGGAACTTGGAGAGCACTTGGCATGCCCTATACGCGCTTCAGAAGCTGCTCATTCCTCAGATTCTCCCATGTGGTGCTGACAGAAATTTTTGCCTTCTGCCTTTAAAGTACAGTTATATTTGAGATTGGTCTGACTACAAGTACACAGTAACGTTTGTTTCTTTTTTCCCCACTTTGGAAAGGGCATTAAAACTAATATATTTGGGGATGCAAACCATAACAAATGGTCTAATAATTCCACTTTTTGAAAAGCGCTATAATGATTTGTTTATGTTATTGTACATAATCTGCATGTGTGTTGAAAATACTTCTTTCTTTTCTTTTAAAAAACACTTCTGCTAAGTTACTGTTTGTGACGTAGGGACCCAAAGAGGACCAGGAGTCTGAGTCGGAGCTAACTGTGACTCAACTGAAGGCACTGCGTAAACAGCAGCAAGCAAAATTAGAAAAGACAATGTTGGGAGAGGACTCTGATGAGGAAGATGAAAAAGAGGAGAGAAGTGAGAGGAGTCAGAACAGTGATATGAGCTGCTCATGGGGAATGGGTAAGTGATGATGTATAAATCAGCTGATGCACCCTGGAAGGTCTTTAAGCCAGTTTTCAGTGAATACTAGGGTTGAAATTCCAGCTGGATGCCAAGTGTTCCAGCCCAATTCTTGAGTACAAATTAATCCTTTTCTTTTTAAGAAGAAGAGTGCTGTCATAAGGCAAGCTTACAGCTGGTGAGAAGTATGTTAGAGTTCCTTTTAAAAGGTAGAATGTAATTTACCTACGCCTGTAAAAGGCCATGAAACTGAGAGTTTAGGTTAATGCTGTGTGTTTTGTTCCTGTGACAATGTCCACACTTTTGCCCAAGAGGGGAAATTTATTTGCTTGAGACTTCTATGCAGTATAGCTGTCTTTAAATTTAAACAGGAAGTCCACATCTTGAAGCTAGATAAATTGTAATTAATGAGCTTTTCAGTACAAACTGAGTTGTTTTTTTCAATGGAAACGTATAAGCACATAAAGCCTTGAAAGTGCTGAAACTGCAGTGATGTTCATCTGCAAAACTGTATCTTATGATGGAATAACTAATAGCAAAAAAGAAGCAGGGTATTTTTTTTATTGGATGCAGAAATAATATTCAAGTTAAGGGAAATAATTTTAAGATGATGTAGCTGCTACTGCTTTCAAACTAACGAAAGTTGAAATATACTGGTGTTCTCTTTCTAATGTTTCACCTTTTTTTGCACTTTGTATGTCTTCTTCTAGGGGAGGATGCTGAGGAGGATGAAGTTGAAGAAAACCCTATTGCTATTGATTTTCAGGATGTACAAGATGCCTTCTATATGAAAGATCCTAGGAAGGCCTTACAGGGCTTTTTTGACAGAGAAGGTATATTTTTTCTCTTTTTTTGGTTTTAATTAAATGTAATTTTTTATATTTAGCAACATGTGACATTTGTGCTCATGTTTTTCTTTGGGAATTAAGGTGTGGGAGCTAAACTTTTCTATTACATTGTGTATAAGGTCTTTTTATTTTTTTGGTCAAGTTGGGGGGGGTGTTGGTGGTGGTTTGGTGTTTTTGTTGGGTTTTTTTGGTGTCTTTTTTTTTATTAAAACTTAACTCACCATTGTATATCTGAGACTTAGTTACTAATTCCTAAACTGGGATTTGTAGAGAGCACCTTATATTCCTCTTGAGTGACACTCAAACCACACCCATGCTTTGAAGCTGTGCTGAAAAATCCAAACCCATCCAATTCCAGACTGTTCTGTTTGGAGATGGCTATGATTGAGAGATAGAATTGGAAAGTATAAAAAGACAAAAGGCAATAATGAACTGGTCTAAACTTTCGATGGTTGCTAGTGAAACTTACAGATGACTTGCTTATTTGCTAAAGTGAAAAATTAATCTTCAAGATAAACAATATCTGTGAATGCAGATTGAAGTAATGACATTTTGCAATGTAATTTACTTTAATACATACAGAGGCAAGACTGTTTTTTCTTTGAACTGCATATTCCTGAACAGGCCACTTAAAGTGTTTTGGTTTTTTTTTTTTTTGATCTGAAAAAGCCTTGATTGTGAAAAACAACCAAATGAGCATAATACCAAGTGAAGATCCCATGGCTTAAAAAAAAAAAAAGGCGGAAAATTAAGTTCTTTGATATGTAACAAGGGCATTTTATCTCTTTTGTTTAACCGTGACATTGTTCTCTGCTGTAAAGATTATTCCTGCTTATGTCAATTTTGGTTACTACATCAACTTTCTTTTCCTCTCTAGGAGAAGAGTTAGAATATGAATATGATGATCGTGGGCACAATAGCTGGCTATGCAGGATCAAGTATGTATATCTCCATTCACTTTTGTACATAGAAGCTGACTTCACTGAATTCACAAACAAAAGCTGAAGGAATTACTTGTCTTGTCACACTTGGCAAGGAGGCCAGCTGGAATTACACCTAAGCCCTGACACTGAGACAGAAGTTCAAGGATCAGTGCCTAGCTCATTGTCTGCTCTCCTTTCTGGTCTGCCAGCATTTGGTTTTCCTTAGCGATGAAAATCGGGAAAGCAAGAGTTTAGGTTCTTTCAGTTCCCCTTGTTTTAAGAAAAATGTAAAACTGAAATAAGAGAAAAGAAACTAGGGGACAATATCTTTCAATTCCTAATGGGGGAGAGAAAAAAAAAATCATTCATTCTACTGTGTACCCAGTTCCAGTTCTTTTGTGGTATAAGGCAGTTTTTGATGGGTTCCTGCAAGAGGCCACTAACGTAATTTGTTTATAAGACAGGATAAGATGAGGTGGAAATTAAGTCAACAGCATAGGTCTCAAATGGATAGGTACAACATTGCAATGATTGTACTGCTTAAGAAACCTTTGCTTCAGCATGGAAAATATTTGTTACTGGTGTCACATGGATGCAAGATACTGGTGCTTAAAATGATTTGGGGATTGAAATTTAACCTTTTAACTTCTTGTATTCCCAATGGAATGAATATAGGAAGAATTATTGTTTGGACTAGTGAAATCAAAATTACTTGCATGCTTTAGGAAATCCATGCTTGTGTTTTGATTGGTACTGTATGAAATGAAAAGTGAAAATATGTAATCAACAAAAAAGACTAGAGTGAACGGGAAAGAACAATGCCAACGTGATAAATAAAATATCTGAGTAGCATCTGTGAAAAGCTGTTTGTATCTGAGCTGTTCTCTGATCCTTCAAACTGAACAGGTTGCCTGTGGATGATGCATCAGGGAAGCAGCTGGTGGCAGAGGTTCTCCATTCAGGAAAGAAGAAGGAAGCAATGATACAGTGCGCACTGGAAGCTTGCAGGCTACTCGATGCTCGGGGAGTGCTGAGGCAAGAAGCAGGTGAATGACTAGTCAAATGCTCTGATCGTTCTAAAAGCCTAAATTGGGGATTTGAGATTGCTATCTTGAATTTGTTTTATTGCTCAGTGGTATGCAAATCATTTTGTTTCTTGCCTTCTCCCTTACCTTTCCCAGTATCCCGGAAAAGGAAATCAAAGAACTGGGAAGATGAGGATTTTTATGACAGCGATGATGACACCTTCCTTGATCGAACTGGTGCTGTAGAAAAGAAACGACTGAACAGAATGAAAAAAGCTGGTAAAATAGAAGAAAAACCAGAGACTTACGACTCCCTGGTAAGAATTATTATGGCATGCCAGGCTTATTCTCTCATGCATGTATTATTACTAAGAAAGAAAGTAAAAAATATTTCCTCATCTTTCTCTGTTAGCTTGAACTCTGATATAATTTCAGACCTTTAGCTCTCAATTGGCCAATTTAGAATAACATAGTGGTTTTTTGACTTGTGGACAATATCTATAAATACCTCAAAATGCTGCTTACTTTATTCTAGTGGAAGCATACTACCTTGCTTTTGCCTGTGTAGTATTGCCTTCTACTTGGTGGATCATGGCAGTATGTGAATTAAATACCAGAACAGGATACTCTTCTGATGCTTTAAAACCATTTTAAAATAATTGCAAGCTTTCAAGTGCACAGGGCACATTCCAAAGAAGGATCTCATTCTGCTTCAAAGAATAAGCAGCCTGGGCTGACAGGCATATGACAACTGAAAGTCCCACACGGACAATAGGGTGTGGGGGAGCAGGGATAGGGAGGGTTGGAGGATCACAGTCGTGGTATAACACTGCTGCAGAAGTATTATACATATTTTTGTGTTTCAGAAAGAAAATTATTTGAACAGTATGTGAAAGGACTGATAAGTTGTTTAGGAACAATCTAGACTATAATTTTTTCTGCCCAGAAACTCCTGGTCAAAGATCAGAAGTAGAAAAATGGAGGTAATTTGGTAGGATATTTGAGTAACTCTTAAAAAAGGATTTTAAGAAGATAAAAAGATCTTCTAAGCATGTTGTTCTTTCATAGGTCACAAAGCTAAATGAAGCTGAAAATGAGCTTTCTGAGATAACACAGAAGCTGAAGGCTTCAGGGAAAGGTAAGGCATGAAGTTTATTTGATCATAGTGCTTTCTGTAAAGAAGAATAAAGAGATGAAAACGTATCTTATGGATTTCTGTCTCAAGTACTTTTTTTTTAGCGGCCACTTTTCACAAAGGAATAGGAAGATTTGCAGGTCACTGAGTTAACTGGAGAGGATACTTACCCTCTTCGTACAATAATTTATGTACTCTGTGTGTATAGTCACTTGCTAATGAACGCAGCTTTTTCTAAAGCAACCAACATCTAAGTTAGGGAAAGGAGGTGAGTGTACAAGCTCCTGGAGCTTAAGAGGGTGAGCATTGTTACTGTTTATCTGCCCATATTAGTGAAACTGAACCAATTGGAGGAACACTTTTTTCCACTCCCTCCAAAACCATTTATAAGGGAAGAGCAAGCAACTGACAGAAAAGACATTATCTTTTATTTCACTTCTCTTACTGTAAATGCACCTTAAAAAGGAAAGGTGGGAAAAGAGAAATGTGGAGTCAAAGCAGTGGATGCTTAGCCTGTATGTTCAGTGAACTTGCTAGTTTATGAAGGTGCCATTCAGGTTCTAGGATTATGCCTTTGTGTACAAAGGCAGAGCCTTTCCAAAGTGGTGACTGTATCTGGTAGTGAGTTAGATTTAAAAGCATACTGTACAAATAGCTGCATTTTGCTTTCTGTTACTGATGATGTCTCATGAAATAAAAGGAAGGCATGAAGGAAATGTGTTTAGGCTGGTTCTTCATACAAAAACCTTTTTAACAGAGTTGGCATTAATAAAAGGGTTGCAACGTCAGTTTGTCAAAAGAGTTTCTCTCCAGGAAGCCTAGCAGCAGTCTGACGGCTGGACTATCTTTTGTGCATTATACGGGTATGTTTCTTTCTAGTAATTCAGCTCCACACCAAAACTCATTTGTATCAACATTTTTGTTGGTGATTGATTATACCAGATCACTGTTCAGAAAACAGTATTGTTCCACTGAGCATTCTAACTGATGGGTCAGTTCAGTGTGTTTGAAGGAATTGTTTTCAGCATGACTGTTCTGATAAGTAGTTAACGATTGACTAGAAAGAGAAGCTAATGCTTTATATTGTCTGAGACATGTAATTCCAAGCTTTCATATGTTATGCTGCCTTTGTTTCTGCTGATACTGTTTCTCAACAAGGCTTAAATCATATTGTGGTAGAGGCTGGGAGAAGGAAGAATCAGTTAATTTATAGACTTCTACTAACACCACAGAATTCTGATATGTTATCATGATTTAGTAAATTGTAACTGGTTACACAGCTAGTTTAGAGCCTTGGAAAAATTGCAGTCTCAGCACTTATTGCAATATAGAGTAATTCAGTATTGGATGGGAATTTCGTAGAACTAGGCCAGGGCAAAACATAGCAAATATTGCATCATCAATTGCTTTGTGTGTGCATGTTCTAGATACTTGTGTTTTCTTTTATTTCTTTGGATGCTTTGGGTTAATCACAGATGTTGAGTACAAGTGTAAGCCAGGAGCATGCATATTGATCATGGGTGATTCTTACCACTGTCACGAGTTGTCTGGCAAAGCTGCTGCGTTACATACAGTTCTGAAACCTTAACGCACTTTCGCTTGCTCTAAATGATTATTTGTAGCCTAAGGGTAAGCGTGTAGAGAGACCAATGAGTGAATGACAGGCTAAATTGCAACACCTCTTACCAAGCACTTGGAGAAATTAAGTGGTTGTCTGAAAAATCGCAGTAGAAGTTCACAAATTGTACTCTGGCGTTCTTCAGAACTAATTACTGATGGACTGACTTGGTATCTTTCATTCACTGATGCAGCTGAATGAAAATCAAATACATAGAGCTCTTCAGTCTCATCTTTGGTTGCCTGTTCAGAAGAAAATTATCAATAAGTTGATGGTGCAGTAAATAGCCCTATAGCTTTTTTCACTGCAATATAAAGTGTAATAGCCATGGCTGATTCACCTCCTAGCAATGTGAAATTTTACTTCAATAGTGTAGAAAACTGCTGCAACAGATACTGAATGCTAACAGTAACCCTGTAAGCCGAACTACCTGATCTTAGGCCCTATTGGTGGAATCAAGCAGAGAATCCTATTTGCAAGATGGGTGATCTGACTCGCTGAAGATCACCCAGTGACTGAAGTGCTTACACTGTTCCACAGCTAAAGAAGCGAGCTGTGGAACTATACCTTCAATTGTTCTGAATTATCTGACTGGACACTAAACCGTATCTTTGAAATTTGGTGTTTAAATTAAATGATCATTCTGCTCAGCTCCTGCCTGCTAGGAGTTTCAGACTGTTTGTTAAAACATCAACGAAAAGGTATTGTTTTGTCTTGGCTCATATAAATAGTTATGAGGGAAAAGAAGAGTATTTCTATCTGTATTTCTTTTATGACGTGTTTTGTCATCATTTATATTTGTATGGTGGTGGACGCTACAACTGTTCCTTATCTTTTGAAGCCTCCTAATTCTGTATATCTTTGAACAGTTACTGTTGTGGTTTTCATATATTTGCAAACTGTAAAACTATGTTTTGTTCTAGATCAGAAATATCCTTTTCAATTGAGTCAATTTGTAAACATGAGTCTAATAAGACTTTTCTCTAAATATTTAAAGTAATATGAAACTGCTTGAATATGTACTCTTAACAATAACTCATACTATTTTATTTGTACACATTTAAAATTTCAAGTGCTACTTAATTAGCTCAAGCTGAACTGAAAATAACTCATTGGTCACATAATTATGCTTGTGCATATATACATAAATGCTTATAGTGCAGCAAATAAAGTGGCAAATCCAGTATTTTCATATAATATTAAAAGGCAGAAGACTGCCTGTCAAAGGCTTGCTAAAATTCTAGCAACAACATTTTTCTTTGTTTGCCTCCAAGTTATTTTTGAACACCATATAAAAACTTCTGAGGCATCGTTCAAGCCCAAGAAAGAGTTTTCCTGGAGTTTTTTGTTTGGTTATTTGAAATCCATGTGTAAGAATTCTGTATTTATTTTTCTTAGTCATTAGAGCTTTAGTTTTTCCTCCTGAGTTTTATTTTAATTAGTCAAATATGCATAGAATTATTAAGATTTGAAATCAGGTGGAGTAGAAAGACTGTTGTTGCTCTTTTCAAGTACAGAGCAATGTTTTCTTGTTAGAAAATCCAGTCAAAGGTAAATTTTGTGTGATTGGCTTAACATATGAAACTATTCTTGTATGCACTCAGTCATCCAGGGGTAGGAGGCAGCATCATGTGTTGATTCATTTCGAGCTTTGCAAATGTTATTAAATAAACATTCCAGGAAAGCCAAAATGAGATTCCCCATGAAGTGGTGTGGGATTCTTTGTAGCTGTGTTTATTTTAGTCTGTGACTACAAAAAGAACCCATAAGCCACTTTTTTAGGGACAGCAGATCTTGAAGTGAGATGAACAACTTAGAATTGAGACACACATAAAGAAACATTCAATTTTAAGAGAGGCTTTGTTAAGTAGATTAAAGTTTATTGTCAGGCTTTTGTTAGGAGAAATGCTTTCATCTTTCCAGGGCTAGCAACCTCCATTATTTCACCATTCAACAGAATCTTGCAGGGAGGATAGTTGTTCCTATATACTTTATTCTCTAAAGATAGGACTTGATGAATACAGCTCTCATCTCCCCACCCGTAACAACATGTATCCTCTCTTTATCTTGCCTAGCCCAGTCCCAGCCAGCGGCTCAAGATTCCTTGGATGAATTCATGACCGAAATAAAATCAGGATGCGCCTTAGACGGTGTGGCACGGAAGAAGCTTCACTTGCGGTCGTTTGAACTGAAGAAAGAGCAACAGAGACTGAAAGGGTTAATAAAGCTTGTCAAGCCTGCAGAACTGCCTGAGCTGAAGCCCCAGTAAGTCTTGGCTAAAGTGTAAAACAATTACTTTTACTGCTGTTGTTATCCGTGGGCAGTTGTGCAAGCCCAGTAAGTAGACAGCTTTCCAAACACAAAAGCAGGACGGCCTTCCAAACTACCTGGCTCATCTCTTTAAAGAGCTGCTGTGCCTTTTGGCTGTTGTAGCATCTATGGTTGAGGCAGATGCACCACAACACTGGAGTAAGATATGCCCATGCTGGGAGGATGAGAGGGGGAAGGGATTGGAAGCATGGTGTCAGCTTTTTTAAGTTCCCCCCCCAACCTGCATCCAAAAGGAACTGAAGAATTTTACAGGTATTATGTACAATGTGAAAACCACTTTCACTCCGTGAAATGTACCTGGAGGTAAAGTGTAGTGGTTGTTCAACTACTGCCTAGCAGCGCTACTGCAATTCAAGAGGTCCTGTGCTGGGTTCATCATTTGCTAGTGGCAGCTTGATTAGAGGTTTAATTACTTCATTAATTTACTTAAACTGAGGTTTGGCCACCGAGTGTTTTTATACAAACATATATATATATATATATATATATATAATATATATGTAAGTACATGTGTGCAATTGAATTTGAGGGAGTCTATGTGATATAGGTTTTTTTGGTTGGTTGGGGTTTTTTTTTTGCTTCCTGTTACGGCAAGTGTCTGAATCCTACAATATGTATGTATGATGGAGAAGTCATCTCCTGCAGCTTCCTCCTTGGATGCTGCAAGTGAGAGAGAAATGAAAGGACTTTTATATATCCACTTCTAATTTGCAGATTTTTTTGCGTTTGTAAATATAAGACTCGTTTGATACTTTCTACACTGTTTTCCTTTGTATCTAATTTTTATTAGGAGTGGGAGTTACAGTCTGGAAACAGAGAGCAAGCCTAAAAAGATTACCCTGCCTCTCTTTGGTGCAATGAAAGGGGGGAGCAAATTCAAGCTGAAAACTGGAAGCCTAGGGGTAAGTTGGAGTCAGTTGGTAAGTGCAGCGAATCAGAGGCTATTTCTCAGACACCTTCTCAGGCTATGGAGACTGTAGGTGGCAACCATGTCTTCTCACATGCATGAAAACAGCATGGAGGTGCAAGCCTGCAGCAGTGGAAGGTGCAGGGCAGCAAGCAGTGGCTGTTGGATGTTGTTTGCTGCCAGTAGTTGCCATTCTGTGCCCTTGTACAGCCCGTCTCCTGGGGCACACCTGCGGTCAAAAGGCAGTGGATCAAGTAGAGGCAGTCTGCGGAGAGGCTGAACCACTGCTATACCTCAGCAGCTGGTCCTTTACTTTCTTTTGTTTTTCTTGTTCTTATAGCTAAGATCATATCCAATATTGATTCAGTTTCCAGTGTCCCTGTTATAAAGAGACTGCACTCCTTGTCTATGGATTGGACATATTTTTTCATCTTCCATCTCTACTAATAACTTTTCCTTGAAACCTAACTATTCTTCATCCTGACAGTGTTTCCTTACCAGCTGTCTCTGACAGTAATATGTGTGCTTTTTCCTGTAATGAGTATCTGTGACATCTACCTCCATTTATCTTAGCACTGATGCACAAGTCTTTCTCCCACAGAAGTTGCCTGTTAAGCGTCCAGACATCCCTGAAAGCTTGTTAAAAATGAAAGATGATGGACCAGAGGAGGAGGAAGAGGAAGAAGAGGAAGAAATGGAGGAGGAGCAAGAAGTAGATGCAATAAACAGCAGAGCATCAAACCTGGAAATGAAAATGACAACAGAAGAAGAAACAGGAAAAGAAACTAATGCTCCCGATGGTTCTCCTTGCAATAACAAGAATCTAGAATCCCTTCAGGATGGTAAACCATTGGTTTTGATTTTTTCGGTAATGAAGCTGAGTCTGTTACTGCTGATTTTTTCAGAGCTATGTGAGTCTCCTAAGGTTTGAGTCACAGGTTCTCCAGCAGATTTCCTTTCCATAGATTTTTGCCGTGAGTCCAGAGTCTGTGTGCCAACAGCTGAGTTTCATGTGGTTCTGGTTGAAACTCTGCTTGCAGTCAGTTTTTCATGCTTTGGTAGAAGCATGAAGAAATAGAAGAAATCTCCTGGACTCAAGAAAGGTCCTATTTTGATAAGCCCTGCTTTCATTAGATTGAGTGTCCATATGAAAATAACTACAATGTGTTGTTGGCAGGGAGAGTGACTTAATAAGAAAAAAAATGTCTGTGTAAAGCTTTAGATCTGTTTGTAAAGAGGAAAAATAATTTTAAAAGTGGTAGTGGAGAGGTATCTTCCTTGTATCTGCGTGGTTTATCTCCAATCCCTCCTTTTCTATATCAGCTTTTGATGCACTTGAAAACTCAGTAATGATGTTTCTCACTAAATGATGTGTTTGATGACAGAAACCTAATTCTAACTTTTTTTCTTAATGCTGGGCAGGTTGTTCTTGAAAAGTATGTTTTAACCAGTTGTTATGTTTTAACAAGTTTTTCTTTAATATTGTATTGCAATGGACTTGGTGGATTAAATAATTTGGAGGACTTCTGAGAGAAGAGTTCTTCCTGAGACAAATGTAGTTAACAGTTCCCTTTTGCACTTTGTCTCAGGGATGCTAGTGCTCTACTCATCAGAGTTACTGCAGAGTACTCACCTAGCTCTTTCTTTTTTCTTTTACAGGAGTTCATTTTCTGCCTGAGCCAAAGATACTAAGGAATAAATCTCAGATGGGACCCTCACAAGAGAAATCTCAAGGTGAGCAGTACAATTTAGACTATTGTACAGTACCATGTGGGTTTAGAAACTGTCTAAAGGACTTACTGTCTTTTGTCAGTAGAAGGAAACTGAGCCTAATCTAGAGCCTAAAGAATCTAGAATTGAAATGAAGGATTGTTTTTTTGCTTGGGAATTGGTAAGCGTATGGTGAAGACAGGTCACTTTAACTATGTTTCAGTTCTCCTTGCTTTTCATAGTCATTAACTGCTTTGAGATCCTTTGTTTTAAAAAAATAGCATGAGAAGAGAAGAAAAATTATTTTAATTTAGGAGCATAAACATAATGCTTTCCCCTCCTTTTTCTCTTGCAGTAGCTCTTAACAGTACAGAAGGACAGAACTTTCTTTTATAAAGTCACAAATACTGCATAACATTAGCTAATAATCTGTTAATGACCCACGTGATCCCTCCACGTGTACACACAAAAAAAAAAAAACCCAGATCCTCAAAACGAAGACTGTTTGGTGTACTGAGGAGATCTGTATGAATGTTCTATTTTTTCATAACTCGGACTGTTAAGAATGTCATCCTGTCCTCATCATCTCATCCATAGACTTAAGCCACAAGACTCTCAATATTTCACAGATTAAGTGGCAGAAAAACAAGGCATACTTCTGTCTTTTCTGTATTCCTCTCACCTACGTTACTGGAAAGTTGGGGGGGTTTTTGGTTTGGTTTGGGGTTTTTTTGTTTTTTAAAAGCATGTTGGTCCTGTGCATTTCCTACTGTTTCCTTCTAAATAAATCACTGCAGTGATTACAGATAGAGAGTATCTTTTAGAAAACAAACATCTGCCATTAACTAAAGTGTGTTACAGAATCCCAAATAGAGGACCTTATTAAACTGCATTCAGGTAGGTGACCGACAGTGTATTAAACATAAGTTAATATATCTATGAAAAAGAAAAAGATGTTCAGCAGTCTTAAGTATGAGTTTTGTTGCAGTGAGCTGTCTCGGATTTCCTCTTGGATGTATCCATTTTTACGTGAACTTCCTATAAGCTTATTTCTGATAGAATTGGTCATTTGTGATGTGTCATAAAACAAATCTTCTTTCTTCCCAGCATCTGAGGCAGTATATAAGGAACCTGAAGAGACATCTGAGAAAGTTAAGAAAATCAATAGCTCAAGCAAGGTCAGTTATGAAACCATGGTTCCTGCAGCTTAAAGAGTTTCAGGAAATCATTTAGTAGGCTCTTTTTCAGTGAAATAGTAATAGTTTGATTGAGTATGACTTGGTGATAGTAGTGCTTTTCTGCTAAGACCCAAATGTAGAACCACACACTGCCCTTGGACACAGGTTTTGGAGTCTGCAATGAAAAGGTAAAGCACAACATTTCAAGCATGGATAGAGGCTCTCAATTCAATCACAAATTTATTTTTTCACCTTTTCACTTGGCAGTTAGCCTCTGCTAATTGCTTCTTCTCCTGTATCACAAGTGTTGTAGAACATAGGTGCTCTCTGAGCTTTGGAATGGCATTGCAAAACTTTCCTTGGAGAGTAGCTTGGGAAGCATGTATTGGCTGACACAGAACATGCTGTACTAAAGTTGTAGCTAGTCTGTATTGCCATTATCAAACCTCATCCTTCTCTGTAAGATGTGGAAATAGATTAGTCTAAGAGATTATTGTGTTTTGCAACCAAATTATTACTAAATTTGAGTTCATGTACCAGATAATGTTCCTCCTGTGCATAAGATTTGTATTAAAATGTAAAGTACATGAGCCTTGCACATTTTGGGACGCAGGTAATTGTTGCCTTCCTGGAGCTGGGAAGGAACTTCTCTGACAGCGTGCTTTTAGCCTAATGATTATTGTGAGTTTCTTCCCTTTAGAGTGCATCCCACCCTTCTGCTGATTGCCATCAAAGATTATTACTGTACTTGGTGGGCCATGAGTTCTGACCATTATGACAATTTCTTTGTGGTGGCCATCTCACTTTAGCGCTGCACCACTTACTTAAAGAAACTTAACTCCCTGCAGCCTGTGTGTGCTAACTGCTGCCTTGTTAGTCCTGGCAAAGGACCCAAAGATTGGGTAGGTACAGCCTTTAGAATTGTGCTTTGTTGCTGGCCTATAAAGCACATTGATAAAGAAACCAAGAGTAAATTTACACTGCTAAAGCCCAAGTTATACCATTTCTATGAATATGGGAGAACAAGGCAGTTTCTCATGCCGAGGCAGTCAAGTCAGCACCTCTCATCAGCACAGAGTTCACTCTAACACTGAGCATTCTCTAAATGCCAGATGGCTTAGCTCTCTCCCATCACAAATCACTTTTTCCACATGCTGTCTCTGCCTTTGGGCTCAGATCTTGCATGGAAAATATCAACCAGAAGTCAGCTTTTTTTTTTTCTCTTTTAATATTTGAGGAACAACTTTGAATCACGCAAAACTGGAAAAACAATTTTAAAGTGACTGTTCACAAGCCATATTTAAAAACTGTTCAACTCTGCAGTCTAATGTTCTGGAAGACATTAGTCTTCCAAAAGAACTCATTTAGAGGTTAATTTGGGGAAGGAAAGTTTTTGAGGGAATGAAAAATTGCTTCAGCTGCATAACTTAAGACTGTGTCATGATACTACAGAGTAATGCAAATGGGTGCTGAATAACTTGGCTACATTTTGAACTCTTGAGTCTTGCACTCTACAGTTGTATGAATTTTTGATAGCTACCTGCAGTTGTTGAAAACAAAAGTTGTTGAGAAAATGATGCTGATGTGGCAAAACTTAAAAATCTAGGGACAAAAATACATTGCTGTGTCAACATTTGAATTGGAAGTGACCTGTTTTGGTTTGCTTTAAACATTTCAGTGATGCCAGTGAGACCTGAAAAAATTGTGTTTTCTTTTCTTTTGAAAAACTAAGTTATCCTTATATAACAGCTGCACTTTTATATACTCCAGTTTGAAAGTTACCTTAAACCCGAAGTTTTCAGTGGGATTGCGCATTGAAATCAGTAAAGCACTTCTTGAAAATCCTACTCTAAAGCTTTTCCCTGCATAAAGAAATTCTGTGTCGAATGACACTACCAAACATTAGAATGACAAGATTAAACTGTCCAGAAGTGGACAGGGGGCAATGGTTCTGTTGTGAGGGGGAGATTGGACTGGATGACCTCCAGAGGTTTCATCTAACCAGCATTTCTATTATTCTGTGACTCTGCTGGGAATAAACTGGATCTACTTGAGGGTTTGATTTCTTCTTTCCTCTGTGTTACTGTTTTCATCCCTCACTGTAGTAGAAATAACCCTCAACTTTCAGTATTTGTTTCTGAATTAATGAGAGATTTAGTGGCTGTGACACGTTGCTGGAGGGGTGCAGCACCTTAAAAATCTTTTCTCCTTTTGCAGGTCCAACAACCTTTTTTTTCCTCACAGTACCCAGATGATGACCCAGACTACTGCATATGGATTCCTCCTGCAGGTATCAACCATTTCCTTACCGTTTTTAGTCTTACAACTCAAGAATCTACCTAGTAAGTAGTCAGGGTGTCCTCGTAACTTATTGAGGAAAAAAGTAATTCAGGAATACTTTATGCAGAACCTGATGATGTTTTCTGGCATGTTATGCCCCATATTTGTTGTATGGCCATGCAAGTCTTGCAGTGAATTACAGACCATATCTGTAGAAGCTTCATCTCAATGGACAGATACACCTGCAGTTTGTTTTTCAGTTTTGTAACACCTGAGAGAGCTAACTCTATTCACACATAGCGATATGATGATCTAGTTGAAAGACAAGTTCAAACCTTCACTAGGGTTAAATGCTCCAGCAATCTTACTATTCTCAGTTTTCATAGAAGTCTGTGAAATCTGAAAATCTTCTTTGCAGATTTTTGCAAAAATCATTGGAATACAAACTTTGGGTCATGTGTTTTGGAGAGAAGTCTTGGTAACACTTTGGTGAAGGAACTGAATAATTGATGCGTGCATCCAATATATGTTAAAGTTGAACAAACTTTTTACTTTAGTTGCAGAGTGTTTTTAGCTAAGTGAGGGTATTCTTAAACAGTGTAATGAATTTTCAGTTTCTCTAAAATGGAAAATTAATTTTCATGCATTGAGGTTTTAATTGTTCAAAGCTTAGCTTTTATTTGGTAGATTCATTACTATAATTTTTGTAAGGCTGTTGCAGGCTTATAATATAGATAGATTCTGAAGGAAATAAGAAAAATGAGAATAAATTTCACTGAAGAAAACTATAATCTGGTGAACAGTCCTTCAATGAAAAGACTGTACTTCTCTGGCATATGAATCCACTGTAACAAAATACCTGATTCAGTAACTCAGAGGTCTGATCTGGGATAGCCAAGCAAGCTGTGTCCATAAGAGGGAGCTTCTTTTTCTGTCTCTGCCTGCTAATAATCAGACTTACCTTCTGTCTAAGCTGGCATAATGAGGACACCAGGGGAAAAAAAAGAAAAAAAAAAAACCACACCAAACCCAGGAATATATGGTGTAATCTTGACTCTATTAGTAAGGTTAAGAGGAATTATAAGTATAAATCAAAAGACTATTGGAATTGTAATATCCAGTATGACTTACCCTCTTTGTGCTTGTCTGACTGGTGCTGCCTAGAGACTGTTTCATACTTGGATACAAATTTATCTTGGATGAGGGGTAAAAAAAATAATGCAACTCTTCCTCTGTCCACTAGGTCAAAGTGGTGATGGCAAGACTCATCTCAATGAAAAATACGGCTACTAAGCTTCAAGCACCCCAGAGTATATCTGAGGTCTGAAGGACTGCTCTATTTTGGACTCTTTCACCACACGTTAAGTGAGGGATAAAAGAGTTGGTTTTTTCAGATGCTGTTCCAAATTCAAGGGCATCAGCAGCCACTCTGGCTGTTAGCTCTTCCTGTGTGTTCTCTGTTCGTTTTCCAGATACTTTTTTAAACGTAAAAGCCCACATATTCTTCTGTATCTTCTTCCATTTTTAGCCTTGTCCTTTTTATTTGGCTTAAAACTGTAGGTTCATTTTTCCTTTTGTAAATAAAAATATACAAAAAGTATTAAAAAATACACCTCTGTATACTTACAGGCTTGATAAAATTTATTCATGTTGGTTTTATGCAATTAAAATGAGAAACACTACTGGTTTGCTTCTGTGGCTGCTATTTGAAAATACTGCCGTGGTAAACGCAACCTAAAACTTGAGGGGTGGGTTTTTTTTTTTCTTTCCTATGGAGAAAAACTTCTATTTTGAAAAGAAAACTGTTTTCACTCCTCCCTGGTGCAGTTGCTGGAATACTTGGTATGGAGTGGACTGGAAATGGTGAGCGTACGCTGTTACAAAGGTGTAGAAACACTGAAGAACTGAAGAGGCTGGCACTGCTTATCTTGAATCAGAGGGTAACAGAGGAAACGAGGGAAGGATGTCCTGGAAGAGTTTAATGAAGCCTGTTCTTGTCCTGTCACAACACAAGAGCAAAGCACCATCTTAACGCAATTTAAGGCATGCCTGCTTTTAATTTATCACAGGTATAGTTTTGAATGTCTGTATAATTAGGCTATGACATTCTTGGCCGTCAAAGGCTGTTGGAGCTACAACTAAAGCAAGGTTCAAAGAGCGAACAGGCAGCTCTAGAGCGAGGTGGCAGGGAGGGCTGCAAACGCTTATTGGAAGGCCCTAACCCTCTTCCCCGTACCCCGCAGTCACCAGGGCGGGAAGCCCCCTCCCGCCACAGCAATGGCAGCCCCCGCAGGCGCACAAGGCCAGGCCCCACCTCTCTTCGTAGTGCTCTGTGGTTGGCTGCTTGCCACCCTATTTCTGAGCCTGTCCTACTCACGTGATCTCGGAGCACCCTCTGATTGGCTGCCCGTTTCCTTTGGACCAGGAAGTGCTCAAGTATCACAATATAGGCTTTTCTGTCTCTCCTATGGATATATATATCTGAACGAGGATTCCAGTATTTATGAATGTGTTATTTATTTCTGGATCCACTTCCCATATGTATTTATATATGTGCCTATTTAGTATATGCTATATATGCTAAAACATTTATAATTGAAATATCCATCCATAAAAGTGCGGGTATAAATTGGATAAACACTTTTTAATGAGGGGTAATGAAATGAATAATGCAAGTTCAAACGTGAATGGAAGTAATAAAACAAAAGCACAGGGCAGATTCATGCCCCCCGCTTCCAAGGCTGCAGATCAAGCCCTGTTGGGGTGTGGGGGGAGTTACAGAGGACGGGGGCTGTGAGTAAGCTCTGGTTTACTTACCATAGCTTTACTTACTTTACCCAGGGCTATGGACCCCTCCAAGGAGCTACCAAGGGGCTGCCAGGCCTGCCTGTCCCTGCCCAGCCCCCCTGGGCTCTCAGAGAAAAAAGGATCTTTTCTGTTTGCTGCACGTGGAGTCAAGCCTTTTATTTTTAAGCAGTGCTTTCCTCCAAGCTGCAAGTAGTGGTAGGATTTGGGACCTGAAGACCCCGACTCGGTAACATGGTCATCACTTGTCAGCTCACCTAAATAGTCACCGACTGGTGGGATCCGGTCCCCTGGATGACTCACAATTGTCCCAGAGCCTGTGTTGTGGCAAAGGCAAGGGTCACACAGGGCGTCTGAGGGATTGTCAAGCTCTAGGCACAAGCAGACAGTGGCGAGGAAAGCTGTAGAAATGCTAGTGTTGCGCTCCAGGGTCACACGTCCTTTGGCATGCTCCCACCGGACAGTGGCCTTATCCTCGTGGATAAATCACAGGAGGGCACATCAGAAGCTGAGGAGAAGGGATAACCATACAGTTCTGGTTCTTGCAATGGTAGTGTTGGAGTAATGGAGCTCACTCCAATTTTACCCCACAGAGAATGTAAAACGCTTGGGCAACTTGGCATTTTGTAGGGTTTTACGTGATATGCTCAAGCTGCAAAACAGCATCTTCTTTCTGCCTGTAATCTTCAACGTATTTAGGGGGTTTTTGTCAGCATCTGCACACCAGGCTGGGCAGCCTGAAGCTTCCTGTTTCTGGCAGAGGCGTATCTTTACATAATCGAAGGAAAGGCTGTTGCTCCTCCATTCAAAGTGCCAGACCCCATAGGTTTCACAGACTCTGTAGCCCTTCTCCAGAGCCTTGTGCAGTTCCAGGGTGCACCAGGCATCTGCAAGGGACTTCTGTTCATCGCTGCGGGTGCAGAGGGCCGGGCAGGTTTCAGACAAAGTGCAGCACAAGGGAAACAATAGTTTGCCATTTATGCTCATGGGAAGCACAGGGAAAAAGAGCCCACGAGGTGGGTACACCTTTACTTTGACCATCCCAAAGTAGGCGGTCAGTGTGTCGAAATTCTCAAAAAAAAAGGACTTCTGGGTTCCCAAGAAGGTATTTTTTAGTTTTGCTGATGAAAGGATAGAGGCTAGCAAAATCACAGTGGTGTATCTTTCCATCAGGGGCTTGTTTGTAGTACAGATAAATGGTATTTGTCCTGCTGCCAGAACACACATCTCTGGGGATCAGGGACTGGGCAGTTTGGTCCTGGCTAAGACCATGAGCTTCCCATCTGTTTCTTTTCATAGCGGCTCACTTGTGCTCCCATACAGATCTGATAAAACCTGCTCTCTTTAGGCAGTCCCTCTTTTGTTGCATTGTGTAATATGAATACCCAAAGGTGGTCCCCACCGGATGGTTCCAGACATTTTCCTGGTAGCACGCAATACAACCGTGGAAAAAGCACCCATTATATTTGAAAGTTGTTGTCATCCCATCAATGATCGCTTAGCCATCCCAGAAGTAGGTTCCCACTTGATACTCACGGCCATGTAACACATGACAGGTTTGAATATTTTCCTTTTTGGCCAGGTATATATGTCATTGGTCAAATATCTCTTTTTCCTCCAATGATAGCCATGAACCAGTATGAGGACATGCAGGTAGAGGTCACCATATTATACAGAAAGGGATCTACACAGCGATAAACCTTCACCTTTTCAGCACTCCCTTTCTCATCCACTGTGTGATGGGCCATCACCATAATCTTATTTCTGTAGTCTTCAGGCCTCCCTCAAAATTTTTACATCTTGCTGGTAATAGTAACTCAGTTCTTATTGCAAGTCAAAGATCTCCTGATGGTCTGTGTAAATGTCAAGAATTGCTTTTTTTTCCTTAAGCACCATGCTGTGCACCCTGTCATAATCCCGTAGTGGAAGAGGGCCTACATAACTTTGATTTTTCAGCAGCGTTGAAAAAATGGAGGCAATACATTTTGCAGCCCTTCATACCCAGCACTTGGGGAAGACTGCTTAGTTTCATGGATAAAAAATTTAAAGAGTCTATGAAAACGAAAACACCAGTTGCACATCAGTTTATCCCCATGGGTGATTAATTACACACCCTTTTTTTCTTTCAGAAGCTGGCTGACAACTGAGCAACCATCATAGCCTTTGGCATTAGAGAAGCATAACCCTGAAACTTTGTGTCATTAAGCAGCTGAGTAAAGTCCACGTGTCCTCTTAAGCTCCCATTCTCCTTCAGTTTTCCTTTCCACTCCTTCTTCATCCCACAGGGCATCTGGCGCTAAGTCTATGGCAAAAATGTAATTTGGGCCATGTGCCCACTTTCCTGCATACATCCCATCTCGTAGAGAAGAGAGCCCTGTCCCGTGTCTGGGGTTTTGATCACAGGCGTGGAGCGCTGCTGCTGGCTTATGTTACAGGTCTGTTCATGGCACAGACCGTACTTCCAGCCTCTACGTTTGAGATGCTTTTCCACATGGATCTTGCACTTTTTCCCGTAAAATCAGAGCGAAACAATTTGGGTTCCCCAGACCCACGCAGCAGTCTGCAGCTGGGGAACCTTCTTCTCATGGCGGTGTTAAGTGCACCCAGCATGCAGAGCCAGCAATAATATTTACAGCTATGGGTGTGATTGTAGCATGTATGGCAAAGCTCACAAAGGTTTCTCACCACAATTACCTTTCCTGACCTACACCATAATGATGTTCACCATAATGATGTCAGAGGAGGAGAGGGGTCTTGGGATATCTAGGACTGTTGCTTTACTTCTTAAGAATCCCCCAACATTTTTTTCTGCTCAGATAGGAGGATGATGAGTATATTAACACGCAGCAGGTCCTCCAACAAGGGGATCCCACTTAGCACAACCGTCCTGTGCACAGACCACTCTGGTTTTTCGTGGAGCTCTCTTGCTCTGCTCAACAGTTCTGCATCAGTTAGACCCCTCACTGCTGTAAGTGCTGTAAGACCTCCAGCAAAACAGAGAAAACCATCACTGGTGGGTTTTAGCTCAATCATACAGCACCACTTTTTGTCTGTAACGTTAGAACGGAGATAGGCTGCAGGGTCCTGCATACCCCACTCCCAACAGCTTTTACCGTAAGAGTAGCCGGGCGGAAAGTCTGATTGCATCTCAGCTCTCTCTGGCTTTGTACGAGTGTACTGATCCAGTCTGAAACTTTTTTCTGAATTTGTAGTGCTTAAATTAACAGTGGAAGACTCTAGTAGAAACTGTGCATGCAGACAGCTTCGAGGCAGAGCTGAGCAAAATCACCAGCATCGAACATCTGGCATAAGTCATCAGAAACTTGCTCTACACCCCAAACAAGTGCTTTGTGAGCTTCACGCAGCAATGCCTCATCCGAATTAACAAACCTGTACTTTTCCGCATACTGCCTAGCCCTGAACCTCTGCAATGGCCATTCCCACTGCTCTGTG
Source organism: Ciconia boyciana (assembly GCF_034638445.1). Taxonomy (NCBI): domain Eukaryota; kingdom Metazoa; phylum Chordata; class Aves; order Ciconiiformes; family Ciconiidae; genus Ciconia; species Ciconia boyciana. Next base: position 96,944,473 of record NC_132936.1, read on the forward strand.
TGCTCTGTGGAAGCCACAGGTTGGGCTGACATCCCCTCCACCACCACCACCCCCCCCCTTACATTTGAGGGTGGGGGTAAAGACAGACTTTCAAATACACATCCTGGGGACTTGGGAGGGCAGCTGCTTCCACCATAAGTGGTCTAACAGGACAATCTTGTCTGCGTGCTGGGTTTTCTGCCTCTTCTTTGCTGCATTGACCAATGGGTAAGAAAACATACAACAAAGGCTGCATCTCAGGCGTAGCTGTGAGGTCCCCCACCACCACGGGCAAATGGAGCTCATCCCAACACCTGCCATTCTCTGCGTGACACCTGCACATCAGCCAGCTCTTCTGGTTTGCAAGGTCATTTTTTTCCAGATGCCCTCGGGGCTTGGTGATTTTGACCCAGCACTGTTGCATTTTCTCTCCACTTCTTTCAAAACCACAGATTAGAGCAAACAACCTCCAGATGGAGCTCATGATGCACAGACCTCACCATACCTCAGGTCGGCTCCGACTGCAAGGAGGGAATCCCGGCTGTACCTGTGGGTATGGTCCCCTAAAGAATGCCTCCTCCTGCTTATCTAAGGAAACCTGAAGCTACATCCATGCGTGTAACACTCCACTTTCCGGAATGGAAAGGAGCATTCATAAGGTCCTTCAAAGCATTCAAAGGAGCATAACACCTATTTGGTTACCTACTTGTCAAACTGGGTTTACAGCACTGTAAAAAGCTACAGAATGCAGAGAGATGTCATTAACACATAGACCATCCCGTAGCCAGCTCACAGGCCTTGCTCCAGCATTCAAGAAGTGATTGTTTAAAGCTGCTATTTCCTGCACAGAGTGCACGATTAGTTGGTATTTTCTTTGCAACATGTGTTTACCTCATTATCATACTTACTTTCCACTGCTACAAAACTTCCAGTTCCGTATTCACCTAATAAATACTCTTAAATTTATGGGGCATCAATGCCCTAAGGCCCATGAGCACCTAATATTTGGGCAGCTGGCTGCAAGATATTTTGGTTTGCAGTGCTATGCATAAAGCAATATATATTTTGATACCTGTATAGCAACACATTCTGCTGTTCTGGGGCACAGAATTATATATACACACTCAGCATAGCTGTAGACATGGGGGGGGGGGGTAGGTTTATTTTTTATATTCTGAAAATGAAGTGCTGTCTTAGGAGCGCTCAGTTTCATTTTCAAAGTGAATGTGAGGTAAGATGTGAAAAACGTTCTTTAAGTTAGAGGAAAGGTCTATATATCAGCCTGATTTGCTTAATTATGCTTTTAAATTGTGGAAGTGTTTTGTTGATTGTGCAGCTGTGTGGATGTATATGCAGGTGTATGCACACTTTCAACCATGAATATATTGCTTTGTTTCTCTGCTTTGACCTGTTAAACCACTTGAAACTCAAGTTTATGCTTTTGCTGGACGCAGTCTGCTGAAACTGCAGTCTTAGGGCATTTCGAGTGACTCGCCTGTTTATGCTGAGTACCTGTTTCAAATCCAGTTTCTTGTAACACCTAGAAATGAGATATGCATGCTAAGAATAGCATATGATATGAATCCACCTGCAGGTGATTGCTCAAGGGAAGTCTAATTGAGATTAGGCTTGTAGAACAGCAGATCAAAACTCACCTGTGCTGGCCTAGGCAATGAGAGCACTTGGATGCACCGTAGAAGGCTCATCAGCTCCTGCAGACTCGAGGCAAAGGCACCCAGCCTCCCTTTTTGTAGGGATCATGTTTATACCCCTGTATATAAGTATATACTTGCTGAAGTCTTGACCATATGGTCAGTATGCAATGTGTGCAGTACTTTGGTTTAAATGCAACACATGGACTCTGACAAAAATTGCTGTTCATGTGAACTGCAAGAATCTTCATACATAAGGAAATTTTTAAGAGCTGGTGTATGTAATAAAAGCAGAGCAGAGTCTGCTCCAAAAGGGCAGTTCCAAAAGGGAAAGATTTACCCAGTGGCTCCTTACACTTTCTTCTGTTTGGCAATCGATTATTTTCTTTTCAGAAATATAAAGAAGCCAGGGACTAGCAGACACCTTTTGAAGCCATCCCTTGACAATAACTTTTGCTGATTTCATTTGATTTTGTATCCTTTCTCCCACCACACTTGGATGGGTCTGGTTTGCTGCTGCTGGTGCTCCTCTGTTCTGCCATTGCTTCTCCTGTACCTTGAGTCCAGTTCAAGCTTCATCGGTCCCCATGGGGTAGAACCACGTTGTGCTGAGCTGCTTCCGTTCTTCATCTTCATCCTCAAGCCCATCTCCACCTTAGCCATACTCCAAATCATCCCCCTCATACTTTTCTCCTCCTCCTGAGTTGCTCAAGTGGTTTTGCTGGGAGTTGAACTTAACCAGAAACCAGTCTGAACCACGATTTTCTCCCTCCCCAAGTGGAACCGGAACCTGAATCTCTATTTTGAAGTTTTGAGTGGGACCTCCAGTCCCAGTGGAACCTGAACCAAATACTTTTTTGTTGGGTGCCTGTCTTCCAGCTGCCCCTTTGGGAGCCTTTTCTAGGGGTCCATCCAGTGCAGAACAAAGTGGACAGTATCTCTGGCTCAGCCTGGTGTTGCTTGGTTTAGCTCCAGCCCCAGCCAGAGTCTGTAGGCTGTGCGCGTACCTCTGCCAGGAGTCAACCGAAAGGGTTGGCTCCCAAACTGCCAGCTGTCCTGGACAGGAGGTGTGTTTGCCATTCAAGCAGAGCTGAGCAGGCTGCTGGGTTATGAGCTGGCAGTATTAAGTGGCTCAACATGAGGCAGCTGGGTAGCCAAATCTCTCCCTTCTTGTCCTCCCTAATCAGAGCAGAGTCGGGGAAAGTCTGAGATTTGCTCTTATAAATTTCTTTGGGGGGGAAATGGCAGAGCTGTCAGCTTGTGATAGGGTGGGATGACGTTTCTTTGCAACAAGCCAGAGGAATATTGATGTGAAATCTCATAACTTACCCATTCATCTCCTTATTCCCCAACCGTAAATAACCACCTCATTCCCATTACACCTCTTCAAGAAACAGCAATCCAGACTGCTCCATAACAGCAAGGCAGTAACATCCTAATTGCTCTTACATGCTACGGTAATTATAATGGGGCCTGTGGTGGAAAGATGATTTATTTGCCAGGGTTGAAAGCACAGCTGTAAGTACACAGACCTTCTCTGTGCTTCCTCCTGAAACAGCTCTCTTAGCTTCTCAGGTGTCTCACCGCAAAACAGATGAAACTGTTTTCTCTCTCCAAATTAGCAGATTTGCCTGAGAACTGTCATCTGCTCTTGCAAAGCAGTCAGACAAGGAGACATGCCGTGAAGCACTGATGCTCTGCAGATTCTCTTCTGCTGCTCAAAACACATAGACAAGTATTAAACAGTTTAGGCTCAAGCCCAAGCAGAATCAACTACTGAGATTTCATCCTGACACTCCCAACTTCTGACTTTCCTACAGCATTTACCTCTTGCTGCCCAATTTGCCCAGCAGTAAAATGTGGCTAATTTCACAGAAATACAGCTGTACTCAATGAGTGAAACCTTGATCTCTCTGAAAGATGCTGGCGCTGGGTCTAGGACTTTGCTGTGGTTGTGAAGAGCTTTGTTAGCCTGGATTGAAGGGTGCCATCAAGTGTCTCCTCCCCTTGAAGATGGGGGTGGTGTTTGGGGTGGGAGGGAGAGAGGGGAGGATGACAGGATCTCTCTTGTGTAGGAAAAGGCAGAATTCAAGCTATGCTTGAAATGACTACAGAAGAGCTTTCTAGATACTTGGATGGGCCGCTGAGAGATAGCAAATGGGCAGGAGATGCAATGTTACTATGCCAAAAAAATTACCCTGGTTAGCTGTTGTGGCACCTGGGTAATTAAAATCCTGTCTCGGATTAGGCCCAGGTTGTTCCCCAAAGACAAACGTGAAGATGTGTTCTGTTTAGAGTATGGAGTAATGGTTAGAGGTTACAGCTCTGACTGTATGAGTGCTCATCTTATAAAATGAGAAAAGTATGAATGAAAAAAAACCTCAAACATCCATTAGGGAGAGAATTGGCTGGGTGGTCCACAGGTACAGATAGTTTAATCTCTTTTATACTCTATCAGAAATAGATTCCGTGGCTGTGAACACTGGCCATATATTTCTCTCTAATCATCCTTTCACAGGCTAGATCACACCAGCTATGGTCTGTTTGGGGACAGAACGACTATGAAATCTGGAGGGGCTTCCCCAGCAAGAGGATTGCCTTGCAATCAAGCAGCTTCCTCGGTTTTGCCTCTACACTGGGAAATAATTTGGCTTCATTCTTCTTATGACTTTAACTCCAAGATATATGCAGCTGTGCCCAAGTTCCAAAGTCCAGTATCCAGCAACATTTTACGATAGCTCTTCTCCAGTGCCGTAGAGCTGATCTGTGGTGGCTACATACAGAAAGAGATGCAGGGTATCTACAAACAATATTGTTATCTTGTTTAAAAATTATATAAAATTTACAGCAAATCAGATTTCATTGTTGTATCCTGCCTCCCCTCTCTCTGGAATTTGCTGAGATGTGTCATGGCTGTAGGGTTAACCCAAACCAGTTAAACTCTTTTAATAATGACTTGTCTTTGTCTCTACTATCTGCAAAGACTTACTTAATGTTCTGTTGTGTTTTTTAACAAGCATCCAGTGTCAATGGGACTTCATTAGAAGAGGTTTGGGGTTTTTTTAACTACAGTTCTTGCTCCAATTTGTATTTTGTAATAATAATGTTTAAAGAGGAAAGAAATGTCATGTCCCAAGCCACGAGGGGGGCATGTGTCTAAATAATACAAAGGAACTGGAGCTGTGCAACAGCAGGAGAAGGAAGCAAACGCCAGATCCTCTCCGCAGCCACTCGGAGTTTACTAGAAATAGGAATAGCTGCACTGGGCCAGACCAAGGCTCTGCTTAGCTTGTTACCTGTTGGATGCATAGAGGAAGAAGCATAAGAAACCATGTGTGTGTATATACATATATGCTTATACACATACATACATATACACACATAGAGGTCTATGTCAGCCTGTCCTCAAAGGTGCACAGTGGTAGGAGAGAGGCAACAGTCAGCACCTGCAGGAAGGAAAATTCCAACTAGATATTAGGAAAAATTCTTCCCAGTGAAGGTGAGGCAGCATCAAAACACGTGCCTTGGGAGGCTGTGGGGTCTCCACGCCTGGAGGGGCTCAACACTCAACTGGACAAGGGCCCGAGCAATCTGACCTAAGTTGGCCTGGCTTTCTCGGGGTTAAACATGATCACCTCCAGAGGTCATTTCCAGCCTGAATTATCCTAATAAATATGTATGGATATACATACACATGCACATACACATACACATTTTTTAAATATATGAGGATATATATGTATGTATGTGGTACACTCCCTCTTCATATTCTGTGTGGAAAAGGGTGGTGTAACCTATTGCACTGTTGGCTAGTCTTTTCAGTGAAAAGGGAGAAGACCTTTTGAACATGATCCTCCAGACACGCTTGTTCAGTGGTGTTGCTCATGCAAATTTCAGTGAAGAAATCGCTCCTCCTGAATTGAGTAGGGTTCCTGGCATGGGCCATTCTCACGAAAGGGTTTGCAAAATCTGACTTAGAACTATAATTTAAAGTCAAACTAGAGAAAGCATGCTACAAAACAGATCTCTGTGACCAGCTAAGCTGCTGGATCTTTCTTTTGTGAGTCTGAGTACGTGTTTGGCCAACAGATGAGGATGGCCGTTGTGGAACTGGAAAGTCAGACATTGGGGAAAATTATGACCTTTCTTCTGTAAGGAATGATAGTGTGAAATGAGCACTATGTGTGAGGGAGCGAACGGGCTGTTGTCTCTTAAACTCTGGTTTTAGTTCTTGCTTTGGATCCTATTACCTTTTGCATAGAAACTTAGTTTATTTCTACATTCCCTTCAGCCTAAAGCAATTTATAGCTCTTGTTCTTCCCCTTGTGAGTGGGTGGGAAGCTCTTATTTCAGAATCCTTTAAATAACCAGATGCAATTTCACCCTCATAAATTTGATCTCCAACACACATCCCCTTACTAAATAAGCAAATATTTTTCCTAAAACCAGTTTGGCTTATTCCTAGGTTGACCTTTTGTCAACAAAACATGAAGATATTATCGTGATTGGAAACACTTCTCTCAGGCCCATAAACCAGACAAACAAAAAGGGAAGAGGGGAGGGGGGAAAGGCTGGGGCTTAAAAACTTCATTTTGGAAATGTCAACTGGGCAACTAAACAGCATGAATCATAAAAACCAGTGAAAGAGGCAGAGAAATAATGTATGAATAGTTATTGCAGTGAAAGAGCTGGTGGTTCATTGTATACATAACAAATCTGTCCGTTAAGCTGGGAAACAATATTTCACTTAGTCCCATGGCACAGCCAGGGGTTTTCCATGTAGCAGGTTGTGTTCAGATGGCACGGCCTCCTTGGGCAAGCCAGGGTGGGAGAAGCCACCAGGATGCATTGCAGAGGTCCTCAGCTCGTGCATTGCCGTAAATGGCTCGTACCAGCTTTGCCAGGAGGGATGCCAGGGATGCACGGGGTCCCTCCTCTAACCAGGCTGTGGTTGCCAGCCTGGTAGGCAATCTGCATGTGCCACAGGCAAGGGAGCAGCCTCTCCAAGGCACCTGTCACCTTCCTTTGCCAGTGAAATTAAAGGTAAGGGGTGTTTGCTCATCATTCCCCCGACAGAACTTATCCTGGTCAGGGATGCCAGTCCTGCTGCCTCCTCCAGAGGTCCTCCAGAGGTTCTCCAGACCTCTCCAGCCTCTGCTGGTCCCAGATGCCAGAGCATGTGGGTTTGACCCATGCGGTGGCAGGATGCCCCAAAGCAGCCAAGTGTAGTTGGCGGGCACAAGCTGGTCTCTGTTTTTCCTCTCCCAGTCCGAGCCCAGGCAAGTGTCAAGTGAGGTGAGTAGTTAGACACAGCCTGTTCAAACAAGCTGCTTCATAAACCTAAGTAAAGGTCTTTCCAGAAGCTGAGAAATGCTGTTCCCATGACTTTGGAAGTTCTAGCATCATTGAGAGGAAAGGCCTGGAGTAAGCACAGGAGAAATGGGTTCAGTAAACTCCAGAGTGGCATAATCCCTGCTAGGGAAAGCTTACTACTCATCATACAGGTCTTCAAGAGCGGTGGGAAGGGATGACCAATCTCAGTGACCTCTCTTGCATGTGCCCTTTCCCAGCTGATTCAAACCCCTCTCATCACAGCAGCACTGCTGAGCCAAAAGGCAGCATGGATTGCCAAGCATGTGGTGTTGGGGAACCAGGAAGGACATTACCCACCACCAAAAAATGTCCCTTTCAAGCGACTGGGAGGCAGTTGGACACTGATAGAGCTTTTCCTCACCAACCGCCAACACACAGAATCACAGAATCGTATAGGTTGGAAAAGACCTTTAAGATCATCGAGTCCAACCATAAACCTAACACTACCAACTCCACCACTACACCATGTCCCTAAGCACCTCATCCAAACATCTTTTAAATACTTCCAGGGATGGTGACTCAACCACTTCCCTGGGCAGCCTGTTCCAATGCTTGATAACCCTTTCAGTGAAGTAACATTTCCTAATATCCAGTCTAAACCTCCCCTGGTGCAACTTGAGGCCATTTCCTCTCGTCCTATCACTTGTTACCTGGGAGAAGAGACCGACCCCCCCGTCTCTACAACCTCCTTTCAGGTAGTTGCAGAGAGCGATAAGGTTCTCCCCTGAGCCTCCTTTTCTCCAGGCTAAACAACCCCAGTTCCCTCAGCCGCTCCTCAGAAGACTTCTGCTCTAGACCCTTCACCAGCTTCGTTGCCCTTCTCTGGACACGCTCCAGCCCCTCAATGTCTCTCTTGGAGTGAGGGGCCCAAAACTGAACACAGTATTCGAGGTGCGGCCTCACCAGTGCTGAGTACAGGGGCACGATCACTTCCCTAGTCCTGCTGGCCACGCTATTTTTGATACAAGCCAGGATGCCATTGGCTTTCTTGGCCACCTGGGCACACTGCTGGCTCATATTCAGGCGGCTGTCAACCAACACCCCCAGGTCCTTCTCTGCCAGGCAGCTTTCCAGCCACTCTTCCCCAAGCCTGTAGCGTTGCATGGGGTTGCTGTGGCCCAAGTGCAGGACCTGGCACTTAGCCTTGTTGAACCTCATACAATTGACCTCGGCCCATCGATCCAGCCTGTCCAGGTCCCTCTGTAGAGCCTTCCTACCCTCAAGCAGATCAACACTCCCGCACAACTTGGTGTCATCTGCAAACTGACTGAGGGTGCACTCGATCCCTTCGTCCAGATCATTGATAAAGATATTAAACAGGACTGACCCCAGCACAGAGCCTTGGGGGACACCGCTTGTGACTGGCCGCCAACTGGATTTAAGTCCATTCACCACCACTCTTTGGGCCCAGCCATCCAGCCAGTTCTTAACCCAGCGAAGAGTACACCCGTCCAAGCCATGAGCAGCCAATTTCTCCAGGAGAATGCTGTGGGAAACCGTGTCAAAAGCTTTACTGAAGTCTAAGTAGACAACAACCACAGCCTTTCCCTCATCCACTAGGCGGGTCACCTTGTCGTAGAAGGAGATCAGGTTGGTTAAGCAGGACCTGCCTTTCCTGAACCTGTGCTGGCTGGGCTTGATCCCTTGGTTATCTTCTACATGCCGTGTGATGGCACTCAGGATGATCTGCTCCATCAGCTTCCCCGGTACCAAGGTCAGGCTGACAGGCCTGTAGTTCTCCGGGTCCTCCTTCCGGCCCTTCTTGAAGATGGGCGTCACATTTGCTAATCTCCAGTCAACTGGGACCTCCCCAGTTAGCCAGGACTGCTGGTAAATGATGGAAAGGGGCTTGGTGAGCACATCTGCCAGTTCCTTCAGTATTCTCGGGTGGATCTCATCAGGCCCCATAGACTTGTGAGTGTCTAAGTGGTGCAGCAGGTCACTAACCATTTCCCCCTGGATTATGGGGGCTCCATTCTGGTCCCCGTCCCTATCTTTGACTCAGGGGCTGGGTACCCAGAGAACAATTGGTCTTACTATTAAAGACTGAGGCGAAGAAGGTGTTAAGTACCTCAGCCTTTTCCTCATCCTTGGTCACTGTGTTCCCTTCCCCGTCTAATAGAGGCTGGAGATTCTCCTTAGCTCTCCTTTTGCTGCTAATGTATTTGAAGAAGTATTTTTTGTTGTCTTTTACAGCAGCAGCCAGATTGAGCTCTAGCTCGGCTTTGGCCCTTCTAATTTTCTCCCTGCACAGCCTCGCTACACCTTTGTAGCCCTCCTGAGTTGCCTGCCCCTTCTTCCAGAGGTCACAGACTCTCCTCTTTTTCCTGAGTTCGAGCCAGAGCTCTCTATTCAACCAGGCCGGTCTTCCCTGCCGGCTCGTCTTTCGGCACCTGGGGACAGCCTGCTCTTGTGCCTTTAGGACTTCCTCCTTGAAGAATGTCCAGCCTTCCTGGACTCCTTTGCCCATTAGGGCTGCCTCCCAGGGGACTCTGTTAAGCAGTCTCCTAAACAGGCCAAAGTCTGCCCTCCAGAAGTCTAAGGTAGCAATTCTGCTGACCCCCCTCCTCACTTCTCCAAGAATCGAAAAACCATCATTTCATAATCACTCTGCCCAAGACGGCCTCCAACCATCACATCGCTCACAAGTCCTTCTCTGTTCATGAACAAGAGTTCCAGCTGGACCACCAGCTTCTGGACCACCTTCCCTAGTTGGCTCACTCAGCAGCTGTGTCAGGAAGTTATCATCTGCCACACGCTCCAGGAACCTCCTAGACTGTTTCCTCTCTGCTGTATTGTATTTCCAGCAGACATCCGGTAGGTTGAGGTCCCCCACAAGAACAAGGGCTAGCGATCGTGAGGCTTCTCCCAGCTGCTTATAGAATAGTTCATCTGCCTCATCATCCTGGTTGCGTGGTCTGTAACAGACTCCCACCACAATATCTGCCTTGTTGGCCTTCCCCCTGATTCTTACCCATAGACACTCCACCCTATCATCACCATCATTAAGCTCTAAACTATCCAGACACTCCCTAACGTGTAGGGCTACCCCACCACCTCTCCTGCCTCGCCTGTCCCTCCTGAAGAGTTTATAGCCATCCATCGCCGCACTCCAGTTGTGCCAGTCATCCCACCGTGTTTCCATGATGGCAACCATATCATAGTTTTCCTGGTGCACAATGGCTTCCATCTCCTCCTGTTTATTGCCCATGCTGCGTGCATTGGTGTAGAGGCACTTCAGCTGGGCTGTCGTCCATGTCTCCTTCATCGAAGAACACCCCTTGTGTGCTTTGAGGTGTTTCATCGGTGTTTCCCTCTTGGCTCCTATTATCTCAGTATCCCCTAGCTCAACTCTGTTCAGCTTCAGCTGTGCCCCAGGGTACCCTGCACATCTCGAGGACACAGGCTGAGTGCTCTCGCTGGCACCCACTCCCTCTAACCGTGGCACGTCGTCCCTCAGCTTCCCTCGGGCAAGCCTGATATTATCGCCCTCCCCCTTCGAGTCTAGTTTAAAGCTCTGTCGATGAGCCCTGCAAGCCCCTGAGCAAAGATTCTCTTTCCCCTTTGAGAAAGATGAATCCTATCAGACGCCAGCAAACTTGGTGCTGTGTAGGCCATCCCGTTATAAAAAAAAAACAAAATTGTGGTGATGACACCAGCCACAGAGCCATGAGTTGATAGATTGGGTGCCTCTGTTCCTTCTAGTGTCACTGCCCACAACTGGAAGGAGAGAGGAGAAAATAACCTGTGCTCCAGAGCCCCTTACTAGCCGTCCCAAGGCCCTGAAGTCTCTTTTGATTGCCCTAGGACTACATGTTGTGGCTTCATCGCCTGCCACATGGAAGAGCAGTAGAGGGTAATAGTCTAAGGGCCAACACCAACCTTCTGCATCAGCCAGCAGCTATTGATCCCTCCTTTTCCCTATGATACTGACTGGGTTGAGTAAACCAAACAATAAGGTTTGGTGAAGAAGAGAGTCCAGTCTGGGCTATGACCTCCTGAGCAGTCTGGGTGTCACGTCTGTGCAGGGAACCATCCTCTCCTGACCTTTGCTTGTGACTTGTCCCCTCCCTTCTGGTGGCACACGCTTGCTCTGAAATACGCACACGTGAGGCTTCATCAGCCAGAGCACAGCAAGTGAAGGAGAAGGATTGTGCTGAATTCCGTCATAGAGTCAGGTTAGGCCTGCTCCACCTGCAGAAGTTGCTCGCTTGTAGCAGAGTGTCGCAAGGAATAGGCGGCCACGGGGGCAGGCAGACCAGTGGCTGTTTGAGCTGACGGCTCACATAGCTACTCCGTCCTGCTCCCGTCTTCTCTTCCATGCCTTTGACAAGCTGCACCCTGGGCTAGCCCCTGTGCATCACCACCAGTGCTGTCATCCACTCCAAAATGACGTAGGAGAGTTGGTGGAAGAACCAAATGGTGCGTGTACAATGCTGCACTAAAGGGTCAAGATATCGCAAAAAATATACCCAGGATCAGGCGCAGGGCAGATAATGCCCATTATCTGCTGTGGTCAGTGGAGTGACAGGGGTCAGTGTTTTGGTGTTCGCGTTACAGCTTGCTATGCTTTTACTGGATGTCTCCCTGCCATCACAGAGGGTAGAGAGGAGGGGGAGATGAGAACACAGTTCTTAACAGATTTAGGGAAAGGCTGCAGCTGTAAATCAAGATCTTCAATGCATTTCATCTCCTTCCCTTTCAGTATTTAGCAAGAAAACAAATGCATACACAGGAAATAAGGAACAGATGCGCAAGCGCATCTTGGAACAAATAAATTAACATGCAAGTAAGCAGGCAGGCGAGAGTAGCAATAAAGGGTAATTAGACCACACAGGCACCATCAGCGTGGGGCTGTATCTCCAAATATTACCAACACCCAAGAGGGCCACAGCAAAGTGAACTCTTCCATTTTTGGCGGTGATGGTCCCAGGCCAGGACTGGCTATGAGTACCTGATGCTTTGATGACTGGATGGGTAGTGATGCTGCCCAAGAATAAACAACCACTGAGGGATATGGGAGAGAACCAGAGAGAGAGAACTCCCCAGTTCCCTCCTTTTGGGGAAAATTCCCTCTTTCCACAGTAACTAAAGAAACCAGATAGAACTTAGGGCAGGGACTGGAAAGCTGTCATATCCAGTAGCTGCTCTTGGGTTTGAGTGTGGCCAGCACCTTTCGTCTTCCACCCTGTATACAGAAAGGTGGGTTTTTTTCTGTTGGATCTATTGAGGTTGAGACATTCTTCCCTTGTCCCTAGTGCTCCATAAATCCTTACCCAGCAGTGTCCCAGGGCACCAGCCTGCAATGCTGTGCAGAACATGATCCTGCAGCGCCCACAGAAATGCAGTACAGCCTTGATGGACTCCTCAAAGGCCAACAGCAGCCCTTAGGCACTGTGGAGTCTTAGATGGCAGGGCAGGGTTTGGCTCTGAGCACCTGGATCACCTCAGGACCATATGCTTACCATGCTCCCATGTTGCTCTCCTAGTTTCTGCCTTGTATGCGTTAGACCAGCATCTCTGTATTTGTTTTACTCAAAGGTCTGCCTAGCCTTTTCCGAATAAACTGAAGGCATCACGTGGCACAGTCACCACAGTGATTTGTCCTTAGGTCCAAGTAAAAATTAAGCTCAGCTTTGAGTGTCTGTTTATTCCTTCTCATTCCTCCCCAGTTTTGATTGCACGCATGGGACTGCGAATGCAGGAAGGTTATGGTTTGTATTGTACTTTGCACCATTCACTGCGTACCTTCGGACGTCTTGAGAACTGCATGGACCGCAGGCTGGCAAGTACTGTGCTGCATGAGAGGAGAGATGACTGCCCTGCCGTAAGGACACCTGAGGTGCTACAGCTGTCAGAAAAAGGGAAGACAGTGACATGAACACAACAGTACCTGTGCGGCACTTCTGTCCCCAGCTGTTGGAAGGGCAGCTCTGCTTATCAAGCACTGTGGGAGAGTTGATCCTCCCGGGTCAGCAGAGCCCACCACAGCTCCCCAAATGTCCTCACTGCTCCACCGCAGGGGCATGCCTGCCCCTCCACACACAGCCTTCCAAGCAGCAGCGAGGCAGCTGCGCTCCAGCCATGCTCGAGGACTGAGATGGCGTTTCCTTATCCAGGTCCATCTGCAAAGTTTCCCCAAGGTGGTGTTTGATCGGGGCTTTTGGCGAAGGCCTGGGAGGTCCCCGGTCCTGCTCCCCACCGCCCTCCACAGTGCCCCTGGGGATTCAGGGAGGCCAGACAGCGATGTCCCCTGAGCCCGGTGAGTTAGAGAACTGGCAAAAAACACTAATGTCATCCCTGCGACCAGCCCACCTCCCAGTGCAGAAGGGGAGGGAGGTCCGCTCCTCCTGCCTCACTTGCTCCAGATAACTGCACTCTGCTTTCCAACTAGACCAAAGCATTTGGTTAATATCTGAGTTAATTCCTATGTTCCCCAGATAGGGCAAAGGTCGGGCACTTGGAATAAAATATCTGCACAAGTCCTCCCTCCCCAGTTACAAATGGCACAAGCATGCTCTTTCTTTCTTTTACCCCTTCCCTCCAACCACAACACACATTGTTCCTCCTCTGCCTCCTTTATCTGTCATCTACCTCCCCTGGACCTTGCTTTTCCAGTCCTAGCTGCATTGTCTTTCCTCCTGATCCTCCCTCCTCTCCTCCCTTGCTGTACATTGCACAGATCACTCGACTGTGCACTTGGCAGGAGCTGGGCTTCATTAGGTCTCTTTAGTTATCATGCTCTTTCATTAGCTGCCCAGAGACATGCTGGAAGCACGCTGCAGGCTGTCCTTCAGTGGTCAAGCACTTTGGTGGGGTGCTGCCATGAAGGTCTTTGCAAGCCACTGTCAACAGGAGCAGTCTGAAAAGTAAGTAGCACTAAATGCTGGCCATCTTAAGCACATCATAGTATGCAGGCAGGAGGGAGGTGGTACTTTCTGTTGTCAGAAGGGCACTTTGCTCCATGCCCTCCAGCCTTTTGCTGAGGGAAATATTTATTTTTTCCTCTGTGTCTCAAGATCAAAAGGACTATTGGCCCTTCCTGCCAAACAGCCCATCTTAATGCTTATGCATGTGGTCTCACAAGTAATTTCCCCCACAAAAACAACTGTTGAAGCTTTTTGCCGCTTTGTGGAGGATTCCCTGAGCAACCCACTCTGGTGAGTCTTGCTCTTTAATCGCAGGACAACGTTAATGGAAGGGACCTGCTGGGCTGTATCTAGTCCTGTGTTATCACAGGCAACCAGGTCATAAAACCCCTTGCAGAGACTTATCCTTAGCTCTGTGGAGCTACTCTGGGGAATGTTTGGTTAGCAAGAGTAATATTTATGTTAAGCATGAACCAGAATCAAACCTCAAGCACAGGTTTCAGTTCTGGTTTAGCATTTCCTGAGCCCAATCCCAACAACATATGAAATCTCTAAAACTTCAGATTTGCATTTCACACTCTGTCTTACATGAGTGTGTGCCTCCAACCAGGCTATCTTGGTATTCTGCAGTGCAGAAATAACAAGCTTGCATTTAGCTGAAAGACCCTGCCCAGGACTCCCATGTATCACGCACTGAGTGGCTCCCAAAGTGCATGACAGGCTACGGAAAGGTTTCTAGAAACCACTTGGGGTCCCACGGAGAAGCAGCCACCTCTGAACACATTGCAGCACTCACTGAATGGCTTCCAACAATGTGAGAGCTTCATTTGTGAGACTAAGGAAATTGCATCCAGTTGTCATTGCAAAAGGGGGAATTTAAGGCATGCACAATGTAATTATTCCCACTGGGAACCACCAAAAACAACAAGGGTGGCACCCCATTGCTGTGGAAAAAAAAAAAGAAGTTGTAGAATATCTACTGCTGTGTGTGGCCAAGACTTTGATGTCCCATCTCCTCTGCGCACAGCCCTTTTCCCTCGGCTCCCCCTCCGCCAGCCTCCCAGGGTGCTGCAGGAGAGCCCAGACCAGGCTGGAGGCAGAGGCAAGAAGCAGCCACAAGCTATTTATTTGGCTGCCTGGTGTGGGAGCAGAAACCTGCCCTCTGGCAGAGAAAGGTGCCTTGGGGCTAGGACACCAGCTAAAGGTTTGGAAGGTCAAAATTTGATTTCTAGCATGTTATCAGCAAATTGCTTAGATCCAGGTAGGCATTTAGGTACTGAATTATCCCGGACTTAACTGGGATTTTGATGTCTAAATACTTTTGAGGGTCTGTCTGTAAAATAAGGATAATAGCACCTCAAATTTTCACTGAGGTTTTGTGAGGAGACTGAAACCCCAGCTGGTGAGGTAGGTGGCACTTGGCAGACGCAGCATGGTATGCCTTAGGGGCATTGCCCTGCTTCTCCAGGAGCTCTGGAGCCAGGAACCCAGCAGCAAGCTCCGTGCCACCGCGCTGCTAATGCCCTGCAGTCCAGAGGACTTCCCATCGACGTCCACAAGCCACAAGGCTTGCTACTCGGGTAGCTCGCTGCTTTTGCAGAAGTCCTGCCACAATTAGCCAAAGACAGCCATCACTGGGCTGTCAGGCTGGAAAGGCCAGGGAAATCACTCATCTATAAGCTGTCCCAGTCTTCCCCACCACCCTCTGGGCTCTGCAAAACGACTTCTGGTGTCACCAGAGTTTGAAAAGACTGGGAAGCAACACCTGGATCAGATCTAGGCTTCATTAATCTGTAAAATGTCCTCTCCTTTTTTTCTCTAACCAAGCTCTTCTCCTCCCAGCGTACAAAGCAAAACATAGCAAAGAGCTCTGGGGGAGCCTGGGCCCGGAAGAGACTCAGAAGAACCTAATCTCATTCTTCTGTGTATGTTTTTGCTTCGTATAGTCTTTTGTATATGCTTTTGCTCCAGATGTCAGCAGCAGAACTGAGCAGCCAGGCTGTGGGCGACAGAGCAGCCAGAGAGGTGGTAGGGCTGACCAGGCGGGGTGGGCATGCCGCACAAAGGTGGCATCGCTCTCGCTCTTCCCCCATGGCAGCACCCAGGCTTCGCTGGCGTTTGCAAGGCTATTCCCAACACTGACTCTGTCGGTATGAAAGACTGCCCAGGCCCCAGTTGTTAAGAGGAGCTACACCGCATCTGATCTCCCATGACGAGGACAGCTCAAGGGAGACCCCTGGATGGGTCTGACCGATGGCTGGATCTGGATGTCATGGGCACGGCACAGTCCTGCCAGCTGCCAAAATGTGGGAAGCATTAATCAGTTGTACAGTGAAATGGCCAAAGCCCACATTGATTAATCTCCACCATCAGCTCTAGATTTCAGTAGTTGTTTTGATCTGCGTGTTAAATAATACCAGTGCTTTACTGAAAGTACATTTGCAGAAGGTTTAACAGCAATTAAACTCATATGTATCTCTCGCATGGGAGCTTGGCTTCAGTGAATATGGTTTCAATAATCAAGTGGTATTTTGTTTACATGCCATAATTATGATATTAAAATCTATACAGCAACCTCGCTGGAGACAACGATCTTTTAATGTATGGCAGTCTTTGCAACTGACAGCAGCATGCAGAGGTAAAAGGTGACAAGATGGATGTGGTGTCAGCGCCCATAAGATTAACCAACGCCACAAACACAGCTGAGTGGGGTCCTTGGCATCTGGCAAGACAGGCACGGCTTCCAGCTCTTCAGCTGAAAGCTACTAGATGGCTAGCTGAAATCCCTAAAAGGTGAGCAGTAGCGGGAGACCAGTTTGGGATGCTCTGTCACCCATCAGGGTCACAGCATGGATGAAATATTTATCCTCGTAGCTGTGGTTGTAAGCTTCACACAACTAGGGCTCATATTTAGCATGAACATGATGCTCCCCTCAAGCGACAGGATGTAGGATCCTGAATCTTAGCCCTTTAAAATTGCCTAGGGCTGCCAGAAAGGGCTCAGAGTTGCACAGGGGAATTTACTTTGTGGAGTAAAGCTTTTTGGAGAACCAGAGAGAATTTCAGAGGACTGACAAAGACAGTATGATTCAGCATCAGTTGCCATAAGTCAAGCATAAGTGGCTCAGTACCAGTTCTGGTTCAAAAGCCTTCAGCACCTCACTTTCTCTCTCTGGATTTGTATCATCTCCCACCTCATGGCCATCTTCGCCAGCTGCAGTGTGAGCTTTTGGAGAAAGAAGCTCTGTTGATACTGAATGCCTGACCCAGAGATTTTGCCTAGCAAGTCATAGCCAGCGCCCCAGTGAGGACATAGCCAGCACATTATGCCTAGGAGACAATCAGTAAGAGGTGGTGAGAAGTATCTTGAGATCTTAGGTTTTCCCTCAGTTCTGAGTGTGGACAACCCTGCCTCATTCCAGGGCAAAGTCAGGTCACAATGGCCTGAACAAACCTCTGTCTTTGCACTGGAACCGGGGGAAAGAGCTCGATGCAGGCAAGTAAAGGTGAAATGAAGTTGTATTTTCATACTTTTCATCTCTGTCGCAGATGGAGTGAGAGTGCACTTCACTCGTAAGAGAGAAGTAAAAATATAGTTTATTGATACAGAATAGGGAGTTAACAAAGTTCAGTGCGACAGTGTTTTAACAAGATTCAATGGCGAGGTACACGATTATTTACTGCATAGAGGACAGGGTCAGACAGAACTGTCAGGGAGACCCTCCCGTTGAGTCATGAGGTTCGGAAGGATCCCCTTGCTTTCTAAACTCCTTCTCAGAGAGGAGTCTAGGTGCGGCTAGATCCAGTCCTAGTCCCAGACTTGGTCAACGGTTTATGTCTAAAGGATTATATGTGCGCAATCAATCCTTTATATCACTTAGCTAAGATTTCAAAGTTTAGCATGCTGTTAGTCACTTACCGAGGATCTGTTGCGGCAAGGAATCTCTCAACCTCGAGGAGTAACCTTGAGAGGCGTCCCTGCTCAAGGGGAGATCCTGGCGTGCAGCCTGCTGCCGTGCCGGAGAGCCCAACGGGCCCTGGGCTGTCCACTATTTAAGGAGTAAGATGATTGACTTATGGTCATATTTGCATATCAGCAAGAGGTTTAGATCCCTGCTTCAGGCAGCCCTTGGCTACTTTGTTGCCATTCATCCTCAAGGTCCAGCATAGGCTGGATGCAGCTATCAGGATGACTCCCACTGATGGTTACTGCTTGTGCAGGGAGCTGGGGGGGGGGAGCACACCGCCACAATCTCTCCTCATCGCAGCCCATGCTGTTCCCTGCCACCCCCATCATCACCCCAGCCGCACTGCAGAAAGGTGTGACTGGAGACTGCCCAGTTGGGGTGTCCTCCTCCAGCCGCAGCCCAGGGGTTTGGTGGGGAAGGTCAGTGTACAGGGTCTGAGGGGTGAACCTCTGGGCAAACGCCCTGCATGGACCCAGGCAGAGGGCCTCCCTGGCGGCACGGGTGCATGCTGTGCCTGTCCGCGGGCACTGTCGCAGCCGGCGCCTGGGCACATCCTGCCAGGGACACGTCAACCTCCCCGTGCTGGTCAGCTGGACACCACTGCTCAGGCTCTCTGGGCTGTGCTGCGCGACCAGCTGAGCAGGATCCAAATGACTGCTCCTCTCTTTAAAATCTGTGGCCACAAAGGAGAGTTAATTTCTTTGTCATGTGTTGAGTCGATGACTTTCCTCCAAGCAGAGGAGTTGTGGGGAGAGAAACAGTCAGGGGCTAAGATTAAACGGTACCTCCAGTAATAAAAGCAAAGCAGATTTGCCTGTAGTGAGTTTTCCTTTCCGAGAGCCATGCCTGGATAATCTCAGTTTCTACCTAAGAGATAGCAGAGCTGTCAGGACATACTCCATGTGGCCACACAAGAAAACACAGACGTGACCCCTTGGCTCTTAGGAAGGAGTGTAAGGGGGAGGGGGAGAAAGCACTAGCAGGGGAAAAGAAAACAACAAAACCCAAATTCATACAGCAAACAAATGTAAGAGCTCCTATTTTTACTCAGTAATTTACACGCCTGGCCCCCTTCCTATTTCTTCCATTTTTAATCTACAACAAATATCTCTGAACTGTGCTGAGACAATAAATCTGGGCCCCTTTGAAGACCTTGGGCAGCAGTGCAACAACAATACACTTTATAAACCAAACATTTTAGAGATTCATTTTCCCTTTGATCTGCAGCATGGTACCTCCACTGCATACGTACGCACACACCGATGCACAGACACATCCTGCTGAACCCACCACGCTGCGGTCTGTTGTTCCCCTGTCGCTGGCGATGGACATCAGAGAGGTCATACGTAGCTGGACATCATAACGCAGTATACACCCTCGCAGAGACGCACATGTGAGCAAAGCCTTTTTGGTAAAAGAACACCATAACAGATGTGACCACTCCAAAACCGGTAAACAGTAGAATTTAAGGTCACAGTGGAAGAATTAATTGTTCAATGGTAGGGGCAGGAAGTGGTTGTAAGCAATTTTAGAGTTTGTTTATTTTTAAAGCACAGTGAGAGAAAAGGAAAGAAACTTTATTGCATGATATCTTTCTCGTATCCCCAGGGACCATCAGCAGGGTCACGTCCATGAGATCTACTATGCAGACTTCAGCCCCTGAACTAGCAGAGTAAGTAAGTGAGGGCAATAGCTATTTGTCATCCTTTGTGTAAGCCTGCTCTGGACACTTTGCCTGTGGGTTTCACAGACAATTGTTGACAGTGAAAAAATAACGAGGCATCGATCACTTTGCCACTCTAGTGGCTGTACATCTGAGTCCACGTGCCTCCCACAGTCATCAAGCTGAAGGGATGCAAAGCATTTATGAACTGCACGTTACTCGCTGGCGCATCACTCACCTACTTCCCAAGTGCAGCTCCCCTGGGCCAGCAATATGGCTATAGATTAGCAAGCAAGCATGACCTCTAGGCACAGCAATTTGGGGCAAGAAATAAAAAAAATCCACAGAAAGAGAGTGAAATCTGGTGTGAGAGGAATGTGTGGCCCATGCTCAGATTTCCTGGTCATGGTGATGTGAAGTCCCCATTTCATCAGAGCAGTCTCCAGGAGTCAATATTCACAGAGCCCTGTAGCAGTAGGCTAGTGTGATCAGTCTTGCTGAGCCAGAAAAGAGGTTGTCATGTCTGGTGACATCCCGGCCTCTCCTCTAAGGACTTTCAACCAAGACCTGACCTGGATCGAACCTCCTTGACTTATATGAACTGACAGGATCACAGTAGAAGCGAGGAGGTCCCTGAGCATATTGCCTAAGCTGATGTGTATGTTGGAGACTGAAGCGTGGTGTTGAATCCTGGGGAAAAGGCAGAAGGTCGCTGCCTCTCATTCTTACTCATTTTCTTGATAATCCAGCCTCGTGCTATCCTGCCGTTCTGCAAGCAACGATTCAAACTCCAGAATACCAGCTTCTGCTGAAGGTGAAGAGTTCAGCTCTTGTGCCTATAGGAAAGCACACTCAAAGTGTGAGATGAGGTTAATTAAAGCAATGTTTTCTTCCTGAGTCTGAAGAGAGCCTGAAACAACAGCTCTGAGAGGAGGAAAACCCTTTATTCCACATTAAGTTCCTAATTCTGGGGCAAAAATTTATTTAAGTATCACTGTTTGACTTACTAGCATTTTAGCAGAAATATCCAGCTTAGCTGTCCCTGCCAGGTCTTAAATAATCTCTTATACTTCCCCTGCTGCCATATTGCCTTTTGTTCAATTGCCCACTCAATTGCCTTTTGCTCGGTAACAAGAGCTTCACTTTCTTCCCTGCAATTTTAAATGGAGATATAGTTTGCCAGTGCATCAGTCTGGTAGTGTGTCAAAACATGGACCCAGCCAAAGGAGTGAAGGGGGCCAGGGAGGAGAGAGAGGGAAGGATGCCCAAACCTTGTTCCAAAACCAAGATGCTTTTTGGGCTCATTCCTGCCACCTGTGCCCAAAATGGTTGACTTCTTACCAGGAGTTTTCCCCTCCTTGCTGCCTGGGGAAGAGCTGCACCAGGCACATACGGCCGTGGGGCCAGAGGAGCAGGGCAATAGCTGCAGCTTATGGAATCAACAGCATCCTCCAACCCCTGCCCTCCAAAAAGCAAAGGAAGGACAAAAACCAGTCGTCTGACACAAATTAATTTCCTGGAAAGACTGCAGAGTGAGTTAAAAGCACACGCGAGTGCACACACACAGAGCCCAAACCCTGAAATCTGACCTGGCACAAGCTGCGGCAGCAAGCCTGACACGGGGGGATCTGGAACGCTCTCCGTCCCCGCAGGAGACGGATGCAAACCATGGTGCCCCTCGTTGGTTCGAGTCAGCAAGCGGAGGGAAGCACCAGCGTTTGGACAGATGCGGGCGGTGTGTCACAGGCAGAAGGGCTGAGCAAAACGCTGCGTCCCCCGCTGCCCGTTATGGGTCCCTCCATAATAACTTTCCAGGCTCCTTTTAGCTGTCTCAAAAGGGCTTGCTCTCCAGCTGCTTCTCAGGTCCCCCCCACACTAGGCCTGCCCTGGTGCAACACAGCAGATGTCAGCAAGGACACCCCTCATTTGGCAGGACATTAGCAAAAAGTGATTCAGGCCCTGGATTGCCCTCTGATCCTTTGAAGAAGAGCTACAGACAGCAAAGTCTTAAATAAATACATTTCAGGCTTTTCCGTCTTGCTTTCAGGGTCCAGAGAAGTGACAGTCTTCAGGGCCCAAACACTGCATTTTTCAGCTCAGGTGTACCCCCGTAGTGAACTACCCCTGAGAAACTGCAGAGAAAGTCCAGACTGTGATCTTTTAACCATCAGGATTGTCAAAGCCAAGCAACTCTTCCCAACCAAAATCAGAAGATCCTTCTTAACATGTGTGATTTTTTAAAAAGGTTTGAGTTCTTTCGTTTGCGTTCTTGCTTTGAAGGCTACATGCAAGCTTTCCTCTCCCCTCAGGAGCCCTGTTGTCACTGCTTCTAGCACATGAGAGATGAGAGCCACGTGTAATCACAGCGCTCCAAGAGCTGGAGCTTCAAGCGTATTCAAAGAGGAAACCCTGAGGGCTAGAAAAGGGGGGTAAGTTTGTCTCTGGTGTCTCAGGTCATATACTGGGGCTGGATGTACGGTGCCTGGGAGTGGTTGGGGGTGGCCAGTATTTTCCCCCAAACAATTAATTCTTTCAGACAGTTCACATGGAGAGTAAGTATGGGACTAAACACTGGCTACATCCTCTGTGCGGCACAGAATTTAGGGGGATGTCACTTTTGACCCTCCCTGCTCGCAGTTTGCCCCCCAGATGCCACCCCAGCACACCATGCCATTGCACAGTGGTGACGGGATGTGGCACAGCAAGGGTATGATGCCCATGAGCACAAAGCAGGCGTCGAAGTATGGTGGGCTGCTGCCACTGGAAACACCTCAGGGCGTTCCCAGGTCCTGGCTGTCATGCTCTCTGTTCAGGATCAGAGGAGCTCAGAAATTAGGGCTGGAAAAGACCTCAGGAGGTTGTTTAGTCCAACACCAGTCCCCAGAGAGTATCAGCTATCCCTACACTGCTCCTGACATGTGTTTGTCCAACCTCTTCTTTAAGACACCTCCGCTAACGGATTTCCACCACTCCCTTATGTGATCCATTAGCAGGGATGACCTAGGACATGCTTAACAGCTTGGGCAGGGAACGGAGAAAGTAAACACTGGAGTGACTTTACTTTCCAGCCGAGAGAAGAGAAGGAAGTCAAACAGAATTAAGAAGGATGGGAAAGCAGAGAGGAGCAGCAAAAAATCTGCAAAGATTTTGATTCGTGTCTCCTTCAAACCTCCAAGAGCTACACAAAGCCCAGTCCTCCTCTCATCACATCTGGAGGCCCAAGAGGCTTCCAGATGGTCTACAAATGAAGAGTCAGAGCCATGTCAGCACTCCACGAGGTCACATCACCACTGGGAGGTGATGCGTGAGAGCGTGACTGTAAAACCCCAGTCTTTGTCACAACCCGGCGCTGACCCCAGGAGTAAGATCCCGTTGGGGAAGACAGTCACTGGCATGTGGCACTGCTCCCTCCCATTAAAACAGCCTCTTCAGGCTGTCAGATGGTGGTGGTGCCAAGGCCAGGGCCTTGACGCCGCAGCAGCTCTCCAGCAGTCGGCTTGTTTCAGTCCAAGGTTTCCAAGCGGTTACAGCCCTGTAATAGCGGAGCAACTCTGCTCGGTACACTTCGACATTACCACTACTGTTGATCTTGGCGTATTATTTATCCATCTTCCCAGCCATAAATTTCCTTCCTGGCCTCCGTGACTTGCTTTATATAACCGCACTCTTTGCGCTGAGACTGCAAAGCCCTGGGGAACGAGACCTTTGCCTCCGCGTTTTCTGTTTAGAGCTATGCAGCTTTATGACACTAACAGAAAGAGTAACTTCCCAGATGACTTTGCAGCCAGCACAGAAGTTTTTTGAAATGCTACTTTTTGGCTACTTAGAAGGTCACCGATAAGAGCAGGGATAAATCTCAAGCCTGAGCTGCTACCATATGGGGAGGAGGAGATCCTGGTAGCCTGCTTGCAAATACAACCTACAACAAACCATAAAGTCTTTCCCCTGTTCTCCCAAACGGATCAGCATGAAAGTCCACCCCAGAGACTCATTACTTGGCCTTTGTTTCCCGAGTTTAAAGCCTTGAAGGAGGTGAGTAGCCCCACCGTATTATCACCAGAGGCTCAGCTGCCTGCACAGACTTTTGCACCCAGCTTTGGGAGCTCAAGCAAGACCAGGGTTTGCACTGCATGCGTTAACGCCTGTCTCTCGGAGAGGCCCAGAGCTCGCCAGGCTCCTGGCTCATGCCGATGACCTCAGAAGGCATCTGATGACAGCGCAGGCCAGCATCAGTTGGCTCACGCTCTGGTCCCCCCCCGAAGTCAATCCTTCCTACCAGCCTTCTTGCTCCGGACCTCTGTGAGCAGTCTGCTGTGGGTCTCTTTTCATTGGGGTGAGTAAACTTGAAAAATGCTTTCCATCCCTGCCTGCCTCGGCTCGGAGGGGTCCCTTGAGTGTGCCATGAAAGGAGAGGCACATCTGGGCTGGATTACAGGGTGGTGCAGTGGCTTTTATAGCTACAGATTCCTGCATATGTTTCCAAGCAGGACGTATATACTCATACATCAAAATGCAGCGAGCCCCCAGGGTTGAGGACCCTCATTTATATGAGTCGTTCTTGGTTGCCCCCTCTTTGGAGGGCTCAGCTACGGACACCTTGGTGGGCCAGGGTCGGTGGGAGGAGATGCTCTGGGCTGCTGATAACCAGCTCTCCCGCTGGGCACAGGGAATTGCTTTCTTTTGAGAACAGAGGCCAAACGGAGGGAGTCATTTACACCGTTGAGAAGTGGGTGTAACACTGTGATTTACTGGCATATTACAGCCACATAGGCACTGACTTCGCATGGATAAGGACAACTGTGAAGAAAACAAGGGAGGAGGCAGTGAGATTCAGAGTAATCCACAGAGATCAATAACGTTATATCAGATTTATGCCGGTTAGTAAACCAAAGGTTGTGGTCTGCTCTCCACAGCGTTGGTTTATCACAGCTGCAGATTTTACACCACGGTCACTGAAACCAGGATCTGTCCCCTGAGGTTTTAGAAATAACCCCTTTCTCTCAAAAATCTCTTCTTTAGCTATCCATGGGTTGAGAAAAAGACACAATGATGTGTGGGTGGAAAAGCAACAAAAAAGAACTAAATTAAAATTAAAACTCAGCAAGGCTCCAAAGAATTTACAGATGTCTCTCCTCTCCTTCCCCCCGCTTCTCCGTGGTCAGCTGTAAATATTTATCTGGCAGGCTGCAGTGAAAGGCATGGCCCAAAACACTTAATCACAATTTCAGCGTGGCTGCCCTCCAGAGCACCCCGAACTTGGGGGACAGTGGGGTTTTTTCCTGCAGCTTTGTTAGAGGAAGGTAACTCCGTCCTTACGCAGGCAAACAAGCACTTTCACAAGCGATTCATTACATCTCAAACATGTGCTGCTCAATGCTTTTTTCCCTTCTTTTTAGGATTTTTTTCTTTCCAAAGGGCCTGATTTTCTTTTTTAACCCTGAATGAGGGAGATGAACAAGCCCTGCCACCCCACCAACAGCAGCC
Source organism: Ciconia boyciana (assembly GCF_034638445.1). Lineage (NCBI taxonomy): Eukaryota > Metazoa > Chordata > Aves > Ciconiiformes > Ciconiidae > Ciconia > Ciconia boyciana. Next base: position 96,969,461 of record NC_132936.1, read on the forward strand.
CGGTGCTGATTGCCAGACAGAAGTGGTGAAAGGGGAAATGTGAAGTTGGACTGGATCCGTCAGCAGCTTTGGGAAATCTTCCTCAGAAGCAGAGGTATCATTATATTTCTATAATTCACCCCAGAGTGTTTCGCAAGTGTTGATGAGACACGACCCCATCTTCCCTGGCGAGGGCGGCTGTCTCTGAGGTGGAGCCTGGCAGCTCCTATGGGGCACTTGGCTCCCCTCAGCAGAAATTCGGGACAAGTGGAAGCACTGCCAGAGGCTGGCAATTGTAGGGGCTTCGGTTTTGCGGGTGCCCAGCAAGAGACACCGTTGGCCCAGGGGTTCCTGCGTGGCAGCAGGCTGCCTGTGAAATCAGGAGCAAATCCCACGGGACCAGGGATTTGCAAGCCTTGCTCCTTGATTTTCAGCCCAGCAGTGAGTCTGGCCTTCTGACTCTGATATCCCCGCAAGGACATGGGGAAGATTTCCCCGTCTTCAATTGCACCATTCCTCCCCACACATGGCAAACCAATCTTTAGGGCTCTAAACCCCCTATGTTTATACTTCTCTATACTGCTACTTACGTTTGTTCCTGCCGTGGCAATGGACCGCTGCAGAAATTTCCTTTCTGGTTGTTCCCTAGATGGACCCTGTGTCCTCCCGACCCCTCGCACCCCCACTATACCACACAGCCAGTGGCCAAAGCTGAGGATTACTACACTTAGGGTCGTGTTCAGAAACAAAGTCAAAACACTTCCAGCAAGTGCACTTAGCATGGCTCTGTTTGCCAAGAGCAGCTGCCTCCTCCTATGGTTGTGGTTAAGGGAATGCATTTTATGTTTAAAGGGGAAGAAAATGAACAGTTTCATCTGAACCTCTCTGCAAACACTTGCACGTCTGGGCAGTGGGATGCAACCCAGCCGAAGAAGATGGGGACTAGCTTGGCCAGAGTCCCCTAGCTGAAAGACCAGCTGGACCTCCCTGGCTGGTGGTGTTTAGAGGTGTCGATGAAGGGTATGGGTCATTGCCTTCAGCTAGCACCAGCAGGACATGCAGGCTGCTCCTATTTTGTCCCGTGCAAACTATTCCTCCTTTTTTCCTTTTAACTTCTTCCTGCCCCTTCCTCTCCATTCAAATCCAGAGCAGTATCTAGGGCCTGTAAATACCCAGCAAATTGCAGCTGTCGACTTCCCTCAAAGGAGACATTGTGCTGAGCCTCTCCCGAGGGCTCACTCTCTGCTTTGATACAGAGGAGCTGGGAGAGGAGAAAGGGAGGACAGGACCATAACACACAAAGCTGTGGCCCCTGTGGGACCACCCTCAACATCTCCCCTAGGTTTGCTCCAGTCCTACAGCAGCTCAGAGGCTGGAGCACGTAAAGAGGCAGCCAACGTTCACTTTGTGTCCCAGCTTCCAGCCTCCCCGACCAAAGCGTGGCAGAGTCTTCCTTGGGAGAGGAGCTGAGATGTCCAACCAACAGCTCCGATGCTACTTCACCATAAAGATTATTGCCTCAGTCTCCAGCTGAAACATGAATTTATTTTGGTTTTACAGTTCTTTGCAATTTTCTGCAGGGAGCGGCGCACTTTGGCAAAGCAGGGCCATGCATGACATCACATTTTCTTATTGGTCTTCATTGCACTGCGATTGCCTCACCACTTACTGCCAAGTAGTTGGTTCACCACCTGATTATTTATCCGTCTGCCTTTATGCCTTCCTGGGCAACGAGATTCACTTCACTTTTTCCCTCCTTGCCAACGCTTCCAGTGGAAACGATGCTTTGTTGACACATCTGCAAACGTGCAGAGTTCCTTGGAAAGGCAAGTCCACTTTTTGCAATGAGGTCATTTAGAGCAGGTGATCAGTAACCACACACATAAATTGGTGTGAGGTTAATCTATTATCGTATCAGTGGCTCCTGCAAATTTTAACAGACTCTCAGAGCCTAGAGAGCTGTTAAAGCCCCCTCCCAGTAAAACGTAAATATATGAGAATCTCAGCTTCCTTCACAAAATAAACAACCCTGTAACTACCTTCTCTGCAGTAATTATTGTGACCTTGCAATTGCGATGCAAATGGAAGCTGAAAATGTGTCCCAGCTGTATCTGAAAGTTTTAAAAACCAAAACAGAGGCTAAGTAACAGACTCCAAACTGCACAGTTTCTAATCCCCTAGTTTTTTAAGCCAGTGCTGTGAGATTTGGGGCCTTACTCAGGATTTTGAAATCTCTGGGGGTGGTAATACTGTCGTGGTTAACTGTGTGCACTGACACTGATTACAGCGTTATTACCTGGGGGCTGTAGTATGCTCTGGGAGCAGCAGCTCCTCTTAGGGCAGGCTTTTGCAAAAGGCTGTTTGCTTTGACCAAAATGGGCTGCTGGCTTTTTATTGCACACAGGGAGCAATTGCATACCGTGAGCATTTTCCAGTCTCCCTAGTCCTGCCGCCCTCTGAGCCCACCCCAGTTACTGCCCAGCATCGCACCCTGAAATCCCTGAAAGCACCAAGCCCACCTTCTCCCCTTGTAATGTAATAAATAGCAGCACTCAGGGGAGGCCAGGGAAAGGCTGCTTTTATGGCAGGGTGCCCGGTGCCTGGGAAGAGCCAGGTGAAGGTGAGGGAGGGTTTTGCATTATCACCCCACCAGTGCGACGGGGACGGCCCCAGCAGCGTCGGGCACCACCTTTGGGGAGGTGCTTTGCTCCTGCGGCCAGGACCCCGCTCGCACCCCATGGGGTTAGTGCGGTATTATGTTTACCCAGCTGTAATTCCCATCATCTGCTCCATAGTCGTTCCCCATGGCCCTCCGGCAGGCGCTCGGGGTAGCTGGCTCATCCATCAGTTCCCGATCCATCGGGGCAGCCAGTTACGGCTGCCTTCGTACCGCCAAGGCAGACCACGGCAGGGATGGGGAGGGCATGGGGGGGGAGAAATATTTTTTGTACTGCGAATGCCGCCGAGCTGACAGCAGCCAGCCAGAGCCGGGTTTTCCCACGGTCCCTTCACCTTCCCATCAGCGCCGGGGGTGAGGTGCCAGTTTGGCCCCCGGCTGCTGGCCAGCTCTCAAGGGGTGGGGAGGCGGAAGGGGCTGCCCAGGCCCAGCTGGAGCTTCTCTGACCCAGACATCAAGCGCAATGCCGTTTTGGCGACGCACTTTGTCCTCCTGCTTTGCGAGCCAAGGGTCTGTAAACCCGCGGGGAGAAGTGCCTCCTCTTCCTCCGGGCACCGCCGGCCCTGCTTTCGGCCGCAGGCGCTGCTTCGCTGCGCACCTCTGAGCTGCAGAGGGGTCTCTGCTGCTCACTCTTCCCTCTTGTCTTATTAAAGAAAAAAAGAAAGAAAGGAAAGAAATCAAGCAGCTTTTTGCTTTTCCTCTCCAGGAACAGATTGCACAGTGGGAAGAGCAGTTTGTCGCCCTGGCCGGTGCCACCCTCCTGCCCTCCCCTTTTTTGCCCCAGACTCAGCAAAGTGGCCGCTCCAGGCAAGTCCCTGAGGAGCAGGAGGCTCACGTCACCTGTGGCCACCATGGGGACCTGCCTGGGGACAGCTCCACGTGCCCTGTACGCTGTCTTCAGGGGATATCCCAGGTTCGAGGCTACATCAGCTCAGGCACGTCCCCATCTGCCCAGCGTTGGTCTCAGGGTCTTTCTGCCCTTCACAGACCCAGGGGCAAGTTCGTGCTGGTGGCTGTGGTGGGACACTTGGACACAGACAGCATCAAGGAGAGGGATGGGACCCGTCTGTCTGTCCCCACTGTGGGCACTGCCACATGTCCCCAACAGCCTGGCCCAGCCAAGCTCATGACATGAAAGGATGACTTGAGCTACAACCTGTGTATTTCCATTCCTGCTCTCCCTGGCCCAAGCCCAGGAAGCCCAGATTATTTACCAGATACAGAGGGAGAGGTCGGAGTGATTCGGAGATCAAGAGACTTCTCCTTTTTCAGAGGAAAGAAATACTACCCCGCTCTTTTGCAGCACATAAACTTTCCCGCTATGCCAGCACCAAAAGGAAATGTGTTGTTCTCTCCTGTTACGGAGGAGCGCCGAGGCCAGGCCACCAACAGGCTCTCCATAGGAGGCACAGCCATTGGCCAAAGGCAATGCTGGCATCTCCAAAGTGTGATGGGGGCTTCCAACCTGTACAAGTCATAAAGATGAATTTCTGTGTGGCTATTGTAAGGAAAGGGTTAAAGCTTTGCCAGGCAGCTGCAAGATGCCATAGGAAGGTGGGATGAGGAGTTACCCAGGCTGTGGTACCCAGCCTCTTGCAACTGCAAGCAACCACGCAGCAGGTGGCCCCAGCTGAGAAGACCGAAGTTTGTGGCATGTGGCCAGAGCATTTTGTGGCATCCTGCAACGAGCCCAAGAGCCTTGCTCAGCCTTACCTCCACAGAGCCGCAGCACCGCTCATAGAGCAAAGGCCTGGTTGTACAAGCAGCCCTTGGCAGCATCCCCAGCTCAGCAGCGGGAGGTGCCTTTGGTGGGCCACCCTGAAGTGCTGGGTCCCCTTGATTAGCCCAGATGGGAGGAGCTGGATGGAGCAGCTCTTGCTCCCTCCTGGCCTGCGTTCCCAGGTTTGCTCTCAATCATGAGAGGGACTGGAGAGGTACGGAGGGACTCTCGGGTCTCATCCTGTGCACCCCAGATGGGGCTGCAGTCCAGGCTCCCATAGCTCAACCTAGTGCTGGGCAAAGCCCTCCAACTGCCCCAGCTCCTTGCTCTGCTGAAGAACAGCTACAACACATTTTGGCACATGGACAAAGCTCCTTGTAGGAGCGATGCAAAGTGTGAAGCCTGTCTAAATACCTTGTGCATGGTCATGCACTCAGACAGCACTGCCTGTGGGCAGAGGCACAAAGAGATTGGATTCCCATTACCCACAAATTATAGGACATGTTCTTCTTTTAACTGGTGCTTCAGATGATCCCAGTTACCTGGGCTCAATTTGGGTGGTTAATCACTCTTCAGTATCTCCCTCAAGCACCCTGGGTAGTGCAGACATTTTGGCCACCCGCTTCTCTTTCCATTTCAGCCACAGCTGTAAAGCCAAAGTCAGACCTGGGTGGAAATTCAGCCTGAAGATGTCAGCCTGGGATCTCCCGGGCTTGACCCCTTGCACCCCACGTGCAGCCAGCACCGCAGCTCCTCAGGAAAAATTCCTTTCAGGCATCAGGAAAAACGTGATTTCCTTTCCAGCCGTTCAAGAGCCTCGCTGCTGCACGCAGTCTGCAAGCAGACACGGGCAGCACGGGACGGCATCCACCTCTGAAGGAAAGCAGTGCTCCTGGGGTGGGCAAGTGATGCGAGTCCTGCCAAGGACCCGCTGCCGGTGCTTTGCAGGGACCCCAAGGTGTCAAGGTGCGCGCCTGAGGTGCTCTGCAGCGCGGGGAGGAGCGGTGCCTCGGCATTGCCCGGGCAGGGGAGCAGCTTGGTGACAAGCAGGAGATGGCAAGGAAAACCTGAGAGGGAGCTGAGGCTCTGGGCAAAACCCATGCGCAGTGTTAGACAGAGGTTGGCTGACGCGTTGCTGTGCCTGAGCTGCCAGCCAAGCTGCCCCATGGCCAAGCCCCACGGTCTGAGCCTCTCCAGCACCGAGGGAATCTGAGAGTTGGGAAATTTGGTAGCAAATACCTCGTTTACGGAAAAACAACCTTGGGCATTACGGAATTGCACCCTGCACCTCAGAGGGAAGATGCTCCTTGCAGTTAGACCATCAAGACAGACTCCGGAGATGCAGGGCAAAGTCTTTGTGCGAGCAATAGCTTCTCTAAGGACCTAAATGATTTTCTTTGCTCTGCATTTCAGCTCCGAAGTGAGGATCTTTCCTCTGTGCAGTACCACTCCAGTTCAAAAATAGCAGGAAAATTCAGTATTTTGGTGTGCACAAGAAGTAAAATCCTGTTTACCCCGGATATTGCGCTGTCTCCCAGAGGCAATCACAAGGCTACAGTTTGTAGAGCACCACGGTAATGAAGCCACAGAAATACCACTGGAGATAGAAAGGTTAGGTGATTTAATATGAACCATACGTGCTGCTCAGAGTTTTCTGAGTAATCCAGCTTCTGCATGTCCTCGCTGCATTACAGAAATGATGCATCGTCTCCTCTTTTCTTGGCTTCGTTACGGGGAATGAATCTCCCCCGAGACTGTAATTGCTTCAAATGCTCTCTGCTCTATTTATATTTGATTTTACCCAGTGGTTTCAAGCAATTCTGATCCTGAATGACTGTTGATCTAGGGCTGTACCCTGGCTAATATCTGCTTTGAAGGACTTGTGTGCAGGTCTGTTTGAGTAACATTACACAGGGCAGAGAGGACTTGGCTCTTCAATTAAAGGCTTTATAATGATCCAGTCAATACAGTGTTTTTCTTCACAGACAGAGCCATATGACCACGATGGTTTTCATATCTGTGGATGCAGTTTCAGCCTAATGTGTATCTTTCCACTATCTTTGTGTCGGGTCCTTGCCTTAGCCGCTCTCTGCCTCAGTTTCCCCCTCGCAAACTGGGCATAGCTCCCCTGGCTTGGGCCAGGGTGCAGCTGAAACCTTGATAACCTGCTGTGCCCTACCTAAAAAGGGATCTTTCCTTCCCTGCCTGGTGGAAATATCTGCAGGAGGCACCACTGCTGGCAGCCCTGGCATCCAGAGGTCAGCAGAGAGGGGCAGCATTGCTTGCTGCTTTTGGGCAGAGCAGAGGGGGGAACATTTGTACCCTTCTCTGAGCGCACCGAGGCCCGCTTCATGGCCAGGACGAAGCAATGCCTTCTCTGCCTGCTGTCGCAAGGACAGAGACACAGCTCGGTCTGCGTGGTGGCGGAGGGTGGGGGGCAGGAGGAGCATGTAAAGCAGACAGATGGCTACACAGCCAGCCCGGTTATTACCGGAATAAATTGGGTAAATCACAGGCTAAGCAGTTGCTCTCCCTGCGGTAGAAGAGGATCTGACACCATGATTGAAAATTAGCAGCATCTCAGAGGCAATCATGGCTGGGAAGCTTGCTGTGCTGGGAAGCTCCGCTCAACCGGGTGTTGCACTTGGACTATGTTATTACTGCACTTTAAACCACAAGAACAAAATGTTTGGGACATGCTAATGACACCAGGAGAAACAGAAGCATTTTGATTCGGTAGTAATTGTTGTAATTATTTTCTACCAGAGCAGACACGAATATAATATAATGGGTCTGATTATTTATCAGCATTCAACACAAGAAAGAAAACAATGCCGGTAAATAGCAGAGGGTTTATTTTGGGGAACTGTTTAAAGCCAGGAAAGGACAAAACATCTCTTCAAAACAGGGCCTGTGGAGGCTCTGCGCTGAAGATCTGACAAAGGCTTTCAGGATTCAAAAGAGCTGTATATGATCGAGGTTTTGCCCTGCTGCATTTGGCTTGCTTGCACTGCCTAAGGCCGGGTTTGCTGAGCAGCCTTCCGTTGGGCAAGACCCTCACCAACACCTTGCCAGATGTCACCCATCGGCAGTGAAACGGACCAGGGTGGAAGACTCTGGCTATCCTTTTTGGAAAAATTTGGCAAAGATGCTTCAACCATTTCCAGGAGTGGAATGTAGTTTTGTCTACATTAAAACTTTCTTGCTGTTAAAACTAAAGTCTGAAACAAGGTGGCCAAGGAAGGAGAAGAGGATGAGAAAATTTGCGAGGGAAAAGGAGTTGCACCAAGACCCCAGCGTGAAAGCCTCTGGGCTCAGTGCAGGGTCCTAGAGGAACCTGAAACCAGGAGAGAGGGTGAAGAAACAGGGGAGGCCTGGAAAAAGACATGGTCAGGCGGAGGAGAGGCATTCACAGACGCCAAGGAAAAGAGGAGTAGGTCCAGGTGGACAAACAGGAGAGCTGTGGGCACACAAGGACAGGTCTCACACCAGCAATGCAGGGCACCACCATCCCTCAGTGGGGAGCAAATGCCTGTGAGACCCACCAGCGTAGCATGCCAGTGTGCTCCAAGGCCACGCTACACCGAGGACAGATGCCGGATAGCCCGTCTGGGGTGTCTGCAGGACACGCCAGGGTGAGGAGAGCAGAGCTCCCAGGGGACCCTTCGGTAGAAAGCAACTTTGCTCCTGCTGCGGATGGTGACCACTTTCCTTGTCAAAGGGGCTTTGTTGTCTCCCTTCATCTCCCCACATGACACCCCGCTCTCATGGCACTTTCAGTTCCTCCACTTATCTGACCTTGGAGCTACTATGCTGTGAACATGTCAGACGGGAACATGCAATCAATGCTGGCCAACCCACTAACAGACTGAGCTATTATTACAGCAGGCACTGATGTGAGCAGCCACAAAAAGGAAAACAGATTTTGGGGCTCCTCATGTGTCCGGCGCTATCTGCACATCCTGTCCCGGGTTAACTGAAAACATGTGGTCAAGTCCTGCCAGGCTGGCGTGCAGCGACAGCCGGAGCTAGCTCTCAAAGCGTCTACATCTTCTATTTCCTCACCCTCTTTCTTGAATAAGCTCACTAAAATCTAGCTCAGGAAATGGTGAGATACCAACATGCTTAAATGTCCTCCTCGTCACTGATGCTACTTCTGCAGAGCCTTGCTGTTTCAGCTGCGTCCTCTTTGGCTTGCTCACTCCCATGTGAGGGTTACCAATCTCTGGGGGACACTTCTTGCTTTCCTAACTCATTCCTACACCCCAAAAGTATATTACATACATAATATACATATTGTAAGCCTAAGTTTGTCTATTACAAACATAATATACATATTGTGAGACAGCGCTCAAACCAAACTCACTTTGTTCCTATGGCACACGGACGCCAGCCTGCCACCCGGTACAGACCAGACCCGCTAAGAGGGGGGAGCTTCGGAAAACTGAGCCTGAGCTATGCCCTTGCGACCAGCCTCTGCACGTAGCGACCACGGATGGTTCAGGCTCAGCCTGGCTGTGGTGAGGGACATGACGGATGCCAGGCAGCCCCGATGACCTGGGGTCCTCCTAGCAGGGCCCCAGCACCTGCACGCTGAGGGCAGATGGGGTCTGTAGGATGCCCATTTGCAGCCATGCAGATAGATCAGTGAGCGGCCCAGGTTTCAAGCTACTCTCTTGTTGTGGTTTCACCCGGCAAGCAGCTAAACACCACACAGGCGTTCGCTCACTCCCCCCCGCAGTGGGATGGGGGAGAGAATTGGAAAAAAGGTAAAACTCGTGGGCTGAGATAAAGACAATTTAATAGGACAGAAAAGGAAGGGAAAATAATAATAATGATGATAAAAGAATATACAAAATAAGTGATGCACAATGCGATTGCTCGCCACCCACTGACAGATGCCCAGCCAGTTCCCGAGCAGTGGCTGCACCCCCCCAGCCAACTCCCCCCAGTTTTTTGTTCAGCATGACGCCATATGGTGTGGAATAGCCCTTTGGGTCAGCTGTCCTGGCTGTGTCCCTTCCCAGCTTCTTGAGCACCTCTGGCCTCCTCGCTGGCAGGGCAGTATGAGGAGCTGAAAAATCCTTGACTTAGTGTAAGCACTGCTCAGCAACAACTAAAACATCAGTGTGTTATCAACAGTATTCTCATTCTATATCCAAACCACAGCACTATACCAGCTACTAGAAAGAAAATTAACTCTATCCTAGCCAAAACCAGGACATCCCTGATGCTGGCAGCTCGGTAGATGCACCAGGTCATCCCCAACCTCACCATCAAAGACTTGAAGGCCAAGTCACCACTGAGGCCTCGTATCACCTCCTGGGAAGGCAATGGGGGTTTTGCCCCAGGCTTCCACGGAAGTGGGATTAGGCTTTATCCAGACCATTTGTTATCAACCCATTATGTCTGAGAAAACAAAATACAGTTAAACTGCTTTTGTTAATAACAAGAAGAGTGCACTTTGTAAGGAATCAGAGTGACTGTGTCTGTTTGGAGCCACTAGCCCACCTTGAACGCTGGCAGGAGCAGACTCTGCCCCAGAGAAGGGTGAGACAGGGCTGGCACACAGCAACCTACCCCAGAAAACCCTCCCACCTCACCGCCTTCCTCAACCGGAGGTGGCATTTGTGCACGCAGTGTTTCCTGGGGAGTATTTTTCTTCTTTTTTCTTTCTTTTCAAGTCTGGAGCCTTGTAAATATTGAGCAGCCACAGCGTCCTGTGGCACAGGGTTCCCCAGTACAACCCCACGCTCTGTGCAGATCTGCCTCCGGTTGTTTGCTTTGAACCTGCCACCTGCTACTTTTATTTGATGTCCCTGAAGTTCTTGTCTGAGAAGAACAGTGTACAATCACTCTCTATTTTCTAATGAGGTCACTTTGTTTTGAGTCACTGTTGTCCAGGTGCCTGCTTCTTTTTAATTCAATGGTGAAAGCTCCCAAGTGCCTCAAGGACACAGATCAGGCATTTGTAATTTTTTCTTCACTTTTCCTAAACATTACTGGCGTGATGCATGGCAAAAGTCTGCCAGTTGCTACCACAAATGGCTGAGACTGCAGAACAGCAAATAAATACTCATCACCCTTGCCTTGGCATATGTAACCTATTTGTACATCCTCCGTGCATCACTATCTGCGGACCCCTGCAAACACATGGCCTCATTCATGCCCTTCCCCAGCACAAGCTCTTCTGCCCATGCCCCAGATGCGCATCCACCAGCATCCATCCTGCCAGGCACACGCTTGCTTGCATGCGTGCCCGTTGCCTTTACTCCTCCAAGACTTCCTTCCACTTAAAATATAAATAACATGCCATAAACATAAATGCCACAACCATATAAATGCCACTGTAAATGCACTGTGTCTATACACCCACACTGCATCAGCACGTACCCCATCCAACCCCAACCTGATACACACCCTTGAATGCATTCTTCCACCCCATGTCTTGCCACAACATGCTATGCAGCTTCAGAAAGAGCAAGGGAAAGCCCTAAGTTGTTTGAAGGAGGCGGTCTGTCCGGCTGGAAATTCTGCTTCTCGGTTGTTTCTGTGCCAAGCCGTGTTTCAGTGGCCTCTGTCTAGCCTGGGGTGGGAACCCTGGCCCTAGCAGCACTGCTGATTTTGCCCATTTTTCCTAGTCAATCTGGTAGGTAGGCAGATAGGTCAACACTCAGCACGCAGTTGGAAACGGGGTGGTAGGCGTCTTTTCCAAGCATCATCATGCTTTGTAGCACGCAGATGGTGAGTGTGCCGCAGGTGGGCTTCGCATTGAGCCCTGTCAAACAAAGATCCAGGTGTGCACAGGGCACCCTGCTTGTGGGTGACTGTAAGAGTACAGAGATTTCTGCACAAATTAAACATACAGAGACATAAATATATATATTGTGTGTGTGCATGCACGTACATACATATGTCTAAGAAAATGTTTGGACAACACAAGAAGAGCCGATCTTGCGCGCTGGCTTGCAAAGGGACTCGCCGAGTCTCAGGCTACATGTATAACGATTCCCTTTGCCGCTGCTGTGAGCTTGGTTCCCCTCTGTTATTTTTATAAGGCCACAGCATTAACCTAATTAATTTACTTTAATTGGAGAACAGTATTAGCCTAAACGGTCCCACTTAAATCACAGAGAAGCCGTGGCCAAGCTCTTCAAACAGCCGCCTGTCCCCATTCACCCTCCTGCAGATGGTTAACACAGCTGAGTTCAGCGCGCCTTGGCACAACAGTCCTCCTCTCTTTGTTTTCTGCTCTGAAGGGAAACACCTGCACGTCTCCAAGCGAGATCGGCTCAGAGCAGAGAAAGATCTCAACTTAGAAGTTACGGGCTCCCCCACCGAGCCACGACCCAAACCTGGTGGGAGGACTCACTCTGGAGCTGGGAGCTCCAGCAAATCGGAGGCCCTGAGGGACCTATGCCAAGCTGACCACGCTTGCAAAGTGCTTCGCTCACACCCCAGCCGGAGCCCCTGCCCTCTCCAGCAGCGGAGGGAGTGTTTGCACAAGGTGTTTTGCAAGCCACAGAGGTGAACAGCCCCGCACTGATGTATGCCAGAGGCAGCAACGGGGCACAGTGGCTACAGCAAGGAGCAGCCTTCAGAAGACCACAGCTCAGCTCTCATTTCCCTGGTTTCTGCCGATGGCTTCCTCTGTGGTCTTGGGCAAACCCTTCCCCCATGCCAGGGTCTGGCATCCAAATGAGGCCAACGTCCTTAGCCTCCTTTGTCAGCTACACTGGTAACTACAACTGAAAAGTACCCCGTAAGATCTTCGTGAATACCTGTTTTCTTTTAGCTTCAGAGCTTATCATCATATCGAGCTTATCATCATATTTTACCACAAAAACTGCCCTGTTTTGTCCTTAACTCGGAGGCCCAGCTTGCAGGGAGATATGAGGGGTGGGCACAATCGAACTTAACCCAAACACATGCCGGGGGCCCAGACTACAGCAGAAGCAGCTCTAGACCCCAGCCGATTAGCTGACTGCACACTGCAAAGCTTTATGCCAGCCTTCTGCTGTACCCTGGCTCCAGCGCAATAGGTGTCTGTACCTACAGCCAGGCTGATACAAGATCAACACATCCTCCTCTATGCATTTATATGCGTATAAACAAGCTTGACCTGGCAGAAGCCTACAGATGATCAGGGTTTGTGGAGCCATAGCGGCCACCATGTTTCTGAATGGCGTATAGGGCCCCAAAGGTGGGTGCGCTGAACAATCAGTCTGTTTTGGCGGAAACATCACAGAGAAAGGCAATTCTGCATGGGAAGTACGAGAGCAAAGGGCTTGGGGGAGCCAAAAAGTCCACCTTATAACCCTTGGAAAACAGGCCAAGGCCAATTAACAATGAGCTGCAGCTGACAGAGGGGAGAATTTCAAGATAAGAAAGATGGCAGGATGCCTAGAGGAGATCACAGCTTGGAGGGAAGAGCGGAAAAGGACTCCTGGGAATGGGTCTAAGTAGGACTGCTAAGGGAATTTAACCTGGTATCTCTCAGGGCACCTTGGAAGGGGGGACATAGGTAATAGCCTTGTGGGGTGCTGGTTAACATACAGAGCTAGGATCGTGGGGCAGAGACAGGAATTAGCTCAAGGAGATAGCAAGGGGTGGGGAATGCACATTACAAGTACCTGAGATAGGGGGTTTAGAGCAAGATCCAGAAAAAGGGGTGAGCTAGAGTTACGCTACTGAGGAATGGAGCATGAGTGCTCTAGGTGTGAGCAAAAGCGCTGCTGAGAAACTTGGGACAGAGGTGTAAGACTTACTGATGCTAAAATTATAAGCCAAAGACCAGCTGCGTGGTCACCCAACCTTCTGTTTTGGGGGATGGAGACCACCAGCCAGGACATGTTCAACCCCCAAGCAATAAGGACGTCACGCAAAAGCTAAGGCACCTTCTTGGTGGGGGGAGCACCAGTGAGGGCCAATATACCGTACCAGGCCTAGCCTCAAAGGGAGCAGCTGCACAGGGAGCTCCTCTTATATGCAAAGAGCCTGGCATTCACTTTAGAAAAGCTCTTGCTAGTTTGTTTTCAAAGCCATTCTCTTGCAGACATGGCTTGGGATTTGGCAGTGCTGTGTCATAGCTCGCTCTGCTCCATCCCCTCCTATACCCCTGCCCACAAACACCCAGAAGATGGCAAATGCATAAGACCCACCAGAGGTGTGAATATAGCAGCTGTTACACTTTATTTCATTGTTGTTTTTTTTTTATTTTTCCTTATGATTGAAAAAGAAAAGACAGAGAAAAGTTACAAAAGTACTAAAAGGCAATGATATTGGCAGGACGTCCCTGTTCCCTGCTCCCACCCCGGGGAAGGCAGTCTGCCGCACCTGCGGGCTGACAGAAACACATCTCTGGGGCCAAGCACCTCAGCAGCTCTCGCTGAGCAAAGCCTGGGGGCATGGGGGCTACTGCCCCAGCCATCTGCACAGGGAATGTGCCTCTTCAGGTAGGTACCAGCCTACTGCTGTCCCTTCTCCTGAGCCACAGGGGTTTGGTCCAAAGAGGCAACGCTTCCTGTCCTGCACTGGTCAGCTTGATCTGGCAGCAGTTAAAAAGCTGAGGTGCGCCATCGAGACAAGATAAGCAGAGTCTCTACAGAGGCAGGAGGAATCAGCAGAGGAATCAGCCTCTGTTGGAAGAAGGGACTTCATGCAGGGAACCACAATGCTCTGCCAGAGGCACCTCACCAGCAAACCCAAGCGACCCCTTGGAGGTGGTGCTGGTGCAGGGGGTGGCTCAGCTGTGACAGCCTGGAGCCAAAGAGCAGGCAGAGCTGGGGCAGGATCAGGACAGATGTCCCCTCGCTGCCTTGCCCAGCTGCTCTGCCTGCCTGAGTGAGAGGAGGTTGGGGATGGAGGAGGGCAGGGGTGGGAGATTCAGGTCCCCAGGCCTAGACGGCCTTTGGGCTTTCCCCAAGGGTCTCAATGAAGGGCCCAGAAAGCACCAGTGAATGCTGGTTCACTGTGTGGCCTCCTACTGGCAGCTGGACTGACCATTGGTCTCATCCAAAGAGTGGCATCAAAGACCTCCACACTGGAGCAGATTTAAAAACAAAAATTATTTTATATTACTCACAGTTGCTCCTCTTGATCCAGACAAGAAGTAAATTACTCACTCCCCCTTGCACCCAGCCAGATACAGGCTCAAGGTGGGGAATGCCTAGACAAAGAGGTTACTCTCGCCACCAGGTACAGCAAGGGGAAATGCCTCATTCCTTTGCCTCACCGAGAGAGGTGAGAGCTTGTCCCATTAGCCTTGTAGCACAACACACATACATGCCTCAAGGCCAGATCCATCAAACTCCAGTGGTAGCAAGGCCTAGCATGGTCCTAACTGTCTTAGGACTGTCTATAGAATATGTCCCAGAGCTTCACCCAAACTCTCCTCCTGTTTCTTCCACCAACAGGCAGCCACAAAACAGAGGCCTCTTTCTCCCACTCCATGCTACATCTGGGAATACTTGTTCCACTGATACAAGGAGGGGTCTACAAGAATTTAATAGCCAGCATAACAGGGGAGCGGAAAGCTGCTGGAGACATTAGATTTAGTTGAGTTTGGTGATGCCAGTTACCTTCAGCATGTTAGGGCAGCAGGGTATTGGGACAACACTGTGGAGAAGTGCTGCCTATCCCAGAACAGAGACAGCCTCAGCAGAGAGGAGACCCAAGAGCACACAGTCACCCACCCAAGTTCTTCTCTCTGATGATGCTGAGAGGACCGAGGGTGGGTGCTGTGTTTCCTTGGATGGCTGAACACAGACACTCCATTCTAGAATTTTATTCTAACCCCTGATCTATAACCCCTTTCAACCCCATTTTAGACAATATCACTGTTGTCAGCAGACCAGCTGGAACATGGAGCTAAATGTGCCCTTACCCCCTCCCACCTCCCTTCTCCTACTCTTCCACTCAAGAGAACTTGAAGTGAATGCAATTTTAAGTCTCAGAGAGGGATCTTCTTGCTTTTCAGGCAGTCCTGTATAGCCTCTGTCTCCAATCCTGAGCTCACTTCTGAGTGGGAGAAGGGTCAGGTCTATAGCAAAGCATTGTAGACCCAGGTACTCTTGGGAAACTGACTAGACTTGGTTTCACACCCTGATCACTCATCCCTGCTGCCACATAGGCCATACTAGCCCCTGAATCCCTCAGGGATATCTTCAACTACCACCATCCCTGTGTTTGACACTGCCTTGATGGCTGCCCTTGCAGTTTGTGGACCTCACTGGTTTGTTTTGCCCTGAAAGACAAAAGTCTCTCCCTTTGCCACTATTCAGATATGGCAATGGTATGAAAACAGGCACTGCTGCAAAGCTGTATGTTTCCTGCTGCCAGAGAGGGTGTATTGCAAAGATGTATCATTGTCCCCTTCTTCCCCCACCCATCCCCTTGGGCATTGCCACCTCCCCTTCTCCCTGCCAAGCAGGTTGTTGGTTGATAGTTCCTGAGGTTTTTGGAGAAACTCCTTCAGTAGGCACATGACGGTTCTTCCACTGGAGCTATCGGGCTCAGCGGCTTCAAGGTGCTGAGGGAACGGAAGGCAAAGGTGGATGGATCATACACAAAGTGGGGTGGCGGGCGGCCTCCGTTGATGCTCTGCAGGGGAATAAAAAGAGAAACGAAGTCAGTGCTCATATAAGCTGCCAACAGTGAAGTTCTTGCCTCAAGTGCTTTGTCACATCCCTGTCTGGTACAATTACACCTCTTTGAATGGGTAGTCATGTATGTGCTTGCAGCAAATGGCACTAACATAAGCAGTGAAGCACTTTGCTCGTTCCCTTGCTCCTACCCCTCAAGAGAAAAGCATGCGCGCCCCCTAAACCCCCAAGACTGAGGTCCCTAGGATCCACATGACCAGGACCCATGGCACCTGTAGCCACTAAATGAAACAGGATATCCGTGATGCATTTAAAGTCCCAGAGTCAGAACAGCATCGCTGCCAGAAGGTATCACATGGAAAAGCTAAATTCAGATTCACTTGGCCTTGAAAGGAGGATGTACTACACTTTTAGAGCAGGGAGATAAACCAGGTCATCTCTGAAGACTCGTTCTTCAGTCCTGTTTTTCAATAGCTCTCCAGTAAGGATTTACAAATCACCCTTTCTTAATCTATAAAGTCCCAGACACATTGAAACTCTCCAGAGTTTTGCACCAGACTCCACAGTTCAATGAGGAGGGAGATGCTCAGAGCAAAAGATCCCACCTGAAGGCCTTACAGCCTGGTTTGTACCACCACCAAAGACCATTCTCTCCCTTTTTGCTCCCCGTGTTCAGAGCATGGTCAGAGCAGATCCAGAGTAAGGAGGACAGAAATACTCGTGCACTCCCTGCACTGTGTGACAGGACAGCAATGCTGTTCCCCACTAGGCTGTGCTGGGACCTGTGGATCCCAGAGGAATTATGGTGCCAAAGTGATTCCACTCTGTTAAATAGGAAGTGTTTTCCATTTACCTCTCGGGAACTTCGTTTTCTTTCTTTCCTTAAGCAAGCAGAAGCACCAGTGAGGCAGCTGCTTCACAGACGCTCATGGGCCAGGAGAGGAGGCCTCGCTGCTCTATGGGCCAGCGGAGTCTTTCACAGAATCGTATAGGTTGGAAAAGACCTTTAGGATCATCGAGTCCAACCGTAAACCTAACACTACCAAGTCCACCACTAAACCATGTCCCTAAGCACCTCATCCAAACGTCTTTTAAATACTTCCAGGGATGGTATCTTTCATCATGCTCCTGCAGAGTTCATTCCCCAGGGACAGGTGTGAGCTACCAAGTGCCACATGCTGGAGAGTTGAGCAGCTCAGAAACTCATGCAAATGTCGTCCCCCATCTCATCTCACTCCCATCACTGCTGGGAAGGGCTTTACTATTGTTTTCATGGAGGTTGGAAAAAGCCCAGTGAGAAGAGACCTGGCCTGGGCTCTGGTGTTATGTGCCTCCCTGCTGCCTCTTCTAGGCCTTTCCTAGTAAGACCCATGGTTTCCGTTGCTCAGTCTGCACTAAGGGACTGTTCCTCAAAGGATTAGGCTTTTTAGGAACAATTACCAACTCTACTGTCTCCTCTAAGATAGAGTTTCATTTTGGCACTTCAAAGTCAGGCCTATCAGACAGCTGCAACCACATACCAGCATGGCAAGGTGATGTTTTGATGCCACCTGCCTCTATCTTGGCTGGGTTTTAACTTGTCATCACAGGACAAGCACATGCAACTTTTCCCAGAAAGCTGCTCAAATGGTCAGGCTTACTCAAACAGTCATGCCAAATTAGAGCGTGCTACGGAAGTGCCCAGGTCAGGCCCCGGGTGCTGCAGTCACTGCAACAGGATCTGGAAGCCTCTGCCTCCAGGATCGTGGTCACAGCTCGGGCCCATGGGGCAGCCTTCATGTCAGAAAGTTCTCTTTAAAAGCCAGCGTGGGCAGCGTGTTTCTGCCTAGTTGGTACCTCCTCCGCAAATTAAGATGGGCACTTGAGAATGGAAAATGCCAACATGGTGCTTGGCATCAGCTGTACCTGGAGTTTCAGCCAGCAAATCATGCCCTGCTACATCCCCCTGACACCTTGGCCAGCAGCATAAGAAACAAGAAAGGCAGATTTAAGGGCCTTTACTCAATAGCCACCTGCTGTGGGGTTATATATGGTGTGTGCTCTGGCAAGCCTCAGAGGTGGAGGGTAACATAGCAACCCCTATTCAAAGCTAAGGGGCAGAATAAATCAGCACATTTGTCCTTCTCCAGAGCAGAGAAGGTCCCCTGCCAGTGCCAAGAGGGAACGGGAACAAAGAACCTGGCAGTCCCCTCCATTTTGAAATGCCAGACAGGATTAGGGAAGGCAGCTGAATCAGTTCATTTCTGGCAGACAGCAGATGGAGAAGAGGCTGAGGAAACACGGGTCCAGAGGACAGACGAAAGTCATCCACAAAACTCGCCAGGCTTTGGGTTGGAAGGCACCCTGGGGTTTCTCTTAGGCCTTCTTCTGGGGCCAGTGTGTGGGGCAGAGAGCCTTCCCAGGGCACCGCGAGGGAGACGGGCACAGAACAACGGCTGAGGTGAAGGACAGGGACATGAGAAGACACAGGAGGATGCAAAGATGCACAGGTGGTCAGGCAGCTGCAAGTAAGGCTCAAACTGCACCCAATCCTGCGTCTTCATCATGGCACCTCTCAAGCGGCCACAAGACGACGGCTGGCTTTCAACAGCGCAGCCACCACAACAGCAGGCGAGGGCAGGGTGAGAAGGGCCCTGTGTCCAACTGTAGGCAGTAACACAACTGCCTTAATTCAGGGGAACACCCTGACCAATCTGCAGTCATTTATAACCCTGAACAGTACCAGTATGTCTTGCACCTACCTACTCCATGATTGACGGGGCGGCACCTCAGCTAGGGACCTTGCTGGAGGAAAGAAAGAGCACCAGCACCAAAGCACTCCACTCTCTTCTTGCAGAACAGCATGTTTTCTTTGGAGCTTGTATTTTGCTCTAGGGATGACCAGGCCTGATCTGGCTTAGTCCACGGCACCATTTGGGATGACAGCATGTGGTGGTCTGGCTCTGATGAGTAGCACAAGGCAAAGCTCTGTAGATGTATTCCCAGAAAGAAAACGGATAGGGCCGGCTGCCAGAAAGGGGAACACGTTCCTCCCACCCTGTCGCTTGGGCCAGCTGCCTCCCTGTAGTCTGGGCAAGTGTCCTAGCCAGCCTGCCCTTCCCCTTGGGCACCCAGCACCAGCCTATGATGCCTGGGACATCACTTTGACTAAGGAAGGCTGTGAGAGTTGCTGCTACTGCAGCAGGCCCCCGGAGAGCTTGCCACAAACCTGCCTGACAGCCCCTGCTGAGCAACGCCAGGCCAGCTCCTGCAGAGGCTCCTCAGAGCACAAACACTCCACGCTTGACATTAAAGGCCAGTGCGTTCACCCTAATGGCATTCGGGCAGCTGGGTAACTCGCACAAAATGGAGCCTAATATGGGCCCTGTGCTAATGGCAATCATTAACCAGAGCCCTCAATTTGTTAAGCAATGTATTTGCACAGCTGGAGAACGGCCCGAGATACAAGCACTTGGCTGCCGGCAGGAAGGTGCACACGCTCAGATGCACGCTCTGTCACACACTCATGCTCACTTGCACATGCTCACCTGCTCCCACACGCCTCAGGTTCTCCCCGGTACACATGCCTTTCCCTGGTCACTTGTCCACACCCCTCCATGCACACACAGACCTCTTCCTGACTTGGAAATCACAAGAGCAGCTGTCCCCACTCATACAAATCTTGTCCGCTCACATTGTAACTCAAGCCAAGCAGGGCCTGAACTCCACCAGCAACCAGAGGACAGTCCAAGGGAGCACAGCTCATCACTTGCTTGTACAACTGCCCGGAGCAGAAGGTAGTTTCAGTACCTGCAGACACCCATACTGCCTCATTGCACGCCTCATTTGATTTAGATGAGCTCCTAAGGGAGTTAGCTTGTGTTAACACGTGTTTCAAGCAACTATATGCAGACCACCTTGGTCACACACGCTTGTCAGCATGCACCCAGACACACACTTCTTCCCTTATATATGCACACCTACATACACACTCTTGCAAACCTGTACTGTGGTCACCAATTGCATTAACACCATTAAACACTGGTAAATAAGCAACCAGGCTTGAAACATATCTGAAACACATTAACAAAGAAGCACACCTAAAATTGGTACAGATAGCGACAGGATGCCAGTGCCTCAAAGACGACTAGTGAGATTAAACACCACAGAAGAAATACAGAATTTCAATCATCTTAGCAGCCCTCAGAAAACAGAGAAATGGGCAACTCCTCCATAAATCCATCTGTAACATAATTGTAACATTTCAGCAAGGAGAAAGTACATAGGAAGAAGATAAACAGGTAAAGGATAAATCTGCTAATACAAACCCACACTCCTCCTAGAAACCTATCCCTTACCCTTGTGAAGTCTGGGAAAATATCCCAAATGCAGATTGTGAAATAACTTAATTTTAGACTCATGATTCCACAGAAGCGCAGTTCTCTGCTTTGGACAACACAAAGGCAAGCACAGCTCCAAGCGTGCTTTCAGCTGTAGGAATGACAATCCCCACAGGAGGGGGGAAATGAAGTTACCTAACACTGCAATGTCTTAGAAGGCTAGGGGCGATACAAAACTGAGCCCTGCTTAATACTCTTTGGTCCTCTTTCATAAGAGCTCTAGTATCCTGGCAGGATTCAAAATCAGATCAGTTTGTGCACTCTGCCAACCCATCCCCTACTCAGGGCCAACCCAGCACAGGAGTCCCTTCTTTCCTACCCCAGCAGTTGGGAAATGCTGCCGAGCTCCCTTGAAAGGATGCTGCCTTCCAGTGGTGGATGCCTCTCAGTGGTGGGTGAATGATCCCTTCGCAGTCTGTAGACTCACTTGTTAAAAGTCCTTTGGGATGAAAGGCACCATGTAATTGCAAGTTGTAAAGGCGCATCCGATTCCCACCACCACCCTGTGTGGAAAGGAATAAATCCCCAGCAGATCCTTGGCAAAGACGGACGCCTGCCTGTGATGCTGCCTGTTCATGAGACAGCCGCCTTGCCCAGGAGTGGACAGAGCCAGAGGTAGTACCGATATTCAAGCAGGGCACAGAGACAGTAAAGGCTGTCTGACTCCACAGTGAAGCACTTGCAGGTACACTGCTTTTAATTCCACTTTGCCCTTGTTCCTGTCACCCTTGCCAGGTGGTTAGAAAAGAAACTGGTGACACTTCAACTTTGATGTGTGAAACCATCAGATGTGAGCAAGGGAAGGGGACCCACAAGCCTGCTCCTAGCTACATCTGTAATTCTGGACACGGTCCTGACCAAGCCACTTCCCATCATCTGTGCCTCAGTTTCTCCTGTGTACAATACATACATCACAGTCAGGCAGCCAGGATGAACTAATTAGCATCTAGGTGTTGCGACTTTCTGATGAGAGGCTATTTCCTTTCAACTACAGCCTCGCTTCAGGCAGTTTTCAAGAAATAGTTGCTGACAAGCAGGACCAGCTCCTCCAGTAGAGCAGCAATTCACACTTAACTGCTTCTTCATTAACTCCAATAGGGCCTCTGACAATTTATTCCAGTCACAGACCTGGAGCAGCTCAAAGAATAACTTTTCAAAGGCAAATCCCTTCCCTCCTGAAAGTCTCTCCTCCATCCCCACATTCATACGCAGTTTAATTTCAGGGGATAGCTAAAAGATACACCATGGCAGAACTTCATTTTAAGACTACTCTTCTCCCTTCTCTTCCAAGAAAAAAAGATCAACTCCAAACACTGTTCTGACAAGGAATAAAAAACTTTGCAGTTAGCACTGTTTTTCTGTGTTCTCCATTACCCTTCCCTAAAAGGCTGAAAGGCCTGTCCTCCTCCACCAGCGTCAGGCTGCCTAATACCTACTTCCTTCTATGCAACCACATTGCAAAAACCAGTTCTATAGTTTACAAACACACCACTGTTCCTCTTAGAAAAGAAAAAAAAAATTAAAAAAATCTATCAAACATTTGCAAATGTGTGTGTGGAGTTGTCAGATGGCAACTACCAGACTTATAGAGGTGCCACCAGACAGACAACACTGAGCTTTTTTGGAAGGTACTTCAAAGCGTCTAGCAGATGCTTGCTGGTCACTTGCCCAAAAGCAGAAATAGGCCAGTTTCAGATATGGGTCCTTGCTGGCACCAGTGTAATAAGCCTTTCTCCTCTCTCACGTGTCTTTGAGATGTATCTTTGAGAAAGCTGACTGCAAGCTTTGATTTTGCCTGCCTGACAATCTGAAGGAAGGAGGCTCCACAATGAAAAGGGACAGATGGGTCATTCAGAGGGGCAGGTTGTCAGTGCTCCCCGGCCAACTTGGGGAACTCACCGCTCCAGGGTCCCAGTGAAGATCATGCTCTGAAGGCCACACAAATCTCTTAGGAAGAAGTGAATGAACCCACATCCCCCTACTAGTGAGCTGTGTCTTGCCCCCACTTTCTCTTTTTTTGATACAAAGTGGCCTGTCCTTCCCTGCACACACCACAGGGTCTGCATATACCTGAGCAGGAGGAGGAGCAGGCACGAGAGGAGCTCCAAGCAAGCACAGACACAGGCAAGGCACGATCTGGCCCTAAATCTCTCAACTACATCCGAGTAGAGCCCTTAGCAGTTTTAGTCTGTACACAAGTGACACTACCTTGTCCTCTCCTTCCTCCCCACCTTCCCCTTTCCAGCCTTCCCTGTGTGGCAGGAACATCCTCCCTCCCTCCAGAGGGATCTGATGAGATGCATCCCAGAGTCCTGAGGGAATTGGCTGATGTAGCTGCCAAGCCACTCTCCATGACATTTGAAAAGTCATGGCAGTCAGGTGAAGTCCCTGGTGACTGGAGAAAGGGAAACATTGTGCCCATCTTTAAAAAGGGTAGAAAGGATGACCCTGGGAACTACCGACCTGTCAGCCCCACCTCTGTGCCTGGGAAGATCATGGAACAGATCCTCCTAGAAGCTATGCTAGAGCACATGGAGGACAGGGAGGTGATTTGAGACAGGCAACATGGCTTCACCAGGGCAAGTCCTGCCTCACCAACCTAGTGGCTTTCTACGAGGGAGTTACCACATCCGTGGACAAGGGAAAAGCAGTGGATGTCATCTATCTGGACTTCTGTAAAGCCTTTGACACGCTCCCTCACAACATCCTTCTCTCTAAATTGGAGAGATACGGATTTGATGGGTGGACTGTTCAGTGGATAAGGAATTGGTTGGATGGTCACATCCAGAGGGTAGCAGTCAATGACTCCATGTCCAGATGGAGATTAGTGACGAGTGGTGTCCCTCAGGGGTCTGTACTGGGACCAGTGCTGTTCAATATTTTCGTCAATGACACTGACAGCGAGATCAAGTGCACCCTCAGCAAGTTTGCAGATGACACCAAGCCGAGTGGTGCAGTTGACACGCCAGAAGGACGGGATATCATCCAGAGGGATCTGGACAAGCTGGAGAAGTGGGCCTGTGTGAACCCCATGAGGTTCAACAGGGCCAAGTGCAGGGTCCTACACCTGGGTCAGGGCAATCCTTGGTTTCAATACAGGCTGGGGGATGATGTGATCAAGAGCAGCCCTGTGGAAAAGGACTTGGGGGTACTGATGGACGAAAAGCTGGACATGAGCCAACAATGTGCACTCGCAGCCCAGAAGGCCAACCGTATCCTGGGCTGCATCAAAAGAAGCGTGGCCAGCAGTCAAGGGAGGTGATTCTGCCCTTCTACTCTGCTCTGGTGAGACCTCACCTGGAGTACTGCGTCCAGCTCTGGAGCCCTCAGCACAAGAAGGACATGGAGCTGTTGCAGTGGGTCCAGGGGAGGGCCACGAAAATGATCCGAGGGCTGGAGCACCTCTCCTACGAGGACAGGGTGAGAGAGTTGGGGTTGTTCAGCCTGGAGAACAGAAGGCTGCAGGGAGACCTTATAGCAGCCTGCCAGTACTTAAAGGGGGCCTATAGGAAGGACAGGGACAGACTTTTTAGCAAGGCCTGTTGTGACAGGACAAGAAGCAATGGTTTTAAACTAAGGGAGGGCAGATTTAGACTGGATTTAAGAAAAATTTTTTTACAGTGAGGGTGGTGAGGCACTGGAACAGGTTGCCCAGAGAGGTAGTGGAGGCCCCATCCCTGGAAACATTCAAGGTCAGGTTGGATGGGGCTCTGAGCAACCTGATCTAGTTACAGATGTCCCTGCTCTTGCAGGGAGGTTGGACTAGATGACCTGTCAAGGTCCCTTCCAATCCAAAGCATTCTATGATTCTATGATCGCAGCTGGCTGCCCTCACAGTCCTCCACCCTTCGGGCCGGGATCCCCAGATACCATGCTTCTCACAGAGCCGGCACGTGGTGCATACTTGGGCATGTGCAGCTTCCAGTTTGCATGAGGCCAGGGGAACCCGATTCCCTCTGGCCAGGCAAGCTGGCACAGAGAAGCACACTGCTTTCAACTTAAAGAGAACCCAAATTAAAACTGCAAAGTGAGTATTAATTACCCTGGCATGAGCAGGCTGCAAACGCATGCTGACACAGTGCGTTTGCCTCTGGACAAACCGCCCCAGTCGTGGAAGCCAAGCGCAGGAAGTGGGTGTATTATGGGAGAGGTGTGTGGGAAAAGAGGATTACAGCTCTGGGGACTGGAAGAGGGAACGGGTGCCAGGTTCCCACAGCCACGCGAACAAAGCGGAGCAGGGAGCAAAGGCAGTGGGCCTAGATGCAGTGGTAAAAAGATGCACCTGACCTGCCATCTTGGACTTGAAGCTCTGCCAGAAAACAGTGGCAGAGCCGCTGTGACCCTCTGTCATCCCCTACACCCCTCTCTCTCTGCTCCATCACCCAGGTGTGACCCAAAAGTCACCAAATCTGTCCCCCTCCCCCCCCATGAAACATACCTTGCCACTTCCCAGCCCCCTGAACCACGGTGCCACCAGCCACAGCCACTACTGACACACAGGGCTGTCCCAGGAGCAGCCGGTCACTGGGCTGCACCTCAGTCCCAACATCCTTTCTACCCCTCCCCACTCCCCCATTCTTAAAACGGACCCACAACCCGTATCAGACCACAAAGCAAGGACAGCATTGAAAATAGGATGTCAGCCTCCTGACTCACCAGCTACTCACTACTTTAATGGTAGTCTGGATTAGAGAGCTCTTGGTTATTCCACAATGTCTATTCTGCAAGCACTTAAATGATTTAACAGGTGCAAGGGCATACATGGCAGGAATTTATGAAAAGCAGGCAGCAATAAAAATTATTTTCTTTAAGGAAGCAGAAGAGAGAGACATGACAGTCCCTCTTCTGGCTGCTATGGACAGGCTGAAGGCTGGTTAGCTTTTGCCATGAAATCCAATAAAAGCAATGCCAAATAAAACAATGTCTGGAGCCAGATGTTTGGGATAGTTTTTAACAAACAGAGGCATTCGCACCTGGGTTACACTGGATCCTTCCCCACACTAAGGAAACTCTGGACAAAGTCTTTTGTCAAGAATTATTCACACCAAGGGCTGGGGTTCTCCAGGGCCAGCACAGAGACCTTTAGCAGGCAGCTCAGTGGCTGGGTTGGGAGGAGCATGGGGGGAGCTCATTTCCCCAATAAGCAAATGGATATTCATGCTCTCACTTACCAGAGGACCTTCTCCATTTTGCTCAGCAGATACATGCCCATCAACAGGAAACAAGAGACCACCTAAGAAACTGGAGTGCTTCATGAGGGACCTCTGCCCAGTAAGTAACCCAAGGATGCAACTGGCCAGGGAGACGAGTCTCTCTTGTTGCTTCTAGAGGGCAGGTTCGGGTTTAGGCACTCAGTCACATACTAAAGACAACCAGGAGAGTTTGACAAACTGTTAGCAAGCTGCAGTTTGGGATCTCTGCTGCCTGAGATGTCAGAGCTGTTTAGACTGCATGATATGGCGTGAATAAGAACACAGCTCAAGTGTTTGAATATCAAAGCCCAGAGTTCAGTTCTCCTCACACTGTCTCTCTTCAGGCAAGTCACATTCTCTGCTAGTTTCTCAGTTTAACTCACTCTGAAATTGCAATCATGATATTTATCTGCCTCTGGGATGCTATATTTAGCAATGCTTGCAAAGCACCTTGGGAGCCTGTGATGGAAGAGGCAGCATACATATGTGTGTGTATATGTATACACAGAGTGTCTTCTGATTTTTTAGAAATCTTTACTTCTTGCTGCGCAGCCAGAACCAGAGGTTTGCACCAATAGTGCTCTGTCACCTAGTATGCCTTGCATTTGTGAATAGCTCCGGTGTCTGCCAAGAAGTCTCAGGCCAGCATATCTCCTGCTCAGCTCCAAGCTCTAAAAGGTCCCTTGTTTTAGGAGAAGAAAACCCAGCATGTTTCTGCAGTGGCCTTTCAGGATGCAGAGGCAAGAGATAAGAGACAGGGAAGTCATTTCAGGGATCTGGCCCCTGTCCAAGCAGAGGGCGTTCTCAACATTGATAAGATCAAGGCAAGAGCACAAAAGGTTTATGTTCCAATTTAAAATTCTTATTTTTACATAGCAGAAAACATCTCTCTGATCAGCTAGGTTATCAGATTGGCCTTGAAATCCTTACTCCCTCTCTGCCTGCCCCAACAAGAGCTCTCGAGATACCCAGGGGCTTGCCAGTTGTGTCTTCTACCCACCTACTGTTGCTGATATAAGCCCAGCTCCACTGATCCCATTCAGAGACTGCATGTAGGAGTTTGTGAAGGAAAAACAAGAATAGGACTAAATGACAGACTTGTAACTCTCATCCCAAAAGGGCCTGGAGAACTGAAGACTTGTGGTATTATAGAAAGACTCTGGAAAATGGGTCTCCGCATTCAGAGCTGGCTACAGCTGACCAAGCCTGGTCCAGGGTGGAGGCAGTTACACTCTGTGAGCATGTGCTTGTACAGTCATCCTCCTTCCAGCGCTAAGGAAGTGTCTCCACGCAACACCCAACTGCACCACGCAAACATGCTCTGGATGCTAAAATACCCACGCACGTGTGCACCCCTCTCACCCACACCTAGCACCTTGCTTCCACTTACAGACATCACACTGGCTGACACTTTAGGGCACCAGTGACCAGGTCTGCATACACACATTGCCCACCTCACTGTGCAACACCCATATAGGCCCATGCCTACCCCTCACCTTGCACTGACACATGCTATGCTACGTGTATCTATTATGCACAAATCCATACTTCATACATATGCTGCCACCTACAATTTATCTCTGCTCACATGCCTGCAGGGACTGATTCTCCTGTTCCATTATCCTCTACTGAGAGGGAACAGAAGGGAGGAGGGTTTTTTAATATTATTTTCTCTTCACTGTAGGCCCTGACCTCTCACAGCTACTATTCCTGAAGACATTTCAAACACGGCTGAGCTCTGCACATTTGGGAAGTTTATTAATCTCTCTGCCTTAATCTGTCTAGGTTCTTAGACTTGTCACATCACTGTCCCATCATCCCGCTTAAGAAGAACTGCTGAGCAAGTGGAAAGGCTGTAGCCTAACGCCACCTGAGCTGGCCCATGGAAAGCTGAAGTACAGGGAACAATGAGAAGGTGGCACCTTAGTGTTAAAACAGCACATGGAAAATTAAAACCCAGTCTAGGTCACCTGCTTGGGAAAGACTCCCAAGGACCATGAACATTTCCAAGGGCTGAAACTGTGTTTCAGTGCCAGAGGGCAAAGACACTGCCCCTCCATCTCACCTTCCCATGGGAGACACTTCCAGCAGAAGAGGGAGGAAGAGCATAGCTGGGATGATGCATGAGAAAGCATCACCTTGCGTCCTGACATGCCAGCAAAGCCCCAAGATGTCAAGGCAACCAAAATATCAGTGAGGAGGAGGGTACTTTTAAAAGCATGCATCATCTCACAACCACATGAGACACTGTCCTCAGCAAGAACAGGATGAAAATGCTTCATTGATGTTACTAGCAGTTCACTGTCATCATCATCCTTGCACAGGAGGGAATAACCATAATCCTTTCTCCTTCAAGCTATTCAGCAGCAGGAGAAGTGGGGAGAGAAAGCAGGGATCCTTGCTTCAAACCGCTGGCATAAACCATTAGGTAGCCTGCCTGCTCCTCAGATCAGTTCACTCACTGCATCTCCATCCAGTTGTACGCTGTCTGGATGTCGCTGCCCACCTCAATTCAGAAAGAGACTGCATGCTCTTTACCTATGCTGAAACAGGAGCACTGGTGCATCAGGGCTTCTCAGGGCTACAGCAACACAAGCAAACTAGTTCACATGGTGATGTTTCCTGTTCAGACACGCAGTCGCCTGGTTCCTCCCATAACAGCTCATCAACCCATTTGCTATGAGAGATCTGTCTTCATTTCTTCCACCCTCACCACAATGGCAAAGTCCCAGCACTGAACCTGTGTCACCAGACCCTCAGCAACAAAAAACCAAGCCTCTCACCTTGCCTCCTGCTGTCATCCTTTTCAAAAGGTCACATTCAGTAGGGCCTCAGAATAGCCCTCCCAAGTGAGCTAAGGTCTCTGGTGTGCTCTGATGCGATTACTGAGTGCTGGGCAAGAGCCAGAAATCACAGAACGGCTGAGGTTGGCAGGCACCTTTAAAGATAGTCTAGTTCAACCCCCCTCCTCAGAGCAGGGTCAGCAAGAGCACTTTGCCCAAGACCATGTCCTGGCATGCTTTGAATATCTCCATGGATGGAGACTCCACAGTTTCTCTGGGCAACCTGAATTTCCTGCGTTTTAACTTGTGCCCATTACCTCTTGTGCTGCTGCTGGGCAACACTGAGAAGGAACCCTGTGCCAAGCACGTCTTACTGGCTGGATTGAGGTTTCCTTTTATATGATGAGAGCACAGCATCATCCTTCAGAGGTATCAACCTCTCTCAGCTGCTTTCAGAGCTGAGGCACCTTAGCAAGGTATTCTGCCAGGGACCTGCTGCCTCCTAAGATGCGTACATAAAAGCGGACACTCGCAATCGTTTGAAAAATGGAAGCAAAAATGCTCCTTTACCTAACAGCTCTGCCACCATGACAGACCAACAAGAGACTGGGAAGTATCATATGCTATTGTCATGGAAACCACACGAGCGCCTCAGGTAGAGATGCACTGTCCCAGCTCAGCAAGGTTGGCCAGAGGAGCGTGGATTCTGTGCCATCTGTCAGAAGGGTGTGCTCTCAGTTTCTGCTGTTTATTTTGGTGCAAGCTGACACAGGCTCAGTAGGGAGCGAAGGGATAATTCTGCCTCTCAGATTCTCCAGGGGCACAAGAGTAAACTGCAATAATGAGCTCAAGGTGTCAAGGGAAACCACCCCACCGAGGTGTTCCTGAAAGCCCATGGACTAGGGGACTGCCACCAAGCAGCACTGGAAATAGCTGTCGTCCAGGGACACCCAGAAAAAAAAACAGCGAAAGCACGTGAGGCAGGGATAAAGGAAGGTGATAAACAAGTTGCACTAAAACATTGCAGCAGGATTAGACTGTTGGTAGGTCTGAAGGACAGGCACAGTCTGGGGAGAGCTCACAGGGCACAGGAGGAGACAGCTCCACTGAAAACAATCCAGGCAGGAGCATAGGAGAATACATAACAGGTCAGGATTAATTGTGCAGTCAGAAGTATCAGGTCATTGTGGGGCTGCTGGAAGACAGGACTGAAGTGCCCTGGCAGAAGGCATATGAGGAGCTGGAGAAATACCATCCAGCTCTGCACAAGGCTCTAGCCAGCCCTACCTGCTACCACGCCTCAAATAAAGCGGCGATGGGCAGGGGCACCCAACGGCATGCCCATAAACAGCAGCACTTCTGGGTACACAAAAGCTTCAGTCCTATTTCCTGCTGGGCAAGGTGTAAACCCTGAAGGATCCTGGTCTGCCATTCATCCCCCTTACAAGGCATCATTGCTGGCTATAATTACTGCAGTGAAAGTAGTAGTTTTATCACAAAAGATATCTGTTTTCTTCACCCTGACCTGGTTTTGCCTGTGTATTGCAAACATGTGGAGGATCATATGGGGCTCAGTGGACTGACGCACTTGTTTTGGCTGCAGCGTGCAAAGTCACGCACACATCTCCCACAGCACCATACAGCGCTGACCGAAAGAAAGCCAAGGTACCCACAAAGGAGACATGCTGGCTGAAGAGTCAGGGGATGGGATACTAGAGACAGACTCAGAGGTGCAGGCAGCACAAACTACAAGCAGGAGAGTTGAGCAAACCAAGCCCTGTGAGGCGTGTGTGCGCTCAAGAATGGGAGATGCCCAGACACTGCAGTGCTATCCCAGCTGCAAAACCATCCAAGCAATCCAGCTCTCATCTGCCATCATCCAGTCCCACATCCCATACGGTTCTGCAGACATCAGTGCACCATGCAGGTATAGTCCCTTTTCCGCAGCTATCTACCAGTACTTCTCACCCCTGACGAACACCACTTGTTACCTCAGATCAGCACTTCCCTTGGTCAAGGATCCGAATGACACCCTACAGGACAGCTATGCATAACTGTATGAGCTCATAGCAGGGGATGTAGACTTTCACTCCAAGGAAACTTTGTGCCCATAGGCTCCAAAATGGAAAAGCCGATGGATTATTAGCCTCGTCAGCACCTAACCTAAATTGCAACTCCAGAATAGCAACTTTTGTTATGCAGCTGATCAAGCCACAGGAAACCTCCAGAAATAATCTTCTAGGCATAGATGTTCAAAGAGAATCACCACATTTAGATATATGTGGAAAGATGAAGGAACTGCACCAGAAGAGGGCAACTTACACGAATTTTAATAACTCTAGTCTTCGCTCCACAATTCTTCTTGAGCAGCATCTTCTGAAAGAGAAGTAGAATCCAGGGATTAGTAGCAGTAGCACGAGGGAACAGAGAGAGGAAGGTTGTAGGGAGTCTCTTTTCATCAACATTTAATTAGCAATCAAGATGGATAGATGGTTAAGTGAGATATGAAAGACTAAGAATTACCAGAGGTGGTCAAGTAATGAACCTAATCTGAGACTGTCTCGCCCAACCTGCACAGAGTCATTTGGCATTGGCTGATACCCTGGGTTTCGAAAGAAAGTACAAGAAATTTCATAAAGTGATGAACACCTGCCCAAAAGGATGTTTCCTAACTTCTGTCAATTAGTGGTTAGACTCTGTTCAGAAGTAGGTGAATTTATCTTCCTTCTACGAAGAAAAAAAGCAGTCTTTAATGTAAATGTGGACGTTCCCATTATTTATTTTCATTATGTTTATTTATTTAGAATTAAAAAACAAGGTAAAAAGCACCTGCCTGCAGTCCTAAATCCCTTTGCCATATACTGTAAGAGCCATTAAAGTTGTCATAACATACGAACCGCACAACTTGGCAAACAGGATATACTTAAAACAGCAATTACTCTGTGCAACTACAGAAATAATCAGGTGAGTTGCAGCTCCATCCCAGTTCTGAGGCAGCACTTTGAAAGTTGGCAAGTGAATAAAATCACTTTCCCCTCAAAAAACTTTCCAAAAAAAACCCAGGCTTCAAGAGAGAACAGTTTTTCCATACAGAATTACTTCAACTACATTTTCATAGTGAAAAACTTGGTGGTGGAGGCATGTAAGGAAGAAACTTCTCCATCAGCTTTTGAAAGAAATAATAGATTCCCTCCTGACTGTTTTCTACCCTTTTCCGGTTGGAAAGCTGTGTGAAGTGTGGGAAAACACTCCTCCCTGCTTTAACAAAGCAACTAAAGTGTTTCTCAGATTAAGTTCTTAACACAGAAGACCTGTGGAAAGACATCCCACCATCTTACCAATATGGACAGTAAACAGTGAGACCTTTCTACTTCCTCTCCCCTTTTGTTTGTAGTCTTCCTGCTTTTTCCAGTAGAAGGCAAGATAAAAGCAACACAGTAAAGGAAGCCTTGGAAACTCAAAAAGTTTAAAAAACCCCAAAATACACAAGCCACCCCAAAAAAACTCAGAAGAAAAAAACCCCAAAACTGAAGACAGTGCTCAGGTGAAGGTATATATTATTTTTCCAGTAGAAAGTACTGCTGGCGGAGTGGGGGGAGAAGTCCCACTCCTCCACCATCTTCTGTCATTCTACACTCCGTGAGCATGTCTGCAGTGCCAATCCACACAGCTGCCCAAAACTTGGAGAGGGGGTTGGAGACCCATCCACCATTTCTACACGCACCAGCCTCTTGGATCTAAAATCCAGCCCTCAGCACACTCACGGCCCACTTACATGCCTGGAAAAGAGACTGGCACTGCAGCAAGTCTTGAAACTTGTACATGGGTAGTTCGGGGCCTGAGGAAAGCTCATTTCACTGTCCAAGCATGCATGGGGGAGCAGGGAGGTGCTGCAAGGATTTTGAGTTTTTTCTCTGAATCCTTTTGCAGGTGAATCCCAATGCTGCCTTTATTATTCAAAGGGCTCAACAGTAGCCATGCCTGATGCCTCTGCCCCCATGTCTGACCTGGCAGCACAGGCTGCCCTGTCAGCGCACCACCAGGGTTTCTAACCTAAAAGGACCCAACAGGTCTTTGCACAAACCTGGTAGAAGGAGACAAAGGGAACTGCTGAACTGAACTAACACAAGCCTGTGCTGTCTGACTAAGCAAGTAATTCTCCGGGAATTCCTATAAAACAACACAGGGCTTCGTTCCCAGCCAGGCTGCAAGGCAGTTATTGTAAGGCTGGTATTTACGGTGAGGTTACTGCCTTTCTTGAGACCCCCTGCAATCACACAGTGAAAAAGACTGAGGAGGAAGGAGAACTTGGTGGGGCTGAGAAACCCCAGGGGTGCAGGGAAGGGCAAAGTAAGGAGTTGTGATGTCTTGCAAAGTTTTGGTCTCTCCATAAGCTTTTCTTCTAGACTGCTGTGAAATGTTGGCTGGTGGGGATGAGGAAGGGTAAGCTAGATAGCTCAAGCCACAAGCCCACTGGTGGGATAAAATGTGCGAGACAAAGTAGGGTCGAGCAATGAAAGTAAGAATCGGGACTCCGGATTTCAAGCCCCATCCTTTAGGGAAGAGCACTGTTACAGCAGGACATACCCTGCCGCATCCCATTTGACTACAAGTTGCGTGACTTTGGGCGAGACTCTCAGCTTCTCTAGGCTGCTGTAAAGCTGAGCTTTACAGTGGTACTTGGCTGAACCCCCAAGGATGAAGCAAGGCTGTCACACCAAATTCCACAGTGCCTCAGTAGCACCACAGGATCCTCTGCTGAAAGGGGAAAAGTATCTTTAAACACAACTCTGTCGGCCAGGGAGCAAGTACAACACCTTCCAGTACAGTCCAGCGCGATCCAATGCCTAGCGAGGTCCCATCCACAGATCCCCCGATGACTCCATCAGGGTGCAACAAAAGACATTATTTCCCAACTACAAATTAGCAGAGGCAGCAAGACCTTGAATTTACTCATCCTGGCCTTCTACTAAAATGCATAGGGAGGAACAACAGAGGCAGCAATTACAAGAAGATGACAAAGACTGACTGAGAAGTTTGAACTAGCCTGTGGGTAGATGGACAACCAGCCAGACTACCAAAAGGAATTCAAGTGCTCAGCTGTATCCCAAGTCCTACGCTTCTGGCAAAAAACAGAGGTGCTCTTTTAGCAATGCTGTTGTGATGAGCTTTAATCATATGAGGACCTTACCACTATTTGCACCATTGCTATGGTTCAAAGAGGTTGCATTATGCAGCAAGAGCAGGATGCCCTGCGTAACAATTTTTGTTACTTAATAGCGATCTCTGGTGTGCCTCTTGATGGACACAGTAGTAAAATGAAAACATGACATCTCATCCACAGGCTGTAATACTGGAGCATAAACCTCAGACGAAGCTCTCTGGAACTGCTGGGTTTTCCTGCTTCCACTTAGACTGGAAGTGGAACAAGACTGCTTGTGCTGCACTCTTCCAGCTTCAATGCAAGGGTCCAAGATCATCATAAGAGACAAAACAGAGGGAGGGAGAGAGAGCGTGCAAGCCAGCCACATGATCCTGCAGCTGAGAATGAATAAATAGAAGGCCAGTTATCGAATGTTATTCTATTTAATCAAATTGCTTCCACCTCACTTGCAGCCACACACTCTCTGCACCCAGCACAGTAAAGCCATGCTTTACAAAAAGTCAAGCATCTTTGCATGGTTTTCCATCCCTCAGTTTTCCCTTTCCTTGCCAAACCTGAGCGCAGACTTTCGGACGGGAGGCTAAAACGCAGTGCTGCTTAGCAACAGCCAGGGACTTTCCACACAGCCTCTCCTCATCCTCCCTCTGGAGACCTCCACGTCACAAGGCAGCCACAAGATGCAGCAACTCGTTAACTCCTATTTACACAGATACAAGGCAGAGCTGAAGTAACATTTATTTGGCTACATGACTTGCAGTAGCCTAAAGCCAGGGGGAGTGGTCTATAAGAAGAGTGACATGTTCAGTTTAGTAACCCCGGGATTATTCCTAACTAGTAGGCTAATCCGGAAGTGCAGTTTTATTTCTTTAAGTTATTTTTTGGGAGGTATGACAAGAGCAGCAGAGATTTGCCGAAGGTCATGGAGAACGTTAGCAGCAGAGCTGAGGATAATCCATAGGGTTTGGTTTCTGAGACTTTCTTCCACCTGCAGAAAAGGAAATGGAAGAAAAAGAGGCAGCGTCTGTGCTCAGCCTCCCTATTTCAATTAAAAAGTCCCTCCTGTTGGTCTCTGACAGAACTGCTGGCATCAGAGCTGAAACCTACAGCTTGGGAGCACTATTATTTGCACGAAGGAAAGTTTATTTTATGATCTGCTGTGGCTTCTACTTAAAAGGAGGAAATGACATGACTAAGGAAATGTGGAAAGTCTTTCTGAGGGCACAAGAGTTATGCCTCACTCAAAATAATGCTGAATTGGAACATTTTAGGGTTAAACTCCCAGAAAACAGCAGAATCAGTTCAGCCTAAGAACCCTCCCACCAATCTCACCTGTTATACAAATACTCTCTGCTCAGAACACAGTGATTGACTCCATCCTGGACCTGGATTCAAAAGAAAGTTGCAGGGACTGGAAATGATCACTTAAAGGGTTACATATTTACTGAATGACATGCAGTAATGAACCCCTGAACTGGCAACTGCAGCTTTGCTGCACATCACTGCCACATCAAAATACCACATCAAGAGCAGGGATGAACCACCACCCCTGCCTCTCTCTGAGCACAGCTCTCTAGTCCAGCCTTGCTTCAGGAGACATCTCCCATTAAGCAGTAGTGCTCCAAGTCCTCTAACACTGACTTGAGCAGTTCTGAACTAACCCAGGTGGTAAGTGGTGCACGCATGTATTCACTCATGCACACAAGTTACTGTATCTGGAACTATTGTGTACAAACTGCATCACCCAGATGATTGTAATATATATTAAGAAACAAAATACAGGTATTCTTAATGCAATGTCATTCTAGGAATAGTGAAGTCCGTAAGAAGGATGAATTTGTGTCACACTACTGCAACTGAAAAATAAATATTTAGAACTCTGGCAATGAACAGTTTAAAGGCAGGCATCACAGCTTAATTTTCAAATATTTAAGAGTGTGAAAAATCTCCTAAATCAGTGTACAATGCAAAATATCAGCTTGTATATTAATAAACACCTTTTGTCTTACATCTGCTTTTTATATGCAGATTTCTATTTTTAGAATGGTTTCATTTTCACTACCTCCATAGGACAAAGCAACAGCTCTTTTGTCTACTGGTGGGGTTTTCTTTCATTATTATTTAATTTTATTACCTGGTTGTAGTTTTAAACCTAAGGGTCTGTCTAGAGTTGGATGCAGTTTAACTACTACCATTTTTTTCAAACCAGTTCAGTCTACTTCATGCAAGAGAGCACAGAAACTCTCAGTTCAACTGAACTCATTTAATTCACAATAAATCAGCACACTTCATCAAATGCTACATACTGATATACAATCAGCTTGTTACAATTTAAGAATTTTGCAGGGATTTTCACTTGTTTGATGAGAAAAATTTAAAAATTTTAAAACATCTGTATTCAGTAACTGTGCTGTAACTTGACTCAAAGATCAGACTTTCAGAAGAACATCGAACAAGCCAGAAGTCTGCCTTTCCTTAGTTTTGCTGAGGACCCTCCACAGAAGGGCTGGTGCACTTTGAGTGAAGGTATAGACGTGTCTGTCACTTGTTGACATCTTAAAGCTCTTGACAGGATACAAAGTTTTAAGCAGACCAAGTTTTAAGAAAAAGTCTCTCCAGCTCCGTAACTCATTTTACTTCCATGCTGTTAACCCTACCAGTCAGTTTCCCAGTTGTCCAGAGTCTTCCAGGAACAACAAGGCAGACCAAGCTTGAATGTCTATCACAGAAGATAAATATAGAAACAGACTGATGTTGCTTTGTTTGTTCAGAAGAACTGAAAGAAGACACATTACAATGTGAAGAGAAACTGCACTCTAAGTTATAGCAGAAGACTGATGCAAAGGGAGAACCCATGCCCAGCGATGCAATGTCCATAAAGAGAAAAAATGACAACGAGGCAGCCAAGCAGCTCCATGGCCCAATAAGCAGAGAGCTGAAGGGTCCTCAACAAGATGCTTCTTGTGACAGGGAGGTGAAGCGGATGCTGGTGCAGAGGCAATGCCGATGTGTGAGCTCCAGCCCAACGCCACTCCCAGTGCACGAGCCGAGCTGGCCGGGGGAGGACTGCTCCATGGCCCCTCTCTCCTAGGAAGGCGTTTGAGAGCAAGGAGCCTGCCTGACCTCCTTCCCTACCAGCCCACCAGAGCTGGGTTTGGGCCAGGAGGAGCAGCCTTCCCCACCAGCCAGCTGCCGAACAAAGCCTGTCCCCTGCCCCACCACTGCTCAGGCAGGGAAAGCGTGCGGAGGGTTAAGGCACAGGGCATGGGCGCAGCTGCAGCGCAGTGGGCAGATGAGGTCAGGGTGCTGCACAAAGTGGCTATTGTGCAGCACACTGCGGCTGCAGGCTTCTGCTTGCCTGAGTCCCACCTCCATCCCATGGGGCAGACAGCTCGGGGTGGCCACAGAGGCAGGAAGCCCACAGCTGCTAGCCACCAGCGGGTGGGGAGACATGCATGCAGGCAAGCCAGTGGCAGCCTCACGCTACCAGCTAAGTGGGGGATTTCAGCAGGGCCCTTTTTACAGCACAGGCTGAATTAAAGGAAGGGCATCAGCTACCCTCAAAGGCAGCACTCCAACAAGCCAGACATGAAACCCCGCAAGGCCCCAGTCAGAGCTCAGCAGTGAGGCTGAAGCTTTCGGTGCCTCCCCAAAAGCTCCAGGCACCTCTGGGCTCAAACACTGCAGCCCAGTGCCCTCTGCTTTTGTAGACATCTCCCACCCAGGCAAGCCGTACTCCATGCCCACACAGCAGAGCATGAGGGAGCCGGGCCGTGGCTCCTGTCCTTTCGCCAACATGGTGATGGGTACTCTGCAAGTGGCAAAGCCAGGTCTGCCCTCGCAATCGGTTTAGGAGGATAACAAGCAAAACAAAAAACTTAAAGCTATTTTGTAGGTTGATTTTGGACTGGATTTTTAAATTCCTTGGTACTGAGCAGCGCTGCTAGGGCATGGGCATCACCTCTGAGTTCTGCAGTACAAAAACTGTAGGGAAAAAGAGTAGGTCACAGGCTCCTCCTTACTGCTGTAAAGCTGAAGCAATTCCAGCTGACCTTACCCCCCAGCCAGGCTCAGGCTCTCAGGCACACATGACTTTCATCAGCAGATAAACAAGGGGGCCAGGCCATCCCAGCAATCACCTGAGGGTACTCTGCATTTGCATCACTCCATGCAGCCCTCAGCCAGAGATGCCCCATGGCAGGGGAGCACCCACTGTCTGGGCCCAGGGGTGCAAGGCCACTACCCAGCACATCCACGTGCCAGATGCAGACACGAGCTCCCTGCCCAGCCCCTGCAGCAGCACAGAACCAGGAGGGCTGTATTTCAGCCACAGCCTTCAATCACAGTTATCATCTGTCACAGTCTGCAGAATGCTCCACCAAAAGTTAAACAGCCTCACAGCACTTTAAAATACAGGCTAATTCAAGTGGTTTGGCCAACAGTCCCCTCCTACAAAAACAAACCCCAGCATCTGGAGACTGTAAACTGTGGTGATACTGTGGAATATCCTGAAAAGCCTCTGAACTCTTTAGAAAGTTATTTCTATTTCATATTCAGTCGAATTAGTCATTAATGCTTTTTTTGCCACATTTATCCTCAATCTGAAACCCCTGCAAAACATCAACACATTTGGTCTCTCAGCACTGTCATAAAGGGCCCCTGTCTCTATCAGGCAGGGGAGCCCCAGTTTTGCAGGCAACACATCTGCCAGCAAGTGCCACGAATCCACAGCCTCCATTTAATGCAAACACTGACCACTTAGCACCTCTGGACAGGGCAGCAGAGGAAATGCTAATTAATAAGCAATCACTGAGAATAAATTCAAATTAAAAAAGAAAAAACAAACAAAAAACCCACTTACAAAACACTTACAAAAAACCCCACTTACACAAAAAAGTGTACTGCAGGGACTTGCCCGGGATCACACATTCAGCAAACAGTGGACCATGAAAACCACAACAAAATAACTTGTGGTCACCAAAATCCCCTCCAACATGATGTCATTAGTCACCTCATTTTGTGCACTCCTGGGAGGGGCTCAGCTGCCACTGCTAAAGAGAAATGGGTAAGAGCCTAGAGCAAATACAAAATGGCCCTGAACCACAGGTGAGTTAGCTGGCAGAACAGCAAGTCAATCTCACAAGTGACTGCTCTCTAAACAAGCACAAGCCTGTCACATCTCAGTCCAGAAGGATGTGCAGGTGATCACCGCAGAGTGGCACCAGGCTGCTGTGCCTGGTTGATACCTGCTACAGAAGAGTGAGTGTCAAAGCCTGGCCAGCAAGGTCTGCCACTTGGCAGAGCATCTGAATTCCTACTGTTCCCAAGGCCCAGAGAGCAGACAAAATTATTCAAATTACAGGCTGCTTTTTGAAGTTCTCCCTGAATATCACACTAGAGCCACAGCTAATGCAGACACAGCTACCTACTTACGCAGTTATGGTCTAGGCAGACTCTCTGCCTGTCTGTAGGTGACTGGTTTTCTACTGTTCCTCTGTCATCTTTGTGGCATACGGTCTCCAGATATGCTCTGGATCCGTACAGAAGCCCTGTCCCTCTAGGCACAGATAAAACGGGACAGATTTGCCCTGGCACTTTTACCACTAGCCCTTTGACTTGAATTTGGGGATGGAGGAAGTGAACACTCTGTATGGAGCATCTCTGGCTCAGCAGCTACTTCCCCTGCTGGTCTGGCAGAGTCTGAGTCTGCTGATCTGCAGGGTACATCAGATGGTTCATCTATTCACTCCTCGCCAACCCCAAATCCCTTGCTGAGTTTTCTTTGAGGCCTGGAAAAAATGCAGAGCTCCATGTGTGCAGGAAATAGACCTGACCAAAAACTCGAGCACCTGTGGAGTAACAAAAATATGAAGGGGCAGGATTCATTAACTCCCTATCACTCATCTGCACATGCCAAAGTTGCCAAACTTACCAAAGTTCAAATGCTGGGCTCGCCCCTCCTGCTCACTCGAGCCTGGAAAGGGAGGAGGGGTACGAAGGGACAGGGAGGTCTAGTTTCACAGCTGGCAAGCATGGTAGCAGCTCCTGAGAAAAAGCTTACAAAGCTTTTAATTCAGGGTTGCCAACGTGACTGTTTCCTCCCTTCATTCCTGGCCTTGGCTCCAAAGCTGTCCACAGGGAACATCCAGTCTAGTCTAACATATCATCTGATGTCTCTATAGTTTGTCTCACTTCTGCAGTCCCTGCTTGTGACTTAACTGAAGCCTTGGCTTGGACGTGACTCCAAAGCCCTCCCTCCCCATGGACTTTTGCCATAGACAGAGCTAGGGCAGAAGGCACGCTGCCTCCTGCAGCTTTATCCCCTTCCCCTCAGCTCTGCTGCTGCAGCACATGGGAGATGGCAGTACTGAGGGCTTGAAACAAGCAGCTCCAGATGCTTCCACCATTTGCTATTTAAATGCTGTCCCCAAGTGCACCAAGAAGGGGTTAAGACATTAGCATAAGTCAGGCAAGAGAGTAAACACAGTTCCCTCTAAGCAGGGAGACACAGAGAGGGCTCTGAAAGTCAGACAGCTGTATACCCTGGGAAAGGAAAGAAAAAATTAAAATCAGTAAAAGGTACAGACTCGTCAGCTGTGACATTACAGGGACACAAAGAGGAAGAGAATCCACAGATGGCTGCTCCAAACCCAAAGGACACAGGCACTACCAGAGTGTGCGCCGGATTACCTTTACACCATTCTCAGCTAACTGAAAAAACTACAAGACACTCTGAAGGCTCTGTGCAAGCCGCAGGGCCTCATGCATACCAGGCAGACAGTGAACAGCCTAGGCATCCAGGACATCAGATTTCCAGAAGAAAGTGCATGCTTGCACAGGTTCACCCGGGCAGAGGAAAGGATAGTTTCTTTTGCCACATGGAAGGCAAAAGAAAAAAAGCTCAGAATTGTTTCAAGTTTAGATTTTTAAGTCAATTTCTTCATGTTTTAGAGCTAACCTGAATGTTTTAGATGGTGATATCAAGTGTTCAAGGTTAAAGGTGAAAATTTTTGGCCCTGAATGCCTCTTTGTCAGCCCAAAAACCTGCCCTAGAGGGTATCGTTAGCACAAGGGACTTTTCAGGAGGTATAAAACCCACACTGTATCTATCTCTAATCCACCACAGAAAATGTCCAATGGAGATCAATGGGTTTGTCTGCAGAGAACCTGGAATATGCACCTTTTCAGCAGATTCTTAGCCAGAGGGTTGGTCTTAGTGGAGCTTCTCAAAAATAGGGCAACATGGGGTATACTCATTGCACTAAATCAGGAAAGGATTTTTCAGTGGCCAGGAAGGCAGGCGTGGCCTGCTCTTCATAAGGGAAACCTCAAAAGGTGACTCTGAATCGCCTCTCACTGTCTCTCCAGCTGAGTGCAAAGGACATTACCCTGTGGGAACCCTTGCCTTGGGTTCAGCCAGTATTGCTGGGAGCACTCAAAGGCAACTTTCAGCAGAACACACAAGGTCACGTCTTCAGATGAGAACTTGGATTTGTGGACAGTGGAGAAACTTTGAAAAAGCCAAATGCAAACTGACCACGTGAACAGCTCTGGGAAGCCAAAACAAGCCTGTCACAAACAAGCAAGCAAGCATCCCAAGCCATGGGGCTTGCTTAGGCTCCACAGAGTCTGAACGCAGGGCACAGAGCCCCACTCCTTCTCCTCCCAAGACACACACACATGTACATGTCATGTCTGCACAGCCCTGCAGCACACTTCAGCATCTTCTCCTTTCACATGACTATGCCTATTTGTGAGATCCCATTTGTTTGCATGAGCACATGAAAATAATTTTACATAAACAAGTACTATATTAGAAATTACAGGCCAGAAGATGATTGACAAACCAGAGAGACCATTTTTTGTCTTCAAATAGACATCCATGAAGTGGGAATAGTAGAACATTAATAACCACAGCGAGAAATGATGACATAACCCAACTGTTTCCACATTCCCCACCCTACCACCCACTTGTTCCCCTGCTCCCCCGCTCCACTGAACCTCACATACATGTTAGTGACAAGGGAACATGCTGAAGTGGCTGGCTAGCTAATAGGATAAAGGCCTCATACTCCAGGGAACTAATCCATTTATGCAGCACATAACTAACCACTGCACTCGGAGAACATTCTCCCATGCCCACATGCAGCAGTGCCTGCCCACACCTGCCTTGCAGCACAACACCACACAGCACATGGGGCCTGGGGTGGTGTCTGCGGGTTGAAGCTCAGAGCTTGTGATGGGGTTTGACCTACCAACTTTGAAAGGGCCAGCCTAGGCCTGTACCCATGTGAACAGCCTGCAAGGATTTCAGAGGAGCCAGTATCCCCCACCTGGTGCTTTGTCCTTCCTCTTAAGTAGGTATATGGTTCCCTTCAGCGCTGGTGATCAGCACTCATGGATTCTGATACCCTGTTGCATCCCCTTTGTTCACATCCTCATGGCTGCACATGGCTTAAGATGGCACAGAAGCTGGTCCGGGGAAGCTTCCCCAACACAAGAAGCAATACAACTAATTTGGCAAACAGTGCTTTACCCTGGACACTTCAATACGCTGAGCTTCAGCATCTCCACTTGTCCACAGGTGCCACCACAGGATACACATTACTCCTGCCAACTTTTTGAACCTCCCCTATACAAGAGCAGTGATGTGCCAGCTCAGAGCCAGAAGCAGGCCACTACCCTTCTGAACAGGTGTTAGCAGAGCACAGCAACCCTTAGAGCTGTGCATGAACAACTAGTTGGAGAACTGCTGACCTCATGTATGCCACTCCATTGTCTTGTCATCAAGATCCACTTTCCAAACAGCTGGAAATAAACCTTCAACTCCATAGCCTGTAAGATCCATATCAGAGCCTGTATAACACATGCCAGTGCTCATAACATACCATCAATTTTAACACAGAAGTCATTTTGGTGTTCCCTTTTTTCAGTTCAGGATTTTGGCCTATCTCATGCTTATGAAATGGTCATGTCCTAGGACCAAGAGGGCTCATTCACCCACCACACTGGAGAAGAGCAAAAGTTCAGATCATCTCATTAAAAGAAGAAAGAGCAGAGTACAGAGGCATAACTGAATGTCTCAAGGCCAAGTTCATTAAGATCCTCTGTGCAGAGAAACATTGATAAAAGAAAAATTTATACCACATTTATACAAATAGTTTTGAGAGTGTTTCAGTGATTTGGATGGTTGCATCTGGAAAGCAAATGAACCAGTGTCTTAACTCAGTACAGAGTTTTATACAGCGGACCAAGCAACATAGGCAAGTCTCACAGTTGCAGCAGTAGTTACTGCTGCTTTCTACTTCTAACCCTACCAGCAGCCACATCATGAGATAGCAATCTGATTTTTTTCAGCTTCTTGTGGTTTACCATTTCACTCATCTCTAGGG
Source organism: Ciconia boyciana (assembly GCF_034638445.1). Classification (NCBI taxonomy): domain Eukaryota; kingdom Metazoa; phylum Chordata; class Aves; order Ciconiiformes; family Ciconiidae; genus Ciconia; species Ciconia boyciana. The sequence goes on from NC_132936.1 coordinate 97,012,347, forward strand.
TCCTTCCATAGGCTGTTTAGCATAACTGCCCATAGTAAATGAGCCTGCAAAATGCAGACGGGAAGAATTAGCACATCAAAAATGCCTTTCACACTTCTTGTAGCAGTCAGACTTGAAAAGAACATTAGGTGTATGATGAAAGAAAAGATACAAGAACACTAAAAAGATGTCATACTAGAAGTCTCTCTGCCGAAAAAACATTTTCCAAGAGCACCACTTCCACTGCTCATAATTACACTCATTCCTCTAACAACACTTAGAAACTAACAGAGCTGGCCATGTTATTCAAAGGATGACAGGAAATTATACTAAACTGAAAACAAGTTAAGAGCTTGATTTGATAGCACATCAAATTCAGAACTACAATGAAAATACATGTATCATGAACTCACTGTGCTATTTCAATCAGAGCTCTGAACAAAGCACCACAGCTTAGGTTTCAAGACTTACATTAAGGTATGCTCAATATACAGTCTTATCTAGCCAGGTACACCACATTCTTACATGAGGCTTGTCTGTCTTTCCTGTACATACAGAAAACAATAGCAGTAACAGACTTTCCTGAAGAAACCCAGGGCATTCCCTGACCTATGGCAGTTTCCCCAGCTGCAAACAACATCTCCTGTAATGTAACAAGTAACAGGTTTACAGCAGTAAGAAAATCAGACATCTGACTGGCTCCATTTTAAAGATATTTCTACCTGTACTAGGAACTGCACAGATCCACTAGCTTTGCAATTTGGAAAATGATTTGTTAAACTGTTCCTTGTTTCCTAATCATATTATGCCCACATACTGTCACGCCAGAGCCTATAGGGCTGTCTGATGAGCCTCTGAAGCGATATGCAAGATAGGGAGTTCCTACAGTCTCCACAGGTAGGCAAAAGACTTACCTATGCTGTCAAAAATAAGTATGCTTACAATAAGATTGCAAAGTAACTTGCAAAGTGATTCAGGGTTTCATCTTTTGTGTAACTGTTCAACCTATTTTTTCCATAATCAAACACATGAAGGTGAAATTATAGCTTGCAAGAATATGCCAGGATTTTAACACACAAACACATTTTTAGAATTAAAAATATAGTTTGCCCTAGCATAGAAATGACCACAGTCTTCCCATTTATATTACATTCCTAACACTCTAGAGGATTCCCAGTTTTGCAAATTCATTCCTATGGAAGTTGTTTTGCATAGCAAAGTCCAACAGGAGATTGAAAAGATTATTTTCAATAAGGAAAACCAGCAAACTGAATAGGGTTTCTCTTAAGTATCTTCATTTGTGCTTTTAATTTACCTGTGGCGCCCAGGACACCTATCCTTTTGAAGCCTTCAATTTATAAAAATGTAATATATGTTATATGTTTTTGGCTTGGAGAGGGAAGGTTCGTCTCTGACTTACCGGTCATCATTTCCTCAAAACCAATTGCAGCTCAACAAGAAATGTGTATCTGGGAACACAGCCCTGGGGAAGGGCAGGGAGTTTTAGAAGTGAGTCTGCTCTGGTTTAACTCAGTCTCCATCTACATGAGAAGTAGATGCCTCTATTGAGTGCCTCCTCCCACGAGATGAGCTGTGGACCAATGCCCAAAACTCCCATTGACATCAACAGGCTGAAAGAAAGCGCAAGCAGAGCCCAGCAGTTGGGTTCTCATGTAAGCCAACAATGGAGAGGCTATTCAGAGCAAAGGCAGAAAATCAGAGCTAAACCCCAGCCCACGCCAAGGACAGCTGTGTTGTTGACAGCCAGGCTGGCTATTCTACCATGGAAAGCTTGTCTCAAAAACAGTATTTCCTAGAGTGTTTACTCTAGTCACAGGCTTGGCCTTAAAAGATCAGCCAGCTTCTGCCCATTGAACAGTAATGGCTGCTGTGTTTTCAAGTCTCGGACATGCTCTAGGACAAGCTGCTTGCTTTCAGTCTGCAGTGGCAAAACTGGAGCACAAAAGCCCAATATTAGTAGTTAATCTGCACCATCACATGACCGCCCTGTTTCTGCTGTTTCCAAACCCGCACTACCACCTCCCTCCTTCCTTCTCACTCAAGGGCACTGCCCCACAGGGAGACTGCAGGGTGAAAGCACACCTGTGTCACCATTCAAACACCAGTGCCAAGCCGTGCTGGATGAGGAAGGTGTCCTACTTCAGAGATATGGGACTATGCAATGCCAGCACAAACTAAAGGGAAAGACAAGCTCTTGCTTTCCATTCCTTGCTACCATTGCTTTGTGTAGTACTTTGAACAAGGCTCTTACTATCTGATTTTTAAGCAGTAGCAGCCCCTGTTATCTTGTGGGCACCAATTTCTAAGAGACTGGTCACTTGTGTAAGTGCTTAAGCTGGGAATTCAATGCTTAGTGGTGGTGGTAGGGTAGCGACAAAAGAAAAAGCCTAACCTATCTCTTCCACTCATTTCAGTTTCTTAATCTATATAATAAAGTCAGAAAAGCAAGCAGAAAACTGCCACCACCATCACATGCTCTCTGGACTACATGAGGAATAACCAGCTTGGTTCCAAATAGCCATTTACCCTTTCCAGTCTCCTCAAGCTCACCTCTCTGATCCTCCAAAGTAGTAAATTGTAAGGCTTTCTCCTTTTCAGATGTTGCTACCATAAGCAAAAGATGTAACTTATCATGCCTGAAGAGAGATCCATTCACCTACAGACCAAATACAACATGGGCAGTGACAGCATATGGTGAAGCCGCCTGCAAACTCCTTTTCTCCCCAGGCAACGATGAGATATTTGTATCACAATGAGCCACATGCTGAGGGAGGAGTGGGAAGGGAGAGGTATCTGGCCAACTCAATAGCCACATTGGGACCCAACCCAGGCAGCCCTTCTAGTCCAGACACACCAAGGCTGGGGGTGGTGAGGACAATCCAGCCCTATTCCAGAGGACAGCACTGTAGAGAAGGTCCTGACCTTCACTTCCAAGCAACATCTACTAACTGGTCTTGCTAGAAAGTATAAACAGGTTGCAGCAAAACTTACTAATCTGCCAGGCCCTTGAGGCTACTTGGGTTGAATTCAGAGAGTGGGAAAGAGAATGTGCCAGCATTATCCTTCTGCACTGTACTGTATCAAAACAAGAAACAAAACATCCTTTGGAAAACCTTCTTCAAAAAGGATCTGCAACAGCCAATGCAGAAGAGAGAGCAGGGATATGCTGCAGGATGGCCACCCTTGGGATTGCCACTCTTGGCTATCCAACCCAGCGCCCACTCTGTGACTACCATTCACCCCCCTTCAAATCACATTTTAACCAATTGTGTTGTTGCTGCAGTTAGGATCTCTAGGTTTTGCTGAGTGATGGTCTTTGTGGCCTGCTGGCAGCCCAGCATAAACCACTGCCAATAGATATGGGAGACTGGGCTTTTCCTTCTATTAGTTCAGTAGGAATTACTCTCTGTGGAGCTTTGAGAGAAAAATGCTAAAGAGATTAAGACCCAAGCCTTGTCCATTCACATGCAGAGATTCTGGCAGCCACTTCCAGGTGGGAGCACTTTTTTTCTTCTTCAAAATTTGCTCCCTCCAGGCCTACCTACCCCTCAGAGTCACACCAAGAGTTCAAGCCTCACACAGTATCACCAGCATCACTCAGGACTTCTCCCTAAGTCACATCCCAAGGACACATGCCAGTGGGGCCCATATGCCCATTTGATCTCCTCTCTCTGGTCTGCAGCCAAAGAATCAGCTTTAGTCTAATACCTTCTTACCAGGCTTTAGAGCTTAGAGAAAAAAGAAAGACAGCAGGGTTGGGAAGGTAGCCAGCAAGCCTGCCAATCTAAATGATAAGCCGTTGGCTTTAACCTCGGGCTCATAATTTACTGCCACTGGTGCCAGGTGCTATTATTGTCCCTTTGGGAATCTTAATACAACAAAATGACTCTCTAGCTCTGTTGCCCCCCATTCTTACCCTCCTCTTCCCCTTCCTATCCCACAGATCTCTTCTGCCTTCAACACATACTCTCCCAAGCTTCGGCCACATGTAATTTTCTTCCCTCATCTTCCTTTTCCTCAGCCAAGCTCTCTGGTGCACTCCAAATCACTCTGACCAACCTAATCCCCACTCTCTTTCCTGATCCAAAGCAGAACCTCAAGGAACCAGGTTTCAGATATTTCAGTGGATGTTGTAGCTACTGGCTTACGCTTGGAGACAGCCCAGGTGGTACTCAGGCCCCATGGTAGTCCAAATAGCTGTATTCACCAACATGCAAGCTCCCAGGAAGAGAAGGCAAAGGTACATGGCCAGATACTCAGGGAAAAAGATAGTGCTTCTGTTTGGAAATATTTATCTCATAGTGGCTTACTCATCCATCTCCCCCTTGAACTGTTACCCCTTTGCATGCGTTACAAAACCAGATCAAAAATGCACTCAGGTAAAACAAGAAAGGTAGGGATTAAGGGAGAAGAGCAGAAGTGTTTCGCCCTAGGAATGGACAAGCCAACACACTCTGTGCCAGGGCTGACACAATGGTGTAAGAGGTCCAAGGAGAGATGTGTGATCAGAATGAAAGTCTGCTAGCACCACACTTGAAAGGTGAGCATAGTAGCAACAGACAGCATGGTGCAGGACAGAAGCGCCACACAGAACTGGAGAAGACTTGCACAGAAATTAATTCTGTATTTCAACAATTTACAGAGAACATAGAACGTCATAGAGCAGCTGTTGATGTACAGGCTGGATGAGCAGACAGTGAGGTGAACCAAAAACTGGGTGCACAGCCAAGCTCAGAGGGTTGTGATCAATGGCACAAAGTGTAGTTGGAGGCCAGTAATTAGTGATGTACCCCAGGGGTCAACACTGGATACACTCCTGTTCAACATCTCCATTAATGACCTGGATGATGGAGCAGAGCGTACCCTCAGCAAGTTTGCCGATGACACAAATCTGGGAGGAGTGGCTGATACTCCAGAGGGTTGTGCTGCCATCCAGAGAGACTTCGACAGGCTGGAGAAATGGGCTGACAGGAACCTCATTAAGTTCAACAAGGGGAAGTGCAAAGTCCTGCACTTGGGGAGGAACAACCCCAAGCACAAGTACATGCTGGGGCCCACCCATCTGGAAAGCAGCTTTGCAGAAATGGATCTGGGGGTCCTGGTGGACACCAGATTGAACATAAGCCAGCAATGTGCCCTTGCTGTGAAGAAGGTGAATTGTATCCTTAGCTGCATTAAGAGGAATGTTGCCAGCAGGGCGAGGGAGGTGATCCTTCCCCTCTACTCTGCACTGATGAGGCCACACCTGGAGTACTGCGTCCAGTTCTGGGGTCCCCAGTACAAGAGAGACATGGAGCTACTCGAGAGTGTCCAACAGAGGGCCACAAAGATGATTAAGGGACTGGAACATCTCTCCTGTGAGGAGAGGCTGAGAGAGCTGGGACTTCTCAGCCTGGAAAAGAAAAGGCTCAGGGGGATCTTATCATTGTGTACAAATATCTGAAGGGAGGACGGAGCCAGGTGCTTTTCAGTGGTGCCCAGTGCCAGGACCAGAGGCAATGGGCACAAATTGAAACACAGGAGGAGGTTGCCTCTGAACATCAGGAAACACTTTTAATGTGAGGATGCCTGAGCACTGGCACAAATTGCCCAGGAAGGTTGCGGGGTCTCCATCCTTAGACATGTTCAAAAGCCATCTGGACATGGACCTAGGCAACTGGCTCTAGGTAACCCTGCTTGAGCAGGGGGGTTAGACAAGATGACCTCCAGAGGTCCCTTCCAACCTCAAACACTCTGTGAGAATGCTTTAACCTCTGTCATGCTGATTGATGCTGAAAGCTTAGAATCAGGACTAGATTATCCTACCTGCCTTGTCCTTGGCATTTACAAGCGGGCACCATGGCAGCAGGCGAGCCTTACTGTCAATGAAGTGACAACATAGTCAACTCACTTGCATCCTTCAGGAAAGGAGAGGAAATCATTACCTTTTCTAGGAAGCAGCTAGGCAAAGTTCTACACAGGTTACTACTCTTATGGTTCGATTCATCCAGCCCTGGCAGCACACAGGCACTTCCATTACAGCACGCTTTTGCATGGATTAGATAACCATCTAGGGAACATTTAGGGTACACAGAGAAAGAGACAGAGGTATCTGCTGCCTGGCAGAGTCATAATCGCCTCCTCAGGGCAGGGTGGGGTTCCTCATGCCTTCCCTCACTATTGAGTCTCTGAGTCTCTTCCCACCCTCCCTCTCTTTGCCACTGTCAGACTACAAATGCCTTAATCAGCAAGCCAGACATCAGCTGGGTGGCACTGAGCCAAAGAGTCTTTATAACAGACATCAAACCAGAAGAGAACATCTCCTCAGCTCCTCCAAAGGCACAAAGAACGAGACGCCTCTGCCATGCCCCATCACCCACTCACATGGTACATGTCTATAGAGTCCCAGAGCCTCCTGCTACAGAACTACATCCTTGCAGGCAAGTAGACCAGACAATCTAATCAATCTTTTTCAGCCCCAAACTTTCTCATGCTAGGATTGCCTCGCAGCAGCCAGGCATAGCATTTGTTTTGCTGGCTACTTCAGTGCCAAATGCTGGCAGGGGTGAGATAGACAGGGGCTTCTGTGCTGGAGGAACAGCTGTTGTAGAATATTTCTGGGGGTGAAAAATAAAAGCAGAATTGCAGGAGGTTACCAGAAGCAGGATTTCTCATTCTGTAATGGCGCAATCAGTTTCTGCAACAGTTTCCTTATTACATTGCTTCAACGAGCACTCTACTGCAGCCAGGGACAAAGAACTGCTATGGCCCAACTTTTCACACCTGGGAGAGACAAGTTCTGGCACTGGGCCCCTTAGGAAATGGTGTAAGCCGTTATGCTCAGCACAGGCCCCTGAACTCTGTTCAGCCACTCTGGAGAGTGAGGCCCAGGGAAGAGACAGTGATGAAACTACCACCAGGACCACCAGTGGGTTTTCCAGCACCCCCTCGGCACAGGGGCAAGCTCAGATAGGCAAACAGATGATAACAATTTTCAGGAACTGACAAGGCCTGGATTCAAATGGGAGGCCAAGAGGTGAAAAGGACTCACGAGCTCACACATCCTCTATCTGGAAGCTATTTGTCAAGTCCTGGAGAGACAGGCAAGGGCAAAGCCCAGCTGTGCTAAGGATATGGAAATCTCACCCTGGAGCCATTAGTAGCCCAAAGCCCAGACCCCAGCATGCCAGGGGTCACACACTAGTCCTTGGTCACGTGTGGCGAGTGCAGTCCTGCAGCCTCTGTGCAACCAGTATCAGCCTAAAGAAAGCTTTCAGTGCCGATCACCCTACCAGGCCCAGTCCAACCAAAATGCCAATATTCAAATATTCAGCAGAAGGACTAGCATCCAAATGCTCGTACAGGATGCATTTTTCTCTTCTGTGCTGGCCTTTTTCATCCTAGGATCTCAAAGCATTTTAAATAATGCATTAAGCCTCCGTAAGACAATGGAAGCTAGATATTATCTACTCATACATGCAGGCAAACCAGAGCAGAAGGGTTTCACAACTTGCTCAGACCTACCTAGTGACTTTGTAGCATAACTGGAAATATACCCATGTACCCAAACTCTCTGCCTTGTACTTTAAAGCAATGCTTTCCTTACCAGCCACCTATGTGCACATAAATGAGGGCAATTTGGATTTCTCATCCTGCCAACCCAAAGCTGCTGTCCTCCAAGAGAGATCTCTTACGATCTCTCTCCCTGTAAGTGCTGCACTCTGACTTCTCAAGCTGCTGAAAGATTTCAAAGGAGCTCCAGCCAGTCCCACTAAACAGTAGAGGAGGATGGACCCTTTACTTCCTCTCTGTTTACACAACATGCCAAGACCAATTACTCTCATCCTCTGGGAATGAGCTCAGCAGCTCCAAGGAGTCTTTGTGACACCCTGGACTTCCTTACACCTCAGCCGACCCTTGCGTCCCCTGGTGCCTTCACCTCAAGCCATCAAAGGATGTCCCTGCTCTCCTTGAGCTCGTGCTCTCAGCATTGCCAAAAAAGTCAGATCTGCTGAGGTTAGCAGGGTGGCAGCAGCCCCAGTCTTTCTAGGACATGCACGGCCTTCATTAAATAGCAAGTGGCTGGCAGCAGGGCCTGTGTGTAATGAGGCTGCTGTCTAAGGACCATGATCAAGGGGCAGCTGGGAGAGGGCATTCACTGCAGCAACGTGGGTGTCTGCACGAGCCAGGGTATTTCTGCCCAATTAGGGGAAAGAAAGGAAGAAGTCTTCTGAGCTAATTTTCTAGTCCTTTGGAGGAATGAAGAAAAGCACATATTGAATTCCCCTCACTCAGCCTCAATAGGGAAGAGGCTGGGTGGCCAGCTGACCACCCAGCCAGGGTGGGAAATACACCCACCAACTGTCCAAACTCATGGCTGGGGCACAAAAGGGCACAATCACACTGCCCCGTGAAGCCGGAAAGGCATGGCCTGGCACCTAACCAGAAGGGGACTTTTTAAACCTGCTCTGTGCATCCTTTCCTGCTGAGGGAGACTGAACTCAAAGGCCCAGATGGAGATTTCCATTTATCCACAGGCCATGGAGGTAGAAGCACAGCAATTCCCTAACCCCTTAAAAGCACTCAAATTGCCCCCAACCCACTTGTTGCTCCCAAATTTGCTCCCCTTCCTTACCAAAAGGCACCAAAATCACTAGAACACAGGAAGACATTTGGATACCACATGCCACTGATCCATGGCCTTCCTGCAAAAGCTGCCTTGTCTGTTCAACCCTAAGAATAGCTTAAGCATCCCCACACAGAGCCACACCACACCACAACTCTGGACCAATTTTCCATCACCATCCAACATACACTGGATTTGATGCAAAGACAAAGCACTTGGCAGCTCTTCACCCACCCTTGAGTAACCCATACCACATCACACACCCAAAAGTATCTTCTTGTCTCAGAACACATTTTCTCTGGCACAAATTAATCTTGCCTGATACTCTGTCATCTGTCAGCTTTGTAGAGACACAGGAATGGGAAGTAAGGCTTAGGGACAAGAGTGAAAACCATATCTGCTGCTCAAAAAAGTTTCCATCTGATCAAGCTTTTCAGCTGTATTCTCATGGGCAAGAACATGATAATAAGGATAAGAATCACAAAGCAAGAACAGCGTGATGTTCAGAGCCCAGATGAAGTCTTAGAGTAGCCAGTTTAATATTTCCATTCCTCATTTGCATTGTTTACCTGACTAAAAACCACACGATGCCAGGCACTGCCCAGACAGTTAATAAGAGGCATTTTTGTTGGAGAATGAAAACAGACCAAAAAAGAAACACCCTGGTCCCATTTTATAGGTGGGGAATGGAGGTACTGAATGAGACCTGCCCAGTTTCATACAAGGATTTTGTGGCAGAACTCAAAACGAAATCCAGATTTCAGATCACTGTTGTGAGAAATAAGATCACTGATTTTAGCTAAGCTGATGGGAATCCAATGTCAGTAGAAGACTGAATCTACAACACTATTGTTATTTTTGTAGCAGAAACAAGTACAGGTAGCAAAGCCATGCAGTGAACAAAACTTCCTAGATCAAGCAAGAAGTCATCATAAAGCTTCAAGATATTAATGGTTGAGAGTTAACCAGTTAAAACTATTAAAATAATACAAATGACCAAACACTGTTACAATATTCAGGCTGCATCTTACTCTGCATGTTTTCCCCTCCCCAACCCCCCCAAAAAAGTACACTTTTAAATTAAAACCACTAGCTAAAAATCCTTTATTTATATAACAGGAATTCCACAACCTAGAAGTGTTAATGACATCTACAGTAAAAATGTTATTTAACAAACACACCCCCACCTCCACTCCAGATTTCAACTTTTTTGCAAAAATCTTTGCCACAATTAATCCAGAAGCGTAGAGAGCAGGCAGACCAGAAAGCAAATAATTCTCAAAAGGTTTCCCAGAAAAAACACAATAGTTTGAAAAGCTTATTTAAATTAGCCTCTAACCTTCACCAACATACTCCCAAACACACTGCTGAAGGGAACTTAAGGCAGAGCAGGTAGGTGATATGCCTGGGATCCAAATCAGAGAAAGCACCTGGGCAGAAAGCAAAATTTCTCCATTTACTCACATGCACTCTGAAAAAAAGAAGGCTGGGCACAGGCTTCTAAGCTTTTTTCTCATCTCATTAGGATGTGAGACTAATTAAAGTCTGTCAGTATCAGTAGAAGATTTGGGTGATGTGAAATCCAAGACTGGGCCTTTTGAATGTTCTGTGAGCAGAAACTTGGCGAGAAGGGTGAAAAGGGGGTGAGGAAAACTGTAGCAAAACCACAAGTCTCTGCATTATGTATTCATGGGATGTATGCTGCCAGCAGGACTGAGAACAAGCAGCGATGTAATGGGGAAATGGAGGGGTCTCACTTTTACAGATCTTGGACAATAAATACATAGTCCTTTCTGTTAGTGGGTGCATCTTGTAGCATCACCTTAAAGGGGGTGGTGTTAGTGAGGTTAAAACTGGTACATCCAACCAACCAGAAGCACTGAAAGTCTTCCCTAATGAGAGGAAAATCAGAACTGAAAATAACTGTCTTTAACTTACTGCTATTTACCAGGGTCAGCAGATGTCTGCAGATACTCTTTCAAACTAACGCTACACCAGTGCAAGAAGAAAAACAAATAATAAAGAGCAAGCTGAAATACTAACTCTACAGCAACGTCTTCTGAAAGAGAGGTACCAGATGGGCACTGTGCAGGGCAGCCCACTCCACCAGTACCAGGCATGCCCCATTTCCCAAAGGCAAACTCCTAGCATTTACACACCTCAATCCCAGGTCCCTACAAAAGTCCTGCAAAATCAAGAGTAACTGCATCTAGAGCAAACTGTAAACAGTTTGTATTTGTAAAGCGTTAAGCAGGTAGAAAGCACTGTTTTACATTGCTGTAAAACTCCTAGGAAGCATAGAGAGACCTGGGCCCAAGGAGATCAACAAGTGTGGAAATACCTATTATCATCAAGTCTACAACCATTTTCATCACAAAAATATTTCTTTATACACCCCTAAGCAATTAATTTCTTTTGGAGTAAATGGTATGGGTAAGCTCATGGCAGCAGGGGTAACTTGACAAAAATGAACTCGTGATTTTGTTCCTCTGCCATGCAGTGAACCAGACAGTATGGGTGCTGCCTTCCTAATGGGGGTAGCAAGATAACAGCCCAGCTGTAGCAAAAGCCACTCGAGTAGCAGCAGCTTCACCTATCGAGAGCTATCCACACTCAGGCCTAGTTTATCCTAGACAGACAGCAGAAGTACCCATTATGCCTCTGAAGACGTGATCACAAGAAACAACCCTATGACTTTACTGAACCCTGCCTCAATAACCCTTTTCCATCTTTGCTTACACTACCTTCCCTCATATAAAGTTCTGCCTTACCTGCTGCATTTTTTCCAGGTCAAGGCTGGGCCTGCTGACCTTATCCCCATATCCTTGTCGATGTCTCTTACAAGGCATGACTTGCTCAAGGCCCGCCCCAACACTTGTGAAGATTAAAGGTCTGGAGGCTGGGCTCCGCACCAGGGGCTGGAGTCTCTTGGGAGGGGAGGCACTGAACAGCACGGGGCTTGGGCTGGCATGCAGGCTATCGGCCTGCTCTGCCACAGGCCGGAAGGACATCGCACACAGGTTCTTCACTTCTTCGTCACTGGAGGAGGTGTTATTGCTGTCGCTGCAGCAGGCAAGCCTGCTGACCTGGGACCACTTTCGCTTCTCAGCAGCAAATTCTCGGTTGATGCGCTCCAGCTCCTCTTCCGAGCTGTGGCGGTCAAGGCTGGCATGGAAGAGGGCCCGAACCTTGCAGCATTGGTTCTCCTGGTTCTGGAGCTGGTTGGTGGCCAGAGGGGTCAAGGTACAATTCCGTCTTCTCTCTGGTGGGAGGAGGAGATAGGAGTGGCAGAGCAGATCTGCATCCCACAACCTAATAAACTGGGCCTGCTTTCTCCCAACCTGTTTTTTTTTAACTCCTCCCAAGTAAACTTCTGAGCTGTTTTCTGCCTTTTTTTTCTCCAGAAGAAACACCCCCCCCAGCTGAATGCTTCCCTTTGGAAGTTTCTAGAACTTTTAGACCAGACTGCTAGACATCCCCTTGCAAACTGTCACCTGCAAGTCTAGTTGCAGAGCAAGAACATGGACCTGCCACCCACCTCATCCCCTGAAGTGGAGAAGAGATGATCTTGCAAATGTGTTGTTAGGTACTTACCTCTAGCTAGAAACATTAAATTTTAGTGACCAGTTCTCAGGGCAGAGGAGGTGAGTTAGTTATGTTATTCTAAGCAGCACGTCTGTGGCTCAAATAGAGATCTAGTTTCTGGAGGTAAAGGTCCTCTTTCTATTACAAGACTTGCCATACAAGAGAGCCTTCAGCCATAAGCTGGGAACACTTTACCTGTTCTGATAGCTCTTTCCATGTTAAACATGTGGAGCAGGGATTTGAATTTCAACAGGACATGTCCTGTGGGTCAGGAATTTAACTTCTCCTGCCTTTGCATAAGAATCCACTTGAATTTGGCTAAATTACAATAAAACACAGGGCATGCACAAATGGCAGAGACTTAGCATAGCTGAAGAGATGCACTGACTACAAACTTCACCTACAGCTCTAAGCCGCTTCATACCAGGTCCAAAAACAATAGCAGAGCACCTGTCTCTCCTCTATGAAAAATCCTTAGCTAGATTCAAGAATAGAGCGGCCCAATACCAACAGTACAGGAGGAGGGGAGCAAGCTAATCCGACAAGTGAGTCCAGGGGAATGTCAAAAGGGAAGGTTAAAACTGGAAATGACAAGGAAGAGGAAGCCTAGAACAACAATGATGCAGGTGCACAAGCATGGAATAAAAGATAAATTTAGTCCCAGCTCTGCTGCTGGCCCAATTGTAGACCTTCTCTGCCTCATGTCTGCAGCACTGGGGCCTTAACGTGTGGTTAACAATGTCTATCTCTGGTAAGAAAAGCGCAACTGCAGCATCTGATAACACCAGCTTCTCCCTGTGAGGTCTCAAAGACCTCAAGGTGACTGACTTAATACATCTGGTTGTGGTACATCGAGGACAGAGAAAGAGGCACTTCCAAGAGCACAAGTAAAAAGCAAAATGGACTTCAGCTGTAGCATCCCAGGACCCTCCTATCTCATCCCTTTACCTCTGTCGATCTGAGCAAGTTCCTGGTTCTCTCCCTCAGAGTCGTCGCTGTCCTCATCACTCGGGGGGTAGGAGATCTAGGGGCAAGGAGAAAGAAAAAGCTTCATCATGAACACTGAACATCCCCCTGCTGCTGCCCAAGCCACTTCCCCCACCCTCCCCTCCCATATCCTGCAGGCATCCACCCCGACTAACTGCACACACCTGGCCATAGCACCTCCCTGTACACACATTCCTCATCTCCCAACCTCAAACTCCCATCATATCCTCTTACTTGCAGCAACACAAAACACACAGCCTACCGCTATTTCCACCTTACTGCACCGCCAACTCTCTCCCAAGCACAACGAACACACCCTGCCCTTACCTCCCCAGACATGCAGCTTATAACCATCATGGCCTACCACATCCACATCACGTGCACAAATGAATCTCCAAAACCCACGGCTGACATAAAGATACATCCTGTCAACAGTGCTATCATCTTGCAAGGCACCCACAAATGGAAGTGGCATGTTAACTTTAGCGGTCTTATGCATGTACCCACACTTCCCCCTTGAAGGCACACACACAACCCACCAAAGAACGGACTCATCTTTCTTTCCTACAGGACAACTCTGAAAATGTAATAGAAATAAAAGAAAAAGGATTTCACAGAAATGCAAACAATAACATTATGCTGTCCCCACCAGCACGTAGTCTTACAGTACACCACTGAACCCTTAAATGCTCCAAGAGTAATGACAATTCACATATTTTGTCTATCAGGAATTTTCAGAAACATTTGCTCTGGATCAGCCAATGAACTTGACCAAACCACTTGCTGTATACCTAAATACCCATTTACTCAAAGCATGTTCTAACACTGAACAAACTTGGTAGTTGCCTCTTAAGAATGGTTGAGAGATCTGAAACCAAGCTTTTGAGGTCAGATAGATCCCACTGCTGTCGAGTTTCCTACTTAGAGGAAACCCTACCTACCTTGTTCCTAAAGTGACTTTTGTTCTGCTGCACAGAGCATACCTGGAAGTTATAAGATCAAACCTCTGAGCTATGCAGGTCAGTATGTGTCTCTGGCAATGGACAAACCCAAATGAGGCAAAGAAAAATGCAATACTTCAAAAGAAACGTTTATAAGAGAGTTCTGGAACAACATGATCACTGCAAGATGTGCTTTATTATTCCTTACACCTTTTTATCCAGAATAACAACAAGCATTCCCATCATTCTTAGCTGAGCCTCACAAGTTACTTGCCCACAACAGTATCCAGTGGCAATAGGTTTCAAAAGGTTACATGCTGTGTTTCCATTTTAAAAGTGTCTGATGTGCTGTGCTTGACTTTTATAGAAGGTGAGGCAGCATGCAACCATTACACTGATATGGACCCATTTTGCCTCCACCACTGTTCCTAGGGAAATGTCCTCAGAGTGTTTCAGCCTCCCAGAGACGCAAAAGGGCAACTACATTTAACTAGGCATCTGTGAAAGACACATACAGCTGATGCAGAGAATTAACAGGAATCGTGGAGAAATTCTGACTTTGACAGCTATTAATTCAACCCACCTATTTTGTGACCATCCTTCAGGATTGTGTTTGGGGTTTTTCCCCCCCAAAAGCCTGTTGCCACCTTTTTTCTCCACCTTTTTTAAAAGCTATCTTTTGCCCTTCTATATTTACATTGCCCTTTAAGAAATCAGAAGATATTTTCCTTCCATGCTAGTCTTTAAACTACTTTCCCAACTGTCAAATGATGGAAAGCAGCACAGATTTATCCCCATTTCTGATATCCCTGAAGTAAACACAGGGGCTTGTTTTTCCACCACAACTACAATTTGCTTGTACGTATTCACACACATGAGTCATTTAATAAGGGCAGCTGGCACTAAGGAACACTGCCAAATTAACAGACTTCTAGTTGTCCCCAGAACAGGTATAATACCTTGTTTGTGCCATGGTAGTTCGTAGAGGGGACAGCTGACACTGAGGTGCCATTGTGCTAGCTGCTGTACTGACAGACAGTGGTCCTGTCTTCATTACAAAAGCTAAGGCTCCAATTCTAACTCGAGAGGTACTGACCTTAGTTTGTGGCTCATTCCCACATAAAAACCCTTCATTTGGACATGGCAGGGTTTTCAGTGAGGTTTAATGGCTCTGTGTGGGAAACCCATCAGCTCCAGTTTTTGGATGGTGTAAGTGTCAATACACAGCACGGTGCTGCTTCCAAAAAAGAGGCAATGACACCTAGCACGTGTAGGTCAAAGAGCTACTGCACAATGTCACTGGCTTGAGATGATTAAAATAGGAGTTGGATTTGAGTCAATGATTGACATTTTGAAGGTCTTTGTGTCTACTGGTCCTGAGCTTCCAGAATATTCACTCCCCCTCCATACAAGTACAATTTTGCTAGCCTCTTGTCTCATATGGATAACTCGCCTCCCCAGTCCTACAGGTAGCCCAAGACTAATCCCCTCTGAGTTGCCTTGAACACTTCTCTAGAGGCTTTGTTCAGAGCACCTGCGAGAGAAGATAAATCTCTTTCAAACACGAAGATACCGAATCTGTGGATTTGGTCCCATAGTATATCCCAAAGAAATTAAAGTGGTAGGACAATACAAAAGGCTTCATGGAAAAAAAAAAGGGGCTCCCATAGTCTTGCTAATCATCCTCCTGATGCTAGTCATGGAAAAGTAAGCACTCACTCTTCTAGAATAAACTACGATTTTTATGAGCAACATATCACATGCTTTTCAGAAAAAAGGCAATTGGAGACGCCTATTGAGCCACTTTTCCTTACACCCATCTTTTCTTTTGGAAGAACAACGTACTGGTAGCACATTTCTCCCAACATTCAGACTTCATTTCTCCCATTACTCCCACTGGTTTATTATACCCTTGTCCTACACAATACCTTCAGAAATTAGAGTATTTTCATAATAAACATCACAGGCTAACCATAAAAAAAGCCTTAAAATCCAGCAACTGTGCATTTTATGCATGAATGAAGTAAACAGATGATAGGACTAAGAAGTCACATTGCCTCTGACATCCCATGACCTGCACTGTCTTTCAGAAGTCCTCTCATCTGATTTTGTGTGGGTTACATACATGCAAATACCCTCCTGCTTGGTCTTCACATCTTTCAGTCAGAGACATCGTTTTTCCCCCATTTGTCATTTAGTAAGGTTTCTATTTTAGTATTGTTACATTCTCTTTTTATTAGTAAATCCTTCCACAAATTATATCCTGGTTGTGGGAACTGAAGTCTCCCAAGCTCCTATGTATGAGACTCTAGCTCCCATGTTCCCTAACAGAGAACCATCATTCATAGCAGACTAACCATTAATCTTGCAGAGTTCAAATTTTACACATGAAACTCCTTGCCATAATATGCCACACAGGCAAAGATTAATGGAAGCTTGAAAAAGGACTGTCTGTCTGGATAACAAGAATTTCCAGAAACTATAAAGATATAGAGAATTAAAGACTAATGCTCTGACTAGTTGGAGATAAATACTCTCTCCTTTGACTCTTCCCAGGCTTTAACAGTAACACTGTCCTCTCTTCAAAAGCATTCCACTAAACACAGCGGTATTGTGTTCAGGCCTCCAGCCTCCCTTGCACAGTCCCTGTCTTATATTAGCCACAGATTTACTTTTGTCTGAGGCAGCAGAGCCTTGTTTGCCTCACAAACTCAGAATTGTGGCACTGTGATAACAGAGAACTCAGTCTCCATGTCAAAGATCCCACTAGATCATGGCTTCATTCACAGCATACAAATCACAGAACTGTTTAGATTGGAAGAGACATCTTGGTATCATCCAGTCCAAGCCCCTGCTCAAGCAGAGTCAACTAGAACAGGTTGCCCAGGACTGTGCCCAGTACACTCTGTACCTTAATGTGCAAAATTAAAGAGAAGAAAATCTCCAATTCACATAGATGTGTGAATGTTTACAAGCCATGGCACAAAACAAGCCAGAAAACAAAGGACAGGTGCCCATCCAGCCTCCAGTCTTTCTTCAGGAAATGCATCAGATCTGAAGTTCACAGATAGCAGCCTCCCATTGATGAGGATCTCAGTCTTATACGTGGGACTTTCAGCTCTGGCACCAGACATGCCTTCTGTCAGGCTAAGGACTCCCACTGTGCCAGATGGAAACATGGACAAACTTCCCCATGTGCTTGATTTTGTGTCAATCTTCAGTAAGAAAAGATGTATTTGTGTAGAATAATCAGATGGTATTTGAGGAGAACTGAGTGTAAAGCTTACAACTTTGAGGGAGATTTAACATGAAAGACAAACTAGCAGATATAAGAAAAAGCTAGAAACAGAAAAAATTTGTCTTTCTCTTCACACTGCTGCTTGTCAACTGAGTAATGATAACAATGAGTAACTAGCTGCAGCCAGAATTGCCCAGGTCCTAAAAGCTCCAGTCACCCTTAGGAGTCTAAAGCCCTGAAATACATCAGACAATTTAAAAAAAAAAACCCACCCTGTTAAAGCAAAGTTCCTCTTGGTCTTTGCTTACAGAAGAGAAATTAACCTGCTGTCATATGATCAAAAGTAATCACATTAAGAATCATCTGGGAGCTTACAAAAGAGAAGGGAATCTCACTTCTAAGGCAGAACAAATCTCTCCCAACAGACTTCACTTAATGCCTGTATTGTCCTAAAAAACTAAAAGACCAACAGGGTGGTTTGGTGCAGTGGAGGGTGTGTGCATGAGGAGCACATAAGACAAAGATGCAACTGACCACAGGCAACCCCTCATTCCCAGCTTGAATCAAGAATGCACGCAGGCCGGAGAGCATCATTCCCAATCTTCCTCTGGGAGGGAGGGGAGTGCGTTTACCTCCAGGGAGGTGGCTTCCCCGGCAGAGGCCAACGTTGCCTGTCCTGCCACATGTAAGACTGTTTGTGACACAGGCTCATTCACTTGAGCCCTGGCACTACAGTAAAGCCCCTTCCATGTGCCCTGGAAAGAGACTTTCCTGAGTTGGTCTCACTCACTGGTTCCTAGCACAAAAGCAGAAAGGGATGAGCTCACCAATGACTACTGATACATCTGCTTTGGGGAACTGATTTCCATTTCTTCAGACTGAAGAAATGAAACCAGTGCTCACTTACCTTCTCCCTGCCACACTGCCTACAGAGCAGCTGCTAGAGTCATGGGCATCCTACAACACAGGGCTCTGCTGATGGCTCTTCTCTTTCCCAACTGCTTGGCTTTACTAAAAACATTTTACTAAATCTCTCCCCACTGTTATTTTTCCAGGTCAACAATTGCTGCAGCTGCCATGGGACACTGCCTGATCTCGAACGAGGGAGGTGCCATCCTCCCAATTATAAGAAACTTTGAATTAGAGAAAGCGGGTAAACAAGGGAGATTGAGACACTGAAAGGCAGTTTTGAGCCATGGAAGAGCATGAGGAAGAAAGGAGTGAGTCAAACAGACCTTCAAATTAACATCTAACTCCTCTCCCAAGTTCTCCTTTAAATTTTATTTTAGAGGTATTCAGCATTATAGGGACAATTTATGCTAGAAAACAGGCTGTAATGCTTGCTCTCTCCTCAAGAAGAGCAGTAGAGTTAGAGATTAGGAAGGTTTCGGTTCAGTCTTCAAACATCCACAAGTGAGATATGACTGCCCAGACCAGATCTGGGTTTTACAGCTGGGGTCCTTCAACAGCTAAACTTCCAGCCAAAACAGTCCTAGTTTGGAAAAGCTTTCTAAAGTCTTTTTTTCCATTGTTGTTATTATTATTTTCCTTTTTAATTTTCATAATAGCTCTGCCTCCAAACTCCTTTCCCCATTTCCCTGCAAATGGCTACAATTCAAGCCCAGGGTTCATAACCCTTGAACATTGTCCTGCTTGACAGAGCAGCTGTCTGGCTGAGTCAGTGAAAGAAGTGATGGGCCAGTGGGACACAGCACTCCTCAAGGCCCTTGTTTTCCAGGCCTGCCCCATGCCAAAGACAGCAAAATTCCTATTTTTTGTAGGAATGCTGCACATTTAGTCAGACACGTCACCTTCTGCATGGGTCTAGAGTCTATTTAACCATCAGTGGTTTCACAGATTTGATGGAGGCAAAGAGTGACTCTAGGTAGCAGAGTCCACAATGTTTTAACAATACAGATGTCATTTTTGTTGAATGCTTACCTTACACAGACACAGGCAAACATGGTGACTGGCAACTCTCAGGGTGCAAGTGGTGGAAGTCATTAACTAGAGAACATGTAAACTGAGCTTCTGTTCCAAGGAACAATGACTGAAATTGATTTCCAGAAGCATGGGCTTAAGTTGGGTTACCTAGATCTTAAGAGAGGAAAACACTAGGCTTGCACGGAACAGCGAGGACATGAGTGGTAGGCGGGTGTGGGGAGGTGCATGTGTGGTCCTCTTATTGTTTTAAATCCTCTCCCTCATCCTTCTGTAATTCCACAAACAAATCAATATGTGTTTTAAACATAATCTTGCAGTACAAACAGTATGTTCATCTACTCTCTACGGCTCCTGGAAAGAAGTTACAACTGTGGCCAAATCTGACTAGGACTACAGAGATGACAGGGCAGTGCCCTAGGCTTGGGGATCCTCATTTGCAAGTGGAGTGAATCAGAGGACTCTATGCAGAGACAAGTGCAGTGAGGCTGGGTTCAGCACTGCAAGGGGCACAGAGACTGGTCAAAATATGGTTCATTCCAAACCCACAGAGCACAGCTGGACTCTCTGCACACTCTCACCTGCCCCACATCAGTTCTCTTGCAGCAGTCAGTCTGCAAACCTTTTCTAAATCTCCCCCTGCTCTTCTCAGGGCTAAGCTAAGATGATTTTGCAGGGAAAGGCTGAACTCCCCATTAAGTCCCAGCAGGGATTTAAATACACTCCTCCCGGACTCACACCTCATCCCCACTGGCCCAGCTCAGTTTTTGCATTGCTGTGATGAGAAGAGGTCCCTTTGCACAGGCCAGCTCCTCTGACAGTTTACAGCAACTCCCCAGCATTGCATGGGTCCCCTCTACCAATGAAGTACAGCTGACAGCAGCTGGCATAAACACCACATCTGGTAACAGTTTTTCCATTCCCTCCTCAAAAGACCCAGAGAGGGCAACTGCCATTGCCCTGAGCTATGTCATTAGCTGAGGAGAAGCTGCCTGTGTTGGGAGACCTCACTCAACACTCACCTCTGCTCAGCCATAAAGAACTACATTAGCCAGATTTGCAAACACAAGGAACAATGCCTTACAGTCAGGCTGGAAAATGCATTTGGAGCACATGAGACATTTCAGGCTTCTCCTCCTCTAAAAATCCCACGTTAACTCCTCTGAGTGCAAGAGGACATGAGCTGTTTCATCTCTATGGATTTACACCAAACTTGTGTTTTATCATGGAGCAAGCCAGTAAAATAGGATAATCCTTCAAGACCAGATCTTTGATCCATCTGGTTAGGCATCTTTAAAGTAAGAGTTAGGACCATGTAAAAACTTGCAATGGCTTTCACTGCACCAGATCCTTTCCTGGTAGGCATTGTGTGATTCCAAGTGGTTCCTAGTTGGGAAAATCTGGCCAAAGGGGTGGTCTCTTCACCCCACACATGGAGGGATGGGCTAGAGATGAGCAGCACAAAGAAAGAATTTGAGTGTTTACTCTCTCCTCCAATATGAGCCAGAAAGCACAAAATTAAATTAGTAAGAGGCAGGTTCCAAACAAACAACAGATGATCCTTCAGCAACACGTAGTTAAGGTGTGAAACTTTTTGCCACAGGATGTTCTGGATGCAAAGACCCTACACAGATTTGGTGGGGGGACGTGGACAGGTTTAGGAAAAAGAAGTCCACTGGGCTACTAATGCAAAGACAGCAGTTCTGTCTCAAGAAGTCCCCGAGACCAAAATATGTGCTGTTCTTAGTCTTCCCTACGTGCCCACCTCTGGCACCTGCAGGAGATAGAATACCGGGGGAAACAAACTGTAGGTCTAACATGGGATGGGTGCTCTCAAGCCCTATTCATGGAAGTAGGCCACACAGCACATGCATTTACTTGCAATGCCACAACACAAGGGAACACACAGAATAAAGCTCAACAGTGTTCTTGCAGATCCAACTCGCTTCACTCACCACAGATAGCTACTGACACAGTGCCCAAGCATCACAAACTAAATCAGCACCCCCACATACCATTTCAGGTGAAAGACAAGGGAAACGTTGCATTGCACTGCAGCCCTCTGCAAAATACCACTGAGGAGTTTCCCAAGAATGGCTTGTTCTGTCAGAATAAAGGGTTTTCTATGAACAAAAATATACACATGCAATCTGCTCATTTTTTAAGCCTCTAAATTACGTCACTTCATATGCTCCACACCAAATACCACTGTTCTCTCCTGTTAGTTAGCCTTTGGCCAAAGAACTTTTATTTCTTTGGAATAACCAACTCCTAGGAATAAAGAAAAACAGTGAAAAAAGAAACCCACACAGAAACAGTCTGGCTGCAGACAACTGTCTGGAACAACCACTTGGCTTTGTGTGTAATAACTGGGTGACAGGATATGGAAGGATTATTTTATATTTTTCCAGCTTACATCCAGACACACTCTCAGGAAACTGAAGGATCTAGCTGCCTGTCTGGCACCTCTCCTCAAGATGGGAAATTCCCCATTCAACCAAAGGAAATTTTCTTCTCATCTTATGCCCATATAGAGCTTGGCAGATTGTGGCCTCTGATGCCAAGAAGTAAGGACATCAGTTAAATACAAAATAGCCTGCATCATGGAAACAATGTGACCCCATTAGGAAGGAGTAAGAGGAGAGAGATTTCTGAACAAAATGAGTGTGAGGGGATAGGATTTTTATGCCATCAGCAACTTGAATTCTGTGATCTCCTTGAAATCAGTGGCTCAAAACCAGGTTTGTAGCCCAGTCAAATCAATTAATCAGCTACCCAAGGCTAATCAATAGTTTGTTCCCTAGAAAAGGTCCGCCTACTCTCATTGTGGACATTAATGAATGTTGAGGTATCTTGGGAGTACTTTATCCAGACATCTCCTGTCCTTTCATAAATCTAAATTCAGATAAGGACCATCTACCTTGCAGTCAGGCAACAGACCTCAGGTCAACCCATCTCTGAAATGGGAGACATGACTAATAAAAACCTCCTCAGGCTACCTAGGCTCAGACACAGGTTTCCTCTTTTCCTCCAGAGGTGGAAGGTCTTCTCATATGGGCTGAGGCTGGAACAAGGGTTGGGAGGCAATCCCAGGCAAAGCTGTAAAGGGCTTTTCTCATGTGTTTGCTGGGTACAATGACCAACCAACCCAGTCATGCCAGTCCCACATGATGGCAGCTCATTTGAGGAAGGCAATGCATAGCCTCACAGTCTACCAAGCCTGAGGGACACCTCCCCAGGTTTCACCACATCACGTTGCTGACAAAACTCATTTAGAAGATGCATGCCAGTCGGGCACAGGCACCGATCTCCATTCCCAGCACCACAGCTCAAGCCTTGGCAAGCTGAAGGGGCTCTGCAGCAGGACTTTATTTCTACAGTGAGCCTGGATGGTGGGCTGGCTGACTAGCTAAGAGTGCTAGGGGAGGAGAGGGCTGGAAACAAAGACTGGTCCATACCAACTGCTTGCAAAGCTGACAGTCACCCACAGAACCTTCTTTGGGCTTTTAGTCCATGCCACCCCCAAATGACATTCTGCCATGCTAACCCAGAACAACTAGGAAGACCCAGGATTTGGATTATTGCACATGCAGCTATGTGGCAGCTTGGACGCAAATCTTCCAAGTGAGATACTTTCTTACCTGCAGGTCCACCAGGAAGTTTCCATAAGTGTCCACAGTATTTCACCCTCCATGAAGCTATCAAGACTGGACTAGAGAGGCAACCATGTGAGCTCTTCACATGATGTACCCACACAAGTGTACTCTGTTGTAGCATTCCCATGCTGCTAGGGCTGTCCCAAAGAGAGAACAGCAGAAGTTCACCTGGCCAAGCACTTGGTGTGCTGCAGTAATTACAGAGGAGGAAGAGAGACTACTCACCACGTAAGATCTGCTCCCTCTGCCTCAGCCAGCTCCTGAGGTGCCCCAGCCTCAAAATGCCTGTCCTACAACAACTGAACAATTCAGTCTGATGTATATACTGACGTACACATGGAGGCCAGGTCAATGTCCAAACAGACCAGCCCACAGCAGGGATGAGGTTATAATGGGTCTGAAAAGCAAGAACAGCACAGCAAGAGAGGGGAGAAATGCCCAGAGGCACCCTGAGCTGTCCACCCCAAGCAGTAACCAAGCTGGTCCAGAAGAAACCAGACTGTGGTTTCGAACTGTGCTTCACCTGTGTGCTGTGTCCCCACAGCCTGGGCAGGCCTGTGCCCAGATTGGCATGGAGACAGCCATGGGCAGGCACGGAGACTCTGCATAGGTCACATCGGGCCATATGTCCTTTACATCAAGGTTTAGGCCTGGGTCACAGCAGAGTTCATACTGCACAAGGAATGCTTTCTGTGCAGATAAAGGTCACAACTAATTGGCTTTTCTCTAAATCCTTGCCTGGGTGTTCACACTGAGTGGTTGTGGGTGGTGCTGGTGCCTATTCAAAAACAGCTTAGCTGGCTGACTCTGCTGGTCAACGGTGGCGAGAGGACAAACAGGCTCTGCCCACGGCCACGTACAACAGTTACTGCTGCAGAAAACAACCCTGAGTGCACACATACCTGTGATGCTGGTTGCTAGGAAGAGTTGGGTCACCCAGCAACCTGAATCCCACTGAACAGGAAAACAGGGGCTACAGATGAATACGGAGGGGTAGGAGGGGTTGGCGCTGCCTACACTGCGGGTAGGAGTGTATTTCCCACTGAAAAGGGAATACAGCCTTTGGTTCCCATACTGAGGCATCCCAACAACACTTCTGTGACCCCAGGCATCCTCCAGGAACAGCCAGAGAAACTGGCCAGACTGGCACACGGCAGTGTGCCCTGCCCACCCACCACTCCACAGAGATGTCCCAAGTGGCCTTGCTTTTTACTTTAAAAAAGGTGAACCCACTGTTTTGCAAGAGCCATGATTAAAATCAATGACCCAGGTCTGCTTTCTATTTTCACTTCAAGCATAAGCTATTTTCCCGCTCAGGAAAACTTTTAGCATCCCAAACAGCGCAACATAAATTCAGGAGCTGTAAGATGGTACATGACAGCAAGAAATGAAGAACTGCACTGTCCAGCAAAGCAAAACAGATTAATCTGTTTTCACTGAAATGCAAAAGTTAAATACATAGTATTACATTTTCAGAATTCAATTTTTCATTCAAATAAAAATTAATAATTGGGAAATAGAAGGAAAAGTAATGAGATGTCTTCGTGACACTGGGAGGTGGATTTTTTTTTTCTTTTTTAATCTAGCCCATATTTTCACATCAGTCATAAACAAGGCCAGATGAGAGGATGTCTCGCTGTACTATCCCAATGTCAATGAACTTCCCATTACGCTGTATTTGCAATATCTGCAATTTGTCTGAAGTCCCACTCTCTGGAATTAAGTCATTACAGTAGATTATTGGTGCTGGATGTCTGCACAAGAAAGATGACAACCCTTGAAGATTCAGACCTTAGAAGCCAAGTAGAAAGAATTGCAAACCTATTATTTTACAATGCCTCAGGCAGAAGTCTCAAAAACTTAAGGTTTCTGAGTGGCTGGGATTGCCTGTTCTATTCTTTGCCTTGGCTAAGTATCTATCACAGCATTTCTAACCCACTAACATAATTTTAGTCCAAATTATCACAAACCTAACTTTAGGCGTATTCATAGATATTCCAATAGCCAAAATTGTACTTACTTCCATTCATGCAAGTGCTTGTCCCCCTCCTGAGTGAAACTAAGACAAACCAGAAGCATCTAATGTTACCAGGTGTTAACAGGAGGAAAAGCAAAGCTTCAATGTAAAACAGAGTCCTCCAGCCCTAGAGGAATGAACCTGTTTGGTGGGATGTGCTGAAAAACCAATGAAGGAGAGAAAACCTTCATACACAACAGGAGACAGACGAAGCTAAATTTTCAGAGTGCCAAACTGTCTTCAGCCAGCCTGAAGACCAGTGGCTGGCTGAGCACACAACAAGCAGTCAGCCCAAAGAAAGAAGGAAATTAATTCCTCATTCATACAAAGCACGAGCCCTTACACAGATCTTTGAAAGTGCGTCCACTGTGCATCAATAATAACAATATTACTTCACTCTTTTTTGGTCTGAGGAGAAAAAGTTTAAATAACACTCTCCTGGCTCAGAATAACCAGCTACTGCTGGGACAGCGACTCAGAAGTCACTGCCTGCGAGCCTGAGGTTCACTTCACACAGCCAACTGAACCCCCTTCATATAGGAAGGACTGGGATGACTCCTAGTCACTCGTCAGGGCTGGCCAGCCAGACCCGAGTCTCATAGCTGACCCCAGATGCAGATGCCAGCAGAAAATAACTGACATGACTTCGTGGTCCCCAGCACTGTGTATGCACACATACAAGCTGCAAGGGTACGTGAAAAGACCTGACACAGTGGCTTTGTTAGTGCCTAGTCCACAGCTCCCTTGTAACCAAGCATAAGGCTAAAATTACATAGCTGAGAAATGCAGATCTCTATCACCAGAACAGACTCACATATGACTTCATTTCGTTGATCAACATTAAGGAAGTGACAAACATGTCTTAAGTACCTCTGCCCAGGACAAAAAGGAATATGCCAAGTACATAAGTAATTTAACAACTTTTGTGGATTAGAACATCAATTGCATTGCCTCCAAAGGCGATGTTTTGTCAACAGCAAAGTTGGAATGGAATTGCCACCCTTAAAGTGCTCAGTTTCCTTCAGCTACATGTTCCAGCCAGTTAATTTTAACACACCAGAATCCAACTGTTTCATTCTGATAACACCTAGGGCCACTAATTAAGAGCTTAGTTTGACTGGCAATGCACAGACTTGTTCCAACCAGATGCTCCCTGCCCCAAGGAGCTTGCTTGCAAGCAAAGCTTAGAAATAGACACCTACACTTTAGCCACTACACAAATATGCAAGGGCACAAGAGTTGAAGAGGGATTTGGAAGAAATGCATTTGTGTGAGAAACCCCTACCTCAAGCAGCAGGGATGAACGAGACATTTCATTCGTAGAGAGCACACTGAGTTGGTTGGAGAGTACTTCTAAGGGCTCAATATCAGTGCTCCGCCACATAAACCCACATGCAACCCTGGGATATGCATTTTAAAAGCTCCTGGAACAATTTGACTTATAATTCAGGAAGGGCTTTGCAGGGCTACCAGTCCAAAACTATGAAAGAAAAATCACAAAAAACTGTGCTAGACTGTAATACTGGACAACCAATGGAAAATTCAGGCCTTGAGTTACAGGCCTCTCTCACTTTCCTTATTTGAAGAATTTCACTACAGTATGGGACAACCCCCTGTTCTCACTCTTCTCTCCTGTCCCAGAAAGTCTGCTCTGGAACAAACCCAATTGCCAGCTGTTATCAAAGATGAGCCCTAACCTGTAAAGTCAGATCTGCTTTTGGCTCTTGATTTCTAACAGCCAGCAAAAAAACTGGAGGTTTCTGAATCTGGCCTAAGCTTTAGCAAATAACACCAGAGCACTGAAGTAAGAGGTAGAACAACAGGCTGAGGCACAAGGCTCCAATTCACAATCCTTTCTTGGATTTAGCTGCAGCAGCTGAAGGACTCTAAGCCAACGGGCTGGACTATGAACTACAACAGCTCAGGAGTAGACACGCTGCCACTGAGCCGCCCTTGCTACAGGGGCACGAGCGTCCAGTGGGGAGACAGCAAGGTCAGCAGGACCAGTCTTCCAAGGCTAAGGGTTTAAATTTGAACACAAACTACCATGCTTCACAGCCCAGCCACCCTTACCAGAAAGTGCTGGCAGCGCATGCTAACTCAACAGCAGGTGAAATGTCAGTCGGTCAATCACTCCCTTCCCATTATGGTGACTTCTGGTGAAAGGGCAGTAAAGGGACAGTAACTTCCTCAGCAACACCAGCATGAACCAGCAAACCTCTTGAGTCAAAGCCCTCTGAGCAGCCTTAGTTGTCAACTGCCTAAAGACCAACTTCAGTAGGGGAAAAAAAGAAAAGTCCATTACATCAACACCCAAAGCTTGCATATTTCCTGGTTTCACTTACAGGAGGCAATGGCAGCCTCTCAGCTTCTCCAAGTGGGGGAAAGGCTAGGAAGACCTATCACAGCCACACTCAACCAATTCGGGACACGTGGTACCAAAATGAGATCTTTACAGCGGGCAGAAATTTCATCCTGAAAGGATTCCCCAAGCTTGGATGCCAATCCAAGGTTGGTCAAATCTCACAAGCTTACAAAAATGAGTTGACAATTTACCCGAGGACAGCCTCCCAGGACTTTGCCTAATGGCAGTAATGTTGCAAGCTAGAAACACAACAGCAGCTTGCTTTCTTGAATTTGGGAACTTCCAACAAAGGTCATAAAGTGCAAAAGCAAGCGGGTAATGAAGGAGAAGAGCAGCTAAGCACACTGCTTTTAAAGCTCAGAAAGCTCTTGGTTTGACTGGTGGATGCAGATCAGTTCTTATTCTATCCACATTAGTTGCTCATTCTCCACTTACACTACTACAGACCTGCTTTTATGCTCACACCTAGCTCACTTTTTACTGGGTTTCAATGACAGCAGACTGGACCTTTTAAATAATGCACGTACCACACATGCCAGAATATGTACAGAGCTGCACAGGCACAGACCAATGTGAGGAAGTTGAGAAGGCAGAAGTCCAGTCTGTTCCTGGCAGCCCCACATCATCTAAGGGCAGTAGAGGGAGATGGTACAGGATGCTTGGCCTCGTCACAGGGTCCATGCACAGTGCAGCCACAGGAAGCTCCCACACTGCTCACCGCTTGTGACACCTATCTCATGTCCACACCTGCAAGGAGATCTGGCCCAACACCCAAGACAGAGCACTGCACGCTCTGTTAAGCGATTAGTATGCTGGTGCGAGGCTCAACCAAGACCAGGCAGCTGCACGTGGTCCCCAAAGGCCTACAAAACATATATAAACCCAGAGTTTGAAAGTCTGGCTTTCTGCCCATACACATGTATACCAGTCATTGTACCACTCCCTACGGCAGGCTGCAACGCTACCTCTGATGGTCTACGCATTAGCCTTGCAAGAAACAGTGCAAGCTTAAGTCTCTCTATTGAGCCTGGAAAAATGCAGACCACCTGTTTGCAGCACAAAACCTTGGCACTAGTATGAACAAAATGGCTGCAGATACCCACTTCTGCGGGTTTTCCTGCATGCCTCCAAGCATCCTGAAGGCTGTACGTACCCCTGAGAGCTCTTTCCAAAGATTCTCACAGTTTCACAACCTGAGGCTCCAAGAGACAAACAATGAAGCTAAAAGGAGGCGATCACAGCCACAAGGCCCAGAAACATAGCGTTCAAAAGAAATCCCCCACTGCCTCTGCAGAGATATTCTGCACTGAATCTGTCCACCATAACCTAAAGCATTGCTCTTATTTTATTTCCGAAAATAAAATCTAATCCTGCCTCCCCCAAGAACCACAGAATATGCAGTCCCCACAGGAAGAAGTACACGGACACAGCAAACTTTGAGGAAACATCAGCACTGTTTCTAACAAAGTTGCCATCAGCATGTCCAGTGACTGCGCAGAAGTGCAGCCACACGGCAATCCGCCTCTGTGTAACACATACAAAAGACTCCACTAGAGTCTGGTATACAGATCCCCAGCCCCCAACTCGGGCAACGAGGGCTGCTACTTTTCCCCGATCCCTTCTTTGATTTGGGGCCAGGTGCTACACTTCCTGCAGTACTGATACCGATCCAGAGTAACTCTGCTGATTTCAGGGGGTATCCCTTGGTTCACAACACTTTCACCAAATCAGGATCTAGTAATTTTTTGTAAATAACTCATCACGACTCCATTTTCATCCCACTGCATATGGCTCAAAAATTCCTCCTTGCATTTGGCAGGAAGGGCTTAAATATTCCTTATCCTCAATCTGTGATCCTCATTTTTCTTTTGAGCACTAAGAAAGGATGTAAGCAGAGTTCGGAAAGCCACGGGTCAATGCAGTGAGCCCGACTGCAAACTTCAGCTCAGATTTCAGCCTTCAGGACCAGAAGGGAGAGAAATGCAAATGACGAGCTGAAGGGCATTTTAGGCAAATCATGTTTGTACAGCACCTAGCACAAGGGGTTCTAGCCTGGTGAGGGCTGGGAGACTACAGATTGCACACATACAAAGCTAACTAGACAGGCAAATGCCTATGTAGCTAAATGTGAACCCCATTAAAAGTAAATACTTCTAAAGTGTTTAGAAAATACTACTAGACAGATGCATCTGCCTTTCTGTATTACCTATTGAATTGTGCAGGGCAACTCTGAGGGCAAAGGAACAGGACTCCAGTAACAGGAATATAGCCTAGGCCAGTTCCTCCTGAGCACACTGGCTG
Organism: Ciconia boyciana; assembly: GCF_034638445.1. Classification (NCBI taxonomy): domain Eukaryota; kingdom Metazoa; phylum Chordata; class Aves; order Ciconiiformes; family Ciconiidae; genus Ciconia; species Ciconia boyciana. The sequence continues at coordinate 97,041,983 of NC_132936.1, forward strand.
AGAGGAAACTGGCCCAACATAATAAACACTGCAAGTTACTAGCTTCTCAAGGCCCCGTTAATAGTTACCTGAAGGGTGCAAAAAACAACCGAGACAAAACCAGCTGTTCCTACCTTTAGCTGGAAAGGTTGAATTTCATTCAAAGTCTGGTTCCTGAGCTTTTTGGTGAGGATCTTCAGCATGGTACAAATCCGAGGAGCCAAGAAAGGGTTAAGCATACACACACGCACGCATCTACATCTGCCGAGCCGCTGCTGCTACGCTTGGAGGAGCTCCGCAGAGCTTGCATCCAGCACCCCCAGGTACTCGGCGGGGGGGGCAAGGCTCCGGACAGCCCGCTTCCAGCTGTGCCCCTCTCTCCTCCGCCACCGCACTCTGTCCTACAGCCCTCCGCGGGGGACGGGAGAAGGAATCCCCTTCCAAAGTCTAAAGAAAAAAATAAATACCAAACTTCCTTCGCTTTCCACCCCCTCCCCGGTTACGCTTCAGAGAGGAGGGAGGTACCAGCTGGCAGCGTGCTGCAAGGGACAAGAGACATTCGGCGCAGAGTGCTTATTGAGGGACGGCAGGGCTCCCTAGCCGAGGCCCCAGGCTCCGCTCATGGCAGCGCTCCGGCCCGCCCCCGCCCGTCAGCCCCGACGCCGGCGGCCCAGGCGGGCATCGCGCCCCGCTGCCCTCGGGGGGGAGGGGGGGGGCGCCGCCGCCCCGGGCTCCCGCACCGCCGCCGCCGCAGCCGCCCCGCGCCCCTGCCCGCGACGGGAAACTTGTAACAAACGGCGCGGCAGCCGCGGCGCCCATTGGCCGGCCGGGGCGGGATGGGGCGGGACGGGGCGCGGCCTCCGCTTAAAGGGGCCGCGCCGGCGGGACCGGGGTGCCGGCTGCTCCGGGCCGGGGGGGCCCGAGGGGCTGGAGCAGGCCCGGCGCCGTGCCACCGGCGGCCCTTCCCAGGCGGCGGGCCCTGGGTCCCCGACCTGGGCGGGCCCTGCTCAGGACGTAGCAGACCGAGAGCTGCTTGTGCCGTACCGCCTCCTGGCTCGCAGCCCGCTCACAGCGGGAGGGTAACAGGGTGCCGTGACCTGTCTGTCCCGGCCCCTGATTCAGAGCACGGCTCTATAGGGAGGGCGCGTGTATCCCATCCCGAGTCCCCTGAGCCCCCCAGGGAGCTTGCAAGCGGCCTGCAGCAGCAGGGAAACTCCCCACCGCCTTTTCTGGCTGCAAATGCAAGCGCGGGGCCGGGGTGGCACCGGCTGCTGCCGCACCGGCTGCCGCCGCACCGGCTGCCCTCGGCACGGGCCGGCTGCTCCGTTTCCACGGCCCGTCCTCCAGCACCTCCCTGGCAAAACAGTCAACTCCCAGCAGCTCCCAGCCACTTCGAACCCACAGGAAGCCACCGACACCTTTGCCGGCAGTAACAACAAAGGGCTTTCACCCACTGCCAACTCCACGCCAGCGATAAACTCGCCGTGTCTAGGTGAAAGGTCCCTGTTGCCCATTAGCAGTCCCTTGGGGCCAGCAGTGCCTTTCGTCCCAGCCTTCCTCCTGGGCCAAGTTCGGAAGCACTGAGGAGGTCTCCGCTTGTGCACAAATTCCAGAGGAGCGCAGGCTGGTTAACGTATCGGTTCCCCGTTCGCAGCCAGCACGCCTGTAACGAGATAAGGAAAGAGCACTCGTAAAATGCTGACTACGGAAAAGGAAGAGAACATCTTCGCTGCAGGGGAAAGGGCCTCAGTTCAGCGCCAGTTAGCAAAGTATTTTTCTTGAAGGAGTACAACAGGCACAGAGTCTGAGCCAGGAAACAACGGTTCTGCTTTTCAGATAGTGCCGCCTTAGAAGATGCCTGCAGTAGGAAACTATCTCCTCTGTTAAACCATGCTTGCTCTGTCAGTTCTGTGTTCACACTGTGGACTTATTTTCACCTGGTTTTCCCCCAGTTCACAACACATTGAAATCACCATCCAATCTTATGACTCTAAATCACCATATGTTGCTCTAGATACTTCTGGTTTCCTTATTGCATGAATACAGGAAAACAGGTAATGGTGCGCATTATCAGATCGCTAGCCTAGCATCCTGCCTCCAACAGGAGAGAGTGAAATACCAGACAAAAGCAGAAATCCTCCATACAGATATGCAATAATATATCTAATGTTAGGTAATGTTAGGCCTGGGGAAGAGTGGCTGGAAAGCTGCCTGGCAGAAAAGGACCTGGGGGTGTTGGTTGACAGCCGCCTGAATATGAGCCAGCAGTGTGCCCAGGTGGCCAGGAAAGCCAATGGCATCCTGGCTTGTATCAAAAATAGCGTGGCCAGCAGGACTAGGGAAGTGATCGTGCCCCTGTACTCAGCACTGGTGAGGCCGCACCTCAAATACTGTGTTCAGTTTTGGGCCCCTCAGGACAAGAGAGACATTGAGGGGCTGGAGCGTGTCCAGAGAAGGGCAACAAAGCTGGTGAAGGGTCTAGAGCAGAAGTCTGATGAGGAGCGGCTGAGGGAACTGGGGTTGTTTAGCCTGGAGAAAAGCAGGCTCAGGGGAGACCTTATTGCTCTCTGCAACTACCTGAAAGGAGGTTGTAGAGACGGGGGGGTCGGTCTCTTCTCCCAGGTAACAAGTGATAGGACGAGAGGGAATGGCCTCAAGTTGCGCCACGGGAGGTTTAGACTGGATATTAGGAAATGTTACTTCACTGAAAGGGTTATCAAGCATTGGAACAGGCTGCCCAGGGAAGTGGTTGAGTCACCATCCCTGGAAGTATTTAAAAGATGTTTGGATGAGGTGCTTAGGGACATGGTGTAGTGGTGGTCTTGGTAGTGTTAGGTTTACGCTTGGACTCGATGATCTTAAAGGTCTTTTCCAACCTATACGATTCTGTGATTCTGTGATTCTGTAAGAATTACTCCTGATCTCTAACCGATGATCAAGGTACATCCCAAAGCCTGTCAATGAGAGTCTCTTACCCTGCTGAATGATTAAGAAGATTCATTTTTTCATATAAAGCCAAATTCCCTAAGCCTTTATTCATTCTTTATTCCAGCACTGGAGCCGCTGCCTTTCCTTGTAATGGTCTGTAAGATATGACCCATAAACCACAGTCACCTGTAACTACTCGGTATGATTGCTTTCCCATATTTGAGTTCTCCGGGTTCGAGCGTTGGCACAGGCACATGCCAGGGCCCCGTTGTTTATCTCGGAACAGATGAAGCTGAAAAAGCTCCCTGCAACAGAGAAGAGCAGAACCTGCCACCCCACCTGCAACACCTCACAGCCTCTACCTGAACTCACACTGCCCCAACTAAGGCGCAAAACAGCAGCAGTGACCACAGCCTGGTGGTGGGTTCGTGCTAGGCTGCCTAATCTGCTCCGGGGCCAGTGCTGCTAACCACAGGTGGCAAAAGCAAGTGCCGACGAGGCTTTGTCATGGCACCTGTAATGTGAGAGAAACTAATGCTATAATTCCTTGTATTAACTCTGCTTCTGCAAGCTTTGCCTACATGTGTTTCAGCAGATACCTGCAGAGCAGCTATTTCTTTCTTGCTTTGTATTTCATATAACCAGAATAGCAAGGGACACCAACTTTGGGTACACCCAGGTTTTTGGAGGTCAAGTTATACACACCTGCTCCCAGTGTTTTCTCAGACCGCGTAGCCATGAGCATCTCTGTGTTCCAGCAGGTTCAGGAGAAACTCACACTCGCAAGTTCCTCTCCAGCTAACCTTGCGCCTCGCACAGGTAAAGTACCATGGCCTCTCTCTTGCCTCACTGCCACAATGCCAGGAGCAATTGATTGACAGATCACAAGCTCTCCATTGATCCACAGCATCCAGCATCTCCTCCAAATAAGGCAGAGTGACACACTGCTGCAACCAGCGACAAGCAATTTAGCAGACCCCCAGAGGAAAAGAAGCCCTTGCAGAAAGCAGAGCTGCTCCAGCTCTTGTCTTACGTGATCCCTGCCCTGAGGAGGAGGCTTGACATGCTAGATGGGTTCCCAGTAGATGACAAGTCATGCTGCTGCACCATATACTGGAAAGAAAGCTTCCTGAGAGGTCTGGAGGTGTTGCTCCTCCACACACATACAGGTGGCAGAACACTACTGAGTAACTTCTATCCAAGGATAGCAAAATATTTTCCAGGGGTAAGTAATAGTATTATTCCCAAAGGAGAAAACTAAGACAGAGGAAGGTTACTTGACTTTCTGAAGGTCACTGAGGAAAGCTGAGAAAGATCCAAGAATAGAAGTGGTATCTCCTGGCCCCTAGCCGTATGCTCCCAAACTGTAATCTAGCCTGTTACTAGATCACACTGCTGAAGCTATACAAAATTCACTGGTTTCACTTCCCAAGCATCTAATGTGATCACTTTGCTTTGGTTTTGGTTCCTGTGAGTTTCTCACCCCTGGAGTTTTGATCTGCTTACTGGGTTCAAACCAAATCCAAATCTCAAACCTAGTCAGAGGCCAAGTTTCCTCTGGTCACATGATAAAACATGAAAAATGCATTGCATAACATTTATGGTAAGCCCACATGCCTGCTCCAGCATTGCTTGGAGATCTCTTTAAATTCCTCATGGCCAGACCAGGAGCAGAAGGGAACACATGGCGTTGCAGAGACAGGCAGAGGGCAGGGGGCTGTGAGCTAGGCCAGGATCCTGGTTCACTTCCACAATACCTATGTGTTCCTGCCTGCTGCTGCCATGGGGAAGACATCCCTGGAGAACGGCCTTAGCTCTTGGTGCGCCACATCTTTTCTTCCCTTGGAGACATTTCTCTGTGGGAATCCTGGCCAAACAGTACAATAGGGGAGACAGGCAGGAGGGGTGAAGACAATGCAACGAGGATTAGTTTAATGCACAGATTCCCTCTGACCTGTGTTTCCCGTTGTGCCCGGAGGACAATCCAATACCTTCTGCAGCCTCTCCTGCCCAGGGTGTACCACCGACACTGCGAGATGCAAGAACAGGAATGTGTGTGGGTGCAGAAGGCCCCATTAGGCAGGCCTGACCAAGCCTTCTCATAAGGAAAGAGATGCTGTTTTCACCCTTTGAAGTCACCGGGGGATTTGCTCGGCCCACCTCGCACACTGAACTGCTCTTCTGCTTCTCTTTCCCGTACACTGCCCTGTGCCGTAGCAGGATCGCGCTGCATCTGTGCAGGCGCTGGTCTGAACATCCCGATGTTGAAGGCAAAAGAACCTGCCAGGGAAGAGGTTCAAGTGCCATCTATTGGGGATCTCCCCTCATTACACCAAGGGAGACAGAAGGATGCGCTGGGAAAACCCCATCCGTCCCCTCTCACTTATGACCGTATTTGGGTGATGTCTGAGACAGACACTGGAGCTACAGCCAGTGCCGATCATGGAAAGCATCTGTCTGCCAAGGGCAATGCTAAAAGCAAGGCAGAAGCAGGGTGAAAGCTGAGCCTAGAGCTTGCTTGGAGGGAGATATGAGCCCAAAGCCAAGCACATCTTGAATGGTGCCACAGAGCAGGGCCATCCACCAGCTGTCTCAGCCACAGTCCAATGTATGTAGATAAAAGCAGGGGACAAGGACAGTCCACAAAACTAATGAGAATTGTTCCTAGAACAGTACGACTGACAAAACAGGCAAAGGGCACCGAGCCCTGTCCCTGAGCCAGCCACCAATCACTTATGGCCAGTACCACAGGGCATTTCTCCTCCCAATGTGTGCATTGCTGAGCCTGTAGGCTCCTCCAGAAGGGATCATCTCTGACTTGCCTCTGTGCAATGTCTGCCCTAACACAGGCCAATCTAAGCCCAGTCCCCACCATACAAACCGTAAACACTCCATGACCCAGCTGCAGGGGTGAAGTTGCAGTGCACACGTGTGCTCTCTGAGCTCTGGCCATGTGGTCTTTATACCAGCAGTGTAGGGCAGGCAGTTGGGAAACATCCCACATGCAGTCACAAGGGAGCCCTTCACTAAGGCTACAGGCACCCAAAGGTGGGAACCGGCCACTGTTACCTTAATGGCTACAAACTGTCCCAGAACTGAGCCAGCTGCTGTCATGCAAACACTTTGGACACTCAGGGAGTATCAGGAAGGGCTAGTCAGAGATGGCTGAGACTGACAGCTATCTGTTCTCTTTTAGGTAGATCTCTTTTAGGCACATCTGAACGATGAACTACATAGGATACACGTTTTTGCAGATACAGTTTTTGACTGCCACGAAAAGAGGAAAAGAAGCGGAAAAGATACTGAAGAGAAAGGGGTTCAGAAATTACTGATCCCTGCTATGTGATAGAGAAACAATGACCATGCCAGCATAGGCCATGTGACAGCAGTAAGGAAAAGAGATGATCCTCTTAACAGCACTGCTGGGCAGCCCCATCTCTGTTATAACTCCCTTGCTGCCCGTTCTCTCCCTGCAAATTGCCAGGGTCAATTGGAAAGTCAGCGTGTGGCTAATACACCAAGAACCAGGGAGAACAGGACTACCAAGGCTGTTTACACCGTGCTTCTCTAGCCAGTACTGCAGACATCCATTCCTCTGCAAACAGGCCTGGAAGGGGCCCCACGACATCCACTTGGTAATGGGCTGCTTAGACAGTTTAGCTTGGCCAGCCAGAAGCTCCAGGGTAGCAGGGCAGCCTGGTTCCTCAGAAACACAAGCAAAGAGAAGTGATGATTTCTGCTTTAGATAGCTTCTTCCCTCTAACCCCTGGAGAATAGGAATCATCTCATCTGGCTAAAGGATCTCTGACCTTCTTTCCTTCAAATACAGTCACTGCAACTCACTCACATCTCTTCCTTTTCAAACGCCGTCATGATAACAGTCCTCAGCTGGGACCACACAGTGGTTCTGAGCCCTGCCATGTAGCTAGCCAGGAGCAGTCAGTCCAAAGATGAAAGAAATGAAACATCCAGTCTATACATCCTACCCCCACAGAGAGGGCCAACCAACTCATCAGCTGCCGCATACTTGAGGTCTTTAGGTCAAAGACAAGAAACCTCAAACTACAATGCTTAGAAGGGCAGCATCAGAGAGAAAGGGCCTAGGTTCCTATGAAAGCAGAAAACTTCTTAAGCAAAAGTACTAGGAAATGAGTACATTCAGTCTCTGCAGAGGAAGGGAGAAAATATTATTGTGGTTGCTAGTCTGATGGGGGGAAATTCCTTTCTGGAACTTCCTGGCTGCCCAGACAGCCTCTGGGCTTATCCCAAGTGTATAAATAAAATACAGCTTTCAACATCAAAGAGGTTTCCCAGTTCCTCTTGTTGGGCACCCCATCTAGATCTGTATTTGTGAGCAGTTTCAGTGCTTCTAAGGAAAGTGAAAAAGAGCCAGGTTAGCATCACTGGGGAAAGAAATTCCAGGAAGAATTTCCAGGAGGTGCAAGTTTGATCTTGCTGCCTTGCAGCGCATCCCTACCGTGGGCATGGGTGCATGGATGAGGAAAACAACAGCCAGGTCACATCCATGCTGTACCCTGGCTGGGCCAGCCTGGGGGACTCCTGGCCACAGTACCTCTGTGTGACCCTGGCCAGACCTCTCAAATTGCCATCAGATGATCAGAAAACACCAACCAGGCGCTGGTGATGCTTCACAGAACTGCTAGGACTCCCATCAGCCTACATGCACCCCATCTCCAGCTGCTGCCAGGCTCCAGTTCATCACTGGGGAGGGAAGACAGTCAGTGCGTAAACCCGTAGTACTGAGCTGCTCTTAGCATGGCAGGGAAGGCTGGGGAGAGGAGCACGAGCACTGCCTGAGGCCTCTACAGGAGTGACAACACAGCAGAATCCTCAGAGAAAGGCTCGGAGGTAAAATATACAGCCCTTAAAATAACTGTAGAACTGAAAAGTGCTCTAATGGCTGAGGATTTGTGGCCACAAACCAGCCGGAAGCCAACCAAAGGGGTCCAAGCAGCCAGTAAAACTGCACTTTGAGGAACAGAACAAGACAATCTTCCTTCACAAGCCTCTGCCTCAAAAGCTCAGATTGTTGGACTGGCCAAGGAAGGAGCGACCTTAGAAGATTTTGTAATGAGAATAAATCACAAGCATGTCATTTACTCCTTGCTTTCTGAACTCTGTGAATGCACGTTGCATCTGTAAGTCCCCTCCAGCTCTTCTAGAGGCCAAGGCCAAATGATGAAACCTTTATCAGTTTCTCACAACTAAGGACAGTTATTTGCAAGCTATCCACCAGAAATCCCAGTTGGAACAGCTCTCTAGGCAGCGTGGCTGTGTAAACAAGGATGAAAATGGCCTTGGGAGGGAGGAAATGAGTTTGGCATCAGAAACCGTGAGCTCTGCACGCAGGCACGCTAGCACTAAAAATGGTCAAAAAAAGAGGGCAAGAGAAGATGGGCTAAGACAAAGGGCAGATAAAGGGTGGGGGTGGCATATTTTCATGGAAATCTTATCATACATCACTCCCTTATGTCTCCTTGTTTCCAGGGTAAAACCTTTCAGCTAAGAGGTGCTGTTAGAACAGAAGCAGGATCTGGCTGATCCATGGAGACACAACAGCCATGGCCTGCTCCTTTCCTACAAAACTCCCCTATGCGGGGGGCGGGGGGGGCTGGCTAAAAGAAACCTTGTGAAAAGCCCTGTATTGTATCTGACGCTTTCTGTTGCCTGTATTATATACCAGCCGTCCCCAGAGGGCACAAGAGACCACCACTTTGCCTCTGTGCCAGCTCACCCTTTCTAACAGTGCCCTGCCAAGAGAAGGGAGAGTGGTCTGGAGGGGTTCTTATTTTTCCCAGCTCTGCCTCTGTGTTCTTCCACATGGGCTGAGGGCAGAACCGGGATTACCACATAGCAGCAACGAGCTGCTTTATGTTGACCAGCACACAGACAAGCAGAAAGTTGCGCTTTATTAGCCAAAGGTCTGGGTGTCTCACACACAGCCAGCCAGGTTGCTGATCCCAGGCTCTGCAGGCTCCCTTGTCAGTGCTTAAGCCCACGGGCAGTGCAAAAGGCCAGAGCGAAAGGGTCAGGTCTGCCTCCAAATCCCACGCTAGGATGACCTCTCCTTGTCTGAGTACATGAGAGGTGGACACTAACTAGAGCCTGACACAAGTTACACCCTACCACCAGTCTCCTAGCTCTCAAAGGAGAACAAAAGTATGGCCCACACAACCTGACTGCATTCAGAGGAGCCAATGCAGAAACAAATTCTCTCAGTCTTAGTTTCCACACCACAGCCAGCATTCCTAGAGGTATTAATGAGTAATTTTCTGGAGCCTGTTTTTGAAAAACCTCTCCTCTTTCTCAGCCAGATCTACTCAGCTGTATTTTGACTCCCCTCTAGATGGGTAATGGGCCCAGATACATAGCATCAAATCCCCCAAATTAACCTGCTCACACATTGCAAAGCAGCACATATAGCAGGTGCATGGGATTCTGTCTCTGCGAGACCTGGGTAGCTGTGTAGTAAATTGCAAGAAAAATAGGACAGACAGATTCAGTCTAAAGTATCAGATGTTAATCTCATCACTCCCCAATCCTCCCCTTTTCTCCCTTGTAAGCCCAAAGGACGACTTCTGAAGATCCAGCCAAATTTGCTGTATATATGGCAGACACTCATCATACCAGCAGATAAATGGGCTTTCAATATACCTCTGCCCAGTTCCTTGCTGCTATCATCACCATACTGTATCATCATCATCATAGTGTCAGAGCTGTCCCAACACTTATGTGCACATTGAGCAGGCTGTGGTTGGGATTGTTGTATACTCAGGTCACATAGTGCATCACAGAGTGGCAGTCCCACCAGATCAACCAGCCTCACACACATAAGAAGAGACACTCATTATGTTCATGTTCATCTCAGCTCTGGCCTATGTAGTCTGATGCTAATGTGGTGGCTGCATTGACAGAAATGAAGCTCAAGTTATGGTAAGAGTTAGGCTAAGAGGATAACAGCCAGAAAGGGTTAGGAGAAAGAGCTATGGTTAGACCAGACAGATGGGTCAGGGAAAGTATGTGACTTGGAGCACTGTAATTAGCATCCTGACCAAATAAGTTTTGTTCCTTCATATCAATGCAGGTTTGCTGCTATCAGTCAGACACTTTTCTGTGCCATTCTTCAGAGGACATAGAAAAGCTGAAAGCTCAAGTACATTCACGTAGTGGAAACTCGATAGCAGCCTTCCCAAGGGATGTTATACCACAAGGATCAGTACAACGCTTGCAGGGGTGTTCCCTTGCAAAATCTAGTCATTCCCTCCATAATTTCATATACCAAAATTAGTGTAATCTTAAAATCTCCAGGTTTTACCTGAAGGCAAAGGAAGCTATTTTCTACAAAGCCTGATGAAAACTAGCCAGGCTTTGAAAAATTACCATTTCGTGTGTTTTTATTTTTTCCTCTTATGTTTTGCATGACTTTCTTCCTAAAAATATAAAAAATGTTAATTAAACAGAGTTCACTGTTGTTATATGCCACTGTCATGAAGGCAGAGATAATAAAACTGTGTAATTACAATCCACTTTACCTTCCACAGGGTGTCTGCTATTTAGGGAAAACACTAAAGGGTCATTAACACCAGAAGGCAAGGATTTTTAGGTAAGGTGATGGAAGATTTAAAGGATCAAGGCCCATGTCCACAAAAAACTCAAGGTCCCATAAAATGGATCTTGGGAGAAATCAAGTATCTAAGTCCAGGCATGCAACCCTTAAAACCCTGCCTAATCCCTTGGGCTCCTAGATTATGTCTATACCAGTAAATTAAATGTGCCCAGGGCTGTTCTCTGGCATTGAGGGCCCTGGCACAGGATAGCTTGCACCCATAACATTAAACTCTTTTATGCTTCGAGCAAGGCATTTGGATCTAAGTGGTTGTTGGGAACGGCCCCTGGCCCACACTAACTCCCTCAGTCACACCTGGGAATTGTTTGGAAGTGTTAACTGGCACAGGCCAAAACCACGGCAAGAATAAATTAACGGGAATCAGCTGTTAATTTCATATACGATGGAGTTGTAGTGCCCCAGAATATTTGCTGATACAGACATAACCCTAAAATCCTATCATGTGCACACAGAGTACTTATATATACTTATATACTATCTATATGTACACATTTATGTAGAATATTATGCACTTATACCATATACTTACAAGTATCAAGTTTGGTCTGCATAGGAAGGATTTCTTGGCAAAAGTGTGGCAGATAGATGTTTATGTTGCTGGTTGACTAGCCATCAGCAGTCCTTACTTTCAAGTGTCTTCATTTCTCCCTTCAGGTTAACCTGGAATTTCTACCTTCTCAGACACTGCAATTTTATTCTGAATAACTGGAAACATTTGGGGGTAATTTTCACATTTGTTTTCACAACTGGAGTGTGTATTTGTCCATGCTTAGAGGTGTTTGTCTGGAGATTGCCTTTGCTTTTGAGATTTGCTGTGAATCGCTAACACTGTCTCATGTCTATGCTGCACGTGACCTGGCAGATCCCAGGAACAGTGTGAAGCCCAGGACTCTCCTGTGACTGAGCACCTCACGTCCACCTTGCCAGAAGGGAGCCTGAACCACCAGCTCTACCTGCTCCTCATGGTCAACAACACTGCAGCTCTTCAGAGCTAGAAGCCATTGCTCTGTCCTGTCTGCCTGATGTCAGTCACAAAATGTCATTTTGCAGAGGCAAACAGGACACGCAGGGATGACAGGATTGGCACAGCAATTGTGGGCCCTTTCCTGTAGCACATGTAGGACCTGCAGTGTGTCCCAAATTACAAAGTACACTTTGGTTTCCCCTGGTAGTAATAGCTGGTTTTCCCTAAAACTACTCCAGGCAAGTCATGTGGAGGCATAGGGTATTTATTTACAGGCTTAGCCTTCAGACCACTCCTCTTTATCCATGGACAGGATAACACCTTCTGTCCATCCAGTCATCTTGCTTCAGTGGTGGAACATGAGCAGTAGCTGGTCTTGACTTTTACAGGAAAGAGCTTGAGCTACAAAGTCAGAATGCCATGCCGTAAAAGAAGAAACTTTTCATTCATATAAACATGTCCATATAAATTGTATTGTGTACCTGCTTATATAAAACAATAGCCTATGCACATCTTGGGTGCAGGGGACAGCCCCTAAACAGTCTGGACAATATCTGGATTTAGGTTATGTTTCACTGTACCAGAGGCATCTGAATCAGCATGAGCTAAAGCTCGCTGCCTTAAGACCTGACTCCGCATGGTGTGCAACACTGGGACACTCACAGAAGCCTGCTGCTCTGTGCAGCGGATCTTCCGTGCTAGAGGACAGCCTGAGCTCGGAAAGCCTGCTCGGCGGGACCCTGAAGCTGACGTGCCTGGCCCACGAGCCGTGGTGACACCTTTAAATCAGCAGGGGATATATAACGGCCACCAGGAAGACTGGCAGGGGAACAGCACCCTGCCAGCTGCAGTTAGTGCCTGAGGGGTGCCAAGGGGCCCGCAAAACAAAAGCCCAAGGCTTGTCTCCAAGCTGGCCATAGTCCATGTGTGAGTGGGAGAGTATGTCTTCACATCTGAAGACCTGAGCCAAAAGCCAGAGCAATATACTCTGTGAGTGATGCCGCTGAGTCAAAAGGAAATGACCCACTCTCCTAGACAGCACTGCAGGAACTGCTGCAGGGATAGAGTCATACACATGCACGATCAGGCAAGGCACTCTGTAACTGAAAGCATCTGCAAACCCGCTCCGCAGCAGGGGCTCAGCCAAGCCATGCCCGGCGAGGGCAGCAAGCAGGGCTTAGAGAGCCAATGGGTCAGGAAGGAGGGCGCAGCCCGCCCTGACAGCGGCTCTCTGCCGACAGCCGGCGAGAGGAGCCTTGCTCATCCCTTAACCCAGGCAGGGAGATACCTTCCCCCTGCCAAAAAAAAGCCCTCCCGGGGCCTCTGGCCCGCTCCCCTCCGTCGCTGCAGGCCGAGGGCCGCCACCCCGCCCGCCCGGCGGGCCCTTCCCCTCAGCGGGGCTCCTCGGCCCGGCTCCCGAGGCGGCGCCGGCCTGCGCCCGGCAGGGGGCAGCAGCGGCGCGCGCACCAACGGCCGGGCGGGCCCGCGCAACGGCCCTAACGGCCGGTGGGGCGCGGCCTCCCGCCCCGGCCTCTGCCCGCCCCGGGGCCTGCCGGCTCCCGCCGGGCACCCCGCACCCCTGGGGGAGCAGCCGTCTGGCATGGCGGCGGGGCGACGCGGCGTCGGCCTGGCGCGGTTCGGCGGGGCGAGGAGGGGGGCTGTGCCCTGAGGTGGCCCGGGGCAGAGGCAGCGGCAGCCGCCCAGCATCACCCGGGTGTCCGCAGGGGGCTCTGGAGCCCCCCAGCCCTCACCTCCTGCCCAGCACCGTGACCTCCGAACAGGGCCACCTGAAGGAACCCTGTGCTCGACTACAGCAGCACCGGTGCCCGTTTTAGAGCATGTAGCGACCAAAACCATCTCAGTCCCCTTCTCCCCTGGTGGGGAAGGAGTATCTCCGGGTTTCCTGTCATTACGGTAGGGCGGTGGCATTGAGCTTAAGGGGAGCGCGGCCTCGGCCGCCTCCTCGCTTTACCCCAAGGCCTTAGCCAAACACACCAATCCAAGGTTCGGGTTTATGGTTGCCTTCACACACCCTTTTCTGAGCTTCCCTCGCTTCGGTGCAATCCCTTCTTGTAACAGTTGGGACATCGAGGCCAGTTGCAAGACTGCGTGTGCAAGTCCTTGCCAAGATTTTCCCATTGTCACGGCTCGCTGAGTTCCTTCCCCTTCCTCCACCCACCAAATCCTGCTGGGTTACTGGAAACACTGCAGTCTTAATGTACCAGTGTCTTCAGGCCACCTATGGCAGAAAGGGATTTTTCCAGGAAAGGCACTTAAGCAAATCACAGTCATTCCCGACTTCTTTGCCACTTGCAACTGCTTCTTCTTGCAACTTACTGAAAAGGAGTGATAGCATATTTTGACACCATAAGCTACTAGAGAGGGGAGAAAGAAAGGGGGGGGAGGGAAAGTTAGGTGAATCTTTGTTCTCCAAGCTCCGGGACACAGCCAAGCTGGCCAACCTGGTCCATATAAAACTTACTCCAGTCGCTAACTCCATCACTTCTGTGGTGACCAGCCAGCAGGTGTTCAGATTGTGTACAGAATGTCTCCTCCTCCCCCCAAACCTTAGGAAATTTGGGGGGAGGGGATCAACAAAAAACAAAACAAAAAAAGAAAACAAAAATCCCAGGGAAACAATATTGTCTAAGACTCAGAACAAGGCCGTAAGAATTAAAATTTCTGTATTACAGGGTGAGCTTTCATTTTCCAAATCCTTGGTCACATTTCTTAATCTCTCTGAGCCTCATAATTTTCAATATAGCAGCATCCTACCCACCTGTGCCATGGCTGGAGCATTCTGATGAAGGTTACTATGTAGGCAGGCACTTTAATTATATGTGTTTAAAGTGACAATTAGATCTTTTTATGATTGTGACCTGAAGGAAAATCAGACTGCTGGTGAACTAGAGACAGAGAACACTCCATTAATGAAGGCAAGGAAGGCAGCGTCTGCCTTCTGAAGACTGTGAGGTTCTTGTTCTCTTTCTTAAGGCTGGATTATTCTGTAGTTCTGCAAAAGCCAATTCGCTTTTAAATGCCTTGGCTCCCCAAACTGCAAAATGGAAGAAAATGCCTATTGCACAGGAGCAAGGTGAGATTTCTTTAAATAAATAACACTGGCAAGGTTCTTGGAACTTGCCAGGTAAAGCATGTCACATAAGAGCAGAGAACAAAGTAAATATGGCTAATAGCTTTGTCGTGAAGGAAGTAGCAAGTATCTTTGTCTTTATGACACTGAGAAATATAAGGAATGAACAGCCTCTTTTTACATTGTGCCTTGCATTTCCTTGCTGAACATTCCCTGCTAGATATCTAATTTGCTACTAAATCGAAATCAGAAGGACTCACGCGTTATTTTCCTAGCACATCAGACACAACCCTACAGAGAGTGAAATGCAAACAGAGAAACAACCAGAAGCTTTCTTGTACCATCAAAGATGTAGGAAAAGGAGCAAGGAAAGGTGGCAAACCACAAAGTTTGCCCAACAGAGAGGCCAAAACAGGTGAGAGAAGCATCAAAAGCAGCCACAGGCATCTGAGAGGAAAGCACAAGTGAGTGGGAGGAAGACAATGCAATAATACAAAAATAAAGCCCCTGGCCCATTTGGGCACGTTCAGATTAAAGGGCAGGGGCCAGCCAGACTGACAACTATCTCGGAGCTCTTCCACAAGGAGCAAGGCATTGGGTGCTTTTTGTATATAATGGAAAGGCTTTAGGCACTTCTGTTCATGCCAACTCGCTTTATTACTTGTTCCTCAGTGAACTAGAATCTTCCCCCCATGATGGCTTTCCCCAGCAGCCTTACCTGAACCCTTAAGGCAAGTGCTGCTTTCTTCTGCCCACAACAGCAGTGGAAGACAACACCCACCACACACACACCACCATTGCGGGCCCCACCAGACCTACCAAGGTACAAAATCTGCTGGAGCAACACTAAAGACTTCCTTGTTTTGGCCATTCTGAGGGCAAAAGTCACAGGGTTTTAGTCACATCTCAAGTGCACTCTTTACCCAGCAGACCCCCCCACTGACCTAATGCATGAGAACCGTTAAGCAATGCTGGCCAGCTGCGTTGTATCTTCACAACCATAAGAGCACACAGCAAGCCAGTTCAATACGGTACTGTAGTGGTGCGAACCAGAAAGGCAGCTAGGAAATCTCCCTTCTCTCCACAACTCCAGCAAACATATACACATGGGAATATGCTGACATGCTTTTTAATGGCTTTTAAAACATTCAGTTCTTGCCCCACAATTCAGAGCCCTCTGCATGCCAGTAGCATAGCACACGCAGTGTAACGCAGCCCAGCAAAACCTGGCTGGGGCGTATGTGGACTCAAAGCCCCTACCTCCGTCTAAAATTTTTCTACAAGAAGTCATCTTCACAGCCCCACTCATCACCCCTAAGTAAATTCTGCTCCAGGTTTAGCATCCTCTGTGCACTGCTGGAACCTCAGGACTCTTCCGTGTCTAGGAAGACCTTTGGTTTCCTTAAGGGTTTGCACTCACAGTATAAGAGCAGGCCCTGCAGTTGCCCTTTTCTCCAATGTATTTGTGAGCTATGGAGAACTGGACTGGTGGGAGCCCCTGGACGCCACACTCCGATGGCTGGGAGAAGTACAGCAACCCAGGAAACGTGGGAAAAGCTGATACCACCTCAGGCTTTTTATTGCTTCCAGGTAGTTAGGGTGTGATCCAGCCCCATCCTGCTTGAAGAATCTCCAGCCAAACTGCCCACTGATCTTTAATGAGATGCACGAGGCAGAAAAGACACAGCCTGGTGCCCCCTACAAGCTCGGCTTGCCAGGTTGATGCTTTTGGTGTAAAATGATGGGAAGAGCCTCAGTGTCAGAGCTGTAGTATCTCCTGGCTCAAAGATTCACTAGGGAATCCTGGTCCCTTTGCTTTCCTATATCTGAGGAGCTTGGCTTGACTCCAGAGAGGTTAAAGGTGCTGAACTGGGAGGGAGAGGAGGATCCTGACATTAATAAAGGACCAGTTGCAAGTCTGGGGAAGGAGTCTATTCCGTTATTAAGTTATCTATCTCCATTCCCTCTGGGAAGCCTTTGACCTGGAGGAAGGGTCTGAGTTCAATGTCATTCTTCAGGCAAGTAATTAAGCAGGAGGCTGGTGGAGGAAGCAATCTCTTCAATCTCTCCTTCCTGCTCCTGTCTCCATAGACTTCTTGTACCATGAAACAGAAGTCCTTACCTGTGCACAACCCTTACCTATCGCCAAGTGTTGGGAAAGCAGTGACTTCAGGAACTGTTATGAAAAGGTCACTGAACTGCTAAAATCTGACAGCATCTCCATCACATCCGAACCACGGCAGCCAGTTTGCTCTCTGCACCTCCTTCCACGGCTACAATAAAAAGTGGGCAGCCCAGCAGCTGATGCCTGCAACTCAGAGTAATTGAAATTGCACAGGGCCCAATTCCAACCCCACTATTGTGCAAGTCTGGGAAAGGCACCAATTCTCCCTGTGTTCTCCCCCCTGCCTCCTGAGTGAAACAAAACACCCATCAAGCAGCAGGCTGGCTTGTCTGAATGAATTAATAGCTGTAAAACAACCTGAGTTCCACACAGGTCCATCAAAGCCATTATGAGGAGCCTGACACTGGCTATCACCCGCTCCTTCAGAAACAAGGGGCAAAAAGAGGCTACATCAGGCAACTGCAGAATGACCTAGCCTCAGGGAGAGATTTGACATCCTGCAGATACCTAACAGTAACATTTATCCATCAGGACTGACATAAACTAGACTTGAACCAGGCAATCTGGAGTTTCATAGCCACCCTCTTAGCTCCTAAGGCTCAGAGCCTTAAAAGATTTAAGCATCTAAATAACATCAGCTGCCCGAAACCTAAATACCTTTGAAGAGCAGGGCCTCAGGATTAGCCTGCTAACCAGAAGAGCCTAACTTCATGCCACTGGGAACACCAGCCCTGATGTCTCACCTGATACTTGCGAAGAGGCAATTGAGGATTGAGAACCCACCTAGTTAATTAAAGCAGCATAGTATCTTGCTTCTTAATAGGGAGATATAATCAATGTTAATCTTCTGGGTGTGCTACTAAATATCCAAAGGGGATGTTTGTTTTGCAATTTCCCTCTTCCTTAATGGCAGCTTTTCCCTACCCTGCACAATCAGTCACCCTGCAATTCACAGCTATAAATACTTTGGCTTGCTTGATAGCTGTAGCACTTCAGTGTCTTTCACCTCAAGCTTCAACTCATTCATTATCCACTGCTCCTTTGTGGCAGAGCTTCTGAGATGATCTCCTCCTGTTAAGCTACACAGGCTGTGAGCTCTGCATAGACTTTTCCTCAAGCTCTGGATGACAAGATGATCCACGCCAGGTACCTGAAGGAGTAGTATCAAAGGAGAGCAAGCTCCTGCCTTGGGCAACTCAAAGATGCAAGCTGTTTGCCTGAACCACCAGAGACAGCAGAGATGTCCATCTCTGACTGAAGAAGATGGATTAGACTGGGAGGCAGGGTAGACTGAAGAGGGGAATAGAGAAGGAAAGGGACAGGAGGGGCAGTCAGGAGAAGAGTAGGGGGAAGCATATGGCAGGGGAAAGCTTAAGCAACAGGCAGTGGGGGAGAGCCAGGATGTCTAGGGAGAAATAGGGTTTGAAACAAAGGCATGGGCTGACTGAGAGAGTGGGCATGGCTTAGAGTCAGAGACGAAGGCTAGCTGAGGAGACAATGTATGTGGAAGTGTGGAGATCATGTGAAAGAAGATTAAGACAGTTGTGAGTATGGATGGAAAATCTAGTTATGAATAAACTTAGGTTCCTTCCTGACAAGTCCTAGCTATGGAGGCAGTTTTGGAGTTGCTATACAGTGGGCTTAGCAAGGGCCTAAGAAAATCCAACAGCTTTTTACAATGGGGCTTGAGAAATCTCTGACATGATGTCTGGAGAGGACATGTCTAACGTGACTGGAGAGGATGAAACCTTGTAACCTGGAGACTCTTCCTAGGCATAAAGTCTGGGAGGCTTGGGTGTAGTTGGTGAATAAACAGCAGCAGAAGGTGGCATTAGTATTTCTGGAGAAAGAAGAGCAGAAAGGGTGTGCAGAGAATATGAATGGATTGAAGGAAAAGCAATGCTGGTACCATTGTTCCTAGCCCCTTGGCAACCACGTGCAAGTGCCTTAGATGAAGCTGGCTTTGCTGCAGGCTTTACAGCTAATGCCATTTTAAGTTCTGACATGTCACTAATGGAGAAAGATTTAACATGTATTTATTCAATGTCACTAAAAATACTCCATCAGTTGTGGAGGAAGGAGGACAGGGCTGATCCATGGGGGAGGGTGGGGAGGACCTGCACTTTTGTAAGGACTGAAATGTGATGCTTACAAGCAGGATTTGGAAAGGCGCTCTCCCACTAACTGCTGAGTATCCTCTGCCATGAAAACCTGCTGTCAAATGTCATGTCAAATCAGGGAGATTGCGGGCAGAGGCTGAGAGAGACCCTTCCCCTAAGTGCAGCCTGATGGAGGGAAAGTAATTGCGCTGCTATGGCATTGCCTGAACCTGGCAGGTTCTCAGTGGAAACAAATACTGTTTCCCTGCTAATGAAGGAAAGGTTTAATCTGATTTCACTCCAGGTGAGCATGTTCAGTACAGCGAGTCCCTTTGCCACTGTTAACACTCACTGTGTTAGCCATGAGTGGTAATCTGTCAGGTTTTAATCTGTTTCACAAAGTCTGGGGCAGTAGGTCAGCTGAGAGGACAGCTGGGTGCATCACTCTCTTCCCCCTTCTCGGGCATGGTGCAAAGCCAGGTCACTGGCTCCTATCTTGTGCCTCTCGCTTGTCTCTGCATGGGGAGGCTTGGATCTGCAGTGAGGGGTGGCAGAGGGCCTTCTCTCTTCTTGCCCCAGAACTGGATGCAGCCTTGATGCATGGACTGTGCAGGCTGTTCAGATCTGCAGCTACTTCCACATTGCATGACCTGGAAGGTGGGCGACCCACTGGGCAGGGGACCACAGCTCCCTGTGCTCCCTTGGTAAACCTGCCCCTGCCTTCCCTGGAATAACGGAAAGAGGATTTAATACTTCCTGGGCCAGGAGTGACCATGATGTCCTGACTCCTCCAACCCAGCTGGGCTTTTGGTCAGTAAATCATAAAGTAATAGGAGGCTTCTCTGTCCACAATTATGCAGCTCTGTCCCCTATGCTTGCTAATTAGAGATGGGCTGACATAAAATGCTAAGATTCAAGCCTCCATGAGCACCAAGGGAACTTGGATCCAGATTAGACAGTGCTTGGATGCTTTGGTGATTGGCACCTTAGAAATTACATAGATAGACAGAGCACAGTGGAAATAGATGGGACTTTGCAGCTTTGGCTCTTCTCTGCTCGTTATAATTATTTAAGATGATGTTTCACATCACATTCAAGCTCCTGTGCAGATAGCAGAGGCACAGAACAAGAGATCTCAGCCACCTAGGAGAGGATTATGTGAATATGACAATGTTCAAACCCACTGGGCTCTGCCACGCTGCATTATTTAAGCCCAGTAACCAAATTTAGTAACCAGCCCCTGAGGCGCTGAGAGAAAAACACAGCTTCCAGAGCTCATTCCCTGCAGTCCTGTCGGCTTCCTCCCTTAAAGGAGCCACCGGCTTTTCTCTTCCACTCTTGGCCCCACCAGCCAGGCCTGACCTCCCACATTGCTCCCACGGCTTATGCTGTGTGTCCTTTGCACAGGTGTAATGTGTGACCCAGGTACAAGCCGTCACACACAGTGTGAAGCCGTGGGAGTCCAGCGCAGAGTTACCCACGTGGGGAGAACAAGAGCCATTCCAGCTCCAGGCTTTCAGGGGGTTGCATCTGTGCAGTGAGGTGTGAGCTCAGGTATAGACAGGCCAACACACAGCCTGGCTGGACTACTGGCTGTTTTGCAGCTGTAGCTCTGTACTAGACACCCATGTGTGCTCAGGCTGCTAACGCTCTCCGCTCTGCCCGGACCAGGCTCTCACCTTCCTGCCAAATCTATGCATGAATGTGCCTGCTGGTAAAGTGCGTGGACAGAAGCAATTCTGGACATACAGACAGGCTCAAACTTGTGCTTGGGTGAAGATCTCTCCTTGCCTCCCTTGCCCACCAAGCGCTGCAGCTGATGGGAGGAGGTAGGTCCAGCTCTACCTCCCACTGGCTCTAGCCTTCCCTCAACAGCAGAGCTTTGTCACTGCTCCACAATGTCACAATGCCTAACGATGGCGCTTGTTAACCGATTTTCGAAAGGATTATGGCAAAAGGATCCTGGGAGGCTTGGGCAGACCCTCTTCACTGGCACCTCAGACTGTTGGTCATCTGGCTTGTGTTCAGCTAGTAGGTGCTATGCTGTGCCATAGCAGGCCCTTGTCTCCCCAGTAAGATGAGAGTGCCCAAGTCCCTGTACATGGCCAAGCTCTCTGGAGCAATCTGTGGGAAGGAGAGGTGGAACAGAGTGAATATTTAACCAGCACTGTGTCAAATGCAAACACATGTCCACTGTGACGTTTGTCATCACAGGGCACTGATCTTGTACATACATTTGAGGCAAAGCAGCTTAACTCCCCGCTGATTCTGACAAAGCTGGCTTGAGAGGCCCAGAATTTACCTTGGCATGTGAAGAGGTCATTTCAGTAAAACCCAAGCTCAGCCTCAGGGAGCCACAAAATAGTGCTGAGACCTGCTGGTACTGTAGGTGACTCCCGCCACCATGGCTATTAACTGCAAGGCGTGTCCTCTCCATGGCGGCGATCGGACGCCACAGCCTCTTAAAACTGTCTGCCGCCTCTTGGTTCCCTCCCTGGCCTTCCGCCCAGAGCCCTGGGGGCAGCGAGTTGGAGACTGGTGTTTACAAACACAGCCTTTTAAACCTTGTGTGGAATGAGAAAAAGGAGCAAGCCCAGCTGAAGGGCCCTAGGAGGAGCAGATCTCATCGGAGCTCACTGGGAACGTCTTCCTGAGCCACCTCTCTTGACTTAGATGAGCCACGGCTGAGCTGCCAGGACAAGGAACGATGGCAGGCCAGCAGCGAGGGGGCTCTCTAGGCAGTCAGGGCTCCTGCCAGATCTACCTCGCACAAGCTGGGCCTCTTTGGTGGCTACCGTGCCAGGGAGCATACAGCAAGCCTGATGATAAAGGCCAGCTCCGTAAGGAAAGAAAGACTTTGGGGCTGCACAGACAGTATCAGCTAGTCCACAGGCCATGAAATCTCTACCATCCTGTGCCATTCCCATATGCTGAACTGTGGGTATTCAGGATTGATCAGGCTTCCTAACTTCGTTGTTGTTGTTGTTTTTGCAATACTCAGCCTGACCAAACTCAAAGATGGGTTATTTATCACATACCTCCAATGCCATGACACATATAGCCTGTTGCACCAGTGCCCCTAAAGCTACCCCTACCCCCCAACCATTTTATCTGTAAACCACAGGCTCCTTCCCGGTCCTGCTATTGTTCCAGTGACCACCAGAGCGGATACCAGCATTGGCCCCTGGTGGCTGGTCCTGGCAAGCAGGTGACACTCAGCATAAATGGAATTCTTCTCCCTCCCTGAGCCCCTATGCCCAGTCAGCTCTTCCCTCCACCACACCAACCCCCACCAAGGTGCTGCAGGTCTGTGCCAGCGAGGATGGCAGTAGTGGCTGTCATGCAGGCATCGGTCCTCGGAGAGCTGTCCTCATCCAACACGTTTCCCCCAGGACACCAAAAGCCTGTCAGCTGCTGGCTGGCTCCTGCTGCGCAGCGCTGGGTGTGACACCCGAGAGCGGGGTGATTTTCTCTGAAGCCAATTTACTCGAGTCCTTTCTGAGGTCTTGTCTCAAGGGGGAAATTCTCCAGCGTTGCTGTTGTGGGAGAAGTTATTCTGCAATAACTTTTAAAATAGCTGCCCGTGGGGACACAATATGCTGGAAAAACAGTCATTTCATTCTGGTGCGATCACTCCAATTCGTGAGCCTGGCTCTTTCCCCTCCCTCCATCCACTGGAAATTAGCTGGCTTGATTCAGCTTTAAGGATTGCAGGCAAGGATTTGAGGGCCGCGGTTTGGCCTGCGATAGGACAGCCGCCCAGCTCTACGGGCTGGTGTGCTCTCCTCGCTGCTTCAAAACAAAGGGCAAAGCGTGCAAATGTGCAAAGCTAGCGTGTAGCCTGCTCTTGGGAAGAGATGTGACTCCTCAGCCTTCTCTAGGGACCGGCATGGAAACCGAGCTGTGAAAATAAAAATAACGGTCCTGGTGAGACCACAGCAAAGACTTCCAGCAGCTGTGACTAACATTAAACCACTTGGCAAAGGGCTTCTCGCTCTCGCTCTCTCTGCCTCTCCCACTCTCCGGGAACCTCAGAACGGGCATAACTGGAATCCCTGTCTGGGGAAGGGGAGGATGAAGAACACGTAGACACCCAGCCTGGGATTTCCTACAGCTATTGCTCGTACCAGGCAGACAAGGGCCACGTGCAGCAGCTCCGAAAGGAACTCACAGGAAGAGAAAGCCATGAGATTGTTTGTGTGAAATAAATATATACAGCAGGGCTGGCTGAGGGCAGCCCAGACCTCTGTTTCCTCAGATGTGGAAGCAAGGCCCGGGGTTTTGCCAGCAGCCTGCCGCCACCCAGCCTGCTCTCTTGTGCTGGTGGGGATGCGTCTGCAGCAGCAACCTGGATGGCAGAGGAGATTTTCAGGACGGGTTGCTTGGCAGGGAGGGAAGGGGCGAGTGGGCGTGGAAGAGGACAAACCTGTAACGTTCCTCAACTGCGGCGCAGAAACAGGCCTCAGATTTCCTCCTAGGGCTCAAACTTACCTTGGCAGAGCTCCTGTCGGTGCTCAGCCGCGCACTTGCGCAGGCGAGGAGCCACCCCTGCCTGGTGCACTGGGCCCTTCCTGGGACTGCAGGCTCCATTCTCCTTCTGCCCTAGGCTGACGCAGTTCCAGCTTTCCCCAGGGCTGGCCCGGCTGCAGCTGCACGCCGCAGGAGGCACGTGGATGCAGCAGAACCACAGACATAGGCTGTGCTCTGGCACAGGCAGGACGAGGCAGTCGCCTGTGGGGGAAACTACTCGGGGGCTAGAAATCTGCTGACTGCCTCTACACGGAAGCAGGCTCAGGAGAGAAACCCCTCGTAGAGTAGTTGAGCTCTATCGGTCTCCTCTACGCCACAAAGTGTGTGCCGCTGGAGTAACACCCTTCTCATCAGACGAGTACCCCGGCCGTGGCCCATCATGAGCTGCTGAGCAGCAGCCTTCCTTCCCAGCCAGACCATCCTCTCCACAGCGCTAACCTCCCTGAGGAGGGGGGAGCAGGGCCATAGCACTTCTAAAGCAGTCTGCCCCGCAAACCGTGGCCCCAGTATTGTTTGCACTGAAGTCTAAAAGCAGGAAGAAGATCGGTCTTTTTGCTTTTTTCCAGGCAGTCAGTAAGTAACCTCTGGGACCCGGCTGCTTACGAGACATGGAGAGAAAATTTCTAAAAGACAGCGATAAAGAGGACGTGGGTGCAGGGGGAGGAGGAAGGCGGGGAGGGGGAGAGGAGGGATACGTATGTCACAGCTTACCTCAGAGCCAGAATTAGAAGCTGGGTAAAAAAAATAAAATCACAGCAGGAAATAATGTGTGGCTTAAAATAGCAACATCAAATGGGAGTGAGAATGGGGAGTGGGTGGCATTTGAGGTTGCTGCTCTGTTCCTCCCTCAATGGCAGGGTGATTAATATGTCTACGCTACTTGTGTTTATGTAACAAAGGGCACTGAAGGCCAAAGCTGTATTTTCACTAACACTGCAGGGGAGTCTGTGAATCTTTTCTTCCCCCCATAGCATTAAGTGGGAGGATCTGCACTCGCGCTTCCTGCCCCAGAAACAAACAAAAAAAATTTAAAAAAAAGCCATGCTTCAGCACTGCACACGCAGTTACATTTCCACAGCTTGGCAGGGCGGCATAGAGACCTTTAAGGCTTTGAAGGCATTCTTCTGTCTTTCATGGCTCCCCACAGAAAAAGCCTGTTCCCAGAGCACACCTGTAAATGTAGTCTGGTTGACTCTGGCTGGAGGCTGCGCTGTAATAGCAGGCAAGGTACCACTGCATGTTACTACACATTTTCATGCTCGTTCTCTGTATTTGCAGTGAATCATAGATCTCTGAGACGGGTCATGCAGTCCATTTCCTTGCCAGCGCAGGATTGTTCCCAGCCATATACTTAATCCCTCACGTTTCTCTTGGGAAGACAGTGATTCAGACTGATCAGTCTTTTCTCTACGCACCTTGTATCCCGAGAACTGCATTAAAGACTGGCAAGCACTCACGTGTTTGGTAAGGAAGGGATATTTCTCTTGGGTGCATCAAGAAATATTCAGCCCACTGCATCGCTGTTCACTGATGACGCTGAAGTTACCTAGCAAAGCGGCTGAGAGAGGTATAGCACTTGTTTTTTAGACTGCTATGATCTCCTCCGGGCTAATAAGCAGAACAGGCCTGCTCTGAACTTGCAGAGAAAGGCGGGAAAGCATCCCAAGCGAGTCCCAAGGGGTGTGGGAAGCTTGCATCTCAGTTGGTCACGCTCAGTACCTCCCGCTCGTCTGAAAGGCGGTCACCCCTCTCAATGCTTGGTCCCCTCAGAGAGCAAAGACAAGAGCGAAGACTTTCCTTCAACTGCACACACAGCATAAGCCTGCACCCCCTCACAGTCACTTCTCCTATCAAAATATCTGTTTGCAAATATCTGTACATGCAAATAGTATAAGACCAAGTTTGTCGTGTGATAAAAACTTGCTGTGCGGGCCTGATTCTGATACTCTCTAACATCAGCAAATATCTTTGACTTAAGTCGGGCCATGCTGCTGTCAGAGGAAGGAGAATCTGGCCCAGATCTGATGCAAATCTTCCCACAGGCAAGCAGAGCAGCACGATTTGTTTAAACATGGCATGCTGGTGGCTGCAGACGGAGATCACTCCCAGCAACTCCATCAACATGTATAATATCCTGCTAGTTAAATCCAGCCGTAGTAAGTATCTCCACCATGTTATCCCTCCAAGCAAATATAGTACCTGTATGGAAGAAATTCCTCAGAACATTTCCTGTCTGGAGCTGAAGCTTGCCAGGGACTGAATTTCCTGTGAGGCTACAGTTGGGAATGCAAAGCAAAGAAGCTAATAAGAAAATGAGATGATACATATTTGAACCTGTTCTACACAGATCCTCCACAGCAAGCACGTTTCCCTCCCGCCCAGTTTAAATAAAAATGAAGCACTTTTAGATTTTCAAATATCAGCTGGGTTATTTTTCATTAGTAATTCTTATTTTTACCCTGCTGCCTCCCTTTCTGCCTATTTTTTTCCAGCTGCAATTCTGTGACTTACACATCCTGAAAATGAAAGAGGTTGTTTTTGCCAATAGCAAAGTGCTATGCATCCTTTCAGCCATCTGGAAATGGATTTTTTATTCTTCCCCTCTCCCAGCCACACACGCACGTGCACACACACAACCAAGTCTTTGTCTCTTGGAATCATTTCCCGCACCAAAGCTGATGGCCATGAAAAGAATGCAATAAAAATGTTCCACAGGCTTTAAGAGGCCGAGACAGAATAAACAGGGCAAGTTCCTGGGTACTTGTTCTCATCCAAACTGCCACCTCACGAGGAAGTGATGAATGCAATGGAGCGTATGGTTCAGTGGTTAGAGATTAAGAGAGGTAGTTAAGGCTCCTGTGGTTTTATGTCCTGGCTCTGCTGCAAATCTCCTTTGCCACTAAAAGCAAGTTGCCTACCTGCCTAGTGCCTCAGCCCCCCCCAGCTATAAATAGGGATACAGATACTTTCTAACCCCGTGTGATGATCAATGCGTTCGTGTTTGTAACGTGAGCTGAGCTACAGAGATGAAAGAAGTAATCTAAAGTGAAAATTGCCATGATAGCTCTATGCTGAGACTAATAGAGTCAAGCAGGACAGTCTGGGAGCCAGAGACTAGACTTGATCATCTCTTGCCCAAGGCAAGATTTAAGTGAGCTATGTCACCATGCTATCCAGATGACTGCAGGTCTGCAAGAGGAGGCAAAGAAGAGCCAGAGCCACACTGACTGGTACAAACATGCTTACGGTGTCCAGCTGAGAATGAGTAACAGCTGCTTGCTCATCATCCTGATTTCTGTCACTACTAGTGTTTCTGAATGCTGAAGTGTCCCAATGCTGTGACTCAGGGCTGTGAGTCATGGGCTGTATGTCTCTACCGCATGGAATCACTCACTTGCTCTCTCCGATGAGATTGCAGAAATCGCAGATCATCTTGGGTCTCCTACAGTGGTAAGTCTTAAAAATATAGACAGATATTTACAAACACATCCAGAAAAAAGTCATTCTGTCTCCGCTGACTCTCTATCGGGGATTCGTTTTAGAGATCAATTTCACATGCACACCCCTACCCAAAAAAATCTAGAAAAAGTAGAAGTCTTTTTTTTCCTTCTGTGGACACTTAATTCCTATATCCCCAAAGCTCTAGTAAATCTGGACTAAACAGGATGCAGCACAGGTAGCATTCAACCTTCTGCCTCCCCTGCTTTTACCAGTCACATATTTAGACCTGAAATGCTGACAGCAGGGCGACACGCTGCTTTTTGGCACCGGATCTGCCTCATGCTTGTCCATGCTCTCCAGCCTTCCTGGTAAGAAAGCTTTGATCTAGTAGCATTCTCCTAACCTCAATGCTAGGCTGCAATTAGTTGCACGCAGGGCTGCAGCGGGAGCCCTCTCTGAGCTGGCTGGCAAGACCTCTGAGAAGACACCAGATACTCCCGAGGCATCATCAAGACCTGTGTTGACCACATACAATGCAGCGGACAATTTTCCCATCTACAGACTGCGACAGCAACCAGCTGTGCGTTCAGGAGCTCACCTCCAGTTTATATAAATTCTCTGTTGATACAGGTGCAGCTGAAATGGCTGCCACTTCCTCTTGACGTGAGGGAGCAGGGGCTCACCTCAGCACTGAGGTGCAAAGCCCTGACTGATCTCACTGGCTGGGAACCTCCTGCACTGCCTGCCTGTACAGCACCTAATCGGTGAAGCAGAGGCCCCACGCTGACAAGAGTGGGATTGCCGATACTCCTCTAGTGGCAGCGCGGTTTGTGTTGGCAGAAGAGTGTTTCTGTTGGCATATGCCTCTTCCCTGAATTGATTAAGTCATGCCTGTTTTTGCAAATATCTCTGCAGCAAGGTGTTTTGTTGGTGTAAAGCTGTGGTAAAGAATCACTCTCCCTGCTCACAGCCAGTTTGCATCCTTCCCCTGAAACGAGATAAAAGACTACGGCGGCAAGCTCTCTGAGCGAGCTTTCTGTGTGCCGAGACAGGGTAAGTGCACTTACACGTCTGAACTAATGCGGACAACCCCTGAGATCTGTACTAGGAAAGCAAACACAATGCTCCGAGCACAGGGACTCCCGAGTGATAGGAAGTGACTTCAGCACACCAATTCCTCTATTCCCGTAACTCTCTGTGGGTTGGCCAATAATCCTTATCGTCCTTGCTGAGAAAGGAGTGCCTTTGCTAACTGATTACATCCTCCTTTCCTTACTGTGGTCAGCCAGTTGCTGCATGCCAGAAACAGCTGGTATGATTGATAGATAAGCACACGTCTCAATGCATTTTCCTCTGTCTGCTGTAACCACATCCATCCCTACAGCCTTTCTAGAACAGCAGTTCTAGAAAGGAGTGAAACAACACAGAGCAGTTTTGTTACCAGCACTAGTTTTCTAAAAACACTAATCCAGGGCATCTCAACTTTTCCCATATTTCTGTACAAAATACTGCAGATCTCCATGAAGGCAGGCAGGATGGTCACAACCCTCCCTACCACCCCCCAACAACAGCAATTGCCACAGCCCAACAACCCCTGCAGATGAGGCAATTCATCTGCTGGACCAAGAAGATGCACAGCTCGAGACCCTGAGATATCAGGACCCTGAGATACCACCTCTCAGCTAGCATCTGTGCCCTGCAGTGAGTCAGGGTTGGGTCTAACAAGGCAACCTGAGACTAACCAAGAAATGTGCACGACCAGACTCTTTGAGGACAAGCATGCATGCATTTGGAATTTTACCCCATTTTGATTAAAGCTCTGTGCACCTTGAGTTCAGCAGTTTTGGACAGCCTGAAAGCATTCTTCGAATGCAACAGCACAGTTAAGTAATAAAATGCTTCAGGATCACCTCTACTCCAAGCTCGTCACCCTCTTTTAAGCAGCACATCATGACAAAAGGCATCTCGGGCCAAATTACTCCTCAATTTGAGTCACAGGAGTGACATCAGAGATGGAGGTTGCCCAGCTTGTTAAGTGACTAGAAGATGGCCAATTTTACTTTGGTTTTTTTCTGTACTAGTTCCTGGAATCTGGTTTGTAGACACAGCCCTTTCCTTGCTGTTAGCTCATGCCATGAGGTGGGCAGGGATGTTCAAATAGCATCTTCTTTGACCTTTCTGGTACCAAGGTGATTGTTGTTGCTTTTTTGGAGGCTTCTGAGAAGCTTCCACAAGCCTCTGTCCCCCTAATCTCCTGAACTGCATCTGCAGCATCCAACCACAGTCCCTCCGGAGGGCAGCGTGGCTCTTACAGTGACGACACCACACTCTTAATTTGTTCCAGCCTGTTTCACACTGACATTTTAGCACTGACGTCATCAGCTGCTGAAATTTCATTGCTGCTGCTAAGAATATCAGCCCTTCTCATCCCCCACCTTACTCCAAATAATTATTTATTAATACAGTAGGGATCTAGGCTTATCTTTTCTGACACAAATCAGGTTCTGGTGGTTAAAAGAAGAAGTAAGAACAAAGCACCTAAGATGCTTATATGTTCTGTCAGCCTGGGACCAAAAAAACCCCAAGAGTGTATTGTTAAGTAGTAAGAGTGCTATAAAAAATAAATGGGAAAAGTTCAGACTGATTTGTTTTAAGGCTTCCTTGCCGGGCAGTCTTAGGCACTGTGAATTGCTTAAATAGCCTAGGCTACAGTCCGCCCCGGAAGTCACTTACAAAGCCCCTTCCAAATTCTCCAAGGCTTTGTACCTTGAATATTTGCTTATACTGGTGCAGCATGGGTGTAAAATACTGCCAAATCAGAATTCCCCATTGACTTTGGGGCCTGAACCAAATCCCATTGATTTCCGTGGGAGGATTTCTATTAACTTAAATGGGCATTGAATCAAACCTAAATTGGCAGTGCTCTGCACCCATTTGGCATAGTGTAGTTGTCTGCATAAGGTGGAGAATCAGGTCCAAAGACACTGAGAAATGCTTTAATTAAGAGCATTACTGAGGACACCGAGCTTTTCCATCGTTAAGCTGATAAACTGAATTTGTTCTATCCTTTTAATGGCAAAGGGTCAGATTTTCAAAGACAGTTGGTCTAAAGATGAAGCGCAGTGCTTAGAGGACTTCCAAGAAATGTTTAAAGGCAAATCAGGTGCCGAGGAACCTTTCAAATCAAGAGGTCCGTTAACTTATTTACACGCTTTTGAAAATCCTAAAAGGTACCTATTTGCATTTACGGTAGCCTTATAAATCTAATCATAAGTCCCCGATAACAGTTTGGGGATTTAGTCACCATATGCATCAGCCAGGTTCCTCGTACCCCAGTAGCACCCGCAGCGTTGTTTGTTAGGGCTGGAGCCAAGATGACCACTACCCGCAGCCAGCTCAACCCACCGATTCCTGATCAGCGCCTGGGCCCTCAGAAGCGCACTGAGCAGCAGCTGAGAGCCAGTGGCACCAGGAGCGATAACGGCACAAAGCATTGCCTACAGGTACCTGCCCCCTGTGGCCCCTCCTCACAGAAGGAGACTCACACCTCTGGCAGGGGCAGCAACTCATCCGCAGTCCCTCATGGTCAGGGGTGACAAAGGCCTTTGAACACCAGACACACAGAGGTCCTGGAAATGTTATTTTCAACCAGTGCTGGGGAAGTCAGTGGCTAGCACAGCTTCCGCTCCAGAGGCAGATCTGAACCTAGACGGACTAGCATCCGGTCAAGGAGAAAATTCTCAAAACTTCTTTGTTACCGCTTCCCCATCAACTCTGAGGTCCGGCATCATTTCCTATGTTACTGCTGACCCTCTCGGGCGCCTTCCTCTGCTGCTTTATCTTTAGAAACTGCTGCATTCGTTATCTCCGCATGTGCCTTTACTGCAGAATAAGGGAAGTTTTAGGAGCTGGCCCTTCTGATGGATCCTTTGGTTACTTGGCTGGAGTATTTTGCCTGGCTCTTATTTTCATTTGGACTTGAGTGCTTGGCGTAGTCTTTTTCTGGGAAGCACAGGGAGACTGATCACGAGACACAAAAGACAGACATCTCTGCTTAAAAATCCTAGAGGCCGCAAGAGAGAGAAGATAAGAGCGGCATTTTCACACTAAGATGCCTTCCCCTGAAGTGCCACAGGGGAACAGATCCAGAAAAGGTAGACGCTAGAGACGAAAGCAAAGAGAAAGTGAAAGTGTTGTTAAAGCCGAGCCTTGAAAACGAAGTACAGGAGCTAGGAATGTCTGCTCTGACCCCTGGCAGCCATTCTTGTTCAGCCTGAATCGGTCAGCAAGGTCACATCCCTCTGGGCCGACAGGAGCATATCTCTGAGCTGACATGCTTCTCCCAGAAGACGTCAGGACCAGCTCAGCTGGAAGCCTGAGGGATTGCTGCGGCCACCTGATTTCCTCAAACCTCTGCACTAACCTCTTCCTCCCCATGACTAATTTCCCTGCACCTCCTCCCACACTCGCCCCCAGTTCCTCACCCCCTGCATTTTTATGCACAAAAGAAACTTTCTAGATTATGCCACCTGCTACTGGGATAAATACCAGGTAAAGAGATAGGAATGTACTAGGGGACATGACTCCTACAAACCAAGGAAGGGAAGAAAAATTCCTGCCTGGCATTGGCAGGCACAGGAGCAGCTCTCCAACCAGCTCCTTCTGATAAAACCCCTGCTTCTGGGTTGGAGTTTAAAATGCGCTCTAAAAAACACATTTAAATTGCTAAAAAAGCTGTTCACTACAAACAATAAGGCCTCAGATACCCTCATGCCCGTGTTGGGGAGTCAGTGGGCCAGATGATACCGGAGCTGGTCCCGTTCCAACGGGGTAAGTCACGACTTGGAGCCATGCACTGGAAGCAGAGCTGTGCCCAGCAGCGTTCCTGGGCACGAGCGGGAACAGCGCTGCCCCACCATGTATTTTTCGCTTTCTTTTGCTGACATCTACAAAACTGCTCCCAGCTTTGGGCTGTGGCCCTGGTTCTGTTCCCTACCAGTTTTCCCCTGAGTTTTCCCCTGGTTTTCCCTACCAGTTTTGCTCCACTGAGGACCAGTTTTGAGCCTCAGCTTCCCTGGGGTGAGCAGGAGGGGAACGGGCCTACAGTTTTATTTGTTGCTTACACCAAAAACAATAATCTAATTAAAAATCACTGGAAACCACATGCATTTGCAGAAATGGCTCCACTTCAGAGGAATCTCTCGAGGCAAGTAAGTGAGTAATTTTTCAAGGGTTTAGACATTTATGAAAATAGCCTCTATAGTTACACTCGCTAGGATAAAATTACAAGTGTTTTCAATCCTCATACTTCAGGGCATAAGTTGATCCTCAGCTGGGGGCCAGGGAGGAATTTCCTCCCAGAGGATATTATTGTTCTGCGAGGTATCTCGTGGGAGATTCACGTCTTCCTCCAGAGTATCTGGCATTAGCCGCTGCGGAAAAAAAAACACAAAAACCCTGGAAAAAAAAGGAAAAGATACTTCTCAAAACGAGCCAGTGCTCCGGCCTCCTCCGCCAAGCCCTGCGTGTCGTATTTACACGCTCTTAAGGGACTGGGCAGCTGTATTCGCACCCGCGTAACCAACCGGGCAGCCCCACGGACGGGGAGAGAAAACGCGGACCCGCACCCCAGCCGCTGCCGCGCCCGGGAAGCGAGCCCGAGTGGGAGAAAGGCACACGGGTGTCAGGACACCAAGCGCCGAAGGCTGCACAAAGCCTGACCCGCATCGCCTCTGCCGCTCCGCCGGCCCCGGGCGCGGCGACCGCGGAACCGGGGGCGATCGCATCACCTCGGTGGCCAGGACCGGCAGCAGCGGGGCCGCGGCGGGGGCGGCTCCCATTGCACAAGCTGCCCCGTCCGATGTTGTAAGGGCCCCCGGAGATCCGGGAAGGGCGGCGGGCAGGGCGCGGGGCGGCCGCGCTCCTTCTGGGAAGCGCCGTGACTCACCCGCCGCCCCGCGCCGGGGGGCGCCGCCAGGGCCAGGGCCGCGGCCCCGCCCCGGAGCGCCTCCCGCCCCGCCCCTCCCTCGGGAACAGCCAATCGCCGGCCTCCATATTTGCATGCAGCGCCCGGGTGCTTCTGGGCCGGCAGCGAGGGCTGCACCCACCCGCGCCCCACTCGCCACCGCAGCACCCCCACCCACTGCCGGGGGTTTCCCCATCGGGAACCGGCGGAGGGAGCATCCCTGTGGGCAAAGCGCCCCTCACCCTGACCTCACGGCGAAGAGTGGTGGGGGTTTATATAAGGGAGGGAGGGAGGCGTCTCAGTTGCCCGGATGACCCTCAGTGGTCTGGGGTGCAGGCTTCAAACCTGTAGCTGTCTAGCGACAGAGTGGTTCAATTCCACCTTTCGGGCGAGGCAGTAGCCGCAACGCGGTGGGCACTTACCTTTTGCCAGCTCTCCCCGGGGCAAAAGGCTGTGCTTGCTGCCGTATTACCCCGAGATATCACCATGACTCACCCTTCGTCCACCTCACCGATGACATGGCGGTGTGCTGGGTGCAAGCCGAAGCGAGGAAAATCTCCCACGGGTGTCGGGGTGACAATTCAGGTTTTAATTGGATTCTGCTACACGGATCTTTGTTAAACGGCGTGGCACATCTTACAAGAACAGAAAAGTAAATAACAGAAGCCATTCTCTAGATCTGCTCCATATTGACGATAACCCATCTCCCACCCACGCTACAACAAAGATGCTTCACTTCAGCAGTAAGCACGGGTGCTAATAATGTCACCCAGCCCCACGAAAAATAAAGGTTACAGTGAAGCTAAAAAACATATTCTTCAAACAGAAGGCATTTATTTCGTGATATCCTATTGCAACGACTCCAGAAGATGTTCTGCGGAGCCTCTAGTTAGGACGAGACCCCAACCACCCCCACCGCAGGGGACAGCGGGGATTTGGAGGGCGTTTCCTTGTCGCCTCCTGGTCCCACGGGCAGAAAGGGCGATTCTGCCTGGTGAATCCCCCTGAGGGAGAAAAGAAATAGCGAGTGAATTATCAGCCCTCCGGTGTTCCTGGGTGCTTTTTGGGGGGTGCAGTGCCATCCGGAGTTAAGTAGGTAAGCACCCCTGAGGATCCAAGCCGGAATGACCGCGCTTCCTTTACACCAAATGACTCACTCCAGCTGAAGGCCTGGGAGGAGAAGGGAAGGGCACAGAGGACCCTGACACCGCTCCTGCTGCCTGCTACTGCTCCCAGCCTGCCAAGCGCCCGGTCAATTGGAGAGGAGCAGCCGTGGTGCCAGCAAGGCCCGCCGCTCGGGGAATACACTGGCCCGTTATGGGAAATCTGGGGGGGGGAAAAAACCCCCTCCGTGGCTCACACGGCACATGCCAACTTCTTCATGGCCTTGCAGGAGATGTGCGTGCACCGTCCCCAGCGCAGCTGGGAGCGCCCTGAGCCCCAGATGGCTATCTGTCTGCTCATGCTGCCTCGTTTACCAGCCTGCCTCCTCTGCCCATAATGAACTTTCTATGTGGAATTTTGCTGCGGCCTCAGAAATTGGTATCTGCGCCGCAGTTTGGCTGGGGGCTTTTGTTTGCGGGGGGGGGGGGGGGGGGGCGTTGGAAAGGCCTTTGCCCAGTAGTGGGCAGCTGAGAACGTTAACATTCGATGTCAGTTACCAAGTAGAACATAATACGGCTCTTTCATGTGGTGTTTATAACTGAACATGCTGTTTTGTGTCGGCCTGTTTTTTTTTTTTTTTTCTTCCAAGAAGTAGTTTTGGATTAAATTATGACAATTACATTCTTATATTCACCCCCCTGCCAACCCCCACCCTTCCCCTGCGTGCACACAAACACAAATGGGAATTATGTGCTCTGAGCGCGATTTGAACTATACAGCCTGGGATCTGTGCCTGGCATTGAGTTCACTTTTTTCCTCCAGAACAAAAAAGGCCACATCCACTCCACACTCTTTCATCGCCTTAGGATAAAGTAGGATGGTCAGATTGCTGGTGTGGGTGATTTGTCCCTCAGGGAGCTCGTGGGGAAAACAGACTTTCAAGCACATGAGAAAGGAGGCCAGGGAGCACCGGCCAGGGAGGCTGTGGCAAGCAGTGCGGGGGTCTAGGTTTGTGAAATCCTGTGTGAACCCCACCCCGAGCTGCTTGCACACCCCTGCCCCGGCTGGCTCGCGTACCTGGGCAGTGCCTCATCTGGTTGGTAATACAGGCACATGGCAGGAAGCGATCCCATCTCCTGGGGCCGTGCCCTCCAGGGCTGCACCTCTAGCAGAACCTAGGAAAACATGAGGGTTAATTAGGACAGGAGACACAACAAGGCTGCTCTTGCAGCCTTTAGTGGACACGGTAGGTGGGAGAAGGCCTTAGGAAACAGGGCACTCTATATTTTGGTGCCGGTTTTTAAACACTGGTTGGAGGAGAACACCAGTGTGGCGGCCCGTGTATATGATCTGGCTGTAGGAAGGACATTTTGCACAATGCTATCCATGTCTTGCCCGAGTTGGCTTTGTTTGGAGTCACTCATTAGTCAGGCAAAGCTTTCAGCGTTTGAACCTGAATGTCACTTTCTTCCCTGACAAAGGGCCAAGCTAAGAGGAGCCAAAGGCTTCACCACTGACTAGAAGGCAGTCCAGGGGTTACTCAGAGCCAAGAAGCACGAGAGCCTGGCTCCTCAGCCGAATGTAATGTGCCTCCTGTTGTTTTCCCCATGGAGTCACAGCGCGGTGAGGAGGATGTGCTGGTGACAGATGGCTGACGCGACTTGCTAAGCGTACGGGTGACTGGGCTGTGACTCAGCAAGTGTTTGGTTACAAAGAGATGGGGAGCATGTGGTTTTGCACTGGTAACAGTGGTCCTAGCTGGGTCTTCTGGAGGACTAAGCACAGGCTGTCATCTGAAGCCTGTGACTGCCATCCTCCATGGGAGGAAAGCAGGCACCCGTGGCCTATTAGAGCAGAAAGTCAAGCTCCTAATTACTGTTTACATTGGTAGTGGATAATGTCTGCGTGTGTAAAACTATATGACCTGCTAGTGGTGCCTAGATGTCCTACTGGCCTTCAGAAAGGAAACCATTCAACATCCTGGCCTAAAATAATGACCATCTTGCTTGGAGGGAGTACTCAAGAAAACTTCTTTTGCAGTCAAGTCACTAGAGGGGGACAAAGACCTAGTCTGGGTATGCATCCATCTACCAGCTCCCCCACTGCAGCTGTGGGAGACACCTTGGAGAGGCAGAAGCAAAGATGGCCCTTGTCTTCCTGTGAGATTTGAAGGTGCCCAAGTGCTGGAACAGCTTTGCGGAGGCTGAGCAGGCAGCTGGGGATCAGCAACGTGTTGGGGAAACGAAGCCGCTCCTTTTCCCCCAGAAGCAGGATGGCACATGCATGTGCATGTGTAGTTCAGCAGCCTTTATGTTGGCTCTTCCAGTATTTCTCCCTACCTAGGGCCAGCCCGTCCATAGCTGGCCAGGGCTTTCAAAGGCTAAATTCCAGCCACTGCACAGCACAAGATGGCGTCACCTGGGCAGAGGACCCAGACGATCATGTGTGTTTACAGGCACATGCCATTTTTCTCCTTTCTCCTCTTATGAATGGGGGACAGCTGAATTCTTAGGTCTGGATAGGTGTTACTGTTGTCTCTGTGAGTTAAAGACATCATGGAAGTATCGGAGGACTTGAACTCAGAGTGTACCTGCGTGCATCCCACATGCACACAGAGAGCTGAAGTGGCCGTGGCAGGGAGCAAGGCAGTGTTTGCAACTAACGTATTGACCTGAAGTGCTTAAAAGCCACCACACATACTCCCCTGGCAAAATGTCGGCCGGAATGACTCATACGAATGGATCGTGATACGCAGCCCTCAGCCCAGCCAGGCTGTGCGTGGAACCAAGACACTCCCATTTTCTCCCCTCCAGCATACTTCCCTGACCAAATCCAGCACCGAGCCATTTGGCTCTGACTGGAGCTGGTCAGAACATGTTTTTCTTTTCTTCTCTTTTCCCCTTCTTCACCCTTTGGAAAATGTTGACATTTCAGCAAAGGGATGAAAACCCAAACCCTGAATATTTTCCATTGGAAAACGCTGGGGGACAGGGAGGGGAATAATCCCCAAACTGCCAACAATAAAATCTCTTTTGCTTTTAAGGCTTTTGCGTTTATGAGAGGGGGGCACATTTGGAGGACAGCGAACACTTTCTATGAAAATATCTGTTCTCTCAAAACCCATTTTTTCACTAGAAAAGTGTTCCAACTGGCATCCTTTTCACTGGTGATGGTTTGGACATTCTCTACATCTAATTTTGGAATTGACCTGAAGAAAGCTTAATTCATTTTATTGGAATACACAGCACAAATGATGCTCCCACAGCACAACTGATATCTGGTTGGTATTCTCAGTATCATGAGAATATATCCTGATATTCTCTCTTTGTCAATAGTGCTGTTTACAAAAACATCTCAAGCAAGTTTGGAACCCGGTCTCTGGAGACGCCATGCTCCCAGAGCTCCAGCTGATTCGCCTCAGACCTCAGAGCACATTCCTGAAGGGAACCTACCTTTCACAAGATCACATCAAAGGCTGTAAAGGGAGCGATATGTACTGAAAGGCGTATTACCTGTAACTATCCCTTGAGTAATTGATAGCACAGAAACACTTACAAAGCATTTTGTTCTGATGTCTTCAGCTGATTTAAATTTCTGTCTGCATTGTAATGTAGACCTGAAACATCTGTTTTCATCTTGTCTTTGCATATTATTCTGCTTTCCTGTAAGTTAAAAATAAAAAAGAAAAGGGACAATGTTAGCATAACAGAACACACATATTTGTAGGAGATGAATTATGCCCTAAAACTTTTACTAAATGTGGCTAATAGCAGGTTAGAGTTTAAAAAAGGAAAGATCTTAAAATGGGCATATGCTGGTCATAAATAAATTCAGGCTGCAAACTAGCAGAAGCTTTCAAAACAACAACAGGGTGAAGTTCAGAATAACCTCCAAAGAGGAACAATGGGAATAAAAAACTTTACTGTTTGAAGACAGATCTTTATCAGTTGTGGGATATCATGACAGTAGAGGAGTAGATTCAATGACCCAGAGGTCCCTTCTAATTTGTTGTGCCCCTTTCCCCATTTTTTCCCACACTGAAGCCTCCCAGTTACTCCTTACATTCTCTCTGGTAGGATTTAGCAATTGCACTGCTGCACCTCGTTCTGATTTAGTACAGGTCTCTATCCCTTGTCACCTCCAGGTTTTTCTGAACTAGCCACCTGTGTTTGAATTAAGTCAGCGCCAAAGAAGGGGCATATTTGACTCCATCAGATCCCTATTTTTTATTTTCTTTTCAGTTTAGGAACATCTCCCTGTCATTGTTGAAGCTTATAAAGCAGTGGGTTTAAAAAGATAATTATGCAAAATCTCAATTTTAGACCTCACCTTTGTCAGTTGGGGACAACTAAATTGCATGTTGATAAAAGGAAGAGGCACTGAATGTCTCTGATACCTTAGTGGCAAGAAACACGGAGCTCCTAAGGACCTGCATTGGTGCTGTGTGTCCTTTGTCATAATTTTTCAAGGTAAGTAAGCAATTTGTCACTTACAGAACTCTACTCTTGAGTTAATAAAGTCAAAAGGTCAAGAGCTTCAGTCCCTCGCCTTGGAAACACAACGGCATGCAAGAAGCCACAGCAGAAACCTGAGAAATAGCCATCTGGAGATGCAGAGCTGTAACCAGCCACTGGAAACCCATAGACACATAGCTGAGATGTAGCTATCTGATCTGCCAAAGGCTGAGTTGTCCTTGCTCCCATCAGTACTAAAAGGGCAGGTGCAGAAACAAGGAGATCCCAAGTAAGAAGATAAAGGGTCAAATGAATCGCCCAGTCACTGTGTGAAATGTAATGCCTGGGAGACCGAACAGATGAAGCCAGGGCTTGTGACTGTTAACATTCACGGAAACATGTTCCACAAATCCAGCTTTCTGAGAAAAATCAGATTCTAGCTTCTTTCTGGCAATTTAAAGAGGCAACAATCTGTGCATATGACCTTCAGATCAGGCTGGCACAGGGACTGAATCCTACAATAAAAACTGAAGAACGGCCCTTCTGGGCCAGAGCAGTGGTCCTCCCCGCCCAGCACTCTGCTCCCCACTGGGACGGGGTGAGAGACTATCCAGGGAGAGCACAGTGTCCAACTTCCCTCTCCCTTGTGTCTCCTCAGCATTCACCTGTGTTGGATCGGGATGCTAGATTGTACCTCTTGCCTGTTCCCTTTAGTGTCCGCTTACGGACCTGTTCTCTGCAAATTTGTCTAATCCCATTTTGAGCCTGCTGAGGCTGTCTGCCCCTGCAGCCTGCTGGGCCAGCAACTTCCAGAAGTTCTCTACCTAATGTGATGTAATTTCTTTAATCTGTTTTAAACTCATCTCCTACTAGTTTCACTGAGTGCTCCCTGTCCTGCTGTTGAGGGATTTGGCTACTAATGGCTCTGCATTCACCTCAGCCACCCTGATTTGGTGAGGCCAGTCCTTAATTGTCAGAAAAATAGCTAAGAATTGCAATATTGGGTTGCTCAGCTCACTTCCGTCCCTGTCGCTTGCTGACCTGCCCAGAGTGGTTTTATGCCTGGAGCACTCCGGCTGTTGCCAAACTCGGAGGGGAGCAAAACGACAGCAAGGCAAATGGAGTGCAACTTCCTTCCAGTGCTCTACTCCCCGCGCAGCTGTTCACCGGTGACGCAATCGGTCCGTTTTGCGGTTAAGAGCTGGATGCTGATGGCCCCGGCCTTCCCTTGGGGATCTGCAGGTCCCTGCCCAGCAGGGGGCTGCAACGCAGCAAGCAGCGTTTCGGGGAGGGTAGGCTGGCAGCCCCGGCGGGGGTGTCGGGGGCATCTTCCAAAGTGGCTTTAATTAATGAGCACATGTGCAGCGAGGAGAGTTACAGCATCCCACTCAAATTGTTGACTTGGAGCCGCTTCTGGAGACAGCCGTATTCTGCTCATTAGGAAAGAGCTTTTTTGCAATGCCCTTGGATTGGACGGCTCTTGGATTGCACCACGAGATCAAGTCCACGTATGGGCTGCCTGCCTTTCGGCTGCCAGCTCCAAGAGGGTTGTTTTTCTTGTCTTCTCATTCTCAAGGAGTGCTCAGCCAGATGGCCTGTTTTTGAATGCACTGTGCGTTGGTTGGATGTGTGTTTGGAGAGTCTGCCAGCTTCACGAGAAGGAAGAAAGAGCAAAAGAAAGGGAAAAAAGCGCCATTTGGTATCTATCTCTGGGACCCAGCCAGAGTTGAGGCTCTGTTTGAAGAAGGGGGGAGTCTTAAGAGAGAAACTCTAGACAAAATTGGAAGCTGGAAAAACTTTCAAGCTTGACAGACTGGGAGACTGAAGTTCTGTACAACACCCATCCACTACCTGGCTCCCTTGCAAATGTGTAGCAGAGTCCCGCAAGAGCAATAGTAAGACCAAGAACAAGC
Source organism: Ciconia boyciana (assembly GCF_034638445.1). Classification (NCBI taxonomy): domain Eukaryota; kingdom Metazoa; phylum Chordata; class Aves; order Ciconiiformes; family Ciconiidae; genus Ciconia; species Ciconia boyciana. Next base: position 97,082,224 of record NC_132936.1, read on the forward strand.
ACCGAGTATCTATCTCGCTGCCCTCCCAGCGTATCTCACCTGTGGGCTGAGATGCGGAGAGGTGACCCAGACAGCCTGCCCACCGAGGCTGGCTAGTGCTGCCTGTGGCTTCTGGGATTTTGCTCTCAGTTCACCAAAACCTGAAATTACAGCGTGCAGCCCAGACACATCAGCCCAGCAAGCGGAGCTGCAGTGGAGTACTACGAAATAACCACCACCACGGCCCAACTCTCGAAGAAGCTAGCCTTAATTTTACTACAGGCCAATGTCATTTTCTTGCACCCCCCGACGTTCGCTTCCCAGAAATACCTTCTGTTGATTTGGGGCAGCAAATAAATACAGGCCAAACCAGAGCAACGGCTTTTTCCAGCACTCATTGGCAAATAACTTGAACCTGACTAGAAAAATCTGTTGGTGAAAAATCTGTTGGAGAAAAATCTGAAGGGAGAAGTTTTGAAGTTTGGGTGGATTGTGCTTGGCTTTCTTTTCTTAACTAGATGTCGTGTTGTGGTAACAACACATTGTTCCAAGCAGCAGGAGGAGGTCTTGTTAAGCAGAGCTGGAGAAAGCCACGTTTGTAACCATCCCCGCCGGCTGACACGCCACTGTGTCTTACAAGCAGACTTGCCTGCTCGCGTACTGAAACCATGGCACAAAGAAGATGGTTGCAGGAGCATGTGTATCTGTGCGGGTGGGTGTGGTAACCACAAACCCCGCATCTCCGCTGATAGCATCAAATTATTTTCACTGAAGCGATCAGAATTTGCGGGCCCGGGGCGGGCAGTGTGACCATGGAAACACCGGCTGGGCTGTGGGTTGCAGACACTCTGCAGACAGCCAGGGCGACGGGGGCTCTTCTCACTCCTGCTGTGGGCCACTCCTTGGGCAAAACCTGCCGGTATCTACGGCATGTTGTAAGCACCTGTGGCTCCCCAGGACTTCCTGACTGTCACTACGCCATGTCCAAGGGATACACCATGTTCACTTCACGGCAGTATCACGGACAGCATTTGCAGCCCCCAGCATGTAAAGAGCAGGACCCTTCCCTGAACACAGGGAAACATCATCAGATGTTGGCAAAACAGTGTCTCTGACACTGAGACCTAGCGGTGCAGACGCCATCCTGGAAGGGAAGGAGGATTAGCCAGTTCAAGAGAGTGGCTACATCACACAAATACATTCTTGTATGGGTAGGAAGGCTGCACAATGAGATCGCCTCCCTTCCCACTCCGATAGGACCCACGTTTGGTAAGTAACCCTGGCGTAAAACAACAGGCTGCAGTACCTACATTCACAGCTAAGATCATTACAAGAGATTTGATTTTCTGTCTGACAGAAAACAAGGTGGGAAAATCCAACAGTAAGTTCAACCATTCTCTCCAGGGCTTTAGAGGGCTCATTAAACCGTTCAGGCGATTGCCTGATTGTCACAGAGTGCTGTGTCATGGAACTGGTAAAGGAAGGATTTCTGCCTTTAATTGCACAGAAAATTCAGGGGTCCAGGAGTCACAAGACTGGGCTTTGCCGCAGCCCGATGAACTGCCTTGGGCTAGTTGTTGCACCTCATGGCAAATGGAAATAATAATTACCACGACATTCACCTGAGTACTGTTGGGAGGAGGTAGCTGTGCATTTACAAAGGTCCTCGGTGCACTTCGGGTGGGAGATCAGCTAAAAACAACATCCCGCCATCCCCTCACCCAAGCTACACTGGCTGTGTCAGACACCAATACCAACCTCTGCATTTTTCACATATGGTGATTTTCACGTGCTTTATTTCATTGCTGCAGTGCTACCTGATGCCTGGACAAGTGCAACTCCAGCACACTGCCCAACATGGGGCTTCAGGCATGAGTTGACAGGCCAGTCTGAAAAAAACAATTTCCCCTAAGTTATCTGGCCAGGTGTCATTACATACCTAACATTGTCCAAGGAGGGGAAGCTAGAAGAATAGCCCAAACATGGGATTTTGGAAATTTGTGTACTGTAAAGAAGGGGGAGGCCTGCCTTGTAGCACCATTCCTGGATGCTCTGCCACCAGCCTTTGTGTATAACTTTTTTAGCCAGTCAGTACCTGGATGGGAGATCTCTGACAGATGAGGGACCAGAGGTTCAGAAAGTCTCCTCTCTCCAGCTAGGTAGAGGTCAGTTCATACCTCAGCATGGCATGGGTGGTACCATGTTGTCCATTATGAACAAGAGTCTTGAGTGTGTCTGCACTCAAGTTCAGTAGCACCCACTCAGGTACTACAGAGGATGGCTCCAATTTTGCAGCACAACAGCTCACCTAGGCACCATCCTCCTTGAATGGCTCAAGCCTTTGAAAGGGAGTGAGCTCCCCAACCCTGTTAAAAAATGGCCACACACCCCCTCTTCCTCCACGCGTGGGCCTCACTGTGCACCCAGAAGCTCTCAGAACATATTCTTAACTTCATGAGAAAAATAATGTTGCTAGCAAGAAGAGATGATGAGGAGCACACCCAGCTTCTATTTCGCAATTGCAGAGGAAAACTTTTCTCTGCACTACGTCTCCAAACAACAGGAGATGAGACGACAGGCACAGGACAGAGCTGAACATCAGTAGCAAGGACATGATGACTGAAGCTGGAGATCCAGTTTAAGTGTAAAGCCTAGATGTACACAGAATGAATGGTGCCTGAGATCCATACTGCGTATGTTGACAAGCCTGCACAGGCCAGGCATGGAGCCAATCCTATTCTCCTGGAGTGTCCCACTCACATCCATTCTCTCAGTCCATGAGCTTCCCATGATTTTGTTGGTGGTCCATATCTCCCATAGACCATATGTTTGACATTACTGGGGAAAGCAGAGGTTAAAAAGATTAGAACTCCTTTTGAAGTTAGGGGAAGGAAAAACTTTAAAGAATGACTTATGGCTAGAAGTAGCTCCATCAGTAAAATGCAGAGACCCATTTGACTCATGACTGGAGTTGAAGTAAGGACAAAGATGGTTGCTTTAAAAAATCCTGGTCAAAGGTAAAATGGAAAACCATAAAGTGGAAAACAACAGAGCACATGTTCAAGAAATTGAACTCTCAGATACAAACTCACTTCACTACCATGCTGACTGGCTTTTAGACTGTGGCTGCACAGTAGTTCACAAGTCTGTTTTCAAAAAGCGCATGCACACACACAGGTAAATATAATATATGTAGCTATTATTCATACATGATTTCTTGGCAGGCATTTTACTGTGACTTTAGCAAGGCTTAATGCTGTCTACCACAGTATTCTTGTATTCAAGTTAGGATGTTATGGTCTGGATGGGTGGACTAGCAGAAGGTAAAAAACTGGTTTAGATGGTCAGGCTTGGAGAGGAGTGGATAATATGTCGTACTCTACCCAGAGGCTGTTAACAAGTAGGGTACTGCAGGGGTCTATCCTGGGGCCTGTTCTGTTTAAACATCTTTAACAGTTGCCTGAATGAGGCAATGGAGTGCTTGCTCATCAAGTTTGGAGATGACATCAAAGTGGCAGGGGGCAGTTGATATGCTTGAGTGCAGGGCTGCCATTCAGAGGGCCCTGGACAGGCTGGAGAAATGGGCTGAGAGGAACCTTATGAAATTCAGCAAGGACAAATGCAAAGTCCTGCACTTGGGAAGGAAGAGCCCCTGCAGCGGTACAGGCTGAGGAATGATGGGCAGAGGAGCAGCTCTGCAGAAAAGGATCCGGGGATCCAGGCAGAGAGCAAGCTGGGCATGAGCCAGCAGTGTGCCTAGGCAGCAAAGGCGGCCAAAGGCATTCTGGGCTATATTAACAGAGTCACAGCCAGGAGGTTAACAGGTGTGTCCATCCCCCTTCCCTAGGTTCTCAGAAGGCACTGGAGTACTGAACCCAGTTTTGGACCCCCAATGCAAGAAAAACGTTGACACATTGGAGCAAGTTCAGCAGAGACCACCAAGATGGCTGGGGGCTAGAGCCCTGTGAGGAGAGGCTGAGGGAACTGGGCTTGTCTGGCCTGGAGAAGGGATGGCTTTGTAGGGGACAAACAACAGCCTGACAGTTCCTACAAGGAGGTTATCAAGAAAATGGAGCCAGGCTCTTCACCATAGCGCGTGGTGGGAGGACAAGAGACAATGGACATAGATTAAAATGAAAAAGGTTCAGGCTGGCTATGAGGCAAAGCATTTGCACCATGAGGACAGTCAAGTATTGCCCAAAGAAGTTGTGCAGTCACCATCCTTGAAGGTTTTCAGGACCCAACTGTTGAAAGCCCTGAGCAACCTGTTCTCATCTTATAGCAGACCTCCTCCTTCTTTAAACAGGAGGTTAAACTAGAGACCTCCTGAAGTCCCTTCCAACCTCAGCAATTCTGTGATTGTATGGTTTTGAAAGGTATTTGGGAGCGTGAGCGTTATCCACTTAAGGAGCAGACACAATACCATGTGAGTTGATTGGCCAATCACTCTGCACAAGTAGAAACTACTCAAACAAAAGTCACGGTGAATCATTTGCAAAAGGATTTGTTTGCATAAAACAATTAATTGAAAACTTTAGACTAACAAATAGTTGAGAAAAAGTCTGTCTGTCTGTTCTTCACAGCCTGAGAAGAAATGCAATTTCAGTGAATTTATTACCCCGTTACACACCAGTTTTCCTTAATGCCCAGTCACCAGTTAGGAGATTGAAAGCTCTGCTCTCTCTCATTGAGGGCTGTCATCTATACATGAAAAAGAATGAGAATGCCAAATACCAAAGGCAGCTAGGAATATTTTATTATTACTATGGCATCTTCCAACTGAAAACTCAGATTGCTTCACTGCTGTTAATTAATTAAGCCTAGAAACACTTATGCCAGGAAGTTCGATATCATCACCCCTTTTACAGATGGGGGGAAAACAAGATATAACATTCACTCAGGGCCACTCAATGAATGAGGGGCAGAACCAGAAATAAAACCTGGGAATCCTGGCTCAGAGTCTCCTCTTATAATCTCTAGACAAAGCTTCTTCCCTGTAAAATTCCATCTAAGCTCTTCACAGAATAATTAGAGCCAATTTATTTCCTCACTCGTTAACAATGAAATCTGACAGGCTTTGTACTCAGGATGCTGAAGCTCAGCTAGGGGACCAAGGCTCTTCTCCATGAGGGGAGGCCTGGAATGTCAGTCTTTAGGTGGCTTAGTAGGGGCATGGTTCCAGCTGCCAGGTACTTGAACCCCTGCCCAAATCCCTGTGGCACAGCTTTAGGGAAGAAATGGAACGTAAATGACCAAAGTGACCTACCGCAAATGTTAAGGAAGGTTTTAAACAAATAGCAGCTGTTTTTGTAATGATAATGCTTTGCTCTCAGTGGCACTTAAGAAGTATGAAAGAACATTTATCTGCCTTGCTATTAGGTTGGTTTTGATTTCTCTTTTCCTTTGATTTCATTTGCCTATGATGAGCCATGCAGGCAGTTTTTCAAGTGAGCAAGCTGACAAAGCTCTGACACACAGGGATGTTCATGGCAGTACTTCAGATGTGCCCCTCAATTCTGCCTTCTTCAGTTCCATCAGATCCGGAGCACACAAAGTTCCTGAGGGCTTACAGCTCACTAGCGGTGACTTGCACTACCTTGGGATGCATAGGAAGGTAATGAGTCATGGACTTCTCTGCCTTCCCTACCCAGGGCAAATGGCTCACCATCCTCTCTGTCATCACTTCCAGGGTTTCCTCAGAGGCCAAGAAACTGAGACATGAAGAGCTCCAGAAGTGCTGACCATCCAATATTTTGAAACTAACAACCCTGAAGGTTGCTCAGCACCTTTTAACCACAGACCATTATGTTTGAAGCTGGAGCATCCCAAACTAGGGGATGCATTTAAAAATGTGCCCTACTTGCTCAACATCACATGAAGCAGGCTCTGGCAGAGGAGAGGCAGACTCAAGATTCCACATTAAAAAGCCTGTACTTTTGCTGCTCTGATGTGTTTTCCTTCTGAAAAGCAATACAAGAAAGACTATTCCCACAGAGCTTCTGGGGAAATTCTGCATGCCCTCTGCCTTGCTCTCTTCAGCTTTTGGCTATATGAAAGCTTTCTGCAGAGTGGAGTTGAGGACACTGATCATAAAGTCCAGAAACCAAGAAGAGGTGAGGGAGGGACCATCTTTTACAAGAAATCCTTGGGGAGTGTGGAAGCTCATCTTCCCTGGTTTTTCAGTGCCATTTGTCCCATCTCTACCAAGTCTCCAAGTTCAGGTCCAGTAGGTGGCATGTTTGAATTTACTTTGAGCATCTGGAAATAGTTTGCTATTTGCAGTCCCCTCCCTCAAAACTCCATTTGTGGCTACACGTGGTTAACAAATCGCTTCTTCTTCGGCCCCAGATGTCTGCTATGGCCCTTCCCTTTCCCTCTCGGGCATTTTTAGCCACCAGGACAGAGTGTGCATCTCCTCCTGCAGTGAGGCAGACTGACAGAAAACAATGGCAGGAAAGCCCATTGTCTTAACATTTGGGGCCAAATCACCTGGGCTCTGCCTGCCCCCTTCCCTTGGTCCAGCATTGTCTTGGTGACCTATGAAGCAGAAGTTCATACACACCTTCTCCTGCAGGGATGATAAGGTTGCAGACTCCCAGCCAAGGTCTGGGGAGTTGGGGGTTGAAAAGGGGGAACAGAGAGAAGAGGGAAAGCACAGAGAAGAGCACGTGTGGCTGTCAAAGCAAAACTAAAATGTCTGGGGAACAAAGGAGGCTGGCTTTGGCTTTGGCTCAAGATCAAAGCCTGGAGGTGGCTGTGGCTTTTTGAACTTCTAGCTGAAAGTAGCAGAAAGAGGCTCTTTTTTACCATACTGATGGCACTGAGAGCTGCTTGCAAGGGTCCAAAACTGCAGAGAGTGAGACCCAAGGATGTGAGCTTTCCCATCACCCTGATTTTCACTTGGAGGAGGAGAGGTTGGTGGGATTCGAGTGTCACGTAGCAGGGAAGAGAGTTGAGGCTGTAGATCCCCAATGGCTTCAGAGAGACCGAGAGCAAACACAACCACAACTGCCTATCTGTGGGGTCAGGGGAGGCTGCAGGAAGTAGGGTCGGGGAGGCTGCAGGATAGGGAAGGGGCTATTTCTTCACCAAGCTGTGTGTTCAATGGAAACGTGCTGGCAAGAAAGGAGAGTTCAGCTGAAGCCTCGAACATGAAATTGAACAAGTGGCTTTCTAACGAAAAGCTAAAGGGGAAATTCTGCAGCCTGTTTCACTGCAGCAAATGATGGCAAAACATTGCAGCCAAGGAGAAGGGAGTCAGGTTAATTTGTAATTAAGAAGGGACTTGATACTCTCTGAGCTAAAATTTGTGTAATTGTTGTATAGACACAGTTTTCTTGTGGGCATCTAGCTCTTTCAAATGTAGATGAGAATGAGTGAGGACATTCTCAAGAGAGGATAGCCTTCTATGGTGTTGAATCTTTGCCAAGAAGTCACCCCAGCCTTCTGTTCGTTCACAAATACCTCAGTATGTCAATCACTTGCCATGGAGCCTGGTAATTAAAATAAATCACTGGGATTGATAGGTTAGGAAGCACTAGATACAGTAACTAGCATCAGTTGAAGCAGCCACTTAAGAAGCCTCTTGGGGTGATAAACATGCCCTTCTTTCAGGAGTTCCCCAGTTCAAGAGTATGGTTGACATATAATAATATCTCTCTCTCTCAGAATTTCTTGCATACCAAAGGATTCTGGCAATCTGCAGGAAACAAGAAGGGCAGAGCTAACCCAAGAGTGGCTGGTTTTTATGTCCCTTTCCATCCTGAGACGCAGGAACATTTTTACACGTTAGCATGTTGGTGTCTCACTGTGCTCAGCTGGGATTGATGGCAGATGGCATAGTAGCTTGTCCAGAAGAAGGACTAACAACACATGAAAATGTCTTCTATGGCCAGTGGAGCTGTAGGAGAAGAGACCTCTGAAGCTGTTCATGTTAACAACTCACAAACAATATAACCAACCAATAGGAAGGTTACTGTAAATTCATCAGGCAAATATTATTCAACCATCTGAAGAACGGCTTGACTAATGAAAAGGTTATTTGTGAATAATTCCAGAAGGATGATAACACATTGGAAAAAGTACAGAGAAGAGATACTGGTCTGATTAAAGGACTAGAAAGCATGCCTTACAGTGAAAGACTCCAGGAGCTCAATCTGCTTAAACAAAGATTGGTGAAGGGTTGACTTGATCACAATCTCTCAGTGCTGATATAAAAACAGAGGTTTGATAATGGAGGGCTGTTCAAACTGGCAGACAAATAAATAAAAAAATGACAGAGAACTGAAATTGGACAAATCCTGACTAGAAAAAAACCCATGATTTTTTACAAGTGAGAGTAATTAACCAGTTTATATAAGGCTTCTGGTAGATTTCTCCATTTGCTAGCAATATGTTAAAAAAAAAAAAAATTAGAAAAAGCAATACAGTGTGATCCTGCAGCCTATGGTATGCAGGAGCTCAGACTAATGATGCCAGTGGCTCCTTCTCACTTCGTAATCTCTGAACCAATGAGCAAGTTACTCAAAACTGATAGCAGAAGGTAAGGTGCTGAACATACCGATAGACCATTTGTGAATGTTATTCAGCAAGCTCTAATTATGATGCTTGTAATGACTGAGGACATCAATGGAAAGACTCCTAGGGATGACATCACCTTGAGTAAATCACTGTCTACAAGACACACCTTCACTCCCTTTGTTCTTCAAGGAGCAAAATCCTCTTTGCAGATGCCTTTTGCCCCTTGCTGTGCCTATCCCTCTTTGCCTTCCACCAGTGAAAGGAACTTAGCACTAATTCAGGAAGAGTTTGTGAGTTTTAACTCACTAATGATTGCACAGTGCTTTAGGAGCCTCATCTGGGAGATTCAGTCTATGCCTGTGCGATCCCACTCGCTTATTCCCTTAGACAAATGAGGGGAGGCATTTGCATCCTCATATCTGGCAGCTACCGCAATAACAACTTTAAAAATAGATTTTGGCAGAGAATTTAAAAAATTAAAAGTGTCCCAACTTTAAAGGCTAGAACAGGGATTAGACAAGGCTGCTTGATCTGCACAGGGTAATTCACAGGGAAATGAAAAGTTCCTTCAGTCATGACTGTGTATAGTTCGTTGAATAGAGTCACTGCCTGAAACATTCCCAGTTCCATGTAGCTAAAAAAAAAAAATATGCCGCTCTTCTTGTGGCCAAATGCAAAGCCACTCTTTGGATCATGGGATAATGTCATAAGGGTTTGGTCTGATTCATTTTAAGAGAGGAGGTTTTCACATCAGTGAACAAGGCAGTTCAGAAAATCAGTTCAGCCTCCACCCCATCAGCAGATTTCACATCTAAAATCATAACAAAAGCTGCTAGAAGGGAAATAGGCCCACTGCCCAGCTGCCTTTCTTTGCATATCTACTTGAAACCAATCTTGCAGAAAGCTCTTAGCCTCTAGACTGAACACTAGTTGGAGCTGAAATAAGTATGAATGAACAATTGCTAGGAGCTCAAGAACTGACAGTCAGTTGGTAATGCGGTAATGTGGTTGTACTGGAAGAGAAGAGAGGGACTGGTGAAGACAGAAGTCCATGTGTGTGGATTCCTTTGACAGTGGGTTTGCTTTGCTGAAGTATAATAATTCCTTGTGTTTCTATAAAGCTTTCTTTTCATAGACCAACTTTTTTGTACATGGGGAGATAAAACTGTCCTTATCTTAGAGCTGCCAAGAGGTACAAACAGGGAAATGTAACTGTCCTTATCTCAGAGCTGCCAAGAGGTACAGAGAAAATTAACTGCTCGAGACCACACAGCAGGACTGCCTAATGTACAGCACTTAACTAAAAGACCCAAACTGCAGTTCTCATGCCAACCTACAGCTAAGGAAAAGAGATATGATTTCATCTGCTCTGTGGAGTGGCACATACCCCTAGTTGACTATAGCATTTGATGAGGCTTTAAGTATCTAAGGTTGGATGGGATGAGGTTAAGACCTCAGCCCAACCTCTTTATGCTTTGTTTTAGCTGAAAGTCCCTCCACAAAACTCACTGAAATCAGTGGGAAACCTCTCGAGGATGCCAATGAGCGTAGGAAAGCCATGCAGCTGAAGATCCAGGCCTTGGTGGTTACCACTTTGTTTTGGGAATTTTAGTCTAGAGTTTCAAAACAGTTCAGCTGCTGGTACCAACCCATTGCCAGGACTGTTTTGTTCAGCCTGATTGGGAATGGGTGTCATTTCCTGCAGGAGAGTCAGAGGCTGGGGAGATGCAGCATTTCCCCAGTGACAACTCTGAGCCATGCATATGGGTCAATCGCACATGTTTCCAAAGTGGCTGGAGTGCTGGATGCAAATGCAGTGGAAGATGGTCTCTCTGTGTGTGCTGTTCCACTGCCCAGGATTTCTGGACAGCCACAGTCACACTGGAAAATTCATAATTTTGCTCAAGAACCTCAGCCACTCCTACCTAATTTCTGTTGATCAGTCAAATGGCCTTTGCTTATTTTTGTATTTCACACGATTTGACCTTTCTGCTCAGCAGTTCTAAGAATGAGAAAATGAAGCCAAGATTGGCAACTGGTAGATTCGCTTAGAAAGGTTAAATGATAAATTGCATCTGACTGAATGAACCCGGGAGGCCTACAGCAATTCAGTCTCTCTAAATCTTGGGATTTTATTGAAAGGGGTATAGCTGCATGTGATATGAACATATGCAGTGGGGAGACACAAATGCCCTATTTCTAAGCTTACTTCTGACTCTCGTATTACCAAAGCCCTTGGATACGTAATTTATTCGTTCTTCTGCACTGCCGCTGCAAAGCAAACGTAGCGCTCACTTCACTTCACGTGACGATTTTGGTGCTTACCATGGAGTAGAGGCAATGCAGATCATCTGCCATTCGCAGCTGCTGCAAAAGCCTACTTCCCCTTGCAGTCCATGAACGCGTACTGTCCGTACAGCCTGGCCCTCAGGAAGGACCACTGACCAACCTGCTGTTGCTCTCACTTCTACTCACAGCTGAGTGTGTTTGACCAAAGGACCATACAGCTCCTTTAAGCTGAACTCGTCGCTGCTGTATCTGAGCGTCTCCACATAGGGCCAAAATCAGGACCTCCGCAGACTTGCTGGCAGCAGGGCAGAATTCCGTCACAGCAGCATTTCAGGGGTGTGCACCCCAGAGGATCGTCTAGGCTCTTACAGAGTCTGACAGCTCGTGATGTCAGTGATAGCTAACACCAGGAGATTTAATGGGAAGAGGGAAGCAAACTGCAGAGAGTCATGAGCGAGCAGTGTTTTTTTAACTCTCTCGATGAAGGAGACCTTTCAGCTATGTGCTCTGAAAGTCTGTTCTCATATCATTCCTGGGAGGGACCCATGCAGAGCCCAGTCCTGGGGAAGAGCCTCCCAAGCATTCATAGCAGCTGGAGATGTAAGATACTATTGTGGCTGAAGAATGGGCTAGGATTCTTGTCAAGGTACCAGTTAGTCACTGGTCTCAGTGTGCTGCTCTCTGAAGACAATGCAGTGCTGGGTCCTGACTGCACATAAAGAGAAGGAAAAAGAAACCACAAAAAAACCCCACCAACAGGGAATATTTTCCATAAGCAGAACTAAAAAAAAATATGAAAATTGTCCTTTTTTGGATGAAAATCTGAAACCCTTAGACTTTTCTATGTAAATTACTTGAGCTTTTTTAATTAAAAAAAAAAGACAGTGAAAAATATTTACTCCTTTCCTCACCTTTCCTTTCTCCCCTTCCACTTCTTGTCCCCAAACGGGGGTAAGAGGAAAATTGACACTAAAGCCTGGGTTCCCTAGGCTTCTGAAAAGAGTAAAATGTTCTTCGTAGGAAAATTTTTGAACATAGGGCTATGAGCAGGTCCACATCTTGACATTTGACAAGTTGAGCTCTCCCCTCCATAGTTTGTGTTCTTCAGGGAAATCCATTTGCCCTGGGGTTAAGTGCTTCAATTATTAATCCAAGTATATAATCAGGGCTGAATACAGCCACTATGTGAAGTGTGCCTGCTCTCTCATCATAGACTGGGAATATTCACAAAAAGTGTAGAGAAGGTGTGACCTCTTCATGTTCCTGTGTAACTCTGCTCCTGGTGAAATTCCCTAAAGCTGAGTTGATCAGCATGAGACCTCCCGTGGGACAGGTAAGTTGGTACAGAGGGTTTTTATTCTCCCTGCTTTCCAATTATTATTTCATGAAAAATACATCAGTTATAAAACGTCTGGAATGGATCCTGAGCTACATATGGAAGTGGATTGTTTGCCAATGCCGGATGCTACCGTAACATGTACGTCACCATGCCTTTCTCAGTTGGTGACTAGTAGTTTGCAAAGTCTGGGTGAGCATGGAGTGATTTTACCAGACATGAGTGAGATGCTATGTAAAAGCAGTCGTATGGTGTTTGAGGTTTGTCTTTGTAACTGGCTCCAGCATTCAAATACACCTCCTCCCAAGCTGTTGTTTCCTACTCTGTACATAAATCTTCCATCCACTTAGCCTGAATTTTGGTTTTCACTGTGAAAGACCTTATAGATATGAGATGTGATTGCCTAGAGAGGGCAGGCAGATAATCTCGGTTGTAGAGTTATATTTTTCAGTGTTAGCTTTCCGGGTTTGCCCTTTAAAGATATGACAGTTGTATAAAAGTGGAAGCAATTTAGCCCTAGAGGGGTGAAATTCTTTTTTAAGCTCTTCATGTAGTCTTAGTTTGTTATTGCAAAAAGATCTCTAACCAGGAGCAACTGGGTCCAATCTGATTCTGAATTATAAATAACTAGAAATCCTGGGGCAGTCCTCTGCAGTGCCGGAGTGGTTGCCAGATGCAGTTGGCGTCAGATGTATGTCCAACTCGAGTGCATTTGCCTGTATTTCACCCACAGGTATCGCAGACAGGAGGGCAGCTGGGGTGGTGTCCTGCTGACTGTGCTGCAAGTGGAGGCTCACCAATACCATCATATTGGTGCAGAGGATCAGATGGGGCGGCACCCTGCAAAACTAGCAGCTGTACAAATACAGAGTAGAAGACAGTCCCTGCCTAGAAGAGGTAAAAGGCTGCAACTGGCAACAGAGAAGTGCAATGATTGCCTCTGGTTGTTCGGCAGCTTAGAAAACCCTTGGGATTGATTTGGCTCTGCAGACACTTTAAAAACAAATTTAATCCCTTTCCAGTAAATCCTTCTGGTTTACTGCTAGTGTGAAATGCCCTGACCACCATTTTACATATAAGCATGAGGTCACTACAGACAGTATTGGACTATGTGCACTCTTCAGTGGGATCATCATGATTTCAAAATGATGCAAGAGTACTTTTGTACCGAGGAAGCAGTGAGATCTTCAGTCACCCAGGACTAGGTCATCAGAAACTAGTGCAGGGCAGGGCTGGGAATATCAACCCACCAGTCTTCTCCCACTCCATCTGGAGTATGGACTGGGTCGTGTGAGCAGGCAGAATGTTTGGACAGGAATTTGTCTAAGGTCAGGTGCTAGGGACCAGGTCTGCATCTTATTTTTATATATGATTCTTAGGCAGCTATGCCCCTCGGACACTTACTGAGGTTAGACTAGATAGCAAGGCACCCTTAAAGAACTGGACTAGAGTTACGGGATCAGTTACCTTTAGGGAGCAACATCTAGTCTCTTATTGATCTTCACAGTTGGGAAGAGCAGTTTTTCCTGTAATGGTGAGGTTAGAGCCCATGTTATAAGAGTTGGGAAAAAAAAGGAAGGTGAATGTTTTTTTTCTGGTTCCTTTGGGTAGGATAACTTTTGGCAAAAACATGTGATTCAGTCTAGCTTTGTTTTGTGGGCAGTTTAAGAATATCTTGGTCTATCTAATGATGTGGGGAAATAGCTTGTTCTCTGTCAGACAAGGAATATTTCCAGCCAGCTAGCTTAAGCTACCGTTAAATTATTTGACCTAGCAGTTTGACAGCACTGAAGAGTTTAACATGCGCTAAAAGGTGACTGGAGTGTACATATACCTTCACTGATCAACAAATCCCTTACAACAGGCCACCTGTGAATATTGCTACAGTCCTTATCTTGTTAACCTAATGGAATGCCTCCCCTCCACAGGAGGGAGAGTATTTCTTCATATCCGGGGATGTGACAGGGCAAGGCCAGATGGACAGTGCTTATGAAATAGAAAGAGGAAAGACAATCTTTTTGCAGAGACTACGCAAAGGTCACAGCATGCACTTTGTGCGTCATCAGGACTTTCAAATTGCTTGTGTGTTTTTAAGTAAAGTAGATCTAGGGAGACTACAGCAGATGAAAAAAAGTTTAGGGAACTAGCCAGAGACAGTTACGCAAGAGCCTAAGACTTCAAACAGATTTCTACATACGCTCTTGCTGAACTTCATTTCTAGTACTTGTTCCTTTATGATGATTCCTATGTTTTTTAAGTATTCATCCCAGGTCTAGCTCAAACCTGAGCTAAGCAGACAGAAATGAATGGAACACTGCTCTGCTTAACTCTGTTTTTCTGCTATCCCATCAGGTGTAAATGACTGACTGGCTTCAGAAGCACAAACGCGTAGAAAAAGGAGCGATGATGCATTCAGTGCTTGCAGCGATGAAGCCCTGGGGCCTTCTCAGCCTGGGGTTCTCAGATCAAGCAGCCATCAAACCACGTGACACTGCAAACTTATGTCCCTCTCCTCCTTCCCAGCTCTCTGCCCTTCATAAAATCCATCAATATTCCTACTCCAGATTCCCCAGAGACACTATTACCAGACAAAGACAGACAGGCAGCCATCAGTGAGTGAGGTACAGCTCATAAGTAGCTCACTAAAGAGCCTGCTGGGATAAGGGAGGGAACTACTGTGGGTGTATTGTTCCAGTCCCATCATTTCCCAAAACACTGAATGAAATAATAACTTGTTTATAATGATGCATGACATCAAGGCAATACTACATAGTAGCACTTGAGAAACAGCTTTGAACCCTATGACCTTCCTCCAAGTGAGAAAGTCTTTAGGGAGGCCATGGGATGCAGAAAGCCCTATCTTTCTTCTGGTTCTCTAGAAGATTTTTTTTTCTCCAGAATTAAAAAATGGGCAGGACTACATCCACTTGCCACACTTGAACCTGCCTGTTTTCTTTTCCCTTAGAGCTGATCCCTCTGGCTTAAAGCTGAAGATATCTCCCTTGCCAAGAAGTGGTGGGAGTGATACACCAATTCATTCCACAGTAGATTTTTGACATAAAATGAACCATGTCCAGGCACTTGAGCCATTCTCCTCCAATAAGCTATAGGAGGAAAAAATTCCATTTCCTATCTGTGTCACACCATGTTCATATTACATAATTATCCTCTCCCTTTGCCTTTACCTACCCTGCTTAAGAGTACCTGGCCTTACAGGTTCACAGATTTCTTTTTGATTCACTCTTTCTTTGCCACAATGCCACAGCTAAATGCCTTTGTGCTACATGGCCACCAATCCCACCTTCCTTTGATGGTGCACTAGGTATGCTGCCTGGTTGCATTCCATGTTTCTAAGCAATAGAGAGTGCTTGCTGACCAGTTAACCTCTTGTATTTTCCTATTTTACAGTGTAGTAAAAATGAAAGCAATCCAAAGTTCAGAGGAAAAAAAAAAGCCAAAACAAATGAGAACTGATCCTGCTCTCCCAAGAGAAGATCTGCTTTAGAGATGTAATCCAATGCACCTTCTATCCTGTCCTCCCTGTAGGGAGCTTCTTCTTCCAAAGAAAGGAATAATGTCTTCAGCATCAGTGTGGGTGACTTATGTCTGTGGGACTAGAAGGTCTCAGGACTGAGCCCTGCTGACGACTTAAGCTGCTCTGTGTACAAAACCCCATGCATGGAACGCAAAAGCCCTGTTTTGTTGCCCCAAAAAGGGAAGAAGGTTTAGAGGCTTGCTAAAAACAACCTTCGATCAGCTGTACATATCTAGACAATGTTGTCTTTAGTGTCCCAGATGGTCCCAGCTGTTGGCATCAGCAATGACAATGACATTCATTTCTTTGCATGAGACTCACCACATACATCCCATGCGAGTCCAATTTTTCAGCTGCCTGCTGATGGGAAGCGAAATTCACCCAGAGAAAAGCTGTCCTTGAGGCCCACAGGATCACAAATCCTGTGGAAAAAGTCTCAGTGGGGAGGATTAGTTGTACGATCACTTCCGGCTACTATCTAATTTTATCTGTGTATCACTGATACCGAACATCATTCTTTTTATCATGAGAACCCCTCGACAAACAGGACTAAAAATAAAAAGCAAGAGCTCGGAGTTGGCACAAACTGTGCTACATGGACTCCAATTTGTATAGCAGGAACTATAATCACTCTGAGACGTGCCCAAGCCCTCGGGCATCCCACGGGATTTCAGTCACTTGTTTACAAGGTGTTTTGATTTGCAGCTGTTAGACTACTGTGGCATTTCAAGAGGGGGCGGTTTGAAAGGATGTTGTTACTTTGGACGTTGGGATTGGGAAATGGGTATTGAAAAATCACACAAGAAAACAGGCGAGTGCTGTCTTTGTTCTTCCCTCCTTACATACGAATGACGTCAGTGCTGGGGAAAGGAGCTCCAGGAGTAGATCTAGAGGCTCATGCTCTGGAGGGAATAAGCAGGGAACAGGTAAAGCCCCAAAAATGGAGCTGTGCCCATTTAATCTACCACACCAGAGTGCCCTGTATCTGATCTGGGGGGGACTAAGCTCCGGAGGTAAGAAGGGAACCCTCCAAGCCCATTGCTTTTCTGGCTTTTCTAACGAGGTTGTCAGCAAATAAACTGATACTGTGCCATGGACATCACTAAGAACTGGGCTAAAGGCTGTCACCAGCTCACTTCAAACAGGCCAGCAGCTGAAATGGATTTGGTCACTGGCTCAAAGTGATTTAGCAATTTAGATGGCTCTTTCCATCATTCCTGCTCTCCTGACCTGGACAGTTCCTCTTTCAGAGCTGCATTAAGCTAATGCCCACTTTCTTCTGGGCCCTCTTGGGATAATGGATTCAGATATGCAGAAAGAATGTAAAAATCCATCTGTTATCCGGGATGAGTGATTTGCACAATAGTGCCCATGAGTGTTTGTTTAACACTGCGGACAGCAAGAACCCTACTAAGTTGTAACACGCTGAGAAAGGAAAAGCAAGAAGAGAGGAGAAAATAGCCTGACTGCTTTAAAACTATGTCCACCGAGCTGTGTGCATTTTTTGGCTTAGTTAGCTGTTTGCCTGTTTTTTGTGGGAAACCAGGAAGGACACGTGGAGCTTTTCCCAGGCTTTAGAGTGTTATTCTCTTGGTTCCAGCATTGAGTTTTTGTATGCGTTAATTGACAGTAACTCATGTAGAAAATATATCGCCAAGAGGATATTTACCTTGCAAACATTTCATCTGCTGCCCCTCTTTCCTTTCCTGTGACTCTTTCAAGTGATGACTGACTTGAAGTGCTGTGCGCACTTGAAGAAGCATCACCCCTGTCAACCTTGGACACAAGCCCCTTGCCTGCCCGGTGTGTGCCAGCAACCTGACCACACTTCCTGGGCAAGGAGCAGCCATCTCCTCACTTCCTGAAGGTAAAAGAGGGCTCAGCCTAGAATGTAAAGCATAAAAATGGAAAGAATCCGTTAGATTATAACATGACAAATTGTTGTTTTTCTAGCTGAAGAAAAACCCGCCCCGTGTTTGATTCTGAGTGACACTGATTGGTTTGGCACCAGCAGCTTCTCCGCTGGAGCCATGAGTGACTTCTCTTTAAGCAAGCATCAGAATTATCTAGGCTGGCATTACAGTTCATCACACTCCTTGCTTTCTCTAGGCAAAGCCGAAGGAAAAACCTGCATTTGCATTGCACATGCCATCGAAGATCTCAAAGTACATGACTTATCCTAGCCCACACAGCAAATCTGTATCGGAGTTGGGGTCAGAAATCCTGACTCTGTCTCCTTGCCTCCAGCCAGGACGCCTTTTCCCCAAGGTTAGCTATGACTACTGCCATCAGGGACGTGCTATACTGTCACCATCTTGCCATACATTCCAGTTTTAGACCCCCTGTTTTTCACCCATAGCTATGGAAAACTGTCTGCAGAAGAGGCTGCTAGAAAGGAAGTCGAAGATTGCTGAAGTCTATTCTAATCCACGGTGTCTATATTTATGCAGCCCTTGTCACAGCAGAGCAGAGAAAATGTCACTGGAACAGTTTTATTTTTGCCAGCAGGCAAGAGGTTTAAAAAGAGGCACTATAACCTCTATTTGATGATGTGTTTGTACAAATGTTTAACTTGCTGTTTCATTTAAAAATCATCTTTAATGTTGATTTATATTCCTGGCAGTGAAGTCAGGAGGCTGGCAATCCCATTTCATTTCAGTCTGTGCTCTGACTGAGGCACTAACGCAGATCAAAGAGAAGAAGTCTTACAGCACTCACATTTTATCATCCTGAATGTTTTCAAGTTCTCACTCTGATATTCATGGGCAGATTATGTAACTATAGATTTATACTCCTGAAGGCCAAATAGAAAGATTGAAATGTTGTATCATTAAGAGGAAGTATTTGGAAATAATTGAATTGACACAAAGAACGACCTATCAAGTGAACACTTGACACGAGTAACGCTGCTTTCCTTGAGATGTTGTCTTGCTCCAGTGTTTTATAGGGTCAGCCATTTGTTTCCATGCCATAGAATATCAAATTAACAACATGTTATTATACAGTCTAAGTCTTGCTTTCCATCTAAATATGTCAAGCTGACATTTTTATTGCCTTAGTAATTGCTAAATATTCAAGGACTTGAATTCCTTCCTTAACAGTTTACCTAATTGGTGGGAGAGGGAGAAGCAAGCCGCGGATCTTCTGTGAATTCTTTAGAGGATAACAACTTCCAGTTCATTACCTAGCTGGCCAGCAGAACACCGAAACGTGCCTTGGTGCCCCCCTCGAGCCCCCCTGCCCATTGCTTTTGCACAGTGCCTCATAAATACCGGCGGGTTTAGCTGCCTCACACCTCGGGGACTCGGATGCCGTAGCAGTACCCCTTTTTTGTACAAAAGGGAACGAAGACAGGCGGAGGGCGGCAGATGCGCCGAAGGATGAGACTGCTGCGCAGCCGGATCAGCTGCCGGCCGAGGGGCGCAGGCATCCTCCTGCCCGCGGGGGCTGCGGGGCTGCCGGCGCTGGACACGGCCCGCTCCGCACAGGCCCGGCTGCCGTCAGCCGCCCCAGCGCAGGGGCCGGCGTCGCGGGCCTGTCTAGGCCTGCGTGGGGAGATCGCCATTGGGCCCCCCACTTCACAGGCTCGGCTTCCGAGCGGCCGGGGCAGCTCTCCTCGCCGCGGGGCCGCAGCTACCGGGCCGGCTGGGCCGCCCCTCCCAACGCCCAGCACCCCCCGCCGCCACCGCCACCCGCCAACGGCCACCGCGCCCCGCCCACACACTGGCCCCGCCCCGCCCCGCACCCGCCACGCCCCGCGCGCGCAGGGGGCGGGGCCGGAGCTGGAGAGAGCCCCGCTAGGCGGGAAGGCAACGGCCACGCCCCCGCCCCAACCCCTCCCCCGCGCCCCGGAAGCTCTTCTGCCGGGCGGCCCGGAAGTGGCGGCGGCGGCGGCGGGGGAGGGGGCTGGCTGGGGCGGCTGTGCGGAGAGCGGCGTTATGTTTCTAACGGTGGCGGCTCGTGAGTGGCGCAGGGAGGAGCGGGGCTGGGCGGGGGGCGGCGGCAGCCGGCGCGGGGGTGGCCTTGGGGGCGGGCGGGGGCCCAGGCAGCGGCGGCGGCGCGACCTGCCCTTCACCTCCTTTCGCCGCGGGCCTGCGCCCTCCCAGCAGGCAGCGCGCCGCGCCGGGACTGCACCTCCCGGCGTGCCCCGCGCCGCCTCGTGCCGGGGCGGGGGCGGGGCAGCCGTTGGAGGGCGCGAGGCAGGGGCAGGAGGCGGCCGGTGCCCTGCCCTTGGGTCAGCCCTCGCCCTCTTTCCCCTGAGGAGATGGGGCCTGCTGCTGCCGGCCGGCTGGGTCTCCTTATCCCCCGGGGAGGGTCGGGGCTGTCGCCCAGGGAAGGCGGCTTCTGCCGGGGTCGAGAAGATCGGGGCCGGTGGGAGAGGCCGATGGGGTGTTTGTGAGCGGTGCCGTTGGCAGAGTGCTAGGCCCTGTGGCGGGGGGTGAGGTGGGGAACTCGAGGGAAGCGGAGCTTGTGAGTCCTCAGAAGCGAGGCTAAGAAGCTTCAGCTCTTGAGTGGAAAAACAGGAAGTGGCTGGAGGGAGTTGGGGAAGAGTATGGGGTGAGAAACGTGCCCTTCGCGGTATCCACATAAGCTTGGGGTGTGGTGAAGGAACAGGGCAAGAGGCGGTTGACCAGAAGCTCATGATGGCCTAAGCAAGACTTGCACGGACAGAATATAGATGAGCAATTTTTAAAATTTTGGTGGGGTTTTTTTTTGTGTTTATGCTGTAGGTTCATGATTACTTTAAATTCACTGAGGTGACAGAAGAAAATAATTCTGTCTGTTTCATGTGGTGTGGTGGGTTAGATCAAGGGACCTAAAACCAGCTTTGTGCGAAGGTTAGTCCCATCTGAGAACAGCTCCCAGGTCTGGTTCAGTGTATGGCCACGCAAACCTTTGTGTTGGCACTGCGGTAGCAACTGGAGCAGGAGTGGGTGTAAGCGAGTAGGGGAGAGTGGGACTGCTGTTTTCACCAGCAGTGTTAGTTCATACCTGCCTTAATTGTGTATTCATCTCATGAATTCATATTCAGCATCGAAGCTTTATATTGAAAACATCTGGAGGCTGCAACAAGTGCAGTCTGTTGTGCTAGGTGCTGCGTTAGCACAGATGCTTATAAAGGCGGTATGATGGAAGAAAGAGCAGGCAACTGGGAGCACGTAGATGGAAGGATGAGTGGCATTTTTTGTGACAGTAAATCTCTTTGCACAGTCTATCTGGGGCTATTGCAAAGGCAGGCAGTGGAAAACTCAATCTTTATATGTTGCATATAAAGGAAACAAGATAAAACGATAACTGTTTCTTCTTTTTTTCTCTTCTTCATGCTGCAAAAATAACAGTGGCCAAGAGCAAATCTAAGTAAGTGACGTTTTCCTCACCAGTTTTTGATTTCTGCTGCCACCCTGTATCTTCAAGTCACTTTACAAAATATTAGGCTTCTCTAGAATTTTTTAATATATCTGAGAGAATTGCATCCTCTCTGTCCTTCTGCATGTGTGTCTTTTTCACAGGTAAGTACAGAATGGTGTGAAAAAACCCTCTAGGTTCTAAAAATGCAGCAAAAGCAGATTTTGTCCTATGGGCTGTTGTGTTGAGCCAAGCTGTAATATCCAAAGCGCCCCATGCAGGGGAAGCATGCCTCTGTGCTTTATGATTAAAGAGAGGCTATAAATTATCCATATAATCTTCCTCTTGTTTACCTTTTATATGTTTTAGCTGAGGAGGGCAAGCTGAGGTACAGCATGGGTCTTTGTGTTGTTTGTGGGCTGGGCTTTGGGCAGGTGCTGTGAACCTTTCTCATAGGCAGGGTGCAGAATGCTTCCTGGTTTTAGCACGTTCGTATGTTTATACGCGAGGAGTGGATGGGGCATGGTCGGTGCTCTGAGCATCTTGATTTGCTCTGCAGTCCAGCTCAGGAGAGATGTTAGTGGGCTCTGGAAGAAAATTAATCACAGTCCTTTGACCGGCAGAGAAAGCTGATGTGTTTTAAGGGTTGGAAAGGAAGGAATATATACTTCCAGCATACCAGTAGTCTTACAGTGTGGATGCAAGGAGACAAGATCACATGGAGAGAATGACTTGCATCCAAAAAGCTATTTATAAGAAAATTAGCTAGACAAATCCAAGGGGCTAAACTGATAGATTTATGTGAATACATTCCTGTCTTCTGATTCTCAGAAGTTGTGTTCTGTGCAAGTGTATTACATCTGGTACCGCACAACTTCGGGAACTATGGCCTTTGGTACATTTTCTGATTTTCTAAGAAGCAGGCCCCGACAGAGCCAGTACCAACCAGTTGCTGGGTTTGAAGAGATTCTTCTGTTACAGGATTTCTGCACAATTGTCAGGGTTTGAAATTAAGAAAGCACTTCAAGTGTATGCCTGACAGGGAAGGGAGCAGTTTGACATATCATCATTCTGCTGATAACAGTATTATCTGTTCACAGAAACACAGCAAAGCAGGATGTTTCTGTGAGGTGAATAAGTAGCTTTTAAAAATGGTGTTACTAATGTTAATGTAGTGTTCCCTCCCTCCCCTCCTTTTTTTTCCTGATGTTCTTTTCTCTGTTCTTTGTAGAGTCCCATATATACTTCAGGAATATGTTATCGCCTTATGATATTTATCCTTCTGTGCTACCCTTGGGTTTTCTCCCCATGTCCTGATAGCTTTCCACTGGTCTTTTCTGCCTCTGCTCCTAGTTACATTTCTTCATTGGGCAACAAGTTTTCTGAACAAGGTGTGTTGTTCAGAAAGGGCTTGGCCTCAGATATGTGGTGCACAAGAATGTCAAGGCCTGGTCATACTGATACCACCGATTCCCCCAGAAAGCAGAAACTGCACAGAGGCTTTGAGGAAGTGGGTGAGGTATAGAGGAAGGAGTCTGTGTGGTTACTGGTGCTACACATCACACCTGCAGTAGTGTACAGGAGAGGACAGTAATTGGGGATAATCCCTAGACTGTGCTTGGTCAGTTGGTCTGCAGGAATCCAGTGCTTTTCTGTTTATTTTGAACTTAGCAGTAAATTAGATTGCAAAGCAGAAAAGGGAGAGCTCAAGGAAGTACACTGGTCAGAGCTGCACAAGTGAGGAAGAATGGATGTCTCTTCACGGTTAATTTTGACAGACCACTTTGTATTAGAAGCAGGAGAATCCAGGAAAATGAATTGAATGCCCACGTGCAGAGATGTATCCATCTCTCTATTGCAATGGAAGAGAAAGACGTAATTTATGGCCTGGTTAAAGGGTTTGACCTTTCTTTTGAAACTTTGGAAGATGCTCTGTGTCTGGGAAGTTGCGCAGATCTTGGCAGACTTCCGGGGTGGGGGGTGTGGTGGTGGCGGCTTTCTCATTCTCCTGGCTTTCCCTGCTCCCAGGGACACCGCAGCTGCTGCCAGTCTACCCCACAAACTGAGAAGGGGGGAAGGGGTTCCATGGGGAGGGGGTTCCCATGGCTGGGTTAATGTCAAGACCTGTATCTCTAGTGGGATGGATGGTGCCAAGAGGCCCTGCTTCTCCTTTTGCATGGTGCTTGTTCTATCCTATCTGCTTGGGTTCCTCTCTGCATGTGGAAGTGATAGTCTGCGATACAGTGTTATCTACAGCCCGAACATCTTTAACTACCATCATTCTTCCTCTCTTGCCATTATCTTTTAAGCCATAGTGACTCAATTGTATGCTGATCCCCCCCCCCCCTTTCTCTCTCTCTCTCTCTCTCTTTCTCTCTCTCTCTCTTTCTCCCCCCCTCACTGTTTTGTGGAGAAGCTATTCTCTCTGGGCTTGTATTCTGTTCAGGAGTTATTTACTTAAACTTTATGCTGGAGCTTAGGTTTATAGTGGTCTGTGTTATAAGTTTAGCGTATAGTATTGATGCTCCCATCCAGAACATCCATGAAGTTGAAATGAAGTATCTTACATGATTGTGCCAAATTGTTTATGCCAAAAGCTTGTCCATTTGACCATGCCCTGGCAGACATGTGGTGGGCCGTTGCTGTGTGCCTGTGCACTGACACAGAGACCTTCCTTGTGACTTCAGATACATTCTGGTGAGGATGAAAAGTGCGGCTGAGACGGGCTACTGTTTCAATATCAGGAGACTCCGACTGCAGGAAAAACTGGTCCTGCTGAGATACGATCCCATTGGTAAGAGCTTGGGGAAGAAGTCAGCCTGCTTTGTATAAGCTTCTCTGACTGTGTGGGGCAAAAGATTTGAATATAACAGGATTTTTCCCATCTAAGCAGAATACATCATGACATGTTTCATGCTCAGATGACTGTACAGTTGCTGTTCTTCATGACATTCCAGTGGGAAGTAAACGTTACCCTCATTTTACAGATTGTGGCAGTGAAACAAAAGTAATGACTTGCCCGACACATCAGGGTCTTTGATGACAGCCATGCCACATGTCAGTGGCAAAGCAAAGTGACACAGGAGTTCTTTCATTCTGTTTCTTTGTGCGGTTTGCTAGACTGTGCTACCTCCAACAAGCAGCCATGAAGTATGCATCAATAGAAATGTTCTGTTAAGCTGCCGTGGGTGCTCTAGACAATAAATTTTAACCATCACTTACAAAATGGACTTTTTTTTTAAAAGAAATAAGCACAAGTTCTTTCTCCTCCACAAATGATACCACTCCAGATGACAGTTTGTGGGTTCTTTTATGTTCCTCTGGTCCTTGCAAATTTTCTCAGTTTAAGAATCTGATTTGTTGGGGGGTTATAGCACTTGCCAAGCTGCCTTTTGCTCACCAAGCTTTTTTGAAAGGTGACTAAGAGCTCAAGTTTCTGGGGGGAAGAACCAGTCTGTAGTTAACATTAAAAAGCTTAATTTAACATTAAAAAGCATAATTTGGGGAAACTTAGAATTTAAACCAGACCATGCTAGACATAGCATGGAGGAGTTAATGCAAAAAAGGCTTATTTAAATCTATAGAACAAAGAAATAATACATTTCAAGCAGCTCTAAGTAGATGACATAATGCATGGTCAGTAGTTACGTGGTGCAAGCTTACTTTTTCTTATGATTTTATGTTCTTGTTAGATGACTAACCTTTTCATACTCAGATCTAACAGTACAGGAGCTTTATGGCAGGTGAGAGAAACCACCGGAGAAGCAGTATGCTCTCATCAGAGCACTCATGCTGACAGAGGTAGTGGCTCTCCTGCTGATTTCCATACAGAAAGGGAATTGGAGATCACTGGGATTATTTTCTTGAATAAGAAAAGTTTAAATTACTGCATCAAAACATTGTGCAAAGTGATCCTCCAGAAGCTTCCCAACTTGTAGGAAATGTGAAGAGAGTGGCGAGCTCAGACTAAGTAGCGCTTCTGTTGCAGAACATGTAGTAGGTTGTTGAAGTATGAAATTGGAAGTAATTAAGAAAAAAAAGCTCTGATCTTTGTAGCCTGTAGTAGAACACAAGTGAGAAATTGATGTGAGAAAGTGCTGCATGTGTGAAGGGAAGTAAATTTGAGTCTAGATACCAGCTCACATCAGGAATATGTTAGGAAGCATTTTCACTTGGCATGCATTTTCACCTTATGTTTTGTACTTCTCAAAAACCTGGGACCTCTGCAGAGCGAAGCTTTTTAGTGAAGTAGTGGCAGTAGTGCCCAAGTTTCACTACCTCCTAACTGCAGCAACAGAATGTGTTACTAAGTTGCAGTATTTCTTAAAGCGAAACTTTTATGTGGAAGAAGAGATTTTGTTATTGTGTGGATTGCTCTTGCGTAGATTTCAAAGGAATTCATATAATGAAGTTCAGTCAGAACAGCGGTGCTTTTCAAATGGCATTGTAAAGCTTTGCTTTGATTTATTTTTTAATTTTTTTTTTAGTAGTGCATTGACTATGCTTAACCTGTAGCTGAACTGACTTTGCTAACATCTGCATCAAGCATTGGAGGCAGGGTCAGTTTGTGCCTCACTGAGAGACCTACAGGACACTTAGTTAACTTTTCAGTCAGCCTGTGAGACCAACGAGATCCAGCTCATCATCTGTAGTTGTTTGGGCTCTGAAGCTGAAGAGTAGCAGAAAGCAGTAAGAACCTATTTTTGTCCCTACATCGAGCAGCTGTGACTCAGAATAGTCACACAGAGCAGCTGTTGAATGTTTTCAGCCACTCAAATCCTGATACTTATTTTCACAGAGGTAAAATGGACCTCTTAGGAACTAAAAATTACATGTGGTAAAGTGAAAGCACTACTAAACTCCTTCAAGAGTTGGTTAACAGCAGCGCTGTGCCAGTCAGTTGCTCCACACTCATTTAAGCAGCGAAGGCAGCCAGGAGAAAGGGATGTAGGCTCATTGAATTGAATTTTAACACTTCAGGCTTCTTAACAGATTCTTTTTTTCCCTATAGCAAAAAAACGTGTCCTCTTCACAGAGAAGAGAAAAATCCGCTCTGTCTGAACAATGACTGGACTTGATTTATGCATGAGGAGAGGATGGTTTGGGGGGAGGACAGGGTGAACGCTGATTCAGAAATCCAGCAACATGGGCTGAAAAGAGAGGAAATGAACTGGGATCACCGTCTCCTGTGATTTGAAGGCCATTGTGAGTAAAACAATGTAGAGAGAGAAAATTCTTAATGTCTGGACATAGATCATCACAGTAACATTTATTTATCTTTCGAGTTATTTTTACAGTACTCAATTAAAAAAAAATTAAATAGCAAATCCCATTGTCTGTGTTTTCCATTGTGAAAGAGGCTGTAATCTTCAAAGGAACTATTGTTTTATATGGCAATAAAAATTAACATTTTCCACAGCAGGAATTCAATGGCAGGATTGCAAGTTTTTCTAACCTACCAGCCACAGATTCAACAGTAGTGACCACGAATTGGTGTCATTCCTTGGAGGGGTAGTGTTGCACCAGCTCCCTCCTAGGAAAGGAAGAAGCAATGGGAACCCAGTGAAATAAGACGAGCTTTTGGAGAAGCTATGACCATGGCTAAAAGGGCTATGTTATTTTCAGTCAGGTAAGTAGGACGGATTTTCCACTCCTGGATTTTTGTCAAGCATGAAGGAAGTAGATAGCCAAAGTAGTTATCTGATGGTTTTGGAAGTTCTTCTTCTTTAATTAGCTCACCTACGTTTAGAGCAATATGGCTAGAAACATTTTTCAAAGTCTACCTCAGTAGCACCCTTGTCCTCTTTCCAGTTCAAGGTATCTTCCACAGCCTGGCAGAACCACAGAGCACAGTGCCACAGCCCGCAGCTGAGGCAGGCGGGAATAGACGGGCCAGGGCTGGATGTATGGTGCTTTGTTACGAGCCAAACGCTGGCCTTGGTGTCTGCAGCTGAGGACTGAAGTTGCAGTCTCAAAGCTAATGCTCTGCTTCACGTGCTGGCATTGCACATCAGAAGTTCTGATAAAATCAAGTAAAAATACTACCAGGAGCCCAAAGCCCTCCAGACATTTTGCTGTAAACTTCACGGAGTTCAGTACAGCGCATTGTGTGGGATGGCCACGAGCCCAATGGTTATGTTAGGGGCCAGAGAGACCTGCTGTGCTGTGTTTGAAAGGCCCACCACCCCCACCCCATCTTACTGTTGTAGAACAGGAACTAACAGGATTCCTCAAATGAGAGGCAGAGACTTTCCTGGTCTTTCCAGTCAGCAGAGGAGAACCTTGGTGCAGTCAGAAGAATAATGCTGTCTGGGGTAAGATAAAATCAGTACATTGAGCTAGACAATGTCAATTAGAAAAGGTCCCGAGGCAAGTCCTTCCTGTAAGGATATGAAGATTGTGTCCCTGATGCCTGGACGCTCACTGATGCGATGCAGTTAGACTTCCTGATCATTTCCTCCATGGGTAACTTGGGATAGTAAGCCAGGTAGAAGGCCAGTGCTCCCACAAAACTGTCTCCAGCTCCCTAGAATAAAATAACAAACAAATTTAAGCGTACTCGCCCAGGGAAACAATTCAGATGTGTTTACTGGAAAGACAAAAGTTGCAGCACTGATTGCAGGAGTCAGGAAGTTGTTCAGGCGTCGAGTTCAATTCACTTTTCTATGCCTAGGAAATTCTGCCATGTTAAACTGATACCATGATACTATCTTTGTGCCCTGCTGTTGAATCAAGGTACACACTCTAATATGGTTTAAACTTAAAGAAAAAGAAAAGCAAGTGTGCTACAGTTCAGCAACATGCTGTTATAAACACTGCTTTTGAAACTTCCTGTTGTTGGAGTGTCCGATTTTGATTTCTCAACCTGAATGTTTCATTAAAGCTATTTTTCTCTCATTTAACTTCTGTTTTTCATAAAAGGCAGTAGTGGAAGGGACAGAGAAAAGGGGAAAAAAATAAGCCATGTGGCTTGTGGTGGCTGTAAATTCCTAGTTGCAGAATGATACATTTTGATGCCTCCAGAACTTAGCTGTTGTTCATTAAAAAGGTCCCACTAACGAAGGCCTATGCTGTGTCTATCACATGAACCACTCTTATTCCTGGGGCAAGCTTTCCCACCTGTGCAGAGTTTGACCATGGAGGTGGAGGACAGTGGCATTCACCTGAGCTCTGGCAGCCGTGGTCCTCTTGAGCTACCTGTCCCCAGGCCGTGTCTCCCACGAGAGCTGCCTGACGCTCTGCCCGCCCCGCGCAAACCCTCGGCAAGCAGGGAGTACGCCTTCCCTGCATGGGCGCTGGCTGTGCCCCAGCCTGCTCTGACTCTCTAGCCCAGATATCACTAGTTCTGCTCTGGTCAGCAAGGACTGCCAACTGTTTGCCTCCTGAGTGCTTTTTAATAATAACTGTTGTTTTGCGATGTTCAGTGCTCTGTAGTGTTCCCCAACAACTGGCAAAATGAATCATTTTTAACTTGGTTTGCTCATTTCATTCCACAGTGTCCCTTCCCCCTCATCCCCTAAAACTGGCTTGATTTCTAAGGCCAGACTAATAACAATTCTTGTTGGTACCATAAAACTGGTTCTAAGGTCCCCCTTTTTTAATCATACTTTTATACCAGTAAAAGCATTACACTGGACACACTGCTAACATCTTATTTCATTTGAGAACCAGCATAGGGACTATCTCCCCTGAGGGGTTTTGCCTCTGTAGCTGTAATAAATAGGCCCCAGGAGTCAGGGGACAAGAGCAAAGGGCCTGGAAAAAGTTAGTTAAGACAGCTGAGCAAAATTTCTAACTGGAAGTTAAGGGTAGGAAGTAATTTTCCAATTTTGAGTTCTAGTGGTTCTCAGTGTTAAACTCCTACTTACCCTAAAATCAGCTGCATATAATATCATTCCGCCTCAAATAAACCATTTCCACAG
This sequence comes from Ciconia boyciana, assembly GCF_034638445.1. Taxonomy (NCBI): domain Eukaryota; kingdom Metazoa; phylum Chordata; class Aves; order Ciconiiformes; family Ciconiidae; genus Ciconia; species Ciconia boyciana. The sequence goes on from NC_132936.1 coordinate 97,111,151, forward strand.
AAATCTGTTCCTAAGGTTACAAGCAGCTGACAGGGCAGAGCAGGGTGGCAATTGCAAGGGAACCCTAAAGGGGGTGAGCGCATGATAGGGGTGCCCACTCCATGCCCTGTCTCTCCTTGCCCAGCCCTTCCACAGCAGCTGTTTGCACTGGTGTTCCCAGGCAGGAAACTCCCTGCTTAACTCTCGCTTCGCCTGAAGTCTGGATGCTGTCTTCCTTCACCTTCACAGCGGGGTACAACGTAGAGTGTCGCCTGGCAAATTACAAGTTAATGAGCGAAGCTGTACCCCAGCATGCAGCTGTAGCAGCACCTGTTTCAACAGTTCTGTATTCCTGAACACACCAGGGGCAGGTGAAGGCTTTTATCAATTTCTGCTGGGCTTTTGTCTCCCTCCTGGTTTCCAGAGTGCTCCCACAATGGCAGGTGGAGCAGGAGCAGGTGACTGCTAGTTAAGCATTGCCAGTGTCTTTTGTCTGATGCATAATACAAAAATCTCTGGCCTGTCTCAGAGTTTATAATCTAATCAGTGCATGATTAATTATTAAAGCTATTTTGGTGCTGCTGTTACAGACAGAAGTAGAATTTCAGCAAGCATATCTGTTACGCTGTAGCTCTAGCAGGAAGAGCTCGTCATTTTTACATCAAATATTCCTCATACAGCGATCACTGGGTAATGGCAGTGGCCAAATATTATTTTAATGAGGAATACTCAGAATATCTGGTGTCAAATAGCATAAACTATTACCCGGCAGCAGCAGGGAGCAGAATACTGTCTTTTTGATCGTTTTTTTTAATGGAGGTAACTAAATACTGCCCCAAATAATTGCTGTACTGTGTGCTATTGGAGCAAAAAAAGACTAAGCGCACATCACCCAGGTCTTAGTTTGGATGACGGCGAGATGGAACATAAGTGCTCCCTGCAGCATTACTGTGCCTCTCCGCTTGTGGGTGATGCTCTGAGGCTGTGAGATGGCTGTAGATCTCCCTTTTGGCGAGGCTGAACAATGTTAAATGACTACAAAGATGGAGAAGGGGATGAACAGCAGACTTCCATGCAGGATGGAAAAAGGGCCCCTAGTATCTTTTTTGCAACAGAAAAGATTATGGGATGACTGGAGAATATACAGAAGGATTTGATGCTGGTAAGCTTGCTGAAATCCTGACTTCCCATACATAGACTGAAGCAGTCAGTATCTCTAAGGCTCAACTACTACAGACCCCAAGGGTATTATAAATTTAGTTGTTGGTAAGTAAACATTTTTTTGGGGGGTGTTTTCAATATAGGAGCTACTCACTGAAAACAGCAGCATGCATCAGACTGATTATGTAGATATCCTGTTCAGCCTTGCTTCTGGTCTGTGCAGACATGACTGGTCAAACATGACTTAAACAGCAATAGCAGAACTGATTCAGCTGCAAGGTTAACTGCAATAAGAACTATTTTTGGATTACAGAAACAGACCTTCCCTCTTTGGTATTGTGGATTAAACTATATTGGGTTTGGTAGATTCAGAAAAGGTCAGCCCAGAGCAGAAGAAGGAGCAGTCTCAGAGTAAAATCCAGATTATCCAACTCTGGATTAGCAAATATTAGCTTTACATTTAGCTGTTTCAAAACCTTCTATAAGAAAAAAAAACAAACCTACTTTGCAAAAATAATGAATTTTGAAAATGACCAGTAAGGGGCATTTATTCTGCCCACTGACAAAGTATAAACACAGAATATGTAATATTTTACATTCTTCAGCATTTGTCTTCCAGGAATCCTAGTACATTGCAGACTCATATCCTTGAGTGCCTGGAGACAACTCATTCCATAATTATAAAAATATAACTTGTTTAACCTTTCTCTAAAGCAGGAGATGCTAGTTTGTATGAAATAAAATAAAGAATTGGATCAAAAAATTTGATATGGCATGGCTAGTTCTAAAATGCAAATGTTACGGTTTTGACTAAGTTTTATGGTTTTGAAGCACTTTTGAAAACCTATTTATATTCTGTGCCACTAGTCTGGAAGGTCCTTGTTTTCCTGTGTGTCTGGAAAAGGGCATTTTTGTTTGTTACAATCCAGCACTGATTGAGATTCTGTGCCTCTAGAGAAGAGAAAACCCACAAAAACACTTCTATTTATACCTTAGCTTTTGTTAGTCCTGATTTGTCAGAAGCTGGTTCACAACTTTAGTATAGCTATTTTTATACGATGCTGCCCTGAGAAGCTTTTTAAGGAAAGTGCTTTGTAAGTGGAAACTATATTGTTCAACAGTCTTTCCAGCAAGTAAAGCATTTTTCAATCAGTCATGCATAGGATAATAGGATGCATTTCACTTATACAATAAGATGACTTGTTCACCAAAAAAATTTGGAGGCCAAGAGGGCAAAAGCTACAGTTCACAGTGTCACAGCAGTCGCACTGCCTTGTTCTAGGGCAACCTCTTGCTCAGCCTTTGCCCTCCCAGCCTGTCCTCTTGGGCAACAGTAATGGCAACCAGGTAAGAACAGGAGGGGGCTCTGGCTCCTGAAGCCCGACGTTGTTACTGAACCTCAGAAAACCTTCCTTGGGTGATTTTTCAAGAAGTCACAGTCCATGTGCACTCTGTGTATTACATGGATTCACTCCATTTAATACATTGTAAGAGCGTGTTACCAAGTCCTACAAGGAATGATGTGTTTTATAGCAGTACAAGAGAAACATTAGGCATGCCTGCAATGAAAAATTCTTCGTTTAGTGAATAAATCAAAACATGAATCCAAAAGCTGTCAAAAATTGCATTATGATGTAGAGTCAATGATATTGCTTGCAATGATGCTTATAGTCTCCTAGGAGCATTCACAGCAGTGCACAAATGAACGAAGCCTGAGGATTACACTGATTTAGTGCAGGCTAAATGCATGGCAATGCAGAGATGCCAAACTCTGTGGAAGGAACTGGGCCTTGGAGAATTCCTGTTGGATTTATAGCACTCCATAACCGTGTGATAGTGGATTATGCTAAGGATGTTACCGCTCTGTGTCACATCTGCTCAACATTCCTTGCTGTACCCCTGCCTACTCTGTACCCGAACTACAAATTAGCCCTACGTAACACAAAAATATCTGTCAGCAAAGACACTCACTAGCCATTCCTCATAAGTGGGGAAAGCCTGTCTCCCTACAAGAATCCCTGGGCTGTGCTTTGATGAAAGGTTACTAGTGGAACTGGAGAAACATTTCCAGCCTTCAGGATATATTCAGACACTCTTGTGCCAAGAGGGTCTATGTCTCAGCTAAGAGATAATTTCAGCTGAAATGCTCAGGGAGTAAAATATCCCTTGGTAACAGTGGTTGAATCAGTTATACAGGGTTTTTTTATTTGGTCTTTATTTTTATGATTTCCTTCTCCCTGAAAGAGCCCATGTTTATCCTCTATGTGATGGAGAATGGTTTATTTCTGGAAATGTTACTGGCTGGTTTTTTGACTTTTGCATTTATTTGCCTGGGCAATATTTTTTTTTTTAATTTGGGGGGTTTACTATTCCCCCCCCCATTTTTCCTTATGTTTCACTGGGGAGGTATTTTGGCAGTCTGAATTAAGACAGTCTTTAAATTAAACTAAATCCACTATCTTGCAACTCTCCTGAAATTAAACTAATTTGACTATCTTCAAACTGTTTCCTAAGCTCACAGCCTAACAAGGGTGACTACTCCCATGGTGTCTGGGGTTGCTGATCCTGTGTGGAAGGATTGCTGTCTCTGTAGGGCACCCCACAGATACTGGTGGGCTCTGCACGGCTGTGCTTACAGGAGCAGACCTTTGGTCACAGACCTCTAAAACCTGAAATATTTGAAAATTACAAAGAGATTTTCCACTAGCACAGTTATTCCTATATCTATGCCTGGAGTTTTGAGCCAGAATAAAATGATAAAAAAGTCCTTAACATGGAACTACCAAATTTTGCAATAAAAACCAAATGAACTTGAAACAAATAGCAGGGCTTGCCTTTTTAGATCTAAGTTAGGCTTTTGGTGCAGACTAGAGAGCACTGCAAAGCTGCTTGGGTTGAAGATAAAGGAGAAGTACTAAGAGAGCACACTGTGCCCCAGACTTTTAGGGTCTGGATCCACAACTGCATTACTGTGCTTAATCTGTGCTCTGGTAGTTGAGTGTTTCTGCAGTCTTGTCATGAAGACAAGCTAGAACATATTACTCTAAGCCAAAGGAAAATACATAGAGAAAACCCATGGTAGCAGTGCTCGTCTTTTCCTTTCTTCTTCCCCTCTGCCTCCCCCAAACACACACTGACGCTGTCTGATGTGGTCTGCACGCTCCAGACCAAGTCATGGGGAACTGTTATGCTGCTGCCCCACCATACGCTCCTTCCTCCCGGCCACGTGCAGAATGGCTGTATTCAGCTGCTGTTTAAGAATGGCGGGAGGTGTAAGCTAACACATTTTAATTTACATTCCCTGTAGGTTGACAGTGCACTCTTAATTCCAGTGATTCAGACTGCAGTTTCATAATAAGCTTAAACCAATCCATGGTTATGTTATTGCTGAAAGGCTCAGTCCCCACGTATGTTTTTATCCTTGTCTCATGTTCCCACGCCCTCTCCTACATCAGATCTAGCACTCGTGCAGCCAAAGCAGTGAGGCAGATCGGTTCTCTGGTCCGTCTGAAGACTAAGCCAGCCACCACTGACCAAGAAACATTACTTTCCACCCAGATCAGCAAGCTGCTGTATTACCACATGATAGCTAGTCCAATGCAAAGGAGAAAGAGGTTAGAAGCACTCCTTTCAGCAGCAGCGTGATCTTGGATCAGCTTAAGCCAACTGTGAAACCCCACCCTCGGTCAACACCAGGCAATTCATTAACTCAGTTGGGTATGCAAGTCCTAATACTCTGGCTCCGCATTCACACAGGGAAAGCCCCTGTTCCACTCTTCCCCCGTACCCTGTGGGCTCGGACCAGAGGAATGAGGGAACGATCATGCTTCCTTTCTGTATCTTTTCCAGACTCTGTTCTGGGAAGCCGTGGGAAGGAACAACCCCTGACTTCCTTGCATTTATGTTGCATCGTACTTGCATAGCCATGCATGGGGAAAATTTCTTGCTCACTTACTCAAGCTGAACACAGGCAGCATGTCATCTGGTCCTTCACATGTCTTGAGAACTTAGAGGTAACTAAACCACACCCACTGTAGACTATCAGTTGGGAAACATCAAAACCAAAGCACACCACACAGTGCTTCACATCAGCTGTCAGGAATTTTTACCCACTTCCTGACAGATTTCCTGATGGTTCATTAACAGTGATTAATCAGCCTGACCGTTAACCCCCTGCATTCCTGAGAGATTAATCTCGATACAAGGCCTCCTGCATGCATTTTCTTTCCTCTCTGAAACATCCTACTACATTAAGTTATTCACTGTTTCTAAAAAGATCAGTGACAAGCATTATAGATGTGTGAATTCCCCTGAAAAGTTATCTGGTTTGTGGTGAATGTGGGAGATAAAACATACAACATTCACAACTCTGCAATTTTTAATTTGTATGTATGTCATCTAAAAAGCACAGCTGAAAGTATCTAGAGATCTCGCAATATTGCACAGTCCTGCTTTACATTTCAAAGCCCCTATACAGCGTCTGTTTTGAAGGCAGGTAACAGTGCTCTCATTTCACATGACAGGAAATGAACCCAACTTAAGATCAAGGGTGTTAAGAACACCCACTTTGAGACTTCTGTGGGCTGAATCCAGAGGTCCTGATCTTGCATGGACTCTAACGGGAGTCACGTGAGCTACCCATCTTTCGAAAATGAGGCACAGCTTGGGAACCTGAAAACTGAGGTATCCAAAATTAGTAAGTGGACCTTCACGAGTTGCCCATAGCTCTGCTAGACTCTCAGTCAGGATCAGAACAGAGGAGCTCCCGCCTCGCTGTTTACAAGAAAAATACTGCAAGGTGTCTGCGAGGTGATGGCTTTCTCTTAGCACACACTGACGAAATCTGGGAGGGAGCATGGGAGAGCTTCGTTCTGCCAGATAATAATATTCCAGTATGCCACTCAGCGCCGGGGAAGAAAGTTATTCTGTGTTACAGACTAACCCCAGAAAGCCAACAAAGTATTCACCCACAGGGAGCACTCTGTTTTCTGAATCATCGAAACAATTCAGTGTGATGATGCTCATATAAACTCCTTTCAACTCCAGATAGCATTAATGAGAGGTGACGAATTTATTTCTTTCTCACACAATGGAGTAAGAGCACTGAACCAGGAACTCCACATGCTGTTCTGAAAACAACAGATCCATGTTGCTGAACCTGTGAGGTTCCTGTCAACCAAACAATTCACCACTACTCTGATTCCTATGCTACCAGAGTGATTGATAGATATTTTGGCAAGCAATATTTCAATTTAGGATACACTTCTGTGCAAATTTCCAGTTTAAGCTTCAGTTAGTTTTTGCCTTGGTACCTGCTTCTGCCCCAGTTTCACACTTCAGCTGTGATCTGTGACCTCCTTTCATTTGATCTGAAAGTTCATACCTCACAGAGAAACGCAAAACCAGCAGAGGAAACCCTCCACACTTGTTTTTTTGCCGGAGCGCATATAGAAAACTTATGACATATGAAACACAGCATTGGAAAACTCTCATTACACTTCAGCTCAACACAAAACTTTTCAGTGGCACTCTTGCAAAGAACAGCATATATACCAAGATGTGTCATTAACGCAGGGAAGCATGCAGACATCACTGCTAACAGAAATAAGACGGACTTTCAGTTGAACATGCTACAGGAGCTGTATCTACCTTTCCCAAAGTTCGAATTTGCATGGAATCAGTCGTGGTTGAAGCTCGGCCCTAAATATAGCAGCTCCTCAGAAGGCTGATTTGTACTTCTCAAGCTGGTTTATCAATCCTCACCAACACGCAGCTACTCTCCTACTCTAATCAAAAGCTTCCCTTATCTCACTTCCTTGAGAAGTACTTCACTCCCTTCATTATTCATGTCACACTCATGCCAACTTGTAATTTCTTCCTAACAAAGCTCACGCGATGTGTTAATTCACAAATTTCATTTAATGAACAAATGAAACTAGAGCCGAAGCCCTGCCAGAATACATCACGTTATTCTGATAGTACACTGCAAATACTGGCAGTGGGTTTCCCTTCCAAACAATGAGCTCCCCAACCAGGAGAGAACTGGCCAAATTGTCACCAACTGTGTCACCCAGTATCACATCAGGGCTGAGAAGGCTTCAGGACCCCATACTCCAACATCCAAGTCAGAAGGGGGAAATCTCATTGCTGGGCAATTTCACTAGCCACGTGTGGTTTTTTTCTCTCAGATTGAAGATGCCAAAAGACTCTTAGTGATCCCATCTAATCTGACGAGATGCACTCAGAATGACACAGCTGCCATCTCGCCTGGAATTGATCAAAAAAACATTCTTTTTTTGCACGAAAGCTCCATATGCTCGAGTGCCTCTTTCAAAACCACAGTATCTAGCCTTTGTTGGCTGGCCACTGCTCCCGCCTACCTCTGAACTACACATCCTGGAGGGAAAAAAAAACCACCAAACTTCAGGAGGTTTTTTTTTGTCTGAGCTCACTCTAGCATTGTCCTCTTGCCAGCTCCCTACATTCTTTTTCCTACTGAGTTTGTTTAATCTTTTCGATGAGTACTTGAGTTGTAGCTCCTCTCTCTAAGTTCAGCAAGATGTGACCTACAAGCCAGAACTGCTGCTCTGCTCTAGAGTATTGTTCTCTGCTACCCACCCGTTCTGTTGTCCTTAACCCGTGGGGCAGGCGTGCAGAAAACAGGGCTCCCGCACCTCACTCATGGTCTTCAGCGGCAGGTGAGCACCAAGGCACCGCTTCTGACAGAAAGGCATTCTCTGCGGGATTCCCTGTAAAATGGATCTTTCCAACAAACATACTGCCTGCTTAATGATTTCAGTAACAAAGTCACAGACACCAGTACGGAGGCACAAGCTTCCAGAGACTTTCCTTACCTTTTCCCTGTATTTCTGTGTCTATTTGTGCTTTGAAATGAATAAAAACAATACCCCTTAGCCATTCGGGCAGCTCACAAACATTGCTGCCAGAATTTGGGAGCTTTTCTACAGCTTTTTTGCTGTAGAACAGCAATTTTGCTTTTCTACAGCTGAGTTGTGCTAGAATAGCTGGTTTTATATCTGTATGTCTATCTCTATACACCCAGACACAAAACAAAACCCTGAGAAAAGTGACAAAACCATCATGCTCAACTGCAAACTGGCCATTAAAGGCATTCCTATAGGTTACTGCCATCAATCACCAAAACTTATGGTTTTAGCTTCCTTCCATTTGTCTAGTTGAAGCTGTAAAATATATCCTGTCCGTGGGACAGGCTACGAAAGATTAACTCCTTTATTCTTGATAAGAAATAAAACTTCTGGCATTTTCTGTGGTTAGAATTTGCAAAAGCAAGAAGCCTGATTTCCCCACTATTCTCATTTCTCTGTTCTTGTTCTTTTGAAAACCTAATTATGCAATATCACCGATCCAATGCAAACCTTTCTTGTTTCTGTAGTGACCAAAATTACTTGGCAATGAAAACTCTTTTGGGGAAACCAGGTCTTAGTTCAATATCAACATTACTGCAATTGGCACTTCTGGGTAACTAAGTAGGCAAGGGGCTCAGGAGCCAGGTTTGCCTTCTCTCTCACCATAGCCAGAACTGCTGTGAACAAACTGAGAACAGGTTACATTCCACAATAGTCAGGATGATACCTGGTTCTGCAGAGACTAGCTTTAAAGAAGAAAAGGAGGCATATGACATTTGTAAGCTAACCATAAATGCAAGAGGTAAAAAATGATGAGGAGTTT